>NC_134207.1:83543374-86043374 GCF_965140235.1 Caretta caretta | reverse complement strand
AGTTACATACACACAGACTCCCATCACCATAAAAACTTAGGCGTAATGGTATGTGTTGTGCATGGGGTGGACCCCTGCACATGGGACTAAGAAAAGCCAGGCACCTGACGTGAATCTGAATACTGTGATTTCAGGATAGCGTACAAGAATCCTCTTAGAACCATACAAACAATTGTCTGGCTATACTGAAAGAAGAACAGGAGACATCTGATACAGTTTTAATCAGGCTGCAACTTTATTATTAGATGTCTGGGACTACCCAGCCGATAAAAATGTACAGTGCAAGTAACTCCATGTTCATTCAATAACTACCCGGGGGTGCTTCTGCCAGCTCCCCTTTTTTTCCATCCAGGTGCCCCAGCCAACCCATTGCTGGGACCTTACCATCCACCACCCCACTCATACGAGGGTTAAGGTGGGCAATCAGAAGGGGGGGTTGGCTTCCTGCCATACCATTCATAGGAGCCCAAACCCCTCCACCCATTCCATTCCTTTAACCAATACCTCCTTTTAAAATTCTTTAACACATGCTGCCTCGCCTGCTCCATGGAAAAAGGGCTTCTCATGCCTGGGCTTGCTTCTTTTCAACCCCTAGCCCTTCCAGTCCTAGGCGATGAGTCTGCAACGCTACGCTGTATCCACATCCTGTTTTTCAGCAGCTTCTGATCTCTTCCCCTCCGTTTCCCTCCCCTCTTCCGCCCCCTCCCCCCAGCACTGTTCCCTTTCTCTCAGCAAGCCGGACAGTGCTTAAAGGTGGATGTGGTCAGTATCTGAGGTCAGAATTTAGCAGAGTTTCACGAAGCTCAGACTATTAAACTAGCTAGCAGAAAGTGGATTAGTAATCTGCAGATGCAACCGTGGATAATGTTGGTGGAAGTCCCATGTAGGCTTTGATCAGCAGTGTTCATTATTCTGCTGTAAAATAATTACTGATTACCACAATGTCCTTTGATCAGTGATGTGTACTGTCTGGATGACTCAGATCAAATCCTGCTTTTATAATATAAATTAAAGGTGACCTTTTTTTAAAAAAATGACCAGGATTTGACAACATTAAAATACCTAACTGTGGCAAATTGCCGGCACTACTTTGATGGGTCTTGTGTTTTCTCTTCTTGGGGAGGGTTCAGGGCACCATTTCTCACCCCTGAACTGGGGTATTAACTGCCCCACTAGTGTCCTAGAGGAGGAGAGTGGAGAGGGAGGGACCCGGGCCCGCCTTCTACTCCGGGTCCCAGCCCAGGGGCCCTAGGGATAGCGGTAAACCGCTTGAACTAGCAGTTCCTTCCCCTGGGCTACTTCCCTCTCCTGCCCTTCAGCTTGTGGGCCTTCCTGCCCTCCCTCTGCACAAACCAGGTGTCCCTTTACCTAGGGTCTTGGTCTTCTTAGCCCACCACAGCACTTCTCCAAACTCTCCTCTGCTTCCCTCAAAACTGCTCTCTGCTCCAACATCAATCCACTCTGCTTCAACTCCTTTTCTTGTCTGATTGAAGCAGGGGGGTTTTATCAGGTGACTGGCTTCAGGTGCTTTAATTAATCCATAGCAAACTTTCTTCCCTCTACAGGGAAGAAGGCTCCTTTCTAACACTCTCCTGCTGCCCTCTGGCCTGGGCTTTCCTTGCTTTTTGCCCCTGCTTTAGTCGTTCCCCCCACCCTGACCGGGCCAGATGCTTTTTCTTCGTTTTGTTCTTTTTTTTTTTTTTGCTGTTTTTCTTTGCTGCTGTTTGAGTGCTGGTTGGCTGCCAGCTTGCCTGCCAGCCCCCCCACACCTGCCCTCGGCCACTGCTACTGCTTCAGCTGCAACTCCCGGAGGAGAGGGGGAGGACTGCCGACCCGCTTCCCGGAGGAGGGGAGTGGAAGCCCCCAGACCCAACCGTTTTGCTGTTTGTTTATGGTCCCATACAGAGCCATGAAGAATTTTCTTATCTCTGCGACATTCCGGGCCTGCTGAAAGCCCCGCTGTTCAAAGCTACAAAACCCAGAAGAGAAGGCAGCCGACAGAAAAAACCGCCAGGGAAGCTACAAATCATCGTGGAGGGGGCTGTAAGACTGTACTCTCGTGTGGGGGGAGTTTGACTGCATCTTAACTGCATCTGTAGGGGCACAGGAGGTGTGGCACGGAGCTGCCCCCCGATCCATCGGTGTCCCCCCCAACACTACTACAACCGTCACGGCCCCCCCGCCGTCCGTCCCTGCTGGCAACCTGCCATCTGCCTCTAGACTCAACTGCTTGCCCTGAATTCCATCATCGGGACCAGACACAACAGCTGACCAAACAAGACTCTTTGGACAAACGCGCGTGGGTCCACGTCCCCTCCCCTCCCCCCTCCCCCCCCCGGACTGCCCACCCCACAGTTTGCCCCTATTACCTGACCCCAACTCCTGTTTCCCTCCCCTGTCCAGTCCGACCCATTTGCCCCCCCCCACCTGCAGCTCAACAGGGAGAAGTGGTTAATCTGTTTCCCCCTCCCCCCTCCTCCTTCTGGTGTCTTCCTGTCTCTCCCTGCTCACGATGCTGGGGAATGAGGGGGGTGAGGCCCCTCTAACAACCTCAGTTGCCCCTCCCCCACCTACCCCCCTGCCCAACCCCCAAGCCCCCCCACCACCACTGCTGCCAAAACACCTGCCACCGCCCCCACTGCTGTGACCTAGTCATCGACCATGGCATCCCTCCCCACTGTTCCCTCCACCAGCTCTGTGAACGTCCCTCCCCCGGCCCCCAGGGCATATGCCCGGGTGGTGGCAGCCCCCCCCCCCCCCCCCCGCCTGCCGCCTCGTCATCTCGCCCACCCACAGCCTCCGCTATCATCAATAGCGACCGGGGCCCCTTTCCCACCATGACCAGGAAGCACGGCGTCCGTTGCCTCCTGGTCCTCACCTCGCCCCACGTGGAGACATACGTGCAGGCGTTGGCGAGGGTGGTAGGACCCACGGCTATTGTGGCGGCCTCCAAAATGTACGGGAAGGTCGTCTTTTTCTTAGCATCGGAGGCTGCCGCCCAGGAGACGGTGGAGAAGGTCCTGGTGGTGGGGGGGGGGTGTTTGTCTCCCTGGAGCTGCTAGAAGACCTGGGCGTCCGCCTAGTCCTGACCTCCGTCCCTCCTTTTCTACCCAATGCCACCCTGTTACTCGCTCTCTCCACCCTGGGGAAACCCGTTTCTATCATCAGCCCTCTCCCGTTGGGCTGCAAGGACCTCATCCTCTGTCACGTCCTTTCATTCCACCGGCAAGTGCAGCTTCTACCGCCGGCGCGTGACGGAGAGGCGCTCGAGGGGTCCTTCCTAGTCCCCTACCAGGGAGCCCGCTATCGGGTCTACGATTCCACAGGAGAGGCCCGGTGCTACCTCTGCCGATCAGCGGGGCATGTCCGAAGAGACTGCCCCTTGGCCCGGCGGGGAGAGGCACCCGAGACCCAGCAGGACATCGGCTCCGTCGTTGCCGACGCCCCTGGCCGCCCGACATCTGAAACCACCTCTCCACCTGCTCGATCCACCGCTGCTCCTACCCGGGCCCAAGAGACACCTCCCCTACAACGCCCAGACGAGCAAGGGAGCCCTGCCCTTGCTGTTAACAATCCAGCAGAGCCTATGGAGGAGGGTGCAGCAAAGATATTACCGGGCATAGGAGAGGGCCCGCCCCAAGGAGAACTGCTCCCCCCCATGCTTCCTCACCGTTACCCCCCCCCGAGCCCCTGAACCATCGCCTCTGCCCCCAGACACAACCCCTGCTATCCCAGACGATGCTATGGAGGGCTAGACCCTAGTCCAGGGAAAGCAAGGCAAGCGGAAGGCTCGAGCTCCGCTGCACCCATCCGATGCGGAGGCCCCCCAGAAAACCAGGAAGGGAGGCACTGACACTGAGCCTTCCGCTATGCCCAAGAGTGAGATCCATCCGCCGGTGTCAGGAGGGGAAGACAAAATAGCACTGGAAGGTAGAATCTCCCCTCCGAGACCCCTGAGGAAGCCCCTTCTGCCCGAATATCACCCGAACCCCCCTGCGAACCCCGAAGCGACCGTCGTAGCGGGCGCCAGAGGGGAGACCCCCCGTGTGGCAGAAGACGACCTCTCCTCCATGTATGAGATCGAGGCCCTAGGTTTGACCCCGGTCACCCAGGGAAAGAATGACCTACTGCCGACTGGCCTCGATCTGGGCAACCTTGCCCCAGTCCCCCTTTCCCCATGCTCCCTCCCCCTAACCGCCTTCCCGGGCGAGCACCCTGCAGAAGGTGGTCCACCACCTGATGCCATGGCTGCCAAATCCACCACAGAGCCTGTGCCTAGCGTCACTGGGAGCCCCCTCCCACCCACTTAACCCTCAAATCTGTTCGGGAGGCACCACCTCTCAACTGCTTGCCTCCCGAAGCCCAGAGCCTCGCCTCTGCCCCCACCCCTACCCCTGTCCCTGCCCAATCCACCTCCTCCTGCAATGCTATTGCCGCCCCTGGGGTTATTTTTTTCCTGTTTTTTGCGGATCCTCCCCAAGGAGTAGCCTTTGCATTTTCCTGCCGCGACCCATTAGGAGCTGCAATTTTCCCTCCGCCATCCTCTTCTACCCCAAGGCTTGAGACGGACCTAATAACTTTAGCCTGTCAGACGCCCCGTCGGTGGTCTGCACCCTGCCTGCCCACCTCAGTGGACCATGAGGCTGCACCAAGAGCCCCACCAGGGAATAACCCAGAAATCACAACCCCACCCCCCCATGAGCTGCGAAAAGCATTGCGAGAGTTTTTAGAAGACATCCGTGGCTCCCGCAACAGGGTACAGCTAGCTCTCCAGCTATGGGGGGACTTTGATCAAATCCTCCAGGCCACAAGGGCCCTTATAAAGGAGGGTAAAGAGAAAGGAAGGCATGGTGCTGCGGCCTACGGGCGGGCCCGCAGCTTCCGTGACGATTTACTCACTTACGGGATGGGTCACGAATTGTTGCGCGACCCACCAGGGGCTGCGGACACCCCCGCCAACATGGAACCCCCACCCACCCAGCCCTCCGCATGACGCCCGTCATTATTGCAACTTTGAACACCAGGGGCTGTAGGATGGCTCTCCGCAGGTCCCAGGTGCTCTCTTACCTTCGGGAAGGGGGGTACTCTGTGGTTTTCCTGCAGGAGACCTATACGGATCCGACCGCTGAGGACAGCTGGCGGCTGGAGTGGGTGGACGGGGTCTATTTCAGCCACTTCACGATTCGACAAGCTGGAGTGGCGACCCTGTTCTCCCCCAATCTACGGCCCAAGGTGCTAGGGGTCACTGAGGCCATGCCGGGCCACCTGCTGCATCTCCGAGTCCGTATGGAGGGGCTCGTGGTCAACCTCGTTAACATCTATGCCCCGACAATGAGCCCGAAGCGGCTGCAATTCTATCAGCGGGTGTCCGACTTCCT
Source organism: Caretta caretta (assembly GCF_965140235.1). Taxonomy (NCBI): domain Eukaryota; kingdom Metazoa; phylum Chordata; order Testudines; family Cheloniidae; genus Caretta; species Caretta caretta. The sequence goes on along the minus strand of NC_134207.1, from coordinate 86,037,996 downwards.
CAGCACCCTAGATTCTCACGAGTGCTTAGTCCTGGGAGGGGACTTTGACACCACCCTCGAGGAACAGGACCGCTCAGGGGCCGAGCTGATCCCGGCTGCTGCGAACATTCTCCGAGAAATAGTCGAACATTACTCCCTAGTAGACGTCTGGCATGACCACCACCCAGATGACACTTCCACGTTCACCTTTGTCTGGGTGGAGGCCCATCAGTCACACCACTCTCGGTTGGACCATATTTATTTATCCTGTTTCCATCTTTCACAGGCCCACTCCTCCAACATTCGGCAAGCCCCATTTTCCGACCATGATCTAGCCACCATAACAGCCTCCCTCCGTGCAGAGAGGCCGGGGCCGGCCTATTGGCACTTCAAAAACAGCCTGTTGGAGGATGAGGGCTTCGTGACGTCCTTCTGGGAGTTTTGGCTGGCCTGGCGAGAGCAGCGGTGTGCCTTTCCCTCAGCACGGCGATGGTGGGATCTCGGGAAGGTGCGCGCCAAGCTCTTCTGCCATGACTACACCCGGGGCACCAGCCGACGGAGAAATGCAGCGATAGAGCAGTTGGAACGGGAGGTCTTAGAGATGGAGAAGCATCTGGCCGCCAGCCCCGAGGACCCGTTCCTCTGCGGAGCGTGCCGGGAGAAGCGGGAGGAGCTCCAGGCCCTCAAGGACCATCGGGCCCAAGGTGCCTTTGTTCGATCCTGCATCCACCTCCTTCGGGAGATGGATCGCGGCTCCCGTTTCTTCTACGCCCTTGAGAAAACGAGGGGGGCCAAGAAAAACATCACCTGCCTTCTAGCAGAAGACGGCACCCCCCTCACGGATCCGGTGGAGATGTGTGGGAGGGCCCGTAGACTTCTACATGAGCCTTTTCTCCCCAGATCCAACCGATCCTGGAGCTTGCAGGGTGCTCTGGGAGGAACTCCCCACAGTCAGCGTGGGCGACCGAGACCAACTAGAGCTGCCTCTCACCCTGGCCGAGTTCTCGGAAGCCCTCCGTCGCATGCCCAGCAATAAATCTCCGGGAATGGACGGGCTGACTGTGGAGTTCTACCGCGCGTTCTGGGACATCCTTGGCTCAGACCTAGCCACTGTCTGGGCTGAGTCTTTGCAGGGCGGAGTCTTCCCTCTTTCATGCAGGCGAGCAGTGCTTGCCTTGTTGCCGAAGAAGGGGGACCTCCGCGATTTACGAAACTGGCGTCCCGTCTCGCTCTTTAGCACAGACTACAAAATTGTAGCGAAAGCAATCTCGCTGCGGCTAGGGTCCGTGATGGCGGACGTGATCCACCCAGACCAGACCTATGCTGTTCCGGGTCGCAGCGTTTTTGACAACCTATTGTCAAAACCGAGATCTTTTGGAACTTGGGCGTAGAGACGGTCTGTCATTCGCCCTCCTGTCTCTTGATCAGGAGAAGGCGTTCGAAAGAGTGGACCACGGGTACCTTCTGGGCACTCTGCAGGCGTTTGGATTCGGACCTCAGTTTGTGAGTTTTCTCCAGGTGCTGTACGCTTCCACGGAGTGTCTGGTTAGGCTCAACTGGACCCTGACTGAACCGGTCAGCTTAGGGCGAGGAGTACAGAAGGGGTGCCCCCTCTCGGGCCAGCTGTACACTCTGGCGATCGAGCCCTTCCTCTGTCTCCTCCGCAGGAGGTTGACGGGGTTGGTGCTGTGGGAACCGGAGCTGTGGCTGGTCCTGTCAGCATACGCTAATGACGTGCTCCTCGTGGTCCAGGACCTGGGCGACTTGGCACGGGTGGAGGCTTGCCAGGCCATCTATTTGGCAGCCTTCTCCGCCCGAGTCAACTGGGTCAAGAGCTCTGGCTTGGCGGTGGGGGACTGGCGGCAGGTAAGCTGCCTCCCACCCACGCTTCAGACCATCCAGTGGAGCGAGGATCCACTGCTCTACCTAGGCGTTTACCTTTCTGCCACGCACCCTTCTCCGCCGGAGAACTGGCAAAATTTAGAAGGTGGGGTGATAGAGCGGCTCCGAAAATGGACGAGGCTACTCCGATGTCTCTCCCTCCCAGGGAGAGCACTGGTACTTAACCAACTAGTCCTGTCCACGCTCTGGTACCGGATCAACACCCTGGTCCCGGCCCCGGGTTTCCTGACCAACCTCCGGACTTTGATTCTAGAGTTCTTTTGGTCAGGAATGCACTGGGCCCGTGTTGGGGTTCTTCATCTACCCCTGAAGGAAGGAGGGCAGGGCCTGAAGTGTCTGTACACTCAGGTCCGCGTTTTCCGCCTCCAGGCCCTGCAGAGGCTCCTTTATAGTGCAGGTAGTTCGATGTGGAGCATATTGGCGCACGCCTTCCTGCGCCGCTTCCAAGGGCTCCGATACGACCGGCAGCTCTTTTATCTTTGTCCAAGAGGTTTTCCGCGAGACCTCTCCAGGCTGCCGGTCTTCTCGAGGACCTCCTCCGGACCTGGAAATTGTTTTCAACGACCAGGTCCATGGCAGCCACCGTGGGAGCAGATCTCCTCACGGAGCTCCTGCTACACAATCCCCAGCTCCGTGTGAAGGTGGCGGAGTCCCGCTCGGTGCGCCAGAGTTTGGTCCTGGTGGAAGTCACGAGAGTTGGAGACCTCCTCGACCACGACTGGGGAGACTGGCTGGATCCCCTGACGCTCACTCAGCGCATGGGGCTCTCCAGACCTTGTACCCCCCAGCGCGTACTTCAGGAGGTGAAGGCCTCCTTGACACCTGCTGCTCGGGCTTATCTCATCCGAGCCCTGCGTGAGGGTGCACCCCGCCCACCCTCTACCCCAGGTCCGCCGGACCTTTCAATTGGGCCCTTACACCGTAGATCCCAACAAACCCCTCACCCTTTCACTGCGAGCCGGCTGCATGAACTGCAGCTGGTCAGCTTCCAAATCGCGCCACGGAAATATCTATACACACTCACACTTCACACCCTTCGCCAACACCTGGTGTCCCACCCTGATACCAAGTGGCGGGACCTCCTGCCACCTTTGGAGGGTGAGCAACCCCGGTGGGCCAGCCTGTATTCCACCTTGGTCCCGAGGCCCGTCGGGGACATTAGTTGGCGGCTCCTTCACGGAGCTGTGAGCACGGGCGTGTTTTTGACACGGTTCACCCCCATCCGGATACTTGCCCTTTTTGCAATGTGAGGGAAACCCTGGCGCATGTATATTTAGAGTGTGCCAGGCTGCAGCCCCTTTTTTGGCTCCTCACGAATAATTTATTACGCTTTTGGCTACACTTTTCCCCTCACCTTTTTGTCTACACACTCCCCATCCGTGGCCCCACAAAATCGCGAGATCTCCTGGTTAACCTCCTCCTAGCCCTAGCTAAAAAAGCCATTTATAAAACCAGAGAGGGGAGATTGGCTAATGAAGCGTCCTGCGATTGTAGGGCCATTTTCCGATCCTCAGTACATTCACTTATCTGGGCGGCGTCCACCAACTCCCTTGACACCTTCGAGGACCGGTGGGCGCTGTCCGAGGTTCTCTGCTCGGTGACCCTGTCCGGTTCCCTCCGTCTAACCCTTTGATTGAGGGGAAGAGCGAGAGACCCCAGCCGCAGCTGTTGCCGCTGTGGATACCATCATCACTGTCACCAAGGAGGGGTCCTATCACACGTGGTGTACGTTCCCTCCCACCCCCAAACCGCCCACCCCGCAGCCGTGCCCATTTTGTTGGGCACTCTCAGGAGAGGAATAATCGGTGACACTGGGTGTGGCACTAGGTAACTCGAGGGGGTGGAAGACCATGAGTGTCGAGGAAGCCCCCCCGCTCTAGGCCACCAGGTAACTCAAGAGGGTGGAAGACCACGAGTGTCGAGGAAGCCCCCCCGCTCTGGGTCCAGGCTAGCCTGAACACTTCTCCCTCCTGAAGGCTGCTGTGTTATACCTTGTGTTTGCTTTTGTTTTGTTGCATAGTTTTGCTTTATCCTTTTTGGTGACTCCTTTTAAGCGTTACACAAATAAAATTCTTTTCTGCTTTAAAAAAAAAAAAGAAACACTATCCTGCTGCCCTCTGGCCATGCTGTATCACACTGACTTCTACAAGAATAGCATTGTACATTACACGTATTGTATGTAGGTTTTATCTGCTGAGCATCGCATTCTGATTGAAAACACAAGCCTTCAACAGTTTGTAAGTGAATAATGTATACAAAATGAATCATTTCATATCTCTGCATGTAAGTTCTTAATGTAGCACTTCTTGTGGCAGTACTTCCATGTTCACAAGACCTTCAGTGTTGTTGGGATGTCCTAGGTATATTCTGGTACTTGCCGCTACTGAGAATTCAAGACAGGTTCCTTCTCTGTGTGATCCTGAGCAGTTCCAATCATTTGAATGCCATGAGACCAGCATGCAATGATCCAGATTCTCCTTTCGCTTTATGACGTCGAGCTGTGAAATAATACGGGATCACTGTGCCACTACAATAAGTGAAAGATCTTTAGAATTCCCAACCAAAACAGGTACTCTGCAGATCCTTAGGTTTGAAGTGAGATAAATGACACAAGCCAGCTAAGTGGTATATAACCATATAGTTCCAAATTATGGTATTTTGCTTTTCTTCTCCTCAAATATCCATCTTGAACTTTCATGTAACACTGTTAACAGAATGCTAAGGTAGCATTCAAAAGTCAGAAAATAGAATTAGAGTTTCATATGCAACTTTAAACTGATCTCCTTATACATATACTTTTACAATATAGTCTTTAAATGTATGTTCACATAGTGTTTTCCAAATAGTATAATTTAATATATTTTCCTATACACATCCTTGTGTGTGTGTGTGTATACATACACATTTCTAGTAATTTAAGAATTTGATTATGTAACAATAGTAAAAGATTCATAACAAGACAAGCCCTCCAATTATAATAGAATAATGTGTGTAACATAATATATTGCTCATCTAGATATTTTAATGTATCAAAAGCAGCTGGGTCATTTTCCTCCTGAAAGGCAAGAATAGAAAATGGTAATTATGAATCTGTGATAGGACCTACAGTACCACAAATTCTACATACAATTGCTGCACCCTACCCTGAGAGACAGATTCTGTACTGAAGTACCACAGAAAATGCATGGCTACAAGCAGTCTAATTACATAGTATATCATTATTTATCATAATGGACCTGACTTAGAAACATATAAAGGGATCAATTGTGTGTGTGTGTGTGTGTGTGTGTTAATGAGGTAAGTGGGAGTGAAAATTATCACTGTGTGCCTTTTTATATGCAGTTCCCAGATTTGTGCATGCAATCCAAATAATTGCACACCTAACATGATTAAAATTCAGTCTCAATATGTCAAAATGTCGCAGACATGTATCACTGTTGCAGCTTTTGCAGACTTTGTAATGGTATTTGAATGAGACTCACAGATTAATTATGTGTTAGAAGGTTCTTGCAGTGACTACAATCTTAGTGACACACTCAGAGAATTCATTTATTATTAGCCATAGAGACAAAAAACTACAAGAGGCAGATAACATGATAAGCTTGGACTTCAATACTGTCTCACCTCAAACACCCATTTTAGTGAAAATCTGGTTCCTATGTGGATATAACATTTAGAACCCCCAAAGTGTATGCTTAGCTGTTTCCATTAGGTGTATCTAATGCAGTGGGTCATTTGTGATCACATTCTATGGTATATAAGTATTGGGCACCGTTCGCCACAGTCATTTGTGAACTTAAAGATGTTGGGGTGTGATACCGCAGACAGGAAAAGTAGACAATAACAAAAAAAAAGTGTTTTTGTTGTAATCCATCCATTCTAATCACATCATCCTGTTGTTTCTCTCTGTTGTGAGTTTTCCTTCACTACTATGCCAATTTCAATACACTCCTCAAAGATCAACAAGAGTGTGATTGTTTTCTTCAAGATACTCCCATTTATTGATCTGTTTGTTGGAACAAGCAGAATCTTTCTCTTGAGGATTCCCTTCTGCTATTCAAAGCTGTCATTATAATTTAAACGTCATTTGTCTGGTCTGACTGCTTGGCATGGCACCCAAATCTACGCATTCTTTTGAGACTTTTACCCTAAACACATTTCAGCGCAGGACATATGCCAAAAAGGATTGGGAAAACTTAATGTGGCATCTTTTATTTTCCTTTTGTTGGACTCTGGATACCTTTAACAAAGTACATGGGCACATTTTTTTACATACGTAGCCTTGTATTTATTTATATATAATACAATTAATTTATTTTATTGTGATGTAACACTGACATTATTAAAGCCAATAGAAAGGCCAGCCCAGAATAACTGGTTGTAAAATATCGAGACCGTGGGTGGGTGAGATTCTGTGGCCTGCATTGTGCAGGAGGTCAGACTAGATGATCATAATGGTCCCTTCTGACCTTAATATCTATATGTCTATGAGACCTGGGAGGTCAGTGCTCTGTGTTATGTCTGAGGAGTCTATGGCAGTTTGATGTATTTTTCCTGTGTTTGTAAGGGGTTAGAACTCTTGAGGTAGCATTTTCAATCCCTGGTATTCTCTGTTAACAGCTATTCTTTTTGGTGACACACATTAAGTATATGGATGAAATCCTCAGGATTTAGTATGAGGATAAGGAGAATTTCCTCCATTTGTCCAGGATGGATACAATAGGATCAGATGCAAGAACTTATAGATGACAACATTAAAAAGCATATGGGTGGGGGGGGGAATGTGTTCCAAATAGCCACACACAATACTTTTTGGAAAGACGATCCTGTTTTTAGACACAGAGGTCCCAATTCAGGACAGCATCCCTATACAGGAAGGGTGCATAAGTGCTTTCCTGAATCAGAGCCATAGTTTTAGTCTGACCCTGTCTGAAAATGAGGTTTTTTAAATCAGGCTGTGACTCACTGAATGACATTTCAAAAGAATTATGTTCACTGCACAAAGAAAATTCAACCTCCATAGGAGTCTGGCCCTCATTTTCTCAACAGATGTGTACTGCAGGGATTACATAATGTGGCTTAGGTGACTTTTACCCGTAAGTAGGAAATCATACGTTTCACACAAAGTAATTATTTGGTCTTAATATTGTGTATTGCTAATACAGTTTTCATGTTCACTTGTTGCTCATAAAATTCTCAATTCTTTGAGTTTTTCTATATTTAAAATATGCAATATATAAATACAAATATAATTATGTGGTGATTCCTTCAAATGCCCTCTGTAAGTATCAGTTGTACTTCTATATGTTATGGAGTTTGTCTCATTATGAATCTTATTGTTGCATAATCAAATTCTGAATTTACTAGAAAAATAATCAGTATTTACTACATATAATATATTGTCCACATGAAAGAAACATCTAACCTATAATGCAGTATTTTGTAAGACACTAACTATAACAGCAGCAAAGAGTCCTGTGGCACCTTATAGACTAACAGACGTATTGGAGCATAAGCGTTCGTGGGTGAATACCCACTTCGTCGGATGCACGTCTGTTAGTCTATAAGGTGCCACAGGACTCTTTGCCACTTTTACAGATCCAGACTAACACGGCTACCCCTCTGATACTAACTATAACCTATTTCTGAATACATAAGAATACACAAATGTTAACTCTACATTCTATATTTACTGCTCTACTCTGCCGTATGGACAGGTCATGGGCAATAAACAAAAATTCACGGCCCCTGACCTGTCCATGGCTTTTACTACAAATACCCCTGACTAAATTTTAGGTGCTCTAGGGGGGCCCAGGCGCTGCTGCTGCTGGGGGTGAGACTCCGGGGGCCCTGCAGTTAGCTCTGGCACCCCCTGAGCAGCTGGCCCCCGGGTTGGGTCCAGCTAGGGTGACCAGATGTCCCGATTTTATAGGGACAGTCCCGATATTTGGGGCTTTTTCTTACATAGGCTCTTATTGCCCCCCAACCCCTGTCCCGATTTTTCACACTTGCTATCTGGTCACCCTAGGTCCAGCAGCAGCCAGTGCGGCTCGCCCCAGGGCCACCCCAGCTGCTTGCTTAGCCCTGGGGTTATCCGCATCGACTGCTGCAGATGTCATGGAGATCCTGGAAAGTCACGGAATCCATGATCTCTGTGACAGACTCGCAGCCTTATCTACAAATATTATTTGCACATGACTGTAGCTAAAGAATTTTGCTACCTAATAGTTTCTTCATGTTTTTTTATGAAACACAGGTAACGTAGTTGTGTGATTTTCTCAGATAAAGTTGGAGAGGCTATGCTACATATCCCTAAATCTTTTTAAAAGGATGAGGTTTCCACAGATATATAAAACAGGAAACAGGTCTCTGGAAAGCATTGCACATTAATAAACACAGAATATAGATGATTTGTATATTAGTTAATACAAATAAACACCATAATAGAGTGTATGTGCATACAATACTTGAAAGCTTGTAAAACTTGTATATTCAGGTTCTGATGTTTTGTATGTATCTTTGATTCCAAACCATGCTAGTGGCATATGAATAATTTAGGGCACAATGTTCCAGCACATTAAATCATTCCAACATATAACTGATATATGTACTGTGCACTGTAATATGTGTGGTCATACTGTGTCAGAAATAAGTATGAATAGGTTTTTATCCCCTTCGCTTACTTAAAATAACAGTGGCGAACATAATACTGATTCTGAATAAGATTAGACTTCTCCAGCCTTACAAGATAATGTTTTATTTCTCTATTATGTCATCCATCACTATGCTATCGAGCGGTCTTTTGTTCTTCTAGTTACAGAGCTGCGATTTCCATTGTTTATAAATCTGTAAGATCTTCAGAAAGGATCCTTTATTATTTTTATGATTGATTAAACAGTCTTGGTTTGGCAAAGATATAACAATACAGCACAAACTCAATTTTCCTCATCTCAGCTACTCGTGTTATGATCAGATTCCCCATTGGCTATTAATGACAATGAAAAATTCCTTGATAGGTTTAACCAATTCTGTTATGTAAAATCATATTAAATCATTTTCCAAATGGGATGAGGGCATGCAGTTGTTTAATATCGTTTGTCAGTATTTCAAGTATTTTCTGAATGTAGTTTATATAGTAATGAAAACAAATGTGCTTTTTACTGTTCATAAGGATAGTCCTTTAAATATGTAGTAGAAGCACTATAAACCTCTGTAATCTAGGGAAAATATATGACCAGTATGCTTTATTCAATGTAATGTACATCAGCTCACCAACTTAGCCTGATACTTTTCTGTTTTTGTATGATCCTCCTATAGTAGCAGAATAATTAAAGTACAGTGGGACATATCTTTGTTAATTAGATATTTGATATATGATAAAAGAATGGTGCTCTTTTCTGGGTAGATATTTTCAGCATTATCATTTTCACAACAGTCAATGCAATGTAAGGACCTCTATAATTTAATATAATAGCAGCCTAAGGGTTAAGAATAAAAAAAATTCTACTCTACTTTACATTATATAGAATACATTTCTGGCCTTTACTCTATCTGTATCCATATCTTTAGATACTGCTGATCACTCCCTTCTCCATGGCAGCCTGTTTTTCCTTGGCTCTGCCCTCTTTTGGTTCTCCAGCCATTGTGAGATCTTCAGCACTGTTTAGGTGTTTCTTTTCCTCCCCAAAACCTTCTTTGTAGTGGTTCTGCCAGGCCTTATTCTTAGCCCCTCCTCTTCATTGTAACCCTGCATACACTTGTGAATGGTGAAGCTTATCTTCTTCATGGCAGTGACTTTCAAATCTTCTCTCACTCTTGGTCCAGTCCATTTTCTCCTTTGTGTCCAACATTTTCTCCTGGATGATTCATTGACAACACTGACTTAATATGGATATAAAACTGAACTCTAACTTTCCTCCTAAGCCTTTCCACCATCCAGTCGTCCAAGACCACAACCTGTCCATTAGTAAAATTATTCTCCTCTTCCATCAGTCAAACCACATCTTCTATTTCTTTGAAGCCCTCCACCTTGCACACCGCATCTAGTTTAAACTTTTCATCTTTGCCTTCTAGTTCCCACACAGCTCCGCTGCAGCCTACAAATCAGACCTTTCCTCTTTTGGTGCTCTTGCTCCTTCCCACAACCACTCCACCCCACCAGTGACACCAGTCTGTATATGCCATTCATTTCCGTCCCTCACTCTCATCTCCATGACTTCTTCCATGCTGCCTTATGCATGGAATGGCCTTCTGTCAAGTCTTCAAACTCTTATACCACAGCCACCCCTTCTCAGTCAAATTTCTCCTCTGCAAAATTGCTTCTTTCACAATACCCACAAGTTGGGAATTCATAATAACATGAATAATTAAAAAATAAAAGTTGCTCACTCACCATTCTGAATTTTTCTACTCCACCCCGTCTCCTTTAGGTCTATGTTTTAGATTGTAAGATCTTTGGGAATGGAATTGTTGTGATCATTTTCTTGTGTGGTGAACTTGTATTTTGTTAAGATTACATAATAATAATAATTATTTTAGCGCTAAGGCTCACAATATGATAATGAAGGGATTTTTGTCAACATTATTACATGGTTGAAGCCCCCATTTGCCAAGCTTTATAGTGTGAACCTATATTCATAGATATTAAAGAATGAGGGAGACTTATTTGGTCATCAGGTCCATTTTGCAGAACTGTTCTTGACAGTATATTCTTTGTCAAGTTGCATTTTAAATGACTCAAGTAATGGTGCTACTACCATTTCCCTTGGTAATCGTGACTGTTCCACAGCCTAATAGATCATATTTGTAAAGGAGTTGGTAAAGCTGTAAAGTGTTCTTTAGAATTGCTGGATACTTTAAGTACTGTGTAGTTGATAAGACCTGAGCTCTGAACATAGTCTCTTTTAGTGCTTTTAAAAGTACTTTAGATCATATCTCTATTTGAGTAAACCAGTGAGCTTATCTTGTTTGAATATTTCAAATGCCATTTGTGATATTTTGAAAACTTTTTAGCATTCAAGGTCTCCGGACAATGAACATTTTCTGCATTGCACAGAGGTGGTATAGAAGAGTGAAATGCAGCACATCCACATCAGATCTGTAGCATATTGAGAAACATTTTTGGCTTGCTAGAGATTCAGAGGAAAATATAAAATATGTTCTGGTTAATGCAAAACAGGCTTTGCTAGATCAAGACCAATTTAATGCTATTTCAGAAAGTCTCTTTGTGGTTGATTTTCCGGTAGATGTTATGTCAACATCTCATTAAAACATAAACACTTACCTGATGAAAATACCTTACAGTTGCCACTCCAGTTGCTACACAAGACTTTCCACATTCCCAAGAAAGACTCAGACTGAAATAGTGTTCCAAGAGATACAATGCATTATAAGCCCCAATGGAAACAATAGTGAAGGTGAAAAAGTTCCAGTTTACTTATGTTAAAAGAAACTGCAAAGAGACTGCACAACAAGAATGCCCCTGAAAAGCCCAATGTTGCTGCATCACCCTTCTACGCACCAGCTCCTTAGACATTGCTATGAATTATTTTGCAACATTAGCAATTCATACATTAGCGGTGTAGATGTTGCAGCAACATTACTCCAACTGGTCCTTTGGACTGCTAAATTTGCCACTGGTGAGATATGAACTGGGGACTTGAAAGGTTGTAGTGATTGAATCACTTGAGCTAAAGGATTATATCTGGTTGCTAGTGGTAGTACTGTAACCTTTGAAAGTCACTCTGAGGCCAAATGTTTCCAATCCACTCAAATAATATAGTCTTTTACATTTGAAAAAGCCATTTAAAAGATTTGGTTGTACAAATCCCATTGACTTTAGAGGGAGAGGTGATACTCAAACACTTTCGTTCTTTGAAAATTTATGAGAATAAGTCTGAATAGCACAATACCAGTCTGCTCTAAGTCTAAAATATTTCTGGTAAAGAGTAGGAGTAAGTCAGTAGGTACGTAATGGTCCCAAAGGTGTGTACTGTAAAACTATTACTGTTGGGGTGTGTTTTCATGGAGTCAGCAACCTTTATTATTATTTTATTATTGATTTGATATTGTGCTTATGTACTGGAGACGGGGGAAAGGATGGAGTGCTCAGAAAATATACTGTATAAATCTATGACAGTCCCCTTCTTCCTGCACCTCAGCTTTATTCCTCGCTCAAGCACAGGCCAGGGTTCTGTCTTTTCAGGACATTTCAAAAGCATTACACAGAATTAAACCTCAGGCTATTGTATGTAAACCCCAAATAAATGAATGTTAATAGTTCCCAGTCGATTTCAAAGAGCGCATACCATACTCTTACTAAAAACAAACATTTAATGTGCGCAAAAACACCTTGTAAATAGTATTTGGAGTACTATGAATAACTTTTAAACAAAAGCTATTAAGCAGTAAATTTACGGTGGTTTATGTAAATTTATGGTGTTCTCATACAGACTTTCCTCCTGTCCTGTGTCAATTAACTGCTGGGTCTGCTGGGCTGTATTGAACTTTTTTGTTTGTAACCTTCCCCCTCCCACAGACTACCTTGCTCTCTGATTGAGTCAGCTCTCAGAGGATGACTAGGTTATCACCTGCCAGGCGAGTTGCCCACAATGAAAACATCATATAGAGCCTTAGAACAGCTACTGACCATATCTGCTAACTACCACACCATGTTCTGGAAGTTTCTGGGTCTTTCTAACTGTGTTACTCTGACCTTTTCTCTGCACTTGTGCAAAGACACGGACTATCCAACTGAGATGCATGTCTCCCACACTGCTTCTCTCCCCTGAAGGAATAAAGTCTCATGCTGAAATATAAATCATGTGAGTTATTCTTAGTGTAGTATAAGAAAGAAAAGATGCTTACAATCTGAGTAGAGAAAAGACATAAACTGAATGGAAAGTACACTTGGAACCTGATCCAATATCCAGTGAATTCAGTGGAGAGACTCCCATTGACTTCTCTGTGCTTTGCATTGGGCCATAAGTAACCCAGAAAATGTTCTGAAAGAGCATGATTTTGCTTAATGAATTCAGGCCTGATCCTGCAAATATGCATGAGAGTAATTTGGGACCCACTGAATATACATATAAGGATTTGCACACATGTGTAAGTGTTTGTAGGATTGGGGCCTTAGAGGCTAGATGACAGCATTTTTACTGCAGTTAGTTAGCAATGGTGGGTTTTACAGAAGAAAATCTTCCCTTGTCTAGTTTTCACTTGGTTTTCCGGTGAAACAAGTTCACTTTTTGTAATTTGTTAAGCTATCCTTTCTGTGATGATGTAAGGCCATGCATAAGGAGTGACCAATTGTCTAACAAAGGGGTGTGAGAAAGGATTTTATGTGTAAGATTTCTGATATTAAAGGCAATTTATATGAAAAATATGCATGTTAATTACTGCAGTGGCTTAAATATCTCACATCTTCTGTTGTTTTCCATTCTTCTAGGCCTTTCTCTGAGATCTGTCTCTAACGTAACTATACATATTAGATGACTTTGGGACACTCTTTACATCAATAATGAAAGGATTATCCAGCAACCGCAGTCATCATCATGGGATTACCTGTGACCCTCCATGTGACAATCTGCCACATCACCCAGACAGGCAGCCATATTTGTTAAATCCAGTCGACCCTCACCCTGCCGATCACCCTTATTATACTCAGAGGAACTCTTTTCAGGCAGAATGCATGGTACCTTATAACGATCAAATTGCCAGCAGCACATTTCCTCGGCGACATTACAGTTCCCACCATGAACTTAAAGACGAGTGTGCTCTTGTTCCCCATGGAACAGCTAATAAAACTAATCGCATTCCTGCCAATCTTTTGGATCAGTTTGAAAGGCAGTTGCCTCTTAATCGAGATGGCTACCATACCTTACAATACAAACGGACTGCTGTGGAACATCGCAGTGACAGTCCAGGGAGGATCCGCCACTTAGTTCACTCTGTTCAAAAGCTCTTCACAAAGTCTCATTCTCTTGAAGGACCATCAAAGGGAAGTGTAAATGGTGGCAAAGCAAGCCCAGAGGAGACACAGACTATGAGGTATGGGAAGCGTAGCAAGAGTAAAGAAAGGAGGTTAGAAGGCAAGTCCAGATCCAATGCACCAGGATGGTGGAGTTCAGATGACAACTTGGACAATGATGTTTGCATTTATCATGCTCCCAGTGGGGTTATGACTATGGGAAGGTGCCCCGATCGTTCCACTTCTCAGTACTTTATGGAAGCCTATAATACTGTAAGTCAACATACTGTGAAGTCATCCAAAAGCAATAATGATGTCAAATGCTCTACTTGTGCAAACCTGCCCGTGAATTTGGATCCCCAGTTAATGAAGAAAAGCTCTTGGTCCTCTACACTGACAGTGAGCAGAGCCCGCGAGGTTTACCAGAAAGCTTCAGTTAATATGGATCAGACACTAGTGAAGTCAGAGACATGTCAACAGGAGCGGTCTTGTCAATACCTTCAGGTATAGTATGTAGCATTGACTGCTGTTTACTGAATTGTTCTTTTTGCAGATGGTTTTTCACTCTGATATTTCAGATTTCAGAGTAGCAGCCATGTTAGTCTGTATTCGCAAAAAGAAAAGGAGTACTTGCGGCACCTTGGAGACTATTTTAAACTTATGCTCAAATAAATTGGTTAGTCTCTAAGGTGCCACAAGTACTCCTTTTCTTTTTGTGATATTTCAGAGGTCATCGTCTTTCATGTTTTGAGAGGTCATTGGGCGTAGAAAAGAGAAAGGGAATCCAGATCAAATTTAAAATAAATGTGCATTTTAATGCTAGAAGTCAGTGTTTCAAATGAACTTTTCCAGGGGGCAACAGGCTGATGTTTTTTTTTCCCATATGGGAAGAATGAGAGCTTTTGGGGGGCTGGATTCCAAAGGCGGTCACAGAAGGGACATAGGGAGTTGGAGGTTGCTTTGCTTCTATTTAGGATTACAGTGTCACTCAACAGGATGTTATCAGCAGAGGTGCTGGAACAGTTTTTCTAGTGCTGGTGCTGAGAGCCATTGAACCAAACTGTAAACCCTGTATATATAATGGAAACCACTTCAAGCCTGGGGGTGCTGCAGCACACCCCACCCCATTAGTTCCAGCACTTATGGTTACCAGTATACACATTCTTTTGTTTCTGTAGTTTCAGGGTTTGCCTTCATTAGTTCTTATTTTATTATGAAAATTAGAGACCCTTTGGAAACTTTGAGATGTCTTAATCCTTTAGACACCAGGGAAAAAAACTGCTAGCTGAAAAGATGAAATAGTTATTGTAAAGTATCCAAATTTGTATCTCTGGCTATTTCTCTTTCTTATGGCATTGATTCAAAAATATAAAATTGAAAGGCTGTAATGAGTGCTTGTTCTGATTATGCACTTTAAGAGTACATCACCTACTCCCTCACAAGCTGTTTGCAGTTAATAAGGCGTCACTATTTTTCACCAGTATTGTATCTTTAAATGTCAAGAATCAGATGTCTGCTCTTGGAGCTATCATACTGCCGGTGAATGTGTGTGGCAGAAACATGGATCAGAAAATACTAAAACTGTTTCATTCTTAGTTGAGCTGTGGATAGCTTTTATGCATTTTAAACGAAGCAGTTATGGCACATCTAAGTGTATGTGTAAAATGGAATAACGTTACACAGAGAAGAGAGAAGACCATGAGGAAAAAAGAGGTTTGAGAAGAGAACTTTGTTTTGCTTTAAAATAATGGAACTCTTGCATGTTTAAATGTATACAGCAGCCCGTTTTTCTAATGTGGTTACCTTTATGGGACATACGGTTTGCACGTTTTGTTGCTCAAGTCATTACTCAGATAAAGGGCAGGATTCAGATGTCCTATTAAGGCACCCACATTTTAAAATTGAGCTGTATAGGTTAAATGGCATATACAATCATTTAGAATACTAAGCTTTGAAACTCTCAGTTTACAATATAAAAAAAGGATGTGTATGTTTTCCATTAATTTATAGCAACATAGGGGAAGGGGAAATGGAGAAAGTATGTGTGCTCAGAGTGTGTGTATAGATGCGCGTATGGAGTGGGGAGGGACTTTAGGGCTGAGTTACAACATTTTAAAGGTTTGATACAGTAGTTTTCTTCAATCTGAGTTTTGGGAGCTAGAAGAAATTTTAATTTTGGAGTTGAATGTCTTGGTTATTTTGGATTTGAAGTTTTTTGTTGTTGATGTGTTTGTTTACTCATTCAGTTTCAAGGCAGGTATTGATAGAATAGCCGACAATTCAGTGTGTAACCAGATGGATAGAAAAAGAGGAAAAAAACTATGCCAACATCAGCTTCAAATAAGCACTTCCATAGGGACTTTTAGATAATATTTAATTGACAGGAATAGGCTTATAAGTGGAATTAGAGGACACTATCTGTATCTTCATGGAAATATGTCCAGCAATCCTTTAGTGCAGGAATTAGAACAACTGAACGTTCTCTTATACATATGCCATGCTATTTATGTCCAGATGTTATTTTTGGTTTGTTTTTCTTTATTATTATATACTTGCTTTAAAAAAAAACAGTAAAATGTAAGTGTTTGGAAGTTGCTAAAAAGCAGAGGAAAATCTTAATCAAGCCCTAATTTACATTGCTAGCATTATAAGACATCAGTCAGCTAACAATTGCTAGTGTAAGAGGCAGTCTGAGACAACTGAAACTTACTCTTATCTATTGACAATTTTAAAAAATAGCAAGTGTATATGTTAGTAAAAAAATGGTGCATATTTAACTGCTTCCCATTCCCTTCCCCTTAGTCATCTGAGACTAGAAGCCCTTTAAGGCATGTACAATATTTCCTTTGTGTTTGTACTGCTCCTAGAACACTGGGGCCTGTAAACTCTACTGCAATATAAATATTATAAATAAAAATGATCAGTATCCTTCTGTAAATAAGATGTAGATATGTTTCAACTGTTTTTTATGTTTCCTGTTGAAACATAGGTAGGCTGGTTTCCTGTGTTAGGACAATTTGAAATGTACTAATTGAGATAAAACTACTTAATTACAAAGCCATGATAGTGTTGGACAACTCTGATAATGACTTTGACTAATGTGGTATTTCTTTGCTGCTTTTTTTAACGTGTTAACCAGATTACTAGATGCTCGTCTTAACTCACTTGTAATTTAAGTTTCTATTGATGACCCAGCAAGTGGACTACATGATCCTCGGATGAGCCTAGTTTTTTATTTATGTAAACTGTCCTTGTGATATAAGTGTCTGAATACAATGGATAAGTGACTTTTTTATTCTACTGAATATTCAATATGATTTTTTTTTCTGTGACGCTACAGGCTTGAGTCTGGCATAGGTCACAAGTGAAATAGTTATCTCAGCCCTTCCCCCCGCCCCATCTACATACCTGGCTGTTTTTATGGACTCTATTACTGTAGTATCGCAACACCTCATTATTTAGACTTAGAAATGACAAGCAATAACAATCTCACTCTGTAGAAGAAATAACTTAAGTTTGATCATTTCAACATAGTCCTCAACTGGCATTTGTCCATATTAGAGATGGCTTAATCTCTGAAGGTTTGGAGTGTGGATTCAGAGCAAACCTAAGGTTGCTGTCCAAACCTATGGATGTTCCTCAAGGACCCATTCTTTCCTCTTAACACAATCTTTCCTCTCTCCAGTAGGCTCCATTAGCTGTAGGAAAGTTAAGTGTCCAAGGAGGAAGTGGCAAGTAGGACCCCCTCCCAATTCCATTTTCTATACAAGTAGCTGCGAGTTCCCCTGTGCTGTTTTAGGAGGATGGCTGATAGACCACCTCTCTTCTCACCTGCTTTTCTGAGATGGTGGTGTCTTGCCTGCTGCCTCTGCCGCTTCCTATGGGATGGTGTTTCAGGGAGACCTGCTCCGATAAAGTCCCAAGCGAAATATTTATCGGGGGCTGGGAAACTTGCCATCCCACCATTTCTACAGTAGTGAAAGGCAGAAGCTCACTGTTAGGTTCTGCTACACCTGCTCCTTTAAATCTCACAGTATGCTTAGGCTGATATTTCTGTGCTTCTGCAGGATACCTGTGGATGGAGACTGTGCACAGGCGCTTGCATTAATGTGGACTTTGGGAGAGAATAGATTATTCTTTTATGTGGGCATAGGGTAAATTAGAACTACCCCATCTCTTCTCTGGGATGTAGGTGTGTGTTGGTGGGAGGGAAGGGAATGGGGTACAGTCTGTACTGAACTTTTCCTTACCTCGAGAAAATATTCTGATTTGATTCAGCTCTAGGAATGGTCCAAGCAGTGGAGGGCAGGAGATGGTAAGGAGCATTCTTATTTTATCCATGATAGTTCCCCATGCCTTGACAGTGAGATGTTAGGTAGTGGAACAGTTTCCCAAGGCTTATGGTAGGCAGTCCTTCGGAATATTCTAAATTAGACATATCACTAGAATTTGTAATGTAGGAAGCAATACTTCCCTGGCCAAGAAACGGGTCTAAATGCATAGATATTTTACAATTCTTAATTTTATGGATCTATGGAAGTTCATGCACCAACACTACCTCACTACGCAGTTAGTCTCTAATGATGTGTGTACTGCTGGATAGTCTCCACAATTGTTTTCCTGGCCTTTGCCTATCCGTAAAGAGAGAAAAAATTCACAGATTATTTTTCATATTTTCCGCCATTTTTTTTTTATTTGGGTCAGTCGTGTGTTTTTTCATGACACACTGTAATCATTTGTATCAAGACACACAGGATAGGGAAAGCAAGCTATTTATTTCCTGGCTTTAATTGGCATTCACTAAGCTCCTTGAAGCAAAAACTATCTTTTTCTTATGTATTTGTACAGTGCCTAGCACAGTGAGGGCCTTGGCTGGGGGCCCCTAGGCACTACCGCAGTATAAATAATCATTTTATATTCTTGGCACAGGACAGAAAAAGTAGAACTTTGCTGCTGGTAGCTACAGTTCAAGGAAGACTTAGCCGTAGAATAGTGGCAGGGTGGGTGTGCAAGTGAAGTATCAGGTAGGTGAGGAAGCCTATGCAGCTATCACCATACCATACTTTATCCAGCAGCCCATGAACAAGCAACATGGGGGAAAAAATCGATAAAACTTTAAACCAAAAGGCTTGGGTATTATATGCATATTTTCTAGTTTATTGTAGTTTGGATCTGGTAAAGAAGGGCCTGATTTGTCCCAGAGCCTGTGTCTTACTTTCCCTTATGGCTTAGACGCTGGTGGACGCCATCAACAATGTCCATAATCTACTCCAGTGTACAGAAAGTCTGGGTACACCGCAAGAAGGACAGGAGACTTGCTATGGGTTTTAATCAGGCTGCAACTTTATTATATAGATGTCTGGGACTACCCAGCAGATAAAGTGTACAGTGCAGGCAAATCTATGCTTATTCAAATCAATTGTCCAGGGCTTCCACCAGCCCCCCTTTGTTTCCATTCAGGTCCCCCAGCCAACCCATGGCTTGGACCTTACCATCCACCAGCCTTGTAAGAAGGTTAAGGAGGCTATGAGAACAGGGCGGGTTGGCTCCCTGCCATACCAATCATAGGAGTCCCTGAACCCCCTCCCCCATTCTGTTCCTTTATCCACTACCTCCTTTTAAGTCCTTTACCAGGCCATTTATCTGGTCGCTGGCTGCCCTCCCTATGGAGTACCTGCACTGAACATCCGCCCAATTTACAAAATAAGTTGTGACATATGGCCTACCACCTTTTCTATTCACCAGAAAAGGTCCATCCACACACCCGCTGTGGGGAAGGTGAAAAAACCACACTCCACTGAAGCCAATTCTGGTGGTCTGGGAAAAATTCCTTCCCAGCCTCCCTTTAAATGGGGCGACTAGTGTAATGCCTACAGCAGGTCCTAACCCAGCCTGC
Source organism: Caretta caretta (assembly GCF_965140235.1). Classification (NCBI taxonomy): domain Eukaryota; kingdom Metazoa; phylum Chordata; order Testudines; family Cheloniidae; genus Caretta; species Caretta caretta. The sequence goes on along the minus strand of NC_134207.1, from coordinate 86,018,248 downwards.
CATTCGCCTCCACTCTGGGAAGGAGGGTGGGTGCTGGCTTCCTTGCTGCTTGGACATATTTATTGGATATATTGCCCCACCTAGGTTTTGTACCTTTATGCACATGCCTGGTGTGGAGGGCGGGGGGGACATTGCCTCAAAGCTGACCACCGAGCACCTTTTACAGCAGTTTTTGCCTTCTTCCTCTACCACAAAGTAGAGCTGCCCTTCTTTTGGATAAGCCCAGACAAATTCTGCCTCCCTTTAGTTGTGATGCAGTCATTTCTTCATAAGGCTAAATGGACTTTATTGCTTAACTTCCTGATGCTATTCTGTATAGTGAGCTATCATATTATTTGATCATTTAGTCTATTAAATCACCTGGTAAATTGTTTATTCTTCTGGGATAGTAATTTGTTTAAAATCTGTTTTGCTGGGTTTATCTGTGCACATTCATCTGAATTTGCAATCATTTTCTACTTGTTTTTCTTGTGAACTTTGTTTGCATTTCTGTCACGGTGAAGTGATTACTAAATTAATCTACTCAATGTGTCCTTGTCTTGTTCTCCACTGCAGTCTACATATCTAGGACTTGATTCTCCACTCCTTTCTTCCACTCAATGGTAAATCTGTCCTTTACAGCTGCAATTTTCTTATCAGCTCTGCAAAACGGCTAAAGTTGAAGCCTCCTATTATCATTTTATCCTGATCTTTACTTCATACTTCTTAATAAAGCTGGTGAAATAATTGAAAAGAAAAATATACAAATATACTTGCAAATAAAACACCAAATATAATAATGGGATTATATTATTCTCAAGTATTTGGACCATTTCCAGGTATTCATGAAAAAGTCTGTGAATCCCAAAAGTTTCTTGAACTGTAGCATAACTGATTATTTATCTCACATTTCATACCTGAAAAACATAATTCACCCAAAAGTAGTTTTTCAACCATGAAAATTGTTCATCCAACCTGTTGGTGAATGCTTATGAATAATGAGTAGATCTGTAGAAATTGGGATGGGTTTGTAAATGATTCACAAATGGGAGCTACATTTGCAACAAATATATTCATAATGAATAATTCAACCAGATCTACTTCTTAGGCATACATAGTCTTCAGCCTAATTCTCTATCTATCGAAGACACCTTTGGATGTGCTGTGAAAAATCTTTCCTATGAAAATAACCCATAAATGTAGCAGAACATTTCTAGGTAATCCTGTCTTCCCCTCGCAACCTCTTTTCAAATTTACCCTACAATAACTTTCCATCACCTTAGTTATTACAATTGATGAGAATGACATCACTGTATATTTCACTTTAACAACCACCATTTTCTCATACAATTAGTTAAAGGCTGGTCTTTGGCATAGCTGTCCCATCTTAGTTGCTCAGTACCCCACTGATGGAGGTCCTGTAAATACCTAGCTAGATCTTCTATGACAATGTCCGCTCTTTAATGATTATGACTGCAATTTTATCTGCCATTGTACTTGAGATTGTTGTTTCCCATCTACTGTTCCATTACTTCTCAGTGTCGGTGACTGTACACAAATACACAATACATTGTTCTAGTTTGACTTTCAGTACCACTGTCCAGCTTGCTTGAACATCCTTTCATTCAAACGGCATGTTTACCACTCTGTATAAAATTCTGTCACTTGGATCTATGCCTCCTCTCAACTGTGTGATGCTAGTATATAGTAGAAAGGGGCCATTAAATACAGCAGTTTGACTTATCCCATCATAAATTACCTTAGAAGCTGTGAGATGTGTTTGTGGAAACTGTATCTAAGACATTCAAGTTGATACCTGGTAACAACTCCAACTCCAGAGAGAAAACATAGACTAGATGTGGTCCTATCTCAGAACCCTGAATCTGATACCTTCCTGTCACCATGAACACTGGGGATGTTCGAATCTGAATTTTATGGATTGGGTCTTTCTATAATGGGCCCAAACCAAACCCTGTTCTGGACAACCCCATCCTCGGTGACAGTTTGGATCCAGATATAAATCTGGTCTGAACTCTACAATGTTGGCTCATTTCTAAGGAGATATGTACAGTAGTTTGGAGATGAATGTTGAAAGTGATGCTTCTCTTTTTCAGGGTGAGGAGTAAGGAATATTTCTGCTATTTTAAATTAAGCATCTTGTTCCCAGATTGAAGTAGGGATCAAAAAGCACCACAACTGCATTATCCCAGTGCGGGCAGACTGGTCTAAGCTAAGAACAGTTTGACTCAGTCTTGTTGGTCTTGGCTGTTCGGAACTTAATAACAGTTTCTCCCCATGTAAAGATGCATGCAGATATTTCAGTCAAATGAACTGATTTTAAAATAGAACCTGATTGCTACAATCCCACAAGTTGAAACAAATGTTGGCAAGGATATTGCAGATATTTGATTTTCTCTAAATGGAAATAACCTATATATCTGCTTTTCTGAAAACTGCTGAAGGTTATTTTTAAATACAGTAAAACATATAGTGTTAATTATATCTTAAGTCCTCCTTTTTTGCATATTTCACTGACTCCTAAAAAAAATGCACATGGAAAGGATGCTATGATATTCATTTTTATTGTTCTAAGAATTCAGTATTCATGATTGCCAAGAATAGACCAAGAAAGTGGAAGAGGGCAATTGAATTTTCTCTAACATACAAAATAGCCATAATAACTGCTAAGAGAACCAAATTGCATGGGTTTGAAAATCTGCACTGAGCAATCATTAAGTATTGTTCTTAGCTGTGTGATTTCATTTCATTAAGTATTTGCATACTAATAGAAAGCTAAAGTTTCGAGTCTACTGTTGAGTGATGGCCAGCCACTCCCCTCTAGCTTTTGTGTTTACTTCCAGTCACCCACATTGCATTGGCAAAGCACAGGGAGAAGCTTAATGCTCTCAGCTGCAGTAAACCAAATCAAAATTGAGATGAATAATGAACTTAATTTGCCAAAAAGACAGTCTGTTTGATATTTCATCTAATAAGGTAAGTTAACAAACATTCTAGGCAACAGAAAGGAAAATATTCTTTTTTTATTGTTTAAAACCTGAATAAAATCCATATTTTTATCCTCACATGCTGGAGTTTATTTCAAATTTCATTCAATGTGTGAATTAGAGATGAATAATCTAGCACTTGAGTGCCACTATATACCTGTCTTTTCTTTATTTGGGGACCCAGAAATATACATAAGGAAAATCCTGCTTTTTGCACAAAAAGAATACGAAAAGAAATTTACCAGTCACCGCAAGCTTGCTAATGATAAATTTAGTCTCTTTCAGAGCAAAGTAAATTTAGATAAAGATCAGAGCATGTAAATGGCACAGCAAATGCAACTGAAACCAATGAAAGGATTGGCTATTGACTGTATGTGTTTTGTATGGTCTGTTTATGTACAGTAAATCTAATAGCTGATGTTTGAGCAGAAAGAAAGAAACCATAGTCAATATTATTTTTCATACTTGTAAGGAACATTATATTTCTACGTGATTACTTATAATGGAAGTGGTGTGTTTCATTAGCTGACCCAGTTCTGAGGCCTCTGTTAGGTGCTATTTTCCTTCCTTACATTTGTTTTCTATTTCATCAGACTTCTTTGTTTAATTAAAACACATTCTTCATTATTAGTTCTGTAAAGAATGAAAAATCACTATGAAAGATCGCACTTTAAATTTATTAAAGCCCACTTGCAAAATAAAATGCCTCTAGTCTCCATATTATTTTGTTTAACAGCTTGATAATAAAAATGAGATTTTAATTAAAGAGGGGACGTTCTTTGGATTTGGCTTTTATTTTCCACTGTTCTCTCTATATTTCTATCTCTGTCCCTCCTTCTCCCCCTCTCTTCTGGAAGTAAAAATACTCTGTATGATGCAGGCTGGTTTAATTTAGTTAGGCTGTAGTATAATATTCCTAATGCTGGAAAAAATTATACGGTTGAGGCAATTGGAAATTACAGTATGCTTAAACATTAAAGAAAAGTGAAGGTGCTGACTTTCTAAGATATATAGATCTTATTCCCCTGCATCTTCAAAGACAACAGCCACTATCTACACATACTTACATGCAGCATAGTATTTCACCTTGCAAGATACATGCTGGCCATCAAAAGTTGCAAGAGCTGAGCAAACCTCCCAATCAGAAAATATGATCTGAAAACTCACATAGCCACCTTTCCTCAACATTTCCCCAGTGCTTTTGGATGCACAGCACTGTAATATGTGACACTGTATCTGAGAATGTAATAATAAGGCGCTTGGAAATATTATTGTTTTATATTTGGTTATATATAGTTAATTTTATTTTTAGTTCTCTAAGTACTCAATATATATGTTTTTTCCCCAGAATCTGAAACATTTTTCTCTGACAGCAGATGATATCAGTCTGCTAAGCCCCAGAAGCTTTTTGCTTTAAGAGCCTAGAGGCAATAAGTAAAAAACAAAACCGGGCATGGATTTGAAATACTTTTCGTAAATTACTGTTTATATTAAAAAGATGTGTAGAAGTGGCAATACAAGAAATACATATAATGTTGTTGAGTTTTTAAAATAAGGATCTGATATGTAGTAGGAGTTTAGTCTAGTAGGACAGAGCACTGGGACTCAGCTGGACTCCTGGGTTCTATTTCCACTCTGCCACAAACTCATTTTTTAAAACTATGCTTATATCACTTCTACCAAAATTACCAGATTTGGATGCCTAAAGTTAACGTGTAAATATATACTGAATCAGCCATAATGGGGACTCTCTAAATGAGCTCTGAAAATTAGATCACTTACTTTAGAGCTTAGGTATCTGAATCAACACAGTACTTAACTTTATACGAAGTATGAAAATATTGGCCTACATGCTCTGTGCCTCAATTTACCCATCAGCAAAGGGGGAATAATAATAATGTCTAGCATGTAAGGGGATTGTGTGGTTTAATTTATTAATGTTTGTGAAGCACTTTGAGATCCTTTCATATAAGGTGTTATAGAGACATAGCTAATAATAAATTAAATGTCAACTACTTTATCAGCATTTTTTCCCCTTGCAAATGCTCTTATTCATCACTGTGATACAGTTTTACCCTGACAGGTTTCAGAGTGGTAGCCGTGTTAGTCTGTATCAGCAAAAACAACAAGGTGTCCTTGTGGCACCTTAGAGACTAACAAATTTATTTGGGCATAAGCCCAAATCACTTTTGTAGTGCTAATGAGGCCAATGCAATCAAGGTGGCCCATTTCAAACAGTTGACAAGAACATGTGAGTATCAGCAGGGGGAAATTACTTTTTGTAGTGACCCATCCACTCGGAGTCTTTATTCAAGCCTAATTTGATGGTGTCCAGTTTGCAAATTAATTCCAGTTCTGCAGTTTCTCGTTGGAGTCTGGTTTTGAAGTTTTTTGTTGAAGAATTGACACTTTTAAGTCTGTTATTGAATGTCCGGGGAGATTGAAGTGTTCTCTGACTGGTTTTTGAATGTTATAATTCTTGATGTCTGATTTGTGTCCATTTATTCTTTTGCGTAGAGACTGTCCAGTTTGGCCAATGTACATGGCAGAGGGGCATTGCTAGCACATGATGGCATATATCACATTCATAGATGTGCAGGTGAATGAGCCCCTGATGGTGTGGCTTATGTGATTAGGTCCTATGATGGTTTCCCTTGAATAGATATGCGGATAAAGTTGGCAACGGGGTTTGTTGCAGGGATTGGTTCCTGGGTTAGTGTTTTTGTTGTGTGGTGTGTAGTTGCTGGTGAGTATTTGCTTCAGGTTGGGGGCTGTCTGTAAGCAAAGACTGGCCCATCTCCCAAGGTCTGTGAGGGATCATCCTTCAGGATAGGTTGTAGATCCTTGATGATGTGATGGAGAGATTTTAGTTGGGGGCTGTAGGTGATGGCTAGTGGCGTTGTTACTTTCTTTGTTGGGCCTGTCCTGTAGTAGGTGACAGAGCCAGAAGGGTACTGGCTCTGTCAATCTGTTTTATCACTTCATTAGGTCAGTATTGTAGTTTTAAGAATGCTTGATAGAGATCCTATAGGTGTTTGTCTCTCTCTGAGGGATTGGAGCAAATGTGGTTGTATCTTTGTGTCACTACAAAAAGTAATTTCCCTCTGCTGATGCTCAAACCTTCTTGTCTACTGTTTGAAATGGGCCACCTTGATTGCATTGGCCTCATTAGCGCTACAAAAGTGTTTTCTCCCTCCCCTGGTATTCACCCCTTCTTGTCAACTGTTGAGAAAAGGCCACTTCTATCTTAATTGAATTGGCTTGTTAGCACTGACCCCCCCCACTTGGTAAGGCAACTCCCACCTGTTCATGTGCTGTGTATTTAATACCTGCCTACTGTATTTTCCACTCCATGTATCTGATGAAGTGGATTTTGGCCCATGAAAGCTTATGCCCAAATAAATTTGTTAGTCTCTATGGTGCCACAAGGACTCCTAGTTAATTTTACCCTGGTGTAACATGATTAAAATAGATAGAGTTACTCCATCATAAAACTGGAGTAAGGCGGTAGTGAATCAGGTCCTGCGTAATATAATATTATAATATTCTCTTAGAAAATTGATACCTGCAAAGCAAAAATGAAAATCGGCTTAAACGGATTTCTGCAAGCAAGCTAAGCAAACTATAGAGCATTCAGCACAGAAAAAAAAAATTGTAACTAGTACCACCTCTTTTTAATGAATGGTTATTTTTGTGAAATTGTCTTTGTACTTCCTTGTTCACTGAAGCTTGAATAGTATGTATCATAACCTGACTTCACAAATGCCACGAATTGAAATTAGACTTCTCTTTGTGGTACTGCATTCTGAGTTATCACATAACTCTGTGTTTAGCTCAGTTTTTTCCCTTACCATATTGTCAGGGGTGCTGGAACAATTTGTATAGTGGGATGATGAGAGCCATTGAACCAAACTGCAAACCCTGTATATGAGGGAAAACACTTCAAGCCAGGGGGTGCTGCAGCACTCCCAGCACCCCTAGTTCCAGTACCTATGTATATTGTCATTTTCTTTGTCAAATATGGACTTTCCCTACCAGCCTCCGTGTAGTAATGGTACTAGAAATTTTCTACCTCCATATTTTCACACCAGCAAGTTCCCCCCATTCTGGAATTGTTCAGACAGCAGCAACCAGTTGTCTGTGATGCCTGCTGAATTCTCAGTCTGTACCTTCACATCTCAGTAGTTCTGCAACAGCAAAGCGGATGTTAACAAGGTTGTTTGTTGCTTTTCACTAAATGAACCTGTGTCACTGAGCTAGGAGAGCCTAGACTTCTGAATTATGATCTGATGCATTATGTTCACATGCACACACGCAGCTAAATTTTCAAAGCTGGACAGGATCCGCATTTGTGCATATGTAAGTATGAGCTTATGTGGCAAACCCATTCCAACCAGTTTCGGAAACTTGTTCAGTAGTATCTAAACCACTTGGATAATCTTTGTTACAAAAGGCACTGTATGCATTAAGACACTGAATTTCTTAAGTTGTGTTGTTAGAGTAATGGTTCCCACAACACTATGTCTCATCTATATTACAGCTAAATACTAAAACATGACATCCAACAATACATACAGTATTGCAAAAACTACAGGCGCTCCACTTGGCTGAAATATGGGTGATGTGTATTAACTTTGAAATCCCAAACTTTTGATCAATTAAAAGTCTCAGCCTTAATGTTGCATTAACATAGGTTTTTAATTTAATTCAGTATAATTTGTTTTTAATTAATTTAGTATAACAAGGTAAACATAGATACTAAAATCAAACATAATGAATGGAAATTAAACAGAAGAGATTTATGAGGTAAATGTTTCCTCAGAGCATTCAGATGTACTGGACATAATAAGACTTTAAATAATCTTTATCCTAAGGGTGACTAGAAATCTATTTTTCTTGAGCTTTTCTTATTTGTTGTAAAGTTCTTGTGAGGTGTCCCAACTTTTCATTCACGATGTCAGCAAGCCCTGATTTTACTAATCTTGTGTCAACTTCTTTATGAACAATTTGGAAACTCAACTCTTTATTCCCAACACAGGAGGTAACGGGAGGGGGTGATTTTGCATGCTCCTAGGTGTATTTGAGAAATGCTAAGGGTATGGACTGCACGCATTTTATTTTATTTACCCTGGAAACAGTGCAAGAATCTAAGCAGAAAAGGAGATTTGTGTGTGTGTGTCACAAGTGTACTGGTGAAAAAGTGAAAAATACTCCCTATTTCTATAGGCTGGGGATCCAAAGTCAAAGCCAATATCAAAAGATATGTACATGTACAAATGTACCCATCCAAGAAGTGGGCATGAACTGGAACTCCAAATTTGGAGTTAGGTGTATCATGTTCAGGGCATCAGCTCTAAATCAGTCCCTGGAGTGTTAATATGAAACCAAAGCTGGATTTGGGCCTAATTTACAGTTCTTGTTTGGTTTCTTAACTCCTGATCTCCAGGTGGCCCACCTTCCCTTTAGCAGGTACTTCCTGCTGAAAGTACCTTCCTCTGAAGTCTCCCACCAGTTATTCAGAAGGAGAGGGGTGGAAGAGAGATTTATTTAAATGTGTGGGGGGGTTTTCATATGGCAATGTAAATATATGTGGGATTGTTTAATAGGTGAACTAGGTCCAACCCAAAATATGTCTCTTCTCTGAAGAGCGTAAATTCCTGAGGCATTAATAGGTACAATAGAGTGCAACACAATACAAAACAAACTCAGTGTGCTGTGTGGTCATTTGAACTGTAAAGCTTCACAGAACTAGAGTTTTCAGGACAGTTACTGGGAATTATTTCAAGGATATAGATGGGTGTAAAAGAAGGCATGAAGAAAGAAGCGTGCAAAGGAGTAAGGAGCAGTCAGGAAAGATGCTTGAGTGGTAAAAAGAAATTATGGGAGAGATATAGGCAAGAGTAGACTTATGGGGTGAAATCCTGTCTCCATTGAAATCAATAGCAAAGCTCCCATTGACTTCTGTAGGGCCAGGATTTGCACCCCTGGGGTACTTTGGAAGAGAAACAGAAGCTTAATACAGAAGAGGAGGAGGAGCCAGTGCAGAAATTCCAGTAAGATGATGACACAATAATAGTAGCAGAGAAGGATGATGAACTGGAGGAAGAAGAGATGAGAAAGGAGGAAGTCAAAAGGAAAAAAGCTGCAATAGTCAGCATGAAGTTACCAAAAAAAGAAATATTGTCATGGCAGTAGGGAGGGAAGAAGGAATGAATTTTGGAAATGTTGTGAAGAAAGGATTCAGGATTTGATGAGGTCCTGGATGAGACAGGAAAAAAAATAAAGGAACCAAAAACTGCACCAGTTTGCAACTAGCTTGGGTGGCTAATTATAATCATTTGGGGTCTGTGGAATACTTTTTTCTTCGTTTGGTGCAGTGTTTTGTTGAGTTATGTTTTATAGCAACATTGCCAGAGTTCGTATGCCATAAAGCTTGACCTGCGTTGGCTGTAGTTACATTTGAAAGGGCTTATCTGCCTTCAGGACTTGTCATGTTCCTGGTTGTGGGAAGTCAGCAACTGAATGTTAATTTAAATTTAACAAACAACTAGGTAAATGTTTGAGTTTTTGTTATGACAGGTTAAACGAACTGCTGCATGAGTCCTATAAGAGGAGACAGTATATAAGAAGCAATGCACACTCAGTAAGCTGCACTGAAAGTTGTGTGTTGTGGGATCACATTTAACAATTTATATAGCACCAATTTCCACATGAAAAGGGACTACAAATTGTAATCCCTATTAGGGGGACACTACTATTCAAATGTTGTAGATCAAATTTTGACCCCTAAAATTTGACCGTGTCCGTTTAGTATAACATATAATGATCACTGTGTGAGCCATATAAATTGCCTTTATATGTTGATCTCAGTACAGGGAAGGAGAAAAGAATAGGTGGGAAAACTAAAGATTACAGGTACTTTATTTCTTTAAAATGTTGCCTACTTGCTTTTTTGATTTTGGAGAGTCTACTCAAATTACACCACTCTGGGAAACCTGGGGTGCTTCAGTAAAAGAACTGACTGCAGGACCCCTCCTACAGTAACCCTGTTCCACTTCACATCTGCTCTCGTTCCTGCTGCTGCTGTTATTCAGGCACGTGTTTTCTCCACTTCCCCGGGCCAAGATGATGTCCAGTAACCCCAGGACAACAGCAATGGGAGGCAAGGCATGGACTAGGCAGCTGTTCTCATGGAATTTCCAAAATTGTCTGAAAACACATTCTCATTGTTATGGTTTTCTATAAACAAGGGGAAAATATAATGTTTGGACAATTTTTATTTTAATTTCAAGGAAATAACAAGGAGAAAGAACAAATATAAAGTCACCATAAGAGAGAGAGGGGTGTATAGGTGTGATTTTGAACACACAGCCATTTTGAACTTCTGAAACTCAGAGGGAGCATCCCTGCAGGCAGACTGTTGGGTTCACTTTACTATAAAAGGTGCAGTACATAGAAAACAGCCTTAGAGTCACACAGCTATATATGTTGCTTCATTACATTTAACATGCATCTAAACTGGAAATGGAAAGTAAGGCCTTCTGGTGTGGAATATATCCTGAACCAAAACCCTAGGTTTGGGTTCAGAGCAGAACGCATACACACCGTGTTTGAAGAGATTCTGATTCACGAATCTAGATTTGTCCCCTCTGTACCATGCAAAGGGCTAACCCTTTTCTTTCCTGCAAATATGTTAACTGTACTGGAGCCACAGGGCTTTACTTAGAAAACCAAAATCAGAGTCATATATCCTTTCAATGAAAGCTCAGCTGCAATTTACTGTTTTCTAATCTTACTGTTGCTACAGAAGAAGGTATACTGAATATGTGAATTGTGTTTATTACTCTAGGTTCCCCAAGATGAATGGACCGGGTATGCTCCGCGAGGCAAAGATGACGAGATTCCATGCCGGCGGATGCGCAGTGGCAGTTACATTAAAGCCATGGGGGACGATGATAGTGGGGACTCAGACACCAGCCCAAAGCCATCGCCAAAGATTGCAGCACGAAGGGAGAGCTATCTCAAGGCCACCCAGCCCTCACTTACGGAACTCACCACCCTCAAGTAAGACAGTGTCGGAATGAACCACTGATCCTCAGAGAAACACATTTCTGTTCCTCTCTCCTTTCTCCACTTTCTGGGCCCAAAATAAGGAAAGTGCTTAAGCATGTGTTAAAGTCCCAGTTGAGTCCTCATAAATGATTTCCTGAATGGGGTGAATTTTAACACATGTTTAAGTGCTTTCCTGAACTGGGGCACTAATGTTCAGGATTCAAACCAACAAAAGCACCTAAAATCACTAATTTCCATGAGACTGCTCACATGCTCAAAATTACATACATTCTTTAAACACCTTGTTGAATTAGAACCTTAAGTGCCATATTCCACAAGCCTTACTCAACTGTATATGTATTTATGCAAGGGTGAGTAAAATTTAACATGAGCGAGGCATGTGAAATTAGCCCTAAATCAGTCTTTGTAAATCCTCAAAGAGGGTTTTGACATTAAGCCCTGAAGAGTGAGCATCAGAAAATAGAGAAGTCCATATCTTCAACCCCCCAATCCAAAATTACATTATTATTTAATTGAGAACTATGACCAAAAAATTAAGACTGAGAATTGCTTTAAAAAGACTTCAATAAAAAAATTACAAAGTGACACAGAGAATCTAAAATCATCATTTTTTAATATTTGTAGCTCTTTTCACAAAGGCTAAAGTCCCTAAGGAGTTTCAGATAATGGAGAAGCAAAGTGTCAATATACTGGAGGAGGTAGTAGCTTGTGGATAGAGCTTTGCTAGATGAAACAACTTTGGAGATATGTTAAGTTGCTTGGAATGTGTTTTTTGAGTTAAAAGCAGCACTCAAAATAGATTGTGTTTTTAAGACCAAAGAAAACATTCAGTGTATAATTTAAAAAACTCAAATAGTATAACATATATTTAATCTACATTTGTGCTGGGTCAGAACACAAAACAACAATGAAAGAACAAGAGCCCACTGCTTCTGCCACTGAAATCGGTGGCAAAACTTCAACTGATTTACATCAAAGCAGGATTTGACCCAAACTAACTAAAAATCAAATAGTTTTATCTAACTAGAGCTGGCTAATGTTTCAAACATTCATTCTGAAGATTCTTTGTGAGAATGTCATAACATTTTGTAAAATATTTTAACAGCTGGGACCCAAAGTAAAAATTCATAATAATGCAAATTAACTATTTGAAAAATGTTGTTATTGTGGAAATTGAGGAAACATGTTACTGATTACTATGCAGAGCACTATGAAAGAGGGGGAAAGGAAGAGTACTCAAGCAACAACTCAGACAGGAGAGTGAGCCAAAGCATCTAATAAGGAGACTGAAAACATGTGTACATGTCATAATTTTGGGAGGCATTGAGATACCAAGGTGACAATCGCTTAGCAGAATATGATCGACCAGATTATGTTAAATTAGGTTAGATTAAGTTAAATGTGTCCAGTTGAAGGGAGTAACTGTGAACTGGTGGCAGTAGCCAGAAAACTCTAGTGTAACTTTTCCCTAGATTTACATTAGGTGAAAAGAGTTTCTAATGAATTATTATTTCCAGGGAAGCAGGAATATCTGTCAGATTCTAATTCAGAATTTATGGCTAATAGCAGTGGAGCATAACTGTTGTTAGCAATACTAGGAAATCATTAAATGTTTTCCGAGTGTAGGCAGGGCAATTCAGCAACATCCAGGATCAGTGTCTGTCATTCCCTGTCCTTTGGCTTCTTCTCTCCTGGAACTCTAGATAGTGTTCACAGTCTGTGGCCTTGTGTTCAGGTTTCAGAAATCTTAGTTTGCAGAATTTGTTACTGAACTTTTTTTTCCCCTTGTGACAGCAAAGCCATGTTCTGGCCTGGGACTCCGTGGCCTAAGCTAAATGGATTCCAGTTACTCTCTTGCTTCTTAATTTTATTGGTCTCAATATTACAAAATGCTGAGCACTCTGGCCCTGATCCAGTAAAGCATTTAAGCACTATGCTTAATAAGCATACGAGTAGTCCCCTAAAGTCAGTCATGCCACCAAAATGATAGACATGGAAGAACAGTTGGGAGCAAAGAGTGAACAAACTACATATTGGAAAATACAGAAATCTATTACTCCGCTCCCCGCCTCTCCCCCGCTCCCCGGCCATTCCCCAGTAAATGGATGGCAAAGCTACAAATAGAACCTAGTTTGTTAACTGTCACTTTTGTTCTGTGGGTTCATCCGAGAGGCCATGAATCAACTAAGCATAGATTTCACTGGTGTTTTTGGCTCGCTAGCAACACCAAGATTGATCAACTTCTGTCTGTCTGTATCTTGTCAGAGTATTACAGTGCCATTGTGATATTGTCCAGGTAATTACATTTTTAACTGAATTAACTGAGCACTAGATTGTTCGTAGCTGTCATATACCAATGCAGAGGAGTAGGGGTGAAGATGTAAGGATCTTGAGTCCAAGCCCTGTTCAGAGAGTGGTTGCTACTCCCACGCATAAAGTGACTGGGACCAGGGAAAAAAGGGGCAGGGAGCAGGCAGGCTCTGCCCCAATATGCCAGCCCACACAGCTGGACAGACTGGGAAAAGTAACCTGCACCCTCGTCACGGCCGCAGTAAATTACCCTCCTTTTGGGATAAGAAAGGTGCCCTGTGAGGAATTTTGATACTCAGAGTCACAAATCCACCCTGATTATACCCAGGGCCACTCCTGGAGTTAGTTATGAATAAGACTACATTTATGTCATAGAGGTCATAGAAGTCAGGGAATCCATGGCTTCCAGGACTCTCGAGCTGACAGCCAGTGGGGCCCTGGCAGGGTTCCGGCGACAGGCGACAGTAGCGACAAGTGACGGGCAACAGCCTCTTGTGGTGGCAGGGGGGATGCCTCAGGTGAGCAGCTGGGGTGTCCCAATTTCTCTTTGGGAAATTTGATCACCCTGCAGCTCCCAGCTGCCACAGCGGAGACGGAACCCCACAGCTCCCAGCCACCATGGTGGTGGGGGAAACCATGGAGCTGCAGCAGCAAAAGTCACAGACAGGTCATGGCTTCCCTGAATTTTTGTTTATTGCCCATGACCTGTCCATGACTTTTACTAAGAAAATCATGACAAAATCTTAGCCTTAGGTATGAATATTTACAGCCAAAATCTCCGTAATCTCTACATGCAGTTTATGCTGTATCTCTTACTCAGGGCTTCATTGGACTTCAATACCACCAACCCCAAGTGTGCAAGAAAAACTCATCTGATGGGCTTTAATACATTGGGATTTTTACAATGTTGGGATTTTTACAATTTGACTTTGGAGATGTTAAAAATAATAAAATATAGGTTAATTTTAGTTGCCTTTGTTGCAGCTTTTAGGGTTCACATTTTCAAACACTTTTCTCTGCAGCCAAGAGAGCGAGAAACCTCTTTTTAAAAATGAAAGCTGAGATCAGTCAGCATCTAGGGCTCTAAGAAAAACTCCAAATGTCATGAGAGTCACAGGAAAATTGTAGAGATGGCAGCACTGATACATGTATAGTAAAGTGATTCTAGATTGGTGAATTGACATAAATCTGTAAAAGAAATGCTGTTCCATAAAAGAGAATGGTGTACTTAGAGTCTTACTTGCCTGAGATTTAAGCTAACAATTGTTTCTCCCTGTTCTCTGCAGAACCTCACAGCTGTAATAGTGAATCATAACTCACTGAACCAAAAAAATAACCTAAAATTAGTAAAAGATGCCTAGGGCTACAGCTTTTAATTTTTTTAACTTATGTCTCCTCTGTTGTCTGTGATTAGTGACAAAAGTATCCTTCTGAATTTCCCTCATTAATTTCCCCTCATTCCTTGTCCTCCTGTCCTGCACTTGTCTCGGACACCTCATCTGAGATGGTGGTCATTGGTTATTATTAACAATGTCATATTCTTGACCGTAGTAATGAATAGACAGGAGGACGAATTCAGACCCTCTGGCACAAGAAGATGCTAATTGTGCCTTTCCATACCAGCCTGATCCACTCTGACCTAGGGGAAGCCAGGTGTTGTTTCCGTTACTGTCGTTACCTGGTGTCCATTGGGGAGGGCAGCTTTAATTTCTGCAGGGAGTTTCATAGGCTAAGTGATGACTGCTCAAAGCTACAGTGAATCAGCACATCCTGCCGCAGCTCTTGCCACATCCTCTCTTAGGCCAAAATTTTCCACTTATGGGGGCAGTACCTGCTTAGTACCTGTCAGAAAGTGGACCTAAACACCTTGCACCACCACAAACCCCACACTCAGGTGGATTTTATGCTGAGACACTACCAGGACTGGTGCTGACTTCTTCTGATGGAGCCCTTTGAATATATCAGACCCAAAGTCCATTGTTAGTTCCAAGAACACTAAAACTCACAATAGAAATGCTGTTTGGTGGGAGGTTAAAATATTCCACATCAAGTATGCTCCCTCTTGGACATAGGAGAGGCAAGATTAGCAAAAATGCATGGAATTAATTAAAAAATAAAAACACAAGTTCTCCACACCACTTAAAAATGGTTTTAGTGAAATCTAAGGTGCGAAGCAGCAGAAATGTATGTGGTAGCCAGAGATTTTAAAAAGGGGGAGGGCAGGAGCTTTGTTTTCATTATGGCCTCAGTTTAGAAAAGTACTTAAACCTATGCTTAACTTTAAGTAAGTTCTTCTTAAGTCCTTTTCTATTCAGGAAAGCATTTAAGCACATGCTTAATTTTAAGCACCTTTAAGTCCCATTGATGTCATAAACTTATGGGCTTTGATGAAGCAGTACCTAAGTCACTAACATGGAAAAAATGGAGAATTCTCTTTCCTTATTATCTACTTTTCAATATGAAATAATGTTAAATAGAATCATTTTCTGACAGTCCAGATTGACATTTTGTGTGAGATCATGCCCACACCGTTCCCAGGGTCTTAATGCGTGAAACGTGCTTCTACAATATTTTTTTTAATGTGAGTTTTTGTGAAAAGTATCCAAGTAATCTCTGGGAACTCAAGTATGCTCCAGAAAACAAGCCCCAACCAGCCCAGTCAGTGGCAGTGCAAGTTTCTTCTCACTGCTCTATTAATATGACTCACCTTGACCTTAAGGAGACCATCTCAGGGGGGTTGAGGATAGTTTATTTTCTGTGTGTGTTCATTCCTCGGCTTCCCTGATCAGTGGGTCGGTGAGGTTCTGTGGCCTGCAGTGTGCAGGAGGTCAGACTAGATGATCACGATGGTCCCTTCTGACCTTTAAAGTCTATGACTTTGAGTCGTCCAACCCTACAGTTTTGATGGAAATAAGGCATATTTTTTAATGCTGAGAGTAATTAACCATTAGAACAACTTACTAAGAGTCATGGTGGATTCTCCATCATTGACTATTTTTAAATCAAGATTGGATGTTTTCTAAAGGATCTGCTCTGGGAATTATTTTGGAGGAAGTTCTGTGGCCTGTGCTTTACAGGAGATAAAGACTAGGTGATCACTGTGATCCCTTCTGGCCTTGGAATATATGAATCTATACTTTCGATTTTGTGATCATGTCTGCTGGGATCTGCACTAAAGCCCCTAAATCATTTCACATAGGCTACCTGCCAATGGTGAGATACATAACAAATTGCTTCCTTTGGTCACTGTTGACTCAGGCTAAAACTGTACATAAATAAAAGACTTCATGGGAATGATCAAAAATCCATTCAAGTCAATGGAGACTCTCTTATTGACTTCAGTGGGCTTTGGATCAGACCCTAAATTCCAATTCCAATACCCTGCAGCTGAGTTCCTCTCCCCTCCCCAATCTTGTCTTTTCTAACTGTGAAGAAGAGAAAGTGGTGGATGTGAAAGGAGTTGTTATAAAGAGACAGCAGTGGTAATGTTTCAGGGACTTTTAGCAGTCCTTTCTGCTTGTCTCATCTCTTCCCCCACCACCCTGTGTATGAACTCCTGTGTGACATCTAGTTGGTCTTAACTTTATCTTTGGGAGAAAAATGGGCCTGGTAACTTAAAACCATCTCCTCTTTTGCTTTCATTGTTTTTTCATTATGTGGGATTTTTTTCTCTCCAAATGTACTTTGCCTCACACAGCCCACACACTCCCTCCCACCTACCTACCATTGCTCATTCTTCTTCTCTTCCAAGGAAAGAAATGCTTTTCATTATCTGTGTTTCTTTTTCTATAAGTAACAACCTTTTAAAAGCACAACTGTGTCATATCTCCTTTATGTCATATGAAATTTATTTTCTGTTTTCTGCTGATTTTTGTTGTTATACCATACAATCTCCCTCCTACAATCTTCCTCTCATGCCATGGTTCCCATGTGGTTACAGAACATGTTTCAAATGCTATGGGTAAAATTCTGAATAAAGCACAGCTTGCTGTGATCTCGAAATCCACACCTCCTCTGCTGCACTCCCATTATCCTACCAGGAAGGGAGAAGCTTTTTCTTTTCATTGCTGGCAATATCCCCCTGGATTTTAATAATTAACAAACTCGTAAAATCTGGCCCTACAGAAAAGGTGACATTTTTCTGCCCAGTACTGAAAAGTGGTAAATAGTTTGACTATCTTTTGTTGTTGAATAGATAGAAACAGGATTTATTAATCTGACTTTTAAAGAATGTGCACAAAACAGGTGACTGATGTTCCTGGTGCATCTATCCTGAACCAGCACCTTTCCCTTTATTATGTGCAGTCATCTTTAAATTATTTTAGTTATGGTAAGAAAAGTAGTATAAAAGTATAAGGTATAAGGCAGTCTTTATCCCCATCCATGTCTATCTGATCCAATGTGTAGGTAAAATATTCAGCGAAAGGTGCATATGTTCTCCTGATACCTGGAATCAAAGGAAAGTTTTCTCTGTGCCTCCCTTCTATGCACACTATTCCCCTTCTGCCCTTCTGACAGACTGGCAATATGCTATAATATACTGAACATACCTTATGATATTAAGATAAGCTTTATTGAGTTACTTTAAACCTTATTGACTTAGGGTTAATGCCTTTGGAGTGCAATTACAAATGCACCTGTTTATGTGGTGTTGTGACACTGTACATACCCTCTCTAGTAGGGACGGGGGTGTGAGGGGATGCGTATGTACTTCCTCCATTAGACACCTCCTTAGGAAGATATGCATATACTAATTCAAACTGGATTCTCCTGGGACCAACAGACAAAGAAGATTTTTGGATAAAAGTCTGGGGTTTAATGTGCCTCAGGGCCTTCTTCCTGTTCCAGCAAACAGACAGGACCCCTGGTTCATGGCCCCAGTCCTGTGGGGAAGAATGGAGGGACTTGGCTTATTAGAGTCTCATAAGACTGTGTGCTTGTTGTGAGCTGAAGCTATGATGAACTTGTGTAACCACAAGGATGCTCCCAGAGTGGGTATTAAAAGACTGCACTTGCCAGAGCTCATGTGAGAGTTGGGATGAATTCTGGTAAATGTATTAACTAAGGCTGTCCATTAATCACAGTTAACTCACGCGATTAACTCAAAAAAAATTAATCACGATTTAAAAAATTAATCACAATTAATCGCACTGCTTAACAATAGAATACAAATTGAAATATATTAAATATTTTTGATTTTCTATATTTTCAAATATATTGATTTCAGTTACCACACAGAATATAAAGTGTACTGTGCTCACTTTATATTATTTTTATTACAAATATTTGCACTATAAAAATTATAAACAAAAGAAACAGTATTTTTCAATTCACCTCACACAGGTATTGTAGTGCAATGTCTTTATCATGAAAGTGCAACTTACAAATGTAGTTTTTTTGTTACATAACTGCACTCAAACACAAAACAATGTAAAACTTGACAGCATACAAGTCCACTTAGTCCTACTTCTTGTTCAGCCAATTGCTAAGAGAAACAAGTTTGTTTACATTTACGGGAGATAATGCTGCCCACTTCTTAATTACAATGTTACCAGAAAGTGAGAACAGGCATTCACATGGCACTGTTGTAGCTGGCGTCGCAAGGTATTTACGTGCCAGATGCACTAAGGATTCATGTGCCTCTTCATGCTTCAGCCATTGTTCCAGAGGACATGCTTCCATGCTGATGAAGCTCGTTAAAAAAATAATGTGTTAATTAAATTTGTGACTGAACTCCTTGGGGGAGAATTGTATGTCTCCTGCTCTGTTTTACTTGCATTCTGCCATATATTTCATGTTATAGCAGTCTCGTATGATTATCCAGCACATGTTGTTCATTTTAAGAGCACTTTCACTGCAAATTTGACAAAATGCAAAGATACCAATGTGAAATTTCTAAAGATAACTACAGCACTCGACCCAAAATTTAAGAATCTGAAGTGCCTTCCAAAATCTGAGAGGGAGGAGGTATGGAGCATGCTTTTAGAGGTCTTAAAAGAGCAACACTCTGATGTGGAAACTACAGAACCCTAACCACCAAAAAAGAAAATTAACCTTCTGCTGGTGGCATCTGACTCAGATTATGAAAATGAACATGCGTCAGTCCGCATTGCTTTGGATCGTTATCGAGCAGAATCATAGAATCATAGAATATAAGGGTTGGAAGGGACCCCAGAAGGTCATCTAGTCCAACCCCATGCTCGAAGCAGGACCAATTCCCAGTTAAATCATCCCAGCCAGGGCTTTGTCAAGCCTGACCTTAAAAACCTCTAAGGAAGGAGATTCTACCACCTCCCTAGGTAACGCATTCCAGTGTTTCACCACCCTCTTAGTGAAAAAGTTTTTCCTAATATCCAATCTAAACCTCCCCCACTGCAGCTTGAGACCATTACTCCTCGTTCTGTCATCTGCTACCATTGAGAACAGTCTAGAGCCATCCTCTTTGGAACCCCCTTTCAGGTAGTTGAAAGCAGCTATCAAATCCCCCCTCATTCTTCTCTTCTGCAGGCTAAACAATCCCAGCTCCCTCAGCCTCTCCTCATAACTCATGTGTTCCAGACCCCTAATCATTTTTGTTGCCCTTCGCTGGACTCTCTCCAATTTATCCACATCCTTCTTGAAGTGTGGGGCCCAAAACTGGACACAGTACTCCAGATGAGGCCTCACCAATGTCGAATAGAGGGGAACGATCACGTCCCTCGATCTGCTCGCTATGCCCCTACTTATACATCCCAAAATGCCATTGGCCTTCTTGGCAACAAGGGCACACTGACTCATATCCAGCTTCTCGTCCACTGTCACCCCTAGGTCCTTTTCCGCAGAACTGCTGCCTAGCCATTCGGTCCCTAGTCTGTAGCTGTGCATTGGGTTCTTCCGTCCTAAGTGC
Source organism: Caretta caretta (assembly GCF_965140235.1). NCBI lineage: Eukaryota > Metazoa > Chordata > Testudines > Cheloniidae > Caretta > Caretta caretta. The sequence continues at coordinate 85,997,995 of NC_134207.1, read as the reverse complement.
AGGACCCTGCACTTATCCTTATTGAACCTCATCAGATTTCTTTTGGCCCAATCCTCCAATTTGTCTAGGTCCTTCTGTATCCTATCCCTCCCCTCTAGCGTATCTACCACTCCTCCCAGTTTAGTATCATCCGCAAATTTGCTGAGAGTGCAATCCACACCATCCTCCAGATCATTTATGAAGATATTGAACAAAACCGGCCCCAGGACCGACCCTTGGGGCACTCCACTTGATACCGGCTGCCAACTAGACATGGAGCCATTGATCACTACCCGTTGAGCCCGACAATCTAGCCAGCTTTCTACCCACCTTATAGTGCATTCATCCAGCCCATACTTCCTTAACTTGCTGACAAGAATACTGTGGGAGACCGTGTCAAAAGCTTTGCTAAAGTCAAGAAACAGAGCAGAACCCATCATCGGCATGGACACACATCCTGTGGAATGGTGGTTGAAGCATCAAGGGATATATGAATCTTTAGCGCATCTGGCATGTAAATATCTTGCGATGCGGGCTACAACATTGTCATGTAAATGCCTGTTCTCACTTTCAGGTGACATTGTAAACAAAAAGCGGGCAGCATTATCTACTGCAAATGATAAAGAGATTGCAATACAGTACTTGTATTAGGTGAATTGAAAAATACTATTTCTTTTGTTTTTTACAGTGCAAATATTTGTAATCAAAAATAAATATAAAGTGATCACTGTACACTTTGTATTCTGTGTTGTAATTGAAATCAATATATTTGAAAATGTAGAAAACATCCAAAAATATTTAAATAAATGGTACTCTATTATTGTTGAACAGCACAATTAATTGAGATTAAAAAATTTTAATCACCTGACAGTACGTTAGCATGTGTGTAGGCTTTTATAGTTTTTAATATGTTTTCTCTGTAATGCTTTGTACCTTAAAAATAAAGAAGGCTTGCTTAGAAAGAGCTGTCTGGTAATTTACAGCTATGGCAATTACACAGTTATCCATCTCTGAAGGGAAAGCGAGCAGATGTCCTAGGGTAACATCTCTGTGCTAGGAATGACTCAGTGAAGGAAACAGAGATGAGCTTACACAGAACTCTTCTTCTACAGCCGAGGTAGGCAACCTATGGCACACGTGCCAAAGGCGGCACGCGAGCTGATTTTCAGTGGCACTCACACTGCCCGGGTCCTGGCCACTGGTCCGGGGGCCCTGCATTTTAATGTCATTTTAAATGAAGCTTCTTAAACATTTTAAAAACCTTATTTACTTTACATATAACAATAGTTTAGTTATATACTATAGACTTATAGAAACAGACCTTCTAAAAACGTTAAAATGTATTATTGGCACACGAAACCTTAAATTAGAGTGAATAAATGAAGACTCGGCACACCACTTCTGAAAGGTTGCTGACCCCTGTTCTAGAGCAACACTATATGCAACAGTAAAGGAAAGGCAGCTGTCCAGCCTGGGAATATCCTGGTCAGAAGGGACAGAGACACATCTCCACCCAAGACAGGCAACAGCTCGGGAGCTGGAAGCTGAGTGGCTGCCTGTGCTGGACCACTGAGGGGAAATACAGGTGCAGTGGCCCTGAACTGTGACAGCTCCAGCATACAAACTCCCTGTTTAAAACAGGGGTTCTGACTGTGCTTGCCGGATTCAACATCCTTCCTGGTTTGGGGGCAAAGGGTTACTGAAGTTTCTGGGATTTTAGAATATGTTTTTAAAATATCACAATCAATGTGGATACATTTCCAGCCATTTGCTCTACATTTTGGATTATATCTGATCAAAGCATTGTTGCTTTGATCTCATGTTTGATCATATACATGTTGTGGAAGAAAGTCCAACTCGATCACCAATGCATTTCCTTCACCAGTCTTATAAAAGAGAACTTACAAAGAGATGAGTAAGAGGAAATTCACACTCACAAATCCATACTTTTTTCAATATACCATTTTATGGATAAGTTAGCTTTATGCATCCCAGTTGTATATACAGCATTACTGATCTGTACCCTACACAATTAGTTGCATCAGTAATGATGAGAAAGTAACACACAGGAGAAGTAGCATATGTCTGGGGAAAGCATTAGGAAGGATTTATAATTTACAGAATTCTGTTATGTAACTTATTTCATCAGTGTGTCTCTTCCTGTAGCCTCCCACTTACCAATATAAATAGTACTTTATAAATAAGATGAGCCAACACTCCCTTCTACTAATCATAGGCTGGAAGCAATACATTAAAATTTATATACTGAGAAATACTTATTATATGCTTATATTGTGTGTGTGTGTGTGTGTGTGTGTGCATGAGCGTGCACTTATATAATGTGTGTGTGTGTGTGTGTTAGGATATAATCTCAAAACAAAATGAGATGAGACTGAGAATCTCTGTGTCCTGTCTTCTAAGAACCTATACAACCGCCTCAAACAATAATGATAAATTGATACAGAAAGAGTGAGAGATCACACCCCCAGTAATGGCAGTGGCAACAGTAGACTTGTAGCAGAGATTAGCCTGGTCTTTTGCCCCCTGATGTCCCAAACCCACTGTTTCAGTGTACAGTGAGCTACAGTGAATATTCATTGACAGAATATTCATTATAAAATTGCAATAATAATATGAACCCAAAGAAAATAATTGGGGCTCTCCCACGCACCTCCACAAAATGTAACATTTATATTTTTTTTTAAATGGGCAGCTGATTACAAATCATGGAATTAAGTCTCCCAACACCTATTCAAAGGTTGATCCTGGATCTGTCCCTGGAGAACCAAACTGCAAGAGTCAGATCAAACCTTGCAGGGGTTGCATGTACAATATAGCATGCAGGCTGCTAGTGGCCTGGATTGCGGAAAAGGGCCAGACACTTGAGGAAACCCTGTTTCCTTTAGAAACTCGTCCCTGGCTGCTTCTTCCCATGGTTATTACTCTCCTACCACCTGGACTCCCAGAGGGCAAGCTTTGTATTGCAACATGTTTACATTTGCATTAGGACTCAGGTTGGGTTCCCATTTGGGGTACATTAAACTTTACAGATAGAAAGCAAACCTTTGGGATAATCCACCCCCTTTATTATAAAATATAACCAAATAAACATACTATTCATTATTAGGCTGAAAAAAGCCACTGGAGATAAAAGGGCAGAGAGATATCATGATCACTGGTACATGGAGCTGTAACATCAGAACATCCCACATAATCTACACAGGTCTCAGAGAGTTTGCTCCAGAGTTAATTTGTGGAGGGAAGAGTTGGGATGGCAGGTGCACACACGCTCAGCACACACACCTGGGAGGAAGTGTGCTGCATTTGCATGATAAGGACCACCATTGTAATGCAATAGCAACAGGATTATTTCTATATTAGCACATGAAACATATTTTGACATTTGGGATGCTGCCCAATGAAAGGAGGGAAAAAGAGTGCCAAAAAGATGATTGCATTGAAAATGTAGTAAGAGGCATTGTTGTGTGAGCTTTCATATCTGGGATTCTGTTTTGGCATTATGCTCAATATTTCAGGAGAAAGGGGTACAAATAAGATAATGAAATTCATGATTTTTGCATTGTTCTCTGTTTTTCCTAAACTGATGTGGGAGGAAGGAAGGCCTGGCATTTAAACAGTAGCAGTGGGATGGAGAGGAAGAAAAGGAAGGAAAAGAAAGATGTGGGAAGCCACAGTAGAACCAAATGGAAATAAGGAGAAGAGAAATGGAAGAGGGTAAACATAAAATAAAAAAATTCAGGAGAAGATTAGCTAAATAAGGAAGGGACAGGGAAGAAAAAGAAAGCACAATACATTTTGCAGAATTTGTCAGACCTACTGTAGAATGAAGGGAGAAATTTGTACAGCTTGGAAAACACCTTCCTGCAAGTGCCCTGCATGGTAGAGTGAGGTTCTCCCACCTTGTCGGCTGTAGTACAGAGGGGGAGAGTTTAACGGGATTTGTTTTCCTCTATCCCTCAGGCACTTTTGCAAATATCTCCTAAAACATCTCAGGCCTAATGCAAACAAGCGGTTTCAAAAATGGAGAGTGAAATATTGGCCCCATTGAAGTTAATGACAAATATCTAATTGCCTTCAGTAGCCAGGATTTCAGCCAAGGGTGAGGAGAGGCAGAATGCAGGGAGCAAAGGTCTTCATCTTCACTCTGGATGTGTTTCTCAACACCAACAGGGCAGCCTGTTCATTTTGCTTTCTTGTTGGGTGATTTTCAGTTAGGGCTCGGTACAAGTGGAATATTTCACTGAGTAGTTAGTATTAGTAAAATTTAATAGTAGGCTTCAGTTTCAACAAGTCTTTAGTAAATGAGAGAGAGAGAGAAATATTTTGTTCTCGTTTTCCTTGGGTTTGTTTGGGCCTACAAAAAAGAGAATGCGGTCTCCCCAAGAAGGCCAGATCCCAATTTAAGAAACAAAGTTGGTTTGCAATAACCTTCCCAGCCCCAGTCACAGTAATTCATTTACTGTCCTTATTACTTTGTTACTCATCGCAACCCCCTCTTCTCTCTGTAAGGTAGAGCTCAGCCTGTTTTCAAGCGTTTTCTCTATTCAGACCCAGGAGCCTAGAGAGAGCTCAGTTAGGGTTAATAGATAAGAACAGCCATACTGGGTCAGATCAGTGGTCCAGCTAACCCAGTATCCTGTCTTCTGACAGTGACTAGTGCCAGATACTTCAGAGGGAATGAACAGAACAGTGCAGTTATTGAGGGATCCATCCCCTGTCATCCAGTCCCAGCTTCTGGCAAATTTATACTACTAGGTGCTGTACTAGGTGCTGAAAGCAGTTGTGGAGCAGTGGTTTCTTGATGGCAGCTCTCATTAGCTTTGTATATGGGATACGATATATTTAAGGGTTAGAGAATATTGATTTATTGTGGGAACTTAGAATGAGACAGCCTTAGCAATAGGAGACCAACTATTGTAACTTTCCACTGGCAGCAGAACGCAATTATTCTAGATGTAAAGCATGTTTGGTCATTTAATCCTTGCTTTTACTAACAGGAATGTCAGGAACACTGCTCCTCTCTTGCAGGCTCTGTCTTCACTGGCACTGATGGGTTGGGTTTTTTCGAACAATGAGATAGCTGGAAAGTCCTACTGGAGACAAGGCACTTGTAGTGTTTACTGTAAGGTAGCGAGGTGAGGTCAGCACTATATCCTTCGCTACCCTTGGCCTCGTTTACCCCTCAGGTTTTTACAGTGGGATAGCTAACACGTGTTAGTTATCCCATAGTAAAAAAAAATCCTTTTTTGAGAGTGAAGATGTAGCCCTAATCTCTCCTTTGTTCAGCCATTATTGTTGCTTCTATGCAAATACACTCAGAGTTATGTTTCTCCCTCATTAACTTAATACTTATGGTTGGGGTTTATTTTATTTTTTGCTTACAAGTTTGGCAATATTATGATTGATGCCTCACCCCAGATTTTATTCATTCATGTTTCACTCAGGAGAGTAACTGCAGTTAAGTGGCACAAGGGTGTTATGAGTTTCATGTTAAGGAATTTGCTTTTTTTTTTTTTTAAGTGTTGTGAATGAATTTTTTAATGTTTGTGAAAGATATAGACTGACATCCTTGGAAACTGAAGTCCTTTGTTTATCCTTAGAAGAGGTTCAGCATAGGCAAGCTTCCCCTACAGTGCTCTACCACAATGGCTCAGTCCCGACCTGGGAGAACCACTTTATGGATATGTCTGCACTAGACCTGGAAGTTGAAAATTCTTGCTTGGAGACATAACTGTGCTAGCGTGCATTCAAAATAGAAGTGTAGCTATGGTTGCACGATAGCAGGAGGGGTGAGGTCCTACATAGAATCATAGATTATCAGGGTTGGAAGGGACCTCAGGAGGTCATCTAGTCCAACCCCCTGCTCAAAGCAGGACCAATCCCCAACTAAATCATCCCAGCCAGGGCTTTGTCAAGCCTGACCTTAAAAACTTCTAAGGAAGGAGATTCCACCACCTCCCTAGGTAACGCATTCCAGTGTTTCACCACCCTCCTAGTGAAAAAGGTTTTCCTAATATCCAACCTAAACCTCTCCCACTGCAACTTGAGACCATTACTCCTCGTTCTGTCATCTGGTACCACTGAGAACAGTCTAGATCCATCCTCTTTGGAACCCCCTTTCAGGTAGTTGAAAGCAGCTATCAAATCCCCTTTCAGTCTTCTCTTCCGCAGACTGAACAATCCCAGTTCCCTCAGCCTCTCCTCATAAGTCATGTGTTCCAGTCCCCTAATCATTTTTGTTGCCCTCCGCTGGACTCTTTCCAATTTTTCCACATCCTTCTTGTAGTGTGGGGCCCAAAACTGGACACAGTACTCCAGATGAGGCCTCACGTATGTCGAATAGAGGGGAACAATCACGTCCCTCGATCTGCTGGCAATGCCCCTACTTATACATCCCAAAATGCCATTGGCCTTCTTGGCAACAAGGGCACACTGTTGACGCATATCCAGCTTCTCATCGACTGTAACCGCTAGGTCCTTTTCTGCAGAACTGCTGCTGAGCCATTCAGTCCCTAGTCTGTAGCGGTGCATGGGATTCTTCCCTCCTAAGTGCAGGACTCTGCACTTGTCCTTGTTGAACCTCATCAGATTTCTTTTGGCCCAATCCTCTAATTTGTCTAGGTCCCCCTGTATCCTATCCCTACCCTCCAGTGTATCTACCTCTCCTCCCAGTTTAGTGTCATCTGCAAACTTGCTGAGGGTGCAATCCACACCATCCTTTAGATCATTTATGAAGATATTGAACAAAACTGGCCCGAGGACCGACCCTTGGGGCACTCCACTTGATACCGGCTGCCAACTAGACATGGAGCCATTGATCACTACCCGTTGAGCCCGACAATCTAGGCAACTTTCTATCCACCTTATAGTCCATTCATCTAGCCCATACTTCTTTAACTTCTGTAGAATTTTCTGTAGTATCTGGCTGGTGAATCTTGCCCATATGCTTAGGGTTTAGCTGATCTCCATATTTGGGGTCGGGAAGGAATTTTCCTCCAGGGCAGATTGGAAGAGGCCCTGGAGGTTTTTCGCTTTCCTCTGTAGCATGGGGCATGGGTCACTTGCTGGAGGATTCTCTGCTCTTTGAAGTCTTTAAACCACGATTTGAGGACTTCAATAGCTCAGACATAGGTGAGAGGTTTTTCGCAGGAGTGGTGGGTGAAATTCTGTGGCCTGCATTGTGCAGGAGTTCAGACTAGATGATCATAATGGTCCTTTCTGACCTAAATATCTATGAATCTATCTACGAATCTATGAAACTTGCTGGCAAGAATACTGTGGGAGACCGTGTCAAAAGCTTTGCTAAAGTCAAGGAACAACATGTCCACTGCTTTCCCCTCATCCACAGAGCCAGTTATCTCGTCATAGAAGGCAGTTAGATTAGTTAGGCATGACTTGCCCTTGGTGAATCCATGCTGACTGTTCCTGATCCCTTTCCTCTCCTCTAAGTGCTTCAGAATTGATTCCTTGAGGACCTGCTCTATGATTTTTCCAGGGACTGAGGTAAGGCTGACTGGCCTGTAGTTCCCAGGATCTTCCTTCTTCTCTTTTATAAAGATGGGCACTACATTAGCCTTTTTCCAGTCGGCCGGGACTTCCCCCGATCACCATGAGTTTTCAAAGATAATGGCCAATGGTTCTGCAATCACATCCACCAACTCCTTTAGCACTCTCTGATGCAGTGCATCCAGTCCCATGGACTTGTGCTCGTCCAGCTTTTCTAAATAGTCCTGAACCACTTCTTTCTCCACAGAGGGCTGGTCACCTCCTCCCCATGCTGTGCTGCCCAGTGCAGTCGTCTGGGAGCTGACCTTGTTCGTGAAGACAGAGGCAAAAAAAGCATTGAGTACATTAGCTTTTTCCACATCCTCTGTCACTAGGTTGCCTCCCTCATTCAGTAAGGGGCCCACACTTTCCTTGACTTCCTTCTTGTTGCCAACATACCTGAAGAAACCCTTCTTGTTACTCTTAACATCTCTTGCTAGCTGCAACTCCAGGTGTGATTTGGCCTTCCTGATTTCCCTCCTGCATGCCCGAGCGATATTTTTATACTCTTCCCTGGTCATGTGTCATACATACTTGGAGCAGCTACTCCTTCCCCACCTTGCACTTGCACTACCTTGGCTACACTTCTGTTTGTTAGCATGCTAGCTCAGTGAGAGCTAGGGTGTGTTTGTGTCCTCAACACCTTCCAGCTGCAAGGTAGGTGTACCCTCAGGCTGTGTCTACACTGTGAGCGGTGCGTGAGATTCCCAGCTTGTGGGCACATCCTGGCACAAGCTTGCTGAGAGCTACTGCCAGTATAAATAGTGGAATAGCCACACTGGAATAGCACTGGCTTAGCTTAGCTGGGCAGAACACGTACCCAGGGGATTCGGATGGGTTTGTTCTCAGCCCGGCTGAGCTGAGCTGCTGCTGCCCAGGCTACACTGCTGAGCACGTATCGCCCCCCTAGCTCGGAGTGTAGGCAGAGGAGCAGAGGCGGGGTTAGTTCAGTCTCCATGTCCATTCACTTTCTGTATCTCAGCCTCTTGCTGAATCTGCCAAAAGGCAGCTGAGGCTACTAGCGGGGGGGTGTTTTGTGAACTGGCAATGTGAATCATTAAGGACTGGAGTGATGTCACCAAATATCCATCCAATTTCTTTTGGTCATTTTACGCGTTGTCAGGATTTGAACCAATAGGGGCTTCCTTGTCAGTTGGTTAAAGTGACTTCTTGATTTCCTAACTAATATCACTATCTATGTCAGCATTAGTGTTAGACGAATACTGTAAAATAATTCCCATCGATATCAAGTCGAATTTTCAATGAATTCATTTCCCCATTTCCATTTCTGTTTGCTTTCTGTGAACACTCCAACCATCATGACTTACTGACACAAATTCGGAGAGCACATTTGCACACAAGTGCTAATATTTGTGGAAACTGAATTTTAAATGTGTGTATAAGTATTTACAGTGTAAGTACTTGCACAGTAGTGCAATTTGGGAACAGAAACAATATCATGCAACTTATGTGACCAATCATAACAAAGCAGGGCAGTTCACATTTTAAATAATTAACATCAAATGCTTGCAATAGAATGTTTTTGATTAATTCCGATAATGAAAAGAAAAACTGTCAAATAAATTTGAATAATGCATACTTTCAGAAAAAATCATAAACCTCTTGCAAATAACCCATGAGCAGAAAAAGAGGTTAAAACATTTGAATAAATTATTTGTGATACTATTCACTCAAATGTAGAGCAGCAGCAAGAGCTATCTCTTTTGGAGGAAATGTTTTCTCTCAACAAGGTCACTTAATTGACATTTATTCATTGCTTAATAAGACAATTCCCAGCTGCCCAGAAGATACATTTGGAATAAGCCTGAATCCAAACACCCTCAAGCTTTGGGAATGTTCAGATCCCAGTTCAAACTTTGCAGTCCACATCTCCAGGATAAATGCTGAGGAGAGACTAGCTTGAATATCTAATAGCAGCTGTAATCAGTCAGAAGCCAGAACACCAGGTAATCTTCCCACAACAACATCATGGCTTTATCATGTATATGAATGAGCTTTACTCATAAATATAAGCTGTCAGCACTAAAGTGGATCTTCCTTACCCATCTCTTCTCCCTTTCCATTCCCAGATGCTAGCCCTTCCCAGTTTGCTTTCGTTTTCATTGGAGCACGAAGGACTGCTTAATTTGCGCTACACCACTGAACTCCTACAAAGACATGATTCTTTGCAGAGGTGATTCTTTGAGAGCAAATTTAAATGAACAAACTTTGCAGCAGAGATGATTGAAAATTAAAATATAACTGCTGGGTGGGGAAAAATCAACATTTCAAAGTTGCTTTTCTTTCAAAGAGTTCAGAACAGGCCCATTTTTATTTTTTTCAAAAATGTTCCCAAATTTAATATTTTAAAAGTTTTATGTAAATATTATTGAAATGGTTATTGACTCTTTTTTTTAATTTGGGTGGGGAAAGCTATTTTGCAGGTGTTTTGACCGAGTCTGGCTTGCTTTGTAGAAATGCATGGACTGCTATTACTTTCTGTTGTATTATTTCCTGTTTAAGTAGAAGAGTGCAGAGAACCTGTGATTCTTTGGTTCTTTATGTAAAAATTACCTCTTCCTCCATACAAAAACCAGTATTTTGTGATGCCTTCGCTTTTTTGGGGGGGATTTGAGACTACTGTATATAAATTCTGTTCTTCACTTCCTTCTTAATCATAGTTCAGAGGAGTTGCTAGAAGTTATTTAGGAGGAGTAATTTAACAGTATATTAGGAAGCAGAATGGCTGTTTGCTGTCTCTTTATCATCAGATTGTTCTTGCTGGTTTATATGACAAGCAACTACTGTTGTCAGTGTATCTTTATTTTTTCCCCAGTCATAACAATTAAGACCCTGATCTTGCAAGTACTTATACACATGATTCACTTTACTCAACTGGAGTTCTTTAATCTGAGTATGTGGAAACGTGTTTGCAATATCTGGTATTTAGTGGATTAAGTATGGTAAGTAGAAAGTAACAGAGTAGGGGATTCTTACATACTCTCAATTTATTACTGGTATTTATTTACTAACTTAATAGCAAATTATACTACCCCCTCTTTAAAGCACTTACCATTGGGAGGGACATGTCTGTCTCTGTATCTTAGGGGTAGAACTGTGGGACATAGTTTCAGAAATTCCATAGTGATTAATTGGACAAAACCAAGTTTTACATCTATATCAGGCATTCAGGTCTTCCAGATTTGTGTCTCTTTCTGCACCAGATCTATTTTTTGTTGAAAACTGTATCCATTTGTTCTAAGCTCCTCCACCCATGTCTATATTCCAGTATCACAAGCTATTGATTGTGTCCAGCACCATGTTCCATACTTGTAGTTTTTGTAAAATCCTCATTCAGTTCCTACTATCACCGAAGAGCTGATAGTGCTTAGTAATCTGCTCTCTTAGTCATCTCTTTCAAAAATTAAAATGCCCATTATCTGAATGCGTACAAGTGGTACGTGCCACAGAGGAAGAGGAGGGAGTAATTTTTCAGGGATCACAACTGGCCTAAGGACTGTTGGCACTGATGCATTTTGATGAAGCAGTTCTCCTGTCCTGTGAAATTAGTCCCTAGGTTCTACATGGTCATGGAGACTGCTCCTCTGTTGTTGAATAATAAGTACAGGTATTCAGCCTGCATTTAGACCTGCACAATTCCTTCATATACCTTAAGTGGAATCCCCATGCCAGCATTTGGAAACTACTTTAGTATGCTGCTAACCACACCACACTTACATCTCAGTGTGTGGTGATGTATTCTCTGGTTTAGTTTGCTAAAGGGATTCAGCCAATCAAATTAATAGGCAGCAGGTTTAAAACAAACAAAAGAAGGTACTTCTTTACACAATGCACGGACAACCTGTGGAACTCATTGCCAGGGGATGTTGTGAAGTCCAAAAATATAACTGGGTTCAAAAAGAATTAGATAGGTTCTTGAAGGATAGATCCATCAATGGCTATTAGCCAAGATGGTCAGGGATGCAACCCCATGCTCTGGGTGTCCCTACTTCTGTGAATGCCAGTTGCTGGGACTGGATGATGGGTGATGGATCACTCAATAACTGCACTGTTTTGTTCATTCCCTCTGAAGCAACTGACTTTGACCGCTGTTGAAAGACAGGATACTGGCTACATGGGCTGTTGGTCTGAACAAGTATGGCCTTTCTTATGTTCTTATTAGTACAGCTGTTGTAGTAAACCTGCCATGCAGAAAATTCATAGGACTAAAAAGAGAAGTGCACTTACACAAAATTCCATTTAGAGTCCTTATCGTCCAGGATAATGAGATAAGCAAACAGGCAACAGTAACTTGGTTAATTATTCATGGTAATTTTCTGTTCTGAGCAGCTAGAAGTACATAGAATGTGGACGTTAGTTCACCATGAAACTCTGGAACATTTATATTATAACTGCAAAAGTGATATAAAATAATATATAGTTGGTTTTGTTTTATTTTTTTTAATACTGTGTTCCTACAAGATGAAGATGTCTCATACTCTGTGAACTCTTTGGTATCTTTTGCTTGAAGGATATGTCTACACTGGAACTGGAGGTAGACATACCTGAACTAGCTCTGATGATGCTAGCCCACTAAAATAATAATAATAATAATTATACTGTGGCCATGGATGGGTCAGCTGCCCCAGTGTGTACCTGGGGTCTCACACAGGATTTTTCTCGTGATGGCTGACCCATCTTGCCACCTACGCAGCAGCAACTACACTGCTATTTTTTGCATGCACATTCAATCAGAGCTAGCGCAGGTATGTCACCCAAACTGGAAATAACACCTCAAGCTGCTGTGTAAACATACCCTAAGACTGTTGACTCACACAGCCTTAGGTGAGAGAGACATGAATGTGAGAAGTTCTGCTACCCTTTGACTGATAATGCAAGAAGATACGTTGATGCACATTCATTTATATCATATACTTTTGCATTGTTGTTTTATATAGGAAGCTAAAATAGCATTCAAAGTATTTTTAAATAATCTCTATGAATGAGGGGGCAGAATGAGAGAGCCTGGCACACAGCAGGAACAAACATTGAATAATATGAAAAAGAATAGCTTCAAATATTGCTCTTTATCCCACGTAGATAAGAGAGTGCAAAGTTCATTTGATCAGATTTGACTTTTTATGATCTGCCTCTTCTCCCTAACCAATATATAAATAATTCTCTTTTGCGGGGGGACCTGTTTGACTTTTCTCAAAATGTGCTTGCTTTCTAATTAAATGGATGCTGCAAAGTCATGGAACCATTGTGTCTGATCGTTAACATGATCATTGGTTGTTGTGTTTATTCATGTAAGAAAAGGTGCTTATTGAAGATACCACAACAGTCATTGACTTATTTAAGAAATTTCTGTTGTCACGTCTTCTAAGTTTTACAGTAATTTCCATCTACTATGCAGAAAGATTATGATACCTGATAAGACTATACTTCTGCTGCCCAAAGCCTGGCCTGTGGCAAGACCACAGAGTCTAGCCAGCCCTAATTGACTTTGTCATCTCTGAGTGCTAGCAGCTGCATATAGAACACTCAAATCCTTTTCTTTTCTTTTAATGAAGCAGGAGTGGCAACCATGGTTTGTTTGTCTTTTGGTTTTGGTTTTTTATCAGTGCATGTCTGCAATGTGACAGTGATGTATCATGCTGAAAGCAGGTTGAGGAGCTTTCAGGGTGAACACATAAATCTCTCCCATTTCATATCTGACACCTGGTGTTGCAGATCTGCACACTTCAAAGGAAATATTGAAAAACTCCCATGGAAAGACACTCATTTTTCTGCAGGGCTCGTCCCCAAAAATGTTGTACTCTGGTCCCAGGAATTTATGGTTTTGTCATACAAGTGTAGCGATAATGCAGTCAGTAAATTAGACAGAAGCCTGTCAAAATTCTCTCCTTATAATAATACCCAGTATTATTCATCATTCCATTCACTGTCTGCCTGACAATATTTGAGACGTGTAATCAGCTGCAAAATGACATTAAGAATCTGACTGCATCTGGTTTGTGTTTGGGTTTTTTTTAACTTAAGAATTGCTGTATTGCTTTTTTATCACATTTACCGAAATAATTTATTTCTGGACTGAGATTTGCTTTGCCATGTTTTAGTCAAGAATATATTAAGACCTGCAAACGGGTGTAAGTAATGCACAAAGTCTATAAATGCCCAGGGTAAAATTCTGGCACCATTGATTTCAGGGGAGCCAAGATTTCGTCCCATAAATGGTGCTGCTATAATAACAGGGATTTTGGACAAAAAAAAATCTGTATTTACAGTGATGTTTATTCAAAATTTAAATCCGTACCTGTTTGAATTTCAAGGGAGGGGATGGTAACTCAGCTTCTAAAACTGAAGGAGTATTATTTTCTGGTGGGAATGCAGCTAGAATATCACAAGAATGGCCATTCTTATGAGATTTCGGTCCAAAGTGTTGGAAATCGCTTAGTGTTTTGGCACTGTCTGCTCGGAGCCCTAGATCTGATTTTACCTCAAACCTGAACCTCCACTAAGACTGATCCAGATCCAGAGCCACTTTGACTCATGTACAGTCAACTCTAGACTCTAGAGTCAAATAGAACTCAGGGACATAGGCTCTGTACTTTGGAAAGAGTCAGGTACTTCTTGCTCAGATTTTGTTGAAATTCTGCGGAGGCAGATTATTCCATCACAGCTTTCAGTCCTTTGCTATTGAATAGAACATAATTTCTCACATAGCAATAACTCTGTCTTTTTCTCTGTTACATACGTTATGTCTTGTGTGAAGTAGGCCAAGGGTTAATTGCCATTTACTTTCTTCAAACAGTGGCATTTGACTTGAAGGGATACGCATTATACCATATTATAGTAACACATTAAAGCCTTAATTTGACACTTTGAGCTCACTGCTTATATGCACTGTGGTCTCTCTGTGCCATTGTGATGGTGTAAAATCAGTAAAAAGTGTTTCAAGCATGCAGCATGAGATTTCTCAGCATCTGTTGTTCTACTCTTGTTCTTTCTTTTATTAAAAATGAATATTTTTATTATCTTATGAAGGAAAAGAGAATATAACTGAAAAACATTCTGAAATATTGCAAAACAGCACAGGAATATGTATAATATACATAGTGGGTGTGTATATATATATAAATAAATAAATTAACATCTAACACAAACAAAATACAAGAAAGCAGGTTACAAATCCCATCAATTTTCTTACTCAGCCATGCACATGCTCCCAAGAAATGTGTCCATAGCTCCCACAATTTCTGAAGTCAGTTGTTTATTTGGAAAGAGCTTTACTAAGTTTCAGTCCTGCCATATTGATTTTTTTAGCCAATTTTAAACTCAGGCCAAGATCCATGCCTCCAGCCAAGGAACACAGTTCAGTGCTCAGGAGTGGCTGAAAAGGTGGCCTTTTTGTTAGCCTGATTTAGTGCATGTTGTATCCTAGGGGGCCATCCCGTGCCCAAAGTTGCACCAACTGCCATCAGTCCCATGCAGCTGATATAGCAGCTAGGGATCAGCAAAGCATAGGAAAGTCGTGGCCATTTACCACCTTTCCCTGTGCTGGCACCAAGGAGGTGGGTGGGGGGGTTTACAAAGCACTGGGCCTGCTGTCAGTGAAGGCTCAATCTCCAGGAGAATAATTCTCCCATGGCCAGCTACACTGGGTTTAGGTCCACAATCCTCCAACAGTGCACCACAAGGAGCTGGGCTTCCATCTCTTAGGAGTCATACAAGCCTATAATAGAAAAGCCTCATGTTCCCAAATTTTAAGCACTTAAGTCATCCCATTGAATTTGAGGAAAAATCATATACTTTTAAAATTAAGCATATGCATCTTTGCAGGATCAAGCCCTCACTTTTCTAACTTCTCCCAAAGCCCATCTACATTCCTAGCTTCCCTTTTCTGAATTTTTTACTAATTCTCCACTATTCTTTCACGAACACAGTGCCAAGATTTGTGCTTGGAAAACCCCTGGTATTGTGGTCTCACCATCCCTATACATGTTCGCACATCCCAGTTATCAGTTTTGTTTTCTATTTTATTTACTTTTGTTTAAATAAATTTGTTGTTGTGCAAATGATGACTGAATAGCATTTGGGTAGAGTCAAGCATAATTCCCAAAGGTGGTGTTTAAGATTTTCTAATTCCTTTCTTTACTGAAGCAAGATATTGTGCTGATTATCTGTTGGGGGTGTTTTGTGGTAGGTCCTATCTTCAGGGTTGTTAAGATATAATGTGAACAACACCAAATCTAATATTGATCTCTGTGGACCTCTGCTTCCCACCTCCCTCCGTGATCTGTACCCATTTATGAATACCCTGTTCTTAAGCAGTTGTTTATCCTATTATCCACTATCAGTAATATCCTTATTAACCTTATATAGTACTTTGAATGTTGTATTGTGTCAAATATCTGCTTGAAGTCCGAAGTATGTGGCTTTATTCCTGTTAACTCTCATTGTCTCTTCCTCAATCACATTTATGTAGCAGATTTATCCTTTATGTATCCAGGATGACTTCCTTTTTCCAGTATGTGCTTGTCCATGTGTTCTGCTTTGTCCATAATATAAACAACTCTTCATTTTCTTGTTCGTATTGAAGTTAGGTGTATGTCTGTTGTCTTCAAGCTGCTCTTTCTTCTGTACTCAAATCACTAAGTCCATATGATAATACAGATAATTCTTTAATTTATGCTATTTCATATAAAGGCAACAACCTAAGTCACTGTTTAAAAAAAGTCAACTCAACATTTATGTAAATCAACAAAAATAAATCTTTTCCATAACAGACTAGTTAACTAATTTGTTCCTAGTCTCTTGAGAATTTTTTATCTATTTATACATTTTGAGGTTAGATGTTATTTAAATGAGTTGTATTTTATACATATGGTTTACAAAGGAGGATCAATCATTTCTACAAGTAATCTATCTTTAAAGAAATAGGAACTAACATAATTTCCATGTAAAATACTACTTAAAGCATCCATTTCAGAACTTTTTGGAACTTACTGACAGTGCATTTGAAAAAAAATGTTTTAAATTATCAACATGAATAATATAGCTTAATTTTTTTCTGTAGAAGGTCATTTAAGCAAATTACATATACTATCCAGAGATGGGCCAAGAAGGTAGGGGAAGGATTAGATTTAGGTTAACACTTAAAATTCAGTTCCAGAGTGGACAAGGGCTATGGTTCATATTTGATTAGGCTGAAATCTTGCAAGCTATTCCCCCGGTGCTTCTGCAATTTTGTGTTGTATTGAAACCAGATTAGGAAGACTGGCCTCCTTCGACTTTGGATGTGGGAATTTGAGGGCAAACCCTCTGCCTCCTTCCCCCCACAAAAAGATGAGGGTAGAAATCAGATTTGACGTTCCATTTGGACCTGTCCCTGATAATATAATCCAAACAACTTTTTTTTTAAACAATCGTGTACACAATATATACCTCTATATGGAATATAAATAAAAAATTCCAATGCACTCTCAAGAGAAAAACTCATGGATATTGCACTTTTGTATATATGGTTTTATTTGGATTTTAATTGTATAACAGCCATGTTGTCACACCTATGCACATTTCCATGCCAGTATATGCAGTCCACCAAAACCAATGTTATATAGATATCTTTCAGTTCTAATTCATTTGAATTAATAATGATAAAGAAAAACTGATGTCAAGCTGTGGATCCTATCCTGTCCTGAAGTCCTTGGGAACTTCAGAGCAAGCAGGATCTGGACCCTCTGTCCTTCATCTACAAGGTATTGCTTATTAGTTGCATCATCTATAGTATTTAAAATTGCAAGTTGGTTTTCTGGGCAGGGGAGGGTATCAACAAAACAGATTTGAATTTTAAAATGTCAACTCCCCCTCCCCCACCATACAAATACAGTTGCTTTAAGCAGAGGACAACATCTACTGTGAATAAACCAAACTGCTTGTAAAAACAGCATTTTGCTGCTATTCTTCTAGGCTCTTCAGCGTAGACAAATCTAAAAGCTTCTTCTTCCATAAAATGATACACTAAGGTTAATTATAGTGCAAGAGCACCACAAGGTATGATTTGTCTTCTCAGCATCTGTCACATTCAAACAGAACATGATGGGTGCACCTGGAATGAGAATACTTGGATCACAACATTAAAGTAGGGAAGGGAAAGGACAGTCTAGTGATTAAAGCAAAGAACTGGGAGTCAGGAGATGGTTCTATTCTCAGTGCTACCACAAGCTTCATGGGTGCCCTTGGGTATGTTGTTAAACCTGTCAGTGCCTCTGTCTCCCAGGAGTAAAACGGGGATAGTACTTACCTGCTTCACATCGGGGATGTTAGGAGAATCGATTAATTAATGGTAGTACTGCAATCTGAGAACCGTGTATGGAGGAGATTACAGAAGTACAACCCGTTGTTGTTGTTAGTTATGTACTATACTCTTAGCCCTGGATTTTTATTCCTACAGGAATACTTGCAATTATATTCCTTTATGTTAACCAAGATGTAAGAAAACTCCCCTGTATATTTCACATGCAGATGATGCATGACTTTAGGAAGAGGTGAAATCCTCCACATGCATTTCTCTTGGATGTAGAGTGGTTAGGGCTGAAGAATCACCAGGGGGTAGGGCCCTTCAAATGAAGGTAGGCAGAGGATCCAGGGGCCAAAAGAAGCCAGTTCCTGTATTTGTTAGTCATCTTCCCACATGCGTCATGCTGCCATTGGCTGCCTTCCCATCCACTGTACATACTCCCTCCCTCCATGATGTCTAACAGCCACAGAAGAGAGGATTAGCACTGCTTGGAGCGGCAGTATCTTATGCTGCATTTTACAAGCATGTCTCCCCTTCCTTGACCCCTTCTGCCCACACCCATCACTGACATATGTCACAGAGAGCCCACAGATGGATCCATGGTGGGGGAGAGAAGGTATGATCAGTAGACTCTGTTCCCTTCAGTGCAATTCCCCTACCCCATTAGCTACAGATTTTCTTTGAAGTTGTTCTCCTCCACACTGCAGCAGATGGGTTACATGGACTTATTTTATAACAGGAAAAGTAAAGCCTCTATAGGTAGCACAAGATGTTTTAAAATATTTTGCCAAGACTCTGCCTCCTGGCATGTGTATGGCAGAGGGGCGCGAACGCACACACAGTAACACGAAGGGTCACAGTTTGGATGGTAGGAGAGTCACCATGTTATCCTGTATGAATTGTGTTCTCATGGGAAATTAATGTTGCTTTTAGCAGAAGTAATTTTCAAAGGAGACTTTGTCAGAAAATCCACAGGTTTCCAAACTGTGGCTTTTACCCTTTTTGAAAGGTAGAATGCAGCCGCCATGACAAGGTGCCACTAGTAAACTATCGATGAGTTGACCATGCTGATTGGGAAAGGGCATCCAAAATAGCTTGTGGAAGGAAAGGTGTTTTGTGCAGCTGCCCCAGGATCCCCAGGGAATTTCTAGCAGGCTATCAGGCTCAGCCAAGTTCCCTTACCCTCCTTGAAACAGTCACTCTTTATTACTGTTATTGGCCTGTTTCCTCAGCCAAATGCCCGCTGACCCTAAACCTGCTCTCATTGAAGTCAGTGGGGGCAGGATTGGTCCCATTCATTTCAGCGACAATTGTCTGAGTCATGATTGAATAATAACTGGAAATGGTATTTTACCATCCATTTTAAAACTGATTTCTCCATTGACAGACTCTGTCAAGAACTCAGGATTTGATCTATTATCAATAATTGAAACTGTGTATCTGATTCCTCATGTAGGTCAGTGTCGCCCCTGTATTATGCATTTGGATTTTATAGCTGCAGATACTGCATAAAACTAAAAAGTTATTTTTATCATCCAGTTATCGTATATTTTCAAGTGCTGAGTAGCTGCTACACAAGGATGATTAGTGAAGAAGTGTACATGAAAAATCCTACCTATGTGTATCCAGATTGCCATACCTACAAATGGACATTTAGCATTCCTATCTCTATGCAAACAAATGATAGGAAATATAGATATTGTCATCATAAGTGTATTATTACATTGGGCTCTGTCCATTTTCCGCTTCCATGGAGCTTCACTGCTCAGCCATGTGCAGATTACCTTGTTAACAGGTCTGCTAGCTTCTGGAGAAGAAAGTCTATTCCTTTTTTCATCAGCAACATTTCCTTGTTGACCAGAACAAATAGAATAAATATAACATAACTGAAGTGTAGTTTTTGTGAAGAGTACATAAAAATCTTTTAACTCTGCAGCTATTTAACACTGTATAGTAAATGCTACTGCTGCACATGGGCTTCGTGTGTGATCATCAGCATTGCCAGCCCTCGATGTTCAGGAGTCATGCTTCAAAATACCAAAAAGTGCATAAAAGTCAGAATATATTTTTAAATAATTTTGGAGGTTTTGTTGTTTGCCTTCTGCTTTTAGAGTCCTTAGGGTTCGTGTGTTCAAGGGTTTTTTTTACAACCATAAGGGCTAGAAACTTTTTCTTTAAATGAAAGTTGAGAATCTAATGCCTCCAGGAGCTGGGTCTTTAAGAAAAATGTAAGCTAAGACAAGACGCACTACAAAATTTCAAGAGTTGGTAACAATGGATTATTTCTCCCTCTGATGGCTGACTAGTCCTGATGAGCATAATACCAGCTACTTATTGACGTCTAACAGAGTTACTACTTTAGCTCAGTTACTGAGGGGTTATGCTTTTGATGCTAAAGTTCTCTGGTTCAGGGCCTGCTTGGGAACCCATATTGTTTAGGTATATGGCCATGTCTTCATTACACTGCTTTCATCTTTATCAGGCTACCTGTGCTAAAGTGCTGCTGGATTTCGGCATTAATTTGACTTAACTCTATTACAAACTCTATAGGCTTCTAATATTAGAGGTGCCAAGAAGAGCACTTTATCAGTCTGCTTCTATTACATTTCTGACAGGTTTCAGAGTAACAGCCGTGTTAGTCTGTATTCCCAAAAAGAAAAGGAGTACTTGTGGCACCTTAGAGACTAACCAATTTATTTGAGCATAAGCTTTCATGAGCTACAGCTCACTTCATCGGATGCATACTGTGGAAAATACAGAAGATGTTTGTTTTTATACACACAAATCATGAAAAAATGGGTGTTTATCACTACAAAAGGTTTTCTCTCCCCCCACCCCACTCTCCTGCTGGTAATAGCTTATCTAAAGTGATCACTCTCCTTACAATGTGTATGATAATCAAGGTGGGCCATTTCCAGCACAAATCCAGGTTTTCTCCCCCCCCTTTATAACCCCCTCCAAAAAAACCCACTCTCCTGTTGGTAATAGCTTATCTAAAGTGATCACTCTCCTTACAATGTGTATGATAATAAACCCTGGATTTGTGCTGGAAATGGTCCACCTTGATTATCATACACATTGTAAGGAGAGTGATCACTTTAGATAAGCTATTACCAGCAGGAGATTGGGGTGAGGGGAGAGAAAACCTTTTGTAGTGATAAACTCCCATTTTTTCATGATTTGTATGTATAAGAACATCTTCTGTATTTTCCACAGTATGCATCCGATGAAGTGAGCTGTAGCTCACGAAAGCTTATGCTCAAATAAATTGGTTAGTCTCTAAGGTGCCACAAGTACTCCTTTTCTTATTACATTTCTGAGATTCTGCAGTATACTACACTTTGGCTAATTTAACATACGACATAATTAAATACAAGGAGTCTGTATCTGTACAGCACGTTGTGCAGATGATTTTAAACTTAATATGTGGTGGATTTGGACTGGGTGGATTGTCTAGAAGCCTCCAGCTATAAACACCTTCTGGAACTGCATGGGTAAATTAGTAGTGGAAAGAGCTCCTTGAGCCCTTTCCCACTTCATCACATCCACTTAGCATAGGGCAGCATTGACCCTTAGGTGGCATAAAAGGGATCAAACTCATCCCTTCAGTGCTGGGACAGGAGAGATTAGATGTGCTGTAGAGTGGCATGCTTGGCTCTCTACAAGAGGGAGAACCTAATTTTGTTTTGTAATAACCTCCTGCTGGTTACGAGCAGAATTAATGGGTTCAAGAAGGAGGTACATATAGTCCTCTTTGGCCTGCAGCATAGTGGGCATGCCCCAGGGCCTTAAGGCAAAATGCTCAGGGTTTGGAACTGAGCTTGGAAGAGCCATCTCCCACATAAACACAAGGAAGTCTCTGTATTCAGATGTCATTAGACATGTCTTCAGTCTGTGGTTCATGCCAAGGGGAAATGGATTAATACATTGTCATGACTGTTATTTTTCTACGCAAGAAAATAAAAGTAAGTGGTAAGTGATGACAAACATTTGACAAAGACAAAAGCAGCCAAGTAAGGAAAAGAAAAGGTCAACTGTACAAAGATGTGATATCTATGTATAAGTTGGATGAGAATAAGGCATTTACAGCCCTCAGTTAAAGAAAACATAGGGTAAAACTGTATGCCCCCTGTAAGGTTCAGAAATCCATATGTGAGCTCAGAAGCTTTGGGAAGCAATGTAGACTTTATTGTAATTTGTTTAAAGTGTGTAATTTCAGTGTTTTACTCTTTCCTGACTTCTCTCTAGGGCTGTGTAACTTTTGATTGATTGATTGGTTCACTGGCCAAATTGAAAACATTAAAAAATTGTTTCCAAAATAAAATTTCAGTTTTCTCAGGGGAAAAAAACCCCAATGTCCTCCCCACCAAAATAATCCACCATAATTCATTTGGGGTCAGTTAAAAGGTTTTATTTTCTGGTATTTAGGAAATGCCATTCACAAAACTGTAAGAGGAGGTGGGGAGCCCAGGTCCTCCTTTTACCATATAGACCAGTGGTTTGAGTCCTTGCTCCAATTAACAGTTAATATTCAGAGCACTGCTCTGCATGTAGGAGACCCAAGTTCCAGTCCGTGTTCTGAATCACGCAGAGCGGGGACTAGAACCTGCTTCTTCCGCAAACCAGGTGAGTGCTCTATCCACAGGGCATTAGGATAAAGGCAGGGGGGGAAATCCTGGCCACCTCTTCCTCCTCAAGTAGTGCCTAAGTGAATCTTGCTGGAAAAGAAATTTGTCAAAAAATATTCAGTGAATTTATGTCAAATTCACAAATATTTTCAGTCAACCCAAACCTGCATACCTGGCCAAAAAAATTTTCCCAGCTCTACCTACCATAACTTTTCTAAAACACCACGTCTTTATTCAGCTGACCTTTTCAAGGAAGATAATCCAAACATCAACAAAAATACTGAACAAAAAAGTTCCATAAATCAGCACTTCTGTAGTTAGTGTTTTTAATCTAAGAGAGAGATTTATTTTTCCTAAGGCAGCTTTTGACCATGGTTTGACCCTGGTACTGAGTATTGAGAATATTTGCAAGAAAATGAGCTGCAGATAGTGCTTGTCCAGTTCGTTTTTTTAATGCTTGTAATTTAACTCTGTCATTGCATATTTCTCTTTTTAAGATCTCACTCAGTTCCTTCCAAATGTCAACAGCGTCAGCAATAAAACAGCTGTTTCCCTGCATTTTGTTCAAGGCTACAGAAATAGGCTTCAGGGTACTCGGCATGTGTTCAACATTTCTCTTAAGCCCAATGTTGAGAACTTTGGCTGTGACAGTGCCGTCTATTTTTTCACGATTTTGTTCACAAACTGTCATCAGATTAGGCCAGTTCTTGATACAGTACTCAAACCAGTCCACTACTGAGTTCCATCGCATGTCTTTTGGGAGAGTTAGCCTGGTTCCTCCCACTTTGTTCAGAGCAGCTGCTGCAAAGTGGTTGTTACGGAAGTATTTTGCAATTTCAACAACATTAGCCTTTATTTCTGGAACACTGAAGTCTTTGGCTAGGAGGTGCATCAAATGAGCACTGCAACCGTTATGTTATTAGCTTGGAAATCTCATCACTCTTTTAAATTTCTTCTCATCTTGGATACGTTTGCAGCATTGTCTGTGACCAAGCTGCGTACTAGACATTTGAATTTTTTTTCACAGTTTGTTATAGCTTTTACTGCTGCTACTTGTAAGTGTTCTGCTCTGTGTGCATTTCCTGGTGTATCGATTGTTTCTTTAAGGAAGACGTTCCCTTCTTTTGTCACACAAGCACATACAACAGGATCATTGTGAACATTGCTCCACCCATCAAGACTCAGGTTAACAATTTCACCCTCTAGACCTTTTGCACACTGCTCCATTTCTTTTTCATACGCTTTGTCCAGCAATTTGCTCGCAACATCTGCTCTGTTGGGTGGACTGTATCCTGGTCTTAATGACTGAACCATGTTAATGAAGTGTGGGTTCTCAATCATATGGAAAGGAGAGTTGTTTGCATAAACAAACGGGACAATTTTTTTTACCAATTACCTCTTTTTGTAATCTGCTGGTTCTTATCACAAACTTATCTATGGCTGTTTCTGGATGATGGAGATATTTTTTTCTTTTTGCTACCGGTGTTATACTTTGGCTATGTGACGTACATGATGTGACTGAAACACTGTCATTGGCAGGTAACTATGAAACTATGGAAAATGATGGTGATCTTGAAGGTGAATAGTCTTCAGAATCCTGTATGTTGAGGATGGAGTCTCCGAAACAAAATAAGTCAATGCAGTTATTTAATTATTATTACCATACTGCTCATTTAGTATTACTCATTGCATTCACCGACACTCAGAACTACTTTAAAGGTGAAATTGTAAAAGAAAGATCTGCCTATTTCAGCTATTTATTTTTTATCACAACTGTATCTAAAATGATAGGACCATTGTGTAACAACTATATTTTTTGCTCAAACATGAGAATTCAAGAATAATCCAGAAGGAAGACAGGCAGTCCTTAAGAAAGAAGTATAAAATTAAAAAGTTTACCAACCTGAAGATCCTGCATGTTCAGACATATTCCTTTCATCATCGTCAACGCAGCTTCCTCCTGAGAAGGAACACTTCTCATGATGTTGTTTCATTCAGGCAACCAGGCCTTGCATTTCTTTGTGGCACTTTTTGCATTTTGCACGTGTGCCTGTCTTATCCACAGGTAGAGGAACTTCATTAAACTATTCCCAAACTGGGTCTCTTTTATGGCCTTCTACCATTATAGATTTTCCGTTCTAGTGAGAGAATGATATGGTAGATCTCAAATCAATAAAGACTACACTCAGAAAGACCTCAAGACTTCTAGAATATGCTGCTCAAACAGTTTCACTTTTGTTTCTATTGCTTGTCCCTCCCTTCTCACATTTATCTCCAGACTTCTTCTTGTCCAGGTCTATTCCGCCCCCAACAATCTTCTGTTCATTGAACTTTTTTAAACTTTGCACTTTTAGAGAGAGGGAAGGGATTGACTCTGTGTACACAAATTTGCAGAGGGACAAGAGGGTTGAGGTCTGTTATTTCTCACCTCTAATTTTTGTTTGTTTGTTTATGTATTTATTTTTTTAAAAATTGCTATTAACAAGCATGTTATCTCTGGAGACACAAATCCACAGTTTGAGAACTGCAAAACTAAGCATATCTGATGGTATCTTCTAGACTGAGCACTGAGTCCCATTGGGTAGATAGAAAGATTAACCTAAATAATCTATACAGAGCCCCTGGAACCCCATAAAATTGGGTCCCTAATCCATGAACTATTGGAACTCATTTATAAAACTTTTCTTAAACATTACATGAATATAGTCTCATACTATAGAATTAGAATTTATAATCCCTATTCCATGATGAGATATCTTTGAGCTGTAATGTATCTTAATTAAAACTATCTTTAGGTAGGTTTTTTTCCCTCAAAAAGCATTTTATCAAAAAAATCTGATTTAAATAAAAAAATCCGATTTATTTTATTTTTTTTTAATCATCAATTTTTATCCACCCTGCTTGGAATTTCTTCTGACTTTTCATTTTAAATAGGCAATGTGTAGACTATGGCAAAGCACTTAGTCACATTCAATGCTTAATCGCATAATTAATTTTAAGCATGATGCCTAAGTCCCACTGAAGCTTAGGCAAGTATGACTGAATGCCTTTCCTGAATTCCTTTATTGGGAGTTGAGGATGCTCATCCCCTCATACCAGATGCTCACCACTTTGCAGGATCCCAGTCTTGAAGGGTTTTCACATTCATTTTTAGCCCTGCACTACTTGAGTCTCTAGCAGCCCAATGACATTTTCCCCGGTTCTTAAAAATTCACCCCTTTATTCACAAGCTCAAATGAGTGTTTCAGTCTGTTTCACTTTCACAAGATTACAAACCATGTACTTTAAGTGACTGCAAGAGAGAGTGCTTAAGTCTATAGCTGGCATTGGCAATTTTAGGCAAGCTTGCAAAATATTTTTTTGCTGTACTCCCTCTCACTCAAAAATGTAACCAATTCCTGTCTGCCATGAATGACTATGCACAGGGCTGGCCTGAAGACAGCCTATAGCACAAAAAGTATCTGGATTTTTTTTTAAATAAAAATGTTTTGTCTGAGTGCAATTCTGAGTCTTTTTGAGCATGTTCAGATTTTGAAGAAGAGTTTGCAAAGTGAAAATAAGCTCTACGTTCTACCTTAGGCTGTTTAACAGTTTAACATTGCCTTCGCAGGTATCTATTGAATTATCCAGGCAACACTAGATTTCACACGGATCTGAAATAACAGGTTACCACTCTCTTGAATCCTCACTATATCTGAAAAGTCTCCAATAGCTTCCATAAAGCAAAGCTGTAAAGAGAAGAGGGCAGGAAATTGTGAAACACACACAGACAACTGGGCTATCTGGAATTATCTGGATTTCTTTCAATAGAGAAAAAGCTGAAAGAAAAGCAGTGGATCTGCTACTCGAACAATAGCTATGGTTAGGGAGATTCTTTGGGTGGCACAGAGGGGAAACCTCTGTGCTCCAGGGATATTGCCTTTATGACCGCCTAGGTCACTTGAAAAGAAAATGGTCCTTAAAGTAATAAAGAATTGGGCCGTGACTGACTTGGCAGGAACCAACAGGTTTCTCTAATTTTCATAGCTACTTAGATGCTGGATTTATTTTTATCACAAATAAATGCACACAACACTGTATTTTTGTATTTCTATCTTCCTTGATATATAGGTACAAGTTGCTGCTGCTTTCTCTTAGCCAACAGTAAACTCAATTGAACGGCTTTACATTGGTCTTGCAGCTGCAGGGAGAAGCTGGATCCGGGTCATATCTGAGCTTCAAGCTACCCTTTTTAAGACACAGCTAGAGAAACTAGATATAATGACATCCAGTAGGCACTGGTCCGTGCTCCCAACATGTTCTCAATTCACACACAGTAGGCAGCAGCAGCAGCTCTATCCTTATTAAACTCAACAGCTCACAGGTGTTCAAAGGAAAAGAAAATTTACCAAATCCAAACCACTTGCTTAAAAAAAGTACCCTGCAAAGAAGAAAAGCAGACTCCTCGGCAGCACTTTGGATAGTTTAGAGTTCTTAAAATACAAAACAAGCTAAAATGGAGGATGTTGAAATAACCATTTAGTAAAAGTGTACACTCCAAATTATGCCATGAGGGGGAAAGCGAAGAAAAATAGCTCAGCACAACTCCACAGTTTGCAGGTGTTAACCAGAAAATGCATACTCAAAGTTGAGAACTAGTCAAACCATTTGTTACAAATAATACTCATTACAAGTCTAGGCTCTCCTCCTTCAAACGTTTACCTGATGTCAATGGAACCACTTGCAGTGGTAAGTACTACTGCACTCAGGAGTAGCTGGCTATGTGTGTTGTGTGGTTAGTTACATAAGTCACATGGTATTGATTCTGCTCCTTCACTGGATGACTGAAATGTTTTAAACTGGGGAAAACAAATAGGAACTAACAAGCAGTGCACTTCTGCTGTAAATTTTCACATAAACAAACAGTCACTCCACCATTTGTGAAACTTTGGGT
This sequence comes from Caretta caretta, assembly GCF_965140235.1. NCBI lineage: Eukaryota > Metazoa > Chordata > Testudines > Cheloniidae > Caretta > Caretta caretta. Next base: position 85,970,586 of record NC_134207.1, on the reverse strand, counting down.
AGTGCTCTTGATTGGTGAAACCAAGAAATGCTCTTAAACTTATCTACTTCAAGCTAGACAGACCAAACTAAGATATTTAGAAATTTTCTCCCCTATAAAAAAGATAAATGAAAAACAAAAATACTGGCAGGTCCTGTAGTCTAATCTCCCTGAATTTACGGTATCCAGATTTGATCCCAAGTTTCCCAAGCCACGTGGGGCTGAGAGTGCTATGCAGGAAGTATGCCGAGGTTCTCAGAAGAGGAAGCTTTTTGCTTTATTCTTAAGTAATCATGGCACTCAATACTAGATTGTGGGTTTGTTTGTTTTTTTAATATTATAGTCTGCACCTAGCAAATGTTGTTTGTATGCCTTTACCAGTATAAGTAAAGGCAAAATATGCTGTATACTGACCAACATCATATAGTGCCATCACACTGCCCCCATTGGTGGAAAGTCAGCCCAAAAGATGTTTTTTGTTGCAAAGAAGCATTCTATCCCCACTCCACAGTGGAGTCCAGAGCTGACCAATGCTGTCTCACAAATGGGAGGCACTGGCTAAAGAGGGGTGTTGTAAGGCTAACTGAGAGAACTCCCAGGGAGTGCAGCAATGCAAATACCATCTGCTGCTCTCTAAGGTGGCATTCCTGACAAGTAGCAGCCTTTACTGATGCAGTTGGCAGGAAGTTGCCGTTTTCTCCTCCCTCTCATAGCAGAGGTAAATCAGTCCCCTAGTTGAAAAATTATAAATTAAATGTAAGCAGCTTGAGACGAACAGTGAAGATGCTGGACTATCTAATTTAGGAATTGTCTAAATTAATAAACGAAGTTGAAATTAGGACCACCTTGACCAGCTAAATTGAGGTAAAATGTGTTACTCTGCATCTAGACTAGGGGAACGGTGGAGGATTAGTAAACATCAGTCTCTTTACCTATCTAGTAATTAAGCAAGCCGGGGGCAGTTGGGGACTGCTCTGATTGGTACAGCCGGGAGCCACCCCCCCATCATTATAGTCCACCTTAATCCCTCCTGCGGGGGGGGGGGGGGTCAGTAAAGTCCGGTCAAGGGAATTGCTGGAGGGACCTGGATAAAAAGGGGAGGGGGAGCTGGTGGAAGCCCCCCCACCCACCCCCCGCTGCCAAAATTGGCTCTAATTGGTAAGGTCCCAGCAGTGGATCTGCTGGTGGGACATAAATTTTGCACCTGCACTGCACATTTCATCCACCGGGTTAGCCTCAGACATCTGTCTAATAATAAAGTTGCAGCCTGATAAACCCATATCTAATGTCTCCTGTCATTCTTTCAGCATAGCCAGACAAATGACCAGAGCAAACATGAAATCTTCTTAGCAGGTCACAGGCTATGCTAGTGGATCCTCTGTAGTATGTACTGAGGGGAAAGTTTTAATACACCTCAAGAAGTGAAGTTGGGCACCTTCAGGCATGTCCGTGGTCCGAGTGCTACTGCGGCAGCCCTGCAGCTGCGCCGCTGAATCACTGTAGGGTAGACACTTGCTACAGCAAAGGAATTGGTTTTCCATCTCTGCAAGGAAATCCACCCCCTGGAGAGGCAGTAGCTACGACAACAGAATAAGTCTTCCATCAACCTTAGCATTGTCTACACCAGGGTTTAGATAGGCTTCACCATGTCTCCCCGGGGTGAATTTTTCACTCCCCTGAGTGATGTTGCTAGGTCGACCAAAGGTTTAGTTGCAGACCAGGCCTTACCAATCTTGTTATATCTTGCCAGACTGAGTCTGACTAAACGGGATGGGTTTCTTTTCTGAGAGGAATGAAAAATACTGCAATATTCTATCGTAATGCCCTACACACCACCATAATAATACTACTGGAAACTGCAGAGTACTGCATTGCAGTATTTCTTTTATCAGCTCTCAGACTGTATGTAAAAGACACAGCATCATCACACCACTTTTGACAAGATTACAGTTAATTCCAGTATCTGGGCAAGATTTTGGTTAAGAAAATGATATCATGCCTATCTAGATTTTCCCCTGTAGATTCAATTCAATATCGTATTCTGCTTCATTTGTCCATAACTGTTGTGTAGCTCTGCTGTGCACTGTTAAACACTGCTGCATTTCACCCTAAGAGCAACTGCATTCCAGCTTGGGTGAAAGCATCCCTAATTATCTGGCCTATTCTTTTGTTTGTATATGGTGTTTTGGGATCCTTTGGGATGAAAAGCACTATGTACATATATGGCTTTATTGTATAATAAGAGCTGAGACATTAATAGATGAAGCACAGAGTGATATCACAATTAAAGACTGAAGATGCCATTGATTCTGGCCCATGGTCCTTACAGCACAACCTCAGAAACAAAGACCATCATGAGACCATCTAGGACCACAGCTAGCTGTAGAAGAATGATTTCTAGATTGAGTCTGAGCTGACTGGCAGTGACTTCCTGGCCAGCCAGTCACAGGTAGCTTTAAAGAAATGGTGCTTTTGAAAAATGTTTATAAATATTAATTGATCAAGGTCCTCTCGTCCTTTATCTATCAAACAAATAAGGGCTCTCTGGCAGGACACCATGTGCTTATACAGAAAAACAGCACATTTTGCCAGCTGGAGATAGACACATCAGAAAGCTGTGTGGCATTTAACTGAGCTGAGTTTTGGATTAATTTTTAAGTGATATCTTGTTCAATCATATTAGAGTCTGTAATATCAGGCAGAGAGACAAATATGATTGAAAAAACACTGAAGTCACCACCCCTTCTCACCCTGTCCCTTTCTGGCATCTGATCCACCTCAAAAGGACATGTAAGGTATTATTAATAAAATAATGCATACCCCACATGATTAATGGGGATGAATGCCAGTTGGTGTGTGTGATTTATAATCCGATTAATGGAGACAGAATCAAAAGGGAAACAGCTGCCACTTTTGTACAATTGCTGTTGAATTTCTGCTCAGCAAGTAAGATATTCTGGTTATGTGCAAGTTTTTGTTTTTCTTTCTCATGGCTGGCTCCATAGCAACTGTACCGTGACATGTACTGAGATTTTATCTTCAAAGTGTGAAACCCTTAGCAAGACAATCGTATTATTTTAAAAAATATGGGAAAGGAGGTTTTTCAAAATGTGGCAAACTTCTAGTGAGAACAAATGCACAAAGTAGTTGATATTCTGCCCTTGCCAATTTCTGTACCGTGACAGCCTTGTACACTGTGCAGTGAAAAGTTAACACAACATAATGCAAGTGCAACAGCGACAAAATTACCCATCTGATGACCCATGTCATGACTGGGGAATAAGATGAATACACTTGAACGGCTTTGTTCTGTGCATGTTCTTCATTGCTTTTACTTAGCATCAGACAGCAGATGATTTTTCCCTTAAAGCAAAAGCTAACATGAAATTATAGTTAAACACAGAACTATGTGCTGGGTGCTCCCACCAGACGGGTTGAGGGGAGGGGGCACTTTCAGCACAGAAATAATTAGCTCCATGGGAACTATGCTATCAGGGATAGCCTAGAAAAATGAATTCTGGGATGTTTAACCAGCAAGAGGCAAAGATTTTTTTTTTTAAAGATGCGTTAAAATATATTTTCTACACTGGCTGCTCCTCACAGCCTGACTAGTGGAGGTATTCATTACATACTTCTGGACACAGCACCATTTTCTTTTGTCTTGTACAGCTATGACTCTTTATATTGAGATGACAAGAAACCCATGTGGTACAACACTCTGTTTTGTGCTATGAATTCGCACATTGAAATGCAGAAGACCGTCTAATTATATTTTTTTAGGGATATCTTATTTAATTGTCAGAGCTTTCCCAAAAAAATCAGTCAGTCACTGCCAACACATTCTCCCGACTCTACACTCCTTTTCATGCACAAGTGAAACATTGTAATACTTGCTTACAGAAATCAAAGCTTTTACTGAAACACTGCAAGTACCAACCCCAGCACACACAGGCAGGACTGAACATCCTCCTAGTGCCTCTGCCCCACCCTACCCCAAACCAAGACAACAACATAATATCAAAGTACACAACAACACTAAGAAAAAAAAAGACTGCGCCACCTATTGGTGGAGGTGCTGCCTGCACTGATCACATGATCATCTAATACATTTGCCATAGACAGCACAAGTACAATTTTTCCCAATCTCTCAAAAATAAAAGGAAATATTTCTACCATCAGATTTTCCCTGTTCCTGTAAACAGAAAAATCCTCCTTGTCCATCTTACCTTTTCCATCTCAGAGTCAATTTGAAGATACAGTGGCTTTTCCTGTAAAACATTCAGAAGCACTCCATTCAGACGGAATCCTGCTAATATAGTTTTACCCCGTAAGTGTATTTGAATAAAAGTCAGAGGCCAACTCAGGTAGGCCAATATGCACAGAGCACTAGTCACAAAGTGGTGTGCAAAGGGGGCTAAAAGTTTTCCTTTGCACTGTTCTGATCCTCAGTTATCTTATGGTTTAGACACTGGACTAGAATTCACTTGTTGCCTTTGCCACAGGCTTCCTGTGTGACATTAGGAAAATCATTTAGGGCGAGATTCTCCCACACTTACTCATATTGAGCAGTACCTTACCCTGCGAGTAGTCCCATTGAAATGAATAAGGCAAATGAATGGGTCACGCTGTGTGAGTAAGGGTAGCAGCACCAGGGCCTACATCTTCCTTGCCTCGGTTCTACATCTGGGGCTAATAATACTCCCCTGTCTCACAGCAGTTTGGTAAAGATCAATTCACTACTGTTTGTATGGTGCTTAGATAAAAGTTGTCCTCTTTGTGCTGTGTTAAAGGTGCCTGAAGACTTCTCTAAATTACACCATCATGTAATGGCCACAAGGGATCAAAACACAGATCAAGATAAGCTTAAGGACACCCCAACTACACCTTTATCTTTCCATTCTACTACTCACAGGGGCTCTGGTGTACAAGCCCTGTATAAGTAAGCTCTTTACCTCTCCCTTCAGGGCCACTCTTGTACTTAAGTGATCATCCCTGAGTAATGGAGACAGGCATTGCAATGCAAAGAGGATGCAACACACCTGAGGAGCTGGTTCCAGGATCTTTGAGTTCATCTTCTCGTGCTGCTAATCATTGTATGCACTGAAGTCAGTGGGGCTAGCTAAGCCATTTCACTTCAGCTGTAGATCTTGCCCATAGTCAATCCTTTGTGAATCATAGTTGGTTGAAGTCTCTGATAATAAACTAAGGAAGTGAAAACTTGAAACTATGCTATATTGGCAGACTTATTCCTAAACAGAATGTTTTTCAAAGTTTTCTGTGGCATTTCAGCTACTCTTTAAAGACTATTGTATAGTTATTGTGGTATATGATGATGATAATGATTTATTACACATTTATAAAGTGCCAATCCTGAACAGGTATGGAGCTGTTGAATAACTCTTTTGCTATATAAGGGATGCATTCAACAACAATTTAACTACCTGTATTTACTCCTTGCCTGTATTTTAAACCTTAGTTATTTTTTCCGCTGTTTTTAAACATAGTGAAACCTGTGAATATGGTCATCCGTGAGCAACAGTCACCTCCTCTAGTGGCTGCCAAAATCTCAGTCCCTGCGTAACTCCCCATCTGTCATGTAAACCAGTGATGTGATAAGTAGCCATTTGTGAAACACATTTCTAAACACCTGCTGAACTGGTCAGTTGTATAGTTAAGGACCAACTATCTGACCAAAATAAGTCAGAAAAAGAACCTATTTGCTTCAACCACCCACATCCAGAAACAATAAGAAGCATATACCATGGCAGAGAAATTAGGTGATTTTGTATAGAACTGGGAAAATACTGCAAAAAATTGTGCAAACAAAAGCTCAGATTTTCACATGGATTCATGCTTCTTTGGTATTTGCTTTCTATGAACATTCAAGCAATCAAAGTTTAGTGGTGCCTAGTGCACATGATCATGTCTCCATCTGATGGCAGGTCCCTCTGACTAGAACACCTTGCACTTATAGCCATGGAGAGATCTCCTTTAGCTCAAGCGGGTGAGGCCTTTGTTTTTGTTATCAAATATCCCAAGTTTGTTCCTTGTTGATGACTAAGGTATCTGTATGACTCGATACAGTGGACCAGACGTTTGCAGAAAGCAAATTTCAAAGATGCATGCATGAGTATTTACAAAAAACAATTTTTAATTTGTTTATACTTGTGCACTGAGTTTTGTGATTTGTTATATTCACTGTTTGCATGCTCATCCAATCAGTGAACAGAAACAACACCAGGTGACTTATTTGATTAATTTGTAAATAATCAACACAGTTTGAATTTTTTATAACAAATATTGAATACGGGCAGCAAACTGCTTACAATCAATCCATAAAATAAAACAAAAAATGAATTAATTTGATTAACAAATATATTTGAGGACCTTCTGATCTGCTTGCAGCTCTACAGAGAGCGGTAATATAGTTTGTATTCATCTGATAAATTTTTTGTAATGAATTATTCATTTAACTTGGATTTTATGCATATTCTCAGTGCTCCAAGTAAATGACATACAAGGAATTACTTTCAAGAAATCTACTGATCAGGTTTTGGTAAATTGTTATTAAAAGGCTCTGCCAGCCACAAATAGAGGTGATAGCTAGGTCAGCCATTTTATTTTTAGTGTTCTGTGTGTGTGTGTGTGTGTGTGTGGTGTTGTGTTTGAGCACTGCTGGAGAATATCCTAAATGAAATTCCAGATTCCATTTGGAAATCTGGAATTATTGCCCCAAGAGTAATCTGAACATTTTTTATATCTAGTCCATCCAATTACTGACTCACTGATTGAAGAAGGCAAATGAATGACCAGTCTTCAAGTGGTGACAGAATTCTGTAATAATAATTATCTAATAGTAAACAGTTCAAATTCATTTTTATTAGATCATCCAGAGAACATGGCATTCCAATTGTGGCCCTTACTAATAGGTTTTGCAGTATTGTCATAATTACACCTGGGGTCTAACCATTAAACTCAAATATGTAATACTAGTTATTTGTATGTGCAGTTTTCCAACTGCACATACAAATAACTAGTATTACATATTTGAGTGCACAATATCTGTAATTGCTTGCAGAAATTAAACACAGAATGGCACACAGATTCTCTTTAAATCAGCCTCATGTGTGTATTTCTTATGACTAATTTTATGTTTTCTGTCTCTCATTGTCGTTCATTCATACACAGACATACACAGACAGTAGTGAGGTTTCCATTTCAAAATGGAAAACTGACTTGTTCAATATTGTGACCAATCCACCTTTGTAAGGAACTGAGGGCATCCCCCCAGGAAAAAAAATCATGTTTGATGTAGAAGAGCTGTTCCCTTCAACATTTACTGCACTCTGTGCTCTTTAAAAAAAAAAATCTCTAAAGTTGTTTGTTTAAGTGGAAGGCCATGATGGAGACCACTTTGCTGTGTAGCTGCCATCCTTTTTATATGGTGATACAGCCTGTGGAGACCATACTGTGCCATCTTTATCTATGTAGAAAGTTGCTCAGTTGGAGAATTTCATATAGGGACTTGTAGCTTTGAATGGCTGAGGCTGCAATTTCTTCAATTTTGGGCAAAAGAATTTGTGGCCCTGCTGTGCCTAGTAAGGTTCAAGTGTTGTCAGCCACCGGTAATATAAAATTTGGACACCCCTGCAGTAAATGAGTCTGCAATGGATAACAGAAATACAGTTGGCTACAAACTCTAGTTTTCTTAAAAGGGAAAATCAGTACCCTAAATGGACCATACAAAAGCAAATATTCCTCTTAAAGGAGAGAGAGAGAGAAAAAAATCAAAGGATGAACTGAATTTATAATTGTTTTTCCAACTGCCTTAAAAGTACCAAAACGCCTCATTATTGAAGATAACTTATTTTAGTTTCTACATGTTTTTCTTTCCTTTCAAGAAATTCTTCAGTGTCAAGCCTCAACAAAACATCAAATGAGTTGCAAGTCTAAAAATGATTCCCTCATGCCCAGAATACGGGACCCATCTGACCTGTCCCAAAACATCATCTCTGAAATGTTTTACTAACAGAAATATTTGAAATGTGCATGATCAGATAACTATGATGAACAAGGCAGTGCAATAACTTTAAATAGCATTTGTCCTGTAAAACAGAAATGATTTTCTTTGCTACAATTTCAGTATACGAAATCACAACCAGAGAGTCACTGTTGACACTGGAATCCATACAAAATATTATTCCCACTTATGATGACAATATTATTGCTTTGGGTCAAATAACACATCAGTTAAGGAAATGTGTTTATCGTTGGTCTGTCTGGCCCAGTGTGATGAAAGAGGACCTTCAGCTTCTAGCTAGTTCCCCATTTTTCTAATGATGTGTTCATTATAGGTGGAAAAACAGAAATGGACTTTTCAAACTTTTGAATTTAAATGAATGTGCATTTAGAAGCTACTTAATGTGTTTCCTGAAAATGGAAAATAGCTGTTTGACGTGAAAAATGCCTACCAACCTGGCAGCTATTGTCACTATCCAAAACAACTATTGAATGTAACCAAATTACACCCATGTAGCAGTATATTCTTGGAATGATTTACTATAAGGTTAGGGTTAGGTTGTCCAATCACTCCAGCTGCATTTTGTGTACATTATATGTAATTGATTTACAGTTAGCGGCCCTTATCTCCTAGAATTGCCTAGGAAGCAAGCTGTCAAGTCTAACTGGAATATGCTGTAAAATACATACATAGATAGGATATCAAATGTATATTTCAAAAGATTAGCACCAGGTTACCTCCCTATGAGACAAACCCTAAGAGGAACGGAGCACCTACAACTCCCACTGATTTCAGTGTGAACAGTGGATGCTCAGCAGCTCTGTGCTTGATGAACCAGTCAACTGTATGGCTTTCCAGTAGGCCTTTTCTTCTACCCTTTGGTCCTGGTGACTTATTACTGTTTAATTTATCAATTTGTTCCAAAACCTCCTCTTATGACACTTCAGTCTGCGACAGTTCCTCAGATTTGTCACCTAAAAATCATGGCTCAAGTGTGGCAACCTATCTCATATCCTCTGCACTGAAGACTATTGCAAATAATTCATTTACCTTCTCAACAATGACTTTATCTTCCTCAAGTGCTCCTTTAGCAGCTCGATTGTCCAGTAGCCCCACTGATTGTTTAGAAAGCTTCCTACTTCTGGTGTACTTAACAAAAAATGCTGTTCGTTTACGAGCCTTTGGCTAATTGCTCTTCAAATGCTTTTTTGGCCTTATATTGATATAATAGGCATCACATTAACTTGTTGGAATGATGATAATCAATGGGACATAGTAATACCAGGGTACAAAATATATACCAATGACAGAATAGGTCATGCTGGTGGGGGAGTGGCACTATATGTGAAAGAAAGCATAGAGTCAAATATAATAAAAATCTTAAATGACCCAAATTGTACCTTTGGCCTGTAATTATGCCTTTTCACTTGACTTGCCAGAGTGTATGTTCCTTTCTGTTTTCCTCAGTAGGATTCTTTGTTTCTAAAGGATGCCTTTTTGCCTCTAACCACTTCACTACTTTGTTGTTTAGCCATGGTGGCACTTTTTTGGTCCTCTTACTATATTTTTAATTTAGGGTATACATTTAATTTGAGCTTCTATTGTGGTGTTTTTAAAAAGTGTCCATGCATCTTGCAGGCATTTCACTTTTGAGACTGTACCTTTTAATTTCTCTTTAACTAGCTTCCTATTTTTGTGTAATTCCCCTTTTGGAAGTTAAATGATACTGCGGTGGGCTGCTTTGGGTGTCTCTCCCCCACCCCCACCCCCACCCCCTAAGGGATGTTAAATTTAATTGTATAATGGTTAAGGCTAAGATTATGTCACGGGGGTCATGGGTCGTGGGGGGGCTGTGGGTGGCAGGACCCCCTGCAACTGACCACCTGGCACCGTAGTTGGCGATCCCTGAGCTGCCCAGCCGTCCCCGCTGGCAGGGGTCTCCCCTGCAGCAGCTCAGCTGCTGCAAGCAGCCAGGGCCCCACCGCAGCTCCCAGTCACCAGCGGTGGCAGCAGAGGGATCCTGGAGCTGCTCAGTGACCGCGGGCAGGGGCCCCCTGCAGCTCGCAGACGCCGAAGCTGCTCAGTGGCTGGGGGCAAGGGCTCCCCACTGTTCCCTAGCCTCCGCCACTATCACTGCCGCACCCTGCAGCTCCCCTGTTGCCACGAGCAGCAGGGGTCACACTCCCCACGCAGATCCCAGTCCTGCAGGGTAGTGGGGGGTCCCCCCAGCTCTAGTCCCGCAGGGCGGCAGGGGGACCCCTCCCTGCCACTGGGCAATGGGGTCCCTGCAGCTCCCAGCCTCTGTGGCGGTGGGGGACAGGGTGCTGGACCCTCCTCCCTCCACATTTTGTTTGGGATATTTTTAGTAAAAGTCAGGGACAGGTCACGTCTTCCATGATTTTTTGTTTTTTGTCCGTGACCTGTCCCTGACTTTTACTAAAAATATCCATGACAAAATTGTAGCCTCAGTTATGGTCGCTATTATCAAGTGTTTCAGCTCTTGGACTAGAGCCTGTGCTCCACTTAGGACAAAATCAGGAATTGCCTTTGCTCTTTTGGGTTCCAGGACTAGCTGCTCCAAGAAGCAGCCATTTATGGTGTCAAGAAACTTTATCTCTGCATCCCATCCTGAGGTGATATGTATCCAGTTAGTATGGGAATAGTTGAAATCCCCCATTACAGTTGAGTTTTCTGTTTTTATAGCCTCTCTAATTTCCCTGAGCATTTCCCATCACCATCCTGGTCAGGGGCGCATGGAATTTCTGTCCCTAGAGATTCTATGGTACAGTTTGGTTCATTTAAGGTTTTTATTATATTTGACGCTATGGTTTCTTTCACATATAGTGCCACTTCCCCACCAGCATGACCTGTTCTCTCCTTCCAATATATTTTGTACCCTGGTATTACTATGTCCCATTGATTATTATCATTCCACCAAGTTTATGTGATGCCTATTATATCAACATTCTTATTTAATACCAGGCACTCAAGTTCACCCATCTTAGTAGTTAGACTTCTAGCATGTGTATAAAATCACTTCTAAAATTTGTACTTATAAACGAACTGGAACTGGCCGATTTGCTGTACTGTACTGAATGTATAAATGCCCCAGGGTTACATAATTTCTGGTTTTAGTCTTACTTTCCTGCAAAACAATTTACTGTCATTCCCAGTCACAGTTAAGCTATTTGGATTTGATGAAATGTCTCTTTCCCACTGTTTCCTTCAAGGATATCCAGCGAACACTCTCCAAAACTTCAAATCCGGAGCCACAGTTACTTGAGGGCAGTGAGTGAAGTCTCAATCAACAGGAGTTTGGACAGTCTGGACCCTGCAAGTCTGTTAACTTCTCCTAAATTCCGTTCCCGGAATGAGAGCTACATGAGAGCCATGAGCACGATTAGTCAGGTGAGTGGCAAGCATGCACGGCTAAGAACAAGATCAAAATCAATCCCCAGCCAGTTCAGCTGTATGTGCAATGTGTAGAACCAGAAACCCTTTTTGGTTGTGCAGTGAAGTCAGACATGTAACAAATTACATATTTTCAAAAGCATTTAAATTTTAAAAGGACTTATGGGGATGTTTTTCATGTACATTTTTGTGAAGGACTAAGATTTGAAAATGTCATAGTCTAAATTCTGAAAATTGTTTGGTGATTTTGGTTGCACAACGTGAAATGTCTTAAAGGGGCCTGATTTTTAGTGGACAGGTGCTCAGCACTCCCTCTAAGAAGTTTCGGGTTTAGCATACAAAACAACGAGTCACTTCTAAAAATGTAGGACTTGGATTCCTAGTGAGAATGAGTTTTCCTTTAAGGAGTGAGGACCATAAAATGTTTGAGGGGGGAAAAGAATAAGGGTTACTGGTATTTTATATTCCACAATTGTTGTTTTGACATTAATTCAATATTTTGAAAAGGTTTATTACTTCTTTTACGCATTATTTTTAATTCTGATAGAGCTTTGACTTTACGATGTACATGGTACATATGTGTTTGGTTCACATATTAATTATGAAGATGTGCATTATTTTCCTGAAAAATCATAACATCCTCTTCTGTGCCAGCTACAGTCTGTCAGTTGAATACTGTGTACTTTGGGGCATTTTAAATTGTGAGTGTTGACACAGTGGAATATCCTGCTCCTGTATAAAATATGCATATGGAGTCATCATGCTGTCACATCTGTCTAGCTGCCATGCATGCAAAATAGGATCCAGGTCAGGGATGTGTTGAGTGCCCTCAACTTTGCTTAAAAACAGTGGGAGCGAAGGATGCTCAGTACTTCACAAAATTGGGCCCTGAAATGGTGCTCAAATAGAAGGTAATTTTCTTTGGGAAAACTTGAATGAATATGCACATTAAAACATCATAGTCAGATACGTTATTCTGCGAGGGTATTCTCACATGTTGTGTATTTTTTGCCAACTAGCGCAGGGCACTGCATTTCATTTGGTGTTATATGCTCTAAATCACTGGTAATAACTCATGCTGTAGATGATGCTGTCACCGTTTTGAACCTCCAATTTATGCCTGCAAAAGTAAAGGCCAATTTAACTGGACAGTACATTTTCAGTGGATATTTCCTTTTTGGACTTAGATCAATTTTCATTTTAAAGTATTCGTGGCATAAAAATAATGCTGTCCCTGTGTTCATGTAATATAAATATCAAGGCATTCTAAAAGTGTCACTAGTTGGACTTAAGAAGTCCTGGCCCCATTAATTCATTGAGTCTTTGCCACTGACTTTAGTCGGGCCAGGATTTCACCCCTGGACTTCTATGCAGGATAAATGGGCTAGAGGAGTGACTTCGGTCCAAGATGAAGTTTACACTGCTCAGGCAGGGATTGCTGAATGTGGATGTTCGAAGGAGTCGTCTGCTTATTATACGCTGTAGGGGTCTATAGCACTAGCATAAAGTATAAGCAGATGCTGTAGAAACTGAGTTATGAAGGAAGCCAGCAGAAACCAGCAAACTGAAATTGTAAGTGTGGGATAAAACCATTTGACTCCAGTTTAGACTGATGGATTTGTGAGACGGTTGAAGCTATCTATGCTCCAAAGAGTGTAGGCTTCCTTGCCAATAAAAATAGGAAGCTTAAAAGAAATCCTAGAAGTGAGCTCTGGGAGACACCTGTCTGATAATCTAGTTTATCCCCTGCCAATGTAGGATTGTTCTTTAAAGCAATCAATCTCTTTCCACTAGTTCCCGTGGAAAGTTATTCCACAGTCTAATAGATTTCACTTTTTAGAAATATGGCCTGAATCTCAGCCTATTTTTTCTTAAAATTCATCCCAGTCTAGCATCTTTCATATCTTCCTCGACCACCCCACATCTTCCCTTGGTCTCTGTGCCTTTGGAATGCCTGAGAAATAGTGAAATCATGGTATATATTATTGTCTCAGATTTGCATTTTCCCTATTGTGATTATTATAATTTTAATACCAGTCTCAAGGCTCAATCCTGAGTTTAGAAATGTGGGTGCCCATTGCCATATAAGCACAGGCAAATGGTTGCAGCGTTTGTAAGATACCCGGCAAGGCCATGTGGTTTTGAGTGTCATTCAAGCTAGGAGAGTCTGGCTCTTTGTTTCTCTCTGGGAGCTGGTTCTCAAAAAGGGTTAAATAGTCTGTTATAGCTGCCAGCCAAGGGAGTTAGTCCTTTCATTCAAATTGGAGAGGCTCAGACTCTTAATCCTAGAAGTCCCAGATTTAATCCCTGCTGTTGGCCCAAATAGGGTTACTTACATGAGATTGGGACTGAGCCCTCAATGTCCACAGCTCTGTTTTCTTCACTCTGAATATGCACATTTTATATTTTACTTGGAGAATTGTTACTGCGTTAAAAAAAAAAGATTTAAAGTGTAAATCATTTACTGTTCAAAGGGAACTTTTAATGGAAATTTTAGGTATTGTTCCATCTTTGTTTGTAAATGTTATTACAGAATAGATTGATCTAATGAGATATAATTACAGGAAACTACCTGTTCTTGGCCTGCAGGTGAGTGAGATGGAAGTAAATGGTCAGTTTGAATCGGTCTGTGAGTCAGTGTTCAGCGAACTAGAGTCTCAGGCCGTCGAGGCCCTGGATCTGCCAGTGCCAGGCTGCTTCCGCATGAGGAGCCACAGCTATGTGAGAGCAATTGAGAAGGGCTGTTCCCAAGATGATGAATGCGTGTCCCTGAGGTCCTCATCTCCCCCACGCACGGCCACCACAGTGAGGACCATTCAGAGCAGTACTGGTGAGTAGCAAAGAGGGAATTCAGGATGGGGCAAAAGAAAGGCACCACTTGGCACAATATATATTACACTAGGAGTCAAATGCTTGCTCCAAATCCTTGCTAGGCATGAAATGCACTGGAGATGCTAAGTTTCTTCTGCGTATGTGGATCAGACTGGGAAACCTGCATATCCCCACATGCCATAGAACCATGCTCTTCCTGGGAGCAGGAGAGTCAATAGTGTAAGGAGAGACATGCAGATCCACTGACTCAAAAACACAGGGGTGGGGAGAACAAAGTGGTCACATCTGCTACTCTTTCTGTTCCCAGGAATGCAGCTACAGCTAGGCTGTGCAGGAGCTACACATTCTGGCCCTTGTTGAAATGGATCTTTACGGGCCCACAGCTGGGCAGATGGTTATTGGTACCAGTGAAAATTCAGATTCAATTTGCTCAATGCACAGCAGTTTATTGGAGAAAGAATTACTCAGTCAATAAAAGGTTATATAATACGTCTCCCTAATAAAAAAAGAACAGGAGTACTTGTGGCACCTTAGAGACTAACAAATTTATTTGAGCATAAGCTTTCGTGAGCTATATCCAATGAAGTGAGCTGTAGCTCCGAAAGCTTAAGCTCAAATAAATTGGTTAGTCTCTAAGGTGCCACAAGTACTCCTTTTCTTTTGGGGAATACAGACTAACACGGCTGCTACTCTGAAACCTCCCTAATAAGCCTCCGTTCCCCAATCATAAACCCTCAGTAACTATGTTGGCCTTACACAGTATCCTGATTGGCAAACAAAGCAGGTATAGCTACCAGTCCTAGATAGAGACTTCTTTTTCTTTTCTTCTCTTTTTTTTCTCTCAAATGTCCCCCAAAGCAGGGTCTTGGTTACCCCGAGGCCCTCTGGTTCAAAAGTCCTACAAAAATCCCTCATAGCAGGGTGTTGGCTGCCCTAAGACCCTCTGTCTTACAGCATCACAGAACTCTTCAGATGTTAATTGGGGAACTAAGAACTGTACATATGATATTCTTAACATTTATACTCTCGGCTCTCAAAGGAGTCACATGTCCTCAAAATATGCCCTGTGGACGTTTCATTACTTGTTTTTCCTAATTAATATTTTAAAAGGAACTGCAAAACAGAGACCAAAGATCAGTTGATATTTACCCTCTCATCAGTTGTTCACTTGAGCTCTTAGGGTGGTGCCATCCAAAAGGGTCATTTTGACCCTGGTCAGCCTGTGCCAAGCTCATTGATTGCGTGTTTTTGCATTTTCTCTACTTGGTGAGCGGGCCATCGGCTGATATGTTCCAAAGTTCCATGTTGAAACACACACACAGATAGAGCCTCCGATCACTCTCAGTAAATTTCCATACTAAGTGTCTGATGCTAAGAGAACCCTGCTCCCAGAATCCTCTAGCAAATTCAGACATATCAAGCCATACCAAAATCATGTTTGTCTACATTCATTCGTATCAATCACAATAATTCCTAATAATTTAACACCATCCTAACAGCCCTCACCTGTTGTAAATCAATGCACTCAGTGGAACTATGCTGATTTATACAAGCTGAGGATTTGGCCCTCTACTTGCAGATGAGTTGAGAGGATCCTCTTGCATAATAAAACCTGCATAAAGTCCTCCTCCTTGCGGTGGTCTGAGCACATTTTAAAAATTGGAGGGGACGAGAGGTGGTAATGAATTACTCCTTCAGCCACTTTGCTTAAACAGGATAGCAAAAAGTGGGGAAGGGGCATGTCCGTCTCACTCCCCTGCCCGTCCTCCTAATGGGGTTCAGGCTTTGTAACAGAAACCAGAAGATATGAGGGTGATGATTTTTTCAAATCTTTTAAATTATTTATGGTTGCTTTAAAAAGAAAAAGAAAGAAAATAAGAAACTCTTGCTCTTTGACGTGCAAAGATAACCATGACTGTATCCATTCTACTGCCTCACGCAAGCACCACTTCATTCTACATTCAGGTTGCTAGAAGCCAACTCATATTCCACCTACCATTTTTCCCATGTTCTGTTAATTCTACAGTCTTTCCTAATTTTTTCCCTTTTGTGTGTGTTATCTCACTCTTGCAGTTGCTTGAGTTCCTTGTCTCTGATCTCTTTCCCTCTACAAGGCCACTTTTTCAACTGGTTTTCATCGTCAAAAGGCTTTTTCGGTCCTTTTATCAAAAATGTGCCGCTTAATTTATACCATTTAAAATATCAAGTGTAAGCATTATTGGATGTATGTTGGCAACGCATCATAAACTTCAAAACATCTTGAACAATTGTGATAGCACAGTTCTCTTCTAAATCAATGACTAGTAAGAAACAACTTCCAAACTACAGTGTTATGAATGTGAAAGGTCATTTTTCTGCGTGCACGATTTATCCATGTAATTTGCACCCAATCGCAGCTGAGGGATTTACATAAAATGTGTGTTGTTTCATCATACAGTAATAGTTCATTTCCAATGCATTGGGAGGCTTGCAGCTGAAGGCAGAGAGCCTGCAGTACGTAGGTGCCATTATTAGCCTGTAATGGATGCCTGGAAGTGAGAGATATCTTTTCAATAAATTGATTTTTTCTTAAGAATGAGAAAAGCTATGTTAAAATGTTTCCTGTTTTAAAATAACTCTAAGCATCAACCCACATAAGAAGAATGTCCATTCTTTTTGTACTTGAAAGGAAGTTTTGGTGGTTTAGAAAAAAATTGGGTGGGGTAGGGTATGAGTAAGAGAATGAAAGATGATTGTAGATGATCCCAGAGGACTGAGGAGAGAATGTGGGTTGGAGAATATGGCCCTAAAACTATAATCTAAAGAAACAGATCTTTAATCATTTGCTACTCCTTTTCCAGGTGCCTCTTTAAAGTCTGGAGAGGGGAGCACCTGCAGCCCTATACTGGACATTGCAGAAGGATTTAAAAGACTGCTGCATGTTTCCATTCTTTCTCCTGTGTTTTAGGAATTGCTGGGTTATTCTGCCTTGTATTTTGTCTTTCCAGGCTCTTCAGGGTCACATTTTGTCCTTTATTACCACTTTAACCATACCTTTTGTGGGGTTCACAACCTCAACTGGTAGTTTAATTCCATCTTATAGCATCCATGTAATAATCTCCTTTGCCCTTGCCTCAGGTTGATTCACAGATAGGCAGTAATGCAATAGTCAGCCTAGGTAGAAAAAAGAAGATCCTTTTTGACCCATGCAGTTAGCCAGAAATTCAGGGGTTTTGCAGGTTCTTCCAAGTTAGGAGGAGAAATTGATGATGGAGTTAGGTAATTTTGATGCAATCTTGTGTACATTCTTTGTAAATAAACAAGTCCTGTTTCTGTGAACACAGGAGGAATTGAACAACAGGAGAGAGGTTTTCTTGCTCACAGCTCCAAACCCTTTCAGCCAGCACTCGGCTCAAAAAGTGCTCTTTCTCTAGGCTTTTCTCAGGGCCACATTCCTAGTTTTTATTCAAGCTGTGTCAGGTGTTTCCTTGCTGCCTTCTCTCTAAACTTCTCTGTACCTTTTTCCTCACTTTCACAGATGCAGTCTTTCACAAAATAATAGACACCAAAACCCCTCTGCCCACATGTGCCTTGCATGTATCTTTGTTTTGGGCGGTGATGTGGCTGGGGTTGGGGTGGAGACCCCTATTGTTTCAGCTATCTGGTTCTATAAAGGAATTTAACCATTTCTTACCACCATTTTACATGATGGGTGGTGGTAATTCCCACCCTGTAACAACAGATAGTAGGTCTGTTAGATGGATACAGAAGGAGGGGAAAGGAGTATCGGGTACCTCTCCCTAAAGGTGGTATAACAGATATATTTGCTGCAGATATCAGACACAGTTACAATAAAATCTACATGCACTTAATAGTCCAGGACTAGAAACCTGTTCCACCTACTCCAGAAATACTGGCCTCTATTAATTCACGCTTTCACTGTCAGTAATAAGCAGCTAATGAGGAAAATAGGAAGGAGCAAAACCTCTGGCAAATAAATTGTAAAAGTATCAGAAGGCAGGCCAAGAAAGAATTTGAGAAGCAACTTGCTAAAGAGGTAAAAACTAACGGTATTTTTTAAGTACATCAGAAGCAGGAAACCTTCCTAAAAGGCAGTGGGGCCACTAGATGACAAAGCACTCATGGAAGACAAGGCCATTGCAAAGAAGCTGACCAAATTCTTTGCATCAGTCTTCACTGCAGAGAATGTTAGGGAGATACTCACATCAGAGCTATTTTCGGGTGACAAATCTGAAGTACTATCCCAAACTGAAGTGTCAATAGAGGAGGTTTTGGAACATATTGATAAGTTAAACAGTAATGAGTCACCAGGACCAGATGATATTCACTCAAGAGTGCTGAATGAACTCAAAAATGAAATTGCAGAACCACTAACTTTAGTATGTAACCAATTGATGAAATCAGCCTCCTTACCAGATGACTAGAAGGTAGCTAATGGACTACGGATTTTAAAAAGTTCTCCAGAGGGAATCCTGGCATTTACAGGATGCCTTAGTGCTGGGGAAATTGATTGAAACTATAGTAAAGAACAGAATTATCAGACACATAGATAAACATAATTTGTTGGAGGAAGAGTCAACACAGCTTTTGTAAAGGGAAATCATGCCTCTCCAATCTATTAGAATTCTTTGAGGGAGTCCACAAGCACATGGATAAGGGTACTCAGTTGATACAGTGTCCATGGATTTTCAGAAAGCCTTTGACAAGGTCCCTCACCAAAGGCTCTTAAGAAAGACATGTAGCCATGGGTTAAGAAGGAAGGTCCTCTCCTGGATCAGTAACTGGTTGAAATAGGACTCAAAGGGTAGTAATAAATGGTAAGTTTTCACAGTGGAGAGAGGTGAACAGTGAGATCCCCCAAGGATCTGTACTGGAACCTGTGTTGTTCAACTTATTCATAAGTGATCTGGAAAAGGGAGTGAACAGTGAAGTGGCAAAGTTTGCAGACAATAAAAAATTATTCAAGATAGTTAAGTCCAAAACATACTGCAAAGAATACAGAGGGATCTCACAAAACTGGATGACTGGGCAACAAAATGCCAGATGAAATTCAACGTTAAGTGCCAAGTAATGCACATTGGAAAAAACAATCACAACTATACATATACAATGATGAGTTCTAAATTAGCTTGTTACCACCCAAGAAAGAGATCTTAGAGTCACCATCACCATGGATAGTTCTCTGAAAACTTCCAATCATTGAACAGCAGTGGTCAAAAAGGCTAA
This sequence comes from Caretta caretta, assembly GCF_965140235.1. Lineage (NCBI taxonomy): Eukaryota > Metazoa > Chordata > Testudines > Cheloniidae > Caretta > Caretta caretta. The sequence goes on along the minus strand of NC_134207.1, from coordinate 85,951,118 downwards.
CAGTATGCTAAGAACTATTAGGAATGGGATATAAAATAAGGCAGAAAATATCATAATGCTACTATATAAATCCATGGTGTGCCCATGCCTAGAATACTATGTGCAGTTCTGGTCACCCCATCTTAAAAAGGATATAATGGAACTAGAAAATGTTCAGAGAAGGGCAATAAAAATGATTGGGGTATGGAACAGCTTCCATATGAAGAGAGATTAAAAAGACTAGGATTTTTCAGCTTGGAAAAGAGATGACTAAGTGGGGATATGATAGAAGTCTATAAAATCATGAGTGGTATAGAAAAAGTGAATAGAGAAGTGTTATTTACCCTTTCACCCAATACAAAAACCAGGTGAAAATTTGATGAAAGATGAAATTAATAGGCAGCAGGTTTAATACAAACAAGAGGAAGTACTTTTTCACACAGTGCACAGCTAACTTGTGGAACTCATTGGCATGGGATATTGTGATGGCCAAAAGTATAACTGAGTTCAAGAAAAAACTGGATAAGTTTATTGAGTATAGGTCCATCAATGACTAAGATAGTCAGGGACACTGTACTTGGGGCATCTCTAAATCTCTGACTACCAGAAGCCAGGAGTGGAAGACAGGGCTGGATCACTCAATAATTACCCTGTTCTGTACACTCCCCCTGAATTTCTTGTATGGGTCACTGAAGAAGAAAGGATACCAGGCAAAAAGGACCATGGTCTGACCCAGGATGGCAGCTCTTACGTTCTTATCCTCTAAGTGGGCCTGCCACTCGCTCACTCATAGACACACGGCCATGATTGTACATTGCAGCAAAGACTGTCTTAACTGCTTCTGGCCTGGGGGTATACCAGATTAAGTTACATGAGGTAGTAGGACCAAGAAAAGGAAAGAGAAAAAGGAGAGTTCCCACCCAGTCACTTGCTACAAACTCCTCTTCTTAGAGACCCAAAATAAACAGATTTACTCTAGACTGAGTATAGATATCCGTGGCCTCAGTTATCACAGGTTTTACTTGTCATCAGTTTCCTGAGGAGAGCCTTCCTTTTAACTTGGTACAGAATTTTATTTGATCACCTCTCTCTCACTTAATTGGTAATGACAGCACATTCTTACATGGCCTGGTCTACACCTAAAACTTAAGTCAACCTTGCTACGTTGCTCAGGGATGTGACAAATTCACAGACATAATTAAGTCCTGGTGTAGACACCGCTAGGTCAACAGAAGAATTCTTCCATCAACCTAGCAACTGCTTCTCAAGAGGGTGGATTTAAATCAACATTGCTGTAGTAAGTGTCTACACTACTGCAGTGTAGCTGCAGCGCTACTGTAGCACCTGTAATGTAGACATACCCCAGAGGACTCAGTCCCTTATAAATGCATACTCCACTGACATCTGGCCGTGACAATATTTTCAAAAACTTTTGGTCCCTGTGCTGGTCAGCACTGGTCATCAAAGTCTATAGTGGACAGGAGAGCTGTTATTGGATGGGGGCAGGATTCTTCCTTTTTTTTTTTTTCTTTCAGTGAAACCAAATGAATCTGAAATAATCAGAGAACTGATAGGATATAGCAACTCTTTCAGGACCGCTCAAATGTGACCTCCGTGGGGTTTCATGCAAAATTAAGCTCCCTAACTCTTCATTTCATTCAGATTCAACTAGATAATTATAATATGTTTAAACATCATAGGCTCGATTCTGCAAGTATGTAGCTCTCACTGTAGAGGCATAGTTACAGCCTAACCAGAACTGACGTCTTTTTTCAATCTATCTTAAATTCAGTCTCAACTTCCATGAAGGCCTTATTTAGCTACTTTTTATCCAGCTCTTTACTGGCTCTGCCTCACTGTTGGCATTTTCTCCAGCTGTGACTCCTCACTAACTGAAAATCAAACTGAAAATCCTAAGAATTAAAATGTTCCTAAATTACTCAAGTATCTGTTTCTTTATGGACAGATTTGCCCTTGGACAAAAACCTCTGAGAAGTCTAACAGAACTTTGAAATAGCTGGTGCTCAGTCAGTTCCAACTTTCTCCCCCGGGTACATGTGCATTTTATTTCTAAATACTGCCTGCCACAAGTTCTTTGTTTATTTCAATTGCAGTTTTTCTATTTGGTATGCAATCCCCTTAGATATTTGTACATAAAACACCTACCCTGTCTTGGCCGGATATCCAAAGGAGGAAATAAAAGCAGCCTATTTAGCTGAAGAATCTAAATTAGCAAGTACTGAGTAAAGGATATTTTAAGTTTTAAAATCATAATTCAGTTCACTTTCCAAAAGGAAAACCTCACAAAACAAAAAAGCCTTGTATCCCAGCCAAAGCTGTGCGACAACTGATGTACTGTGTAGCCCGCAGATTACAAAGGGACCAACAACTTGATTTTATTTTATTTTTTTGGTTGGTTGGTTTTGGTTTTGGTTTTGTTTTAAACAGAGATTTTTGAAATCTCAAAAACCGTCACGGGACAGGAAAACCATTTTCTACCTAGCTCTATTATTGTGTGGCTTTCCTGTTTGCTCTTCCCGCAGTCCCTTACTAGCTTAGATCAGTACACTCATTCAGAAAATTCTAATAACCCACCATAGTTATAAGTAGCTTTACTTCACTAACTAGGATATTTACAATATTCATACTATTACACACTATTATATCACACTCTATTATATGTCAGCAACCATAGATTAATGCGTAGCAGCTTTTCGTCTGTCACAATGTTTATGTGATACTCAATTTCATTTTATTAAATATACATTTGAAAGCATATTTGGGATCCTTACTTTAAAGTAATATCTAGCTTTGTTAGCATGGCAAAGTGCTCCTTGTGTGCTCTCTTCATAGCTACATGATATAAAACAGGGATTAATAAAGCAAAATCTAAGAGGAATGTTTTGTTTGTTTGATTGATTGTTTGTTAGCTTTCCAGTCAAGCTACAGTAATAGTATGACTTTTGCTTCCTAAATGTCTTCTTCATGCACTGTGCACGGGGCATGTCTCCATCTCTATATCAAGTAGTAAGATCATGTTCTCGATTTTTCATTTTAAAAGCAAGGATAAAATACAGTTTTATGTGGAAAGCCTGTTTCAGCTGCAGTTTAACTGTCTTCTAAGAATTCACAAAAATTTTGCCAGACTTCAGTGAGCTAAGTTTTCTATTTCATCATGTAGTATTCCATCCATCTGATCGCTAATTGAAGGTATCAGTTTTCTTTCTATTTAACTCTTTTTTTTACTTTTAATCCCATTTTCCTTGTTCCCAACTCAGAGTTTGTTTCTATATCAGCCAGTATATCCATATACCAGAAAAATACAGTACAGTTTGTGATTCTTTTCTCAACCTCTTATGACTATCATGTATGATACTTTTTTCTTTTTACCTGTCTCACTTACTCTTTCCCTCTTTAGCTTCTTGAGGCCAGCCTGCTCTTAGCGAATTCTTTGTTTCCTTGGTCAGCCATCCACACTTAGAAGAGCTTTTTGTCTATCATATCTTTTGCCAAATCATCTTGGGGGAAAAGTGTATTATTCAGCTACATGCCCTATGTGTAAGAATTGTTGAAAGTGTCTTTCAGTTTGATGAAGCTAACTATAGAATATCTGATTGTGAGAGTTAATAGGGGTTTGACAGGATTAAATGAAATAAGAAAGCATGGATTTATCCAGAGAAGGTGGCTTTATCAGACATGCATAGATAATCAGTTAGTTTTACTAATTGAACATATTGGGGGTTCATTCATATATAGTTTATATGGTGTAATTGTGATTCCTTTATTTTGAATGTCTTTGTATATTTGAATTAATTTAATGTTTCCTCTGGCTGCCTTTTGTCATGTCGGGAATGGGAGGATTTAAGCAAAAGTTGGATTCCCTTCTGCCTTAAACTGCTGTACTCTGCTTGCATCATACATATGTGACACTTTGGGGATTCACCCAAACAAGTAAGGGGTTGTGTCACTCCTTGCCCCGGAACCCTGGGTGCTTAAGTGTTGTGCAGCTTTGGCTCAGAGCTCTGACACCAGTAGCCTGCTTTTACAGCCCAGTGACCTCACCCTGGCCTCCACCATCCTGGTTACTTCTAGCAAGGTGACACCAACAGTCCTTCCAGTCCCAAGTCTACCCAAAACCAGCTCCTTTGCAGTGCTCAGCCCCTCTCACTGTAGCACGCACAAAACCTTAGCAAGTTTGCTGCTATGTAGACAGAACGCAGCACAAGCCTGGCAGTTGATTGAGAATGTTGCTCTTCACTTTGAAACACTGAGATGGTTGTGGAATAAAACAAGATTAAGTTTTTTATCAAAAACAGATATTTAAGTGTTACCAAGTAGAAGGAATTTAGAAATTGTTAAACAAAGTAAAAATATGCTCCTAAGACTCAAACCTGACTTAATAAACTCGAGCCTTTTGTTCAAAGTAGTTTTCTCACCACAGTTATTCTTCCAGCATGGCTGGCCAGTTCTTTGAGCTCTGTGCTGGATCCTGGCTAAGTGCTTGCTTTCTTTGTCTCGTCCAGTGAAAGATGCCCAAATGGCTTTCTCGTTCTGCTTATATCCTCAAAGTTTATCCTTGTTTTCAAAGTCAGGAAGCCCTCCTGGGGGCTCCGCTTGCCGTGTCCACCAGGGAGCTGATACCATGTTAATTTTTGCAGTCTCCTCCCATCACCATGGTAGTTAAGCGGCCATCTCCCCCACTCGCTGGTTTGATGGCCTTGTTTACCTTTTATGTATATGTATTTCTTTTGTTTCTCTTTGCTCAATTTACATTAGAGACACATTCAAGCAGGCAGGACCACATTTCTTCAATTAAAGCGGGGTGAGTTAAGCTCTACCTGCAAACACATTTTAAGAGCATATTTCCAGCACATATTTAGAATTTTTCATATATCACCCATATACACACACAGCACAATAATAATGATGACCAGCACTTACCCGTTCTCATATGACACCTTACATGACACCTTTTAGATACAGATTATAACAACAGTGAGCTGGGATGCATTGAGCTGGTCAGGCCAACTGAGACTCACTGCTACATAGCAGGGAGCCCCTTGCCTTCTGGCATTGGGGTGCTTTTACAGTCAGAACATGCTTATGTGAAATTTATATGCATCATTGTGTGATCAAAGGTGCCAAACCCATTTTGCGAAGATTCAGGAATCAGATTTGGTGCGATATAGGCTTTTTCATCAGAACAGGAGTGTATGAGTTCACATGCGCCAAAATTTGCCCAGTGTGATTATTTATTACAGCTGCACCCAGATCCCCAGTGAGACTGAGATCCCATTGCACTGAGTGCTGAGCAAAGACACAGTGAGAGACAGTCTGTGACCTAACAGTTTTACAGTCTGAGGCCTCAATCCTACAAACACTTATGCATGTTATTAACTTTACTCATGCGAATAGTCTCACTGACCTCAGTAGCACTAATCAAATGATTAAAGTTAAATATATGCATAGTGTTTTACCAGCTCAGGGCCTAAATTGAGACAAAATGCAACAAGCTGATATAAGAAACAAGTAGAGGGAGTGGAGGAGGTGTGATGAGTGTAACAGTGACTGAAAGGTGGTTCCGTCACCTGGCCATGGGCACACGTTGCAGGCTTGAGAGTTAGTTATTGGTTATTTTGTTAAAGATATCAATACAATTGAAATTTTAATGATGTCAGTGGTCCCCTAGGTAAATATTGTTTCAAATCAATAACTGGAGGCTGGCATCAACATATTTTCAACTAACTTCTTTCTTTGCCTGAACTATGAGTGGGTCTAGGCATCAGTTCTGATACAAGAAGAGAATTCGGATCTCAAGGAATCAAATTTTCTCTGCTAATCTGGGCTAAAATCATGGGTGGCAAGTATCGTAGGTGCGGGGGGCTGTGCCTCCCCAAACAGCCTAGTGTGACCCCGCCCATGCTCCACCCCAGGCCAGGCCCCCTCCTGCAGTTCCCAACTGGCTGGGGCTGGCTGGCCTGCCTCCTGCAGGGACTCAGGTCGACTGGTGCTGGGGCCATGCTGCCCGCCCAGCACTCAGACCATGCTGCCCAGCGCATCAGGGCTGGGGACACTGCAGCCATGCTACCTGGTACTCTGGGTTGGCCGCCCGGTACACCAGGGCTGGGGCCGGGGGCCACGGTGAGGGTGCTCTGGGTGGAGGGGAGCAGAAAAGCAGGAGGAGCAGAAGGGGAGGGGTGAGGCCTTGGGCATAAGAGAAGCGGCCGGGAGCTAGCCTTCCCCAATAGCCGGGTCACTGGCTACCCATGGCTAAAATTGTTGTGTGTCCCAAAATATAAAATAAAAATTAGACAGTTTCCACTTACTAGATGAATTATGAAAGGACTATATAGCCCTTGTCAAGGAGACTGTATGCAAATTAGTCCTCAGTTCCAATGAAACAAGAGAATTCTGATTCATATTTTGCCCTGTAGAGATGCCACTTACAGCTGAGCAGAAAATCATTCAAATTTTACCTTATATGGAAGTCTTACTAAGCTTCTAATTATTTTTGTTGACCTTCTCTATTTCTGCTGCATCCTTTTTGAGATGGGAGTGACCAAACTGTCTTCAAGATGAAGATATACTGCAGATTTGTGTAGTGGCATTACATTTTCAGTATTATTCTCTGTCCCCTTTTTAATACAATCTAACATCTTGTTCACTTTTTTAAATATAGCTGTGCATTTAGCAGATGATTTCACTGAGCCATCTACAAGGGCTTCTAGGTCTTGTTCCTGAGTGGTTACAGTTAATTTAGAATCCATCAATGTGTAAGAATAATTCATGTTGTTCCTTCCATTGTGTATTACCAGGTGCCTTTCTGCACTCATTTTCAACTGCCAATGTGTTACCCAATCACTTAGTTTTAAATCCTTCTGAAGTTTCACATAATCCTCTTTAGACTTCACTAACCTGAATAATTTTATGTCATCCACTTATAATAATTTTAGCACATTGAGATACTATTGGACTTTGCAAGCACTCACAAACAGGTTTCTTTGGTTTTTTGAAACAACTGAGTCATTTTGTTTTTAATCAAAACCTTTGTAAGAATTTTTAATAAGTGGATTTAATGAGCACAGCTTCTGCAGGGTCTCTCTACTACAGAACAACTCCTTTGGAGCCATTGCACTTCATCATGTCAATAATCCCATTTCAAAGCTCCCATATTGGATATTTATTTACGTGCTCCAATACATACTATATATTTTCAAACCTCCTAAATATGTGTTTATACAACAGTTCATAACAGTAATTGGCTTTTGGAAGCGGCTGTGGACTATTGGCACATACATTATTAAGCAGTTCTCAAACCAAATATTCTATTGTTTTTTAAAAAAACCATAAAGGAGAAACCCAAAGGAAATGAAGCAGCAACAATAAGCATACATTTAGTAAGTGATAATGACATGACATATACATCCAAATGTAATTTACCTTCTTATGCCTTGGTATTGCAGTATGTCTGCACTCATCTCATTTCAGTGCTCGTCACTGATTTCAGATGCTTGCAATAACAAGGCACAATAAGACTTAAAAATACAGGAATGTAAAAAAGTCTAATGTTGTTATTTGTAAAGAGAGAAAATTTAGCTGTCTTATTAGAGCCTGGTATCTGCTTGATCAAAGACATTACAGGCAGGTGCTGGTATTTGATCCTAATGCTCCTCCAACCATTGTTCTCCCTAGAGCTCGTCTAGATGGAATAAATGGATATTCTGGTCTTCAGAAATTACTTTCCCTATTGACAGGTTTCAGAGTAGCAGCCGTGTTAATCTGTATTCGCAAAAAGAAAAGGAATACTTGTGGCACCTTAGAGACATCTGATGAAGTGAGCTGTAGCTCATGAAAGCTTATGCTCAAATAAATTTGTGAGTCTCTAAGGTGCCAAAAGTACTTCTTTTCTTTTTCCTTATTGAATTTGGCTTTGGTCAGCTGGGAGTGCCCTAAAATTGCATTCTCCTTAAAATTTAGTAAACTGTCTAAAAATAATTCCTAGTCACTCTGATCACGGTTGGATTTGAGCTACACTATCAAAGGAGAAAGACAAATAAATAATCCTGCAGATCCCTCTAGTAGGACATATCTTCTGTTTGTTCTGCTGCAAAAGACTTCCAGTTTTTGTCCTGAAGCTTTTCATCAGTACGGCCAAGGGAACAGTGAAACCCAACTTAATAATCGCATTCTTTTTGTCGTAATGATTCTCCAGTAAGCTGCCTGTTTATTTAAAATAAAACTTAGGTTGGAAAGTTTGAGAGAAAAGTCAAAGATTCTTGCAATATTGTAACAAAATAGATGATGATTATGATACACTTTCTTTAAAGTAAGTTAGGACTTTTTGGCTTTAAAAGTTGTAGCTTTCTTCTTGGCTTCCTTCAATTAAGTTAGCACAGTGTGTTACCTTGTTACTTTGTAAACTGCCAGATAAAATGAACTAACTATGTCAGAAACAGTATCATTAATACTGTGTTATTTTAGAAATGCTTTCAGCAGGTCAGAAATTAACGAACTGTGCATAAAACTGAGGCAGCCCAGGTATTATAAAAATAATCTGGCTGTCTCAAAATGCCTTTAGAAAATCTCACTCCCTGGACCCAGTGTAGTGTATGAAAAATAATTTACACCTGTCACATTGATATCGCACTTTTAAAGAGGTGTTAACTCACTCAGCTCTATGAATGCTTACTTGGCATTTTACCTACAAGTCAAAGATATCTAAAGTTTAGCACTATAAAAAATGGTTCTAAGAATAAAATGTGTAATACTACGTTGCACTTCACTTTCTGTATGGGTGTTCTGTTTTAACATGCTCTCTTCAATAAGGCTACTGCACCGTGGTACTCACCTTTGTTAAATTCCCATTCATGTTATTCTCACTGTGGATCTGACCTAACTCCCATTAAAGTCAATGGATGTCTTACTATTTACTTCAATGAGAAGTGGATTAAACCCAATAATACAATCTTTTTGCAATGCTCAACATGCTTGTTTCCTTGGGATGTTGTTATAAGGAGGGTGCAGCATAATCACCATTCCCCAAACACAGAGAGTTGAGTTTCCCTTAAAATGTTAATGCACAACTCATTTTATTCTCTGGAAAAGACAAATTAATCACAGTGTTAAGGGCAAGAAGTTAGCTATTAAGCTTCCACTGTCAACCTTACCACTGTGCTTCTTAGCTTTGCTCCACGTTTCACTGAGGCCTTATTTACATGGGAGAATTGTATCATGTTAGAACATGTGTTAATGACGGTGAATTCATTATAAACAAACACTTGTGTTTATCATGTCGTCTGGTCATGGAGACAATGTTAAAAAGGACTGTCTTTGTCTACACTGCGTGTTTAACATCATGTTAATTAACACCTGTTCTAATACAATGTAATTTCTCAATCTAGACAAGGCCTGAAACCCCCCCTGTAACTCTAACTATCCTCACAACTCTCATGCCTTCCAGCCTTCAGGTACAGGCTACCAGACTCCCTTTAGCCTCCCCTCCATTTTTCCAGTACTGGGATGGGACTATATCCTTTCCTTGTGGAGGATCTGAGAAAGTTAGGAGGAGTGCAAAGACTAGCAGTGTGTCCTGTAAGTATGGGTGGGACTGTTGGATGACAATTTCAGGAGATGCTGAGCTCACATAATGAAAGTTCATGTGTCTATAAAGGAATAGGCGTTTATACAGTTCTAGGTTTTTAATATTCTAACCAAGAATTGTTCATAGTATTCCAAGGAACATGTCCTCCTCGAGGGGCAACTGGTTTGATGGTGTAAAAATAAGCTATTTTTGAGTTATCAGATGACCAAGAAAGGTTGGACTCATTTTATAATACAGAAATGTGCTCCATCCCACAAAAATAGCTTGTTCCAAAAATGTAGTTCTCAGTTATGCCTGATCCTACAGGGAGGAATGGGTGAACAATGTTTTAATCTTACTTACTCCCCCTTAACTCCAGCAAACCCTTTCACAGCTGTGCAGAGCAGAGCTGGATGAAACGTTTTGGACAAATTGTTTATACAGTGAAAAATGCCATTTCAGTTTGACCAATAGTATTTGCAAATTTTACATGAATTTGTAGAATAGTTTTGGACAAAAAAAATGATCTGAATTCATGAGAGGACTTAGGAGCCATTCACAAAATCAGAGGAGACGGTGGCAGCAGCAGCAGTAGCCTTATACCCAATAGCCAATGGTTAGGCGTTCACCTGGGATGGGAGTGACTTGGGTCTCTCACCTGCTACAGAGTGGGGATTTGTACCTAGGTCTTCTACATCCCAGGTGAAGTGCCCTTAGCACTGGCTTACGGGATATGAGGGGGCACCTCCACCACTTCCCATGTCATTCTAGACCTTCATTTCCTTTGCTTTTATTTATTTAGTTTTTAATATAAATGCTTAGAAACAACATATTTTGTCTGACCCAAAACAAAAATTTTGTCAACTTTTTTGATTTGCTGGAAAGCCTGAAGAGTTTTGGTTTCGGTTCAGGAAGAACGGACTTTTTCTTTTCCATTTGTCAGCACTTTCTGTGAACCAAAACATCACTTATTCACCCAGCTCTAGTGCAGTGACATACGAGGGCGTCTCTTTCTCCGTCCAAGATCTCCATGGGCCGTGTCTAGGGTAGGAAAAGAAGATGCACTTAAAAATGTGTTAGCTAATATGTTGTAACTAGCACATGTTTAAAAATGGGTTTGCTGGGTTCCCTCCTAGTGAGCAGATACACACAAGGTGCTTGGTAGGCATAAAAAATAATGCCTTCTTCAAAGGTCTCCTCCTCATTAATAAGGCAGACTCAAATAGTGAATGGAAAATATTAAACATGACAGATAATGGGTGAGGAGCAGTAAACTTAAATGGATTTGGAAATTTGTGGGGACTGCAGCAACAAAGCAATTAAATTTCATTATATAAGGTGCAGAGTTATTTGCTGTCTCCCCCCACACACACACACCCGGTCACACTTGCTCTTTCCCCAGTAAGTTTACTACATTTTAAGTGTAAAATTGCAACCCAGTGCACTCTGTCATGCTGTAAAAGTGAGCTATATTTTTCTTTTAGAATTTATATGGCAAGTTTTGTTGTTTTATGTCCTAAAAGTGTGAGGTGCTGTGTATCCTCAACTGCCAGCACCACAGGATTGGTCCATAATTTCCATATGCCTGATGTCAGAGAAGCATCTCATTCATTTCCTTTGCTGCAGAGGGTTTTACGATGAGAAGAGACTGGGTCAGGGGAATAAATGTGTGGGAAGCCAGCTTACAATGTCTTTTGAAAAATATAAACCTAGCTTTTATGGTTCTTGTTCTGATGAAAGCTTCAATCTCAGAGGCAAGCTTTAAGCTTTTACCTGTCTCCCTGTGAGAAAAGCTCCCTAAGCAGTGATTTAAAAAAAGATTCCTATCACTCCCAATCTATGAGAGTCTTTAAAAGCCTTCTTTTTCCATTGTTCTCTTCCCTCTGGAAAATAGGAGTGATGTAAAGCATGATTTGTAAATCATAATTTCTGGACAATCTCTTCAAATGGAATTGTTTGTTACTAGATAACAAATCTTGGGGAATGTATACCTTCTATTGCTTACTTGTCTCGGAAAGCAGTCATGCCACAACATACACACAGCAAGGGCCACTTACTTTTGAGCAATGGCTAGATCATCCCCTTTGCTTACATGAATAAATGAGACCCAAAATCTGTCAGGGGGGACAAAAATTGTGGGAAGGGCAGATTGATGGGGTATAATATGAAAAGACTCCGAGCTTGTAAAACTAAACTGGCTCTTTATTAAGAGAACTATTTCCAGACATGCTGTAACTGCAACTAGCATTCCTAGCCATTTGCACACACAGACTGGCCTTCTGGTGTCTCCTGCAAACTCTTCCCTCCTTCAACCTGTTCTCCTCCCTCCAAATCCCCTGCAGATTGCTACATCTTTCCTTGTACTAACTTTTGTTGTGTAACTTTTTGTTTTGTTGTTGTTGTGTATTTTGTACAAGTTTGCTGATTTCTTGGGGCCAGAGGTACTAGTATATAGTCCACTGTAGGGACACAGCCTTTAGTACCATCCCATTGCAGTGTATTAGGCCTCATAATTTGCAATTGTATTCCAATCCATTCAAAATGACAAACTGGAGAAACGGTCTGAAGTAAACAGGATTAAATTCAATAAGGATAAATGCAAAGTACTCCACACAGGAAGGAACAATCAGTTGCACACATACAAAATGCGAAATGACTGCCTAGGAAGGAGTATTGCGGAAAGGGATCTGGGGGTCATAGTGGATCACAAGCTAAATATGAGTATAACACTGTTGCCAAAAAAAGCAAATGTTACTCTGGAATGTATTAGCAGGAGAGTTGTAAGCAAGACACACAAAGTAATTCTTCTGCTTTACTCAATGCTGATTAGGCCTAACTGGAGTATTGTGTCCAGTTCTGGGTGCCACATTTCAGGAAAAATGTGGACAAATTGGAGAAAGTCCAGAGAAGAGCAACAAAAAATATTAAAGGCCTAGAAAGCATGACCTATGAGGGAAGATTGAAAAGATTGGGTTTGTTTAGTCTGGAAAAGAGAAGACTGAGGGGGCACATGATAACAGTTTTCAAGTATATAAAAGGTTGTTACAAGGAGGAGGGAGAAAAATTGTTCTCCGTAACCTCTAAGGATAGGACATGAAGCAATAGGCTTAAATTGTAGCAAGGGCGGTTTAGGTTGGACATTAGGAAAAACTTCCTGTCAGGTTAGTTAAGCACTGGAATAAATTGCCCAGGGAGGTTGTGGAATCACTGTCATTGGAGATTTTTTAACAGCAGGTTAGATAAACACCCATCAGAGATGGTCTAGATAATACTTAGTCCTGCCATGAGTGCCTCTTGAGGTCCCTTCCAGTTCTGTGGCTCTATGATAATCCATCAAGTATGATGGTTTTCAAACCAGTCTCCCATTTCTTGTTTGTTATTATTGTTGGTGGGGGACGTGCTTCCACCCTGTTGCCATCTTCTTTCTGTTGAGTGGTGCCCTGTTGGTCCTGTGTCTTGCTTATAAATTTTGTTTATGGCTCTCCTATGTCAAGCTAGCTGATGGCTGAGGCTCCTTCTATGTCCTCCTGGACTTGGCTTTCTGTCACTCCTCAGCAGTTGTCTTTGGTTTTATCTCCACTGCTCTCCTGAGTGTGTATCTACCAGCTATGATTTGTGTCCCAGTGTACCTTGAACAGTTGCCTTTTGCCATTGCATTTTGCGGCTATTTGATGATTGGATCCAGACCTTCTGCCCTGTGCATAGTGGCCTCAGATCCAGAGTAGTTTGTAGTCCTTTGTTGTAGCAGGCTGTCCCCCCTGCTTAACTTAACTGCTTCCGTGTACTGTCTGTAGGTTCTCCGCTAGGCTTCAGTATACTATCCGTCATGAGAAGCAGAGTCCTGGTGCTCCAGCCCATCGATCTTTGTGCTGGGCTACTACTTAGTTCCTGGGAGGGTGTATTGCAATGGTTCAACAGTGCCAGGTAGAGATCCTTTCCTGTCTGTTTTGCCTTTGCCAGCAGTCTCTTGGCTCTCTTTTGTGCTGACTCTGCCTTCCCTTGCTTTGTGGATACCTAAAGAAATACCTCTTGTGCTTAAATTCCCATTTGGCACTGAATTGTTTGTATCTTGCAAAATGGACCTTCATTTTTTTTATCACAGTTCTTGCCTGAGTATCCTCCAGGCAGTCTGCCCTCCCACAAAAAATTGGAGTAGTAATTTAGTGTGATGATGTAATTCCTGTCATTAAAAATGAACAAACCTACACTTTTACCAAGGCTGGGATTTCATGTGGCTATTGACTCTTGTGTTGTCAATCCTTATATGCTTTGCACACCTCACCTCTGAGTTTGGCATTCATGCCTGACCAATAGTTACACTTCCTGGCTCATCTCAGGCATGCCTCTATTCCCAGGTATGAAGCATGTATCCATCTCATGAAGTTAGCTTTTAAATCGGCTGGGATTACTATTAGACCCCTTTTAATGAAATCCAGTTTTGCGCACACAGCTCGTCCCTCATGTAGGAGTAAAGAGTAACCTCCGGTGGCTAACCCTGGAGTATGAACTGTTTTACTGCCTGCAGCACCCCATCCTGTTCAGTGCTGTGTTGGATTGCCTGGAGCATCCCATCAAAGACACAAAGATATTGTAGCATGTTGATAGACTCGATTTTCTGTTCCACTGAACTATATGTGTTTCACTTTGTAAGGTATATCCTGCTCATTGTATCTGCCACCAAGAGTGACTTTCCTGGGCAGTACCTTGTCTTCACCTCGTAGTGCTGTAGTCTCAATAGCATGAATTGTGGTTGCTTGGGTGCACTCAGCAGTGACTTCTTCATGATGTTTTCTAATGGCTTGTAATCAAAATGCACATCCACCTTGTACCCACAGGTTAGGGCGACCAGATGTCCCGATTTTATAGGGACAGGCCCAATATTTGGGGCTTTTTCTTATATAGGCACCTATTACTCCCCATCCCCTGTCCTGATTTTTCATACTTGCTATCTGGTCACCCAACCATAGGTGCACTGATGGAATCTGTCTATCTGAGCATATCCCCCATAGCTGTGTAACATAAGTATCTATTCCCTCTTCTGCTTCTTGGTTTCAAGTTTGTAACAGCGTGCTCAGAGGGCTGGGTGGCCCAGTGATAGGCATGCCTGACTTCTGGCCTCTTTCTTCCCTGGCAGAGGTGCCTCAGTCCTTAAGGAAGGGTGGTGTGGATCACAGGCCCTTCTTTTCCACTAGATCCCAGCCCAGGGCCCTGTGTGAAGCAACACCGACAGGGTCCTCCCAGCAGAAAGTCTAAATCCACTGGCCTGGGCTATTTTCTATCTCAGTCTTTTCAGTTTGGCACGTGGCCTGTATATTCTAAACAGTCTATAGTGGCTCAACTCAAGTGAACCTTTTGTGGTGCCCTGCTGCAGTCTCAGGTCCCTCTGGGCAGGGTGGCTGTAAGATTGGTGGGGCACAATGTCTCTATAGTTAACTCACATTGTTCACTTACAGCTGGGTGCTCCTCGGTGCTTCTTCCCTGGTGGCTATCCTGGCTTTCCGGCTCCTAGTGATGCTCCCCTCATGTAGGGAAGCAACTTGCTCCTGCCTCTTTGCCAGTCAGCCCTGAACTGGGGCACATTCCCTCCTTTTCTTCTCCCCTCAGGCCTGGCATTGACTGCAAGTACAGCTGGGCCCATAGGCTCTCTTTAATCCTTTCTGTGCTGGAGTGAGGTTTCTCAGCTTCATTACAAAGTTAAAAAATAAACAGTATCTCTCTATAGCCTGATTCTGTCTGTGGTCACAATGCTCACCAACCCCTTTATCAGTTGTTCCAGTGTTTCAGGTATTATTCCTGGCAACTGTCACTCACTTCTCATCCTTTTTATCTATGAGATAGTAAAAAAGCTCTATTTTCATTTTCTCCTCTTTATCCTCCATGGTCAGCTCTTTATACAGACTCATTCTTTCTCCCAAGGTTTTTTGTCTGGAAACCCAGCACTCCCAGTGGACTGAGTCCCTCCATGCTGTTTGTTTGTTCTAGTCTAGATACTGCCTTGTTTTCCTGTTGTTCACACTGTGTTCCTTGCCGTGGGTCTCACTAGACTGATCACTGCCACCATGTTTCATGTACTACATTCTGGGTAATAACATGAAAGGACTCCATGCTTGTAAAACTTAACTGGCTCTTTATTAAGAGAACTATTTTCAAAGATTCTCCTGCTGTATCCTAGCCATATGCACATAGAGATTAACTTCCTGGTGCCTCCTCCAAACTCTTCCCTCCTACAGTCTGTGATCCTCCCAAGTTCAGTGCAGACATGGGACATGACCCTTTACTTTTACCACCATTGAAGAGGTTGCAAGAAGGTACTTTGCTGACCACTGTCTCCAACCTCACCTGCCACCTCTCCAGAACCTAGCAGCCATGGAGAGGGAGCAAGGACGACACATCCAGTATGTATTCTGGCCAATATCTTCTGCAGAACCACAACGAAGGATTAAACTTCTTGTTCCAGGCCAGAATCTGGCCCTGTATAAGTAATAATAACTAACAATCTCTGTGGATGTATCAGAACATATATTGTGTCTCTAGGACTATACAAATGCAACCATTCTGGCTATATGGCACTGAAGGGATTAATCACGAGAACAGTATTAGACATCCACTACTTTTCCTGGGCTTCCAGAATGTCTATGTCACTATTTCAAAAATATGCACCAAAAGCTTTCCTCTTTCTTTCTTTAATTGCTTGGCAATGTGATAATTATTTCAATTGGCCCTGAGGCCTTGACTACTTTGTCAGTTTCTGATGTACCACACTGGCATCATCTGGCATAGTTTTTACAACTAATTTTTCCTCCTGAAAAATGTGTTATTGTCATTGGAGCATGACCTTTGTTTCTTTAGGAGAAAAAGAAGCCAAGGGAAATTATTAATTCAGGCTGTCAGTGATATCTAGCTCATTTGTATTGTTGTGGGAAACATTTTACATGTAAACTAAAATTGGGGCATATTTACCTTTTGGCAATTGAGCAAAAAATACATGGGTGGGATGAGGCAGACCTTTTCACTGGGGCAGTTTGCAGCTGAAAAATGAACATTTTGCAAAACTTACATTTGCGCAAAGCCTCCCCCAAACTATTAATAAGTCACAAAATGACAGGTTTTCATAGGAAAAGTTTAGAATTTGTGAAATTAGATTAAATTAGGAAAATCTTTAGCCTAACAAAAACTGTTTGATGTCAGTGCATTCATTTTATGAAACAAAAACCGATAATGTTTCATACATTGCAGGTGTGTAAGTCATCTGCCACTCAGTTCTTCTTTATTCATTTCAACTGCTCCACTGAGTCCTGTCTGATTATTTACTTCATATATGTCTATCTACCGAGCTAGGTCCCCCTTTTTTTAAATGGGAACTGACGACATTATGATGAAGTCAGTCTGGTTCTGAGTCCACAAATCAGGCAATGCCAAGTCCATTGCCTTGATGGTTTATGCTTGAACAAGGTATTCGTTAATACTAAGTTGTTTTCAGTTACCAATTGCATGAGTTTCAATCCTCTGCTGTTTGCCTTGCTTTGTCATTCCCAAACACAGCTGCACCATTCTGGGTAACTCTTGGGACCAATATGTGCATTACAGTTACCTTGTACAATTAAGATGTATCAACACAGAACAGCTGCTAACTTCTTATTGATGTTACCATAGAATTTTTCAGCCTCAGTCACGAGTCGCTGGAAAACCAGTTACATTACAGGAATGAGCTGACAATCCGATGATCATCAGCCCCAGTTTGTTGGCCATCACTTAGGGGCTGATCTGCTTCCTGATCAGCAGCACAACTGCATGCTGCCTTTTTTCTGCTGCCCCCACTTCAGATTAGCATGTTTCTTTCCGCAGTAATCATCATTCCATTCCCAGTGCATCTGGAGTCTCACAAACCAATCAAACTCCACTTATAGGACAAGAGCTCATTTTGTATTAGTTGTGGGTAACCTGCTTTCAAGGTACAAACTTTCCATCTGCCAGTGGAGAACATTTGCTTAGCCAGTTTAATTTGCTTGAAATCCAGTTGCCCCTTCTCAAATGCATCACTGGAATTATCCAGTGCAAAATGTCAGTTCCCCCCAATATTGTATCTAACATATTGTCTCCGCTGAAGTGTCACCAAAGCATTGTAAGCGATTATGGACAGTAATTATGGTGGTGTCCATCCCCTCTCCAGTATCCACTGCTGTTGTCTTCCTCCACTTCGAGGAGCGTGGCATCCCTGGTTTGAACTTGGAGTTTTCCTTCTTCTAGGCAGCTGCCTGCCAAGGCTGAAGATCCCCACCTAATCTGAACAGTCTGGTTTCTTTTAAAAGGCACCAGACACTCACCTTTTAAAAGAAAGTTTGGCTGACGGGGGTGGTGGTTTTGCTGGCCATTTGGGGCATTTAATAGAAGTTGGATGCTCGTTCCCAGCCTCACGATGGCCATAACAGCCCTTGTTAGAGGTCTCTAAGTCTTGCTTACATATGAATTTTGCTGCTTTGTTGTACAGCAAGCTTCTCAGAATTGCATCATTAATCATATTTTATTTCTATGAAAAAGGAGCTAGACATGCAGCAGAGCTCAGGGTAGGGAAATGTATCTTTAAGAAGAATACAGAACATACACATTTAAAATGTCATACATCAGGTAAAATTCCCGTTGGATAATCCAGAGACCTTTCTGCCAGGGTCACGGTCCCACCACTCAAAATTGTGTGATCGTAGGGTGGTAGCAGAGAGAGAGTAGGCAAGGTGACGGGGTATTCAGCCAAACAAGGGAGGAGAGGGTGCTACTTCTAATGTCACATTTCCACCACCTGGTCCTTGTTTTGCATAGAATAGGTCAAACATACAGATTGTGTGTGTTTTCCTTTCATTTCATGAGGCACACAGAATTCAATCATAAAATAATAGGTTATACCTCACCCTTAGTATAATTATACCAAGTTTAGCAGAGAGACAATTTTCCGTTATAACCATTTTCTCTTTATCTAATCATACGTAGCAGGAGGCTTCATAAGTAATTTGTCTGGCTCCATTTCACCTTATGATTTGCCTTTCACTGAAATCCATTTTTGAACAAGGTGTTATAAATATAGTATAATTAAATATGTTGCATTCTTTCAACTGGTAGAATAGAAAATGTGAGTATAAGGTAGATGGAATTGGGAAAATAGAAGCTGTGTTACATTTCAAATCCATATCCTGTGTGGCCAAGGATGGGAGTGCTTTTGTATGTGCATAAGAAGCGCTAAAGTGGATTTGTCTCATCTCTTTTGATTGCCTGAAGGGAATTTCATTATATGTCAAAACTCATCACAAGGATCGAGATCAACGCAGAGGTACACATCTGTTAACTCTATTTAAACTAAATAAAACTGCCTAATCTTTAATGTATGGATTGATTCATAGTCAGGGCCACCTATGAATTATGTACAGTACTGATGGTCTGAAAAGTCCTGGGTTAACTCCCCCTTTTCTGTTGTACACACATTCTGAGTGAAATATAATAATATCCCTTGCTAAGTACAAAAGGCAGCAGTGTCTCTCATAGGTGGAATGGATTTGTCATTGAAATAAAGGGAACCCAGATAATCCTTCTGAAATAGCAGAAGGGAATGCTATTGCTTCATGTCTTCTGAAATCTGTGAGGATATCTGTGAAATCAAAACAAAATCGGGAAAGCACCGCTCGTCTTAGCACCTTCTTCTTAGCATATGTGCAATGTGCCTCAGGTGGCACGTGACCAGGATACATGAATTTGGTCCCCTGGTTGGATCATTAACTTCCCCGGCCCGGGCTGGGTACTGACAGGGAATGTGACATGAACACTGATCCATGCCTCCCAATGTAATATGAGTGTTTTACAGACTGTGAGGCACAGTTGTACAAGAAGTTTGGGCTTGCCACAGCCAAGATATAATTCAGAACTTCACAGGTAACAGTAAATGTTGTTAGATCATTCCAGTGTATAGAGTTGGTCTAGAATTAAAATGGTAAAATATTTTAACAGATGCACTCCTACTTCCAGTTCTGGGAAAGAATATGCATTGTACAGATAGAAGAATTTACTGTTATGCAACGATTATTTTGTTGTTTTGTTAATGTGTTTCTATCCTATTAACTTTTAGCCAGTCTATCATTTTTGTTTCTTCTTGACAAGAATTGTAAGGGTTTGCATTTGAAGTTGTCCTCTGGCTTTTTACATCCTTTGAGCCAAAGTATTTCATTTGCATCTGCCTTTAAATTAGTGTAGAGATTAGGTCCAAGCCAAAAAGTTCAGATCTGAATCCTAAATTCTCAAAGTAGAAGTCATTTGTGGTTTTGGTAAAGGCTTATTACTAATGTAAAGGGGGGGAAATGAACTATCTTAGAGGCAACTGCAAAATCCATAACTATAGAGGTCCTACCACAATGAAACAAAATCCCATAGTGTTGTCCACACTTCTGAAACTAGTGTCCCACGGCCGATATCAGGGTCCTCTTTCTGCCAAGTGGTCAGATTCTATGGTTTTGTAGGTTGGCTTCCCAGTGAATGAGAAATTAGTGATGCAGAGTCTATGTATAGTCTGAAAATATGTCTACACTACGAGTTAAGGGTGTAATTCCCCTGCTATTGTATACATACTTGTGCTAACTGTTATCGAGCTAGCGTGAGTGTAAATCGCAGTGTAGTGGCAGCAGAACCATGCTGAGTATACACCCACTGGTTTCAGATGGGTTCATACTTCGCGTGGCCCAGACACGCCTCCAGTGCTGCTATCTGTGCTACCGTGGCTATTCTGCTCTTCATACGCCTGCTAGTTCGATGGGAGCTGGTGCCAGTATGTCTCCACCAGCAGGGGAATCAGACCCCTCCCTCGGAGAGTAGATGTAACCTAAGCATAACTCATATTTACACATGTACACCGATCCTGGAAGAGAGCAGTCACAAAGCATGCGGGCACTCCCCTCTCCCAGAAATCACAGCCCAGGGACCAGTGCATAGTTCCCAGGAAGTTACTCTATCCCAAGAATTGCTCTCCATATAGAGAATAAAGCAGACAGCAAAATGTTTGCTGTCTGCCCCAGCTTCTCTCAAAGGAGTAGTGTATATTGACTCTCACAGCCCTTTAAACTAGGATTGTATGTTTTTCTGAGATAGTGGATCTTTCTATTCTATCCTATATTAGGCTCCTATACCATGTTCATCACTAAGGTGTGTGAATGCCAGTAAGAGTTAAACAATATGACTAAAGTCTGTCATGTGGTGTGTGTTCTCTCAACCTCTCTCCAGGGGAAGAAGTGTGCAATGGAGCGTATTGTTTTGGTAGGGCTGTTTTGTTTACTGTTACTGGGGTCTTTTTGTTTGTTTGTTTGTTTTTAACATACCTATGTATTTGTGTTAGAGAAGGTAAGATCAAAGAAATGCGCAGTGCACTTGGAGATAAAGGTGCTGAGGTTTGTGATTGTCCTTTGTTCCTGAGGAAGAGGAGACACATCTGACAAGGAACCAGGGTGCAGGAGAGACTGTTATTGAATGAGGAGCAAAGTGACTAGGACAATTCATCTGTAAAATGGGGGGAAATATCACCCATTTACTTCCCAGGGGTGTTGTGAAAATAAATTAATGTTTATATAAATAAACATTGTATACATAAAATAACTCGTATTATAATGATGAGCAACCATAGAAAAGTCACTAATGAAGTTAATAATTCTATTTGAATACTGTGCAGTAAATAAAGCTGGAGGGACACATTGAACAGTGAAAACAAAATATTGAATAGCTGCTGATTAAGTGAGAATCATAGGGTTAGAAGGGACCGCAAGGGTCATCTAGTCTTACTCCCCAGAATTGTCCATCCTGTGCCTTGAATGAGGCAGGGCTCCTGTAGAAAAAATAGTACTCCTTTTCTTTTTGCGGATACAGACTAACACGGCTGCTACTCTGAAACCTAGTCAAAGACTGTATCATAATGCATATGCACAAGGGGGGAGATTAAGTTGTAAGGTTGGGAGTTTCCTAAATTCTTAGTACTTGATTTTGTGACTTTAATAATGTTCTTTTAATAGTTTTTAATTTATATTATATAAATAGATATCGATAACAAATACATAAATATGGTGTATGGGGAGGGGAGGGGTAATGTCCAAATATATATTATATGTATGTATGTGTGATACTTAACTTTCAGACCTTTGACCGTTACTTTGCAAATTCAGTTTGGGTTTCAGCCAAATGCTATGTCTGCACGAGCACTTTTGTCAGCAAAACTTTTGTTGGTCAGGGGTGTAAAAAAACATTCCCCCACCGACATAGGTTTCACCAACAAAAGCGCCGGCGTGAACAGTGCTACGTTGCCGGAAGATGCTCTCCCGCCGACGTAGCTCAGCTGCCCCTCGTTAGTGGTAGTTTAATTATGCTAACAGGAGAGCTCTCTCCTGTCAGCATAGAGCGGCTACATGGGAGACCTTACAGCAGCACAACTTTGTAAGGTCTGTAGTGTAGACATAGCCTAAGTGTGTGTATTTTTCCATCTTGAAGTTCCTGTAAATCTTATTCTAACAGGTCAGTCTGCTAATGAGCAACGCTCTATTTATTCCTAGTCTTTTTAGCAGTCCCACAGTATTCCTATGAGATGCAAAGAGAGATCAGCACCACTAGGGGTCCTCTGTTACCAATTCTGCTCTTACAAAGTATTTCACCCAGCTTTTGAACACTTTCAGAGCACACAGCTTGGGCAATAACGTCAGACGTAAAATATTTTTGTAAAACCAGCTGTACAATATGTAAGGGCCTACAGTGTGTTTCAGAAGCAATTGATCATAACATAAGGCTGCAAATAAACAGAAAACAGAGCTAGTTATTAAAGATATATTGGCAAATGAAAGTGAAAGGTGCTGGAGCAACATAGCACTGATGGGTTTCAGAGGGGTAGCCGTGTTAGTCTGTATCAGCAAAAACAACAAGGAGTCCTTGTGGCACTGTAGAGACTAAGAAATTTTTTTGGGCATAAGCTTTTGGTTTTAGCCCACAAAAGCTTATGCCCAAATAAATGTGTAAGTCTCTAAGGTGCCACAAGGATTCCTCGTTGTTATAGCACTGGTGAATGCACTGGTGCTTTGCCTTTGGCATATAACCATTTGTCTCACACAGATGCATTAAAATGTGCTGTAAACAAGTATAAAAAACAGAAGTTGAAGAAAAGGTGATTACGTTGAGATAAATGGTTAAGTGGAATATGCTTATTTTAATATTCCAGACATCTAAGCAACTTCAAACAGTTGCCATTTTTAAAATTAATGTTTTCCAAAAGTGTTTCCTCCTTCTCCCCGAAATGTGGAAAAATTCTTCCTTCTCCCTTCAAAATACTATCCCTGCCAGAGGCCCATGGCAGCTAGTGACAGCTTAACAATGTGGTTTTCTCGGTGTAGTGTGCTTGAACTTTGACTGACTGTCTTTTTTGGGAAGTAGGCAGTACCAACGTTTATAATGGTGCAGGTGGCACCTGGAGCTGGGTCCATGCTCAGAAGGGGCCCTGGCCTGTTCTGCTTGCACTGCAGCCCAAGACCTCGCCAGCCCACTTGCTGCCCCCCGCCCACCACTTGCTCCTCTCAGCCTGCCCACCGGTCAGCCATGGGCTCCTCTCTGCCCCCTGGCTCCACTCACCAGCTCCTCTCTGCCCCCGGCTGGACCCCAGTGCACCTCCAGCTCCGGACAGTTTCTGCTTCCCACCACCTGTGTTGCCCCGCCTGTCTCCCCAGAGTTGAGCCGCCTGGGACTGGTGAAGAAGCCTGGCCAGTCTTGGCCCGTTCAGCGGAGCAGGCCCTGGCCTGGCTGATCACACCATTCCGGAGGGACTGGAGTGATTCCCCACCTGGGGATCAGTCCTGGCTGTGCTGCCGGCTCAGTCTAGCAGGGCCAGTGAGTGCGGCCAGGAGGCAGGGTATGGGGGAGTGGGTCTCTGGGGGTGGGATTGCTGGGTTGTGACGGGGCGAGGAAGATTTGTGTGTGTTGGGGTGCTGGGTAGTTGTGGTGGGGCTGTGGGCAGGAGGTGCAGGGCAGGGGCAGTGTTGTGCTGGGCGCTGTGCATTTGTGGAGGGGGCGCTGGGCTTAGCAGGTCCAGAGCGGCTCCAGCCATAGGGAATTGGGGGTTAGGGTTGCAGAGGGGCCCACTTTCTGATTTCCCCAGGGGTGCTTGACTCCCACCACTCTGTGCCAGACCCCACCCCACCCCTTCCCCCAAGGCCCCACCCCAGCTCTTCCTGCCCCTGCTCCTTCCCCTCTCCCCCCAGCACCTCCTGCCAGCCACTGAACAGCTGATCAGTGGGAGGTGCTGGGGGAGAGGGGGAGGAGCTGATCGGCGGCGCCGCCAGTGGGTGCTGAGCACATACTATGTTTTTTTCTGTGGGTGCTCCAGCCCCGGAGCACCCACAGAGTCAGCACATTTGGCGGGGGGCTGGGTGGCATGGCATGGACCCACTCCCAAGGGGAAGGGGCATGCTGGCTGGGAGGGCCACTGCATTTGGCAACTGCCAGTTTGTAAATAGTGCCTCGCACTGGGCTAGGCAGAGTGGGGCCACCACTGCCATGCCCCATTACCGCTGGCCAGCCTCTCACTCTGGGGACTGACCTCTCTGCGCCATGCTCCATTGCCTCCACGGGGGCCCACAAATATGGTTGGCACCGGGCCCACAAAAGGTTAATCCAGCCCTGGAAGTAGGGGAGAATTCTGTTAATTTTCACAAAGCAGCATCATATTCATTCTATCAGCAGCTATCTGGTTAACATGACCTTTCAACAGGAAGTTTTGTTGAGATTCAGAACAATAAAGTTAAAGACCCAGATCCTCCTCCTGGGTATAGCATTGCAATCCCAATTTGGCAAATGAGCAGAGTCCTGAAAAATGCAGTGTAAAGAAGAAATAATAACCAAATAAGTAGTGTCAGTAATGTGAAAAGGGGACTGGATTTAACAAAGGGGTGTAAATTAGCAATACAGAGATACTGATTTACACCAGCTGAGGATCTGACCTAGAATTTATAAGGCTTTTAATTTTATTGTTGTTTGTTGTTCTACTGACCTGTTGGTGAAACAGTAACAAGGAAATTGTGAATACTGTATGCCCTACCCAGGTCTAAAGCATTGATTTGTGCTTAGATTACTTTTAATATATTCAGAAGACTTATTTGCCTGCAGTAATTATACAATTTATCGTTTTGTTTTGCTATGATTTTTCATGTAGGGTTAATTTTTTCCATTTAAAAAATAAATGACTAATAGTTTTCTTTCCAGTATCACTGACTTTTTAAAAATACATGTTTAGCTACAAAGTTCTTTATTAATTCTGTCTTCCTCTGTTTTATTCATTGACCCACTCTTTGGGGTTACACTGTACCTAGATCAACAAAAAGCTGAGTGTATGATTGATTTAAATGTGAACAGTTTCTGCATAAACCATCTTAGACTGGACCTCGGAATGGAATGTCAACAAATGTCAGTGAATGCAATATGGCACTTCCTGAAACCTTCCCGTTTCCAAGATAAAACAAACACATTTTTTCCTAATCACACTTTATTATTCCCTGCTGGATTCAGTGCCCAGTGTTTGAAGTTGTAAATTCGTTACATTTCTGAACATGACTATGATTTTATCCAGAATTTTTAAAACTAATAACTCGTAATGATAATACTCAACGTTTACCTAGCACTTTTCATCTCTAAGGTACTTTACAAACAAATGAATCCTTGAAAGAATTCTGTGAACTAGCTAAATGAGTATTATTAGTCCCTTTTCACAGATGAGGAAGCTGTAATAGAAAGGGAATCAGAGCTTTAATTTGAACATCCTGGCTCACAGTCTAATGTTGATACCACTAGACTTCTCATTTGTATATGGTAAGATACCTCTTCCTCATTTTAGTGACCTATATGCATGTGTACTTCGGCTTCTGTTCTAATCGCTTTCCATTCCATCTCCTTACTATATTTCAGAAGTCAGATGTGTTATGAAACAATAATAACAATAATAGCTCTTATATAATGCTTTCCTTCAATAGATTGCAAAGCACGTTACAAAGATAAGTTTCATTATCCCCATTTTACAGATGGGGAGGGAATCTGTGGCAAAGTGTGTTACAATACAAAATTTGTCTTTTTTTTTTTAAGATATACTGCATCAGATGTTTGGTAACATATTTATTTTGTTAATTATTAATATTTAGCAAGCAGCCAGGGTTTTTACTTTTTGCCCCGATAAGGCCAGAACTGGAAAGGAAGGATGTTATGATTTGGCTTCGAGGTGTGCTGGCCTTCTGGCTTTCAATAATTTTGATCACGAAACTGAAACTGATTCATTTTAAGTTTTTTAGTAGCTACAAAGATATATTTGCTGCTGAATTTTAGAATCTAGAAATGTTAACTGCATACAAAGAGTCAAGATATTTAATGTCACAACATTTAAAGTCTTCCTGTTTGGGGTATTTTTGAGGGTAGGGGGGAAGTTGGAGGGGCTATATTTGTATGACATTCACACAAGTAATGTAAGCATTAACATTTTCTCTATTTCTTGCTCGTTTTGTACATATAACTATATGTGTGTGTGCTTGTGTGTACGTCTCTGTGCATACGTTCTCATATTGCGCAGGCACAGCTTAGATGCCTATATTTAATAAGTTACCCTTATTTGTTACTTGACTTGTCTTTTTTGCCAAATGAATGTTTGCACTCATGAGAAAATTCAGATGACTTAATTAGTTGAAATGTAGGAAATAAATGTTGGAACAGCTGTAAGGAAACTAATATTTGCCAAGTTTACTTGCAGTGCAGTGGATTTCTTAATGAGCAAGAGTGTCTTTCTCCTAGGGCCATTAATTTTGCTGATTATTGTGAACACTGGAATGGCATCAGAGGGCCAATTTTTATATTCCTCTCCCCTTGCAAGAGATAATATGGGCTAATTCCCACATGCTAGACAGGAGTATATGGTTGTGAGTGTTTATCAGTGCTGTACATCATTGCTGTTATGCTCAGGTTGCAGTCTTTAGCATAGGAGTCTGTGTATGACCAGCATACTATTCACTGTTATGATTAGAGACAGACTTGCCCAGTGGAGTAGGTCCAAATTCCCTTGAACTTTAGGCAAAGTTCAGATCTGGATCTTTGCAGTTGGCCCTGTCTCTAGAATAGCCTGAACCAAAACACATCCCCCAAACTCCTTCAGATTTGCGGACGTTCACGTTCAACTTTGTCCAGCTGTCATTATGATATAAATCTATATAATATAAATATCCTTTTGTACTTATTTCCTGAATTTTAAGGCCTGAACCTTCGTAAACGAATCATCAAGGTAGAAGCACTGAATGTGAGGAGTATGTATGAAGGGAAGGTTGGCATAGTGACCAAAGAATTGGAAAGATGTAAGATGCACACTCATTATGGCAGCATGTGGAGTGCATACACTGCACTCCTCCTTAGCATGAGTATAAATAAATAAAGACAAGACCTTTGGCAGGTCTACAGCCTCTGGACTTGTACAAAATCAATGAAAACTATATGACTTCTTTACAGAACAGTTAGGGTCATTGTCACAGGTGAAAGAGGAGACCAACCCAAACAAACTTTGGAATAAAATGAAAACTGTTATGATCAAAAGCACACATTGAGAAAATATCGGTAAATATCCGTATCGGACCGCACCATGGTTATTAATGAAGACAGTAAAAAACGATGCAGAGTAAAAGAATCTTAGAGGCTGAAGATCACAGGAGGGAATACAAGAAATTGAGGAAACTGATTCAAACTAGATGAGACAAGAGTGAACACACCAGGCAAAATGCGAGGAACTTGAGAATTATAAAGAAAGTAATAACACACAAGTATATTCACAGCTGTCAGACTTCTTACCACAGAGCTTTCCCATGACCGAGCATTATAAAAGATCATGATATCAAACGCAGGTGGAGAGATTACTCTGCCAATCTGTATGCCTCTTTAGAGCCATATCAATACAGCATGACAGAAAAGAGAGTACAGAGCCATCAATCCTGTGAGAGAAGTGGTGCATACTGTTATGAAAATGAAGAGAAATGCCTGAGAAAGCACCAGAGATAGATAATATATCAGCTGAATTGCTAAAAGTGAATATTGACCACAATATTGATCTTGTGGAAAATTTGCAACAATGTATGGATGACTAGAAATTGGCTTGACGACTGGATGAAGGGAGGCTTTCTGCCCTTACCAAAGAAAGGATATATAACAAAATACAGTAACTTTCATACCGTTTCCATGATACTGCAATCAAATAAAGTGCCGCTCTATATAATTCAGGATCTCATGAAGTGAATGATAGAGGCAAAACTCCAACCACAACAAACCAGTTTCAGAGAGGGATGAGATCAAATTGTGAATATCTGTCATATCACTGAAAAATGCAGAAAGTACCATCAGCCATTGATCATGGGTTCCACTGACTATTCAAAATATTCAATACCATGCAATGCAATATGACCATCTCTGCAGAAGATTGGCAAACATGGGGATTCCAAAACATCATCTTGGACTTATTTCAAGTCTGTGCTATCAACAACAGATCATGGTGAGAACAGCAGCCGGCAGCAGCATATGGTTTTCCATTGGGCAGAGTATTAAACAAGGCCTCCAAGTCTGCCTTTGAGATGTGGTGCTGCTGAAGACTTTTGCGAATATCCTGGGTGGAAAAGAATGCTTAAGTTAGAAATATTATTGGAGAGAAGTGGACTCTGCCCTCAGAAATCAACAAGCGAAAACTTACGTACTTTGGTTGCATCAGGTGTAGAGATGGAAATAACCTGGAGAAACTATCATAGAAGAAATGGTAGCAGGGGACGACCAGCGAGAGATGGATAGGTGGTGTGCAACAGATCACTAAGAAGTCCACTGTTGAGTGTGTGAAGTTAGCCATGGATTAAGAAGGCTTCTGAAAATTCTGCTATGATGTCACCAGTTCTCAATTATAAATATATGGACTTGACGACGACTACCATTACTAATTCCATTCATATTATAGTTTCATGTGTCTTCAGAAGACAGCTTTAAGCCTCCTTGTCACAAAATCAAACAACCCACATTATGATGCATAAGTAGGGATGAGCAAATCAAACAATTTGCCAGATAGCTGTGCCATTTAGTACAACAATATTTATTTATCCACCCTGGGAGCTGCTGGCATGAGCCAGCAGCAGACCCAAAGTTTCTAGATGATTCTTTCACCTTGTCTGGTTTACTGGGCCAGAGGGAGAAGAGAGAGCATTGATGCAGACCAGTGGGACAAAAAGGAGACAACAGGATCGTGATGCAACCTCTACTTCCCTAAGCAGACCACTGTCGTTTAACAGCCAACTTTTGATGAGGTGCACTCAGAGTTTTTACATGAGAAGTATTGCAACATCTGCAAATCTGAAATATCATAATAAGGAAACCTAGAGCAGTCACAAACTTTTTAATTTCTGCTAGCAAGTGGCCAGCAGTTAACGTGGGGCACTCTCTATCCCTCCCCTATTCCAGTGGTCCAAGAAAGCAGAGAGGAATGGTGGGTTTTTTTGTTATTCTGAAGAACTTTTTTCCTCTGAATCTTTCCTCCCTAATTCTCCTTTTCGTACCATGCACCTTCTAAAGTGTCATGTTTCAGTGCTTCCTTTGTCCCAGTCTTGACTCTATAGCCATCTCCAGCCACCAGGCCTAGAGCCTGACTCCAATTCTCTCAGAAACGTAATGTCCCAGTTTTGACAGGTCAAAAAGTGATGTTATATTCTTAGCAACAGAAAACTGCTAAATTGATCTAGTTCCAGCCAAGTATCAAATCCAGCACAGTTTCATTCATTTTAAAAATTCTAATTATAATGGTCAAGTAAGGAAAAAAGTGTGTTCCCTAGCAGCCGGTAGCTAGCAGCCAGAAAACTGCATATGAAAAATTTATGATGAAAGAGCTTGAAAGAGCATATGTGATTTTAGGAGGATTACCATATACAAAGATTATTATTTGAGAGACAAAGAGAGTCACAGATTACAGGTCATTTAAGTAGAGTAATTTTACATACAGAGGTATACTGTACACACTGTACTAGGCTCTTGGCAGTGGAAGCCTCTGCAGTTGGGTTATTTGTAAAACACAGAACTGTGCCAGACAGCTAGAATTTAGTAGAAGCTTTGAGAACAGAAAGCATTTTAACTTTTGTTTCTGTGTTTTTAGCTTTATACATCAGCATTTGAAGCAAGCAAACTGCAAGCTATTTGCATTCGGAGGTGCATCAACAACAAAAAATAATCTTCTTACAGATTCCTGGCCTCTGGTGTGTTAAAAAAACAAAATCCAGAAATTTAGGTCAAATGTTAAAAGCCTTTCCATTGGTGGATGAAGAATATCCAATGGAAAAAAATAATTGCACTGCTCTTTCTAGAAACAGTCATTATTGGTCTGCCCAACAAATGGCCTCTCCTGGTTTTTGACATGGTTAGATCACAAACATCTGAATTTCTCTTAATTTTTCATGTAAATCTTTTCCCGACTGATCCTTGCAACTACTTGAAAAGTTAGATTACAACAAAATTGCTAATTACCATTTTAATAGCACAAAATAAATGGGTGTCAGTGCAAACTGGGGCAATGAGTATTTCAGAGAGCAGGATTCTCATACGTTTCATTTTGCTACCTGGGTCCACAGATACAACTTAAAAATATAAGTTGTAGATCAAATTCTAGGCCAGGAAGCTGTGATAATGTCCCTAGGAGCGTTGTGAAGTTGCATGATAGTTCATTGACTCCCTGAACTGTTGTCCAGTTATTTGACATATCCCTGTGCGTATGCTGGGTCCCCCTGGAAATGGGAGTGTAGAGTTAAGTTCTAGAGGTGCATCAAACAAAGAGTGATGCCGCATTTTAAACAACATTAATCTATTACCCTGTTTTCTTACTAACGACACGTTTCACCAGTTTTGAAATCATCAGGAAATGTAGAGCTCTTATTTTCAAAAACCTAGTACAATACTCATTTGTCTTTTTGAATGATTTAACGCAGAACCGCTGGGAGGCCTCTTGAAAAGTTTCCATCACTTAGGGTACACCAACACAGCATCTGGGAGGTATAATTCTCCGCTCAGGTAGACATACATGTGCTAGCTCTGTTTGAGCTGGCACCTAAAAACAGCAGTGTAACCATGCCACCATGGGCGACAGCACAGGCTAGGAGCCTGAGTATAACCCCCCCTTAACCCTATGTGTGCATACTCGCATAGCTAGCTCAAGCTGCCACCCACGTAGCCAGAGACACACCACTATTTTTAGGCACTAGCTCAAGCAGACTAATTCCCAAACTGGGAATTAAACCTCCCAGCTGCTGTGCAGATGTACCCATAGAGCTAAAAACACAGTTAATAATCTGGATCTGAATTCTCAAAGAGTTCAAGGAAGTTAATTTCTTGTATTTGGAATGACCCTCAGCCATAAAGTTAAAAGGGGGATACAGTTCTAGGGGTCTGGATCCAATCTGTCCTGGTTCCAAAATTCTTATTCAACATTTGAGGAGGATCACATCCAATATTCTGATTCAGGCTCATCCCATCTCTGATAATAACCTAAGCTTTATATAGAGCTGGTTGGAATCTTTTGTGCAAAAAAGTGTTTTAGTCAACAAAGGTTTTGATGTGAAAATGAAACTTTTTTTTTCTGTTTTTCAGGAAATTATCCGCAGCATTTTGTTGAAATTGTTTTCAGAATTATTATTTATTCAGTTTTTCGTAAACAAATGCATTGTTTGCTAAATTTCAATAAAAATTTTCTGGAAAATTGATCCATTTCATGCCCTGTGAAATTGAAACAACTCTGAAATTTCAGAAATTTTCATTTACTGGTTTCCCCGTTTTTCAGCTAAGTCTAGCTTAATAGCTAAAGGTGTTTAGGAATTAGTAAACAGCGCATGTAATGCTAAAGATCATAATATGGTGATGAAAGCAGGGATATTCAAGTGGAAAAAAAGTCTTTAGTTTTTTAACTTGCTTGTTTAAAGTGGCTTGCTTCAGAACACCAGATTAATTTCAAGAGTGTGATCGTCATCCTTAAGAGCCTGATCCTGCTCCACTGAAATCTTTGAGAGCTTTGCCATTAAATTTAATGGTATTGGATCAAGATCTTCCTTGACAGTTACACACCTTGAGAACATGAAGCCATAGATGCTGGAACTGGAGGTGCTGCCAACCCCCCTTTCCCCTCCCCCCGGTTTGAAGTGGTTTCCATTATATACAGTAAAAACAACGAGGAGTCTTGTGGCACCTTAAAGACTAACAAATTTATTCAAGCATAAGCTTTCATGGGCTATGACCCACTTTCATAGCCCACGAAAGCTTATGCTCTAAAAAATTTGTTAGTCTTTAAGGTGCCACAAGACTCCTCGTTGTTTTTGCTGAAACAGACTAACATGGCTACCTCTCTGAAACTTGTCATCATATACAGTGTTTACAGTTTGGTTTAATGGCTCCTAGCACGCCCACTATAAAAATTGTTCCAGTACCCCTGCATTAAGCTGTCAACATCAAGGGTCAGATTCATGAATCTGAGGACAGAGCTTTCTCAGTCATTGGCTCAAAATTCTGTAACTCCCTTCTGGACCACAGACCACACCAGCTTTATATAAAAGGGAAGACTCACTTCTGTAGCCTAGCTTTCTCTCAACAATAGTTAAGAAAAGGTAGACGGGGAGGAAAACAAGAGCGTATGTGCACACCCTGAAAGAAGGGAGTGTGCAGAAGAATTTCCAGCAGCCTCTTAGGAAGGAGGTAAAAATATAGTCCCCAGTTTGGGCCGTGTCTGGTGTTATTTTTGTTATGGGTGGAGGTTGGATACTACAGAGATGGGTGCCCACTACTAATGCAAATATATATATTGTGAAAGTCTACAAGGTGCTGGCCTTCTGACAATGTAGTGGGTTCTGTTATGCTTGGCACTTGGATCATTCATACAATGAGATCATCATAGCAGAAGTAAATAGTTGTATTTTTGTTTGCATCCAGAAACATTACTATTAGCTGAACAGTTGTATAATTAAATAAATCCAGACAGCGGATTAATGATTCATTGACAAGGAGAACTGTTCAGAATGGTAGGAGCAGTTTTCCCATGAAAATTTGGCAACTGACTTTTCAGTCTAGAATGGTGTTCACCTGAATCTGAGTGTGTTTGGGATGGGTGTCTACCTGATATGTGCACAAGTCATCTTTCCCGTGTTC
Source organism: Caretta caretta (assembly GCF_965140235.1). Classification (NCBI taxonomy): domain Eukaryota; kingdom Metazoa; phylum Chordata; order Testudines; family Cheloniidae; genus Caretta; species Caretta caretta. Next base: position 85,918,339 of record NC_134207.1, on the reverse strand, counting down.
AGTGAAGGGTCCAGTATACAGTCAGAAGGTGTAGTAAAAAGAAAAGGAGTACTTGTGGCACCTTAGAGACTAACCAATTTATTTGAGCATAAGCTTTTGTCGGAGCATAAGCTTTTGCATACTGTGGAAAGTGTAGAAGATCTTTTTATACACACAAAGCATGAAAAAATGGGTGTTTACCACTACAAAAGGTTTCTCTCCCCCCACCCCACTCTCCTGTTGGTAATAGCAGGTGTAGTGTTCATTTTTATAATACATAAATTATCTCTCAGCATTTTCCGTTGCTGTGGATGAAGAAGTAACAACATCAGGCAAACACCAGAGGGAGTTGTAGTTCTACTGACGAATTATAAAAGGAAAGACTTAGGGTCTGATTTGAACTCTGTCTCTGCCTGAAGAAAAAAATCTGTGAGGAAGGAGCTCTGCTTTCACTATTTGTCATTCGCATTCTTTTGATTGCTCTGTGGAGATTAACAGAGGTTACGTTCTGCATAATTTTTCAGTTTGAGGGGGAGAGTAGGGCTGTAATGTACTGCTTGTTTTATATGATGGTACTATGGCTCTAAGGTATTTTTGCAATATTAGAATAATGACACTTTAGCATCAGAGCCAGATAAATAGGAAATAAGAAACAACCTTTCTTGCTTGTTTATTTAAATATGACTGTTGTTGAACTATTCTAATGCATCCTCCCTCTATACATGATGATGCTGTCCAGTCCCCCAGGCATTTAGGCGCAAGTCTTATACCTGGCTGTAATCAGTGAACACGGTAGACTGAGGCCTTAATATTTTCCCAATTCTTTCATTCTAGACACATATTGTTGTCCCTTACACTCTCTTCTCACCCCACTCACCCACACAAATCTTCTCCCTTTACATTGCCACAGATATAGACCCAGGTCATCTTCTTACTGTCCACATGTGGAGCACTTTCCTTGCTGGTGAAGGAGTTCTGGCTCTGTGGCACTGTTCCACAAATGAGCCAGATCCTCTCCTACACCAAGATGAACTTGGCCCGAGAGGCGTGGAGCTGTGAGCTAAGGCTCCCTAACTCTCTGGGTCTGGTGATTACTAAAGTGCATTGTGCTTCAGCCTTGCTACAGACATGCCTCTTTCCACTCCCAATCTCACCCCTTAGGCTGAGACCAACATAGGGGCTGGCTATGTTGTCTCTGTGCCAGCTTAAAGCCAGCCTCCTTCATGCTAAGGGAGATGTCCAGATCCAGGAAAAGCGAGCCATTGTGCTCTTTGTATATTTATTGGTGCTATCTATATGATTTTCCACTAATGGTTAAGCAGATGTCAAAGCACCAAGAAAATCCAAAGATGAATCTGTGCATTTATTAGAAGGATGTTTCAATGTACAAACAGATTCAACTCCAAAGCCATTTGCACAACACCAGTTCTGAAGGAGGGCTTCTGATCGTTCCATTTGAACTTCCAAGACAATAATAATATAAATGTAGACTCTCTCTGACCTCACCCACTTGAAATTGCTGCTTTTTTACTCTGGCTGTTAGGTTCTATTATTTACAAGGTACTTAGCATTCCATAGCCATAGAATTGAGTTTCACCTGTACAAAGTAAAAACATAAAGCAGCTCATTACAGAAACAATCTGCCTTTTCAAAAGGGAGGACCTCAAAGTGCAGCCATAGTCTGAAATGGGGATTTTGTAAAAGTGGCATTATGGGGTTTCATGTTTAGGGTCTCTCAATGGCTTTCAAAACAAATTTACTCCTTTACAAGTAGCAAGATAATGTTCCTAAGAACCAACCTGGGGTCTGAAAGTCAAGCTGTTTTCTTTCTGGCTGACATGTCACCACTTCAAAAAAATATTCTGCATTTGGTTAACAATTCAGTTGGCATTGTGTGGTATACAATAGAACCTAGCGCTCGCACTCTTTCAACTGTGTTAGCTGGGGCTAATTAGCAATAAAAAGTAGTCAAATCATAGTTTTGTGACTAATGGAGCAGATAAGAACTTTTAATACACTCAGGAAGCAAATCTAGTGAGGAAGAAGGTAACATTTTTCTAGTTGATCTTCAGAAAAAAAAACTTTTTTATAATCTATGGGAACATCATCAGATGTCAATTTAATTGTTGACCCCAGACAATCAGATCCATGCACAAAATATCCATACCATAAATCTTTCTTTCAATACATAAAAAATCAGAGAGATCTAGGACCAGATTCTCATCTCAGTTACACCAATTTAAATACAAAGTAGGGGCCAGATTTACAAGATACTAAAGATGCAGACAGGTGCCGAATGGAATATATAAAAACGTCTAAGCTGGTTAAGTGCTTAACTCCCTGCTTAGGTGTTTTTGAAAACCCCACTAGGCACCTGTCTGCATCTTTAGGTGCTCAAGTACCTTTGTAAATCTGGCCCTAAATCCATTTATTAAAAGCCAATTGAGTTATTCCTGATTTACATAGATATAACTGAGATCAGAATCAGAAGATTGGCCCTAGTCTTCCATCACTATGCAGGGGACCTACTTGTAATTTTCATAAGCTTTAATAGGGATCGTTTTCATCACTACCTTGTAGGTTAAGAGTTACCTATGTGAATTGCTTACATAACCAGTGGGAGCATAGACCCTAAAAGTATTTTAAAATAAGGTTATGTATCCGGCAGGTGGGAGTGCTACCATGTTGTTTGACAATACTGATGGTGGAAGGAATCCGTGTAAATCAAGTTTTATACTGAATGCTGCTGGTGTCCTGGAAGAATATGACGTGGCAGGATGTGAAATGCATGCATATGAGGCAGAGTAGGCTTGCTGTCGATCACATGTTTAGAAATGTTGAATTAATCTGTCAAACAGGATGTCAGTGGATATAAGCTATGCTGGCACTGACCATTTTTCAGTGCCGGCACTTTTAATTGTTGGAATAATATTTGTACAAACCCATATAATTACCAACAGTTTCAAAAATAGGATACTGCCACTTAGTAAAGCCAGGAATGTGTTATGCTTTGAAGTCGCTGTTGTACATTCTCTCATCGTGCAAAGCACCGTACAGTCACATCACAATAAACACTAAACACAACACCTGGGGTCATTGGCCAGCAGTCTTCCTCCCTGTTTCATGGTCTTCACACAGCCTTGAGAAGCCATACCAAATCTCATTGTCAGCCACATCATTGATCCACGCTCGCAGCAGGCGCCCTTGGCACTTGGCACCAGCCCCTGCAAAACTTGCTTTGGCAATCTTCTGATGCTCATCCAACCCGCCTTTTCCACAAACTCAAGTTTTCTTTGTCTGATCATGTTGACGATATCCAGTTTCACTCCAGTTATGCTGTAAATTTGGGCAAGTACCTCCTTGTTAGGTCACATGTGAGATACAGCTAATGCACAGCAATCACCTGTAGCGTTTCAATTTGAAGGCAGAAAGCCTTGAATGTCCACTTTCGTTAGAGTCCATGGCTTGCATGCATACACCAAGATGCTGAAGACATGAGACTACAGCAAATTTATTTCACACTTCATGGTAATTCCTCCTCCAGAAGTGGCTGAATGTCACCAAAGCAGCAGTCACAAGTCAAATTCTGACGGGTTTCAGAGTAGCAGCCGTGTTAGTTTGTATCCGCAAAAAGAAAAGGAGGACTTGTGGCACCTTAGAGACTCACAAAATTTATTTGAGCATAAGCTTTCATGAGCTACAGCTCACTTCATCAGATGCATACAGTGGAAAATACAGTGGGGAGATTTATATACACAGAGAACATGAAACAATGGGTGTTACCATACACACTGTAACAAGAGTGATCAGGTAAGGTGAGCTATTACCAGCAGGAGTGGCGGGGGGCGGGGGGGATCCTTTTGCAGTGATAATCAAGGTGGGCTATTTCCAGCAGTTAACAAGAACGTGTGAGGAACAGTATGGGGGGTGGGTAAACATGGGGAATAGCTTTACTTTGTGTAATGACACATCCGCTCCCAGTCTTTATTCAAGCCTAAGTTCATTGTATCCAGTTTGCAAATTAATTCCAATTCAGCAGTCTCTCGTTGGAGTCTGTTTTTGAAGTTTTTTTTATTGAAGAATTGCCACTTTTAGGTCTGTAATCGAGTGACCAAAGAGTGTCTGACGGGTTGGAGCAAATGTGGTTGTATCGTAGAGCTTGGCTATAGACATTGGATCGGGTGGTGTGGTCTGAATGAAAGCTGGAGGCATGTAGGTAGGCATAGTGGTCAGTAGGTTTCCGGTATAGGGTTGTGTTTATGTGACCATCACTTATTAGCACTGTAGTGTCCAGGAAGTGGATCTCTTGTGTGGACTGGTCCAGGCTGAGGTTGATGGTGGGATGGAAATTGTTGAAATCATGGTGGAATTCCTCAAGGGCTTCCTTTCCATGGGTCCAGATGATGAAGATGTCATCAATGTAGCGCAAGTAGAGTAGGGGCGTTAGGGGACGAGAGCTGAGGAAGCGTTGTTCTAAATCAGCCATAAAAATGTTGGCATACTGTGGGGCCATGAGGGTACCCATAGCAGTGCCACTGATTTGAAGGTATACATTGTCCCCAAATGTAAAATAGTTATGGGTGAGGACAAAGTCACAAAGTTCAGCCACCAGGTTTGCTGTGACATTATCGGGTATACTGTTCTTGACGGCTTGTAGTCCATCTTTATGCGGAATGTTGGTGTAGAGGGCTTCTACATCCATAGTGGCCAGGATGGTGTTTTCAGGAAGATCACCGATGGATTGTAGTTTCCTCAGGAAGTCAGTGGTGTCTCAAAGATAGCTGGGAGAGCTGGTAGCATAGGGCCTCAGGAGGGAGTTTACATAGCCAGACAATCCTGCTGTCAGGGTGCCAATGCCTGAAATGATGGGGCGTCCAGGATTTCCAGGTTTATGGATCTTGGTAGCAGATAGAATACCCCTGGTCGGGGTTCCAGGGGTGTGTCTGTGAGGATTTGTTCTTGTGCTTTTTCAGGGAGTTTCTTGAGCAAATGCTGTAGTTTCTATTGGTAACCCTCAGTGGGATCAGAGGGTAATGGCTTGTAGAAAGTGGTGTTGGAGAGCTGCCTTGCAGCCTCTTGTTCATATTCCGACCTATTCATGCTGACGACAGCATCTCCTTTGTCAGCCTTTTTGATTATGATGTCAGAGTTGTTTCTGAGGCTGTGGATGGCATTGTGTTCTGCACGGCTGAGGTTATGGGGCAAGTGATGCTGCTTTTCCAAATTTCAGCCCGTGCACGTCTGTTGTTTCGACCTTCAGGAGGAGTCCACCCAGAATCCTTCTTTTTGTAGTCTTGGTAGGAAGGTCTCTGTGGGTTAGTATGTTGTTCAGAGATGTGTTGGAAATATTCCTTGAGTCGGAGACATCGAAAATAGGATTCTAGGTCACCACAGAACTGTATCATGTTCATAGGGGTGGAGGGGCAGAAGGAGAGGCCCCGAGATAGGACAGATTCTTCTGCTGGACTAAGAGTATAGTTGGATAGATTAACAATATTGCTGGGTGGGTTAAGGGAACCACTGTTGTGGCCCCTTGTGGCATGTAGTAGTTTAGATAGTTTAGTGTCCTTTTTCTTTTGTAGAGAAGCAAAGTGTGTGTTGTAAATGGCTTGTCTAGTTTTTGTAAAGTCCAGCCACGAGGAGGTTTGTGTGGAAGGTTGTTTTTTTATGAGAGTATCCAGTTTTGAGAGCTCATTCTTAATCTTTCCCTGTTTGCTGTAGAGGATCTTGATCAGGGTGGTACCACAGTTTCTTTGAGAGTGTGTGGCACAAGCTGTCAGCATAGTCTGTGCGGTAAAAGAATAAATGGACACAAATCAGATGTCAAGAATTATAACATTCAAAAACCAGTCGGAGAACACTTCAATCTCTTTGGTCACTCGATTACAGACCTAAAAGTAGCAATTCTTCAACAAAAAAACTTCAAAAACAGACTCCAACTAGAGACTGCTGAATTGGAATTAATTTGCAAACTGGATACAATTAATTTAGGCTTGAATAAAGACTGGGAGCAGATGTGTCATTACACAAAGTAAAACTAATTCCCCATGTTTATTCCCCCCCCCACACACACACTGTTCCTCACACGTTCTTGTCAACTGCTGGAAATGGCCCACCTTGATTATCACTACAAAAGTGCCCCCACCCCCCACTCTCCTGCTGGTAATAGCTCACCTTACTTGATCACTCTCGTTACAGTGTGTATGGTAACACCCATTGTTTCATGTTCTCTGTGTATATAAATCTTCCCAATGTATTTTCCACTGCATGCATCCGATGAAGTGAGCTGTAGCTCACGAAAGCTTATGCTCAAATAAATTTGTGAGTCTCTAAGGTGCCACAAGTACTCCTTTTCTTCAAGTCAAATTCTATGTCAGATCACTAAGTGATGTCTCACATCCCTTGTAGTCATACCACCCAGGCATTTGAAGTGCCTTATGCATTCCAATGCCTCCTCAGATTTGGATTGAAATATCTTCTCCTTTTCAACAGACTGAGATGTCATCATTGTCTAAGCTGCTGTAGTATTACAATAAAGCCTCAGGATCTTTTGCCATGCAGCATGTGTGGGCAGTCTGTAAAATGAGGACCTTCTAAATTTAAAGAGCCCTCCCTCTCTACAATTCCTTCAGAGGCTTCCACTGTGAAAAGAAACCTCATGTCTGAGGAGAAAAAAGAAAAGAAAAAAAAGATTAGCTCACCTTTTGGAGCGTATAGTTTGTAAAATGATACAGTATCTAATATATTTTTAAAATCTGTGTATATGTGCCTATGTTGAAAATCACCTGACAGAAGTAAGACGGCCGCTTTCATTAAGGCAAATCTCATATCATGAGATGTCACCCAGTCGCTTCCACAAACCCTCAACATAGTTCGGACTGTAGAAAGACCAGGAGTTAGACAAGAAGCCCAGGTCTGGGGGCAATAATCCTAGCAACAAAATAAAACCAGATCTTCAAACGTGAACTCCCAACCTGGGCACACAAGTCAGAGTTTGGATGAGTGTGCTATGTGACTCCTTTCTTGTTAATGTCTAAACTCTTTGCACCAGGTAGTTAGGGCATTTAATTTGTGTGTGCGTTCACTTTTCAAAATTTAGTTCTTATAAATGTCCTATTTATGCCTCTCCTGCCTGCGATACCAGCCTGTTGAACAGTTGGTTAGAACCCCAGTTTTACAAGCTCTGAGTCAGGCTACATCTATATTTGGAGCTGGGGGTACGATTCTCACATAGCCACACTCACGCTAATTCTCATCAAATTAGAGTGCTAAAAACAGTAATGTAGCTGCATTTGCAGGTGCAGGGGCAAGCAGCAGCACAGGCTAGCTAGCCCAAGTGCAAACCCGCCTGGCCCCCGTGGATACGTGGCTAACCCGTGCAACCGCTACCACTGCCCGTGCTTACATGGACACACTACTGTTTTTAGCGCACTAGCTCAATGAGAGTTAGGGTGAGTACGTCTATGCAAGATGAGAATCAAATCCCTAGCTCCAAGTGTAGACACAGCCTCAGATTCAGACACACTGGAATAGTACCTTACTCTACAAATAGTCATGTTGAAGTAAGGGTGGAAGAATCTTGCTGCCTGATTTTCCAAAACTCAAAAAGCCTTCATATCTCCCAGATTGATGGTAAATTAGGGCATGTGCCCCAAAGTTTTTGAAAGCACGGATTTACCAACATTTAGTTTACCTGTATTACTACTGTGCCTGGCCAGTTAGGTTTAGTCAACCAGTATCTTTTATCAGTGATTGGCAGATAAATTATCATTATCCCCATCATCAGATCTTATTTGTTTCATTTATACAGCACCTTTCCCTTGACAAAGCTACATTGGAATCGACTCTGGATTTGCTGTCTCTTTTCTGCTTGAGGCAGGCAGATTCTTTCAGAGGCTGCTAACTGAGAGCGTTTTCAGGGTAGCTGAGAACATCCCCAGAGAGTTTTACGCTTTCTCTGCCATGTCCAACCTAATCTGTCACACTTTGAGACCTGAATCAGCGTTGAGTCATTGCAGGGCCCCAAAATGTGTCCAATATACTTTGCAACATTTAAAGAAACTGAGGTCTAACCAACAAATCTATGTGAATCTAATTTACCTTCTCACACCAGGGACCTGATCATAGGGGTTTATTTCTCTTTCTGTCTCTGATGTGGACCAGTTTAAAGAACAAAGTGCAAACAGTACATAAATTAATAAGTCTGAGTAACTCTTTTGCATTAAAGCAACAGGACAATGCAGTAAGAATGTGCATTTCACCTCATCTTTGTTTCTTGTACCCTTAAAAACAACAGCACAAAACACCCACTCTTAAATTAGTCCATGATTAATGTTAAAGCCTACCCTAGACCAAGCCTGTACTAAACCATTTTGATATGTTGTAAGCAGAGGATTATTTTAGAGGTGAAAATACGCCAAGCCTGAAGCTTTTTGTGTACACAGATGTATATTTTGGGGCTAGCAGTTCTCTGCCTGACCTCAGAGAGACATGATGAAACACAGCAGCAGCAGATGAACTGATCAAGCAATTTGAGCTAATAACCATGGCATGTCCTGTGATGTGGTTTGCCTACAAACCTATTGGTTTCTTTTGAAAATCCAAAATACCAGAATGACATCAACTGTACCTTCCTTTTAAAAGCCTAGGGAAGATAGTGAGACTGTTTCATTTCTTAAAATGGTTGCAGATGTTTGTGTGAAGGCTACAAAATGTAGCCTTTTGAAATGTGCAGGTGTGGGAGATGAGGTAGGTGTCCTATACAAACATGAGCATATCTCTCACTCATTACAGCAGACCACGTTTCTGAGTGGCCAGCATAAATTATATGTTCAAAAATAAGTGAAAAATATGCTAATAGCAATGTTTTTGAGAGTGTTTTTTATTTCTGATTATATACATTTACCTTCTTTTGTCTGATGCCAGCCACAGCCTGGACCTACAGAACTACCACTAGTTGGAAGTAGGGACTCAGAAGACAGGCTGGTGGTTTTCATTACAGCCACATTGCTAAAACAGACATACATCTCTGGTTCAGGATTCCCATCTGAGCGAGCCTCACCTCTACATTCTGGGAACGTATTGTGCTTACTAAGGCCAAGTTATGCCATTTATGATCTTCCCTAAGTAGGGGACCTTCTGTTAGTGTCAGGAAAGCATCCCTGTTCAGGACAGCACTTAACCACATGCTTAAGTACTGTGCTGAATTGGCATGGACTTAACACATGCTTAAGTGCTTTATCAAATCAGGGCCTGAGTCTCCCATACACCATTCACTCTGTAAGGCCCCTGTGAACATTGTGTGTTCATTTTTATTACAAATGATTTTTAAAAACTGTCACTTCTTCTTTGATATTTCGTCCAGCTGATATGCCAACAAGGTTCTGGGATTTCTGAGTTACTAACCTACATACACAAGCATTGTACCCAGAAAAGAAGAATTATTAAGCTAAGTCTTTGAGTGAAAAGGGTTTGACTGTTGTATTTTCCCTGTTACTCTGCAGAGATATCTCTATATTCGTGTTAAGTTCATATAAACCCTGCTGACAGTTTTACAGCTCTCATGTTTATTACAGATGGCAAATTAAAACTGAAGTTTCAAGCATTTGTGCAACACAAAACCTTATCTCTTTTACATCTGATAAAATAAAAGTGGCAGCTACTTTTTCAGAGCTGTTTCTTTTTAACAATCTTTCTGTGTCTTGTAATATGAACAGTTAGAAGCTGGAAACTATCTTTCACTATCCATTTTATCCTTTTCCATTTGGCAAACACTTTATTTTGTCGTATTTCTGGTCCTGCAAATGGCTCCCTTTTGTTTATGTTTCTGTCTTTACATCAGTCAGTGATGTTAGCAGTAATGTGAATAATCCAGGAACAAAAGAGCAATGAGGGGAGAACACATATGGCATTTTGGTCTGATCATACTGTTATCCCTTTTGACTCAAGTGGCTAGTCAAAGTTCAGGGTCTTGAGGGTGTTCCAGTTGGAAGGAGAAATTGATGATGGAGTCTGGATTTTGTTTTGTTTTGAATGCAGTTCTGTTTATTTTCAAGGAATGTACAAAGTCCTGTTTCCTTAAACACAGAAGAAATTTAACAGGGGACAGTGTCCCTGCTTATAGCCCTCAAAGCACTCTTTTCAGCCAGCACCCCAAAAGCTCGCTTTCTAGGCTTTTTCCAGCAGTGAGTTGCCAGCTGCTTGTTCATTGTGTCTCTCTTTCTCGTCTCTCCTTCATCTTGTCTCTCTCACACACACATCCCATACCATGGGTAGTCACCTGATGGACCGTGGGCCAAATATGGACTGCCAAACACTTTTAAATGGATTGCAAAATCTTTTTTTTTTATTTATTATGATCATTATTGTTATTGAGGTGTGAAAAATGTTTCTCTGGAGTCTGGACCTTGATTCTACCCCTGCGCCATACCACACACATCACTCTAATTAGACAATACCCAGTGGAACCCTCCATCCACATTATGCTAATTTCTGGGCTGGCTCACATACCCTTTGTCTTAGGTGGGGGCTTGTGATTCACGTATTTTAAATGAAGGGTCACAGTTAAGCTTGAACAGTACCAAAATAATAGTAAATTAATTGTTCATTGATGGTGAGGAAGAAGATTCACTATGTTTATATACACATATATAGGTATACAGCCTGTAAAATACATGTTTAATTACTTAGGTGCTCAAATATAATGATAATGAGCAAAGAAACTCATTAGATTTGACCAAAATGGTCATTGTCAGCATGGATGGACTCCAAATATGAGCTTCTCTAAATATATAGGTTTTTCTTGCAAGTAGGTCCACACCGGGAAGTGTCACAAGTGTTAAAAAATTCAGAGCATTTCATGTTTAAAATTGTGCAGTAAACACTTTGGGCCAGATACTGCCTTCAGGTGCATGTACACAGATTCAATTGTATCGATGGGAGTTGGGTGCATGTATCAGAAGGTAGAATTTGGCCTTGTGATTTCAAAACTATTGATGCTCCTGTTTTGTGGCTTGGGCTCCTTGTTAGTACTTATGCTGTCAGCAAGAACTGGTACTCGTTGTCTTATTGAAAACAGAAGCTTTTAAAGCACAGGGCTAGTAACACAAATTATGCTGTAGTATGGGGGAGAAATTCCACTGTTTTTGTCTGATTTTTCTACAGATTTTTACTGGCCACTGAGTGTGTTTACGAGTATTTATTAGATGTTCAGTTCCATCAATTAATAACTGTATTTTTGAAGGCTCTCCTCATGTCATACATTTTAATGCCAGATATTATTGTAAAAGTAAATCAAAAAACAAAAAAGCAAACCCTCTAGAGAATCTGCCCAAATGAAAGGCAGCAACACAGGGCATTACCTGGAAGAATGTCCCCAAATTCCATTGAAGTCAATGTGGCACATCCTCAGATGGTATACACTGGTTTAGCTCCATTGACTTCCTTTGATGATTTATGCCAGCTGAGAAACGGTCCCAGTGAAAGACTCCTATTGACTTCAATGGGTTTTAGATTGGGCCTTAAAGCTGTGAAAGTAGCATGCCCAGTGGAATGATAATTGAGTCCCCCTGTGCAGGACTACCCGATCTGGATCGACTTAAGAAAAACATCCAAACTTCTGAAGCCAATGTATAAATTATATCCTATTCTTCAGCAGTCTCAGCATACATGGTAACCATCAACGTCCATGTAACCATGTGAAATAACAACCCAAACATTTCTTAGGAAGAATGAATCTAACACCTTTCCAACATTTAAACCTCCCAGTCTCACAAAATAGACCCTGCTTCTGGGCTGTGATATAGGGCCAGCTCCCATTGGTTGCTCTAGTAAACCCAAGCAGATCCTCCCTACCAGGAATTCCCACAGTGCAGGTGTAGCATAAGCTCCGTTGCCCCCACATAGCCCCCAGCGTAGAAGTATATTGATGGGTGACAGGGGATTCTCTTCTCCAGCTATTTTGGACTGAAAGACAGCCTCATAGGGAGCCACGGGGGACACCATAAATTAGAGCAACTCGTGGGGTTGATTTATGCTGCAGCCACACTGGCCCACCAGACGTGTCCAACATTTGGGAGGCACAAAGGGTGGTGCACTTGCCCTCCCTATTCTTGGGCTGTGCGCCTGTGCAATGCTGCTAAGGAAATGCAGTACAGAATTGGGCCCATAGTCTCACTTTATGTATCTAAAATTGCTGAGAGTTCTCTTGAAACAGCCCATAATGTATAAGGTTAAAGTAATCGCTTGATTACATGGTTTTATGTATAGGCCTGGAAGTAACAGCCTGTTCAAAACACCCATAACAACAGTTAAGATTTACCTGAAAAAGCAGCTTCCCTTTACCATGCCAAGGTACTTATCCAGCAACAGTGCTGCAGTTGTGGATTTGGTTTGATTCACTGGTATGTCTGAGGGTTGTGGGTTTTTTGTTAATGAGGCTCCCCAAAATGAAATCCAGAGCACTTTATGATACTTTTTCCTATGAATGAGAAAATGATTTCAGGTACTTCGGGGGGTTTATAGCACATGTTTTCTGCTGCGATGGCAGAAACAGAAGAAAAATTTCAGTGAAGTCCCAGTCCAAGGTACGTCACTTGTTTTTTGACCAGGCGGTAGGAGAGGAACTGGTGAGGAAGTGCGCTGCCATGGGTGGAGAAAGGATATAGCTCCTGGCTGCAAGCCCAGGCCTGTTCAGTAGATCAAAGACTCTTCCCTTGGCCCTCATTGCAGCTGGAAAAGCAGCTGGTCAGTAGCCTGTCAGCATCCCTAGCCCCTTTCCTTCCCTGCCAGGCTCCCAGCAGCTAAAGGGTTCACTTCCCTGCCCCTCCCCCGCCCCAGTATTGTGTTTGTACCTTTCTTCCCTTAGTGCTCTCCCTAACTAGGTCCTTAGCAGTGGAGGATATTTTTACTTACTACTACAGTGTCACAAGATCATCTGTGCGGCAGTACTGAATGCTTCACCCCTCACTCATCACAGTCCTACCCCTGCCTCCTGTTAAGGGGGCAGGGGCACTGGAACAAGGGGGGTAGGGAGTCATGACCCCACCACTTTTCACCAGCCATAAGGGCGAGTGACAGGGGGGAGGAGGTGGAGAGAGTGAGGGGGGACTCACCAGGGAAGGGGCAACACGGGATGGGGCCATGGTTCAGGCTCCCATGACCCTCCCACTTTTAGGAAGCTTCTCGCCACTCCTGACAGGAGGCAGGGGCTAAAAGAACAAAACATGATTATAGAACTACATTTTCATTTGAGTTTTGTTTTATAACCAACTAGGGACTTGCTCCAAAGGAGGATTCCATGCTGGAAAGGTGCTTTCATGACAAACCAACATAAAATCCATACTTGAATAGCTCTTTCACACACACACACCCTCACCCCAAAAAACATTGGGGGTTTTTTTGTGGCTTTTTTGTTTTTGAAATATATAAATGGCTTTCTCCAAAGATGCTGCTTGTCAGTTCTATGACCTAAATTGGTTGACTGTGTCCTTTTAATGGTTTCTGTCTTTATATTTGTCCTGCATGAAAGTCAAGTCGACCTGTCTGAAAACAGGTGCTTTGTTCATAATTCTCATTTACAGTGGTGTTATAAGGGATGGTTATTTTTTAAAACTCTCTGTACACTAAAGAGGAGATTTCCAAAGGCACAAATGGCAGTTGAACCCAACACCCACTGAAGATCAGTAACTGCCATTTGTGCCTTTTGAAAATCTCCCACTAATATCTTTTCTTGGTGATATTCAGACATGGACACTCCAGCTTAAAATTGCAGCTGGAGCAGCAGGCACTGGGTTTTTACATTATACTGAAACCTGCAGGTTGTTTCTGCATGGAAATAACAGAGGGCCTAAAGTATATACCACTATTCAAATTACTATAAGAGCATTGTCTCAAGATCACTGTTACCAGTGCGAGCTGCTCCGGGCTATTTAGACCAAAACCTCTTTGGGGCAGTGAGGTGGGAAACACTCATCCTTAGAGCACCCTTCCACCCACGTGTAACATCACTGGTATCCTCAGCTACAGCACCTCCTGCGGGCCATCTGCTTCTCACCTGGTCTTCAGTGACTCAGCGCTCCAGCCAAGTCACATGAGGTTCACACCTCTTCCGGAGTATCACAAATAAGTCCAAAAGAAAGTCCAAACAAATCTGAATAATTCTTCTGCTCTTTTGGGCTACTGAAGTCTTCTACTTCCACTTACAAATCCACAGGCACTTACTCTTCTCCCTGTGGGTCTCTTCCACCTGTTGTAGGCTGTAACTCAGGGCTTCCCTACAGGAGCCTACTCTGTTCCCTGTGGGTTTCTCTCTGTAGAAGAGTCCTGCTTCCATTGCAATCTCTGCCTGGATTTTCTCCCTTTACAGGGCCCATCACAGGGATCAATTCTCTTCACGTGCCTTCCTCAATCTTCCTACCCCAGACCCTTTCCAGAGAGAGCAGGAAAGAACTCCCTACCTCCTCTCTTCTGGAACTTCTTTCTTCAACTGAGCTTCCTCAGCTCAACGGTGTCTAGCTGTATCTCCTCTGGCCAGGGATAAAGGGATATATGGCATATAAGGAATAATGGAAAAATTAGTTATCTTTCATTGTGTTGTTCATTGTAACTTACACTGTAGAACTTAATTATCTTTCATACAAATATCTCACATCATACAGCAATGTTACCGTAAAAGAAATTAGAGAAAAAGAAGACAATGGACTAAGAGATTAATTAACACCTGTTATAGCCGCTTGATACCGGGCTGCCAACTAGATATCAAGCCGTTGAACACTCCCTATTGAGCCCAACGATCTAGCCAGCTTTCTATCCACCTTATAGTCCTTTCATACAATCCATAATTTTTTAACTTGCTGGCAAGAATACTGTGGGAGACTGTAGCAAAAGCTTTGCTAAAGTCAAGGTATATCACGTCCACTGCTTTCCCCATATCCGCAGAGCCAGTTATTTCATCATAGAAGGCAATCAGGTTGGTCAGGCATGACTTAGAATCATCATAGAATCATAGAATATCAGGGTTGGAAGGGACCTCAGGAGGTCATCTAGTCCAACCCCTGCTCAAAGCAGGACCAATCCCCAATTAAATCATCCCAGCCAGGGCTTTGTCAAACCTGACCTTAAAAACTTCTAAGGAAGGAGATTCTACCAGCTCCCTAGGTACTTGCCCTTGCCCTTGATGAATTCATGATGACTGTTCCTGATCACCTTCCTCTCCTCCCAGTGCTTTAAAATGGATTCCTTGAGGACCTGCTCCATGATTTTTCCAGGGACTGAGGTGAGGCTGTAGTTCCCCAGATTCTCCTTATACCCTTTTTTAAAATGGGCAGTATATTTGCCTTTTTCCAATCATCCGGGACCTCCCCCAGTCGCCACAAGTTTTCAAAGATAATGGCCAATGGCTCTGCAATCACATCAGCCAACTCCCTCAGCATCCTCGGATGCATTAGATCCAGACCCATGGACTTGTGCATGTCCAGCTTTTCTAAATAGTCCTTAACCTGTTCTTTCACCAGTGAGGGCTGCTCACCTCCTCCCCATACTGTGCTGCCCAGTGCAGCAGTCTGTGAGCTGACCTTGTCTGTGAAGACCGAGGCAAAAAAAGCATTGAGTACTTCAGCTTTTTCCACATCATCTGTCAGGAGGTTGCCTCCCCCATTCAGTAAGGAATTAAGAATGTTAGGAAGCATGGATGAATTCTACTATGTTTCCTATAATGTCATGTCTATTTATAGTAATTTGATCTAGTATGTAGTCCAATGGAACAGTACATACTGAGGAGAAGGGTCACAACAAGCTTTGTGTAGTTGTGTGTAACATTGTCATGAAGCAAGTTTCATATTGAAACAGACAGGTCCTGGCAAATGGTTAGATAAATGCAAAAGTATACACAGAGAAATCAAAATATACATTTAGAGGGCATATACCTTTTATTTGCACATATCATCAACAGCTGGATTATGTGAAGCACCTGTATCTAGTGTATATTATTTAGTGTATCTAGTGTATATAATTTAGTGATTTTTTTCTGTACTTTCAGACAGCAACAACAAATGAGATTATGGTACAAAATTGACATCACTTCACATTGACACATAGCTGGGCAAATATTGCAAAAAGTATTTGCAAACATTTATTTAAATATAAACCTTATAAACGTGACAGCTGCACCTGCACAGTAAAGGCTGAATTTTTTCACTTCAAGCAGGGATTCAACATCTTTGTTCTATGGATGAAAAATACAGCATATCCTCCCAACATTACAGCGCTTTCCGTTTAGAACAAATTTTCAGATAATTTACAAGTAAATCTGTTAATTAGTTTAGGAATTAAAATTAATTTTAAAATGGGTCCTTTAAGAAATTCAGCACTTGGTCACCAACCATTTTTGTTGTCCTGAGTTATCTTAACAGAATAATACGAATGCTGCAGACTTCCCATATAGTTTAAACCAACTGAAATATTATTCATAGGCTACATTTGAAGGGTCTTTTTAGGTTTAACGTTAATTTTCTCATGTTCTTAGTATTGCCAACTCCCCAAAACTTCCAAATTCATAAGTCAGCCTCCCCTCCCCTCATACACACACACACACAGGAAAACAGTATTTTTTGTCTGTCTTTTAATATTTGAATTCCCCTGCCCATCCCCACTGCAGGAGCTCTTGCTGGAAGATCCAAATGAAATCCAATTATAAAGATTTGTATATAATGTTGCCTTTTGGTGCAAAGCTTCTGGCTTCCCACCAAACCCCAAAATACTAATTCATTCATTCTGCTCACATCTGTCTTCCCCCAGCAATTAATTATGCACCCTCCAGCAACTCCCCCCCCCCCCCAGTTCTCACATCAGCCCCAGGTCTGCCCCTTGCCCCCAACACACCTGTGCTCCTCCTGCAGCTCCAGGGGTTCTTCTCCCTCCCGCCCCCTGCCCCCTTTGCAAGCCTGGAATTGCAGTAATGAAGAGGGGAGGAACAGAGAGACCCATTTTTCACAGTAGGGGATGGGTGAGGAGGGGAAAAGAACCATTCAGACATGTGGAGCCCTTTCTTCTCCCTCCTTTGCCTTGCCCACTCATGAAAATGGTATTGGCTGCTCCCTCGTCTATCCCAAAACTCCCCTGGCTCCTGATGGGAGGGGGCAGAGCTCTGTCTGCCTCTGCAGCAGCTCTGATTGGGTGCTCTTCCCCAGGAGGTGGGGAAGGGAGGAAGTTGGCCAGTCAGAGAGTAATTTCCATGATTGGGAGAGTGGCTTGAAATCACATTTTGTAGAGTTGGTCATGCAGAATCCTTCCGCAAAGGTTGACGCATAATCTTCAACTACAGAGGATGCCATGAAGAGCTGCCATTTTCAGAAAGAGCTTCCATCCCATTGCTCTCAATAGGCCAGGAGTCTCAGGTGGCCCTTTTAAGAAAGGTACCTATCTCCCATTATTCTCAATGGGACTGACTGGTGAGCTCTACCTCCTGACAGCATGTAAGCTCAACAAGTGAGGGCAGCTTGGCTTCACTGTCACTGGGAGGCAGTGGCCAAGTCCCCTTGAGAACCTTGGGAGACAGCAGTTACTTTGAATGACAGCAATTCTTCGTGAGTTGCTTGGAAGGCAGTGACTTTATGCAGCAGCCACTGCTGACAGATAAACTATCACTTTTCAAAAATGACGGTGAAAAATGACCATTCATCCTAAAAATATTTTTATTAACTACTCACCGCACAAGATCTACTCAACAGGAAGCAAAGATATGTGAGTGCGTGCAAGTGGAATATGATGGAGGGAGAAACTGGTGTATACACAGAGGAATGTAAGGAGGTGCAAGGGACACAGAGTTAGGGTGGGAGGCAGGCGAGAACAAAATCTAACGTGTCTTTAAAATCTGTTCAATCTAACCTGGGTCCACAAGCATTAAAATGCCATCATGACAAGAACATGTCTATTGCATGGTGTCACTGCAGGGCAGAGGTTAGGTTATTTGGTGCCCACCAGTGCATTCCATTCCTTAACATATTTGGATTTATTTTAGGTTTTAGCGTTAACTTTGAATTTCCTGAGTTTTATAATGGTTGGTTTGGGGATAATTACAATATGTTTTACCCTAAATCACTGATATGCCCTCTCAGCCTTAACTCTTCCTTAACGTAGGTTTTATCTGGGAATTAATAAAAAGTATGAATTTTTTTGACAATATTTGTGACCTGTCATGTATTTTCCACAAATGTTTAAGTATAAGCTCGTTCTCAGAAAGCCAAAATGTCTCACAACAACTTGAGGGGAATGTGTGTTCATGCTAGGGTTGTTCTTGCAGCCATTTTGAAGCCTCTGATCTTTCTCCCCTTTGTAGAAGAAAGTTTGTCATCCAAAGAAGAAGCCGAAACAGTCCCATGTAATAAAGAGGACCAGTCACACACCACAAATACTCAATACTCCAAGATATAACTAAAGTGAATAGTTTGAGAACAACTTCTAATCTGAAATAGCTCCACACAAAGTGTACATGGAATGATTCTGAATAACAAACACACAAATATCTAAGTATTTTTGCTCATAATTTGTAAAAAAAAAAAAAAAAAAACAAATTATTTGTTTATAGTTTTCCCAGCTATACACGTAATGTAGTTTCACTGCCATGCACAGCCTTCCAAGTTCCAACAAATATTGTTGCTCATCGTTTTTCCGTGCTTTTAAAAATGACAAAAGGAAACTGTAGAACCTCAAAAGTGCTGTAGTGCACACATTCATTAAATCCTTAAAATGTGTGGCCTTATATTGTATAGTTAAAGTGTTAAAGTTCTTATGGTTATCTTTACAGAGGGCACATGGCTAAAAGACTCTGAATCTTATATAGATATAATGCTGTATTTGAACTCACTTAGATTCATAGTTTGTATTAATTAGTCCCACAAGTTGTCCTACACAGTCCAAATTTTTAACAGCTCGTGGGGTTTGTTCACTCCCTGAAATATCAAACAGTTTATATCCTCCATCTGAAATACTCACTCTTTTGTTTTTCAACTAGTGATAACTAGTAGCTGGTATTGCTCACTTCTGAAACAAATTAAAGGTAGGGAATATAGTGAACCAGAGAAAAATGCATTAGGTGGTAGTGTGGGGCAGAATGCTTTGCATTTTGTGCGATGTATCCTTTGCAACCTGGGACTGTTCATTATTATTTTTCAGTGTATTGAGAGGGGAGTGTATTTAGGCAGCTATTTGAACAAATGTCTCAGAGGAGAAATGGTAATAAAATCATGATCTCACCATGCTAGCAGTGAAGAGGTGACTTATGTGCTAACATATTGAATTTTTTTTTGAGAAAGCTTCAGTTATTGCCATTTTCATGACATTCATGACTTCTAGGGAATGTGGTTTGTTAGAGGATACTGTTGAAAACCAGACATAAACTGCAGCACCCAATAGTACAACTTCTCAAGGGCCTGCAGAAACAATGATGTCTTGCTCTACAGGCTGTCTGTCGTTTGCCGAGTGTGATTCAAAGTCTTACTTTGAACATTCTGACCACGTCTACAATCCAGGGGCTACAGCACTGCGGCTATACTGCCACAGCACCATAGTGCAGATGCTTCCGACCTAGACAGAACGGGATTTTCCATCAATGTAGGTAATCCATCTTTGTAGCAAGGTTGCCAGAAGAATTCGTCCATTGACCTAGCTGCGTCTACACTGAGTTAGCTTAAGTCCAATGCTCAGGGGTGTGAATTTTTCACACCCCCAAACAGCATAGCTAGTTTTAAATTTTAAGCATAGCTCTAAATTTTAAGTGTAGAGCAGGGGTTTGAAACATAAGATGGGACAGAAATGAGACACTGGCAGACCGGAGGGGCAAGCAGCCCCTTCACTGACCCATCTGACTCCCCCAAGTACTCTAGCACATTTTCCCCTCTGAACAGCCTGGTGACACTCTGGAAACCAGATAGCATAGTAACACATTCACCTGTTTAGATTGTAAGCCCTTCCAGCAGGGAACTCTCTTTTTTGATGTTTGTACAGTACTCAGCACAATAGAGCCCGGTTCCTGATTGGGACTTCAGGCACTATCATAGTACAAATATTTACTTCTATTAATAATAATAAAACACATAGTTACACACCACTTCCAGTGACCCGTCACCAAAATACCCCATTCCATTTCCCAGTTATGTTTCCCCAGAGTAGCCCTTTCCACTCTATGGTAAGCCTTGCTTAAATCAGCTCCTCTGGACATCAGTAATAATCATCGCAATTTCCAAACCCTCCTATGCTCTACTATAACCCACCTCCACACACACCTTTCACTGATGTAACTTTAAGAAAGACGTCAGTTTATATGGGGGCAAATGTTTGGTCATTTTAGCTACAGGACCTACAATTTTGGTTTTGTTGTTTGTAGGTTACATGTTGATTATTTACTAAATGTAGAGCTGGTACATTGGGTTATTTCTTCATTCAAGTTTTGTGGTTCTTTAGGCATGTTGCCTTGTTTGATTGAAACTTATATTTTTAGTTATCCTCTGTAAAGATGCCCAGATGCTTTGGGGCATGTGTTCCTACAATAAATAGTAGTATTATCATAATGAACTATTATTCCCATTGGAGGACATAAATATTGTAGACCAAGTTTAAGTGCATACCCACTTTCTCATTAGAGTCTTTATATTTCCATGCGGCACAGATTTAAGTCCGTGAACTGACCACTGTCTTTATGTTAAAAAACTAATTAGAGTCCACTACATTATACACGCTGGGCCTGATTCTGATCTTCTATGCTTAATTTACACTGGTGTAATTCCACTGATTTCAGTTGATTTATTCCTAGTGTACATGAGATCAAAGCCAGGCCTACTGCTCTTGATTCATTTTACTGAAAGAGCAGTAGGAGGCCTGATTTTGATCACATGTACACGAGGAATAAATCAGCGGAATTACACCAATGCAAATTAAGTATAAGGAGATGAGAATCAAGATGAGTTTAACAGCACTAGTGTACTCACACACCAGTACTATATTAGTGTACTAAACGAAATGCACAACTGCTAGGAGAAATTACTTGGCAGAAGTTGAAGCACCAGACATACAGAAATGTTTGCTCTGAAATTCCAGAGACTTAACCGTCCCTTTGGTTTTCTGGAATGCTTTGATTTAGTCATGTGGGGTGGAAATAGTCTGTAACATCAAAAAGGCACTTGGAATAATACCTCTTGTGCAGTTACAGGATATGTGAAATGAATTAAGTGTCAGTGAACTTCAGCGTGACAGCAAATTTCTATATAGTATTAAAGACAGTAAGGAAAAGTTTGGTTATCTCCAAATGTGGAAGGATTTATAATCAACATATCTTTATATGGCACCTTTCCTCCAAAGCATTTTACAAAAGCTATAATCTCTAGGTGCATAATATAGAATATAGGCTATAGCGGAGAATCTATTACAGGCACACATCGGAGTAGTTTCACTTCCTCCAACTGGGTGCAACGGCAAAGCAGGCAGTTATAGTTTTCTGAGTGCAAAGTCAACATGCAAAAAAGACTTGTTCTTAGTGCAGCCAAATTCAAGTACTGGTATTATTAATTTTAAAAATAAATAACACAAGACTTCTTTGCAGGTGCAATTTTGACTCCCAAAACTTGCATATACAAAATGAATGGTACACAGATTTGAGGGTACTGTTTTTGTATATTTATCTGTCTGACCCACCATGACTCATAAATTCGTCCTGTTATCTGACTCTGATTTACTGACACTGGTGACAGCTATTTCAGTTTGTTTTCCACTATGAGGCTGACACTGTTGTTTCTAGGATGATGACTAAGAATAAAAATCACAGAAAAAGTGCACTGCTTAGAAGCTTTAAAATTGAGTGCTACAAAGGTAGAATAAAAACTGAGCAATCCCCAGAAATATGTGCTAAACATCCCAACTCCCGACTAACTAGGCTGCAGAGGGTATTCAGTGGGTATTTCCTTCTTGCAAAAATGGCATAGGCACCTAACTCCCAAGAGAGGGTTTGCAGCTGAGAATCTCAAGCAGACAGAGGGAGGCACCTCCAGGCAGCCCAAATTTAGGTACCAAACTCCCTCCGAAGATTGAAGGTCACACCGTGCCTAAATTTCTTTGTGAATCTCTATGGGACCCAATCTCCCCTTGATACATGCACATTAATGCTAGTACTTACATTTTCTCTCATTTCTACAGCACTTTTCATCCTGAAGGATCCCAAAACTCTGTAAAAATTTAGTAAACGAATAAACTCCAAAGAGGAACAATCTGACTCCACACTGCAATGCAGTCATTTATATTACAAAATGGAAATTTGCAGTAACTGAGCCCAGTGTCAGCTGAAATTATAATATTGGTGGTAGTGGTGATTTGCAGAAGGACAGGAAGATGACTTCTGGCCAATATTTTCAAAAGTGTGTAGGGATTTGGGGTCACCCATTTGTTGGGTGCTCAACTTGACACACATTAAATGGGCCTGCCTTTGCCCCTTTAAGAGGTCTCCAGTCGGCACCCTAAAACTGAGGTACCCCAAATCATTAGCCGCTTCTGAAAATCTTGGCATTTGGACTTTGACACTTCGGATGGACTAAAAAAGTGTGAAATGGAAATTAAAGAGAGGGGGAAGTTGCAGTAGTCTTTAGGCTTGGAAAAAAGGTCAAGCAAAGCTTGGGAAAAAAGGTCGTAGCTGGAAAAAAAAAGGTAAGTTGTAAAGAAAGAATACTGGGATTTGGTACATGCTAGATCTAGTGGTACATGCTAGATCTACATGGAGGAGAGCCTGGGTGGCTGAGATAATAGTGGCTTTGTCAACATCAATGGCCATATTGATGGAGGAGGAGAAAGAATCTAGGAGAAAAGATTAGGAGATCAGTGTTAGCCATATTAAATGTCAGAAAGCAGTGGAAATCCGGGAAGAAACGTTGGAAAGAAATGAAGCGGTGCAACCTGGACAGAGAGGGAGAAGTCAGGACAGGAGAGGTGCATTTGAAAGTCATTGGTGTAAAGGCGATAGCAGCAGTCATGGGAGAGGATGTAGTGCATGTGATCTCTAAGAACAGACAGACTGTGACACTGAGTTATGAAGGTTTAGTTTCTGTTGTAGCCCAAATATGGTCTTTTTGTTTGCTTAAAACCTTGTTAGAGTGGGGAAACCAGAGTCCTGGCAATAACAGTCAGGAGAAAAGGGGTGTGGGTGTGTCATATTTTTGTAGCTGGAGCCTACTGACAGATTTTGACAGTTTGCAGACACATACTATCTAACAAAAACTACAAGGAAATATTTCTTTAACCACAATTTCTTCTAAACATCTCTGGATGTAACTTACAGAAAATGTTATTAATTAAATAATAGTCTTTTACAAATTATTTTCAATGTAGTAGGGTGTAGTCTGTCAAATAATAAACACTCCTGTGTCATGAAACATGTCAAAAAGAAATCTACAGCTTCCTTTGTACCTCTCTGTTAGTCTTTTTAACATTTCTTTATTGAGTAGAGTATACAAGGAGTGGCTTAGAGATTACAACTGCATGTAGCAGGAAATAAATTTTACAAACATAAGCCACAAACTGCAAAGGCTCCTTGTGGATATAAGACTCTCCCAGTTCAGAGTCCCATTGACTTTAGTGGAACTCTGCACAGGCAAATCCTTACTTCTGCCTAGAGCCCTTGGCAGGACCAAAGCAATGTGCGGAATAGTCTATTTGATATCATTATATCTAGACAAGAATTAAAATGCTTTTGAAAGTCAAACCCGCTTTTCCTTGATAACACACTTCTGAACTCTGTTTATAAACCATGGAGGCCTTTTCTGATTTGTGTTGCTGTACGAGACATAAAATTGCACAAGAAGAAACAGAAAATTCTCAATATAATTTAGTCCAAAATAATATTAATCTCATAACTCATCATATGACCAGATTCACCTACATCAGGGGTTCTCAGACTGGGGGGTGGGACTCCTCAGGGAGGGGGT
The DNA here is from genome assembly GCF_965140235.1 of Caretta caretta. Taxonomy (NCBI): domain Eukaryota; kingdom Metazoa; phylum Chordata; order Testudines; family Cheloniidae; genus Caretta; species Caretta caretta. The sequence goes on along the minus strand of NC_134207.1, from coordinate 85,894,400 downwards.
CGGGAGGCTATTACATGGGGGAGAGGGGTCGCAAACTGTCAGCCTCCACCCTGAACCCCGCTTTGCCTCCAGCATTTACAATGGTATTAAATATAAAAAAGTGTTTTTAATTTATAAGTGGGGTCACACTCAGAGGCTTGCTATGTGAAATGGAAACCAGTACAAAAGTTTGAGAACCACTGATCGACCTGCTCTGTCTGCTTTGTGTTGCTCCAGCAACATAAGCAGCTGTAAACCCAGTTTAACCTACCAGTTTATTTAGGTGGGGTTGTGGCTACGTTACAGCAGTAGGTGCATATCAGTGATCTGGCCCTTAACTTTTTAAAAGTTAATATAATAAATTATTAATAGAACCCCTCTTCTCATCATGTATTTATAACACAAAAACTAGAGGTGGGCTTCAACCAAAACCTCAGATCCAAACTCCCTTAAATGTTGGCAAATTAAAATTAAAATCAAATTAAAAGCTGTTACGTTTCTCTGTATGCAAAGAGCAGATATTTTACCTTTAGTGAAAATGACCTTTTTTAGATTTAGAAAAAGACAAAACTAAAACCTCTAAGACTTGTGTGTGTCTCCCCTTTAACTTTCTGCACCAAAGTGAACACAAAATGACTGCTTGTCTCTCTGCAGACACCAGAGTTCTTAGCGAATGAAAGGTCATCAAGCACTCACTAAACCATAGAACCGAGGTCTGAATCTGAATGCCAATTCTGCAAATGACAGCCCTCTTTAAAGTGAGCCAAAATAAAATCCCAATCTAAACACACTCTAACTTTTGGAATTTTAAAATTGGGGTTTTAGTGATCTCTAAGAAAAATCAACCAAGTTGCAAAGGACTTCCTTCAGGAATATTTTTCCTTGTGTTTGACCGATGAATAGTCTGAAAGGCAAAGAAAATTCTCTTTGAATAACTGAATCTACCTCATACTTATATCAGATATTCCACCACTTTGGCATCCTGTGGAAATGGTAATCATGCCACTGAATTAGTATTCAGTACTGGAAAGCTTGTAGTCCGCCATTAAAGGGGGAGTCAGGGAATGTGGACGATGGTCAAGAATACTGTAATTGTGGAGTTGGGATAGAATAAGCGGTGAGGTAATGTGTATCTAGAGCTGAACTTTTTCTGTCACAGTAGGCAGGTTCCATGTGTAACTGAGATGCAGCTTTTGTTTGTGTTGTCGCACCCAGGTCAGTAAAACACAGGAAAGGGCTCACCCATCTGGTGGTTGTAACTAAAATTCCCTGTTCCAAATGCATCAAAGATCTTATCATTTCTCAGACCCCAGTTACTTCCTCTCCTCCTACCCCCCACCCCGAAAAAAAATAATGCAACACATTTTCATTTATCTTAAAACTGAAAGAGACTGTATGTTCATTGGCATGTTACTAGCTTACATCAGCTGCAACCAGATGGATTTTCTGTATGGAGAAGCAGAAACATTGCTGCAGCTGTTATTTGCATATCATTTTTAATTAAGACATTTCATGTATCTTTTCATAATGTGGTTTTGGTGTGTTTCTTTCCAGATTAATAACATATTTATATTAGTGCCTTTCTTCCTGAAGAACTTTGAAAACTATATACAGTACCAGACATACAAAAAGCAGCCACTCTGAGTTAGAAGGTTACAGCCAGAGAATTGTGTCAATTTTGGACATGGACAACATCAGGGAAAACCTCTGCTCTTACAAAGCTACCAAGGGCTATTTAATACCTACCCAGAGTAGACAGTATGTTGGGGGTTTTTTAAGGTTTCATTCAAAGGGACCCATAGACAGTAAGACAACCCTGCTGGGATTTGATCCTCTGACCACAGAATTGCTAGGTATTATAGGCCTCATGCGTTACATCAGTAAACCATGCCCCTGCTGTTGTCTTCTCTTCCATGTTGTCTTAAATACTTCAGAACAAAATTAAATTTCCTACAAATTTTCCCATTTGTATTTAGCAATGTTTTTCCTTGTCTGAAATTAAAACTGATATTGACAACTTTCTCTTCCCTTTTTGTGTTGGTCTTAGTTAATTGCTGTTTTGTGCAATAGCAGCATTATGGCAGAACTGCTGAGTGATTAAGATGCATTAGTTAAACTTGTGCTCCCTCTTGCCCTCTGTGACAAGCCCTCTGGCTCTCCAGAAAATAAAACATCAAGGGCCAGATTTTAAAGAAATAAGGGGCAAATCAAATTGGCCAAGCAGCTAGAGTAACACACACGCATTTCTATGTGACAGGAGAAAATTGTCTTTTTTTCAAAGATTTAATGATTTTTGAAGACCTCCCCTTATGCTCATTCTGGGAGGATGTGAAATGTCAGGAACTTGCAGGGGGAGGCAGTTGTATTCTTCTGAGTCATACTGGTTTTTGCCTGGAAGGCAGGTCTCACTAGCTCCAATCTATGGTACAGAAGGGTTCATGTGTTTAAGAGGGGAAGGGTAGAACTAGGGGCAGAAATACAGATGGGCCTTGGTGGGAGAAACCCAAAGGACAAAGTCAAGCTCAGGAGAAAACATACACTGCAGTTGCAGTTTAGGGAAAAGACAAAACTCAGGAAGAGGTTCATTTTGAATACTGGGGGGTGGCGTGTGCATGCACATATGCACACAAGCACGCATGTTGTAAGAGTGATCTGTAGACTCTGCCTGTTCACTGTATGTATACTTGCAGTGCCCCACCAGGCCTGCGGTCATATATACTGTATATTGTATAGTGAGTTTTTCCTACTATATTTCAAAGAGTGATATTGCACGGAGAGCTACCCAAACTGTTGTGATTAGAAAATCATATTTACACAGTAACAATCATCACTCAGTTCTGTCTCCGCATAATCTGCAGAAATGCAGAAAAAGTTGCACAGATAGGCATGTGTCTTAATTATGCACAGATTTGAACATGTCATGCAGGCCTAATATCCCCCATGGCAGGCTGTGCATTCACATGGGTTTTCAATTCTCAGTTGATGTGGGTAAATGGCATGCAACATTTTGAAAAGCTAGGTTCTATGTAAAGAGTAGCTTTTTAAAAATTAGCAGCAGATTTATATATATAAAAAAAAACAAGATGATACTGGGCCTGATTCTCCTAAGTGATACCACTGTAATTCCATTGACCTCAGTGGATTTTATTCCTGATTTATACTGGCATACATGAGGAAAATTAAGCCCTTGGAATCTGCAGACCATTCCACAGCAGATTATAGTATACAAAAATATTTGACTATAACAACAACATATATATACAGAAATGTAGTGCCTTCCATCTTGAAAATGTAAAACATTTTAGAGATGTGGGCCTCTTCTGAAGGCCTCAGGGATCATCCATTTACCACCAGCATTTGTTAAAGGATACCCTCTTTCAGGATATTTCATATGATTTTTAAAATAACATTTTTCATTGTGGTTTATATAAAAAAAGATTTTAAACCCTTGGAAGCTCATTTCTGCCATCTTTGTGCATGCACACTGATTTATCACTGCGAAGTAGCTCATGAGTACTGGACTGCTAACATTTATTTATTCTTTTAAGAGTCAAACACTCACTGAATATATTTTTAAAAGCACATATAAAGAAATAGCTGTGCTTTGCACAGAAATAAAATAAAGGTTATAGCGCTCAGCCCTTCCAACTTCAGTGTCTATTTTTAAATAAAGTAAAGAAGCTTTTCTTCTTCAAGTGATTGCATATGTCCTTTACAGTAGGTGTGTGCGAATCTCATACTCCAATACTGGAGAGTTTTCTTTAGCTGTACTCGTAGGGGCAGCCATACCTGTGCCCAGGTGCCTCTGATGCTCTGAGCAGAGAGCATAAAGGGTAGAGAAGTAGTTCTCAACCTGTGGCCCATGGGCTGCTTGCGGCCCAATCAGTGCACATGTGCGGCCCATGTGACATCCTCAGGGCCATATAGATAGAATCATAGAAATTTAGGGTTGGAAGAGATCTCAGGAGGTGATCTAGTCCAACCCCCTGCTCAAAGCAGGACCAACACCAACTAAATCATCCCAGCCGGGGCTTTGTCAAGCCGGGCCTTAAAAACCAATAAGGGTGGAGATTCCACCACCTCCCTAGGTAACCCATTCCAATGTTTCACCACCTTCCTAGTGAAATAGTGTTTCCTAATATCCAACCTAGACCTCCCCCACTGCAACTTGCGAGCATTGCTCCTTGTTCTCTCTGTGATGGGTTCAGTCACAGAGACTTCCTTGGGACTGTCATCTGACGTGTTGGAATTACCTCTGAGCCCATTTTCCCTGCCAGCTTGGGACTCCAGAACCCTGCCTTGTTGAGCCAGACATGCTAGCCTGCTGCAACACAGACCCAGGTCTGGTCCATGCCCCCAAAGCTGCAGACTTTAACTAACAACTGCTCAGTAGGTTACTTGCTTCCAGCACCCAGACACCCAGCTCCCAATGGAATCCAAACCCCAAATAAATCTGTTTTACTCTGTATAAAGCTTATACAGGGTAAACTCTAAATTGTCCGCCCTCTATAACACTGATAGAGAGATATGCAAAGCTGTTTGCTCCCCCAGGTATTAATCACTTACTCTGGGTTCATTAATAAACAAAAGTGATTTTATTAAGTATAAAAAGTAGGATTTAAGTGGTTTCAAGTAATAACATACAGAACAAATTAAGTCACTAAGCAAAATAAAGCAAAAACACACAAGTCTAAGCCTAATACATTAAGAAACTGATTATAGGTAATATCTCACCCTCAGAGATGTTCCAATAAGCTTCTTTCACAGACTAGACTCCTTCCTAGTCTGGGCCCGATCCATTCCCTTAGTACAGTCCTTGTTAGTTCCAGCAGACATCATAGGTGTTAAGCAGGGGCTTTCTCATGACTGGCCGCCCCCTTTGTTCTGTTCCAACCCCTTTTATAGCTTTGGCACAAGGCGGGAATCTTTTGTCTCTCTGAGTCCCCACCCCTCCTTCTAAATGGAAAAGTACCAGATTTAAGGTGAATTTCATTATCAGGTGACACAGTCACATGTCCCTGTGAAACCTCATTCTTCATTACCCACAGGCTTGCCCACATGTACATAGGAAGGCTTGCAGGTGAATAAGCCATTTACAACCAATTGTCCTAGTCAATGGGAGCCATCAAGATTCCAAACCACCATTAATGGCCCACACTTTGTATAACTACAATAGGACCTCAAAGTTATACTTGATATTTCTAGCTTCAGATACAAGAATATACATGCATACAAATAGGATGAACACACTCAGTATTATAAGCTTTGTAATGAAACCTTACCAGAGACCTTTTGCATAAAGCATATTCCAGTTACATTATATTCACATTCATAAGCATATTTTCATAAAGCATATGGAATGCAATGTCACACTGTCATCTGCCACCACTGAGAACAACCGAGCTCCATCCTCTTTGGACTCCCCCTTCACTCTTCTCTTCTGCAGACTAAACAAGCCCAGTTCCCTCAGCCTCTCCTCCGTAAGTCATGTGTCCCAGCCCCCTGATCATTTTCGTTGCCACTCTCTCCAGATGTCCACATCCTTTCTATAGTGGGGGGCCAAAAACTGGAAGCAGTACTCCAGATGTGGCCTTACCAGTGCTGAATAGAGGAGAATAATCACTTCCCTCGATCTGCTGGCAGTGCTCCTACTAATGCAGCCCAATATGCCATTAGCCTCCTTGACAACAAGGGCACACTGCTGACTCATATCCAGCTTCTCATCCACTGTAATCCCCAGGTACTTTTCTGCAGAACTGCTGCTTAGCCAGTCGATCCCCAGCCCGTAGCGATGCATGGGATTCTTGCTTCCTAAGTCCAGGACTCTGCACTTCTCCTTGTTGAACTGTGGGAGACTGCAGCAAAAGCTTTGCTAAAGTCAAGATATATCACATCCACTGCTTTCCCCATATCCACAGAGCCAGTTATCTCATCATAGAGGGCAGTCAGGTTGACTTGCCCTTGATGAATCCATGTTGACTGTTCCTGATCACCTTCTTCTCCTCCACGTGCTTCAAAATGGTTTCCTTGAGGACCTGCTCCATGATTTTTCCAGGGACTATATTATTATATACAGTATATATATATATAGATAGTATATATATTGTGTAGATGTGGCCCACATAACACACAGAGACCACCCCATTCTCCCTTCAGTTCCTCTTTACCATCCCTGGTCAGTGGTGGCCATGTGCTGTCAGTTGTTCCTCTGTGAACATGCAGTTAGTGATTTTGGCTAGGTTTCAGAGTAGCAGCCATGTTAGTCTGTATCCGCAAAAAGAAAAGGAGTACTTGTGAAAGCTTAAGATCAAATAAATTTGTTTGTCTCTAAGGTGCCACAAGTACTCCTTTTGATTTTGGCTAGTTAGTAGTACTCATTTTGGGGGTCCTCAAACTCCCTTTTCTTTCTTCCTTTCACTGTTGGTCAGTCAGTGGATTCTGGGCAGCATAGGTTCCCTGACTTCAAAGCTTGCTCTGAATGTCACAAGCCAGTGTCAGTGAGTGACCCTCACTCTTGCTGTCTGAAATGCTTGGAGGAGGATCATATCAGGGCCAGGTGTCCAGTTTGCCAAGGCTTCAAGTCAACACCTAAGAAGCTAAGAGAAGAACGCTTCAGGTATATTCTGATGGATGCCACGCTTTCCCTGGCATTGGTCAGTTAGAAAGGAGTTTCTGCCCATCCAGGAGTGCTCTCCCAGCCTTCGTCAAAGCACTCCTCAGAAAGACATAAGCACTCAGAGCCCTCTCAACCTCTGAAGCCAAAGAAAGGGGTGGCTTCCACTTCAGAACTGAAGGTAGAGTGCCTGTCGTCTCACTGCCCCACAGTACCACTCCCTATTGGTTTCAGAGTAACAGCCGTGTTAGTCTGTATTCGCAAAAAGAAAAGGAGTACTTGTGGCACCTTAGAGACTAACCAATTTATTTGAGCATGAGCTTTCATGAGCTACAGCACACTTCATCGGATGCAACCCCTATTGGCTTAATCACAGCAGAGCCATTGAATCCAGTTACCAAGCCAGAACTGTCGAGGCCAGCTGCTCCTTTAGAGCAGGTATTAGACCATCACTCTTGATCACAGTGGGGCAAAGGTCTGTCTTGGTACTGACCACCCTGGAGGCCTACGCATCTGCAAAAGATCTCTTGAGCCTCTTGGTATGGCCCTCGCCAGTTATTCAGACTGATAACATCTAATCCAGTGACAACTAGGTTCTTAAAAGCTGTAGATAGACTTTTCACACCTTCTCTAGGGACCCTACTCCACAATCTGATTTGAACTTAACCATTAGCCTCCTGCTCATGGTTACAATTTTCAGTGAAGGGGGCCTTTTCGTAGCCACCATGTCCATGAAGAGAGTAGGAGAGCTGCATGCCTAGTAATGGATCCTTCAAACACTCTTTTCTTCAAGGACAAGGAACAGCTTAGGCCACATCCTAAATTTCTTTCAGAAGTAATATCTGACTTTAATCTCAGCCACTCTATTTATTTAAAAAGTAAAGGAGTACTTGTGGCACCTTAGAGACTAACCAATTTATCTGAGCAAAAGCTTTTGTGAGCTACAGCTCACTTCATCGGATGTAGCTCACGAAAGCTTATGCTCAGATAAATTGGTTAGTCTCTAAGGTGCCACAAGTACTCCTTTTCTTTTTGCGAATACAGACTAACATGGCTGCTACTCTGAAATCTATTTATTTACAGGTTTGCTTTCCAAAGCAAAAGTCTCAGACTCTGCATGTTTGCTAAGCCCAGACATTTTATCTAGACAGAGCAAAGCCCCTTCATGTATCTTCCCATCTGTTCATCTCCTACCCATAACAAATGAGGGGGCATCCTGTGACGGCACAACGGTTGCACAAATGGATCACCAGCTGTATTGCCATGTGCTACAATGCCAAGGATTGCATCCAATGAAGTGAGCGGTAGCTCATGAAAGCTTATGCTCAAATAAATTTGTTAGTCTCTAAGGTGCCACAAGTACTCCTTTTCTTAATGCTAAGGATGTTACTCCTCCAGAAAAATTGTCAACCAGAGCTCACTCAGCATCCATGACGTTTATGAGTAAGGTCCTGATGGTAGACATTTGCAGAGCAGCAATGTAGTCCACAGTCCATACTGTTGCTAGACTTTATGCACTTACTCACACATCAAGGGAAGATGCTAATGTAGGGAAAGCCGTTCTCATGTTCCTCTTCCAGTGAGACTCCCAGCCCCACTTTCACTGGAAACTGCTTGTGAATCACCTAATTTAATGGACATATGCAGTCACTCAAAAAAGAAAGAACACTTACCTTCTTAACTGTTGTTCTTTGAGATATGTTGCATACATCCATGACACGACCCACCCTACTTCCCCCAAAGCACCAGAGTCTTTCGTTTAAGGATCCAGTATGAAGGAACTGAGAAGGGATGGGGGGCTCCCTACCCTTTATACCCTCATCTTAGAGCACAAGGAGCAGCAGGGTGCAGGCATGCCACCCATATGATACTATTAGGCAAAACTTCCTGGCATCGGTGCATGAAACATACATACACATCTAGTGTCATGGACATGTGCATCACATTTGGAAGAACAATGGTTACAAACAGGGGCAGCTAAGTTCAAACTCTATAAAACAAGAGGGGGAAAGGTTTTGTCCTACAATGCTTTTATATTTTAGTCTGGCTCTGTAGTTCAGGGTTTTTTAAAAAAAAAAGATTGATCGGAAATGGGAAAAATAGGAAGGAAATTTTTAAAACAATCTTGTCCTTTTGAGATGACGTTTTTGATGAACAGGTCAAATCAGCAGGTTCCCAATCTCAGAGAAAGCAGATGCAGTGGCCTAGTTGGTTGCTAATATACCTCACACTCTTATCATGTATAGAAAAGTTTCAGAGTAACAGCCGTGTTAGTCTGTATTCGCAAAAAGAAAAGGAGTACTTGTAGCACCTTAGAGACTAACCAATTTATTTGAGCATGAGCTTTCGTGAGCTACAGCTCACTTCATCAGATGCATACCGTGGAAACTGCAGAAGACATTATATACACACAGAGACCATGAAACAATACCTCCTCCCACCCCAGTGTCCTGCTGGTAATAGCTTATCTAAAGTGATCATCAGGTGGGCCATTTCCAGCACAAATCCAGGTTTTCTCACCCTCCACCCCCCCACACAAATTCACTCTCCTGCTGGTGCTAGCCCATCCAAAGTGACAACTCTTTACATAATCAAGTCGGGCTATTTCCTGCATAAATCCAGGTTTTCTCACATCCCCCCCACCCCCATACACACACAAACTCACTCTCCTGCTGGTAATAGCTCATCTAAACTGACCACTCTCCAAGTTTAAATCCAAGTTAAACCAGAACATCTGGGGGGGGGGGGGTAGGAAAAAACAAGAGGAAACAGGTTACCTTGCATAATGACTTAGCCACTCCCAGTCTCTATTTAAGCCTAAATTAATAGTATCCAATTTGCAAATGAATTCCAATTCAGCAGTTTCTCGCTGGAGTCTGGATTTGAAGTTTTTTTGTTTTAAGATAGCGACCTTCATGTCTGTGATTGCGTGACCAGAGAGATTGAAGTGTTCTCCGACTGGTTTATGAATGTTATAATTCTTGACATCTGATTTTCTTTGTTAGGCCTGTCCTGTAGTAGGTAACTTCCACCATGATTTCAACAATTTCCATCCCACCACCTTTTCTTATTGTACTCCTTTTCTTATTGTAGGGAGAGTGGTCACTTTGGATAGGCTATTACCAGCAGGAGAGTGAGTTTGTGTGTGTGGTTTTTGGAGGGGAGTGAGGGGGTGAGAGAATCTGGATTTGTGCAGGAAATGGCCCACCTTGATTATCACACACATTGTGAAGAGAGTGGTCACTTTGGATGGGCTATTACCAGCAGGAGAGTGAGTTTGTGTGGGGGGGGCGGAGGGTGAGAAAATCTGGATTTGTGCTGGAAATGGCCCAACTTGATGATCACTTTAGATAAGCTATTACCAGCAGGACACTGGGGTGGGAGGAGGTATTGTTTCATGGTCTCTGTGTGTATATAATGTCTTCTGCAGTTTCCACGGTATGCATCTGATGAAGTGAGCTGTAGCTCACGAAAGCTCATGCTCAAATAAATTGGTTAGTCTCTAAGGTGCTACAAGTACTCCTTTTCTTTTCATGTATAGAAAAGTCAACTAAATGGGATAAAGTGGGATATCGTCAGAAAACATGCTCTTCTAAAAATATTTGCTTCTGTTATATTAGTAAATTTCACTTCTCAAATGAAATGAATTTCACTCCTGAAATTCACTACATTAATTAAACACCAGTGTTGTACACACAAAGATTCCATTACTGTGACAAACTACCTTTGAATTGTATGACTATCTAATTGTTTTATGTTGAGGGGTTTTAATAATTCTGTTCCCTGATCATTCTAGGATGGGACTGATTTCATCTACACCGTTCCTGTGTTCCAAAAGCCTGCCTGACCCAAATTTAGGCCAAACCATTTTGAATCATTGCTCTTATCAGATCTCAAAAGCTAACCAAAGTTAAGCTGGTTAGCACTTTGATGGGAGATCTCTACAAAACAAAGGTAGCAGCAGGAAGTTGGGTTGGTGATTCACTAAGTTGCACTCTTCCCTCTGCATCAATTAAGCATGTCTGCACTTGGAAATTTACTAAAATAGCTATAGAATAAGTGGCTGTATGAACACTTATTCCAGAATAAGAGTTCCTTTTCCATTTTGAAAGTGATAATTATTCTGGAATAACTATTTAAGTAAATTTCCAACTGTAGACAAGCCCTAATGAACCAGTGCTTCAGTGTGGTGCCCAGGCGAGATTGCATTTGAGCAGTGGGTGACACTAATGTGATTTTTAGATATATGTGGTGTATATATCCTTTCAGATCCTTTATGATAAAAGGTGCTAGACAAATGTAAATTATATGATCATTATTACTAACCTGAGCTGGTTGAATTACTCATTGTGACTAACATTCATTGCAAATTTATCCCTTTTCCCTGATTGCAGATGCTTCATTGATTTTTATAAATCTATTTGTTGTTCATAATTAGTCCACAAGCAGTTTATCAAACAAATTTTAGTCTGTGGATTATTCATGAACTGTTCACTATTTGTCCTTTGTGTTCTGTGATTGGTCATCTACCAATGGTAATGTTTCCTCTCCCTGATTGGATGAGAATAACAAATAGTGAATAAACTCATGCCAGAGTTGGCATGCACATATAGGTGTCAATCTGTAAAACAGCCATTCCCAAAGCATTAATGCAAACAAAAATTCAAGTCACACAAATGTTTGCAAATGGCAAACAACAAAAGGTGTGAGCATGGTCAAATAGAACAGCTGTTTCAAATCTGAATCAATGGTGGCTGGCACTGTTTTGCAGTATTCTACCAGCTCTCTCAATATTCTGCTGTAATCTCTGTTTTATAATTTCTGTAGGAAAGTAAAAAGAAATGTTGAATTATGTGATTAGTTATGGCTAACTGATTTGGACACAGGATCCAGACTTGAAGGTAGAGGATGCTTTCTCTTTTAAATTCCATGTGTTCTACCTTCCTCAGCCAGCATCAAAGGTTGTCTTCTGGGGCAGCACTGGCCAGTGAAGTCCCAGAATATGAAATATTGACTGCAGAAGAGACACCAGACCTAGAGAAAGAATATATTTGTGTAGATAGTGGGACCTGTTAGAGGTGGGACTCAGGAAGAGGAAGCAAAGAGCCAGTGCTGAAAGTTGTGGGGAGAGAAAGGAAAAATGGGAGAAAGAAAAGGTGTTTTATTTGAAAATCTGATTCAGTCTTCCTCTCACCTTAGTTTACAAAAATGTGTTACAAGCATTTGTGGGATTCTATGAATTTGTGGGATTAATTTTGCAGGAGTTTGCAAAGATTTTATGTGAGTTTGTGATCTCCACAAGTGTTTCCATAGGTTAAAAATGGTCTAAATAGTTCAAATTGTCAACGTCCAATGTATTTTTATTTGGGGGGGGAGGGATGTATCTTTTAACTGATGGCCCAGCCTTAACTTTCAATTATGCAAGCATAAAAATGTATCTTTAGGTTCCTATATTCATGTGAATTTCAGAAATCCTGAAACAATTGTGTTGGGTAGGGGTGAATGAGGGATAGTGTTCATCCAGGCTGAATTCCTAAATCTTTGCTTTAGATAAGTTGCAGTTGAATCTTGTGGGGCAAATTGGGTTGGAGCGGAGGGGGATGAAGAGAGAGAAATATATAATCAAATCATCAACAGTCTCTCTACTATAATGGTGCTACTTTGTAATGCTGGGAACTATGGTAAGTATACCTTGGGTTTTGCCACTGGAATGACATGAGATACATTCAAATTTCGGGGCAGCATGTTCATCATCTTGACAAAATTTAAAATTCCTTTGTTGTGAAATTGACATTATTTTTAAAAAATTATGAAGGTAGATAAAGTGTAGCTGGCAGCCCATTATCACAGGCAGCTGATGCTGAGTATGTAGCCTGCACAGAAGTTACAAGATTTTATGTCTGAAGTCTCTTACATGCAGTGGATTCGAATTTCCTCAGGGACCCCGGGCCCCCACTCCCACCATTGCATAACCCATTTTACATGCATTTCTTCAGGGATATTGTTGGGGTTAGGGGGAAAAAAAGAAAATGTCTTTCACTCAGCTCTTGTTGAGGCTGGTTTTACCCTTTCTCTTTTCGTGTTTCCCAGGATCCCAATCCTTCCTTGTCTAAATCTTTTACTTTCTGAAACAACAGGGAGTGGCTACTGCCCTTGTGTTAGCCCAGGATTCCAGACAATAGGTGATTTCTGAGCTGTGAGTTATTGAAATGGTCTTATCTGTTTCCTGGGGTGATAGTAAAAGAGATGTCAATATAACCTCTTTTGTGCTGATGACATGACACCTGCAATGACACCTGCAAGGTGCTGAGCACTGTAGCTCTGATCCAGCAAAGCACTTAAGCATGTGACTAAACCCATTCGCTTCAAGAGGATTACTCATATGCTTAAAGTTAAGCAGGTGCTTAAGTGCTTTGCTGGATCAGGGCCAAAGTGCTCAGCACTGTGAAGAAGCCCTAGGAAAACTCTCTTTCAACATAATCAAGTAGTTTGCTAAAGAATAATATAGGCAGCTACTTAAAATATTAAACTGCATCTTACATACTTTATGCTAAATAACTTGTTTATTAAGTTTATCTAACAAAAAAAAACAACAATGAGGAGTCCTTGTGGCACCTTACAGACTAACAAATTTATTTGGGCATAAGCTTTCATGGGCTAAAACCCACTTTATCAGATGCATGGAGTGGAAAATAGAGTACGCAGGTATAAATACACAGCACATGAAAAGACAGGAGGTGGGGGGGTCAGTGCTAACGAGGCCAATTCAATCATGGTAGATGTGGTCCATTCCCAGCAGTTGTCAAGAAGGTGTGAGTATCAACAGAGGGAAAATTAATTTTTTTAGTGACCCAGCCACTCCCAGTCTTTATTTGGGCCTAATTTGATGGTGATTTGGAATTAAGTTTGCAAATTAATTCCAGTTCTGCAGTTTCTCACTGAAGTCTGTTTTTGAAGTTCTTTTGTTGAAGAATGGCCACTTTTAAGTCTGTTATTGAGTGTCCAGGGAGATTGAAGTGCTCTCCTACTGGTTTTGAATGTTACAATTCTTGATGTCTGATTTGTGTCCATTTATTCGTTTGTGTAGAGACTGTCCAGTTTGTCCAGTGTACATGGCAGAGGGGCATTGCTGGCACATGATGGCATATATCTGAACAACCTCAGTGCTGACAAACATACAATTCTTATGGAACAATACACACTCCTAAGTTCACTACATGTATCTAAATATATCTATCACATGTATAACTTCTCTAAGATGAGGTTCTACTCTGAAAAGCAAATTCGTAAAAATGGCCTCATTTTTATTGTGTTTCAGAGATTTCTGGATCAAAGGTGTTCAGTTTACAGGTAAAAAATATGCCAGTTCTGCAAACTCAGCCTGGGTTCTAAAAGTGAAGCTGGGTTCTTTCCATTCCATGCACTGTCATCAGTAATACAAGTTCATTTACACCTGTACAGACTTCAGTGGGGTAGCACAGGTATAATTTATTAGAATTTAGGGCTTGTCAACACACAAAAGTTGTACCAATGTAGCTAAGTCTGTTTCAAAACCAATAAACTGAGTTCAGTTGGGGTCAATTTCTTGTGTGGACACTTTTATTTCAGCCCGATTTTGATTTAGTTTAATTTTTAATAGCCTAATCCAGAATAAAATTATCCATGCAAGAGGTTGGTTTGGACCAATTTAACCTAATTGGTTTCTAAAGCAGTTTACTTAAATTGGTGCTCAAACAATGGATAGACCATCCCCTTGAAACAATTCTGTTCATGATGCACACAATAAAATAGAATCATGCTCATTCCATCATAATTGAATTGGCTTTGCAGGGCTATTGGGAGTAAAAAACGGTAAAAATTTGTGTTTTGTTGCTCACGTCAGCAGTAATTACTCTGAATTCACAAATGGAGCTGTTCTTTTGAGGAGGAGGAAGGAGCAGTTATATTTGCATTCAGCGAAGAATCAGCAGTGGTTACCAACCGGTAGATCACAATTGACTGGTTGATCCTGGAGCCTCTGACAGTCGATCACGATCTCTGGCCACTAAAAGTCCAACAGCACAGCAGGGCTAAGGCAGGCTCCCTGCCTTCCCTGGCCCGATGCTGCTCCTGGTAGCTGTTGTCACATCCCTGCAGCCGCGTGGCCCCTGGGGGGGGTGCAGGGAGTCTCCACATGTTATTCCTGTCTGCAGGCACCGCCCCCGCAGCTCCCATTGGCTGGAATGGGGAACTGTGGCCAATGGGAGCTGCGGGTTGGTGCCTTGAGCCACACTGCCCACTCCCCAGTGGCCACAGCGACCTGCTGGCTGCTTCTAGGAGTGATGCGGGGCCAGGGCAGACAGGGAGCCTGCCTTAACCCTGCTGCGCTGCTGCCTGGGAGCCACCTGAGGTAAGCACTGCCCAGAGGGAGTCTGCACCCCTCCCACACCCCAACCACCTGCCCCAGCCTTGAGTCCCCTCCCAGAGCCAGCACCCCAAACACCCTCCTGCACCCTAACCCCTTGCCCCAGGCTCAGCCCAGAGCCCCCTCCCATGCTCCGAACTCCTCAACCCCAGCTCAGAGCCTGCACCCCAAACCACTGCCCCAGCCTGGTGAAAGTGAGTGAGGGTGGGGGAGAGCGAGCGATGGTGGGAGGGGGCTGGAGGGAGCAGGGTGGGGCCTCAGGGAAGGGGCGGGGTAGATTCTGGATTGCGCTTAAATTCAAAAAGTCATTTTGTGTGTAAAAAGGTTGGAGACCACTGCTTTAAATTGTCAATAGTCCAGTTAAAGATGGTTGTTGTGAAGTGGTTAAAGCAGTCCATGCTTGCAGTGAAGTACTTAAAACACAGATGGACAGATATGTTAATATCCAACCCAATTATCTGTGAGTAATTTGATCATATGGCGTCTAATTGGCTAAATCAAGTAATCTAGTACCTGAAAGACACATGAATTCTTGTGACTGTATGCAAAGACATTACCTATAGATTTTTCACGGTTCCCAAACGTTTGTACCATTGACTGACCCTTTCCACACTGCAAGCTTCTGAGTACAACATCCCCTCCCTTCTAAATTAAAACACATTTTATAAAAACACTATTATAAATGCTGGAAGTGAAGCGGAGTTTGGGGGTGGAGGCTGACAGCTCGCTAGCCCCACGTAATAACCTCACGACCCCCTGAAGGGTCATGACCGCCAGTTTGAGAACCCCATTCTAGTCTGACCTCCTGTATAAATAACATAGGCCATAGAATAGAATTCCTGCATCGAGGCCAATTACTGCTGGTAGAGCTAGCTATTTCTAAAATGACTGGCTGAAATTGCAGCTTTGATTGTTTCATCAGCATTCATCAGGTAGAGAGGAGATAACAGAAGAGCAGCAAGAACAAAAAATTGCTCCTTAGTTGAACTGTGAAGGAGGTCGTGACCTGCAGTGCTTTCTTTTATGAGAAGTTTAGTAAACGATGAGCCTGATTCTGAGCTCCTTACAGGACTATTAACCAGTTTCACTGAACTTAGTTCTGATTTACATTGGCTACCCGTATGTTGACTGTGGCCCCTTATACATTTTAAGTATTCTTTCCAGTTGTGTGTAAATGGGGGCATGGGTGAAAATGGCTAATGCCATAATCTTTTCATGCATATATTGAATAAAAATGATTAAAATGGCACCTAAGTTGCACCTGCAAAAAATATAGACGTATACAATAAAGTAACTGCACTTAGAATCCTCATTGGCATGTTCAGAATGGGTATTGTGGCATAGAAACAGGTGCTTGTTTCTGCTAGATTTCAAAAGTGCTCAGCAACCACAGTTGGGGTCAGATTTTTGACAGGGTTCTGCTCCCATTTAGGCATCTAACTAAGGTTTAATGTCAAGTGCTCAGCACCCAAATATCTCCCATTGTGACACACACGGCCAGATTTTCATAAAAGTGTAGCGCTCAATGTGCTAGGTCACCATTAGGGCCCAGTTTTCAAAAGAGCTCAGCTCTTATTTAGGCGTCAACATAAGCGACCAGATTTTCAAAACCAGTTTGGGTGCTGAGCGGTTTTGAAAATCTGGCCCGAATTGTGGGTGCTGAGCACTTGAAAAAAAGTCCAGCCCCAGGGTTGCCACCTCCAGGGTGCAGAAAACCAGCTGCCAGCCACCCCCACCAACAAAAGGAGTCCGAGTGTCAACTATGGCTAATTTCCCCCCGAAGAGCCCCTGTCTCCCCTCCCGTTCCTTATCCCTGCCTGCTGGTGAGCACCGGGTCCATCCTACTTCCCAGTGCCTAAGGAGCCACAACAGTTTCAGCAGGTTGAGGACCTGGCCCAGAGAGGGAGATCCAGGCGCTGTCCATGTTCCTGCCATGTGACATGCATAGCAGTTACAAGCCTGCTGTGTGGATGCACAGCTTACAGGGAACGTTGGTCCCAAGTGAGGGGGAAAAGGGTCATTAAAGCTTTTCACCAGAAAGTGGCAAAGCAATACAAAAACTGGTAATCTTATCCAAAGCTGAGTTATTCTGAAAGTGGGCCCGTGGTGTATGCATATGCAGGTTTTTGACACTCAAATACCTGTTTGTGCATACTTTGAAAATTTAGCCCATTTCAATTTATTGACAATATTACCTGATAGAAAGTGCTGGGAACTCTTTGGTGTTTATGTGCATTGTAGTAAAACATAACACAAATAAAATACCAGTGTCCAATAAAGGGTTTTGCTGGAGACATGCAGCTCCTAGAAGATGTACAGGAAAAGGACCTGATCTCTTTAAAAAGCAGGTTATTACATTCATCAACTGCAGTGTTATTAACTCCCATTTTTAATATAGTTTCTTCTCTTCACTCTAAAAGCTTTTTTTATTGAACAAATTTATGGTATTCAAAAAAGTTTTTCAATTTCTTACTGTAATGTTTGTGACCACGTTTAAGTTCTGTACCATAACGTACTTTTCAAGGACTCTTTTTCATCTAATATTTCATATATTGCTCTTGTCTTCTTCAAATAAATCAATGGGGTTTGAGGAGGAATTTAAGTTCAGAAAGAATTAAGAAAGCTCACTGAATTAAGCTGTAGCTCAAACGGCGTTTCCCTGATTAGCTCAGTTTAACACTGTAAAGTTGAAAAGAGAGGGTAAATAATTTACAGACTGACTAAACAGGACAGTAATGCTGGATTCCACACACACAACCCCCTGTTGCAGCCTTGTGTAATGATTTCATACCTTATGTCAACTAACAGAAGTAACAGTCTTCTGTTTTTTCTTCCCTTCCCAACACACCCCAATTTCACTGAGCATAGAGGTTTGTTTTTTATTGTGTATAACCTGCCACAGTGGTTTTAAACCAGTTTCCTTTCGAGAGAATCTGTCTGGAAGAGTGCCACATTATTGTTTTATAGTGGTTCTGTGATTCTGCTGTTCTCAACTTCTTTTTTCCCAAGTGGTTTACCAGTAGCACAAAGGTTAATGAGAAGTCATCAGCCTGAGTGAATTCCCATTCAGTTGTCCATTGATGTATGTAGGTTACTGGCTGATTTGATGTTATCCATAGAGTCCTTGTGTAAAGTAGAAACTCTCTCTTTCTCTCTCTCTCTCTCTCTCTAAATAGTTTAATATTCCTCAGACAATTACTGGCTGGCACAGGTCAAAGCAGAGGCAAGTGCCATTCATTTGCTTTGTTACTTCACTAGACAGGATGTTAACGCAAATGCGCTCATTTTCATTCACTGCGATGAATTGTGGATTTGACCATGCACAGTATACAGATCTATTTTATCTATGTCCTTCAGATAAGAGAAAATCAAAGTCGTAACTACTTGAAACCCTTAAAGATTACATTGCATTTTTTTCATGAGTAAGGTGTTATACTCTGTTCTAGCCGAGTTGTAATTTAGATAATTACATTCAGTCTACATAAAACTCCCCCTACAGTTTCAATTGTGTATGGTTTTCTTTACTTCCCCTACAGCTGTTGTGTAATGTCTGCTGTGTACTGTTAACCTTCTGCTCTGTTTCAGCACAAGGGGGCTAAATTTCAGTAACAAGTGAATGACGTGTGCATATAATTCCTTATATGTAATTATTAGATGGTAGCAATATCCATGTAATAAATTGCACATAGACTCCTTTCGTGGCCTCACTTGCACTCCGCACACTAATTTATCTCTGCAGGGACAGTGATTACATTTCTGAACATCACAGCAGCTTCAAACAGCTAAGGGGGGGAAAGAAAAAAACATGCCAGAGAAATATTTTCATCTTTTCTGCTCAGTACAGTTTGAGTTGCAGGGTAGCCTTATTCAGCCTTGTAGTTGTGACAAGTTTCTGGTCTCATTTCTTGCTTCACTGCAGGGCTAGAAATTGCTGCTCTATGTGACATGTAAGCATACCCAGAATACATGATGGCTTTACTGGCTCTCATTTGGGATGATACCCATAACTGACACTGATATGCTCACAGTCAATTTAGAATATCTTATGGAAGGCTTTATTTCAGTTTTGTTTTTAATTATAAAGCTTTGCTGCCTCAGCAGCCGTCTGCCATTCAGAAATAAGGAAGTTTTTTTTATTAAGAAAGCATAAACATTGAATGTGTACTAACAAAAGTATATAAAATATGTGCCCAAACCAAAATTCCAGTTCCTGGCACTCCCCCACACTTGGATGGAACAGGGTAGAGTGTGGGTAGGAGAGAAGGAGGTTGACATCTTAGTTGTAATCCACATTTCGTGTCTGGGTCCTATCTCTGTAACAGGCCAAATCAAAACCCTAAGCCCAAATACCCTAGAATTTGGGGAGTTTTCGAATCTGAATTACAACTCTCAGGCTGGTTTCTTAGTTTGTAAGATCTTTACCAGTGGGTCCCTGTCTACCCACGTGCTGTACAGCATCTGGGTGGGATATATGGGCACTACGTAATACAGTACAGATATTTAACAATAGTTAAATGAGAAAAGTGGCCACCATCTATAGGTTATGTGGCCAAGTAACTATGTTTACCTTATAGTTTAATAATTTGTGTTATATAAGTACTGATTAACCCTTTTACTGCACCCTGTAAATTGTGGACTTAATTGCTTCCCCCCCCCCCCCGCCATGAGACAGTGACTATTAGTTACTTAACTTTAAATCTGCATTCACTTATTCTTCCTTTTGCTAACCATGCTTATGTGAAATTGTCAAATTAGACAGGGAATTGCATGGCTTACATATCTTCTCATTTGCACTGTCCAAAATACTGTCTGAAACTGATCCCATTGCACAGCTCGATCTGTCTGCCTGCGGGTTTAGTAAAGCACCCATCACTGGTTTATACAACAAGCCTGTGATTGCATGCTCGTGTTTGTTCCCTAGCATTCTTCTCCCTAGTGAGCTTGTTTAAACAACAGAAGTGCTCTTACAATGAAAAGTTTGAATTCAAGTCTTGATATTAAGCAAGCCTGGGGTTTTTTTTAAACCATTGGACTTCCTTCTGGCCTGGGCGGTTGACACTCCTTGTTGCAAATTCCTGTCCTGTGAGTTAGTACTTCGGAAACATTAGCTAGTAAAAGAAACACTCTCACTTCTTTTCCACCTTGGAAAAAATTCTGTCCCACCAGGTATTTGGGATCAAAATATCACAAGTAGTCATGCCACAAAAATAGGAAAAGAGCAAAAATAATGATTAGGACATTTTTCGTTAGTCCATTAATACAAATGGGAATGATGGGCCTGATCCAAACCACACTGAAGTCGGTAGGAATCTTTGCACTGACTTCACTGGTTGGATCAGGTCCTACGTATGCCCCGGAAGGAAAGAATGGACTCTTTTGCAGACTCTGGGCCTTATACGATAATATGATAGCTTTGTATCTAGAAAACCATAGTAATGTTCTGGGTTTGGGTGAAGGATTTCCTGTCTTTGTCACTCATCCACCAGTGTGCAACCTTCTCCCTCAAAGCCCACCTTCCTAGTGGTCTTTTCTGGCAGAGAAGAGCAGGGTGGGATTCTCTTTGGCCCCCACTAACACAGCTCCTGGCATAGCCAGGAAATCAACGTGATGCTCTCCCACACTGACTGACCACTCAGTCCCAATTGGGCTAGGCAGAGTGCCAGGTTTTTTAGTATTTTTAAACACCTTTTTAAAATTCAAATGTGGTAGCAAACATAAAAGCCAAATGCCTTTTTAGACCCTACCGGTTGCCATATCACAAGTTGCCAGGTTCTTGAAAGTGATTGGGAAGAACAATGAGGAACAAAGTCCATTTGCTTGTTATGTTGCAGACTTTTGAAGGGCTCAGTCAGCTCTGACATTTAGAGAGCAGCTGCTACAGATTGCAGGTTTTGCATTGTTTTGTTGTAGTTTCAGCAAAGGAGTGGCAGCAGCTTACATCACTTCCAGTAATGAAGTGCCTGGGGCTTTTTTATGACTTGCACTCTGCCTGGATTTGCTCAGTATGTGCCTTGTGACTCCAGGAAAATAAGGCTATGTATTGACTTGTTAAAACAACTTTGTCTTTTTCTTCTTCTGTTTCTTTTTACAATTTCAGCATATGACTTCTTGATTCTTTGCTCCTCTCGAGAACAGTGCTGTGTTTAACTATATGCAGGCATGTTTCCTCACAGTGTGAACTGTTTTCCCCATTGGATGCATTGAGCAGTGGAATAAAATACTTCTAAACCAGATGCTTACGTGCTCTCAGGAAGTGCCAGACTGCTGGTATATACCACCATATAGTAGATATTGTTTATTGGCTTCTTTTTTTAGTGTGAGGTGACAAGTGATAAGGCAGCGTGTGTTATTAGTGCTTCCTTTCTATTTTGGAGGATCTTACCCCATTTGAGACCTCTCCTCAAGGTTTTTCATGGTTTCTCCATCTATTAAATAGGGAAAATTACATGTACCCTGCTGGGGTATTATGAGAATTAATTATTTAACGGGCCAAATTCACTCCCTCTGATACAGGGAAGTGCAAATTGCTGTGCCTCCAGAGGGGATAATCCAAAGTATTGTCACTAACACTTCAAGAAAAAAGAACAGGAGGACTTGTGGCACCTTAGAGACTAACCCATTTATCTGAGCATAAGCTTTCGTGAACTCACATAAATGGGTTAGTCTCTAAGGTGCCACAAGTCCTCCTTTTCTTTTTTGCGAATACAGACTAACACGGCTGCTACTCTGAAACCTAACACTCCAAGGACATTCTCCTGGCCATTAAGCAGCTCAGTCACTTCTGGTGCAGATGTGTTTCATCAGCACACAAACCACATTCTCTGTTATTCTTTTTAAGTCCATCTGCATGTGCTTCATCAACAGCTGTTAACTCTCCTGAACATCAGTAGGTTTTGCATCATAAATGTGGTGCTGCTTTTGGCTCCTCCAGAACTGGTCAAGGGTTATATAATATTCAGTCCTGTTCAGAAATTGTTACCTTTTCTTTAGCACCACCAACTTGTCCTTTCAAGGGCTGTTTAAACCAGACCTTAGTTCACATAGAAAACTACTAACTGCACTGTTTTTAAAATATTAGGAGCTTGTTTTTATCCATTCCCCCCACACTACCTCCATCCCACAAAGAATTTGTAGTTTCTGGTGGATACATCACAAATCAGGGCTTGTCTTGACTACGGGGGTCAGTCGACCTAAGTTACGTTACTCCAGCTATGTGAATAAGCTCCACTCCAGCTGGAGTCGACGTAGCTTAGGTTGACTTATCCCAGTGTCTTCACTGCGCTGCTTCGACGGGAGACGCTCTCTGGTCAACTTCCCTTACTCTTCTCGGAGAGCTGGATGGCGTTGACCAGAGAGCATTCTGCCATTGATTTAGCGGGTCTTCACTAGCTCCACTAGATCGATCCCTGCTTCATCGACTGCAGCAGCGTTGAACTCCCTGTAGTGAAGACCAGCCCCAATCACAGTTTGTTTTATTACACTTTCAAAACCCTAACTACTACAGTGAGCTTTTCTTTTTCCATCCTTGTTTCACATGCTTGATGAATCCACTGATGGAGAATTTTATATTTGCAGACATATTACCAGAAATACTGGAATTCTTTAAAAAATAAAATTAAAAAAAAATCCATATGTGATTTCATGACCTGGTGATGCCTTTTACTCCACAGCAAAGAAAATGCATTCATACAGCCATCAAAAAGATATCAGTTGTGTGGATCTGGGTTAGCCAAATTAATGCCATAATGGCTTCTGGCTCAACAAACATATAGTTCAAACAGGCAGCAGAACAGTTGTAGTACAGTTACCTTTTATGTGGGTGGCACAGATATCTGCCAGTTAAGAGGCTCTGATAAGTCATTTCTTGTCTTGGGATTGTTGTTAATAATAATGTGTATGAACATGTTTGCATCTGAACTATGCACAGATTAGTGCCTGTATTTATTTTCTTTAAAATAAAATATGGCTTCACTGGGTTTTGGTTCCTAATAATCTTTTTTCTCATTTTAGAGCATTCCAGGATTTCACTAACACAGAGCAGCCAAATGGCCTTTGAGGATAGATTTTTATTTATTTCTTTAATTTTGTATGCACAGGCCAAAATTCTCAAACCTGGGGGAACCTAAAGTTAGGCTTCCAAATTCATATTCAGGCACCTGAATAAAAGTGGTCTGACCTTCTGAAAAGCAGGGCACCACAATCCCAATGAACGATGGTCTTTTTTTATAG
Organism: Caretta caretta; assembly: GCF_965140235.1. NCBI lineage: Eukaryota > Metazoa > Chordata > Testudines > Cheloniidae > Caretta > Caretta caretta. The sequence continues at coordinate 85,871,175 of NC_134207.1, read as the reverse complement.
GCCCCAGTACAGCAAACACTGATCGAACTTCTCACAGTGTGTAAAATTAAAGAGTGCATAAACCTTTGCAAAATTGGGGCCGTCATTAGCACAGGAGAAATCTGTGATAATGGTTGGCAATATGTTTGGGTTTTTTTAAGTGGCTTCTACAGTGATTTTTCATGTTTAATAAATATTTCAAAGAGACCTGAGGACCCACGGCAAAGAATGAGAACATCTATTGTATTCAGATGCATAGACATAGGTTTACATATAATTAGTGGTAACAGACTTTACCTTAAATGCTCTTTGATTTTCTTAGGCCAAGCCTATACTATGGGGACTGTACTGGCATTGCTATGGCCCCGTCTTTATGCTGACATAACCCCATACAGTGGTTGCAGCCTACAGCGATGGAAAGAGTTTTTCCATCACTGTAAAGACACCACCTCCCTGAGAAACAGTAGCTGTGCTGACCTAAATCTTAAATGCAGACGAGGCCTCAAATGCAGTAGCTGCAGCTCCCGTCTTCACTGTCCAAAGACCTGTGTTTAAAAATTCTGCCTAAACATGGGTCTAACGTTGCATACTGATACCACTGTGATAAGTACCGTAAAAATACCTAGAGAGAGACAAAACCTGGCTGCAGTAAAACATCGCATATGATACAGGTTAGCCAGAGTGAGTGTCTGGAGGCCAATCTCTGTTAATCTTGTTTGAAAACCATGACATTTGGGGGGAAGTCCCATTGCTTGACTCATTTAAAAACTGGACTGACACAAATTAATAGAAAAATCCAGTGAAGGAAATAATAAACTGGCAGAGGAGGGACGAGATGTCTGTCTTTACCATCCCCTGTATTGATAATCATGTGATTCACATCTGAATGAGTAGAACTATTAAGTAGGGTCATGCAGCTCTCTAACTGGAGCCTACTGCAGCTTGTTGACGTACAGGACCTTCCTCACCTTCACCCCACCCATACAGATTGACCTTTGCATGGTTGGAATCCATTCTTTTCCTACTCAAATGTGAAAACTGAAATGTAAGTCAGAGTCTTTCTTCCTCTTTCCAGTGTCATCCTGCATTACCACATATAAGAAGACACCACCTCCTGTTCCACCAAGAACCACCACAAAACCTTTTATTTCTATCACAGCCCAGAGCAGCACAGAGTCTGCCCAAGATGCATACATGGATGGGCAGGGGCAAAGGGGAGATATCATCAGTCAGTCTGGACTTAGTAACTCTACAGAAAGCTTGGACAGTATGAAGGCCCTGACAGCTGCGATTGAGGCTGCTAATGCACAGATCCATGGCCCGGCAAGTCAGCATATAGGCAACAATACTGCAACAGTCACCACAACCACCGCCATTGCCACTGTTGCTGTAGAAGACAGAAAGAAGGATCACTTCAAGAAAAACAGATGTTTATCCATTGGAATACAGGTACAGTGTAGGGTTTTGCGTAGCAGATAAGTGTCTGGTTTTGTTGGTGTGGGGGTTTCTACATTACTTATGGAACGGTCCATTTTTTTCTCTTTTGAATCCCTTTTTGGTTAGTTGCCCGTTTCTGTCAGGTGACTGTAGAGATTTCAGTGGTATTTAATTATTCTCAGTGTTGCGGGTGATGTTTTCCTAATTAATCTTAAATATATCAAATGTAAGGATTTCTTGAGTCTTTTTGCTACTTATTATTCAGCTCTGCTAAACTGCACACGTGCACAAACCGATGAATCATATCACAGCAGGGGTCAATGAAATCATTGAAAGAGAATCTGTAAAACAATGATTTACACTACACTATCACCAGAAAAATATTTTCAGGCAGCTTAGCTGAATTGTCACTGCTTATTCATGCATTTGGAAACAACTGTTAGTCATTTGAATGAGGCAGCATTGTTCTACTTAGCTGTTATCTCAGCCACAAGAGCACAGGATAAGATCCTTCTGATTAGCCCTTGTTTAAAATAAATTAAACTTCATTACCTCTACTGAAATGAAACAAGAAAACTAATCCAACCACACTCAGCTGAGGCTTAGGGAAAAGGGAAATGTAAATAAACTATACATTTCCATTTTAGATTTGATCTAACTTTTTTTATTAATCTCTCTCATGCATCCCTTAAATAATTACTGTAGAAGTATGACATACTCATAATTACTTACTATCTACTTGCTCATTCATGCTGTTAGAACAAGATAGTTGACTCCAACCCAGACTAAGACTCAGCTTTGGTTTTTGCAGGGAAAATGAATCTCAAGCAAATAGGGCAGTGTCCTCAAACTGACCAACCCTCCTCCCCCAGGAAAAAGTGGTTAGTCTTTTCCCAAAGATGAAGTTTGCACATGAATGGTCTCTCACAGATTTCCACTATGTTGGTCTTATTAGGTTTATCTAATTACTATGGACTAGGCTGAGACTTTAGGCTGCATGTGGTGTGGAATTGGAAGCAGTCCCTGGATTGAATTATGACTGAAACCGTGTCTACACTTCTGGTGGTACAGTGGCACACGTTCAGCATTGAAGCTATGCCACTGTAGTGCCATAGTGTATACGCTTCCTACAGTGACAGAAAAGGTTTTTCTGTTGATCATAGAAATCATAGAATCATAGAACTGGAAAGGACCTCGAGAGGACATCTACTCCAGTCACCTGCACTCAAGACAGGACTAAATATTATCTAGACCATCCCTGACAGGTGTTTGTCCAACCTGCTCTTAAAAATCCCCAATGATGGAGATTCCACCACCTCCCTAGGCAATTTATTCCAGTGCTTAACCACTCTGACAGTTAGGACGTTTTTCCTAATGTCCAACCTAAACTCCCTTGCTGCAATTTAAGCCCATTGCTTCTTGTCCTATCCTCAGAGGTTAAGAAGAACAATTTTTCTCCTTCCTCCTTGTAACAACCTTTTATGTACTTGAAGACTGTTATCATGTCCCCCCTCAGTCTTCTCTTCTCCAGACTAAACAAACCCAATTTTTTCAATCTTCCCTCATAGGTCATGTTTTCTAGACCTTTAATCATTTTTGTTGCTCTTCCCTGGACTTTCTCCAATTTGTCCACATCTTTCCTGAAATGTGGCACCCAGAATTGGAACAATACTCCAGTTGAGGCCTAATCAGCGCGGAGTAGAGCGAAAGAATTACATCTCGTGTCTTGTTTACAATACTCCTGATAATACATCCCAGAATGATGTTTGCTTTTTTTGCAACAGTGTTACACTGTTGACTCAGATTTAGCTTGTGATCCACTATGACCCTCAGATCCCTTTCCGCTGTACTCCTTCCAGCAGTCATTTCCTATTTTGCATGTGTGCAACTGATTGCTCCTTCCTAAGTGGAGTACTTGGCATTTGTCCTTATTGAATTTCATCCTATGTACTTCAGACAATTTCTCCAGTTTGTCCAGGTCATCTTGAATTTTAATCCGATCCTCCAAAGCACTTGCAACCCCTCCCAGCTTGGTATCATCCTCAAACTTTATAAGTATATTCCCTATGCCATTATGTAAATCATTGATGAAGATATTGAAAAGAACCAGACCCAGAACCGATCCCTGCAGGACCTCACTCGTTATGCCCTTCCAACATGACTGTGAACCACTGATAACTACTCTTTGGGAACAATTTTCCAACCAGTTATGCACCTACATTATAGTAGCTCCATCTAGGTTGTATTTCCCTAGTTTGTTTATGAGAAGGTCATGCGAGACAGTATCAAAAGCCTTACAAAAGTCAAGATATACCACATCTACCACTTCCCCCCTATCCACAAGGCTTGTTACCCTGTCAAAGAAAGCTATCAAGTTGGTTTGACACTATTTGTTCTTCACAAATCCATGCCGACTGTTATTTATCACCTTATTATCTTCTAGGCGTTTGCAAATTGATTTCTTAATTATTTGCTCCATTATCTTTCCGGGTACAGATGTTAAGCTGATTGGTCTATAATTTCCCGGGTTGTCCTTATTTCCCTTTTTATGGATGGGCACTATATTTGCCCTTTTCCAGTCTTCTGGAATGTCTTCCATGACTTTTCAAAGATAAGTGCTAATGGCTCAGATATCTCCTCAGTCACCTCCTTGAGTATTCTAGGATGCATTTCATCAGGCCCTTGTGATTTGAAGATCTTTAACTTGTCTAAGTAATTTTTGACTTGTTCTTTCCCTATTTTAGACTCTGATCCTACCTCATTTTCATTGACATTCACTTCTTGGTGAAAACTGAAACAAAGAAGTCTTTAAGCACCTCTGCCATTTCCACATTTTCTGTTATTGTCTTTCCCCCCTCATTGAGTAATGGGTTTATTCTGTCCTTGGTCTTCCTCTTGCTTCTAATGTGTTCGTAGAATGTTTTCTTGTTTCCTTTTATGTCCCTAGCTAGTTTAACCTCATTTTGTGTCTTGGCTTTTCTAATTTTGTCCCTACATACTTGTGTTATTTGTTTATATTCATCCTTTTTAATTTGACAGTTTCCATTTTCGGACTCTTTTTTGAGTTTTAGATCATTGAAGATCTCCAGGGTGGTCTCTTGCCATACTTCCTATCTTTTCTACGGAGTGGGATAGTTTGCTCCTAATGCCCTTAATAATGTCTCTTTGAAAAACTGCAAACTGTCTTCAATTGTTTTTCCCGTTAGACTTGCTTCCCATGGGATTTTACCTACCAACTCCCTGAGTTTGCTAAAGTCTGCCTTCCTGAAATCCATTGTCTTTATTGTGCTGTACTCCCTCCTACCATTCCTTAGAATCATGAACTCTACCATTTCATGAATCAATCAATCATAGAATCATAGAATATCAGGGTTGGAAGGGACCTCAGGAGGTCATCTAGTCCAACCCCCTGCTCAAAGCAGGACCGATCCTCAATTAAATCATCCCAGCCAGGGCTTTGTCAAGCCTGACCTTAAAAACTTCTAAGGAAGGAGATTCTACCACCTCCCTAGGTAACGCATTCCAGTGTTTCACCACCCTCCTAGTGAAAAAGGTTTTCCTAATATCCAACCTAAATCTCTCCCACTGCAACTTGAGACCATTACTCCTTGTTCTGTCATCTGCTACCACTGAGAACAGTCTAGAGCCATCCTCTTTGGAACCCCCTTTCAGGTAGTTGAAAGCAGCTATCAAATCCCCCCTCATTCTTTTCTTCCGTAGACTAAACATCCCCAGTTCCCTCAGCCTCTCCTCATAACTCATGTGTTCCAGTCCCCTAATCATTTTTGTTGCCCTCCGCTGGACTCTTTCCAATTTTTCCACATCCTTCTTGTAGTATGGGGCCCAAAACTGGACACCAGTACTCCAGATGAGGCCTCACCAGTGTCGAATAGAGGGGAACGATCACATCCCTCGATCTGCTGGCAATGCCCCTACTTATACATCCCAAAATGCCATTGGCCTTCTTGGCAACAAGGGCACACTGTTGACTCATATCCAGCTTCTCGTCCACTGTAACCCCTAGGTCCTTTTCTGCAGAACACTCACCCAAGTTGCCTTGATGTAGGTAAACCACCTCCCCTAGCCGCGTCTATATTGGGGTGCTTGCTGTGAGGAACCAGGGTGTAAGCGATCAGTCCTAGAGGTCAGAGCTGGAGTCAGGGCCCAGGAAACGGAACCAAGGGTCAGAATCAGAACAGATGCCAGAACGAAGGATCAAACTAGAGTCAAAAACAGAGTCAGAGGTCAAATGCCCAAGCCATGCGTCAAACCTGAGTCAGAACTCGGGTACTTGGAGTCAGGGAAGGCAGGAGCAGAGTTGGAGCCGACACAGGAGAAAGGCTGGGACAGGGCTGGAATAAAGAGAGGAAACAGGGACTAGGAACAAGACATGGAAGCAAGCAAGAATAAGGCAGGGTCTATCTTAGCAGCAGGCCTGGGATTTGCCTTGTTGTACAAACAGCTTCCTGGAACTCCCTCCATGCTCAAATAGTGCATATGGACCGATCAGCAGCCATAGGGGTTGCTACCAATTGGGTCCGCCATGGGCAGTACTTGCAGTGGTGCCTCATCTCCCAGGGTTTACAGCATATTGCTCATGGCTCTGCCATGGCTGCCGGGTGGCAGCATGGAAGCATCAGTCACCCAGAGCCCTGCACACTCAGGCTTTAGCTCACCAGATCTTTACATCATTCCCCCTTCGGGTTCCCTGGGTCATTGATGCTAGGCCAGGCTTATCTGGGTGTTTCCTGTGAAAATTCTCAACCTGTTCAGGGGTGTAGCAAGCTCCCAGGACTGTTCTTTGGGACCATAGCTGTCCCATTCTATGAGGTACCGCAGCCTGCCTAATTTCAATCTGGAATCCAATGTGGCATGGAATTCACATTCTTCATGGTCTTGAACCGGAACTGGCAGGACGGTGGCTGCGTTGGGGAATGGGTTTTCAATGTATGGCTTTAGGAGGGAAATATGAAAGACAGGGTGCAGGCTGAGAGACCTAGGTAAATGGAGCTTGTAAGTAACAGGATTGATTTTCTGACAAATTTGATACGGTCTGAGGAATTGATGGTCTAGTTTGTGAGATGGCCTGTTTGTGTAGAGATTTTTGAAAGATAGCCAAACCTTTTGGCCTACTGGAAAGGTTGGTGCTTCCTGTCTTTGGTGGTTTGTGTGCCATTTTAGGCCTCCTTAGCATCCTCAAGGCCCTTTACATCTTTCTGACAGTGGTGAATCTGCCGAACCAAGTCTGCCCCTTCCAGCTTCAGGGAGGCTGTCAGTAGCACGGGGTAGAATTGGAGGTGGAAACCACTGGCACAGTTTAGGGAAACTGCACCTGTATGTCCTCTCAGCGGTTCAGCAAGAGTACCCACTCTTGGCTTTCAGATCCCCATCTGTTGCCTCTCTTGGATAGAGACAGTGTCTCTCTTCTGACCCAGGTATATCCAGGCTGGATAGTTACCTTGTCTTCACTGTAAAATTCCCCTCAAAGACAGGTTGCCCAAGGATACCTGTGTGCTTTCTCTTGAGAGATGAATAACAGTGCAGCTGCTACAGCTGTAAGTTACCCCACAGCTCTTTCTAGGCAAGCCTACTTTATTCTTAAGGTACAAAGCGTTACAGAGAAAACATATTAAAAAAATAGAAGGACCTAAACCCATTCTAATAAACTTACCAGAGACCATTCCAACTCTCACATGGTCTCTGGCAAGTGCACTCTTTTAATACCCCACCCTAGGGAATTCCTTGTGGTTAAAAGTTCATCATAACTCCAGCTCAGAACAGGCACACTCATAACATGTTCAGTTTCCTTTTTTGTACAGTTCAGGGGTCTTTGAACTGGAGTTTCCAGAAGCAGTTAGTTTACAAAGGGTCTCTCTCCCCAGGCCATAACTTAGCAAAAGTTTTGCTCCACAGGGAGAGAATTTGCATTCCTTTCATCTCAAGGTATTTCCTAAGGAAAATCCCATATTCACCCATATTGTTCCAAAACGACCTTTGAACTTCCAGAAATTGCATTAATCTTGTTTTCGTTCTAAAGAAGTTCCATACAATCTTACAATAGTACATAAACATTTGCATTTGTCATACAGTGAACTCCAAAGATATTAACCCTAGTTCAGTAAGTTTTAACTTCATTCAGTAAAGTTTAACTTAATTCTGTAAAGTTCAGGATTTTACAGGATATTGTCAATCCATCACACCTGTAATTGCAAAAAGAGGGGCTTTGCCCAGTGGAGGCATGGTCGGTGTTGTATGCAAATTCATCATAGAGGCAGGAGGTGGACCAGTCCTCTTGATGATAGTTAACTAAACATCATAGATATTGCTAGGTTTCAGAGTAACAGCCGTGTTAGTCTGTATTCGCAAAAAGAAAAGGAATACTTGTGGCACCTTAGAGACTAACCAATTTATTTGAGCATGAGCTTTATACTCGATTCACCTTCTCTGTCTGGCCAGTCATCTGGGGATGATACACAGAGGAGTGGACATTTAGTAACCGGAGGGCCTTGCACTGTGGTCCTTGATCTGATTTGATGCAATCAGGAAACCCATGGAGGCGAATGATATGCACTACTAGGAACTGAGCGGTCATCTTGGCTGAGGGCAAGTGGTCACAGAGGACAAAATGTGCCATCTTGGTGCATTGATACTGCCATGTAGCTGTTGGATTGAGGGGGTTCTACAATGACGTCCATGGTGACAGCAGCCCAGGGCATGGATGGGGTTTCTGCTGTCACAGGGGTGCCAAGCAGCTTAGTGTGTGTACCTTAGTATGGGTACACAGGTCGCAAGAGTGAATATAAGCTCCAATGTTAGCCCACATTCAGGGCCACCAAAATAAGCAGGAGGCTGGACAATGGGTTTTGAGGCACCCAAAATGGCCTGCTAGGGGAGTTATTGTGATACAGTTACAGGACCTCCAACTGCAGAACGTATATGCAACCATCAACATAAATTATTCTGTCCTGCATGAAATGTTGCCTCTTGGTCCTGATTCTTGATCACTCTGGGGGGTCCATTCTAAAGCCTTCTGGGGCAAGGATGTACCCCAAAAACTCCAGAAGTTTGGTCAAAGGTATATTCTCTAATTTTGCATACAGGCCATGCTGTTGAAGTCTCTCCAGGACAGACCTAACGTGGCATTTGTGTTGCTCATGGTTTTCTGAAAAGTCAAGCATATTGTTGAGGTAGACTACTACATATTGGTCCAGAATTTCTCTGAACACATTATTAACAAAAAGAAAGGGAGTACTTGTGGCACCTTAGAGACTAACAAATTTATTTGAGCATAAGCGACAGCTCACTTCATCAGACGCATTGGCTGCATCAAAGCTTACGCTCAAATAAATTTGTTAGTCTCTAAGGTGCCACAAGTACTCCTTTTCTTTTTGTGGATACAGACTAACACAGCTGCTACTCTGAAACCTGTCATTATTAACAAAGTGTTCAAAGGTTGCAGATGCATTAGTTATTCTGAATGGCACTACCAAGTATTCAAAGTGCCATAACGAGTCCAGAAGGTGGTCTTCCACTTGTACCCATCTGGATATGCACTAGGTCCAGTGTGGTGAATAATCCACACAGATTGCTCATGATCCAATAGATCTGAGATTATCTGGGAATATCGGTTTTGGTTCAACACGCAGTAATCAACACATTGCGTAAATTCAGTCATAACGGACCTTCACCCTGGGCTTCTGGTCAATGGGGCAGTTATAATCCCAGTACAGAGGTAGTGTGTCTACATTTCTTTTTTGAAAAATGTCATCATAATATTGGTATTTATCAGGAATGTGTGAGGCCGAAGCTGGGGTGGTCCCCACTTGCCAGCTGCCGCAATCTGGGATTCGTTCAAGGGAGGGATTGATGCTGCCTGGGATGGTCTCCCAGATCCAACAATTCATTGCTGCCGATGCATAGGCAGATCCGTTGGCAATGCTCAGAAAATATGCTTAATTTCTGTTCCTGACAGAGACTGTGGGGGTTGTGCCATGCCAACCAGGTGACCCCCCCAAGGATTATGAGGAAGTGTGGGGAACTAATCACATTGAACTGTATCACCTCTCAGTGGCCCTTGATTACAGTGTGCAGGGGCACGGTCTCCTGAGTCATCAGCCCCAAGGATAAGAAGGTTCCAGCTGTAGTTTCCATGAAATCTGGTCTAGGCTTCTGCTGGATGGGGATTCACAGGGCCTGGAGAGTCTTCGATCCACACGGTTGTCAGTTGCATCACTATCGATGAGCACAGACTGTGGTGGGATCCACATGGCCTTGCCTGGAATGCGTAGCTGGATCTGCACTTGAAGATGCAGCAAGGACCCAAGTGAGCCTAGATGGGGTCCCATCAGGAACTGGGGGATCATTCCAAAGTATAGTTTCACATTTGTACCCATGCCTGGTCCCCGACAGGGCCTGGGCACATTCATTTCCCAATTATCTCCTGGTTGGCATCTGCAATGGGTACAAAGCATGTGTATGCCCTGGCTTGCCACAGTAGAAACATAGGTTGTTGCACCAATGTCCTTTTCCTTTTGGTTGGTGGTTAAGTGCCAGTGTGTCAAGGCCAACCTGCGTGGGTCCAGGAAGTTGAGCCCAGGGATACTGTCTCAGGACATGGTCAAGGTGATGGCATAACTCCCCTCTTTTCTTCTCTCAACTTGCACAACTGATTGTCAACAGGGAAGGATAGGTTGATAAAGGCATCCAGGTTTGCAGGAGTTGGCATGTGGGCTAGCTTGTCCTTAACCTCCTTGCTGAGTCCTAATCAAAATTGGTGCAGCTGGACCACCTCGTTCCACTTGGCGTCCACTGTAAACTGTCAAAAGTGTTCAGCATACGGGGCAGCCGGCCCCTGTCCTTGTTGGAGCCTTATCAGTGTGTCTTCAGTTAGCCACCTGTGATGGGAGATCACCAAAAATCACAGAAAAAGACCAAAGGAAGGTGTTCCAGTCCAGCATTGTTGGACTATTTCACTTAAACAAGGGAGAGACCCAGTCCAGTGCCTCACCAGTCAACAAACTGATTACTAGTCCGATCTTGGCCTGCTTGGTGGGGATGACACATAAAAAGTAGATGGCACCGGTTAAGGAATCCCTTGAATTTTTGGCGGTTTCCATCAAGGCATTTGAGTCAAGGCCCCTGTTTGAGTGGTTGAGCCACCATTCATGCCTGGAGTATAACATTCTTCTCTTGCAAGCAGCCCACTAATTCGCAGAGGGCTTGGTTTTCTGCTAAAAGTTGCATCACCTGAGCCCACAGAGCATGAACCTCGGTCTGGAGACAGACGACCTGCTTCTGTGCATCTGGTGCCCTGTGTGGTGTGCTAGGCAGCAGGAGGCCCATCCCTTCCATCTTACTACTGGGGCATCATCTGATCAGAGACAGTCTGTGCAATCTATTACAAACTGGGTTATGGGCAGTCAGGCCTAGCGGTCAAAGCAGGAATCAGGGACTGGGAAACAGAATCGAGGATTGGAACCAGACTCAGAGACCGAATTCAAACCCGAGTCAGAACCAGGAATTGGAACCAGATTACCTGGAGTGAAGGAAGGCAAGAGCAGAGCTGGGTTCAAGGCAGGAGCAAGGCTGGGACAGGTCTGGGACAAGGCGAGGAAACAGGGACAAGAAGAAGACAGCAGTGAAGCAGGAACAAAGCAGGGTCTGTACCAGCAACAGGTCAGGGATTGGCCTTGTTGCACACACAGCTTCCTGGGACTCCCTCCATGCTTAAATAGTAGCGCCTGAACCAATCAGCATCACAGGGGGTGCTACCATTCAGGTTTTCCATGGCTGGCACATCCTGTGGTGCCTCGTTTCCCAGGATTTACAGTGCAGTGATCTTGGCTGTGCTGTGGCTGCCAGGTGGTGGCATGGAAGTGTCAGTCATCTGGAACCCTGGACACCTAGGTTCTAGCCCACCAGGTCCGTACGCTCAGGGGTGTGGAGAGTAAGGACATGTCTACACTTACCGGTAGAGCAGCACAGCTGCAATCGATGCAGTGAGTGTCAATTTAGCGGGTCTGGTGGAGACACGCTAAATCGATGGGAGAGCACTCTCCCATCCATTTGTGTACTCCACCTCCCCAAGAAGCATAAGAGAAGTCGACAGGAGATCTTCTCCCATCGACACAGCGCAGTGTAGCCACCGTGGTAAGTGGATCTAACTACGTTGACTTCGGTTACATTATTCACGTAACTGAAGTTGCGTAGGTTAGATCAATTTACCGCGGAGGTGTAGACCAGCCTTAAATTTCTGCAGCCCTTGAAAGGATGCAGCTTATTGCTTTTCTTTTACCCTTAGTTCCTCCCTACCCACTTGCTTGCAGGAGGAAGTATCCAGATATCTGGGCCTGTGCTCAGCACTAGACTTGAAACCAAGATCCAGATAGGCTGAACAAGCTGGGGAGCCCTTAATTCTTCTTACTTTCTTAATCAGTCATATAAGGTGTAATGATGCTGGTTCTGGCGGGACCCAACTGAGAGTGCCAATTTAGGACAAATTGCTTCAAGCAGGGCAGTTACAGCCCAAGTCTGGGGTTTTTCCACCTTTAAGGCAAACCAAACCAGCCAAACAGAACAGACTTTGGTCTTGCCCCACTGGCTAACCACAAGTCACACAAGCAATTCCCTTAGACACTTCAGTTTCCCAGTATCACCACCAGTGCCACTTGTTATGGGGACAAATGGTTATGAAAACCAATACCGCAGTAAAAGAAAAAAGGTTTTCTTGATCCCAAAGGACCAATCCCCAGACCCAGGTCAATATACAAATCAGATCTTACCCACAACTCACGCTGTTGCCAATCCTTTAGAATTTAAAATCTAAAGGTTTATTTATAAAAGGAAAAAGATATAGATGAAAGCATGAGTTGGTTAAATGGAATCAATTACATACAGTAATGGCAAAGTTTTTGGTTCAGGCTAGCAGCAGTGATAGACTAAACTGCAGGTTCAAATCAAGTCTCTGGAGTACATCCACAGCTGGGATGGGTCTTTCAGTCCTTGGTTCAAAGCTTCAATGTAGCAAAGTTCCTCCAGAGGTATGAAGCAGGATTGAAGACAAGATGGAGATGAAGACAAGAAGACAAGATAAGGCATCAGCCTTTTATAGTCTTTTCCAGGTGTAAGGACACCTCTTTGTTCTTACTGTGGAAAATTACAGCAAAATGTAGTTTGGAGTCACATGGGGAAGTCCCTGCATACTTTGCTGAGTCACAAGGCATATCTGCCTTCTCTCAATGGGTCAGTTGTATAGCTGATGGTCCTTAATGGGCCATCAAGAAGGCTAGGCACAGTGACACCAATTTGTCTGGGGTGTTACCCAGAAGCATAGCATAAATTTGAAATACAGACAGTATAGAGCCAATATTTATAACTTTAACTACAAAAATAATACATACATATAGACAGCATAATCATAACCAGCAAATCATAACCTTGTCTTCGACACCTTATTTGACCCCCTTTATAGAAGATTTGGTGCCACTACAGGATCTTGGTTGCAACAATGATCTATAAAGTCCCAGATTATGTCAATAACATCACATAAAGCAATGGCACAATCTAGCCCTGTGTCCCTCATTTCAAGGAACAACTTTACTGCTGACAAAGAACATCCTACAGGGGAAAAAATTACAAAGCTAGAAGTAAAATTCTTGGAATAAAAAAAAAATCTGTGCGGATCACATTGGAGGAAACCTGAATTGACAACAGTATTGTCAATCCTTAATCTAAAACGGCTGTCTAGGGGTCTCTCAATCCATTCTTAAAATAACTGTTGCTGTAAGTAAAATCCGTTTGAACTTAACACTGTGTTGCAGTAGCCATTAAGGGGAAATTTTCAAAGGCACAACTGGCAGTTGTTGTTTGTGCCTTTGAAATTTTCCCCTAAAATATTGACCTAAACTGATTGCAAGTAATTATATTCCTTATACAAAGTGTGAAAGGCATATTGAAAATACGGCGGGAATGTTAGTTACTTGTAAACCATAACAGTGTCCAGTGAATTTGTCTGTCTCAAGCAACAGTGTTGAGATGCTCCCTTAAACGTTTTGCGAGATACTGCACCTTAAACCTTTCACTGATCCAGGTCTACTAGTCACCCAAATCTCAAATAATAGTAACTTTAGAGGGAAATTCAACCATTGTCAGAAAGAAGGAAACATTTTTGTGGCAGGTCTCTTTAATTTTGTTGTTGTTTTTCTTGCTGTTGTTAACCAGACCTCTGAAGCAGAGCTATGAAATGTCAGCAGTCCTGATGTAGACAGTAGAATTTCTATTACATATATTTGTGCACACTGAGCAGTCCTTTACATCGTGAGTAATCCCACTAATTACAGTGGCACTAATTCCAGAGGAAGATTCTTCTCAACATGAGAAGACACACAGAGAAAGATAGGTTTCAGAGTAACAGCCGTGTTAGTCTGTATTCGCAAAAAGAAAAGGAGTACTTGTGGCACCTTAGAGACTAACTAATTTATTTGAGCTTATGCATCCGATGAAGTGAGCTGTAGCTCACGAAAGCTTATGCTCAAATAAATTGGTTAGTCTCTAAGGTGCCACAAGTACTCCTTTTCTTTTTACAGAGAAAGATGTTCGCTGCCCAATCCCATAAGAGTTTACAATCCTGCTGGGTCAATGGAAAATCTCCTGTGATTGAATTTTAACTTCAATTTACTTTGTAAAGCAAGCCTAGCTAAATTAGAAAAGTCATATGAAGTCACTGAATATCTGCATGCATGAATATGGAGAGCAACAAAATAACACCATCAATAAAGAGCAGTTGATAGTTCTTTGAGTGCTCTGCATATTCCCATTTCTGGGTAATGCACTGACTGGTGCAGGTTTCAGAGGAACAGCCGTGTTAGTCTGTATTCGCAAAAAGAAAAGGAGTACTTGTGGCACCTTAGAGACTAACCAATTTATTTGAGCATGAGCTTTCGTGAGCTACAGCTCACTTAGTGTCATCTCAAAGAACTTGGGTTACAAGTAAGTAACCTTAATTGTCTTTTAAATCTTGTATCTATAATAGTCAGTTCCAGAACCCTAACATTTAAATAAAACAAATTCCTTTAAAAATTTAATTTTAACATCACTTCACATTCACGTTAATTAAAGTGTGTTGTAGAATAACCAGCATCTGTAATACACTGGATAAACTTAATCTGCATTTTGAGAGTCCATCATTGACTTCATAAAAAAAATTAGCACAAAATACTGTTATTTGAATAACATTATAAATGTGCATACCATTTGGCACACAAACTATCTGAGTAGATGAATGTAGTTATGGTACCAGCCATGTGTGTATGTCCTTGGTAATTAAGACAATAATAAGTAAAGTGATTCAGCTGCCTTACTATCTTTCTTAAAAATACCTTCTATTTATATCTGGTTATTTCTTCAGGTTGATGACGCTGAAGAATCCACCAAACCAGGTGAAAATAAAGCAACGAGTAAGTTCCAATCCATAGGTGTTCAAGTAGAGGAGGAGAAGTGGTGAGTAAACATTCATTTGATCTTCTGAATGCACATGTACAATATTCCCTTTCATGCCTTAATAAAAATATCTCAAAGCAAAATCACACCAGTGAGACCAAATATCCAAGAGCCTGGCACGCAAACAGCATCCTTTTGAGTTTTTATAACATTTCGTATTTTAAAAAGTAGATATGAACAAAGGTCCCTGAAGGTAAAGCATGTACATGTTTCCACAATTCATTATGTTCCTGTTTTACAATTACATTAAAAGTGATGCATGTTCATTAGGAATGTCATATTTTAAAAGGTATAAAAACATTTTCAAAATCTTTTCTAAAAGAATAAACAAACAAAATCTCACTTAAAAATAATATGAATCTTGCCATAGGAGACCATTTCTGTTGATATTATCTCTCTCAGTAAAACACTGTAGTCTGAAATCATAGGTGAATGGCAGCTGAGCAGAGATGTGTGGTCATGGTTTGAACTCAGGACTGGGAATTAGGCTGACCTGTGTTCAAATGTTGGATTTGAGACTGATCTCTGGAGGGATTTTGACAAGTCAATTAATTTGTCTGCCTCAGTTTCCCTATCTGTAAAAGATGGATAGTAATATTTTCTTGCCTATACTGTGAGGATTAATTATAAAGTAATATCTGTAAACCACTTTAAAAATAATACTGTGTTATTGCTCTGTTGACCAATACAGTGACAATATGTATTGCTAGTTTTGAAGCTGGTAGTCTAGAATTAAATGCACCATCTTGACGTTTGTGGGTACATGAGTACAAGCAAGGAGCTGGCTTCTTGTACATTTCATCCCCCTACTTGTTCACAAGAGGACAACAGATAGGTAATATGCAGTGTCGTTGTAGCCATGTCAATCCCAGGGGTATTAGAGAGACAAGGTGGTGACAGAGACAGAAGTTGGTCCAGTAAAAGATATTATCTCACCTGCCTTGGTCTCTCTAACAAATAGGTTAAGCAGGGGATGGAGCTGAAGTGCATGAGTGCCTGCAATCATGATAAAATTCACCTCCTGGATTGGCTGTTGTTGGGTTGCTGTGCTGGAAAGTTGAGTATGATTCAGTGTTGTGTCTCGCTGATTTTTCAGGAATGGTAGGAGAGTTAAATGAAAAACATTATATACTTCAGAGAGCCATAAAATTTTGAGTAATTATCCTTCACTGAGATTTTTTGTAACCCATTGTTTTGCGACACCTAAAGTAAAACGTCAGTTTATAAAACCTGAATCTCTTCTAGAGTTGTTTATTAAATTAGTGCTTGAAATAAAAATAAAGAAACCCACCTCTGGCATTTATGCTTCCCCCCCCCCCCGCCTGAAGTGCACTTCATCTCTGCGAAATTGCCAAAGTGACTTTTACCTTGTACATTTAATCTATGACCAACCAAACATGTAGGGCAAATCCTGATCCCTGCACAAACCTGACTCAGTGGGTTTCATATGAGGGTTGGGTGAGGGGCAGAATTTTCTCCTTCCTCTCAGGACATGGAGCACCAGCGGAGGTGCTCTACTGCCACGGCTGCAGAGGCGGACACAGTCCCTATGATCCCCTTTCAGTGGGGAGTTTTGGTTGGTTCCGTGGGCCACTCTGCCCAAAAGCCGCTGGGCAGTAACCTAAAGAGCACTGTGAAGAACTGCTTCATTCCAGGCAGTGGGAGAATAGTTCCCCTGAGCAGACTCTCCATGATGGGGAACCCCCTCCCACCAGCAAATATTTGGTCCTGCTTTGAGAAGGGGGTTGGACTAGATGACCTCCAGAGGTCCCTTCCAACCCTGATAGTCTATGATTCTATGAACCACTTCCAGCTGGGGCCTGGCACTTTCCTACAGTCTGCAGGATTTGGCCCATTGACAGTAGTAGAGAGTGGGTCAGAAAAGTATTTAGCACTAATTTTCTATATTTGACTGTTGCACATTTGCTAAGATGATAACCAAATCACCTACATAATTGTTAAATAGACCAGCATGTCATTATCTTCTACCTGAGCATTTCTGTTGTGGCTCTAAAAGGTTAAGGGGACTTCAGGGGGGAAATCTGAACTGTAGTGACCTTATTATGCTGTTGCTAAGCAAGATCCTCATGAACTGTTAAAACACCTCTTTCTGGAAGACATTCCTTTACATACGCATCCTGAGCCTCCACCCCCCACTGCTTTTCTAGTGTTAAGTAAATTAGCGCATTTAAATAGGTGATGACAGCCACCCTACTCCTCCCCAAGCACAAAAGAAATAAGTGTCCAAAATAAGCCAACCACTGATAGTAAATACCTTACTTAAGCAGTATTCTTTCTGTTGCTGTTTTTATTGTTCTAGAGAGCAAAATCAAGAGATAGGATTTGCCTGTCAAGGTCTATACTGAGATAGCATTATTTCTGCATTACCTAAGGACAGCTGTGTTTTGGGATTTCTTGCTGATAAAGTTGAAGCTGCTGCTGTTTTGAGCAAAATGGCAAATAGTAATCCATCATGTACTTCCAGAAATGAACTGACTGATAAAAGACAGCAACCTAATAGTCAGAAAATGAGTGCACTCAAGACACAAAGGGCTTATCATCACAATTTGGATTCCTATGCCTTTTGTTAACATAGGGGAGGACTTTTAATGAATATCTCTTAAAGGATAGACTTGTAAATGGAGTGCATTCTTCCTGGCCCCAAACCACAACATCTGCAGAAACACAGAGAACTCATTTCAGATGGATACATGACAAAGAAATAAACCTGTTAAAGAAATCATCTTCCAGGGCACTGAAAGAAAAAATACCGTAGAAGACTGACTCTAAAAGGATAGATATATTAATCGAATCATTAATCAACGTATGTTGTGAAGCAACAGAATTGCACCAGCCAAATCAACATATGTCATGAAGCAACAAAATTGGCCTTCCTCTACATCAAGAGCCCTCCCCTGTGGCATTCTACAAGATCCATAATTTCTCAACCCTCTCTTTCATTCTATCTACTTTGTTCCCCTTGGTCATCTTACTGCGTGCTACCCTCAATCTTCACCACCATTCCATGCTGATGAAACTCATCTCTACATGTCTTTTTATTTCCTTAATGACTCCTCCTTCTTCACCTTCTGTGTCTGGACCAAGGAAACAGGAGGGTTTGTCTCAGTTTCTCCATCTCAATGTCTCAAAAAACAGAAGTGCTTCTTTTACAGAAGGGGAGCATCCTCAACACATAGCTCTATCCCTTCCATCTTCCTCCTCTTGTAGTGTCTACACTATAGTGTCACAGCTGCAGCACCATAGTGCAGATGCTTCCTACACCAACTGAAGGGGTTTTTCTCCTTGATGTAATAAATCCATCTCTCCAAGAGACAATCTTCCATTGACATAGCTGCATCTACCCCAAGAGTTAGGTTGACCTAACTATTCAATTCACCTAACTACTCATGGCATGAAATTTTTCACAGCCATGAGTGATGTAGGTTGTTCTAATTTTTAACTGTAGAAGAGGCCTCAGACTTCCATTCACCTCCACTATATGTACCTTTAATGCATCTTTTACTCACAGCTCTCTTCCTACACTACCTGTGTTTATAAATTTCCTCATCATTATCTCTGCAAAGTTGTCCATATTCAAAAATGCCTTGGGTCCAAATCTGTTATGCTTTTTATTCAACTCTGTGTCCTCTTTCCCCTTTATTATCATAACTCTTTCATACTGGCTCCCAAGCCCCAGCTCTGCAATGTCGCTCAAATATAGATGCCTTGTCCACCTTTTCACATGTCCAATGATCATGTGTAACCTTATGAACTGGTTGCAGTTACTCACCTACCCCTCACCCTTTCCCACCCATCATTGCTAACTACATCCCCCCAATCCTCAGATGACTCACTCATTTAAGGGGAAATTTCAAACCCTTGCTGTCTTCATTTTTATAGGCTGGATCAGGTTCATGGAGACTTATTTTGTGGTCTTTCATTTTCTCTACTCCTCTCCTGATCTTTCCGTTCACCTGTGACTCAATCTTCACCTGAAGGGACCACCTCTAAGGCTTTGTCTACACCAAATACTTGAATTGTTTGTGCTTCAACTACTTGTATCAAACCAATTGAAGCACAAGCTATTCCGTGCACCCACACTAGCCATTCTGAATTGGTTTAAGCGTTGTTCCACATCCTCACTAGTACTGTTCTAGACTGATTCAGCTGCAGTGCCCTCACCTGTCCCACTGCTCAATGGTAATTCCCTATCTCTGCGACCCTCACATTGTCCCCTCCAGCCCGATCTAGGCCTCCATGGTATCCCCTCCCTATCTTTATCCCTATGGTATGCCATTCCCATACCTCTCATTCACATTCTAAGTTGATAACTATCATTAGTTCGTTGGATGTAAGCCTGTCATAAATGGTTTATTAGAAAGAGACATGCAGCCAGTGAAATAATCATAGTTGGTTGACCAAGAATACTGTCCTGGGGCAAAACAGGGGTGTTAAACACCCACATAAGTGCCTTCCCACCTTTCCAGGCCAGGGAAAGGTGCCCTCTTCCCCTGGATACACTTCTGCTCTGTCTAGTACATTAGATTTTATCAACTATGTACACGGAGACTCTTTCACATTAAGGAATAGTATCTCAGTTTTGGTTTGGGGGGTTTTAACCTACTAAAATAGAACAATAACATATTCTAAGAGGCTAAATTACAGAGCAAAATGTTTTCAGCAAAATGTGAAAAATCGACCAAGACTTCTACAATTGCTTTAAATGCTATGAGAAGAAAAGAAAGAGAGCCCTCTTTTTACTCTGGCTTTTATGAGTTTGTGGAGCACAATACTTCCTATGCTGCCTTTTTCACTTAGTATCTAATTTAGCTTAGATGCTGTTGCATTAACATTAAAACAAACTTACATGGGTTCCTTCTTGTGTCGCTTTAACCCAAAAATTAATCTGTCAGCAGATTATTGGATTTTATTGTTTTATGTTTGTAGTCTGTTGTTCCTCTGTTGCAAGTCAAACTTCTCAAATCTTAGATCTTTAGGTGAGAAATCTCCATCTGTACTTCAGCTAAGGTGCTAGGATTCATATTGACTTGGTTCTGATCTGAAGCATTGTCTGTCCCCACTTATTCTGTCAGTGGAAAACGTTTCACTGAACAATTCTAAAAGATCATAATAACATAGAACAACAATAGAGGAGTAGAAGAAAGATAGTTACAAACAAAAGATTCCATAACCTGATAGCCCCGTTAGTCTATTACCTATATATGACATGAATCTTGAAGATATATGGTTCGGGATCCTGCCATTACAAGACACACATGTCAATGATATTGAATCTGCTAGCCTTTTCCACAACTTGCTTTGTTTAATTAGCATCACCATAACCTTGGCAGACAAGCACAATACAAGAAACAACAGAACCAATAGGTACGTAATGAAGCCAGTTGAAATTATTAGAAGTGCCTTTGTGAGTTGCCATCTGTAAGATGCTTTGGAACCTCTTGCAGTAGAAATGTAAACATGTTTCTCAAAAGGAACACAAAGAAGCAGCAGAGAGATGAATACTAACGACTGGCCCTGCTGTTGCTGTTCAGAACAGACACTGTATTGTGCCCCAGACTGGTTTATCCAGTCTGCGGTTTCATGGTTTTCTGCACTTAGGCCAGATATCTGTTGTTCTCCAAAGTTGTAATTATTACACCTTATGCCTGCAGGGCACAAACGAGCATGAAAGAACTGAATCTAAAAGCAGGGGAAGAGGCAAGTCCATGAGTTCATGTTTTTAGATCCTTACTCTAACAGTCAGCAATTTACGAAAGCTTTTTTTTCCAGACTTAACTAGTTGTGAATGCTCTGTATGCGTAAAGACATTGTAAACTTTGCACGTTAGCTGTAGAAACTCTCCTGCATTATTGTTGTTGTTGTTATATTATTATTTATTTGTATTACTGTAATGCAGTCATGTATGCAGCATGGAATTCTAATTGACATAAGCAGAGAGGTTCTGGATACAGATAGTAGTTTGTAAGAATAGAACATCTTAGAAATGGGTGGAGGACAGACGTTACTTTCAGGAATAAACAAATATTAGCTGAGGCAGTTTGTATAGGTATGCTCTGGGCACAAAGGCAATGCCTTCCATCTACAGCCTTTTTCATGCAATTAATTTGTATTTCTTTGGGACAGGTCTACGCTAAGAAGTTAGGTCAACCCAGCTACATCGCTTAGGGGTGTGAAAAATCCACACCCTTGAGCGACATAGTTAAGCTCACCTAACTCCTGGTGTAGACAGCACTAGGGTGGATGACAGAAGCGCTAGTGACGGACCAGTTCTTCCATTGACCTAGTTAATGCCTCTCAGGAAGATGGATTAACTATGGCAAAAGAGGGAGAACCCCTCCCATTGCTGTAGTGAGTGTGGCAGTTTAAGCGTAGATATAACCTCTGAGTTATTTAATTCTAACCTGATGCTGTATTCTGTTGACAAGTCATTTTTCTTCTGAAGGCAGATGCCTTTACTCAGTCCAGTGCCAAGAACAGTCTGTTAGGCAAGTCTATAGCATTGTTCTTCTTAGATAGGCAAGCAAAACTAGGCCATTCTCTTTTATATGTTGAGCGGAGTCTGTGTTTGGTGGCACCAGCTCATATGGAAAACATGAAGGATGTACTCCTGAAAGTTTTAAAATGTGGTGCCTCTGGCAATATATCGTCCTGGTAAGCAGAGCTTGATGTTTTCACACGTGGGATTTGTTGTATATTGGAAAGCCAGACTGTTAACTGCAGTTCAAAAAGTCATTCAGTTCGCACAGACACTAAGGAAGAAGCATATCAGCATCTGACTCGAGCTTGGTCTACACTACCAACTTACGTCAGTATAACTACGTCGATCAGCATAGATATACCAACCTTTACCCCTGGTGTAGACAGTGCTATGTCAATGGGAGGGCTTCTCCTGTTGACATAGCTATGGCCTCTTGGGGAAGGGGAGTACCTACGCTGATGGGAGAAGCTCTCCTGTTGGCATAGTAGCATCTGCACTAAGCACTATAGTGGCACAGCGGCACCCATGCGGCGCTGTAAGTGTAGACAAGCCCTAAGACACACAAACTGTGGTGAAGTCACAAGAGACCTCCTGAGGGGCCTGGGGAAGATGTGCTGTCCATATTAAAGGAATTGCTTTCCCCCATGATTGCTGTCCCAGGATATTAATTATCATTAGAAGAGGAATGCTTTTTAAAAAAAATTGTCTTGCTATCTGTGGATCCTGACTGAACAACTAAAAGGGGACTCTGTGTGTGTGTGTCTGCGTGTGCGTTTGTATATGTTGGTGGCCACTCCAGGAAGAGGGGAGTAATAAGAAATATAAAGTGAGAAAATGTGAAGAAAGAATTTTGCTTATTAAAGAATAAATAAATACCTAAAACTGAAGAGATCTGTCTACATCATATTTTGTAGTTTGTCAGTGCAAATGGAGCCTATCATGTAAAACTTTAATTGGATAACTGACTTTTGCACCACCTAACAACCTTTTTCAAAACAAGTGCACAAAAGCAGCTGCTTCATTAAAAACATTATGTTGTATGATGTAAAAAAAAGTCTCTATAATTATAATAAGCTTGACAGATGCAGATAACACAAATCTGTTTTACTGAGAACACAACAGGTACCATTAACAATTTCCTGCAGAACCCTGTGTCTTGTTTTAGTATTGAGGAGCCCCTCCCAACTCCCATTTTGCCTTGTTGTGCCTCTCTCAAAGCTTCATATCAATAGCCATTCTTCTTCTGCTCCAGTAGGATTAAAGAGGATTCTCTTCTAAGTCTGTCAGTGAGGCTCCTTGCCTGGATGATCACTATTAAATGATGCAAGATTCTCCCTCACCATCCTCCCATCCATCACTCCACCAGGGATTAAATACACTTGACCAGATTTTGCTCTCAGTTACATATGGTAAATCTGGACTCACTCTTCAGTGGAGCAATAAGAAGAGAATGAAAATGAGAACAAATGAAAATGAGGTCTGAGTCCAGCCTAGTGCCTCTCCTGTATTCCCACCCGCTAGAAGGCTAGGCCTGAAAATAGAGCCATGGTCTTCGAAGGGTAGGGTTCAAACTGGGCTAGCTGACAGTAGCTTGGAAAGCAGATACTTTCTTTGAAAGGGAGTGAGGAGCAGGAGGCAATTGCCATCTTGTACTCCAGAATCTATGTTTACATTAAACACAATTAAGGGCTGGATTCCCCAGTACACTATTGCTGCTTTGCACTTCTCCCACAATAGAGAGGTGGTACACCTGGCTTACCTTTGGCTAATTAAGGGGGGCAGGGCTCTATGGCTACTTTGCATCACTGGAGCTGTGCAAAAGGATTTATGGCTGCAGAGATTATTGTCAGATTGTGAACCAAGTGTAAACTAATGCAGATTCAGACAGACACTATTGCAGACAGCCTGAATTAGCAGTGTGGAGAGGTATGAACTGTCTCTAATCATTGCAGGTGGACGTTCACTCTGAAGCCTAATTATATTAATTTAAATGTTATCCTTTTTACTTATTTCATCATTCCACCGCTCTCTGTTCTCCTCCCTAAAGAGGTAGGCTAGACAGCTGCCCCGGTTACTTTCTTCCTCTGTGCTCCCACACAGGTCTCCAGACCTCACCTACTCACAACATTCACTTGACCCCCTATATTTCCCTCCATTTCTCTTCACAATCTACAACCCCTCATATTCACCATTTCTGCCATGCCACATTCTCCTGCAACACACTCAGTTGCCTCCTACAACCCTTCAGTCTGCCTCCTGCCCCTTACGCTCCTCTTTGCCCCTTCAGTTTGCCTCTTCCCCCCACATTCTCCTGTACCCTCTCTGTCTGCCTCCTGCCTCTCACGCTCTCCTGCTGCATCCCCTTTCAAGGTACGTCTACACTGCATGCTTCTTTTGGGAGCACGGCGCGTACATATGCGCAGGCCCCCCTAGCATGGGTATAAATAGTAGTGTAGCCAGTGATGCATGGCTTAGGCAAGTAAAGACGTGCCTGAGAAGGCTGTGGGTATGTACTCAAGTACATAGCCTACACAGCTCTCTGCTCGCCCAAGCAGTGCCTCCCTCTCTACACTGTTATTTTCAGCTGCATAGTGTCCTACTGCCTCCCTCCTGCTGGAGTCTTTTCCCGCCACAGGAAAAAACTCTGGCAAAGAGGCAGCAGGGGAAGGCTCACCATCTTTCTCTGGTGCCCTTCCCTGCAGCAGGGAAGGACTCTGGCAGCAGTAAAAGGCTCTAGCAATGGTGTTTCCCCACTTCCTTCCCCTGCCAGACCCTCTTCCTCCCCGCAGTGAAAGGCTCTCACGGCAGAGAGCGGCTGAAGCCTTTCTCCGCTACCTCCAGGCTGCTAGAGTCTTTCACTGACCCATGTAGCTACACACTGCAGTGTGAACACAGCCTGTTTTTCACTGCAGCGTGTAGCTACATGTACCATACCTCATCAACAGTAGTAGGTAGTATAGACTTAACCTCAGTCTGCCTCCTGCCCTGGCCTTTCTCTGACTCCCCATAGTTTCCTGTACTATTTCCTCAACACACTCCCCGTTCCTCCTCCCCCAACAGTCCCATTCCTGGTATCTCCATATTCTCCCATCTCCCTTACATGCTGACTAAAGGGCTGCTTTCTTCCCTCAGAGGAACCTGGCTTCAGCCCTATTAGAAACAATAGGAGACGAAGGCCATATTTGCTGAGGGAAGCGTCATTGTCATCTACAAATCTTAGGACATGGTGACCATCTTGCAGAGGGTAGCCTGTGGCTTTAGTCTGGCTGACAATAGTGGGAGATGGTGGCCATTATGGATATGGGCAGAAGATTGTGATATTGAGGGAGGAAATTAGAAAATCCCAGAATCCCTTAAAAAAACAATATTGTGAGACTTGCAATACAATTATGAGAGTTGGCAATAATGACTTTTTGTGAAGAAGTAAATTAACCTATTCATGATTGAGATACATTAGAAATTAACATATAGAATATTTATGCCGAAAAGACTTTTCCTTACCTGTGCCTTCATAAAAATGCTTTATGTTATTAATTTGATGGTCATAGCTTATTGGCAATCTCAGCAGAGAGGCAAGGACTGAATGTACATGGACACTGAACTACCCTGGCACCTACAGGTGATAATATTGACCGGTGAAGCATGGTTTCTCACTTCTCCGGCTGTGCCTGCTTAGTGCATAGAGAACTTCAGGTCAAGATTTTCAGACGTGACTAATAATTTTGGCTGCCTCAGTTTTTGGGAGCCCACTTAAGACATCTTAAAGGAAGTCTTAGTCAGAGAATGGAAGTTCAACACTTCCTGAAAATCAGGTTCCTTTAAAGTTTCTAGTCTAATTGGACACCCAAAGTCGATAGTTATCTCTGAAAATCTTGGCCTAGTCTCCAGGCCTGTCAATCCAAAAACCATCACAAACACTAACTTCAAATCATAATTGGGGCGGGGGAGGGCGGGAAATGTTTGTTTTAAGAAAAAAATCTATGCTGATAAATATTATGAAAAAAGAAATCGGTCTTTCTATTTAAAATCTATAGCAGGGACTGCCATTCCCTCAGTCCATGCAAGGAGAGGCAGAATCTTAGAATATCATCTTTTATTGTATTTCCAGTTTATCATTGGGAATATTTATCTAGGAAAATATCTTTAACACTAAGCATTTTGTTTTTATGTTCTTTGAAGCTTCCGCAGGTTTACGCGATCTAATAGTGTAACAGCAGCTGTGCAAGCAGACCTGGACTTCCATGAGAATTTTGAAATATCAGTGGACCCTCAGGAGGACAGTACATTCACTGGGCAAATATCAAGACAATATTCCCGAGATGCAAGCACCTCCACTGTTAGCATACAGGGGTCAGGAAACCATTATCATGCATGTGCAGTAGATGATGACTTTGATACAGATTTTGATCCTTCAATTTTACCCCCTCCGGATCCCTGGATTGATTCTATAACTGAAGATACTCTGGAGGCTGTTCAAAGGTCAGTTTGTCATAGAGATGGGCACTGGTTTCTGAAGCTTCTTCAGGCAGAAAGAGATCGTATGGAGGGCTGGTGCCAACAGATGGAGAGAGAAGAACAGGAAAGCAACTTACCTGAAGACAGTAAGTAACTGAATACAATAATATCACTGCTAAAAATAGTCATTTCAGACCTGATCCAAAGCCTGTTGAAGTCAGCATTCCATTGAATCCTATGAGGTCTGATAAGGCAATTTGCCATTTATCTGCACAATAATCAGACGATAGGCCTGGTTAGCAGCAGTGCCCAGTACCTGCAACTCCATTTGAAGTTGGGACAGCTCTGGAAGTCAGGCCATAATAGTTTCCTTGGATACCATGTTCCTAAGAGGTCGTGGATGGAAATTAAGCTGTCTTGTGTACATTTGTATAGATGACAAATATGGGCCTTATTTAGATAAACATCCACAGTGTATGGATTGGCATATGAAATAATTTTTCTGCGCTATTCTATATGTGATGCTGTGAAGAGTCACGGCTAAATGCTCCTCTTTATATGATAAACTTTAGATTAAATGGGAGTTGCACAGCTGATTTCCTGCCACTGAGCTGGTCCTCTGGATATTGCAGGCTCCCCATATTCTGTGACCCTCACTAGGTATATAATGTGGCCTCTAATTTTGCACATGCAAATATTACACAACATTGTGAGTTCAAGGCACACAACACATAGATTTGGCACACTCAGACTACAACCTATTTATTTTTCCCTAGCCTCATTCCCAGAAATGGCTGAACTATTGTTACTGAAACTATTCAACCCAATGTAGAAACCCACCGTGGAGAATTTCAGACCAAATGGTTATAATTTGGCAAGGTAGTAAACAACTGAAAATGGGTTTATAAAAAAAAGTGTTACCAAAACCTTAACGCTAGGATATAACTACCCATTCCACTGATCCAAAAAACTGGAGCCCATACCACAACTTCCAGCGGCAGATCCAAACTTCCCAAATTTGAGGTGTGTTTGGATTCAGGGTTTTGGTTGGGTTTCATCTTTAATATATATTATCAGTAATTTGCACAGGAGACATGCCACAATGGAACAATTACCCCCTGTAGGTATGCAGACGATAAAACCCATGAACTGGGCTGTGGGGGTTATGTTGAAAAGTGTGTGCACACATACATATGTGGGAAAAATGAATATCAGTCCAATCACAAAATATACTTGGCCTGCTTGTTACCATAATGACTGATGATAATTGAAAAACCTAATGATATTTTACTTGCCCATCAAAACAATTACTCATGTAGGGCAAGTGGGGAAATTGAATTTATTAAGGCTAATTTATACACAGCTTTTAATGAGAACTTTGTTGATGTGTTTCATTGTCTTTTTAGTTATAACATCTTAAAACTTTTAGCAATCAGTGGAAAAATTCTAATTTGGGGCGAGTAAGGTAAGAGTTATGTAGGCTCTACTATTGCCTCCATGTAAAATTACATTTTACATATCCTGCAGATTATTTATCTACCTCTTTATTAACTGTCACTTCCTGGTTTTGGTGGAGGTTACAGGGGGTAAAGGGGTCAACCTTGTTTAACAATCATTAGTGAGTTACTGGCTTCTTTTGTGATGTCATCTACGATTCTTGAATGTGACAGCTGCTTCCTGAGGACATTGTGTTTGACATTCCACTGCAGGACAGAGTTTCCTATTCTACCTGAAGCCAAATAAAAGCATATGGTGAGGGCCACAGTAGCCGGCTCACTTGTGCTGAGAACAAAAGCTTGTTGTTGGAAACTCAGAAGCAAATCATGTCTTTTTCATACACACACACAAACATACACACACAAATGCTTCAGAGAAGGAGGGGATTTGTAATTGATAAAATGTAAGTAGAACAAGGAATGCATCTCTTGTTTTCAACCTTCAACTCGGACAGTCTGCAGTGTGTTTTTGGCCTGATAACAAAATAATGAAAATCTGCAGTGAGCGAGGTTTCTTCAATGCCATGGCAGCTGACAGAATGCTTGTTCCCTCAGCACTTGAAGTAAAATGATACAAGCTTCTCTCAGACAATGCAGCCCTTGTGTGAAACAGCTGTCTCTGGGAGACGGCTCGCTGCTATTTGACAGTAGCTTGTATGTTACATAGATACGTTTGGTATTATCTAACTGGGAATGAATCTACCAGATGGGACTGAATGTTTCTAGCTAGGAATGCAGTCTACTGCTGTGTATAAAAACACTGGTTAGGGTTTCAGTCATTCAAGGGAGAAATACCAGTATACATAAATATGTCTTTGCCCCACTTTCTTGTCATAAACTACTTATTGTATGAAATTTGCTGGTTTTATCTGAAGACATTTCCTCACAAAACTGTAGCATATGTAGTAGGCAGATTAATATCACTTTATCGTTGTATACTCACTCTTTCAGTCAGGACACCAGATACTCCTTCACCATATTTTACTATTTTGTGAATTCAGCAATGATTCTAGAGCTTTCTCTTGATGAAAGGAAAGAGTTGGAAGTAAGCATGCAAACCTAAGCATGGACCTGATTCAAAGCCTACTGAAGTCAATGGGATTCTTTCCATTTATTTTAATTGACTTTGTATCAGGCCTTTAACTGACCCTACCACACAACAAACTCTGACAAACCTTATATAAATGGGCCAGATTCTCCTCTCACACTGGTATTAATCAATAGAAATATGATCTCAAGGCACATTTGCAGCTGGTTGTGGGTACAAACAAAAGCATTCCTATAATCCTTGGGCCATATACTGAATTCACGTAGAGTTTCAAAAATTAATTTGATTTCATTAATCTTAAGAAACATCTCCATTCATCTTTGTGAAGTAGTGTAGCTTATTGATTCATAAACTTTCAGATGACTCTCCAAAGCAAACAGTGGGTCTGATGTGTAATACTGGTGTAATGGAGAGATGAGTCAGACCCAACAAATGAAAGACTAAGAAAGAAAACAAAGGAATTTAACAAAATTTGTGCCCATCATCAATCTTATCACTTAGCATGTATATTGTACCCCTTTGGGCTTGTTTAGACATAAAAGTTGACCTCAAATCTGTAGTAACCCTGTATTCAAATCTAGGGTTTCTGCTAAGCAAAGGCAACAAACTGTGACAAATTAATGTGGGGCTTTCAAAGTTTTAGTCGTTTGTTTTAAACGAAGTATGAAATTGGAAGCTCAGGAACAAAAGGGAGGAAAGTTTGGAGAGAGATAGGAGTGACTCTTCTTTCTGCAAGTGATTATGCATGAGAAAATAAAACTAAACACTGATTTCTCTTTGTCCCTCAGATGTATTCCTGTAGTCCTAATTATGAGCAAATAAAATAATCAGTTATTCCTACAGCTCCCTGGCTCTTCTGCGTACTCTGCTTTTCTATAACTCTTCTCCCCGACTAGTTCCCTCTACACCAGCCCATTTCCCAAAGTCTCAGAAGAGCCAGGTCCCAGATGTTATCCTTGCCAGTGTACAAAGATTTAAAGAAAAGAGAAATATCCATGGGCTACAAAATACTATAACTAGAAAACTTGTCAGTCACACTAAAAAAACCAGGTAAATCAAAGGACCGAAGGCCTGATTCTGGAATGCTTATTCATATTGAGTGGCACTTACTCATCCAGATAGTGCCATTAATCTCCAATGAGATCACTCACAATAATAAATGCTACTCAGTATAAGGTTGTAGAATCAGTCCTTAGCTTGTTTCATTCCGCTTCTTTTCTCCTTAATAGCTGACTAAGGACACGAGTGTTAGCATTAACTTTGAATTTCCTGGCTTTTGTCATGCTCTGAGTTATTTAAATGCAAGTCTGTTGACACAAATAGGCTAAATATTGGTCCATCCTGGCTGGGAAATGGATTGTACCATCTGTATGGCAGGGTTCTTTCATATGCACAGTGCACAGCTAACATCTGCAACACAAACCTCAGTCTTGGTCCATTTTATTTTCTGCCACTGTTCCCTCCCCTTATTCCTGATGCTCAGCCTTGCAGTCAGCCAGTCTCCTCTGTTATCCAGCTTGTTCCCCCTGACTAACTGTCAGGTGTTAGAGAGAAAGTAATATATTTTATTCGGGCCAACTTCTGTTGGTGCAAGAGGCAAGCTTTCCTCTCTCACCAACAGAAGTTGGCCCAGTAAAAGATGTTACCTCACCCACCTTGTTTCTTTAATATCCTGGGACCAACAGGACTACAACAGCACTGTAAACATCAGGTGTTCATTCTTTATGTGGCATTTTATAACCACAGTCCCAAAGTGGTTTCTTTGTTAGACCCTGAGGTCCATCATAATCAAAGTGCAAAGAGTTTGGTTGGTGTTTAGAGGTCAAATAATATTTTTGAAAAACCCTCATCATATTATGACTTTTCACATCACCTCAATTTTACTTCTTTATCACTTTTTTCTATTTCTTGTTACTCTTTGATACATATGCAGGCAAACTCCTTTCAAGATGTACCAAACTCCACTTTTTGTCTTATTGCGTGGGGGAAGGGGGTTGCATTTTCACTCCTCTACCCCTGCATTTATTTATGTATCATCCAAAATGTGTACTTGGCACCATTAGAAGTGATGGTCCTTGCTCCAAAGAGTTTATAATCTGTGTGGCTATAAATAATACCTAGGTATTTTCATCAGTAGATCTCAAAGCGCTTTACAAAGGAGGTCAGCATCATTATTCACATTTTACACAGAGAGAAATTGAGGCACAGAGGGGTGAAGTGACTTGCCTAAGGTCACCCAGCAGCCAATGGCCAAGATGGAAATAAAACTTAGGTCTCCAGAATCCCTGCCCAGTGCTCGATGTACTAGACCACTTTGAAAATATAGCAGATTAAGAGCATGTCTGGGAAATTGACCAGTTTAGCTATTCCAGATTAAATATTTCACTATAGCTATTGCACAATAACTCTCCCATATGGACACTTTATTCTGGAAGAGAAGTAAATGGTTGCTAGGGTCTGTTATGACTGCATCTTGATGGATTTAATGAACAGGAGGGATTTTTTGTCTGCTTGCTTTGTAAATTTTGTTTGTAGCATTATGAACTAAAGTAGTCAATTTCAATGTTTTTATATATACTACCTTCCTCCTACACTCACCTCCCCATGCTGCTTAAGACTCCATCAGTCGTTTTCTGATATATTGTCACTTCCTCTTATTCACTTAGTATTTGTCCCCAAACTTGTGTTCAAGAATGGAGCCGCTCAGGATTTTAGCCAGATAAGTGCATCAGTGCGTTTTTATTTCTTTTACCACAGTACACCTTAACCCTTCCATTCCTGGCACTAGAGATTTTGACTGAGTCAGAGGAGTAGGCACGCTGCCTTGAAAACTAAAAGCAACAAGTATTGTAAGTTAGTAGTTAGCTATTGAGGAGACTTTTTGCCTTCTGGGGAGATTCCTTTCAGTCTTTCACCTGCTTTGTTTGAAGTCTTTTTTTTAAACTTCTGTGACAGGGTTGGTCTTGTTGACTGGTAACGTGTTAGTGGACTGCTTGTTTTCCAGGGGTAGGAAAATCAATGACACTTGGCTAAATACAGCAGGAGCTGCAGCAGAAGTGGTTACAGCGGAGAACATCAGCATGCACCTCACAATCAGCTGGGGTGAAGGTTTTAAACAACTAGCCAGTCCTTTCCCCCCAGCTCTATCGAATGAGATTTTAGAATATTAAACTTATTAAGTAGTCTTTAAAAACAAAAAGAAATCCCCATCCCCCACCAAAAAGTGTATTTTAAATTCACTTATAAACAGACTTTCAACATTACCTCCATGCAATCAATGTATATTTCATATAAAGTCCTATCTTAACTTTTTACTGAAAAGTTGAGGGACCATTTTCCCCCTCTCAACTCCCAGGCAGTGTTGTGAAGCATCAGATGGCCAAGCTCCAGATGAGGCAGCTGTTCTGAAATACACACAGTGGGAAGAGTTTTCATAACAATGGGAACCACATGAAAGCTCTCAAAGTAGCTCCTCCCCACCATTGAAAGTTCCTTTCAGTTGAGTGGTTTGCACACTGGGTTGCATAAATGACTAGACACTGCAAGGGGTGCATTTGCAGCACAGTGCGCAGGGAATTAGACACGCAACCTTTACTAACAATAATGACAGTTGTAAGTAGAATTCCCGGTGCAACGTGCTGAAAATATTCCACTTAGTGAATCTTCTAGTTCAGAGCTATTTCCTGGCAGTGCTAAGCTCTGGGAGCAAAGTGAAAGGCTTGGATTGTGCTTGTGTATGCATGGCATTCTTTTCTGTAGGGCTCTGAAGGAAGAATCATAAAAGGCTTCCCCTCCCCACCC
Source organism: Caretta caretta (assembly GCF_965140235.1). NCBI lineage: Eukaryota > Metazoa > Chordata > Testudines > Cheloniidae > Caretta > Caretta caretta. The sequence goes on along the minus strand of NC_134207.1, from coordinate 85,838,963 downwards.
TCCCCCCCGACTATTTTACCCTTCTTCCTTTTACAGTGTATTCTATGTCCAACTTTATTTCCACTCGGCTAAGTTGTTGTGCTACATTAATCAGCCCTAAAAGGGTAAAACATGGAGCTGTGATTGTATACCTGGCTTCAGTTAAGCCTACTTCAGTTCATAACTTAGTTTTGTCCCTACTTGCTTGGGGTCTCCGTGTTTGTGAATACCCCGAAGAGTCTTTCAGTTTTAAATGATTTTGGGGCAGTGCCTCTGGTAGCCACCTATAAAGTCTGGCCTGTGGGTGGGCTGAGTTCTTTACTGTGGATTTTACAACCCCAAAGTGTCGAAGGCATTTTCCCCCTTTGAGCTCTCCTCAACACTGTGTTTGAATTTATAGGGGTTTAGCGTGGTCCATAGACATGGCATTGGCTTGGGAGTCAGGAGACTGGGATCTATTCTGGGTTCTGCCACTGACCTGCCGGGTGACCTCGGGCCAGTCACTTCACCTCTCTGTGCCTCAGTTCTCCCTACTTCACATTGTTTGTCTTGTCTATTTAGACTATAAGCTCTTCACAGACTGCCTCTATCGGCTTGTACACTGCCTAGCACAATGGGGCCCTATCTTAGTTGCAGCCTCTGGGCGCTACAATAATTATTTTTAATAATAATGGTTCAGATCAAAGCAGAACAAATGTCTTTCATTAGTAAAGTGGTAAATACCAATTTAAGTCCATCCAGACTGTTGTAAAACCATATACTATGGGCCAGGGTCTACTCTAACTCATTGCACCACTCTGATGGTGCAAAGAGACCATAAAGCTGATTTAACTGACCAGTGTGCGGGAATTGCCAAGAGGTGCAAAGCTGCCATAGTGACCCTTTGCTGCCTTCCTCCGGGCTACCAGTGTAGTGGACGCAGCTGGGGGAAACATGACATGGAGCACCGTTATGCTCTGGTGAGTGTTGGCTATTGAAATGGCCAGTTAGGACCATAGGTGGCTGGGGACAATTGAGAGCAGCCCTGAAGCTGCTCACAGTTGCAGTGGTGACTGGAAAAGCCTCTGGATGGCCCTAGGATCAGGGTGGGGGTTGTAAGTGTGACATAGAGCCACTGTTTCCTCCTCCTGGGACCAGCACCAGCCAGCAGTCAACCGGACCCAAGAACTGGGCCCTCTGTTTCTGAGGGAAACAGCAGAGGTTTTGGTAAAAGCTGTGTTTCCCCAATATGGCACATGATTAGTTCCACATTTGTAACACTTTCTGAAAGCTCTTTACTTTTCTGCATGTGAGATCAGGTCTACATTAGAAACTTTGGCAGATATAACAGTGTCAGAAAGGGGGTGATTTTTCACAACATTTCTATATCAGCAAAAGCTACCATGTAGATGTGGTTATACCAGCATAGAAGTGTGCTTATTAATTCAAACAAAAAACTCACCAGATAACACAAACCAAAGCTATTCCCCTGACCAACACAGGCTTCACGCTACACCTCTCTGCTCCAGGGACCGTCACAAGAGCCAACCTCTGTCCCACAGCTCCCCACAACTGAGTGCTCTCAGCCCTTTATAAGTATCACCTGGCTCCTTCCCAACTGGGTCTGATAAGCAAACAGGGTTGGCTGATCACCAGCCCCCCGTCCTTTAAAAGGGCAGATTATCCTGTTTCACCAATGTTTTCATTTGGGGATCCTGTATAAGCTATACCAGCAAAAGAGGTAAAATGAAAGATGTTTACTCCATAACTTCCTCATTGGTGTATCTGGTTCAATCACTACAGAAAGGCACCACTGTATAACTGGTGCTGACTTATGTTTGCTTTCCTGTCAGTTCTAGGGAAAATTCGAACTGCAGTGGGCAGTGCCCAGCTTCTCATGGCCCAGAAATTTTACCAGTTCAGAGAACTGTGTGAAGAAAACCTGGTATGTAATGTTTATTATAGATATGATTGTGCTTCTGTTATTGCTAAGGAATTTACTCTGTGAGTCACTATGCCTTAAATTGTCTAAAGCTTTTTCTAGATTAGAATATCTCCAATTTATTCCAATAAAGGGCTTGATTCATCCAACCAACCTAAATCCATTGAATTTAATGGAGTTATACCAGTGTAAAAACAGTGGGAGATCTCTGAGAGGCCCATAATAATTTAAAAAGAGAGAAACTCAAAAGGCTTAGGATGAAATTCAATAGGAGCTTTGCCAATAACTTCTACAGAGGCAGGATTTCACACTTGGAATGGATTCTTTTCAGATAAGCACCCAAAGGTTTGGAAGCTTTTCAAAACTGAGTGAACCTCTTGAGTTTTCAAAATTGGACTGGAAATCTTGTGGGATGACACTTTCTCATGGGATTTCCAGTGCTGCTTGCTTTCAGTTGGACAGATGTACCGTAAATCAATATCTATTGTGGAGTTTTGGCCCATCTGCCTCCAAACCAAGGCAGTGTACCATTTTGCAAAAATGAAAAATAATGAATTATTGAAGCTAATCAAACTCTTCCAAATCCCCAAAAAAGGCAAAACAAAGTTCTTAATTTCTCAGAATCAGTTTGCTTATCCCTAATAATGCACAATACATTGTATACCACATACCTAAAATGATGATAATACTTTGCATTTATCAAAGATTTCAAACCATGTTTTAAACTAATTCATAGATTTTAAGGCCAGAAGGGACCACAGTTGTCATCTAGTGTGACCTTCCAGTATAACACAGGCCATAGAACTTCCCTAAATTAATTCCTGTTTCAGCTATAGCATACGTTTTAGAAAAATGGCCAATCTTGATTTAAAAATTTCTAGTGAAGGAGAATCCACCACGACCCTTAATAAGTGGGTCCAATAGCTAATTATCCTCACTATTAAACATTTTCATCTTATTTTTAGTCTGAATTTATTTAGTTTCAACTTCAACTTGTTATACCTTTGTCTGCTAAACAGAAGAGCCCTCGGTTATCAAATGTTTAATGATTCACCATTGCAGAGTAGATAAGCACAATTACCCCCAATTTACTCATGAGGAATCTGTAGCACAGAAAGGTTCAGGGCAGAGCAGAGAATGGACTGCAGAACTCATTGCTTTCCTTCCTCTGCACTAACCATCCTGTTATTAAGCTCTCTTCTTAAAACATCCAATCAGGCTGAGATAAGACTGCCATGACTCCAAATTACAGATAAACTGATTTTGTTTTTCATTGTTACAAAAACACTTTTTGAACTATGCCAAGTTGACATTATGGGATAGTGTATATTTTAATATGACATTTTCTTTCAGCACCTGACCCAGTTCTCATCCAAGTCATTAGGAGTCTCTCAAAGAGAGCTGGATCAAGGCCTTAAAGAGAAAAATATAACTGTAAAAACTCCATACTGAACTCTACTTTGGAATCAGAGGCTCAATCCTGTGGCAAAGTACTGAGGGCCTTCAGCTCTCACTGAAGGCAAAGCACCTCAGAGGATCAGGGCCTAAATTAGAAATCTGCCTAAATTGCAAGACACAATGGAAATCAGTTCTGCATGAGTTAGTCCTTCTCTTTTTACCATGAAGAATGAAAAAGTATTTTGTTCCCATATCTGTGTATGTAAAAGTTACTATTTCAGTTTGCCTACCTAATAATGTCAATGGTCAAGAACTAAGAATCCTGTTATAACCTGTATCCTTTCTATGCAGAAAAGTGACTTCTTCTTTTTCCACAGTCACTGCTTTGGTGGGATAGGCATCTTGCTTCTCTCATAGTGGGATAGGCATCACACTATGAAAAAAATACAGTGGTAGAAATTTCGTAAGGGAAACAGTTTCACAACCAGCACCTGCTTTACTTTTTGCTGGAGAAAGATATGTTAACACAATGTGAGATAAAACCATAATCTCAACTGCGCCAGCTATCATAAAGAATTGTTGGGTGTCAGGACAGGTCTGATTTGAAGAGGCGCTGAGCACCCATAGAGCCCATTACCTCACGTGAAGTTGTGGATGTTCAGCACTTCTGAAAAATCAAGCTGTAAACCCATGTATCCAACAGTCTATTTGATGTAAATCATTTAAAGAGATCCTTTAGACGGACTTCACCACAGCAGTGTGTATCATTTGACTGGAAGGTCAAAATCTTACTAGCCAGTGGCACAAGTAAAGTTTTAACAGTCAGAGTCTGGTTCAACATATAACTCTCCCCAAAAGAGTGCCCTGCAAAAGTAGGGTTAATGTGCATCCATATTCTCTTTCCCCATATAGTTCCCTCTGCCCAGATTATTTTTGCCAGGAATATAAATAATCTGTCCAGGGTACATTTATTTAAAATGTAATATTTTCATAGTCCTTAATATCATTGAAGCACTGTACAAATGTGAATTAATGCCCTGTTGAATCAGTAGATGCACATGCAGAAATGTGGGATGAAATCCTGACAGCAGTGAAGTCAACAGGAGTCTTGCCATTGACTTCAGTGCAGCCAGGATTTTACCAAGGGTAGACCCCTTGGCTGTGCCAAAGAGTGCCACCCTGCTGTTCCTGTTACAGAAGGACGGAGAAGCAACCTTTCCCTATGTTTTGATGGGTAGCCAGAATTGAGGCCACTGACTTCAGGGGAAACCACAGGTTTTCTGGAGCACACCTGTCAGAATTTAGCTCTAAATCTTTATAAGTAAAAATACTAGTAAAAAGTGTTCTTTCTCATTTCTATTAACTTCTTCTAAGTATCTCATTGATCAATTTGAATCGAAGTAAACTGCTTTACTTCGTGAGGTGCATAGCCATTTGCACAAATGCTTTATATTAAAAGATACTAAAGCCAAAATATTTTTTCTTCTGTTGTACAGAATCCTAATGCACATCCAAGGCCGACCTCCCAGGATTTAGCAGGGTTTTGGGATATGCTCCAGTTGTCCATAGAAAATATTAGTATGAAATTTGATGAACTTCATCAGTTAAAGGCCAATAACTGGAAACAGATGGATCCTCATGACAAGAAGGTAGAACAATGTAGATTTTGTATGCTTCATTTAAAACCCTGCACAAATACTGGACAAATTAAATAGTCCTCTGCGTACAGATGTTAAAAATGTGCAATGAAGCTCATATCAGATTCATTTCACTGTAACAACAATGTTTACATAACAATCATCTGGGATATTATCTGTAATATGTTTCAGGCATATTTTAAAACCAAATCTGTCTTTGTGAATTGGATAATGGGAATGTAGTACTTTGTTAAACTTTACATTTAATCATACTAGTTTATCAGTCGTTGGAAGGAACTGCCATATATATTGATTCTTAAATTTAAATAAATCACATTTATGGTGCATATTATTGCATATAGCAAGAATTCAGTTTACTTGCACACTCTAGGCTTTGTTACTGAGAAAACTAGAAATCATCACTGACTTTGGTAACCAGATCATAAGTACAGTGATAAACCAACTGCCGTCATACAGAGCTAAAACCAAACTTCCTACAAGTTGCATGGTAATCTTTCCATGCCATTTTTTTTTGTTTGCTTTCTTTTGTTTTTTAAATGGAAATTCTTGTAATTGGGTTCATTTTGCTGGTAATGTTATTTTTCTGAGATAGCCCAAAAATCATTTGTAGCACTGGTAATTATTTTTAACAGAGTTTTCCGTTGTTGCCATAAAGAGACTACCAGGTTTCCAAGTGTGAACCACGTTCCTTTTTTCATTCTGGTTTGGCACATATCCTTATTTTTAATCCTCACCATCAGGACAGCTGATCAGCTGGTCAAACAGCACCTTGGGTGAGCCACAATACAGTTCTCCAAAACTATTGTTATCATAATTGTTTATTTTATAGAACCCATAAGTGAGTTAGAAACTTCACAGAAAACACTTAAAGCCAGATCTGTGTCCAGAGGAATGTACAATCTAATGCTATGCTCCTGCTGCCATCTAACACTACAGCTGGGTTTCCATTAGCCTCATTAGACTCGGAAATGGGCATTGGCTGATGACTATGACACATAGGTAGGGATATAACATACACCAAAAAGGCAAGGGAGCAAGGAGTGCACCATTTGCAGACCAAGTATTATACCCTTTTTCAAGTAATATATACGTCTGGGTAACCCAAACTGATGTCTGGATTAACTGCCCTAAAAATAGCTCTGATCCATCTTGTTGCGGACAAGCAAAGTGGCATTTTCTTTTGGACAAATAATAACATAGATTTCCACAAATCTTCCAGCAGATTTCCACAGAACACAAGTTTCCACAGAACTTCCAAATACAGTTCTGTTAGAATCCTGTTCCCACCAAACAAAACTAAAAAATCATGCCCTTTGTTTCTGAATTAGGAGAGCCAAATTCCAGGTTAATCCCAAACCATCAGAGGAATACCATTAGTGTTTTATTTGGGGGTGGCCCTTGTTTGTTTTCTGAGGCTACAATACAGAAGTCAGGTAATTACTTTTTAATATGTCTTTTTTGAGAAGGAGCTGTAAAACTGCAAACACACATGCGCTCACATGCTAATATACGATTTTTCATTAGCTTCTAATGCAAAAGAATGTGTCCAGTCTTCAGCATGAAGAAAAGAGAGTTTTACTAAAAATGTCCCTTTCATTTTCCTTGAAAACATTTCAAGGAAATCCCACCAAAAGGAAGACTATAAAGGGTTAAAAGAAGTTAAGCAGTAATGAAGAAAGGATCGTATGTATTTACAATCTGCAGTAGGAAGGTAGAGGTTATGCACTTTAAAGAATTACACTGACTCTGTTCCTGTTTCATTTGACTGTGATTTTAAATTAAACTGTTCATCTCCTATTTTAAAAGGAAAAAAAGAATGAAAACTTTCTGTGGAATTGATATTTGCATTTGCCTCTGTCTCCCCCGCCCCCCCCCAGCCCCCCTTGGGCCTGTTAAACAGCATAGATTAATCTTTAGATGTAGAGGAAAAAGCAAAGTGTGAACAATAAGTGCAACTAGGCAGCTTTATATTTCAAGTAATAAAGGCTGTTGTGATCAACATGAGAGCAAACTAAAGGCTAGAATGGAATCTTTGTAGTAATAAAATCCCTACTCTCAGAAACCATGTTCACATTTGGAAGGGGATGTAATTTAAAATACCATCTAAATTGACATGACAAAAACTTTATAGCTGCCTGAAATTCAGAACTGAATACACACTTTTTCTAAAGCCATCCTTATAGATATAAAAATTACATCTTTGTTAACCACGTATCTTTGGCTGCTCAAGTGACGATTAGTGTATGTTCTCTCAGTGATTTTTTTTAAAATTCCTACCCGTTTTTCAGTGTGTAGGTTATTGTAATTCCTCACGCTCATTCAGCATGGTGCTAAATTTAAAGAATTTTTATAGTGAGACATGAAAAGTGTGGATTATTTGAGCTATTACCAAGATCAGCCACCACTGAGCACATGTTTTTTATTCTAACTGTATAGCCAACTCCAAGCTGCTAGTTTACATTACATTTACTGTGTGATATATATCCATTGAATCTCAGTGTTGTAAGCCCATCTAGTGTTATGTATGTACTGTGTGTAAGGGACAAGATCATTTGTGCTTTTCACTTCTGTAACACAGATTGCTGCTATAGTAAATTAATTTTATTGACAAACCCAAAGAGTTTGATAGGAGTTGGGTTTTTTTAATTCCGTAGTAGAATTTAAACATTAGGTTTATGAAACTGTATTAGTTTAAATAGTGCTACAAAGTTCTGTTTAAGATGCTCTCCTTTCTAATCCCTGGCACCAGGACGAGGAGTCTGGATTCCCCAATGGGAACCGCATTAATTGGTTAGCTGTGGGAGCTTCGGCCCTTTCAGCGCCAGGCGTTTAATACACACCGTACCTGTGGAGAACTAGCACTGCTATCAATACTATCCTTTGCTTTAAGCTTACATTATTTTTATGAACCCTTGAATACAAAAGCCAGTTCAATGAAGAAAAAAATGCAGATAAGAACTAACAAACCTTAGGTAAAATGTGTGTTCTAACTACTGACCTATCCTAGTTTTTTCCAAGCTTTCCCTGAGAAGCTGTATAATGTCATTAACCTTCTGCTTTGATCAGGAGAGAAGGGTCCCTCCTCCAGTGCCAAAGAAGCCAGCGAAAGGTCAGGTGCCACTCTTACGGGAACGTTCTCTGGAAAGCTCACAGCGTCAAGAGGCCCGGAAACGGCTGATGGCTGCCAAACGAGCCGCATCTGTCCGCCAGAATTCAGCCACTGAGAGCGCTGAAAGCATTGAGATTTACATCCCCGAAGCCCAGACGAGGCTATGAAGGGATCCCACCAGGAGGACTCTCACTGGCAAGACAAGTCTCTTGTATAATCTGCTCCTCTAGGTCCCTATTCAGAGCCACCATTAAGTATTTGTATTCTCCTCTTTCTTTCTTTCTTTCTTTCTTTCTTTCTTTCTTTCTTTCTTTCTCTCTCCCTCCATAATCCCAATGATCCCAATGAAGTCCACTTTTGTGGTGTAGTTGTCGATCATCCAAGAGGTGTCCTCTAATAACCGTTGCTTTCTAAAGGTTTGCCCATGTCATTATAATGCTTTGTCACATGTATTGATGCTCCCACTTTGCCTCATGTAAGAGAGTACAATCCTTTTTTCTGTTTAAGAAATAAATACAGAACTCACGTACACACAGACACACACGCACCTGTATAGTAAATGCACCATTTAACTCATTCATGATCTTTAGTTTATCTAAAGTTAGTCTGTTACCTGGTGTAGAGCAATATAAAACTATAGAGTATTTTGGAAATTCAGTAATGCAGGGTGATCCTTTGGGACTCTGCCGTCTTCCTCATTAAAGATTAAAGGAGCTATGGCTCAGATTCCCTTCTTTTTATTACTATTATTTTTTAAGCAGATGGCGCACTTTATTCTAAACCTCAGAATCATATCTCACCTGAATTTAAGATGTCACAAAGGGCGAGGTAAGGGGAGAGATAGCTGTGTTGTGGTAAAAAGGAGGGAGAAGTAAATTGTGCAGGTGAGATGGTGAGGGACAGAAAAGATCCTGTGAAAAGATACCTGCACACTCTCACAGCTGCACAAACTGCCTCATTTGTATTTCATCAATCACTACTTAAACATTTTGATCAGCAGAAGATTGTAAATTCAATCTTCCAGGGAAATCATCTATTTTGAAAGGCAATAAAAAGGCAAAAGGAAAGGAGATAAGAAGAAATGATGGTTGAAGATAATATAAAAAGGGACTTTTTTGTCAAAGTATTAAGAATTTTTAAAACTTTACTGTATTGTCATTTCCTATTGTATTGTATTGTATGAATTATATTGGATTTAAAAAAGAAGAAAAAAAAAAGAAAAAACAGCTTGGTTTTGTTGATGTCTTAATCTTGGTGAAATGATCAGATTTCACACCCATCCACTCCTGTTTCTGAAATACTGTAAATGGAATCCATGATGTTTTTCAAAGCAAGACTTTGTTTTGTTTTATACACAGCTGGTTGTAAGCTTCAGGTCAGACTGCTTCCATCAGATGGTTCATAGCTGGGAGTAAGTTTCTCCTTTAGTCTCTTTTTTAATAATATAAAATACCCCATTTTTCAAAAATGAGGATTTTTCAGACACAGTGGGACCATAATGAGCCTATATTTGTTCACTACACTAGCTTTTGAAATCATGAACAATATGCATTCCCTAGTCTTCAGCAATTTACTTGATACTTAAGGTAAAATCTTGTCCTTGCTGCTTGGAATTGCACTGATGGAGGAAGGCGTTGGCTGTGCATTAGTGACACCAGCCATTGTGCCAACACAGGATAGGAGGTCTTGGGTATGTCGCTGAAAATGAGCAGCCTGAACATGCTGCAGAAGGCAACATTGGTGCTAGTTGGCCGGGCCCACCTGGCTATGCCCCCTAGTCAGCAGACCATGCCCTTTTGTGTCTTCTGGCATAGTAGCCATTCCCCATTGTTAGTGCTCTCTTGAGCTCTAGGTTAGAATCCTGCCCTGCTCAGGGTGGTTCTTATCATCTCTTCTCCCACTTGGACATCATATAGCAGGGTGTTACCCTTACAAGAAAGGAAGATCTTTTCTCTCTAACCTGGAAATAGTATAGTGACATAGTCCACTGAGTGGTGGCTAATGTGTACTTTGCATCCAACCAAAGTTGGCTGTAAATGCCCTCCTTATTTAAACAGTGTGAACATTCCACCTGTGAAAATTCCAGTGCATGGTAGCCTTAACTGTGTAGCTCCCATCTAAAACATTTGAAATTCCCACCAGAAAGTTAAGCGCTTTCTAAAAATATACATCTAAGATCATGCCAGACAGCTTCTTTTAATGTAACATAGCCAGGTGCTAATTTAATTTCATTCAAGAAATTAGGAGAGGTAATAGGTTTTGGCACCAAATAGTGTCATGAAAACATTGTAAAGCCACTAGAGAATTTGCTACCTCTCAAAGCCATTGGTATCTGAGCTATGTATTTATAAACAGGGCACAAATATTTACTGCTGTGGTTTACAAGATAAGGGCTAATAATTTAATATTTAAAAGACTTTTAACTACAGTGATCAGAAATCCAGTGTAACCCCACTGAGTGCTTCATGTTAAGGGAGCTTTGAAAGGTTGGCCCTATAAGCATTTGAATACCAGTGTATTTGCTAGTTTTGAAAAGAACCCACTTCATTTAACTTTTAGCAGCAATGAAAAATCACAGTGTTTGCAGTATATATAGTGCCAACTGCCACTTTTGGTCATATAGTCATGTTAAGTATTAAAAATTATTTGGAACTCCTTTGTACTAAGATGTACAAAGCAGCATTCAGGTGAAGATGCACGTTCATAAGTACGTTTCAGTTGAAGTTTTCTGAAAGAAGAGTTAAGACTTAGATTGAGAAGTGGCTACAGACATTTATACAAAGGTTATGTCATAGTGAATTCCAAAAAATGGAAAATGGAAGACTTTTTAGTCTTGTAGATTATGAATTGTATTTGTACATTATATGATATTTTTGGAATGTATTTTAAATTGATTCTTAGTTGAATGCCTGCTGGTTCCTAACACCTGTGGACAGGCCATTATAACATTTGCCTAGCTTGACAGCAAAATTTGAAGTGTACACCTAATTTAGAAATTGGTAAATACAGGACAGAAACTACTTCTGCCCCCTACAATGCCACTAGTTAGCCACTTGACTTATTACATATCACCACAGACATCTGTTACATCATTTATTTTAGTGTAAGTTGTAATTATTTATTTTTTATTCTTATCTGTTCAAATATAAACTAAAAATTACTATATTCCGTTTAACTTGGTATAAAATTGTTGCTTTTTTTTCCCTTGGGGGAAAATTTAAAAGACAAAAAGGTTGTTTTTGTCTCCTGCATTGAAAGTTTTAAAAGAAGTATTTATTATATTTTTCGCAGATGTTTCCATAAAATTCTCATAATCTTTTTGTAAAGAATGATGAAGAAATGGAGTAAAGATTTTTAATATTTGAAACGGTAAATAGAAATAACTTATTTGTAATATATTTCAGTTTATTTATTGGTGTTCCCTTAATGTTCTGATGTGCACTATCACTTTAATTTAAATTTTATCTTTGTGAATTTATAGTTTCTTTTTTTAAAAAATGTTTAAATGCATATTTTAAATAATAACTGGAATGTAAATCACTGGCTTACCTGCATTCCCAAATGTGATTTTAAAAGTGTTTTTGGTTTGGAAAAGAAGGAACAAAATTGAAAGCCTTTAGAAGGAGGGGTGGAAAGCATTTTTATGGCTTTATGAATTGGGTTTTCATAGGATTATCTATCTAGTTTGTGTGTGGAGAGAAAAATGTAAATAGACAAATGTTTCCCATAATGTAAAAAAAGAGCAAATTAATAAAATAATTAATGCACTGTTTGTAAGAGCTGTGGGTTTTCAATGCAAATTCACAATTCCATAACAGTAAAAATGATTCATTTGATGTGGTCAAGTATAAAAGCATAACCACCAGAAAGCTACCGTTAAGTATTCAGAGGTTTAGATTCTGATCTTCCGAAAACTTTGCATGAGTAACTCAACTCACATGAAGAATCCCATTGAACTCACTGGAAATATTCATATGAATAAAGTTACTCACATATGTAAGTGTTACCAGGATCAAGGCCTGGCTGCTTAGAAATATTTTCAAAGGCAAAGCTACATGGGGTTAAGCACCACAAAGACAACAGAAGATCTGCAATTGACTTCAGTGAAGTGAGGACAAGCCCTATGTTTGTTTATTTTTCACCACACTGGGTCCCTTCATGCTGTAATTACCTTCACTTGTGGCTAAAACGTGGTGAGACAAATTGGCATAAGGAAGTACAGCTGAATTCCTTTCAGTGGAATTCTGTCCACCAGAATGAACTTTGTCCAGTATGTGTGACAAAGACATTCTGTAATTCTTAAAGCAATGCCCATCTGAATTCTAAGCCTGTCATCTCTATTTCATAACAATACAAATGAATGCCAACATTATAAAATAATTCAGGCTGTGGAGTCAGTATATTAAGGATAATTATTTTAATTTCATGCCTGTACTCCACAATGTACCATACCTTATGCTAGTTAAGCCAATTACATTTGAATTTGTCACCCTCACATGATATAACCACACTAACCTCTTGTGTTCTATAAGAGACAGAGTCTAAGCACAGGAAGACTACAGTGGAGGCTTGTGTCAGTGATGTGATAGATGGAGACCCATTGTTAAAGCTTTACCACCCACCAGAGGGAGAGAATTTCCCTTTCTTTGACAGAATTCAGTCCTCTCTGGATACAATTAAACTGTCTCTACTAGAGGTGATATCCCTGAGGTTCATTAAAAATCCTTCTGAAGACTTTTTTTGCATTCAGAATGGACCAGAATGCACCAAATAACAGATATGTTCAAACTGTTTTCCAGAGAGAGAATGTACAAAGCCCTTGTGCAAGGTCTTTACCTCCACCCGACCCTCATGATTAATCAAGGTGAACATTATCTGTGCTAGCAATACACTTGGTCTGTTTTTCAAGACCAAATTATGATTACTTCCTGCAAGTGTGATTTAATATCAGGTGATTTGCCACGCATTGTTGGTTTGTGCTTAACTGTTTGGAGCAGTCAGACTTTTCACTCAGAAAAAAAGTGACATGCAATCAAGGCGAATTCCTGTAGTTTTTGTGTTTTATGACTAATTGGGCACTGTGGCACACAATAAATAGGAACAACGTTGTGTGAAAACTGGCACCTGTAGCTTCCTTGTATATTGTAACTAAGCTTGGTGGTGTTCAATCAACACAATGCCGCCTCCTGTTCTTCCTCTTCAAGATATTTGAAAGAAAAGTGACAAAGAACGACTCCTGGCAAAGAGAAAATTCTTTTAACTGGCACACCAAGCCATGAGTTAATGCAGCTGTTCAGCTAGTCAATAAAAATGCACCTTTACTAGGAAAATCTTTGCTTCACGTGCAACACAAATAGAGCTAGGCTTACCAGCATGTCATGAGAAAGTTGTGTTACAAAAAACTAACATTTCCCCAAGTACACATTAAAAAAACTTTGTGTGTGTGTGTGTGTATGCGCTGCATCAAGTTAAAAAAATATCTGCCCTTCCATGCACGTCATGCACCTGCCGGTGACACAAACACATTCTCTCTCTCTCTCTCTCTCTTTAAGATGTTTTTGTGCGTACAGAGGTGGCTTCACAGTTCCCTTTGGTGTTCTTGCTCGGATATTGTGTATAGCAAAAAGGTAGATGCTATTATTTTATTCCACAGGATTTGTTTGGATTTCAGCTACTATTGGCATGTTCAGCGAACAGTCAGACTTTCCCACGCGTAGGACTGATCTTCATTCAACAGTCTCTCACTAGTGCAAATTAATATAGCAGGTCTTGTATTTCTCTGTGAGACACATGTACAGTCTGCACAAAGACAAAGAAACAAGGAAAGGAACGGGGCTTCCTGGTAATTGTATTTTTCATAGTTCTCTTCATTGATCCAGTAACAATATAATCATAGAAATTAGAGACAGAAAAGCTTTATTAGGTCATTGTGTTAATCCCTCTGCCAATGCAAGATTGTTATCTATTGTGCTGCTGTGTCAGGTAAATCCTGACTTTAGTGAGTGAGCTCCACCGAGCAAAACCAGGTGGGAAAATTGAGCTGTGGCACTGACATAAGCTGCTCTGCATGACTCATAGTGAGGCCTCCATCTTCTCACCCAGGAGGGAACAATCCCCATGGCTGGGTGCCTTTTTCATCCGAACAGAAAGGAAGCAATTATGGGCTTTGCCGGCTCCATTGAGAGAGAAATATCTGAGAGTTTTAGAGCCTCTCGAGGATTCAGACAATACGGCCTCTCAGAGCTTCTCATGGGGGCTGCCATTCTGTGGAAGGTACATTTAAGAACTGTCAAATATTCAGGGAAAGGAATGGGCCTTGAGCGGAAGAAAAAGGATCAGGCCAGAATGCAAAGAATAGGCTGAGTGTATCATATGTAAAACCACACAGAGTAAGAAAAGTCACTTGGGTAAAATCTCTGCTGAAGTAAAAACCTATTCTAGGGCTCATAACAGTATAACAAAGGAGACTGAATGGTTAAATACTTAATAAGGAGGAACGCCTTATACAGTCTGTCTTCACATACTATAGCTTGCTATATGATAACTTATTTTTACTAGGGAAGTATTAACTTTACCAATTTTATTGTTAATAGGTCTCAGGCTGCCTGAGGTAACTGCATGAGAATGCAATCATTCTTGGACTACTGAAGCTCTTGAAATACAGCTGAAACCATTCCTTTTTTATTTTATAAAACCTATGCAAACAAATGAAATAAAGCCCAGTGCACGGTGGAAGGTTTAGACCAGGGCTCGGCAGCCTTTGGCACATGACCCATTAGGGAAATCCGCTAGAGGGCTGGGACAGTTTGTTTACCTGAAGCATCCGCAGGTTCAGCCGAGAGCAGCTCCCACTGGCTGCAATTCACTGTTCTAGGCCAATGGGAGCTACGGGAAGCAGCAGCCAGCACATCCCTCAGCCCGCGCCACTTCCCGCAGCCCCCATCGGCCTGGAATGGTGAACCACGGCCAGTGGGAGCTGCGATCAGCTGAACCTGTGGACACTGCAGGTAAACAAACCGTACTAGCCCGCCAGCGGATTTCCTTGACAGGCCACATGCCAAAGGTTGCCAATTCCTGATTTAGACCATTCATAAAGTTCTTCTCTAATACCATTTTCATTTGATTTTTTTTTTTTAATGATCTTCACTGTAACCGAGTACACAACAGTTCCTGGGATATCTTAAGCAGAAAAGTTTTCCACCTTTTAGAAAACAATGTTGAGTCATTTGTTAGTCTATAGACAATAATGGCAAGTGATTGCCCAGCTTTTCATGTATCCTAGATTTACAGTCGTTGATATGCCCGAGGATGGGATGCCTAATCCCGCTATTGAGTAATTGACATTGGACGGGGAAACTGGTACCAGTGATGGACCATAAATTATATACTGAAGGGGTATGATGCAACAAGGCCTGGTTGCATGGCTAGCACCAGGAGAGAAACAGGCACCTGACATTGCAGGTAGTGATGCCTTTGGTATGAGCAGCTGAAGGTGAGAGCTGCCAATGACGGATTTGGGAAGGGAGCAGCATAGTGACAGAGGAAAGAGAGAGACACTGGAAGGCAGAGAATGGATAACAATAGTACTATTAAGTTTGGCACTGGAGAATTGCATCAATTTCATTTGTGACCCAAATGTTTCCACCACTGCTCTAGAACCTCAACTGAAGGCAGGTAGCCCTTAAGCTCCTTGAGCCTTGTACCCAGGGATGGAATGTTCTGTTTCACCCATTTCCCAAGAACTTGTTTCTTTGCCATCAAAAATAGTTTCTAAACATGCTACTCTGCTGAAGAAATTTCAACTTTCCAAAACATCAATGTCATTGTAATACTTATAGTTTTGTTGGTTGATTGATGAGGTGCCTTTTGCAAGCCTCAAAGTGCATCAGAAGTGCTGAGCACCCAAAAATCCCCTTGAAGTCAATGGGATCTGCAAATGTTCGGCATCTTTGCAAATCTGTGTAGGCTTCTACTACATGGAGAGTTCATCCCACGCTACTGAAGTGCAGCTGCCTTTGGGATGAAATGTGACAGCTGTTAAACACAAGTAACAATACACATCAGTTTTAGGCCAAGAAGAGAAGAATAGTGCTATAGCCAATCAAAACTGCAGCAGAGATTCAGGTAGACCAGTGGGTCTCAACCTATTTACTATTGTGGGCCACATATGCAGCTCTTTGTGCGTTATGTGGGCCTCATCCACACAATATATACACTACCTGTAGGGCCCTGAGGATGTCACATGGGCCGCAACTATGTGCTGATTGGGCCGCAAGTGGCCCGCGGGCCATGCGTTGAGAACCACTGAGGTAGACCAAATGGGTCTCATTCACATCTCACACCAGTTTAAATCCAGTTTCACTCCAATATTTGACTACTGTAAGAGAAAGGAGAACTCCTGTGTAATTACCTTTTTGATTTTCCTATAACAATGGTGGTGCATATTAGCTCCTCCAATGGAAAAGGTGCATTCATCAATTTCCAAGTGAACCAGAAACACTTTTTCTAAAGGTCTCAGAGTAGCAGCCGTGTTAGTCTATATTTGCAAAAAGAAAAGGAGGACTTGTGGCACCTTAGAGACTAATCAATTTATTAGAGCATAAGCTTTCGTGAGCTACAGCTCACTTCATCGGATCACGAAAGCTTATGCTCAGATAAATTTGTTAGTCTCTAAGGTGCCATAAGTACTCCTTTTCTTTTTTTAAAGTACCTGCATTTCAGGCCACAATCATATGCAAGGGAACAAGGTCACTGTCCTTATTCTCCACTTAGTAAATAGTATGAAGATAAAAAATGGTTTGTGTCATTAAGGGCTTGTACCGCTCCAAAAAACTCAATTAGCTACAATTTAATATGGTTCCTCTAATCTTACGTGTCAGCTGACAAGGCAACTTCCTTTAGTTTCCATCTTTCTTTGGAAAAGCCTCATGACAGCAGCAGTGATGTCTGCAGAAATGTACGTAGAGCTAGGAACTCAGCCATATGTTAGCAAACCCCTGTGCACTGCATACAGATGAAAAATGCAATGTAAGTGAATAGTGATGTTCCTGATTTTTATTATTATTCTCAATTCATTTCTCGCAGCAAGAGCTCAGGCAGCCACCAGATCCTGTATATTTGGCTGTAACTGCCAAAATAAAAATAACAAACAATTTTCAGTGACAAAGGGGTGAACTTTTAAAATAAAATGGCTGTCAAAATGTAGATGACATTTGTCATTAGATTCTAAGAATTACAAAGTAGATTTTGATCATAAACACGTGCACGTATCAGTTTGAAGCTGAGCAGTAAAGGTTTGAAACTGAAAATGTGAGTGTTATGTGCTAAATACCCAATCAATAGGGCATGTAAGTTAAAATTAATGTTCAGTGGCCTCATGCCATGAATGGCAAACATGATCTGAAGATCCAGCATCCACCTGAGGGCACAAAACAGGTGCCACAAAGCTCATGTGCTAAGTATTAGCCCTGGTCTACACTAGGACTTTAGGTCGAATTTAGCAGCGTTAAATCGATTTAAACCTGCACCCGTCCACACAATGAAGCCCTTTATTTCGACTTAAAGGGCTCTTAAAATCGATTTCCTTACTCCACCCCTGACAAGTGGATTAGCGCTTAAATCGACATTGCCGGCTCGAATTTGGGGTACTGTGGACACAATTCGATGGTATTGGCCTCCGGGAGCTATCCCAGAGTGCTCCATTCTGACCGCTCTGGACAGCGCTCTCAACTCAGATGCACTGGCCAGGTAGACAGGAAAAGAACCGCGAACTTTTGAATCTCATTTCCTGTTTGGCCAGCGTGGCAAGCTGCAGGTGACCATGCAGAGCTCATCAGCACAGGTGACCATGATGGAGTCCCAGAATCGCAAAAGAGCTCCAGCATGGACTGAACGGGAGGTACGGGATCTGATCGCTGTTTGGGGAGAGGAATCCGTGCTATCAGAACTCCGTTCCAGTTTTCGAAATGCCAAAACCTTTCTGAAAATCTCCCAGGGCATGAAGGACAGAGGCCATAACAGGGACCCGAAGCAGTGCCGCGTGAAACTGAAGGAGCTGAGGCAAGCCTACCAGAAAACCAGAGAGGCGATCAGCCGCTCTGGGTCAGAGCCCCAAACATGCCGCTTCTATGATGAGCTGCATGCCATTTTAGGGGGTTCAGCCACCACTACCCCAGCCGTGTTGTTTGACTCCTTCAATGGAGATGGAGGCAATACAGAAGTAGGTTTTGGGGACGAAGAAGATGATGATGAGGAGGTTGTAGATAGCTCACAGCAAGCAAGCGGAGAAACCGGTTTTCCCGACAGCCAGGAACTGTTTCTCACCCTAGACCTGGAGCCAGTACCCCCCGAACCCACCCAAGGCTGCCTCCTGGACTCAGCAGGCGGAGAAGGGACCTCTGGTGAGTGTACCTTTTAAAATGCTATACATGGTTTAAAAGCAAGCATGTGAAAGGATTACTTTGCCCTGGCATTTGCGGTTCTGCCTTTGCAAAAGGTTTCTGGGGAGGGCAGCCTTATTTCGTCCTTCATGGTAGGACACTTTACCACTCCAGGCCAGCAACACGTACTGGGGAATCACTGTAGAACAAAGCATTGCAGTGTATGTTTGCTGGCATTCAACCAAAATCCGTTCACGCGGTGGGAGGAGGCAAAATGCGACCTTGTAACGAAAGCACATGTGCTATGTATGTAATGTTAACAGCAAGGTTTACCCTGAAAGAGTGTAGCGACTGTTTTATAAAATGTGTCTTTTTAAATACCGCTGTCCCTTTTTTTTTCTCCACCAGCTGCATGTGTTTCAATGATCACAGGATCTTCTCCTTCCCAGAGGCTAGTGAAGCTTAGAAAGAAAAAAAAACGCACTCGTGATGAAATGTTCTCCGAGCTCATGCTGTCCTCCCACACTGACAGAGCACAGACGAATGCGTGGAGGCAAATAATGTCAGAGTGCAGGAAAGCACAAAATGACCGGGAGGAGAGGTGGCGGGCTGAAGAGAGTAAGTGGCGGGCTGAAGAGAGTAAGTGGCGGGCTGAAGACAGGGCTGAAGCTCAAAGGTGGCGGCAGCGTGATGAGAGGAGGCAGGATTCAATGCTGAGGCTGCTGCAGGACCAAACCAGTATGCTCCAGTGTATGGTTGAGCTGCAGCAAAGGCAGCTGGAGCACAGACTGCCACTGCAGCCCCTCTGTAACCAACCGCCCTCCTCCCCAAGTTCCATAGCCTCCACACCCAGACGCCCAAGAACGCGGTGGGGGGGCCTCCGGCCAACCAGCCACTCCACCACAGAGGATTGCCCAAAAAAAAGAAGGCTGTCATTCAATAAATTTTAAAGTTGTAAACTTTTAAAGTGCTGTGCTTAAAGTGCTGTGTGGCATTTTCCTTCCCTCCTCCACCACCCCTCCTGGGATACCTTGGTAGTCATCCCCCTATTTGTGTGATGAATGAATAACGAATGCATGACTGTGAAGCAGCAATGACTTTATTGGCTCTGCAAGCAATGATTAAAGGGAGGAGGGGAGGGTGGTTAGCTTACAGGGAAGTAGAGTGAACCAAGGGGTGGGGGGGTTCATCAAGGAGAAACAAACAGAACTTTCACACCGTAGCCTGGCCAGTGATAAAACTGTTTTTCAAAGCTTCTCTGATGCGTACCGCGCCCTCCTGTGCTCTTCTAACCGCCCTGGTGTCTGGCTGCGCGTAACCAGCAGCCAGGCGATTTGCCTCAACCTCCCACCCCGCCATAAACGTCTCCCCCTTACTCTCACAGATATTGTGGAGCACACAGCAAGCAGTAATAACAGTGGGAATATTGGTTTCGCTGAGGTCTAAGCGAGTCAGTAAACTGCGCCAGCGCGCCTTTAAACGTCCAAATGCACATTCTACCACCATTCTGCACTTGCTCAGCCTGTAGTTGAACAGCTCCTGACCACTGTCCAGGCTGCCTGTGTATGGCTTCATGAGCCATGGCATTAAGGGGTAGGCTGGGTCCCCAAGGATACATATAGGCATTTCAACATCCCCAACGGTTATTTTCTGGTCTGGGAATAAAGTCCCTTCCTGCAGCTTTTGAAACAGACCAGAGTTCCTGAAGATGCGAGCATCATGTACCTTTCCCGGCCATCCCACGTTGATGTTGGTGAAACGTCCCTTGTGATCCACCAGAGCTTGCAGCACTATCGAAAAGTACCCCTTGCGGTTTATGTACTCGGCGGCTTGGTGCTCCGGTGCCAAGATAGGGATATGGGTTCCATCTATAGCCCCACCACAGTTAGGGAATCCCATTGCAGCAAAGCCATCCACTATGACCTGCACATTTCCCAGGGTCACTACCCTTGATATCAGCAGATCTTTGATTGCGTGGGCTACTTGCATCACAGCAGCCCCCACAGTAGATTTGCCCACTCCAAATTGATTCCCAACTGACCGGTAGCTGTCTGGCGTTGCAAGCTTCCACAGGGCTATCGCCACTCGCTTCTCAACTGTGAGGGCTGCTCTCATCTTGGTATTCATGCGCTTCAGGGCAGGGGAAAGCAAGTCACAAAGTTCCATGAAAGTGCCCTTACGCATGCGAAAGTTTCGTAGCCACTGGGAATCGTCCCAGACCTGCAACACTATGCGGTCCCACCAGTCTGTGCTTGTTTCCCGAGCCCAGAATCGGCGTTCCACAGCATGAACCTGCCCCATTAGCACCATGATGCATGCATTGTCAGGGCCCATGCTTTCAGAGAAATCTGTGTCCATGTCCTGATCACTCACGGGACCGCGCTGACGTCGCCTCCTCGCCCGGTATCGCGTTGCCATGTTCTGGTGCTGCATATACTGCTGAATAATGCGTGTGGTGGTTAATGTGCTCCTAATTGCCAAAGTGAGCTGAGCGGGCTCCATGCTTGCCGTGGTATGGCGTCCGCACAGAAAAAAGGTGCGGAACGATTGTCTGCCGTTGCTCTGACGGAGGGAGGGGCGACTGACGACACGGCTTACAGGGTTGGCTTCAGGGAGCTAAAATCAACAAAGGGGGTGCCTGTACATCAAGGAGTATTTCAGGCAGGACTGCACGGAGGGTTCCAATAAGAAATGGTGCACCTAAGTTATCGTTGTTATTGGAACAAGGAGGTTAGCCTGGCCTCTGATTGATACATGGCTAGATTTACCTCGCTGCACCTTCTCTGTGAGTGACTGCAGTGTGACCTAGAGGAATGAGTCCCCTAGACAGGGGAGGAGGCAAATGAGTACAAAACAAATCTGGTCTATTTCTTGTTTTGACCCACTCCATCTATCTTTTACATCTTTGGCTGGCAGCAGACGGTGCAGAAGGACTGCATGCCATCCACATCTCATGGCTGCTCGGCAGAAGATGGTACAGTACGACTGCTAGCAGTCCGTATCGCCTGCCCGCTCACCATAAGACGGTTCAATAGGACTGACTGCAGGACTAAAGAGAATGACCTGGTCAAGTCACTCCAAATTTAGTCCCTGTGCCCATGTCTGCCCAGGCGCTCCTGATCGACCTCACAGAGGCGACCAGGAGCACCTCAGACATGACGATGACGGCTACCAGTCGTACTGTACCGTCTGCTGCCACAAGGCAAGGGGTTGCTGCTACTGTGTAGCAATGCCGTACCGCGTCTGCCAGCACCCAGGAGACATAGGGTGACGGTTACCTGAGCGGGCTCCATGCTTGCCATGGTATGGCGTCTGCACAGGTAACTCAGGAAAAAAGGCACGAAATGATTGTCTGCCCTTGCTTTCACGGGGGGAGGGAGGGAACAGGGGGCTGACGATATGTACCCAGAACCACCCGCGACAATGTTTTAGCCCCATCAGGCATTGGGATCTCAACCCAGAATTCCAATGGGCAGCGGAGACTGCGGGAACTGTGGGATAGCTACCCACAGTGCAACGCTCCGGAAGTCGACGCTTGCCTCGGTACTGTGGAAGCGCTCCGCCGAGTTAATGCACTTAATGCACTTAGAGCATTTTCTGTGGGGACACACACACTCGAATTTATAAAACCGATTTCTAAAAAACCGACTTCTATAAATTCAACCTTATTCCGTAGTGTAGACATACCCTTAGACTTTCCTAGTACAATCGTAGCCACAAAGTTGGGTAGTCCCAATACTATCCAGCTAACCAACAACTGAGATTCTGCTATTTCAGAACCTCCCTTTATGTCCCCTTTCCTGTTCACATACCAGTAAGCCATGGCAACAGAAAACCTACATGTCTTAGCCTATGTCCTCTTGTCATGCTAACTCAGAAATTGCTGCAAGTGAAAAGTGCAAGTGAAGCACTAACTATACACTTCCAGGTAGCAATAATTCAACACAGGTGGGACCAGAAATTACTGAGCCTGAATAAGGATGTCATACCTTAGGTCCTGAGCCAAATGCCATTCAAGCAGCTTCCTATCTTTGAGGTGGCCCCATAGATTTCCAGCAAGTGGCTTAGAAGCCTGCTTTCAGCTACACCTCTGTGAAGGGGGATTATTCCATTTACCCGGCATTTAAGAACTGAGAATCTGGCTAAGGTCTTCTCCCTGCTCCACTAGTGTAAGTCCAGAGGTCAACATGGCAAATGACATTTTTAACATTCCTCCCCCACCCCTTTTGGATGCAGAATACTTGGAACCTTCTGTAGCATCTTATACAGCTTTAATTTCTGCATGTCCTCCTCTCTTGGTACCATCTAGTTCTGATGAGTTTATTCCTATCAATAGCATCTGAAATCCAGTCACCCCTTTATGAGTGTGATAAGAAGAACATGACCAGACCAGGGTCTTAATATAATCAAAACTTTGTTTCATCACACTGATGCATTATTGCACCAGAACATTATTTTCAACAGTAGAGAATTAAAATTCCACAGTATTCCATTCAAGTAAACACAGAATTAAAAACAAACTTGCAAATAGTGTATGTGGAAAGTATTTATATTACAGTAGTGCTATGTGCTTAGGGCACTAACTTAGGATACAGGTGACCATGAGGCAATTCCCTGCTCTGCCACAAACTTCCTGTACAACCTTGGGTAAGTCACTTAGCTCCCACCTCAGTGCCCCATGTATCGTACTGGGATAGTAATAGCTCCCTACCGCACAGGTAAAGATATATCTATTCGAGAGTGTGAAGTGCTTTAAGATCTACTGATGCAAAAAGATGCAAAAAAGAGCTGCATATTATTATTTGAAGTCCCAATAATTAGTCCTCTTTAATGTATTACTAGTCTAGCACTAACAGTGTGCTAGACACTTACAGAGAGGTATAAAGACAAAGTTCTATGCACGAACAAATTTACAATCTAAATAAAATGTTACCGTTTAGATAGACAATCTTGAGCTAGTCCTTTGGCAGAGGCTGTGGGCAAACAAAAATATCTTACGCCAAGTGAAGCACTAATGACCAAAAAGGATTTTGCTATTCCAGAACAAGAATAGTGTGTGACATTGTGCAATTTAAGGAAGCTAAACTCGGCTGTTCCTCCATTATTGGAGGGACTAATTCCTAAACAGCCCTTCTAGTGAGGCAAGCTTAGTTAGTAGCCGCTGAGAAAGCGAAAAGTGGGACTCAGGTGAGTTAATGCTTTTAGAGATGGTATACGAGCAGGTAGTATAGGAACCCGAGGAGACATTTATGGCCCGCGACCAAGGAACTGAGTGTAAGCAGAATCTGAGAGCCTCACTGAAGGTGTGAGTGTTCGTAAAGAGAATGACAATTTTTACAGCTGTGAGTGTCTGTGGTTATGTACATGTTGGCTCCTCTCCAGCTGGGCAGAAAACATTTGCAGTGATATCTGGGCACTGCATTGCCCATCTGAACACTGCCATATATCAGCTAAACACAACGGTTACAAGGTTGCAAAAGACTTGTTTTCCCAAGTGTGCCCCTAAGATTTATATATTGTCACCTACGCTGTTTACTGGTTTTGAAAAGCTGTGTAATTCGAGCCCAAGGAGAAGTAAGATGATTACAACATCCCTGCATTCAGCAGTGTTTGGTGGTTTGCTGTATCTTTGTTCTTGATCTCTGGGAGCTCAGGTTTGTTTAAAAAGCGCGAGGGGGGCGGGGGGGGGAAAGGGGGGTTTAAAAGGGTGAGTTTTCCACATGGAGGTGAGGTAAGTTTATTAAAGCAGGGGCACATGTAAAAAAAGAAAACCCACAAAATCAGATATAGTATGTGCCTATGATTTCTATGAGCCAAAAGCCAGAATCTCTGACTCAGGAGACTCTCCACTTCTGACAGATCTCCTGCTGCTCTTTACTGGCAAGAACAAACCTTTTAATTACTGCTGTTTGTACAGCACACCAGACACTTTTATGTACCACCATAAGTAGTTCCAGCTGCATTGTGCAAACACTGCTGTGCCCTTTCCACACACAGTAATATGATGATTCGTATTCCCGATTTGCAAAAGTGCTGCTGAGGACATGAAGCAGCAACTACAGACAATTTCCCAAGGTCTGGTTAATGTTTCAGCCCCTAACCATCACGGGCACGTACTTTGATCTTACACACAGCACATTATTGGTTATAGGTTTGTTTCCACCACTTTAGGGAAACCAGAGACGAGGGATCTCATCCAAAAGTGCTGATCTCTGCCAGCTTTGTCCTTCATGGATAACCAAAAACATTGCAATGTTGTCAAACACAGACATAACTTTGATTTCTATATACGCACTTTGGTATCTTTACACAGGAGAGGCGAGTGAGTCACAGCTGCAAATTTGGAATATAGTTTCATGTCAGCATATGACAATGCAAAGGTCTTGTTTCTTTTGTAGTGAAAAGCTCTATCCCAGACTTGTTTTAGATATTAAGTTTTTAATTATTGTGGGATAGCACAGACGGTAGTAATGTACATCAGACATAGATTAATGATTAACAGGGAAATAAAAAAATCCAGAAGAACAAAGAAAAGCCTGTACTCCGTTTAGTGGCTGCTTCTATGTATAATGAATGGTGTCTACATTTCTGCATAGTCCAGGCAGGTAACAAATAATTAGCTAATGAAGGATCCATAGGACCAACCAACAATGTGTCCCTCAGGCACAAAAGGGCTGGGAAGAGGCATTATGACTAAACGAATAAGAATGTATTCTGGTTAGCATTAGTCCTCTAACAAGATTCATAGGATGGTTAAAATGCAAATTTAAAAAAATGAACAGTCCTGTGTCATGCACATGGGTTTGTACACCAAATAACTTATTTTTTTCTCTAGTTTTAGTGCTAATTGGAGCTGTCCTTGAGATGGAGAGTAACTACAGTTTTGACTACAGCAGTGGTCACATTGACCATCATAACCCCAACCCCACCCGCCACATTTTTAACAGTCTTACTTTTAAAACGCTGGGGAAGGCAAAATCTCATAACTCTCAGGGGAACTAAAGCCCTCAAAGCTCTCTGACCTGGGTCTGTGCTGTTAGGGTGTTGTTGCTGAGCTGCTGCCCTCTTTCAATCTTCCATGCAGCCTTGGCAGCTCTCAAGGTTCTCAGTGAAATTGTTTCGTCTGTTACCATCACATCCACCCACCCAACAGCAAAAATCCCCAAATGTCAAAAGTCATGGGGATTTAAACACAAACATGAAACCGGCAGTGCCTGTGACTCCCAGGACAAAAATGCAGCCAAAGGGCCAAAATGCGCAAGCCTTACTCTGGGAGGAATCCCACTGCAGTCAACTGAATTACTCCTGTCGGTGCTCACCAACTTGAGTAATGGTTGCACAATTAGACTGTGTATCATTATGGTCATCAGCATTAAGAAAAATAACAGAAACAATGGGAATTCAGTCACAATATTATTATCTTTGCTATAATGTGAAAATCCAAACCATTTAGCTGCAAGCTATTAGTATGTGGTTTCAAGAATTGATATTACCTACTTACTTTTGCACTAGAAGATTTTTGTCATGTTTGATATGTATACATCTGGTTAAATGTATAGTAATTCAGATCAGTAGTATGGTAGTGAGACGCTAAATGATCAAGGTCAGGTTATGATGGTAGCATAATAGCTCCTTTTTTACATGTACGTTTTTTTTCATGTAACTTCTAAGTGTTGCCTGACTTTGACATTTCTTAAGGATGTAAATTTAAATGAGTGGTACAGGTGACTAAGCAGTTTTTCTTGGGTAGATTATTTAATTTGTTTACATTTTAATTTTTTAATAAAACTGCCTAAAAATGCAGCTCCCCATCACACACACACATTGTAGTGTTAGCCCTTTCGGCCTGGGCAGTTAGCCAATCTTGCTAGTTGCTACCCGTAGAAGGCGAAATTGATGATGGAGTCAGGTATCTTTGATGCAGTCCTGTTTACAAAGACTGCGAAGTCCTGTTTCCCTGAACTCAGGAGGGATCCAACAAACGGGAGCTAGTTTCTTTACTCAGAGCTCCGATGCCCTTACAGCCAGCACTCAGCTCAAAAGAGCTATCTCTAGGCTTTTTTCAGGGACACACACTCCGTGCTTGTTCATGCTGTGTTTGGCTTTCAGGTCCTTCATGGTGTCTATTTCTGGGATATTCTGTCTGCTTCTCTCGCAGGTGCACAAGTGCGTGCGCACACACATGTCCCTCTACTGGAAGAACTATCCAGCCAATCCCCTCTCCCATAGAGTTCAGATTCTTGAGCAGTCTCACATATGCCTTTTTTGTGTGGTGACATGCCTAAGTTCAGAGTGGAGGCCACTATTGCTTCATAAAGGAGCTTAACTATTTCTTACAGCTATCTTAAATGAAGGGCGGCAGTTACACCCATCAGCTTCAATGACATTTCTCCCAACCCACAACAGCTTTTATTGATGCAGTAATTACTGGCTGTAGTTTAAAGGACTGAAACCCACAAGGTAAGTCCCCCAGGTTAATTTTTATCATTAAGTATGCCTGTTAAAATGTTTATTTTCCATGTGGATGAGATACAACAGGGCCTTCCCTAGCAATTGCAAAAACTAAGCAATGCACCAAAGACTAAATTTCTGATGGTGCTCTGGTATGGAAATGACTATGTTTGATTCCCAGGCTGCACCTACGCTAGGGGGCTATGCCAAAAAAGTTCAAGGATAGACTTAGGCCTGGTCTACTCTTAAAAGGTAGGTTAAAAAATTCATAGCCCTGAGCACCATAGTTAAGCTGACCTAACCTCCAATGTAAACATGACTAAATAGATGGAAGACTTCTTCCATTGACAAAGCTACCACCTCTGAGGGAGGTGGATTCCCCTACGTTTACAGAAAAAACCCTTCCGTTGCTGTAGGAAAAATCTGCACTACAGCACCATACCTGTAGCTGTATCGCTGTAGCAACCAATACCATAGTGTAGGCAGGCCACTCATCTGGTATTAAACTGGACAGTCCTGCTTTTCAAGGATTTACTGAGACAGAATTGGACAGGGTTTCGTCCAGTATTGGACAGGGGAGACCATTTTGAAGCGTGTGTTTCCAGTTGCTCAGCAGGCATCCCCAGTGTCATCCAATCACAGCAGGCAATAGCCTTGACTTGGCACAGAAATTGGCCAAGGAGGATGCTCGAGGTTGCCAAAGAAGAAGGCATCTGGCCCAAAGCAATCTTTTTCAAAAAGCTGAGTGGAGAAGGAACACTGACCAATGGAAATAGGAAGGGGGCAGTGCTTTGGGGGAGCCTGGTCAACGGGTGTAAGGCATGGCGGAACTGAGGAGTAGGCCTAATAAGCTGTTTTGGGGGCAGTACCTGATAGCAGCACTGGCCAATGGGCAACAGGTATGCAGTGTAGGGGAACCATTGGCTGGAGGCGGAAGACAACATAGCTCAGGAATACAGATGAGGGTAAGGGGATGGTCTCTTAAAAATGGCATCACCCATGTGGCATGATCTCAAACATACCATGTGTGTGAGGTCATACTGGTGTGGGGGCGTTCCCACGTTGTTCCCAGAAATACTGGAACGTCCGGTATTCTGGGAATGTCCATGAGTAGCATGGACATTACCTCAGGCCAGGTCTATGTTACCTGAAATTGGGCCAGCTAGTAAGCTTAGGGAGGACTAATGACCCACCAGAGTCTGGCAGAAAGCAGCACATTTATTATACTGATAGCTAAGCTCAAGAGAAGCGGGGGTAGGGGGGGGTGTCACACTCATACTCGCATTCTCACGCTCCCAGGACAGGCACGGCACTGGAGATGTCAGGATTCTTCAAGGTAAGTGTTCCACAGTGCAGCAATGGACGGTGTGATGAAGGTAAGTCTTCCCGAGGCACGATGAAATGCAACGTGGCGAACAACTGGCCAGGCAGTTAGGGCAAAGGGCCTTCACAGGAGGTACAATCTTGTGAGTGCACTCCTGACCACATAGCCCCTTCCCCTTTTAAGGACCTTCTCATGGCCGCATCTGGTTGGTCACACTCCACTTCGAGCATTGTCTGTGCAGTGTCCATGCATTGGGAGTGTGATTGCTGCCTAATCAGAGTGCCAGACACCTTATCTACCTGGGAGTTCTTCTGATCTTCCAGCTGCTCGAGTAGCCCATTCATCCCACAAGTATTCCAGGAGGGACGAGATGGGGGAAAGTCACTTCACAGGTATTCAAAGACGGAGAGGAGACAAAAAATGGCGGGGGAGGTATAAGAGACCTTTTGAACCTACAGGTTATATAAAGCATACAGATCACGGCTGCTCCTACAACACTCTACACTAACAAGTTAGATTGACCAAGCTATATCACTCAGGGATGTGAAAAATCCACTCCCTTGTGGTTTACACAGCACTAGTTTGACAGAAGAATTCTTCTGTCCATCTACATTAATCTTCTTCTTAGTGTATGCACAAAGTGCCTCAGGTGGCACGTGACCAGGATTCATCACCAAATTTGGTCCCCTGGTTGGATCATTAGCTTCCCCGGCCCGGGCGTGCGACATGAACACTAACTATGGTGCCAGGAAAACCCCTCCTGTTGCGGCAGTGTGTATCTACATTGAAGCACTACAGTGCTGCTTCTGAGCCACTGTAGCTGTCATAGGCGCTGACTCTATGGGTGCTCTGGAGCTCACACACCCACCAAAACAAAATAGTGGGTGCTCAGCAACACCCGCAGGGCTGGATTAAACTTTTGTAGGCCCTGCCGCCCGGACTGTGGCCCCGCCCCACTCGGCCTCTTCCCCTGAAGGCCTGCCCGCCGCTCCACCCTGAGGCCCTCCCGCATTTGGCCTCTTCCCCCCCAAGGTCCCAACTGCCGCTTGCCCAGGAGCAGAGAGGCGCACCCAGCGGTTAAAAACAAAAGTCAGCACCTGTGGTAGCGGTTTATGTGTAGTCTCATTTCCCAGGCCAGCAGGAAGGGCTACAGAAGTAATTAGTCCCTGGGTGATGAGAGTGCCTCCAACTGCTCTTCAGCAACCCCACTGACCATTGAAGAAGCAGTGCGAATGAGCTTTGGAAGGAAGCTCTTACAGTCTTGGTCAGCTCAATGAGCGTGGTGGGGTGTAGTGCTGGGAATAAAAGGAGATTCTCAAGGGAAGTGAGAGAGATGCTGAGCTCTGCTCCTCAGGAATTTAAACAAGAATAGTCTGAGTTACCCTTGTGTTGTTTTGTGCCCCAAGAAAATCTCTCATGGAATCACCAAGAAAGCCTGACGAACGTCAACGTGCCAGTTGAAAATCCCTTGTTACCAGAGCCATCTTTTTGTCCCTGTAGAGAATCTTAGCTTTCATTTAAATAAATGAAGAAGTTTCTAGCCCTTTTCATGCTAAAGCTAGCTTTGAAAATTGATGCAAAGTGATTGCAAAGACTAAAAGGAATATTCAGCAAGATGGGCCAAAATGCCCCCCTCTCCACTTCCATAGATACTATTTATTTAAATTAGTGAGTTACTGGTTGTGGAGCAGCCAAAAGAAGCATCTCGCTAATCCTTCCCTTCGGCTGGCTCTGTGCATCCATGGTATGATAACCGGAAAGAGGAAACTATTACAAAAGGGGGTGGCAGTACTGCTCTGTTTTGCAGCCCACCCAAAAGCGGGCCGACTTTGCTTGTTAACATTTGCAGCCTTCTCTGAGTGCAGTGACTCTGGCAGCTGCTGCAAGAGGAACTCTCTTCTCGTCTTCCCTCACCAGAGCCTCTAGGCACGTGCACTGATGTAAACACGGCCAGGAATGAGAACAAACCAAGGGACGGATTTGAAGTGGCAGGCCGCAACTTTACCAAACTTAACACAGGGAGGGGGCTACCTGCCCTGTCACCCATGCCTATTAGGCATTTTAAGTGGTTCCAGTGTGGGGATTCCAGGGCTTCTACCATATAACCCATAATCTGAGGTAGACTCACGTCAGCCTACTCACGTCAGCCTACTCCGAGGATTCAGCTCACTCTTTTGAGTCCTGCCACCCCATGCGGGGTTCAGGGGGTACTAAAAGCAGGGCCTGCAAAGGCCGCAAGATCTTGCCCTATCCCATGAGTATAAGGCCCACCAGTAATCATAGAATCATAGAATCATAGAATATAAGGGTTGGAAGGGACCCCAGAAGGTCATCTAGTCCAACCCCCTGCTCGAAGCAGGACCAAATCCCAGTTAAATCATCCCAGCCAGGGCTTTGTCAAGCCTGACCTTAAAAACCTCTAAGGAAGGAGATTCTACCACCTCCCTAGGTAACGCATTCCAGTGTTTCACCACCCTCTTAGTGAAAAAGTTTTTCCTAATATCCAATCTAAACCTCCCCCACTGCAACTTGAGACCATTACTCCTCGTTCTGTCATCTGCTACCATTGAGAACAGTCTAGAGCCATCCTCTTTGGAACCCCCTTTCAGGTAGTTGAAAGCAGCTATCAAATCCCCCCTCATTCTTCTCTTCTGCAGGCTAAACAATCCCAGCTCCCTCAGCCTCTCCTCATAACTCATGTGTTCCAGACCCCTAATCATTTTTGTTGCCCTTCGCTGGACTCTCTCCAATTTATCCACATCCTTCTTGAAGTGTGGGGCCCAAAACTGGACACAGTACTCCAGATGAGGCCTCACCAATGTCGAATAGAGGGGAACGATCACGTCCCTCGATCTGCTCGCTATGCCCCTACTTATACATCCCAAAATGCCATTGGCCTTCTTGGCAACAAGGGCACACTGCTGACTCATATCCAGCTTCTCGTCCACTGTCACCCCTAGGTCCTTTTCCGCAGAACTGCTGCCTAGCCATTCGGTCCCTAGTCTGTAGCTGTGCATTGGGTTCTTCTGTCCTAAGCGCAGGACCCTGCACTTATCCTTATTGAACCTCATCAGATTTCTGCTTCCAACCCTGCTTCCAACCCTGATATCCCAGGGCTTTTACTTCTGGGAAAGTTTAAACCTCATCTGGAGTACTGTGTCCAGTTTTGGGCCCCACACTACAAGAAGGATGTGGATAAATTGGAAAAGAGTCCAGCGAAGGGCAACAAAAATGATTAGGGGTCTGGAACACATGACTTATGAGGGAACTGGGATTGTTTAGTCTGCAGAAGAGAAGAATGGGGGGGGATTTGATAGCTACTTTCAACTACTTGAGAGGTGGTTCCAGAGAGGATGGTTCTAGACTATTCTCAGTGGTAGAAGAGGACAGGACAAGGAGTAATGGTCTCAAGTTGCTGTGGGGGAGGTTTAGGTTGGATATTAGGAAAAAAATTTTCACTAGGAGGGAGGTGAAACACTGGAATGCGTTGCCTAGGGAGGTGGTGGAATCTCCTTCCTTAGAAGTTTTTAAGGTCAGGCTTGACAAAGCCCTGGCTGGGATGATTTAATTGGGGATTGGTCCTGCTTTTGAGCAGGGGGTTGGACTAGATGACCTCCTGAGGTCCCTTCCAACCCTGATATTCTATGATTCTATGAATCTTTCCTTTGAACTGCACTGCAAACCAGCCACAAGTTGCAATGAACCAACATCCTTACCAAGTACTATCACTAATTATTAATCCTGTTCATATTTAACTTCACTGCATCTCCAGGACACTGCAAGGAAAGCGGAAAAACTCCCCTGGCCGCTACCAATTTGGGGTATAAGAAGAAAACTTCCTTCTGACCCCAAAAAAGGAGATTGGTCAGATCTGCAGCCTCTGCAAAACACAACTCCAACTAGGGCTACCAGCACAGGATAGGACAGCTGGGGCTGTGCAAAAAGAGGCTCCCTGAGCCAGGCTAGGGTTTAAATTAAAGAAAGGAACTGGCAAGGAGTCAATCAGCTCCCTTCCTCCTCAAGCTAGCCAATGAGTGGCTAGAGACCCCAAAGGGGAGGGGTACTTCTGCATCCCCTCAGTCTACTGTTCTCCTTCCCCTGTTTAACTGGGCCTATCCCAATCACCACCAGCCCCCCTCTTCAAGTTTCCCATTTGTTGAGGTGGGTGGGTAGCATTGTCCACACCAGCCACTGCCACTCCAGTCGCACATGCAGTACATGGAACAAGATGCTGTTGCACTGGGTAGGAAGTCCTGTATCTATTGCTGCTACTGCAGCTGGAGTCTGCATGCTCACCCAACCTCAGTCCAGAGTCCAAAGAGCCCTGGTACCCCTCTCCGGGGGAGGGGAGAAGCTGGGCCTTCCTCTCCCACCCCCCAGCCCAGGAAGAGCTTCAGAAGTCAAAGGAGGCCTACCCACTTAAATAACCAAAGGGGACTTATTCCCTGACTGACCACCCACGTCACCACCAAAGTGGATGCACTCCCTATCTAACCCCAAGGCCAGACATTGCATGATGGTCCATCTACTGCCACTGTAGTTGCTGCTCTTCTGAGGAACTGCTAGGAGTAAAAAGAAAAGGAGTACTTGTGGCACCTTAGAGACTAACGAATTTATTTGAGCATGAGCTTTCGTGAGCTACAGCTCACTTCATGCTCAAATAAATTCGTTAGTCTCTAAGGTGCCACAAGTACTCCTTTTCTTTTTGCGAATACAGACTAACACGGCTGTTCCTCTGAAACCTGCTAGGAGTAGCGGCTCTCTAGGGAGGAGCTACTCATGAAGGGGCAGTACAGTGGGTCAAGAGGGACTGGGCTGAAGGAGGTAGTGAAAGGATTGCTAGATCGGTCAGTAGGAAGAGCGTGGTGATTGGGATGGAATAAATGGACATTTCTGATAGTGGTGAAGTATTTTACCCATCAAATGTCGCATGTATAACTATGGAACTTTTTGAGGGAGCCCTTTGTTAAAATTAGACAGCACATCGCTCAAAACACTTCAGCTGAATAAAAACTGGCTGTACTTAAAATGAACCATGAATTACAGCAGCACCTACCTGCTGACATCAGTAGCGTGAACCTGAACTAACCTTTGAGTCAGGCTTGGCGCTGGTATTTCTACTGCATACCTTATTTGGGGGAGTTAATATCTGGCTGTTGCAAATCACAACAGAGTAAAAATTTGGCATGCAGTTCAGCAGTCCAGATGAAGAATTTTTTTTATTGAAACTAAAGATGCCACAAACCAGCTTTTAAACAGTTGACTGATCAAAATAAAAGTTGGCAGTTTTTGAGTGCATTTTTACCAGTCCTAGTGCTTCTTAATGCATTCTCTTTTAAACTGTGCCTTGTTGTAGCACTAAAGCAGAAATTAGAAAAAGCCACACTTGTCACATGTTTAAGAACAGCACATTGGTGTCCCTGTATAATCTCCTTTCATACCATACGGGTACTATGTTTGCTTCCTGGCAAAGTAGGGATTGGCTGTTTTTTGTTAGCGAGAACACAAGGATTAGATGACTTGCAAAACAACACAAATATAGTCAAAATAACCGCTAAACTAGTTAATTAGACTACATGTAATATTATGTAAGCACTCTAAAATAACACAGAAGAGAGACACAATAGGGGGAAGTATTCAACCACATGACGATATTAGACATACAAAAGGAAAAAATAAGAGCTGCTTAATACAAGGTCAGACAATCAGAACACTGTGGGCTAGAAAGGGAAGTGAAATAACAAGGACGGGCAAAATAGCTGAATGCTTACTCAATGAAATAACACAACAATTGCCATCTTGACAGTGAATGTGTGTCTAGTATCCACAACTTCGAAACCAGCCAGACAACTTTACAAAGCAAGCGGGAATGTGTCAAATAAAACAAATTTTTCCTAGCCTAGCAATAGATGGAATTCAACCACGAGCTTTAATTATAATACTAAATATATCATGGTTGAAAAAAATCCAGTAGTTCTTGGAAATTACCATAAAGATTTCTCTTCCCTCCCACAACTTTCAGACTGCTGAAGTCCTGTACCCAACGCATTAAAGGTTCAGTCACCAAACAAACCGGGAACCAGTTTTGCATCTGTAACTTACAACAGAATGAGGCTACAAATGAGGTTAAGAGCAAAGGGATGACCAAATTTTATGGTCCATAAATCACACGAATCAAAGACTAATCAGATGATGAGGGTTCATCCTCTAGTACCGCACTCCTCACTCTGTGGGTGATCATGCTTCCAAGGATATATATAGAGAAAGAGCTAGATAGATAGATATAGATATATAAAAGCATCAGGACCTGTATGGGCACAGTTCCCCATGTGGCTGCAGCCCCACCTGGGACTCTGCAGCCAACCCTTTGCAGACAGGAAGATCCACTTGTGGGAGAGAGGTGGGGGCAAGCTTAGCCACTCACCCGCCACCTCATCTGTAATTACAGGATTATAAGTACTTCAGGAAAGGGAGCACAGCTTCATATTTTTTATTAGTATATGTATTGTGGTAGCACATATAGGTCCAAATCAGAGATCGTTGACCCTCCTTTGTAGTAGTTGTGTGAAATACCCAGAACAAGGGGTGCTAATGTAATACAAATATTAAATAACGTTAACAATGTTATTGTAACCCCTGGGGTTTCTGTGATCCAAGTACGCAGGGCCATTAATTGCCTTCTGCTAAGAAGGGTTGTGATTCTGTGCAATGTGCAGGAGATACTGGATCATTTTACTACAGTGGGGTAACTGCAGTGGGGCAATAGATGGTATGCATATCCCTATCCTGGCACCACACCACATTGCCAAAGAGTACGTAAACAGAAAGGGACACTTTTCTCTGGTGTCGCAAGCACTGGTGGATCATTGGGGGCATTTTACCAACATCAATAAGGGAAGGTGCATGACACATGCATCTTTAAGAACACAGACCTATTCAGAAAACTGCAAGCAGAGACTTTCTTTCCAGATTACAAAATCACGTTGACATGCCAGTAGTGATACTGCAAGACCCACCCTACCCCTTACTCCCAGGGCTCATGAAGCCATACAATAGACACCTGGATAGTAGCAAGGAGCAGTTCAACAATAGGCTGAGCAAGTGCAGAATGGTGGTTGAATGTGCCTTTGGCTGTTTGAAGGGTCGCTGGCGCAGTTTGCTCACTAGTTAGACCTCAGTGACAAAAATAGCCCCATGTTTATAGCTGCCTGTTGTGTGCTTCATAATATCTGTGAAGCAAAGGGAGAGAAGTTTCCAGAGAGATAGGGCATAGAGGTGGATAGGCCGTCTGCTGATTTTGAGCAGCCATATACCAGGGCTATAAGACAAGCTCAGTGTGGAGCAATGCATCTCAGGGAGGCTTTGAAAAGTCCATTTTAGTAATGACCCACAGTAATGCGCGCTGCTTTTCTGTATTGTGCCTTCCCATAGTCTGAATGTTGCTGTGAGTGCTTCATTTCTTTCTTGTGCACATCCCTCCCTCCCCTTGAAATTGAATATTCACCAGAGGGTCCTTCCTGGCATCGCACTTGGCCATGCTGCTGTGCTGCAACTGGCTGGCCTGCTCTGGGGCAGCTCCTGGCTCTCCAGGACAATGGATCTCCTGCTCGCCTGTCTCCCATTCTTCTCCTCCTGTGCTGGCCAGGGATTCTGACTCCTCAGAGGTATCCACACTACTCTTGGGGTGGGGGGTGGGGGGGGATCACCTTTGAGAATTGCATCCAGCTCCTTGTAAAAGTGGCATGTCCGCGGTGCTGCACCAGAGTGACTGTTCGCCTCCTTTGCCTTCTGCAGCATCTTAATTTTCACATGGCACAGCTGTGTCCCTTTGGTGTAGCACTTCTCCTCCAGTCCCCACGCTATCTGCACGTAGATTTGTACACTTCTACAGCTGGATCGGAACTGTGCCTGCTTAGCCTCTTCTCCCCACAGACCCAGAAGCTCCACCACCTCCTGTGTACTTCAGGCAGGGGTGCGTGGAGAAGGCATGATCAGTTGGAAAAAAACAGGAAATGGAAATTCAAGAGTCCCCAGTCCCTTAACAGGGAAGGGGCTGTTTCCTGTGTACCTGGCTGCTGGGCAGCAGAGTTGAGAACAGTGACCAGAGTGCTCACAGTGGAGCATTGCAGGACACCTCCTGGAGGCCAGTTAAGTCAATGTAAGCCATGCAGTGTCTACACTGCCACTACTGCAACCTAACTATGTTGAATTAAGTGCTGCGCCTCTCTTGGAGGTGGAGTAATAAAGTCGACGGAGCAGGCAAGTTGCATCGGCAGAAGTGACCTGGTAGTGTAGACACAGACATTATTAGGTCAAAGTAAAGCAGCTTATGTCACCCTAACTGTGTAGTTTAGACCAAGCCTGAGTTGCTTACATGTGATATATGGCCAGATTCAGACCATGTTCAAACTGGACTCCACTGGCATAAACCCAGGGACAAGACCCCGCCCCACACTGATGGAAAGCCTTTGGACAAATGCTGGGAAGTTGCTGTGGTCAAAAGCAGCATCCGCATCCTTGGGAAAGGACCAGCCAATGGTCAGAGGCAGCCCCAAATGGATATGGGGGCATGGCCAGAACAGCCAGTGATGCCCTAATTCAACCCATCCGCTCAGAAACCAATCACCACGGTTCTCCTGTGGAATCACTGAGAGAAACTTTACACATGTGAGTAGTCCCCTGTTCCCCAAGATAAGCATGTGTGCTAGTATTTGCAGGATCTGGGTCTAGAGCTATTTCTTTCTGGGTGGAAACACTAAAGAAGGGTGGTAGCAACTCTGCCCACTCTCCAAGCATGGGATTAGCTGGTGAGACAAGTCTGATTTACACAGTAACTCTGATCCATACTTAATCAAGGCTCACCATGGCAGGCTGCTGTATACGTATAACCTAACTGTAGAGATGTGCAACCCTGCACTTTTATGTCACAGGAGTTCATACAAACTCCCGCCTCAAGTTTATATCCTCATTGGTTTGCAACCTAGTGCTGAAAACTCTCATGAGTGGTTGGTAAATCTTGCAATATTTTCCTCAAGCCCTAGTTCCTGGAGTCATGTGATTGCAAGAATTTCAGCTTCCTTCTAAAGAACAAAGCAAGCCTTTAGTTCTTATGGGTGTGGAGAAAAGCTTGAACATGTGGTCCAGCTACACCCTAAAGGCTCAAAAAACAGAAGGCAAATGAAAAAGGCAGAATCCATTTTTTTAAAAAAAGATTTAATGATTCTTAAGCCAATCTCATGACTTGCAGGGGGGAGGTGGGGGAATTGGCTCCTGACTTTTGAATGCTTGGAGATGGCAAAAGTGCAACCCTGCCAATGAATTCCAAATCTCAAAGTGTACGTCAAGCGAAATGGCTGATTGACATCTAATTTCAAATTGAAACACCATGAAATACTGAATTTCATGTGAGTCTGGTACAAACCTTTGTGAGCCTTTGGATACAGCTGGTCTGAGTTTTGAGTTTGCAACATAACCAGCAGTATTTTGTGTAATACTGGAAGTCAATATGTTGCACAACTGTGAGGAAATCCCAGTCATGACATGGAACGGATTATTCAAGTGGACAGTGGAGACTATACAGCACACATTAATGTAATTATTACATCAAGAATGGGGCCAGGATTAAGTGACATTGCACTAGACTGTGGATAATCTAACCTCTTTCATTTTAATCTAAATACTGGAGCTACAGGCAAAGATCCAGCTAAACCAGTGAAACAGGATGAAGACATAAGAACGTGAGAACCCAGTAAACAGACTTAAAACAAGTAACATTCTGCACCAGCAACATTTGCTGTGTTTGTGGACTTGACTTCTGGCAACAAGGAGAAAAGGTTAACAAACGTAATACACACTGGATTGAAACAGTCATTGGCATGGAGAAAAAACTGAAATGGATCTTAAAAGAATTGCACGCTAATATCGAAATATGTTTATAGCATTTGCAGAAAGCCAGCACAGAATGCTGAAACATGCAGACCAATAATCTGAACAATACAAACTTTTGAGTTATACAATGTGCTGTTAACTGTAAATGACATAAACACAATAGGTATAACTAATACTCAGTATGTTCATCGTACACATACAACATAGGCAGTACATCCCCACATCATTTGGTTACAGACTTTGGGTATTCTTTCGCTCTCTCCAGGCCATACATATTCCTGTTATGCTCTCCACTGGTGCTCCCTCCAGATCCCAAGTTCTGCTTCCTTTCTCCTTCAAACCTCTTCCCATTCAGCATGGTACCGACTCCACCCTTACTTCTCACTCTCCCGGTTCAATTCATGCTCATGCAGCACTCCAGAAGTTGGGTCAGTGCCACCCAGGCGCCTGGAAACAAGCTGCTCCGACTTCAAGTGAGCTAGACCAGTCTCTAGCTCCACCCCTCCTTGCGGCTTGTTAGAAGGGCAGGGCGGGGAAAGTGGGATGAGAATGGCCCCTAGCACCAGCAAGAGAGTGCAGTGCTGGCAGTGAGACTATTCCCTTCAGCACACGAAGCTGGCTGCTATGCTTCCAAGCTCCCAGGCCTCTGCACTGAACTAAGCTTAAGAATACAGCCTCAGTTGTGATACCACCAGCCCCAGTCTGAAGATTCCTGAGTCGAGTTTCATCATTTCTGCGTAGTAGACAGAGACTGTCTCTGTCGTCACTCCAGCTATAGATATTCAGCAACATAGTTTTCTTGGCTTTTGATCAATTTGTGAGTGAGCTGTTTTTACTGGCATAGGTCTGTCATGCCTCTCTGGTCACTTACTCTGTTCCAGCGGAGGATACGTTATTGCTCTCTAGTCAAATGTGGTAAACAACTGTGTCATGTCCTCTCCTCGGGTTCTGCGAGTGGTGCTAAATGTCAATCTGGTTGTGCCTCTTGAATTTAGGTAGTGGTCAGTACTTGACAGTTTTGTTTTAATTAGCTATAGCACCAGTTATCCCAGCAGCAAAAACTGTCAGAGCTGCTTCTGTCGTCTCATTATTTCTTTTCTTTTTTTTGTTTGAATGTTTTTTAAACATCGTTTCCTGAAATAAACTTTGCTTTTGTTCTTTCAAGGCTGAGTGGCTGGCAGGCACACTTCTCCCAGCCTTACTCATTAGCTACATGGCCTCATGTTCAGTTTTGAGCTCTAGCTCCATCTGATACCCTAAATTTATCGCCACGGTTTTGTTCTGAAGTCATCTTAGTCCCTTTGCTGGCTAGTACCGCAGTGACTGCATCGCCACTGTTCCAATCTGTTGAGAAGTCTTCCCAGAGCTTACCAGGGCTAATTTACAGCCAACAGTAAATAAAACTCTCTTTTGAGATTATTTTGGTAGACACTTTGACATGAGTCACATTTTTTACCTCCAAATTAAATAAACTCCTCAGGGCAGGAAGAGTCCTTACTCTATGGTTAAGTAGCACCCAGCACAAAGGGCTTCTACTCTTGACTGGGGCGTCTAGCTGCTGCTTTAATAAAAATAATAAAGTTTGGCCCCAAATAAAATAGGTTGCAAATTCAAGAAGTCCCCAGAATGGTACCTATACCATTCAGTAGAGATTATTAGCCTGATCCCATGACATATGGGTAAATGAAAATCAGGCCTACAGCCCACCGTTCTTATTTCACAGCTAAGACTATTTTAGCTATGAGAAACAGCAGCTTTCTCCCTCATCCTCCTGCACCTTCATGCTGGTCGCTATTCTAGTGGAACTGCAGAAGTCAGCAAGTGAATCTCTTAATATTTTTCAATCTGCTGAGTAAACGTCCCATTTAAAAGGGTAAGAAATGAAAAAAAGATCTCAGAAAAGACTGCCTTTTTATGGCCTTGTTTCCTTCCATTTTTCACCCCTCCCCCGACTCATAACACCCTAGCAGCAGCCAGAAGTAATCTGTTACATGGGGAAAACTATGTGAATGGGCGCTTGTTTACACACTTCAGAAAACATTTAGCTTAATTTTTGCTTAAGGTCAGTTTCTCCTTAACCCAATGCCTGGGGTGTGTGAGTCAGGATAGTGAGCAGCAAACTCCATCTCCCTCTTGTATGTTACATAAAACTTCAAAGCAAAGATCATCAAAGTAATTAGCCTCTAACACCATTTCAGACAATACCCATACCACAGGAGAATGTAAAACAATTCCTCCCTTATTGATTTGGGGGTCCTGGTGGCTGAACATGAGGTAATGCAATTCTAGGATGCAGAAACAGGGGAATCTCAAGTAGGAGTAGAGAGGATATTTTACCTCAATATTTGGCACTAGTGCAACCACTACTGTAATACTGGTTTCAGAGTAGCAGCCATGTTAGTCTGTATCTGCCAAAAGAAAAGGAGGACTTGTGGCACCTTAGAGACTAACACATTTATTTGAGCATAAGCTTTCGTGAGCTACAGCTCACTTCATCGGATGCATTCAGTGGAATACTGTAATACTGTGTCCAGTTCTGGTGCCCACAATTCAAGAAGGATGTTGCTAAATTGGAGAGGGTTCAGAAAAAGCCAAGAGAATGGTTAAAGGATTAGACTACATGCCTTATAGAGATATATAGACTCAAAGAGTTCAATCTATCTTAAAAAAGAGAAGGTTAAGGAGTGACTTGATTACAATCTGTAAGTACCTACACAGGGAACAAATATATAATAATGGACTCATTGATCTAGCAATTGATTGATTGATTCTAACTCATTGATCTAGAAATGGTGGGGTGTTGATGCTAGACAAATTCAGACTGGAAATAAAGGTGTACTTTTTTTTAAAGACAGAGGATAATTAACCATTGGAACCATTGGAATTTACCAAGCATTATGGTGGATTCTCCATCACTGCCTATTTTTAAATCAAGATTGGATGTTTTTCCAAAAGATACGTCCTAGAAATTATTTCAGGGAAGTTCTATGACCTATGTTATACAGGAGGTCAGACTACATGATCACTCCTCTGGCCTTACAATCTATGACCAGATTTTTCCTTCTGAGAGTCAACCTCACACTTATGAAGAAGTATACTTATGATATATATTTACAGGTAGTTATAAAACTGGAATTAAACATTTTGTATAGGTATTCCAATAAAAACAGCACAAAGAAGAAAGAACTGTGTCTAGCCAGGCTGGGAAATAACAACAGTGTAGAAAGTTTCTGAACCTGAAAATGCTTCTTCTGTGAAAACAAGGTACATTCTCCCTGGTGCCTACAGTTATGTCTGCCTATGCTGAAAAAAAGTTACAAGTTTTACCTATATACAAAATACTTCTATTTTCCTTCAAATATAGTTAGTATTTTCTAAACATACAACATACGAGATGACCTTGGAGTGTCATATTTTCAACCAAAAGAGTTGCCTAACCATTGAATTTGTTTTTAAAAAGTGCAGCACATGTAACCCCTAACATGGAAGTGAATGGAGAGCAAGAGATGGGCAGAATAAATAAAGCTAAAGCAGCAATGAAGTTTAAATCTTTTAAGAGTTCCAGACTTCCAGCCAAAGAATACTCAGGAGGATATAGACCTGTCTATTATCTCCAAAGGATTGAAATCTACTGCAATGCACCAAAAGAAAAAAAAATTGTTTTTACTTATATAAAGATGTCCTGAATGACCCTCCCCTTGACATACCCCCAAAACACTGTAAAATCATTAGGGAACTGATTTTTCAGAGGAAGGCGGGGGTTGATTTTGTAGCTGGAGGACTGGAGTTGGGTAGCGACATTCAAATAGACTGAAATCCAAGCTGCAGCTCTTAGGGTAAATTTTTTTTAGAAACAGGTAAGTGATTTAGAACCTTAAGGCCCATTTTCAGAAGTGACTTCAGACACATTTTCAAAGATATTTAGGCACCTTGTGTGATTTTACAAAAGATCATAAGTTCCTCACTCACTTAAGAGCTTTCGTAAATTCTACTAAGCACCTAAGCAGAAAGGTGCCTCAACACGAGCCCATAGACTCGGACTTTTTGAAAATTTTATCCCTCATATCTCACTTCCGGGCTGGGAAAATTGCACGTCATATTTCAACTTATTGTGATGTCTATCCCACTCCAGTCTACCAGAAAAAACAGGCAAATCAACCCCCTGACATTACTGGTGTAAGAAAAGAAGCAGGAAAAAAATTCTGAGGCCCTCTCTGTACATCACAAAAGACCAGTGAAGAGCACAAACGCAACTGGTCTACTCTTTTCAGTTCACCTTCAAGAGAATGTTCTCCCCTGAGCTGTCAATGTACATCAATTCAGCAATATTTAAGGAATGAGGCTGGGATTTTTAAGGGATTTCTAAGGAAGAGAGAGGTGCCCAAATCTCACTGAAAGTCCCAAGAGGACACTGTCAGGTAGCTCTGGTCCACCTCATCCCTATAAATATCCTTTTTACAACAACTTTGTAATTTGCTAGTGTAGGTCTCTGATCGACACAGAGAGAAGGCATCCTTTTCAAGCTCATGCTGGCTTCTTTCTATTTTGGTTATATTTGGAGCACAACTTGGTGTCCCCTGTGAAGCTCCTGTTCAACAAAACACACTGTATGCATCCATTTTTAAAGAAAATATTTTATTACATCGTGGAAAAAAAGCATAATCATCCAGATTCATATTGTTTAAAAAAATTGAACATTTGTTTTAGACAGCATGTCGGTATATTCTGTTCCACATAGGAATGATAAGAAGTCTACATCATTACTAGATATTGCACAGTCTGAAAGAAACGAAAACAAAAATCACATGATCTTGGGAACCATCTCACATTATGAAAAACCTACTAAGAAACATAAAAACAAACAAACAAACAAAAACACCCTTTGTTTCTACAGTAGCTTTAAGTTTATAATTCTTGGAATGACCATATTTCACTGAAGACCACCTCAGTGACAGGAAGCTTCATTTCAGCAATCCCTTGTGCAAATAAGATTAATAATAATAATAATAAAAAATGCAGTTAGTCTTTTGATATCACATGGGCAGCAATAATCACATATTTGTTAAATTCCTGCCTGAAAAAAAAAGGGGGAATTAAGCCATAAGTTTTGCCTGCAACTCCATCTCTGCTGCCCTTTTCAGTGCAACATCCACCAGAAGCTGAAATCCACTAAAATCTTGGTTGAGGTCTGGTGGGGTAGGAGGAGGAGTGTTGAAAAGGCCACTTTGTGCAGTTGTACTAGGTCCCAGTTTAGAAGCATCCTCATGGTATGCAAGAGAGTTGTCTGTGAATCTGCTAGCTGATGTCTGCTGCAGGTCGGTGGTCGGGCCTACACCAGATGACTGGCACAAAAGGAAAGGGGCATCTTTCAATGCAGTTACAGTGGTATGGCAAATCACTGAAGGTCGAGCCAAAACAGATCCTGGGGAAGAAGGTTTAGAAGAGACAGCCTTGTTTAGTCCTGTGGTACCAGAAAGAAATGAGTTCTCTTCTAACAGTGGAATGTAGTTTTTTGTGCCTGTGGAAGACTCCACTGGGTTGCCTTCAGAAATCTTGGTCCCTCTTC
Source organism: Caretta caretta (assembly GCF_965140235.1). Classification (NCBI taxonomy): domain Eukaryota; kingdom Metazoa; phylum Chordata; order Testudines; family Cheloniidae; genus Caretta; species Caretta caretta. The sequence continues at coordinate 85,795,290 of NC_134207.1, read as the reverse complement.
GTGAGATAGTGAATTGATTTGGATCCTTGCCATCCTTCCTCAGCATGTCAGGTAAAAGCCTGCGGCGTGCATTGATAAACCAGTTGCAGACCTGGGAACATAATGATATCTTAATTTCTACCTTCATTCACTTCCACACTACATGCCAGTAGAGTCTTTCAGTTAGATTAATGAATCCCTCCAAGCAGTTTCCTTAACTCTACAACAAAAGAGACTGATCGACAAGTTCTGACACATCTAGTAAAAACCTTTCTCTTCTTTCTTCTTCTACCCCCAACTCTTCTCTCCCTTGCAAAAAAAAAAAAAAAGAAGACTGCTAGCCTGAAGTGAAAGGTTTAGCTTTTAACTCTGAACATATATTAACCTATTACCTATTGTTCTCTGCATTTAGGTTAATTAACAACAGGAAAACCTTTTCTCTATTAAAAGAGCCACTCCTCCCACAAACAGTTACTGATTTTTCCTGCTCAACTGACTGTGTCAACAGACATAACATGAATTACCTCATTGAAATGCATCCTTGTTTAAATATCAAACCAGTTTCCTGGGCAATAACAGATGACTTAACGTCTTTTTTTTTTTTTTAAGTACTTCTATATAAAGTAGTTTTTCCTCACAATGTTATATTAAAGAGATTTTACTTAACTAATTGCAACATTTATATCAAAATACTGCTCTATAAAGATAAAAAAATAAAATTTACCACTAATAATAATACTTTGCAATCCTACATGACCTTCCATCCAAAGATTTTAAAATGCACAAGCATTCATGAACTAAGGGCTTGTCTAGACTATCACTTTTGTTGGTATAACTTATGTCGCTCAGGGCTGTGAAAAAACACCCCGGAGTGACGTAAGTTACACCAACAGAAGCACCGGTGTGGACAGCACTCTCTTGGCAGGAGACAGGCTACATTAGCGATTTTACAGTGGTGCAGCTGCATCAGTACAGTCGTGCCACTGTAAACTCGCTAATGTAGACAAGCCCTAAAGTCTCTCAGCTTTCCTATGAGGTTATGCCCATATTACAATGGAGGAAAGAGAGGCACAGAAAGGCTAAGTGAAATGCCCAGAGTCACACATGTTTCAGTGGCAGAATAAAACCCAAATTTCCTGACTCACAATTCCCAAATAAGGGCTTCATCCTGCAAACACTCATGCATATGAATAGCTTTACCCATGTGAATTGTCCCACTGACTTTATGAATCATGAAGACTCATATAAATAAAAGTTACATATACTCAAGTGTAGGATTAGGCCCAAAGTCACCATTTTAATAGCGTAAAGAAAATTATACTGCTAATACATGTGCTTATCACCCTGATCACTTTGCTTGTATGCAAAGTGTCTTTTAGATCCTAATCCTACAAAGACTAATGCACATGCTTAACTTCATGCACTGTCTGTAGACCCATTGAAGTCACTTTAGTCACAATGTGCAAAATTAAGCATGTATCAGGGACATCATCTGTAAGATTGTGTTCATACACTACCTAGAACAACAGGGTCCTAATCCTAGTCAGTGCCTTTGGGTGCTACCACAACACAAACAGTAACAACATATAAAGAAAATGACATCTGTAATATGAACATTTTTAGAGAGACTACAGAGTGGGTAACTTCAGAAGTTAAAACAAAGGCTCATTTTTATTTTAATTGGAGCTTTTAAAAATACCTGTAGTGTAGAAAGGTGTGTTTGTCGGGACAATACTGCTTTTTCTTGTTCTGACGGATAGGCATTGTATCGGTGCTCATACAGCCAGTCCCGAAGAATCTGCACTGATTCCTTGGGCAGGTTACCACGTCTCCTCCGTTTGCCTGATGCAGTGGAAGAGGAAAGATCCAGTGGGACATCCATGGTGTCATCATCCTCCGTCTCACTGCCAGATATTGCAGCTACACCTACAGTAATAAAAAGGTGAGAATAGTCACTTCAATTCAATACACTTCTTATTGCAGCATTTTTCACTTCAACACCTCTCTCTCTCTCTCTCTCTCTCTGCTTCCTAATTTAAAAATATATAATTATATGTAAACAAATAAATTATTTTTTAATTTATGAAGCATTAACAAGTGGACAATTCCTTGCCAGTTCAGATGTCTTGTGCTTTTATTGTGAGTCAAACCAGGCCTCATGTTTAGAGGATGTATACTGTAACAAAAGTAGCACCAACTACCTATTCCTAGGGGACATTTCTCCACACAACCTCATTTACTGGTTCCCTTAGCAACCTTTTATTTGGTCACATGCAGTAAGTAACTTCCATCTGATGCCAATATCATGCCAAATGTTGGTCAGCAAAGGGTGCTACTGTGGTATGCCTCCAACAATCTTTTTTCTTCAAGGCTGTTTCATGGCTAGGCAAAAAGCCAATAGAAAAGAATTTCAAAACATACACCCAACCTAAACCTTGGCTGTATTGAATTACAATTTAACATGCTGGTGTGTCTCCTTCTGATTAAGGATAGCTTTATAGGTTTAAAATGTTAACAGCGCTTTCCAGAATTATTAATAAAAATGAATGACACAGGAAAAGAACAGAAAGCAAGTTGTGGCTGGTTCTTCTAAAGTGACACAAAATTCACTCACTGAGGAAAAAGTGTACAGCAAGGTAACAGTAAGTGCCTAAATAGTGCCACAAGGTAGTATAGAATTGCTATCATTTATTTTTCTAGAGAACATGCCACACTTCAACTTTGCCCTAATTACCTATGCTTTGAACCTTATAGTTTTCCTCACACTTCAAGTAGTGTACTTATTCAGATTTTGACATATGTTTACTGCAAGGACTCTAGATTTACAGTTTTACTGCACATTTTTCTCCCACAGAGAAGGAATTTATTTCAATATCTCATTTAGTCTCTGTCTTCTATAATTAATGCAGTAAACCATATTACTAATAATTTGGAACTACAATATGTGAACAATCAACTACTTCATATTCTGTGGCTGAACAACGGGCTGCAATTCTGCTCTTTTAGTAAAGTGTACAGTGTGACTGAGGAAACAAAACCAATAGCACTGAAGTCCACAAAGGAAACTTTGCTTTGGCTTTAAGTACTTTAATCCCACCAGAAATTTTAGGAATCTTACAAACCATATATAAATCTAAATCACAGATACCATTAGATTCAGCTAGCACAGTTCAGAAGTTTTTTTGATTCACAGTAGGTTTCAAAAGCATTTTCTAGAAATGACAAAAGGAAAACGAGGCCCTAAATCACTTTTAAGTTAGTTTGAACATCCATTTCATTTAAAAAAGAGAAGAAACTTTCACTTTTATAATAGCAAGCAAAGTTAAACACCAGGCAGAAAGGCTTCATATGGGCAGCTGTCCAAATTTCAAAACTAATACTTAAACTAGAAAAAAAGATCAGTTCTATTAAAATGGAAGCCATGCCTGTGAAAAAATACAACTATGAAACTCTACATTTATGGTCATACTTAAAGATTTAATGGCAATTGATGTCAGACCCAAAAGAGAGAACTAGTTGTGAGTTTTTGCATAGTACTTTCACAGATACCTACGAAATGCACAAATGCAGTGTGACAGAGTTAAGCATTTGAAATTTTGCCTTATCTCTAGTCACGAGCAACTCACAGTATTCTTGAATTTGTCATTTGCAATTATTCAGATTTATCCAGGGAATTTTTTTGTTAATAAAAATATTCACAATTCAGTCTGTGGTGGTTACTTAAGTAACTTGTGGGGTAATGTTTCTGTTTCCTGTCTGGATGATTTATGTAACTAACCAACACTCTGAATGTTACAGTTGAATATACAATTTGCCCTATGATGCTTAGTTACATAAGTTATCCAGTCAGGGAACAAAAACAGTGACAGGTAATTTAAATAACCAACTAACGGTAAATTCTGAATTGTATTTCAGAAGTGCATGTATGTGGTATTTTCAAGGGCGGCGGGATGGAAATCTATCAGGACCCTAATAGCTTCACATTAAAATATTACTTTGCTTGAAAAGTAAGTTATGATGGCTCAACACAGCAGTTCACTAACTGTAAAGTAGACATATGAGTAGCTAAAATTAGTTTACAGAATTCAGAGAAAGGTATAGCACAATCCCATGACTTGAAGTTGAAGCTACACAAATTCAGACTGGAAATAAGGCGCTTTTAAATGTTTAACAGTGAGAGTATTAACCATTGGTGCAATTTACCAAGGGTTGTTGTGGATTCTCCATCCCCTGACAATTTTTAAATCAAGACTGGATGCTTTTCTAAAAGATCTGCTCTAGGAATTATTTTGGGGGAAGTTTTATGGCCTGTGCTATGCAGAAGGTCTGAATAGATGATCATAATAGTCCCTTTTGGCCTTGGAATCTATGAATTTACCTAATGTTCCAAACATTGCTGTCTTTGCTTGGGGCAGATTAAAAATGTTGCTGCACTGATTTTTTTAAGAGGATAATAAAACATTAGACTACAGAGCCACTTATCAAAACAGAGACCTTGGGAGACAGGAAAAGACAATAGTGAAAAGCAGAAATGAAGGAGCTGAAGGCACAGCTATGGTGCAAAGTAGGAACCAAGGAGTTGCAGCCAGTGTGCCTCCTCACAAGAGTAAATTTACATTCATAAGTGCGGTTATATAAAAATCATTTGAGATTAAACTCTCTAGGTTAAGTAAACATTCCATGCAAAGCTTCTTTCTAAACAGTAAGACCAGAGCTCTGCTTTGATAACAAAGGTTTAGGTTTGGAACCATTGTTCTTTACCTGCTGCTAAAATTTGACATAAAGATTTACCCAAAAAACCAACCACCAAAAATATTTGTTGCAAATGCAATCTTTCTGAGATCACATTTCTTTTTTTAAAAATATAATAAAATAAAGATGCCCTTCAAACAACTGTAAGTTTCCTAACTGTAACACAGTAATGAAAAAAGATATGAAACAACACTGGAGTCTGCCCTTTGAGCTGCTTCCTTAGTGTGCCGTGTTCCCTCAATTTTATGACACAAAACAGGTTTTGGTTAAACAGGAACAAAGGGCATTGCAGCTTCTCATTCAAATGAGCTCATTTAAATAAAAGAGCCCCAGACCTCTGAACCTTTAACAAACATCTCCAACGGCATGTGCGGAAGCTGTAGCAACAGGAAGTTAAGGCTGTAGATCTCATACAACCTCAGCTGATACTCTACTATAGCAGAAGCCACGTTGTTGCTGTCAAACCTCTGTTTTCATTAGAACATTCACGCTGATTGCAACTCAGCTTTGTTTTTCCTTCTTGTTAGTAATCAGACTATATGCTTTTGGTTTCCTCTTTAGCAGGGCACAGTTGAAAGGCTTCCCACCTAAGCTCCATGTCTGGACCATTTACTGTTATTTACAAACCCAGAATAAGGGCTTCTCTACATGCAGAATACCTCCATTTTATTTTTAAGTTGTGAATTTTAAACTGATTCTGTTATACTGGTATAAAAGGCTTTGTGGACACTTATTTCTGTTTAAATCAGGCTTTTACAAGTTAGCTTCAGTTGATTATATGTTTAAACTAAAATAAGCCCCTCTTAAACTGATGCAAGAATGTCTACAGAGTGTTTTGCACTACTTAAACTGAACTGGTGCACTGTATGTAAACTGGACCTAAGAAGTGACACTGGTTCTAATTCTATAAGGTTTACTCAGATAAGCAGTCCTTATTCATACAAAAATAATTTCACTGATTTTAGTGAAGACTATTCCTAAAGGTTGTAGGATCAGCAGGCCCCCTCTCTTTTATATAATGTGAATTGATTTACCTGCACCCAGCTTCTAGTCTTGCAGTATGTAGAGAATTTAACATACATACATACATACATGCATGCATGACATCACAGGCCAAAGAGTTCCTAGGTCCCTTTCTTGTTCATTGCTAGTGAGAGCATGCCTTGAACACTGCATAAAATTCTGAGCACCTCAATATCTGGATGATACTAAATAACAGGAAAGAATTCAGTTAAAGCTTCCTGGTTAAAAGGCCTGGAGGCATAAATCTGATGAGGGAAAAAAATTATGTGCATAGTTTTTCAAAATGATAACTAAAGTTGATATGGAAAAAACTATCAGTACTTATAAGGTATGAACACCAAAAAGGAGAAAGAATTATTTGGGATGGATTGGGGCCTTAACTAGGAGAAATGGAATGAAGTTAAGAAAATTAAAATTTAGGCTGAGTATCAGTAAAAATATCCTCTTGTATTATGGCAGAGCTTCACAAGAGAACTGGTAGAAACCAATTGTTTGAATCACTTGAAACTGAATAAGTATACTGCAAGGCACAGTCTCCTTTGGCAGAAGGAATAGATTAGATCAGCTCATGGATTTTCTAGCTCAATTTTTATGTTTCTGTGAATTTCTTTGGTTGGGTTTTACATGTATATATCTAGATATTATTTCCAATCTAAAAAGCCCCCAATCTTCCTGTAATTGACTTCACTAGGACTACACATGCATAATCTTCAACAGGGCTATGTCTTTGCAGGATTGGAGACTACAATAGCTAACTAGCAAGTGTAGCTTATAGGGGCTAGCCTGCCTGCTAATATATTTTTTCTTATGGGTTTGATTATTTGTTTTATAATAGGATTATAAATTTGTATTAAGAGTATTTCTGGCTGTAATGCAAGGAACCTGCAGACCGCATCCTGCATGCTGAGCTAATACAAGTTAGCATACATATGTTTGCAAAAAGAAAAGGAGTACTTGTGGCACCTTAGAGACTAACCAATTTATTTGAGCATGAGCTTAAAGCTCATGCTCAAATAAATTGGTTAGTCTCTAAGGTGCCACAAGTACTCCTTTTCTTTTTGCGAATACAGACTAACACGGCTGTTCCTCTGAAACCATACATATGTTTGAGACTGTTAGCCTAGATAGGTGATGATGAGCTAAAACAAAGTATATATATGTATGTATGTTTGTTTGTGACCTTTAATACAGATAAGTGAGGATGGTTAAAAGGAAGCTAGTATAGGTAGGGGCTACCTAACTTCATATAGTCTTTAGGACTTAACAGGTACACCATAAAGAACATGGAAATAACTGGCTAGGCCAGAAATAACAGATGGTATGAATATGTCATTAATATGTAAAAACATACCAGCCTATAGAGTAAGTGTACCCTGATAATTTTTATTATTTAAGAAATAAACTTTTGCCACCCACGGGAAGAGGTTTAAGGGATTTAACTTAAGATATAGCAATTTGGAAAGGAACTTTAGTTAAAGGTTTGTGAATCTTTTTAAAAAAAAATCAAGTTAAATAGTATTGATAATTAACCAGATCAGACACAGGAGCTATGGGGATGTGTAAGGGAATTTTCCATAGCAGAAAATTAGAAAAGTTTTCCTTTTTCTTTAAATGTGATTTTACAAGTGGAAGAACCAGTTTTCTTTCCTCTGAGTTGCTTGAGCTTTACTGGTTTCACAGAGTAGGCAAACTTGGCTGTAACTATAGAAAACAAATTTTAATTTTTTTTAGACTACAAGAAAGAAATCTGAAATCAGGTCATGCTCTGAAACTTGAGTATCAAAATACAGGCCACAAATGCAAACTGCAAGCCTTTAATTAAAAAAAACCAACAGAAATCATTGTCCTAACTTCCTTGAAAAGTTTCCATGCATCTTTGAGTTTCTTCTCACTTCCTAATTTCTGCCACATAAACTCTAAACCAATGGTCTTCTGTCTCAAAGGTTTGCCTTCCAACATGCCGCCTTTCATTGTTGCAGTGCAGAACTCCCAAATCACAAGGCAGATTACACACTGAGAGAAATACATAGGCAGACATGGTAACCTCGTCAGCATTTTTCACACATATTTAGTTTGGAGGGAGATGACAATAAGAGTTGGAAGTGTGTGAAGTTGGTATTTAGACAACCAGTAGCTGCCCTCCGGGAGAGGAATCTGAACAATGGAAGCAGCAGCAGACAGGAAGCCAACTCATCACCACTACTGTGCAAATAGGGAGCACAGGAATGTTCTAAAAATAACTAGTCTAAATAATTCAGTAAAACCATATACCTCCAGTAACCGTAACAATCTGAACAAATCTACAAAAATGGGAAAATCTAGAGTCAAGGCTGTAACTGTCTCTAGGTACAGAGGGCTGGGCTTGGTATGCAACACGTGTTGTTATCTAAAATCACTCCAGTTAGGAGAACACTGAAATATTTGGCAGGGAGGGTGGGTTATATAAATACAAAGTTTCGGTTTTAACTCTGAATTCCTTGCTTTTTTGAGAGTGTAAACAGGACCCGCACTGATTGTTGTCTAAACTTTGCCTTTGGGGCTGAATTTCCTTTGTATGTTTTGTTTTAAATCAGTATAGTCCAAGATTACTTATGAGAACTACAAACTATATTAGAGCACATCTTAAATTATACACCAAGAATTCAGAAGGTGCTTAATAGGTGTATATAAACACATACTCTGATGGCTCCAGGAACATTAACAATGAAGTAGATTTCTGTACTCTTGAACCACAAGAGCCTGTAGCAGGAAAAACACCACTGCTCTAGAGTAGTAAACATGCGCAGTGCTGCTTTTTAAACTCTCAGTATCTCGGATATTTTAAAGGTCTTTAAATAGAAAAAATTCATTAATCTACATGACTGATTAGCCCTTAAAAATGAGAAGAGGGGGAACTGAGGAGGAAACAAACATCCGAAATGTTTTTTTTTAACAGCAGCCACGTTTTCAAAATGAAAAGGAGTACTTGTGGCACCTTGGAGACTAACAAATTTTTAAAATGTTTTCCAATTCTTCGCAGCCACGTTTAAGGTTCCAAGATACTCAGAGGACTACAGATGGAAATACTGACAATCCCTTGATTATAAAGTCTGTCCAAGTGGTAATTACGTAAGTAACACCAATGAAAAGTTTTTCAAACGTCTTTTTTGCTGCTTCCCCGCCACGTGGTGGGTAAGTTTTTAAATCACTTTACTTTTAGTCTTTTCCAAAAAAGAAAAGAAAGAAAGAAAGAAAAGTCTTTGATCAAAAGGCTGGAGATAAATTTGCAGATCGATTAAAAAAAACTCACTTTAAATTCTCCTACAGCCCCTCGCTTTTGTCCCCTTTCCCCACGCTAACTCGCAAACAAAGAGCTCCTGCCACCCCGTTGTTCAGACTGCATTGCTCAGAGAGTTGTATTTGGGTTGGGATTTGTTTTTTAAAGTTGTGAAAACAATTCCAGTCCCGTCCTTGGGGACCGGACTGGGGAAATTAGGGTGAGGAGGAAAGAGGGAAGAAAAAGGCTGTTAAAAAAAAAGCGAAAATAAAACTTTGTTGGGGACAAAGCAGGCAGTTGACCAGGTTTTTGACAGGGAGCCAAGCAGCATGGAAAGAAAGCAGCGTCCAAACAGCCCCTCGTGTTTTGTCTGGAAGTGAAACATTATCAACTGCCATTTCAGACATGAGCTCAACAAAGAGGAAAGGGACCAGCTTAGAAAGAAAAAAAGCGGGGGGGGGGTGCGAGAAGAAAACCGGTTCCACTTTATTTAATAAGCCAAATCAAACTGCAGTGAAGTTTAAACCACACGCCTGTTATTTCCAAATGGCGAAAGCAACATGCTTTCCACTTTCCCATCCAGGTTTCGCCACAGCACGCCGAGGAATCAAATCACTCTGTCTCTCTCACCCTCGCACGCACGCACCCACCCCTCCCTACCTTTTTTACTTTTCATCGTGGTCTCGAGCCGCGGACCGCACCAGCTGGCGAGGCTTGCTACCCAACGGGCACCGCACGCACAAATCAAGTTGCCTTTTCTTGCGTGCGGAGCAATCCCCGCTTTGCAACTTGGAAGGCGGGCAGAGGGCTCCCTTTCCAGCCGTGGCTGCTAACCAGGGCGCTTCAATGGGCTGTGTGTTGTGTCACCGCCAGCTGACAGCTTCCTTCTGCCTGGGATGTTTGGTCCGGATTTAGTGCTTTCCCTCCTCTTCTGTCTTTGTTCTTTCCCCCCCCCCCCCTCCGGTGCTGGGCCCCAGCTTGTCAACGTGAGAAAAGGCACCAGGGGGAAAGGTACCCTCCGCCCACCTTTCAGCAATGAGTAAGTGAGAGAGTAACAGAGCAATAGCCGCTTTGCCTCCTCCTCCTCCCTGGCTGCGGAGACGGTTGTCAGCGGAGGGGAGGGAGAGAGGGGATACTCTCTCTCACACACACACTCACACAACGGAGCGTGTGATATGACAGTGCAGGGCAGAGCCTCTGCGCCTCCTGGTTCCTGCCTTTCTTCCCAGCCAGGCGTTTGATCATTAAACTGGGAAGGGGGCGGGGGAGGAGGATTTTGACAGCTGCCCCTGACTTAGCCTCCTCCTGTTGCTGCCGGATGAGCCACCCATTCCTTAGGGTGAAGCGAATGGAGAAGAAAGAAAAGCAGGGTAGAGCAAGAAAAGAGCGCTTAAAAGATTAGCATAGCACTGAACAAGCCCCGCTCTTCCTCCCCACCCCCACGGACTAGTTTCAGACCAAAAAAAAAAGGGGGGGAGGGGACCACCCCCCCCCAAGACGCCAAGAGGCTCTTTTGCTCCTTCTTCTGCTCGGGGGTTGTTATGGTTGGAGCCGCCTTGTTATGATGCTGATGGGCTTGCGGGGCAGTTTCGAAGTTCCTGGCACGCCGCAGCCCGAGACACACGGTCATTCTCACATGCTTTCGAACTTCTCAATCACGGGGCGCGCCGCAGCGTGGCGTGCTCTGATTCAGCGCGCTGCAGTTCGCTCGTCCCAGCCAGCCCCCAGCTGTGGCTGCCCTTACTGGAAGCGGGGCGACGCGTCTTTAGCAGCTCATCCGGTAAATAATCCAGACCCTTGGCCCCCACGGATTTGGTGGCCTCGGGGTTGTTTCTCCCTCTCCTCCCCCCCCAGTCCAGCCTACTATTTTTTGAGGAACAAACACAACACAGACAGTCCCCCTTCGTTCGGGTTTGTCAGGTGAAAGAAGATTCTCTCCTGCTGAGGTTATTTTAAACCGGTTTTTAAAGGTGTTTTTTTGTTTTGTTTTCACTTTTTTTTTTTGATGGGCTTTGCTGTGCGTTTCAACGAGACACGCTCGCTCGTGGGTTTTTAAAAACCAGCGCGACTCATTCCTCTTTAAGTAATCACGTGGTCCAGCAACAGTTTATTTTGCTCTGAGTCTGACTCTGAGGTGAGACATGCTGGAATTGGAGCTAGTTGTTCCTGTAGGGCTCAATCCATTCCCCCACCGCCAGGTCTTTCCATTGACTGAAATGGGAGCTGGCTCCAGCTCGTAAAATAGCAAAGGCTGCTTTCCCGGAGTTCCTTTGTGCTCTTCCTTCGGCGGTTCCAAAATTGGATTTTGTTTGGTCAGGACAAATAAAAGCATTCGCATAAAACGTGGGAGACGAGGAATTCAAGAGGCTCATCTCTGCTTGAACTTTAGCAGGGAAAGCAAGCTAGCCCCTGTGCACTCACTCTCAACACCGTGTAACAGTGTTTGAATTAAGGACGGAGCGTTCCTCGTGGTTTAGGTTGTAAAAGTAAATCTGGTTTTAAATTACACAAAGAAACAGACCAGGAACCGTGGCTTTACTTTAGGTCCAGCAGCCTCTAGTGATATATATATGCACAAAAGCCCATTCGTATCTGACACAGAAAGGGAAGCAATAGTATTTTTTTAAATGCCCTGAAACACCTCGTAGCTGTTTTTCGAGGGAGTAATTACCCTGCCATCGCTGAAGATAAAACAGCTGGGTCGTTCTGAATGAGGGCCATATGCGGAATGGGGCGGGTGGCTTTGGAGCAATTTAAGTTAACAAGGCACCAGTGTTTGCTGCTGCCTTCTTAGTGGTTCTCTTTTATGTAACTTAGGGTAGTTTGGCACAGGGATTGGTAGCTCATATCCGGTGTGTCTGTATGAAAGCGATTGAGCAACGAGTGAGTGGGGAAGGGCCTAGCGACAGCCAGCTAGACATACTGACTCACAGAGGCTTAGGCCAGTGTAGTGAGAGTAGGGGAGGAGACAAGCAGCGCAGATTAGAGCATAGGTTGGGGAGGGAATGCTGTGTAACTCTGTTGAAAGCAACAACAGAGTGGGTTACCTTTTGCAAAGCCGAAATTAGAAAAGGAGGACTTGTGGCACCTTGGAGACTAACAAATTTATTTGAGCATAAGCTTTTCTGAGCTACAGCTCACTTCATCAGATGTATGTAGTGAGCTGTAGCTCACGAAACCTTATGCTCAAATAAATTTGTTAGTCTCTAAGGTGCCACAAGTTCTCCTTTTCTTTTTGCGGATACAGACTAACACAGCTGCTACTCAAAACTCCCTGGTGTTACTAGATGGGTTGGGCAGCTCCAGCTGGGGAGAGGGGGTGAGGGAATGTAGCTCCTTTTCCAACCAGCTGTGTAGATTTTTTTTTAAAGCTTTTTTGCCACAGGGGCTGGGTGGGTGGCTTTAAAAAAAATACTAATTGACTAATTCTGTGGTTCAGGTGAGGGAGGTATAAGTGTGTAGCTAAAGTTCAAGATGCTTTATAAGCTTTCTTTCAAGCTCTTAGAGGGGGATAACTAACATGAGACATGAAAGAGACCCAGTCAAGGGTGGGTATTTTTAACTTGAAATGAAATAACACAGCTTCTGAGGCACTGGTGATGACTCATGGGATTTTTTTATTTGATGGTTTTTCTGCTCCCAGATGTGAGATTTGCGTTTACAACTGGGGTTTTGCACATCTTTTGCCACGTAATCCTAAAATATAATTAATGGGGTTTGCAGAGGTCTTCTGGGGGTGCATCAACTCCTCTAGATATTTGCCTAGTTTTACAACAGGCTACATAAAAAGCACTAGCAAAGTTAACTAAAATTTAATACAGACAATGATTTGTTTATATTGCTTTATACGCTATATATATTGAAATAGATTTATTTTTATAATTGTAGTAAAAATGAGAAAGTAAGAATTTTTTCAGTAATATGGGCTGTGACACTTGTATTTTTATGTCTGATTTTGTTAGTAAGTAGTATTTGAGTGAGGTGAAACTTGAGATATGCAAGACAAATTAGACTCCTCAAAGGGGTGTGGTAATTTGGAAAGTTTGAGACCCCCTGCTTTAGAAGATGCTACATAACGGCCAGGCCAGTTCTCACTTACTAGTTTCTTATTGGCTTTGCAATTACTTACATGTTAATAGTTTAAATCTTAATTTGTACATTTTGAGTATTTGAAAAACAAGTAGAGCCATTTGGTGAGGATAAATTAGGGTTGTGTACCTATCATGGTTACTGAGATGCCCCTGTCTCCTTTGTTGTAGAAGTTAGAAGGTTGTAGGTGCTTTCGACCACGCAACTAAAGGCCTACTCCCTCAACTAAGCACAGATTACCAGTGATTTCTGGGGACAATAAATGAGGAAAACACGGACAGGAGTGGCGGTCAGAGTAAAAATCAGATAACAAGAGGAGACACCAAGCAGAGAACTACTAATGGTGCCTAGTGCTGCTCAGAAGCATCTAAGGAGTCAGTGGACACTGTCCAGGAAAAACTCGGCTGGGAGTAGGGTTGCAAACTTTCTGATTTCAGAAAACCAAACACCCCCTTGCCTTGCCTTGCCCTGCCCCTTCTCTGAGGCCCCACCCGCACTCACTCCGTCTCCTCTCCCTCTGTCATTCCCTGACTCCCACCCTCACTCATTTTCACCAGGCTGGGGTTTGGGGTGTGGGAGGAGGCTCAAGGTGGAGGCAGGGGGTCGGGGGGTGAGGGCTCTGAGGTGGGGCAGGGAATGAGGGGTTTGGGGTGCAGGAGGGGACTCTGGGATGGAGGGTGTGGCCAAGGAGTTTGGAATCTGGGAGGGGGCTCTGGGCTGGGGCAAGGGGGAGGTGTGGGGAGGGCTGGGGCAGGGGGGCTGAGGGCTCTGGCTAGAGGTGTGGGCTCTGGTGATGAGGGGTTTGGGGTGCAGGAGGTGGCTTGGGGCTGAGGGGTTTGGAGTGTGGGAAGGGGTGCAGGGTGGGAGCTCTGAGATGGAGTTTGGGTGCAGGAGGGGGCTCTGAGCTGGGGCAGGGGTTGGGGTGTGTATGCAGGGGTAATGGCTCCGGCTGGGGATGCAGGCTCTGGTGTGTGGGGCTGGGGATGAGGGGTTTGGGGTGCAGCAGGGGGCTCCAAGCTGGGGATGAGGGGTTCACAGTGCGGAAAGTGGTGTGGGCTCTGGGAGGGTGTTTGGGTGTGGGAAGGAGCTCAGAGCTGGGGCAGGCAGTTGGGGCACGGGAGCGGGTGCGGGCTGCATGCGGCTCTTACCTCAAGTGGCTCCCGGAAGCAGCCAGTATGTCCCTGCAGTTTCCTAGGTGGAGGCACAGTCAGGAATCTCTGTGCGCTGCCCCTGGCTGCTCGGGGGCGGGGGCAGGGGCAGTGCGTGGAGCCTCCCTGGCTGCCTCTGAGCCTAGGGGGCACAGGGATATGCCATCCGCTTTTGGGAGCCATGTGGAGCCAGGGCAGGCAGGGAGCCTGCCGTCGCCTGCTGCACCACTGACTGGATTTTTAGCGATGCAGACTGGAGCAGCCAGGGTCCCTTTTCAACCCATGTTCTGGTCAAAAACCGGATGCCTGACAACCCTAGCTGGGAGGCATAACTGAACAGGGGAACAGAAATAAGATTCACAGTCATAGAGTTTCACTCCCCTCATCTAGCTTGCTCCTCCTGGTATAATGGATGGCTGTGCTGGCCAGTGCCATCAGGTAACAGTTAGTTTAGATCCCATCATTTTGTATGTATAGTTGGAATTCTTTTCCAATATGCATTACTTTGCATTTATCAGCATTGAATTTCACCTGCCATTATGTTGCCCAGTCACCCACTTTAGTGAGATTTCTTTATAATGCTTCACAGTCTGCTTTGGGCTTAACTATCTTGAGTTATTTTGTATTGTCTGCAAATTTTGCCAGCTCACTGTTTACCCCTTTTTCCAGATCATATTAATAATTTGAACAGCATAGGTTCTAGTACAGATAACTGGGGGACACCACTATTTACCTCTCTGCATTCTGAGAACTGACTGAGTATTCCTACCCTTTGTTTCCTGTCTTTTAACCAGTTACTGATCCAGGACAGAACCTTCCCTCTTATCCTATGACTGCTCTCTTAGCTTAAGAACCTTTCATGAGGGACCTTGTCAAAGACATTCTGAAAGTCCAAGTACACTATATCTACTCGATTACTCTTGTCCACAAGTTTGTTGACCTCCCTCAAAGAATTATAATAGATTGTTGAGTCATGATTTCCTTTTACAAAAGCCATGTCGACTCTTCCCTGACAAATTATGTTCATCTTTGTGTCTGACAATTCTGTTCTTTACTATAGTTTCAACCAATTTGCCTAGTACTAAAATTCGCCTTACTGGCCTGTAATTGTCAGGATCCCATCTGGAACCTTTTAAAAAAAATTGGTGTCACATTCACTATCCTCCAGTCATCTGGTATAAAAGTTGATTTAAATGATAGGTCACATACCACAGTATAGTTTTGCAATTTCATATTTGAGTTTGAACCTTGTGTGGATACCATCTGGTTCTGGTGACACATTACTGGTTAATTTGTTTGTTCCAAAATTTCCTCTATTGACACCTCAATCTGGGAAAGTTCCTCAGATTTGTCACCTAAAAAGAATGGCTCAGGTGTGGGAATCTCCTTGCATCCCCTGCACTGAAGACTGATGCAAAGAATTCATTTAGCTTCTCCGCCGTGGCCTTACCTTCCTTGAGTGCTCCTTCAGCATTTCAATAATCCAGTGGCCCCACTGATTGGCACGCTCCCTGTTTCTGATGTACTGAAAAAATTTTACTGCAAGGTGCATGAGTAGTTTAAAATTTTTCCTCTGGGTTCTACTTTGTATTTTTCGACACTGAATTTCATTTTCCAGAGTGTTCAGCTAGCTTGTTTAGGTCTCTCTAGAGTTCCTCACAGTCTTCTCATCCTAACTAATCCTAAGTAACTTTTCCTCATCTGTGAATTACTACTTGCCCCTCTTCCAGATCTTTAATGTATTAAGTACTAAAAGGGAAGAAGGAGGATCCAGGGAACTACAGGCCAGTCAGCCTCACCTCAGTCCCTGGAAAAATCATGGAGCAGGTCCTCAAAGAATCAATCCTGAAGCACTTGCATGAGAGGAAAGTGATCAGGAACAGCCAGCATGGATTCACCAAGGGAAGGTCATGCCTGACTAATCTAATCGCCTTTTATGATGAGATTACTGGTTCTGTGGATGAAGGGAAAGCAGTGGATGTATTGTTTCTTGACTTTAGCAAAGCTTTTGACACGGTCTCCCACAGTATTCTTGTCAGCAAGTTAAGGAAGTATGGGCTGGATGAATGCACTATAAGGTGGGTAGAAAGCTGGCTAGATTGTCGGGCTCAACGGGTAGTGATCAATGGCTCCATGTCTAGTTGGCAGCCGGTATCAAGTGGAGTGCCCCAAGGGTCGGTCCTGGGGCCGGTTTTGTTCAATATCTTCATAAATGATCTGGAGGATGGTGTGGATTGCACTCTCAGCAAATTTGCGGATGATACTAAACTGGGAGGAGTGGTAGATACGCTGGAGGGGAGGGATAGGATACAGAAGGACCTAGACAAATTGGAGGATTGGGCCAAAAGAAATCTGATGAGGTTCAATA
Source organism: Caretta caretta (assembly GCF_965140235.1). Lineage (NCBI taxonomy): Eukaryota > Metazoa > Chordata > Testudines > Cheloniidae > Caretta > Caretta caretta. The sequence continues at coordinate 85,778,675 of NC_134207.1, read as the reverse complement.
AGGATAAGTGCAGGGTCCTGCACTTAGGATGGAAGAATCCAATGCACCGCTACAGACTAGGGACCGAATGGCTAGGCAGCAGTTCTGCGGAAAAGGACCTAGGGGTGACAGTGGACGAGAAGCTGGATATGAGTCAGCAGTGTGCCCTTGTTGCCAAGAAGGCCAATGGCATTTTGGGATGTATAAGTAGGGGCATAGCGAGCAGATCGAGGGACGTGATCGTTCCCCTCTATTCGACATTGGTGAGGCCTCATCTGGAGTACTGTGTCCAGTTTTGGGCCCCACACTTCAAGAAGGATGTGGATAAATTGGAGAGAGTCCAGCGAAGGGCAACAAAAATGATTAGGGGTCTGGAACACATGACTTATGAGGAGAGGCTAAGGGAGCTGGGATTGTTTAGCCTGCAGAAGAGAAGAATGAGGGGGGATTTGATAGCTGCTTTCAACTACCTGAAAGGGGGTTCCAAAGAGGATGGCTCTAGACTGTTCTCAATGGTAGCAGATGACAGAACGAGGAGTAATGGTCTCAAGTTGCAGTGGGGGAGGTTTAGATTGGATATTAGGAAAAACTTTTTCACTAAGAGGGTGGTGAAACACTGGAATGCGTTACCTAGGGAGGTGGTAGAATCTCCTTCCTTAGAGGTTTTTAAGGTCAGGCTTGACAAAGCCCTGGCTGGGATGATTTAACTGGGAATTGGTCCTGCTTCGAGCAGGGGGTTGGACTAGATGACCTTCAGGGGTCCTTTCCAACCCTGATATTCTATGATTCTAAGTAACAGAAGATCTAGTAAGGAATCTTGATGAAAATTAACCTTTTAATGAAATCCTCCTTTTTGCTTTCTGGGTTTTAGTCAGTTCTTGGTCTATGAAAATACTTTGCCTCTCACCCACCATGATTATTTAGCTTCTTTATTAGCCTCTTGTGTGGGATCTTGTCAAAGGCTTTTTGGAAGTCTAAATAATTTAAATCAACCAGTTATGAATATAGTATTTATTTACATAAAGATTTACATAAACCTCCCACATAGTTGCCATGGGGGAGGTTTATGAAATGTAATTTCTCCACTAAAATCTTGTCAGATTTGTGTGAAATTTAAAAATGTTGAGTGAATTATAGGTCTAATCTCATTTAGGATAATTAACTGTACTAGATGGTGTACATTTTCAGGAATTAGAAATAAATAAAATGTGGTCAGGGATACCTCAGGAAATATGGAACCTATCATCTCTGCATCTGTATTAGTGACAATTTTTGTCCACTACTGACAAGTCTCTCAGCTGTTTTGTGTTCTGTGTGTAACCTGTTGGTGGTTTAAAATCCACTTTGTATTGTAATGGAACACATGTGTCTATTCAACACCAGCATAATAACTGGAATCCTTGTTGACGGTTTTTCAGCATAGCTCAAGAATTTGTAGGCAAGCAACAAACACCACAATCTGGTTGATTTAGTGTACCCTCTCTATTTACATCCACACACACATAATATACATCATTTGAAAGCTTATGTCTACTTTAAGAGGAGGCATGATGTGGTGCTGTCAAGTGGTGATGTTACCACAGAAATGAGGATAGACAATGACAGAGAATCATAGAACTGGAAGGGACCTCGAGAGGTCATCTCGTCCAGTCCCCTGCACTCAAGGCAGGATGAAGTATTATCTAGACCATCCCTGACAGGTATTTGTCCAACCTGCTCTTAAAAATCCCCAATGATGGTGTCAAGGTTCCTTCCCCACTCTGAAATCTAGGGTACAGATGTGGGGACCTGCATGAAAAACCCCCTAAGCTTATTTTTACCAGCTTAGGTTAAAACTTCTCCAAGGTACAAACTATTTTACCTTTTGCCCTTGGACTTTATTGCTGCCTCCACCAAGCCTCTAACAAATATATAACAGGGAAAGAGCCCGCTTGGAAATGTCTTTCCCCCCCAAAATCCTCCCAAACCCTACACCCCCTTTCCTGGGGAAGGCTTGATAAAAATCCTCACCAATTTGCATAGGTGAACACAGACCCAAACCCTTGGATCTTAAGAATAAGGGAAAAACAATCAGGTTCTTAAAAGAAGAATTTTAATTGAAAAGAAAAAGTAAAAGAATCAGCTCTGTAAAATCAGGATGGTAAATACCTTACAGGGTAATCAGATTCAAAACATAGAGAATCCCTCTAGCCCTTTACAGGAGTTCTGACCTGCATTCCTGCTCTGGTCCAGGCAAAAGCAACACACAGACCGAGAGAACCTTTGTTTCTCCCCCCTCTAGCTTTGAAAGCATCTTGTCTCCTCATTGGTCATTTTGGTCAGGTGCCAGCGAGGTTATCCTAGCTTCTTAATCCTTTACAGGTGAAAGGGTTTTTCCTCTGGCCAGGAGGGATTTAAAGGTGTTTACCCTTCCCTTTATATTTATGACAGATGGAGATTCCACAATCTCCCTAGGCAATTTATTCCAGTGCTTATCAATTCTGACAGTTAGGAAATTTTTCCTAATGTCCAACCTAAACCATCCTTGCTGCAATTTAAGCCCATTGCTTCTTGTCCTATCCTCAGAGGTTAAGAAGAACACTTTTTCTCCCTCCTCTTTGTAACAACTTTTTATGTACTTGAAAACTGTTATGTCCCCCCTCAGTCCTCTCTTCTCCAGATGAAACAAACCCAATTTCTTCATGTTTTCTAGACCTTTAATAATTTTTGTTGTTCTTCTCTGGCCTTTCTCCAATTTGTCCACATCTTTCCTGAAATGTGGTGCCCAGAAACTGGACACAATATTGCAGTTGAGGCCTAATCAGCGTGAAGTAGAGTGGAAGAATTATTTCTCGTGTCTTGCTTACAGTATTCCTGCTAGTACATCCCAGAATGATGTTTGCTTTTTTTGCAACAGTGTTACTGACTCATATTTAGCTTGTGATCCACTATGATCCCCAGAACCCTTTTCGCAGTATGCCTTCCTACGGAGTCATTTCCCATTTTGTATGTGTGCAACTGATTTGTTCCTTCCTAAGTGGAGTACCATACTTTGCATTTGTCCTTAGTGAATTTCATCCTGTTTACTTCAGACCATTTATCCAGTTTGTCCAGATCATTTTGAATTTTAATCCTATCCTTCAAAGCACTTGCAACCCCTCCCAGCTTGGTATTGTCCTCAAACTTTTTAAGTGTACTCTCTATGCCATTATCTAAATAACTGATGAAGATATTGAACAGAAATGGACCCAGAACCGATCCCTGCAGGATCCCACTTGTTATGCCCTTCCAGCATGACTGTGAGCCATTGATAACTACTCTCTGGAAACTATTTTCCAACCAGTTATGCACTCTCCTTATAGTAGCTCCATCTAGGTTGTATTTCCCTAGTTTGTTTATGAGAAGGTCATGCGAGACCGTATCAAAAGCTTTACTAAAGTCAAGATATACTACATCTACCGCTTCCCCCCTATCCACAAGGCTTGTTACCCTGTCAAAGAAAGCTATCAGGTTGGTTTGACACGCTTTGTTCTTGACAATTCCATGCTGACTGTTACTTATCACCTCATTATCTTCTAAGTGTTTGAAAATTGATTTCTTAATTATATGCTCCATTATCTTTCCGGGTACAGAAGTTAAGCTGACTAGTCTGTAATTTCCCGGGTTGTCCTTATTTCCCTTTCTATGGATGGGCACTATATTTGCCCTTTTCCAGTCTTCTGGAATGTCTCCCGTCTTCCATTACTTTTAAAAGATAATTGCTAATAGCTAGGGTATCTCTTCAGTCACCTCCTTGAGTATTCTAGGATGCATTTCATCAGGCCCTGGTGATTTGAAGACCTCTAACTTGTCTAAGTACTTTTTGACTTGTTCTTTCTCTATTTTAGACTCTGATTCTACCTCATTTTCGCTTGCATTCACTATGTGAGATGTCCAATCACCACCAACCTTCTTGTTGAAAACCAAAACAAAGAAGTCATTAAGCACCTCTGCCATTTCCACATCTTTTGTTATTGTCTTTCCCCCCTCATTGAGTAATGGGTTTATTCTGTCCTTTCTTCTCTTTCTTCTAATGTATTTGTAGAGTGTTTTCTTGTTACCTTTATGTCCCTAGCTAGTTTGATGTTTGATCTTGTTTTGTGTCTTGGCCTTTCTAGTTTTGTCCCTATATACTTGTGTTATTTGTTTATATTAATCCTTTGTAATTGGACTGAGTTTCTACTTTTTGTAGGACTCTTTTTTTGAGTTTTAGATCATTGAAGATCTCCTGGTTAAGCCCGGTGGTCTCTTGCCGTACTTCCTGTCTTTCCATAGCATGTTAAAATGACCACTTGCATTCATTTCTGCAAGTTTAATTACTCTATGTATTATTTTGAGACATAAAATGGTATTTCTTTGTGACCTCAAAGTATCACAACAACAATCAAAAAGGCTTCTTAAAAAAACTCTAATAATTTGTACAGGTATCATTAAACTGTAATAGCACTGGTGACATTTCTAGTCAACATCATTATCATCATTTTCGTTGATCTCTGAGTGTGTGGGTTGCCACAGTCTTCATTGCCTTGGCATGTACGTAGTTCTGTGCAGAGAACATTGTTCTGCATACACACACAGTTGATTTTCTCAAGTACTTTTTCATGATGAGTCTGTTCTGGATGTGTTCTACATTTTTTTTTCCTTTCTCCCAAATGCTGTTCACTGCATAAGAGACTCTGATTGTCCAGGGGGAGTGAGCGACTTCATAGAATTTCAAGAGGTCATCTAGTCCAGTCCCCTGCACTCATGGCAGGACTAAGTACTATCTAGACCAGTGGTTCTCAAACTTTTGTACTGGTGACCCCTTTCACATAGCAAGCCTCTGAGTGTGACCCTTTCACACACACACACATTATCTCCCCATATGTCTGTATTTACATATATATTGGTAAAGGTTACTCTGAAATGTAATCAAGCCGTCCCTGTCTATGCTGTATTCTGTTAATTCAGAGATCAAAAGGACATCTTAACATTTAAATGAACTGCAAACATAGGATATGGCTGTATTCATCTCTCTTTGAAATGTATAGCAAATCATCTGCGAATGGTAGAAAAACAGGTAATTGCCTTATGTTAATCTGTGTGAATAATTACCTGCAATGCTTAGGAAATGGGGCCACTTCAAAGTCCTCATGAGTGCCTATTGTTCGCAGAACGACTCCGAGCTGTCAAAGAAGGCCTGAAACTGTATAAACAATGGCTTGGGTCCTGATTCTGTCATCTCAGATCTGCTTGAGGTTTCATGCAGGGGAAACCCAAGTCATAAGGACTGAGATCCCAGTTCTGACTGGACCGCCCTGAATATAGACATTGGACTATAATGTATGGACTCTGAAAGACCTCTTTGCATCTACAAAGCTCACCATCTTGTGAGCTGTAGCTCACGAAAGCTTATGCTCAAATAAATTGGTTAGTCTCTAAGGTGCCACAAGTACTCCTTTTCTTTTTGTGAATACAGACTAACACGGCTGTTACTCTGAAACATCTCTGCTATGAATCTGAATCTCAAGATTGTATTTATGTCTGTATGTATACTGATCTTTTAACCAATGCTCTCTTTTCTTTTTTAATAAATTTTAGTTTAGTTAATAAGAATTGGCTGTAAGCATGTATTTGGGTAAGATCTGAAATATTCATTAACCTGGGAGGTAATGTGTCTGATCCTTTGAGATTAGTAGAACCTTTTTGAGGTTGGGTTACTTTAAGGGAACTATATTGTTGGCTTCTGGGTAACCAGTGAGGTATTGTAGAAGCTGTTTTGTGCTTGTTTGGTAAATCTAAGTATTGGAATATCTACCAGCTTTGGGAATTGTCTGCCCCATTCTTTGCAGTTCACCCTAATTGAGTGACCTTAGTTGGCTCCCCTGGGACTCTGGTCACATCATGTTTTCTAGCCCTTTAATAATTTTTGTTGCTCCTCTCTGGACATTCTCCAATTTGTCCACATCTTTCCTGAAATGTGGTGCCCAGAACTGGAAACAATGCTCAAGTTGAGGCCTAATCAGTGTGGAGTGGATTTGGAAGAAAGACACAAGAAGTAATTTTTACAACATTCCTGCTAATACATCCCAGAATTATGTTTGTGGGGCTTTTTTGTTTTGTTTGTTTTTTAACTTTCCCACACTTCAGTGATCTTTCTTGTGATCCTGGACTATGTGCAGATTGTTCTTGTAATACCACTCTAGCTACTGAATGGAAGGTATTCTTTCCATCAGTGGTCTATATGTTGTCTACATTATCCTCTCCTTCATGGATGAGCTTTCCACCAGTATGAAGTGGTAAAATTTCTTCTGGAATGAACACACTAAAGAGTCTTTCTATTCCAGTTTTTGCAGCATTAGTGTTGAACCGCCACAGCTCATCATAATTGATGCAGAATCCATGAAAGTGTAGTATGTCAGTTAAGTTTGGGACCCAAACTTTTGGTGTAGGTATGCAGCAAGACTTATGTACAATAGTGTGATAACTTTGGAACTGTTAAATACTATTCACTCTGAGGCACCTTCTTTGAATGTCTTCTGAAGGATGACACTCCTGGGTGAATTGTATGCCTCTTTATCTGTCAACCAAACGACAAACTCCTGCATAGGCACCAACTTTTCCCAGCGCCAGTGGGTGCTCGATCCAACCCCGCCCCAACTCCACCCCTGCCCTGCCCCCATTCCAACCCCTTCCCCAAAGTCCCCACCCCAACTCCACCCCCTCCCTGCCCCTATTGGACTGCTTCCCCAAATCCCCGGCCCCCCCTCTTCCCCAAGCGTGCCACGTTCCCCCTTCTCCCCCCTCCCTCCCAGCATTCGCTGCTGCGAAACAGCTGTTTCACAGCAGGAAGCCTGGGAGCTAGGGGGAGAAGTGTGGAAGGTGCGCTCAGGGGAGGAGGCAGAGCGGAGGTGGAGGTGAGTTGGGGGGGGCGGGGCAGGGAGCTGCTGGTGGGTGCAGAGCACCCACCAATTTTTCCCCGTGGGTGCTCCAGCCCCAGAGCACCCATGGAGTCAGCACCTATGAACTCCTGCACGCAAAAGACCTCTGTAAAATACAATTGCCTGGCTTTTGATGATGATCTGATGCTTTCATTTTGGCTATTTCAGAGTGAAGGATTGAAGCGGCATTATACAAAACAACTTGTTCATTTGAAAGCTGTTCATCAAGCTCACTCACCAGAAGGAGATCCACGAAACATTTAGATGACTGAAGTTCCTGCCTCAGATTACTAGCAGTTTGGATAACATCAGCTGATGTTGTTGTGCAGCATAGAATAATGGTAGACTTGCCTTATCCATGCTGTGCATGGAATGAAATTTCAGAACCACAGTATTTTTCTAATCTTGCATGTAATTTGCTATTGGCATAGCTTGCCATTTCTACTTCTGAGGGTACTAGGGCTTTAGAACTTGTAGCAGCTTGGACAGGAGAAGAACCTATTTTATATACAAGATCGATCTCTCTCTTCAATCAGCTGATAAAATGCAATATTGTAAGGTGATTACATTGCTGCAGTGTAACAGGTGGCTTTGCTTTAAGATTTGATTTACTCAAGTAGGAAGAAAGGCATTTTGAGTGATTAAACTGCATCCTTAGCAATCAAGTCTTCCACAGATATTCTGTGCAATGTGTGATCATCTCCTCTTTTGATGTGCCCCCTCCCTTAGATTGGTTGCTCTCCAGTGTTACTATTGTATGAAGTTTCTTGGTGTGTGTGTGTTTGTTTTTTTCCCCCTCAAGCAAACAATGCAACAGGACCAATTGCTGGAGGGCATGCTTGCTCTGGTGGATATAGAAGCAGGTGAACATGATAGACTCTGAATCTGATCAGAGAGTATTTTCTTTCCTTGGTTCAATACAACTCTGACAAGTGCCAAGTTTGACTTGCTTGAGTATTTCTGAAAGCACCCTCTGTGATAGAGTATTGGTGGTACATCTTCTGAACTAGAAAACTCATCTCATAGCTGCCAATATAACTCATCTCTCCTGGCTTCTACTGCAAGCATCACAGAATTCTGTCCAGTACTGGTGTCTTTTGACAGTATGAATTCTTTTAATTTCCTGACAAATAACATTTTTCAAGGTTTCTGGAGAGTCTTCCTCTTTTGATGTAAGCTCGAAGGGGCTTGTTTCCTCTGTGTCTTCGTATGCTGTAATTCCCTGTGGAGTAAAATACCCAAAGTATATCTTTAGCATTACTGACTGGTTTCAGAGTAGCAGCGGTGTTAGTCTGTAGCCGCAAAAAGAAAAGGAGTACTTGGTAAAAAGGTGCCAAAAGTACTCTTTTTCTGTTAGCATTACTGTGATGCTCTGTACCTCAAAGTAGCACCCTGGAACCCCCATATTCACCACTGTCATAAAATTATGTTTTATGCAAAGTATGCCTCCAGGTATAATTTTAAAAGTCTTGATCTGCTGAACATTAATGTCCTGTTGGATGGGTGTGCTATCATTGTATGAAGTTATGAAGCATTGCTATAAGTGTAACTGGAAATATGTTGAGCTGTCCACAGCCAACCTTTCAATTGCAACAAAGGACCAGACAGACATTCTGATGCGAGAGTAGAGTCCCTTTAATGGGCCAGCAGCCATCCCAGAGACTTCTCGGAGTACGTAAGCAATGGAGACGGCTTGACCAATGGGGACTGCCTGATCCCCATGTCACAGCAAAGATCTTTCCAGCAAGAAGAAAATATAAAAGAGGGGAATTGACATCACTTGGCCCCTTCTCTTCTCTCCCTCCACTCCCGTCAACACCTGGAAGAACATCTGGAGGACACAGACTTTGAACTGGAGAAGGGTGATCCCAGGCTGGATCTGAAATCTGCTTGTACCATCATTCAGAGTGAGGCATTGCTTGCTTCAAATCCTGTTTCATTTGTAGAACTTACACTGCAAATTTATTTGTATTTCTTATGTAACCAACTTTGATCTCTACTCTTGCTGCATAAAACCAGATCTACACTGTGGTTTGACTAGTTTTAAAATAGCTTGAGCTGAACCAGTATTCAAATTGATTAGAAAATTTCCCTAGTAGAGATAGACCATTTGTGCTTCAAACATAAATACTGAACAGTAATACAGAGAAGTATAAAGCTCCCATATTTATCATAATGACTTCTCTCCAAAACCTAATTGTGATGGGGTGTACTCCCCACACTGGCCCTGAGAGGGTAAATTAGGCCAAATTAACTGCGCAGGCTCCAGTTGGAGGAGCAGCTGGGGAGCAGGGGTTGATTAAATGAGGCTTGGCTAGGCAAGAACAAGAGGAGCCTGTGTAAAGCCCAGAAGCAGAGAGCAAAAGGCGGAAAGGTAGGTTGTAGTCACTCCCTGGGAGGAGGGAGGTGTGTTGGGACTATAGAGGGTAGTCCACAGTTGCTCCCTGGGAGGAGGGAATTGAGAGGCTGGCAAACCCAAAGAGCAGCCGGGAAGATAGAAGAAGGCTCAGCAGCAAGAAACAGTGCAGGCCTTGGCTGCTAACCAGAGGGCCCCTGAGCTGGAGCCTGGAATAGAGGGAGGGCCCAGGTTCCCCTATTGGTCTCTGGTGATATGGCAAGTACCAGGCAGAGGAGAGCAGACTGCCTGGGGCAACTTGGTCTGGGAAGGGGGAACCACGTTGTGACCTGCCTGGTGGAAAAGGAGTCTGCATGAAAAGGAGTCTGCAGTTCCTGGAATGAGAGGGGGTGTCACAGGATGAGAGGACAGTGTGGGAGTGACAGCCAGAGGAAGGTGCAATGCCTGGCCAGAGCTAATTCTCAGGATGGCCAGCAGAAGGCACCACCATGGTGAGTGCACCTTGTGATACTGATTAGGAGTATTTAAATACAGACGTCCTTAAAGGCTCCCTGGCACTTCTCATAACGGGGAAAATAAAGCTAATGCACGTATTCGGTGTACTTTGTGTGTCCTAACGTTTCACTTATTTGAAAAGAAATTACATGGGCTTTGTCTTCACTGCCAAGAAAGGTGTGTGTTTTATCACAGGAGAACTAACATTGGTTAGTTGTCCTGCTGTCAGTCTTCGTGGGGACAAAGCCCTGTACTCTTGATTGTAGTGTAGTTAGGCAAAGTCAACACTATACTCCTGCCCTTACTTATTTACCTAATGGTAAAAACTACACTGCCTTGTCTCCACTAGGATTTTACAGCAGGATAGTAACACTGTATTAGTTAACCTATAGTTAAAAGTGCCACCTTTTTGGCAGTGGAGACAAAGCCACAGAAGTGAAGCTGCAAGTTTTATTTATTTTTATTTTATTTTATTTTATTTTTATTTATAAATATAGTCCTATATAGCATTCATAATTGGAATAATCCAAAGGATTGGTGAGCAGTGCTTATGCATGTCCTTAAAGTGGTGTTTGTTGTGTCAATCAAAAAATGTTGGTCTTCCAGGTGTGGTTTTAGAGATTTTGTGGGTTTTGTCTAGAACTTGGGGTAGCAGCACTAGTAGTTCATTTTAAAACGTAGGGCCTAAATCTGATCGCAGATAAGGATTACATACAAGACAGTGCATTTATTGCCTGGTAATGAATCATTGTGTTATTTAATATGTTACCAAACAGGAATTTCAAAGTAAATTTGCTGTTTAAAAGGGGTATACTTCTCACTCTTGCTACAAAGCAGAATAGACCATTTTAGAATAGTTCTAAACTCCAAAGGTTAACATTCGGACACATGTAATTTGTACTGAACAAGGATGTTAAAGTGTTCAAAAGATGATAGGTGATGTAAGAGTCCTAACAAAGATAGTTAACATACTACTAAGGTGAGAAGCTTGTTTTCTTCTGTTTTATTAATGTTATCTTAACATGCTATGAAACAGCATAAGATGAATCTTACCTTACAGTAAAACTATGTGGGTGTACACTGAAGAATAGGCTTACTAGCAAAACGTACAATACACTGACCAAAAAAGAGTTGGTTTTTTTTGTGGTAAATCCTGCCACTCTAGGGAAAGAGTAACTAATACATAGAGTGCCTGTGTATTGTCAGTTTCATTGCAACAGTTGGTACAGCTATCACCATAGACTGTTGATCAGTGTACTTTATATTTACAAATGAATACCTGAATTTAAAACTACACTTGTTCATAGGAAGAATTACTTTTTGTTGGTCTTTGCAGGGTATTTTGAGAGGTCCACATAGGAATAGGTTCTATAGTGATGGCAAGTGTATGCTTTCTGGCTAGTGTGTTGAGACATAGAAAACATAATTGTAAATTACCATAAGCGTGTTAGTGATGATAGTGATTTGTTAGGCCCTAATCCTGCAAAGACTTAAGCACATGCTTAATTTTATACGCTGTGAGTAATTCTCCTGAACATAATGGCACCACTCAGTGTATAAAGTTAAGCATGTATATTAGACTTTGTCCACTTTGGCAGTCTTTACCCACCCCCAAATCTTTATTCATGGGAGTAGGACTCAGAAGGACTATTTACATGATTGAGGGTGATTAGTCAATGAATAAGGATTTCAGGAGGTGTTTAGGTGGTGAGCATCCTAGAAGTTCTTGGATAAACAGAGAAGATCATATCCTTAAGTTGCATGTACAGAAATGTATAACTTGTGTGTATATGTATTGTGTGTGTGTGTGTGTTTGTGTGTATATATATATATGACAACGTTATGACTTTGTAATATAAAACAGACTCTTGAGGATAGTTTATCACTTTTCATTGCTGTCTTATTATAATAATTAATATGTAGCCAAGACGATTTTCAGAGGATATTATTTTGAATGAATGTATAGATAACACTATTGACTTTTTACAAAATTTAAATAAAAATGGAATGGTCAAAAGTAATGAACTTCATGTTGTACATGTGTTGCACTGACCTCTGCTGGAGAACGATGGACCTCTGTATATCAGTTGTCTATGGGAGGGTTTATGCTAGGAAAATGAACCAGGCTGATTTCAGAATTGAGGTGCTAGTGAAAATGAGTTAAGTGCCGGACTAGAGTAGACAAAACTGGTTTATTACTATTTCATATGGTATGATAACCCTATTAGGAATGTATGTTACAGTTTACAAGGGGAAAAAACGATGCAGACAGGCAGGGCCAGATCAACTTTTTTGTGGGCCTGGCGCCAAACGTATTTGTGGGCCCCCCGGGGAATGATTGTAAAAGGGGCTGGGGGCAAAAGCACAGTGGGGCAGGAGCTAGGGTTGGTCCCTGGTGCAAGGGGGTAAACTGCAAGCGCAGCAGGGCTGGGGAGGAGGTAAACAAGATCCCCCCACCCCTGCCCATATAGAGTGGGTACCTACCTGGTTCTAGCCCATTCTCTTCATCTCCCTCTGCATTGAGCTGCCCCTCCTCCCGCAGCAGCAGGACAGGTTCTCTTCCAGCCCTCTGGGATGAGTGTTGGGAGTGGGAGGAGCACAGGCTAATGTGGTTACTCCTATAACCGGACTTTTAGTTTCCAGTCAGCACAGCTAGCCGGACACCCAGGCCCATTTTCCACTGGAGTTTCCAGTCTAAAACTGGATACCTGGCAACAGGGCAGCCAGAAAAGCCTGAGGTGGAGGGGCAAGCAATCATTTTTAAAAGTGAGAGGGCTAAGCCTTAAGTGGGAGGGGAGGGGGGAGAAGCAAGTGGTGGGTGGACTAGGGAGTGGAGAGGAGCTCGTGGGCAGGGCCATGTCTGCTGTACTGCCCAGGTAGGTTGGAGACTGGGGATCAGCTGACACAGTATCCCCAGCCAAGGTGATGTGACAGCCAGTGGTGGATTTAGAGTTAGTGGGGCCCCCCGGCCCGGTGCTCAGTTTCAATTTTGGACCCAGCCAAGAAAAAGAACATTCTCTCTTATTTCCCCACCACCACCGTTTTTCATTCTTTTTTTTTCTTCCTCCTCCTTCTATAAGTAATAGCAAGTAAATGAAAATAAAGTGAGGTATCTTGATCGTTCTTGTAGTCTAACTTATTTTTCCACAGATCACTTGAAAATCGCGGAGGGTCTCTTCAGACACTTAGTGATCTTTCCAAATATTGTAAAAAAATGTTGGGGGGAGGTGGGTGCGGGGTCTGGTCAGGAGCTAGAGTGCGGGAGGGGGCTCAGGGCTGGGGCAGGAGGTTGGGGTGTGGAGCGCTTATCTGGGGCAGCTCCTGTTTGGTGCAAGGGGTGCAGGTGGGAATGAGTGGGTGTGCAGGATCTCCCATTTGGTGCTCAGGATGGGGATGGGAATGGGGGGGGGGGTGCAGGAGTCAGGGCTTGGGGTGTGGGAGGTGCAGGGGTCAGGGCAGAGGGCTGGGGAGGTGTGAGAGGTTGCAGGGGTCAGAGTGGGCAGAGGGCTGGGGGGCTGAGCTGGGGTCATGGGGGTGCTCACGGCAGGGGGCTGGAGGGGATATGCCCCGATTCCAGCCCCTTCCCCAAGGCCCCGCCTCCGCCCCCGAGCGGCAAGCGTGCTGAGGTTCCACTCTTCCCCCTCCCTCCTACCGGCAAACAGCTGATCAGCGGCAGGGAGAGGGGGAGGGGCGGGAACACAGCACGCTGTGGGAAGAGGCGGGGGAGGAGGAGCGTGGCTGCTGGCAGAGCCTGCCCTGCTGCAGCAGGAGCCAGCAGCATTGAGCTTCAGCAGTCTGCTTCCAGACCGCGCCAAGGAAACATCTATACACGCTCGTGCTCTACACCCTTCACATCCTCACCCTCGCTTCCCATTCCGATACAAAATGGCAGGACCTCCTGCCACCTCTGGAGGGTGAGGAGCCCCAGTGGGCCAGCCTATACTCCACCTTGGTCCTGAGGCCCAATGGGGATATCAGTTGGCAACTCCTTCATGGAGCTGTGAGCACGGGCATGTACTTGGCACGGTTTACCCCCATCCCAGACACCTGCCCTTTTTGCGGCGTGAGGTAAACCCTGGCACACATATACTTGGAGTGTGCCAGGCTGCAGCCCCTATTCTGGCTCCTCACAAATATTTTGTTACGTTTTTGGTTGCACTTTTCCCCTCACCTTCTTATTTATGCACTCCCTATCCATGGCCCCACAAAGTCATGGGACCTCCTGGTCAACCTCCTCCTGGCCCTGGCTAAAATGGCCATCTATAAAACCAGAGCGAGGAGGTTGGCCGATGGAGTGTCCTGTGACTGTGGGGCCTATTTCCAATCCTCCGTCCGTTCACGTATCCGGGCAGAGTTCCTCTGGGCAGCGTCCACTGATTCCCTTGACGCCTTTGAGGAGCAGTGGGCACTATCTGGGGTTCTCTGCTCGGTGTCCCTGTCCGGTTCCCTTCGTCTGACCCTTTGACCACACTCCTGTCCCTGTTATTTTATTAGTTGTCCCCCGTATTTATTTGGTTTCCAGGTCCTGTGGATCCCCCTCTTAGGCTTGGGGGGGATGCTTTAGCAGTGGGTGGGCAAAGCAAAGCCCGCCAACTTCCTGGATCTCAATAGGATCAAGCTTCTGCCCTGACAGGAGAGAGTGGGGTGGGCGGGTAGAGAAGAGTGGGCCGGGGCCCCTTTGGACTGTGGGCCTGGTGCCATGGCGCTATGGTAAATCCGGTACTGCAGACAGGTCTAGTTACTTGGCCACAGTGTTAGAAATGGTATTAGAATCCTGGGTGAAATCCTGACCCAGTTAAAGTTAATGGCAAAACTGCCAGTGACTTCAGTCAGTGGGGCAAGATTCCAAGACTTCTAATCCTGTGCTCATACAAATAGTTTGACCTTCTCGTTAAATTAGTTTCCCTAGTCTGGATGGATCTCATCAGCAGATTGATAAAATGTAACTGTTTGGCAGGATAGAAAAAAGATATAAAAGATGACTGATCTATTAGAGAGGAAAATTCTGAGCTGTGCTGGGGAAGAGAAAGAGAGGATGTCCAAGAATACATGGGGATGGAATACTATGCTTCATTTTCAGCCTGTAGGCTCATCTACAATTTACAAAGTGCAGACATAGGACCCAATTACCAGAGTTATCCCTTGATGTCATGGAAAAAACGTGGTTCTGTCTTGCAGTGCAGATGAGACATAACCTAGTCTTGTGCAGTTCTGCAACGTTGCTAGAATACTGTCATGTCACTGCAAAATAGAACACTTTTTTTTTAATCCATGTCAGGAGACAACCATCTTGTAACTTGATTACCCCAAAGCAGGTCTTTTTATAGAGTTGATGGGCCATGTGTACACAAGCCTCAATTGTGCTGCTTTGCTGTTAAGGTATATTTGTGTAAAGATTAACTGTAGGAATTCTACAGCTGTAATGCAGATGATCGTAATTTATTAACACTATGTCTGGTGTTGACTCATTTTCCCTCCCAAAAGAAATAAGCTTTTTTTTTTGGCAGTGAAATAACAGGCTTTTGATTTCTGTACAACACCGTTAGGAACTCTACCTCAACTTGTTTTGATCCTACCCTTGTCAAAATGTGGGAGAACTTGTTTGAAGAAATTGATAATGCCTGTATTCACTTTTAAATTATAACAGACCAGGAAGTTTACAAAACAAAGATGACAGATAACGGATGACAAGCCATTTATTTCAGCCTCCCATTTCTAATGATGTCATCTTTGGTAATAGAGAACTGCTTGTGTAAAGAGGCTCTATTCATACAAAGATCAAAGAGTATATTGTTTGTTTTAATATATTTCATAATTATTTATTTCTAGCATCTCAGGGAGAGGTTATTTATAACCTCTTGCTGCCAGCAGTTTGGGAGCTCCCAAGGCTATATGCTATTTCATTTTTGTTTCAGTGCTTGGCACGCAGGAAATTTTCCCCGAGAGTGCCAACGGGTAGAAGAATATTGGCATCTTTTAACGTAAATAAAAGTTAATGTTTACAAGCTGATTAGGACATCCAGCTTCTCCTGCTGTTTCACAAAAAACAAGGGGTTATTTTAGGCATCTTTATGTGATTCTACCAAGTTGTGGTTTCCAGATATTTAATGTTTGGGACTTAACAGAGCAGCGACCCATCTCTGAGCTCCAAACTCTCAAATCCACATTACTCTCCATCACGTACTTTTGAGTGTATTTTAAGAGGTTTTTTAACATGACTATGATCATAGTGCCATAGTTTGAAAAGAGTACAGTAGAACCTCAGAGTTACAAACACTTTGGAAATGGAGGTTGTTCGTAACTCTGAAATGTTCATAAGTCTGATCAAAACGTTATGTTGTTCTTTCAAAAGTTTACAGCTGAACATTGACTTTTTGAAACTTTACTATGCAGAAGAAAAATGCTGTTTTAACCATCTTAATTTAAATAAAACAAGCACAGAAATAGTTTCCTTACATTGTCAAATCTTTTTTAAACTTTCCCTTTATTTTTTTAGTCATTTGTTGAACACATATTGTACTATATGGTATTTGCTTTTTTGCGGGGGGGTCTGCTACCTGATTGTGTACTTCCAGTTCCAAATGCGGTGTGTGGTTGACTGGTCAGTTCGGAACTCTGAGGTTCTACTGTGTGTCCAACCACAAGAGTATGATATAATCCTCTGACAGATTACACATTGGTACCTGGGATTCAGTTCAGATAAACTTAATCTTAGGCCTTTATTTGGCCTAATATTACTTGCAATAGTCATGTTGGCAGCAATTTTCAGAATAAAGCCTCAAACATTTGAATGTGAGTAAACATGTGTGAAGTATGGTCTAGTGGTTAGGAGACTAGGAATTCTGTTCCTGCCACTAATTCACCTTGGACAAGTCCCTATATCTTTCCATGCCTGTTTCCCTGGCTGAAAAGCCATGTCCACACCAGTCACTGGGGCTGGGCAAATAATGGGGAAACATTTTCCTGTGAATGTTTTCCCACCAAATGTGCCTCAAACATGACCAGGACCACTTTTAGGTATGAAAATAGTTCATTCTGCAAGTCATTTCAGTCACTGGTCTCTCTGCTGGCCTAGGCATTGGATGCATAACCATTATTGGAACAGCATCACCTGGGAAAATAATAGAGGAAGCTGTAGTGTGGGAAAGACTCAGGTTTTTCACCCGTATGTCATCTCGCCATGCTCTGAGCAAGACATGGGGGTAGACGTGCCTAGATGCCATGGCAAGAATGGTTTAACCTGTTCCATAGCTTCCATCACTGTTACCATTGATGGAACTGCACTAGTGGTGAATTACCTCTGAATTTTGCCAGGGTTGGCCCAGTTTCTAAGACTGGGGGAAACAAAGAAAAAGCATGCCAATGATGGTGAGTTTTGCGATGCTGCGTATACAGCAAGAACTGTACTAGGACCAATTAAAAAAAAAACACACCACCTCTCCCCACCCCAAAAAAAAAAATCTAGTAAGAGAACCAAAAAAGTGCTACTGTGGCTAAACAACCAAGTAAAAGAAGTAGTAAGCGGTAAAAAGGCATCCTTTCAAAAGCGAATTAATCCTAGTGAGGAAAATAAAAAGGAGCATAAATTCTGGCAAATGCAGTGTAAAAATATAATTAGGAAGGCCAAAAAAGAATGTGAAGAACAGCTAGTTAAAGACTCAAAAAGTAATAGCAAAAAAAATTTTTAAGTATATCTGAAGCAGGAAGCCTGCTAAACAACCAGTGGGGCCACTGGATGATCGAGATGCTAAAGGAGCACTCAAGGACGATAAGGCTATTGCAGAGAAACTAAATGAATTCTTTGCATCAGTCTTCATGGCTGAGGATGTGAGGGTGATTCCCAAACCCAAGCCGTTCTTTTTAGGTGATGGATCTGAGGAACTGTCCCAAACTGAGGTGTCATTAGAGGTGGTTTGGGAACAAATTGATAAACTAAACAGTAATAAGTCACCAGGACTAGATGGTATTCACCCAAGAGTTCTGAAGGAACTTGAATGTGAAATTGCAGAACTACTGACTGTCGTCTGTAACCTATCATTTAAATCAGCTTCTGTACCAGAAGACTGGAGGATAGCTAATGTGATGCCAAATTTTAAAAAGGGCTCCAGAGGTGACTCTGGCAATTACAGGTGACTTCAGAACTGGGCAAACTGGTTGAAACTACAGTAAAGAACAAAATTGTCAGACACGTAGATGAACATAATTTATTGGGGGAAGAGTCAACATGATTTTTGTAAAGGGAAATCA
This sequence comes from Caretta caretta, assembly GCF_965140235.1. Taxonomy (NCBI): domain Eukaryota; kingdom Metazoa; phylum Chordata; order Testudines; family Cheloniidae; genus Caretta; species Caretta caretta. The sequence continues at coordinate 85,760,660 of NC_134207.1, read as the reverse complement.
TGCCTCAGCAATCTACTGGAATTCACTGAGGGGGGTCAACAAGCATGTGTACAAGGGGGGGTCCAGTGGATATAGTGTACTTAGATTTTCAGAAAGCCTTTGACAAGGTCCCTCACCAATGGCTCTCAGGCAAAGTTAGCTGTCATGGGATAAGAGGGAAGGTTCTGTCCTATCTTTTAACAAGTTACCAGTCCATGAAACAAAGGGTAGGAATAAATGGTCAGTTTTCAGAATGGAGACTGGAACCAGTCCTATTCAACATATTCATAAATGATCTGGAAAAAGGGGTAAACAGTGAGGTGGCAAAATTTGCAGATGATACTGTGATGGGTTGGACCCCCTGGGAAGCCACCTGATATGCTGAGATACCACCAAGTCTACCTGTTCTGCCAGCATGGGCCCCCTTTAACATGTCTTGCTGAGCCAAGTTCTTAAAACCTCCTCTAACACACACACAGGCAGGGCCACACCCAGCTGCAGATCAGCTCTGGGAAGACTCAGTTTAAGGGACTTGCTCAAGCACTCAGATGTCCACCTCCCTTGGAGTGCAGACCCAAGATATATTATGAAATTTGCCCCCTCCCTCAATGTGGAGAGAGATGTGCACACTTCTCCCCCCGCTCCCTCCCATTAGAAATTACAGAAACTGGATTTAATAATCAACAAAACAAATTTTATTAACTATAAAAGGCAGATTTCAAGTGGTAAAAGGGGTAACAAACAGAACAAAACAGATTACTAAGCAAATGAAATCAAACATGCAAATTAAGCTAGTTTCACTAAAGAAATTGGTTACAAATAGTATTTCTCACCCTAGATATTGTTGAAGGCAGTTTGCAAAGTTTACAGAGTTCCAGTTATATTCCTTTTGAGACTGGACCCCTGTCTCAGTCTGGACTCCCCCCTGGCCTTCAATCTTTCTTTTTGGGCAGACAGGCCAAGGAGAGGAGGAGTCCTGTTTGCCTTCCTCCCCACCCTTAAGTAGGATTTACATAAGGCAGGAATCCTTTGTTTCCCAAACTTAACCCCCCTTCCCTTACAGTGGAAAGTTACAAGAAGTCCCAGGTAATGTTTCAGTATCAGCTGACAAGACCACCTGACTCTGTAGGCTCACAGCATCCATGAGTCAGTGGCACTATGGAACATCCACAGGAAGGCCAAGCTTTTCTCAGTCTATTGTCCTTGCTGATGGGCCATCCATCCTGTCTGGCTTTTCCACTGTTGTACCTGAAGTGTTAGCAGTGGGCATCACCCAAAGTAGCATAGCTGAAATACAGATACATAGTCAATATTCCTAACTTCAGATACAGAAATGATACAGGAATACAAATTCCCATGATATCTCACATGAGCCATCTGTCCTAAAGTATATCTTATATCATATTCATATCATAAGCATATTTTCATAAAGAATATGGAATGATACATCACAGACACAAAACTACTCAAGATAGTTAAGTCCCAGGCAGATTGCAAAGAGCTACAAAAGGATCTCTCAAAACTAGGTGACTGGGCAACAAAATGGCAGATGAAATTCAGTGTTGATAAATTCAAAGTAATGCACATTGGAAAACAACCCCAACTATACATATAAAATGATGGGGTCTAAATTAGCTGTTACCACTCAAGAAAGAGATCTTGGAGGCATTGTGGATAGTTCTCTGAAAACGTCCACTCAATGTGCAGCAGCAGTCAAAAAAGTGAACAGAATGTTGGGAATAATTAAGAAAGGGATAGGTAATAAACCAGAAAATATCATATTGCCTTTATATAATTCCATGGTACTCCCACATCTTGAATACTGCATGGAGATATGGTCACCCCATCTCAAAAAAGATGTATTGGAATAGGAAAAGGTTCAGAAGAGGGCAACAAAAATGGTTAGCGGTATGGAACGGCTTCTGTATGAGAAGAGATTATGAGAAGAGCGTAATGACTGGGACTTTTCAGCTTGGAAAAGAAACGACTAAGAGGGGATGTAATTGAGGTCTATAAAATCATGACTGGTGTGGAGAAAGTGAATAAGGAAGAGTTATTTACTCCTTCTCATAAAACAAGAACTAGGGGTCACCAAATGAAATTAATAGGCAGCAGGTTTAAAACAAAACAAAAGGAAGTATTTATTCACACAATGCAGTCAACCTGTGGAACCCATTGCCAGAGGAGGATGTGAAGGCCAAGACTGCAACAGCGTTCAAAAAAGATACATTCATGGAGGATAGGTCCATCAGTGGCTATTCGCCAGGATGGGCAGGGACAGTGTCCCTAGCCTCTGTTTGCCAGAAGCTGGGAATGGGTGACAGAGGATGGATCACTTGATGATTACCTGTTCTGTTCATTCCCTCTGGGGCACCTGGCATTGGCCACTGTCAGAAGACAGGATACTGGGCTAGATGGACCTTTGGTCTGACCCGGTATGGCCATTTTTATGTTCTGTGTAATACCTTGTTCCATATAAAATATTCATCAACCTTTTTGCATCATTGACCTGTTACCAATTTTTACATTTTAATGTTGTTTATTGAACATGGCTAGGAAGCCAGGGCTGTTCTAGTTTGATATAACCTCAGTTTGGTATTTGGGTCAGAAACATTGGGCAAGATGCTTTGGACCACACTGCTGACATAATGTGACCCTAAAGTAAATTAGTCTGACCCAGTGTAAAGGTGATCTTCTTGTGGTTTAGAGCTGACAAAAGGACTTTATACGTTACTCACCTGGACTTCTCAGCCCCTTTCTTCCCCTGCACTCCACCATGCTGCCAGAATAGTAGGGGGGAAATGGGTGTGTTTTGGCAGGGGGCATGATGGAAGGGAAAAGGCTGTGGCAAGGATTCTCATGTGCTACATTGATCCTTGGCTGCATTTTCAAACCCTTATAGCTGTTACAGCCCAGTGTTAATTCCAATAGCCTTTGGGCTGATCTAACACAGCATGGAGAAGCAGCGAGTACAGAGCTACAGCAGGATCAGGAAGGTATAAAGGTGAGATTTTTAAATCACCTTTGTAGGTGTGCACATCCACATGCTTTGAGATTATTTAAAATGTAAAAATGCTCCTTTTTGAAAAGATTAAGTGGTTTTTAAAGGATTAAGTACCCGGACAGATAGACACACATAGGTATAGCAGGAAAACTGCAATGACTTCAATAAATTGCAGTCTGCAGTAAAACCTGCTAATTAAAACTTCATTGAAATTTTATATAGAGCAAATTACATACATGGTCCATGTTGTGTATGAAGTTACTCATGTACATAAGTATTGGTAGGATTAGGGACTAAGCAAAGAACAAACATAGAATACAGGCTATGATATTGTAGAACTTACTTAACATTCATTCAACCCATTCCCCCCCCCCTCCCCCCCAAATGATTTATTTATAAAATATCTTTGTGGTCAGGAACAAAAGTGTTTCACTGATGAAATATCATGGTATGAAAAGAATGTGTTAAAATGGTTAAAATAATATTGATTTCATAGCTTCTTTTAAAATATCAACTTGCTTATCATGCAGTTGGGAAGTGTGGTCCATCCTAAGCATGTGCCATTTCCCCACTGCTGAAATTCCAGGGCTAAGTGGTCACAGAAATCTTTTTCATTTTCCTTTTTCTCTTCACTTAGCTTTCATTGGCTTTGAAGTGCCGTTCAGGTCAGAACACACATACACTCTTTAAAGCATCTGAAGTGGTCACCTCAGCTTCTGCTTTAGATCCTGAACACTTGCACTTTTGTTCTAAGGCAACTGTAATTCAGCTCTTGAAAGCTAATTGCCAGGATTATTAGAGGCAATGGGGGATTTATTTTTAATGAAAATGTGGACCTGCCTATATACAGTTTCTTCCAAGACATTGCTAGGATCTATTTTGGACAGAAATACTCTTGATTTTTCTCTGCAACTGTCATTGATAAATCTGAACTACAGCCAGGAAGACAGAGGCCCCTGCAAGCCTACCCAGGCACTGAGAACAATTAGCACTTTTTCACTTGTGGTTGTCCCAGGTAAAATCTGTACCATTGACGTTTCCTCCCAAGCGAAAAAGGATTCTAGTCTACATTATTGTTTCTCTGTCCCTTGTGGCAGTGTTACTCCAGTGCAACAAATGGGAGTCAAATGCAACTAAATCTCAGAATGGCAAAAATTTGCACTCACTTTGCAGTGGTGTAAACTGCACAAGGAGCAGGGAAACAAAATCTATCCATCGGTTGACTAGGTTTTCATCACAATCTCTCTCACATTTTGAATTCCTTTTAGCTTTGTAACCTCCATTTTGTATTAGGACCTGAATTTAGTCTTATGTACTAAACACATCTAACCTTGCCTAAGGCAGGCTTACTGTAATACATGCCAGACAGGTGCCCTGGCCAGGAAAGAGGCTAGGACTGTCACTGAGAAATCATCACAGAACAGTTTAGGGCCATCGGCTTTCATTGTGTCACAACTGCTGGCCCAACCCCATGGAACAATATCTGCACCTGCTCAATCTGAGCACATGGCAACAAAAGAGAACCTATATTTAAGGGTTTTTTTCTCTGAGCAGGGGACCGTTCACTGCTACTTATAACCAGGACTAGCTAGTGAGAGAGAGAGCAGGAGGGACTCCGCAGAGATTGAAACGCTGATAAATCTTGGACTCTCAGAAGGGGTAAGATCAGGGGTGCCTTAGAACTTTTGTTATTCAAAGATCTGTAGCTCTCTGGTGCTTTCTAAGAGTAAAGAGACTGTGGTTAAGTAATTCCTTTGCTTAGCCTGTATTCCTTGCTTTCCTCCCATGTTGTTTCTGAAGGGATTAAACTAGAAGCCCAGCATGACCACAGGCTAAGTGGGATTCTGAGGGAGCACATGTAAGTGACTAGGGGGGTTGAGAAGCCTGAGGCACTGGTTCCAGAGTCTGGCGTGCTGCACTGCTGAGTCCCACATTGCAAGAAAGGGTTCAAACAATATGTCTGAACCTGGGAGCATGTAGGGTGACCAGAAGTCCCGATTTTATAAGGACAGTACTGATATTTGGAGTTTTTTCTTATATAGTCACCAATTACCCCCCACTCCCTGTCCCGATTTTTCATACTTGCTATCTGGTCACCCTAGGAGCATGTGTCACAGACCCAGAGCTAGGAACAGTGATCTGGGTCTGCCCAGATCCAGTCTGCTTGGAAGCATGTTGAGTCTACTTGCAACTGATTGGTGAGGAGAGAGGGGTAGTGGGATAGGTTGTAACAGAGATTGGTAGTGTTTCATATAGATGGTCACTCTCTGGACTTGCCTGATCTCCTCAGGAAGATTGTTCTACAGCTAGAGCTCCTTAACTGAGAATCTGGCCGTTGGTTTAACAGAAAGTGAATATAGTTTTATTTTGAAGAATAATCTTGAAACCTTTTGATCCTTGACTCACATGAGTAATCCTGATTGGACCCTAGGTTTGTCAGCTTCTTAATATTCTTTTATCCTTTGAGTAGCTCTGGTCTCGTGGTGGATTGCTTTGAATAGCAATGGGCTGGGAATCAAGAGATTCTGTTTCTGGCCGTGCTTACTGCATGACATTGGGCAAGTCACTATCCCCATTTCACAGACTGGAAAACAGGCACAGAGGCAAACAATGGTTAATGTTAAGTATCTAAATTCATATTTACTTTCCCACAAACACTCTGTGGAGCAGAGCTTAGTAAGACAGGACACATTTGTATCTTGTATTTTTCTGTTGTGGACATAGTGGGCCTGATTCTGATTGCACACCATTTTTAAACTCGATTGACTTCAATTATTATTCCCAATTAACACTCACAAATGAGGGGAGAATAAGGGTCCTTTAGGTACATGCTATCCCATAACTCTGGTGATGCTGCCGCACTGATGGTCCCCTCGCATCTCCTTTTCTCTGATGTTTGTGGCTACACCCATCAGTGACAGGGCTGAGACACTTCAGGAGCTTAATTACAGTGAAGCTCTGCCAATATCTCCCAGTAGGATAGTGGATAAGCTGCAACAGTCCTCCTGGCGTGTTCAGAATCCCTCCTCTTCCTCTGCTCCAAAGAGCAATCACTGTAATTAATCTATTGCTTTCAAAGGCACATACCAACCTATAAGAATCAGTGCTACCATCCTTAGGACATGGAGCCAGATTCTCAATGGTGTAAATCTGCATAGCTCCATTGACTTGAATGGTGCTACATCAGTTTGCAACAACTGAGAATTTTGCCCGTGAACAATTGTTTTACTTTTTTTAAATGGTTGGGAGAACCTTTATTGACAGGAATGAAATGTGGGCTTTTTGGAAAGGCTGAAAATCAAACTGAGAACATTAATTAGGAAAAGTGCTGTGTCTGCTGCACGTCATGCTGAAAAACGACATGGAAACAGTACCTTAAGGAATTAAAAATAAGGTATCGGATTCTAATTTACACCGGTTTTACAGAGTTATTTCTGATTTACCCTGGTATAAGTGAGAGAAGATTCAGGCCCAGGAAAGGTAGGGGCCTGCCAGTGAACTGAAATGGTGCCGCACTTTAAAGAGCAGTAAAAATGCCTCTGCAGAGTTTGTTTGGTGCAGTATCACTCGTTTTCAGGACTGCATATTTTAGTGCTTACCAGTGACTGAATTAAATGAAAAAGTTTTAAATTGCCTTTAATTACCCCCATTTGGATAGGCTGAATTATACAATTCGAAAAGTGTCCTTTCGGGATCTGTAATTGGAGCTCTTTATGGAGGTAGTGCTGGTTGGTACTTCCCTCCTCCACGGAAGCATGAGTTCTGTCCATGCAAGTGTCCTTTTGTAAGGCAGGATCTTGAAATGCCCTGAACAATCCTCAACACCTTGGCTCCGCCCAGGAGGCTGGGGAAGCCACCAATGCCATGACTGATTCAGGCCTTATCTGCACCAGGGAACTGTAGCACCAAAAAAACCCCACAACCAAACCATGAATGGGGATTTGTTTTAAATTACTGCCAGATGGGGACGATGGATTCTTCTTAAAAGTGGGGGGGCATGAGGCTCTGCCCCTCCTCTTCTCCCCCGAGGCCCCAGCCTCCAGCCAAGCTGGAACTGGGCCAGGGAGCCCCAGCTCTTCCACCTGCCTGGGGATGCCCAAGAACAGCCCCTGGCCTGTGTCCCTGCCCCCCAGATCCCCTGCCCAGGGCAGGTGGTGGGTTCGTGGCTCCCCACAGCTGCCTGCGCGGCTCTTACACCAACCCAGCTCCAGCTTCCAGCCTGGTCTGGGGGCAGGGCCTTGGAGGCCAAAGAGCCGCAGCTGGGCTATGGTAAGAGCTATCTGGGCAGCTGTGGGGAGCTGCAGACCCTCCACCTGCCCGGGGCAGGGACACGGGATGGGGACTACTCTGGGGGTGGGGCACCCCAGGCAGGTGGAGGATCTGTGGCTGTCTGCAGCTGCCCAGGCTCCCCGAGCCCTCTTACCCTGACCGGGCTCCAGCTTCTGGCCTGGCCAGGGGGCGGGCCTTGGGAAGAAGTGGAGGGGCAGGGGGCCGGGCCCGTGGTGAAAAGCGACAGGCCAGGCCCATTCACTTTCAAAAGTGGGAGGGCCATGGCCCCTTGGCCGCCCCCATTCTGACGCCCCAGTTGCCAGAACTGTGCAGCTCCCTTATACAGAGCCTTGGTTGGACTGGTAGGGAAATGAGGTCTTCTGTAAGGATCAATCTTTACTGATACCACTGTGCCAAGCATGGCTTTCTGGGTGGTTTCCTGTCTTCCTAGTAGAAGGCAGGTGAGATGCTACTACAATGATCTGCCCCCCAAAGATTGCTGCTTCAGGGGTGGCTCCCACACAGAATCGTCTGTTTGGGTGGTGGCAGTGAGAGCTCCTCTCCCCCAGACCTCTGCTGGGGTGGCAGGAGTGCTACCTTAGTTTCCTGTGCAAACTTAATTCAGCCCCCTTTAATTCCATGATCACGTGCTATTTTTCCCACAGGACCACTGTTTCATTCAGTGCACAGGCTGGACCTGCCCTGGCGATGTGTAGTAAAGGAGGCTGTTGTCTGTAGGACCCATACCTCATTTGTTGTAGAAGTCGGATGGTGTGTAGTGAATGAGGCAGGGGACTGCAGGAAGAGAAAGGAGAGTCTCATGGTTAATACACTTGAATGCCACCATGGAGAATTAGATTCTATTCCTGTCTATGCCACAGAGTTCCTTGTGCTAGGCAAGTAATTTAAAGCAAAATACTCACAGGTAGTCATTAATTGTATGATTAGCAATCACAGCTGCAATTGAAGTTGATAGGAGCTGTGCTTTAGATGTATTAAGTGCTGTAAAAATGCTAAATATTTTGAAAAATGAGGCCCTAGGCATCTCAAGTTGGGCACCCATAGTTAAGGTTGCGAGTCTGTCACGGAGGTCACAGATTCTGTGACTTTCCGGGACCTCCGTGACTTCTGTAACTGGCAGGTACAACTGTCCCCCAGGCTGCCGGAGCAGCTTGGGTAGCCCTGGGGCCAGCTGCACCGGCCCCCCACAACAGCAGCAGTCCTGGGCCACCTTCCCACCCCAGCAGTGGCGGCCCCGGGGCTGTTCCCCCACCCATCACCAGCAGACGCCCCAGAGGCCCCCCTCCAGAGCAGCAGTTGTGCCCCCAGAGTCCCCCAGAACACCCAAGATTTAGTCAGGGGTATATAGTACAAGTCATGGACAGATCACGGGCCCGTGAATTTTTATTTATTGCCTGTGACCTGTCCACAGGGGTGAAAGTAAGTTAGAGGACTTACCGGTACGCTGGAGTCCTGAGCAGGAGGTGTGGCCTCAACTGGAAAAGGCGTGGCCTTCACCAGAAGAGGCAGGGCCTTAAATCCCCAGGCCCTTTAAATCTTAATTTAAAGGGCCAGGGCTCCAGTTGCGGTAGTGGCGGCTGGGAGCCCCAGGCCCTTTAAATCACCCCCGAGCTACCAGCTGCAGAGGCGGCTGGGAACCCCAGGGCTGGGGGGCGATTTAAAGGGCCCAGGGCTCCAGCTGCTGCTACCGCAGTGGAGCCCCAGGCCCTTTAAATCACTGAGGATCCCTGGGGGCTTCCGGCCGCCACCGCTACCCCGGTGCTCTGGCAGAGTTTTAAAGGGCCTGGGGCTCCGCTGTGGTAGCAGCTGCCGGAGCCCCAAGCCCTTTAAATCCCCGCCTAAGCCCTGCTGCCCGAGCCCTGGGGTAGCGGTGGCCGGGCTCCATCGGGGATTTAAAGGGCCCCGGGGCTCCAGCCGCCGCTACTGCCCCGGTCCTTTAAATCCCCTCCAGAGCCCCGCTGCTGCTACCCCAGGGCTCAGGCAGCAGGGCTCCAGCAGGGATTTAAAGGCCCAGGGCAGTAGTGGCGGCAGGAGCTCCGGGGCCCTTTAAATCCCCGCCAGAAGCCCACCCCCCCACCCCTACCCCAGGGCTCGGGCAGCAGGGATCAGGCGGGGATTTAAAGGGCCCTGGGGTGGTAATGGCAGCTGGAGCTCCGGGGCCCTTTAAGTCCCCGCCGCAGCTACCCTGGGGCTTTAAATTGCCGTCTGGGAAAGCTGGTCCTGGTACGGCACACCGGCTCTTACCGGTACATTGTACCGGGGCGTACCGGCTTACTTTCACCTCTGCCTGTCCATGACTTTTACTCCAATTACCCATGACTAAATCTTAGCCTTAACCCTAATTAGTGGATATCTTTGGCAATGCTGGTCTTAATCTCTCTCTGCCTCAATTCCCCCACTGTAATTAAAAGGTAATAATATCACCTATTCTCCTGGGAGGTTGTGAAAATAAATTAATGTTTGTGAAGCACCAAGTACCATGGAAATGTTAATGGGAAAATGAACACATTTGCATTCAGTGCAGGGTTTGGATGATGTGTGTTAAGTAAGACCTGGTGCCACCCACTGAATGTGGAGGATAAAAAAGAAATACGGAATAACTACTAATTCACTGAAAGGGGCAGGACTCCTGTATTAAAAATAGGATATAAACATGAAATTAAAGACTGTATCATAATGCATATGCACAAAAGGGCTGCATTAATGCTGCATGAATAACCCAAATTTTGGCATTTCCTAACTTTTGAGTGCTTGACTTTGCAGCCTCAATAGTCTTTTAACTTCAATATAATGTTGCAGTTGTATACTTTTAAAAAATGACCAGAACCCTGCCTCTTCCGCTATTTCACATTCTCACTGTGGTCACGAGACCACAATATGTTTACATTCTACTTGCTAGGTACAGTCCCCATATGTTCACCATTATGAAGCATTCCACTTCAAGGAGTTCAATTGCCAAGGCAACAGAGCTGGTACAGTCATATCTACCCTGTTTACTCTCCATACAGAATGCACATACCACTATCAGTATCTTAATTCTCCTCGGTCTGAGATCTAGCATCCATAAATCAGCTCTCAACCCTGACCCCATCCACTGACCAAATAATAACCATAAGCCACAGAGTATCTCAATCTCCTAATGAATTCAGCAGGCTCTGACTTTAGCTAGATTGACAAAATATTGAAAGTTAGTTGTGATAGTTCTGAATGTGAGAAATCCATGTTGTGGACTCTGCACCATATGACACAATAAAGGGACAAGGCAGAGTTAGGAGATTTCCAAACCTTCATATTTAAAAAAAAAAAACTTTAAACTTAGACTTTCCTGGCTTTCATGCATTTTATTTTATAATAATGTATTTTCTTCAAGTAATCCATCTCTAGAACTTTATCTTAACTTTTTGGGGTGTGGTAGGTGGCAGGGAGGGGGCTGGGATCCAGTTTGGGGTTTGTCTTTATATACAGATCAGGGACTTTTAGGGGAGATGCATCCCTTGCTGCCATGCTATTGTACTTTTTTAGGTCTCAGTCAGGATTCTCAGCTGTGTGGCCAAGACATCTACAAGTGAGTGGTTTTACTCTCTAGTTCTTCCACTCTGAATCTCTCTTGAAAAAAGGGCTGTTCTTTAGATTTACAATATTATTTAGAATGATTGCACAAACAGGATAGATAAAGAGTGACTGTACTTTCTAGTATCACTGGGATTTTTCAAATCCTACATAAAGTCCCAGCTATTACACTACTTCTTCTATAGTTAGGACACATTTTTTTAAACTAAAATCTTTAATCTTGCCAGTCATTCAGATTCAATAAAAATAAGTCACTAGGTAGGACAAGCTCCTGCTATTTAGCTATCAAAGGAATGGGCTAGCCAATGGAGAATGCAACTTGTCTCAGCAGAGGGGAAGTAGTCAGCTGGCTAGCAAGGGAGGGATGAAGCAGACATGTCTCTTGCTTACGAAGGGAAGCCAGCCCATTGGGAAGGGAAGCTGTGTGAGTGAACTGGCTTTTCAGAGAGAGAGCCAGATTGTCAGCAGATAAAATGGGTGACTCAGCAGTAACGTGCCCACATTGCCTGACTCTTGGCTGAAATCCTAAACAGGGTCAATTAGCCATTTATACTGTGAGTTCCATTTCAAAATTCATCTGAAAAGTGGCTGTTGTGCCATAACTTTGATTATTACAGTAAATTGTCTGAAGGCTTGTGGTTAGGGTTGCCAACTTTCTAATTGCACAAAACCGAACACCTTTGCCCCACCCCTTCCATCACCCCCTTTGCCCCCCTCACTCCATCCCTGCCTTTCTTTGTAGCTCGCTCTCCCCCACCCTCCCTCATTTTCACCAGGCTGGGGCAGAGGGTTGGGGTGCAGGAGGGGGCAAGGGCTTTGGCTGGGGCTCTGGGTTGGGGCCGGGGCAGAGGGTTTGGGGTGCAGGATTGGGTTCCAAGCTGGGGCACGGGATTGGGGCCAGGTGGGGCGGGGGTAGACTTCGGGAGGGAGTTTTTGTATGGGAGCGGGCTCAGGGCTGGGGCAGGGGGTTGGGGTGTGCGGTCTGGGAGAGAGTTTAGGTGTGGAAGGGGGCTCACGGCTGGGGTTTGTGGTGTGGGAGTTGGTGAGGGGTGCGGCCTCCAGGTGACACTCATCTCCGAGGGCTCCCCACAGGCGGTGACATGTGCCTCGGCTCCTATGTGGAGGTGCGGCCAGGCGGCTCTGTGCACTGCCTCCACCCGCAGGTGCCGCCCCCACAGCTCCCATTGGCTGCGGTTTCTGGCCAGTGGGAGCTGCGGAGCTGGCAGTCGGGGCCAGGGCAGCACATGGAGCTCCCACGGGTCCCTAGGAGCTGAGGGACATGTTGCTGCTTGCGGGGAGCCTCACAGAGCCAGGTAGGGAGCCTGCCAGACCTGCGCCAACTGGACTTTTAACAGCCTGGTCAGTGAACTGCCAAGGTCCTAGGGTTGAAAACCTGTCACCTGGCAACCCTACTTGTGATCTGTGTTACTCTGGTTGTGATTAAAGGAGGCCAGAAAAGAAAGGGGTAGCAGTTGGCTCAAAGTGTCAGTCACATCAAGGCCAATCCCCTTAGGCACCATTATTATTTTTTTAAAAGATGCTAGTCACACTAGTCTCTTTAAAGGTACTGTAAATTGCTGAACAGGGACAAAAGGATTAGAAACATATCCCAGAGACACCATTTTAGAAATAAAAAAAGCACATGTGAGTGAAACAAGAAATACAAAGTGGTCCCTGAAGCATCTAGAAGGATCCTGTCTCCTTCATGGGGAAAATAGAGCAGGATAACATGTTTGATTTTTGGTGTTGACACTCATTCATAAAAAGCAGCACCTATCCTTTTTCTCTAGGCGCTCCTTGACCTATTTTTAAAATATATTTATATAGTCCAACCCAGTGACTGTCTTTCAGCCAATAATTCTCATACAGCTCACTTCACCTTAACCACACGGGTCTCTGCTCCCCCTGCTGTAATGTTCAGTAGGAATGTCTGTGGATGTGAAATCGTCTTGACATCTCAGCTATGCTAGATGGGTGTGTCTTTGGTTTTTTTGGCCTGCAATGTTGCTTTCTGTTGTTGGAGACAATAGAAGAGATGGGGAGAATGAGAGCAGGAAATCACAGTGCTAAATATGCTCAGCACAATAATGGCATGCTATTACACTCTGGTCTCACCCTCTCACTGAGCAGACACTGGTCTGTTGTGAATCAACCCTACCTTTGGACCCCACATGCTACTGAGCTCCCCCACCATTACCCAGATCTGGGCAGTGACTAGTTCTAGCTCTAAGATGCCACAAGTACTCCTTTTCTTTTTGCAAATACAGACTAACATGGCTGCTTCTCTGAAACCTAGTTCACTGTCCCTAATTCTGGATGTCTCAGGCATACCTCCCAGATGCAGACCCGGTGTCCGACGGCTTTCTGGGCAGTGGGACCTTGCAGCCTGGCTGCCTTAAACCCTGGAAGTAGTGCTTCATCCCTCCTGAGCCCCCAGTTGCTTAGCTGTGTTCCCCCACAGAGTCCACCTGGTTGCAGGAGCTCTTGTTTCTAGTTAAACCCTTTAGGGGCAATGTGGCAGGCAAGCAAGGAAAACAGGTTTAGCAAAGAAATTTCTTAACCACTGGCACTTTACTTTTCAAAGCACGCTAGAGATACAGATCTTTGAAAAAATAACAAAATCCTGAATGCAATCCCCTGGAGTCTTAGCTCATTCCTTCTGTGAGTCTTGGGCTTGGTCAGCATCCTTAGGTCTGCCTTTTTGGCCTGGTCTCCTTGCATGTGGCGGTGGTTAGTCACTTAATTTTGCATTTAAATTTCTATGATCCTTTTTCAAGAAACAGGCAAGAGGTTCCTTTCCCCCCGCCCCCAAGGCCTCAATCCTGAATCAGGATCTGCTAGTGATAACTTTGTTTGGACTCTGCCTGAACAACATGTTCCATGTTAGCAGATCCTGACTCAGAATCAGGGGCCTTAAATATTCATTGTGCTATTGATTCCACTTCCACAGCTTTATCAGAGTTGAAAGCACTATGTACTTGTATGAAATGCCACATAGCACAGAAGAACCTAGGTAACTCTCAAACCTCACAATTATATGCATAGAGTCCTGAACCGAAACCCCAGATTTGAAACCTCTGATCTGAACTCCAGATCTAGATCCAAACTTAATGGTCTGGATCCTTGTCTGTGGTCATAGAGTGGTTGATGTAACTCCAAGGGGGAGTGGGTGTGTCATAAACATAAAGGAAAGGGTAAACACCTTTAAATCCCTCCTGGCCAGAGGAAAAAAACCTTTCACCTGTAAAGGGTTAAGAACCTAAAGACAACCTCGCTGGCACCTGACCAAAATGACCAATGAGGAGACAAGATACTTGCAAAGCTGGGGGGACGGGACAGAGACAAAGGGTTCTTCTCTCTGTCTGTGTGACTTTTGCCAGGACCAAAGCAGGAATGCAGGTCAGAACTCCTGTAAAGGGCTAATAAGCAATCTAGTTAGATATGTGTTAGATTCTGTTTTGTTTAAATGGCTGATAAAATAAGTTGTGCTGAATGGAATGTATATTCCTGTTTTTGTGTCTTTTTGTAACTTAAGGTTTTGCCTAGAGGGACTCTCTATGATTTGAATCTGATTACCCTGTAAGTTATTTACCATCCTGATTTTACAGAGCTGATTCTTTTACTTTTTCTGTAATTAAAATTCTTCTTTTAAGAACCTGAATGCTTTTTCATTGTTCTTAAGATCCAAGGGTTTGGGTCTGTGTTCACCTATGCAAATTGGTGAGGATTTTTATCAAGCCTTCCCCAGGAAAGGGGGTGTAGGGCTTGGGGGGATTTTGGGGAGAAAGACATTTCCAAGTGGGCTCTTTCCCTGTTATATATTTGTTAGACGCTTGGTGGTGGCAGCAATAAAGTCCAGGGACAAAAGGTAAAATAGTTTGTACCTTGGGGAAGTTTTAACCTAAGCTGGTAAAAATAAGCTTAGGGGGTTTTTCATGTAGGTCCCCACATCTGTACCCTAGAGTTCAGAGTGGGGAAGGAACCTTGACAGGGTGCACAAAGGTGGCTGTCAGTCAACTATGCATTGCCCCAGTCCAGAGACATGGGGAGAATCTGTCCACATATCTCTCCAATGAGCAGAACCAAAATCTTGTATCTGAACACTTTTGAATTTGGAGTAATTTTCAAACTCCACATCTGAATCCACATTTTTCTAGGGTGACCAGACATCCCAATTTTATAGGGACAATCCTGATATTGGGGGCTTTTTCTTAGGTGCCTTAATATAGGTGCCTATTTACCATCCCCCCCATCCCGATTTTTCACACTTGCAATCTGGTCACCCTAGTTTTTCCACATTTTGGGGTGTTCAGCTGAGGCCCCTTTAAGAGGGAGAGGTTCAAGCTATGAAGCTGGATCTGAACCCAGATCCAGAGTTTGGATCCACTTTTTTGTTCAGCCCTCTCTCTAGTTTATAGCAGTCCATAATCAGGTAGGTAATATCATCATTCTACACTTAGCACAAATTTTGTCCTATGTGGCCACAAAAGTCCATAGCTAAAAAAATTAAATACCTAAGATCTGTAAGAAAAGAGTTTTTAGGTAAAAGGGAAAAAGATTTCTCTTTTGGGCAAACACCAAACACAGAATGCTTCTGCCTAAAAGCAGAATTTTTGAAAAAGTCATATGAAAGCAGGAGTTATAAGAGATGTCTGTAACTAACTTTAACTATACAGCATTCACTACCCATGAATTTTGTCACAGAACGTACTGTAGTAATAGGACTGTAGCATAATTACATGCAAAAATAACTTTTCCCATCTCAGTTCCTGCGCCTCACTTCCCTTTCATCAATTTAATCTTTAAGGTTCCTTTTATCTGTTGCTAAAGGGATGGCTGTAATGACAAAAGAAAAAGATATTGGCTTAATAGTGTGAATAAATGGGAGTAAGTGATTGATGAAGTTTCTTTTCAGACATGAGTCTTAATATTCGAGTGAGAAGTTTTAGAAGAGAGAGGAGGTTTAGGAGATGAATGGACTAATACTGAAATGTCATTTTATTCTTTGTGTAAGCGGACAAGGTTATTTTAAATTTTAGGGAGTTTAAATACAGAAACTATTTCACTGCTACTGCTCCATTCAGGCAAACTTTCAAACTGTAATATCTGATCAAAACCACATTAATCATCGAGCCTGTCCTTCCACTGTTCTCTCCAAAGATATTTCTGTGTAAATCAACCATTCTCCTTTCTACTCAGAAACAGTGTGCCATTTACTAGCTGTCGCTACCTGGGCCATGGAGCCAGGAACTGCTGAATTCTAATCGCAGCTCCTCATGGAATCATTCTGCAGCTTTCTATTTTGTTTCCCCACGTGTACAATGGGGATAATACCTACCTACCTATTTACCTCTGACGGATGTTGTCAGCATTAATTTGTTAGAGCCTGTCCTTAAACCCTTAAATTGAGTAGCACTAAGGATCTGTCTACACTATGAAATTAAGTCAACTTATGTTACACCAACGGACAGCCACTGCTGTTGCATGTCCACACTGTGCTCCTTGTGTCAGCAGAGTGCATCCACAGTAGCAGCTCTTGCGTTGACACAGAGAGCAGTGCACAGTGGGTAGCTATCCCACTGTGCAGCTGGCCGCAGGGTGTTTTGGGAAGGGTTTGCAATGCCTCCTGGGGGCAGGTTCAGCATCACGACTCTCAATTCCATCACTCCATGGGCATCCTACTTGGTGTCCAGCTGCTTTTCAACTGCCCTGGTAACCTGCAAGCCAGCCATCTGTGTCAGAAAGCATGGATCCTGCACTGCTCTTCAGTCTTGTGCTGTGCATTATGAACACAAGGCTGTAAGAGGAGCCCAACGGGGGGTGGGAGGAAATGACTATTCATCACCATCCTGACCCCAGTTCCCTCTTCGTAGAAGTGGCAAGTCTGCGGCTCCGCACCAGAGGTGACTATTTGCCTCCCTTGCCTTTTGCTATGCCTGCTGCAGCTCTGATTTTTGCACAGCAAAGCTGCGTGTCTCTGTGTGGCCCTTCTCCTCCATGCACAGCCTCCTCTTCTCACAGACCCAGTAGATCCGCCACTTCCTGTGGACTCCATTTAGGAGCCAACATGCTCAGCTGAGCAGCTGCTAAGTCAGGGGTGGGCAAACTACGGCCCGGGGGACACATCCAGCCCTTCAGATGTTTTAATCCAGCCCTCAAGCTCCAGCCGGGGAGCAGGGTCGGGGACTTGCCCCGCTCTGCGCGTGCTGTGACTCTGCGCAGCTCCTAGAAGCAGTGGCATGTCCCCCCTCTGGCTCCTACATGTAGGGGCAGCCAGGGGGCTTCACACACTGCTCCTGCCCCAAGCGCTGCCTCTGCACCTCCCATTGGCTGGGAACCATGGCCAATGAGAGCTGCAGGGGCAGCACCTGTAGTTGGGGCACTATGCAGTGCCGTCTGGCCGTACCTCTGCATAGGAGACAGAGGGGGTGACATGCTGCTGTTTCCAGGAGCTGCTTGAGGTACGCGCCATCTGGAGCCTGCACCCCAATCCTCTCATCCCCTCCTACCCTCTGAACCCCTTGGTCCCAGCCCAGAGCACCCTCCACTACAGGTATGTTAGCAACAAGAAGGTGGTCAGGGAAAGTGTGGGACCCTTATTGAATGGGGGAGGCAACATAGTGACAGAGGATGTGAAAAAAGCTAATGTACTCAATGCTTTTTTTGCCTCAGTCTTCATAGACAAGGTCAGCTCCCAGACTGCTGCACTGGGCAACACAGTATGGGGAGGAGATGAGCAGCCCTCAGTGGTGAAAGAATGTGTTAAGGACTATTTAGAAAAGCTGGACATGCACAAGTCCATGGGTCCAGATCTAATGCATCCAAGGGTGCTGACGGAGTTGGCTGATGTGATTGCAGAGCCATTGACCATTATCTTTGAAAATTCATGGCGATCGGGGAGGTCCGAGATGATTGGAAAAAGGCAAATATACTGCCCATATTTAAAAAAGGGAAGAAAGAGAACATGGGGAACTACAGACTTGTCAGCTTCACTTCAGTCCCCAGCAAAATCATGGAGCAGGTTCTCAAGGAATCCCTTTTGAAGCACTTGGGGGAGAGGAAGGTGATCAGGAACAGTCAACGTGGATTCACCGAGGGCAAGTCATGCCTGACCAACCTGATTGCCTTCTATGATGAGATAACTGGCTTTGTGGATATGGGGAAAGTGGTGGATGTGATATATCTTGACTTTAGCAAAGCTTTTGATACGGTCTCCCATAGTATTCTTGCCAGCAAGTTAAAGAAGTACAATTTGGATGAATGGACTATAAGGTGGATAGAAAGCTGGTTAGATTGTCGGACTCAATGGGTAGTGATCAACGGCTCGATGTCTTGTTGGCAGCTGGTATCAAGCGAAGTTCCGCAGGGGTCAGTCCTGGGGCCAGTTTTGTTCATCATCTTTATTAATGATCTGGATGATGGGATGAATTGCACCCTCAGCAAGTTCGCAGATGACACTAGGCTACAAGGGGGGTGGGGGGAGAGGGAGAGAAGGTGGACACGCTGGAGGGTAGGGATAGGGTCAGGGTCCAGAGTGACCTAGACAAATTGGAGGATTGGGCCAAATGAAATCTGATGAGGTTCAACAAGGACAAGTGCAGAGTCCTGCACTTAGGAAGGAAGAATCCCATGTACCGCTACAGGCTGGGGACCGACTGGCTAAGCAGCAGTTCTGCAGAAAAGGACCTGGGGATTACAGTGGACGAGAAGCTGGATATGAGTCAGCAGTGTGCCCTTGTCGTCAAGAAGGCCAATGGCATATAGGGCTGTATTACTAGGAGCATTGCCAGCAGATCGAGGGAAGTGATTATTCCACTCTATTTGGCAGTGGTGAGGCCACACCTGCCTCAGTAGGTGTCCAGTTTTGGTCCCCCCACTACAGAAGGGATGTGGACAAATTGGAGAAAGTCCAGCAGAGAGCAACGAATATGATTAGGGGGCTGGGACACATGACTTACAAGGAGACGCTGACGGAACTGGGACTATTTAGTCTGCAGCAGAGAAGAGTGAGGGGAGATTTGATAGCAGCTTTGAAGGGGGGTTCCAAAGAGGATGGAGCTAGGTTGTTCTCAGTGGTGGCAAATGACAGAACAAGAAGCAATGGTCTCAAGTTGCATTGTTGGATATTAGGAAACACTATTTCACTAGGAGGATGGGTGAAGCACTGGAATGGGTTACCTTGGGAGGTGGTGGAATCTCCATCCTTAGAGGTTTTTAGGGCCTGGCTAGACAAAGCCCTGGCTGGGATGATTTAGTTGGTGTTGGTCCTGCTTTGAGCAGGGGATTGGACTAGATGACCTCGTGAGTGTTGTAGGAGCAGCAGTGATCCGTATGACTGCTATGTATAACCTGTATGCTCAAAAGGTCTGTTACACTTTTCCCCCATTTTGTCTCCTCTCCCTCTTTGAATACCTGTGAAGTGGCTTTCCCCCTCCCACTCCCTCCTGGAATGCTTGTGGGATGAATGGGCTGGTTGAACAGCTGGAAGATCAGAAGAGCTCCCAGGTAGACAAGGTGTCTGGGACTCTAATTAGGCAGCGATCACACGCCCAATGCATGGACACTGCCTGAGGTAGAGTGTGACCAACCAGACATGGCCAAGTCATCTCTAGTTCGTAGGCCATGAAGAGCAGGTCCTTAAAATGGGAAGAGGCCATGTGCTCAGGAGTACTCACAAGCTTGTACCTCCCGTGAAGGCCCTTCATCCGGACCGCCTGGCCAGTGGTTCGCCACATTGCATTCCATCGTGCCTCGGGAAGACTTGCCTTCATACACTTACCTTGAAGAATCCTGACATCTCCAGTGTTGTGCCTGTCCTGGGAGCATGAGTATGGGAGTGTGAGTGTGACACCCCCCCTTCCCCTTCTCTTTAGCTTAGCTATCAGTATAATAAATGTGCTGCTTTCTGCCAAACTCTGGTGGGTCATTAGTCCTCCCTCAGCTTACTAGCTGGCCCAATTTCGAGTAACACTGAGGTCTCTTCCAACACTAATATTCTATGATTCTAGGATTCCTGCACCGCCAACCCTTCATCCGCAGCCCCACCCCAGAGCCCGCACCCCCAGCCAGAGCCCACACACTTCAACCCCATGCCCCAGCCCAGAGTTCCCTCCTGCACCCTGAACTCCTCATTTCTGGCCCCACCTCAGAGCCCACACTCCCAGCCAGAACCGTCACCCCCTCCCACACCTCAACCCCCAACTTTGTGAGCATTCATGGCTCACCACACAATTTCCATACCCAGATGTGGCCCTTGAGCCAAAAAGTTTGCCCACCCCTGTGCCGAGTGAAGTCTTCACACGGAGCAAACAGGAAGACCCAGTTCAACACTTCCTGAGGCTTTAGCAGCAAAGGAGAGGTCACCTGTGTTTCTGGCTGCAGGGCAACAGAGTTCAAAACAGTGACCACCGTGGTCATGGTGGGAATACCTCCTAGAGGTCACTTAGGGCAACTTGGGCAACACAGTGTTTACAGTGACACTGTGTCACTCTAACTACATCACCCTATGCTCTACGACTCTCATTGAGGTGGTTTTATTATGTTGGCATAGCAGGAGAGTTAAAGTGGCAGGAAGAGCATTGCAGTGGGTACACCTCCATAGTTAGGTCCATGTAAGCTGCCTTATGTTGACAAATCTGTGTAGGGTACACATGGCTTAAGTGTGTCTCAGATAAGAGCCACTGACATGCATGGGATCCTTTAACGCTTGTCAGGAGTGGAGGAAGTACTGTTCCTGTCTAGGCCATGGTGCATCAGGTGCACCGGGGGGTTTGCTGAGCAGCAGCATCACTGTTAAGAATGTCTCCCCAGCGTGGACCTGCAGGAATTAGCTGGTTCTCTAGGTTCATAGCCACAATCCCTCTTTAGGATTTTCAGCAGCTGTGGTGCTGCTAGCCCTCCTCCCATCTTATGCTCTAGGAGTGGGTGAAGATGTTTTATAGTTGCCTCCTGCACAGCTGTGCTGCAAGAATAGGAGTCCCTGCCTCCAGCAAGCCCCTGCAGGACACCATAATTTAGTCCTAAATATCCTATTCTCCTTCCTTATTCATGTAAGGAACCTACCACCAAGAAGTTACTTGTCATGAGAACCAAATTAATCACTTAGATCTAGATTCTGCCATCCTTCCTCACGTGGACTAGTCCCTTGCCCTGTGAGTTATACCATTTGAGTTCAAATCAGTGGGACTATTTTCAGAGTAAGGGGTTACTCCATGAGTAAGGGACAGTGATGTGTCTCTAAATGACATGGGGGAGGGGAAAAGAGGGGTGATTAGAAAGAAAGGAAAGAGCGGTTATTATACACACACACATTTTGTTAATTAGCAAAGCCAAGGGAGAAAGAAAAACAGTACTTGACAATTTAATATAGCTTTGGTTCAATATTAATTTTATTTTTAATTTGTTCCTTGTGTGTCAGTCTTATTAATGCTCTAGTGTTGAAATGGATGACGCCAGTAATTCATGCAGTGCTCCTGTTCTTTAGCTGTTTAAACGTCTGATTGATTGCCAACCTGTTGCCTACATTTGCCCTAACAAAGGTTGTCAGATTTTTAATGCTAAGCAGCTAAAACTGGCTGCAAAACACCAAAGTAAAAATAACTCAATTCTCTTAACCGTTTGGCAAATCTCTCAATGAACCAAATCAACTAATTGAAACAGTATGATACGATCTTGTGTCTCCATTCTTGGCTTCTTTAGTCTCACTCAGTATGTACTCTCTCTCACCCCATTCAAATTATTTGAGGCCATGCCCTTAATTTCATCACTGATCATTCCCTGCTGAGAGCTCCCTATGCTGCTAATGCTCTCACCCTTGCCCACTTCTCAGTTATATCTGAGCATTCTCTCACCACTCAGAAAATTACCATCTATCTCACTGTCCTCTCAAAAACTTTGATCCCATTAGACACCCTAGCCTAATTTGCTCTCTTGATCGGCTGTAACCTAATTTCTGTTGTATATTGATTTCAGAAGTTGCTGACAATCTTTGTTCCCTTTTCAATACCATTACTATGGTAATACAAATAATAAATAATAATAAACTCTTATCTCTCCACCACATTCACCTTCTCCCTCCCAGCCTTTACCTTTAGGCACATGCAAAGAATTTGCTTCCTTATTCAATCTAAATTTCCCCCCCTCTTCAAACACCTCATCCTATTGTGTCCCACCAGTTTCTATTACTACTTCCCCTCTCTCTGACTCATATCAGAACTTCCTTATACTAGCCGGGACCTTGGACACCCCCCCCAATTTCCCTCCCCGCATGCTGTCTTTACATTTGGTCTGGTCTTCCCATCATCAATCATCATTTTTCCTTATCTAGCTGTTTAACCGTTGCTTCTTTACAATCCCTTCTACTGAATATTCTTTTGAGGTTGACATTCTAAGTACTTACCGCTGCATCTCAACGCTGTCCCTTTCACAGCAAAGGGATTGAGAAAGTATCCTTGTTTTGTTCCTCCAGTGACTTTTCATATAACAATACAGGTATATTCCAAACTGATTTCAACCCTTAGCAATCCACGCTCCCTGATGTTGCTAACAACTTCCTTTCTACTGATTAGTTTCTTCTCTCTGTACATTCTGTTTGACCTCAATATAGCCTTCAACACTGAGCACTACTCCATCCTTCTAAATCACCTCCATAGTAATACAGGATTCCCCTATTACTTCCCATGGTAGTTCTGCCTCTACCTATCTGCCCTGCAATGATTTCTCCTTTCAACCCTGGCCCCACCTTTATGGCATCCCAAAAGGTTCACTTTGCTCTTTTCTACGTACCTTCTTCCTCATCACCATATCTCAACTTTAGGTCTTAATTGCTGCTCTAAAGATGGGCATGCTCAGTTGTACATATTTTGACTTATTACTTTGGAGGCACAGACAACATTGAGACCAGGATTGGGAGTTGAGAACTGGCAATCTTGGACCATCCTAAAGACATGCATGACTGTGATGGGGATGGGGAGCTACAAGTGGGAAGGCTTGGTGCATTGCACACAGCACTAAACTTGGACTGGAGAGCCAAGATCAGGCAGGCTCAAAGCATGGCACAGAAACACAGCCTTGAGAATGGGAAGGGGAGCTGAGAGTAGATGTTTTCAGTGCTATGCACCAACCACAAGGGCGGGGAGCTGCAAATGGGCTTTGCAAATGGCAAAGATATGGTACAGAAACTGAGCTGGAGATTTGAGAATGGGCATGGGAATGGTGCACGGTCCACACATCGGCGCTGAGACTGTGTTGAGAAGCTGCACCAGTTCCTCCTCCTCCTCCTTCAGTGGCTGCATTTTGTGCAGGGCCCAATCACGCCGACTGGATTGGGCATCACAAGCAGGATAGGTGAAGGAATGTTTGAGGGACTAGTTTGAAGATCCTGTTGGGGCTTAGGTATGAGCTAGGTGCTGAGTGGGTTGGTGGTGTCAGGACTTAAGTAGCTTTGCACATGCCCACCAACAGCAATTTTGGGGACTTCAGCAGTGGAGGGTTACGTGGCAACTGAGCAGTGGTTTTGACTAAATTTTGAATTTAGGTACCTAAATCCTTTTGTGGATCTAGCCTTAAGATTCTGGAGAACAAGATGGCATCCTCAAAAGGTACCAGGTTTCTAACCCAGCATGACCTGGCCCAATTCAGTCCATGAGGAGATGGTAGTTGCAGGGTGTGAGGAGTGCCCAGGAAGCCCCAAAAGCTGTTCTTCAATCATGGCCCCTGCATTACTTCAACTACTTTCTCAAAACCAAGGGACAAAAACAAAACCATGGAGGTGGATGGCGCACAGCACTACCTTCATCTCCTCATACCCTTCCAGAACATGGGACTTCAAAACCATGAACTCTAGAAAAGCAGGAAATGCAGAGCCAGCACAACACAACTTAACTCTTCCCTCATGGGTATGACAATGGGAGCTGGGGATATAACAGATTGTGACAGGGTGTGCATACCCCACACGAAGCAGGAAAGGGTTAATCCACACTATGGGCAGAGGAAGTCCCACCCCTCAGACTGTTCTGGGCATGCTCCAACTACTATGCTAGTATAAAGGAAAGCAGCCCAACCCTAAGGAGGAAGGATGCTTAGTGAAAGCTCCAGCCAAGGAGCCATTACAGCCCTTGCCTGTGGGAGCCAGAGAGCGTGAGACCCAGACCGGAGACCTGTTGCCTACAGCTGACCAGCTAGAGTCCAAGTCCCAGGGAGTTACCTGTGCTGAGGAGCCCAGAGACCTTGATGTCATATGGACTGCTGCTTCAGGAAGCCAGGTTTGAAGTGACTCAAAAGTGGAGTGAGTGGTACCATCTACCTGTGTAAGGTCAGTATGTTGCAGTTGGATTCCTTGCTGCCTCAGTAGTGGACCACTTTGCCACTGTTAGGGCCCCGGGTCAGGACGCAATGGACTTGAGTGAGCCCAAGTCCTCCTACCCTGGCCATCACCCCCTTTGGTGGTGGCCCCCAGATCTAGCTGCTAGGCCATGCCTCCCAGCGCTTGAGGGCCGCCCTATGGACTCTGGCTGCTAGGCCATGCCGCCCTGTGCTTAAGGGCCACCCTATTTTCTCAGGCCATTGGGCTGGATTATTGAGGCCCAGGACAATCTGGTAGACTGTAACTGTTGTCAGTGCATCCCTGATCCAGGCCATAGGGGTATGGGGTGTGCATACACTGCCACACAGGTCCTTACCTGCCCCTAACAAAACTTAACATTCTTTGTGCCCAGCATAACTCCATACAAGCATGCCTTTTCATACCCATCCATGCATCATTACAATCTTCTGTGCAGCAGTTACCTGGGGAATACTTGCAGCTGGTTGCCAAAGATCACACTGCCACCTCAGTAGGCTCACATTTGCTACTATATGCAAATCAGAAGACTTGGATCCAGGCTGGGAGATTACCAGGAAGTGGGAACATAAATCTGTACTACAGGATTATGCTTGCATAGCTACGCCAACATAGCTATGCCACTGCAGCCTCCATAGTCTAGGCCTGGTCTACATCTAAAAGTTAGACTGACATAGCTATGGCACTTAAGGGTATTAAAAATTCACACTCCTGAACACCACAGTTTAGCTGACCTAACCCCAGGTGTAGATGCAGCTAGCATGATGGAAGAATTCTTCCTTCCCCAAGTGGCAGGTTGAGGGGATTATTTACTTTGAAGGAAAAACCCCTTCTGTTGATGTAGGAACTGTCTATACTAGAGACCAGTGGTTCTCAACTGATTTATCACTGTGAGCTGCATATGCAGCTCACAATGTGTTACATGGGCTGCAAATTGAGAATCACATTTCCCCCCTCCCTCCCCCCGAAATCTCCTAAAATCCCCTATGCCCAGCGCCCCTTGCCCAAAGACTCCTCCACAGAGCAGAGCCAGGAGCAGAGCCCTGGGCGTGAGGCTGGGCAGCTGGGAGCCCAGTCCCTGCCACGCTGCCCGGCCAGGAGCAGAGCACCCAATGTGAGTTGGTAGCCAGGACCCGAGGCATGGGGCCAGGAGTGGAGCCCCACCTAAAACCTGGGGGTGCTGCAACACCCCTGCAAGCCCCTGGTTCCCAGCACCACCACCCTGTCACTGCCCAGAGACCCACTCTCCTGTCCCCTGCAACACACCAGCCCCCCGCTGGCAGGAGTGCTCCTGCAGACTGCCAGATGCTATCCCCCCTCAGCCAGCTACGCCTTCTGCCAGACCAGGGCACTAGTGCCAAATTTTGAATTTTGTTTAGCACAGAGCTGGGCCACAGCTGTGTGCTCCCTGGGCCACCTGCAGGCTGCGAACCGCTCTCTAGACACTACAGCAGTACAGCTTTACTGACAGAGCTGTCCTGTTGTAGCACCTGTAGTATAGATACAGCCACAGGCTTAGTATTGGACAGGAGTGTCCACACACAGACTAAGTGAGGAATAGCTATTCAGAACATACGCACTTTCACACCCCAGCTTATTTAGAATAGTTTTCCTGTGTACAAAAGCCCTAACTCATTCGAACACCAGGATTGGAAATAGCATCGTGACAGATTTGAGAGAGAGACTGGTTGAAGCTTTTCAAATACAGATACCTTGTTACTTCCTTAAGTCTTCTTTCTGTTACGGCACTGTCTAAAAGCCCCGTTGTCTTCCTCTGCGTCTGTAGCATCTAGCACAATCACTGCCCCAAGGATCTTACAGTCTGGAGTTCGGAAAGCGAGCTGCATGTGTGAACTGTGAGTGCTCCCATTGCCTTTGCTGTCAACCCACCTTGATTCAAGGTAATAACAGGGGCTAAGTGCAGACTATTCCTCGTATAAAAACTACTAAAGCAAATTATCCTCAATCTCTCTCCTCTCTTTGCCAGTAAAGAAATAACCCACTTCAGAAGTTCAAACCACTCTTGACTAAAGAATCCAGGATGATACGTCTCTTTCTTTGCTTTTAATGTGTATCTCATGCTGCTATTATGTGGCTAGAGTAACTCTGCACACTGTATGATACTATATAAGACTGCCCTGTGTAAAGTACTGTAAAGGGCCTCCATGTATTTAAAAAATGTCTCCTGGTTTCTGGGTGACTACATACAAAATGCCGGGGCAGAAAAGCAATGAAAGCAGCAAGACGGCAGAAGTATTGTTCAGAGAACTTTGTAATCTTAATCAATTTAATTTTCTATACTGAAAGTTAATTACTTAAATAAGTGACAGACCAATTTGATGTCTTCAGTGAAATAAGTGACTATGCATCAAGAAGCACCGACACTGCAAATACCTTCATACCCTGTTGGTTTATTTTCCGGGGGTAAAATATATGCAGTACATTTAAATTTTTTCATAAGACCTCTCTTTGGTTCTACTTAAGTTCCGGTATCACCCTAATCCCTGCAGTATCTGGGAAGGAAAACGTGAAATAAGTCTGTGAGAATTATTTAAGTATGCAGATAGCTATAATAGCCTTCTTGCATCAGCTCTATGTAAGAGAATCTCGGAGTACAAATCTCAAGTGCCACACAGAGACAGATGGGCAAACTGTGTAGGAATGTCAAATACACTATTGACTAAAGGCTGGAACTCAGCCAGCTGACCATGTATTTTTTGGATAATAGATACTGTCTAGAATGGTGAAGGCAGGAATGAGAAGGAATTATACTGGCACTGTAAAGATAAATATGGGAAATGAACACAGATTATTGAAGTGCCCCTTTTGAGAGTAGTCCTTAAGCAGACCCCACTGACTTTGGAAGGAATGTGCCTGAATAAGCATTGCAGGATGGGGCTGTTAAGCTGGTTTCGGAGGAAGAAAAAAAATTAAAACCCCAATCATTACCTTTAAATTTTGATAATGATGTGATCTCTCACGTGTCTTGAGCTTTTCGAGCAGGTAAACAATGCTTTTAAAGTCATGCATGGATGACAAAATATTCTTGCTGAGGGTGAGTGTGAATAAAATGAAGTAAGGTGGGAGGAGAGGGGGGGTGTCCCATGCAGTCATGCAAATTCAGCATGGAATCTCCTTTCCAGACATCATCATGGGGTGATCCTAATTCCCTCCTCCAACCTGCTGGCTCTCACCACAGTATGCAGACAGGGCCACCCTCACGCTGGCCTGGGAGCTGCCAAATAACCTGCTCCAACCTGGGGTGTGATACAGAAGAGGTCAGGCCAGAGCCCACCCTAATAAAATCACAGCGATAAAAGTCACTATCTGTGACACAAATGCTATGACAAACCTAAAATAGCTTTAATTACATTTAATCAAGAAATAGGAACTGCCATCCTGTATTATACCCATTGTTCCTCTAGTCCAGTAGGCTGCCTCAGACAGGGAACAGCATCAGATGCTCCAAAGGAAGATTCAAGAAATCCCACAGTAGGCAGCTGTGAGATCATGTATTCCCACCTGGTATAGGTCTTGTCCTTACTAGTCCGAGATTAACCATATCTCTAGAATGCTTCAAGATTTAAAATATGAGAGCAGATAGATAAGGAAAGTTTTTCAAAGGTATTTAGGCCCCTAAACCTGCACATGAGCACCTAGTGAGATTCTTCAAAAGCATTAAGCTTAGATGCTTTAAAAAAAATCCCATTATGCACCCTAAACACCTTTCAGAAATTTGGCCCTTAGCAAACATAACAAATACACACACTGCATAACAGCATACAAGTGAACTGTGTCATTACTTTAACACTTTCTACTCCCCTAAAGACTAAACTTAGAGCGAACTTTCAGTGCATGCCAGAAATCCTGATGTTAGTTGTGCTGTATATGGTCTCTGCCCCAAGGAATTTCCAAATCTCTCTGTTGTCCAGCACCAAGTAAGGTAATGACTATATTGTACAGCTAAGTTAGTACTGGGAATGGTAGTGCCACCTAGTGATAGTTTTTAAATGTTGTTCAAAGTCAAAAATAATACTTGTTTTAAATGAAAATGAGGGTGCTAGAACATTCAAACCGTAAGAGGGTATGTAGTGAGTGTGAACTTTCTGTAATGAATCAGATGGTAAGATTCAGATGATTCCACACCACCATTAAAATAGCCAAATTTCATAGATTTTTTTTATGAAAGAATTAACCTAGACTTTTTATCCTTTCCATTTTCTAGAGTCTTCCTCTCATTCACTACTACTTTCAGCTTTTTTGTATTACTTCACTCCCCCTCCCTTTCTTTTGAGACATTTTACGTTGCCGATCTTTTCTACTTTTCCCTCTCCTGCTCCATCTCCCCTCCTGCCTGCTCTTCTGG
Organism: Caretta caretta; assembly: GCF_965140235.1. Lineage (NCBI taxonomy): Eukaryota > Metazoa > Chordata > Testudines > Cheloniidae > Caretta > Caretta caretta. The sequence goes on along the minus strand of NC_134207.1, from coordinate 85,732,112 downwards.
GGACAGTTCTGGAGCAGGAGCAGCTCTCCTGCATTACTTCCAAATGCAGGTAATAAGAATAAACAACAAAATGACCATGCAGCTGTCACACTCCAAAAGAAGAGAAGAGCCCTGGGACATTTCCCTGGCAATTGAAGTTATATTTAAAAGGCCACTGAAGAGTTTTTCAGCCTGCAAGAATGCACTCAAAACAGCATTTATTTCCTACTACAATAAAACATTCAACATTATTTTTCTACAGGCTCATCTATTGTTCGTATAATGGGATTAATAAATGAAACGGTCAATAAAAATGTTGGCTGGGACACTGATGCTACAGGTGACATCTCATAGGAAATCACTAATTGTGTGGTATGAATTTCAAGCATGTGAGATTAATAAATATTTTGGTTTAATTTTTTCTTTACACTAGGAATGAAACAAATCCCCATGTCTAGGTCATGATCACGTTGCGTAGACATCTTTAAAATCACAAGTCCCCACTGTGATTTTTGAGACATTATCCTTCTGTTGCAGCTTTGCGGGGGGTTCTATGAATTACCATGAGTGAGAGGGAGTGTTAGTTTAGCCTGGCCACTGCTATCTTTTCCACTATACTGTCTAACCCTAGTCTAGCTGAACTAGACAACATGCTAGTAAAAAAACCCAACAACGCCACAGCAGCCAGTCTACATCAGTGGCCATACTTGTGAAGCTTACACACAGGCTAGAATCAGGTGGGGGAATATGTCAAAAACCCTCAAAGTCAAGACCTTTAATTACAGCATTTTCCACCATAGTAAGTTCACAACATTCTAGCATCAGAGGGGTAGCCGTGTTAGTCTTTAAAGTGCCACCGGATTCCTCATTGTTTTTGTGAATACAGACTAACAGATTTGTTTGAGCATAAGCTTTCATGGGTAAAAAAAAACCAAAAAACCCCACTTCTTCAGATGCACCTGCATTTTACCCACAAAAGCTTATGCCCAAATAAATCTGTTAGTTAACATTCTAGCACTATGCCTTTTTTGGCAAACGTGGGACAGCAGTTGCACTATAAACTGGTCAACTTTCAAACCAGTAGAAAGCTTATGAGATGCTTCCTATATGAAACATCAACAGAACCAACAACTATAAAACAAGTAGAAATTTCTTAAGACTACTCACTGTAGGCAGCTTCTCTATTACTCTGTCTCAATATACTAATGTATCAAATGCAAAAGAAACCAAGAAAACACATCCTAGGATGAATGCTTTATAGGATTCAGCCCCTTTAAATTTACTGTTTTTGCTAATACCAAGCTCAAAATATATTAATTTTCATTATAAAATTCTTATTTTCACTGAGCTTTGGAACCTAAGACAGTTCAGTTAGAATGCCATAAACTTACCTCTAAACAAAACTAGTTATATTTCCATCTTATGGATCTTTTCCCAAAATTTGGTTCACCACAGCAACCTTTCTAGAACCAGCAAAACAGTCTCAGTCAATGTCAACTGGTCAGTTCTGTAACCTCACTTCCAGAGGTATAACCAATAACTGTAAAACAAGTGGAAATTTGGTAAATAAAGCAGGGCGTCCATTCTCATAGGTATCCTAGAGTGTAAAATTGAACCTTAAGAAATCTGGAAGAGATAGGTGGAGATATTTTGTTGAATCTGCTATTACTGTTATGCATATTACAACAAAAGGGCATACAATCTAAATAAGACTTGTGTACATATTGCAAAATTCATACCTGGACCTTCCCTCAAAAGTTGAGGAGTGTTCAGTTCAGTAGTTTGGTCCAGCCAGAAAGGGCAGCACTTTCCATCCTAGATTCAGATACTGGATTTCCCCCACTCACCAATCCCCCACATTTGGAGGGATCCAGTTGCAAGGTTTCACATAAGGTTCCTAATTTTAAGGCACAAAGCTCATGAGCAAAAGTTATATTATAGTAGCTTCCAAGCAAACATATTAAAGAGCACTTTGTTTGTCCTAACATAGCAACATTGGAATGCTACAATCCAACCTTCTACACAAAGGCCAGGCTGTACCAACAAACTGCAGCCAACAAGCAGCTAAATCCGAAGGCAACAGTCTAATACACAAGTTGTGGCCTCTAAGTGTGCAGAATAATGGATAAAATGATTATATATACCCTACACTGTGGCACAAGAACAAACATACATTAGCGTCATGGTAGACCAATTATTTCATTAAGTTGCTTTGGATAAAGAATTGTTATAAATACCCCACTCCCCACTTTTTATATATATATTTTTTTAAATAAAGGAAAGTATTAAAGAATCAAGTTTACTGGAACTGTGTACTGAAATTCTAGGAACTTTTAACAGAATCTTTGTGGGTAGAAAATTTACCCCTCAAACTGTTAGAATATACAGAAGGCCTAGGATCAAATACAAAGCTATGAATAAATCCAACCCCATGTCATATTTTTTCCATAATTGTACCTTTTATTTTTTTTTTTTTAAGTTTCCTACCCTGCAAGTGGGCAGAAGCTCTCTTTTCAAAATAAACAACTTTCATTCTGAAAGCAAAATGTATATGTTCCCAGTTACCCCAAAGAGGCAGAAATAACATTGTAAAAACAGAGAGAGAGAAACATTAGATTAAGTTCACACTTTCTGTCCAGCCCCAAAGCCAAAACACTTAATTCTGAGAGAGGATGGCAAGAGGAGAGGAAAAGGAGAAAACATTTTTCATCAACTAAAAAGAAACCTAGTACCACCACAGGTCTGAGATTTGCCAGAAGGCTCACTCCTGCAGATGTTGTAAGGAGCATGAAACCGATGTTCTGGTCATGTCTAGCCAAAATCTTCCATTTACAGAATATTTTCCCTTTGGAAAAGCCTAACATATTCCACAAAAAACTAAGTTACCAGAATATTAAATGCTGTACAGTTAACACTGGGCACAACTCCAGGATTTTTTCATAACACCAAGCAAATGACTTCTAAGACTAGAACCATTCCTTTGCTCTGTACCAGAGTTTTAAATAAAGGCGGTTCCTCACCATGTTACACAAAATGTAATGTCACTGCCCAACTTAAGTGCAAGAACGGTAACTTTAAATGAAGACTTGTAGGTTACCGTTGTACAAGTTGTAAACCCACTGCTTAGCATTTTAATTCTGAACTAAAATGTCAAAAGTTGATATAACCATCAAATTGGGAAAAGGCTTCCACCTATTGTTAGAAAGGCCTCTTTACAAGAACAGGTTTAATGAGGTATTTTATTTATATAACAATCTTTATTTCAAAATGATATTTATTATAAAAATGTAAAAATCCAGAAATAGGTCTTTTTCCCTTGGCCTTCACATTCACTGATTTTTATCCCCAAATACTTTTAACTACAATAAAATCTGCCACTTCCAGTTTGATTACAGAGGTGCAAGTGTGCCATAATGGCCGGAAATTCATAAATTCATGGAGAAAGGCAAAAGCTGTGAAGCTAAACTGCATGCAACAGGTTCTACCAGCAACCCCCCCCCCAAAAAAAACAAACAAAAACCAAAACAAACCAAAACAAAAAACAAAAAAAAACAACCCTGAGAAATAAACATGAGTGAAAACAAGAAGTTATCTGCAGGTGTCTGCAGTTTTGTTCAATCATCTTTGTCTTTTGCGCCATGTTTAAGGATGCGTGTAAATTCCATGTAATTGAAATTGCCCTTTTTGTCAATTGGTGCCTCTCTGTATAGCTCATCTACTTCTTCATCTGTAAACCGGTCTCCCATTGTTGTCAGCAACTCTCTCAGGTAATCTTCTTGAATGACCCCTAGAATGCAATATACACGAGGAATCAGGATAGAGAAAATTTTTTACTTCTTCATATGCAAAGATGTGTCAACAGTAGGAAAAACAGTCACGCCAACAGCAATAGATACGTATCTGCCTATTACAGCATACAATAAATGAGTGTACTTGCACCAAGAGACCAGAATGGCTCTTCATGACATTATTAAAACTTCCATAAACTAATCTTCTCAAATTCCAGAGAGGCAGTTGTTCTGATACAATTTACAAGGATTCATGAAAAGAGGGACTGTTTTACAGAGATATAGTACACAGAAGTACAGGCACTTGAAAGAGATTTTAAAATGGAAGAACAAAGACGTTGCTAACTGAGGCAGAAATAAATAAGGACACTGCTGCTCTATTGTGCAATTTGCATTTTTTTAAGGGATTGTATTCTTCTTAACTTTACCTTACAGTGGATGCACAAATACACCTAGTAGTTTCCTCTGCTGACTAAATAGCAGCCATTTGCCTTTTTCATTGCTGTCAAGTTCTGTTGCTAGAGGGAGTTTCATTTGGATACTGAAAATACGTGGCACATGTCCAGGAGGAGGCTTATAACTGAGGAGACCTGCAGATAGCCTGAGTAAATTAAATCAGGAGGCAGGAAAGCTTGCTATGAGGAGTTGGAGGAAGGTGGGACAACTGAAGCTACTTATTTTATGATAAACAGAGATTAGCAGAAGAACACAAGGAAGTTATTAACACAGGGATAAAATAAGAAGTTAAGATGACTTGGATACTGAAAAGCAAGTTAACTTAACATCAATAGATATTACTAGAGCCATTGGTTGACAAATAATCCCAGAGAAATTTAGAAAGTACAAAGAAGTGGAGTGTGGGGAAAAAATGGCAGCAGCAGCTGAGTTCAAAGGATGGGCCACATCCTGATGTCAAGATAAGTAACCTACATTGCCGCAAATGCACAGTAGTTGCCCTGTTAAAGGAAAAAGTATAAGTGATTGAGCTCTAGCTGGAGACAAACCACTCAAACAAACTAGCTGACAGACTGCTACAAGAAGGACTATTAGACTATGCAAGACAGGTGTACACCACAAATGGACACCACAACGATTAAGGACCAGCATGTCAAAAAACAGGTTCTGCAGAAACTGATGCTTTAGAAAGGGACTAGATAACCTCAGTGAGCGGAGATCATCAGAGAAGACCGGAGGACAGAAAGCCAGACAAGCAGAGTGGACCAAAAGACAGACAACCAGTGAGTGATGGACAAGCCTTTGTATGGTGTCTCAATGTTAAAGAGGTTAAACCAATATTCTACATTAAGAACAGTAGGAGAGAACCTTTCAATTATCCACATCCATATTAACAGGGCCAGAGGCTCTCAGGATGGGATCATAGCACTTCACAGACCTGGATCAACAACTGAAGGAGATGACTACACAGATTAGCATCCCAGAACTGGTAGAATATTTAGAGATAAATGAGTGACAGGAGATGGTGTAGGGATTATTTGTCACAAGAGTGCAGGACTTTTTGGTGGTGAAATTCATCTACATGGATCTGAATTCCTCCATCTGAATAGTTCTGTACTGGATTAAAACCCTGAACAGCGCTACCAAACTAGGAAAAGTTTGCGAAGGTAACAGGACTCAAATAGATACTGACTATATACCATAAAGTAGCCTCACTAAGGCAGATGGAATAAAAGAATCAAAACAACTAATTTAGAATGGATCTTGGGGCATACTGTCAGAGACAAAGCAGATATTGGGGAGAACTAAGAGTAGAGGAACAAACTTTACCCATACAACTAGATTGGTTCCCGGTGCTATTCGGACAGATATGGAGAAGTAGTATATACAACTACAATATAGAAGGATATGACATGTTTTTCAGATGGAGACAGAAAAACAAATGGGGAAGAAGATGTGCTATATCAAGTCAGCCTGGGTCACAACTGCATTACTCTAGTTTCACACCACTAAAAACTCCATTCCTTTGTATACTTTCTTGGCATTATTCACCACATGGAGTTACACTGACATAGAACTGAGGTAACAGTAGTTAGTTGACCCAGAACACATACATATGCATGCGGATGGAGACAACTGATAAATGCTGAAAATGGTTCAAGAGAACTATAAGTTTCTTAATAACACATTGTTCAAAGTACAGATCTCAGGAAAAAACAAGTCAAAGGCAACAACACAGTGGTCAAAAATGTATGAAGGAATATTAAAGAACATTTATATATCTTAGTCAATGAAGAAAAATAGGCACAACTTTCAGCAGAAAGGTGTGTTAAATATCAAGAAAAATGAAGTATACAATTAGGCAACGGAGCAAAATGCTAAAGGAGACTGTGGAATCAATTCAAGGTGAGACTAAAACTGATCTATGAGCTGTAGCTCACGAAAGCTTATGCTCAAATAAAGTGGTTAGTCTCCAAGATGCCACTAGTACTCCTTTTCTTTTTGCGAATACAGATTAACATGGCTGCTACTCTGAAACCTTTACAGATAATGATTGTTACTAGCTGGGAGGAGGACTGAACCAGAGGCACCTTTCAAGCCAATTGATAATAAAGATAGAAAGCATGACATTAACAATACTTCTAAGTAAACATTTTCTTTATGTCCTTAATGATATGCTCTCTTTTTTGACATACATACTAAACTGTAAACATAGTGAATCAGAAAGACCACCTGTGGAGAGAAAATAATTCATCTAGGAACAGACTTCCTCTTTTAGAAGAGGATTGAGATATTTCCCTAGGGAGGGAGGGAAGTCAATTAACATCTGAAAAGACCTTAGCAAAGAAGGGCTGTTTATCTAGGCTCCAGCAGGAAGGGGTTATCCCTTGAAAAGGCAAAAGGTGCTAAAAATACAGTTTCAAAATAGGTGTTTGAAATGGGACAATACACTTTGAAAGGCTCAGACTGCACATCCACAGATGAGATTAAAAATGCTACAGCAGACAATTGTGAGATAAGGTCATGTGTAATGACATCGGAGGTATGAAACTGATGTAAATTTCAAAACATGCTAATGAAGGCTTGACCCCAGTTTCCAAAGGGCTTATAGGACTATATTTGCTGAGTATAGTGAGTGCTGTTGAATTCACCCCTTTCTGCTGGATTGTGCTCCAGAATCTCAACTTTCATTAAAAAAAGTTTCTAGACTTGCAGTTTCAAAGATAACTTTGAAACATGAAGAGATTGCAAACCAATACAATGGCATCTGCCTGAGTCAGCAGAAATCTTGAAAAAGTAGCTGAGAGGCGTGACCACCTCATTTCTCTCAACCTGGGTCCCATGGATTTGTGATTCTGCAACAACAGAAATGTCCTTTTTCCAAGACACCAGAAAATTCAGTCGGGGTGATGTAGTCAGAGTGACAAACCAGGAAAAGTGACATTTTGTGTGGACTTAAAGAGGGGACAATATGGTTGGCACCAAGACTAGAGAAGAGATTACAGTAGTTAAGATGCAACAGGAGGGCCTGAACAAGAGCCTTGGATACTGTGTAGATGTATGGGTCTGGAGAGTGGGCCAAGTCAATTACCTTCAAACTAAAGACCTCCCATCTCAGTTACATTTTAAAAGCCACAGAAATTGACGTTTGCCCATCCAGCCTGCTACTTTGGTTGAATTCCTCCTCAGGCAGTTATATCTCATACTCCATTTTGGGGAGTTTGCATATTGCCTAGTTACATGTTCTTCCTTGAAGTCCCATTGTAGGAGACAAATACTGGTATGCAAATACTCATACAGAAACAGACAAGGGGACAATCTTCATCTTCACCCTAACTTTAATATATCAGTTTATCATCACTTGATAGGACATGAAAGTTAGGACACCTGTCCCTGTGTCATACCACATTTTATCAAGATACCAAAATGAGCCTGTTAGCCAAACAAATCCTCACCTATGTAACAAATTTAGATTATACTGTTAGGCTTGAACAGTGGAAAAACCAGAAATCCCAAGAGAGGTGTTTCATCCACTTACCTGTTGCCTCTTCGTCAAAACAAGCAAAAGCATTTCTGATTACATCTTCTGGATCTGTGCCATTTAGTTTTTCTCCAAACATTGTAAGGAACATAGTGAAGTTAATGGGGCCTGGAGCCTCATTCATCATGGCATCTAGGTATGCATCAGTGGGATCCTTACCTACAAGTAAATAAGTCACTTCTTAAAATTAAAGAGCACTGTATGCATTTAGAAGTTAGTCATCTTTCACAACACAGTTCTCACATATTGAAGTTTTAACAAATTCATACTACTAGACTTATTTGGGACAATGGTTTACAAGAAAGTAATAATTTTGTAACTGGAGAACATTACCAAGGGAAGCGAGCATATCATGCAAGTCTTCTTTGTCGATGAAGCCATCTCTGTTCTGATCAATCATGTTGAAGGCCTCTTTGAATTCTTGAATCTGTGACTGATCGAACATTGCAAACACATTGGAGGTTGCACGCTGAGGGCGCTTCTTGGCGGTCTTTGTCTTTGCCCTTTTGCTAGACATGTTGATTATTGGATTCTGGGGGGAGGGGGAAGTAAATACATTGACTAAAATACGAACTTAGAACTTACATAACAGCTGTAATGATGATTTACAGCTAAAGTTTATAGCTAGCTGATTAAAAAAAAATGTTTACCATTCCCCTACTCCTCATCACCAGAACCCTTTTTCTTCATCAGGAATGAAGGGAGAGAAAGAAGAAAAAAATACAAGAAAACAGAACAGCCAGACTTCGAACCAAAAAAAAAAGTCATTATAAGACTTCAGTTTGAAAATGAAAAAATATCAAGCTTGCTTTATGAGAGCAGTCAACATTTTGGGTTTTTTTTGGTTTAAGTTGTACAGTCTGGAAATGATGTGCTAAGTAGTTTAAGCAGTTCCCCAATGCCGTATAATCATTCACAAGTCACTATCACCTCAATATGTTTACAACACAAACCCAACCATAACTCTGTTCTCGTTTTATTCTGAAATAAAAATATGCTGTAGAATGTATCCTATCCAAGATTATTAAATGTACAATGACAATACTGAAGGAATATATTTCCAAGGTGCATCAGTTATAATGGAGCTCAATGGCTTCTAATATGATGGCAGGTTGGTGGAATAGAATAATATTTTTACAAATTGAATAATTGGTTTGATGTTAGAAAACAACCCTGTTTTAGAGTAAGTAGAGTTTGTAAACTCTGAAAACGTTAAGGTTAAAGTTGGATGAGCATGGTAAATAAAGGTGGAGTGAGATCAGAGGTGAAAGTAAGCCCCTACGCCCCTGTACGGCTTACCGGCAAGCAGCAGAGGCGAGTTATATGGGCTCATGGCTCCATCAATATTGAGGGCCCAGAGGCCCGGCTCCACCAATGTTCAGGGCCGGGTCTCCCCGTCTGGTCCCACCTGCTGCCCCCTCACATCTCCCCCGAGTGTCCCCTGGCTCCCCCTTGCTGCCACCGCGTGCCTCCCTGGGTGCCGGAGCAGAGCATGCCTGTCTCTCTCCTGCAGCACCATGCTGCCTCTCTGCATACACTGCTGCCGCAGGGTCCTAGTGCTCCACATCCACTAGTGGCATGGCAGGCTGCCCTCCCCCCTCAGACCCTTTCATTTTCCGGTGGGACCCTCCTCTAGTACAGCCGCCCCCACTGCCCGCAGTCACTGCGCCTGCCCCATGATGGCCAAGGGCCAGCCCCATCCCCCACTCCCAGTGAGGCTACAGTGAGGGGCAGCAGTAGGGGACGAGGTGCACATGTGATGGCAGGCCCCCACCCCCAGCACTCACCACAGGGGAGGCGAGGGAGATTCCTGGACCTGAGAGGGGCCCTAGGAGCACCTGCAGTGACAGTGGTGAGGATGAGTGTGCTGCCGGAGGGGGGGCCCCTACCCCAGAGCTCGCTGCTGCCAGTGGGAAGAGGGCTTGGGGGAGTCCTCCTCTCTGGCTCCAGTCCCAGGGCAGTCTACCTACACCCCAAGCTCATCCCCAGCCCTGCCCCACCCCAGAGCCCATACCCCCAGCCAGAGCCCTCATCCCCCCACACCCCAACCCTCTGCCCTAGCCCAATACCCCAAACCCCTCATCTGCAGCCCCAGCCAGAGCCCTCATCCCCCTGCACCCTAACTCTCTGCCTCAGCCCTGAGCCCCCTTCCACACCCCAAACCCCTCATCCCCAGCCACACCCCACAGCTCTCACCCCTGCACCCCCTCCCATCCCCAAACTCCCTCCCAGAGCCTGCACCCCTCCTGCACCCCAATCCCCTGCCCCAGCCCAGGGCCTTCACCCCAGATCTCCTCCCCAACCCAAACTCCCTCCCAGAGCCTTGGGCAGGTAGGGGGTAGAGTTTGGGGGGGGGGGGGGGGAGGCAGAGTTTGGGCAGAGGCAGGTTCTGGGCACCACCAAAATTTCTACAAACCTGCCACCCCTGCCGGCAAGAGCCAGTGCGCCATACCAGGGCAGACTGGCTTCCCCAGGCAGCAATTTAAAGGGCTTGGGGCTCCCAGCAGCGGCAGGAGGCCCAGGCCCTTTAAACTGCTGCCAGAGCCCTGCTGCCGGAGCCCTGGGGTAGCAGCAGCGGGGCCTGGGTGGCGATTTAAAGGGCCCAGGGCTCCTGCCGCCGCTACCACCCTGGGCCCTTTAAATCGCCGCTGTAGCCCCGCTGCTGCTACCCCAGAGCTCCGGGGGTGATTTAAAGAGCCTGGGGCAGTAGAGGCAGCGATAGCCCCAGGGCCTTTAAATAGCCCTCGGAGCCTCCCGGAGTCCTGGGGTAGGGGCGGCGAGGCTCCGGCAGCCTCTACCACACCGGGCCCTTTAAATAGCTGCCGGAGCCCCGCCGCTGCTACCCCAGGGCTCCAGCAACAGGGCTCCGGGGACGATTTAAAGGGCCCTTGAGGGCAGCGGCAGCCTGAGCCCCGGGCCCTGCTGCTGGACCCCCGGGGCTCCATTGGCAATTTAAAGGATCCAAGGCTCTGCTGTGGTAGTGGCAGCTAGAGCTCCGGGCCCCTTAAATCACCCCCGAGCCTCAGGACTCCCAGCCACCTCTGCAGCTGGGAGCTCAGGGGGTGATTTAAAGGGCCCCAGGCTCCCAGCTGCTGCTACCACAGCCTTAGCCCCTGATTTAAAGGGCCTGGGGATTTAAAGGCCCCCGCCCCCTCCTCAGGAATCCGAGTACCAGCAAGTCCTTTAAATTACTTTCACCCCTGGATGAGATTAAGGATAAATAAGGAATTGGCTGGATACAATAACTGACAGGTTCCAGATCTAACATTTGGAAGTTTTTTTGAAGTTGCAGTATTATTAAAAAGCACATTTTTGGGAGGGAGGGGTAAGTGTAAACTGAATTCCACTGAAACAGTGTCAAGCTATTTTCGTTTAGAATTCTCTCTTCCATGCATGGCCTTAAGTAAGATGCGTTCCAAAGTTTAACTGGGGTGCTATATGGATCTGCAGAAAGGAAGCTCTGCTCCTATAGACCTTGAGGCCCATCAAAGTGAGGGCTTGTCTACAGTGGCTCTTTACTGCACTGCAACTTTCTCGCTCAGGAGTGTGAAAAAACACCCCCCTGAGCGCAGCAAGTTTCAACACTGTAAAGCACCAGTGTAAACATTGCACCAGCTGTTTGACAATTTCCCATTGTCTAATTAGGGGTTATATCTAAAATGAAAGATAGCACAAAAAGGCACAAGAGGAAGCAGTTAAAAATAGTAAATATCTGCGTGCACACCCATTTCTTCTTCCCCATCATGTAACGTTGGCTTGGATTTTCACATGGCTCTATAAAACCCAGTGGCTCTCAAGATAGCTAGGTCCACGTGCTTGCACAGTCTGAATGAGGAGTGGGTCTCTGGTCTGCATTTTACTCACTATCTGAGACTAGGTGGAGCAAATAGAGCACTGATCAGTAGTCTGCCTCTTAAAACGCTCAGCAACTGAACTCCACAGTTCCACAGCAAATAGTAATTTGTGGTGCTATATGAATACATTACTCAAGTTTAAAGCCAGTCAGATCCTAAAAAAACAACACTCAGTTCGGTCGCTGTATTTACATCAATAAAGTGGCACACTAAACCCTATAATAAAAAGCACAGTTCCATTTCAGAAGCAGGTCAAAGTATGCCAATGTCCCACTAATGCCAAAGAACATAAGAGCCATGTAAGTGCCCCATATTCTGTCCCTTACCTTTGAATAATCTCACCCTGTGGTACAACTTCCTAATGCTTGAATTAACTTCTTCTGGAATCAGTGCTTCAGTTCAATGACTAGACCAGGGGTCGGCAACCTTTGAGAAGTGGTGTGCCAAGTCTTCATTAATTTAAGGTTTTGCGTGCCAGTAATAAATTTTACATTTACAGGGGGCCCCCCAACAGAACCCCAGATGGGCAGTGAGCTGAGTGGTGCCAGCAGCCGGAACCCAGGCTGGCAGGGGCCGGCGGCCAGAACCCCAGACCGGCAGTAGATGGAACCGCAGACCAGCAGCAGGCTGAGCGGCTCAGCCCGCTGCTGGCCCGGGGCTCTGTCTGCCGGCCCCTGCCAGGCGGGGTCCCGGTCGCTGGCCCGCTCAGCCCGCAGCCAACGCAGGGTTCCGTCCATCCAGGCCAGCAGCGGGCTGAGCGGGGCTGACTGCTGGGACCCTGGCTGGCAGCAGAGTGCCACTAAAAGTCAGCCTGTGCCACAGGTTGCCGACCCCTGGACTAGACCCACCACTTTGAATGGGATACTTGTTTTTCCTTTCCTTGTCTTACCTCTTCTATTTTCCGCTCTCTTTTATTCCATTATTTCCCTTCCATCACTGCTCTCTCACTCTTGTCACACCACATTCCCCTACAGCTGCACTGCAGTGTGACGAGCGTAGCAAACTCCTGGGTAGGTAGACACAGTTTATGCAGCCTATTCGGATCCTTCCGGATTGAAAAATGCTACATAACCGAGGCGCAGTGCGAGCGGTTGCACAGCTCAGCATCGCACCAGCGGGGATGGGGATGGGGATTGGGGGGGGGGGGGGGGAGGCTTCCCTGCCATGACTTTCTGCAGCCGTTTCCTGCCAGTCCCTTTCCAGGCCGGAGCTCCCGGGCGCTGACCCGTCTCTCAGACGCTGAGGGGGCTGGCAAGCAATTTCCCTCCGCCCCCTCCCAGCGGTGCCGCAGCTGAAGGGGCAACTGCGCCAGGATGGAAGCGGCCCCCGCTGCGGGCTGTCCGGGCCCCCAGGGGGTGGGCGGCCAGGGCGGGTCGGCCCGAGACGTTTGCGCAGGGCCCCGGGTAACGCCCGCCCCGCGGTTCCCAGCGACAGTCGGGGCAGCAGCGCGTGCCAGCGCCTGGTCCCCGGAAGGAGGGACCCGTGGGCCTCCCCTGGGCGAGGCGGGGCCCGGCCCGGCCCGGGGGTGCGGCGCGGAGACCGGCCCTGAGCTGCTCTCCGCTCCCGGGCGGGGCCCGCCAGAGCCTTGGGGCAGGGACCCCTCGCCCCGCCCGGGCCCTGCGCTGTCACCGGGGCTGCGCGACGCGGCCTCACCTGGCGGCTGCCGTAGAGACTCAGGTCCAATCGGAACTGGCAGAAACTAGGGGCGCTTCTAACTGCCCCAACACTTCCGGAGAGCACGGTCCCGGAGCGAACCACCGCCCGGCCAGTGGGGGGCGACGAGGGACACAGGGGCTAAACCATCAACGAGGAGAGGGCGTCAGAAGGGCCCGGGACGCAACCGCGCCGCACACTGTAGAGAGGGGAGCGCGGCTGCTCTGCAGTGACTCTGCTGTTCACGACCCCCGCCCGGCAGAGATGGTTCGAACCTTAACTCCTCCCCCCCCGCTTATGTGATGGTGCAGTCCTGTGCGCTCACTGCGTTCCACGGGGCGGGGCTAGCGAGGACTCGTGCACAGGTAACCCCGCCCTATAGCGCGCTTGCGCACAACCCCATATAGTCCGCGCAGGAAGGGGGCGGAGCTGTGCTGCCCTGCCGGGCGCGGTAGCGGCCGCACGGGGGCGATGGAGGGTTCCCCGCTTGCTCTGGCGCCCCCTGCAGTTGCAGGGCGGGTGTTGTTGCCAACCTCACCTGTTTAAAACAGAATCATAGAAATGTAAGCCTAGAAGGGGGCTCCATAAATCATTGAGTCCGCCTCCTGCACTGGGGCAGGTTTAAGTATTAAGATTACCAGTGAGAGGCGTTTGTCTAACCTGTTCTTAAAACCCTCCCCTGACAGAGATTCCACAACCTCCCTAGGCAATTTGTTCCAGTTAGGAAGTTTTTCCTAATGTCTAACCTAAATCTCCCTTGCTGCAATTTAAGCCCATAAATTCTTGTCCTGTTCTCAGTGGTTAAGGAGAACAATTTATCACACTCCTCCTTATGGCAACCTTTTACATGCATGACGGCGATGTCTTGTCATGAGTCAGCCCTCCCTGCCAAATCAGGAGACTGGCTTAAAACCATGAGAGTTGGGTTTTTTTTTTAATAAAGGGAATGGTGGGGGTCTCTTGTTTGCCCATTTGGAGCCCATGAAGGTCACATTTTCAAGTTCAGCTCTGTAACTGCGAGGGGCAGCAGCTGACTCTGTAAGGAAAGTAGTGGAGCCGTTTGGCTACCCAGGCGCTCCCAGGAGCTGCACTCTCAGGAACACACCCACCACAGTTGGCCGCGCAAGGAATGGGTTGGCTCCCACATGGGGTAGTTTCCTACCCTGTAGCTGCCCCACTCCCCCCGGGGGCCCTGGTGGGTGAGGTGACACCAGGGCACACCCTGAACACAGCCAGGCCTCACAGGCTGTACTGGGGGCTGTCCACAGAACCCTGGGGTGCTGCATGCCCCAGCTGCCCTGCTGCTAGGGGCTTGCACCAGCGTCCTTCCTAGGGTTGCCAACTTTCTATTTGCAGAAAACTGAACACCCTGACACGGCCCCACCCCTTCCCTGAGGCCCCACCCCCCCTCACTTCATTTCTCCACCCTCCATTGCTTGCTCTCCCCCACCCTTGCTCAGTCATTCATTTTCATCGGGTTGGGGTGTGAGAGGGGGTGAGGGCTCTGGAGTGGGGCTGGAGATTGTGAAAGTAGAATGAATTATATTGAAATTATAATTCATTAAAGAAATGCTGCTTGAAGGGTTTGTTGAAATATAGTTGTCAGGAAGAGAAACATTAAGGAGTGTGAGACAATGGGTCCTCAAACTAATTAACTTAGAGCTCCTACTGAGCTAGGAGATTGGTAAATGTTAGTATGCAAATAAGATATGTATGTATATTTGTCAGTTTCTGCTTTCTTTTGTCTCTTATGTTAAATTGGCTTTGGCTTAGCTGTATAAATAGGTTATCTTGGGCCTCAGAGAGGGGCTCACATCTGGGTGCATTAGCAAGGCGCTTTGCTAATAAACAGAGTGGTCTGACAAATTATGTGAGTCCTGAATCTGACTTTGACAATTTGGAGGTTCCACCGAGATGACAACCGTCTTCACTGGGGCCGTGTGACTCCTGACTGTTCTTAGGATGGCCGTGGCAAGCCGGCACCTGGGCATTTGGCCCGAGCGGTCCTCCACCAGAATGGAAGGGTGCATGACCACTGTGAAGTCTACACCATTGAACCTGTTGGTTCCCACTCTGTTCTGGTAGGGATCCCAGGATCTGACATCAGGAATCTGGTCAGGTAATTATTTCTATGTTTTGTCCAGACTGAGGACTGTCTTGTCTCTGTGTCTATCCATCCTCCCTGTGGTGTGTTTGAGTCTGGGCGCCGTCTCCGTCTGGGGATCGGCTGACCAAAGGGTTCCTGTCCCCACGGTCTGAATGAGTGAAATCTGCACAATCGCACCTGCACCGCGCCTTGGGTAAAACCCTTGGTGTGAAAGCAAGGGCGATTGAGGCAGTAGCCTGTGGGCTCCTTTTGTGTGTTGCACCGGGCATCGCTCTGATGAACGCGACTTTCCTTCTTGTGTGATTGGTGTGTAAAGTCCTCCTGTATGGGTAACCAGATGTCTAAGTCGGGACAGTTCCCTAAAGGAACGCCGGCTCAGTTTATGTATTTTAGGAAGAGTCCGGACTCCTGTAAATTTCTGGAAAAATGGTCTAGGCTAAGGGGGTCAGGTAGAGTGACTACTACCAGCTCTACGCTTCTGTCCCCAGAAGCCTTTACAGCTATTCTGAGGGAAAATGGGCCCTTTTCCCACAGAAATGATCTATAAGGGACTGCTGCAGGTAGCAGGCAGAGAGAGAATCTGATAAAAATTGTTTGACTATTGGGTAATTTAATCAAAATCACTAAAGAATGTAAGGGTGTTCTATTGGAACTTAACTGCCTCAAATGTATAAAGGGAATGTAAGATGTAAAAAAAAAAACAGAGCAGTGTGGAAAGGATGTTAGGGAAAGAAAAAGTGTATGTATCTGTCTGTGTGTGTGTAAATATGTAAAGTTCTAAGGACCAGTTGGTTTTGGTTTTGTTTTAAATAATGCCACTAAAAATCCATTTGACTCTTTAATTCAAAGTTGCAAAACTGACAGACCTTTTTGCTAGACACAGGTAATTAGTGTTGTTTGGCTTTGGGATTTGGCATTTAACCCTTAAAAGGTAACTCAATGCTTTACAAAATTTAAAATGTTTTTAAGTTGTGGCTGCAGCAGGGCAGTCAAAATCAGGAGAATAGAAAAAAAAATTCTGGATTCTTTTTGTTTGTTTGTTTGTTTGTTTTTTGTTTGTTTTTTGTAACAAAATAGCAGATGAGAGTTGTAGTAAAAAAAAAAATTAAAAAAAGACAATGCCCTTCTGAAGCAACAGCAGGGGTGAAGTGCACAAAACAAAAAGAAGCAATGTTAGAAACACTGAGTCTTAAAATGGCTCTGAGTAATCAGACTGTCACTTTGATAAAGCTACATGAAAACTCTGTAAGCAAAACAATAAATAGCTACACCTTATGTAAAAATGGATCTGGATAATGTTATAGAAGTTAAATTATGGAAGGAATGTGCATTTGCCCCAGAACATGTGCAGGGTATATTGTAGAAGGGGCAAAAGAAATGCAAACATACCATGCTACTTAATTAAAATGCTGTTAGGGCTCCAAAGGGAGCCACAATAGGTTGGGTTTTCTTTTTCAGATTGCTGTGTGTTTTGGAAGCAGAAGTTAAAAGTAATCAAAACTCTGGTGAAAGTTGATTGTGTCCCTTTTAAGATAGTCTCTGAGCTGCTGATGGCTTTAAATCCAAAAGCAGGAAGTATCTGTGAAAATGCAAATTACCTAAATGATAAAGGAAGGAAAGAACTAGCAGCACAAAGGAGCTGCAGATAAAGGACATACCTGGTCAGCAAATTTTCTAAATAAAAGGCATGGGATAACAAGATAATTTTAATAAATTTAATGATAAGTATCCCTGTAACAACGTATAGTGTGTATGATTTTTGGAAAAACCCTTTAAGGTCATATGGTAATGATGCTTCTCAGTTATTACCTGTAAATAAAACTTAAAGCTTAACACAGCAGGAAAAACATTATAAACTTGGTCTGCTATATAAGAAGGAGTACTTGTGGCACCTTAGAGACTAACCAATTTATTTGAGCATGAGCTTTCGTGAGCTACACAAGTGAGCTGTAGCTCACGAAAGCTCATGCTCAGATAAATTGGTTAGTCTCTAAGGTGCCACAAGTACTCCTTTTCTTTTTGCAAAGACAGACTAACACGGCTGTTACTCTGAAACCTGTATAAGAAGGAAAACTCAGGTATTTAATGACTAAACAGTGGGATAATTTCCCCATAACCCTTAAAAGATAAAAGCCATTGAAACCTGGCCTGCCTAAAGAACAAAAACAGGAAAATGTGGGGGCAATTTCTCTGTTTTTCCTGCAATTAGCAAGGAAATTTGTAAAAGAAAGTGGTATTATTATTAAGCAATAATCTGTCCCCACCAGGGGGGTGGAAATTGTTTCTTTTGTTTTTAGACTCTACAAGCAAGCTGGCGCCAGCGGAAGAATAACTCAGAATACCATGGATCTATGTTTTGTGTTGTTTGTCTGTGGTGTTTGTCTTGTTGCTAGCATTGCTGTGTTTTAATGAACAGAAAACCTCATGACATGGGTGGGGGATGGCTTCAAAAGGCTGACCTTGGGGGAACGGGGGGAAGATGTGTATGGGAATGCAAAAGGCTAACTCAGGAGAATCCCAAAATTCAGTGGCCACTGTTAGGATCTTGGGACAAAGACCGAGTAGACATCTTAAAAGACAAACTTGGCCAACCTACAACTAAATTGGCAAAAGGAGAGGTTGATTGTTTCATGCTGTGGTGGGAAGAGGCAAATCATATGTGGACAGAATCAAAACTTGCCTCTCTCAAAGACTCTGGCTTCTATCCCACCAGATGCAACTCATTTTACTGTTGTTGATTTGTGCTCCGCTTTCTTTACTCTCCAGGGTCACCCTGACTCCCAGTTCCTGTTTGCCTTTTCTTACAAGGGGCAACAGTACACATGGACCACACTGCCCCAGGGGTATACTGAAAGCCCATCATATTTTTCCCAAGCATTAGCCCAAGACCTTGCTGACCTTGTTTGCCTGTCCAGGTCCACACTAGTCCGATATGTAGATGATCTATGCCTCTGTTCCCCTTCATTATCTGCCTCTGAAACTGACTCTTTAGTGCTCCTTACTGCCCTAGCAAATAAGGGTCAGAAAGCTTCTCGCTCTAACCTACAACTCTGTCAAGCTTCTGTCACATACCTCGGCTTTCTCCTCTCCCAGGGTTCCTGTGCACTTTCTCTCTGTTGAAAGTCTCTCTTTAGTCTCTTTCTCTCTTTGGTCTCTGCTGTAACTAAGACAGGATGGTGGGCCCCCCATTTTAGCTCTTTTGCAGCCCGCCACTGTGCAGCCTGTACCATTTGCCAAAGCCATAATATTGGTAAACCTGTAAAAGTGGCCCACGGGTTCCGGGGCCTGCCTCAAGCACTGTTCTTGCATTGGCAACTTGATTTTGTACAAATGTCTAAGTGTCAACAATATGAATTTATATTGGTTATGGTATGTTTATTCTCTGGTTGGATTGAAGCCCTTCCTTGTCGCAAGGCTGACTCATTGTCTGTTGCCAAATGTCTGTTAAATCATATTATGCCTGCCAAGGGAATTCCTGCTGTTCTGTCTAGGGATCGGGGTACACATTTTACTGGACAACTTGTTCAACACCTGGACCGTATATTGCGTATCAAACACCTGTTGCACTGTCCCTACCACCCACAGAGTGCAGGTGCAGTTGAAAGACGAAATGGTGTACTTAAGAATAAGCTTGCTGAAATTTGTGACTCTACAGGATTAAGCTGGCCAGTAGCCTTACCATTAGCCCTTATGGACATGAGATCCACTCCATCCCAAAGGCATAAATTAAGTCCCTTTGAAATTGTTATGGGACGCCCTATGCGATCTATGACTACCATTACTCCCGTTCCAGATTTGAACTTGACTCACAGTGTGCTCCTTCAGTATTGCAAGGGACTAATGCAAGCTGTAAGTCACTTCCATTCACAGGTTCGAGTCGCCTGGCCCACGGAACCCACCTCCGATGCTTGCCACAACCTCGAGCCAGGTGATTGGGTCTATGTACGGCGCCATCATCGAAAGCACGCCTTGGAGCCTCGCTGGAAGGGTCCTCATCAGGTACTGCTTACTACACAGACAGCTGTTAAACTATCTGGCATTGCAGCGTGGATACATGCTTCACAGTATAAGAAGGCACCATCCCCAGAGAACCAATCATCACCTCAGGACAATGCAGAGTCAATTTTGACTCCAGAAGAAGACGTAGAGGAACAGTCTGCAAAACCTTACAATCTACGCTCTCATAAGGGTTACCAGAAGCAGACGACAAACAAACAAAACAAAAAAAAAGCAGTAGCGAGCCTAGCGCCTACTCCCTGGTGGGCGTAAAACCGTGACTGCGGTTCCCTCAGTTGAGATTGTCAGAACCAGAAGAGCCTTGCCTCCAACATGCGCCTCTGCCTGTTCCTTGGCTGCTGGTATCTTACAGTTTGGGGAGACCATGATGACAATTCTTTTATCCAGCAGCAGGTGCGGATAGCTCAGACCCTTAATATTTCAAATTGCTGGGTCTGCGCAGCCACATCTCAGCCCACTCTCAAACTGGTGTTCCTGTCCTGGCTATCCCACTCAAGTCCCCAGACCTCACTGGAGGGCCTCGTCCGTTTAACAAAATATGGAACAGCAGTGACACTTGGGAAGCGGTGGGAATAAATGCAACTAAATGGATAAGTGTGGTGGAGGGAAAAGGTCATTGGTGTTGGGTTTGTAATGGGACAGGGCTGGATCTGGGGAAAAGCCGTTGCCTTCAGCATATTGTGGCCAATGGTGTATGGGATTATTCAAACAAAACTAAAAAGTGGCGGGCCGGGTATGGAGATATGAATTTTTTTCTCAACCTGGGATCATGAACCTTCCCTTGAGAACGCCTCCGCAATTTCAGGCGAAAAAGAAGGGACTTAACAGATGCCTAACGGCACATAAATAACATAAGCCCCTTAACCTGGGAAGAGGCCATTGGCAGTTCCTTAATACCATTAGGGGGAGTAATACACCATACAAAAAGGCTCCTAAGGTTACAAGCAGTAGTTGAAATAATGGCAAATGAATCCGGAGAAAGTTTAAGAGCCCTATCCAAAGAAACAGGAGCAATCCAACAGATGGCCCTCCAAAACCATCAGGCATTAGATATAGTGCTGGCGGCAAAAGGAGGGACTTGTGCTCTCATTGGAAAAGACTGCTGTGTGTATATACCAGACAACACCAATGAGGTAACAGATCGTGCTAGCCTCTTAGAACAAATCGCATATCTTCCCCACGAAGAGCCAAGTTCTTTATGGAAGTGGCTAAGTAACCTTTTCAATTTCTCTGGCATAGGAAACTGGTTGTTTCAGGGAGCCCTAACTCTCCTGTTTGGAATCTTAATAATTTTTGTATGTTTTCAGTTACTTTCCTGTTGTATCCAAAATTGTGTCAGGCATGCTACACAGATAGCTGTCCCAAACCAGAGAGCTAATTTGATGATTTTAAATATCACTGATGAACAAAGAGATAAAGAACGCTTGATATGTGGAACCCAGTAATTGTTGGTCATTGCGTTGTGAAAGTAGAATGAATTATATTGAAATTATAATTCATTAAAGAAATGCTACTTGAAGGGTTTGTTGAAATATAGTTGTCAGGAAGAGAAACATTAAGGAGTGTGAGACAATGGGTCCTCAAACTTATTAACTCAGAGCTCCTACTGAGCTAGGAGATTGGTAAACGTTAGTATGCAAATAAGATATGTATGTATATTTGTCAGTTTCTGCTTTCTTTTGTCTCTTATGTTAAATTGGCTTTGGCTTAGCTGTATAAATAGGTTATCTTGGGCCTCAGAGAGGGGCTCACATCTGGGTGCATTAGCAAGGCGCTTTGCTAATAAACAGAGTGGTCTGACAAATTATGTGAGTCCTGAATCTGACTTTGACAAGATGAGGGGAGTTGAGGTGCAGGATGGGGCTCCAGGCTGAAGGTTGGGGCCAAGGAGATTGGAGTGTGGGAGGGAGCTCCAGACTGGGGCAGAGGGTTAGGGTATGGGAGTGGGTACAGGCTCCGGGCAGGGGGTGCGTGCTCCGGAGTGGGGCTAGAAATGATGGGTTCAGGATGCTAGAGGGGGCTCCGGGCTGGGGTATGGGAGGGGTGAGGGCTCCAGATGGGGCTGCAGGCTCTGTGGTGGTGCCGGGGATGAGGGTTTGGGGTGCAGGAGGGGGCTCAGGGCTGGGGGTTAGAGTGTGGGAGGGAGTGCGGCATTCAGGCTTTAGGCAGTGCTGACCTCAGGCGGTTCCCAGGAAGCTGCCAGTATCTTCCTCTGGCTCCTAGGCAGAGGCGAGGCCAGGTGGCTCTAAGCCAGGGGTCAGCAACCTATGGCACGCGTGCTAAAGTTGGCATGCAAGCTGATTTTCAGTGGCACACTGCTGCCGGCCTGGGGTTCCGTCCGCCAGCCCACTGCCAACCAGGGTTCCCTCTGCTGGCACCGCTCAGCCCGCTGCTGGCCTGGGGTACCGGCCACCGGCCCGGGGCTCTGCTCCTTGCCTCGGCCTGGCGCTCTGCAGCTGCCCCCAGCTGTGGCCCGCTGTCCCCAGCCTGGGGTAGTGTTGGATGCAGACAGGGGCAAGGGGGGTGCAGTGCAGCACCCCCACCTTAAAAATTGTTCCAGCGGCACTGGGATATTTTTAAGTCCTGATTTGCTGCTTATACCATGCCATGTGGAACAGCGCACTATGTTTGACGTTGTGGTTGCCATCTGTCACGATTATTTTTTTCCACTGTGAGTTGAGGGGTACCTTTGACAAAATGTCAGCTCCTAAGAAAGCAAAGTTAGATGTCTGTTCATTTCCGCCTTCTTGTACAGACACATTTGGATTTATTCAAAAGAAGGACCTCTTTTGTTTGTGCTTTCTGTTGTGAAAGTGTTTGTTGCACATCAAGTGTTCAACGACATTTTGAAACAAAGGATGAGAAAACCTTTCTTCATGAAGCAGTCAAGACTGAATCGATCAAAAAGGCAGTGGCAGGATATGAGAAGCAAAGCAATGTTTTTAAATGCTCAAGTGTAAGTAAAAATCAAGATACAGAAGGAAGTTACAAGATTGCATGGTGCACTGCAAAAAACGGAAAGCCGTTTATATATTGGGAATATATAAAATGCTTTTCTCGGCAGTTTGGAGGTATTGTTCAATGATTTGCCAAATAAAGATACGATTGTATCTGGAATAAAAGAACTGCCTCTCTCTGCCAGAACAGTTGAGGGACGCATAAGCGAAATAGCAGAAAACATTAATGAAAAGCAGACGACTGCATTAAAAGACTCATAGACTCATAGATATTAAGGTCAGAAGGGACCATTATGATCATCTAGTCTGACCTCCTGCACAATGCAGGCCACATAATCTCACCCACTCATTCCTGCAATAAACCTCTCACCTATGTCTCAGCTATTGAAGTCCTCAAATCATGGTTTAAAGACTTCAAGGGGCAGAGAATCCTCCAGCAAGTGACCTTTGCCCCAGGAAAGAATTCTCTGTAGTAACTCAGATCCCACCACATCTAATATCCCATCACAGGCCATTGCGTCTATTTACCATGAATAGTTAAAGATCAGTTAATTGCCAAAATCATGTTAACCCATCATACCATCTCCTCCATAAACTTATCAAGTTTAATCTTGAAGCCAGATAGGTCTTTTGCCCCCACTGCCTTTGAAGGCTATTCCAGAACTTCACTCCTCTGATGGTTAGAAACCTTCATCTAATTTCAAGTCTAAACTTCCCGATGGCCAGTTTATATCCATTTGTTCTTGTGTCCACATTGGTACTGAGCTAAAATAATTCCTCTCCCTCTCCAGTATTTATCCCTCTGAGATATTTATAGAGAGCAATCATATCTCCCCTCAACCTTCTTTTGGTTAGGCTAAACAAGCCAAGCTCCTTGAGTCTCCTTTCATAAGACAGGTTTTCCATTTCTCGGATCATCCTAGTATCCCTTCTCTGTACCTGTTCCAGTTTGAATTCATCCACAGCAGTGTTTAGCATTGCAGCTGATGACAGCGTGGATATAAACAACTTTCCATGTTTGGCAGTTGTTGCAAGATATTGTGCTTCAGATGAAATCCAAGAGGAACTTTGTTGCCTAAAACCCCTGCATGGCACAACAAAGGGGGAAGATATAGTGGAAAGTTTTGTAAACCATTCTGAAGAACGAGGAGTTGACATCAGAAAAATATTGTGTGACAACAGATGGTGCGCCTTCCATGGTCGGAAAACAGAAGGGATTTGTAAAGTTACTTGAAGATCAAATTGGCCACCCGACAGTTAAATTTGACTGTATCATCCATCAAGAAAACCTGTGTGCTAAAATTTCTAATTCAGAGCTTAATAATGTGATGAATACAGTGGTGCAAATTGTGAATTTCCTTGTTGCTCGATCTGCTTTGACTCACGGACTGTTTCAAGCACTGCTAGAAGAGATGGACAGTGCTTTTAATGACATTCCACTTCACAGCAACATTCAGTGGCTAAGTCGTGGCAAGGTTTTGTTGTGCTTTGTAAACTGTTTTGATGCAATCAAGGCCTTTTTGTTGGAGAAAGCACAAAACTACCCCAAACTGGATGATGACAAATGGGTGTGTAAGCTCATGTTGCTAACTGGCATCACCGCTCACCGAAACTAACTCAACCTCTGTCTCCAGGCTGCTGGGCAAACGGTTCTGGATCCTTATGAAGCCTGGAAGGCATTTGTTGTAAAATTAGCAGTTTTTTCTCGGGATATTCGAACTTCGACTTTCCGCTACTTCCAACACATAAAAGAGCTATAGACACGTTGCACTGTCAGTGTCGATGAGATTGGAATGTACATGCAAGAACTGGAATAGGAATTTTCTGACGGATTACAAGCTTTCCAGCAATTTGGCCCAATGCTTTCTTTTCTAATTAAACCTGAAAAATTCAACAAAAGCGACTTGGATTTGTCTGTATTTCAATGGATGGGTGTTGAAGATTTCAAAATGCAGCTCATTCAGTTAAAAAGCTCAGAATTGTGGGCATCAAAGTTTTTGGAGATCTGTGGGAGTGCACTTGAAGATACCAAGAGAGATCATGGGGCCTCTATTCTGACCTGCTCGACGTCCCTGCCAGTGAAATTTTACTGTTTGAAGAAAATTGCATTTGCAATGCTTTCAGCATTTGGATCCACATACCTGTGTGAACAGGTATTTTCACACATGAAATCTGTCCTCTGTCCCTCTTGGAGCTGGTTAACAACTGATCACTCAGAAGCCTGTGTGCAGCTTAAAGTATCCAAATACGTGCCAGACATTGGAAAACTCAGCAAGGAAAAGCAAGGGCAAGGATCACATTAAACTGATAAGATCTGCATTTTAATTTAATTTTAAATGAAACTTCTTACACATTTTAAAAACCTTATTTACTTTACATACAACAATAGTTTAGTTATATAATATAGACTTATAGAGAGAGACCTTCTAAAACGTTAAAATGTATTACTGGCACGTGAAACCTTAAATTACAGTGAATAAATGAAGACTTGGCACACCACTTCTGAAAGGTTGCTAACCCCCGCTCTAAGCGCTGTCCCCGGCCACAGGCGCCACCTCTGTAGCTCCCATTGGCCGCAGTTCCCAGCCAATGGCAGCTGTGGAGTCGGCAGTCTGGGCAGGAGCAGCATGCAGAGCCGCCGTGGCAGCCACTATGCCTAGGAGCTGGAGGGAGATGCCAGCAGCTTCCCAGGAGCCACATGGAAGTAGGGCAGACAGGGAGCTTGCCATAGCCCCGCGGTGGGTGACCGACCAGACTTTCAACGGCCCAGACTTTTAATGGAGTCATTAGGGTCCCTTTTTGACTGCGTGTTCCGGTCGGAAACCGGATGCCTGGCAACCCTACCTAGGCCTGCTCTCAGCCTCACACCCTCCGCACAGCAGCCTGAGTGAAGTGACTCAAAGCAGTGCTTGCTGTGACGCGCATGGACAAATGACCACCCGCTGGTGATGCCAAAGGAAAACCTTATAGAAAACTAAGGGAGCCAGATTTTAGTGGTTGGAGGCCAAAACTGAAGTTCAGCAGGATTTACAATTGACCTGCAGAAGAAAAAAAGTGGGGCTGTAACCTTTTTTTGGTTTTATATGTTGTTTAAATGAAGGTGTCCTCAAAAAAATTATGTTTTTCTGTTTTTTTGTTTTACGTTAAAAATTCAGGTCTTATCTACCCTGGAAGTCTTTATGGATGATTAGAGAACTAGCAGATTTATGACATCACAGATACTAGGATAATGAAACCTGATTAGCTGAGAGGACAAGTGGTTTTTATTGTTATTTGGGGTTGTTTGTTTGTTTGTTTGTTTTGTTGGTATGGAAGATAAGACCTCTTTGTTAAAGTCTTTGGTAAAGAGTCAACCTTTCCTCCCTCTTTTCAATTTAAGTGCTGAGGATGATCCCAGTTCACATCTCCCAACAGTGATCCGCAGCATAAACAAGATGATGTTCCTAATATTTCTGAAGTAAAAAATAAGCAGAAACCCCCTTTTTAGGCTAGCTTCATACATCATAAAAGTAACTAACAAAAAGGGCACAAATTCATTTCCCCCCCCCTCTGCACTTGCCTTTATGGAGTTCATGATCCCATTAATGCAGCCCCTTGAAGAAGTGGTAGGATTGGTTCAAATGTAAGTACCCTCCTGAGGCTGAGGACTGAAATGTGGTCAGGGGAAGTTATTAGTCTGGGACCCAAAAGCTTCTGGATTTTTGGAATTTTTCTAATGTGCTCGAGGGCTGGATTAATTTACATTTTACGTATTCAAGTCACAGAGTGTGAGGAGTCTGGGTGTGAGGAAGTTGTAGATGGTTTACAATGTTGAAAATAGGAATAATAAAAAAATGAATTCTGAACCATTGTTATTTTAGAAAAATACATCGCCAGTACCTAGTTATCAGATCTCATTTCCTGCATCTTCTTTCATTTTCATCAGTTGCATTATTAAACTTTTCTCATGACTATATATGACAGCCTATTAAAGTGATAGCTGTAATGGCAGGAAAGGAAGCCTCACTTAATTGTATGGATAAACAGGAAAAGATGATCCATGAATGATTGATAAAGATTCTTTTCATAAATCAGTGTCTTGATATACAATACTTCTCTTTTAGAGAAAAGGAAAAAATGTAAACAGAATGGATTATTGCTAAAATGTCCATTTACATCTCTGATTAGGTAAAAATTATTTAAGTTGTAGCAACTCTACATACTGAAAATGTTGGCACTCACACACTGTAGAGCACTATATAGTTTCTGGGAAATAAGGTCCCTTCTTTCCCCTTCAAGTACAATCTTAATTTCAGCATCCCAGCATCATAAACCTTTCCATTGTTTCCCATATTGGTATTCAGGAGTACCTACTCTGTGGTCCATTAATCTTTGCAGAACAAGTCAACAGTAATCTTTTTTCAGAGGAACAGCCGTGTTAGTCTGTATTCGCAAAAAGAAAAGGAGTACTTGTGGCACCTTAGAGACTAACCAATTTATTTGAGCATGAGCTTTCGTGAGCTACAGCTCACTTCATCGTCTCTCACCCCTTTTTGTCAGCAAAGCATAGGGATGTGGGGGCCATTGATGGCTACTGTGCAGTTTGGAAAACCCATCTTCTGAAATCTAGCTATTATTTCTGGAACTTTGCTTATGGAAACCACCCATGACTTTTAAGTTGGTTTCCCCATAATTTCTATCCTTTAATATTTCTATTTTGTATAATTTATTATGCTGCCGGTTGAGCCATGACTCCATTTATTGTTTTTCTACCTCAGTTTTTTGCAATCAAATATTTTGCCTATTACACCTTTTTCATACCAGTGTTAAAGGTAAATATGGATAAAATCTGTGGTCTTAAAAATCTTATAGAAGTAAACAAGTGTATATTGATAAGGACAGGTGTAGCTTAAAGAAGAAACTTAGGCCCTAATCCTGCAAACACTTATGCACATACTTAACTTTCTCTATTATGAAGTAAAAGTTAAGCACATGCACGAATGTTTGCAGATCATGGCCTCTCCTTGTGTCTTGAATCAGTGTTCTATACATATTTGATATTATATATCCAAACAACAGGCAAGAAAACAAAAATTTGGTTGGAGCCAATAGGACTGAAATGTTTTTTTTGTTTGTTTGTTTAAACAATAAAAAGTAAAAAATACTGTAGTGTTTTCATTTAGATTTTCAGGATAAAGATTAGACTATTTTGTTCAATATTTATTGTGAAATGGTGCCCATGAAGCTTTGTTGGTTGGTGGGGCCATTTCAAAATCACACCACTTGTGGGGTGATATAGTGTTGACATTACAAAACATATACTTCATAAATGATTAGCTCACAAACTGGAAGACGTTTCTTATGCTTGCTGTTTCTTTACCTCACCGTTAATTTGCTTTTGTATTTTTACTTAGTATATTTGTCTTTCTTTCCCACTTAACTGCTCCATTTTTACCATTAGAGAAACCAAAGTTGTAAGATAAAAATGGATAATGATGTGGTGTCTGATGAAGTGTTCCTCTCTGGATTTACCTCATCATAGGTTTCTGGCAATACTAAAAGAGAATGCTGCAGGCCAGTTTCAGCCTCCCAGAATGGCACACTGAATCAGGTGTAAACAGGAATAGCACCATTGATTTCAGTGTTGAGGATCTGGCCTGTTAGTCACATTTTCTCCTTTTAATTTATGGTGCTGAACCCAGCCATCTGAAAGCAACCTAAAACTAGTCCTCAGATCTGCAGTAAAACAGATTTCCTCCTCCTTCACTGTATATACAAAACACAAGTACCTCAAAATAATGCTATCACTTCTATGACATCGGTAACTTGTTATAGTGTATTATGATGGATTTAATGTTTGTCTAATATTTTAATGTTGTAAGCACTATATGTATGAATATATTATTAATTCAAGTTCAAAATTAGTAGCAGGAGCAGATGTAGCCTTAAGGAACAAAGATCTTGTGTTCATGCACATAGTCCCAGTAAAAATCAGAGAGAAAGAAATACAGGAAATATTTATCAGCAGTATTATCTTTAAACAGAATGCTTTTCAGATTTTTCCATGAAGCTTTACTGGCTCTTTGAATAGATTGACCTTCATAGATGTAAAGACTCAGAGTAAATCTGTCATATAAAATAAATCATTGCACTTTTCAACAGGACTTCATGGAGAACGGATATGTCAGTGCAGATTTAAGAATCTCCTAAATAAAATGTGTGTCAGTTTGCAAAAGACCGGAACAACCATTCAGCAGAAACTTAGTTTGGTGTGGAATATGTAGACCATTATATAGGAGCACTATGGGAGAATTCAAAGTAGGTTAAGCTGGTATCTTCCAAGTTTTTTGACTCCTTACACAATGCTAAACCCAAATTGTCAGTGTTTCAAACTCTGCTTCAGGGACTGAACAAGTTATTTTTTATTTTTGGAAGTGGATTAGTAATGACATCCTCATGACCCCAGGAATCCAACTTCAGCTGTTTAGACATTCCTGGCTAGCTTGCTACAAATGCATCTGATGCTCTTATATGGTCTCTTCGCTGCCTGTGTTGATAACCTTGCCTTGGGATGGTATTGTGCCCGCTTGCAGGCTGGTCAGTCTCTTTCATTACAGCGTGGGTACTAGGCAAACTTTAACTCAGAAGGGAAGCATGAGTAGTACAGCAACATCTCTGGAAGTTCCTCATCAGTGACAAATGTCTTCCTGATGAGATGCTTACAGATTGTATATACAAAATTTTATGAACACTGTAAGAAAGGGAGGCATAAAAGGCATAAGCAACAAAACCATTGTTTTGCAATGGGCTCCAGAAAATTCAGAGCAGCAGTTTGTCGAAATGCAGGTTATATGAGAACATTGGCTACCAGGCCTTTATATTAAGAAGACCCATGATAGAGAATGGTATCAGAGGAATATTCATCACAGCACAAGAGAACCTACAGCACAAGTTCTGCTCTTTATGAAGTGGGCAAACATACCAGGTGGAGGTGGATGATGTGCTTTTCAGTTTGATATAAAGAACCTTGACAGATACTAATTCTAAGGCAGTGGTTTCCAAAATCTTGGTTGATAGAATGAGATAAATCCATAGGCTCCTTACCTACTTGTTGCCAAATGGAACATATCAGGAGCTAAGGTGTAGAATAAATATGAAATTAAAGAATTAGAGTTAGCTGAAGTTTGGTTAAGGAAATATAGGTGTTGTAAAGAAAGGCTATTGCTAGCAAGTAGATGGAAGGCCTTGAAAATAATGTTTAATGCCAGAAGGAATGGAGTAGGGAGGATGTCTGGTTCAAAGAATAATTAATGAGACAAGGAAAATTTTAAAAAGGCCTCTGACTGCTAGCAGTGACTGTAGCTGGTTTTAAATAAGAAAAAAATCTGTCTTAAAAGGAGCCACCAAGGATCTTCCTACCCATATTATCTTAAAAGTAAAGACTACGTGAACGCAAATGCAATGAAAAAGCTGTTGGTCAGCAAGAAGGGAAAGAGATAAGAAAGGAAGGCCTTGGAGAAGGGAAAGTAGCAAGGATAAGTTGCTTTGGACTGGATTTCTGCTAAAGCTTGGAAGTTAGCAAAGGGTATAGAACCATGACTCTGAAGGTTCTTTGAGAGACCCAACCCGATCGTGCTGGAGCACACCAGAATAAGATCTTTTCCTAGGTCTAGCCTATTTGTAAGTATACTGATCACATGCTTATGAATATTTTGTTACTGTACTGGGTATAGTGACTGCTTATTTTTAGGCTATGAGCATGTTTAGCGCAATTGTATGAAATACTATTTAGCCTTTGGAATTCATGGTTAAATTAGTGTGTGATGGTCTCCCAAATTAATATTATTAATTCAAACATAAGGTATGAGGGATTTGGATATTGGGAGGTCCATCATATGACAAGTTTTAAGACCCACTGCTAAGAAAGACACCCATTATTATATGTGGCAGAGAAAAGTCATGTAGAAGAAAACAGATCTGGATCTCAACTCACTTTTCTCATAGAATATCAGGATTGGAAGGGATCTCAGGAGGTCACCTAGTCCAACCTGCTGCTCAAAGCAGGACCAATCCCCAATTTTTGCCCCAAATCCCTAAATGGCCCCTCAAGGATTGAACTCAGAACCCTGGGTGTAGCAGGCCAATGCTCAAACCACTGAGCTATCCCTCCCCCCTAGGGTGAGCCTCCACATCCACGAACAACCAAAAGCATAATGAAGTCTATAGTTTGTGAAGTTATATGCATTATATATTTATTTACACCCAGATAGTTGTTTAAATGTGAAAGGATGATGCCCTAGTCAAGGTTGTTGGGTATTTTTTATTATTTAGTTTTAATGTTACAAAACACTTTTTAAATATGTGTTTTCTGCTGTTGTTTCTTAAAGGTCTAAGTGATTGTTTCCCCTAACTGCAACATCCCTATCAGGGTGTTGTAGGAAAGAATTTATTGCATATTTGGCAAATGGCTTTTCAAAAATGTGCTGCTACTGAGGTCTTACTGATATTCCAACAGGGTGTGCCATAGCAACTACGCAGAGGAGCGCTGGGACAATTGGAAACCAGCTACTGGGGAGGAGGAGTTGGCTGGATGGTCTGGAACGGCAACATTGTTGTTAAAGGACAAAGACTATCCAGCTAGGTAGGAAACACCAAACCAAACCCAGAACAATCAAGAAAAGCAATGAATACGGGCAAACTGCCAGTTACAACTTGGATAAAAATACACTAGGAAATGTAGAAATAACTGGTTTTAATTAAAGCATAGAGGGGGAAAAAGACCACCCAGAAAAATTTGAGGCAAAACTGTTGAATGTTATTTTAAACTACAGGTTTCAGAGTAACAGCCGTGTTAGTCTGTCTTTGCAAAAAGAAAAGGAGTACTTGTGGCACCTTAGAGACTAACCAATTTATTTGAGCATGAGCTTTCGTGAGCTACAGCTCACTTCATCGGATGCATACCGTGGAAACTGCAGCAGACTTTATATACACACAGAGAATATGAAACAATACCTCCTTCCACCCCACTGTCCTGCTGGTAATAGCTTATCTAAAGTGATCATCAAGTTGGGCCATTTCCGGCACAAATCCAGGTTCTCTCACCCTCCACCCCCCCACACAAATTCATTCTCCTGCTGGTGATAGCCCATCCAAAGTGACAACTCTCTACACAATGTGCATGATAATCAAGTTGGGCCATTTCCTGCACAAATCCAGGTTCTCTCACCCCCCTCCCAAAAACCACACACACAAACTCACTATCCTGCTGGTAATAGCTCATCCAAAGTGACCACTCTCCCTACAATGTGCATGATAATCAAGGTGGGCCATTTCCAGCACAAATCCAGGTTCTCTCAGCCCCCCACCCCCATACAGACACAAACTCACTCTCCTGCTGGTAACAGCTCATCCAAACTGACCACTCTCCAAGTTTAAATCCAAGTTAAACCAGAACATCTGGGGGGGGGGGGGGTTAAGAAAAAACAAGGGGAAATAAACTACGTATTTTACAAAAAAGAAACAGATCATCTCCAGGAATTGCCATGCTAGAAACACCAACAATATTAGAAAAAGGAATCTCTACATTATATGAAACAGCAACTGTGGACATACATTATTTCACAGTGCCATGCTCATCTTAAAACGTTCCCCTTCCCCACTTAAAAACCCTTAGCAAGAATAAGGTTTTAGAGCAGTAGTTCTCAAACTTCTGTACTGGTCACCCTTTCACATAGGAAGCCTCTGAGTGTGACCCCCCCTAAAAATTAAACACTTTTAAAATATATTTAACACCATTATAAATGCTGGAGGCAAAGCAGGATTTGGGGTGGAGACTGACAGCTCATGACCCCTAATGTAATAACCTTGCAACCCCCTGAGGGGTCCCAACCCCCTATTTGAGAACCCCTGCTTTAGAGGAAGTGGAATACCAAGAAGAGTAAGTACTTCTGTCCAGAGCTCCTGCAAGTAGTAAGAGGGCAGTACTATACTTCTACACTCAAGTGTCCCACCCTGCCTCAGACATGAGAGGCCAACAGTGGAAAGAAAACCTATTGACACTTTAAGGATTTCACCCGTCACAGACTTGAGGAGGTAGGCAGAAGGGTGCAGAAGTGTACTGGCTCCCATGCATACAAGGAGCGGAGTGGGAAAGACAAGAGACTAGTCTGCAGAGGAAAGAAAAATCTTCCACTTTCTGGAATTAAGAGTAGAAGCAGAGTTTTTGGGCCTTGCTGTGAGCATCATGTGTCCCCCTTTTTGGGGAATGGGAAGAAATTTTTCTCTCAGTGCCAGGTTGGGCTGGGTAGATAGGCGTTTTCGGGTTCCCCTTAGCTGCCCCATGAGTCAGTGGATAGATTAGGTTGTAAAACTATTTTATTGCAACTTGGCAGGTGACCTGTGCACATAAGCATTCAATAGGAGTCTGGTTCCCAGATAAATCAGAATTGGAAGTGGATTAGGAGAATGAAGACATCTCCTACAGAAACTGAAAAAGGGTGTTAGGGTTCCTAATGTCTGACATCAAGGAGACAACCCTGTCATTCCCACTCCCCTAACCCTCATACAAGGGGAGTGCAATGGGATTCCACAAACAGTCCTGGGACCAGGTTAATGAAGTAGGGGACTGGCAGCAGATTGAAATCCATTCCAACTGGTGGCTAAGGAAAGATGACCTGCAAGAAGGTGGGGGCTGTGTACGGGCAAGAAATGTAATAAATGATTAACTATTTGCATCCTACTTTTTAGAACATGACAACAGCACATGTACTTAATTGATAAGGGTCATAATTAAAATTCATCACATAACATTAGCACAATTGTTTAAGAATGTGTAGCTGAAGAAAAAGTGAGTTCTAATCATGCTGCGAAGCTGTACATGAAATCAAGGGGCCTGTATAGCAACAATATATCGTTTTTAAAATGCAGTCATTCAGTAGTGGTAGTGTAGACATCTCAGTCTAGAACAAGTTATTGGCGGCGGGAGAGGATGCAAGTAGGCACAATGGAAATATAAATATGTCCCCTCCTACTTGAATCATCAGCATCATGCTTGTCTTATCTTCTGTATTCCTGTTCTCCAAGTTACAATTTTCCAAACGCTCTCACCCTTGTAATAAAGGAAAATAAATAAGGGCTAATCAGCATGCACACACAAAAATCATGAAAGCTGTTTACATCAGCAGCACAATTCAGGGAAGAAAGAATTGGTTGCTGCCCAACTGCAATAGTCTTCCCCACCCATTCTGCTTACGCCTACACCAGCCAGACTCCCCTTCAGAGACTAAAGCCATTAGTTGTGAGTGTTAACATTTAGGTACCAGTATTTTTCACAATATTATAAAATTGAATATCCCTGCTCACTTAAGTGTGAAGAGACAGTACTTAATGCAAATGTTTTATAAACTGTAAACTCACTGTAACATCTTGAGTCTTACCCTGATATAAAGACTAGGTACATATGCTTTTAAAAATGACATTTAGTAACAAGAAAATGTCACTTCACAAAACAGTTTGAGATATTTTATTTATATAGCAATCTTTATTTCAAAAGGACATTTTTATTACAAAAATGTAAAAATCCAGCTAAACCAGAAACATTGAGACTTTTTTCCTGGGCCTTCAAATTCATTGATCTTTGTCCCCAGATTCTTTTCACTACAATATCATCCCCCCACATCCAGTCTGATTATACAGGTGCAAATATGCCAGAATGGCCTGGAATAGATAAATATACTGAGAAAGGCAAAAGCTTCAAAAAGGTAGATGCATGCAACAGGTTCTACCAGGAAAAAACCCTCAAAAATAAACACAAGTGAAAACTAGAGCTAGCTGCAGGTGTCTGATATTTTGTTCAATCATCCTTGTCTTTTGCTCCATGTTTAAGGATACGTGTGAATTCAATGTAATTGAAATTTCCCTTTTTGTCAATTGGTGCCTCTCTGTACAGCTCATCTACTTCTTCATCTGTAAATCTATCTCCCATTGTCGTCAGCAGCTCTCTCAGATAATCTTCTTGAATGAACCCTGGAATATAATGTGTACAGCGAATCAGGATAAACCAAAAAGAGTTTTCTTACTGGATCTTCAAAGAGAAAAAATTTGTAGTTTGGAGTTAAGTAATCACACATATATTGCTTAAGAAAGACAGAATAAATATTTACAAGCCTATTTAAGCATTAACTCCAGGGAGAAGCAAGACACAAAGCTGTCAATATAAGACTGCAGGAGGCCAAAGTTAAATACTGTGGCTGCATTTAATAACAGGGCTGGATTATTTTAATTGCCAAAGATAAAGTGTTTAGTTATGCAAGACAAGATTATATCCAAGTCTTATGCTTCAGAGTCACACTGAAGTGCTACAACAGGATTATGAGAGCCTCTACACCTTCCAGCTCCCTCTGACACTTAAGGTAATGGCCACCATAAGACTTGGATGAATAGCCTGATCTGGTACATTCTGCGTGACAACCTCTCATAGCTTTTTCCACACAATAATCCCAGAACTTCAATGGCAAGAACTGACCTCAAATTGCATCAAAACAGTCTGTCTGGAAAGACATTAAGTTTATATTTTGGTTGAAACAAATAGATTTAAGACAGTCTTAAACATTTCTACATGGAAGTTTTCACTGATTGTATGCTCAGCAGTTTTAAGTAAAAAATGTTTAAGACAAGTGAGTACAATCCAGCTCATATTGAATGGGAGCTGAATCTAGCCTAACTTAAATGTCAAGGCTAAAGACGTGAAGAAATCTTAATATTTCAGATATATTTGTATGTTAGTATCAATTCAATGGCAAATTCTAATCAGAGGTTCCCAAACTTTGACACAGCATGGACTACAGCCTCCCACAATAGGATGTGTGAGCCATATCTCCCCCTCCTATTGGTGATAAACATTGCTATAGCAACAACTTTTTCTTACATAAAAAAATTAGGTATTTTATACATCTTTTTGTTTTCTTTTAAATACAGTTTAACAGGAGGAAATGAGGAGCCAGCAAGTGTTGGAAGTCAACTCTGCAGCTCACCAGCAAGTCTTTTGTGGGCAACTGGTGTTCCATTAACCAATTGAAAACTACTGTTCTAAGCTTTTAAATTTCCTATAATTTTAAGACAGCTCCCAGTCACCACATTTGTTTTTAAATGGCTTTCAGTATTTTGGGTTCTGATAGATGGATTTTAAGCAACTGGATGGGTTTAACAGTCTTTACGCCCAATATTTTAACATTTCTGCCGCAGAGATGATAAAATTACATTAAGTGTTTTTGACACTTGCAAAATAAAATAAAAAAATTAAGTCATGATTATCAGAAAATTGTATACTGGGTATATTCACGGCTTGTCTACCAGCAAGGGTGTAAATTCTAGCGTGCATCAGTGTGTTGTGCACTAACTGGCTCATATGGACCTGCTGATGTGCACTAAAAGTTCCCTAGTCCACATTAATGTAGTCCAGCAGCACTATATTAAATGTGCATAAATGGACCTTTATTACACACCAGAGTTTGCATGGGACAGTTAATGCACAACAAAGGGGTGTGCATTGAGATTTACATCTCTGCAGACATGCGCAAAGGCACCATGTAGACAAGTCCTTAGAAGCCCATAATAACCTCAAATGATCTAATTAAATTCATTATATATTTACAGTCATGGCTGAATAAAAGAAATCCTTTTATTAAAGATTCAAAAGCAGATAACCCAGCATTGATATTTCACCTACTTACCTGTTGCTTCTTCATCAAAGCAAGCAAAAGCATTTCTGATTACATCTTCTGGATCTGTGCCATTTAGTTTTTCTCCAAACATTGTGAGGAACATAGTGAAGTTTATGGGGCCTGGAGCTTCATTCATCATAGCATCTAGGTATTCATCAGTTGGATTCTTTCCTATAATTAAAGTATTCATATTTTTGATAGTCATTATAATATGTTTATTCATCCACCAAATTATATTTGCTAATTTTAAACAGACTAACACCTTTCATAAAGCAGCTCAAAAATGTATAAAAAGTTAACAGCCATGCTCTTGTGATGATTGCAACAGGCACATAGCCATTTTATAATGCTCAGTTAATACAGTGATGGGGGCCACAAATATCAGATAAATAGACATCTGGAGAAATAAACATTACCAAGGGAAGCGAGCATATCATGCAAGTCTTCTTTGTCGATGAAGCCATCTCTGTTCTGATCAATCATGTTGAAGGCCTCTTTGAATTCTTGAATCTGTGACTGATCGAACATTGCAAATACATTGGAGGTTGCACGCTGAGGGCGCTTCTTAGTGGTCTTTGTCTTTGCTCTTTTACTAGACATGATGGCTGTTGGATTCTAGGGGAGAAAAACAGTGACTAAAGTATAGGAAATTAAATTTAAAACAGATGTCTAAGAATTAGAGTTGTATATTAAACTATATCACAGTTCCTTGAAAAAAAGTTTGAATTCTGGATAATGTGCAAAAGGTACATCGATCCACAAATTTACCATCCACCTTTTGTTGTATTTTCTTTTATTAGAAGCTTAACTGTGATTATGTCTACTGGCCCTTTGGGGTTCAGAGGAAAACTCTCCTGGGCTGACAGCAGTCTGCATCAAGCTGGTCCTTGAAAAGATGCCCCCAATACCCATGTCTCTGTACTTCAGCATATATTTGCCTTGCTAAGATGGCAGTTAGAATTATAGCTCACGAAAGCTCATGCTCAAATAAATTGGTTAGTCTCTAAGGTGCCACAAGTACTCCTTTTCTTTTTGCGAATACAGACTAACACGGCTGTTCCTCTGAAACCAGCCTTGTCTGAGTGGGGCCAAGGAGCTCACAAGCTTAGATACCTGGAAAAGGTGATTCTCTTTTACTTTGAAGTTATTTACTTTGTTATATTAGTTGAAGAAGTAAAGACTCAGTCAGTCTGAGACCAGAGATAGAGTGACTCTTAAGTTTTTGTTTGGTTTAGGCAGTTGAGAACAAAAACACAGCATCCCAGGAAAGTTGTGTGTGTGTTAAAGTCCTTTCAGCATCATCAGCTAGAGGGTCTGGTGTATGTTGTGGGGGGTGGGGTGAAGGGGAGGGGGAGAGGAGGAGTCTGGGCTTAGTTGCAAAACAAACAATGACAGGTTTCAGAGTAACAGCCGTGTTAGTCTGTATTCGCAAAAAGAAAAGGAGTACTTGTGGCACCTTAGAGACTAATTTATTTGAGCATGAGCTTTCGTGAGCTACAGCTCACTTCATCGGATGCATACCGTGGAAACTGCAGCAGACTTTATATACACACAGAGAATATGAAACAATACCTCCTCCCACCCCACTGTCCTGCTGGTAATAGCTTGTCTAAAGTGATCATCAAGTTGGGCCATTTCCAGCACAAATCCAGGTTTTCTCACCCTCCACCCCCCCACACAAATTCACTCTCCTGCTGGTGATAGCCCATCCAAAGTGACAACTCTCTACACAATGTGCATGATAATCAAGTTGGGCCATTTCCTGCACAAATCTGTTAGGTAACCAAGAAGTCTGAACTAATACAGCATATCAATAGGTGCATTTTAAACTATGAAATTACTCCATTGAAGGGATACAATCTAGTGCATATTGAAAAGCAAGGTAGTTTCAGATACTACACAAGTCTGTGGATTTACAATATGCTTTAAAAAAAGTCAACCATATTGCAAGTGTGAAATGGGAAACTGATAAAATTGGGGAAACAGTGAAATTGACTACACAAAGTATTTTCAAATGTGCAAGTAAACAAAGAATAACCTCAGATGTTACAACTAACACTTAGTAAGTAAGGTTTCAGAGTAACAGCCGTGTTAGTCTGTATTCGCAAAAAGAAAAGGAGTACTTGTGGCACCTTAGAGACTAACGAATTTATTTGAGCATGAGCTTTCGTGAGCTACAGCTCACTTCATCGGATGCATACCGTGGAAACTGCAGCAGACTTTATATACACACAGAGAATATGAAACAATACCTCCTCCCACCCCACTGTCCTGCTGGTAATAGCTTATCTAAAGTGATCATATTACCAGCAGGACAGTGGGGTGGGAGGAGGTATTGTTTCATATTCTCTGTGTGTATATAAAGTCTGCTGCAGTTTCCACGGTATGCATCCGATGAAGTGAGCTGTAGCTCACGAAAGCTCATGCTCAAATAAATTGGTTAGTCTCTAAGGTGCCACAAGTACTCCTTTTCTTTTTAGTAAGTAAGATAATTCAGACAGAAGTGAAGCTTTAAAGTTTATGGTATCCATTCAGTTGTGATTTAAATATTTACCTTTTAAGCCAGTTTAACAACACCACTGGAACTGATCCACTAGATTGAAATTTAAATACTAAAGTCTCAGTTCTACAACTGGATCTGCATGGGTGGACTTTTGTGCCCATAGGGTATCCTGTTGATTTCAGGCCTGCCCATGCAGCTCTGTCCTCAGAATCAGGGCCTTACTGATTAGTTAAAATGTAAGAATTGTGGGTAAAGAAGATTACATATTTAAAGAAACATCTGTCAAATTAAAAAAAAATTACACTTAGTTGTAACACCTATTATAACAGAGTAACTACCGTTTTCCAGATTATTTACTTTGGGCATTGCATAGCTAGCTCTCTGTATAGTCAATTTCCCTGTTTGCCCCTATGTAGTTAGTTTCATCTGTCACACAGCAATAGGGTAAAGAAACATTTTGGCAACGAACAAAATGATTGTAAAGCCACCAAAATTAGCAGATAAACTCAAGAGTAGGTGTATCCTAAAGCTATTTTTAACTCAGCTCATTTAAAAAAAATAATTTCAAGATGACAGTATCTCATTAACCTATATTACTGTCCATATCAACCCAGATTTGGATTTAATAATTTTATCTCTCACAAAAACTTAAGATATCTTAAAAGTGAACTACAAGGTGCTAACTTAGTGTGCCACAATTCTGCATCATACCCAGACTGGGTTTTGATACATGCCATAAATTTATTTGCTCCTTGATTATGAGCTTCAGGCTAAACACCTGCAATTTAAGAGTCCAAGAAGCTATTACCACCAGCCTATGTTTACATTCAAAACATCCCAGTTTGGCTAATTTACAATATCAAAGGCTGATCTTTAAAACAAGCTACCTCTAAAAGTTAATTGCACCTCTGAAAAGAGGTGATCAATGAGTCACAGAAAATAGTCTCTCAGTGACTCCTTAAACAGATTGCTTATAAAGTGATCTGGGAGATGTCAGTCTATCCAAAATAAAAAAAAGCAATTAAAGGAAGGGTGCAATTTTAGTTCATTTTAAAAGTGAACTGAAGTTAACTAAATACAGTAAACAACTGCAATAGGTGAGCAATCAACATTAAAGTACGCAATTAAGAATCCAGTTAAATCTAAAAGGTCACATCTCTTTGTCAATTAAAAAGTATTTTACCTTGCTTTATATCCAAGAGAGCGAGCGCTTTACCAAGCCTCCAGATGATAAAAAGAGGCCACTGCATAGGTTATAGTCTTCCCAGTATATCTACAAATAGCATTACTGATTTCACCCACTGATTAATTCTCCACTTTTAAAACTTACGTTCCACATACAACATTCTTCTGACATATGAAAAACAAACTGCTATGCTCTGAACTAAAAATAACCAACAAAGCTCAACTGCAAGTAACCCAGCAATGCTCTTCATTACACTTTCACAAAACAGGTTTCAGACTAACAGCCGTGTTAGTCTGTATTTGCAAAAAGAACGGGAGTACTTGTGGCACCTTAGAGACTAACCAATTTATTTGAGCATAAGCTTTCGTGAGCTACAGCTCACTTCATCGGATGCATACTGTGGAAAGTGTAGAAGATCTTTTTATATACACACAAAGCATGAAAAAATACCTCCTCCCACCCCACTCTCCTGCTGGTAATAGCTTATCTAAAGTGATCACTCTCC
Organism: Caretta caretta; assembly: GCF_965140235.1. Classification (NCBI taxonomy): domain Eukaryota; kingdom Metazoa; phylum Chordata; order Testudines; family Cheloniidae; genus Caretta; species Caretta caretta. Next base: position 85,691,866 of record NC_134207.1, on the reverse strand, counting down.
TTACAATGTGTATGTTAATCAAGTTGGGCCATTTCCAGCACAAATCCAGGTTTTCTCACCCCTCCCCCCCACACAAAACAATCTCCCTAAAACAAGTGTTCAGAGTACAATGAAAACAAAATTTCAGATTTAAAGTCAGGAAATCCATTTTATTTCTGAAGTAACACAGCTCACCATAAACCATTAAGCTAATAAGCTAACAATCTGCTTTTGAGACACAAGACTTAAAATCTTAAATTGGACACACTTCAGGTAGCAAGCCAACAACAACTCATCCTTATAATCTGAACCTCTACACAGATTCACAGCTACCCAGAACAGGGTAATGCCCTCAACACTTGTTATAATGACAATCCCCTTAATTATCTGAAGTTCTTCATTGTGCTCTGATAATTGAGACTATACTGTAAGGTAAAGGGCCATCCAAATCAAACATACAGAAGAAGTGACTCCTTGCCAATCTCTCTCCTACAATTCTATTCTTTTGTGCATGTAGAAAAAACAGACTACTGCAGAGATTAGAGGTAAATCCATGGAGAAAAAACACAAACCACAAATACAGTTCAATTTGGAAAAAAATTTACTTCACAATCTTCTATATCTTAATGGGTGGAGGGACAGGAGTAGATTCAATGACAGTAAGGAACCAGGAAATTTGCTACAGGAGATTTAGAGGTGATAGTGGACAGTACATTCAATATGAATTTGCAGTCACATATGGCAGTGGTTTTCAAACTTTTTTTCCCACAGACCACTTGAAAATTGCTGAGGGTCTCGGCAGACCACTTAATGATCTTTCCAAATGTTAACAAGGAGTCTGGTGGCACCTTAAAGACTAACAGATTTGTGGGCATAAGCTTCTGTGGGTAAAACACCACTTCTTCAGATGCATTACCAATTTGGTAATTTTCACTCCATGCATCTGAAGAAGTGGTGTTTTACACACGGAAGCTTATGCTCACATAAAACTAGTCTTTAAGTTAGTTAGTCTTTAAGTTAGTCTTTAAGGTGCCACCAGAATCCTTGTTGTTTTTGTGGATAAAGCTTTCATCCAGACCACATCACACGATCCATTGTCTACAGCCAAGCTCTAAGATACAACCGCATTTGCTCCAATCCCTCAGACAGGGACAAACACCTACAAGATCTCTATCAAGCATTCTTAAAACTACAATACCCAACTGCTGAAGTGAAAAAATAGATTGACAGAGCCAGAAGAGTACCCAGAAGTCACCTGCTACAGGACAGGCCAAACAAAGAAAATAACAGAACGCCACTAGCTGTCATCTTCAGCCCCCAACTAAAACCCCTCCAGCGCATCATCAAAGATTTACAACCTATCCTGAAAAATGATCCCTCACGCTCTCAGATCTTGGGAGACAGGCCAGTCCTCGCTTAGAGACAGCCCCCCAACCTGAAGCAAACACTCACCAGCAACCACATATCACACAATAAAAACACTAATTCAGGAACCTATCCTTGCAACAAAGCCCGATGCCAACTCTGTCCACATATTTATTCAAGTGACACCATCATAGGACCCAATCACATTAGCCATGCCATCAGGCTCGTTCACCTGCACATCTACCAATGTGATATATGCCATCATGTACTAGCAATGCCCCTTTGCCATGTACATTGGCCAAACCGGACAGTCTCTCCGCAAAAAACTAAATGGACACAAATCTGACATCAGGAATCATAACATTCAAAAACCGGTAAGAGAACACTTCAACATCTCTGGCCACTCAGTAAAAGATTTAAGGGTGGCAATTTTGCAACAGAAAAGCTTCAAAAACAGACTCCAACAAGAAACTGCTGAGCTTGAATTAATATGCAAACTAGGTACCATTAACCTGGGTTTGAATAGAGACTGGGAGTGGCTGGGTCATTACACATATTGAATCTATTTCCCTAAGTTAAGTATCCTCACACCTTCTTGTCAACTGTCTAAATGGGCCATCTTGATCATCACTACAAAAGTTATTTTCTCCTGCTGATAATAGCTCATCTTAACTAATTAGCCTCTTACAGTTTGTATGGAAACTTCCACCTTCTCTGTATGTATATATTTTATATATCTTCTTACTATATGTTGCATTCTATGCATCCGATGAAGTGAGCTGTAGCCCGCGAAAGCTTATGGTCTAATAAATTTGTTAGTCTCTAAGGTGCCACAAGTCCTCCTTTTCTTTTTGTAGATAGTTTAGGACGTGGGTGGGCAAACTTTTTGGCCTGAGGGCCACACTGAGGTTCTGAAACTGGACAAAGGGCTGGCTGTGCCTCCCCAAACACCCTGGTCCCCACCCCCTATCCACCCCCTCAGAATCCCTGACCCATCCAACCCCACTCCTCCTTGTCCCCTGACCGCCCCTTCCTGGGACTCCCTGCCCCTAACTGGCCCCACAGGACCCCACCCCCATCCACACCCCTACCCCCTGACAGGCCCCCTGGGGCTCCCACGCCTATCCAACCCCCCCATTCCCCATCCCCTGACTACACCTCCCGCCAGAACCTCCACCCCATCCAACCGCCCCCCTGCTCCCTGACTACCCCCAAGGATCCCCTGCCCCTTATCACACTGGCGGTATAACGAGCTGAGGCTGCAGGGGAGTGGGGACAGTAGGGTAGGGGCCATGGGCTAGCCTCCCCAGCCAGGAGCTCAAGGGCCGGGCAGGACGGTCCTGCGGGCTGGATGTGGCCCCCAGGCCATAGTTTGCCCACCCCTGGTTTAGGAGACTGGGAATAAGTTTTTCATTTCTATAGAACTGGTAGGAATCAAGGAGTAACCAAAAGTTACTGCCTTCTGTTTGCACACTATATTTTAATATGCTCATCACCGTAGTATTTGGGAACGCTACTAAATTAAGATATTATCCTCTCCCATTACTTTCTCAGTGATCAACTTTCAAAACGGCCCTGTTGTAGTGGCCTTGTTCACTGAACTCTTACTCATGTGGGTATTCGCATTGAGATCAGTTTGTTTTATTTCAGAAATTTAAAGAGGATATTTGTCACATTTATTTTGTACAGCCTCCAGTATGTTTAAGAATGGCTCATTAAAAATGTGAAGTCAATGGGAACAGGATCTGACTCAATTTCCTAGGTCAACATAGAGGGTCACAGATTGATTATCTGACCATATATTGGTCTAAAAATTAAGACACCAGTTTAAATATTTTAGAGCGGAAGAATGGTCTGGCAGTAAGGGCACTAGGTTTAGAGCTTGGAAGACCAGGTTCAATTCCCTGTTCCACCATGGACTTCCTGTGTGACCCTGAGCAAGTGATTTAGCCTCTCTGTGCCTCAGTTCCCCGTTTTACAAATAGTAATAGATAACAGTAATTTTCTGCCTCACAGCCGTGTTGTGAGGATAAATACGTTAAAGATTGTGAAGCACACAGACAGTACAGTGATGGGGGCCATATAAGTGCCTTAGCTCAAGATAATAGCTGGACACTTTGTGTGTTAACTATTCAGAAACATATCACACCTCTTCTAAACTTATTTAGCTCTTCTGATTGTTTGACAATGTGGCTGTCCACATGCTAGAAAGTAGAAGTCACAATTAAAATCTCATTATACTGGAGCTTTTCCTTTAGATGAATTGTGATCAAGGATGCACTGCTAAAATATGACCTACAGAACAATCAACTAATATATGTGCTAATCAACTAATATATATATAAATAATATATATCTTAATCTGAGCACACATCCTGCATTTTCACCATTAGCTATTTTGTCAGCTACTCTGGCAATCTTTATACATTTTCCATTGATGAAAAACACGGTATTTCAACCTTGCAATATCATAGGAGAATCATCATCCCAGGCATAAAGTCTACGCACTCACTGAGTGCCATGATAACTGAAATGAGAAAAACTACTTCACTCAGCTTCCAAAAAGAGAGAACAAGAATCACCCCAAGCAAGTTTTGCAAGGCTGATGTATTAAGGCAATTTATGTAGTAAGGTTTAGGTGCCTGCATCTCTTTCCACCCAAGTTATTTCCTGAGTTTCCAAACTGTGTAAATTTCTTATATTGAGAAGTCCAAAGGTAGCTGGGGTCATGCCACATGATACCAGGGACAGGGTAAAATCTATTCTGTTTACAGAGGATGCGGAGCACAAGTTGATAATTTCTCAGCCACCAAACAGTGCGAGCGATTGCAGAGCTCAGCATTACACCAGCTGGTGGCTCCCTGCCATGGGTTTCTGCAGCTGTTTCCTACCAGTCCCTTTCCCTGGGCGCTACCCAGCTCGGACCCATCTCTCGCCAGACTCCTTACAGCTATGGAGCTGCCCAGGGTTCCGCTTCCTCCCAGCGCACTGGCCACCTTGGCCAAAGGCCATGACCCTGAGCTGCACCGAGAGCCCCGAGGCACAGTCCCAGGGCAAGGTGCTACTGTAAAGGCTGTAGTGCAGGGGTGTCAAACACGCAGCCCGCAGGGCTATTTTCTGCGGCCTGCCAGCTCCCTGCGGCACCCCCGCCCCCCCAGCATTTACCTGGGGGGGGGGGGCAGGGGCAGACTCTCTGTCTGCCTGCCCCTGCGCCGCTCCAGGAAGCGGCCAGGACCTGGGGGGTGTGGGGCAGAGGAGTCTGTGTTGCCCTGGCCGCTCCTCCAGGTACCTCCCCCTAAGCTCCCATTGGCTACAGCTCCCTGTTCCCGGCAATGGGAGCTTTGGGGGAGGTACCTGGAGGAGCAGCCAGGGCAACACACAGACTTCTGTGCCCTCCGCCAGGTCCCGGCAGCTTCCCGGAGCAGCATGGGGGCAGGCAGGCAGCCTGCCCTGCCCTGCCCCTGGTGTGTGCCGGGCCGGACCCGCTCCCCGAACACCTCCTGCACCCCAACCCCCTGCCAAACCCCAACCCCCTACCTTGTGCCCCCTACTGCACCCCACACACCTCCTACATCCCAACTCCCTGCCCTGAGCCACCTGCCACACCCTGACCCAAACCCCCTGACATACCATGCACCCCCTCCTGCACCCCCTAGGGGCAGGGAGGGGGGCAGAGTTGGGGTGGGGATTTCAGGGAAGGGGTGGGAAAAGGCAGGGTAGGGCCTCACAGAAGGGGTGGAGTGGGGGCCAGGGCAGCAGGGGGTGGTGGTGGTCAGTGGTGCAGCCCTTGGGCTAATGGACCAGTCCTCATGTGGCCCTCGTGCTCGTTTGAGTTTGAGACCCCTGCTCTAGTGAAACCGGCCCCAGTCTCAGAACCGCCTGACACACATCGCCCGGGCCCATCAGCGGGGCGGCCCTTCCCATCCACGCCCACCGGGCGGGGCAGCCCCGGCAGCCTGCTCCCCGCGCAGGAGGGGCAGCTCAGCCCGGCTGCGACCCACCCACCCACCAACCGCCACTCCACATAGGGGCAGCAACTCTGTCCCCCACCCCTCCTCCCCCCAGCCTGGGGCAGCGGGACTCAGCCCTACCCCTCACTAACAGCCCCCTGCCAGCCAATGCCCACAGGGGCGGCCGGGACGGGCCGGCCTCCCGCCCAGCGCGAGTACTTGGACACTAGACCCAGGCGACCCCGAACCCAGCCCCTCCCCCCGGCCCGCGCCACGCGGCCTCACCTGGCGGCGGCTGTAGCAGAGCCTCAGATCGGAACGGGACTGGGAGAAAGCGGCGGCTGCTCCAGCTGCCTTGGTACTTCCGGAGAGTGCGATCTAGACCGAACCACCGCCCGGCCAGCAAGGGGGGGGGAAGAAGGGACCCGGGCTACACCATCGGCGGGGAGAACGCGCCAGTCAGGCTCCGGGAGCCACCGCAGCGCAGATACCGGGGAGGAAAGTGCGGCTGCTCCGCAGTGAGCCTGCTACTCCCGACCCCCGCCCGAGAGAGTTGGTTCGGACTACACCCCCCCGCCCTCGAGATGTGATGGTGCAGTCCGGTGCGCTCACCGCATTCCACCGTGCGGGGCGGGGCGGGGGAGAGGGAGCTGGTGATGCCCTTGTAAGGGAATCGCAGGGCGTTTCCTGTTTGCCGCTGTTACAACACGCGCGTCGTACGAGTCCCGGCTGAGGCGGAAGCGTCCGCACCCCGAGGTGCAGGCTCCCAAGCCGCCGCGTATGCCCGCTCCGCCGGCTCGAGAAACAGGCAACGGCCTGGGGCGCTTGCGCGATATGCGGCCCACCAGGGAGGAGGCCCCTCGCCCAATTCTCATGGCCGCGCAGTTCCCGAACCCGGACTGCCATGTCTAAGGGGCCCGAGTCCCAACTGGCTCGGAAACGCAGGGTCCCCGGATCCTGGCTACCAGGGACCCCCCACAGCTGTCACCCAGCCACAGACTGTCCCCGGATCCTGGCTACCAGGGACCCCCCCCACCTGCCACCCAACCACAGAGTGTCCCCGGATCCTGGCTACCAGGGACCCCCCCCCACCTGCCACCCAACCACAGAGTGTCCCCGGATCCTAGCTACCAGGGACCCCCCACAGCTGTCACCCAGCCACAGACTGTCCCCGGATCCTGGCTACCAGGGACCCCCCACAGCTGTCACCCAGCCACAGACTGTCCCCGGATCCTGGCTACCAGGGACCCCCCCACCTGCCACCCAACCACAGAGTGTCCCAGAATCCCAGGTGCTAGGAACTCCCCCAGCTGTCACCCAACTGCAGAGTGTTCCAGGAGCCCAACTTCTTGAGACCCTCCAACTGCACCGATCCCTATCTGCCATTGGTAACTGGCTGAGGATCACAACTGTCATGCACAGCTCAGTATTTTCTTGGAGTCTCGCTCATAGTTTCATTAATTTGTTTCACTCACGCTGCTTCTCCCCCTCATTCTGGGGTTCTTTCTGCGAATGTGTCCCCAAGGCATTCTTAAAGGCATATACACTGTTAGGAAATTAATTTCAAAGTGTGCGTCCATGGAATTTAACATTTTCATGCACCAAGTATTCGTGCCAGAAGTGCCTGGAGCAGACCCAACACCACATGACTTGCCCGATCACTCAAAGTAATCAATAGTGATCGAGTGTCAATTCATAGAGTGAAAACCATTTCACCAAGTTGAAATTTTTCATTTCTGATTACTTACGTTACAGTAGTGCCTGGATGTGGTAGTCCATCTTGGGGCCCCACTGGATTAGGCATTGTTCATGCACGCAGTAATGGGCTTGTCTACCTGGGAAGTTATAGGAGTATGCAGACAGTAAGGTGTGAATTTAAACCAATAGTTATGCTAGTGTAGCTCCCTGTGTGGACATGTTTATTCTGGAATGAGTGCCTTTTACTGATTTAGGTTAGGTGGCTTTGAAAGCAAGTTAAACCAAAAAAGGCCACTTATTCTATACTAAGAGTGTCCATAAGAGGAGTTATACCTATAGCAGTTTAACTATAAAGATATAAATATACTGGTATAACTTTTCATGTAGACAAATCCTATTAGTGCCTTCCTCAGAGAGCTTATACAGTGGACTCACATCTTACGTGGGGGTTAGGTTCTAAAGTCAGCGCGTAAGGCGAAAATCACATTTAGTCAAAATTACCCTTGAAAATCCCTTAAATCTCCCATAAAGTACAGTATATTGTACATGGTTTTGTGTATACAACCCTGTACAGTAATATGTATAAATGTATAATGTATACAGTAATGTACAGTATATAATAAAGAGTACATATGACAAATATAATTTTACAGTACTGTATTTTTAATTACAGGGGGGTAATTACAGGGGGTCATCAGGGCTTGATGTCGATCCAGGAGACGGAGGTGACAGAGAACTTGAGTGATAGAGAATGAGTCGTAGATGAAGTGGTTGGCTCTGGTTCAGCTCGAGAAGTTGATTGCGTAGGCTTATCTGCTGCTGGTTGTTTTTCCTTGAAAAACATGGTCATCGGCAACTGTCACTGTTGTCTCTTGAAACATTTATTGTTCAAACATTTATTGATAAGGTGTCAAATCATCTGTAATACTACATGTGATTTTATTTAGAAATTAAATCATTCAAGTGTTTCGCTGCTTGGAACACTTCAGCAAATTTATGAAGATTCCAACTTGCTGGCTCTTCCTGTTTGTCGTCATCATCTTCGTCTTCTATAGACGATTATCAGTTCCTCTAACTCTTCGTTAGTCAATGTTTCTCTGTGGCTCTCAATTAATTCTTCAATTTCTTCCTCAAGGATGTCGACAATCCCATCGCCATCCATTTGCCTGGCCACCTGAACAATGCGTTTCACTTCTTTGTCAATGGTCGGGAAATCCTTAAAATCATTCACACATTCTTTCCATAGGTTTTGCCAACATGCATTGACTGTTTCAGGCTTGATTCTATCCATTGCCTGTTTAATATAAGTGATGCAATCGGCAGTATTGAAGGACTTCCAACACTCCATCACATTAAGATTGGGATCAGCATCCATAGCGCTATGTATCCATGAGAACATAAGCCTCATGTACATGGCCTTGAAACAGCGAATCACGCCTTGGTCGAGAGGTTGGAGGATGGAGGTGTTATTGTGGGGGGAGAAAGACGACTTCAACATCATGATGCACAAACTGGAGTTCTGCAGGGTGGCCAGGAGCATTGTCTACGATCAGCAACACTTTAAAGTCAAGTCCTTTCTCTTTGAGGTACTGCTTGACCTACGGAATGAAACACTTGTGGAACCAATCCAGAAATAATGCTGCTGTCACCCAAGCCTTTTTATTTGATTGCCAGAACACAGGCAGGAGATTTTTGTTCTTACCTTTTAGGGCATGGGGTTTTGCAGCCCTGTAGAGCAAGCCCGGTGTTTAAATGCCCAGCTGCATTGCCACAAAACAACACAGTCACATGGTCTTTAGCTGCTTTGAAGCCAGGGGCTTGTCTTTCTAATTTCAAAATGTAAGTGCGGTTGTGCGTTTTTTTCCAGAATTTTCAGCATTAAAAACTGGTTCTGGAAGATAGCCCTTTTCTTCTATGATTTTCTTTAATTGTTCGGGGTAGGCTTTTGCTGCCTCTTCATTGGCAGATGCAGCTTCACCAGTAGTCTGCACGTTTTTGAGGTTGAAGCAGTTCCTAAAACTGTTAAGCCAACCTTGGCCGGCTTTGAATTCCTTCTCATCAGAAGGCTGTCCCTCTTCGGCAGGAGGTTTGAACAGCGCGTAGAGGCTAAGAGCCTTTTCTCGCAATGTGTTGCCATCGATAGGCACACGATTACGGTTCATGTCTTCCAGCCATAAGTTTAATGCCTTTTCAGTCTTCACTAAAGTCTTATCACGCTCCTGGCTCGTCACCTTAGCAGTTATTGGAGCACTTGATGCCACAGCTTGATGAATTTCTCTCTCTCGAATCTTGATGGCACAGATGCTAGATTTGTTGTGGCCATATTTATGCGCCACATTGTAGACCGACATACCATCTCTCAATAAGTCCAACACAGCCAGTATTTCCTCCAGCATTGGAACAGATCGCTGATTCTTCGGTTGAGCACTAGATGAAGTAGTTGGCTTACATTTAGGGGCCATGTTGTACGAAAAATACATATCTTTAAACAGTAGAATCACACTCAGCGTGGCGAGATGCTCACACTATGAGAGGCACGCGGGAACTGAGACCAACTGAGGGAACAGCAGATTCATGTCTCCCATCTCACGCTTACTCCGGGGCATACGCTCATTGAGTGGAATGGTGGGCGGAATTGCCCGCACTATTTACAGGTATCTTGGTATTTTTTTTTTTTTTTTACTGAGCGTGTATAGTTGAATTTGTGTAAGTTAAATGTGCATATGATGCGACTCACCTGTAGTCTAAATAGACAACACAGACAAAGCAGAGTTTACATTCAGTCGGAGCCCACCGGAGCAGAGCTCTGGTAAATATTTTCAAGCCCATGGAAGGAAGCTAGGGCTCAGGGCTTCAGCACTGTTCACAGCTTCACAGCTTCAGCCCTGGTGCGTGCTGTGAGGACTGAAGCTCTGAGCCCTGGCACCCCCCCCCCTCCTTGCAGGCTAAAGCCCCAAATGGGGGAGGTTCTGGGAAATAATCATTGGGAATTTAAGCCCTGAGACAAAGGATGAAAGAAGGAAGTATTATTCGCATTTTAGCAATAGAGAACTGTGGCTGGAGGATATTAAGTGACCTGCCCAGTGTCATGCAGAAACTTTGTGGCAGAGCTGGGAATTGTACCCAAAAAATAATAAACACATTCAAGGAAATTCTGATCAACTCACAGATATTCCACATGCAGAAAGAGACTGAATTCACTGGCTGTTGAGTTTGGTTTGTTGACTCCTATTTACTTAACAATTCACATTTGTCATGAGCACCTAGATGTCATTCCCTGCTGTAACAGAACATAACTATCTTTTCCATCTCCCATAAAACCACAGTTGTCATGAAACTCTCATTCCCAACTGCCAACAGAACCACAACTGTTATTTCCAAACATCATCTTCATCTGTTACAGAGCTGCAACTGTCTTGCAAGTGTCATGGAATGTCAACTGTCATTCCCAACTGTCAAGGAATAACAAATACCTTCTCAGCTATCATGGAACCTTCGGAATTGTGACACACTGCAGTCCAATGTATAAGCCCATTTCCCGTTACAATTTAAATTTTAATACAATATTCTTCATTTTCTGTCTTGAACTATTTTAGCATTAAAGAGCTGCTGGGTTTCAGTCGTGAGTGAAGCAGCCCCGTAGCTATCTAATACATTTTTATACCTCAAAGGACTCTTCAGAAGCTTAATTATTCAATGTTTGTTAAATGTTTTGATACCACAGTTTTTAAATACATGATTGTATGTATACATAAAAACTTACATACACCATGTCACAAGCAGTGCTGTTGACAAGATTATTTATTGTATTGGTGGTGAAACCTGATAATAGCTCTCACAAGTCCTTTTTGTGTATACCAGAGGGACTGTTTGAGGATTTCTGTAGACCTGCCATGTCTCACACATTGGAAAAATACTTCATTTTGGAGTAATTGTAAGGAGATTTTTAAAGGGAGCTGTCCAATGAAGAAGCATTTTGTTATTTGTTTCAATAAGACTTTAAAGGTATTTCTCTCTGATTTTGAAATCTCTATTCCAATTGTCATAGTTTGTAACCTCCCGCCTTGTTGTGAACCTGGAAACCCACCCCTTCCCCATGCCATCTGTGATGCCGTATGATTGAAATATACCACTAACACAACTGCAACAAATGTTATACAAAGTATGTCATTTAAAGTATCAATGGAAAAGTTACAATCTATCAAATATGATTATCCTATTTGTATGGATGTATCATTTTTGTATCTAAAGTTATGACTACTGACTGTGAACCAGTATTTCAAATGTGTTTGATCCTGGGGTAACACCCACCTGGTCAAAATCTACATAGAAGCCAGACAGCTTTGTGTTGATAACCCATCAAAGGCAATTAACTCTCACAATGGGCCATAGAAAAAACTCATTCTGGCCAGATGGCTCTTCCTGCAGACGCCTTAGCCTATTGTGCCTGTACTTTTCCACAAACTGTTCTGAAGGCTTTGTTTGGGACAGTAAAATTCCATCCACATAAGAGAGGATATAAAATACCCTGGAAACATCTTCATTTCCTGCTTCATTTTTCTAGACTTCTAATAAGGAACGTTTCAGAGTAGCAGCCATGTTAGTCTGTATTCGCAAAAAGAAAAGGAATACTAGTGGCACCTTAGAGACTAACCAATTTATTTGAGCATAAGCTTTCGTGAGCTACAGCTCACTTCATCGGATGCATCCTTTTTTCTAATGAGGAAGGAAGCTCTTAACAAGGACTGATAACCCCCAAGGTGTTTGGGTAATTTCCACAGAAGACTTTTTCAAACTAGCAGTTTATTTCATCACTGCTTCAAAACTGATACAAGAACTTTGCAATGTGTGTGTGTGTAGCAATAGAATAACTGCCAGTTTGGGGTGAGTCTGTGCTATTTCTCAGCATATTCTAAATGCTATCCTCACACAAAAAAATCTGTCAAACTGAATTCAGTGGTGTTTTAAGTATGTCCCTACTTCTATGACCATTTCTAAAATCTTTAATTTGTTAGCATCTCCAAAATTATATTTATTAACATTTTATGATTAAAGATAAAATGGTAATAATATGTATATGAAAAGACATATCAGTAAGGCTGTAATCTGTGTAAAAAATGTACTAGATATGAGTGGCTGTCCCATCTTTATTTTTAACATGATGTGTAATTCTAGTTAGATCAACTACAGAGATGTTAGCCTACTGTTGGGGAACAATTGATTATTAAGGCTCTAACAAACATTACCCTTCAAAAATGCCATGGGTAAAATTACTGAGTAGGCCTTTTAATAATTTACAAACCTGATGGGGTGATGGTAAGCTTTGAGAAAAATTCTCCTGAAAAACCTGTGTTTGAAAAGGACAATAACATGCTGAGATTAAGGGCATGGTAACCCCCATAATGTTCCTGTTAAATAAAATGTAAAGGTTATATAAATGATTAATTTAGGATGATCTGTATGTACATATATATAAAATATGAGGAAAATTGCTGAATGGTAGAAAATAAGGACGATGTATTGTTAATTTAATACTGATGTTATGTTACTGATTTATAAAGACAGAATGGAAAATGAAAAAATTATTAAAGTTTCGTACATGGATAACTGGGTATCTGTAATGTTAAATAATGTGGATTGGTGGAAAGCTAATGAATATGGAAAGGTATAAAATCTAGTTGACAAAGGGGCTGAAGTCAGATAAATACTGAACCAGAAACTAAAGGAATGAGACTGAAATGCTAGAGACTGACACCATAAAGTGCAGGAGGGCTTCCTAGTGCCCCAGAACTCGGCAATTTGAGCCTTTACCTGTTTGTTTATTATCTGGCATAAGTGTATATTCAGAAATCATAAGTGACAATAATTCCGTTTGAAAATTTCTAAATGTGAAAATTGATTAAGCCTAAATTGGGTGGACTCATGACTCAGTCTCCCACCTTACATTCCTTGAAATATACTTGACTTTAGTGCAGAGAAGTTTGCCTCATTGCCAATTACCTTTTGGTAAAAATGATTCATATTAACTATGTGAATTCAGATATTAAAAAATATATATTTTGTGGGGAGAAAAGGGAATTTATTTTATTTAGTGTAATTTAAAAGGACATTAAGGCTTTATACGTGATCCCAGGTATCCTTAGGAAATGCAGAAGGCAACAGGATAGATCCACAAATCCTACCCTTCTGTTCATAATAAATAATACCACCTAGTTCTTATATACCATTTTCCATCAGTAGATCTCCAGGTACTTTAAAAAGTAGGTAAGAATCGTTGTTCCCATTTTACAGTTGGGGAAACTGAGGCAAAAGCACATAAGCAAATTAGGGGTTATTGCTTTCAATGGGAGTTATGTGGTTAATCTGTTTAGGCATTTTTGAAAATCCCATTTGGCACCTATCTGCACCTTAATGCACCTAAACACCTTTGAAAATCTAGCCCAAAATGTCTTGCCAAAATCACCCAGCAGGATAGTGGCAGAGCCAGGTGTTCTGAGGCAAGTCTAATGTTCTGTCAACTAGACCACAGCAGAATGATACCTGAAGAAGTTTGTTCAAGACTTTGTAAACCATTGTTAAATACATAACAGCCTGCAGCAGGCCCTGAGCCTGCAAAGAGTTCTGCATGTGTTTAACTTTACGCATCTGAGTAGCCCCATTGATGCAGAGACGGTATTGCTGACACAGCTGACTTACCCACTTTGTGCAGGATGGGGGCAATTTGAATGGAAGTCCCTTATGTATTGGTCTGTTTGGGGAAAACAATCTGGCTTCCTGGCCTTACACAATCAAGAGTAATTGTTGTGCAATATATTCTCAACAAGTTTCTACATCCTCCACTATAAAGTTATCTTCACCAGGTTACCATTACTTTCCTTATGGTCTCAGTGGGCCACATGGCAATACCTTTTCTCAAATTGATTGTTATCTTATTTCATCAGTAGTCCCATTGAAGTAAATGGCACCTTATGTAGAGCAGTGTTTCTCAACCTATTTACCATTGTGAGTGCCATATGCAGCTCTAAGTGTTATGTAGGCCACATCCACACAATATATTTACTACCTGTATGGCCCTGAGGAGATCACATGGGCTGCAGCTGTGTGCTTATGTTGAGAACCACTGATGTAGAGTTGTTTCAGAGTGAGATGCTACTCAGCATGAGCAAAAATTATTACAGTATGGCCCAACAGTAGCATTAAGTTAATCATCCAAATTTACAGAGAAAATCTGTTGCTGGCATGTGCCTTTTGGGTGAAATCCTGGCCCTATTCAAGTCAATGGCCAGCATTTCACATCCTATCATGAACATGTCCTTTCTAAAAGAATTTTAGCTTATAACTGTTACTATAGGTCCAGACATTTCAAGTCTCACTCATTGGGTGTGACACTCACACGTTCCTAAGCTTATCTCACTCATTTTGAGTAAATATATAAAGATTTAAAATAGTGGTAGTCAGGCACTGAAAGAGACAATAATACAACTGGGGCCTCAGAACTGGGGCATAGGACTTGGAAACCACTTTCCAAACTTGTATACTGTGGTAAACATGGAGATTACAGGCCTCTGTTCAATACCCTGGGAAAGGAGAGAGGAAGCTATGGCGGTGTGAATGCTTAACAGTCAAAAAATATGAGTTTGTCCAAAAAACAAGCAAGTCTTGATTGAAAGTTTGCAGGTTCTGCAAAATACTGTTCAAAATTTAAACCACACTGGACAAACTCATGGCCCTTCATTGTCCTGGTAGCAGCCAAGACTTTTTTTTTTTTTTAAATGTGGCCTTCTCAGTTTCTCATTGCTGTCCAGGGCTTGTCTTAGTGTTACTCCACTCAAATGCTGGAGAAGAAAGTGTTCAGTTTGTTTGAAAGGATAAGACACCATTCAGACCAAACCTTGGACTAGATGAGACACTGTCCTCTATTATCCCAGTGAAGCTGGCAAATCCTGAGCTACCAAAAGAAGTCTGAGCTACCAAAAAAAAAAAAAAAGTTATAAAACCAACAAAGGGGGCCTGTCATAAAAATAAAGGGAAGGGTAACCACCTTTCTGTATACAGTGCTATAAAATCCCTCCTGGGCAGAGGCAAAACCCTTTCACCTGTAAAGGGTTAAGAAGCTAAGACAACCTCGCTGGCACCTGACCAAAATGACCAATGAGGAGACAAGATAATTTTAAAGCTTGGGGGGCGGAAACAAAGGGTCTGTCTGTCTGGTGATGCTTTTGCTGGGAACAGATCAGGAATGCAGCCTTACAACTGTTAGTAAGTAATCTAGCTAGAAATGCATTAGATTTCCTTTTGTTTAATGGCTGGTAAAATAAGATGTGCTGAATGGAATGTATATTCCTGTTTTTGTGTCTTTTTGTAATTTAAGATTTTTGCCTAGAGGGATTCTCTATGTTTTGAATCTGATTACCCTGTAAGGTATTTACCATTCTGATTTTACAGAGGTGATTCTTTTACCTTTCTTTAATTAAAATTCTTCTTCTAAGAACCGGATTGATTTTTCATTGTTCTTAAGATTCAAGGGTTTGGATCTGTTCACCTGTACAAATTGGTGAAGATTTTTATCAAGCCTTCCCCAGGAAAGGGGGTGTAGGACTTGGGGGGCTATTTTGGGGGAAGATGTCTCCAAGTGGGCTCTTTCCCTGTTCTTTGTTTAACACGCTTGGTGGTGGCAGCATAGGGTTCAAGGACAAGGCAAAGTTTGTACCTTGAGGAAGTTTTTAACCTAAGCTGGTAAAAATAAGCTTGGGGATCTTTCATGTAGGTCCCCCCATCTGTATCCTAGAGTTCAGAGTGGGGAAGAAACCTTGACCGGGCCACATGGCACTATACCAAAGCACAAGAATGATATTAAAAGAAACATGGAATCTGAATCCTTTAAATTGAATTAATTTGAAGCTAACAAATCATAGATAATTACTTTATTTTTGCATTCATTTCATGTATCTTTGCCTCTGTTTTTAATTATTCCACTTTTATTTTGGAATCTGATTAGTTTGCTGAAAATGTAATATGAGCAATAATATACAAACCAAATTATATTTGTACTGTAAAGTGTTTTTCAAAATGGATGATCACTATGACAAGATGATATGCAAAATAAACATATTATTGTATTGATAAAACCATTTGTTAGATTTATATAAAACAGTTTATTTTTGAATATTTCTCTTGTTCTGTCTGCTGACTTTGTATCTACACCAGGGGTTATTAACTCTGGCCCTCAGGGATCTCCAACCATCCAGGTTTTTGTTCTAACCAGCAAATAATTGTTTTTATTGAAATCCACTGGTTTACACTGCATATGGAATTTTCATGTGCCCTAGAGTTTAGTATGAATTAGGGCATTTAAGTGTTTCATATGCAATATTAAGCAGTGTACATTTTAAAAACAAACAATTAAGTGCTGGTTGGATTAAAAACCTGGACTATTGGGTGTCAAATATGAGAATCCCTGTTTTAAGCAATGATCTAACACACCCCCTGGAAAGTCTCACTCTTTGGGGCTGTAAATCTCATATTTAAGGACAGCCAATCCTTGGCATCTCTGTTGGTCACATTTACCCATGTATTCAAAGTTTTATCTCTTTTTAGTTCATAAGTAAACAGAAAAACAGACTATTTAACAGTTTTAAAAAATAATTTAATTACATTTGCAGCAAAATACAACAACATATAAAGAGTTGGGCTGCACACGGTGCTGTAAAGTATTTAGTTATTTGATTGTACATACTGTTTAATCAGGATATTGCTACACTAGTGATCAAATTCTGAAAAGAAATAAACCAAAAAAGCCACATGATGGATATGTTGTAGAAACAGCCTAGAGACAGGAAGGGTGGGGTTTGTAACAGCTCGGAGCAAAATCCAGCAGTAAACACACTTATCTCTTCTAAATTACACTGACTGGTCTCAGAGTAGCAGCCGTGTTAGTCTGTATTTGCAAAAAGAAAAGGAGTACTTGTGGCACCTTAGAGACTAACAAATTTATTTGAGCAAAAGCTTTCGTGAGCTACAGCTCACTTCATCGGATGCATTCAGTGGAAAATACAGTGGGGAGATTTAAATACACAGAGAACATGAAACAATGGGTTTTATCATACACACTGTAAAGAGAGTGATCACTTAAGATGAGCTAATACCAGCGGGGGAGAGGGGGGAGAGAAAAAATCTTTTGTAGTGATAATCAAGGTGGGCCATTTTCAGCAGTTGACAAGAACATCTGAGGAACAGTGTGTGTGTGTGTGGGGGGATAAACATGGGGAAATAGTTTTACTTTGTGTAATGACCCATCCACTCCCAGTCTCTATTCAAGCCTAAGTTAATTGTATCCAGTTTGCAAATTAATTCCAATTCAGCAGTCTCTTGTTGGAGTCTGTTTTTGAAGTCTTTTTGTTGTAATATTACGAATTTTAGATCTAATCGAGTGACCAGAGAGATTGAAGTGTTCTCTGACTGGTTTATGAATGTTATAATTCTTGACAGCTGATTTGTGTCCATTTATTCTTTTACGTAGAGACTGTCCAGTTTGACCAATGTACATGGCAGAGGAGCATTGCTGGCACATGATGGCATATATCACATTGGTAGATGTGCAGATGAACGAGCCTCTGATAGTGTGGCTGATGTGATTTGGCCACTGGTCCAAATTCTGCTATCACTCACATGGTGCAACGCCATCTGAAATCAATAAGTGGCACTCATGTAACTGAGGTCACAATCTGGCCCCGTCATTCCTAAGGCATTCCAGTAGTAAAATGAATATACAGGCACTCCACCCACACAGATTAATGGAGATCTGACAACAAGGTCCACAGAGTTGCTGCTCCCAAGTGCCTCTTTCCTTCTTTTTTGCTTCCTATACACTTCCTAGCAGAGGGTGTGACAGATTTTCATTACCAATCTGCCTGGGGCTTCAGTTGATCAGGCTGATGCCTCAGGAGCGTTTGGGGAGGAGGTACGGAACACATCAAGTGTTTAAGTTTTAAAGCTTTATTAATAAAACAGCAGAGAGTGCTGGCAACGCTCCCACATCACTCAGAGGAAGAAAGAAAGCTTTAGTGTCCCAAGCCCTAACCCACTTTCATACTCATACACGCACTACCCGAGACTGGCCAGTCCTAGGTGTAATGTCAGAAGAAGATTGGGGCGGGGGGGAGAAAGGATGGACGGGAGTGGTGTCCTGGGCCCAGGTCATCAGAGGATCCGCTGTTGATCTCCAATTTGCTCCAGCTCTCAGGAGGATTTTAAGTCCTGGGCTTCTTTGGGGGTGTTCCATTCCATGACCTCTGTTCCTGGTGCTCTCTGTGCCAGTCCAAACTGGCTTTCTGTGGTCTCTTTCCCCATCCCAAAACACCTCGGCTTCAGGGATGCCTGGCTCAGCTTCCCCTCTTGTTGTCTCATCTGTGTTTTCAGACTCTGCAGCCCTGGGCTTTTCTTTCTTCTTCGCTGGCCTTTGAAGGGTTCATGTAGCGTTCATGCACCTGGAAACAGTCAGGGCACACCCTGACTGTTGTGTAGGAGCAATGCACACATTGCTCTGTTCTGTCCAAGGACATGGACCATGAAAACATGGACCATCTGGGAAGTCAAAATAAGGACATCAGCCGTGGGAAGCTTCCTCGGCCGAAGCTCAAGGCCTGAGAATAAAGATTGTAGTAGATAGAGGCTAGTAAATAGGAATATTAATCAAAGTCATATTATTTCCTTTGTTGATGCCTTTTGCGGTCGGTTGGGGTATGTGATGCGCAGGGGGGAGAGAAATAAAAGAGGTGGAAAAGCTGACAGGGGTAATCCCATCAGCAGACCAGCCTGCTTGCTTGCCTAAAGCCGTGTCCTGTCTTGTATTGAACCGCCACAGGCCTTGCTGTCTTGAGGTGCATGTCTGTGCAGTTGGATTTTCTCTCTCATGGCTGCTCAGGCAACTTTCAAGCCCCCGTCTTTCTTGGCTTGCAGTCAAACATTGGCTGTGAGCTGCAACCTTGGGCTGGCTGGGGCCAGTGTCTTATCTTCAGATTGAGCTAGCTGAAGTATTGAATTAACTCATTCTCTGCTCTTTTCCTCTCTCCCTGCCCCCTTCTCAGCCTCTCATACTCTGTAAAGAAAACTTCCACTCCCCACTCACACACCTTTGACCCTCCCCAAAATGCTTTGCAATGCTTGCAACAGCATTAGCAATATACAGTGCTGATCTGCCTTCCCATGGGACTCCCTGACGGGAGGGGGCCATTGGGTTGTGACAAGGGGAATATGGAGTCCCAGGCTAATTCTCTCTCCTGAATGAGAATGTATGAATTAAAAAAAAATATTGAAAATGCATGGTAACTTCAATACACTTGTTAAAAACAGTTCAATACCAGTATTCTGGACAATGCAGTGGTATATAGCACATGCAAGAAGGAACTACAACCAAAGTGTCTGAAACTTGACAGAGAACTTGTGAGTTGGGCATGTTGGCTGGAAAACCATGTGTACATTAGGGTTGTAACCTGCTGAGACCGACATTGCAGAACTGCAAATAACAATAATTTTAATATATCCCCTCCCTTGGGGATATGCTATGGTTATGCTATGTTGCATTATTCCAGTCCCTATATTTACCTTCCTTGTTTCCTCCAAACTGATATATACATACACAGGCCACTATGTTGTAGTTTTTCAAATTATGATCAACTCACATTTTTAGTATGGACAGTACTGTATCATTTCTTTTTAACCTTGTGAGTGTGTGTGTTTTCTGTTGCTTCACACATTTACACTTCATTGAAGTTAGGTTTTCACCTTCATTTAAGGGCAAAACCTGGTCCTAGTATACAACTCAAATAACCAAGCCAGTAAAAGGAATATTCCCCCCCATGCTTGCTGCCTTGTGGTCACTACTAAAGCCCAGAAGATGCAGTGTAGCCTTTATGGTCCCTGCATCTCTTTTCCCTGGGAAAAGAACATTGTTTCTACATAGTAGCAAATATACTAACAGTGTATCTGGACCTTCTCTACCCATCCTTTAAATATTCCATGCATGCTGGGACACAGAGATTCCCTCTGTGCTCTATAATGCACATGGTGTATGGAACCCTCCTGCGGAGTCCTAACATTTTGCTCCCCATTCCCTTAGCCCACCAGGTCTACTGCTGTCAGGGTTGCCAGAAGATCTAGAAGGGATGGAACAGAAATTTTAGCATCTTTTAGCATCTTTCAGGCCTTCAGTATTGACTTAAATTCACCGTTAGGCATGTTTCTTTCATCTGGGTGAGGTTCATGCATATTATACGAGGCACAGAAAATGTGAAATGTTCTAAAGGAAATGAGCTCTGCACACATAATTAAGGCTATGATTTAGTCACAGGGGCAGGTCAGGGGCCATGATTTTTGTTTATTGCCCTGACCTGTCCATGACTTATACTAAAAATACCTGTGATTAAATCTTGAGGGGGGGCACTGCTGGGGGAAGATCCAGGGGGCCACTGCTGGGGAGACTGGGGGGGGGCTGCTGCTGGGGGCTGTGGCTGCTTTGGTCGGAGACCACTGCTGGGGCCAGTGGACCATGACTGCTTTGCCAGGGGACCGCTGCTGGGGCCAGTGGACCACAGGTGCTCTGGCCAGACAGCTGCCTGGGGCTGCATGCTGCAGTTGCTCCGGTTTCCCAGATGGGGACCACTGCCGAGGCCAGTGGACTGCGACTGCTTTGGCCGGCCTCCCAGGGACCACTGCCGTGGCCAGTGAATCGTGGCTGCTCCGGCTGCCCACCCGGGCACCGCTTCCAGGGCCGGTGTACTGTGGCTGCTCAGGCTGCCCTGGAACCGCTGCCTGGGGCCACTGGAGCAGCGGCTGCTGTGGCTGTTCCCAGGGCCACACCAGCAGTGACTGGTGTGGCTATCCTGGGAGCTACCTGTGCAGCTGACCCCAGAGCCAGCTGCTTTGTCAGCCCCTGGGGTCAGCCACACTGGCCCTGCAGTAGTCATGGAATCCATGACAGACACGGAACCCTACACATAATTCATCCTACTATTGTTAACTGTCAGCATATAGTTAGCCAGTAGTTCTATGTAATTTATATCAGTCATAACCAGCAGGAGGAGCTCTTCACTTTGTTTTTAAAAAAGGCAAGAGAATATATATCTAGGTATAGGAACTGGCAGAGCTGATATTGTTTGATTAAACCTAAACTGATATTGAGCTAAGTCCTGCTCTGGTCTGTAAAGGAAAGGATAACAAGGATCTGTCCTATAGAAGTCCTACAGGTTAAGGTGGGTTTGAGGGATGGGATATAGAACACACTTGGACTCTTCAAGAGATTAAGAAAAGGAGTACTTCTGGCACCTTAGAGACTAACCAATTTATTTGAGCATGAGCTTTCGTGAGCTACAGCTTAAATTGGTTAGTCTCTAAGGTGCCACAAGTACTCCTTTTCTTTTTGCGAATACAGACTAACACGGCTGTTACTCTGAAACAAGAGATTAAGTACATTATTGCTATAAAAACATTTATCATTATGTTTATATATCTATCAAATACGAACTGTTGGACAATTTTCAGACAGTGTAAGGTCCATTTTACTACAGTAGCCTTCTTCACTCTTCAATATTGATAGTTCCCTACTTTCTGGTCCCAGGAATTTTAGATATGCAGCTTTACTATCTCTAATTGTGGCAGATGCTTGTCTGAGAATTCTGTTTCAGTGGTTATCACTAAAGCTACATTTTAGTCATGGGTATTTTTAGGAAAAGTCATGGGCAGTAAACAAAAATTCACGGCCCATGACTTGTACTATATACCTCATACTAAATCTTTGGTGTGGGGTGGCCCAGGGGTGCCGTGGGTGCTCGGAGCAGGGTTGGCCTGGGGGGTGCTGTGGGTACTCTGAGGGGAGCAGCCCAGGACCCCCGCTGGTGCTGGGGAGAGAGGATGGGTGGCAGCCCACTGCCTGGGACCCCCACTGGTGCTGCCAGGGGTAGCGGGGCTGGTGGGCTCCCCAGAAGAGGTGACATGTCCCTCTCTCAGCTCCTAGGTGAAGGCGCAGCCAGGCAGCTCTGTGCACTGCCTCTGCCCCAACAGCCGACTCCGCAGCTCCCACTGGCCAGGAGCCACGGCCATTGGGAGCTGTGGGGGTGGTGCCTGTGGGGGTGTGCCTCTGCCCAGTAGCCAAGGGAGGGACATGTCATTGCTTCCGGGGAGCCCCCCTGAGGTAAGCGTCACCCAGAGTCCTCACCCCCTCCCGTGCTTCAATCCCCAGCCCTGAGTCCCCCTCCTACACGGGGGGGTGGGGTGGGCATGGTGGCCTGAGACTGCCCCAGCAGTGGATGGTGCAGCTGTCCCAGGGCTGTCTCAGCTGCTCAAGCAGTCCCCGAGCCAGCGGCCCCAGCCACTGCAGAAGTCACGGAGGTCTCGGGAAGTCACGGAATCTGTGACTTCTGTGACCTCCATGACAAACTCGCAGCCTTAGTTATCACTACAGCTGTGTGATACTTACATAACAAAGCTTGAAACTTGAAAGAACTCGGTTGGTTTCATTACAAACCTAGAGCCAATGCATGCTCATTGGGGCAGGGCTCAAGTCTTCATGTGTGAATGGAAGCATTCATCACACATTGCATGTCACCACAATCTAAACAAATTATAATGAATATTTATAATTATGTTCTCTTAATACAAGTTGTCCCATTGTATTCAATGGTAGTACTCAGGTGAATAAGGGGATCATGATTTTATCAGCTGACAGTGGAAACCGCAGCTGGAGTGCCGGAACCTCCACTACCCTGCCTCTCCCTGAGGCCCCACCCCTGCCCCACCTTTTCCCCTGAGGCCCTACACCTATCCACTCCTCTTCTCCCCTCCCCCCACCCCATCACTTGCTACTTTCCCCTCCCACCCCAACCCCACCCAGCTCAGGACAGACTTGCCTGCAGAGTTGGGGCTGGGAGCTGCAGCTGCCTGACAAAGGTAGGAGGCAGCCCTGGCTGAGTAAGGGCTGGAGAAGGTAATGACCCGGGACCTCCCCCACTTGCAGTAACTGGACTTTGGGTGTTGTAGTGAGGTGACGACTCCCCGGTGCAGTGCCTCCTGCTGGTCATCTGGAAATTAGCTCTTTCCAGCTCCAAAGCACCCTCTGCAGGCTGGTGCCTCACCTGCCACTAGCCCCATGTCCCTCCCAGACCCCAGTGCTCTTTACCCTGGGGTTCTGCCCCAGCAGTACTCCCACACTCTGAGTCTCCCCTCCCAGGGGAACTCCCAACCCTCTAAATCCACCTTGCCTCAGTGGCTACAGCCGGTCATCATCTAGCCCCCTTTCACTGGGGCAGACTGCCACATTGTGGAGACGTGAGCTGCACAGGACAAGCAACAGCAGCAGCAAGACTCACTGTGGGAGGAGGACAATGAGGAGGACAGTGAAGAGATCTCCCTGAACAGCTCAGATCTCTTTGGAATTCAGAACCCAGAGGGTGACCCTGGAGGCAGCAAGCCCGATTCAGAGCCCCAAACTCAGTCCAAAGCACAGAAGCAAGATCTTACGTATCTGATTGAGGGGACCTCGCCGTGTAAGCACATATCTTCTATTATTGCAATTTATTATTATGCTATACAAACACAGCTGCACATTTCTCAGGCTCCAGACTCAAAGTAAGAATAAAAGGCATCCCTGACAGCATTGCCCTGGAAGTTTAAACTTTCTAGTGGATGCCTTGACGCTACTGAACAAGTCTCTGCACCTCAGCCTCCCACCTATTGTTCAGACTTTCTCTCTTCCTCTCACAAATATAGTGCCTTTTATCCTAGGCAAGTTTTGTTCTGTAGCTTCTAACCTAGCCATTAGACAGTGCCTTCTAGCTTCGAGATGGCCAAATGCACATTCAACTATCATTCTGCATGGTGCCTGAGTCCTAAAAATAGAAGTGCTGGAACTCACTTCTCTGTTGGAGCCCTGGGTTGACTTGCTCACAGGCAGCAAAAGGCGGGGGGGGGGGGTGTCACTGTACGCCTGCCAGGACCTTTTGGCAAGTGCAGCAGTAAAAGCTTTCTCCCATTTTTGGGGAAGATGGGGGTGCCTACAGCACTGACCATAGGTAAGGCAGGAAAAGAGCGGGGGACATGCTGAAGTTCTGAAATGTGCCATGTCTGGGCCCCCGGTGCTATGGCAGGACCCAACCCAGACAATGCAGGGGGAAGTACCATGCAGCCCTGTGGGCCCCCAGAACTCCTGCTCCCTATGGAAAGCCCCGGCATCTGGGCTGCAACCCCTTCCTTGCTGCTGCCTCATCCAGGGCAGGGAGTCTGGGGAAGTGCCAGTGCTGGAAAGCTAGCAGGCGCTCCCCCGCTGGGTGGGATGTGGACAGCTCAGTCCATTATCTCCTGCATAGGTGGTGGGTCCCTGGACGCAGGGCTGCCCCGCACTGCTGTCTTGTGTATGGCTGGGAGGGGAGATGGTGACAGCTGAGTCTCCACTCAGAGCCAGCCAACGGGGGAGGCCTGTGCCCCCTACCCCTCCTATTCATTGCGCCCCTGTCAGAAGTACCGGAACACCATTCCAGCTCTCAAAAAGAGCTCCAGAATCCCATTCTGGAGCATTCCAGCACCACGCCACGCACTGCTGACTCTGAAACTACTGAGGCGATAGTTAAACGTTTAGTTTCTTGTGTCCAATTGACCTGTAAATTTGTTAGCCAGGGAAGCTAGAATTAGCTAGGTGTCCTGGAGTAACTGGACCAATATCCACATCATTGATGTCCCTAGTGATCCTCGGGGCAAGCTTTCCATTATTCACTGAGGTAAACAGGTGTGTGTTCTGAAAGATCCTAGCATTGTGGGCCTTTCCATACCTTCCTACATGTATGTTTATAAACCTGCCATTGTGGTCGACCAGGCATTAGAGCACGAAGGAGAAATCCCCCTTTCTGCTGTAGGAGTCTCTGTGGTAGTCACATCTTTTGCTCAGTGGTGGGTCAGTTGGCTTCCAAAACCAAATTCACCCAGCACCCAGAGCTCATATAAAGCGCAAAGAACCTCTGCTTATTCACACCTGCCAGCATGGTAGCACAGAGCTTTCTTGCATCCATGCTTGCCGATAGCAATTGGAAAGTGATGCTTGTCCACCCAGAAAGAAAGAAAGCAAGCTTGAGGTGGAGGGAGTGGAATCATGGGATTTTGGAGTTTGACTGCTAAGTCCCAGAATTCCACTGACTTCCACCTGGTTTCTGCTGTGCTTTCCACAACGCACCGCAAGAAAAGTCCCAGAATGCACACAGCTCAACAGTGAAGCAAAGGATCATGCAATACCCACCTGATATGCCATATGCATAGTGTGCCCCAAGCCCTTGCCATGTGATAGAAGGCACAGCTGCCCTGTTTGCATGCTATTAGTGTAGCTTATATATTGAGCACAAACTCGTGCACATCTCAATGCAGACAAAGCCCCTGCATATAGACAAGCCCCAAGAGGGCCACTGCAAACTGGAGTAGCTTAGACCAGGTGTATAGGACGGCAGAGAATCAGCCCCAGTATTGGGATCCAAAGCTCTTTGCTTACTGGGTGTAGATGAGGATTCAGCCTTTTATGATCATTGTTAGACCTGTGCAAACCTTTCATAATAAAGCCACAAACAGATCTCATTCATGTTCTCAAGAGAAATTTTCAAACCTCTATGCAATGTAAACATATTGTAGTAGAATTAATAATCGTGCTATTTTTTCCATTGGCAAAATTAGTGACATTTGAGCTAAACTGGAAATTTTTCTTTTATTTTAATGGATTTTTCAAATCTGCAAAAATAGATGTACAAAAAGTAATTTCAGGTTTTCCGGTACTAGGCTTGGTGACAGCTCATGTTTCATTACACAAAACATTGATAATTATAAAGAAAACAGTGGCATAAATCTTAAGGAATAATATACGTCTTTAGTCCCAAAATCTTGGCAATCTTCCCTAACATGGACCAGCTGCAGTGAGTTTCCACAGAAATCCAGTTAAAGTTGAAACATTATTCAGGAATTTTAACCTCTCCAAGGAATTAGCCAACATGAAGCTTTAATTAAGGAAACCACAGAATGTGAAAATAGGCTTGTGAACAATTCATTTCAGTCTCTGCTTTGTGGTTAACTTTTGGTATTTTGGCATCTGACCAGAGCTAAACTGATGCTTTAGTTAAGGGCATCTCATTGCAAATACAAATACAGTAACAATGGCTAAGCTTCAAAGAGCTGCCATTAGGTGACAAATGGTGGACAGATGGGTTCAAATTTGAGCCATCTAATAGAAAATAAAACATATATCGTATGATCAAAATTTTCCTCTCCCTTTTTTGCCTGTGACTATAAATAGTGAAGAAGATTCACATGCCATGTTTCTCACATACACTGCATATATATTTCTTTGTTGGAGTGTTAACTTTAGAACTCAATATCATTCTTAATATAACAAAAGCAGGTTCCACATTTTTAACATTTTTAAAAACTTTGTTCTATAACTTTTAAAGTGCTACCTGTCCTAAAAAGAAAAGGAGTACTTGTGGCACCTTAGAGACTAACCAATTTATTTGAGCATGAGCTTTCGTGAGCTACAGCTCACTTCATCGGAGCTGTAGCTCACGAAAGCTCATGCTCAAATAAATTGGTTAGTCTCTAAGGTGCCACAAGTACTCCTTTTCTTTTTGCGAATACAGACTAACACGGCTGTTACTCTGATACCTGTCCTAGTCACTGATCTAATTATTCTCTGTGAAAAATTATACTGTTAACTACCAAAATTCTTTCAATTGAACTAATCTAAACAGTGTGTCTAGTTACAAATAATAAATCTGGAAAACATCTCATTGTTAATGTCATTAATTGTGTCAGTTAGGTTTAAAATGTAATGGGTCATGTACATGAATATCTTTTGTGATAAAGAGATTGTGTTCCAGTTATGCTGTTAGGTATTCTGGGATTGTGTATATGCATGCCTATCAATGCAGAATAGATTCCTCTGTGTGTAATTCCCGGGAATTTAAATTACTTGTGCAGCTCTTTTTCATGTGTAGCGTGCAAGGTTTTGAGGACCTGATAGAATAAACAGCACAAAAGTGGGAAATAACTAGTTTTGGCAGAATTCACTTTTAATTTTTTATAATTTTGATAGATAATATCACTTTTTATTTTAAAGCACTTTTTAAGATTTGTATCAATTTAAATGTTCACAGTTGCATGAAATTATGAGTTTTAAGCATTTTTTCAGTTTTTGTCAATTTAAATTTTCACAGTTATGGAAAATTATGGGGGTCAGATGATGATTTAATTACAGTAGCCAGTGAGATTTAAAAAGTTGAAGCCTTATAAACTGTTAACACAAATTATCAACATCACATGTCAAAATATACAAAGTAAATATCCTTAAAATCAAAAAATCAGACCTGTTCTTACTATTCATTCACTAGTCCATTTGTAACAAGCCTAATTCCAAAGTCTAAATCACTGGATTTTGACATTAGTAAGTTCTCAAGCAGCATTTTTCTTTCTTTGTCTACCTATATATTTCGATTTTTAGTGATAGAATTTTTTGTCCATTTGTGTGTGTACAGTGAAATTGATGTTTGCTGACATCTTCTGATAAATATCTAATAACCAGCAAGAAGAGACTTGTTCATCCAGTTGCCAAAAACTTCACCAACAACACAGAGAAAAATTTAGAGAGGTGGAAATTATCCTTTCTTACGTGGACAAATGCATATAACCTATGCTTTATCAAAACTGCCAGTTTAGAGACTCAAGGGCAGAAGGACAAAACTCTTGGTGCCAGTATCCAGCACACTTCTTGAATCAAAGATGGCTAACCCTAAATAGTCACAAAAGAAGTGTATGCAAGGAAACTAGAGCAGAAGGAATTCTGTGATAAGAATGACAAATTGTTACCCCCATTACAAGTGGTTGACTTGCTGCCAGTGTAACAGTTCTACCAGCTGCACTAAAGTCATACGTCCTCATAATCTCCAAAGGTCAGTCCTAAAGGAGGAACAGAAGACATCTAAACAAACCAAGGAGGACACTGGCTCTTTGCTCGTTGTGGACATCTAGAATGCTACCAGCTGAAGTAACACATGCCCACTCAGTCGGGGTAAATGAAAAAGACTAGCTGAAGAAAATACTGACTCCAGTCGAAAACACAGCAGAAGGAATTGTGCTGAGAACAAGAAGTGGCTAAGTGATAAGAAACCCATTTTGGTTCAGAGACTGTAAATACTGACAAATTATTTTGCATTTGTTATTTTTGGCTGGTGTTATGTTTTGTTTTTCATTTGATTTAAAAAAAATGGAACAATAAAATCTGACCTTGCTAGGATGACCGTATTTTCCCAAAGGGAAAACGAGACACTGCATGGGGCTGGCCCGAGGCCCCCCCCCCCGCTACCCAAGCCACCACCCCCCCCCAGCCCTCTCTGCCTCCTGCCTGTAGGGCTGGCCCGAGTCTCCCTGTTGCCCGCCTGTGCAGGGCTGGCCCAGCCCAAGCCACTCTCCCTAGTCCTCCCTCCTGCTCAGGGCTGGCATTGCTACTCCCCCACCCCCGCACATTCCTCTGTGCCCTGCTATGGGTTGCACCCCACTTTTTATGCAAAACTGGGCATTTGGCCCATTTGCTATTGCTAACTGATCATCAGCTGGCAAGAGTAAATGGGACAAATGCCCAGTTTTGCCAAAAAATTTAGGAAGGCCAGGACAGGGCTTAAAAAAGGTCCTGTCCCAGCCAAAACAGAACAGATGGTCACCCTAGACCTAGCTCATGTGACTAGGGTCAGACAATAAAGTTTCAGGGCTGGATTCTCTGGTGTGCTAAGGCCACTTTGCACCACATTTGCCTCCTATGCCAGTTGTCTCCTCCTTACTCACCAACATGAGAAAAGGTGGCAGCAAGGTGCAGGGAGGGAAGGAGTGTGAGAAAGTGCCACCTCTGCTTTCTACTATGTGCACACACAGCTTGGACGTAGCAGGGAATTAGGGCTTCATCTAGTTCCTTATCAGCACTCATTTGTGTCCAATCCTTATTACACCGGGCAGGCCATTGATTACTTGCATATGCAGCTCACTAGATAAGCTATTATTTACAAACATCTTTGATATAATGGACTATATCTTGAAAAAACCCATTACTGTGTAGCCTACTCACTTGAAGGCATAGGATGCTTGGAAGGTTTATTTTCCACACAGCTGCCACTTCTAGCAAAAGCTATTTTAATCCAAAACTAAATTTGACAGCAACATTGAAAAAATTGTTTTTATTTTTGCTTACAGAACTGAAGCTAAGGAAGAGCTGAATGGCTTTTAATTTCAAGGACTCTTCCTGTTAGCTTATTATTTTAAACTAATTTTACGCTCATATCTGACACTTGAAAAGTAAACATTACTGAACAAAGAAAGCATTACAATGTTTACTGAAGATCTCAGATATTGCAGTATTGCCACCAGCATTTCTCACTGAGACATGGTAATATGTGTGAAAGATGGATTAGCTCGTTTTAGCTTGTACCTTTTAATTACAGGCATAATTTGAAAACATGGGCCACTTTGCAGATTAACATTGTTCAATTTCTAACCATCTACTATGTTCTGTGTTTGAAGTGGCTTTCATTTTGACTAGAGCTGTCGATTAATCGCAGTTAACTTGTGCGATTAACTAAAAAAAATTAATTGCGATTAAAAATATTAATCACAGTTTTAATCGCACTGTTATACAATAGAATACCAATTGAAATGTATTAAATATTTTTGGATGTTTTTCTACATTTTCAAATATATTGATTTCGATTACAACGCAGAAAACAAAGTGTACAGTGCTCACTTTATATTATTATTTTTATTACAAATATTTGCACTGTAAAAATGATAAAATAAATAGTATTTTTCAATTCACGTCATATAAGTACTGTACTGGAATCTCTTTATCGTGAAAGTGCAATTTACAAAATGTAGATTTTTTTTGTTACATAACCGCACTCAAAAACAAAACAATGTAAAACTTCAGAGCCTAAAAGTCCACTCAGTCCTACTTCTTGTTCAGCCAATTGCTAAGAGAAATAAGTTTGTTTACATTTACAGGAGATACTGCTGCCTGCTTCTTATTTACGTCACCTGAAAGTGAGAACAGCACTTGCATGGCACTTTTGTAGCCGGCACTGCAAGATATTTACATGCCAGATATGCTAAACATTTTTATGCCTCTTCATGCTTTGCCAACTATTCCAGAGGGCATGCTTCCATGCTGACAACACTTGTTAAAAAAATTGCATTAATTAAATTTATGACTGAACTCCTTTGGAGAAAATTGTATGTTTCCTGCTGTTTTACCCGCATTCTGCATGTATTTCATGTTGCAGCAGTCTCGGATGATGACCCAGCACATGTTGTTCATTTTAGGAACACTTTCACTGCAGATTTGACAAAACGCAAAGAAGGTACCAATGTGAGATTTCTAAAGATAGCTACAGCACTCGACCCAAGGTTTAAGAATCTGAAGTGCCTTCCAAAATCTGAGAGGGATGAGGTGTGGAGCATGCAAAACTCTGATGCGGAAACTACAGAACCTGAACCACCATAAAGGAAAATCAACCTTCTGCTGGTGGCATCTGACTCAGATGATGAAAATGAACACGCGTCGGTCCGCACTGCTTTGGATCATTATCGACCATACCATCTCCATTGAATCTTCCCTGGCAGCAGTTGAACCTAGTGACATTACCCTTCCTCTCTGGGAATTATTAGGTCCTCAGAGCTGCAATGGCTGCTGTGGGGCAGCATAGCAGCTGCTCCATAGCCTGGGGAAAGATTCCTTTCATGTTCAACTGCTCAGGCTGGGTGCTGGGCTAAAGATCCATCTGTCACTGTGAATCCGTATTTATGGTAAGGTTGCCCCGTGGACGGGTTTTTTTCACTTGGGACGTGGTAGAATGCCCTACAATTCACGCCCCCATAGTCCAGACTGTGTTAGGATAAAGTAAGTAAAGAAAAATGATAAAATAAAAAAATACAAGTAAAGTGTGTGTGTGTGTTTGTGTGTGTGTGTGTAGGGTGGTATAAAATAGTTCTTTAAAACATTTTAGTAATAATTAGCCATAGTCAACAGCACTAGGACCATTTTTGTTGCTGGGGATGGGAGTGATCATTGGCTGTTTATTCTGCATTTCAGAGGTGGCAACCCTATAATATGTGCTCTGTTTAAATATTTGCAGTGTTGAGTAATGCAATTTCAGCCCCTGCTGGAGCTAGGCTCCCACAAGGAGAGAAGTTCCAGCATCCAGTAATTTTCAGCCTGCTCCAGGGGAAAACTCCCTCTGACTGGTTGCCTTCCCCACCTCCCTGACAATGCCATTTTCATAGGAGGGAAGGGGGAAGAAAGAAGCAGCCTCTCTGCTGCCCTTTATGAAAAATGGATCAGTCTGCTCACCCTCCTCTCTTGCTCCCTGCAACACCAGAGCCGGGAAGGAGGAGGGGGAAAAAACTGCCCCTCCCCCACAGACCTGAGAAGGGGACCCTCCTGCAGCTGCCCCCAGACCTGGGAGGGCATTGAAGCACTCACTGAGTGCAGGAGGTGCACTGAGGGGTGATGGGCAGATATGGGTTCTCCAGGGCAGAATTGATGTGACAGGTGGGGGAACATAGGCACAGGCCTAATTAATTAATTGGTATTTAGGGACTTGGGAAGAAGCTAAAAGCTCTGTGCCATCAGGCAGCCAGCAAGAGTTCCTGCAGTGGCAGCCAGAGCCTCCTTACTCTATGCATTTGGGAAAGTAGACACTGTAATTGGCCCACCAATACTGGGCTGGACTGGGGGGAATTCAAAAAACAAGATAGACCAGAAAACATTATAGTTAGTTTAGACCAGTGGTTTTCAACCTGTGGTCCACGGAGCCCTGAGGGTCCACAGACTATGTCTAAGATTTCCAGAGGGGTCCGTACCTCCATTCAAAATATTTTAGGGGCTCGCAAATGAAAAAAGGTTGAAAGCCACTCTTTTAGACAAACCTAATAATAGGCCAGATTTACGATTTTTGAACATTATGGGGTGGCAATGTTGCCTATATGGAAAGCATATTGTGAAACTGTATATTAAGGTTGCTCTACAAATGTATATATCATTGCATTTTAGCAGTGAGAACAATTTTTAGTTACTGTATAATGAATTTAAAGTATGCTTTTGGTTCTTTAAGGTTTGGAAAATAATATGCATATTAAAGCAAATGTAAGGCTAGGAAGACAGAAATAATGGCAAAAAAAATCTCTATCAGTAAATTAACAGGCATCTTGTCTTCTGATTGTCTAGCATTGGCATCCCATCATCCTAAACACCTAGTGCCAATTTCTTCAGTCTTTATTCAAGCAAAATTCGCTTTGATTTCAGAGGGAGTTTTGCGTTAATAAACAATGGAGGATTTGACCTATATTGACTAAATGAAAATTCAACAATAAGCAACTTTTGAAATAGCAATTGATAAATCTTACACAGAGCATACAGATCCAGTCTTTCTTTGTGCAAGACATTTATTTCCCTATATTTTCAGTCTGTGATAACTTTCTTTATAATTGAAGTATTACTCCAAACTTCCTATTTCTTGAAATGTACAAATAAAATCCAACACAAGTAACAACCATTTTTTATTTCAGTTCAGACCTGTAGGTTATGGGTAATTATGGTAGCTCAAAATACTTGGGTTATACTGCTGTATACTCTTCTGCTTCATAAGGGACAAGTTTGATTGAAAACCACAAGTGAAGTGGCATTGGATTTAGATATTTTGCTAGTGGTGCATCATTCGAAATAGTAATTCCCTGTGGGGTATGGAAAATTTAGAAAGAGCTCCAAGCAATCAAGCACTGTTTTGATATTGTGAATAGCAAAATATGAAAGACAGAAAGAGAGTGGACTATTACACCTGACCTCCTCCCCACCCCTAAAAAGCACAGAATAATAAAGTAAAATCTTTGTAAAAGAAATATGAACCAAACAGAGTCCTATCTATGGCAGCAAATGAATACATTGGAATAACATAGGGATAGACTGGGCAAACTGCCCAAATTCTCTCACTTTGATGGTGAGAGCCGTGCTGAAGAGAGACATTTTGCCAATTAAATAGTGGTGTTTACTGTTTTGCCAGCAGAAATTAAGTGAATTTACTTTTATAGAAACAAGCAAAAACTGGAAATGAACCTAGAAAATGTGATTAAATTTTTTTCTGGTGAGAACATTTTTGTATTGGTCTAACAGTAACAGTGGACAACTGATTATCATCACTAGATACCAGCATAGTTCCTCTGAATCATGTTTATTTGGTGCTTTAGAATCTGCAATGCCTCTGGGAGCAGGATTCAGTCATGACAGAGTCAATTTTTCCTCTTGTAAGCTCTTTTTTTCCATGATGCTGGAAGTCAGTCACTGAGCTTTTGTCCAGACTCCAAATCAAATCTTTATTTTCTTTCACTACCAGGCTGATCTCTTTAAGAACAAAAGTAATTTGCTTAAAAGAATACTTATATTTTAATTTATGCTCACATAAGTATTTTAATCTTCCTGACTAGTTTCCAATATGATAAAAAAATAATTGTTCATAGTTCAATCTTTCTAGTTTTTCAACTACACATTCATAAAATGGGGAAAATAAAGTGAGTGATAAATCAGTGAAACTCCTGAACTAACTTTCCAAATGAAAAGGGATATAACATGAAACACAAATGGAAATTAAATATGCCCAGAGAAGGACAAGCTAGATCAGGGATAGATAGCCCTGATTTTACTACAGTGAAAGGTCTAGATAGAGTCTATGATATATAGTAAATGAGAACCGAGCAGAAAACAAAAGCCAAAAAGAAATAAAGAACTGAATAAAATAACCACTTAATACAAAACAAAGTGGCAGATGGGAGAGACAGTACTATATAAAATGGCACCTCTTGTAAAAGCACAGTAGACAAGATATTTTCAAAGCTGGAGGGGGGGAGGGAAAACAAACGGTTCTCTGTCTGTTTTTGCCCGGACCAGAGCAGGAATGCAGGTCAGAACTCCTGTAAAGGGCTAATAAGTAATCTAGTTAGATATGCATTAGATTCTGTTTTGTTTAAATGGCTGATAAAATAAGTTGTGCTGAATGGAATGTATATTCCTGTTTTTGTGTCTTTTTGTAACTTAAAGGTTTTGCCTAGAGGGATTCTCTATGTTTTGAATCTGATATACCTTTATTGGGTAATCAGATTCAAAACATAGAGAATCCCTCTAGGCAAAACCTTAAGTTACAAAAACAGGAATATACATTCCATTCAGCACAACTTATTTTATCAGCCATTTAAACAAAACGGAATCTAATACATATCTAACTAGATTACTTATTAGCCCTTTACAGGAGTTCTGACCTGCATTCCTGCTCTGGTCCTGGCAAAAGACACACAGACAGAGAGAGCCCTTTGTTCCCCGCCCTTCACTTTGAAAGTATCTTGTCTCCTCATTGGTCATTTTGGTCAGGTGACAGCGAGTTTGTCTTTAGGTTCTTAACCCTTTACAGGTGAAAGGGTTTTTTCCTCTGGCCAGGAGGGATTTAAAGGTGGTTAGCCTTCCCTTTATATTTATGACACAGTACGATGTAAAATGGCACCTCTTGTAAAAGCACAGTAGCATATAAATGTCCAATGACTACTGATTCTACTGAGGATATTTGCTATTACTCTTAAGGAAAGTCCTTATAATCTCTTCCTCTCCTTCATAGTTAGCTTTGATTTATGGCTAGACAGTAGTAGCCATGACCTAGGAAAAAAATTGGGGGAATGTTAGAATATTTCTGTTTTCCAATTTACATGTTCCCATAAATTTGCACTGAATATTCCTGTCAAATTTCAGGCAAATAAAAGTCTCCACAGAATTCCCAGTTGTAGAGATTCAGTAGGGGTGTCTGAGTCAAGGAGACGCAGAATAGTTAGTGTAACAGAGCATAGAGATTTTTAAAGAATAATGTTTAGTGCCAGTGGACTACTACATCTGCCCTCCCCACTGCCCCTAAAAATAACTGAAGCGCTAAAGGAGAAATGAGGCAGATGAGAAACTCAGTCCACAGAATAGGGCCTAAATTGTGCACTCAGCAAAAATGGGCAGTATATCGGTTGTTGATGCATGCAGCAACCTGCCAAATTATGATATATCCCAGCCATTTAAGACCTTGGTTGAGGCTGATAAGCCCCAGGAATAGGGTTTGCTTGTCTGACAGCATGTAGATTGGTAACCTGATGTATGAGGCAAAAAATACTTGTGCTTTAGTGCTTTATTCTTTTTGCCAGATTTTGCGTGCCAAATTTCATGATGCAAGTTCTTATGCCAAATCTTGTCCAGCAACAACAGCTTACAAAATGGTGATTGAAAATGGAAAGTAGAAGATTCAAAATAAACAAGATATATATTCTAAGAATTGCACAGCAAAGTACAGACTAAGAGCAGGTGGTGAACAATTTGGTCACCTTAGCAAAAACCTTTTCTGTGCAGTGAAAAAAATATTATGTGATTATGTAATTAAAGACTGTATCATAGTGCAAGGGACAGAATTAAGGTTGAA
The DNA here is from genome assembly GCF_965140235.1 of Caretta caretta. Taxonomy (NCBI): domain Eukaryota; kingdom Metazoa; phylum Chordata; order Testudines; family Cheloniidae; genus Caretta; species Caretta caretta. Next base: position 85,656,327 of record NC_134207.1, on the reverse strand, counting down.
TATGCAACCCTAATTCTGGCATTTCCTAATTTTTAAATGCTTGGCAAACTTAACATTCTTTTAACTTAGTTTGAATGTAATTTCCTTTTTTAAAAAGGCAAACAAACTATGATGTACAATTGTAACAGTCCCTTGTCACACATCATCATCACGGTTTGAAAGAGGTGCCTTCAGCACATAATCTTAGGCCTCATCACTTGAGCTAAGAGTAGTTTAGCTGACAATAGGAGAAGGCTGTTATCTTATGCAAACCAGCCACTCATTTGGACGTATAGGTTGCAGCAGACTGAGACAGTGGGTTACATTTCCAAATATCTACAAATGTATTTGTCCTCAGCCTGCTTAGCTGGGTATGTAATTGGTGTATTAATTTTTTCATAACAACAACGTCCCATATTTTTGAACCATTCCTCTGCAATTGGACTATTTTTGTTTTTCCGGGCTATCAGTAGAATTCTTAACGCCAGTCATGAGAAGGACTGAGTCTAGAATTCATTGTTTCTTAACCCTGTGCTCCTTCCCGTATTTGGCGAAAAGGTGGAGCCATTTTTTCTGTGTCCCATCCGGAAGGTTACTGCTGTGCGGCTCCCTGAGTGTGGTACATGTGCAGTGTTAATAGAACATTGACAGTTTTTGGTAGCAAGCCAGGAACAAGCTACAGTGAGAAAAACCAGATGGAAATGGTGATTTTTGACAATATGTAATTTAGCCAAATTCAAGTGGATTTTCAAGGGGACAGACAAAAGGCACCTACTTTAGCTCAGAACTATCACCATGCCAAATTTCAAAGTCTTACTGTAAATCATGGGATCACAGAGCTCGTCAAAAATAATTTTTATAAAGGAAAGTGGTAGGCAATCTCAGTATAGGTCACTACCACTCCTCCTATACTATGCATAAACTATAAAGCCTTATGCTTCAGGTCTTAAGCCAGCCCTGCATGTGGTTGTGGAGAAGGCGTACAAACCATGGAACATCTAGTGAACTGTTGCCCAAGAGGGGCAGCCTTGATTCATGCCATGCCACCAAGAGGGCCGGCTCTACCATTTTTGCCGCCCCAAGCAGTGAAAAAACCTGCCACCGCTGAATTGCCGCCATGGATGGCAGGAGAGAGAGAAGCTGCTGCCTAATTGCTGCCGTGGCCAGAGGAACGGAGAAGCTGCCGTCTAATTGCCGCCGCGCCCCTTTCTGACTGCCGCCCCAACCACCTGGTCACCAGAAGCCATAGAGTGGATGACAAACTTGGATATCAATCTTTCGTGTTGCTTTTCAAGTTTCCATATGAAAGAAGAATGACAGATGTTAGGGCAGGTTCCTCTATGGGCAGGTTATTCCATAATTGTCCATTATGCAGTTTCTTGCACCTTTCTCTTAAGCATCTGGTACTGTCCACTGTCAATCAGGACACTGGACTGATCCAATATGGCAATTCCTATGTTCCTATCGACTCTTCTCCTGTATTTCTCTTGTAAGCCTTTGCCTCCTTTAATCTTGACTGATACAATTCTTTTTTTTATTGTCTCCTAAGTTGGTTCAAAATGTAAAGATTTGTCTCACTATCTGTACTGACAAGTGGGAACACAAAACCTTCATCACCTAAAATTTCCAGTGGCTTTCTGTCCATTTCAGAATTTAGTACAAAGCCTCCCACATAGTCATCAGAATCCCCTGTGGACTTATGCTCCCTCCTTTTGTATCTCTTCAATCTTATTCCTCCCTATTCTCAAGAGTATTCCTTACGCTCTTCAAATACCAGATTTCAGTGCATCTCCCACCCTCTTTCCTCAGTGAGTGATAGAGCCTTCTTCCAAAGTGTCCTCCCCTTCTGAAACAGTCTCTCTGTATTTCATTGACTCCCTGACATTTCAAATCTCTAGTGAAAACCCTTTTTGGACTTCTTCAATAAAACAATCCAAAGATTTCCAGGTTTCCCTGGCTCATTTTCTCTGAAGCTTTGGTTAGTATTGTCTTCATATCCCCTTCCTACTGCTCTACATAACTCCTTTTGTATATAACTCCATAATTTACTTGTTTTTGACTGCCAAGCCTCCTGTGATAAGAACAAACAATAAATTATTTCATTAAATGGAGGGAGGGGCGGAAACAGTAGAACTTTAAGTTTTACACACTTAGTATATTCTGGAGTAACAGTGACGAATGAATGAATGATTATATCAGAAACCATGTCATAGAAGGTGCAGTGGTTAAAATTAATAATTTATTCTTTTTTAATTTCTGCCCTAAAATATTACATATTGTTGGAACTAGTAAGTGGCTACCACTCCACTGCACTCCAGAAGTAGCTGCGCTTTGGTGCTACAAAAGTGATCCATAACATGATTTGAGGTCTTTTTGACTGAAAGTGCAATATAAATGTAAGTTGTGATTACATGCTGTGTAGTGGAATTGTATCAGTCAGCCACATCTGCTTTACTAGGTTGCCGTGGCTTGAATTGGTGCCAGATGATAGCTACGGTCTGGTTTTTGTGTCATGAAAGAGTGCAGCCAAGAAGATTTTTGGTGACACGAATTGGAAAGAGAGGCCGAGAGCAGTGTCAGTACCTGAGGCAATGATAGCTAAATTGTACAATGATGAATGATTTGACAGACGATGGATACCATGGGATAATATCTAGGCCAAATTGCTTAATTCAAGCTTCAGAGTAACTCAGCTGCTTCCAAAGGCTATGAAATAGAGACAGTACATTAATTTCCCCAATGTGGCAATATATCAGCTCCCAGTCTTTTTCATCAGACATGTTGTTTAGTCTCTGGCTTTGAGCTATCTCAATCTGAGAATTCGGCTGATCCTATGGCAGTCACTTGTCAAGAGGTTGCTGACTGCACAGAACAAGGTTTTCTGAAATGATTAATGATACTTCAGAAACTTTTGATCCAGGGAGAAAGTCTGTTGCTGCTGCTACTGGTAGACAGCTGTTTAAAGGGAGCAGTAAGAGAAGCCCCATTAACATTTTAGTATGATAAAAGTTGTGGCCTGGGCTGGCATCAGTTAACTGCAAATATATTCCATAACCAACCACTGGTGGTTAAATAGAAGTAATTTTTACTCCTATTGGCTCCTTGGTTACCAAGCAAACACATACACATCACCTGAAAATATGGACATGTTGATATTTTTGGATAAAAATTCCACTTTTGAAATGCAGGAATGATTCTGGATAGGAAAATAAGGCAGAAGTATGTCATCAAGACTGTTAAGAAGATATTCCTTTACAACACAGCTCTAATGTATATACTCAGCTGAACCTTTTGCATATACTGGGATAGGTGGATCTAGGCTTGCCCAAAATTAAACATCCAGCCTCTCAACCAAGGGGAAAGGCTGGCCACAGGCCTCATACAGTGACTAATATACTCAGCAGTAATGCACAACATCTGAAGTGCTGTTTAGTGTTAACCACTTGCAGCAGCCTGTCATGTATCTCAAGCATTTGGAATCTTGGCTGAGCCTGGTTAAACCTGCACAAAGATAAGAGGGGCTGCTTTTCAACTGCCTTCCATTCTATGTAGTCATTCACACCTGTGCAAAGAGGGTGTGTATTTGATGTAAAATGAGGTGTTGTTAAATCCACTTTGTCATGGCTTTACACAAAAGGGCAAATGTCATAAGGTGCAAGTCAATGGAGAATCAGGTCCAAAGCATCTAAGTCTTAGGAGGCAGTGAGACTGCTACCTTTGGGTGTGCAGTAACAACACCTGAAAGTTTTAGTGACCTCTGCCGGTGCTTTGAGTATGTGTGACAAACTTGCCGTGACAACAAGAAGTCAGAAGCAATATATATGGCAGGTTAAGCCATGTACTGTGACCAGAAATTGTTAGGCAAAATGTCCTTGGACTGCTGTCTGATTGAAAAATCAGTTAAAAGCTACCAGACTATTGGCTTAGTCATTGCATAAGCTCACTACTGCTCTTTTCTGAATGATAGGTCTTTTGACGAGCTCAGAGAGAAGAACCATTATGCAATTTGCCATTACCTCCCTCTCAATAGTTGGTATAAAGGCAAATGGCTGGCAAAAGACCAACAGCAAATTTGGGCAGTAATCCCTTTATTCTTCTGCTGTGTGGTTATGAGGTAGAACCTGCCCTGCATTTGCCTATGTAGGGACCACTTGATCTTGTTCAGTGAGGTCCCTGACAACACTCTCAAGAGCCTGGCATTATATGGTAATTGTCATGAGTGGAATCTGGAACTCTATCACAGGGAAATGGGAGTGCAGAATACCTTATGAGGCATTCCACATCCAGCAAAAGAAGAGAAGATTGCCTCTACAACAGCAATTTTCAACCTGTGGTTTCCACAGAGGTCCACACCTCCATTCAAAATTTTTTAGGGGTCTGCAAATTAAAAAAGGTTGAAATCTACTACTCTACAACATAAAAATTAGTATCCACAACTGCAGAGAGTAGAAGGCCTGTGGAACTGTCATGAGCTAGTAGCCTGGGAAGCTTTTTATGCCAAATCACACTCTAAATGTGGTTTCGAGTTTTCCCATTCAGAAAATTGTGTTGGTGTCTGTCACTTTGTAATTCTAATTAGCAGGGGACTGAGTTAAAATTCCAATGATTATGATCTCCCAATGTCTAGGTAACTAAATACACGTTGACACACTGTCACAGGAGTTTTTATACCTTACATGCTCTGTGATTTGCACTGTGTATTTAGATGTCTAGACGGAAGTTAAATGGTTTGAAATTAGCACCTGAATAGCATCCCTTCATATAGCCTGAAACAGATTATATACCCCTGAAAGGTCTAAATTTAACTGCCAGGTATAATGAAGGAACCCAGAGGAATTTACTCTTAATACCCTGTATGTATTGTGACAGGGTCAGGCCAGATGGCTATAGGAGCGTAATAGAAGGCAGATATATTAGCCCCAGACTAAGTAGGTCCCTTTTCCCTGGGGAAGGTTCCAGAACAATCAGGAACCTTCTAGAGACAATTAAGACAGGCTGATTAGAACACCTGAAGCCAATCAAGAAGCTGCTAGAATCAATTAAGGAAGGCTAATCAGGGCACCTGGGTTTTAAAAAGGAGCTCACTTCAGTTTGTGGTGTGCATGTGAGGAGCTGGGAGCAAGAGGCACTAGAAGCTGAGAGTGAGAACGTGGACTGTTGGAGGACTGAGGTGTACAAGCATTATCAGACACCAGGAGGAAGGTCCTGTGGTGAGGATAAAGAAGGTGTTGGGAGGAGGTCATGGGGAAGTAGCCCAGGGAATTGTAGCTGTCACACAGCTGTTCCAGAAGACACTCTAGACAGCTGCATTCCACAGGGCCCTGGGCTGGAACCCAGAGTAGAGGGCGGGCCCGGGTTCCCCCCAAATCCTCCCAACTCCTGGTCAGACACAGGAGGAGTCAACCTGGACTGTGAATTCAGAAAAACGGCCAAGCTGAGGGCTGCCGTGAAGCTCCAAGGCGAGCAAATCCGCAAATAAGCGCAAGACCCATCAAGGTAGAGCAGGAACTTTGTCACCGTATCTTATTTACAATGTAAGCCATTCACGACAGGGATCCTCTTTCCTTATATATCTATAAAGCATCATGCATGGTAGTGGCATTTTGTAATAATAAATAATAGTAATATAATCTTTTGCAGATTTTAATATCTGATCTGTTATATAGGCAATTTATGGTATAATAAAAGTAAATTAATAAATACTATTAATATTTTGCACTTCTTTACTGTCTTTCATTGAAAGATTCCAATGTGCTTTGCACATAAGATCTAGTCTGCACTTGAAAGTGTTTCTAATTAAGGAAGGGTGTGAATGTAAAGTGCAGTGGCTGTTCCTGAATAGCTCCATGTGTAGACACTGTTATTCTGTTCCCATTTAGCTTTGAAACTGATTTTGGCTAATGGGAACAAGGCACTCTTACTCTGGAATAAGTGTGTCCGCATGTGAAATTAAATGGGAACAACTTCATATGTCAACAAGCCCTAACTAAGCCTCATAAAATATTTCTACCTAGTATTGTACCTATTTTACAGATGGTTAAACTGAGGAACCAAATTTGGGAATCAAAAGCAGACCCCAGAAGTCCTGACACTCAATTTCCTACCTTATCTAAATTAACATATATTATGGCCCAGATTTTCTGGCCTAGTTGCAGCTGGGGAGGCACAGGACTGCGGATCAGGAGAAAAGGTGACTTTACAGCATCAACTTTGCATTCCCGCAGTCCTGGAGCCAACAGAGGGTTGGACCAATCCCTGAAGCCCAGCTGCTAACAGCTCCAAGGGGTAATTCCAGTGGCCAAATATAGCTACGGAAGAGGGATGACTCAGCAGTGCTCCTTTTTACTGGCCTTGCCCTCTTTGCTGGGGAGCAGGTGACAAAAAGCCACTTTGCTGGATCTAATCTACACCACCCAGGGATTTCACCTAGGAAAGAGGTCTCCTAAGGAAGGAGTTTTCAGCAGACTTTTCAACTGTTTTGCACTGTTTGGATGATTCAAAACCATCATAGTGAGTTAGGGCCTGTATGTATATAAATCTACATGCACAAAATAAATAATCTAATAGCTTGTATCTTAAATAAAATGCGCGGTGCTAGAGAAAATACTTGTTTGCTGTAAAGTCACAATACATTCAACATATAATACACAGATATTTCCAAGTTACAGAGATTCATCTGTTGTTATATGCAGCCATATTAATTGCATATAATGTCTGTGTCAAGTTTCTGTGACTTAAATGAAGGAAGAAGAAAACCTCATTTAATTATCTCTAGACTAAAGATAAAGGAAGTTTTCCCTTGCTATAGCTTAGTAGAGATAATACTCATATTAATTTAGAAAAAATCTTGGCTCTTAGAATTATGATGTTTATATCTAGTTAAATGGCTGGCATGAGGTTATGTCCTTAATTTAGAACCTTATCTTAAATATGAATATAAAAAATGTGGCAGCTTGTCAACAGACCAGAGAAATATGTTTTCTGTTTAACTGAAACTCACTGCTTGACCTTATGGACATGAGCCATTAATTACCTCTCTGAATTCTCTTTCATTTAGTTGGAATCTGTTCTGTACATAACATGTATAGCTATGTTAATTAAAATCATGTAGTGTAGTTTGGACATAAAAAAAATCCAAGAAGTCCATATAAAATTCAGGTTACTGTACACTGGCTTCTGCAAGTATGAAGACTTCTCTTTTCTGCTTTTGAATCATGCTACAGAACATTCTCTTCCTTTTTCTAAATCTAATTGCATTAGTGAGGATACTTAAAAGAGAGAACTCTTAGCTTGAAGCTACTGTCATCATGTGTTTGCATAGAGATAGCTCCCTGTATCTGTCTCTGTCTCTCTCCCTGTTTGCTTCTATATTTATCAGCCTTCCTGGCCATAAAAGGTCTGGACTGAGGCTCTGACATTCCACTGACTACAGGCATTATTTTTGTTCTGGACCTTGGAGTCCAGTTCTTAGCCCTGGTCTTGACACCTCTTTGCTGGATTCAACTTTGCCGGATTTTTCTCTCTATCATTCATCCACTTCAGGACTTTTATATTTGTCATTGTTCATTTGGCTACTGGTAAGTGTTCCATTTAGACAGGAATTTTTTCTAACTTGTAAGCTCTCTTTATTTTGAATCTGTACACTGGATTGATGGTAGCTCCCTTTAATTTTCTGAGCTCTGCAGTTAGTTGAGGGAGATGTGGTAACAGGTTGGAGAAATCTGAAAGTGTAGCTGCAGAGACAAAGCCAATCAGGACAGGGACTCAGTTATTATAAGCTCAGCTATCCGAACAAATAGCTATAGGACTTTTCAAATGATGCATGAATTATTAGAGATACAGGAGACTTTTGTTGTGATTCTTGAATGAGAGAAAGTGTAAATAATCTTCTAAATATTTTCTAATTGTATGGGATATATAGTGAATTCTGAAGCAGATGAAGTGACACTGACTAAGCTCAGAGGAAAATCTGATATTTTTTCCTCTGTCAACATTTTCGTTTTTCTATTTCAATATTTTTTTAAATGATTTTGAGTAGATTTTTTTAAAAGCACAAACTAGTCATACTTGCCCCTAGCTCAATGGATAGGTTACAAATAAAATCTTTCTGTAGTATATTTATATTGTACAAATAAGTACAGAATATATGGACCCTAAAGCTGTACCTGTGGGTACCTATGACATGGACCATTGGCCACCCATGTGTAGGCTAGGTTCTGCAGTAACAAAAGCATATACAAATTCCAAAGGGAAAATGCTACCCTCACACATAGCTGGGTACCATCAGGATGTACTGAGCATGTTATAAAAATTAAGACATAGGACTCAATCCTACCCCACTGAAGCCAAAGACAACACTCCCATTGATTTCAATGGGGACAGGATACAGCGATAAAATCCTTACAAGGGTCCCAGATTTTCTTGTGGGGTTTCAAAGGAACATAGGAATTGCCATATCAGATCAGATTAATGGTTCCTCTTGTACGGTAATCTGTTCCTACCAGTGGTCATTACCAGATTCTCAGAGGAAAGTGTAAAACCCTTATAATGGACAAATATGCAATAACATGACTAACATTCGTTTCTAGCTAATGTCAGGCAATTAGAAGTTGGCTTATGTCCTGCACCATGAGGTTTGATATCTCATGTAAGTTTGTATACTAGTTAGTAACTATGCATATTTGTATCTATATAAATGTATTATCTTTCTAAGAATCCTACTGAGCTCTTTGCTACAGTGATTTCTTGTGGCAGTGAGGTTCATAAGTTAATTAAGTATTGCAGAAAAAAGTATTTTCTTTTAAAAATGTTAAATATGCTCACTTTAAATTCACTAACTGTTCTCTTGGTCTTATATTCTGAGAATGTACATAGGAATGCCTGATTTAACTTCTCTCTCCTATGCATTTTATGCAGTATTTTATACTCTTCCATCATGTCTCCTCTTATTTTGTCTTGTTCTCTAAATTAAACCGTTCTAGTCTTTTTAATCTCTCCTCCTAAGGATGTCTGTCTAATCCTCTAATCATTTTAATTCTCCTGCTCTGGACCTTCTCTTTTTGTTTCATATCCTTTTTGAGATGGGTTGACCAGAACTCAATGCTGAAATATTCAAGATGAGGGTGTACCATAAGCAACAGGAACAATGCAACTGCTAATATCCAGAAAGAAGCTTGCCGGTGCTGGAGACAAAGCTGGTGAAGATGAATGGGGATCAGCTGTAGCACTCTCTGTGACAGGAAATCAGAGTGTCTTGCTTCTTTTTAATGTTAGAGCAAGACTCATCTCTTTGCACTAGCCTGTCTTCTGTGGATTATGGATTCACTCTGGCTGGCAAGCCCTATCCCTATCTTTGTGTGGGTGAATGAAGATGATGAAGGTGTAGAAGAAGAAAAGAATAGGACTTATACTACAGTGATTAGTGCTATATGAATAAGAAGACATATAGTTTACACCAGTGGTTCTCAAATTGGGTCGTGACCCCATTTTAATGGGGTCACCACGGTTGACGTTAGACTTGCTGGGGCAGGGGGCTAAAGCCAAAGCCCAAGCCCCACTGCCAGGGGCCAGAGCCCAAACCCGAGGGCTTCAGCTCAGGTTATGGGGCTCAGGTTACAGGCCCTGCTGCCTGGGATTGAAGCCTTTGGGCTTGGGTTTTGACCTCCCCAGCCTGGGGTGGTGAGGCTTCGGCTTTGACCCCAAGACGGTGGGGCTCAGGTGAGTTCAGGTTTTGGTCCCCCATCCTGGGGTCGTGCAGTAATTTTTCTTGTCAGAAGGGGGTTGTGGTGCAATGAAGTTTGAAAAGCCCTGGTTTGCACATATCAACTTCCTCCTGTTGAAAATTGAGTTTATTCCTAGTCTTTATTTTCTTTCTTATAACAAGTTCCAACTTCAAGACAGAGGTTAATCTCTCACCCCATAACTAATTATTTAATTGCCTCTTATGAGGGACTTCATCAAATATTTTTTGAAAGTCCAAATAAAATATAGCTACTGGTTTTCTTTTATACACTACTATAACTCATTGGGTCATTCATGGAATTCTAAGAGATTAGAGAGGCATGATTTTCCTTTACAGAAAGCATTTGGTTTGTTCCTATTCTATCATACTCATCTAGCTATTTAATAACTCTGTCCTTCATTTTTTGGTTACCTGGTGTCCAGTTTACCTTGTACTGGCTAGCTCTTTGGTCTATCATTTACAGGATCACATATAGCACCTTTTTAAAAGATAAGTACAATATTGGCTACCCTCCAGCCCTTTGATATAGCAGTTTATTTTTTTAATGATAGTTAAGAACTCTTGAATGAATATTCCACAGTGCTGCTATATAATTGCAATTTAAATGATCATTTTGGTTCTAACACCTCTTCTTTTGATACCTCAGAGACCCATAACAGAAGATAAACTATAACTGTAAAAATGTCTGATGAAATTAGGAAGGTTAAGAGGAACTATGAAGAGCAAATTGCCAAAGACATAAAAATGAATAAAAAAACTTGTAAGGTATATTAGAAGTGGGGATCCTGCAAAAGAGTTAGTGGGATCACTAGATTTCCAGGGGTAAAAAGAGCAGTCAAGAAAAATAAGGACATTGGAGAGAAGCTAAGTGATTTGTTTGCATCAGTTTTCATCAAAGAGGACAATAGGCAGGTGTCTCCCCAGTGCTACATTTTGAAGGTAAAAATGAAAATGGGGGTGAAATTCTGGCCCCAGTGAAGTCAATAGCAACACTGTTATTGACTTTAGTGGGACAGGTTTTCACTCAGATATTTAATGACAGTTGAGAACTTTTGAAAGAATACTCTACAATGCTGTTGACTTTGCCATTGAAATTATCAGTTTTGTTATCAGGACAATGTAGCTGTGACAGTTTGGCTAATTGTATCAGTGAGCATAGCAACATTGAAACTCTATTCTTTTTTCATAGTTTGATTTAGTTCTGGGGAGTACTTGGTTGACTCCAGATCAGAACAGGATTTCTGAACCCTATGAATGACTTGTGAGTTTCCTGAACCCTAAGAAAATTGTATGAAGATTATCCTAAGTGTATTGATTTGACTTAAGGAAAAGTTTTAGGTTTTATATTTGTTAATTCAGAGGTTTCCCTGATTTGAGTTTTCATCTGTTTAATCTATTCTTTTTCAGACGTTGCACACCTTAGCATTTCCAGGCAGAAAAGTGCAGTGGACAGTGAGTTAGGAGGCACCATGATGGCTTTACCTTTCTACCAGAAACATCACCAACACTATGACCGTGCGTACCGCCACAAAGAGCTGGAATCCACTCTGAGCCAGTACCAAAAGGAGGAGAAGCGTAAATCGGCTGTCTACAGTCATGGGTCTACAGCCTATGCTCATGGATCTGCAGCCTACCGCCATGGGTCTGCAGCAGCCTATGGTCACGAGTCTGCAGCCTACAGTCACGGATCAGCAGCCTACGGTCATGAGTCTGCAGCCTACAGTCATGGATCTGCAGCCTATGATCATGAATCTGCAGCTCACAGTAGGAGGTCTGCTGCCTACAGTCTTGGATCAGAATCCCTCAGTAGGATGTCTGCAGCCTATGATCATGAATCTGCAGCTCACAGTAGGAGGTCTGCAGCCGATAGTCTTGGATCAGAATCCCTCAGTAAGAGGTCTGCTGCCTATAGTCTTGGATCTGAATCTCTGAGTAAGAGTTCTGCAGCCTACAGTCTTGGATCTGAAGCCTACAGTCACGGGTAGGACAAAACACAGCCATATTTTGGGGGCAATGGTGGGGAAAACTGTTTGCCGAACCTGTCCCCCTTAGATCCGTGTCAACACTCCCATTGACTTCAACAGGAGAAGACACTGTAATGTTAATATATTTTCCATACTTACTGCTTTCAGTTAGTTCTGTGGAGGTGGAAGAAATTTAGTCCTCTTGTTGGAAGTACTGTGGTGACTGGCCCACTATAAGAAGAACATAGATAACTAGATAGCTCTTCTTAGGTGCAATGGCTGTGTTTTTACATTATATGCACAGTTCATATTAATGTTCAATTTGTCACACTGTAAATTGGTTGAGAAGTTTGGTATTTTCAAAGCAGAAACAACATGAAGTTTTTGTCAGGTGCAAGAAGAGCATGTCATAATTGGCATTGAAATAATATAATAAAACATTGTCTAAACAATTAGATTAGTGGAATGTGCTAGATTTCCTGGCCTCAGGAAACTCCGTGATAATAAAAGCAGCTAGGGTAGTATTAAAGCAAGATTAGTACTCCAGTTAGCAATAGAAGAAATGATCATCAAGTCATAGCAGAAAACATCTACTCTCAATTACATCAGTTCAAACTCATTAAAGTCACCAGTGTGCTTGAGAGGAGAATTTGATCTGTTAGGCCAAATTCATCCTTGGTGAAACTCTTCTGATATCAGTGGAGTTACACCAGGGATGAATTCTACACTCAGGTCAATAGAGTTACACCAGAGATAATGAATTTGGCCTAATGCATTTAACAATTTTCTTACAGAAGCATAACCTTAATACGATTCCAGTTATTCTGAAGTTTTCATATGAGTAAACAGATTTCATTTTTATTTTAAGACATATATTTTATCACGGCTTCCAGGCTGTTTTATTTTACATCAGTTACCAATAGCTTTCAAAAGCCATTCTAACCCCCAAATCCTAACCCAAATATGGATCTAGATCAGAAATTTTTAAATATCCCCCATTTTTATAACAGGCTGATGAATGACACTGGATTCTAAATACAAATCTAGATTTTAATTGTGTAGCTTAAGCCTATCTTGGGCAAAAAATATGTCTTTGAATTTTGAGCTAAATTTATGGAAGATAGGTCCATCAATGATTATCAGCCAAGATAGTCAGGGATGCATCCCCATGCTCTGGGTGTCCTTAAGACTCTCACTGCCAGAAGTGGGGACTGGCTGATGGGATAATTGCCCTGTTCTGTTCATTCCATCTGAAGCATCCAGCACCCACCACTGTCAGAAGACAGGATACTGGGTTAGATGGACCATCGGTCTGACTCAGTATGGCCGTTCTTATGAAGTTATGCTTGCATCCGTTCTTATTTTATCCAAACTGGATTCATTATACTCTGTCATACTCAGGTTTCAGAGTAGCGGCTGTGTTAGTCTGTATTCGCAAAAAGAACAGGAGTACTTTTGGCACCTTAGAGACTAACCAATTTATTTGAGCATAAGCTTTTGTGAGCTACAGCTCACGCATCCAATGAAGTGAAATTTGTTAGTCTCTAAGGTGCCACAAGTACTCCTTTTCTTTTTGTGTCATACTCAGTGGTGCAAGTAAAATCCATCTCTTGCTGGTACGGAGTGTGTGTGTGGGGGGACACAACACTAGCTAAGGGGGGCATGTGACCTCCCCAAGTGACCATCCATGTGACTCCTCCCCACGCTGCCCCCAGCCCAGTTCTCCCAGGAACCGCAGCGGGGAAAGGAGCAGAACCCCCAGCCCTATCCCCTGCCCTTCCACGGAGCTGCAGCTCCATCCTCTGTCCTCATACTACAGCAGCATCCATGCCAGCAGACAGGGCGGGGCGGGGGCGGCGCAGAGCTGGGGGCGGTACACCCGCCAGAGGGGCTACCATCGTTCTGCTCCTTTCCCCGCTGCCCCTCCCTGTGGGGAAAGGAGCAGAACACCCAGCCCCACCCCCTGTCCTTCCACGGAGCTGCGTCTGCCTCTGTACAGCAGCAGCCCCACTGGTGGACAGAGCTGGGGGTGCGGGGCTGGGGGTTCTGCTCCTTTCCCCACAGGGGGGAGGGGGCAGCGGGGAAAGGAGCAGAATGTCGGCAGCTCCTCTGGTGGCTGTACTGCCCCCAGGTCCGCCCCGCCCTGCCGCCCCAGCCCTGTCCTCTGGTGGGGCTGCTGCTGTACAGATGGAGCTGGAGGAGAGGCAGTTCTGTGAAAGGGCAGGGGGTGGGGCTGGGGATGGTACAGCCACACTGGAGGAGGTGTGGGGCTGCTGGCTCTTCATGTGTCTTTCCTCACAGATTCTCACCCCTCCTGTGGCTTCTTTACACAGCCTCAGTAGCACAAAGCAGCCATATTAGAATTGGAAAAGGTACAGAGAAGGGCAATGAAAATGATTAGGGGTATGAAATCGCTTCCATGTAAGGAGAAAGTAAAAAGACTATGATTGTTCAGCTTAAAAAAGAGATGACTAAGGTAGGGATATGATAGAGGTCTGTAAAATCATGAATGGTGTGGGAGAAAGTAAATAAGGGAAGTGTTATTTACCCCTTCACATAACACAAGAACCAGGGGTCACCCAATGAAATTAACAGGCAGCAGGTTTAAAACAAATATAAGGAAGTACTTCTTCACACAACACACAGTCAACTTCTGGAACTTATTGCCAGGGAGTTGTGAGGGCGAAAAGTATAACTTGGCTACAAAAGAATTAGACAAGTTTCATGGAGGATAGGTTCATCAATGGCCATTAGAAAAGATGATCAGAAATGCAACCAAGGCTCTGGGTGTCCTGAAATCTCTGACTGCCAGAAGCTGGGATTGGATGACAGGGGATGGATCACTTGATAATTGTCCTGGTTCATTCCCTCTGAAGCATCTGGCACTGACCACTGTTGAAAGACAAGGATACTGGGCCACATGAACCACTGATCTGACCCAGGATGGCCGTTACGTTCCCATGTTCAGAAAGCATTACTACTTGGGCAGCCAAGGATTCCTTGCTAGACAGTCTATGCTACCTGCGTTCCTCACTTTGTGTAGGGGATGTGTCAGGAAAGGTATGCTGAGATGCAGAGTGGATTGCACAACATTTGACCTGATCCTCAGATGGCCTGTTATGCAGGACAGTGGTTTTTAACCTTTTTTCATTTACGGACCCCCTAACAAATTTCAAATGGAGATGCGGACACCTTTGGAAATCTTAAACATAGACTGCAGACCCCCAGAAGTCCACAGACCACAGGCTGAAAACTACAGATGTAGGAGGCTCAGTGGTGCGGAAAGCATTCTCAGTGCATTTTGGCATATACTGTAGAGAGTTTTGTGGGGTTGGATCATGCTCAGTGTAGATGGAATGCTTGTCAGTTTTAGCAGCATGCTTCTAACAAGCTCTGCTGAGTATGGAGAAATGACAATTTTCAGAGGCTTATTGACAGGCACCAGATCAGCTAGGACCAACTGCTGGCCTGCTCCCTGACTAACTTCATTGCTAGAGAGCTATGAGCCAATCTGCACTGCCTGGGAACTGACAGTGGCCACAGCCCCGCCTGGCTGCTGGTTTAGAAGCCCTGCTTATAATCCTGGCCCGCCCAGCAGATCAGCAGCTCCTCAATGCATATCATGCCTGCAGCTGTGCTTGTCCTTGTTCCAGTCCCTGCTCCCCTCCGGCTTCAGACTTCTGGCTTCAATCCCCAGCTCTGCATGACTTACAACTCTGGTTGACCCTCCATTCCGGCATTCGGCTTTTGCCCGTCCAGTACTGAACCCTGGCTCCACCTCTGGGTTACCCAGCTCTGGCATTTGGCTTCTGTCCCTTCAGTACTGACTCTTGGCCTGTTTCCTGGACTTTGCCCATCCTGGACTCAGCTCTAACTGGTAGGCTGAACTCTTGCTTCCACCACTAGGCCTGACCACCCATGGCCCAGTCAGCTATAGTTTGAGCAGCCCCAATACAAAGGCTAGGGACCCACATCACTGGCATGGACCCCACTCAGGCCAGTTTTTCCCTGGCAGAACTGGTGCGGGGGGGGCCATACAGAACTTGCAGGTGCACAATGCAGCCGTACAAGCTCAAGAGGCTTCACTAGCAACCCTGGCTCTTGCCCACCAGGAGCTGAAGGTCCCACTCCCAGACAAGTTTAGTGGTGATTGTAGTCGGTTTTGAGGTTTCCTATCAATTCAGGTTCCTCTTCTTGTTACACCCCCAACTGTTCCCCACAGAGCAGGCCTGAGTAGGGCTCATCATTAGTCTGCTCCCTGGGGAAACCTTGGCCCGGACCTCCCCACTCTTGGAACAGTACAGCCCCGTCCTTGGAGTCAGTTGGAGCAGTTCATTCAGGCCACGTTGGTTCTCTTCAGTGACCCCCCACCACTCCCAAACTGCTGAAGCTGTGCCACAAGCACTTCAATAAGGGCGTCAATCAGCCGCCAATATGCTGCCAAGTTCCACCGCCTTTCCATGAACACCATGTGGAATGAGACTGCGCAGCGTCATCCATTTCAGATTGGGCTGAACCATGATATAAAGGATGCACTGATGTGGGTTGAGCTGCCATCCCGTCTCACAACTTGATCAACCTATGTATCAGAATTGACAGCTGCCTTCCTGAGAAGTGCCGTGAACGTGGCCCAGCCCCGTGGGCCCTGACAACACCCAGGCCTTCCACCCCTCAACGATGCACCTGCTCCAGAACCCATGCATGATGACTAGGCCCACTGAGGAAGTTTCTGAGACTCAGGACTCGCTTCCCCAGCTAGAGGAAGTATGTAACCCATACCTGCTTGGTGTGGTGCTCTGTCCTCCTCTAGTGGCACCTAGTCCAGCTAGTGATTCATGAGTCTGCTACAGCCTTGGCTAAGAGTCATGTGGCTTTTAGGTCATGCAATAAAGATCCTCATTCAATAACTCCAAGCCCCCACTTGTAACGCTGACAGACCCTGGTTGTCAGTGGGCAGGATTGAACCTGGGACCTCTGGAGCCATTCTTATGTTCTAATGCCATGGAACGGATAGAATGGCCACAGCTCTTGACTGGCTGTTGGATTGGTAATCCTGTTTATAAGCCTGCCTCCACCCTGACCCCACAGCAGCTCAGTGGCTGCTCGATGAGTACCACACGCACAGCTCTGCTTGCCCTTGTTCCAGTCCCTGCTCCAGCCTGCTTACAGTTCCTGCTCCCTTCAGACTTAGAGCTTTGTTCCCTGGCTCTGCCTCTGATTTATAACTCTGGTTGACCTTTTGGTTCTGGCATTTGGCTTCTGTTTCCAATACTGATCCCTGGCTCCGCCTTTGGCTTATGACTCTGGTTTACCCTTCAGCACTGGCATTTGGCTTCTGTCCCTCCAGTACTGACCTTCATTTCCTATACTCTGCCCACCCTGGATCCAACTGTAACTGGTTGGCTGAACTCTTGTCTCCACCCCTACGCCTGATCACACAGAGCACAGTAAGTTACACTTTTAACTCAGTCAAATCTGGGTAGATTTTCAGGGGGACCAAAAAAAAAAAAGCATCTCCCTGACACCCGGGTAACACCTCAAACACCACCAAATTACATTTCCTTGATCCAAAGCATGGACGTACTAGAGCTCTTTGAAGAAATGAAGAGGAAAAAATTAACATTGGAAGAACTGCCAGTTGTTTGTTAGCATCGTTTTTGGAAATGATTGAATCATTTTCATTGAAACTATCCGAAGATATTCAGCCTCAGGCAGGGAGCAAGTATGGAGAATTTCAGCCTTAATTATTACAGCTTGTCCGAATTATAAGCAACTAAAATCCAAGGTTTAGAATGGAAAGTGTTAGGCAACTTTACCGATAGGCATCACCACCAGCTCTGCCCCTTACATCTGTACAATGGCAGAGCTAGACTAATCCCACTTATTTTCTTACATTGAAGGATTAATCATTCAAATTTGTGTGCAAGATTTCAGTGGTTTTTCATGTGTATTCTTCATGGCTGACAACATTTTTTGCTGACAGCAGCTAATAATCCAGTGCAAAGGAAGTTGTGCTGTAGGCTGGTTATTCACCACAGCATGGGTCAGAGATTTACTTAAAGAGAAAATACAAAATATTTGGCAAGGCTTGAGCTTAAAACATGTTCACTTATTTGCAGAAAAATTGTGATCATGAGGACATGACTGAGACAAACCAAACAAACAGAAAAACAGGGTGTTTTCTTCAGTCAGTGCAATTAATGCTTCTGCCAACAACAAATAAATGTTGTCATCAGCAAAGTAATGAAGCTAGGATCAGTGCAGAATTGAGTAACTAATATGCATTAAGAAAAGGAGTACTTGTGGCACCTTAGAGACTAACCAATGTGCCACAAGTACTCCTTTTCTTTTTGCGAATACAGACTAACACGGCTGTTCCTCTGAAACCTGTTAATATGCATTAGTATCTGTGAGAAACACAAGAAGATAAATGAGTTATCCTGAAATCTCTATTGGCACTGCCCCCATCCATTAGCTTATTATTGGTGAGGATTAAAAAGAGCTAGCTTAAAAAAGTGACAGGCAGAGCCAGAAAATGTTTTCGTGAAAGCATTTCCCTCTTAAACTGTTGCTGATGCGCGCAGTGTGTGCAAACAATATAGCCACTGACCAGCAATGTGGCTTGGCCGCATGATGGATGTGTCAAGAAGTTAAACTAAATATCATTAAACGAGTGCTTCTCACCCATCTGGAGGAGTTTGGCTCTCGCATGTATCTGACAAGGCTTCACTTTTTTTTTTTTTTTAAGTCTACAGCCAGCTTTCTAGCCTATGTCCTCTTTGCTCCATGTAAATTTAAACACTGCAAAGTGGACGACTTTGACTCCCTCAGGGAACCGATGGGCAGGATCCCCTGAGAGAATAACATGAGGGGGAAAGGAGTCCAGGAGAGCTGGCTGCATTTTCAAGAATCCTTATTGAGGTTGCAGGAACAAGCCATTCCGATGTGGAGAAAGAATAGTAAATATGGCAGGCGACCAGCTTGGCTTAACAGTGAAATCCTTGCTGATCTTAAACACAAAAAAGAAGCTTCCAAGAAGTGGAAGACTGGACAAATGACCAGGGAGGAGTATAGAAATATCGCTCAGGCATGCAGAAGTGAGATCAGGAAGGCCAAATCACACTTGGAGTTGCAGCTAGCAAGAGATGTTAAGAGTAACAAGAAGGGTTTCTTCAGGTATGTTAGCAACAAGAAGAAAGTCAAGGAAAGTGTGGGCCCCTTACTGAATGGGGGAGGCAACCTAGAGATAGAGGATGTGGAAAAAGCTAATGTACTCAATGCTTTTTTTACCTCTGTATTCACGAACAAAGTCAGCTCCCAGACTACTGTACTGGGCCGCACAGCATGGGGAGGAGGTGACCAGCCCTCTGTAGAGAAAGAAGTGGTTCAGGACTATTTAGAGAAGCTGGATGAGCACAAGTCCATGGGGCCGGATGCACTGCATCCGAGGGTGCTAAAAGAGTTGGCAGATGTGATTGCAGAGCCATTGGCCATTATCTTTGAAAACTCATGGCGATCGGGGGAGGTCCGGGATGACTGGAAAAAGGCTAATGTAGCGCCCATCTTTAAAAAAGGGAAGAAGGAGGACCCTGGGAACTACAGGCCAGTCAGCCTCACCTCAGTCCCTGGAAGAATCATGAAGCAGGTCCTCAAGGAATCAATTTTGAAGCACTTAGAGGAGAGGAAAGTGATCAGGAACAGTCAGCATGGATTCACGAAGGGCAAGTCATGCCTGACTAACCTAATTGCCTTCTATGATGAGATAACGGGTTCGGTGGATGAGAGGAAAACAGTGGATGTGTTATTCCTTAACTTTAGCAAAGCTTTTGATACGGTCTCCCACAGTATTCTTGCCAGCAAGTTAAAGAAGCATGGGCTGGAAGAATGACTATAAGGTGGCTAGAACGCTGGCTAGATCATCGGGCTCAATGGGTAGTGATCAATGGCTCCATGTCTAGCTGGCAGCCGGTATCAAGCGGAGTGCCCCAAGGGTGGGTCCTGGTGCCAGTTTGTACAATATCTCATTAATGATCTGGAGGATGGTGTGGATTGCACCCGCAGCAAGTTCACAGATGACACTAAACTGGGAAGAGTGGTAGATACACTGGAGGGTAGGGATAGGATACAGAGGGACCTAGACAAATCAAAGGATTGGGCCAAAAGAAATCTGATGAGGTTCAACAAGGACAAGTGCAGAGTCCTGCACTTAGGACAAAAGAATCCCATGCACTGCTACAGACTAGGGACCAAGCAGCTAAGCAGCAGTTCTGCAGAAAAGGACCTAGGGGTTATGGTGGACAAGAAGCTGGATATGAGTCAACAGTGTGCCCTTGTTGCCAAGAAGGCTAAGGGCATTTTGGGCTGTATAAGTAGGAGCATTGCCAGCAGATTGAGGGACGTGATCATTCCCCTCTATTAGGCATTGGCGAGGCCTCATCTGGAGTACTGTGTCCAGTTTTGGGCCCCACACTACAAGAAGGATGTGGAAAAATTGGAAAGAGTCCAGTGGAGGGGAACAAAAATGATTAGGGGGCTGGAGCACATGATTTATGAGGAGAGGCTGAGGGAACTGGGATTATTTCGTCGGCAGAAGAAAAGAATGAGTGGGGATTTGATAGCTGCTTTCGACTACCTGAAAGGGGGTTCCAAAGAGGATGGATCTAGGCCAGTGGTTCCCGAACTGGTGTTCGAGAAATGTTACAGGGGGTTCTCGGGGAAAAATTTCTTAATGGTGGACAGAGCGGTCCCTAGTGACCTCAGGCAGCACGGGGCCAGCAGCCCGGAGCCCCTGGATTTCCAAGAGCTAAGCAGATCAAAGCAAGCATATCTAGCACACTGAGGAGTTTTAAACTTCAAGACTTCTTATAAGAAAGGGAGGTAGATATTTTTTTCTGTTTTTAAAATTAAATAGGCAGCTAGTATTTTAAAAATTATGATGAAGAACAAGTTTAAGTTTTGTTGTACTGGACGGCTCAAGACCTGAATGCTTGTGTAGGAGGAACTCTTTGAGTTGGCTTCTTAAATCCCTTCATGCTGTTTCATATCTAATACTCCTTGATGAAACAGAGGAGCCTTGTCTGATAACAGGCTTATTCAAAGTGATATAAGCTACGAAAGTGAGATCTTGGAAGAGTGTTGCCGTTTTCATAACGTAATAAAAATACTGTAATGATAAATAATAAATAGTGTGTAATAAGCATGTCATAAAAACAAATTTTATATTTCCAAGATCACTGGTTTTATAATTTATACTCAGGTAGAGGAGAAAATGCCTGGAAATATTCATTTTTAGGAGGGGGTTCACAGGTTGTTAAAGTTTGGGAACCACTGATCTAGGCTGTTCTCAGTGGTAGCAGATGACAGAACGAGGAGTAATGGTCTCAAGTTGCCGTGGGGGAGGTTTAGGTTGGATATTAGGAAAAACTTTTTCACTCGGAGGGCGGTGAAGCACTGGAATGGGTTATCTAGGGAGGTGGTGGAATCTCCTTCCTTAAGAGGTTTTTAAGGTCAGGCTTGACAAAGCCCTGGCTGGGATGATTTAGTTGGGGATTGGTCCTGCTTTGAGCAGGGGGTTGAGCTAGATGACCTCCTGAGGTCCCTTCCAACCCTGGTATTCTATGATTCTATGACTTAAAAGAGGCTGGAGATGGCCCAAGAAGAATTTCCCTTGCACAGGGGAACTCTGCTAGCAGAGGTGGCTCTGCTATCTCCTATACCAGATGCACTCCCCACCCTTGGTATAAGGGGAGGGAAGGGGTGTTCTGGGGGCATGCTAGGGATAGGGTGTCTGATTCTCCACTGGTGTAAGGTCAAGTCTGAGTTGCTCCCCTGCTCTAACTTGTGTTGGGGCTGGTGACTTAGGATCAGGGAGCTGCAGTCAGTTACCTGAGCTCTCTGACCACTATTGTACCCAGGCTTCACTTGGGTGGAATGGAAAATCTGCCCCTACAAGCCCAGAAACAATGACAAGACAAATCACATAGGATAGATTTACATTTACCTGGGGGAAAGATACCAAAGCAAAGCCACAGCTTGGGGTACAAAGGCACTATGCAATGATCTCATATTGGGCTTCTATTATGAGAGAACGGGATAAAAGTTCACATCCTGTTTTTACATCCATACAGGATTACATCTGGGTTTACATCTTTAGGGACAACTCTAGTTCTGCTCCCATTTCACTGGTAAATTCAGTGAATCTGAGCAACTGAGAAACACAGGAATTAATATTATAAACACACTGAAAATTTTGAAAACTATATCCAGAAATGAGGACAGTAAACTCAGGTCACAACCCTGATAATGGACTACAGATAGCGTCTGACCTGGGTAAAATATACATATATTAGTTTGGGAGATCACATTAGGCTGAGAGCTATTCAAAGGTCACGGTAGTGTTCCTCTGTGAAATCAGAGAGCAATGTTGGTCCTCTAGGTTCTCCTCCAGGGAGATTCTGTTGCACGTATCAAGTAAAAGCTTTGGTCACAACTTATTGAAAGAAAGGGCAAGATTTTTGGAATCTGTTTTTAAGACAGTACAGACCTCTTTCTTAGGCCAGCTAAATGGCGACTATAGACAGAATTTACTTCTTATAGAGCACTAGAAGGATTGTGAATAACCAAAAAGGCACCAGGAGGTGCAGTGATACCAGATTTGTCTTCATATGCAAACAACTCAATTTGAATGTGCTCCTGTGTTAGTCCTTCATATAGCCCACTTTGCATGGAAGTTAACGATATGAAGATTAGGAAAGAAAATGAAGTCCAGTTCTGGGTTTTCTTGCCCAGAAAGCCTCAGTGAAAGCCTGAAACATGTTTATTCAGCTCTTCAGTACAGTTCCTTTGCTGTTTGAAGCTTTTCAATATTGTAAAGGGACAGACTAGATCCCAGAGGAACAGGCCTGTGCTGGGGAAGGTGAAGAGCTGCACTGCTCCAAGTGGAGCAAAAGGAGGCATTGTGAGGAGCCACTTTGGGGTGGCAGGCACCCCTAGCGCATGCACGACAGTCAGTCTTTCTATGACTGTTTACTCCAGGCCAGGTTTAGGAAGTGCAGATTGTTAAAGTAGTTAGTCTGTGAATAACAAAAGCCAGAAAGACTTATAGGGTCAGTGTGAGTCCAGCAGCTGGACTAAGGAATCACACTGGTATTCTCTACAATAGAGTGGTGTCTCTTATCTGGCACAAGAAACACTTCATCAGGGAGCAGTTTCTGCACTCCAGAGAGCACAGGGACTGCAACTGTAGCTGGCCTTTAGACAGGGGGCACAAGAAAGGTGACGGCTCCAGTGCTTTTCTGATTCTCACAGGGGCAGACCATAGTCTGGTCAAAAGGATACAGGGAATAATCACAGCTTTCTGTAGCAAAAGAGAGACAAGGTGCGTGAGATATTGGACCAACCAGTGAAAGATACTCCTCACCCATCTTGTCTCTAATATCCTGGGACTGGCATAGCTACCACTACACTGAATGCTACCTTTCGCAAAAGAGACTGTAGGAGGTAGCTCTCACGGGGGATTCAGCTCAGTAGATTTAGTCAAAGGCAGTGAGCGAGAAATTTAAGGCAGAGCAGGGGTATGTGTGATATTTTTATCATATGCAATGGCTCTCAATGAAACTCTCAGGTCCATTCCTGCTGGCCAGGACTACACATTGTAGTGGAAGTTCCCGACATGAATCTGCAGTACCTGAGGGGCCTGCAGGAATGGAACTGTCCTTTTCAGTAATACCAGTTGTAGAGAAAATAAGAGGGGATATTCAGCTGCAAATATTTCAAGGCACACTTAGGTCACTTGATAGGAAATGGAGTATGCAATTTATTTTATCTTTGCAAACTCATTTTATTTTAGAGAGTTACAGTTAGGGAAGACAAAGACACTTGGAAAAAGAAATCATAAGTAAAGCAAAAGGAAGAACAGTGGTAGTCTCAAATACAGGTAATTTTTCCCCCTTTTAAATATAAATTTATTTTATTCATTCTTCATATGTTGGGGTTTTTTTCTGCCTATCTGACAATCACTGTACTCCATTTGGCAAAGTGCTTTGAGCCATAGATGAGTGGGCCCTGTATTTTTACTATAGCGCTAAAGCCTTTTGTGAGCCTTTTTATACTGTTATATATGTGTTACATTACTTTCCCTTCTACACCAAGGCTCCACCAAGGACCATCCCCACTCACTTTATGGGAAGAGGAGTAACAGCCCCTTGGTGCTTTTTCTCCCAACAGCATTGTGACATGTGATGTGAATAACCTGCACAGGGAAGTAAGGGGGCTCTTTATGCTCCCCCCTCCTGAATTCCTTGTGTGGGTGTATAGTCTGGCTTGTAGTCTGGTGCACAGTCTGATTTGAGAAAAAAATTGACTGGAACTAGACATGAGCCAAGGAAGTGAGGTTCAGTTCTGAATCAAGGTTAGGTTTAGGTTAGGTGTGACAGGACTCCACTCGCCATGCTGGCGCCTCCTGCTGGCTGTCTTGGGGATTAGCTCCGCAGGTTGGTACACCCTCTACAGAAGGTGCCTTGCTTGCTGTCACCTGCTTCTGGACCCATGTCACTCCACGGACTGCGGCATCCTCTTCATTACTCAGCCCTCTGGCCGTGTCAAAATCTGTGCTCCCCCATTCCATGGGTAAGTGCTGCAGTCCAACTGTCCTGCCATTTCCACAGTGGCAACTGCAGCCAATGATCTGGCCACTTTCCCGTGGCCGAAGCACCCTTTTTGTCCTTGTCTCAGGGCCTCTAACTGCAAATCCCAGCAGCCAGCCAGGAGCTCTCTCTAGCTCCCCAGGTCCCTGCTAGCAGCACTGTTCTGTCCAGGGTGCTAGCTTCTTTCTCCTTGCCAGGCACCCAGTCCTCCTTCTTAAGCTCCAGGGAGTAACTGACTGCTCTGCCCTGCAGCTCTTCTTATATGAGTCTACCAGGCCCTGAATGGATGCTCCTTTCAGCCCCTCTCTAATTGGCTGCCTCCTGCACAGCCTTCCTAGAACTCTATTAACTTCTTTGAGGCCAGTGTTGGGCCAACTCCCCATCACACTACGGTTCTGGGTTTGTGGTTCAGGAAGAATCAAGAGTGGAAAAGGCCTGGGTTGGATTTAATGGTGCTGAAAAATTGAGTGAACTGAGATTTCCACCACTTTGGGCCTGACATCTAATGAAAACAGATGCTCCCTTATGTTTCAGTTAAATCTAAATGAGAATTCAAAATTGGTCTTTCTAGATTTGGAAACAACCAGGAATCAAAAGGCAGGTTCAGGTCCAGGTTTTCAAATCTGAATCCCAGGAAATTTGAAAGGGTTCAAATTCAAGATGCCTGTTTTGTACCATTTTTAAATAATACATGAATAAGACTTTTGGGTGGGTAAAGAACTTAGTTTTCCTTTTGAGCAGCGCTCATTTATGAACAGTAACTAACATGCTTTGGGTTTGATGTAATATTTTTACCACTTGTTTGATGACTTGTCACAGTGCATTTGTGGTTGGCTGCAATGCTCATATTCTATCATCCACAAATCCTAAAGATGAGTACATTATCTAACATTATACTACTGCATATCTTGTTTCACTCTCTCTCATGCTTTGTGTTGCTTTGTCTAGACTGTTGGTACACTCTGTTTATGCCTGGATTTTGGTGCAGAAGGTTATAAAGCTTGGCGTTTCTAATGGATTTGCTCTGTGGCAGCTGCTGAGCAGTGCAAGCAAATCCAGTCAATGCCACTACAGCTCCTGAAGGAGCCATACTGCCACAGGGTATGGGGCCTAGTGGAGCAGAAACCATCCCCTAAATGTCTCTGATCTGCGGTAATGGTATTGGGAAATATCTATGAAGGGAATTTTTCTCCCCACTCTTAGCCCTCTTTGGGCTTTTCTGCTGCAGAGAGTGATTTCATGCAATAAATCCACTTTGTGTGTATGAATACGGGAGAAACACTAGGAGAAGTCCAGACATAGTGTAATAGTGGAAGGAGTATAAATGATCAAAGGTCAAAGATGCAGCAAAGATGCAGTCAGTCCTATTTAGCATATGGATATCTGCTACATTATAGGCAGAGCTTCTCGCACTGCCTATTATTCAGGTTGCCCAAAGCATGTGATCATGTAATTAAAGACTGTCTCATAATGCAGACATGCAAGGGGGCAAATTAATGTTGCAGAGGGACAATCTTAATTCTGGCATTTTCTAACTTTTGAGTGCTTGACTTTGCAACTTTAATAAAGTTCTTTTAATAGATTTTTGTGTGGTATATATCCATCCATTTAGACACAACTGTAGATATGAGGTGTAATTCATAGTTTATCATATAGGTATCATCCTTTCCAGGATTTCACAGAGTGGCCAGGAGCAATGTATTGTGAGATACAATTTGCTAGAACTCCAAGCAGAAACAATTGACACGACCACCATTTGTTGGTTAATGTGTGCAGTTTGTAGCAACGGACATGCTAGTGTTTGCCCTGAAGATAGGGATGAGATGTACATCTCTGCCTGCACTTCCTTGAGCACTATGGAGAGATTCTGCCTGGCAACCAAACCTGGAACAATGCTGCTTGTTCCAAGTTTGTGGGAGCCTATAATTTTTTCTCTCCCTTCTGGACTATCGCAAGTGAGGGTGGGATTTAGCACATATTTTGGAATATCAGGAAGTTCCTTCTTGGAATATAAATTTTGGTACTGGCATCTCTAAAGTATGTTACCTTCTAGACTCAGGCTTCAGCCTACAGACTACATAAGCCCATAGATGCCTGAATATTTCATGTATTAGCACTAATAGTATAGATTTGGAGATCATGTGTTTCATCCAAAGGTTCCAATAACAAATATCTGGACTTAAGATGTGACTGATAACTATGGTCAAGTCCTTTCACGCTGCCCATTTATAGCTGGTGTTAACATGGATCTTGGCGACATACAGTCTGAAAACCGGATATCCTTGGATTTCTTGTGGCATGTTCTGATTGAAAGTGGGTAGACAAGCCAAGGATTTAGAAAAGGCTGATGCTTATCTGGGACTTATACCTTTGGACCGTAATATGAATATGAGGAAAAATGGCTAATAATAAGGTCAATGCTCATTGTTGTATTGTGTAATACTGAAAATATCAGTAAGGAGGACCTGTGTTTTGGAAAGAGGAAGGCATTTGGTGTTCCAGTTTTAAATTAAATTATTACACTTTTAAAAATAAACCAAAACACTTGTGATGGGGCATGGCCAGATGGCTACAGAAAAGTAGTGGGAGATAGACATATTAGCTCCAGGCTAAACAAATCACTGGTACCAGGATAAGTGAAATGGCAACTGCTCCAGGTCAGTTAAGACACCTGGGGCCAATTAAGAACTTTCCAGAAGGCAGGGAGAATGCTAGGTTGATTGGGACACCTGAAGCCAATCAGGGGCTGGCTGAAACTAGTTAAAAGCTTCCCAGTTAGTCAGGTGGGTGTGCATGTCAGAGCTGTGGGAGGAAGTTGCGCTGTTGGAGAGACTGAGTAGTACACACCATATCAGGCACAAGGAAGGAGGCCATGAGGTAAGGATGAAGTGGAGCTTGAGGAAGTGCAGGCTGCTGTGGGGGAAGTAGCCCAGGGAATTGTACATGTCATGTTTCTAAAAGATCAGCTACCATAGCTGATACTATTAGGGTCCCTGGGCTAGAGCCCGGAGTAGAGGGTGGGCCCCTCCTTTGCCCCCAGATTAATCACTGAGACTGGGAGACAACAGAGACTGTGCAAGGAAGGATAACTTCTCCTCACCTCCCTCGCTGGCTTATGATGAAAATGGCTCAGTAGACCGTGACCCTTGTCTCTAGAGAGAGAAGGGTTACGTGGAGGGTCACAGTGAGCCTCTGAGGCTAGCGAAATCCGCCAGGAAATGCGGGACCCACAGAGGCAAGGACTGAGCTTTGTCACACACTGTACAGCTACCCATGCCTTAAATGTATTCTGACCTTCCAGAAACTTGTCCAAGGTAGAGGGGAATCCATGAATTTGACAACTGTGGCATTCCCTTTTCCTCTGTTTCTCCCCTTGTCTACTTTCCCTTCATTAAATGACAAATTAATTCATTGTGCTTGCTTTTTTCATTATTTTGTAGTGGGGTAGCATGGTATAGTAATAGTACAGGGTCCCATCAGTCACTGAAATTCATACTGCCATATAGTTTGCATACATATAGTTTAAAAAACATTAGCACTCTGAAGTGTTCTGCATATCAAAAATTATTCCAGCTAGGGGAACTAGATAACTTCATGGCTCGTTTTAGAATACAGAGCTTTTTGCCCATAGTTCACTGGTTCAAATGGAGTCCAGAGGATTAAAATTCATTAGGATTTGTTAGATGTTCAATGGCCCTTGGTAATAGATGAGGTAGTCTTAGTCTAGGATCTAGTAGACAGGTATCCACATCACAAAAAATATCATTACAATTTACATGAGTTGGAACCCTCCTACCTTGATTGACAGTCTCTGCAGACTAGCCATGGACGGGGTTATAGAACTCTAGAAGGCTCAGCTCACAGGAGTGGTGAAATGTGCATTGCTACTAGGTATGCTGGACATTCTCCGTACATAGAGGGATTTAATTTCAAGGCCCATCACTTTGGCACCTTTAATGAACAGTGAGAGAAAGTGCATTTTGAAATCTGGCTAATTGAAACATCATAACTGGTTGCTAAGAAAGCATACGGGAGCTTACATTATTATAAAATGCCTAGTATTTCTTCTAGTTTTCTGAATGTTTTTTTTCAACAGCTTCCCAATTTTCTTTTGTGAGTCTAATAATGTGGCTTTTATTTCAGACTAAAAGATTCCAATATAATGATAGAAGATCGATCCTATAAATTGAGTCCCAAAGCAAAGAGGGCAAAGCAGAGTTTATTCTCTGAAGAGAAAGAAAATAAAGCCATTGACTATGTAGTACCAATGTTCACAGGACGGTATGTTTGTTTTCCTTTCTCTTTTTCTTGGTGTCCTTGTTTATTTATCAAATATTCCTTATGATAATAATGAATAATCCATCTCTTTTTTTATCTATCAACCTCAAAATGCGTTTAAAAAGGTGTGTTAGTTTTTCCTACTTTACGTATGGGGAAACACACAGAAGTTAAGTGTCTTGCCCCCAGTCACTGAATGTGTCAGTGAAAAAGCCAGGAAGGAAACTCAGGTATTCTGATTTAATTTTGTGCCCTTGTTATTTGCACTGTGCACACCTTATTTCCTATGAGAAGGAAAGAGAGTTATGGACATTTAGCCATGAAAACTGGGCCTGATTCAAGAATTACTGGGTAAAATTCTATGCAATAGGTCAGACTAGATCATCATAATGGTTTTTCTGGCTTTTCACATCTGTGAATCTGTGGTGAATTTGAAGGGTCATGCACCCCACTTCCTAGCAATCTGGGAAACAAGTTTGTGTACACAATTTTGTTGGCTTTTCTGGTTTAAATTCTAGAGAAAAATCTTTAAATGTCTCTTATTAAGTCAGTGTTAAATATGGCAAAATTGAAAAAACTTGCTCATGTTTTGCCCTGGCAGAGGAAAAAATGTTAATGATAAAACTAATTAAGATCTCAAGTCCAACATAATCAACTCTAATGCTCCCAGGTAGGGGTGGTATTTATATCATGTCTGCTATTGACGTGATAAATTTCTGCAAACAATGTCCTAAGTAAATCTGAATGTGAACTTTACATAGTAGCCAAAACCAAGGCAAACATGGAGACTTTCCTGGGATATGTCATAATGATTTATTATGAGATAATGACATTCCAGACATAGTCATTTGTTCAGGTTAATTCATACCAGGGCAAGTCATGGAAAATTAACTCGTGATTGGAGATCAGGAGAAAAGCCCATTTGCTGTCAAATTCACACCTCTGTTTATGTCTCCTGTGAAGCTGTGTTTTTCACATGACATTTATGGAGTGTGAGAGACAAGGTAGATGAAGTAATATCTTTTATTGGACCAACTTCTGTTGGTGGAAGGGACAAGCTTTTGAGTTTCACAAGCTCTTCTTCAGGTCTGGAGAAGGAAACTAGAGTGTCCAAGCTAAATACAAGGTGGGACAAATTGTTAAGCATAAGGGGTTCACAAATGTTGTAGGAGGCCACTTAAAATGAAGCAATTCATACTTCTACGGTTGTAGGACATTGGTGGGTCAGTGGGCAGCAGCATGTGTTACAAGTTGTTGCAAAGGGCCATAAAACCAATGTCTCTGTTAAATCTATATTATTGTCCAATGGAGTTATGAATTTAAGTTCCCAGGCTCATCTGTTGAAGGTGTTGTGCAGGTTTCCTTTGAGGATGAGGATTGAGAGGTCAGATGTGGAGTGGTTGCTATGTGAAAAGTGGGTGAAGGTATGGAATTCAATGGTATCATGGGCTACTGCTGAATTTACACTTGTAAATTGTAGCACTTCTACTGTGTAAGTAACCTCATGCTTTTGTGTGGAATTCAGATTTTCATCTCATCAGTGGGACACATTTGCTTTTGCCTTTTTAATACCTTATTTTTGAGATAAGGAATGTCTAGCCCAGAGGTTTTCTTTCTTGTTCTGTCCCCTCCCATCTCTGAATCTACCCTTCCCACTCTTTTTACCCTTCCCACTCCTCCATGCCAGAGATTCACTGCTCTTTAGTTCAACCAAGATACAAAGACATATGCACCCTACATTTTCAAAGCACTACTTTAGAGTTTTAAGTATGTCTCCCATGATGGAAATAGATACATTTAATATTTTATGCACAGTCTGCAATAAATCTCCTTTAAGTCTACTTACAATTTATGGCACTATGTGATTTAGGGCAGGTCTACACTAGAAGTGCTACATCAGTGCAGCTGCACCACTGTAGCATGTCTGGTGAAGACGCTCTAAGCCGCTGGGAGAGTGCTCTCCCGTTGGCATAATTACTCCACCTCCACAAGAGGTGGAAACTATGTAGGCAGGAGAGTGTCTCCTGCCAACATAGTGCCGATGTGGACAGCGCTTAAGTTGCTGTAACTTGCGTCACTGAGGGGGTGTCTTTTTCATACCCCTGAGCAATGTTAGTTAGATTGATTTCAGTAGTAGTGTAAACCTGTCCTCAGCTAACTGGGGTGTTTTAAAGAGTGTTGCATTTGCAATTTTTCATTAGCTGCTTCCCCTTCTCTTCAAGACGAACGTGTCTCCTTTTAGGTGTGCCTAACATTTACAAATACAGGATTTATTCCTCCTTTTGGAAGGAAGTGTTGTCCAGCAACTGGATGACATTACTCCTGATTTGCTTTGCTTCACTATTGGATTGTGATTTGGGGCAAGTCACGACCACTCTGTGCTACATTTTACTTGTTTGTAAAATTAGTATAATAGTACCTAACTCAGAAAGGAGTTGTGAAGCTTAATTCATTTCTGTCTGTGCAGCACCTGGAAATCCTAAAATAAAAAGTGCTATAGAATTCCAAAATATTATCATCAGTACAATGATTATGAATTATACTACTACCAATTGTCAACCCTATTTCCTGCACATGACAACTCAAAATGTTGTGAATGCTTTTGGGCCATTTTATTGGCCCACACTGTGATTTTGAATTAGTTTAAGGGTTTTAAAAGGCACATGATGGTCATTAAGTGTCCAAGTAGGCATTTTATCATGTGTTTTGTTTTTGTGAATTTGTTGGCATCATATTGATGTCTGTGTGCCAGGATTGTGGAAGTGATATGTTGCATCAGTGTCAAGCATTTATTCTTGTTTGAAGAATAATAGCCCAGACTCATTGAACCATGTGCATGCTATAAATCAGACCTAAATTCTCCTGTGAAACCAATGCACAGTTCCCCATGCACAGATAGTTTGTACAAGGAATAGGTACTTTAAAAGGTCAGCATTCTAGCCATTCTACAGTGCTATTATATTGGCTGTGGTACTGTTTCAATAATGTTTCCATTATAACCCTCTATTTTCAGGGGTTTCAAATTCTGCTGTAAAAATTCACTCACATGGAAAACAAAGACTCAACTCATTATTATTTATTCTTACACACGTACAGAGTCAACATCAGCTTCTGTGGGATTGCAGGGTATAAGTCAATGCAGAATTTGGCCCATGGAGAATAAAATTAGGGAAAACCTGTTGCTGTTCTAGCATATAAAGCACCGAGTGCCAGATCCAACTACCACTGAAGCCAATGAGATAATTTCCACTAAAGTTAATTGAAACAGAATCTGGCTCATAGGCAGGAACTCTGCACCCAACAACACATGTAAGCTGAAAACTTGTGGGTACCATACATCAAGAACTGTTTTCCTGAAGAATTTTAAATATATCATTTTAGGCTTGAACCTGCAGTCTATACCCAGGTAAGTTCCCACTTATGTCAGTGCGATTTTTGACTTTATAAGGAATGTGGAATCAGGCCTTAAATGCTCTGTTGTTTTTGCTGTGATTCACCCTTGCAGGGAACATTGAATCCTGATCTTTGGCCTTGGCAGATAAAGAAAGGAAGAAATTAGTTTCTCTTTTGTTTTAAAATTGAATGATTTATAAGCTGTAGATCTACACACTTGAGGCTCAATCCTGCAAGGTGCTAAGCCCCTGTTTGGAGCTGAGGATGCTTATTATCTCACAGAAGCTGCTCAGCGGCTTGAGGATCAAATCCAAGTTCCATTAACATTTTGGTATCTTAAACATTTGTAGGGCGCTACCAAATTCATGGTCCATTTTGATCAATTTCATGGCCAGAGGGTTTTAAAATTGTCAATTTCACATTTT
This sequence comes from Caretta caretta, assembly GCF_965140235.1. NCBI lineage: Eukaryota > Metazoa > Chordata > Testudines > Cheloniidae > Caretta > Caretta caretta. The sequence continues at coordinate 85,623,902 of NC_134207.1, read as the reverse complement.
TATCTGTTTACATCTGAAATCTCATGGTGTTGTAACCATGGGCATCCCAACCCAAAAGGTACCTGGAAATGGGTCTGATCTCCCCACTCCCAGAGCTGCCATGCAAGGGAAGGACAAGTTCTGTCCCTCCCCAGCCCAGCAGGGATTCACAGCTAGGAGCCACCTGGCTGGGACACTCCCAGTAGCAGGGGGAGATCGGACCCATCTCCACAAGTCTCCTCCAGCTACAGGAACCTCCGGTGCTGGGCAGGGAGCTTCTTGCAGCAGGGGGAGGCACTTGGAGGTGGGTCTGATCTCCACACCCCACAGCTGCCATGCAAGGGAAGGACAAGTCCTTTCCCTCCCCAGCCCAGTGGGGACTTGCAGCTAGGAGCCCCCTGGCTGGGGCAATCCCAACAGCAAGGGGGAGATCATATTTCATGCGGAAGGGCTGATTTCACTGTCCGTGACACATTTTTCATGGCTGCGAAATTGGTAGGGCCCTAACTATTTGTAAAGAAAAAGAAAACGAGGCAGCTTGCCTTTAAAATAAAAATGTCCTTGATTCAGCCAAAGTGAATTTAGATAGCTACATTTATATTTATTGAATTAGGACAGATCTACATTTAAAAAGCTGCACTGGTACAGCTGCACTTCTGTATTGCTTTAGTGAAGATGCTACTACGTCAATGGGAGAGCTTCTCCTGTCAGCGTAGTTAATCCACCTCCGAGAGAGGCAGTAGCTATATTGACTGGAGAAGCCCACCCATTGACACAGGACTTTCTGCACTGGAGGTTAGATTGGAATAATTGTGTTGCTCAGGGGCATGGATTTTTCACATGCTGAGCGACATAATTATACCAATGTAAGTTCATAGTGTAGACCTGGTCTGAGATATGAGTTTTTAAAACAATTTTTAGAAATCTCCATCACAGTTTCTGTAGCTTCAAATGGTGATTGTGAATGCTGTTGCCACCACTGAGGTAGAGAAGCCATTTTACTGGTACTTCCCAGGAGGTCCTATCTGCCAAAGTAGCTCAAAACACCAAAAGCTGACGTCAGAATTTGAATATACAAGAAAGACAGGAGACAGTCAATGTTGTCATATAAGTTGCCTCAGTACTTTCAGGATTTTATATGTGTGCTTAATGTAACTGTTCATTCCAATGCTGAGTTGCATTGCTTCTCTTTAATGACACTGACACCAAACTGTAAAGGTGGCAGCTTGGGCAGTTATTTATGGTTTTATTTAGAGGTGGCCCCAAATAATTCCCCAGATTCAAACTCCCTGAACTTCAGGGGTTTCAGTCAGAATTCCTCTTTAATCTAGTCATTGGAAAAAAAAGAGTTAAAAGTAGTTTCAATTACTTCTCTGTCCCTGGTTATCCCTGACAGTTGTTCTTGGTTTACATTTAAGTTTTCTTTTTCAAAATGTTTTCCTCTAACCTGTTGCTGTGTGGAAGGCCCACACAAACAACAGGGACAACTGATTAAGTAACAGTGTATACAGGCGAAACAGTGAAAATGACATTACAAAAGTGCTGTCTAATGCACAACACTAGCAAATTTAGTAAACAAGGAATTTCTCCCCCCTAATCTCTTTCAGTTATAATAGGTGAAAGGAAGCTCTAGCCGTGTATCCAAACATCAGATTGGGTCCTTTGCTTAGCTTCATGAGTATATAATGATACATATAGTGCGAGACTGAAAAAGCTGGCAGTTTTACCTAAAATTAATGGTTACTGCAGAATCTGCAGTAGAACACCAAGCAAGTTTTAAAGTAAAACCATTTATTTTGCTAAACCAAAAGTTGTGCAGTAGCTGTATTCACCAGAAACACAGTAATGCACCCTTTAATCAGGAAACCCTCCCTGCACACTGAAACAGCTCTGAAGCTCTGACAATTCTAAAGCAAAAAGGCTGCAATAGTGTTCCCACATGTGAATCTGAAGGCAGAATTTGACATGGTGATATTTGTGACCAAAAGCACCCCTGTATTCATACCCTACACATTGTTCTATTAAATCTTTATACAAAATATGCCTTGTGAGGCAATATTTGAAAACTAATAACTCTCTGATCAATAATATCCTGGCAAAATGTATATAGTAACATTATATGTAAAGTTATGATTTCTCCCTCTATGGTGTTACCTGTTCAAAACCAGACAGCCCTGCCTAGGCAAAAATTGTTAACAAGGTCTACCCTAAACAAAGGAATGTGTGTTTACTTTAATTTACATATAAGTAGTAAACAGGGTCATCAAAACAGCAGGGGGGGAGATAGTAGGGAACAGAACAATTTGCATTTCAGCAAACACAAGTGGGGAAAAAATGAGTATGGAGCTTCTTTCATTACCGGATTCCTTGTTGCTTTCCTCACTGATTAAATAAACTTTAATTTGAGGGGTAACCTTCAGAAGAATCCACTTCAACGATTCACTGGACTATAAAAGAAAGGGTCAGAGAACCCTAAATTGACTCTTTGACCTCAGAAGACAAAGGCACCAGCACCTTTGGGCCTCTGGGCGAGATCCTGATCAAGGAGAGGGACATTCACCATCTTGCTAGGAGACTGTGGATGAGAAAGGCCATCTTGAACAATGCCTTGAACCAAACCTTGCAAGATTAAGATTTAGATGTTTAGATGTGTGTTTTCACTTTCATTTGCTGGTATCCATTTCTAACTTTAACTCTTATATTTGAATTCACTTAAATCCTATCTTCTTTTGTTAATAAACCTGTTTTATTTTTAATCTGAACCAATCTAGTGCTATGTTTAAACTGAATTGGTTGATAACTCCAGTAAAAGTAGCAAATTGTTGAATATTACCTCCTTAGAGGGGCAACAAACCATAATATCGCTCTGATTTTTCCAGGACAGGGCGGGCTATTTCAGAACACATATTTCTGGGAAAATTCAGGGCTGGGGACAGTGTGGAGTCACCATACCAGTTGTTAACCAAGGCTGGTGGAAATCTGTGGTATTGCAGGCAGGCTCCAGGATCCAAAGCATTGGAGCAGGGCTGCCCAGTACATAGACAGAGCGTGTGCTTGTTGCTGACTGTGGGCATTGCAGGAAGTGAGCTAGGAGCAAGGCATTGTGAGCACTTGGGGTTACAGGGTAAGAGGTGACACAGTGCTTCACTAGTCTGGATTGCACACCCTGAATGTGACAATATTACTAGAGCTGATGCTGATTGTATCCTCCATTGCTGAATGCATAAGGAGGATGCTAAAAAGAGAATAAAGTGTTCATGAAACACTAATAATCTTTTTAAGAACATTTTAAAGAACAAATGACTTTACCGACATTAAAGAATAAAGTGCTCGTTTGATTGCAGAGAGCTTTTTGTAGTGCCTGGGACTGTGCTTTTTCATATAAATCAGAAGTGAGAACTTTGTTATACTGCTGCTGTAATCTCCACTTTGTGGTGTTATTGTAAGTGCCACTGCTACAAATCACTATTTAAAGTGTTATTGTGATCGTTCTGTGGGTATGTCTTACACTGTTCTTTATAGCCATGGAAATGGGAAAGCACAACAGGAAACATATTAAAATGAAAACCTGCATGACACACTTGTCATAGAGAAATGCACTGAAAATGGTAATGACCTTAGATAGCCTGATATACTCAGTCATTCAGCTGTACCCTTCTGTGTATCTGTTGTTATATGATATGAAATTGTTTACTAAGAAATGATCCTTAAAGTAGAAATGCATTCTGAAGAGTGTAAGGTCCTTTATTAAATGGAGAGGGTCAAGCTAAAATGAAGTGTTATAAATGAAATGTTTTCTCACCACTTTCCAGTGTGATTGTGCTTTTTTAATTCCTTCAGTCAAGTGTATGTCAGCGGGATTACAGATACAGAAGAGGAAAGAATTAAGGAAAGTGCTGCATACGTTGCCAGAAGGAACCTTTTTGCTACAGGCGAGGGAATTAGTGCAACTAGAGTGGCCACTTCATCCTCTATGGAAGAGCAGCATGAAAAGAAGTCAAGGAAAGTAGCGATACGAGAGTCAGCTGAACGTCTGGCCCTGAAGAAAACGGTAATAAAACACAAATGAATCCATGGAGTGTAAGAACTTTGGGCCTGGGATTGTCTTTTTTCATTTTTTGTTTGTACAGTGTCTGGCACAATGGGGCATGTCATGGCTGTCTAGCCAGCACCCAGCTCCCACTCTGCATGCTTACATCATGCCAGGGGCAGACAACAGTCAATGGAGAAGCAGCCTCTTAGTCCCACCCCTAAATCCTTCCAAGTGTCATGCAACTTTCCAACAGTTGAGCCTTTCACCAAGGTTCCCCCCAGCCCTGGGACCTGGCCCTGCCCACAGACCAGCGTCCCCCAGTGCTGGGACCTGGCCCTGTCCACAGACCAGACCTACCTCCCGTGGCACCTGACCCCACCCACAAATGGCTGATTTTTTTGTGCCTTGGAGGTGGCATCCCTAGTAGTTTTAGAAAACCATCTTGAAGCTGAAGAATATTGTCTGTCTGTCTAAGTAAGAAGGATATATTAAGTATAATAATCTGGATTTTAAAATAAAAATAGCATTCTGCATATTGCCTAGAAAAAGCCCTACAACTTTCTTGGGGTGTGGAGCAGTAGTATATGTAAATGGTGAATTTTCTTATGAAATATTTCTCTTCTAGTTAGAAGAGACTGAGGAATTTCACAGAAAGCTGAATGAAGATAAACTTTTACACGCTCCTGAGTTTGTTATCAAGCCTCGTTCCCATACCGTCTGGGAGAAACAGAATGTCAAATTACACTGTACTCTGACTGGCTGGCCAGAACCCCGTCTTACATGGTAGGCTTGTATCTTCATCAGCAATACTGTTCTTGATTGCAAATATGCATTCTGAATTTGTAAATTCTCAGGAAATCTATGTGGCTGAGACTGAGGAAAGCGCAATGTAACTATGTGATCAATGCAGAGCAGTGGTGAAAAAAGCAAAGGCATTCATGAGACGCAGGAGAGAATGCCATACACCTTTATTCACAATGAGTTGTTCCTTACTCCATGAGTGATCCCACTGATTTTAATACTTAGCAAATTTTATATTCAGCTGAGAGAGCTCATAATGAACATACTCTGAGACTCCCCAGAAGTCTTCCAACAAAACAAGGGAAAAACGGATTTGACATTTTTTATATTTCTAAGATAAAAAATAAGCAGAGGCCATCCTCCCAGCCCCCCCTTCCCTTTAAAAAAACACACTTTTCAGGCCACCTTTATAATGAAAGAAGCATAAAGGTTACAAACAAGCTCAATTTAATAAACAAATCCTTTGCAGGTCATCTTTAAGGTGCAAAACTGCTGTTTTTATAAAAAGTCCCTACTAACAAAAAGAAAAAAAAACAAGAAGAAAAAAATGGAAATAAAATCATCGCCATCTCAAAGGGAATGTATTTCTTTGAGGCATCAGAGAGTCTTTATTGTTTCTGGAGCATTAACGGCTGCTGTGGTTAAAAGCAGCTGCTTAGCTGCTGATTCAGTTACAGTTTCTCTCCATGCGAGGACTCAAGCATGTTCATGGAGGTCACATCATAATTATTTAAGTTATATGCTATAAATTTAGGGCCTGACGCAAAGTCCATTAAACTCAGTGAGAATCTTTCCTTTCACTTCAGTGGGCTTTGGATCAAGGCCTTAGTCTAAGGGCTTGTCTCCACTTACCAGGGATCGATGCTGCAGCGATCGATCCATCAGGGGTCGATTTAGGGGGTTTAGGGAAGACCCGCTAAATCAACTGTCAATTGCTCTTCCATCGACTCCAGTACTCCACAAGAACGAGAAGCATAAGGTAAGTCGACAGAAGAGTTTCTCCCGTTGACCCACTACGGTGTAGACACCGCAATAAGTCGACCTAAGGTATGTCGACTCCAGCTATGTTATTCACGTAGTTGGAGTTGCGTAACTTAGGTCAACTTAACCCTGTAGTGTAGACCAGCCCTACGAGGTCCCAAAATATTCTCTTACAGATGGGTGGGGCATAGATGAAAGTCTAAGTCTCTTGGATTGTCTTTCCTGACTGGAATTTAATTTATGCTTAATTAGTGCTGAGCTGTGGAGCCTTTCTGTCTCATCACCTATTGAGGTGATTTTTTTTAATCTGGCCTGGGCTATACAGAAATACAATCAAGTTATTGAAACAATTAGATGGGGACTTACTGGTGTTTTTTCAGACTTTAAGTGGAATTTGATACTTGCTTTTATCTTATACGATACTTTGAGACTGTGTCTATCAAGCCATAAATGTTTACAACTCAGAGCTGACAGAAAATTAATTTATGTTCAGTACTAAGCATTAAAGATATCAGTGAACTAGAACTGAAACTGTATTTGTGGAGGCGTTAGAAAAACTGCTCTCAGACCAGTATTTTAAATATTTAAAACATTTTTGGGTTTGCTGCCTGAATTATTTAGCATCCTACAGGAACTCTGCTATATTTGTCATTTTACTTACTATCTATATCTCCTTAGCATTGTGCTTTTAGACAAATAGCTCATTACCAAAAACTTACCTATGGGCCTGATCCAAAGTCCACTAAAGTTAATGGGAGCCTTTCCACTGAATTCAGATCAAGTGCTCTGTGGACAAATTGTTTCAGTTGTGTACAAATTTTATATTTTAGATACATTTATTCTAGAGATAATCTAAAACCAGTATGTCAGATCTGACCCCTTTCTAACACAGGAAAACATCCAGTTTTGGATCAAAATTTGTAGCTGGAGCCTAGCCCTAGAAGATGGATCCAAACCAAAACACCAGTTTTGAACCCTTTTTAACTTCAGCTCAGATCCAACTTTAATTTATTCCAAAAGATTGACATATTTATTTAGCGCTAAATGAAGCTTTCAGATATATGCCCTTGCCTCTCATTGAAGTCAATGAGTGTATCCCACATGCATGCAAGGACAAACTGGCTCTTGAATTAAATTTAAACGGCAATAAATTTGGGTGATGGAATTTAATACATTATTTTACTTCAAAAAGTCTGTATTTGGCCCTTGGTTCCCAATGGAAAGAATGAATTCAGAGCCCTTACAGCAGGTGGTTTTGCTCAGACATAAGAAGAGCACTGAACTGTATCTGATAGCATTCATTCAGCATTTGTTAACCAAATATCATTCACATATTCCAAGATGTCATTCATTATATGAACAATGAAGAATTTTGAATGACGTGGGTGACAAATTGAAAATCTTCAGGGGCTTTCATTCTAGAAATCCTTACAGTGTGATGCAGGTTCATTAACTGATGCAGTTTTATTGGCTCCATTGGAAAGAAGATATGGAAAACCAAGGATATTTGGGACTTGCAGTAGAAAGTAAAAGTTATTAGTGCATAATGTAGTGGGCTGGTTGAGATCCAACATTTGCTAATGATGTGGCTGTTTTGGAATTATTTGACTTTCCAGAAATAACAAGTGGTCCTTCAAAAGTGTGATGCAGACAAATATAAACCTGCCAAAAATGTAATCATTTATTTTTCACTGACATGATTATGAAAAGAAAAGGAGTGCAAGGATTCTAAAAACTGGTATAACTCATTTAGGGTTTGATCCTGCATAGTGCTGAGCACTGAATGACCTCAATTTCTACAAACTTCAGTGGGTGCTCAGAACCCTGCCACAGTGTCTGGTAGCTTGCTGGGTCAAGTCCCTCATTTCATGTGTTACTATCGGGGGAGCCAGTGCACGTGGTCAGAGATGCACATCCCCATGCAATAGACTCCCTGCACATCCCCATGCAATTGTAAGCAGGTGAATAGTCCCGCTACTGTGGGGAACTTTCCTGGCTTCTGCACTACCCCGGTGAAGTGGGCTAGCAAAAGGATCTGAGTCCTCACTCCCATTTCCTTTACCCAGTGGCCTCCCTGCCCTTGAGGACTCCCCTTCCACTCTCCTGTCTGGCAGGGTCCTCCTAACCTCAACAAGGCTGGACCCAGGATTCCTGGGGGGCTCGATCCCCAATCCTGCTGTGGTCACCTAGGACAGGGGCTAGGGTCTCCCCACTCCGGGGTACTCTCTCTGCACTGGGCACTTCTCTGACCATTACATACAATTTAAAGCAAATGCAAGTTATTTAATCAACAATTAATTTTAAAAAGAATAAGGAAAAATGGGAAAGGTTAAAGGAAACACATCACCCCGCTCTGTGGCAGGGAACATCACAAACAGTGTCTCTGGAATGTCAGGGCAGTTCACAGTCTCTTCCTTGTAAGTCCCAGGCCTTCTTCTCAGGCCCTGGCTGTGCTGCAGGGATGCTGTGGGTTGGACACTTGCTCTGGTGGTGGCCACCAGCTCTCAGGCTCTAAGTGGTAGGACCTTTCTTCCCAATGTCGCCCCCGCCCTGCCAGGGTTACGATCCAAGCCTGGCCTGCAGAGCCTCTTGGCTGAGGCATCTCCCTGTGCTGGGCCTGCTGCCCAGGGTCCCCCTCGCTCTCCCCAGCTGCTCACCGCACCCCGCTCCACCACTTGGTCTCAGCACAGCTGCTGCTCTACCTCCAGCTCCCTGGGCTGCTTCTTTGGCCCCTCTGCCTCTGGTTGCTATAGCTCTGCTCCCAGGACAGGTCAGCTCTGCAGGCTGCTTCTGTGACTCTGCTCCCAGCACTGACCTGCTTCCTGGGCTGCTTTTCTGGTGCCTCTGGCTCTGGTTGCTGCAGCTTTGCTCCCAGAGCAAGTCTGCTCTCTCTGGGCCGTGCCTTTAGCTTTGGAGCTGCAGCTCTGCTCCCAGGACAGGGTCTGCTCTCTCTGGGCTGCTTTTCTGGTCCCTTTGGATCTGGCACAGCTCTGATACCCAGCTTAGCCTCTGCTTTCTCCTTAGCTCATCTCCATTCTGCCTGACCCAGGCAAATCCAGCTCACACGGAGGACGGGACCTCCCTGGCCTCTTGACTCCCTGATTAGCCTGCCCGCTCTGTCATTCAGGCTGACCTGGAGCACTGGCCTCTCCCCATTGTTCCTGGGAGCTGTCAGTCTATATTGTGGAAGGGTCCTGATTCCCCATTGACCCTTCCCCCTTTTTAGTACTGGGAGCTGGCAACTAAAACACCCCCACTGAATGTTAGTAAGGGGGCAACAGTCCCCTTCCACAATATAGTTGGGAAGCACCACTAGCTAGTCCAGAGAAGAAGTGGTGGCAGGTGGATCCACTGTTATGTAGATCTTCTGATCATTGTTCCCTGTAAGACAGGATACTAGAATAGCAGGGCAACAGTGCCCATCAAACAACTCTGGTGTTGCACACAATCTGAGAGATAGGACTCCTTCACCCCCGATCCCTGTGGAATGCCCTTTGCACCAAACCCATCTCCTGAGACTTTGCACTGAGAGGAAGATCAGACTGAAAATTAATGGGACTTGTGATGGTAACTCACTTAAGCATTTTTGAAAACCCCACACTTACCCTTTGTCCATAAGTTTGCTGGTGTGGGTAATGTCTGTTATTCCCAACAGTAGGAAGACTTGAAAGGCAACTTTCAATATAAGGGTTGATTAGCAGAGATAGCTTTGGCTTGATCTGTTTCAAAAGTGATTTAAAAACACTATTATACTGGTTTCCCAAATGAAATAAGCTATACTGGAAGAAGGGCTTTTTTGTGGGTATAACCGAGTCTACCTGGGGGTTAATACCAGTATAGATTGGTAACATGAGTTTTAAGTGTAGTCTAGGCTTTAGACTGAATATATGGTGGTGTAGGGAGCCACAGAGTTGTTATTGTCATTGATATATAGAGGTCTGAAATATCTCACTTGTGGCTCTGCTATTCATTAATAATATGGTATAGATTGTAACCAATACCAAGCATTTGCCCTTTTATTGTAAATGATTTACACTTCAGATTACTATATTCTATTTTTTTGTTCCATAGGTACAAGAACAATGTGCCCATCAATGTGCATACTCACCCTGGCAAGTATATCATTGAAAGTCGATATGGGATGCACTCACTGGAGATTAACAAGTAAGGGAGTAACAGATAATTAAATGATTTCAGTAAAAATGTTACTGTTGATTTACCACTGCTGTGTGTGTGTGTGTGTGTGTGTGTGTGTGTCTTGGGAGTCGAGGGATAAGAGCCACCAAATTGGTACAGTTGAGCAGAATAGTGTCTCCTAAAAATGCAAGAAGCTCTGGTTTTCATCTATCAAGGATAAGCAGTCTTCCTAAAAAGAAAAGGAGTACTTGTGGCAGCTTAGAGACTAACCAATTTATTTGAGCATGAGCTTTCGTGAGCTACAGCTCACTTCATCGGATGCAGTTGATAGATTTCCACTCCATACGGCTAAATGCAGTGCCTTGCATAATGACAGGTTTCAGAAGTGAGCTGTAGCTCACGAAAGCTCATGCTCAAATAAATTGGTTAGTCTCTAAGGTGCCACAAGTACTCCTTTTCTTTTTGCGAATACAGACTAACACGGCTGTTACTCTGAAGTCTTCCTAAGTGAATTATAGCTGGATTGTAGTTCAATTTATAGTGGAGTCATAAATACTTGGGCTACTTTTGATAACCTCTGCCACCTTCTTCTCCTCCCATTTACAGTATAAACACGATAAATAATATTGTGCAGGCTTACAGTTGTGACAAGTACAATATTTGATGATTTATTTAGCTCTATTTTCAAATACAAATCTTGGGCGTTAGTCTTACAGAAACAAACAGCATTGGGCGCCACGCACACAGACATAAGAAGGGTTTTAGCAATATTCCTCATCCAAATAGGAAATTTTTTGCTGTTGCCTGTATTCAAGAAAAATTGAAACATGGAGACCTCTTTGTAATGTGAGCTCCTTGAGTGATCAGTTCTGCCTTCAGCATTCAAGTGCCTACTTTAGGTGCCTAAGTGCTGATTAGAGCATACAGATGTAAGATTTGGACATCCTAGTAAGATTCTCACATTTGAAAATGGAGTTTACAGAGTTCACCAAACAGTTCTTATAGGTCCCACGTTAGATCTCTCTGCAGGATATAATAACATGGACAACATCCCTGGGATAATAATAAGTACCTTTGTTTTTTTTCTACTTCTTCTACTCATTGATTCTCATTCTGAACTTCAAAGAGACATTTTAAAATGATTATTCCTCCAGTAGTTAGGATTTGAGTCCTGGAGAAACTTAATATTTACTAACAATACCAGTTAGAAATACTTATGTCTTCAACATTATGTTCCCAATGGTTTTAACCTGTTTATATATTTAATTCAGCTTTATTTCTTGTGCTAGCTTATTTGAATCTTAAACAATTGTTTGAACATCTAGGCAAGGTTTTTTATTTGTTTATCTTTATTTTCCATATCCACATAATGGAGAAAAGTATTAGTATGTTAATTAAAGAAACACGCACACACTCCTTGCACATCGTACTAGGTGAAATTCAGAGAATTTGCTCAAATGAATAAAAGTGAACCTTCCCTGGGCTCTTTGGCATCTGTACAACATCTGGGAAGATGCTGAGCTCCTCCCAATGAAAGCTGAAAGTATTTAGCATGTCACAGTATCAAACCATTTGTAAGGAATACTGGATCTGATTCTTCTCTGAATCAGTTTGGTTAAATGGTGTTGTATTGATGTAAAAACTAGTGAGGGGAGAATCAAACACCTTCTTCACAATAATGTAGGGTCTGATCTTGTTTCCATTGAAGTTAATGGGAGTTCATGAGTATGGACTAAGTAAAAGTGGACAAGAAAGGGAATAAGTAGCTCAGCATTTGGCCCAGTTTGAGTATGGGCTGAGTGAGTAATAACCAAATACTAGGTAAGGACCTAAGGATTGCATCCCAAAACTTTTCAGAGTATAATTTAGTAGATTCTTTACTGAGATGCTTTGACTGGCAAAACAAAATTGTGCTTAACTGTAGTGAAGTTCTACTGTGAAGAAAAATGTCAGCAAGGTACAGTTTTAGTTAGGAAATTTAATTAGGAGCCTGCGGAAAGGTTTAAAGAATTAAGAAACAAAGAAACCCTATAAAGACCACTTTTCTTTCTTTCACTGCCTCAGACCCTTCAATAACCACTCAGTCTCTTCCCTGTCCCCACCATTCAGTTAATTCCCTGAATCCTTTTAAATTCCCTGCTGCTCTCCAATCGCTCTGGAAGAGTTTCTGCTGGCCTCTGGCCTCTACTGAATTCTACTTTGTGCTCTCTGGACTAAGTGCTCCAGAGAGTTTGACATTTGAATTCAGCACAGACAAGGACAAAACAGATGGAATATGATAGGTGTTCGGACATGATCAGTAAAGTTGTGTGAAGGGTGAACTGGGGAACTAATTGGATGTTTGCATGGATGGAATAGGTGCTACTGAAGGGTTTGAAGAAGGGAAAGAAGAATGGGGATCTAATGAGAAGTTATAGGTAAGTCATGGATTCTGTGACTTCTGCAGACGCCCATGTGGATAGCCCGGGAGAGGCCTGAGCAGTTCAGGCAGCCCCTGGGCCAGTTGCACTGGCTGCTGCTGGGGCAGTCTCGGGGCCCCCGCAGCAGTAGGAGTTTGGGTGTGTGGGGGGGACTCAGAGCTGGGGGTTGGGGTGCAGGACAGTGCTTATCTGGAAGGGAGGGGCTTCCCCGGAAGGGCGACAGGAACTTTGCTCACTCAGCTCCTAGGTCCACATGCTGCCTCTGCCTGCAGGCACCACCCCTGCAGCTCACATTGGCAGTGGTTCCCAGCCAATGGGAGCGGCAGAACTGGGACTTGGGGCGGAGCAGAGGCAGCACATGGAGCTAGGAGCTGGAGGTCGCTGCTTCTCAGGAGGTAGGTAGGAAGCCTGCTGCAGCTCCACCAACACCCCCCCTCCAGCATCTGCGGGGTCACTGGGCCACCTCCCCTAGCACCTGTGGTGCCCCACAAACAGCCCCCCCACCCCAAATTTTAGTACAGAGTATATAGTAAAAATCATGGTCAGGTCACGGGCCGTGAATTTCTGTTTACTGCCCAGGACCTCTCCATTACTTTTACTAAAAATACCCATGACTAAAACGTAGCCTTAGTTATCGGTAAGAAAGCACAGCCATGCTGGTTGCTGAAGAGAATGAAGGAGGGAGATAAGCAAGTCATACAAGTGAATCCAAGCATAATGAACATTCAAGTTCAAGTCATTATGGAGGATGGGTAAAGGTTCAAGCAAATTTTACTTTTAAGACCAATTCACTTCTTCTAGTTAATGAGTAAAGGAGGCTTGTACTTTCAAAAAATCTCATAAGGACCCATCCTGCACTCCTCACTCATGGCCTGCTTCAAAATCCATTTAAATCAATGACCTTCTAAGTTTAATCGGGTGTAATTTATATTGACTTCAATCGGAATTTTACCTGAGTAAGGTTTAGGTCCCTTGTTAACTGAATCAGAGAGAAAAGCATTTAAATCAACACTGAGTAACCATTTGCTATATTACGTTGTGAAAATAATGTTTAGAAAATGATGTTTTGATATCAGACATAGATCCTAGCAATGTCAAAGAGTACTAGGTGCCCTGCCTAATCATTTGCATCATTTCAGATGTGATTTTGAAGACACCGCTCAGTATCGAGCTTCTGCCATGAATGTTAAAGGAGAACTTTCAGCTTATGCTTCCCTTGTGGTAAAGAGTAGGTTTGCAGGACATATTTCCTTTGATTTTTCTTTGAGGGGGCACATTAAAAATTCTGTTTATATGGCTCAAAGTGCTGATTACTTCTAGGCAATTGGTGACTAGAGTTGTTCTCTTTTTTATAGGATATAAGGGAGAGTTTGATGAAAGTTATTTTCATGCTGGAACTGTTACCATGCCTCTCAGCTGTAAGTTCAAAAAATGTGTTTGCCTGACCTAATCCTTTTAAAATTGTGACATTGTGACAAAACAACTGAGGAGATTATTTGGTGACACTGTTTAGAAACAAAATGGGTCTGATTTTCAGAAGCTCTGAGCAGCTGCAACTTCAGTTGAAGTTAGTGAGAGCAGCAGATGCTCAGCACGTCTGAAAATCAGACCTTGTATGATATAAACTGGTTATCTCTTGGTGTCCACAGCAATTTTTGTTTATTTTACAACTGTCTACTGTACTTATCAGTTGGAATAGTGAGATAGATACTGATACATACTTTGTGTTTATACCTTTGGCATTACACTTAGATCTGGAATATAAACGATCAAAGATGTGGAAGCCTCATCCTTTGAAATCTGTAAGACTAGACTGGATAAAACATTAGAGGACAGTCTTGCATTGGCTTCATGGGAGGGACTGGATGACTTGATAGCTTTTGTTCATCTCTAACTTCTGTGATTTCATGATTTCAGGAGGACAAGTAATAGAGATCAAATAGTCAGAACCTGAAGTTAAGTATTCTAGGTATAAGTAATCAGTGGGCCAGATCCTCAGCTGGTATCCAACTAGCTCTACCAAAACTAATGGGGATATGATGATTTACACCAGCTGAGGATCTGGCCTTACATTGAGAATTACTTTAAAGGTTTACATAAGTACATTGAAGTTTGAGGAGTTGTAGCAATGCTGCGCACTTAAATAATATATATTGGACCTGCTTCTGCAAGGTGCTGGGAGCTCTGTATTTGGAAGATTTGAAAGAGGGATTTGGGGTGTTTTTATTATTATTATTGTGACAATGTAGTAATAATGTGCGGGATCTGCTATAAAAATATAGAAGGTGCCATTTATATACAGTAGCTTTTGCTGGTTTTTGTCATTTATCACTACAAAAGGATAAAAAATTAATCAGACAATTTTCTTTACACAGTTGGTGTTAGCCCCCATGGCTATGCTTCCAAGTTTGAAATCCACTTTGTTGACAAGTTTGAGGTATCATTTGGGAGAGAAGGAGAGACAATGAGTCTGGGTTGTACGGTTATCATTCATCCCGACATTAAGCGCTTCCACCCAGAGATCCAGTGGTACAGGAATGGTAAGCACATATTACAAGATGAATTTTAAACTTGTCTGACAGAGAGCTTCATTCCCTTTCATATCCAATTGAAGAATGAAAAGAGGAAATATAAAGGTACATTATAGCTGTAAGATATGGTATAAAAACGAGAGGGAAATGTTAACGATTTTTTTTCAAAATTTTCCCTTTTAAAATTTTTTTTAAAAATGGCAACATTTTGAAATGCAAAAAATTTCAATTAGCTCTACAGTTGGTCAAAAATGTGGGGAAAAGTTTGGGAAAATATTTTTGAATTTTTCCCATTTCTTTTCAATATTTTTAAATCTGAAACATTTCAACCAGCTGTAGTATTTATATAGCCATTCAGTGCTTGTGACTTTTGTTATTCATTGATATGCTGAAATCTCTCTTTACTGATCACTCCAGAGACTGAGAAAAATCAGTTGCTTAATGGAATTAGATCACTAAAGTCAGTGTAAAATTGGTATGAGAGAAGAATTAAGGATACTTTTGTGATTCTCTTTTAGGACAGGAAGTTGTCTAGTAAGGATGATCTCTTGTACAGGTTTCATTGTATTTAGGAATAGATTCAATTCAGTCATCTCTCATTATAGAACTCTCTAATTTCTAGGTGTTCTTATTACACCATCCAAGTGGGTCCAGATGCATTGGAGTGGGGAGCGGGCTACGTTAACCCTTGCTCATGCTAACAAGGAGGATGAAGGTCTTTACACTCTTCGTGTGATCATGGGGGACTACTATGAACAATACAGTGCTTATGTCTTTGTTCAAGGTAAGATCTGGTGATGTTACCCTATGAAGAAAGCAGGATAACTAAACAAAGTGAGGAGAAATCAATCTCATTAATTTCAGCTTTTTTTTTTTCAAATGAAAACAGTGTAACTATTGAAAACTGTGAGATGCTTTTAAAGAGCTTGTTAATAAACATGGACAAAATGCTGTGACACTGAAGAAATGTCAGTTGTTTAGCATTATAATTTCCCATTATTGTCGTATGGAAAACTTGATAAGATTCCTCATATCTGGGTGGTAACGCCATGTATTTGAGGGTCTTTGGACCCTCCTGATAGCACAGGGGTGGGCAAACCTTTTGGCCTGAGGGCCACATTGGGTTTCCAAAATTTTGTGGAGGAACAGTTAGGGGAGGCTGTGTCTCCCCAGACAGCCAGGCGTGGCCTGGTCCCCGCCTTCTATCTGACCCCCCAACTTCTCGCCTCCTGACGGCTCCCCCGGAACTCCTGCCCCATCCAACCCCCCCTGTTCCCTGTCCCGTGATGGCCCCCCCGGGACTCCTGCCCCATCCACCACCCCCTCCTCCCTGTCCCCTGACCACCCCCACCCCTGACTGCGCACTGCCACCCCATCCAACCCCCCCCCCCATTCCTGACTGCCCCCCCGGGACCCCGCCCCTGTTCCTCGTCCTCTGACCACCCCAACCCCATCCACACCCCCACCCCCTGACCACCACCCCGAACTTCCCTGCCCCCTTACCGCGCTGCCTGGAGCACTGATGGCTGGTGGTGCTACAGCCGCGCCGCCCAGAGCACCGGGTCAGGCCGCGGCTCTGCAACGGTGCTGCCCGGCCGCCCAGAGCGTTGCCCCAGCGACGCAGCACGCTGAGGCTGCGGGGGAGGGGGAACAGCAGGGGAGAGGGGCCGGGGGCTAGCCTCCCGGGCCAGGAGCTCAGGGGCAGGAGGGTCCCGCGGGCCAGATGTGGCCTGCGGGCCATAGTTTGCCCACATCTGTGATAGCACCATTATTCATATGAAGAAATTCACTGATGCAGTTATACAACCCTTTGACCATAGTAGCCTGTGGACAGTGATGAGCACTAATGATAAAGAGGAGAAACCCATGTAACAAATTATGAATGTATTATTTTGGCCATTTTGATGCTAACTACAGCCCATTGTTTTGACTAAGATGCTGTACAATAACTCTCTGGCTCTCTTTAACAGACAGTGTAATAAGTTAATGTACATTAGGAAGTTTAGGAGGCAAGTAAAGTGTAGAAGTTTATTTACAATTCAAAACCCACTAAAAGATTAGTTTTCTGTCTTGGTTTTATATTCTTGTACATTGATAAACTTCCTAGATTTTCTCTTAGAGAGAATGTCCCTTTAAAAAGAGCCTTGATTATCAAATTTCACTGGTCCATGCACTGATTCTATATCTGTCTCAGCTGCTGAAGGCAGCTGAAGTGTGTAATGCTAATCCTAAAGGCTCTGGAAATTCTTGGCTCTCTGAACATGCCCAGAATGGCGCCACTTTGCCAAATATAGCAGAACCTGGCGATATGCAGATTACAGCCTGCTTGGAGATCATGACTAAAGCAGTCGTGCTCATAAATTGTAGAAAGAAGCCATCAAAATGTTTGTTTGTGACCGCACAACAAAGTAGAATGATGGGAACAGACATATCAAAAGTTGTGTTGGTATATACATAAATTATCATTTTTGTTACTATTGCATCTCTTGGATGAGACAGAGAATTTAGGTCTTAACCAATTGTGACCATTAAAGGTCACATAGCACTTTTTGCAAGAGTATGGATGTAGCTTTGGTATCTTGGCAAATTCAAATTAGGTGAATTACAGTCTCACTTATTTAAATTCCCCCTACAGTTTCAATTGGATAATACATACTTCACTTCCTGTCCTAAACAGTTGTGTAATGATGCTACATACAGTTCATCAGCTGCCGTATTTACTCTGAAGTGGTTGCCCTTATAAAAATCCCCATCTAGAGGCCCCCAACTTGTGAGGGTCAGGCCTCTATTGTAAGTGCATTAGTAAAGGTTCTGAAGTGTTTTGTGAGCCTTCTATACTACTGTACAGTGGTCACCATTAACAAGTCAGCATTTGCTAACAGGCAGTAGGGTTCAAATTCTGGCCCCATTGAAATCAGTGGGAGTTTTACCACAGTTATTTCCTAATCTAACTACTGGAGAGGAAGTGTCCTACTTCAGATACCACTATTTGTAAGGCCCTACCAAATTCAAGGTCCATTTTTGTAAATTTCATGGTCGTAGCATTTTAAAAATCTTGAATTTCACGGTTTCAGATATTTAAATCTTAAATTTCACGGTGTTGTAACAACCAGGAGTATGTATTTTTAAAACCAGCAAAATATAAACATGTAAAGCGCTTAAGACTCATTTGTTCCTCAGACTGGGGGTACCAACCAAAAAGGAGGTTGCAAAGCTATTGTAGGGGTGCAGTGGTATTGCCACCCTTTCTTCTGCACTGCCTTCAGAGCTCAGTGCCAGAGAGTGGCGGCTGCTGGCCCAGTGCCTAGCTCTGAAGGATGCACCCCATCAGCAGCAGCACAGAGGTAAGGGTGGCATGTTATGGTGGCAGCCATACTGCCATCCTTACTTCTGCGCTGCTGGTGGTGGTGGTGCTGCCTTCAGACCTGGGCGCCTGACCAGCAGCTTCTGCTCTCCAGTTGCCCAGCTCTGAAGGGTAGGGCAAAAGTACACAAAAGTCCAGATTTCACGGGGTGAGATCAGATTTCATGGTCTGTGACATGTTTTTCATGGCTGTGAATTTGGCAGTGCCCTAACTATGTGTAAATATTTGCAATTAAAGGCTTTTAAATGTTGACCGCTAGACATACATTGAAGATTTACTATTATTGCTATTAATAATTTTTATTATTGAGTTATATTTAATGAATTATGTATTGTGTAAATAGTAGTTTTTAAAGATAACACCAATGCTGTGATAGAACAGGAAAAAAATCATATAGAAGCCAGGCTCAGTAACACTGGCATAGTTCCAAAACCTCCAGAATTGCAAGGAATACCTGCAAGGAAATACAGTGTAATATCGTCTTTTCCAAAGCTTTAATTTAGAGTGCTGAATAATCTTTTTGTGTTGTTGTTTTGGAGCTAGAAAGAATAAGGGTTGGAAACTTATTATAAATAAGATCATTATAATGAATGATATAAAATGCTATAATACCCTCGGATCCAGCAGTTGTAAAACTTTTGATTCTAGATAGTGTAAAAAATGTTTACTTAGCAGAGATGTACTGTTTTCCTTCAAATGTGAGGCTCCTTTTTGTCTAGCCCTAACCCATGCCCCTGTCCTGTGAAGTAGCTCACAATAGGACTGGGAAAATGCCAGGAGTAATTGGACAAGTTGATGTTGATCTAGAAAGAAACAATGCCTCTTCTATGAAAACCTGTCACATGGACTTCTTGGAAAGGTTACAAAATGTTTATTTTCCCCACAAATATGCTAATAAACATACAGCTACACAAACAAGTCATGTCCCACAAATGAGGATACAGTTACATAAACAATTTCAGCCCCCCTATACCTAGCACTGCACTTCAGCATTTAAAGTTTTAGATAAGGTTTTCCTAAAAACAGACTTGACAGAATCAAAATCAGGGCTCCTCTGACACATAGGCCCAGACTTTAACAAACATTTGACAGGAAGTACATATATACCTTTCAATTTATTTTCCAAAATGAGTCTGTCTAAAGTACTAATAGATAGACCTCAAAGGGTCTTTCTTGATAAGCATCCTTGTGATTATCTGAATTCCTTGTGCCTAAATGTCCTCCCATTTATTCCGGATTTGCACTGTTGACTTCAGTGTATTTACTCCTGATTCACACCAGTGGAAGTGAGACCAGAATCAAACCACTTCAGTCAGTTCTGAGTTTACAATGGCACCAAAGGCACAGGGGCGCCAGGTCCATACTGGGAAGGGACCCATTACAGACCTATCTAACCCATCCACATGGCTGGGTCTGGCCCCTTGCGCCAGGGCAGTCTAGCACCCAGGTCTTGCTGCCCAGCACCCATGTGGGCTGGGCAGGGCTGCTGGCTGGTGGGCATGGCCAGGCCAGGTGAGCTCTCAGGAGTTACGTCCCATGGGTCTACCTAGCTCCCCAGTGTGGCTCCAGCTCCGAGCTGTCTCTGCTATCCACCACCTGTGGGGCACCACCTGCCCACCTGGGACCGGTGCAGAGGCTGGTCTGGTCTCTGCCAGCTGGGGGAGTAGCGCGGGGGGGCTTGGCTGGGCTCTGTCAGGCAAGTGGGTCCTGAGGGTGCCCAGCCTGGACAGGCCCACTCCTGTTGCGGCCTGGCTGATCGCACTGCTCCTGAGGGGCCAGAACGCTCCCTGCCCCGGGACAGGCCCTGGCTGCACTGCTGATTCAGCCCAGCAGACTCGGTCACCTCCAGCAGGGCCGGTGAGTGCGGCCAGGGGGCAGGGCACAGGGGAGTGGGTCTCTGGGGCCTGTGGCTGGGCAGTGGATGGGTGCAGGAGGTTTGTGTATTTTGGGACACTAGGTAGTGGGGAGTCTGTGAGGGGGGCGTGGGCAGTGGGGGATGGTTGTGTGTTTTGGGGTGCAGGGCATAGGGGGACCTGTGGGGGGGTGCTGGGCAGTGGGAGGTGGAGGAGGTCTGTGTGTTTTGTGACACTGGGCTGTGGGGGAGTCTATGTTGGGTGCTGTGCAGTTGTGGTGGTGGGGCTGTGGGTGGGGCACTGGGGGGGGTCTGTGGATGGGGGGATGCTGGGCGTGGTGGTGGAGGTTTGCAAGGTGCTGTGCAGTTGTGTTGGGGGGGTCTGTGGGGAGGAGGTTTCGGGGTGGGGGGGCGCCGGATATAGGGGCTTGTTGGGTGGGTCTGGGTATGTGGGCACTGGGCATAGGGGGCAGGGAGGCACTGGGCGGGAATGCGATGTGGTATGTGGCACAAGCCCGCCCCTGAGGGGAAGGGGCGCACTGGCAGCACAGGGCCAGGCAGGCCAGTGTGCGTCTGGTGGCTGCCAGTTTGTAAACGGTGCCCTCATGCTGGGCTGGGCCCAGTTGTCCCCAACCGGCCCTTCACTCCGGGGACTGACCCCTCCTGTCTCCCCACGCCATGCCTCATTGCCGCCATGGGGCCCACAAATATGTTTGACACTGGGCCCACAAAAGGTTTATCCGGCCCTGCCTTCAGTCTGAAAAAATTGGGCTGGAAAGCTCAAGAGAATAAGTTTTCTTATGCCAGGCCCAGTGATTCCTGCCTCTTAGTGGACTGAATATCCTACAAGAATAGCTTTTCTTACAAGCCCAGCTAGATCAAGGAATGAAGGGAGGGTGCGGGGGGGTTTAAAAATGAGAAAGGAAATAAGAAATTGCCATTTATATTCACTTTTTGAATGAAAAAGTTTTCATTCAGAAGTTTTCAAATTTCAAAGAATGGCTTGGACTGAGTTTGGGATTGGTTTCTGGTCATTTATTTTATCCAGCCTTCTTATGGAATCCATCAGTGTTTCTGTTATCCTTCCTAGATAACACACCACAGTTCATCCATCTAAAGTAGAATTGTGTGTCCTTACAAAATACATCCTCTCCTGCACCCCCCAAGTTCAGGAGTCTAGCAAACAAGCATTTCATGAAGATGATTGTTTCCAGGGGCGGCCTGGTTAAAACCATACTTTTTAAGGGGGGCACTCTGTCTCCCCAGCTGTAGCTGGGGTTGGGGGTGGGGTGGAGGGTCTGAGACCTAATAACATTTCATCAACTTGTAATTTCATCATAAAACATGTCAGTGAGCTCACAAAAGTGTACTGTATCACTTTTTGTCCTTGAAAACTACAACACTCTAGATCCAAACAATATTGCCTGAGCTACTGTCCAGTGCTAAGAGAATAGAGTTTGATATTTTACTTCAATAAAGCAACAGGATGACATTTAATCACTCAATAGGTTTCACTTGAAGT
This sequence comes from Caretta caretta, assembly GCF_965140235.1. Taxonomy (NCBI): domain Eukaryota; kingdom Metazoa; phylum Chordata; order Testudines; family Cheloniidae; genus Caretta; species Caretta caretta. The sequence goes on along the minus strand of NC_134207.1, from coordinate 85,602,282 downwards.
ATGGCAGCATCTTAATCAAGATGCAAGATTCCTGATTTGGTTTGTGTTAGAGGGCCTCGATCACTGGGTGTTAGTAAATATTGATAAAAGAAAAAGAAATCTATAATAATAAGGAAGACATAGGACCCAATCCTGGTCCCACTGAAGTGAGTGGTAAAACTTTCATTGGTTTCAATGGGAACAAAGCTTGGCTCTTAAAGAGTAACCAGTGAGCTGTAGCTCACAAAAGCTTATGCTCAAATAAATTTGTTAGTCTCTAAGGTGCCACAAGTACTCCTTTTCTTTTTGTGGATACAGACTAACATGGCTGCTATTCTGAAACTTGAAAAAACTGTGACTCAGATTTAAAAATGTAAATCTCCATCTTCATAGATGCAGATGCTGAAATGCCAGGAGCCCCAGCTTCACCACTGGATGTGGAGTGCTTGGATGCTAACAAAGATTATGTCATCGTCTCATGGAAACAACCTGCTGTTGATGGAGGAAGTCCCATCCTCGGATACTTTATTGATAAGTCAGTATTTATGTCAAACTAAACCTACTACAGGTTTCAGAGTAACAGCTACTACTGTATTGCTGATCATTGTTATTCAACAGCCTAATAATAATTTAGTGGCATAAAATGTGATATCGTCATTTGTAGCTCTTCTTGATAGCTACAAATGCTGCTTTTCTGTTTCAGATTCAGACTCCTAGGGCCTAATTTTATTTCCACTAAGTTTAGTGGGAGTTGGATTGGGCCCTTAATTATTTAGGAAATAATCTTGTGAGTTGCTCCTTACCCTGTACTCCCCCTGATTTTGGTGGGAGTCGAGTCCTCAGTACCGTGCAGACAGTCCTGGGTAATTTGCAGAATCAGGCCCTTAATGTGTCAGCCTGGGATTCCTTCTGCAGTATTGCCAACCCCAAGTATTCAAAAATCATGTCAAGCACCAAAAAATCATTATATTGGCTTTCAGATAATACATGCTGAGTTCTTTGTATTTGCCTCTTGGTTTCTGAACCTTTGGGGTGCGCTCAGACCAGGTTGCCAATCTTTTCTTTGCAAATTACTTTTTAAAAGAATGAAAGCTGAGATGCTCACATAATGTGATGAGTCATTTCTGAGTTACCCCAGAGCCTGTTTAAACCTAAGTCATCCCTGATCCAGAGAGCGTGATGAGTCATCAGAGGCAATTTGCTGCAGGTCTTGTGATAGGGCCCATGCCATTCGACCAGGGTTCAGCCAATCCACAATGAGGAACAACCCACGTGATTCCAAAGCAGGTACATAAGCTCCTAAGCGAGGCAGTCTCGCCACTCTGTTCAACATTATTACCTGGCTAGGAGCATTCTCATTGCCTAGTAATTCTGACAGCCTGCCTATGCTCCTGCTGTAGCTCGTCCCTGTTTCCACACTAGCCAGTCCCCGCTTCAACCTGTGTCTGCTTCTGCCTCACCCAGCCACCCATGTATTCTGACATGTAATCACAGGATTCCAGGAGTAGGGCTTTACGGAATACACCAAATATTGTAAGACTCCTGATAAAATCATGAGAGTTGGCAACACTAATCAGTGATTGAATGTTGCTTATTCAGAAGTGTGTATAAGGATTTATAATGAGAGACCTAGACTGTGGGGCAGGTCTAAGTATATCAATAAGTTCAATTCAATCACATATTCTTTTGGTTATTTCAGAGGTAACAAAAATGTTAATGGAGCTGCTAGTTTATCTTCTTATTTATCATGTTCCTAGAAACTGGGAGGCCAGTGAAGATAGAGCTTAGTACAGATGGGCTGGCTACAGCAGTGACAGATAAGACAAAATGAACCTGCATTGCTGGGTTTCTAATGAGACAAACTGGCTTTTCCATAACTTATTCCCCACAAGGAAAAAAGGTTCCTTCAGCCCATAGTTCAAGAATGAGAGAAGTGCAGAGTTTCTTTCAGCTTTAATGTGCATAGCAGGAAACAAATTAATTAGATCACCAGCCTGGCTTCCAAAAATCCTCAGCCTCTCCTGAACACCTTCCCTGCTGTGAATTACATTTCTCTTCCCCAGAGACTCAGGTTATTGCTGCCTGGTAGGCTCACCAGCATTTTGCCATGGAACTACTGCTGGACAACTAAGTCTTGCTATGCACTGCTTGCAATCACTGCCTCCCTTGATAATCCTGGCAGCACTCAATGTGCTGTCATGTCTGACTATATGCTAGAGGGTTTTTTACCCTATCCCATCTAGCTGCTGTGTGGGGTCTATCCATCTTGTCACAGAACACACAGCATATGTTTTTATGTTCCATGAAGCCAATTATATTTGCTGGATGTTCAGTAGAGGATGTAAATTTTCAGTGCAAAGGCGGAGGAGTTCATCGCCTATAAACAGGAAGGGGAGTTGTGTGTTTCATTTCCCATGCTGAATCTGAAACTCTCATTGAAAATCCTGAGGCACACTTTAAAGTGTTTAATCAGTGAATAGCGTTACGTTTCTTTTTCTCTATCTCAGGAAAGAAGCAATGCAGCTGCAGGGGATTTAATGCCAGCATTCACATAAGGCACTTGAGCCCTTAGCGCTTTGTGAGGGTGTTTTTATGTTGGCAAGATGTGAAGCTGCTAGGCAGGCTGGTAGGATCAACAATGTACATGAACAGCTGTTTGGAGTATTAGGGGGGTGTGCTCAGAGTTCTCTTTCTCTTTCCCTCTTCAATATTTCTTGAAATTTTTGTTTTTTCAGATGTGAGGTTGGCACCACTCACTGGTCCCAGTGCAATGAGACTCCGGTGAAGTTTGCTCGTTTCCCTGTCACGGGTTTGATAGAAGGTCGCTCCTATATATTTCGAGTCCGGGCTGTGAATAAAGCTGGAATTAGCATACCGTCCCGGGTTTCTGAGCCTGTGGCAGCTCTGGATCCTGCCGACAGAGCTAGGCTTAGAAGTAAGAGTTTTTCAATATATTCCCTACGACAACTAGGGGTACGCATATCGCTGGGGGCATGCAGAGGTCTTCCATGGGGTACATCAACTCATCTAGATATCTGCCTAGTTTTACACCAGGCTACATAAAAAGCACTAGCGAAGTCAATACAAACTAAAATTTCATATAGACAACTACTTGTTTATATTGCTCAATATACTATACATTGAAATGCAAGTACTATATTTATATTCCAAATGATAAAAATGAGAAAGTAAGCAATTTTTTGGTAATAGTGCACTGTGACACTTTCAAATGTTTATGTCTTTTATGTATTTTTGTAAGCAAGTAGTTTTTAAGTGAGGTGAAACTTGGGGTACGCAAAACAAATCAGACTCCTAAAAAGTGTACATTAGTCTGGAAAGGTTAAGAGCCACTGCCCTCAGAGGCTTAACAAATTTTATCTCCTGCAAGAATATATGCACATTTGTTTTGTAAGCCCTCAAAGTTTCCACAAGAGGGAGCAATGCAAAAACAAAATATGTTTTGTAAACTTGGATTTACCAAGAAACCCCCCCAAGCTTGAAGGCTGAATCTTCTCACCAAAGCTTGTCTTCTGTTATCTGAAGTACAAAGCTGTGTACTTACAGGAAATTGAAAAAAGGAGCAGAGCAGTTGCCTGGAGAGTGCTGCTTTGGTTTTATTGGCAGATTCCATGAATAGTCTCTTGCTGTGTAGCAGGTAAGGGGGCCTAATTCTATCAAAGCCATGGAGTCACACCCACATAAAACGAGTAGGCCAGTGGATAATCAAGCTCAAACTCTTTACTTGAAAGTTAATGTTTTGTGAGGCACAGTCCTTATCCTGTGGACTGCCAGTTTTGCTCTTTCAGTGACAAAAAGGACTTCCAAGCACTGATGGTAGATTTTCATTTAAATGTTTATTTTTACTTCCAAGTATCCACCCCATGCTGAAACACAAGCCTAAAGTCCAGTTCTTCCCACTCTACTCTGAAGTTTTTGTAATTAAAACAAGTCAGGATGAGGGAAATACTGTACAGAACCCTGTTTTCAGTTGTTCAAATGGCATGCAGAGCCACAGGAGTGATGCCACAGGGGTTGCCAGCCAGTGCTGTAGTCAGATGATCAAAATACCCCACTTGAAATTTAAAAAAGGAAATGTTAGAGAAAGGCTCGGGCTCTAAAGGCCCAGGAAAGTTAATTGCCACCTTGCTCAGAGAGGAGTTCATAGAAATAATAGAATCATAGAATAACAGAGTTGGAAGGGACCTCTGGAGGCCATCTAGTCCAACCCCCTGCCCAGAGCAGGACCAATCCCAACTAAATCATCCCAGCCAGGACTTTGTCAAGCCTGACCTTAAAAACTTCTAAGGAAGGGGATTACACCACCTCCCTAGGTAACACGTTCCAGTGTTTCACCACCCTCCTAGTGAAAAAGTTTTCACTCCCCCACTGCAACTTGAGACCATTACTCCTTGTCCTGTCATCTGCTATCACTGAGAATAGTCTAGATCCATCCTCTTTGGATCCACCTTTCAGGTAGTTAAAAGCAGCTATCAAATCCCCCCTCATTCTTCTCTTCCGTAGACTAAACAATCCCAGTTCCCTCAGCCTCTTCTCATAAGTCATGTGTTCCAGTCCCCTAATCATTTTTGTTGCCCTTCGCTGGACTCTCTCCAATTTATCCACATCCTTCTTGTAGTGTGGGGCCCAAAACTGGACACAGTACTCCAGATGAGGCCTCACCAATGTCGAATAGAGGGGAACGATCACGTCCCTCGATCTGCTGGCAATGCCCCTACTTATACACCCCAAAATGCCATTGGCCTTCTTGGCAACAAGGGCACACTGTTGACTCATATCCAGCTTCTCATCCACTGTCACCCCTAGGTCCTTCTCTGCAGAACTGCTGCCTAGCCATTCGGTCCCTAGTCTGTAGCGGTGCATTGGATTCTTCCGTCCTAAGTGCAGGACTCTGCACTTGTCCTTGTTGAACCTCATCAGATTTCTTTTGACCCAATCCTCCAATTTGTCTAGGTCCCTCTGTATCCTATCCCTACCTCCAGCATATCTACCACTCCTCCCAGTTTAGTGTCATCCGCAAACTTGCTGAGGGTACAATCCACACCATCCTCCAGACCATTAATGAAGATATTGAACAAAACCGGCCCCAGGACCGACCCTTGGGGCACTCCGCTAGATACTGGCTGCCAACTAGACATGGAGCCATTGATCACTACCCGTTGAGCCCGACAATCTAGCTAACTTTCTACCCACCTTGTAGTGCATCCATCCAGCCCATACTTCTTTAACTTGCTGACAAGAATACTGTGGGAGACCGTGTCAAAAGCCTTGCTAAAGTCGAGGAATAACACATCCACTGCTTTCCCTTCATCCATAGAACCAGTTATCTCATCATAGAAGGCAATTAGATTAGTCAGGCATGACTTTCCCTTGGTGAATCTATGCTGACTGTTCCTGATCACTTTCCTCTCCTCTAAGTGCTTCAGAATTGATTCCTTGAGGACATGCTCCATGATTTTTCCGGGGACTGAGGTGAAGCTGACCGGCCTGTAGTTCCCAGGATCATCCTTCTTCCCTTTTTTAAAGATGGGCACTACATTAGCCTTTTTCCAATCTTCCAGGACTTCCCCCGATCGCCATGTGTTTTCAAAGATAATGGACAATGGCTGAGCAATCACATCTGCCAATTCCTTTAGCACTCTCGGATGCAACGCATCCGGCCCCATGGACCTGTGCACGTCCAGTTTTTCTAAATAGTCCCGAACCACTTCTACCTTCACAGAGGGCTGGCCACCTCCTCCCCATGCTGTGCTGCCCAGTGCAGTAGTCTGGGAGCTGACCTTGTTCGTGAAGACAGAGGCAAAAAAAGCATTGAGTTCATTAGCTTTTTCCACATCCTCTGTCACTAGGTTGCCTCCCTCATTTAATAAGGGGCCCACACTTTCCTTGGCTTTCTTCTTATTGCCAACATACCTGAAGAAACCCTTCTTGTTACTTTTAACATCCCTCGCTAGCTGCAACTCCAGGTGTGATTTAGCCTTCCTAATTCCATTCCTACATGCCTGAGCAATATTTATATACTCATCCCTGGTCATTTGTCCAGTCTTCCACTTCTTGTAAGCCTCTTTTTTGTGTTTAAGATCAGCAAGGATTCACTGTTAAGCCAAGCTGGTCGCCTGCCATATTTACTATTCTTTCTACACATCGGGATGGTTTGTCCCTATAACCTCAATAAGGATTCTTTAAAATACAGCCAGCTCACCTGGACTCCTTTCCCCCTCATGTTATTCTCCCAGGGGATCTTGCCCATCAGTTCCCTGAGGGAGTCAAAGTCTGCTTTTCTGAAGTCCAGGGTCCGTATTCTACTGCTTTCCTTTCTTCCTTGTGTCAGGATCCTGAACTCGACCATCTCATGGTCACTGCCTCCCAGGTTCCCATCCACTTTTGCTTCCCCTACTAATTCTTCCCGGTTTGTGAGCAGCAGGTCAAGAAGAGCTCCGCCCCTAGTTGGTTCCTCCAGCACTTGCACCAGGAAATTGTCCCCTACACTTTCCAAAAACTTCCTGGATTGTCTGTGCACCGCTGTATTGCTCTCCCAGCAGATATCAGGATGATTGAAGTCTCCCATGAGAACCAGGGCATGCGATCTAGTAGCTTCTGCGACTTGCCGGAAGAAAGCCTCGTCCACCTCATCCCCCTGGTCCGGTGGTCTATAGCAGACTCCCACCACGACATCACTTCTAAACTTAATCCAGAGACTCTCAGGTTTTTCTGCAGTTTCATACTTGAGCTCTGAGCAGTCATACAACCTGGGGCTTGGGAGGCATTGTTCTATTGTTTTCTTGCTGGGGAGAGTGGAAAGGCAAGACATGAAATGAGTGAGGAGCTTGTCCATGAGTAGGAAGCCAGGTCTACATAACATACTTCCCCCTCTTTGTTGTCTCTCCCCTTCCTCACCTCCATGCTTTCCCTCGCTTAGTCTGTCTTACTCCTGGATGATCTTCTCTTCAATCCCCTTCTTTTCTTCCCTCCCTTCCACCTTTCATGGCCCTGACAGCAATTCAGAAAAGTAATTCAGCAGATCTGACTTTCATCTGTGAGGAGATCTGCTACTCCAAGGTGAAAGTGCACTGAGCAGTTTAATAGTCTAACAGGCAGAACAATGCACTGGACTGGCAGTGAGAAAATCTGGGAGGCTTTCCCAGTTCCTGGGTCAATCTAAAACCATTGCAGGATTTCTGCCAGTTAGAATAAAATGTCTTCAACCAGTCCATCTGCTGGATAATGGACTCAAGCTTTTGATCTGGCCTTCTGTTAATATAGTCCATTTTCATTATTGAAACCTTGCTGGCACAGTTTAGTTTTCTTGGTACAAATAAAGGAGGCTTACAGTGCTGCTAATGGATTGCAGTGCACTACCAGATGTGTCCAGGATTTCTTAAATACTATGTGTATGGTTTTTGTTGTTGGTTTTTAAACTGACATTTGAATAATTACTCTAAAATCATTTTTTAAAAGTTTTGTCCAGAACATTCAATATCTTAGATGGAGATTACATAAATCTTATGTAATTCCAACCATTTGTTCTGAATAATAAATGAAAGAAAAGGAGTACTTGTGGCACCTTAGAGACCAACACATTTATTTGAGCATAAGCTTTCGTGAGCTACAGTTCACTTCATCGGATACTCTGAAATAATAAATTAGTTACTTTTTCATTATTTTCAAAACAGTTTCTGATCTGTCTCACTCCTATGATAACTCCACTCTCTATTTCAGGTCATCCTTCTGCTCCCTGGACAGGACAGATTATTGTCACTGAGGAAGAACCTGCAGGTAAACACGTACCTTCTCTCAAAAAGGTCTGACGTGATGCTGATTGAAGTCAGTGGAAAGACTCTCGCTGACTTCAATGGGCTTTGGATCAGGCCCAAAGTCCTTTACAGTTAAAATCTCTGTAGCTTAAAATACCTCTGAATTTAGCTGTCATGATTTATGTTCTTCAGGTCCAAATAAATAAACATGAAAACAATTTACGCAAATTCAGAAATGGTATTTAGATATTTTTAACTCTGCTATTTTTTAAAGAAATCAGACTCCAAAACAGTGGGATCTGCATGAGATACTTGATGTATGCTTTCATCAGGATAATCATTCAGAAATTCAAGTAAGTCAGTGAACATTTTGAGGAATTTTAAAAATCACTCAGCTTTGAAATTGTCTGACCTGACAGAAATAAATCTATGGATATTTTCTCAGGAGCACCTGGGGGCAGGGCTAGGGACTCGGCTAGCCTACCTACCTGATTCAAACATAAACTTCCTTCTCTTCTGTCATGTTCTACAGAGGGTGTTGTTCCTGGCCCGCCTTCAGACCTCCATGTTATTGAAGCCACCAAGAACTATGTTGTGCTCAGCTGGAAACCCCCTGGAGAACGGGGTCATGAGGGTGTCATGTACTTTGTGGAAAAGGTAAAATCGCGGCATCAAAGTAAAGTGAAGTGTCATCTTCTTCTTAAAAGTTTGCTCTGCCATCTTGTCTAATCTTCCCAAGCTACTTTACACTGAGACCTTCAGACTATTGTCTTTTCCATATTCAAAGAGCAAAACATGTGCACTCAGTCTAGATGACTTTTACTGTTGATTTAAGGAAAACCGCAGAGAAAAAAAGAACAAAGATAAAATTTCCACTAAAGTTAAAGCAGAGTGTGCCTCTCGCTTGAACTACATCATGGGCCCACCTTCTAGCAGATAGGCAGATAGATTTTCTACATAAGGGTGCAGTACAGGGAAAGCAGAATCATATAGATACCACACCTGTATAAATAGGGCTAGTCTTGTGGGAGGTCTGGGTTCACACTGTGGGTGGAGATGTTCCTCAAGAGGGCCATTTGGCATCAACTCTTCTTTTCCTTCTTCATCTGTATCCTCATATTCATCCTCTATAATAACATTTTCATTAACTACTTCTTCAAGCTGATAACAAGCACAACACATTTCTTTTGCAGTCATACACAATCATCAGTCTTAATTTTAGTGCCCTCTCTTTTTTTAATCTTTATGTTGTACCTGCTGGCCAATGTAATTCTTAATTTTCTCCCCTTTTAGCTCTTCCAGGTCGGTTGCTGCTCCCCCAAACCCTTCTGACAATGCTTGTTTTCCCTCCTTTGTTCCCTTACTGGTCTAGGCGTAAAATCATGGGAGACATACCTTGTGGGTTCTCTACTCTGTGTTGTTTCTCATTCAGCTTGTGAAATCTAGTAAATCAAATCTAATTAGCAAAGTACATTGAAAGAATGATGAATTTTCTGTACAGCGAACTGTGGTATACATGACAGAAGAAAATCTGCAACACAGCGTGGCAGGGTTCTCCTTCCATTTTTCACCTTTGTGCCCTTTAAGTGTCTGCACAAGAAAGTGTTGTGCTAGCCCATTGAATACAGGGTGACAGGCAGCAGATGTGATATGTGCTACTGATGTTTTTCTGAGGAATATTTGAAATTCCTCAAACAAATTGAGAACCTTTAGGTAATCCACATGGAGAGAACATATTCTTTATTTTCTCAATAATATTGGCAGCAGAAGTGTTCATCATATGCAGTACTTCTGGCCACCTGGAACAAGCATCAGCCACAAATACAATGCACTTGCTTTTTTTTTCCCCCCTAAAAAATCAAGGCCAGATGGTGGCTGATCATGACCTAGTACGTAGGGGAAGGGAGAAAGTGCAAGGAACCACCTCCACTTTGCAGCCCCTCACAGCAGCCTCCAACAATCACATTCTCTGCATTTAGAAGAAAGCAGGGACTGCACATTGCTAGTGCATTCTATACTGCAGTCCACCCTCAAAGGATGCTCTGGAGTGGCCATGGAGCTCCAAGAAGCACTGTGGTGATGTTACTGCTTTGCCCCTCTGATGGTACTGGAGTCCTTTCTGGGAAAGATGCTTCTTTTCCCCTCCTGAAAATTCTGCAGCCAGAGCAAGGACTGGAGCACTGGATATGATGCAGAATTGGTCCTAGCAGTGGCAGTACTTCCTACACACAAAGAATTCTAGGATGTATCAGCTATGACATAGTGAAAACAGGAAGCCTCTAGGAATAGGTGATCACTTGGAGGACTCATGAGGTGGGAAGTCTATTTATTCATTCTGAGGCCTGGCCAAGAAGAATGTAGCTCCCCATCTTCCATAATAGCTGTGGGGTTGGCAGTCAGATGGAACTTCTTGGCAGTCTAGATTGTCTACTAAGTTCTGTGCATTGAATAGCTCTGTCCTAATGGCTGTTTCTTGTTTTGAATGCAGTGTATTGCAGGCACAGAGAACTGGCAGAGAGTGAACACTGAAATCCCTGTAAAGTCTCCTCGCTTTGCTGTTTTTGACTTGGCTGAAGGGAAATCTTATCGTTTCCGTGTTCGCTGTTGTAATTCCGCTGGCGTTGGTGAGCCCTCAGAAGCAACTGAAGCTACTGTGGTGGGTGACAAACTTGGTAAGTGTATAGTCAGACATATTATCCTGTGTCTGTGGCTACCCTTTAAGAGCATCCAGTAATTATTTTGCTTGAAGCAGACACATGGATGCTCCATAACTGACACAACTCTGAACGCTAGACAGTGATTTGTTCTTTTTTTTTATTGTTCATTCTGACTTGAATTGTGGGTCCTTTTGTATATATTGAGGTGGCAGATGCTGACCAAGGGCATCAATGACTACAAATAATCATGCAAATAACTGCAAAGACCACAAATAATAAAAAAATGGGCAATTTTTTTGGATAAAAACTGTTTTATTTCATTTGAAATTTTTCACAGAAAAGAATTTCCAAATCTGACCAGCCCTAGTTGTTTTTATTTTATCAAATTATGCAATCTAAAACAAAACTAAATCTTATACTTCTAAAGTTGATACAGGGACTTCTTCTTGTGGAGGAAAATCCAAGATAGTAGCCACAATAGAGTAACCTTGGCTACTTTAGAAGCTTTAAAAGTTGAGGGCTGAATTCTACTCAGAGTTACACTAGTGTAAATCTGGAGTACAGAAACTCAGATGAAGTCACTGGAGTTGCTTAGATTCACACTTTAATAATCAAGAGCACAATGTGATCCTTATTTTTATGTTGGTAAATTTTACCCTTATTAGTTACTAATTTATTTTTGTTTGTCCCCCCAGATATTCCCAAAGTCCCTGGCCGTATTATACCAACCAGGAATACAGATACTTCAGTGGTTGTCACTTGGACAGAATCTAAAGATGCCAAGGAATTGGTTGGGTATTACATAGAAGCAAGCATAGCTGGATCTGGCCATTGGGAACCAAGCAATAACAATCCAGTGAAAGGCACAAGGTAGTGGATATAAAAACATGGAAGGCAGGTTTGCTGGTCCCCCAGCATGGCAAGTTTGTTTGCTGGTTTACATACTTTATGGCTATAACAATAATAGTAGTACTAGTATTGTGGTAGCAAACTAAGGTCTGAATCAAGATTGGGGCCACATTGCACTAGGTGCTATACAAACATATATTAAATCATGGTCTCTGACCCCAAGAAACTTACAATCTAATTTTAATTCAAAGGCAACAAGTAAGTGTAACTAACAAAAAGGGAAGTGGCAGCAAGCAAGGCAAGAACAAGAGTAACAAATAGGCTAGCTATTGTACAATAGTACAAAATAGTAAGATAAAGAATGAGTGATCTTGCAAACTTAGAAAACTAGATTGCATAATGTTAGGGAGCAAAGCTCTCCATTTTGAAGGGCAATGGTAAATATTTCTAGAACTGTATAACTAATATGACACCAGGATATGTCTGCTTTCCCTCCAACTGCCCTTCCTGTCACTGATGTTTCACTTTCATCATCAAAGAGACTCATGAGCACATTAGAAAATTTCATGCTACATTGCAAATGTACTAATTCCTTTCATACAGAACTCACATCCTTTATTCATACTAAATTCATTCTGTCAATCAATGAAGTTACTCCAGATTTACACCTTCATAAATTAAACCAAAATTTGGCTCAATAGGAATTTTGCCTGTGTAAGAATCTAAGAATCAGGCCCTTAATTAGCAAATTCTGATCTGATTCTCGTTACACTGCTGTAAATCCAGAGAAATTCCATTGAATTCAAGGGAGTTATTGAATATTTATGTTGTAATTGAAAGCCAGGTCTGGCTTATTATGACTTATAATAGTACCTGATTAACATTGCTAACTTTACAATCATTAGTCACCATGATAGAGAATTATTATTAGAGTGCCTAGGTTCCAGTCAGCATTGAGGTGCCTTCGTTGTATTGAGGACTTTAGAGAGACAGAGTAAAAGATGTTCCCTGCCGTGAAGTGCTTACAACCAATGCTATTTATTATCCTATAGTGTAATGAAGATGTTGCATGGGTAAAAATGTACATCAACCTTCTGTCCACTACTGACTCCTCTATTTAAACGTTAAGGAGGTTACTGTGTGATGTTTAGAAGCAAGAAATTGAAGTTGAAATTCTGACATCTTTTTTCTGCTCTTATTCTCTATATTTACTGTAACTTTCATGGTTTATTGTAATTTTTCAAGTATGGCTGAAGACAGATTATAGCAGAAACTCATACTAACCACATAACGTTACACCTAGCATTATAAGCATGGCACTGAAGCAGACATAGGTCTAGGTCCTACAAATCTTTGTGATGTACCCGTTGGAAAGTACAAGCGTGAGCAGAGGCTACGTGTGGGTGCAGTTAAGGCCTGGTCAACACTAGGGGTGGGTGGGGGCAAGCTAAGTCTGTCTAAGTTACGCAACTTCAGCTACGAAAATAGCGTAGCTGAAGTCGACATACTTAGAGCTACTTACCGTGGTGTCTTCACTGTGGTAGGTCGACTGCTGCAGCTTCCCCATCGACTCCACCTATACATATCACTCCAGTGGAGTACTGGAGTTGATGGGAGAGTGCTCAGCAGTCAATTTATCACGTCTTTGCTAGACACGATTAATCGATCCCCGCTGGATTGATCGCTCGGGAGGTAAGTGTAGACATGCCCTTATGAGCAGAAGGAAGCTACCCCCTGACACAGCAACTCCCATGCTCTCATGAGCTCATGGAAAAAAATGTTAGGTGATGGTAGAGAATGGGCATGTCTCCGGATACATGAGTGCGATCCTTGTTATGCAAATGAGGTGCTTAGCTGTGCCCTTTGTTCTTTGACCTTTCTCCTGCTAGTAGGCAGAAGTAATTGATTGCTTACTGAGAAGTGCTCCTTATCCTGCCCATCACATTATACCTTGTACTTATCCCTGCCCTGCCATCTATACCTGGGCTGTGCAAGATCAATCCCATAGGATTGGGTTAATATGGCAAGTAAATGAATATTTCGTTTTTAAAAGGAGAAATTATCATTAACTTCTTCACAAAAAGCAACATGCTCATTTTATTTTTCCATATTTCACCTCTGTTTGCACATTTCCATAAGCCTCACTTTTATGAGACAGAACCCTTAAATTAGCATAAGAACTGCTCACATACAGATCGGTTTGACAGTCATTTCCAGACATTACTTTTGAAACATACCTATTTGCTTCCTTGAAATAGAATTTCATATCAGCCTTCCTGCTGATATCCAAGTCTCCTTCGTATGTTGTCTCACTGCAATACAGATACTTCAGGGGTGAAATCCTGGCCCCACTCAGGTCAATGGCAAACTCCCATTCACTACAGCGGGGTAGGAGTTTTCTAAGTGTTCCTTTACTGTTTTGCTTTAGATTCATTTGCCATGGACTCCTCACTGGTGAGAACTACATTTTCCGAGTCAGAGCTGTTAATGCGGCTGGACTCAGTGAATATTCACAGGAATCAGAGGCTATTGAAGTCAAAGCAGCCATTGGTAAGCTATGTTCCATTGCCATGGTCAATAGTAAACAAAAATTTGAATGATTCCAGAAAGTTGTTTTTCAGCAAATATTTGTAACTAATTATATTGTTTTACAGTATTGTCCACAGATAATGATTTTTCCCATTGGTCATATCATGTGTAATGCTTCACAGCCATACTTTTGCAGTCACTCAGTCACTGCGCACATGTAGATTGTTCATCTTCACCATCCAGGCTTCCTCAGATGTTATTCATGAACCACTGTATGAAAACGCTGTTAAGTTCACGTCATAGTTCACTGAAAAGTGGAATGCCAGTCTAATTTCATAGTGTGATATAAATCACCTCTAATACACATCATCCTGTGTAAAGTCAGTTCCTATATCTAACGGCTTGATTTATTTTCATACCTGAACCTACTAATAATGCTGTCGTTCTCTTCTGTAAACCTCCTAAAACTCTGTGCATCCGCCATACTGTTGATGAGCTATTTCTGTTTTGCCACTGCCTGAACTAACATAAGGAGACTAATGAACTCACTGAACCAGAATAAATTGTATGTTTTCAACATTCTAACTCTATTTGTATCAAACTGACATACCTCCCAACCTCAGAAGTGTGGCACAGAGGCACTTGTAAAGATGAGCTGAAACGATCATAGATATGGGTTAAAGGGTCTAATCTTAAAAGAAGTGTGGCAAGTGACAATCACTTTGCTTCTATTAGCTTTCCAGATTATGGACTGTCACATCTGTGCTGTAAAATATATACCATTAAAAAAAGAGTTACTTGTAATGAGAAGGTTGGGAGGTACTCTATGCTTTTCACATTTCTCGTGAGTCGAAGCATATCGTAATGTCTGCAAAAATCATGTTTGTTCATGTCCTGCCTGTGTTCTTTGTGGCCATTTCTTCATTCTGTTGAATAAATGAAGAAAAAGGAATGATGTCTAATTCAAAATGTCTGTTATTTTCTGGCAATTACAGGGGGAGGATTGCTTCATGGTGTGTGTCCTGAACTGAGTGGTAAAGCTGGTGGACTAACAGACTACACTACCTCCTGGGAAGGCATGCATGAGTCCTTCCAGCCTATCTTTGACACAGATGCTTTGCTAAAATGCAATGCTAAATTTAACAGACACGTGCTACCCAGTAGCTCTGATAAGCTGGGGAGTACAGGAGTCAGTGAAGTAAGAGAAACGGTTAAGAATGTTCCTACACCTTCACCACAGAAGGGAGCTGCTAAGCAGGCAAGTAAGACTCAACCTGGGGATCCTTTGGCATTGGAGAAAATGAAAGAGAAGGAAGATATAGGTGAGAGCTCATGAACAGATTTCACAATTTCAGCACATTCATCTCAGACAATTTTCATCTCTTATCATCCAAGTCACAATGGACATTCTCACCGATGATGCATCTTCCATCAGATCCATTTACATACTCAGCTTTTCATTAAGGGTCATTATGCATGGAATGGTATGGGGGACCATTTCCCATACATTGTGTCTGTTGACAGCAAAACATTTAAAGTCATTTACTAATTTAATAGCTTGCTTTACTTTACTTTATATATTACACTTATGTATCCAAAAATATCATGACTTCTAAATCACTTTGGTGGTATTTCTGGGGATAGCAACAAAGCTTGTATTCGCAAAAGAAAAGGAGTACTTGTGGCACCTTAGAGACTAACAAAGTACTCCTTTTCTTTTGAGAATACAGACTAACATGGCTGCTACTCTGAAAGCTTGTATTGCATAGTCAGAGGGATTTTTAACACCTGCCAGCAGTTCATTCTCTATAAGGAGTGTGGATATTCAGACTCTAGATTATATACAAAGGAAACAAAATCCCGTGAGTTAATTGTTACATGTGTAACCCTTCTGCCCGTCAGAGTTGGCAGCAACAAGGGCCGGGTTCAGTATCTAGGGGTTCCATTCCAATAACACAATGCAAAACCGGCTCGAGCCCCCACCCAGTGACCTGGGACAAATATATACCACCGCCGCTGGGCGCCTCCAAGAGGCAATAGCTCCCCTCTCGCAAGCACAGAGTCTGAGTGTAGCAAAAAGCCTTTTAATAACAGAGAGAAACAATGTGGCATTATGTTGGGGAAACACCACCAACAAGATTCATAACACAACCCATGAGCAAAAACCCACCCCAAGCAAATTGGGGCATGCCCTTTCCTTTTGGTTCTTGAGTCCAGCAACCCCAAATCACCCAAAGTCCCAAAAGTCCAATGACCCAAAAGTCTCTGTCCCTGGTCAGGGCAGCCCTAGAGTTCGAAAGTTCATCTGCAGAGCTTTACCTCCCAACCTGGGTGGAGATGGGGGGCGGGAGAAGAGAGAGGTATGGGGCACCTTACATGATCTGAAGCTGACCACCCCACAGCTCCATAGGGCTTCACTCTGCTCCGCTCCACCAGCCGCCCCACAAACTGCTTCGCTTAGCTCCGCGGCCCACGAGCAGCTCCTGCCGTCCCATGAACTGCTCCACAATATATCTTCAGGCTCCCCCACTACTTAACACAACACTCAGTGATTTCAGCTCTTAGTCAGTTCAGCTCTTTTGTGAATTCAGCTTGTAGTAGGGGAGCCTCAATGGTGGTGCACCATTAGCCCAAAGTGAGCTCAGCAGCCTTTAACTAGACACCTAACGGAATCAAAATTAGTTCTGATATTCCACAGTGGAGAGAGGAGGAAGTGAAATTAGCATGTAAGGCCCTCACCAGGGGGCCCATGCCACCAAGTATTAACACCTGTTCCCCGTCTTTCTCAATTCACAGTTTTGGAACCCATGACCCTTGCCTAGCGAGTGCTACTTAGTTGATGGCGAGTCCCTCCATCAAAACAAAAGGCCAAGTACAGTTCCAAGCACAGTTCCCATAATCAGGGTAATAACAATTTATTCTTCCTGCCCCAATAACAGAGACACTGGGGATCCCACAGCAGCCAAAGTGACCATTTGGGCAGCTATGGTCTCATTCTAGGCAGGGTGGGTGTGCCTATGCAAATGAGATCAGCCCCTGAAGTTCTTTTCCACAATTTGCCACACCTCACC
Organism: Caretta caretta; assembly: GCF_965140235.1. Classification (NCBI taxonomy): domain Eukaryota; kingdom Metazoa; phylum Chordata; order Testudines; family Cheloniidae; genus Caretta; species Caretta caretta. Next base: position 85,585,425 of record NC_134207.1, on the reverse strand, counting down.
ACCAGGTGTCAGGGTGGAGCTCATCCGAACTCTGCTTACACATGATAGTGAGTAGGAACACCTCTGCTGTTTTTAGATATATTGAGTTCCTTTGTGGATTTATGCTTAGACTTCTTATACTTTAAGGCACAGTGCTAGTGAATATTATATATTGTATTTGTCAGTTGACAGTAATAGTTTAATGGAGAAAACCCATCAAGTTTGTAAGTGCACATACAGCAGTTATATGCAACCAACACTTTAGCATCCACCATACTTAAGGACACTTGGCTAGATCTTCAGCTGGTATAAACTGGTTACTTCAGTAGAGCTATGCTGACACCAGCTGATATAGTCTGTTAAACAGGACAATAAGAAAACAGGGGAAATTACTGTAATATGTACACAATTAGACTTTTCTTATACATCATCCAGCAATACATGCCCGTCGTTGTGGTATCTGAGCACCTGTCTAAATGTATACCTACATACAGTTGAATACACTTCAGCAACAGCTTCCTGCACAATATATTAAATTAAATGTAGTTAATTATTGATAGTTATCCTTGATTTCAAAGGCAATAGGTTTTTTTTTCTGCAGGCTTTCTTTACTAATTAAAATAAAGTTTTTGCTGACTGGATGATGTGTTATTCTGAAAGAACATTCAGCAGATGAGGTCCTTCAAAATTCTGAGCTACATCCAAAATGAGACTAAGAGTTCCTAAGTATTGCCAACAGCTGACCAGTGGTAAATACTCTGTATACAAATATTCCACCGGGATGTATGTAGGATATATTGTAAGGAAGTGGGTGCAGTTGTTGGACTGAAGTTTCATGCTTTCTATGTTGGTTTAAAAAAAAAATTGTGCTCCAGATATTTTTAAAGTAAGCTCCAGAAACAGGCCTCTTCTATTTCTGATCATACAGCTGCGTCTATGACTGCACTTTCCTTCAGTAAGGTAAGTTTACTCAAAGGGTGCAATGATATCATTATAACATTAAGACACCAAAAATGAGGAAGTAGGTGGTGCTGCATTACCTCTGTTCTCATCAGGGAAGCGTGGGGTAAAAAAAGGAACTAAAGAAAAAATTGAGTGTGGGAAAAAGTTGGTTTCAGCAAAAGAAAACAAATCATTGCATCTCCAAAATTTTGTAAGTCTGCTATGGTGTTAGTTTTACTTTTTCATCTTTCACTGCATTGAAAATGAAACCTGCTCACTTATATGAGAGCTGCAGTTGCGACACACACTTTCACTGTGTATCAGCTTGTTTCTCAAATATCAAACACTGCTGTATAGCTAATGCTTATATAGCTTAGTTTTTATTGGGCTTATGGAGGCCTTCATCCTGCATTCCTTACACTAGCAAAATTTCCATTGACTACAAATGGAGATTTTCCTGACTAAGAAGTACAAGATGAGAAAGCCAGACAAATGCTCATTTGACTAGTAGAATGATTACTGCCTACTCATATTATGTTCATGTTGACACAGCTGCCCCATCTCCACCTTATGACATCACTGTACTTGAAAGTGTTCATGACTCAATGGTGCTAGGATGGAAACAGCCCCAAATCATTGGCGGAGCTGAAATTACTGGCTACTATGTGAACTACCGTGAAGTGATTGATGGAGTTCCTGGAAAATGGAACGAGGCCAACATTAAACCAATTAGTGAGAGGGCCTACAGGGTAAGAGGTTAATTTTCATATTGCTGAGCATGCATCAGAAGTATATATGTAACAAGACAGATGAGGAAAAACAGCTTCTAACTAATTGTTTCCAGTGGATTGGGATGTTTATGTCAGAGATACTCCATAGTAAACAAATGTAGTCTAATATTTTCTTGGTTTGCTCATTCTTTAATGCCACAGATATAATAAGAGTTATGCTGTCCTTGTTTGGAAGTATTTTGGGTTCCTTGATAAAATGGTGCTATATAAGTGAAAAAGTATTATTACTCTATTAAATGTGACTCAGAAACCTGGTCTACAATTTAATAGAGGGTATTCAGCCTTTTAAAAGCTGTTTCATGTCTTAGATGGTTAATATGTTGCTCACAATGATTTGTGATTCTACATCAGGTGTGTATTAGGATGAAAAGTAAAACAACGTATTCTTCTAGTCCTTTGCTTCTTGTCAGTGTTTATTTCTAAAGCATGATAAGAATCACCAGTTAACACGTCTCGGATGCAGAGGGTTTGTATATAAATGTTTAGTGCCATCCCCTGCCCTCTGCTTTGTGGGTGGGAGTAGAGTAGGGTATGCTTTTTCCTATGGCTGTGTCTACACTACACACTTTGAGCGCTAAAACTTTAGTCGTTCCGGGGTGTGAAGAAACACACCCCGAGCGACAGTTTTAGCGCTGAGAAGCGCCCGTATAGACAGTGCTCCCGGCGCTAACGCTACCATCCCTCGTTGTTTTTTATCGCCGGGAGAGCTCTCCCGTGGTGATAAAGCGTGACTACGCTGCCCGTTTCACAGTGCTCCTGCGGCAGCGCTGCCATGACTGCGCTGTAACGTGGGCAGCGTAGACATACCCTGAGTGTACTCCTCAATCTACACGCTTAGCTACTGACCGAGCTACTTGCAGCCTGACACCCATCACCATAGTATCTAAGAACTCATGTCACCAATAGAAGCTGCACATGCCCAGCATCTTTGAAAATGAGGCCATTTTCACACTTAATAGAGTACTAGGGGGTTGAGCCACTCCTGTGCTGACTGGCTGTGGCCTAAAGAAGTCATGATCTGTGGCTCGATCCTGATCCAGCTTGCAAGTATGCTACCATCTGCAGCACATAAGTGTCACAAGTGCATACGGCTGCTTTTAAAATGAGTTCCGGCGTACACCTCACTGCAGGGACAGCTCCTACGTCGGCAGGCTGAATTAAGTCATTAACGCATGGCTGGTGACACTCTGCTCCCTACCTACCTAGCACAATGTCTAAGAGTAAAGATAGGTTGGGGTTTTTTTTGTTTGTTTGTTTGTTTTATTACAGTTTATGCACATTTAGAACATTCATAGGCTAGGTCTACACTACAGACCTATATTGGTATAATGATGTTGCTCAGCGGTGTGAAAAATCCACCCCCCCGAGCGATGTAGTTAGATCAACCTAACCCCTTGGGTAGACAGCCCTATGTTGATGGGAGAGCTTCTCCCCCGACATAGCTTCCCCCTCTGGGGGTGGATTAACTATGCTGATGGGAGAAGCTCTCCGGTCAGGTGTTTGTAGTGTTTTCACTAAAGATCTAGATCAGTGCAACTGCACTACTGTAGTGCTATACGCAAAGACAAGCCCACAGTCTCAACCCTTTCTCAGTTTGCTCAGAAGTGGCTGTTTATAGAAGGTATTGGCCAGACACCAGTGCACAAAGGTAGCTTTTGTGGTGCCTTTTCTTTCTTAAATCTTTGAAAAGAAATGAAAGTATACATAACTGATTTTTAATATTGCTTTCACCTGTTCATTTTACAGGCTTTATAAAGAGGATTTGTATCCTCGAGTTTTCATATGTGACATAGTCATCAGTGCAACCGCCTCCTACAACTTTAAAGCAAGGTTAATGGGTATAGTTTTATTAATCCTGCAGATTCACAATTTGAAGGAAAACATGGTGTACCAATTCCAAGTGGCTGCTGCTAACCTAGCTGGGGTCGGCACTCCCTCCCCCCCTACTCGATCCTTCAAATGTGAAGAATGGACCATTGCTGTTCCAGGTAAAAATCTAAACAGAACATCAAAGCTCAACATCATTAAGTGGAGAATACTAAACCCACACTCTACACAAAATGAGAGAGGAATGCTGCTGTCTAGAACAGTGTTCTGTTCTTATTCTCAGCAGGACGCATCCTGAGGTCTGCTATGGGTTTGCTGCTACACCTGCTGTGTGCTCTCAGTTCCAATAGAAATCAATGGAAGTAAAGTTGCTCAGCACATAAGGCTTGACTCTCCACTGCTTTGCAGAGTCATTTACACCTGTGCAAAGTGGGTGTTAAACATTGCTCTTCTGATTTGATAGCATTGAATACCCACATTGCAGCTAATTGTTTATTTCTTTTCTATTTAATAGGTTCCTATACTACATCTATGCCTGGTGTAAATGTCTACACAAGGTGCAAGGCAGTGAAGAAACAGGCCCTTTAGCCCTGTCCTAAACATGTCCGTTCAGGGCCAGATCCAATACCCACTAAAGTTAGTGAAAAGACTCCCATTGACGTCAATGGGCATTAGATCAGGCTCTCAACAAATGAATAAGTTTAATAATTAACTTCTCTCCCTGTCATTTGATGAGACTGGTCATTTATGTTTGATTGAGACATTGTAGGTTAGAAAAAAGGGAAATTGGATCATTTTGGGAGCTAGTTCATTTTTGGGACTGTATAAGTTCACAGGTACAATGAAGTTGTATCTACTTACACCCACTCTGAATTTAGTCCACAGTCTTTTTGAGATGGTACATTTTTCATTTGTTTTATGCAATGGCCTGCTTATGGCTTTATTTAATGCACAAGATTTCAATTTTTTTTTCTATCCTTTAGGACCACCCCATGATCTCTTATACACTGAAGTTAGAAAAGACTCTTTGGTTTTACTGTGGAAACCACCAGTTTATATTGGCCGCAATCCCGTAACTGGTTACTATGTTGATGTGAAGGAAACAGAAGCAACAGACGAACATTGGAGGAGTGTCAATGAGAAGCCAATTGCAAATAAATTCTTAAAGGTAATCCGTTTTGGAACCAAATTCAATTACACCAGTGCAACTTCTGTGAAGTCAGTTCTAGGTATGCCGTTCTATTTTGGTAGTGCTTCCTTACAGTTTTAGCTTATCAAGCTATGTTGTGCCCTCAGTTACACCCATGTAATGCTAGCAGAGTCACATAGGGGTTTAACTTGGAAGAAAATTTGTCCCAATAAGTCTAAAAATAAAAGAATGCACTACCAAAGTGAAATGGCGTTCCTAAAATAGTGTTATAACACATATGTAGCCTCTGTATTTCCTGACTCAAAGGTGAACACAAGTGGCAAATTGCTGAGGTGTGTGCTGTGAAAATACGACAGGATGGCTGCTTTTAACATAATATACCCTGTCATCTAATTTTTTGTGAGTTTGTAATTTAGATGGCTACGCTATTATGGTACATAATTTCATGGTGCAATTTCTAAATATAAGATTAACTGTATCTTGATTCTAAACATTCTTCCAGGAGTGTACAAATGAATACATACATTTGAAATTTGTATATTTCAAAGGTCATTTAAAAAAAACCCTCACTTTAAAATGTGATCTTTGCTTGTGTATTTTTAAAGGGACATTGGAATGTAGTGTAGCCTCAAACTGGATGTTAAAATCATTATAATCCAATAGAGAATGACCTCCAGATTCTAAATATCTATGGTTTGAATTATCCACTCTGACTACAATTTTTTTTAAAAGCCAGAATTGACCTGCAGTATTTTTGGTCTGCAGCTGCAGAGGCAGATAGACTGCACAAGAGTTAAAAACATCCTGTTCCCAGAAATGTGCTAACATCTTTGATGACACCATCAAAAATGCTGGGTAGACACAAGTAGCAAACAAAAATAAGTTACAGTCACGTAGGCCTGGATGGGAGGGACATGAGGAAAGTGGAAGTTGCCAAGAGGAAAAGGAGAAAAACAAAAGAGGAAGTTAAATTATTGTTAAGCCTCCAAACTAGTGTTATAGATATGGAAGAGTAAAATGAACTACTCAGTAGTGTACCTTGCTTCTCTATTTGCTTGTTCTAGGTCAGTGGCCTAAAGGAAGGTGTCAGCTATCTGTTCCGGGTGCGAGCAACAAATCAAGCTGGTGTCGGGAAACCTTCTGATACCACTGACCCTGTCATAGCAGAAACACGACCAGGTTCGTTTGTTGTTTTGCATCTGCATTAATACAGGTTCATATTTATCAGACATGCTCATAAGCAGAGAATACACACAAAGGAACTGAACCTATCTGTCCTTCAATGTATTACCAATGCACCAACCCCTTTTCCTATAAAGGATATCAGTTGAGTATGACTCTTTACCTCCTTTACAAAATATATTTTCTGAAAATGGTTGGATGCCCATACCATACATACACACAAATAGTGGAACACACAAATATGGTAAAATAATATTTGTATGCAAATGCAGATAAATACATAAATAGAGGGTCCAATTGTTCCCCTAGATCAGTGCATGAAGTGTAACTTCCACACTTAGGTTTTACTCTTCCCCAGATAGAAGGGAGATCAGCTGCAGCTGCCACTGCAGCTCGTATCCCTTCAGTCCCTTGACTCACAGAGAGTACCTGGGGAGGAGACAGGTGTTAGAGAGCTTATTCCTTCACTCTCCCACTTCCCTGGTCCTTCTCGCATGAACAGAGAGCAACAATACCCGAAGTCCGAAGGTGCAAACAATTCGATGTTTTTTGGGGTGAACTTCCAGCAAGCTTAAATACAAGTTCCTTTTTCCTTATCTTCGAATCCCAACTTACTTCCTGTTTGCCCCTAATTTATATAGTAATATTCTTAGCTATACCTTAACCAATCATTCTACTGAAATTTAACTAACCAGTCCTAACATATTGTAACATGATTAGCTAACCAATTATATCCCACCACAATAATTAGATTACACCCAGCAAAATTAATTATACAACAGACAGAAACAATCACAGAACCAGACAGAGATTATACAGACAAACAATAGCAAAGTGGAAACTATAATGACAAAACAATACAGAAGTGAGGATTTCACATCCCAGCTATTGATAAGTGAGTTCTTGCCAGACAGGATGCTATCAAACTAAGTTTCCTTTTACATTTTCTAGGCACTTCCCTTTCTCTGGAGGTGATAGGAATACAATCCTGTCCTGATAGTGCCTGACAGCCCAATAGCACCTTATTTCAATGTGACTAGTTTGGAATGTGAGGATGTGACTGTTCGCTTCCTAGCTTATGGCTGCCTCTGCTGCTTAGCCAAAGGCCTTAGCCTAAGAACAGGGCCTCAAACTGTCACAGTAAGAGAAGGCCCTTACACCAGCAGACAGTGATTTTGATTCTTTCTTTTATACCTCTAGAACTAGCCAAGTGATAAGAATACCCCAAAATTCTTAAAGTACAGGCCTTTGTAGACAGGCCTGAATATCTATATCCTAACAACAGGCTGTGAATGGGCCAAGGAGAATGTTCTTTTTCTCCCTTGACACCAACAGTAAATCCTTCCACAAGTTAACACAGACACCATCTGTGCTGTGGAGACTACCTTTACATGGAGATCCCAGGGCAGCTGCTAACTGGAGAAATGCTTTCAGCATGGCTCCACTGAATCCACAATGCTAGAAAGGTGTGGAGAGAAACAGGGAACCCAAGAATCAGTGTGGAGGCACAGAATCCCCACACAGCTGGACCCAGAACTCCAGTGGATCCATGGGTTTCATATAGATATCTGAGTATCTGTGGTTTTGGACTCTGGACCCCTGCTATTTCCACGGGGGACATAGCCCTTAATAAAACAGAAGAACATGAAGGAATCCCTGTGAGCTTCATATAGCTTTCCTCCCTCCAGACCCTTTCCATTGGTATTTCCATAGGAAGAGGCGTTGGGCCCATAGATTTTTAATCTACTCATAGGAGGTAGTACTGTTGTTAGAACTGACACACAATATATGAAACTAATAAAAACAAACACAAAAGTAAAACATCTAAGACTCTGAGGCTCATGCAGGTATATTTTTTGTGCTGTAAACAAAAAAGATACAAGATGAAAAATGTACCCCCAAAATCTCCTTTAGATACATAATTAGTAACAATTTAGTATAAGATAAACACATCTAAGGCTGCAGCCTAGTTCTAGGTGCTCCTTGACCCATTGGGACTTTTTGCCAGTCACCAATGAGAGTAGGATAGGCCTGTAGGATATGTCTACCCTTCAATAAAACATCCCATGTCAGCTGAGTCGGGCTTGTGGGGCTCAGGCGATGGGGCTATAAAATGGGGCTATAAAAAACATTTGGGCTCACACTTGGAGCCCCGATTTTGGGATCCCATGAGCGGGGAGGGTTCCAGAGGCCAGGCTCCAATTAGTGCCTGATGTCTATTCTGCAACTTTAGAGCCCCACAGCCCGAGGCCTGTGATTCCAAGTCAGTTGACATGGACCGGCTGTGGGTGTTTTATTGAAGTGTAGACCTACCCATAGAGTCCTATTGTTCTGACATTGGAATAATAAAAATAGAAAAACTCATGAAATAAGAATCAGATAAACATTTGCCCCAAAGTTTCTGCTTCCCTTTGAGGATTAATGCTTAGCCTTCAGACTGATAACACAAGCTTGTCATGCAATAGCAACCCCCACACATATCAAATAAGGAACCTCTCATATAATTTCAGTTCCAACAGAATGAGAATATAAGCAGTCATTCAGAGCTGGGGATACTTTTTTACCACCTGCAAGGAGATTTAGCCATGTAACTCCCATTAAGATCTATGATAGCTGCAGTAAGGTGTGTGTCTAGAGTCATTGGGCCAAACTCAGCAGAGAACGCCCACAGCCCTTAACTGCAGAGCTGCACCCTGGCTGTTACCCATATAGGACTCTTGTCTCAGGATTTCATTATTGCTCAGGGGCACAGAGCTGGGGTCGGATTCCAAGTCCACAAAGTAGGAGAGTCAAGATTTGGCCCAACAAAGTTCTCAGGGAAGCTCAGGGCCAATTTATCTTGTAGTGACTTTGTTGTTGACCCATACTTTTAGCTCAGATCTGTAAATATGGTCTCTGCCAAACTACACTTCTTATGAAGGGTTAAGAAAAGACAAAACAAATCCCTCAAAAAGGCAAAAATCTGGTTAAAAATGCTTTCTCACTCAAACCATACAAATCTCAGGCATGATCATGACATTTTTAAAAATTGGTCTCAGATCTTCTGGAAAGGTAGTTTCCCAACTAATGTTGGCATTATTAAGATCGTGGATAGATGCAAAATGTTATTTTGGTCACATAAGTCTGGAGGATTCCTGCATTTTGCAAATAGAATTGCAATGTTATTTTTGATGAATAAGTCAGAAATATCAGCGGGAGAGCAAGATCTCTAACCCAAGAGGAATAGAAACTTAAATAAATATACTGAAAGGAATTATTTCTGTCAGTAGGACTGGAGGCAATCTCCTGTTTCTAGCACGTGTGGGTAATATGGTCAAATATTTTGTATTTTTTGTTTCTATTTGCCAACTATGTACACTTTTTCCTTATAATGTTTTAAAAGATAAAATAAAATAAAACAAAACAATTGGCCCAAACAAACAGCAAACCCCCAAACAAACCTATATCTTTAGCTATAACTTAGTCTTGATTTCATCAAAGTGATTTCATTGTGTGTTTTCTCCACAGAAAATCCCAGGGCTCTGAGGAGTATGCTTTAACCCTTTTTCAAATCCCATTGTGCCAGCCCCTAGCTCTGGTGCTGCTCACTGCAAAGCAGAATTAGGCCCCGATCCTGCAAAATCATCTGTGTGGGCAGACCATTGCACCTGCATGAAGCACCATTAACTATAGTAGGACTCTGCCCAGACATAAAGGTCTACCCACAGGTATCAGATTGCAGGATCAGGGCCTTAAATCTCACCTATATCTCCAGCTGAGGATTCTCCTTATGTAGAGCCAACACAGGGGCATATTGGAAGAGTGGCTTTTAGATGATGTCTGAATGCTAGCATCTAGAGTGCTGCTGTGCTCTGGCAATCTTCAGCTGCTGGAACAACTATTTGAGAACTGTTGCAGCTAGGAGTAACTTAGAACAGGCTGCTCTAAGTTACACCAGAACTGGGGATCGAGTGAGGGTGAACTGACCCACAGGCAACCCCAGGATCAAGGGCGCATAGAAGTAGCATAAAGTTGCTATTTCTCCCATACCACCTCAGTCCCTACAATAAGCCCAGCTTTGCCAGACTCAAGAACTGAGCCCACTGTGGCAGTACATTTCTGCTGTTTCACCCTAGTCACACGCTATTATCCAGCCCAGTCATTGCAGCTGATCAATGGGCAATTTCCAACTGGACAGGAAGATTTTTGGCTGCATTGAGAGCCTTAAAGCCAAGTTTCAGAAATTTAATTAAAGTGCCCTGTTCACCCATTCCTCTGTCCAGCTCAATTTGAAATGATTTCAGATACTCTAATCTTTCCAAATTGCACACCTTATCAACAAGTTCAGTGTAATGAAACTCTCAGAGAAATGGGGATAATTAATGTTTGATATCAGAGTCTCTGTCTTTATTATAATCCAGGTATTTTTTCCCCTATGGGGCCTTTAACTGAGACTCAAAATGAGATGTTGAAATCACCATGCTATTAGGACAAGGGAAATTTGCCTGATATTGTTATGTCTACCTCTCCAATTTCTTTTTGGAGATTTGGTGAATACCTCTGATAGATAAAAAGAAAAGGAGTACTTGTGGCACCTTAGAGACTAACCAATTTATTTGAGCATAAGCTTTCGTGAGCTACAAGCTTATGCTCAAATAAATTGGTTAGTCTCTAAGGTGCCACAAGTACTCCTTTTCTTTTTGCGAATACAGACTAACACGGCTGTTACTCTGAAATCTGATAGATAAGACCAATAATCTAGAAACATGCTTTAGTTTCTTAGTGACCTGTTTAAGTATTTATGGAGGAGATGGTATGATGGGATAACATGATTTTGTCAATTAATTGATCTTTAACTATTCATGGTAAATAGGCCCAATGGCCTGTGATGGGATGTTAGATGGGGTGGGATCTGAATTACTACAGAGAATTCTTTCCTGGGTATCGGGCTGGTGAATCTTGCCCCCATGCTTAGGGTTCAGCTGATCGCCATATTTGGGGTCGGGAAGGAATTTTCCTCCAGGGCAGATTGGAAGAGGCCCTGGGATTTTTTCACCTTCCTCTATAGCATGGGTCACGGGTCACTTGCTGGAGGATTCTCTGCACCTTGAAGTCTTTAAACCATGATTTGAGGATTTCAATAGCTCAGACATAGGTGAGAGGTTTATTGCAGGAGTGGGTGAGTGAGATTCTGTGGCCTGCATTGTGCAGGAGGTCAGACTAGATGATCATAATGGTCCCTTCTGACCTTAATGTCTATGAGTCTATTTATGGTAGAGGTAAAGCAAAATGAGAAAAAATTAACTCATAAAAATGCACCCTGAGTTGTATAAACACCACCATTGCCAGATATAAATGCTGAGCGGTAGTAGTAATATATAGTGAACGCAAGCTAATGAAGTGTCAAGCATATTGCCTTTTGAATCACACTTATAGCAGAATTTTTGCACGTTACCTACACTTTCATCAGAAGATTCATACGCTAACAATCTGCAGTGGAAACAAACGGTAATGACATGTCAAATGGTGAATTTCCATATAGTGGTTTACATTGGTAAATTTACAAACATGTTACTGCCCAGTAAGAGATATGTAGACCTCAGACTACATTTATCATTCACAGGTACTTTACATGTATTTCTGAACTGCATATTGCATTACAGAAAGGGCTGATAAATGATAATACTGGTATAGCAACAAATATTGATCTCTCCTTTTATTAAACATTTATGGCAAGCTGTAAGCATTAAGACAGTCAGTTACATGTTCACAAGCTACTTCATTACAAAGGAATGTGCTGCTTCTCACAGTAGTGGAGAAGCCATGTATAGTATTAGGATTGTGGGAACTAGACTCAAGAAATGTGCTGGAAATGAAGCATTTACTACTCATTTATTACTAATTTCTGGATATTCTGATGGATTTTTGTGAATGAAGCCCTTTTCTTTAAGATATAACATTTTAGGGGGAAAGTGTGTCATTGACATTTTAGGCAGTTCAAGACACTCTCAAACTGAATATTATAACATCAGAGGCCTTTTTAAAGTAGAAGGTCCAGTTCAGTTCAGAGCTGTGCAAAAACACAATGGATATTCTCCAAGTCCCCTTGAATGAACAGTGCTTCCAGTGACGATACCAAACAAGTTGTTAGAGAAAAATTACCTCCATATTTGACACAGAGGTAAAGAGCCAACTCTGCACCCATGCAGAAAATGCAGTTCTCTTGGCTGCACAGGTATGCATGAAGAACAGATCCTAGGTATATTCTGGCCCTGGACTTGTTATTCCCCATTCAGTGCCCTTCCAGTGCATGCTGGATGGCCTTACCCTTACCAAGGCCTGCAGGAGTAGCAGGCAGCATTCAAAACCAGCTCTTGGTTTGAACCAAGGTGTTGTACTTGGCTGCCCAATCACAAATACACTCCCTACTGGTGTGCACAGGATGCATTCCATAGGCCATTTCTGGGCAATATGTCAGACTCGATTAATTCAACATCTGTACGTGTGAATGAGCTGCTGTGTATAACACCTTTAGATGCACAAGTGAGTTCTGCTATGATGATTCATTTGTGAAATTAATATGAACTCTTAATTTCCTATTCACCCCTCCACCTTTCCCAAGTATATTCTTGTGTATGTGGCATGAACTTGTATTTTACTAGAAAATTAGAAGCTTTCCCTATGTAAAGAATACAATGCATATGTCTTACTGTCTAAGGTATTACTTTTACAATATTTTCAACATTTAATGCATTTTAATGGACTTGCATTTGTTTCTGTTCAGTTTTTCCAGTGCATTTCATTTTATTTTTAAGCCTGAGATAAGGCTTCTTTCAGCCCAGGGCTCAATGCTGCAATCTTCATGTATGCATAGTCCTTAATCATGTGCAAGTAATCTCATTGCCCTATGTACCCTCTTTAATTTGTTCATTACTTCAGTGGAATTACACACCTAGATAAAGACTCTTCTCATGAGTAAAGGATCAAGGACACTGGCCTGTTGCAGCAGCTTATGTATGAGCAGAAGGAAGGAAAGGGCTTTGCTTAATTTACCCTGTGAATGATATGCATGCAAATAATTTGTGCTGCTTTCTATTAAAAAGTAGACATGCTTTGTTTTGATCTTCCAGGAACTAAAGAAGTGGAAGTAGATGTGGATGATAATGGAGTCATTTCCCTGAACTTTGAATGTGACCAGATGTCTTCAGACTCTAAGTTTGTCTGGTCCAAGAATTATGAACCAATTGAGGATGAATCTCGATTAGCCTTTGACACCAAAGGCGGAAAGTAAGGAACCTTGCTTATAGAAACTCTGTTATGTTTATAAATCCTAGGAATCACAGAAATCCATCCCTTTGGAGGTGGACCTCACCAAGATTATTCATGCCCTTGTCACTGGAAGGTTAGATTATTACAGTGCTGTCTACATGGGAGGCCACTTTCAGACTATTCAGAAATTGCAGCACACACACAATGATGCATCCCACTTGTTTAAGCAGTGCTTCACGTAAAGAGCACATTATACTTGTGCTCTCTGACCTGCACTGGCGACCAGATTTGCAGGTGCAATTTAGGTTAAATATGTTAAAAAATACTAAATTATTTTGGTCCTCACTCCTTCAAAAACTTTCCCATGTTACACTGCACTAGGTGCAGGCTTTTGGGGTGCTGGAGCAAACAACACTCTGGTTTGATCAGGAGGGAGCTGGTGGTGGGGCATTCTCAGTGAATATTGGAACGTTTTTGTTAACCAGACCCCAGATTTGGTGACTTTCAGGATGATCCGGATCACCGGCTTCCCCAGCTTTTTCTAGGGAGGAAGGAGATGCAAATATACAGGTGCAAAAGTAACATATATGGGAGAAGAAGTAGATGTATGAGCCCTACCAATTGTAGCACCTCAGAAACCATGCGACATCCCCCTCCCTGTTTATAGCCATCCGTAACGCATCTCTTACATCTCACATGAAAACGAAATCCAGCGAGATGTTTCCTCGAACCAACCTGTATTTACCATACTGCCAGCAATCCATGTGAACCCTTTCTGGCATCTTTATTCCATCTCTTATACACTCTACCCTGCAGGCTCCCATTTCACTTCCTGCAGGACTAAGCTGGACTTATTCAGATCTTTCATGTACCAGATACACAGTCTGTGGGGTTCAACATGTATGGTAAACACCATGGGATATACCCACTGTGACAGGGTCAGGCCAGATGGCTACAAGAGAGTGGTCAAAGGTAGATACATTAGTTCCAGGTTAAGCAGGTCCCTTTTACCTGGGGAAGATAACAGAGACTATTCCAGAACACTCAGAAACTTTCTAGAACTAATTAAGGCAGGCAGGCTAATTAGGACACTGTAGCCAATTGGGAAGCTGCTAGAATTAATTAAGGCTAATCAGGATACCTGGTTTAAAAAGGCTGTCATTCCAGTTAGTGAGGTGTGTGCGTAAGGAGCTGGGAGTGAGAGGATGTGCTGCTGGAGGACAGAGGAGTACAAACGTTAACAGACATCAGGAGGGAAGGTCCTGTGGTGAGGACAAAGAAGGTGTTGGGAGGAGGCCATGGGGAAGTAGCCCAGGGAGTTGTAGCTGGCTCCAGGAGGCACTCTAGACAGCTGCAGTCCAGAGGGCCCTGGGCTGGAACCTGGGGTAGAGGGTGGGCCCGGGTTCCCCCCAAATCTCCCAACTCTGGACCCAACACAGGAGGTTCCACCAGAGAGGAAGGTCCCTGAGCTATTCCCTGACCCACATGGTGGATCAGAAGAAACTGTGGAGATTGTTCTTACTCTTTTTTTCCCATGCTGGCCAGTGATGAGGTTATCTGAGTGAATGGCAGGTTTGAGCCACGAAAGTGGCAAAACTGAGGGCTACTGTGAATCTCTGAGGTGAGCAAAATCCGCCAATGAGCGCAGGACCCACCAAGGTAGAGGAGGAACTTTGTCACACCACTTTTTCACTAGTTATGCCCCATACTCTCCTGCTCAGCCAGAGCCACAGCACTCACTGGTAGAGCCAAAAGGGAGGTGTTCTGATTCAGGGTTTTGGTTAAGGCTTTTAATCAAAATGTTTTTGTCTGAAGGTCAAAAGCTGCTTTTAAAGATCTTGGGGAAGATGATTTGGGCATTTACTCTTGTGCTGTCACAGACACTGATGGAGTTTCATCAAGCTACACAATAGATGAGGAAGGTAAGGACAAAACCTATTTCTTACGATGCCTTCTTTATTGTTCACATCTCACTACTTCTTCTGCACTACCTGAAAAAGTATGAGAATCTGTGATCATTATAACTGGTAAAACAGAAATGCAAACATAACATTTCTTTTTAAAATGTTTGTAGAGATGAAACGCCTGCTCGCTCTCAGTCATGAGCGCAAGTTCCCAAGTAAGTAAAATGAGCATGCTCATAGAAGAGATACTGGCATGCAGTGTGAAGAGTTCTGGGATGTATATTACAGAGTCCCTGCCAGCATCAGCTAGGGGAGCTGCTCTGCTGGTTCACAAGAAAAGCATGCAGTATGTGAAGCTGAGATCATGGTTTCTACTAGTCAGTCTTTCAATTATTCCCAGTATATTAATGTATTAATTGATGCCTTTGCTGCTTATTTAGATGCTGCTCTCTAGCTGTACAGTATAGTCCATATATTGGATGTGTAGTAAGCATCCCAATGGATTTGTTTTTTCTGGAGCACTGAACTTTACACTTACTCAGATCCCTATGAGTTGCCAAGCCAGCGTGAGAGTTTATAATTTTCTGCCCCTTTAACTTTAGCTGGCAACATGACTGCAATGTAAGTTAAGACCAAATTCGAGGCAAACAAAACATCACAGCAAGTCCAGCTAGAATGCGCCATCTGCACAGGAGTTTTCCTTCTGAACTTCCCCATCTTCTTTTTCTGTTACTGTAGACAACCTGACCATTCTTCCTGTTACCCAGGTTTGTACCTTGGGGGCTATATTTGATGATTCCCTCTCCTTCTAGCCACAGGTTTTATTTATCACTATACTACTCCAATTTTAAGCTGGTGCAATACCACTGTTTTAAACAGAGTCACAATGGCGTATAACAGGAGTAACACAATGGTGAATCCAGTCCCATATATCCAGGTCATGTCTAAATCTTGCCATATCTTCCTCCACTACATTTCTAAGCTCTGACTATTCCTCTTAATCCCAGTAGCTAAAGTTCTTGTCCACCACCTCCTATCTCTATCTCAGCTACTGAAACCTCCACCCCTCCTGCTTTGTACCCACATTTTTTTGCACCCCTCCAGTCCATCCAAACCATGACCGCTAAAATGGTCTTCTTTCCCTATCAGTCTGACCACATCTCTCATTCTGAATCCCTCCACTGCCTTCCTTTTCTCCACCACTTCAAGGCCCTACACAACTCTACTCTGGTCTACATATCCGACATGGTCTCTTATTGTGTCACCCACTGGCCTTTTCTGATCCAGTGAGCTCAACCTCGTTGTCCCACTTGTTTGTTCCTTCCCCAACAACCTCCATGACTTTTTCTATGCCATTCCCTGCACGTGGAAAGACCTCCCAAACCCCACAATCTGCTACCTTCTCATCATTAAAATATCTTTTTAAGACTTACTTCTTCCATGATGTCACCAAAAGCAGGTCAACCGTATTATTAATTTATAATAAAATCAGCAACAAAAATAAACTCCTAATTGTACCTTCATACCCAAAGTTAGTAACCACACAATCGTATTCCATCACCCTTTGCCCTTCTTCACCCCATACCTTCTCTGTTGATTGTCCCCCCCAACTGTGTCATGTTCCATATAAGAGTGTGAATTCTTCAAGGCAGAGACCCCGTCTTTCCCTTTGTGTTGTCAGGTACCCACCATATTTCTAGGTACTGTAAAATATTAAATAACAATAAGATGAGTTGTATCTGCAAATGCTGAAGACGAGAGAAAACAGTAATGAGCTCCTTGGGTATATGAGGAGCTTCAGTCTCATCTCTCGATAAACTATTTTTACAAGCACTAACAAAGTTAGTAATGTACATGAAAATTAATCACTAGAACTTGCATGTTCAGCTTAAACACTTGCATGTTAGTTCATTTAAACATGCTTAGTGCTTACTTTTAACACATTTAACTTGTGTTCAGAAACAACTACAGCTGGCAAGTTTATTGGTAAGTGGGCTGCTTGAGTACTCCGCACAAAAGGTATGTCTACACAGCAAAGAAAAACCCGTGGCTGGTCCGTGCCAACTGACTCGGGCTCACATGGCTCAGGCTGCAGGCCCGTTTCATTGCTCTGTAGATTTCTGGGCTTGGTCTGGAGCCTGGCTTTTAGGAGGTGGGAGGTCCCAGAGCTTGGGTTCCAGCCCAAGCCTGGAAGTCTAGACAGCAGTGAAACAGCCCCTCAGCCCAGGCCCATGAGCCTGAGTTGGCTGGCACAGGCCAGCCACGGGTTTTTCTTTGCTTTGTGGACATACTCTTACTGAACATAGACAACGTGTGAGTGTAGTAGCTGCACAGGGCCAAGGAGAAGGATGGGAAAGTCCCCTGTATTGCTGCTCTTCAACTTGGTAACTGCTAAAGGAGGTTTAATCAGGTGCTTGTGATCAGTTGAGACACTAAACAGAATAGGCAGTAAAACTCAGAAGCAGGATTGCTAGAAGTTTCCAATACAGCTGCCAGTTAGTGCTTCATAATACGGACACATTTTTAAATGAACACTTTTGTTGGCAAGCACAATGACTCAGTCTTGTTAGTCTTGTGGACTGGGGAGTGACTTCTTTTCACAAAAGAAGATGCCTTTAGCTTATTTTAGTCCTTTACAGAACAGCCTCTGGGAAGCTTTGTTTTTTTCTTTCCATTTTAGGCTAAGATATTCATAGTTAATTACATACAAATCAAGTTAAGAGTTTAAAATTGCCACAAACCTGACAGTAAAATAAAAGCAGCACAGCCTAATTTCTTAATTTACACCCACTTCCTGTTGCAAACACTGGTACATCTGGCATTTCTCTCCTTTTGTTTTTAGAGATTAAGTAAGATCCAAGCTACCTCTCTTTTCTCAAAGTAAGTGAGGAAGCTTTTTACAGCACCATTGCACTAACATGCAGGAGTCAAAATGAGGGGAAGGTGGTGGTGCTCTGCTCGTGTCCCAGTTGCCATAGCCAATCCCCAATTACTCCATTTCTGCCACCTTCCCCTTGACCTGATAGCAACTGCCCATCCTCCTTCCCCTTTTGGCTATTCCCTCATTTCCCTACCTATTAGATGTCTTCTGGTGGGGGAGAAAGGAAAAGCGTTCCCTGCTACTCAGGACAAGGGTGTGTGTGCGAGAGAGAGAGAGAGAGAGACGACAGACAGAGCAGTCTCATGTGCAGAGTGAAGCCTCCACTTGTGCTTCACAGCCTGATTCAGAGCAGGCTGGGAGGGCTGGGAGGCAGCCGCTTTCATGCACGTTGCCTGCTCCAGAAGGTGCGCTAGGGGTCTGGGAGGAGCAAGCAAGTGAAGAGGTGAAAATCTTTAAAGGAGCCATTTCCACGTGTGAGAAGTGCGAAGAAAAGTGAAAATGATTTGCAGTTTCACTCTCTGCTGCTGGCAAGTGGAGCTGAGCAATGCAGAGGACGAAGGAAAAATGCCAGACTAGCCCTGTTATAAATCAGGTTAATATGCCTTGCAGTGCAGCCTTGTATCTGAAACAGTTTCACAACGCAGAGTTGTGCTGTTCATACTTTGGGTATTCTGTTTTCCAGTATAGTATGCATAGTCCCACTTTATTGTTGTTGAGTCCTTTGTTGTTGAGACCTCTGCCAATATCTATATGGTAGGAGAGTTTCACATTTAGTTCTACAGCCGTTACCAGACTATATAAACAAATGAAAAGACTCTCCCTCTGACTGTCTCACAAAGATGTTTGTAAATCCATCTCACTAGCTCTGGGACAATGTCACACCCTTCCATGAATACACTTTACAGTATTCTGACAGATGAAAAACAATGACTCACTAATTCAGACTACAAATCTGACATGTCCTTATTATATTTCGGGAGTTCCTCATATACTTATGCTTGTATATGCTGTATACCTATAGGAGGGTAGAGAAGTGTTCATGTACTGTTTGCGTAGCTCTGTGAGTCTAGATAAAAATCAGTGGGAGGTAGTTAGATGTTCAACACCTTTGAAAAATCAGCCCCTATATGACCAGGTCTAATTGATTGTGTTTTCCAAGTAAGCTAAAGCCTAAGGAAAAGTTAGAATGAAAATAAGATGAAGACTTGAACTTGTCAATAATGGGAAAACTAAAACCACGGCTAAATGTCCTGTGACATAAATGGCTACAATACCATTCAGTGGAGTTGACCCTGCTTACATCAGCAATGAATGTGGCTCATAATGTCAATGTTTCTCTTTGACAACTGAGTGTACTGCTGAAATTTTTGGCATGATGTGACACACATGATCAATTCTAGGAATGAAGGACCAACGTGGGGTTCAGCTGTTTACTTTCTGATTACCTTTGAAGGCAAGACCTTGCAGGCTGTTTTTTTTCTGCTGAGTCATTTTGACATTTTATTATAACATTACAGAGTGAGTCATAAAGCATGGTTCTTTCTGGGCCATACACACTCACTTCATGCTGCAGAGATATGTTCAGTTTACCTTTGAGACAGATTTTTATTTGAGTTAGAATGGAGCAGTATCAAATGTAACTCAAATGCTGAATATTTCTAGCTCTACACAGCCCTAGTGACCCTAAACAATAGAACAACTACACAAAGGGTGGGAGAAGACACACACTTCCATAAATTCTACACATATCAATGAGTGTATTTTTGACAATGGAAAAGAACAGCTGTGAAACATAGGAAAGATTCCCTTCAGTCTTTTCTTTCCTTTTCGTAGCTGTCCCACTTAAGTCTGAGCTGGCAGCTGAACTTCTGGAGAAGGGACAAGTGCGATTCTGGCTGCAGGCTGAAAAGTTGTCTGGCAATGCAAAGGTCAACTTTGTATTTAATGACAAGGAAATTGTTAATGGAGAGGTATGACTTTTATTGCTTATGGTTTTCTGACTTTTATAAGCAATGAGTAACAATGTTCCAGCTAAGCACTTTGAATATAATCAGACCTCACTACTCCAATGCATTTACGTGGAAAATATAACACGTGATTGAAAACATCAGTATAAAGATTCTGCCCACATTCTGAGCTGTGGTTGAGCACTGCTGGATGCAGTTCAGGAGGTGCACTCAGTGTGGCTTTCTGCCACCTGCAGAGACAATACATAACTGTGGATAGTGTGGAAGGGCACAACTAAACAGTTCTGTGGGGACACGTGACCGCCCCATGTGTTACCTCTGCCTCCACTCCCTGAAACTTGGTATGTATGTAGACAACATACACTAGCAAGTACCTCCTCCTCCTTCTGCTCTCTGTCCTGTGAGTGTCCAGCCCCCTGCAGAGCTTGCAGGCATTCCTCCCTACCTGTGTTCAAAACAAGACCAACAAAAGGAGCAACACAGTTGGGAGGCACAGTCCCCCACGTGCCATCAGGGTGGGATGGTGCTTGGGGGCTGGATCGTCTCAGTGAACAAGAAATTGGAGAATTATCAGTCACTTTTTATTGGCGGGAGGAATATGACACCCCCAAATTGCCTTCTTCTTGATAGGCACATTGAAGGCTACTGCTGTTTCAGTGCACCTCCAGGAGCAGAAAGCTGCTGCTGGGAGTGCATTGGAGCAGCAAGCAGCAGCAACAGCAGGGTTCACCCCTCTATCCCACTCTGCCCCCCAGCCTTCTCTCCTCACTCACCTCCAAGGCTCTTGGGCTGGATGGGGCGCCACCTGAGCTGCCTGGCGCTGGGCACCTTGTCACAGTTCCTCTTCCCGATCTCGAAGATGTCCCCCTCACTTACCTCAGTGGGCAGTCTGCAAAGCAGGCAGCAGGAAGTGCTGGGACTCCAGCAGCAGGGAAGAAGAAGCAGCCCCATGTAGCAACGGGGAGCTCAGCCCACAGCCAGCACAGTGCCCTGCTGCTTCCTCCCTCCCCACACTGTATGGACACATGGTGAGTGCCACCACCAGCGGGAGCCACTGTTGGGCATCCTGGCGAGAGGCAGCCCAAGAAATCTGGTGAGGCCCATGACCCCACATGTGTGACAGATTTTTGTTACCAATCTGCTTGGGGTGATCAGGCTGAAGCTGCAGGATCATTTGGGGAGGAGATGACAAAACACACCAAGTGTTTGAATTTTAAACCTTTATTGATAAAATAATAAAGTAACAGTGGAGAGTGATTGGTGCTTCCCACGTTACTTAGAGGACGGAAGAAAGCGTTAACCCACCCAAGCCCTAACCCACTTACACCCACACTACCCAAGGCTGGCCAGGCCTGGGTGTAACGTAAGAAGAAGAGGGGGAGGGGTGGACGGGAGTTCTGTCCTGTGCGCACAGGTTGTCCAGGGTTCGCTGACAATCTCCGAATTGCTTCAGCTCTCAGGAGGGTTTTAAGTTTTGGGCTTCTTTGGGGGTGTTCCATTCCGTGACCTCTGTTCCTGATGCTTTTTGTGCCAGTTTAAACCGGCTTTTTGTGGGTTTTTTTGCTTTTCCAAAACACAATGGCTTCAGGGATGCGAAGCTCTTCTCCCCCCCTCGTCGTCTCGCCTGTGTTTTTCATCTCTGTGGCCCTGGTTTTCTCATGGCTGGCTATGGCTGGGTGAGGGAAACTTCTCGTCTAGTGCTGTGACCTTGTACTGGGGCCAGCATCTTATCATTAAACTAAGCTTGCTAGCTGCAGTGTTAAATTAACCTGTTCTCTGCTCTCTTTCTCCTTCCCCCTTTGGCCTCTTGCAGCCTGCAAAAGAATCTTCCACTCCCCGCTCACAACTTTGACCCTCCCCAAAATGCTTTGCAATGCTTGCAACAGCGTTAGCAACATGCAGCGCTGATTTGCCTTCCCCAGGTAACCCCTGAGGTGTAACACATGTCCCCGCACCCTAATCACCTCTGGCCACCTTTGTGGGCATCCAGATTCTGTAAGCAGCTAGGGAGCATTCCAGTCCTCAGAATAAGGCAGTCCTGTAATTTAGCTACTGTCCATATCCCTCTGTAGGCCATTCCAGGAGACCAAAATTCACAGAGCGCAGTGCATTCAAACCACATCCCCACATTTCTTCATCCATGTCCCCACCCCCTGAATTCTGACTACACCACTGACCAAAGTTCTGCAAGTAACCCCAAATCAGGGCCTATGTTATGTGCAAGTTCCCATAAGCAAAAGGCAGAGAACTTTTTTTTAACCCCAAAACATATGAAGTCTCTAGCATTCCACTACATTGGTTAAAAGGCATGGACAGGGCATTCTATAGAAGTAAGATATAAAAGCATCATCTCGGGGAAAGTATTCTTTTGAAAAGTTGGGCAATAGTTTTCATATATTTTAAAAAATCCTTTCTAATGAAACAGAACGTGATGCTCAGTACAGAACCGATATAAAGCATTATGATAATAATAAATATGCTTATATCATATTTGATTAACATATTTTATGTATATGTTTGGTTATGTGCATGCAGCCTGGGACAGACACAATGAACAAATCTGAATTTAAAAAAATAAAGAATTTTATTAAGAGTACTATAGAATCTGGCCAGATAGATGCGTCTTTTCTGATTCTGAAGAAGACCATTAGTCTGACTTTTCTTTTTGTTGCTGAAGAAATATAAGATGAAGGTGGACCATAATACTGGCCTTGTTGAAATGATCATGGATAAACTTGAGGACAGTGATGAAGGGACTTATACCTTCCAACTTCAGGATGGAAAGGCAACGAACCAATCCAGTCTTGTCCTTATTGGTGATGGTAAGCTCATCTAGAACTTCACTTTCACAACTAGTGCAGTGCGATGAACTAAGGAGCCAGTGACACCGGAGTATTGATCTGTGCTCTTACTCTAATTTCTTTATATCGATCGTGTCCTTGAGCAAGTCACTTAATGTCTCTGCTTCAGTTTACCTACCTGTAGAATGGGGATAATAACACCTACTAAATCTGGTCACATTTCAGATTTTTTTTAAATGGGGGAAAAAAGGAAATTTTTCCATTATAATCTTTAGGAAAAATGTTCACGTTTTCCAACCATCTCTGTTACTTATGTGCCTCACAGGGGCATTGTGTGGATTAATTAATTTTGAAGAGCACTTGGAAGATGGCAGGTGCCATATACTACCTATAATGTCTCTCTCACATCTGTCTAGCTAGCTTTCCTATATCTACAATTGCAATGTCCCACAATGCTAATTTGATACAAATGTTGTTGGAGATACTTGGGACTGTTCTCCTATTTCAAGTTAGATATTCAGATGTACCTGCAGCTGTTTACATTTCAACTGCTTGATGATTCTGCTGCCATTCTTGTTTTCCTTACTCCGAGGATCAAATGTGATTAGATGAGTGACACTAAATGTCTTCTCCTTTTGATGGCATATATTCAGATATATTTACAATTCATACTTTTCTCTTTGATCTTTTCTCTTACATAAATTAAATATTACTCATTGTAGCATTACATTGACATTTACTATAACAAATGAGTTTAAGAGGGTCCTCAAGTGCTGAATGAACCACCATCAATAACATACATTTGCTCAAAAGGGTTGGATACATGTGAAAGGTTTAGTGTCTGTGGGTGGCTAGGAGAGCCTGGGTCAGCTGTAATAACATTGTGACAGCTGAAATACTTAACACATGAAATATTTACTATCAGCGACCTGAAAATCTGGCCCCATTGAAGTTAATAGCAAAACTCCCATTGACTTCAGCAGGGACAGGATTTCACCTCTGCAATACAATAATATCCCATTCCCTACTAACGAGATATTCTCTCTAGAAGGCTCACATTTGTTTTCCTGACTGTTTTTGATCCCTAGTGTTCAAGAAGCTACAGGACGAAGCAGACTTTCAGAGGCAAGAGTGGTTCAGGAAACAAGGTAATGAACAGCATAATCATATGCAAATGAAAGGAATTCAGTCATCTTTTGGCTGATTAAATGTAGGAGCAGGTGTAAATATGGTATTTTGAAATACAAATTGCTATTTAATTGTAATTAATTGCTTACCTCATTTTTTACATAAAGAATAAAATCTGAAGAATAAAAGCCTATATTTCTGACATTATAAAAATAACAGTATATCTAGCAAGAAAAGTTCATTTAACTTTTCTTTTGTATTGTGATTATTGCTCATGTGATTTTGTAAAAACTCATTTTAAACAGGTCCTCATTTTGTTGAGTATCTGGGATGGGAAGTTACCGCTGATTGCAATGTGTTGTTGAAATGCAAGGTAAGAGTTGGCTGGTTTTCAACACTGTTCAGGTAGTTATAAAAGCAAGAGATATACTGGACCAGATTGTGGCCAGCCACTGCACAGGTGTGCAAGGTGTGGAAGAGTGCAAAGAGGTTTCCTTTTCCTTTGTATTCCCCCAATGACATCTGAACACAGTCACAGATTCTGTGCTGTCTTGAGCACAAACTGCTTTCTTCTTAATGCTCCCAAAGAGTGATCTGTGGGGAGGCAGCAGGGACACACAAAGTGGAGCAGGTCAGAAGAAGGGAACACATGCCACATGCCATTAAGGGGTGTCACAAACAGGCATGCTCCATCTGCAAATTGGATAGTGCCATGAGGAACTGAGCCTCTGACTGTTGGACTTGGGTGATTTGGAATTTAAGGTTGACTTAGTCACTGTACTCGCCTCCTTCTGTTTTGGGCTCCATAGTGCTCCCACTGGGATGGTTTAACTCCATACCCCCCTTGCCTAACTCCATACCCCCCTTTCCTTACTCAATCCAGGAGTGGATAAAAGGGCTTCGCTCTCCAGCACTGTCAACCATCCTTCAGTCCAGGAGGAACAAGCAAGTTGTGTGTGTAGAGGGGTGGGATAGCTCTCAGAATGCTCTGAAGCCTTTTTCTGCTTCCTATTCTGTGCTCTGATTTGGGCAGAGTTCCTCTGGGTGGTGTCCGCTGACTCCTTCTCAGAGCAGTGGAGATTGTTCAGGGTTCCCTGCTCTGTGTTCCCCCTGGATCTCTCATTTGACCCTGGGACCTGCAGCACTCTCCCTGTTTTTCATTTTTTGTCCCCTGTAATCAGTTAAGTTCTGGATTCTGTGTCCCCTTTCTCATCTGAGGGGTTGCATCTTTCACTGTTCTTGTGGGTGATCCCAGAATTCACATAGGCTGACACACCTAGCATTCAATTCACTATATTAAAATAATAGGATAATACTGATGTGCTTTTCATACATTTTAGGTGGCTAATATTAAGAAGGAAACACACATTGTTTGGTATAAAGATGGGAGGGAGATAATGGTGGATGAGGAGCATGACTTTAAGGATGGCGTATGTACTCTGCTGATATCAGAGGTGAGTGACTCCTGGCTTTTTGATGTACAGATCTATGGTATTCAATTCAGTTCATAGATGTGATCTAATCTGATATTCCAACATATCCACTATAGATAGGAACTGGGATATAGTTTTTAAAGAAAAAGCTCACCTTGCGTTTATTTTTTGGCTGCAGCAAATTTAAATCCTTGTGAATTCAGATTTTCAGGAAACCATGAGAAAGAGCTTCACATTTCCCTTTTAAATCAGTTTAAAGAGCTGGAGGATTACATCAGACTGCTGTGCTGATTACATTAGAAAAGGGTTAAACAGTAATGTGCTCCTATTAATCAGTGAGAGGAACACTGGTCTTGTGGCTAAGACACTAGACTAAAATTAATGAGATATTGGTTCAATTCCTAGTTCTGCTACAGGTTTCATGTGTGCTCTAGGACAAGTCACTTAGTCTCTCTGTGCCTTAGTTCCCAAACTGTAAAAAGAACAAAATTAATTCTAGTGAGGAAGAGTATATAGATAAAAGGTTAAATTTGGTGTCCATATATTTTTTTTTCCAGCCACATAAATCACTAGAACAGAAACAATATTGCTTTCTGAAACAACTTGTTTTGAATGCTACTGTTTGTTGTTCTTGCTTTACAGTTTTCCAAGAAAGATGCTGGTATTTATGAAGTAATACTGAAGGATGACAGAGGAAAGGACAAAAGTAAACTGAAGCTTGTGGAAGCAGGTCAGGGCAACATTCTGAATGGTTTATCCCATACTGGGTCATAAGTACCTGAAGTGGCAGTGTTTCTTTGTCTGCACAAGAGTTTTGCATAGGCAAATTGCGGTATCTTTTTCAAGTGATTTTTGCTTCTCCTGCATATTAAACAGACTCCTAAACCAAAAGTTATCACAGATGTCATGAGACCATCCTGATGGTGACTTTTCAGTAACAGAGCATTCCAATATACTTTTGTTAATTAGATTATTTGTAATATTTCCTCAGGATACCCCAGTTGAGGGTATTCACAATGATAACAGTTTTCAAATTGGGTGCTCACTATACTAAAAGTAATTCCATTGATGTAGAAAAATGTTGTGGATCTAGATCATTTTATGAACATGATATAATTTAGGTTCCTGTGAGGATGCACTTTCAGACTTTTTAATTAATCTGTTTTGCCAATAATTTATTTAAGGGTACTTCTAGTCTTAGAACTCTGTATATTTTAAAGATTTCATTGCTACTTACTGTGTCCAGTACATGGAGCAAAATTCATACTCCGTATATAATACATTGATATGAAAGGGCCAAAATTCCAGTTGAATACAGTCACCTTTAGAAAAAAGAATGTTGCCCTGTTCAGCAGTGAAGGGCTTAAACATGGTGCTGAAACCATGGAATAGACAGCCAAGCTCCCTGAAAACAGTCCTTAGCTTTATTGTGCTTGAAACTAAGGGTCTGATACATTTTAAAATGCAAATCAGATTTCTGTTAGGAACTCTTTAGAGGGAATGCTCTAGAGTCATAACACTGCATGCCAATTTTTAACCTATTACTGAGCATGTTTGCATGGACACTGAGTCTCAGCCTATGGATTTTGTTTCCACAGCTTTTGCAGATCTGATGAATGAAGTATGCAGAAAGATTGGTAAGTATTTAATTCCCCCTTCAGATGAGTGACTCGTTCTTCTTCATGAATGGCAGTAGGGTTGCATAAAACATGTGCTCTTCTTTCAGCTGTATCTGCAACAGAACTGAAAATCCAGAGCACAGCAGAGGGTATCAGATTATTCTCTTTTGTTAATTATTACTTGGAAGATCTGAGAGTGAGCTGGTTACACAAGTAAGTGTACGAAAATTTGCTAGCAGTCTACAAATTCTTTGGTTTTACACATTCAACAGGAAGTGATATATTAAAATATTGGTCCCAGTTCTCCTTTCATTCACTCCCACATAATCATTTGTAGCTCCATTGAAGTCAATGGAATTATATCAGTCTGTCAGAGGGGTATTGGATCCATTAATTTTTAGCAGCCTGGAGGAAGAACATGAGTAAAGTGTTTATGACCAGAAGGTCCATGAATCTGAAGAACATTTGGAGTTCAGAAATGTTTAGCTCAAGGTCAGTCAGTCTGTCTCCCTGGATTGCACTTTTTTACAAAATTGCAGTTACAGTACAGATACAGAACGAACAGGTGCAATATATATCTCTTGATAGGTGGATTCATCCTGAAAAGACCCCTTATCTATTAAACTCCAATATGTGCCTGAGGCAGAAACCCCCAACCTCCCTCCCGCCCCCCCTTCCCCCCCCACAAAACACAGACAGTCTCTATCTTGGAGAGCTTACAACCAAAACAAGATAGAGAATGAGATTTTGAAACCCCATTTAAATTAATGGCACTTGAGCATCAGAATCCCTTTGGCAGCTTTGAAATCTCAGCCAGAGTAGGCAGGATGCACTGGGAAATCCAGAGGAATGAATTATTAGGATTATTTTAAATATACTTAGTACCATCTCTACTTTCAACTTTGCATTCCCAGGGGTCCCTACACATTTGAAGACTGGAAGCTAATATCAAATGCTGCAGATTTGTTGCTCACTCTCACTCTCATGTTTCATTTTTAGAAACTAATTTTATGTTAGAACGATCACATTAATTCACCAAGTGTTAGTAAATTGCTCCCTGGCCCTCTGTTACATTCCAAGGCATTTGTTTAAGGATAAAAAGAAATTGAGCAACTGATTTGACAAAGAGCTTCCTCCCTTGTTTAGGGTAATTAACTCTTTGATTAGAAAGCTGGAAAATGGATATTTTTGTGGGAAGAGATATACTAATGTATGCATGTATTTACCTGAAGGACCAAATTCTGGCACTGTGTCAAATTGCCCCCTAAATGGACATATACTGTTGCTACAAAAGTAGTTTTGTTGTCTATTCATGTCCTGGCCATTCATAGCACCTTTTCACCTCATTCAGGAGCAACATGTGCTGAGGTAGAGATATGAATGTGGGATGCATTCTTGGGTTATATACTGAAATGCATGGATCTCCCCCACTGATCCTTGGGTCTTGACCTCTGCAGCTCTGGTTATGGAGGGCACATGCCACAGCCTCTCTGTGGGCTGTGAGGAGAGCTAGAATTGGAACAGAAAAATTCCATCCTGTGCCCCACTTTGGTCCTCAGCTTTCCTGGTATGGCAGAGTCTCTAGCCAGAATTTGGTTTAAAAACTTTGACATTTTGAATTCATAGCGTAGCACCACAGGAACCATTTGCAAAAATTCTCTAGTGCAGACATGGCCAGTGAGGCCACAAAGGTCCTTCATATTTATAATATGATAAAAAGGAAGGGCTAATGTTGCTTTTTATTTTTCAGTGATGCCAAGATTAAGTATACAGACAGAGTTAAGACTGGTGTTACTGGGGAGCAGATCTGGTTACAGATCAATGAGCCAACTCCACACGACAAGGGCAAATATATAATGGAGCTTTTTGATGGTAAAACTACACATACAAGGATGCTGGATCTTTCTGGACAAGGTAAAGTTGTCACACTATAAATACCTAATTCTTCAGAGTTGTCAGTGACAATATCTTTCACCAGCATTCAGAACAGGGGTAAAAGGTGTAGAGAGAAAGCTAATGGTGTTTGGATTAATTCTGGGATAGATTTCCACCCAGAAGGCTCTTGAGTCCTAAGGACACCGTGTGCCAGAAACAGGCTGCTCCCAAGGTCCAACCTTTCGTTTCACAGCCATTTCAACCCACAAAGCCCAAACTCCACATTGTTTTTTGTGGGCTCCAGGTGATGAGGGAATCATTTAGTGAAATAATTGTTTCCATTCTGTACCCTTTGCACAGTTTCTGGCAAAGTTTTTGTCCCTTCTTCTCACTCAGGGAGAGAAAGGGTTTGTCAACATCAACATATGGAGAGGCTACAACAAGACTAAATCTTGCTGTTCAGTTGGTTACCTGGGCATCAATGTAAAACTTAGCAGTGGGCATGAAAATACTTGTTAAAAATGGATTTTTTTTAAATCCTGAAAGCTATAATTAATTTGGAAACTGCAGTTTTGTTCCTGAGGTATCTTTAGTGAGATAATCTTAGCCTCTCTCTCTCTGTGTTAAAGACTGATGATTTTTTATTATTATTATCACATTCAGGCCTCGGTTACCTACAGACCAACTTCATTTAATTAAACCTTTAGTTGTTTTAATTCTTGTATGGTATCAAAGCAAAGACTGCAAAGGTTAAACTTTTTTACACTGATTACATTTTAATCTACATCTTAAAATGTAAATTACCTTCTTGTGATGCCTGTTCTGTGAAAACTACCTTTAACATCAGTTTTTCTCTTTTAAAAGCCTTTGATGAAGCCTTTACTGAATTCCAAAGATTAAAGTAAGTATTACTCATGGCAAGTATAATTTTGAATACAATATGCTGCTAATAAAGAAAGAAACTGTACTCATGTTCACTTTGTTTAACACTAAAAAAAATCCTTTGAGCCAAATCCTGGTCCCACTGAAGTCAATGAGAGATTTGCCATTGACTTCTATGGGATGAGGATTTGAGTCTTTGTTAATAAGGAAAAAGTAGGATTATCAAGTGATGTACTGTGCAGAAAGATTTTCCTTAAGTGAGTTAAAGCAGTCTCAAAGATTAGCCATTTGTTAGTCATCCTCAATTAATCTTAACTAAAACTGAATTTTCTTTTTGTTTCCCGCAACTACAGACAAGCTGCTATTGCAGAAAGAAGTAAGTGAGCTTTCTTTTACAATGATCTCCATAAACTGGCTATGAAGTTTCTTTTATCCTCATGACTATGGGTGTGCATTTGATAAAACCAGTTTATCCTGACACCAAGGAGAAACAGGAAAAGTGACCTGTTTGGTAGCTAATATTATAACAATCAGCTAGTGACAGTATAATTATGGCTGTGTTAACTTTTTCCAGTCTTAGCTTCTGTTTTCACAGCTAAAAAACTTTCCCTAAAAATTACCTTTTGAGCTGAAATTTCTCTTGCCTGCTCTCAACACAAAAGTGACTTTGTTTTTGAAAGTCTGAAGAAAATTGAGTTGTTTTTGAATTATCCTACATGGTAAATGGCTTCACACCACAAGCACTGATGAAAAATATTACATATGGATAAATGGGCCAAGTCACAAGTACTCTGGGAACCAGAGGTTTGAGCTTTTTGACATCTGTGCATTTAAAAATCTCAATCGTAGCATTATACTGAAGATACAAAATACAGAATAATTTAAAAAGAGGGAAAAAAAGTATTTAATCCTTAGCTTAATGAACAAAGCAATTATTAATTAACTACAAAGATTAAGCTCTACATGCTTTCCCTTCTATTTAAAAGTGCATGGGTGGAACAGATGAATGCAACATCTCAGCAAAGTCTCCCCTCTCCACGTGTTTGGGACTAGCACAGAAATATAGTGTAGGCAAAGATGGAGTCTGAAAAGGCAGTGCAGAGGAATTGGTATGCATCATTTGGGGTCCCTACCCTAAAGATCCTGGCCAGTTCCTCCAAACTCTGCTGCAACCCCCACCACCACACACACCCAAACCAGTATGACAGGACCAGTAAATGTGCTGCCTCTAGATGTTCCTCAGCTCTACTTTGACTCTGACTTCGGGTGGTCATGGATAGAGGGGAGAAGGCACACCCCTGAGTATAGGTTAGCTCCCCACTCCTGCTCCTTCCACTTCTGGCTTCAACAAATTTCTCCATAAAGTCCCTATTTTACAGAGGGGGAAGAGCACTTATGTTGAAGGGGAGAGTATTCCATGTAGCCACTTTCTGCCTCTTGATGGCTCCCCCACTACTAACAAAGACTGAATTCCACTTCCTGGAATAGCTGCAGCAGAGAATGTGCCTGCTAGGGTCACTTTACTTATATTGGATTGTGGTAGGATTTTGAAACTAAACACAAACGGCTAGATTCTGATTTTGTTTACACCAGGATAAATCCAGAGGAATTCCACTGAAGTCAATGGAATTATTCCAGATTTTACACTGGTGTAACTGAGATCAGAATTTGTGTTTTTTATTTAGATCAGAAGCCTAAACTTCACTGGTTTCTGAGTCTCTTCTATAGGCTGCAACTCATCTCTTTTCATAAACTCTGAATTGCTAGACTTTTACCTTGGAAACTTAGAAACATTGGGCCCAATTCTACATTCTTTGTGCACTCAAAACTCAAACTGAATTCAGTGGAGGTAAGGGTAAGGCCCATACCTTAATTTCACTGAGGAGGTGATTGACAGTAGGATATTAAGATATCTGCTTTGTGCAGCAGAGTGACATGATTTTACATGTGCAAATGGTGTGCTAGGAATACTGAATAACTCTCTTCATTTGCATATACAGAGACTTGTACAAAAATAAGATAAAAGAACAGCGCTACAGGGGAAATGAAATCTGGGACAGAGTTATTTTTGCAGACATTAAAGGAAACTTCACTCATATATTTTCAGATCGTGCCCGGATACTTGGAGGTTTGCCTGACGTTGTCACCATCCAGGAAGGCAAGGTACAGTAAATGAACTATAGCTTTATACTGTAGCTGAGCAGCTTCTATATTTTGCAGAGAAAGGGAGAACGTAAGAATTATTTCAAAGGTTCCATTTTAAAAATATGCTGCATTATTTATTTATTCATTCTCTATCGTCTGTATACAATTTGAATTTCTTGGACAGATAGGTTTATGTATTTGGGGCAGTTTCATTTGTTAAGCATAAGATAAAAGTGAGAGGACAATGCCAGTCAGGACTAAAATGTGAACAGTGTACTTCTTAGGAAATTCAGCTGCAACCATATCTTTAAAAATTTACATTATGCACAGAGATTTCACAGTTGCATTTTTCTATGGGATATTGAGTAATGCTGAATTCCTTACACCCAAGACAGCCAGTCAATCTGTATGGAAGATGGTAGTCCCTTAAGGCATGGCACCCATCAGATCCGGAAAGTTGGGGAGTAAAGTGTGGTAGAAACCTACACAACCTCCTACCTCACCATCCTAAGAGACAAAGGAGAAATTC
Organism: Caretta caretta; assembly: GCF_965140235.1. Lineage (NCBI taxonomy): Eukaryota > Metazoa > Chordata > Testudines > Cheloniidae > Caretta > Caretta caretta. Next base: position 85,553,142 of record NC_134207.1, on the reverse strand, counting down.
TTCTCTGTTACACTAGGGTAAATCTGAGATAAAGCAAATTAAGTCAATGGAATTACTCTGGATTTATATTGATGATGATGACGATAAATCTACTGTTGAGTTTGATGGATGAGCTACAGTCATTTATTGTGGGTCCTTAGATGAGACCAAAGACCAATTTCAGACCTGTAACCCTGTCTGCAGGTGCCACAGGTGAGGACAAATGTAGATAAATGTGCCCTGCTTTTAGCTTTATGCCTCGCACATCTCTCCTTGATTGCAGCAGTCCATGAGCTCTCAAAGTCTTTCAGTCCAAGGTGGCAGAACTGCCGCCATCGGGTCTTGTCATGGGCTAAGAGCTCCCAGGTTTGAGGTCAACATTGCAAGATTGGACTTTGGCTTTGAGAGCGTCTTTGTAACGTTCTCTTGATCTGCCCTTAAAATGAGTTCCAGTGCAATTCTTCATAAAAGTCGGCCTTTGGTATCCTACTGTCAGATATATGGACCACATGACTGCACCATCTCAGTAACACTCTCACTATAAAAGCTTTGATGCCTGTGATGCTGTAGGTCTCAAGCACTTGTGTTTGGAACCAAAACTTGCCATTTAATTCCCACTGTCTGCCAGAGACATCATAGGTGGAATTGGTACAAGTATTTTATGTGGTGTTGATTAATAGTTGAAGGGAATGCTATAGTAATTAGACATTCTCACAGAGAATTCTTGCAACTGCAACAGGGTGGGGAAGAAGGCAGGAGGAAAGTGAGTGAATTTGCCAATTTTCAGCTGAAATAGTTGCTTTTGCTAAGAGATGAGTCTGGTATGTGTTTGTGGTGGGAAAACTTGGGTGGTTATATCAGTTGAGAATTCTCTGCCAGAACAGAGTTGAAATGAAACAATACAGATAAGTATGAGCTTTCAGAAGCAAAATGCAGTGATATAGAAAGAGAGATTGGTTGGAATTATACAGAGTAAGGTGTAAAGGCTTCCTAGTGCATTCATTACTCAAAATCACAAGGATATTTGAGATGCTGTGAACAGAGGAAGGCTGGATGATACTAAAAACTCAGAACACTCAAGGTGAGTATCTTTGGCCCAACAACTATGGATTCAATAGGGATGTTAAGAGACCTTGTTTTATTCATGAGAAGTGTAGACAGAGTTGTAAAGTCTTTTACAATTAATACAGTACAGGATTTGTGTAGAATCAACTAAATTGGTGGATTGGGTCCAGAAACAAGAGGAAAGTCTCTGCCCAAGTCTTGTTCAAAAGTTTTGACATAAAACAAAGGCTACAGCCCTCTAGCAAATGGGTGTGGTACTTTGCCTCCTCAGAAAACTCTCACCTTCTCTTGCCTAGGTAGCTGTGTTTGTTGTTTGCTGAGTTCAGACACCTGTCCTGCTGCATTACTGCATCCTGTACACCTGCATGAGATCTAGACAGGGAACACAGAAAGCTTGCTGGTCATGAACTGGAGCCTCTGTGCTCTGTCAGTGAAGGAAGGAATTGATGTTAGAGCAGGGCAATGGGAGGTTCATCCAGAGATCAAGGGGACAATACAGATTTTATGTAGTAACTAAACTTTTATTTATTCCTGTATTTCTTATTCTGCAGCAACTGCCAACTCTTAAGAGCTTTACTCCTACCCCTTAGCTTGTTCAATCCACTACAATGATCAGTCAATGCTGACATTTAATGTCATTGCTGGGCTTTAAAGCTGACTCATAAACCATTAACAGGGGGCAGAGGAGTTCATTCTGCTAACTCATTGTTTCAGGTTCTCTTTAGACTCGGGCAGACATGCCATTGGTTTATGTTTAGTTCACATTTGGAAGGTTATCTCTTCAGTCACAAGGGCTAGAAATTTACTCTGTCTCTCTCTTTTTTTTTTTTTTAAAGAAAAGCTTAGTTTCTGTACAATCTGAGTGTGTCATGAGGTCACAACAATACATCATGTGGTCTGGATCCAGCCCAGGGCCTGTTTGTTTGACACTGCTGTAGTGCAATATATTCTTCCCCATGTTAGATCAGTGCTTGTAGTTGATACCATAGTTTTGCTCTCAGCCCATCTCTGTAGAGTATCTACAAATACTATTGCTGCTAGAGTTCCCTGGTGCTTGTGAGCCACAAATACACAGACTGGGGTTGATTCTGACCTCTGCAAAAGGGCAGAATAGGGAGGCTCATGTCATTCTCTCACCCTAGCCTCCTCATACAGAGCTAGCTGTAATCTAGTCCTATAGGCTCATGATCTTGCCCATATAATTCAGCCTGTCCCAGCACATACATAATGAAACAATGGTCTCAATATTGTATGAATGGGTAATAAAAATTCATTCTGGGTTGAATCTTGGTATTCAAGATCAGACAGAGATCTATTCTTCTATTAAACACAATTCTACAAATACACATTGTTCTGACCATTTTGAAATGAAGATAGTGTAAAAAATAGCTTTTTACTAACACTTGATGCATGATTGTATTATATAACTGCAATAAAGACTTGTTTAAAAATATAATTTTGTTAGTCAACATCCTATAACATGAGCCAGGAACTTTTAAAATGAAAAATAAAATAAAACCCACCAAAATAAAATTATATACATTGAAGGCATTCTAATCTACCATATACAGTGAAGTTACAATAACTGCCTACTTCCATATTGATAGAATTGTCTACTGAATAAATAGTACTTGTAAAGGTGGGAGTGACTCATTTGTCCCCAGTGTTTGTGTGTATTCTGGAGAGATGGGAGCATCTGTTTACACCTGGTTTGTAATTCATGAAACTCTCATGCAATCCTCAATGACATTTTAAAATGTAAAGTGAGGTAATGCAGGGTGTAGCAGTTACAAGGAGCTGTTAGATTTTCTTTTATCACAGTATACATAAGAGCTGCTACATCTAGTGCAATCATACAAACTGAGGGGAGCAGATTTTTCATCCTTGACTTTGAATTTCCAGGTGTTTGCAGATTTGGCCCTTTAATTTAAAAACATAACCATAATGTTATTTACATGCATTTTTTGTATTGAATTGTGTGTAGTGGAATATATGAATTGATGTTTGTTTTAACAGCATTTGATAATGTTCCAGATGGCCAAAGATGTTTGCACTGATATTCATAAATGGTTTTTCAGTTTTGTAATGTAATCTGAAAAGCCCAAGTATCAAATCACAGCACACCAGGTGAAGATTTGAATTGACAGTGGGTATTACTGTAAGTTATATTATATATATGGCAGGGGGCCAAATTCTGAAATTCTCATTCTGTTTTTACTCGTGCAAAACTTCCAGTGATTTACATGGGTATGTTAACTGAGTCAGGAGTGACTTTTTAAAAACAAAAGTGTTCATCCTGTTTTGTAATCTGATTTCTGTTAGGAGCTCTGCTAATGCGGAATATAGGTCACCTGGTCTCCTTGAGGGTGTGCAAATCTCCTGCCAACTATCCAGAGGGCGTTTCTAGTCCTTTTCTTCTTCCCCCTCATTGCGCCAAGCATGAGTGATGGAGAGTTCCCCTGAAGAAAGGGAATGATCTTTGGAGGGGGAAGCTGCCCTCCCCAACAGGAGCAGGCCAGAGTGTTTTGCAGCTCCTACTAGAAGAAAGACCTCAGGATTTGACACGTATTATAATCTGGGATTTCTATAATGCCATAGGTGTGCATAGTGTTTTAGCAACACGTATGTTGATAAGGTCCCTGTCCTAAGGGCAAAAATGTCTAAAACAGATAGATGCAATGCTAGATACAAAGGATCAGGCCTTGGCAGCAGGCCCACTGTAATGCAACTCCCGCCCAGAAGATTTTAAAATGACCAGGGATTTTACTATCTTCATACTGAAATATAAGAATTATCTTTCCACTTAAATAGGCAGAACACAAACAATAAAGAAGTGGGTGCATCAGAGTGGGAACACACAGCACCAGTAATCAGATCAGTGATGTAAGGCTAAGCAAAAGGGGAAGTTATTTTAAGAAACAATTTGAAGGAGGAAAGGGTTATTGGCACTGCCGTTTCTCTCAGTTAGGGAAAAATTGGCACAAGTCTAGACTGTTAGGGTTTGAGTGATGCATCCAGTATAACTCTCTGCGTCACTGACAGTAACTCATTAGGACCTTGCAATGACAATAGGGACAATTCAATACTGATCCCTTAGCTTTCAAAGAATGCGGACACAAAATAGAACATGGTTTTCAAACTTTTTGTATTGGTGACCCCTTTCACACAGCAAGCCTCTGAGTGTGACCTCCCGATATAAATTAAAATGGGGGGATTTAATTTAATGGGGGCTTGGGTCTGTCAGCCCCAGGGAGCTGACAGCTCATGACCCCTGTGTAACCACCTTGTGATCACCTGAGAGGACACGACCCCCCCATTTGAGAACCCCTGATATAGAAGCACTGAATAGAGAATGAAACTATAGACTCTTCACTGGCTGCAGTGTCCAGGTGTGGCTGAGCTGTTCATATTCAGAGTCCTTGAATAGCCAGGAATAATATGTTTTTTTTCCCCCGTTCCTTCAGCTTTTTAAATATCTCTGCAATCAAAAACATGATTATTTAATGCCAGAGGACTCCAAGAGAACAGGTTTAAGAGCCCCACTTACTCTCTGACCATGGCTGCTGCTGGAGACCAGATAGGGTCTTTTCTCTTTTCACCTTTTCTCTGTTCTCACCAAGTTACATATTTTTTGGAGGAGGAGGGATATTTTTCTTCCTCTTGTTCCCTTTTTAATCTCTTGGGGATTTTGTTTATTGTTTCGGGGAATCCCCTGAAGTGAGGTCCACCATGAAGAAGTACTTTAGGTTTGAGGAGATATTATTTTTTTCTGTCTCCCCCTTTTCTTGATTTTATGGGTGGATGTCTTTTTTCACCTTTCGCCATTATTCCTGAGGCAGGAAGGGAAAGAGGGAGGTCTATTGGATATTTTTTACCATTGATCTTTCCATGACTAAATCAGGCTAACAACATGGGGCAGGAATATTTTCAGTCCCTTCCACAGTCACCGTTAGATGAATCTGCATTAGAAGCAGGTAATTTAGAGATTTGGCTCTCAACCAGAGGTATGCGTTCCCCCAGGGGTACGCAAAGGTCTTCCAGGGGGTACATCAACTCATCTAGATATTTGCCTAGTTTTACAACAGGCTACATAAAAAGCACAAGCAAAGTCCGTACAAACCAAAATTTTGTGCAGACAATGACTTGTTTATGCTGCTGTATATACTAAACACTGAAATGTAAGTACATTTATATTCCAATTGATGTGTTTTATAATTATATGGTAAAAATGCGAAAGTAAGCAATTCTTCAGTAAGAGGGTCCTGTGACACTTCTGTATTTTTATGCCTGATTTAGTAAACGAGTAGATTTTAAGTGCAGTGAAACTTGGGGGTACTCAAGACAAATCAGACTCCTGAAAGGGGTACAGTAGTCTGAAAAAGTTGAGAGCCACTGAATTAGAGGAACAGAACGCTGATTCCGGTTTTTCACTACATTCCACCCCTATCATCTCACAGGAGATGATTTTCTCTGGAATAAAACCCTTCAAACTAAATTTGAAACAGACTGTTTTAAATCATATCTTACATTGCAAGCAGTATATTACAGATGTAGGAAAAGAAACAGTGAGACTGATATTAAACTGATGGATTTTTCTGTTCAGAATGTTAGGGCTGAAGCTCTGCCTGGAAGGCTCAGCATCATAGAGATGAAATTCCCCTCAGTGCAGAGTGCCAGCATAAGGCCTGCACGCCGTTTAAGTCCCACTTAAACCATACTTCTCTACACTTGACTGTCTCTGAAGTGTTCATTTCTATGGACTTTTCAAACAAGATTTGATGGACTTTATTTTTATATTTTCTTATATGTGATCTATTATTTGATTCCTGCATATTGTCTTTTGAAAGAATTTGTACTGTAATTGTTTACAAACTAATTATTTTTAAAAATGGGGAAAAGGAGAGGAGGAAATGTTTAACCCCAGAAAACGGACATTACCCACGGCCTGACTCCCAGCTCAACATACACATCCAGGGTATGCAGAATTAAAGCTAACACTGGAGCTTGAGATGTTAGCCTTTGAAGGGACTATCTTGAACACAAGCACCAGTTAACTACTTTTCACAACATTTTAGTGAGCTGAATTCCATACTTTGGCTCAAGAGAAGGGGCAATATTTGCACACAGTGGAAAACCTAAGCAAAGAAGAAAAAATTAGACATGTTCTGAATTCTAGACCCCAGCAGTGTTTCTATACTCACCTGCGTCTGACTGGGGGGACTAGGGATGTAGAGAGACAAGTCATTAATTCACACAGAATAATTGGTTTGACTTATTTAGCTTTTCTTTCTGCTTGCGGAATGTTGGTGAGCAAATGTACTCGTTATTTGAATTTACCCAATGAGAGATCATTTTGCAAATTTTTTTCCTACTATTAATTGATTCCCGACAATCTGTTGTGAATATTTATTGCTGTATTTATTAGTTGCAGTTGATCACATAAGTCACATGGCATTGTGATTGGAAGAATGAAACTTACAATTAGGAGTAGGGATTGAAAAAGCCACCAGGGCTTTGAATCTCTTGGGAGAAGTAACAGCTAACTTAAGCAGGATGACATTTTTAGGACACATTAGGCCTCCTTTCTAGGCAACTGCTCTCACTTAAGGCAACATTCTGAGACAAATAAGGTTCAACTCCTGGAGATCCTATATGTCCCTAAAGGGAAGGGGTGGGATATGCCCCAGCTGTGAGAGCCTTCATTCTTTTAGTAATTGTATCTTAATTTTATTTTAACTTTGTACTTTTTTTAATAAATAAGGACCAGTTTCATCCTTTGTATTGAAGTGAATGGCATACTACACATTTACATGTCTAAATATCTTCCCTGTGGGTATTTCTGGGTTGGCATTGAGAGAGAAAAATTAAAGGAGCTCTGACTACTGATGTATGAGATAGATTTGCAAATCTGCAGCAGCTATTAAACTGTCAGGGTGATCTTTCTAACAACTGGCCCTCTGCTAATGAAGTAACTGCCTTAATGTTAGGACCAAATTCAGCACGCACGCAGATTTAGCTCCGATTAACTTCAAAGGGAAATACATGTGTGAGCATCCAAGGGCAGAAATTGGCCCTGAAAACTGTACTGATTTCAGATAAAAATAGTAGCCGTTAGATGTTATGCTGTTTTGTGGGAGTCTGTAAAACAACTCGATCTGTTTGTGAAATTGTCAGGATGTAATTTAGGGCATTCTTAAACTTGAGATTAATTCATGGTCATTTAATGGTTAAGCATTTATCATATTTAGGGAGATTTGCCTTTATTTTTGTGGTACTCTTATAGAATTAACCTGAACAAATCCATCCAATTTGAAGATAGTTCTTCAAATTCTCATTTAAGGCCTAACATTCAGATGCTGCTAATGTCTAATTTTTGTATTAAACAATGCAGAGGGGGTTGTGGTAATGGTCATGAGGGAAGAGGGTCCATAAAATACTGAAGGCTTTAATGGAGCTTTTTAATTAGTTGTGTTCATTCTCTTCCTTCATGATGGATCAGACCACATCAGAAATTATTGATCTTGGATGCTTAAGGGGAATCCATTGTCTAGTAGCAGGAAGCTAAGAGGGGACTTTCAGGGAATTATTCATCCAAATGGATGCAAAAAAATCAGTTAACTGTTATTTATATCCCATTTGTACATTTTTTGTAGGCGCTTAATCTTACTTGTAATGTCTGGGGAGATCCTGTCCCAGAGGTCACGTGGCTGAAGAATGAGAAACCGTTGACTGCAGATGCCCACTGCATCCTGAAATATGAATCTGGAAAAAGCGCCAGCTTTACTATGACTGGCGTCAACACAATCGACTCTGGGAGATATAGCATTTTGGTGAAAAACAAATATGGCACAGAAACCAGTGATTTCACTGTAAGTGTGTTCATACCTGAGGGAGAAGATGAAGTATCTCAGCCTGAGCCCAGTAAAGGAGATAAAAAGAGAGTGTGAATTTGAGACAAGGAAACAGAAGTATGGGGGAGAGATTGAATGATATACTGGCATAATTCATGTGTGTAAATTGTTTTATGCATAGCAAATAGCCTTGGATCCTTCCACTCACTTCACTTGTGTTTTTATTACATGTATTTACACCAAGCAAAATAGTGCCTTTACTAATATATATTTAAAGACCATTCTCTTATAGCTAACCACTCAGAGCCTAACCCTGCACATCTTAAATCAGCCAAATTCCTACTGAATGCAGCATCAGGTCCAAAATTTGACCCTCTTCCTCCATACAATACAAACAAGCAGAGTGAGGGAGAGTTTCAAGGGAGGTAATTAATGAGGTGGCTGAAAGGATTAAGAATGATCAAGGCTTAAAGGAGATGTTTTTCTGAGCAGCAATTTAGATTTGGTCAGACTGTGGTAAAGTAGTATATATGGAGTGTACTATAGCTATTAGAAACAGAGGTCCTGATTCTCATTTACACTAAGGCCCATTTACACAGTTTTGGCAGTATAAAGAAAGGTCCTTAAAATGGGACTAAATGTAATTTACAGCCACTTTAAGGCTTGTTTATACTGTCTGAGTAGTGTAAAGGGGCTGTAGTATAAATAAGAATGAGCCCCAGGATGCTAAATCAACAAATATCTCTTATGTGTTGCTATAATATTAATGTGCACTCATGTCAACAACAGTGTATGATTCCTCCTCAATGGTCACAAATAAATGGAACACATTTCTTTCATCTCTGCTTCTACCTTGTTTCACTGTCTTGTTTTGTTGGTCACTGGTCTGGTAGTTGTTCACAGCACCTTCCAGTTAACTTCTTCACCATTGCAACTTCCTGTAGTGGCCCTTTTGACTGTGGTAGTCTTCACTTTGGTCTTTACTATAAAACACAGAGTGAAATCACTGAAACCTCCACATATTTCAATTCTGATCTTCACCAACTTCAGACCCTAGTTCAACAAGGCACTTAAGCACATTCACGAGTAGTTCCATTGACTTTGACAGTTCTACTCATATCCCTAAAGTTAAGCATGTGCTTAAGTATTTTGCTTAATTGAGGCCATAGAAAATCTCTTTCTTAAAGTTCAGCATATTAACATCTGTTATTGGACATTAACACCACAGAAAACTAGCAATGAGTATTTGAAGTAACATAAGCTGATAAATAGTACATTCAATATTGTCTTTTTATACATTTATTTCCAAGGGATATAAGCTCTGGTGACTGACATTTTTTCTCAATTACATCATGTAGAGTAGAAGCAGCATTTTCTGGTGAACTAAGCATGTTGATAGGACCCAGGAACTCCTAAATTCTTAATCTCAGTTCTACCATTGATTTGCTGGCCAAATTTAACCCTATTGTGACTCTAATGAAGTGGACTTAACCAAGTCTCTTAAATTCTCTGTTTTTGTTTTCCCCTACATAAAATTAGGACAGTACTATTTACTTAACCAACTAATAATTATTTTTGTTTGAAGATGAAATGTTATATAAGTGCCAAGCCCTGTTATTGATGCAGGGAACTTAATGACTTCTGAAAAGCGGTCACTGGGCCAGATATAGCCTAACAGGGACAGAGAGGCATAGCTTACATTACACTGTGACAACAAGGCCTACTCCATTCTAGGAGGAGATTCATCCATGGAGAAGGGCAGGTAATCTTTCCCTCACTGCCCTTCCTGCGGTTTGCCCAAGGAAAGATCAGCATAAGTTTCTGTTGGAGCCAGGGCCAGAAGTGCTCCAGTGGACACTGCAGTGTGGACGTGCCGGATCAGCACATCACCCAGCTCCGCTGAACCACACACTTAAACCCCCATGCCACCTGTGTGAGAGGCTCTGATGGTTCCTATGGGCCTCTGGTAGAAGGGACGTTGTGGCAGCCTTGTCCTGCAACAATCTTCCTCCAGCAGACTTTCTGCTTCCAAGAACTTTGTATCCTGTCTTTTACTGGCCATTGTGGGTGAAAACCAGCAATGAATTAGTAATGTATTCACTGAACTTTATTGTTACCTACAGCTTTTCCTCATAATAAAGTAGAGAAAGAGTAGAAGCCGTAGAATATGTAGCTCCAATAAAGTCAGTTCACTTCTTAAAATTCAGTTAGTTACACTGTCTCAATCTTCACAGACGTGAGCAATAACAGATTAACGATACTTTTTTTAATTCATAGTCTCTGCAGTTTTTCCCATTGTTCTTATGAAGGTTACAAAGTAGGTATTCATCAAATCCTAAACAAACTATTTTTCAGCTGAAAGCTTTATATAACCACTAATCCAAATCTTTGATCCTCTGCAACAACTGCCTTCTGTGGTGGCAGTGGTAATACTGTATATTTGTCAGTGATTTACAAAAGTGCCTTTGCTCATTATTAAATGAGCTGGAGCAATGGAATTCATACGTATTTCCAGCATCTTAGGTCATTATCAACTCAGTCTCTAATTTTGAGAGAAAACTTATCTTAATATCATGTGGAATACACCATGTTATTTTTTTTTCAGAATAGATCTCACAGCAGCATGATTTGTCACATCAAAATCTATAGAACTAACATATTTTCAGCATTTTATTTAAGCATGATCTGTGCTCACCTTTTCACACACTTTTATCTCCTATAACATCTCAACTATTGTGAATCCACAAATTCTGCAGTTTCCCTTGCTGTAGTAATGGCAGCTCTGTGAGAATCAAAAAGGTAAGTGCTGATGGTAATTAAATCCTTTGGGGTTTAGTGTGTAGCCCTTATTCATGTGAGGAGTCCAGTGGATGCAGGATTGACCCCGGAAGTCTTATGTATGAAAAAGTAACAGTGTACTTTGATAGCTTTAAAATTTGAGAAATTTCTTTTTCTAAAAGTAAGAACACTATAAAACATTCAGCAAGAAACACAAAACCATGCAACGTTTGCCCAGTTTGGGTTTTTTTGTTATAAATCTGAAGCTGAGCTCAACTTATCTCCAAAAGATTCATGACCTTGACAAACATTTTGTATTAACCTAGGCTGACTTCTGTTTTAAATCCTGCAGAACTTGCAGTTTCTAATAGATTGCTAAGAAATCAACTGAAAAGTGACACTCAAGGGGCACAAATCCCCTTTAGATCAAAACTGAAGAGAAAGGATTGTGCAGACCTTTGTGAACTGAAATTACTAAATTCTGTATGGCTCAGGTAACAGGACAAATTTTAACGCATTTATCAACATTGATGTAGGTCATTTTTGCACTGGAATAGTAAGATCTTGACTAATTTCTAAGAAAGGTTGAAGATTTTGAATTTATACATCCAAAGCAAAACCTGTCTATGTTTATGCAGTAACTGACTTCAACTGCAACACTTACATAAGTAAGGCAAGCAGGATTTGTCTCGTAAGTCTGATCCACCAAAGCATTTAAGTATGTGCTTAACTTTAAGCACAGGTAGTCCTGTGGTTTCAATGGAACAACTAACAAGCTTAAAGTTTAAGCAGATGCATAAATGCTTTGGATGAAGGCTTAAGGAATTAAAAAAATCAACTGGAACTTTGTTTACACAGAATTTCTATATCTTAAACAAAGTAAAAGTGCTCCTTACTTTTTATTTTCAAAATGAAAGCAGGGAAAGTAGCCTCATTGTTTAATATGCCATAATTAACCTTCTGAAATTTAAATATAAATGTTGCCAATGAATTTGATACTTTCACTTATTATGATATGAAGCAAATTGAAAGCTGATAATTAGATCATTCCATTTTGGGCCCAGAACTTACACTGTAATTATAAAGCACAATTGATTAAACCTGCTCCAAGTTACACTTTTGCATCATCAGTGAAATCAATAGGATTTCAGAGGTGTAGCTCAGAGCATAGTCTGGCCATTTCTTATTGGAGTAGTAGATTAACTAATCTTTCTTGCAAGTATAGTTTTAATACAGTTTCATTTTTCTTGCAGAATTTTGTTTTCTCTCCAAAAATCTGTCCCCATCATTCCTCCATATATTTGACACAGCTACAGGGGAATATTCCCATTATGAATGGTGTAATGGAGAGCATTAATTAGATACACTGATCATCTACTAAATAATGGGCCAAATTCTGTGCCTCTTCATTTCAACAGGCATTATGTATATGTATAGCTGGATGAAGAATTTAGACTGATACCTATTTCTAAATATATTGATTATAGGGGTTCTATCGCTGTTGTTTAAAAGAGAATTTCTGATGCATCTGCATTTCTTGCTTGTGCATTCTTTGTTCTTTCTTTGGTACAGGTGATTGTGACTCCTGTGATGGCACAGATTGGCATGGTTATGCATGATGCTGATGTGCAGGGACCTAATCTAAATACAATAACTATAGCTAAAAGGAAAAAAGCAACTGTCACAAGTAATTGTCACAATGAAGGGGAGAAAGAAGGTAAGAACTCCTTCATTAAAATGGGTGCAGCTCCAAGAAGAAAAATAAGTCTGACATTATGTTCTTAGAAGTCCATGCAGATCTTTACTTCCTAGATATGAGTTCTTAAGCCACATATACATATAACAGGCAAGATTTTCAAAAGTGACAAGTGTTTAACGTGCCTAACTTGAGATGCCTGGTTTTCAGAGGGCTGGGTGCTCCAGACTTTCGGAAAATCAGGCCCCTTTTGGTGTCTGAAGTTGAGCACCCAAAATCACTAGTCACTTTAGAAAATCTTGGCCAATGTTCTTATGTGAGTAAATGTTTGCCAGTTCTGTCCCTTAGTATACAAACTCTTTAGGCATGGACCTGTTTACTTACATGTCTGTAAAGGCACTAGCTCACTTTAGGCTCTCTATATAAAATTGCAACATGAGTTCTAATGCAGAACCTCCTTAAATAGGTGTGGGAAGAGGGAAAGGAAGAGAAAAAAGGTCATAAACAAAGCTAAAATAAATCAACACACTACATGCCTTTGTGTTATGTCAAGCAGAGTAAATATGTGAGAATCTGTATTACTTTTCCTAAATCAGATTTTGTTAAGCCACATGTAGAAGAGATTATTGCTACAGAAGAGACACCTGATCCAAATGAAACCCTGATTGTGGAAGAGGGAGATGATCGAGAAGGTAGCTGGCAAGCTGCGAAGGAGAGTGATGTGAAATCTACAGTACCAGAAATAATTCTTCATCCCACAGGAAGCTTGATTAGACAGGGAGAGAAATCACTGGAAACAAACACCTGAATAAAACTATGATGTTACTGTATGTGTGTAATGATTTTATTACGAAAAAGATGTTGATCTTGTGTTGAACTTTCATAGGATTTAGCATCTCCATAATATATTTACAGAAAGACCTCCTAATTCTGCTTATTACCCTTGTAACGGCTTCACAACACACAATGGGTTGTTGGTTTTTTTCGTTACATTCACATCTTAATGTCATTGATTAAATACATTGCAGTTGCTTCTAAATATTCTTTAAAATGTATCTGGCTAGCCAGTGAGTCAGGCTTTGATAAGGTGATTCTATGCACTGGAACAATCACAGGTGTGATTAGAAGACCTTATGATATATCCTGTCAAGAAGCATCATATTTACTACTCTGAAAAAGGGGCTGAAAAAAGCATTGATATTGTACAGAGCTATGTAGAAGGGTTAGACCAATTCATACTAATCATTATGCTTTACAGCATTACAATATTCATACATAAGTCAGTGATTCAAGTTTGTGCTAAGGAGTTCCATATCTCTGGCCACTTAGATACCTTTGCATAAAAATGGCAGAAGTTGAAAAGTTGATGCCTAGAAGCAAGGTGAAAAGAACAATAATGAGTTCAAAATGTCTTTTTGTTGATTTACAACACAAACTTAAACTTTTTTTTACTTTTTTTTTTTGGTGGTTACTGGTATTTGGATAACTCATAGCTTTGAATTTTGTACATTTCTAGGGAATGTTTTAAAATTGATTTTAAGACTCTCAAGGCCAAATTCTGCTTGCTTTACCCAGGCGAGAAGTGGTTTTCTCTGATAGTTCAGAGGATTATTATCCAATTAAAAGAATTAGGCTCATAACATATTTCCAGGGTATAAGCTCTATGACAAATTTTGGAACATTGAAAAACATAAACACTGGCCATTTTTAATGAACTTGTACAGAAATATATTCAAGAAAGAAAAGTTTAGAATTTTTAAATCATTTGCTGATACTTTGATGCTTCTTATTGAACATGGATCCAATGGCCCCATGCAGCTCCCATTAAAAACAATGGAAAGACTCCCAGTGATTTAAATGGTAGTTAAATTGGGCCCTGTTTGGAGGCAATTTGAGTAAGTTTTCACTCTGGCAATGCTAACAACTTTCCTGTAAACAAGGTGGATGTCACCAGACAAACCAGAACTTGAACAATTTAGGATGACCCATACAGAATGATTCATTCTGAGAGACAGCAAGTTGCCAGCAGATGCTAAATAACACATAGCAAAATATGGATTAAGCAAGAAATTCAGAAAACAAAACAACCCCTAAGAATGCATACATCTCAGACTGAGCTATTGCTAAGATTGTTCCCATCAGCTACAGTTACTGTTTGACACATAGGGCCTGGTTCACTACTGTATTACTTCTGTTTTACATCATTGTAACTCCATTCAAATCAATAGAAACCTGGAGTAGCACACGGGCAAATCAGGCTGACAAGTCATATATGCTAGTGTAGCACTGGTTTGATACAAAAACACTGAAGCGAGTGATTCTACACTATGAGATTTTTTTAAATGGCAACTCAAATGATACAAATGTTGTTAGCCATGTATTGGCTTTTGACTGCAGCAGAAACATGGTAACTAGTCCAGAGGAGAAATAATGACTCTTGTATCAAATCACTGAGTGAGAGAGCAGCAACTAGAGGAGCTCTGCCCTTTAAAAATGTCACTGCTGTGCAAATATTGTCATTTGCTGCTTGTTCTGTATGCTTCTTAACTGTTCACTGTTGTGATTATTTGAAACTTGCATAATCTTATCAATCGTTCTTTAAAGCTGTTCAGGGCAGGGAATCTGTCTTTGCCTGCATCAAAGAACCATGAATATCTACGGTGATAAATATAACAATGAGGCAGGTTTTTGCCATTCAGTGCCTGATCCAGCTCTTATTCAAGTCAGTAGGGGCCTTTCCATTGACTTGAATGTTCTTTCAAGGCCTGATTTAATGGCCATTCTCAAGTAGCAGAAGGCTCAAATTTAGGCTATGGATATCAATGACAGAATTCTGTATTAACTTCAATTGAAGCAGGATTGGGCCTGTAAGTTTCAGTTTAAAACAAAATAGCTTGTTGCTGTTTTTATCAAAGCGCACGGTGAATAGAAAACGAGGATTTTTTTTTGCTTTGTCACTGAAAATACATCAGGATTTCTGTTTTTTGTTTTGATTTCTGTTTGTTAATTCCTCTACAAAGCTTAGAACACAGACACAACAGTATTCTGTTAGGGCATACTCACTAACCGGTATAGTGTCATTATTAGAGGTGAGTGAAATGCAAAAGGTAAACATACAGCAAAAATGGTGATAATTAAATAAAATCTTTAAAATTATCATTTTAATTACTAACTTGGTGTCATTCACATAGGCAAGAAAGTGCTTTTAAAAATAAATTCTCTTTTTATCTTGTTTCTGTAAAACTGATTGCATGACCCTAAACTACTTACAATACAACTCAAATAAAAGAACTGTTGAGTGTACTCAATTTACGATGGTATTGAATAGATATTTTTCTTGTGTTTTGAATCTTTAATGTGAGAGCTCATTATATGCTCCATTATCCATGACAAAGCAGGGAATTTTGTTCTTTTGTCCTCAGTCCATTATATGATGACAGAATGTGAATTATTTCTATATCCTGCAGTCAGACAGGTACAGACATTTGTGACTAGGGTTGCCACCTTTCTAATTGCTGGTAACCAGACCCCCAAGGCTCCACCCCCTGCCCCACCCTTTCCCCTAAGGACTCACCCCCTTTTTCACCTCTTCCCCTGCGGTCCCACTCCTGTCACTTGCTCCTCTCCCCCTT
The DNA here is from genome assembly GCF_965140235.1 of Caretta caretta. Lineage (NCBI taxonomy): Eukaryota > Metazoa > Chordata > Testudines > Cheloniidae > Caretta > Caretta caretta. The sequence goes on along the minus strand of NC_134207.1, from coordinate 85,537,141 downwards.
CCCTCGCTGGATTGTCTCCACCACCCTCTGCCCCCCCACCCCCACCCAGCCTCCCTCTGCTCTGGGGATGTCACAGGAGCTGCTGCAGCCTGCAGGCAGGAGTCAGCCCTGGCTGAGCAGGTAAGAGTTGGCACCTGGCACCTACCCTCACCTCATGGTAACCGGACTTTTGGTATCAGTACATCTGACAGGACACAGCCAGATCCCCTTTTTTATCAGACTTTTCAGTCGAAACTGGACACCTGGCAACCCTAAATGGCACCCAGACACAGAAGCCAAAAACCAAATTGGGTAAAACCTGGATGGGTGACAACCCTATTTGTGACTGTATTTTGAAAACACATCCTGATCATTATATGCTTTTGGATGCCTTTTATCATCTAAATATCTCTTTCCTGCACACATTGTTCTTCATATTCTAGTTTACAATCCTATCATAAACTCATCTCCTGATGGTTTAACAACTGGATTCAACAACATAGGCACGGAATAGTTCAGATACAAAAAGTGAGAATGTTGGACATCTGTGGTATACGATCACCTCCCAAAACTTTAAAGTGTACATTTTAAAGATCAGAAGAGAGGAGGCATGAAGAATTTCTCTTTTCTATGGTCCAGTCAGGAGGGTCTGGTCCTTGCTTATATGCATACAAATAAGTATTTATATTTGGGGTGTTATTGTGGGAAGCCTAGACTGTAGAACTGGGTTTTGCATTTCACTCCAGTGACGACTCTGTGGTTTTTGGTTTTCCTGATGTCTTGTGGGAATGAGTTCCAGATTTGTTGACCAGTCATTGAGAAAGCTCTGGCTATGGACTCTGACTGGTAAAACCTAATTTCATAATACAAAAGAGCCCATTTTTTGTGTCAGCCAGCTGCAAATTGAGGAACAGTACTTAAACTAATTAGCATAAATCAGAGTTTCACCCTGAATCCCTGAACAACAGCTATAAACTAAATACACAAATGATACTTCATTTAAGCTACATTTCTATTTATTTAGAATGGCTGGAAAAAAATCTCCACACAGATTTCCCTATGGTGGAGAACTGAGGCAAAGTGATGTTTACGACTGTAGAAAGGAGCAAAGAGCAAAAGAAAACATAAAGAGGAAAATGTTCATGAAGAAACTGGTTCTTTTCAGGTTCTTACACAGCTGAGAAGAATTAAGAGAACAAGGAATGTGGGAGGCTGTTTGGAATAGAGATACATAAAGGAGTGGAAGAGAGACATCAACAGAAATACTTCCTTAGGGTGACTTTTTCCTTTGGTTTCAATTATGTCTGTCTTGTCCCCTTTACTCATTCTTCCTCTTGCACCTTTCACATGCCATTCTTTTCCCTCTAGTCCCTCTTCTCCCTTCTTTATCCTCTTTCCTTCTTCCTTTCCCCCATCTCCTATCTTCTCCACTGATTCCCCAGTATGTCTCTATTCACACAATTACTCCACTTGAGTGAAATTCATTTTAAAATCTCCATCTTTAAGGGTTTTTGTATTCAAAATCTATTCATAGCTAGATTATAGATATGAATAAAAGCAGAGTGGGGTAGAACCAGCACAAGGTTAAGATGAGAAAGGGGAAAGTGACAAGGGAGTGGAAAGTTTCAGCCTTTTTCCTGTTGTAAGCATACCAGTGTTTGAAAATCCTGAGTGTGAGGATCCTATTAAGACTTATGGTTTTCTCATTACTTCAAATGTTTTATTGGGGAAAATGCTGGGTGATGAATTCAAGAAGAATGTTGATTCTCCTCTTACCAGGCAATCTGGAACACTGCCCCCTTCTCTCTCTGTTCCATTGTGGACAAATATTTAATAAGTCACTAGGCCAGTGAGAATCACTCTATGGCCCAGTGTTAGGGTACCCACCTGAGAGACAGAGTACCCTGGGTCTCTAGTCCAACTGCTCCAGCCATTCTTTCATTATTTATTCACAATGCAACAACTTCAACAGGACAGACTGAGGGAGCCCCTTATCAGTATATGCTATAACCTCCCCCATCCAAATCCTTTCTTACCCTCTAGCAGAGGTAGGGGGAATTGAACCTGGGTTTCCAAGAGTCCAGGTATGTGCACTAACCACTGGACCAACAGTTAAAGTAGGTACTCTCAACCCCTTTTTTGTGTTGTGTGAGGCAGGTTCCTAACTTATTCCCTCATGAAACATCTCTAGGAGCCTATGCTGTCTGACTAGAGACAGCAGGTTCCCATTCGTAGATTGCTAAACAGAACTAGATGCTTCCCTGCAGCCTGGATTTAGGCATTTATAGCTGACAGAGGGATGGGATTAGCACACATCCCTGTTGTCAGCATCTCACAACTGCTAGCTTAGGTGGCTCCTTGCCTAGCGTGCTGGCTTTTGTAGATGGCTGTCTGAGACCTATCTCTTCCCATCCATTGTATAGGGAGCCTAGGCACCAAAGTCAGCTTTGTGGATCACAGTTTCCTGTGATTATTTAGGCAACATGATGCTCAGTCTTGCAATGCCTAAGTCCCTTCACAGATCCCACCTAGTGTTTTGAAATGGATTTCCCTATGATCAGGAACCTCTTTTCTGGAGCTGTTTGATAGCGTGCCAGGAAAAGGTTAATGAGTGGCTGTGGACTCAATCAGCCCCACTCTGCTACGCCTACCGTAGGGCTCAGGCTTGTTGGGAAGGGACATAAGGGAGAGGTGTGGATCACAGCTCAGCGAGGGACTGACTGGGAAGGAGAGCAGACCTTCAGCTCTCACTCTGTGGGAGAGGCCTAGCTGGGGCGGGAAATGGCAGAAAAGAAGACTGCCTGCCAGAGCCTCCCTCAGCCCTGGTCTACACTAGGACTTTAAGTCGAATTTAGCAGCATTAAATCGATGTAAACCTGCACCCGTCCATATGATGAAGCCCTTTATTTCGACTTAAAGGGCTCTTAAAATCGATTTCCTTACTCCACCCCTGACAAGTGGATTAGCGCTTAAATCGGCCTTGCCGGCTCGAATTTGGGGTACTGTGGACACAATTCGACGGTATTGGCCTCCGGGAGCTATCCCAGAGTGCTCCATTGTGACCGCTCTGGACAGCACTCTCAACTCAGATGCACTGGCCAGGTAGACAGGAAAAGAACCGCGAACTTTTGAATCTCATTTCCTGTTTGGCCAGCGTGGCAAGCTGCAGGTGACCATGCAGAGCTCATCAGCACAGGTGACCATGATGTAGTTCCAGAATCGCAAAAGAGCTCCAGCATGGACCGAACGAGAGGTACGGGATCTGATCGCTGTATGGGGAGAGGAATCCGTGCTATCAGAACTCCGTTCCAGTTTTCGAAATGCCAAAACCTTTGTCAAAATATCCCAGGGCATGAAGGACAGAGGCCATAACAGGGACCCGAAGCAGTGCCTCATGAAACTGAAGGAGCTGAGGCAAGGCTACCAGAAAACCAGAGAGGCGAACGGCCGCTCCGGGTCAGAGCCCCAAACATGCCGCTTCTATGATGAGCTGCGTGCCATTTTAGGGGGTTCAGCCACCACTACCCCAGCCGTGTTGTTTGACTCCTTCAATGGGGATGGAGGCAATACGGAAGCAGGTTTTGGAGACGAAGAAGATAGCTCACAGCAAGCAAGCGGAGAAACTGGTTTTCCCGACAGCCAGGAACTGTTTCTCACCCTGGACCTGGAGCCAGTACCCCCCGAACCCACCCAAGGCTGCCTCCTGGACCCAGCAGGCGGAGAAGGGACCTCCGGTGAGTGTACCTTTTAAAATACTATACATGGTTTAAAAGCAAGCATGTGAAAGGATTACTTTGCCCTGGCATTCGCGGCTCTCCTGGATGTACTCCCAAAGCCTTTGCAAAAGGTTTCTGGGGAGGGCAGCCTTATTGCGTCCTTCATGGTAGGACACTTTACCACTCCAGGCCAGTAACACGTACTCGGGAATCATTGTAGAACAAAGCATTGCAGTGTATGTTTGCTGGCGTTCAAACAACATCCGTTCTTTATCTCTCTGTGTTATCCTCAGGAGAGTGAGATATCATTCATGGTCACCTGGTTGAAATAGGGTGCTTTTCTTCAGGAGACACTCAGAGGAGCCCATTCTGCTGGGCTGTTTGCCTGTGGCTAAACAGAAATGTTCCCCGCTGTTAGCCACAGGGAGGGGGGAAGGTTGAGGGAGTAGCCACACGGTGGGGGGAGGCAAAATGCGACCTTGTAACGAAAGCACATGTGCTATGTATGTAATGTTAACAGCAAGGTTTACCCTGAAAAAGTGTAGCCACTGTTTTATAAAATGTGTCTTTTTAAATACCGCTGTCCCCTTTTTTTTCTCCACCAGCTGCATGTGTTTCAATGATCACAGGATCTTCTCCTTCCCAGAGGCTAGTGAAGCTTAGAAAGAAAAAAAAACGCACTCGCGATGAAATGTTCTCCGAGCTCATGCTGTCCTCCCACACTGACAGAGCACAGACGAATGTGTGGAGGCAAATAATGTCAGAGTGCAGGAAAGCACAAAATGACCGGGAGGAGAGGTGGCGGGCTGAAGAGAGTAAGTGGCGGGCTGAAGGCAGGGCTGAAGCTCAAATGTGGAGGCAGCGTGATGAGAGGAGGCAGGATTCAATGCTGAGGCTGCTGGAGGACCAAACCAGTATGCTCCAGTGTATGGTTGAGCTGCAGCAAAGGCAGCTGGAGCACAGACTGCCACTACAGCCCCTGTGTAACCAACTGCCCTCCTCCCCAAGTTCCATAGCCTCCTCACCCAGACGCCCAAGAACGCGGTGGGGGGGCCACCGGCCAACCAGCCACTCCGCCACAGAGGATTGCCCCCAAAAAAAGAAGGCTGGCATTCAATAAATTTTAAAGTTGTAAACTTTTAAAGTGCTGTGTGGCATTTTCCTTCCCTCCTCCACCACCCCTCCTGGGCTACCTTGGTAGTCATCCCCCTATTTGTGTGATGAATGAATAAAGAATGCATGAATCTGAAGCAACAATGACTTTATTGCCTCTGCAAGCGGTGATTGAAGGGAGGAGGGGAGGGTGGTTAGCTTACAGGGAAGTAGAGTGAACCAAGGGCGGGGGTTTCATCAAGGAGAAACAAACAGAACTTTCACACCGTAGCCTGGCCAGTCATGAAACTGGTTTTCAAAGCTTCTCTGATGCGTACCGCGCCCTCCTGTGCTCTTCTAACCGCCCTGGTGTCTGGCTGTGTGTAACCAGCAGTCAGGCGATTTGCCTCAACCTCCCACCCTGCCATAAATGTCTCCCCCTTACTCTCACAGATATTGTGGAGCACACAGCAAGCAGTAATAATAGTGGGAATATTGGTTTCGCTGAGGTCTAAGCGAGTCAGTAAACTGCGCCAGTGCACCTTTAAATGTCCAAATGCACATTCTTCCACCATTCTGCACTTGCTCAGCCTGTAGTTGATCAGCTCCTGACTACTGTCCAGGCTGCCTGTGTACGGCTTCATGAGCCATGGCATTAAGGGGTAGGCTGGGTCCCCAAGGATACATATAAGCATTTCAACATCCCCAACAGTTATTTTCTGGTCTGGGAATAAAGTCCCTTCCTGCAGCTTTTGAAACAGACCAGAGTTCCTGAAGATGCGAGCATCATGTACCTTTCCCGGCCATCCCACATTGATGCTGGTGAAACGTCCCTTGTGATCCACCAGAGCTTGCAGCACTATTGAAAAGTACCCCTTGCGGTTTATGTACTCGGCGGCTTGGTGCTCCGGTGCCAAGATAGGGATATGGGTTCCGTCTATAGCCCCACCACAGTTAGGGAATCCCATTGCAGCAAAGCCATCCACTATGACCTGCACATTTCCCAGGGTCACTACCCTTGATATCAGCAGATCTTTGATTGCGTGGGCTACTTGCATCACAGCAGCCCCAACAGTAGATTTGCCCACTCCAAATTGATTCCCAACTGACCGGTAGCTGTCTGGCATTGCAAGCTTCCACAGGGCTATCGCCACTCGCTTCTCAACTGTGAGGGCTGCTCTCATCTTGGTATTCATGCGCCTCAGGGCAGGGGAAAGCAAGTCACAAAATTCCATGAAAGTGCCCTTACGCATGCGGAAGTTTCGCAGCCACTGGGAATCGTCCCAGACCTGCAACACTATGCGGTCCCACCAGTCTGTGCTTGTTTCCCGAGCCCAGAATTGGCGTTCCACAGCATGAACCTGCCCCATTAGCACCATGATGCATGCATTGGCAGGGCCCATGCTTTCAGAGAAATCTGTGTCCATGTCCTGATCACTCACGTGACCGCGCTGACGTCGCCTCCTCACCCAGTATCGCTTTGCCAGATTCTGGTACTGCATATACTGCTGGATAATGCGTGTGGTGTTTAATGTGCTCCTAATTGCCAAAGTGAGGTGAGCGGCCTCCATGCTTGCCTTGGTATGGCGTCCGCACAGAAAAAAGGCGTGAAACGATTGTCTGCCGTTGCTCTGACGGAGGGAGGGGCGACTGATGACACGGCTTACAGGGTTGGCTTCAGGGAGCTAAAATCAACAAAGGGGGTGGCTTTACATCAAGGAGTATTTCAGGCAGGACTTCACGGAGGGTTCCAATAAGAAATGGTGCACCTAAGTTATTGTTCTTATTGGAACAAGGAGGTTAGTCTGGCCTCTGATTGATACATGGCTAGATTTACCTCACTGCACCTTCTCTGTGAGTGACTGCAGTGTGACCTAGCGGAATGAGTCCCCTAGACAGGGGAGGAGGCAAATGAGTACAAAACAAATCTGGTCTATTTCTTGTTTTGATCCACTCCATCTATCTTTTACATCTTTGGCTGGCAGCAGACGGTGCAGAAGGACTGCATGCCATCCACATCTCATGGCTGCTCAGCAGAAGATGGTGCAGTAGGACTGCTAGCCATCCTCATCTCTTGCCTGCCCGGCAGAAGATGATGCAATAGGACTGCTAGCAATCCGTATCGCCTGCCTGCTCACCATAAGACAGTTCAATAGGACTGACTGCAGGACTAAAGAGAATGACCTGGTCAAGTCACTCCAAATTTAGTCCCTGCGCCCATGTCTGCCCAGGCGCTCCCAGCCGACGTGGCCAGGAGCACCTCGGACATGATGATGACGGCTACCAGTCGTACTGCACCGTCTGCTGCCACAAGGCAATGGGTTTCTGCTACTGTGTAGCAATGCCGTACTGCGTCTGCCAGCACCCAGGAGACATACGGTGACGGTTACCTGAGCGGGCTCCATGCTTGCCGTGGTATGGCGTCTGCACAGGTAACTCAGGAAAAAAGGCACGAAACTCAGGAAAAAAGCCCTTGCTTTCACGGAGGGAGGGAGGGAAGGGGGGCCTGACGATATGTACCCAGAACCACCTGCGACAATGTTTTAGCCCCATCAGACATTGGGATCTCAACCCAGAATTCCAATGGGCAGCAGAGACTGCGGGAACTGTGGGATAGCTATCCACAGTGCAACGCTCCGGAAGTCGACTCTAGCCTCGGTACTGTGGAAGCACTCCGCCGCGTTAATGCACTTAATGCACTTAGAGCATTTTCTGTGGGGACACACACACTCAAATATATAAAACCGATTTCTAAAAAACCGACTTCTATAAATTCGACCTTATTCCGTTGTGTAGACATACCCTCAGAGAAGATAGATCTGATGTGGGACTATTGTCTGTTTGATTTGCTACTGATGACTTGCCTGAAGAGGGCAACAGCCAAATAAAAACCTTTTGTTTCTTTAGGCCTGACTGAAGTTTTGGTAGTGGTTTGTTCAGAATGCGGGAGTGATCTGTGTCACAGGCTGAAATAGAAGGACTGAATTATCAGTTAAAGTGACACAGTACCTGCTGGTAAAGATTTTTCTGCCATCTGAGCAGTCAGCCAGTTGCTGGATTTGGTTCGATATTATAATAGGCTCTAGCTTAAGATTTCATTTTGAGAACATAAAGAAGAAGGGTTTATTTTCTGGAGTGGGGAAGAGGCAGTTAAACCTTTCTGGTGCCAGAAAGGAGATTCCTCTTAACTGGAAAAGCTTCTTCTGTTGTGTGCAGCAAAGATAATATCATGGATCGAGGAAAAAAAATATTTTTATGGGGACAAACACTAACATGCTTATCTTGCCCTTATCCAAAGTTGAATTAAGACATCAAATAAGGAACATAACAAAGAGTAATGGAGGGGAAACCTGACTTAATTTAGGATGAATGTATTTAACATCTTTAAATCTTAGTTCCCAGATACCGTATGTTCAGGAAAGATATTATTAAAATATAGCTGTGTCATAGTTGTCCTGACATTCTATTCAAATGGGTGGTTCTTTAGAAAACTGCAGCAGCTGAAACGGGCATATTTATGCAGCAGTGAAGGAATGAACATTAACCCTACTGACTTGAGTGAGAATTGCAAGTATGTATCTGGGGGGCAGACTCTGACCCATAAAGTTTTGAAACACTGACTCAGTTGCTGATGTGAAAAAGCAACATTATCAAGAAGAATTGAAATTTGACCTATAACTTTAAAATGTATATATATTTGCATAGCCTATGCAATTCTGTGTATGTTTTCTAAATAAATACTTAAAAGAATTCTGCAATCAAAAACCAGTGTGTGTGCATGATGAAGGGAACAGATTTCAGTTCTGTGTCCAAATGTTTTTTTAATAACAACGAGAAACACACAATTCACAAATAATTAAAATATGTTGACATATATTTCTAGGCCATATGTTGAAAGAGATGCAGAGGTCAAACCACATTCCCTTAGCTGTCTGAGACACCTGCATGTACAAAAGATATGCAAGAAGCCTAAGGCTGAGATTCAGAGAGCATGTGCCTCCCCACCATAGCAAGGCTTTCCCTACTCATAGATCACTGTGCTATCTTATCATTTTCTAGCAATGACTGCTGTCTTGTGTTGAATATTATGCAAAATACCCAATTTTGTGATGTCACACAAATGTGAAAACCCAGGTAAATATCAAAATAGCCCTCCACCTTAATGGAATGAAATCCATTCTTTACAATAATCTGATCATTTGTTGGTTTAAAAAATCTACATTAACATAAAGAGGCAGCATGGTCTCGTTTATAGAACATTGGACTGGGACTCAGGAGACCTGGGCTGTATTTCCACTTCTGTCACTGACCTACTGTGTCAACTTGGGTAAGTCATTTCACCTCTCTCTGCCTGTTTCCCCTTTCCCCTGTCTTGTCTAAACTGAAAGCTATTTGGGGCAGGCACTGTCTCTTATTATGTGTATGTACAGTGCCTAGCAAAATGGGGCTCCAGTCTCAGTTGGGGCCTGTGGGCACTACCATAATACAAATAACTAACCAGTTTTACTGAACTCTAAACCCGTGGTGTGAAACATCCAGCTCACTTGAGGTTGCTTGACAAGTTCAGATTCTATAGAATCTAAGTTTTCATTGAAAAAATTCAAGCCCCTCATGGCTGCAAAGATAACTTTCACAGTATGAAACAAGTGTACACAGTCTGAATGAACAGCTCTGAGAAGTGTGGACTCTACCATTCCCTACTTTTCATCTCATTGGGTGTTAATAAAGCATAACAAAAGATGACTCTAAAAATGTAAGCATTAAAACATTTTATTGCCTGTAACAGATAGGGATGAGGAAATGGGTGGAAGTGAAATCTATGACACAGAAAAAGTGTGTCACACAGGAATGTCGGTAAGAAAATGAACTTTATTTGCTGGACCCAGTACTGTCAACTGAGTCAAGGTTGCAGAAGATACAAGATAGTGGGGTCAGTATCCTCTGATTCCAGTGGCTACTTTTACAAATAGGAAGGGGAATTAGGGGCTGCTGCAGGCAGGGAAATACCAGGTGGAGAAAGGAGGTGGAGGGGAGATAAGAGAAAGAAAGAGGAAAAGGGGGATGGAGAAGAATGAGAAACTACGGGCAGAAATAGTGGTGGTGCTGAAGGAGAGCATATTTTTCCAGAATGACCAGGAAGGCAGCAAGGCCCATCACTAATGATATAACTAAAAGTTTAAATAATTACACAAAGGCCACAGCTGGCAGCCTACCCACTGCCCTTGCGCAAACTCCCCACCACCTGTGAGAGAACTAATGTGGGAGCTACGTTCCTGCTAAAATCAAATACAGCCCCCTACAATAACTGTTACTACAAGCACAGAGGAGGGAGCGTCGTTACCCGTCTCTCTGTCCGTCCACGCCCCGCCCCGCCCACTCCCCCTGAGCGTTGGTTTGCAGAAGTACGGCAATGGACAGAGACACCTTTTTTGTCCAGAGAGAGGACCTGCAGCAGTCATGGTAATGCAATGGCAGACACCCACCTTTGCAGCAGTAATGCATTGCCATGATGGACATACTTCTGCAGAGTATCGAACACCCCCCCCCACCCCGGGATAAGCAGCGATGCACTGGGAGACACACACGTTGACAGCCGTAATGCATGGAGACAGACATCACTTTGCAGCGGCAGCGGCTCGCCCACAGCCCATGGAGACAGAGGGCAGCGGTTCCGCAGGGCGGCTCTGGGACACGCGCACACTCACGTTTACAGCCCCTCCCCCCGGCTGCTGTCGCTAATTGGCCCGCGTTCCTGCCGCCCGCACGTCGCAGAGGCGGCGAAGCTCCGTTCCGGGCGCGCGCGCCCCAGTGGAGAGCAGCAGAGCAGATACGCCAGGGAGCGGGGTCACGTGGGGCGAGGCGGCGGCGGCGGCTCTGCTGAGTGGAACTGGCTGGGCTCGGGGACCCGGAATCCCCCTTCCCCCGCTTCAGTGCGCGCGCGCGTGCCTGCTTCACGGGCTCCCGGGGCAACCGCCGCTCCGTTCCGCTCGGCCCCCACCGCTGCTCCTCGGCGCCGCCCGCGCCCCGCCGCGGCAGGAGGTAAGCGGAGGCACGGGCTTTGCCGGGAGGTTTGCTCCGGTGCCCGGCTGGGGGGGTCCTCCCGCCCGCAACCCCCAACTAGCCCGGGGAGGGGCTGGAGGCGGCCGAAGGTCCCACCCCCGCGGTGCCCCGGCCGCTGCGGGGACAGGACCGGCTGCCACCTCATCGGGGTGGTGCCGCCGCCCCGGGCGAGCCAAGGGGGCTGCCGGCCTGAGCGCTGCCGTGGCGAGGGTCGGAGCCGCCCGGGCTCCCAATCGGCCTCGGCGGGCGAGCCGGCCCGGGCTGCCGTACGGGCGCGAGGGGAGCGTGGCGGGGTCGGGGGCGGGTCTGTCTGGGCGAGACCCCCCGGGAAACTGAGGCCGGTCGAGTTAAAGCTGCTGGCGTGTGATAGGGGCCCCGCACCCCGACGCTGCGGGGGAAGGACCTGGCGCCTGGCACGGCTCCGCGTGGAGCCCGCTGGGATCCTGGCCTAAACATGCCAGATAGCGGAACGTTAATTGGAAGAAATGCTTACCGAAAACACCTGCCAGCCCCTGCCCTTGGTACCTGTGCGCCTCTTAGGCGGAAGTTGTTGAACTTGTTTAGCTGCGGGGCATTTTTGCCTTGGGTTTCCTGGTGATGTCTGTTGTGTAGCAGAGGATGAAGTTATGAATCACTTGGCCCGCACTGGCTGAGTCTGCGTTTTGAGTGGCTGCTAGTGACCTGCTTTCTCTGAGTTGTTTTATGTAGACTTCTGCAGTTTTCGTCTTAAGCAACCTTGGAATACCCTTTGAGAGCTTTGATGCCTCTGAGCAGGGCTGGGTGACAGGGTGTTTGAAACCCGTGCACTTGGTACATCAGGACACGATGGTAAAAATGCCCACATCTTGTCTATGCATCAGTTCCATAATGGCTAATGAAGCTACACAGGAGGTGATCATAGAATCATAGAATATCAGGGTTGGAAGGGACCCCAGAAGGTCATCTAGTCCAACCCCCTGCTCGAAGCAGGACCAATTCCCAGTTAAATCATCCCAGCCAGGGCTTTGTCAAGCCTGACCTTAAAAACTTCTAAGGAAGGAGATTCTACCACCTCCCTAGGTAATGCATTCCAGTGTTTCACCACCCTCTTAGTGAAAAAGTTTTTCCTAATATCCAGTCTAAACCTCCCCCACTGCAACTTGAGACCATTACTCCTCGTTCTGTCATCTGCTACCATTGAGAACAGTCTAGAGCCATCCTCTTTGGAACCCCCTTTCAGGTAGTTGAAAGCAGCTATCAAATCCCCCCTCATTCTTCTCTTCTGCAGGCTAAACAATCCCAGCTCCCTCAGCCTCTCCTCATAAGTCATGTGTTCCAGACCCCTAATCATTTTTGTTGCCCTTCGCTGGACCCTCTCCAATTTATCCACATCCTTCTTGTAGTGTGGGGCCCAAAACTGGACACAGTACTCCAGATGAGGCCTCACCAATGTCGAATAGAGGGGAACGATCACGTCCCTCGATCTGCTGGCTATGCCCCTACTTATACATCCCAAAATGCCATTGGCCTTCTTGGCAACAAGGGCACACTGCTGACTCATATCCAGCTTCTCGCCCACTGTCACCCCTAGGTCCTTTGTGTACATCTGATGATTTCTAAGTATTACACACTCTTATAGGATTTAGTTGTCAGGGCTGGTCTTAGGTGGTGTTTTGTCAATCACGGCAGAAAACGTTGCAGTCCTCCCCAAACATCAGTATTCCTGTTCCTCCCTCCCCCACACTGAAAAAAAGCCTGATTTAGCAGAACCCTGAGATATTAACTAGGCACTGCTGTAAGTAGCCATGCCCCATGGTGTTGTGTGTTGCCAAGTTGGGTTTCTTTCTGGGGAGAAGGAGGATTGCATTAAGTAGTTTCTTAACAATATGATGATGCGTGCAGTGTCTTTTTGAGTGTTAACTAGTTAGTGTTTGTGAAATGCATCGAATGTGAAAAGTGGTGTATCCATAATTGCTTGTGATGGTTTTTTCCTAATGAGTAGAGGGACTGTTCTGTCTCTCATTGGTCTCTGTACACCCTTGCATCTCAGATAAAGATCCATTACACTTCTCAAAGATCCTCCAACAAAACCAGGGAAGACCAGATTTGATAAACCTGATTTTGAAGGTAAAAATAAGTAGTGTAAAAAAAATCCATAATGTTTTTACTGCTTTATACACCATAAAGGAGCAAAAAGAGCATAAACCCAATCAAAAATAAAGCCCCATGTAGGTCACCTTTAAATGATGTCTAAAGCTTTTCAAGGGCTGTGTAAAGGTGGGGCAGTTTTAATGTGCATTTAAAGAGGCTTTAGTTCTTGCCATTAATCCAAAGGTTCTTGAACTGTGGTCTGTGGAGCACTTGCTTGTGGTTGATGGAGATGAGATTGGTTGCAGTGTTGCTGCTCCTTGTTTCTAACTTCTGAATAGCATGAAGACAGATGAAAATATTTGCCTGGTGCTACTTTTCCATGAAAACAATTTTTGTAATTGCTACAGGTATGTTATGTGATTGTACTGATCACCTTCCTTCCTATCTACTGATGTGAATAGGAGAGGAGGTGATCCATGAACACTCTGCTATGGTGTGGGTAACATTCTAAAAAGAATTTTAGAACCCCCTAAGCAAAACAAAGGAAAAGAGATGTCTATAAATGAACATAGTTACTGAGGCTGTCAGGCTGCTGCTTGAATTAATGACTACATCATCAATGCATCTTCTTGGGTTTTACTTTCAGAATACAGCAAAAATAAACCTAAAAGGAGTGGTAAGCAGCAGTAACAACTAATATAATTTTTATCTGCTAGTATCTGAGTGCTTTGTTTTAAATATATCATCATTTAAGTTTGATTCATCTGAAGAAGTGGTGTTTTACCCGTGAAAGCTTATGCCCAAATAAATCTTAGTCTTTAAGGTGCCACCACGCTCCTTGTTCTTTGTTTTGTGAACTTTGCACCACATTTTTGAATATGGAACATTTGATTGTATGTCTACTTGTGTACACAACCCTCCCTTTTTTACATGCAAATCTTGTAATGCCTGTATATAGCAGGCATTTGTCTGCCACAGTATTCAAAACAGCTGTTTGTTTGTGTAATGGGTATTTATGGTATACGGTGGGCATGCACACTTTTGCTCATCTCTGAAATTTTGGCCTTGTGGATTTAAGAAATCTCCATTTAAAATGGGCAACTATAACGCTTAAAATGTGGATTATTTTTTAAAAAGTGGGTGTGACGGGTTCCCCCTGGGGTGCCACCTGGAACTGGGGTACCACTGAGCCACCAGCCTGGGCTCCCTTTACACTGTACTGCAGTGACCAGCCTGCCAAGCCCTTTGCCATGCTCCAGCACACATACAGGTAGGGACACACCCATCTGCAGTACATACAAACTGCTGAGATTAGCTCTGAATGGGGAAGCTACAGCTAAGGAACTGCCCAGCTGCTCAAGTGCATCCCTCCCTCGCCTCCCCAGAATTATACTGTCTTGCACTGCACAGAGATCTGTACAGCATAAGCTCATGAAATTTGTGGAGAGGATATATACAACAGCTTTTTGCCCCAAGTTGTAACTCCCACACACTGGTTTGTGATAAAGCAGAAGCAAATTTATTAACTACAAAAGATAGATTTTTAAGTGATTATAAGGGATAGCAAACAGATCAAAGCAGGTTACCTAGCAAATAAACAAAAATGCAATCTAAGCTTAACATACTAAAGAGATTAGATATGAGTAGCAAATTCTCACCCTAAATAATGATATAAGCAGGCTTCAGAGATTCTTAAGGGGCTAGCTGCCCTCGCTTGCAGCTTAAAAACCCCCAGATATTCCTTTCACAGGCTAGAAATCGCTCTAGCCTGGGCCCAGCACTTGGTCCCAGTTCAGTCCTTGTTTCTCAGGTGTTGCCAAGAGTCTCCTTTCGGTGGGGAGTCAGCGAAGAACTGTGATGATGTCATTCCCCTCCTTTAAATAGCTTTTGCATATGGTGGGAACCCTTTGTCTCCAAGCTTGGTTCCCACGCCTTTCAGTGGAAAACCACTGGTATTCTAAGATAGAGTCCAGTAGCAATCACATGGGCAAGTCACATGCCCATGAATGCTTCGCTTAGTCACAGCAGAGGCCATTACCCATACTTTAGTTGGAAAGTGTACAAGAAAGCCCATTAGATGTAGCCATGGTCCATTGTGAGTTAAGTGTCCCCCGATGGACCATCCAACTTGAATGGGCCCTTCCCAGCCAGTCATTTTTTAGGGTATATTTACACTGGCAAGTTTTTGCGCCAAAAGTTATACCGCTTTTATTAAAGCGTGTTAATTAAAAGCACTGTTGCGTGTCCACACTCTCTTCCGCTGGTGCCATAGTGTGTCCACACTTGCAGCGCTTCCATCGCCAGTGAGAGCAGTGCACTGTGGGTAGCCATCCCACATTGCAGCTCTCCCTGTTCTATCTCCTCCTTCTACTGGTAGGTCTTGTGGGAAGGCAGAGGGGATTGCGGCACATCATGGTTCTGGGCTCAATGCCCCGTGACGCACTGCTTTCCGTCCCATCATTCAGTGTGATTCAGTCTTCAGTTAACAGCATTTTTCAGTGTCCCTTAGTGCTTTCCCCGCCACATCTATCTGCAGAAGTGGACCCCACACTACTCTCCACTGCTCTGCTAGCTCTCACGAGCACATCGCAAGCGGCAGTTGAGTTTTTTCTTGAACTTACAAAGGCAACAGCAGTCACAGTTGCCTGATATGGTGTCCAGCATGCACAGCAGCAATATTAGATTGCTTTTGGCATTCACAGAGGAGCTGAATGCAGTGGAACGTCGCTTTTGGGAAACTAGCACAGAGTGGTGGGATCACATAGTTATGCAAGTCTGGGGTGACGAGCAGTGGCTGCAGAACTTTCGGATACGAAAGCCACCTTCATGGAACTGTGTATGATCTCGCCCCAGCCCTGCGGCACAAGGACTTCTGAATGAGAGCTGTTCTCTTGGTGGAGAAGCGTGTGGCGATCGCAGTGTGGAAGCTACCGGTCGGTCACGAACCAGTTTGGAGTGGGGAAGTCAACCACTGGTACTGTGTTAACGCAAGTGTGCAAGGCCGTTAATTTGCATTCTGCTGCGAAAGACCGTGACTCTTGGCAACATGCGTGACATTGTGGTTGGCTTTGCCGACATGGGTTTCCCTAACTGCAATCGGGCGATAGATGGAACATACATTCTGGACCACCTTGTGACTGAGTACATCAATTGGAAGGGGTACTTTTCTATGGTTTTGCAGGTGCTTGTGGATCACTATGGGCAATTCACTGACATTAATATGGGGTGGTCTGGAAAGTGCACGACGCACGTATCTTTAGGAACACTGGTCTGTACAGAAAGCTGCAAGCAGACACTTTCTTTCCATAGGGGAAGTAGAAATGCCCATATTGATCTTGGGAAACCCGGCATACCCATTAATGCCATGGCTCATGAAGCCATACATGGGAAACCTAGATAGCAGTAAGGAGTGGTTCAACAACAGGCTGAGTAGGTGCAGAATGATCGTTGAATGTGCGTTTGACTGCTTAAAGGCGCGCTGTCAATGCCTATATGGTAGGCTAGATCTGAGTGAGGAAAATATTCCAATGGTTATAGCCGCGTGTTGTACGCTGCATAATATTTGTGAAGGGAAGGGCAAACAGTTTTCTCAGGGGTGGACTGCTGATGCAGAATGCCTGGCTGCTGATTTTGAGCAGCCAGATACCGGGGCAGTTAGAGGGGCGCAGCGTGGGACGGTAAGAATCAGGGATGCCTTGAGACAACAGTTCCAACAAGAAAACCAGCAATGGTTGTTGCTATGCTTGGGACTGTAATGATTACTTAAATCTGGTAGCCTATGAAGCAACTACGATTGTTAAGGCCTAGGATTCAATGTAAGGGACCAATAAAGTGCTGATTTGCATGGTGCTATGAGGTATCATCCCTTGTGGGAAAATAAAGAAGGAGAATGTATTAATAAAAACACTGCTTTTATTGACAGACAAACCACACAGGCACACACAGCCATCCATACAGTTGCGGGGGGGGGAGGAATGGGAGGGGGGTGATTTTCATAGTTGAGTATAGGTCCAGCTTTCATTGAACAGCTGTCTACAGGGGTGGAGTGTAGAGGAAAGCACGAAGTGTCAGAAGGTGGAAAGAAATGTGCAGGGGAGAGTCTGGAGAAGGGGTGGCCAACCTGTGGCTCCGGAGCCACATGTGGCTCTTCAGAGGTTAATATGCAGCTCCTTGCATAGGTGCTGACTCTGAGGCTGGAGCTGCAATGCTAACTTTCCAATGTGCTGTGGGGTGCCCCCTGCTCTGCCCCAGGTCCTGCCACTACTCCATCCCTTCTCCCAAGGCCCCTACCCCTTCGCCTGAGCTTGCCATGCCCTCGCTCCTCCCCCCTCCCCATCAGAGCCTCCTGTGCGCTGCAGAACAGCTGATTGTGGCGGACAGAAGGTGTGGGTAGGGAGGAAGAGGCCCTGATTGGCGGGGCTGCCGGTTGGTGGGAGGCACTGGGGGCTAGAAGGGGGTAGTGGATGGGGGGCTGCTGACATTACTGTGGCTCTTTGGCAATGTTTATTGGTAAATTCTGGCTCCTTCTCAGGCTCAGTTTGTCCACCCCTGTTCTGGAGCATGTCGGTTAGATGCTCCAAAGCTTTAATCAGCCTCTCTGTGGCATCCCTGTTGTAAGAATCCTTCTCTTCTCTTTCTGCTTTTCACTTTCACTCCACTTCTTGCGTTCAGTGTTTTCAGCTTCTGACTGCTGCAGCACGATCTGGAACATATCTTCCTTGGTCCTTCTTGGTCGGTTTCTTATCTTGCGCAGACACTCTGCTGTTGTAGGGCGGTTGTTTCTCAAGGTGAAATCTGGAAACACATGGTTCACAGTAAACAGAAGAGCTATTGTCAGCTACACACAGAGCATTGAAACAACAGTAACATTAACACGATGCTGGTAACATACCTGTCACTTTCTCAGTGGCCCTACGCAAGTACACATGAGGCAGAAGACCCCAAGTATGGTGAGTGAAACCCAGGGCAGGGACATTTTTTTTTTTTTTTATTGCACTGAAGCAATCTGAAAAGGTTGCAGGTCACTTAAAGGGGGGCAACGCTCTAAACTGGACCACTGTTTCCAGAGGGGGTGGTTGGTATGGAAGATATTTCACTCCTGAGGGGAAGCAAGGGTGCATTTACTACACGCTTGCGGCTTCCGCCCCAGTACCTATGTCGCTCGCCTGTGTGCAGCTTTGGTCCCTGCCCAAGTGATTGCAGAGTGGTGTGGGAAAGTCACTCTTTATGCGGGAAGGAACAAGGCAGCTTTGCCAAGGAACCTCCGGCAGAGGATTGCGGAGTACCTCAAGGAAAATTTCCTAGAGATCTCTGTGGAGGATTCCCATAACTCTTTGTTCCACCATACTGACCCTAGAATATTACTTGAAATTGCATACTCACCAAAGGTTCCTTCACTGGCATCATGTTTGGCCACAGTGCTGCTCTGCAACTGGATGCCCTACTCCAGGGTTACAAACAGCTCCTGGCTCTTCGGCTCGCCTGTCTCCTATTCTCTTCCTCCTTTTCCTCGTCCAAAACCACCTCCTTAGTGTTGCCTGTACTAGCTTGGGTTTCCGATTCCTCAGAGGTTTCCACACTGCTCTTGGGGGTTGTGAGAATCCATGCAGATCCTCGTAAGAGAGGCATGTCTGCAGTGCTGTACCAGCACGACTGTTCGCCTCCCTTACCTTCTGGTATGCCTGCTGCAGGTCCTTGATTTTCACACGGCACTGCTGCGTGTCCCTGATGTAGCCCTTCTCCCCCATGACCTGCGTGATCTGCTTGTAGACATCTGCGTTTCTGTGACTGGATCAGAGATGTGCCTACGCAGCCCCTTCTCCCCACAGACCAAGAAGATCCACCACCTCCTATGTGCTCCAGGCTGGACCGTGTTTGGAGTGTGGAGCTGCCATGGTCAGCTGTGGAGGCGAGCTCTCCACGCCATGCAAACAGGAAATGGAAATTCAAAGGTTCCCGGTCCTTTGACGGGGAGGGACGGTTTCCTATGTACCTGACTTCTGTGAAGCAGAGTTGACAACATTTACCAGAGCATTGTGAGACACCTCCTGGAGGCCAGTTAGGTAATGCAGTATCTACTCTGCCTCTTTGTTGACCTAGCAACATCAAATTAAGCACTACGCCTCTCACGGAAATGGAGTAATTAAGTCGATGTAGTGGGTGAGTTATGTCAGTGAAAGAGGCCTGGTTGTGTAGACACATTCATTATTAGGTCAGTGTAAGGCCTCTTAACTACACTACCTAACTGCGTAATGTAGATCTGCCTAACACTCCTAACCCATTTGGCTGAGGAAGTGAGACTGAACTCAAAAGTTAAACTCAAATCTCCTGAATTAACATACAGAATATTGTAATTGGGCCATTCCATAGGTTAAAAATATTCTGAGTAATAACATTGAGGCCCCATTCTGTAAACAGCAAAATTCTGCATTGATGTACTCTGTACAGCTCCATTGGCTGAGAAGTCAGTGAAGTCTCAGGGTATATGCAAGTATGGAATGTAAGAATCTCAAAAAGAAATCCTGATTTTGGGTTGGTGGCATGGTCACTGTGCTGTTTTTTTGAGAAAATAATGGAAAGGAAGCAATGGAGGAGCATTCCTGCGAAGGAGGAAATGTTTCAGTATTGTGCATTGGAACTGAAATACAGGTTTATTTCATCTTGATGAAATATACAGCAAAGATGGAACGCTCTAGATCTTGTTAATCAAATGGAGGACAAATTGGAATTTGACTCGTGATATATACTGAAGTGGAGTTACCATCTTCAAGCAATTTTTATAAAACTTGATACTGTTATAATTTTTTTGTACTCTTGTTCTACTACCGATACATTATTCCTTTGATTTATTTCCTCTGATTCCCTGGTTGAAAAGTCTGTGTGTTATCAGGGTCAGGGAACTCTGAGGCTGCATTGAATTACAATAATGTCAGGCATAGATGATCTATAAATGCACAGTATAGAAAACACTACCGCATGCTGGGGATTAACAGACTTATCCTTTTTACAAACAGTAGTTTTGTGACTGTCGATAGAAGTTCAATCAGCAATACCAATATTTTATACTGAGAAACAAATCTATTCTCCTCTTCCCTCCTCACCTTCCCAGAGCAAATTCTGGAATCTTGATTTTTTTTTTTCTTAAATCCCATTCATAATAAAGACTGTTTTATATGCAAATTGAATGCATTAATAGATTCCTACTGTGATGCATGTGCTTAACTTAAATCAATGTTAAGGGACATTAAGTGCATCAAGGAGAAAGTGTGTGTGTGTGTGTGTGAGAGAGAGAGAGCAAGCGAGCGAAAGTGTAAAATCATTTAACATTGAAGTGTGAAAGTAGGTTAAGGAAAGTTTCCAGTTGTCATTTTGTGGCAATCAAATTGCATATTTTCACCTTTTTGGTAAAGACTTTATGGGACTCTGTTTGAATTCTGTATGCTTGTATCTGATAGTTATAATAATGGTATAATGTGTGAATACAATGCAATATATGTTTAAAGGTAAGCAAATGCTATTGATAGCCAGAATTAATTGTTGTATTGCAACAATATTGCAACAAATATTGTTGTATTGCAACAATATTTCATATTTCCAGTCTTGCAGTGTACATGGATGCTTTATTTTTTGTTTAAAATTAGGTGAGAAGGGGGTGAAAATAAAGACCTAGATAATCTAAGTCGATCAGTGCAATATGAATCTCATCTGTTTTGTGGACAATCCCTTTTCCATAGGCACTGTAATAAAGGCTCTTCCCCTGGTGCTGCTCTTCCCCTGGTGCTGCATGCTTCTGTTTCTACACCGAGTACAGTCACTAAATTGGGTTGTCGCGGTGCAGAGGGATGTGTACTTTTTATACTTTGGTCATCCCAGGAAGAAATTGAAATGAGAGGAAATACAACACATTTTATGGCTCCCCTCTGTGATTGCTACAGAGAGACCCAGCCAGTTGTGATGTGGCTCCAAGAGGAGCTGCGCTGCTGTGAAGAGAGAGGGATCATTAAGTGGGTGAAGTCTCTTAGGATGGGTCCATGAAAGTACAAGATTGGGAAGGTGTTCAGCCACAAAAAAAAAAAAAAGTCACTTTTCCTTTCCATTAAAAGGCCAAAAAAACTAAGATCATTGTCTGCATAGGTATAACCTAAGATATGAATTTAAACAGATGCTGGTGGTATTATCTCTCTCCCACCTTGATGGGAGTAGGCACTTCTAAAAAATTCTCATATAAAATATTTTTTCAATTTAACATGTCTCTTGGGAAGGGTTTGAAGCTAAACCAAAGCTATGAGAATATCTTATACAAAAATGAGACCGTCCACAGGGATGGTCAAGTTACTTAAACCAAGCTTTTCAAGTTGGTCAGTAATTGTGTGTTCCTTGTTTTCTGGGTGCCTGACTCGGTACCCTGGGGTATTCTCAAATATCAGGCTCTAAGTGTCTCAAATTGGAAACCTAAAACTAGTGGATACTTTTGAAATCATAGGACTGGAAGGGACCTCAAGAGGCAGGACTAAGAATTATCTAGACCATTCCTGACAGGTGTCTAACCTGTTCTTAAAAATCTCCAATGATGGAGATTCCACAACGTCCCTAGGCAATTTATTCCAGTGCTTAACCACCCTGACAGTTAGGAAGTTTTTCCGAATGGCCAACCTAAACCTCCCTTCCTGCGATTTAAGTCCATTGCTTCTTGTCTTATCCTCAGAGGTTAAGAAGAACAATTTTTCTCCTGCCTCCTTGTATCAACCTTCTGTGTACTTGAGAATAGTTATCATGTCCCCTCTCAGTCTTCTCTTTTCTAGACTAAACAAACCCAATTTTTTCAATCTTCCATCATAGTTCATGTTTTCTAGACCTTTAATCATTTTTGTTGCTCTTCTCTGGACTTTCTCCAATTTGTCTACTTCTTTCCTGAAATGTGGCACCCAGAAGTGGACATAATACTCCAGTTGAGGCCTAATTAGTGAGGAGTGGAGCAGAAAATTTATCTCTTTCTGCCTCAGTTCCCTATCTGTAAAATGGGGATAATACTCACTTATCTCACATGGATATTGTGAAAATAAAGTAAAGATTGTCTAGCACTTGGATACTACAATGACTGCCATAGAAAAGACCTTGGGGAAATTAATTCTGTCTTCAGAGCAGGGTTTGGATAGTGTGAAGTGCACAAGGCTTGGGGACACGCTTTGAACAATATGGATAAAATAAAATATTAGCTGCTCATTAAGTGCACTCTCCTGTGCACTGAATTAAGAAGTAGTCCTGTGGAAAAAATATTATGTGATCATGTAATTAGACTAGTCACAATGATTTAAGCAGGAATACATTTATATCCTAGGGTGTGCTTACGCCTTATGTCTCTTTGCCACTTAACAGGCCTTGTCTAACAAGGCTCTTGCTAGGAGAACTGAGGTTTCATAGGTATCAGGAAAGTTGTGAGCAATAGCAGAAGCAAGTAAGCTGTTTGTAGACTGGAGATGATTCACATTTGAAACTGCAGTACTTAGGTAAGATTAACATATGCAAAAATTAATTTCTTACTCCCCCTTTACCTCACTGGTAAGAAAGAAAACAGGTCTTTTCTGTGGCAGTCGTAGTATTCAAGTGCTATACAAATTTGCAGGGTGGATTTGATTTAAATCACTAGTCAGGACGACTCGATGTAATCATGGATTTCTACATAAAAGTGCATTCTTGTTTGTTGTTATAACCTTAATACATATTCTTCACAACTCAGAGATAGATGTAGGTTTCATTTTTAGAAGGTACACACTATACATTTTTTAAATGATTTATTTTGAAAACTTTTCAGATTAGTTTTACCAGCTATATCAGAAAATGAATGATTGTTTGGTTATTTCATTTACCAAAGGTAATTGAAGCAGATATTTATGAAGTCATTGGGAGGTGAACTATCTCCAATTCAACAGGTTAATCATTAATATTTGGAGATTTTCTTGCCATGCTGTATTAGGAGGAGAACATCACCAGACAAACATTTAAATTGTTTTATTTAACTAAAACAGTGTTATGTATTCTCGATTTTTCTCTTCAACAGCAAACATATAATATTTTAACAAAACAAGCATATGAATTTTTGAATTTAGTTAAACATTCAAGTTTTTTAAAATCAGGTTTGTTTTTGTTAAAATTGTGTTAACTAAAATAGTTAAATGAAATATTTAAAAACACAAAAATTAAATTGACTGTGTCAGCCAGGACAACACCAGGAACTTAAAATATTGGCTTCTGCAGCTAACTCAGTTGTCTTCACCTTCATATTCCTGTTTGTTCATAATCTGGAAAAGAAAAACAAGCTTTCCTGCTTTTTCAGATCCCAAACGATTTCTCAATTTGGAATGAATTAGTCCAAAGGAAGTAAATATTCTTTCTACACCGGCAGAAGAAGCTACTGCAGTTAAAAAGTGAGATTATCACTTCAACAGTCTCTGAATCCAAGTTCTTAAGTGACTTCCACCAGTTCAGTGGTGTGACTTTCTTTAAAACATCATCAGCAAACATATATTTCTTGAATGGTTCTTATTCCAAACTGGGTTTCTTTTATGGCCTGCTGCCA
Source organism: Caretta caretta (assembly GCF_965140235.1). NCBI lineage: Eukaryota > Metazoa > Chordata > Testudines > Cheloniidae > Caretta > Caretta caretta. The sequence goes on along the minus strand of NC_134207.1, from coordinate 85,513,648 downwards.
TTATAGATTTTCCCTTTGAGTGAGAGAATGGTATGGTAGACCTTAAATCAATGAAGGCTACACTCAGAAAGACCTCAAGACTTCTGGAATATGCTGCTCAGTCTCACTTTTGTTTCTGCTTACATGTTTTGAATTCTTACTGGCCCAGGGACAAAGTCCTACCAGCCATCAGGGCTGAGGACTAATGCTCTATACTCCTGGACAACTGGGAATTTGATTTGTTGAATGATGTTTATCATGTGTGAGATACTGAACCTCAAAACTATGTCATTTTTAGTAACATGCTTCTCTCACCAGTGTGGTTCTATTTTTAAAAAGAACTAAAAATCACATTGTCACATTAGAGTCCTAGTTGCTGACTTAAATGAAGGTGGGGGGGGCAGTCCGGGGACGGGTGACTGTAAAATCTGAGGGGAAGTGGAGTCTGCCCTTGTTCATCCTCATTGTATTTACTGCAAGTAAGGGACTATAATCAAGGCTGCATATCTTTCTGGCGAAAATTTAGATTAATCTAGATTGGCTTCACCTGTGGCCTCTAGAAGTTCTCTTGAGAAGATTCTCGAGGTCATTCAGCTGCAATCAATAACTAATTTGCCTTCATCCAAGTCTAATGTATTGATTACTTTAGAGGAGGGTAGAATGGAGATGGTGGTTCAACAGTCAGAAACAGTTATGTAAATTTGAAGTTAAAGGAACTTCTGTGGTAGTTACAACCTCTTTATTTTCAGTTGCAGTTGATAGAGATTGATGAAAGCTGTGTGGAAGAAAAATGTTAACGGTCTATGTTGGTTCTTCTTTTTCATAATACGGTCATGGTCACCTAGGTTTCGAGGAGAAAATTGCTTTGTTTTTATACTGAATTTCTCAGCGATTTCATATAGCCTTGATACTAATTACAGAAGTAGTTCTACTTTACACTCTCTCATATTAAAGAGTTATTTTTTTTCTTTGCCTTTATTGAAATAGTGATTCCGATACATGGTGAACTTTTAGGGTTTGTCTAAACACACAAGTTGTACCACCACAATGCAGGTACAGTTAAAGTGGTATTAACACCCTAGTGTGGATATTGTCGCACTGGTATAAAAGAGCTAATTTCTATAGCTTATTCTTATAAATTGTAGGGGATAAACTATACCAATATAACTTCATCCACAGAAGGGGTTGTACCAACTTAACTATTTCAGTGTTAAAAAAAAAAAAAAAAATCACACCCTAACTGAAATAGTTAAATTTCAGTACAAAACCTTTTGTGTGAGTCAGGACTTGGGTTGAATAGTAGGATTTTTTTCCTTTAAATCTTCAGTTCAACTCCACTGTTTTTAGCCTCTGATGGAGTACTAAGGTAGACTGGCTGATAGTGTCATCTAATTGTACGCACAGCACGCTGCGGTCTGTACTAAAGCTCTCAACATTGCTACAAGTGGTAGTTACAATGGCAAAAAAATCTAAATCCACGTAGTGTTGACAAAGCATAAGAATCATTAACTGAATCCCTGTTTCATTACATGGAAGTCTCATCTAATATCATGTGACTTAGGGTAAATGATTTTGTATTACACTATCAGTACAAACACATGCTAAAGGTATCCATGTTACTTCTTATCTCACAGTGGAAGGGGGCTGTGACAGTTCAAGCAAATCGTATTGGTGAAGGAGTTTCTATGTGACTTTTTCTAAAGAACCATTTCCTTATTTAACCATACCATTACGTGTGAAAGTAGACTGAACATCTAACTCTCTCAAAAAGGAAAGACTGCAGAGGAGAAAATCTTACTATTTTAAAATACTTGTGGTAAAAGTCTGCTTCCATCTTAAGAAGAAAAGTTGGTACTGCATAATGTTACGCTTTTTAGATTGGTATTAACTTTTCACAGTACAGGTAAACTTCTTTGGTGAGATGTATTTCTCAGAAAAGAATGATATTGAAGATGACATAAACAAGAATGCAGTCATTGCACATGAAGGGATCCCTTCTGGTATTTTGGTGAGTTCTGTCCCTGATGTCCTTATTTACTATAAATATAGTGACTTCATTCTGTGCAGCATAGTAAAGTAGTTAATAGTCACAGTGGATCTGTCAGAGAAACATTTAGTTTCAAGCTCTTTTTTGAGTTGCAATACTCTTTAGAAAACCTTAATTTGAACTTCAGCAGACTTGCTTTGGTTTCACATTCTCTTTCATAACTACCTGCTAAACCTCAACTTCTAAATCTTTTTTTTTTTCTTTGTTATGTTTACTTAAGAGCAAAATGTATATTTGGTTTTTTGCTATGTATACCTTGGCGTACCCGGTTCCTCTGTTAGATATACCTCTGTATACTTAGTTAACTTTCACTATAAAGAATATGAAGTGACCTAGTAAGAAATTAATTTTTATATGCAAACTGAAAAATGGAGTATAAAGTAAAAATTAATGAAACAAATAAAAATCCTAATTTAAAATAAGTGACATTTGGAAGCTGCCAGTCCCCTGTATTATTTATTGTAACTCAATACAAGTAAATTACTGTATTTGAGTTGGAATATTATAGTTGCAGTTATAGTTTTGCCAATCTTGTTGTTAAATATGTACAAAACTCTTGATTAAAATGACCAAGATACTAATAAAAATTATAAATGAGGAACAAATCTAATAAAATTTTGAGTAAATGACAATTCTATCCAGTTAAACATAACTCATACCTAATAAATATGTATTTTTACATGGGCAAAAGCAGGTAAATTGAGAAAATCAAGACTACACTCTTTCTTTTGCATTCTTCCCTTTTATATAGTAGTAATGAAAAGGAGCAAACCTTTATTAGCTCAGAAGGCACCTTGCACTAAATACAATGTGAAATCAATAGAACAATTCATTCTGTTGTCCATTAAGATCTCCATTGACATGATTTTTTCATAATGATAGATATGACTCCTTCCCTTTGGAGCAGAAACATCCTGTCAGTAGCTTGTGTGTATGTAATGTGAACTGTGTATCCTGTGTATCATTTGATTGGAAAAAGTTGTACCTTACAGCATGTATTAGCATGTAATGCTTTGGATTTCTCAAACAATACAATTAGCTAACCAAAGGTTGGATTAGTAAACCAGATGGAGTACACCAGGACTCTGAGCTAGGTTTTAAAAAATGAAGATGAATTGTTTTTCCATTGTTGCACTGAAGAAATGCCACAAATACACAGGAAGTTCTTCCTCTTCTTGTAGATGCTGGACCAGTTATGTCACTGCTTGCATATAGATGTTCCATTAAAAGTTCCTAAACTATAAACAATGCATATTAATGTACATCGTATTACTTTTGCAGTATTCAGAAGTGTGCTATATGCTTTGTGGCAGCCAGACATGGTCCCTGCCTCCAGAACTTAAATTTAGAACTCCTTAAATTTGAGAGTTCCCTGCCGAAGGTGTGTTTTTTAAAAATGTAATTTGAACCTTTTGTGTGTAGAATAAGTCAGACATGTAGTCTGAGCTGAAAATTCCTGAGTTGTCCCATTTGTCATTGTGAAAGCTACTCGCTGCCTCAGTTCCTCAAACTGTAAAATCTGTTTCACAGGGGTGTGGAGAGTTAATTTAGTTAATATTGGATTAAGTATCTTGCGCATGGAACGAGCTATGCTACATAACCTACTATTTTTAGTTTCATAAACATGGCTTCATTTCCAGGGTAAGTAACTTTTCCCCTTGCTCTGAATTTACTGTTGCACTTTGTCTTAATAGAAGGTAGAGCAGGCAGTTTCAATTTTTTGAATTCTGTCATGGGTTTTTGCCTGAAAAACCTTTCATATTATAGGGCAGTGATTTCTGGAGATGCAATTTTTTTGCCTCCTGCTTAGAGCCACAGCATCTCCACCAATATTTGAATATTTTTAACTATAGAGAATCTTACGGATGCAAGCATATAACTTAAGTGTTCAAAAACCAAGACCTTGTGAGCATTAAAAGTTACAAGAAGTTCCCTTCTGCTGTGGAGCCCTCAGTACTGCTGGGCCTTTTAAAATCTGCTGTTAACTCAGCAGTATTATTAACTAAAATTTAACTTTTGGCTATTACTCAGAAGTCAAGAGGGAAGACTGTGTGGCAGGTAGCATGCATGTTCTGAGTCCCAAGGACAAATGAAAGCTAAAATAATTTTTTTTAAATGCTGTCACATTAATTAAGCCTAACTCAGCTTTCCCAGCAGACTCTCACCTTTTATACTAGCCATGGAAGCTAGACTGCTTTTAGGTGGTATCAAAGAAGATGAAGCCATGGTTTCTTTCTTTTCTATCTGCAGTCAAGACAGTGTGAGATTTTAGCCATTTAAGCCTGAAAGTAATAGGGGAAATGTTATCTCAAAAGTTTCCTTGTAGCATTTCTAAATCTGTGGTCAGAACTGCTTCTGTCACACTGGTGAAGCATCTGCATGTATTTAAGCAGTGACATTGCTACTACTTGTCAAATTCAGTACTACTTACTTTAGGCTTTCCAGAATGCTCTTTGAATGGCTAAATCACAATTAAAAAAATTCCAGAAAACCCATTGTGTTGTTGCACCCCATAATGCTTTATGGGAATATGCTTATAAATGTATATATGACATAACTGCAATATGTTTTATGCTACATATGCCATGTAACATATCTCTGCAAAGGTTGTGATATACTGAATATATTCATCCTATTTGTATGCATGTATCATTTTTGTATTTGAAGTTATGAATATTGGCTATGTACTTGTTTAATTTTAAGTAGCCTCAGTGACTACTTAAATGGTCAGCTTCCTGAGAAAAGACTATTCTCGGTAAGTGCCCAATCAAGAAACACTTAAGCCAACAATGAACTTGGCGGTGCCAATCCACATCTGAGCTTTCCCAGGAATGTGGCCTGGCTGGTAAGGAACTCAGTCATGCATGGACATGTGACCTGCTCATGTGACTACAAAACTCCATCTTGGAGCTGAATTCTGGATAGGAGAGAGGAGGGGGGCTCCATCCACAAGAGAGAGTCTATTTAACCCCTGGGAGGACCCTCCATTCTGTCTTCAGCTGGCTCAAGAGATTTACCTCTCCACCCCCAAAGGTTACCTGAAAGAGACTAGAACAAAGGACAGTAACCTCAGGGGTGGGAGTGATTGCTGGATCCAGACTAGAAGGAGGCTAACCTGTAAAAGAAGCTTACTGGAACATCTCTGAGGGTGAGATTGCATCTGTAATCACTTTCTTACTGTATTAGGCATAGACTTGCATGTGTTATTTTGCTTGGTAATTCATTTTGTTGTGTCTGTCATTACTTGGGACCACTTAAAGCCTACTTTTTGTATTTGGATTTAATAAAATCACTTTTTACTTATTAATTAACCCAGAGTATGTATTAATACCGGGGGGTGGGGGGGAAACAGCTGTATATATTTCTCTATCAGTATTATAGAGGGTGAACAATTTGAGTTTACCCTGTATAAGCTTTGTACAGGGTAAAATGGATTTATTTGGGGTTTGGACCCCATTGGGAGCTGGGCATCTAAGTGTTACAGACAGGAATACTTCTTAAGCTGTTTTCAGTTAATCCTGCAGCTTTTAGGGGATGTGGTGCAGACCTGAGTTTGCAGCTGGCTAACGTGTATGGCTCAAGCCAGGCAGGACACTGAAGTCCCAAGCTGCTAGGGGAAATGGGCTCAGGGGTACATCAGTTGGCACATCAGCACATCACATCAAACAGCACATCAGTTGGCAATTCCCAAGGGGTTTTCTGTGATCCAACCCGTCACACCCATGGTCCTCTTGACATATTGAGACTCCGGGCAGCTATACGTTCTCAGGTATGTGGTGATGTTTGACCCCCTACTTGATCAATTTCATGTCACAATTTTGATCTTCTAAAATAACTAATTACCCCAAATAAGCCATTCCTAAGAGCCTGACTTCTAAAACGTAGTCTCTTTTTTGCACTTGGAACTTAAATACCTGATTTGCAGCTTATTTAAAAAACAAACTGTACAATTCATATATAACAAAGATAGTTGAGTGGCTTTCAATTTTGATAGATGTTCTTCATGACCTTCAGTATTACATCTGCTGTTTTATAAACATAATTCTACTGATATTTCTATAGTAAGGTAGCAAAAATGCTTATTTTCAGAAGAGATTCTGCGAGCTGCTTTATTGCAGCAGCATGTTGGTCTCCATAATTCTGTCATGCTGCTGTGCGTTTGCTTCCCCCCCCTGCTTCTTAGGCTTGTCTACACTACAAAATTAGGTTGAATTTTTTAAAGTTGACCTGTAGCCTCCGATTTTACAAAATCAATGGTGTATGTCCCCACTGTGTACGTTCCGTCGACCGAACGCATCCCCACTACCATGGGTAGCATCAACTCACAGAGTGATACGCTATGGGCAGCTATCCCACAGTTCCTGCTCCCGATTGGAATTCTGAGTTAAGCTCCCAATGCCTGATGGGACAAAAACATTTTCGTGAAGTGTTTTCAGTACATATTGTCAGCCTCCCATGATGCACTTGGCTCCTCCCTCCCTCCCTGAAAGCAATGGCAAACCATCATTTTCATGCCTAAGCCTGGGTTACTTGTGCAGATGCCATAGCTCAGCAAGCATGGACCCCGCTCAACTGTGTGCTGTTGTTGTGAGCATCACAAACACCTTGCGCATCATCCTGCGGTATTTGCAGAGCATAGCCAGGAGCAGCCACTCAGAAGAATGTGATGCCACGCGAATAGCTGTGCTGGAAGCCATGAAACGGAGCAGTTCGCACATAGTGGCAGTGGCAGCCGGACTTGTTGACACAATGGAATACTGATTCTGGCCCAGGGAAACAAGCACAGACTGATGGTACCATTATCGTGATGCAGGACTGGGAAGTGGCTGCATAACTTTTGAATGTGTACAGTCACTTTCATGAAACTGTGAATTGCTTTCTCCTCCTCCTCCTCTTCCCCCATGCCCTGTGTGATTTTTGGCATAGATGTCAGCATTTCTTCTCCTGGTTCGGAGCTCTGCCTGTACAGACTCGTCTCCCCACATAGCAATCAGATCCAGCGTCTCCTGTATGCTCCATGCTGGAGCATGTTTCCGTACCTGGGCAGCGATGGTCAGCTGTGGTGGTGAGCTCTCCACGCTGATCAAACAGGAAATGAAATTCAAAAGTTCCCGGGGCTTTTCCTGTTTACCTAACTGAAGTGCAGTGGAGTTGAAAGTGCTGTCCAGAGTGCTGTCCAGACACCTCCCAGAGGCCAAACAAGTGGAAATACACTGTGCTGTGTCTACACTACCCCTAATTCAACCTGGGAAGGTCGAATCTAGTGCTACTCTTCTCGTTGAGGTGAACAGGTGTCGATTTTAAAAGCCCTTTAGATCAGCGGGAAGGGCTCTCTGTAGTGTAGACAAGCTAATTATAAATTCGACCCAATGCAGCGAATATCGATCTAACGATGTAGTGTAAACCAGCCCATAGTTCAGTACCACTTTTAAGTCTTGTGCTGTGGTGAATGTGTTGTCCCCCCCCCCCCTCCCAAAATGTAGTAAGCAGCTCCTTTTGGATCCAGTGAAAAATGCTTCTTAAATCAGTCAAGGTTGCTTGAGAGGAATGTAAAATGTTATTGCTCCCTGTCTTCACTGGTCCAGAATTGCTACTTTCTGTATCTAAGCAGTTCTAGAATACCAGTCACTGTAGTAGTTAGGTCATGATAGATGGTGGGTATCCCTCTAACTCTCCAGTTTTAAGAGTTTTTCAAACTTCTTGGTAGTGGAGGATAAATTGGCTGAAGCCACATGTGGATTTTGATCAACCAGAAGGATTCTGAACTCAGGTGAAAAGCTAGTAAATATTTTTTTCCTTAGAATTCTTTGTTTAAAGCAATACAATGTTGTGAAACTTTTAGAAATTGATTACTGAACTTATCTTTCTCCTGATAAAACACTGCTGAGAGACCTCAACTTTTTTTTCCACATCTCTTGGCTTTTTTTAATTATTTATTTATTTATTTATTTATTTGGTAAATCTTATCATTAATAATCAAAGTTCCTAAGAGTACTTCAAACAGAAAGAGTTTAAGGTGGCTGTGCTATGAGCTAGATAGGTGTGTGTGACTTTTTCTGATAAATCTACTCGAAGTTAGTTTTCACAGGCAAAGGACACAATGTGTATTTCTCAGTATTCCTTTACCAATGTGCTGGATTTAAATTGTCTATAGGGAAACTTACAGTATTAGTGTCAGGTCTTTGACAAGACTGAAGTTGGTTCCTATCTCCCAATGTGAAACGGTAAACTTTTAAACAATTGCCTTCTAAGGTGATGCACAATAATAATTTTTTTTTGGTGCTCACCGTTCAAATCCATGCTGCAGAACTTTTTTAAAAATGAAAGATTTTAATCTTGGACTTGTGAAGGCAACTTTGCATTTGTGAAGCAATACCATGGAATTTTGTTAGTTATGGCTAAAACTTAGCCTGTTGTCAGACATGACTCTAAGCATCCACAGGTCTCCCCTAACCCTTCCTAAATAGGTTTCAGAGTAGCAGCCATGTTAGTCTGTATTCGCAAAAAGAAAAGGAGTACTTGTGGCACCTTAGAGACTAACGAATTTATTTGAGCATAAGCTTTCGTGAGCTACAGCTCACTTCATCGGATGCATGCAGTGGAAAATACAGTGGGGAGATTTTATATACACAGAGAACATGAAACAATGGGTGTTACCATACACACTGTTACGAGAGTGATTTAAGGTGAGCTATTACCAGCAGGAGAGGGGGAAAAAAACCTTTTGTAGTGATAATCAAGGTGGGCCATTTCCAGCAGTTGACAAGAACGTGTGAGGAACAGTAGGGGGGTAAATAAATATGGGGATGTAGTTTTACTTTGTGTAATGACACACCTACTCCCAGTCTTTATTCAAGCCTAAGTTAATGGTATCTAGTTTGCAAATTAATTCCAACTCATCAGTCTCTCATTGGAGTCTGTTTTTGAAGTTTCTTTGTTGAAGAATTGCCACTTTTCGGTCTGTAATCGAGGACCAGAGAGATTGAAGTGTTCTCCAACTGGTTTTTGAATGTTATAATTCTTGACATCTGATTTGTGTCCATTTATTCTTTTACATAGAGACTGTCCGGTTTGGCCATTGTACATGGCAGAGGGGCTGGCAAATGATGACATATATCACATTAATTTCAACAATTTCCATCCCACCATCAACCTGTTTTTTAATTCAGATATATTGTCTCAATTTTTAAGTGTCAGACATGTTGTCACTTCTAGCTATAATGCCCGGTCTTCTGTTTCAACATTTTTCTATCAAAAGTGAATTGAGGCATCTGTGTAAACTTCCTTAGAGTGGTGCTGCTTGTCCATTTATTTCTGCCTGAAATAATTCTTATTGCACTCTGTGGTTGCTGCTGCGGATGAGTGGCAGCACTTTCCCTAAAAGCTCTGGAAAGGGTTTGACAAGTTGAATGTTTTATGTTGAGAGAAGTCTTGGCACTGCATATGTGTGGTGACTTTACTAGCAAATACGTACAGTTATCATATAGCTTCCGCTTCAGAAGGCAGTTGTTTAATCTTGTGTAGGAAGAGAACTAGACTTCTTATCTGTCTTCCTTGGTTTTGTTTCACTTTTGTTCTACATCACTTTGCCTCCAAATAAGTCACTGAATTTAAGTAACTTTCATAGTCTAATAATTTTTTAAATTTTGTCGATAAATCAGTATGGTGAAAATGAAGGAAGAACCAGACATAGTGGAGGCACCAGAAGTTTCTGCATACAGTTCTGTCAATATGTTGTGGTGTTGACCTGTGACACTGTTGTCTTCAGTAAAGATTGTCTGAACAATTGTATTAAAAATATTAAGGTTTTCATGTATGCAGTCCTCTGAGAATGAAACAGCCACACTGGGTTCCATTGGGAAGCTAAGCAGGACTTGAATCTAGGCCTTCAGAATTGAAAACAACATAAATTAGAAGCCTGTCTTTTAAATTAGTTTTTCATAGGTTAGCTTAAATTCTTTAATATAGGCTCATTTTGATATCTATGTGAAAACTGTCATTCTATTTTGGGGAGGAGTTCAAAGTTCAATCAGTGGAGTGCCTGTAAAAAGACTTGTGCTTATAGTAAACAGACTCGTTGACAATTAAATGACACTGCAAGATTAAATTTGGTACCAATATCTGACTTAAATTTTTTCCTTTTTTGCAGTCTCAGACTATGAATTACGTGGGACAGCTTGCAGGACAAGTTCTGGTTACTGTGAAAGAGCTATATAAAGGCATTAACCAGGCCACTCTTTCAGGATGCATCGACGTAATTGTGGTTCGGCAGCAGGATGGTACATACCAGTGTTCTCCTTTCCATGTCCGATTTGGGAAGCTTGGTGTTCTGCGTTCTAAGGAAAAAGTGGTAAGTGTAGCAAATGGTATGGGCCTGGGGAATGGATCTATCACTTGAAATAAAAAATAAAAAAAAGTATATATATACAAAATAGAAATTATATATATTTTTCTGTTTATGCATGCACAACCTGCAGCAATGCTGAGGCCAGAACGCTTTCATACACAGGCTGTATAAGCTGATGGTTTTGAGGTCTAATAGACATCCTTTGGTTGCACAGTGATCTGATAAGGAATGGATCACCGCAAAGATTAGCGTGTGAAGGTCAGGAAGGAAAGATGGGATTTCTGAGAGCTATCCACTGAGCTATGAAAACTTAATATGAGCTCAAGGGATGTATATAGTCTTCCCATGGCCTTAGACTTTTGGGGTGTTTTCCCAGTGCAGCTAGCTGAAGAAACATGGATCAAATGGCAGATATTGTAGTACTGGGACCTCAGTTATTGCAGATTACTTATGCTTATGGACTTCTATTTGTTAGTCATTACTCTCTTCCCCCTGTAACTTTCTTGATGCTATAAGAAATGTAATCAATACTCTTTATAGCAATCAAAGTTGCAAAAGAGTCTTAACATGTTCAGGGGTTTTTCTCTCACTTCAGTCAAACCTATCAGTTTGTCTCAAATGACATCTTTTTACTAGTAAATGTGTATTTTCTTTTGTTGTTGTTTAAACGGGACTGGCTCTGATACACAAGGAGGAAGTGCTTCATACCCCTTCTGGCCAACTGTAGTCACTGTATTGACTAGTTTAGGAGGTCGTAGAGTCTACCCCATCTTAGCTGGGAGGGGGGATACTGCAACATGAGATCTTTAGGGTTAGGAGGGGAAGGAAAACTGAGGAGCTCTTGGAAAACATAAGAGTGGCCATACCATGGTCTATCCACCCAGTGGCCAGTGCCAGAAGCCTCAGAGGGAAAGAACAGAACAGGGCAATTATTGAGTGAGCCATCCCCTGGCATCCAATCCGCCATCAGAAGTTTAGGGACACCCAGAGAATGGGGTTGTGTCCCTTACCATCTCGGCTAATTGCCACTGATGGACCTATCCTCCAAGAACTCATCTAATTCTTTTTTGAACTCCGTTATGTTTTTTGGCCTTCACAACATCTCCTGGCAATGAGTTCCACAGGTTGACTGTATGTTGTGTGAAGAAATACTTCCTTATGTTTGTTTTAAACCTGCTGCCTGATAATTTAATTGTGAACCCCAGTTCTTGTGGTATATTAAGGAGTAAATAACACTTCCCCATTCACTTTCTTGACACAATTCATGATTTGCTAGAGGTCTAGCATATCCCCCTGTAGTCATCTCTTTTTCTAAGTTGAACAGTCCCAGAGTTTTTCATCTCTCCTCCTATGGAACCTGTTATATACCCCTAATTATTTTAGTTGCCCTTCTCTGTACCTTTTCCAATTCACTCTTTTTTTGAGATGGGGCAACCAGAACGGCACACTGTGTTCAAGATGTGGGCATACCATGGAGTCATATAATGGCATTCTGATATTTTTAATCTTATTTTATGTCCCTTCCTATTGGTTCCTAACATTGTTAGCTTTTTTCACTGCCACTGCACATTGAGCGGATGTTTTCAGAGAGCTATCCACAATGATTCAAAGATCTTTCTTGAGTGGTAACAACTAATTTAGATCCCATCATTTTGTATGTATGTTAGGATTGTTTTCCAGTATGCATTAGAGTAGTAACTCAGAGTTATGAACAGACTGGTCAACCATACACCTCATTTGGAACTGAAGTATGCAATCAGGCAGCAGCAGAGACCAAAAAAAAAAAAAAAAGCAAATGCGGTACAGTACTGTACTAAATGTAAACTACTAAAAAAATTGAAAGTTTTAAAAAAAAAATTGACAAGGTAAGGAAACTGTTTCCATGCTTGTTTCATTTAAATTAAGAATGGTTAAAAGCAGCATTTTTCTTCTGCATGGTAAAGTTTCAAAGCTGTGTTAAGTCAATATTCAGTTGTAAAAACAACTGTTTTCAGTTTTGGAAAAAACCCTGTAACATTTTGTTCAGAGTTACAAACCTTTCAGAGTTATGAACAACTTCCATTCCTGAGGTGTTTGTAACTCTCTTCTACTGTACTTTGTACTTAATCAACATTGAATTTAATTTGCCAATTATTGCCTAGTGACTCAGTTCTGTGAGATTTCTTTGTAACTTTTATAGTCAGCTTTGCACTTAACTACCGTATGTAATTTTATATTAGTGACACACCCCCAGGGTGCAATCTGGAGCTGTGGGACCGTTATGCCCCCTTAACTCTTCTATCTGGGCTGTCTCTCTCAATGCTGTGCTAGTGATAAGGAGCAAATCCTCCAGGTGCTGCGATCACTCAGCCAACAACATGCAGGGACATACCCAGCTAAATTGAATGAATTCTCTCCAAGCCACTCATGAAATATATAGTGGGAGACACAAGCAAATCCCCCTCCAGCCCACAGCCTTGCACCCCAGAAATATACTGTCTTACACTGCTCAAGATCTTTTCTTGAACAATGCAACCTCATTAATTAGTTTGACACTTCGTCAAAGGATATGCACTATCCTTTGTAATCTGAGCAGATTCCCAATCACTTCAGACAAACTCACTGGGAAGGATAAAACATTAAAATAAGCTTATTAACAGAAAGATAGATTTTTAAGTAGGGCTGTTGATTTAATCGCAGTTAACTCACGCGATTAACTCAAAAATGAATCGTGACTTAAAAAATTAATTATGATTAATCGCCGTTTTAATCTCACTGTTAATAGAACATCAGTTGAAATGTATTACATATTTTTGGATGTTTTTCTACATTTTCAAATATATTGATTTCAATTACAACACAATACAAAGTGTACAGTGCTCACTTTATATTATTTTTATTACAAATATTTGCACACTAAAATGAGAGAGAAAAGAAATAGTATTTTTCAGTTCACCTCATACAAGTACTGTAGTGCAGTCTATTGTGAAAGTGCAACTTACAAGTACAATTTTTTTGTTACATAACTGCACTCGAAAACAAAACAATGTAGAAGTTTAGAACCTATAAGTCCACTCAGTCCTTGTTCAACCAATTGCGAAGATAAACAAGTTTGTTTATATTTACGGTAGATAATGCTGTCCGTTTTCTTATTTACAGTGTTACCTGAAAAAGAATAGGCATCCATATGGCACTTTTGTAGCCAGCACTGCAAGGTATTTACCGTGCAAGATATGCTAAACATGCGTATGCCTCTTCATGCTTCAGCCACCATTCCAGAGAACATGCTTCTATGCTTATGGCACTCATTTAAAAAAAAAAAAAAAAAAGCGTTAATTAAATTTGTGATTGAACTCCTTGGGGGAGAATTGTATGTTTCCTGCTCTGTTTCACCTGCATTTCGCCATATATTTCTGAGTGATTGGCTGAACCAGAAATGGGACTGAGTGGACTTGTAGGCTCTAAAGTTTAACATTGTTTTATTTTTGGATGCAGGTCTTTTTGTACATAATTCTACATTTGTAAGTTCAACTTTCATGATAAAGAGATTGTCCTATAGTACTTGTATTAGGTGAATTGAAAAATACTATTTTGTGGGGTTTTTTACAGTGCAAATATTTGATATCAAATATAAATTGAGCACAGTACACTTTGTATTCTGTGTTGTAATTGAAATCAATATATTTGAAAATGTAGAAAATATCCAAAAATATGTAAATAAATGGTATTCTATTGTTTTAACAGTGTGATTAATCACGATTGATTTTTTTTTTTTAAATCACATGACAGCCTTTGAATGGGAGCTGTGGAGGAGGTTCCTTGGGACTTAAGAGGGAAGGGGTTTTACTCCCGATATTTCCTAATTCCAAAGGCCAGTGGGGGGAGGGGGACAGGTCTGACCTATTTTAGATTTGCACCATCTCAGTGGCTACCTTGAGAAGCTGAAGTTCCGCATGGTCTGTCTGGCCACCATCATCCCCTCCCTGGATCTGGGGGACTGGTATGCTGCCCTCGACTTGAGATGCTTTTTTCAGTGTCTCGATTTTCCAAGGCCGCAGGAGGTACTCAAGTTCACTGTAAACCAGATTCATTACCATTTATGGTTCTCCCATTTGGCCTTTTGGCAGCTGTGAGGGTGTTCACGAAATGCATGGCAGAAGAAAAGGGATACAAGTCTACGTGTACCTTGATGATTGGTTGGTCAAGGGCTGCCTGGGCCCAAGTGGAGACCAGTATCCTTTAATTGATCTTTCAGATGTGGGGCCTGCTTATAAACTAGCAGAAGTCTACCCTGGTGCAGAGAATAAAGTTTGTTGGAGCTGTGCGCAGTTCCTCCCAGGCAGGGTTTTCCTTCTAGAAATCTGTTTTCAGGCAATGGGGTCATTGATTGTGCAAGTCAAGGCCCACATACTCATGACAGCCCACTTCTACATCAGATTGTTAAGCCACATGGCCATGTGCGCATACGTAGTGCAGCACGTAAGGCTACACGTCATACCCCTTCAAGCATGGCTGGCCTCAGTGTACTCACCGAGCTGCCATCACCTGCACTTAGTTCTCGTATTTCCTGCCCTGGTCCTTGCCTCCCTCGACTGGTGGAAGGACCCTCTGTTGGTCCGCTCAGGCATCCCCTTTGCCAGGACCCAGCCCTTGTTATCCCTAGTTTTGGATGTGTCAACTTTAGGATGCAGAGCTCACCTAGGGCACCTCAAGACACAGGGCCTGTGGTCCCCAGAGGAGCTCTCCCTACATATAAACATCAGGGAGCTAAGAGTGGTCAGCCTGGCCTGTCAAGTGTTCTTACCCCACATCGCAAACAAGAACGTGCTAGTGCTCACAGACATTATGGCAGCCATGTTTTACCTCAACAGGCAGGGCGGGGCTTGCTCTTCCTCTCTGTGCCAGGAAGCTATCTGCTTGTGGGAGTTCTGCATAATGCATTCGATCCATCTCGAAGCGTCTCATGTTCTGGGAGCCTGAAACAAGCTGACAGATCACCTCAACAGGTCTTTCTCCAGTCACCTTGAGTGGTCCTTTCACTTCGATTTAGTAAGGGTGGTTTTCAAGCGATGGGAGACTCCCCAGGTAGACCTGTTTGCCAGAATAGGAAGTGTCACCAGTTCTGCTCCCTGCAAGGCCACAGACCAGGCTCACTCATGGATGCTTTCCTGCTCCCTTGGATGGGGAAACTGTTCTGTGCATTCCGTCCCCATTCCTCTCGTGCACTGTCATGCTCTGTCCCACTTGATCTTAAGCAGAAGTCATTCTCGTAGCCCCAGCCTATCCCCACCAGAACAGGTTCGCCTTCTGCTAGGCCTTTCCATAACAACTCCAATGCTGCTTCCTCTTCTCCCAGACCTGATATCCCAGGACCACGGTCAAGTGTTCCACCCAAACCTCAACGCCCTCCACCTGACAGCTTTGGAAGCTCCATGGTTACATCCCGAGGAGCTGATCTGTTTGGAGCAAGTCTGCTAGGTTCTGCTATGTAGCAGGAAGCCTTCTACCAGAGCTACATAACTTGCCAAATGGAAGTGTGTTTTTCCATTTGGTCTTCCCAGCCAGTTCTCTCACCCATCTGATCGTCACTGCAGACTGTTCTAGAGTATTTGCTACATCTGAAATAGCAAGATCTGGCAATTTAATCAGTTAAAGTACACCTGGCAGTGATTTTGGTGTTGAACATCTCAGTGGGTGATCAGTTGGTTTTCTCGCATGAGATGACCACTTGTTTTCTCAAGGGCCTAGAAAGACTACTCACAGATTTGGGAGCTCATCAAACTGTGGGACCTAAACCTGGTCTTGTCAAAACTCTCAGGCCCCCCATTTGAGCAACTGGCAACATGCCCCTTGTTATATCTTTCCTGGAAGGTGACCTCTCTGGTGGCTATCACTTTGGTAAGGAGGGTTTCAGAGATCAGGGCCCTTATGTCAGAACCCACGTACATGGTCTTTTTTAAGGACAAGGTACAGCTTTGTCCTCATCTTGCGTTCCTCCAGAAGGAGTTTTTGCAATTTCAGGCTATTTTCCTTACTGTTTTCTTTCCAAAACCACACCCAAGCAGAGAGGAGCAACGTCTCCACATCCTGGACATTAGACGCTCCCTTGCTTTCTGTATTGAGATGACAAGACTCTTCTGTAGATTCACATAGCTTTTTGTGGCAGTAGCGGACAGGATGAAGGGCCTTCCTATTTCAGCTCAGAGGATTTCATCCTTGATAACATCTTGTATCTGCACATTCTATGAGCTGGCGAGGATCCCACCACTGGCTATAGTGATGGCCCATTCTATAAGGGCGCAAGCTTCCTCAGTGGTGTTCCTGGACCAGGTCCCGATCCAGAACATCTGCAGAGCGGGGACTTGGTCATTGGTACCTACATTTTTGTCCCACTGTGCAATCATCCAGCAAGCTAAAGATGATGCTGGGGTTTGGTCGAACTGTGTTGCAGTCCGCATGTCCATGAATTCTGATCCTACCTCCTATGCTTGGGAGCCACCTAGCTTGGAATGGACATGTGCAAGCACTCAAAGAAATAAAAAAAAAGTTATTAACCTTTTCATAACAGTTGTTTTTTGAGATGTGTTGCACATGTCCACTCCATGACCCACCCTCCTACTCTCAGAATTGGCTGGCAAAAAGGAACTGAGGATGTGGGTCAGATGGACCTCTTCTACCGGCACATGAGTGCAGGGCACCAGAGGGTGCTAGAACTGAACCAATGGATACCACTGAGGGAAAAATTTTTGGTGACCGTGCATGCGCACACCAAATATGGAATGAACATGTGCAACATATCTTGAACAAGTTTAGTAAGTGGTTTTTTTCTTTACTACTGGCTTCATCATGCACCACTGTTAACCAGTAAGCATTCCAAGTGTAAGTTCACTATCACATTGAGGATGGTTCTGTCTTATAAGCGTCAAGGTTTTTTCCATGTTAATCTTACTCCTGTTGTGTGTGTAACCTAAAACTACATCTTCCTGGTAATATCTGTACTAGCTGCCATATTTGTTATAGGCTGTCAAGTGCCCCTAACAAGGCAAAGGAACTAAATAGAAACAGATTTGTGATACCCAGACTTTCAACGTGTGCAAATATCCTATGACTGCAACTTTTTGAACAGTAACACAAGCCCATTGTGTGTCCTTGTGACAAATACTGGGAATATAACCTCCAAAACTACATATCTTTGAGTGGGTTAAGCTAAATGAATGTCCAGTTGCCACAAAATAGGTGGATTCACATCCACAACATGAATAGTCTTGATTTGAATGTTGAAGTTTCCTATTCTGTTTGAATGTTTTTGGCTGGAATTAACTTTGCGCCTAGGATTTCTCCATAGGAAAACAATATAAAATGCTGAGGCATTTACTCTTAAAACTTTAGTCCTAGGTCCTAAAACAAATTTGATACATACTTTTATTTTTGCTTTCTTATTTTGGAGTTCATGGATCTGGGCAAGTAGGGTAGTCTCTTACCTCTCCCACCTGCAATTAGTCTAACTTGGAATACCTTTGTATGACATTTTACACTGGAAATATGATGGAAAATTGGGAGTCATGTGTCTTGTCTCCCCTGCCATATAAGCAGTACAACCAGTAGCAGAATTAACTGAGCTTCAAAAAGTAATAGTTAAAACTCCTGCCCAGAGGAGTAATATGGCTGATATTACATAAAATAAGGAACCAAGCCTTTAAAGGGTAAATAGTTTTCGCTCTAGAATATCTGCCACCCAGCATTCTGACCCTCAGGCTTGACCACACTACAGAATTAAGTCGACTTAAGTTGACGTACAGCTTCCACAGTAATTAAAGTGGTGGTTCACACCCACGCTTTGTTCCTTCTGTCAGCGCTGCGCGTCCTCACCAGGAGCGCTTCCACCAACTGAAGTGGGGTATTGACAGCTGGAGCCCACAGCTGGAGGTATCAGCCAGGTGCTGAGCTCCAATTAAGTAAGGTAGTTAAGCATGTTTCCAGCTAAACATGTCTAGTCTCAATCTGTCTACTTCCTAAAAAAAAAAAGCACCGACTTCTTTTGTGGGGTAAGAGAGCACAAAGAGGGAGGTATGACAGTCTTGGGAGAAGCCTGGAGTTGAAGTGGGGATCATAAAGTGGAATGGAGGCATTGATATAAAAATAATCAGAGAGGAATCAGTCTTAAGGTAAATATTTGTGTTTTTTGCTGTGTGGAAGATTCTCTACATTAAATTGTTTTTGCTCCCACAGATTGATATAGAAATTAACGGAGACACAGTTGATCTTCATATGAAGCTGGGTGATAATGGAGAAGCTTTCTTCGTACAGGAAACTGAAGAAGAATATGTAAGTGTTTTGTGGTGT
Source organism: Caretta caretta (assembly GCF_965140235.1). Classification (NCBI taxonomy): domain Eukaryota; kingdom Metazoa; phylum Chordata; order Testudines; family Cheloniidae; genus Caretta; species Caretta caretta. Next base: position 85,494,953 of record NC_134207.1, on the reverse strand, counting down.
ATGAAGAGTACATTGCTGAGTACATTGTTTAGTTAATTATATCCTGTTACTAGTGTTGTCTCATGTTCTCAATATTAAAATACAGCATTTTTAATGACTGTTTTTTTTTATTGCTGATTCATAACTTGCATTATTTGCTTGCAATAGTTCAATAAAATGCTGCATCTAACTCAGTTACTGGTGGCAGGAAGTAACAAATCCTCCTTAGCACACCTTGTTTTTCAGAGCTGTAATAGGAAGACTTGTTGCACTTTTCACCCTGTTTGCTTAGGACAATAATCTATCATTTTAACTTTAGGGTAATTTGTTGACTGTACAGACTGTGCAGTGACTATTTAACTACTCTGCAAGTAGTGCAAGTCACTTGTGTTACTGACCTCAGTATCAGTGTCTTTTGTTTACATTGGCGGGGTGCAGTTTCTTATCTCTGAATTGTCATTATTTACGTTGTGTTCCAAGACTAGGAAGTTATTGTAGTGGCTTGGCTTTCTGATACAGTTGTCCTCTGAATATCACCCAAGGCCTCTTGAGATTGTAAGCTTTTCAGCTCTTGATGCTTATACAGCTGTTGCCTTAAAAGCATTTAAGGTTTGTCTGGGGGAGTGGAGGAATCCCGGAGTAACTAGTGCAAAATAGTTACTGCTTAGAAAGTGAATTAATCTAATCAACGAAAAGACACTCTTTTAGTGCAGAACAAGACGGTCCACACAGAGAAGTTAGTGCGGAATAGCTATGGTATTTAAAATTTACACCCTACTTACTTTGCACTAACCTCCCTGTATAGACAAGCCCTTACTTTGTTTAGTACTTAATATATACTGCATTATATGTGCTTATGTCAAAGCTTGTCTAAGTTGATAGATATTTTGTGAATCATAAAGCCTCTTCCACATCCTGATCAGGGGCTTGGGGGGGGGGGGTATGTGTTGGGGGGGTCCACAGGCATTGGTATTTTTGATGGGAATAGGAGGAATATCAAAAGTAAACACTTTTTGGGCAATGAGATATAAACATATTAGATTATAAATGAATGTGCAAAGTCATGAAAACTTGCAAATGAACTAGCTGTTGGGGGTGGTGGTGGGAAGAGTAGCAGTTCATTTTTTGATGAAATAAAAAACACACCATAGAAGCAAAAGTGGTTGTGAATCATTCACAATGGAAGGGGGAAAATCAACATCAAGATTATTAGTACCCAAAATAATAACTTGTGAAGAAGAACCATAATATCTAGGAAGAGAATGGAGACTCAGATTCTAACAGCAAAAAATTTAAGTACATCAGAAGTAGGAAGCCTGCCAAACAATCAGTAGGGCCACTGAATGATCGAGGTGCTACAGGAGCACTCAAGGAAGAACTGTGGAGACGTTAAGTGAATTCCTTGCATCAGTCTTCGCTGCAGAGGATGTGAGGGAGATTCCCATACCTGAGCCATTCTTTTTAGGTGACAAATCTGAGGAACTGTGGCAGATTGTGGTGTCAGTAGAGGAGGTTTTGGAACAAACTGATAAATTAAACAGTAATAAGTCACCAGGAACAGATGGTATTCACCAAAGAGTTCTAAAGGAACTCAAATATGAAATTGCAGAAGTAACAACTGTGGTATGTAACCTATCATTTAAATCAGTTTCTGTAATATGTGACTGAAGGGTAGCTAATGTGACACCAATGTTTAAAAAGGATCCAGAGAAAGTCCTGGCAGTTACTGGCCAGCAAGCCTAACTTCAGTGTCAGGCAAATTGGTTGAAACTGTAGTAGGAAGCAGAATTATCTGATATGCAAATGAACACAATTTGTTGGGGAAGAGTCAACATGGCTTTAGTAAAGGGAAATCATGCCTCACGAATCGATTAGAATTCTTTGAGGGAGTCCTCAAACGTGGACAAAGGAGATCCAGTGGACAGTGTTCTTGGACTTTCAGAATGTCTTTGACAAGGTCTCTCACCCAAGGCTCTTAAGCAAAGTAAGCGGTCATAGGATAAGAGGGAAGGTCCGTCCTTATGGATCAGTAACTGGTTAAAAGACAGGAAATAGGTAGGAATAAATGGTCAGCTTTCATAATGGAAAGAGGTAAATAGTGGTGTTCTCCTGGGGGTCTATACTAGAACAAGTGCTGTTCAACATACTTGTTAGGGGGCTTATTCCTTCACCCACTTACTTCCCTGGTCCTTCTTGCATGAACAGAGAGCAACAATACCCGAAGTCCAAAGGTGCAAACAATTCGATGTTTATTGGGGTGAACTTCCAGCAAGCATGATTCCAGTTTCCTTCCTTAGTGTCCCCCTTCCCAGCTCTGACACCACAGAGGCTTACACCTGTGTCCCTGTTCCCATTCCTGCCCTTAGCCAAACATGATTCCAATTTCCCGACCCCCATTCCCTGTTCCCATTTCCCCCACCCCACACCCACTCACTTCCTGACTGACTGCAGACTATATAGTAAAACTTGAGTTCTGCTTAGCTATACCTTAACCAATCATTTTCCTGAAATTTAACTAACCAATCCTAACATATTGTAACATGATTATTTAACCAATTATATCCCACCACCTTAATTAGTTTACACCCAGCAAAATTAATTATACAGCAAACAGAAACAATCACAGAACCAGACTGAGATTATACAGACAAACAATGGGGAAATGGGGACTACAGTGATAGAACAAACACAGAAATGAGGGTTTCACATCCCAGCTATTGATAAGTGAGTTCTTGCCAGACAGGATGCTATCAAACTAAGTTTCCTTTTACATTTTCTAAGCACTTCCCTTTCTCTGGAGGAGATAGGCACTATCAGGACAGGACTGTATTCCTAACAGCCCAATAGCACCTTATTTCAATGTGACTAGTTTGGAATGTGAGGAGGTGACCTGTCGCTTCCCAGCTTATGACTGCCTCGGTTGCTTAGCCAAAGGTCTTAGCCTAAGAACAGGGCCTCAGACTGTCACAGTAAGAGAAGGACCTTACGCTGGCAGACAGTGATTTTGATTCTTTCTTTTATATCTCTATAACTAGCCAAGTGATAAGAATAAGCCTAAATTCTTAGAGTACAGGCCTTTACAGACAGGCCTGAATATCTATATCCTAACAATACTCATAAATGATCTGGAAAAATGAATAAACTGTGAGGTGGCAAAATTTGCAGATGATACAAAATTATTCATGATCAGGGCTCTATGTTTGTCACAGAGGTTGTAGAAGTCATGGATTCCCCAGAAGCCCCAGGACCAGCTGCTCAGGCGGCCATGGGGACAGCCACAGTGGCCGCCGCTGCTGGAGTGGCTCTGCAGCCAGCCGCATCAGGTGCTGCTGGAGCAACCTGGGACCAGCTGCATCGGCTGCTGCTCTGGTGGTTCTGGCAGCTAGCCCCAGGGACCCCCTGAGCAGCAGCCAGTGCAGCTGGCCCTGGAGACCACCTGACCAGCGGTCCCGAGGGAGTGGGATCAGCTGCATCTTGGTGGCTCCCGTCAGCAGTCCTGAGATGTCCAGAGCAGCAGCTGGCCCCCCGGGGCTTCCCTCCTCCATGGCAGTGGCCGAAGCGGCAGCGGGATCCCAGGGCCTCCCCTCCTCGGCGCTGGCCGAAGCAGCAGCAGGACCCCTGGGCTTCCCCCCCGTCCCCAAAAAGATTTAATCAGGTATTTATGGTATAAATTTAAGGTCTTGCCCATGACCTGTCCATGATTTTTGCTAAAAATAACCATGATTAAATTGTAGCCTTATTCATGAAGTCCAAAGCAGACTGCGAAGAGGTACAAAGGGATCTCACAAAACTGGGTGGACTAGGCAACAAAATGGCAGATGATAAATGTGTTGATAAATGCAAAGTAATGCACGTTGGAAAACATAATCCCAGCTAAACACACAATGATGGGATCTAAATTATCTGTTGCCCCTCAAGAAAAAGATCTTGGAGTCATTGTGGATAGTTCTCTGAAAACATCTGTTCAATGTGCAGCAGCAGTCAAAAAAGCTAACAATGTTAGGAACCATTAGGGAAGGGAAAGAAAATAAGACAGAAAATATCATAATGCCACTATATAAATCCATGATCTGGCCACACCTTAAATACTGCATGCAGTTCTGCTTGTCCCATCTCACGAAAGATATATTAGAATTGGAAAATGTACAGAGAAGGGCAACAAAAATGATTAAGGGTATGGAACAGCTTTCATATAAGGAGAGATTAAAAAGACTGAATTTTCAGCTTGGAAAAGAGATCAGTAAAAGGGGATATAACAGAGGTCTTTATTTACTCCTTCACATAACATAAGAGCCAAGGATTACCCAATGAAATTAATAGGCAGCAGGTTTAAAGCAAACAAAAAGGAAGTACTTCACACAATGCACAGTCAACCTGTGGAACTTGTTGCCAGCGCATGTTGTGAAGGCCAAAACTATAGTGGTGTTCAAAAAAGAATTGGATAATGTCATGGAGAATAGATCCATCAGTGGCCATTAGCCCAGATGGTCAGGGATGCAACGCTGTGTTCTGGGTGTCCCTAGCCTCTGATTGCCAGAAGCTGGGAGTGGTCACTCAATTGCCTGTTCTATTCATTCCCTCTAAAGCACCCTGCATTGGCCACTGTCAGAAGCAGGAGACTGGGCTAGATGGACCATTGGTCTAATCCAGTATGGCCATTCTTGTATTCTTAATATAACACACAACATGACTAAATACAAAACTGAAAGCAGTTCTTTTGCAGACAGAGGCAGAGAGCAAACGAGTCACTGATGGGAACTGATCAGTCAAAAGTTTAAAAAACCACCAACCCAACAACCACTTCCTAAATGTCTGGGACAGGACTTTAACACAGCTGTTGTGCTCAATATAAACTGAAACCAAGTTATAAAACAATAGTTAATCCACTACTGCCTATCCTGTCTGTATAACAGTGTTCCAGATAACTATTGGTATGTACAGGTACACATAAAGGTAACAGAAAAAGTAGTTGCAGGGCTGAGAATAGAATTGAGGAGTCCTGGTTTCTAGTCTCGTCTAGCTGAAATATTTGATATTTCCTCTGTTTCAGCTGCTCATTCTGTCTCACCAACGCTTAGTTTTCAGTTTTCTTTTAAACTATGCCAAAGTGTGCTTGATGCACAGACAGCCACTGGACACATCAGCTTCTTAATAGGATAACTCCTTTCCAAGTGGTTCAGATTACTAACACTTTATACATGTATACAGAATATTCATAAAGTTCAAGACCTGAAAAGGGCTGCCAAGATACTCAGAAAGCTGGGCAATCTGGTTACAGATCCATTTTATTATTTGGAAGAAGCATCTGCATCATGATAGGAAAGGCTATTGAACCTCTTACCTTTTTTTGCTGTAAAATGTTCAGCTGAGAAATGGACATGAAGCTGTTTTGGATCTTAGTGGAGATCCCTGATGTCCTGCTTTCAGGAATACTGTAATGTGACTTGTACACTTCATTTCTTAAATAAGATCTTTGAAAGTATCCTTTGTTTTTATTTTACTCCTGACTTCAATCTCAAAGCAGCATACTATCATTATTAGGGCTGCCAAGTGATTAAAAAAATGTATCGTGATTTAAAAAATTAATCGTGATTAATCATGCTGTTAAACAATAAAAGAATACTATTTATTTAAATCTTTTTGGATGTTTTCTACATTTTCAAATATATTGATTTCAGTTACAACACAGAATACAAAATGTACAGTGCTTAATGCATATTTATTTTAAATTACAAATATTTGCACTGTAAAAACAGAATAAATGGTATTTTTCAATTTCCCCATTGCAAGTGCTGTAGTGCAATCTCTTTATCATGAAAGTTGAATTTACAAATGTAGAACTATGTAAAAAAAAAAAAAAACCCGAAAACCTGCATTCAAAAACAAAACAATGTAAAACTTTAGAGCCTACAAGTCCCCTCAGTCCTCCTTCTTGTTCAGCCAATCGCTCAGACAAACAAGTTTGTTTACATTTATGGGAGATAATGCTGCCTGCTTCTTGTTTGCCTGTTCTCACTGTCAGGTGATATTGTATTAACATGGCACTGTTGTAGCCAGCGTCTCAAGATATATAAATGCCAAATACCCTAAAGATTCTTATGTCCCTTCATGCTTAAACCCATCATTCCAGAAGACATGCGTCCATGCTGATGCGGGGTTCTGCTCAATAACAGTCCAAAGCAGTGCAGACCAATACATGTTCATTTTCATCATCTGAGTCAGATGTTATCAGCAGAAGGTTGATTTTCTTTTTTGGTGGTTCGGGTTCCACATAGGAATGTTCTTTTACGACTTCTGAAAGCATGCTCCACACCTAGTCCCTCTCAGATTTTGGAAGGCACTTCACATTCTTAAACCTTGGGTCGAGTGCTTTAGCTATCTTTAGAAATCTCCCATTGGTACTTTCTTTGTGTTTTGTCAAATCTGCAGTGAAAATGTTCTTAAAACAAACAACATGTGCTGGGTCATCATCTGAACTTGCTATAACATGAAATATATGGCAGAATGCAGGTAAACCAGAGTAGGAGGCATACAATTCTCCCCCGAGGCATTCAGTCACAAATTTAATTAACACACTATTTTTTTTAATGAGTTCATCAGCATGGAAGCATGTCCTCTGGAATGGTGGCTGAAGCATGAAGCAGCATACGAATGTTTAGCATATCTGGCATGTAAATACTTTGCAATGCCAGCTACAAAAGTGCCATGCGAAAGCCTGTCCTCACTTTCAGGTGACATAAATAATAAGCAGGCAGCATTATCTCCCGTAAATGTAAACAAATGTGTTTGTCTTCGCAATTGATTGAACAAGAAATATGACTGAGTGGACTTTTAGGCTCTAAAACTTTACATTGTTTTGTTTTTTGAGTGCAGTTATATAACAAAAAAAAAATCTACATTTGTAAGTTGCACTTTCATAATAAAGACATTGCACTACAGTACTTGTATGAGGTGAATTGAAAAATACTTTTTCTTTTATCATTTTTAGAGTGCAAATATTTGTAATCAAAAATAATAATATTAAGTGAGCACTTTGTATTGTGTGTTGTAATTGAAATCAATATATTTGAAAGAAGAGCTCTGTGTAAGCTCGAAAGCTGGTCTCTCTCCCAGCAGAAATTGGTCCAATAAAATATGTATTACCTCACCCACCTTGTCTTGCTAATGAACACTTCTTATTAATATTACAGTGATGCCAAAAACATACTAGGCACTGTATAGAAAAATGATGCGATTGTCAGTGTCAGTTTCAGGGTAACTGGGACCTGTATTCCCACTCCAGGGTCCCTTGAAGACAGCCACTTAATGATTTCCAGCTCACAGCCATCCCCTCTCTTAGGCACAGATGCATGTCTCATTTCATGCTGATTAGGGTTTTTCCAGGCTGCATGGTTCCATGCCCACACTGATCTCTCCAGCAAGCCAGGCTGCCTGAACAGGCCAGCACGTGCACTTTGCTTTCTCTCCAGAGGTTTGACCAGCGTATTGCTCACAGTTGTTAATTACCACACAACTTTCTAAGCAAGCACATTTATTTTTAAAGTCAAAAATTTACAGAAAAGCAACACAACCTACGTGCGTGCTAAAAAGCTTACTGGAGGTCAGCCCTAACTCCAGCGTGCTGTGGTAGTGTCAGTTCTTCAAAACCCACAACTGGGTTTTCACCTTGGTTCCAGGTTCATAACTGTTTCAGATTCAACTAGAACCCAGGCTGGGCAGTTCAGCCATTTCTTTAAACAGCTCAGGCCTTAGATCTCCACCCTCTGGAAAGAGGGCCAGATTAACCTTTGTGGGCCTGGCACCAAACATATTTGTGGGCCCCCATGGAAGCAAAGGGGCATAGTGTGTGAGAGGGGGGTTAGCCCCCGGAGTAAGGGGCTGGCCGGCTGCAATGGGCCTCGGCGTGGCGGGGGTGGCCCTACTCCGCCCAGCTGAATTTGAGCTCCCCGTTTACAAACTGGCAGCCACCAGACGCATGCTGGCCCTGTGCTGCCAGAGCGCCGCCCTAACTCCTTATGCCCAGCAACACCTCACCACAACTGCACACCACCACCTCTGCTCACTCGCCCACCCACAGACACATACCCCCTGTACCTCTCCACAGCCCCACCACCACACCTGCCCAGCACCCCAACACACACAGACCCCCTGCCACTGCCCAGCACCCCAACACACACAGACCTTCCCTCCCCACTGCCTAGTGCCCCTTCCAAAGATCCTCCTATGCCCAGCACCCCAACATGCACAGACCTCCTGCACTGCCCAGCACCCCCCCAGAGACGCACTCCCCCATGCCCAGCTGCACTCACCAGCCCTGCTGGGAGGTGATTGTGTCCGCTGGGCTGAGCTGGCAGTGCGGCTGGGGCCGGTCACCGGATGTGGATCCTCAGGATCAGTGTGATCAGCTGAGCTGGAGCCAGGCCTGGCCAGGTTGCGTTCCCTCTGGACCCACTTGCCTCGTGGGGCCTGGCTGAGCCCCTGTTCTGCTCCCCCACCACAAACTGGCTGAGACAGCCAGCCTCTGCACTGGTCCCAGGTGGCTTGGCTCCTGGGTACGCAGGTAGGGTCCCCTGGGTTGCAGACAGCAGAGACTGCTCAGAGCTGGAGCCACACTGGGGAGCAGGGTATATCCCTGGGACGTGACTCCCGAGAGCCCCACAGCTGCACCCACCGGCCAGCAGCCCTTCCCAGACCACATAACGGAGCCCAGCTGCTTGTTGGCGAGCCCCCTACAGGCGAGTGGGACCTGCTGGCTTCGAGCTGCTCACACAGCAGGGCCTTGGTGCTGGGCTGACCCGGGCAAGGGGCCAGACCCCAAGTCCATAATAGGCCCCTTCCCAGTGAGGGCCTGGTGCCATTGTAAACCTGCTACTGTCTGGGAACAGGTAATCAGCAAAGACCCACACCTCAGGACATATCTTCAAAAGCCTGGATTTCTGCATAACCAGAGGTGTGAAATTTGCATTAACCTCTCCCTAGGTATTCCCCAAAAAATCTACTTCACACTTATCCTAAAAGTTCATTCTTGCCTGGCATATTTTCAGTATAGCCCTTAATTCCCAGGCCTTACATCATACCCCCACCACGTCTCCTCCAAGAGGTTACACACAATTCCAGCCCACAAGTCGTAAATTTTGCCTTTAGTACAGTGGACCTCAAAGGTACTTAAATTAATTTAAATGAAGTCTCCCAGCAGTCAGTCATGTGGGGCAGTATTGCTGGTCAAGCAGGAAATTTGCCATATCTGCATCAGTCCTTGATGCTGCTCACCTCTCCCACCCCACTGCATCCCCACATTTATTTAACCTTTTGTTATTCTGTTTGTGTCTACATAATAAATGTATCTGCTTATTTATTATTCCCCTTGTTTTGGTTAGGAAAAAGTTCCTGCATATCTGGCAACCTCCCCAATAATTACTGAGGATCAGTTCTTTAAAGAGATTGAAGATCACTTGCTGAAGTCAGGTGAAACTGAAAGGACATGTCAGAGCTCTGAAGTTACACACGTCATGGAAACAGAGACTGTGTTCATCTCAGGATCTGTGAAGAAAAAAAAGCGAAGAAGAAAGAAATACAAACAAGATAGCAAGAAGGAAGATCAGATCTCTTCTGGGATTGAAGAGATTTTTGAAATAGAAATAAGCTCTGATGACGAGAGAGGTGTTCAACATCTGAGGTAAACTGTTAAATATGTACTGAATTCTTTCATGTGGTATCACTAAGGCTTTGTACTGTGGCTTGTGTATTAACCTCTTGTCTTATGTAAGGTACCCTTGATAAGGGTTATCATTAAGTTATAGAATGTGGAAGTCCAAGAGTTCTTTCCTTAAAAATACAAAGAAATTATATTTTTAATCTTGACTTCTTCCAGAACTCTTCAGAATCTTTCAGAATTGAGCAATTTTGAATCCCTGAGCAAATGCCAAATCTTGTTTAAGCTAGTGTCGTCCATCAAAATTATCACTCATGTCCCTAGCAATCAGTCCTGTGGGGCTGGTCAGGCTGTCAACACACTACAAAGCATGCTTACATAATGCAGTTCCTGGCCAGTGGGAGCTGCAGAGCCAGTACTTGGAGCAGGGGCAACATGCGGAACCCTCTGGCTGCCCCTTCGTGCAGGAGCCGGAGGGGGGACACACTGCTGCTTCCAGGAGCCAAGCGGGGCAAGCCCCCAACCTCATTCCCTGGCCGGAGCTCGAGGGCTGAATTACAAGGTCTGATGGGCTGGACGTGGGCCGCAGTTTGCCCACCCCCATTTTAAGGGCATCAGAATTTTGCTTTAAGCAAACAGAGATGCAACTTTTAACTGAGGCAGCTGTTGTTCTCCCATACTAAGTATATCTGAAAGAATGTAGGTAAAGTAAGCAAGTGTTGTGCAATATGCTACCGCACTGGTGTGTACTATTCAAATGTCTCAGTTCCTCATCTCTGGCTGGCACCATGCGGCTTGTAGTGTACCTAAAACCCTCTAGAATAAACTCAGTAGTATCAAATACGTATGATCCATTGGACTCCCCAAATTAGACTCCCCATCAATTAGACTCCCCAAAATTAACTTCTGTAATTCAAACCAGATTTTCATTTTTAAGTGCTTGCACGTCCTTCTGGATTATTGCTAAAGAAAGAGAACTACCTCCCTCGTATATATTGAAATGAGTAAGCTATCAGCATCGGTAAGAAGAACAGGAGTACTAGTGGCACCTTAGAGACTAACACATTTATTAGAGCATAAGCTTTCGTGGGCTACAGCCCACTTCATCGGATGCATAGATTGGAACATTTAGTAAGATAGATATATATACATACACACACATACAGATAAGTTGGAAGTTGCCATACAAACTGTGAGAGGCTAATTAGTTCAGATGAGCTATTATCAGCAGGAGAAAAAAACTTTTGTAGTGATGATCAAGATGGTCCATTTAGACAGTTGACAAGAAGGTGTGGGGATACTTAACTTAAAGAAATAGATTCAATATGTATAATGACCCAGCCAGTCCCAGTCTCTATTCAAACCCAAGTTAATGGTATCTAGTTTGCATATTAATTCAAGCTCAGCAGTTTCTCACTGGAGTCTGTTTTTGAAACTTTTCTGTTGCAAAATTGCCACCCTTAAATCTTTTACTGAGTGGCCAGAAGTTATATTGAAATGGGTAAGCTATCAGCATCAGTAAGTTTCAGTAGAATTCATTTTGGCATCTGGAATATAAAAATGACTGGAGCTGTATACTTGCTTAAAGCCCATCAAAAAAAATTAAACCAGTTTATTTTCTATCCTATCCTTTATATTAGGGGCTGCAGTTTTGTGTAGAAGTCGATTCTTTAGGTCTACGCTTGCGGAAGTGTGTAGACATTGCATGCTCAAACAGAATGGGTATAAATAGCAGTATAGATGCTGAGGCACCGCTTAAACAATTAGTGTATATACCCTACATGGCTCTCTACGCACTCAAGCAGTGCCTCCCACATCTACACTGCTGTTTTTTAGCAGCATAGTGTCCCATTACCAGAGCCTTTCCTTGCTGTAGTGAAAGACTCACTCAGTGGAGAGAGGCTCTGGTAGGGGGGAGGCAGCAGGAAAAGGCTCTAGCAATTTCCTACTGCTAGAGCTATTTTTCACTCTCTCCCCCCCCCCCCCCCCCCCCCCCCCCCCCCGGAGGTTTTCACTGCCATGTGTAACTGTATGTACGTACCCTATATGCTACTGCAAATTTAGGCAAGGCCTTGGATTGTTTAACAGTAGGAGGGGAGTTTGTTTCCTGGATTGAACTAGTTCATTACCACACCATGAAATGGTTATATTCAGTATTTGACTGTGTTTATGTTAGAGACCTACTCTGGGACCTGAAAGAATGATAAATACCCAGCCTGAAAACATAGGAACTATACAAATTGTTCATTGAAGCAGAACTGGTAGTTGGTTGGGATCAGGAGGAAGGTCTTTAATAGGATGAGGAAGTGAATGTCAGTATAGGAAGAGAACGTGGCTGAAAAGAATCTTGTGTTCCTAAACACAGACATAAACTTCAAGGCCAGAAGGGGCCATTATGATCATCTAGTTGACCTCCTACATATCTCACCCATGCTCAGAATCTCACCCACTCAATCTCCTATAATAGACCTGTAACCTCTGACTGAGTTACTTATGTCCCCAAATCTTGATGTAAAGACTTCAAGCTACACAGAATGCATCATTTACTCTGGTTCAAACCAGCAAGTGACCCATGCCTCATGTTGCAGAGGCAGGTGAAAAAATCCCCATTACAAATGCAGAAAGCAAATTTTTCCTGTAAGTAGTTCTCCCTTTCCCTGTTTTTCTTTGCATTAGGTTAAAATACATTAAACGTACTAAAGTTCGAGGAACCTTAAGCCTGTAGTGGCCTTTTGGGAAACTGACTGCTGCATACCTTCAAGCAGTTGCTTTTGGTAATCATTGTTGATAATTCAAAATGTATCTCAAACTACTTGTTTGGAGGAGAGGCTAAAAGTTTGCAGGTTGGACTGAAGCAGCTGGTTTAATCAAAATTGTGACTAGTTGTAGGGCTTTTGGAGTATAAAAAGGCTATCTTTTTATCTAAGTCCTTTGAAAAATACAATAGAGATGAATTTTTTTTAATAAAGCCAGAGTTTTGTTGTAAATGCATTTACAACAGGATAAAGCTAAATGGAATAACACGAGGGCTGCTATAAAGATACTGATGTTCAGTACTAACTACCTGCTAAATGTACTTGGTCTTTGGTTTTCTGCATCACAGCATAACCATGGATATATAATAAAATTCAGGACTGAACTCCATGAGACCCAAAACGTTGAGATGGTTTTGATGACCTAGCTCTATAATTGTAGATCTCCTATTTGTATCCCTTGTGTCTGCTCCCATGCTCTAACAAAGTAGGAAGTAAAATCCATACAGTAGGCATGACTTTGATTTTTTTTCCATCAAGTTACTAGATGGATCCATCTAAAATCATGGTTGTACAATTAACTCGGACAAAGTGTTGAGAGGCTTTGCTTTCATATAGAGTGGGGATGTGAGGACTACTCAAAATTATTATTATATTAGCAGGTATTCTAGAATGGTCATAAAATTCAAAAAATACCTTGGCACTTAAGTTTTTTTTTGAATGAAGTTACAGCAATGTATATTCCAAATAAACTTAAGTGCCAAGGTATTTTCTGAAAAATAAATAAATAAATAAACCACACACACACACACACACACACACACACACACTCTCCCTCTCCCTCTCCCTCTCCCCCTCTGCTCAGATTTAAAAATAACGCTAACACCAGAAAAGCCAGACAAGTGTTTCCAACAGAAAGGTCAAAAGTACAGCAGCAGGAAGGAACATTTTATCTATTTCTGTTCTTGTAAAGTGGAAAGGAGCTTTCTTCTGTTCTTCAGAAAAATCTGCTTCCAGTCACTTTTGTTACTTATCACAAATATAATTTTACTCTCTAAATGTAATAGTATGTTGTATGCATATGTTCTCAAAAGTGCCTAACTTAGCTATGTTACTGCCAACAGACAGTTACTGAAATTGTGATGTATGAAGCAGAAATAGAGGGTGTTGTGTATCTAGCATCTATGCATCTTTTACCATTTAAACACATTGTGCTTTTGACTGTTTTGTGTGGCTCCAAACTGGGCTGTTGTGCTTTAACAGCCAATTTATAGGTTTTCTTTTCTTTGACTATCTGAGCACTATCTGCACTATGTATGCAGTAAATAGAGACATTGGTTTAAAAACATTTTGTAGGTCAAATTAAATTAAACAATTTTCTATAAAGTGTAATATATTTACTTAGGGCATATCTAAAATGGATGAGGGAGGGAAAGAAATGGCAGCTGATGAATGTTGCAAAATAGATAACTGAGGGTGGTGCTGTTAGGGCATGATCCAAGGCTCACTGAAGTCACTCTGAGTCTTTCCATTGACTTCACTGGGCTTTGGACCACGTTCCTTGAGGCTTCCATATTAAAGGCTCCTACCCAAATAGTCTTCCTCACTGAGGACTGAAAGTTATTGTTCATCAGATGGTTCAGTGCCTTATGTGAAATGAGTTGGTTGTTTGTCTAGTTCCCTGGGAATAGATTCCACTTGGCACAAATGACTGCCCTCACAAATGGCACTACCTGGAAGTCTTGTTATATTTCCAATGTTTTTGTATATGTGTAGGCCAAACCATTCTCATTTTTTGAGGTCTTCAACACTGGATGCACTCATGAGCAGTGTGAGGAAGCATATTGTCACCACCAATATACTTCTTGTCACTAAGGCTGTTAATTTAGCACCTCTCATAAGTGGTAAATATTGTAAGTGAAACAGATACTTGCTTATGTTAGTAAGTGGAAAAATACACTTTCATCATAATATGTACCAGTGTTATCACCCACTAACTGTGGACTCTTCCCTATTTGGACTGAAAGATTTGTGCAAATGAGTGGAAAAATCATTGTGGTACATGGTATCTAGAGGGGGCAGTATAAATTTTCATAGGCTATACCTAGATTTTGGATCTCTCTTTTGGACTGAGAATATGCACTGGAACTCGTTAAGAAATGTTGTACAAAACTAGTATGGCCATTTCAACAGTGAAGGAGAAGCATTTTTTGTTTTTTCATATTAAACTTACAGCTGTTAAATCAAATTGCTTTTAAAATAATCATAAGCCAGACTTGTCATCATGGCCTAGTGTCCTTGCTTTAGTGTTTGGGTTTGTGCGGGGCAGAATAAACTGGCTTCGGAACAAGTTATTCATTTCTAAGAATAATTATCATATTCAGTATACTTTTTCCATTTAGGTCAGAGCTGTACAAAGCTCTGAATGTTTATAGATGCAAATATTTGAAAGGGGCTTCTATAAATTAAATGCAGTGATTAGTTTACAGCCATAGTGCCATGTGCTTTGATCTCATTAGCGCTCTTCAGCTAATCACAGTGGGGCCTGGTGCTGGGAAATTAACACAGTTACATCCTCTGCTCATAAATGTACTGGAGGCAACTAATAGTAGTATCCAGTGCTAGTCTGGCTAACTTCTAGGTCCTATGTGACTTACCAATAACTCTTTTTTTTTTTTTACTGCATTATCCACAAACTAGGCTAATATTCAAAGAATACAGTGTCAAATCTATTTTATGTATTCCTTTGTTGTAGTATTCTAAATTAATAGATTTTTGGAAGCTTTTGGTTGCAATTTCAATTTTTGCTTACATACTAAACAGCAAGTTTGTGGAGGATGGCATCACTTGGTATATGTTTGTGAGATCTCTTAGATTAACACTAAGTTGTTTAGTTAAATATGTGGTAGCGGTCATTTTTAAACTTTGCTAGGGTCTTTTTTACAGTTATTAAAGATGGCTGTGTAGGCAAGAAAGCGGCACCTCCAATGATGAACTATTGCTCTTTCTTTAGTTATCTCTCAACCTATTAGTCTCTCTCAACTATGAATCTCTTCCTTGCTCTCTTTGACCTAAGATTTCTGGTACAAATAATTCAGTTCTTCTAGGTAAGTTGCCATTGGAGATCTGTCATTGACTCACTTAAAACAAAAATGGTTCTTTTGTCTCCACAGAGGATCCTCAAATTCTTCACCAAAGAGTGACGAGCAGAAAGAGCCTTTGATTTATCACTCCAAGGATCATTACCCTTTATCTGATGGAGACTGGTCCCCTTTGGAGAAGTAGGTCATTTTATGGTGTCCTCTTTCTGTATGATTTTGTACTCCTATGTTATGTAATGCACCACCTCTGTAACTTCTTCTGACCTATAAAACTACACAAAGAAAGGTGCTCAACATATGTGGCATCCAGGACTGCTTTTGCAGCTTAGCACGGGCTCAAGGACTCTACACAATTTATGTGTGGATTTATGTTTGCTGGAAAAAAAACTGTTGTACTTGTTTCATCCTTTCTGAATGAACAAAAGCTGCTGTTAAAGTTCACCAGGGAAAAAATAAAACTGTAGCTGATGATTTTATTCACACCTAATAAATTACAGGAAGAGGGCAAATTCCCAAGCACTCAACCTAAGGTTAGCCACAAATGTGTGTGTCAGAGTAAACATTTGTGAAGTGCCTAGGCTAACATTCATAATAACTTTTTTTAAGTTGAGTTAAATGACAAATTACTCAAAACAGGACCACAAACTCTAGACAAACACCCAGTCCAGATTAGAGGAGCTGCCAGTAATATTTGCATAAAAGCTCCAGGTTTGTGGAGCTTAAGCCTTAACAGGTATTTGGCGTTCATCGGTATGGTATCTGTGCTCTTCACAATAATTAATGAATTTATCTTCACAACACAGCTGTGAGGTTGAGGAGTATTTTTCCCATTGTACAGATGTGGAATTGAGATAGACTAAGTTACTTGCACAAGATCACACAGCAAGTCTGGGGTAAAGCTGGGGACTGAATAAGTCTTCTGTTTCCTAGTCCAGTTCCTTAACCATAAAATTGTCCTTCCTCTCTAGTGCATGAGGCGCTCTACCCATTTTGGGTGAGAGAGCAATTTTGGTGGCTGAGGGATCCTTTAGCTGTTTAGGAGGGGGTGGCTGCTGGGGAAGGAGAAGGAAGACAGGGCTCCTACTCTTTGCCTTACAAAACCATTAGCAGGAGCTTTTAGCTTTTCAAGTGTTAACGTATACAGTCAAGAGGAGCAAGCCTCCAGCTTGTTCCAGTTCTTTATAGTGCAAACTGTGCATGTAGTGAGAGTAGCCCTTTCTGGGCCTGCTGGCGCAGTTTTTGTGTGCAGAAAACAGAGAAGCTTTCTTCAGTATCTCATCACTACCTGCTCAAAAGAAAGGAGTAGACAGGCCATCACAGAGGCAAGGAAAGATATCGATACTTACAATCAGTGCTGCTTGTATTGTTATTTTCTTCATTGTGCTACGGTCCATAAATCTGTTACAAGGGGTACTTCAGCCTGCTTGTGGTTTGGAGGCAAAACCACTCCTGTCAGTCGCTAGCAGCAGGCAGTGCCTCACCCACTGATGTTCCCTTCTGTTTTATCTGCCCCTGTAGTAACAGGCAAGCCTGATGAACAGTTGATTTAAAGTCTTGGCCCCTGTCAGACACTGTAGAAATGAATAGAGTTCATTTGGCAAGTTAAAGCAGTACTTGAAGTAAACAAGAGAAATACTTTTTTGCAAATGATAACTAACACAAGTGCAGGGTTCTGAGGTAAGGTCAATAGCTGCCTTCATTGTGAACTGCAGGACTTCCAACCACACCTGTCTAAAGTTAGAACCCCAATTTGTGCCAGGCTTTTACTATTTGTTAGTAGATGGCTCTCTATAGCTGTAGTCAAAATGAGGTTGCTGGACACACTCCTAGTGGGGTTACTCGGTGGAGCTGTGCTAAAATCACAGAGACAGCTTTGTCCCATTCCCCATCTCCAGCAAGGATATGGAAATGCCAGGACACAAACGAAATCATCCATCATCAACTTCAGATTGGCGCAACACAGTATGACAAACAAGGTATCTCCATTTAATCCTGGAAATGGGTACCAGAAAGAGAATACAGAATCCATCAGTTGGAGTACAATGATTCATTGAAGTATCTGAGCACTGTTCCTTCCGTGGATAACAAACTTGTTCTTGTCATGATAGTTAATATGTCTGAAGGGTTTTCATGAATAATCTAGGAAGAACACCACCATCCCTCTTCTGTTCTGCGTGGAGCAAAGTTTCCTTTTACATTGCCAATCAAGGTGGAGAGGAACACCAAGACTTACATGACAGAAAATGGATTAAGCAGAGTGGAATCTGCACCTAGAAATATCCTCAGTTCTATTAAATCTGTTCGGTGGGATGGGGATTCACCTTTTTGCATCAGGAACAGCAATAAACTGCCCTGTGTCCTGTCCTTATATCATGACCTGGGATGTGAGGTATTGAAATTACTTCTTCTGAAGCTGGGAAATTGCTTTTTTCCCCCACTACTCCCCAGGACCATACAAAATATACGAAGGAGAGAGCAGCAACGATACTGTTGGCTTTCTGGCTGAAGAAGCTGGTGGTCTTGCATCTGATTAACTTAGCATTGGATCTTCTGATGAGTCTGCCACCAACCAAGTCCAGACAGATTCAAAATCAGTGCTTGGATGATTATCACCCTCATGATGATCTTGTGCACCATAAAAAGTCAATCAGTAGAATTTATTCTACTTCCTGGTGCAAAGACCAATGTTTAACTAGCACATTAAACCAATGAAACAGGACTTAAAGATCCTCCTAGAGGAACTCACTGTGGGTGTATGAATGTTCAAGCAAAAGGTCAAGTTTCTGTAGTATGTTATCATATTCAAGAAAAGAAAATCTTGTACAAATCCCAAGACTAAATGCTTCCTTCAAGTAACAATCCTTATTCCAGCCACACAAGGTCATAGGTCATTCT
This sequence comes from Caretta caretta, assembly GCF_965140235.1. Classification (NCBI taxonomy): domain Eukaryota; kingdom Metazoa; phylum Chordata; order Testudines; family Cheloniidae; genus Caretta; species Caretta caretta. The sequence goes on along the minus strand of NC_134207.1, from coordinate 85,476,573 downwards.
GCTATTTAGAACAGTACCCATATTGTAATAATAGGAAAGTAGAATTGAATTATCCTGCCTGTCAAAGTTGTCTCAATTGAAGGCAAATTCAAGGGGCAGGGCATTCTTATGGTTACCAGGTGTCTGGTTTTCAGTCAAAAGTTCAGTTGAAAAGGGGACCTGGCAGTGTCCAGTCACCGTGGGCCGGGGCGGGTGGTGCCAAGTCATCAACCCACACCAGCCCCTGCTCAGCCAGGGCCACCTTTTGCCTACATTTCAAGTGCAGGCAGCAGGCTGCCTCGTTGCAGCAGGTTGCAGCTCCTCTCCCAGCCCTGGAACAGAAGAAGCCCAGTTTGGTGGGAGAGGGAAGTGGAGAGGATCAAATGATGAGGAAGTGGGAGGGGGGAGAGGAGCAAGAGGGGGTGGGGGTTTGGGGGAAGAGGTGGAACCGGGTTAGGGCAGAAGAGGTGGGGCAGAAGGCGTCCAGTTTTGAAAAATTAGTAGGCATTCTCCTATCATCAGTGATTGAGGGGTGTGGTTTTGTCTCCAAGCTGCAAACAGGCTGAAATACCATTGTAATGTATCTGGACCTCATTATTCTAGAGAAACTTGCAAGTAAACACACAATATTTTCCCTGATTTGATCATATGCTCAACTAGTTTTGTCCCCAGTCATCCTTGATGGGGTGGGGTGTACTGTGTATGCTGTTGTGTACTGGAATGTAACCATCCATTTAACTTAACTTGCAGCAATAATAAGACTTTAGTGTTGGATGAAACTTTTCAGGCCTTTCAAACTGGAATGCTGTCTCATGTCTGGAACACAGGAATTTAAAACAGATTATCCTAAATTAACAGGAGGAAGTACATCTGTCTCATGATGGCAGCTAAATCATATAACTTCAAAAAAAAAAAAAGAGAGAGAAAATTGTGAGGGATTATACTGAGAACACTTCAAGTACAATGAAGAAATCTGTTTAGGCTGATCAGTACGTAAGCCCCTGTATGTGATTTTGGTTTTAACCTAATTTCTCAGTCTGAAAACCCAACTAGGCTTCTTGCCCTGTTGCTGAATAATTGAAGCTGTGTTAAACTAGAGAAAACTAACACAAATAGCTGCACAACAAATGCTTTTTAAATACTGTAGTTTTCTGTTTATTTTGATAGCCCTTTCTCCAACCCAGTCTGTCCTAAAAGTGATTCAGAACTAGAAGTGAAACCTGCAGAGAGCTTGCTTAGAGCTGAATCTCATATGGAGTGGACATGGGGAGGATTCCCAGAATCTACTAAGGTAAAGTTATTTACAGATGAATTTTATATACTGTCTGGGACTTTTAATGTGACTGAATTTTGTCTTCCTTAAAACTCTGCATTTCACATTAAACTATTGGGAAAAACTGAGCAATTGTGCATAATTCAACAGAAATACTGTAACATGAAAACAGCAACCTCTTGTGGCTGGCTAAGCTGAAGACTTTTTATTGATTTCAAAAGCAGGGCTGCAAAAATCTCCCAGGATGATCTTTAGAGTAAAAATCTGTAGCTCTCTAATTTGCTGCTAGAAACAGAAGATATTTTTAAAATGATGCATTAGATGCAATAGGAATGATCAAGTGTAGTAACCTTTTTTGTAAAAGATAGGACCAGGCTCATTCTAGGGGAATCCTGTGCAAATTCTAATATAGGGAACTTGATGGCTGCTCACCCTCATGTTGTGGATTTTTAGCTACCAATTGCAGCCTCACTTGGGAGTGGTCCTGGATAGGACAGGTGAAGAGATTTGCTGGACATGTACATCCTTAGGCAGTCCCCTTTTATAAGTGTTCCTTGCCCTCCCATGATAGAAGCCTGACATAAATTCACTGTTTTCCAAACTGAGGCAGGGAAGTATAATGTATCACCTTCTCTGTACCCTCAAGAGATGATGAAAGTTAGGCCCTAAACCCATAGACAGCTCTGTGTGAGTGGACTGCTGTTCTGATGCAGAGCCTCAGTGAAGTTTACTGGGCCCATTCATACAACAGTGCTTTTGGAAAAAGGCTGTACATGAATATTATTTTTAAAAATTGGATTATTATTGAGAGGAGACATTTTAACTATAAGCATCAGGGCGTAGCCATGTTAGTCTGTATCCATAAAAACAACAAGGAGTCCGGTGGCACCTTAAAGACTAACAGATTTATTTGGGCATAAGCTTTTGTGGGTAAAAAAAACCATCTGAAGTGGTTTTTTACCCACGAAAGCTTATGCCCAAATAAATCTGTTAGTCTTTAAGGTGCCACTGGACTCCTTGTTGTTTTTGTGACTATAAGCAATGATCTAGCATCATCAATTGAAAAGTCAGGGTTAGTTTGAATGTGTCAAAAATCTGTCTAGATTTGTCACTGCGATTCTTCAAAAGTAACCTAACCACATTCAAAATGGGGAAATGGAGAGCTGGTTTTAATGAGGTCTGTTTTAATATAGTGTCATGAATTCAGGTTGTGCTAATTACTCATACATTCCTCACCAGTGACAAAGGGGATTGAATATGTTTCCTCGTTTTTATATGCTAAATGGTGTCTTAGCCAGGCATTTATGGTAGCACCACAGTGTTCTAGGTGCTTTCCTAAGAGAAAAAGGCCCAGTCCCTGACCTGAGTTCACAATCTAGATAAATAAGTAGAGGGCAGGAGACATGGTGTAACACATATACAGTATGTGCAAACACAAAAAGTGCAAGTATAGAACATAAATTAAAATGACACATATTCACATCTTATTCTTCAAGCTTGTCAGTCAGGAAGCTTCCTGTAGGCATCATGGTAGAGGTGGGCTTCAGGAAGAACGTGTATTGTGGATGAGCTTAGAATATAGAACTATGGACAGATTTTTATACTCTGTGAAACTGGTGACCAAGTTCCTATGTGGTTGGCATTGCCTGGACTTTATTAATGAGACTGCGTGTGAAGTTGCTAAAAGGTACATTAAAGTTTAATCCAGCAGGCTTTTAACTTTTTTCGTTTCAAAAGTAGTATCATCTCTGGCATAATTACTATAAGCACTTGTTAGCTAATGTTCAGAGCTGAATAAAATAAATGACATACTGCATGAAAGTACATGAGAACGAGATCTTTCTTCTTTCAGATAAGCAAGAAGGACAAATTGGAGCATCCTAGAACAGCTACCATTACCCCATCAGAAAAGACTCATTTTAGGGTCATCGTCCGCTCTGATGAAGTTGAAGATGATTTTTTGGTGAAAGATTCTGTCTGTACGGTACTGAAACCTGAGCCAAGAACTCATCCTCTGTTTAAGCAAATAGAGGCTAAAGATTCTTTTGCGTCTGCAGTCATAGAACCTCTGCTGGAGATCCCTCAAGAATCAACTACATTAGATGCTGATCATCTCCCCGGCCCATTAACAGATAGTCCTTCAGAAGCAAAACCACCAGCAAAAATTGACTCTCCTTCAAAAAAGAAAGGTATTAATTTTGTATTTAAAAGAACTGGTACATTCCCACAGAGTTTTCTGTGAAATTTGATGAAGTTATCCAAAAACTGTAGCTTTACACTTTCAATTTTGAGATTTAAATACAACATTTTTAATTTAAAAAAAGCAACCAGAAAAACCTCATTGACTGCAGGCCAACTAACCTGCAGGCATTCCTATTTAGATTCCCATATGAACAATGTTCAGAGTGCAGAAAACCATGCCTCCCACAGCACTGTATTTAATACATGTATTAATCTCAAATCACCTAATTGTTATGGCAATCAACAGGGGTGCACAAGCGAAGCCAGCACCAGGGGCCTCATGATATTTACTTGGATGACTTGAAGGCTTTGGAACCTGAAGTTGCTGCACTCTACTTTCCCAAAAGGTAGCTTGGAGTTAGTGTTCTAATATGGCAAGGCTTATATTGCAGAATAATTTATCTGTTAGTTTTAGGAGTGAATGAGCCAATTGAGATAAAAGAACTGAGCCAATCCTTGTTCAAAATTCAAGCTTGCCTTTGAGCGTTTAGAGTATTTAATAGGATAAATCAATATTGAACTTGTTATATATATCTCTCCTTCTTGCCAGAAGTAGAGAGTCAGTGAAATATGATGTGAAAGGCTGTTGTGGTATTTCCGTCCCAAATGAACTGAGAAAGTGCTAGGGCATTGTGGGAAACTTTAAAATATATAGCTATTTTGGGGAGCAGTATTATTCCCAGTAATTTGTCTTGTGCTCATTTGTTTTCCCTTGTAACTGGCATAACTGTTTTCATGGAGTGAAATGTGTATCCTTAGTGTTACTATATAAACTGAGCATTTTTTCGTAAGAAAACATATGTAACCTTTTTCATATTCTATCTAGTTAAAATGTTTTAACTCCTAAGATACTCTCCAGTATGTCTTTCGAAGAAGACCCTAAAAAAGAAACATCTAAATTCTACAAGCTTTACAAACGGTCATAAATCATCTAGTATATCTGCTTGAAACTTGTGTACTATAATGCCTGTTCTCTTAAATTGGATCTGATAATGTGGGCTTGAGGGAATACTGGGGGCAAACTTACAGTTTTGTCAAAATTGGTGGAGTTCAAAATTATGGTGGGGTACAATTGTGCCATCAGACTCATGGAGTAATGGCCCAGTACTGGGGGCTTCTTCCATCAAGTCTGCAAGTTATCAGCCTCTGGGTTATGACCCCCAGGATATTACAAACAGGGTTCATGGGATTGCTACCACCTTCCTTTTCTTTATAGCTAGATGTTGAGGGATCCTGACACTTTCCTGTGGTAACATGGGGTGATATGGAAAAGCTGTTCTAGCCTATCCCCTTGTCAAAAGCAGGACTGTCATCAGTGCAGCATTTTCTCATGTATTCTGTTCAGTATAATTGACTCACTCAGTAATTTGCTTAGAGACTATATTCAGAGTCTTAAGCCTTTAATAAAGGCTAACAAAAATAATTTTTTATTAAAACGGTATTTTGCTACAGCCAAGCATGGATTATTTGAAGGTTTCAGGGGCATCCAAAACCTTCAGATAACTGCGGGAGCCAGCTAGCAGGCTTTGAACCTGAACACTAACTTGAGCACAGATTTTTAGACGACTGGTCTCCTCCTCCTTTCCCATCTGGCTCGAAAACTACAAAGGATCTATGCATGACCAAAATTTAGAAGCTGTGGTGACAGCCTAGTCACCATAGGTGAGCCTGTAATCCTGTCATCCTCCTCAGTCTCCCTCAGCTTTTCTTTTCCTGTAAGATGCCTCTGAGCTCAGAACTCCTCTGTAGTTTGGGAACTGGCTGAGAGAAAATGGTGGGAGGAAGATCAGGATGGGGGGGGGGGGGGGGGGCGGGGCAAAAAGGACTGCAGCAGTTCTTGGGAGCAGGACTGAAGCCTCTCCCTCTAACTGTAGAGTTCCTTCATCTGGGGAAGCGGCCGGTTTTGGAAGAAGTGAGGGAACAGGATGAGCTCCATTGAGTTGGCCTTTAGAGAACCATTTATCCAATGATGTTGATCCTTGCTCTTTTCCAAGGCTCCAGGGAACACTTTTCAGTTAATAGGGTTATAGATAAGTGAACCTGGATAATCAAGGTTTTAATTTGCTTAAAATGGGAGTTAGTGAAAGAAGACAACTCTCAGCATAGCAGCACAACAATCATCTTATGAACAAACAAGAATTAGTTTGCTTGTCTTTGCCTCAAGGCTCTACTTTCTGTCATATCACTTACAAAAAGCCTGCTAACCACATGAACTGCAGTTGGGAGCTCCAAAAGAACAAAACTCTTTAACAGATTCCTCCTCCCTTCCTGTGCTAAACAGTTGCCAGTCTTAAACTGTATCAACCATAATCTAGGATAGCCAAATTATCTAAACTCCTCCTGATTTTTACAGTGTTGGAGTGGCACTGAGGCCTTCATAAAATCAAAACTTACCATTCTAACACTGGAAATACAAATGTAAATTTGCGTTAGTTCCCTTGTCAAGAAACTACCTTGAGTATCATGAGCTTAAAGTAGTTATTTATAACTAGAGTGCCAAAACACATCCATTTCAGTGTCTGAGTAGAAGTGGAGTCTAAATTGGCTGAGCTAAGGAGATTGCTCCAAGTTAGTTAGCAGGTGCACTTTAAAAAAAAAAAAAAAAAAAAGGCAGCATTGTTTGTCTAAACTGGATACTAATTGAATCCAGATAGCAAGAAGACAGTAATATTTACTGATTAAACTAATAGATTTCCTACCACTGACAGTGTGCTGATTCAAGACAAGCAGGTAATTTAATTTAAAAATCATTTACCAAGCAATGTCAGCTAATAGTACACAGTCCAGCTTTCTTTTAAGTTCATTCTTATCCAGCCACACTTTGGTTCTAAAATCGGCAAGAAACTCCCTCCACCCTACCCCACCCCACCCCGGATTGACTTCTGAAAACTACTCCCTGCAGTCTGTATCCTACAACTTTTCAGATGTTAAGTAAGCCTTTCAGTTCTGGCTCTGCCAGTGTGAGTTGTAGAAATTCACTATGGGCATCCTGGAAAATATATAGTTTAAAATCTAAACTAAACAGTAGTTTCTAGAGTACATTCATTCCTTCCCTTCTGGAGATCAGGATTATACTGTTGCTAAACATTCAAATACTTTTAGTAACTGTTAGTTTCCTTTTTGGAAATCAAAATTAGGCAATATTTTGCTGCTTTTTTTGTTTTGTTTTGGGGGGGAGGGGAAAAAGAGGAGAATGAGACTGTTTGACATTATAAAATACATTAGGCCATATGCTGTGTGTAACAGTGTAGTGGCGTGTTTTGTGTATTTTAGTTTTTCAGAATATTAAAAACAAATAAACCCTGAAAACTTCAGTAGGAATAGTTTAGTCAATGTCGATCTCTAATTCAACTATAATGAAGCCCTGACTCAAGCATGTGCTTAAGTGCATTCCAAAATATTATCATGAACATGGGTGCTTGTCTTAAGTTAGTCAAATGACCATTCTAAGGCCAAGATTCTGCTCTCATTTAAACCAGCTTTGTACCAGTGTAACTCCAGTATGACTTCAGTGTAGTTATTCCTGATTTATGCCAGTGTAAATGGGAGGAGAATTGGGGTCCTCAGTCTTTCAGCATTATCAAGAGTTTTTCTTTTTTTTTTAAAAAGTTATTTAATTACTGATCTTTAGGTCCATGAACGTATTCAGTTTTCAGACCATTAGACAAATAATCTCTGTCTATTTCTTAGAGCCGGATTGTTTGGTCTGGATCATTACAAAATAAATTCCCGTCCAAAGAATATATCAGTAATGGTAGAGCAGATGACATTCCATTTTAATATTTCAATCGTGAGATGAAAGGAAATGTTAGTGAGAGAAAATACCTTGTGTTAACATCTGGATGCACAAATACTCAGATTTCCTTTTTCAGAAAAGATAGGTGTCAGAGTAGCAGCCGTGTTAGTCTGTATTCGCAAAAAGAAAAGGAATACTTGTGGCACCTTAGAGACTAACCAATTTATTTGAGCATAAGCTTATGAAGTGAGCTGTAGCTCATGAAAGCTTATGCTCAAATAAATTTGTTAGTCTCTAAGGTGCCACAAGTCCTCCTTTTCTTTTTTCAGAAAAGAGAATCTGGTCGTTGTAGAACAAATCTTTAATTTTGTAACAAAATATATTTGAAATACAAGAATATCTAGTGCTGGGATTGCGTTTTGTATCATGTGCTGCATGTAATACTGTGGTTGCATATACCTTAAAATACATACATATATGTATGCAAGAGAATTACATACACAAAATGTGAACTCCTTTCCTCTAGTGATTCTGATCCAAGTTCCAGACCATGGACTGAGTCAGATACCCTCTCTGGTTCCCAGTCACCACAGTCAGTAGGAAGTGCTGCTGCTGACAGTGGCACAGAGTGCATGTCTGATTCTGCTATGGACTTGCCTGATGTCACGCTTTCTGTCTGTGGAGGTCTAAGTGAAAATGGAGAGATCTCTAAAGGTATGTAAGTAACTAAGTCAAATTAAGCCAGAAATGTGAATTGAGTACAGCCTAATGAAGTTACTTAAGGTTGCTATACTCTTACTTTAGAAGACTGACATATGAAGCTGTTAGTTTTTAATTTTGATCTACGTGGGGAAGCATGAGAGAGCTGAAAACATGCTTGTATTTTATATGCTTTGGGTAAATCGACTACTGTGGAATCATATATACAGTATAAAACTCCCAAACATTTGCAAAGGATAGATGATGTGCATTTATATTATGGGCGGATCAGTCCAAAACTAGACAAGAAAAGCTCCTGTCTTCCTGACAGCTGTTTCTCTCCTTCTGCTGCACCATGTGTGAAATGTCTGACCACCATGTGTGAAATGTCTGACCACGTTTGGTACTGGCTCCCTCTGCGTTGCTTGCTTTGCCATTGTATAAAGCTTTAAAATTGTGTTTGTATCCCATTGCTTGATATACTTTCTTCTTTTTAATCTCTTGCTCAGCAAGAGGTGTCGGATGGCAAATGTCATCACCTTGGACTATCCTGCTTTAGAAGTGAAGGTTCATCTTCCTTTCCCCTCCCAAAATATTTCCTTATCCTGATCTTTTCATGTCACGTTGGTTTTGTCTCTAGTCTTTCCTGCTCGATTATTCACACTCTGTAGAAAGTGAAAGTTAACCATACATGCGTCTTACTCTTTTCTCCTTAAATTACACTTATTTCCTGAACATAATGGGATATTTAAGTTTTAGCATGTGTTTTATTCAATATTCAAGTTTTGCCATAAATATTCCTCTCCAGCAGACAAAGGGAGCTTAATTTTTTTTATAAAGTCCAAGATTGATACACATTTTGAATGTATATCTTGGTGATGTGATTTGTATAAGGTATAAAAATCAGACTTGAATTATAAAAAGCTATATTTAAAAAAAAATCATCCTCATGTGGAGCGGGGAAAGGGGGGGTTAGTGCACCGGAGGGAGAACATAACTGAGTAACACTGAATTTCTGTAAGACTGCATAGTTGCTGTCAAAAGCTATTCTAAGTAATGGGTACTTGTTAGCACTCACAAAACAATTGTTACTTGTAGGTTCAATGTGTAGATTTCATGATTTGATACACTTAAATTTTCATTTTTAAAAAATAAAAAGTAAATCAGTCTCCCTCCTGTACTACTTTACTTCTCGTTACTGTGACTGGTGGAGTGGGGGTCTGGAAGGTGAGGCCCTTCTGCAATTGAGGAATTGTTCATGGTAGCTTTCATGTTTTTCACCTATGACGTGGACCATTTTCAGCATCTCTTTTGGCTGATGTTAAAAAGTCAGCAAAGGTAATTGAAAACTCAAGGAAAAGGATTTATTAGTTTGTATACAAGACAATAGATTTACTGAAGGCAATCTCAAAAAGAGGAGGCAAAAATAGTTAATATTTAACTGAATTGATAAAATGTTCTTGTATTGCAGAAAAATTCATGGAACATATTATTACTTACAATGAATTTGCTGAAAATCCAGGACTCATAGACAATCCTAATCTAGTTATACGGATTTACAACAGGTAATTTCCCATTATTATAAAATGCTTACATTTCATATAGCTTTCCTTTTTTAGTAATACATTTTAAAGGCACTATATCTTTCAGTTCAAGTTCTAACTTGTATTTCCATATGTATTTTGTATTTGTGATCTTTTGCTCATGCAACATGCCTTTGAATTGCAGATTAAAGTCAGATTTGCATTTTCTAAAGCAAGATCTAGCAGCATTTGTCACTAACAGTAAACAGTGTGCATTAGGAAAACTATTTGGCTTGAAGCAAACATTAGTTGCATGTTTTTATGAGCAGCCTACAACAAAAATCAAACTTTATTACCAAGCAAAGAGCATGTTGCACGCTAATCAGTTATTTCTGCTGAATCCAGTCCATATTGTAGCTTCTCATCAAGACTATCTCCTTAAACCAGGTACTATAACTGGGCATTGGCTGCTCCCATGATTCTCAGCTTGCAGGTGTTCCAGAAAAGTTTGCCTAAGGTAAACTAACACAAACTTATACTTTAATGCAACTTGTACGTACGGTAATACAGAACTATAATTTTAATGTGTGTATATGTGTGTGTGTATGTATGTGTGTGTGTGTGTGTGTGTGTATATATATATATATATATATATATATATATATATAACTAAACTAAACATTTTCAGGCTACAGTAGAGTCTTGGGTTAAAGACAAGATGCCCAAGAAATCTGGAAGATGGTGGTTCTGGCGCAAGAGGGACAGCATGACTAAACAAGTAATTGAAGCCTATTTTATCTTTTAATGTTTATGTGAATCAAAATCAGATGTGAAATTTTGCTCTTAAATGCATCAGACAACATGTGCTGATCAGATCTTTGGCAGTCAGTGCTGTAAAACTGCATGTTCAATTATTCATCAATATTATGTAACTATTTAAACTTCTTTTGAGGTTTAGAGACTAAAATATCACTAGTAACATTACCAACTAAACACAACAAATTTGGATTGAAGGATCTTGGGGCTTGTTTAAATGCTCTGCAGTTTGGATTACGGGGGTGTGAATTGCAGCACGTGCTAGCATGCTACACTGTAACTCCACTGTGTGGATGCTGTTGGCACAAGTTAAATTACGTAGTTTGTGATGCTGGGTTCCTTTTAGTTCATGCCAACATCCATATGAAGGAGTTACGGCACAGTATGCTGCAATTCACACCCAGTAGCTCCCACTGTGGGGCCGTTTTTACATAGCCTTTAGTTCAGATTGTCCTCACTGCAAACCATCAATTGTCTTCAAAACTACTTTTCAAAGAAGTTGCGGTGTATTTTGGGACCTCCTATAAAAGGGAAATAGAAAAATGGGCAGTGTTCTGTCAGTCTGCCCCTTACATAATTACAGCACTCTAATTTTGACTAGCTATTTTAGGTTGATTTAAGCTTTCTTCCAGTACTTTGAACATGCATTTCTTTAACTTCAACACTTATTAGGGTTTATTTTTAGTGAATTTAATGTTTCTAAAAGATGTTGGATCGAGAGTCTTGATTACTACAAAATGGTCAGTAGGAGTGCCAATTTCCATCATGCTCTCCTGCACACATGCCACAACACCAAGCTTGGAGAGGTCCATTTCTAAAGATGGCTGTCCCCAAGCCCATTCATGGTCTCAAGTGCTACTGAAAAGGCTAAAAATTTTAATACAATTTCTATTATAGGAATATTTGCCTGCTAGGATCAAGTCTTGTACTGATTTTATCCTTTTTGTTTTTTAAGACACTCATAAGTGACTTGGTTGCAAGATTTGGATCATAGATGGTGCACCAGAAAGTGACTGATTAGAGCATTATTTACGTTAGTTAGTATATGGTTTGCAGAGTCCTTCCTGTTTGCCTACAAAATTAAATATTTTGAGGAGAAATGGTCTATGAAAGGATCTCTTATGAAGTAGTCCCCGTAATGAGCAAATTTGAGTATCTCATACAGATAGAGTAGCAAATTTACTGCTTATATGATAGCTATTTTGGTTATGCCTGAAATTTAAATTAGTTCTTGTCAGTGCGGATGCCTAAAATGTTGGTATGTTCTTGATTCTTGTGCTATCTTAGCTACCAGAGGCAAAGGAGGGGAAGTCTGAGGCACAAAGAACAAATGACCTGCCAGCAACTACAAAAGAACAAGTTAATAGCAGGTGTGTTCCTGTCTGAAGATTCGTTTGCAGGCTCAATAGTGTCATGATTTTTGAAGAATTCAATGAGGATTTACTGTGAGAAGAAACGTTTCCTCTGAGCTACTAAACAAAAACAGATAGTTTCAGCCAACACTTCCATAAGAAACTGTTTGGCAGTAAACAGTTTAGGCACTAGCAATGCATATTAACTCCTTAAATCATATGAGAATATGTAGGTGTATGGTGTCTGTTGGTTTCTTCTTATAAAATCCTAATCTTCATTGGATGATTTGCACAATATGCCCTCTTTTTGGGGAACATACAAGAATCAAAACAATAAAAATAGTATTGACTGTAGTGAGTGAGTCACCCAAGAACATAGTTGGGGACTAGTAGCAACCAGCACAAAACTTCTTTCTGTCTAGTGCTAGCTGTTAAAAATAAGTCCCCATAATGTTTTGTTCCCTTGCCGTCCAAGATTTTAATAAGGGGTGAGAGTAAGGTTTAAGAAAGTATCTAAGTGTGCCATGGTGGTAGGAATACCCCAGGAAACTTAAATGTAACTCTAGTTATTTTAAATCCTGAAATTTCACATTAATTGGCAGAGAAATAAAAACATACAGGGTAATCTTTAGAGGTTAGCCTCTAAATTGTGTAATTTATTAGCCCACCTTTAATCTTTGGTCTCAGAGAGCTGTCATTAAGAATTATTATAAAGTACCACCACTTGTCCAATATTCCTCTTCATCTATGGTGTACCTAGTTCAAGAGCACAGCAATAGTGACAAACTGGTCTCATGTCCCTACCCAACCTGAGTCAGCTCCAATGTAAATAGCATTGTTTCAAGGCTTCACCAATACCAGGATGTTACAAGACATGTCTTCCCCACCCTACTAGCATACACTAGCCCTGGTTTGACACATGGTAACACACAAACCTCAGTAATCTGTAGTGGAGTTTCCCATCGTAGTGTGGTTTAGCCAGATTAAGATGGTGTGGGCATTTTTTTTCTTCAAAATACACATTCTATCCTAGATTAAATCTGTATACCTCAAGAGCTAATTTTCTCAAGGCCATGGGAAATCCTTGATACAAGCAGAAAATCTTGATATTTAAAATTGGTCTTGCACATATGAGAAGAGATGAGTTTTAAGCCAATACAAAAACATTTTCTACAGCTTACTTTTATTTTGGTTGATGTCATATTAGGCTGACAGAAGATGATTCTTCTAGTGATGAAGGGTCACAAGAGCTGAAAGAATCCCTAAAAATAGATTCTGTCCCAGTGGAACTTCCAAGCCATGGGAACACTATCTCTTATAAGAAGTCACTTAGATTGTCTTCAGACCAAATAGTAAGTGGTATATTTTTGCATGTTGCAACTCTGATAAGTGTTCTGTTTTTTTCATATTGAGTTTTTCACTAAAGTTTCCAATAAAAATAAAGTAGGACCAAAATAATTTATATGGGTTCCTATATTTAGCACTTTGGACACGGAACGACTGGATTTAAAGGACCTCTGCTTCCTTGTACTATGTAGGAATGCTGCAGTCTTAAAAAGACTTCGTAGTTCTGTGTTACGGTGAAAAATCATCTAACAAATATAATCCTGGTAATTGTCCATATTTTTTCTGCAGAAAATAGTCAAACCACTATATCAGGACCTTGCTAAATATTTGATCATTCTTTCTCATCAAGGCAAGAATTTAATTTCCATTTCTGTCCCTTTTTGAAAGTGACCTATACAAGTAGGAAAGGATAACATCACCTAAAGGCTGCATCCACGCTGGCAAAAGTGGGGACCCATAACTTATCTGGGGTGTCACTTCACCACAGTTGCAGGAGTGGAAGCTGGAATGCAGCCAGGCCTCTGGTATCTTTATTATTGTTCTGTCCAGGCTTATTCTGAACAGAATTAGATGACGCTGTGGTAAAAAAAAACACTACAGATTCTATCCGTGGAGCTCCACCAGTGTTGAATCCTGGTCCCATTTTTGCTAGTGTACATGAGGGGGGAAAAAATTCTTTCTCTAGATGAGGAAGAGGCACATATTAGTATTAATAAAAGATGGCTCAGGAATTCTAAATATAGATATTACAGATGGCCTTGCATAATTAGTTCCTTTTCATCTACTTAGATATAATTAGATGCTCTAGAAATGGTATCTTTGCGAATCTTGTCTATTTGCATCAATGAAAGTTAACTCAGTAGTAAAGAATAGCAAGGATTTTTCAGGAGGAAGATATACATTGTTTTTTTAATTCTTTTCACCAGAAGATAATTGCTGATGTAGAATAATGCTAAAATAAAATCGAGGATAGGTTCCTTTACTAGCAGAGGGAGAAAGTTGAGAAATTACCAGGATTGTTTCTTTTGATAGGCAAGAGGGAGGGTTGTTGTATCTGGATAGTGCACCAAACTAACATTGGATTTTGTGAAATGGCTTTAATCTGAGGATGCAATAAATACATAATTACAAATCATATTTAATCTGAATACACAAATAGATGTGTATGAGCACCCACGACATTTCCTATAGCTCTTTTGCTAAAACTCTTAACTATGCAAAACACTTTAATAGTTTTGGTTCATTTTGAAGGCAAAATTGAAGCTGAGAGATGGTCCAAATGATGTTGTGTTTAGTATTACAACCCAATACCAAGGTACTTGCCGTTGTGCAGGAACAATATACCTCTGGAACTGGAATGACAAAATCATCATCTCTGATATTGATGGAACAATAACAAAGCAAGTACCATTACATCATTTTTGCTTTTATTTAAATTTGTTATGATATGTTTCACTGTTGTTTATAGCACCCGCCTTTGAAGAGCTTATAAAGAGTGATTCAAAGGGAGCTTGAATCCAGCCTATCCTCTAAGTTTACATCATAGAGAGAATCCCAATGCAAGATTGCTGATTACAGTATTCTTCAGTGGTGTTTGACTGTAATTTGTACTTTTACTTACAGTAATCTATGATGAGAGTTTTAAAAGAATAATATAAATGTAGCACCATTGTCTTTCAGTGATATCCTGGGTTTTTTCCCTCCAGTTTAGTGGGTAGCTTGAGACTGGGTGTAGTGACTTACTGTTGCATCGTGGGCTCACTAATGGCTCAATCCAGACAAGCTACCAAAGCTTTGCTGTAACCTCTGGAATCTGTTGCACAGAGATTCTTTGAATCTTCCACATATATTTGTTGCAAAACAAATTCAGTGACATGTATTATTTTTATTTTTAATGCAAAATCTCTCCTTGTATACTTAGTTCTGATGGTTCTTGTTTTTAGGTCTGATGCCTTAGGTCAAATTCTCCCCCAGCTTGGCAAGGACTGGACCCATCAAGGCATTGCAAAACTCTACCATTCCATCAATGAGTATGTATCTTACTTTGAAATATCTGGGTATTTGGGATTACTAACAAAATTAACATAAAACAGATTAACTGAGTTTGATTTAGACCACCTATTCATAACCTAAATAATGAAAAATAAATTGTCTGCTACAAACTAAATTATTTTACATTAACAGAACTTTCTAAAACATGTGCTATTGCTTTGCCCATCAACTACCACTTTCCCTGGTAATCTGTTTTTTTTCATTGTATTTCCAAAGAATAGAGTCAGATTTTAGTTTTAAAAATTGTAGTTTTATAACAGAAATTCTAAAGACATTCTTCACTGTTATGCTGGTTGGGAAGCAGAATTGTAGCAGTGTTCTTCAGATTGCAGTGTCTGTTATACTTTAAAAGAATCATGAAAGCACTTAACTATTTTGTAAAAGTTATTTGAAATGTAAGTGTTGGGCCTAAACTGTGTGCTTTCAGCTATTTATATCTTGCATAATTTTATACATGTAAGTTACTGAACTCTACGTGTACAGTAATTAATGCTGCTTCTTAAAAATGTTCAATTTTTTAAAAAGCATAGAGTCTAGTAATCTTTTAAATTGTTCAGATTTTTTAAGTTAACAGATATCTTTTTCCTTCCTGATTTGGTCCTTTGTGTGGCAAATACTTTTCAAAAACATATTGATGGCACCACTATTCACCAACAGCCCTGGGAATAGTATTTAGCTGCATTTAGTATTGTGCCTGAGGGATACTAGATGAGTAATTGTTTGGGAATATTTTCAAATAACTTATTTTCAATACAATTTTTCTAAATTGAAGTTTAGAATCATTGCCTTGACAGATTAGATTCGAGGCCCTGAAACCTTCATGCTGACCTCAGATATAATGCAGAGGGCCAAATGTTGCCTTTTCATGCCCATTACTGTCAATGGGAATTGGGCAGAACTTCAATATCTTATGCATTGGAAGCAGCAATCTTAGTATTGTGGGTCAGATTTCATCAGGCCTCTAAAAATGCACTTGCATCCACTTGCACGCACAAAACCAACACTGTGAATATGCTCAGCTGAAGCTTTTTTTCATATGAATAGATGTGCCTGGAGAGTCTGCAGGAGCATTTTTAGAGATTTACTGAAAACTCATTGTTGTTCAGCAATTCTGACGTGACATACTGTAACTAAATATTTTTGCCTACAAGCAACAGCAGAACCTTTTAATATCCAGAAATGGAGTCCTTATCTGCAAATGCACGTTTAAATAATTGCTATAGCTAATAGTGGGGGGTTGAATGAGAGTTGGATATAGGTTTGTTTACAAAATTATTATTTTTTGCCAATTATACAGAACCACCAGGTTGTGCATAAATCTAACCTGTAACAGTGTGATCTTCATACTTAGTACCTGCTCTACTTTCCCCTTCACTATTAGGCTTGCTTTTTGAGTCTTTAAATTATTATGGACTCTTCAAAGTAGGCACAACCTCCTCTTTCTCCTGAGTGTACAATGAGATTGCTGCCCTGATTGGTGCTTCTAGGCACTACCATAATACAGAGCTGATCTTAGCAAAAAATTTTTTTAGCTGGAATATAAATTAAGCAGAATATTCTTCCTTAGGAATGGCTACAAGTTTCTGTATTGCTCTGCTCGTGCCATTGGAATGGCAGATATGACAAGAGGGTACTTACATTGGGTGAATGACAAAGGAACAATCCTACCCAGAGGCCCCCTATTATTGTCCCCCAGCAGCTTGTTCTCGGCCTTTCATAGGTAAGCACATAGGTATTGGCAATTTTATTTGTACTAAGGAGGCATGGGAGTGGGAGGAGGTAAATAGAAAAGGTTTGAGAAACTGAGTGAAATAGTTCATAAAGCAACCATCATTATGCCATTGTTTTTATTTTTACCCCTGCAAACTGAAGAGGGCCCATGGCTTTATTATGACCCCCTGAAACCATTTGCTCATTCCAAAATGTTTAATTTGCAATGTAACGTTTGTGATCATGTGCATGTATTAAAAGCTGTTATAGCAGGTAAAATATCAGCCCAGTAAAGGAGGTGTTTGTCCACTCCTCTTCCTCCCATCCTGTGACTGACACTAAACATAAGGTTCTGTACGTATCAGTAAAATTCTGTCCAGAGAAGTATGGCTGCAAGAACTGCAGAGTTGAACTTCCACAAGCTAATCTGGATTTCCCATCTCTTCACTGCCACACTGAGTGGTATTAGAACCTTGGGAATTCTACATTGTGACGAATCTAATGATTAATATTACTTATTATCAAGAACAAATCTAGGAGGCTGAACATTTCTGGGTTATCTAAATATCTGAGACAATCACTGCTGGAAACTTCAATAGACTAATCACTTGTCAATGATGATATCTAGTTAAGGTAAAAGTAATACAGTCTTAAGAAAAGTAAAATAAAAATGAACTGACACAATAAGTTGCGGCCAGCAGTGCCCCCAGTTCTACCCCCACTAGTCACTGGTAAAACTGCCATTGTCTGCAGTGGGAGCAGGTCTGAGAGTAGACCTAATGTGTTCCTACATATCCTCACTTGCCATTTTTCCTGATCTGCTTAAATGATCCTCTGAGGTGGCAGAGACCTTGTCAGAACAGTTATGAATTTGGTATGGCATTAAAATTTACCAGCCCAGGCACAGAATCTGTTGATCTGCATTTTACTGTGATTCCTCGTAAAGGAAAAAACGAGTTATGTTTTACTGGTCTTGGGCAAATGGATTTTTTTTTTTTTACAGCTGGTACAATATCTGCACATTTGAAATTTCAGCCACACAACGTACTGTGAGAATGCAAACACCAGCTGAATAGGGGGAATTACCCCTTTGAAATGGTGATTTAGGATTCAGTGATTGTGTTCAAATTTTATTCTAGGGAAGTGATAGAAAAGAAGCCTGAAAAGTTCAAAATCGAGTGTTTGAATGATATCAAGAACTTGTTTGTGCCGAGTAAACAGCCTTTCTATGCTGCTTTTGGAAACAGGCCCAATGTAAGTCTGCACCTTTCTAATTGAAGGGTCAAAACACCCAAACAATTTTATTTGTGAAGCAAGGGAAATAAGGGGTTTTTTTTTTTGGTCTTTTTACAAATGTAAGAAGGCAATTGAACAGCTTTAATTTATTAAACACCTGATGACATTTCCTTTTTATGACCCAGTCATATAAACACACTTAGAAATAACTTCACTCATGCAACCGTTCTACTGGCTTTGGTGGAACTACATGTATTAGTGAAGTTACTCGTATGTAAATGTTCTCAGAAACTGGTCTTTAATAAATATAGGATAACATTCCATCCTTTGGTGTTTCTGCAGTGGTGTTCTGAGAGCCAAAGTTTATTAATTCCATAGCAATTCAATGCAGAAACTTTCTTCTTGCACACAATTCTCACTTTCCTCTCCCTGTCTTGTCTTCAGCCACATAGGTGCTGAGCCCTGAACTAGCAAGGAAGGGATGGGTCCCAAAAGTACTGCTTTTCCACTCCAGAAATGGAATATTCCCCCACAGAATCATTTTGTTGTTTGTGGCCTAAGGCCTAGGAACAAATCTTACTTCCCAGACTCTGGCTGGAGGTTCATCTTATTTGCTGCTGTATATTCTAACCCCTTCTATGCTGTCTAAGGTTTATGGCTTCTAAATATGTCTGATGCTTTGCATGTCGTCTTTTTAACTTTTGAAGAGCCAAATTTCAATTACTTCAATCTGCATTTAAATGTATCTTCATGTTCTTTCTGTAAAGTTTTTTTTTTCTATTGAGCAGTGCTCACTCACATAAGGGAATCTGAAAGCAGAGTAATTTCCTTCTGCACCATTGTTCATGCTTTCTGCAGGATGTATATGCCTACACGAAAGTGGGAGTCCCAGACTGCAGAATATTTACAGTGAACCCAAAGGGTGAACTGATCCAGGAACGGACAAAGGGAAACAAGTCCTCGTAAGACCACTTTTATTATTTCAAATGGTCAGAAGAAGTATGGGGGGCGGGGAGAGGGAGACTGAGCTTCGAGCAAGGCAGTAACCATTGTAACAGTGATGCTGTAATATGAAATCTAAAGGAATTGTGTGTAATCCTGCCTACTAGCGATCTTCAGCCTCAGATATTTACTGAAATTTATTCAGTAAGAAAATGTAAACTAAAAGGTAAAGTGGAAAATAGCTTTTGGAGGAACACTGTCTCTTTGACTCTCGGCTTTTGGAATTACATTTCTAAAGTTGTGCAACAATAGAACAGTGACTAGACTGTGAAATAACCCTCTTCTTTTTCTGATGTAGGTATTTCAGGCTAAGTGAGCTTGTGGAACATGTGTTCCCACTGCTCAATAAAGAACAGAGTTCTGCTTTTCTGTGCCCGGAATTCAGTTCCTTCTGCTATTGGCGACAACCATTTCCTGAGGTGAACATGGAAGACCTAGCCTGAACAGCTCTGCTCACCTGGAGATGGGATTTCATATCCAGTCATTCAACTTCAGTTTAAATGTGAAGAGAGAACTCCTGTTCTGGAGATGCCAATTTATACATTGGTACCATGAGTCTTACTTAAGACAATACTTTAAGTCTACGGGTTTGGCACAAACAAACAAAATGCCAAGTTTCTGTAGCTCTGACTTTGTCCTTTACTTGACTTTTTAAGGCATTTGAGATCAGCCTATATGATAGCAGCAGCACTGAGTCACTGGCGTTTTCGCTGCATCTATGCCTTTCCGTAGATACAAAACTTACCTTCAATACAGACTTTTTTATATTAGTCTCCTTAATATTTTTTTAAAAAATAAGCCAAAACATGCATGGAAGCTGCCAAATAGACTATCAGCCAGGTTATAGCAGTTACAGACTAATTTTCAAATTGGTCATTAGGCCATTTTAAAAAGGAGTAACTGTCTGAAACAACTATGGCTCCATTCCTCATAAACAAAATATAGAAAATGTCTTCAACGTTAACCACCTGACAGAAACGGAAGATATAAAGTCCCTCCTGAAATGTAAATAGTATTGTCACGTGTACAATCTAGTGTATATTCAAAGTAGAGGCTGAGCTTGTGCAGCACAGTGCCACTTGTTAACTCTGGCTCTTACATTTTTCTAAACATACAGTGATTTGACCATTTTATGAGCTTCTTACTTAACGTCCTTATTTTAAATCGAGCTGTCTTGAGAAGTTCCAGTATGCCTTTTGATTCTTGAATGACTTCTGTTATTCCCAAGCTGCAACCTTCCATGTCAATTTTCAATTCAGAGAAAATTGAGAAAAAGCTTTACTGTAATAGCTGAGAAGTGGGCATTTCTTTACCCCATTGAAATGCATATGTGTGTGCACAGTGTGTAGGCGAGTAAAAAGCATGTAAAGATTATATTCAGGGAGTTGTCATTGAAGAAAATTATGTATTTAATTTTTTTAATGGAATCTACTGCAGGCCTTTCCAGAATTCTGTGTTAAGGGTTTTCAGTTGTTGAAGGAAGTACAGTACAGCAGCGAGCCCCCTGGTGTAAGGTCTGAGTGATCTGAATGCTGTGTAGCGGAGCAGAGCCAGCGGAGTTTTCAGGTAAATGACGAGCATTGCTGTGTGGCTATTCCTTGGTTTCAGACCAGCTCCTATAAACTACTGTATTATGCTAATTGCCTCACAGGCCTAATACTTACCAACTCCAAAAGCAGTTTGCCTGCAGTCTTCACTGGGTATCCAAAAAGTTAGTGAAAGCAAAGTTTTTTCCTTTTAGTTTGTACAGCACCCTTCTTAAGAAGGGTATAGCATAAAGCTGGAGTGAGATTCTGTGCTGTGCCTCTTAGAGGTGCAGAGTGGCATTGAGGATGTTGACCCTAGGCTGTCAGTGAAAACAGCAGATTTGGTAGATTTTTAGATGGAATCTTTTATTTCCTTTGTCAGTCTGAGAATTCTCCCTGTGAGGTTCTAACACAACAGGAGCTAGCTCCAGCCAACTGAAAAACAGATTCACTGAATATCATTTGAAGTAGGTTATTTTTAATGAATAGCTCGCAGCAACTGGAATTATAAGCAAGGAGATGAAGTTGCAAAGGGGACTTGGCTCTTTCATGAAGGCTGCGGTGAAGGAAAGGAAAAAGCAAGTTACATCAGTGTGAACTTTTCTGTGCCATATAAACAAATGATTTAAATGGCAGCCTCATTAGAGTATATGGTTTTCATGGTATGCTAATAATCATTTCCACAGAAAAGTTGGCCATTCCCCAAGTCTACTTAGTGGTTAAGTAGAGGGGACTACATTTCTTTCATGATCCAAACAAATGTCTAAAGATGTTGTTTTATAAGTTAGTATTTGCAGCAGCCATAATTTTATACCAGGATTACTCAATCAAGAGCCACAGTCTTTGTCTATAATGGAAGCAGTAGTGGGCTGCAAATGCTATTGCTGGTTTATTTCACAGGTTCAGATCAGAACCGAATGTGGCCTATTTTATAGATCACTGCACTGAGCAAAGACTTATAAACCCCAGTCTTTAAAAGCCCGGTCGGTATCTGTTTTTATTTCTTTTCTTGGTTTTTTTCTAATAGGGAAAGCCATTTCACAAAGGGTAAAATTTTCATAAGTTGCTTTGAAAAATCAATGAGTTACAGGCTATTAAGTGAAAAAATTTCCCATCAGTAATGAAGCAATCTTTCCACAAAAGGAACGGACCTGTATCTCCTAGATTAGTTCTTCTGTGGTAGTCAGAATTTCCTTCAGCACTTTCAGCTAATTATCTTCCTTGGCTAGTTTTCTCTTAACCTAGGTTTGCATGATGTCTACAGTTTGACACATGCAGTGATGAATTCTGTGCACTTTATGGTGGGGACAGGGTAAAATCAACATAAAACCTGTTTTAAACAACCAACTGAATAGGTTAAAATGTCTCCTTTAAGCACCAGTAGTTTAAATTAGTGTGAGCACTTGGGTTGTGTTGCAATTTTGGGATGAATTTTTGGCATTTGGAATTTCCAAAAAGCTGCTGAATAAATATGCTGCCCTTCCACTCTGTTTGTGATGATTACAATTCTGCTATATAGGTTTTGATACAATGCAAAAGTGTTCTTGAGTCTTCCTGTTAAGCAAATGTTTTTTTTATTTGAAACCAACTTGCATTTGGAGCCCTACTCAGATTGGATGATAATATTTCTTTAGAATCCATTTTGGGGACTGAACTTGGGTGTTCCATGCAGACCATTACTTACATACACAGGGAGGTAAAATGTCCAGTATTCCAAACAGATTCTAGAAAAGACATCTCATTAGCGAAAACCTACCATTTGACAGTTCTACAGTATGAAGTGGATAGATCAGAATTACACATTAGTCTGCTTCCTTTATTTTACCTTAGTGGAAATAGATGGTTTGAAAACAATGTTTGTGCTAAGCCTATTTCAGATGAGCACAAATTAATTCATTCTTTCTGTGAAAGAGAGGAGCTTTTAAGTGTGTGTACACACACGCACACCTCTTTTAAGACTGTTGTTGAAGATGCAGATCCCCTTTGCATTAGAACAGTGTTTGACACCATAAACTTCCACAATATTTATCTGCGGATAAAAAAGGAACACTGCAGTTCAGATCTGGTCAGTCCATTGGACACTGCCCATTTCTATAGTGATTAAAGATCATAACTTAGTCACTTGTATGTATAGAGGTAAACATTTCTGGATTTCTTTTTTACTTTTGTGTGTTTAAGCTTGTAATCTTTTTTGAGTATAGAAGTGCAGGTGTGATGCTGGATCATGTATTCTTAGCCTCGTGACATCATTATACTGTTTCTAGAACATAAAGTCTTCAACTGGAAAAGTCTTAACACTTAAATCAACTAAATTACATAACTTCTGACAAACTCTGAATCAATCTGGCAATTGTAAGCCAAATGGGTAAAAAGATGCATTTGACATTGTATTCAGGTCTCCTAGAAATAGACTCCTTGACATTTGAAGGAGGAGTTTAATTACAACTTCATTATGAAACATTAAAAGTGTCCAGTGAATTTTAGATGATTTTGAATTGTCACTTTTGCCTCAAAGTTTTGTTTCCTATGTTAAATCCTGCTAAGTAGGATGAAACTCTGCTTCATCTTTTTTTTAAAGTGTTAATTATCTCCAGATGAAAGCTGCATTTTGGTTTGTTTTTCAGGTGAGGGTCAGCAGAACTCTTTAATACTTTCTATTTCATTATTAATTGAGAACATGTGAAATAGTTGATTGTTAAAATACACAATCACTAATAAGTTAAATTATCAACTCTGTGAATATGCCAGTACAGTGGTCTTTGTAAAGACTGGACTGTCTTTAGGTAAATAACCTACACTTTGGTGCAATGTTTATTGATGTTCAAAACAATGTTGCCACAATAAACAAACTTAAACTAAAGAGGTTTTTTCTCTTTATTCTTTTTAAAGAATGAAATTCTCATTGGCTCTTATAATAGGTTGCCAAAGTACTAAATAAGGATGTATGTAAACCAGCATTTCATATTTTAAATGGAATCAGGTTTATCTAATGAAAATACCTATTTAAAAAAAAATCAGGAAGAAAAGCAAATGTTCCTTTAGAATACTTCCAGGGGCTGATTAATGATACACAGTTACTGTAAGGTTGCTGATATTATTCAATTCTGTTACCTGTACTGATAAAAGTAAATGTGAGGTACTAATATAGATCACGTGTCACTCACAGTCTACTAGGGAAGTTTACTTGTTCTAGTCACTTGCTATTTCCTACGAGTTACTTTTATCCAACCAGCTTTTACACTCTATTCATGATAATCCATCTGATTCAGTAACTTTAATATGGGACAGTAGTGAATTGTGTACAGAAATACTCACTAGACAAAAATAGTTGTGTCTTTGACTCTTCGCAGTATAAATGAATAATGTGTGCCCTTCCCACCACTTAATCAAACACAATTTCCTCTTGTACAGAGCTCTATAGCTGGGCCCCCAGACCACTTCAAAACTACTGGAGTGGGGGCTCTGCTACAGCACATATGGTGCCACTTCCTGCTGTACTCTACCCACTATCTGCCTGGGCATAGCATATGTGGCAACTTAAAGTAACAGATTTGCTGTCTCTTACATGGCCACAAGTAGCATTAAACATGGGATTGCCAACAATATTTACTGAAAGTGGCAGACATAATCTGTCCCCCTTCTAGATACAGGATTCCAGACAAGATGGACAAACATCAGGACTAGAATGGCAAACCCTGTAGTTCAGTGTGCGTAGACCTATTGTTAGGACTTTGTTAGACTTTGCATCTCCTAATGTCTCGGAGCACCCATGGCAATGGAAGAAGTTGACAGAAAGACTAGTTGTGGTGCTGCTGGGTTTGGAAAGAACACAAGTTCCAAAAAGGTATGCACTCAATGCAATTTTTTACCTTGAAAAAGCAGACCTATCCAAGGCTGTATCATTACTGAAGTATGTCAGATTGCCCTCTCTGAATCAAGTGTCTCTTTCCTCAGCTCTGGTGTGGGAACACTGTTCTGCACCTGCATCAAAGAGATCTGTGAGGAGGAGGATGAGCCATCTGAGCAGAGGCACCAGCTGAACTGACTGGCTAGCTAAAAACTGCATCTGCAATATTTCTATTCTTGTAGCTAAGACCTCCACAAAACCTAGACCAATGTTTCAAACTGGATGACTCAGAGATGGCCTAAATCCCAGGCAAGAGCCAGGTGGAAATTGTGATGGAAGAGCCAAAGGTGAATAGCAAAGCAGTCTGTTGTAAAATAAAAAAACCCACTACACTTCTGCTGGCTGTGCTGCACATATTCTCTTTCCAAGGCTAAAAAGAGAGGCTAGACAGTGCACTGTTAAGCTTTACTTTCCCTCCACTTACACTCTTCCTAGACATTACTCTATGCACTATCATACAATAATGCCCCTTATTGAAAGCTGTCTATTGTAAAATCCCTCATGTTTGAGATAAATACTATAACTGCTTAATATTTAATATTATACACTCTTAAAGCATATATCATATAACTTAACACAACACCAACTGGTTTTTATTCCTACTTAATTTTTTAAGGATTGTTCTTTCATGCTTCGTAAAGTCTGGCACATACCTTGCGGGTGATTGATTTTGGAGTGAGTGTGCGTCTGACTTGTGATGACACGAGACTGACTTGCATTTGGTTCCTGTGGCAGTGTGGTGTTTTGAGACTTATGTTCTCTCTTGGTCCATCTGTATCCTGCTGATCAAGTTTCTGTGGACTGCATATTTCACTGTCCTCTATTCAATTTCTTTCATTAATACTTGCTGTAGTAAGGCTGGGGCTAGACACCATGATACACAAGCATCTTAACATAAAGCATGGTACTGGGCTACTATTACTGCAGTCTGTGGGAGTGTTTCTCCACTCAAGAATTGCTAGCCATATATTTGCTTTGGCTTTTTGCACTTTTTAAAAAACAGTCAATGCTGTGATGTGACTAAATTCCTATTCTCAGGTAAGTTGCACAAACTCAGTAAAAGTAACTTGTGGTCTGTCTGAATCTAAACAGTTTGGGATACCATGCTGCTGCTTTGTCTATGGTGGTTGCTCTAGTGGTTCATCTAGTGCCCAGAAATGAGGTTGTGTTTGGTGAAAAGGTCCATTCCTACTTTGCTCCAAGGTCTGTTGGGCAATATTGTTTGTTGTCTTTTAGCTGCTTGGTCTGTATTTCCCCACATGTATCACATCTGCTCACCAGGACTCAGAAATCCTTCGTCATGTTTGGCCACTATGTTGAATCTGTCTTTTCGGATACAGGCTTCAATTCTAGAATAGCGCTGACAAATACTTGTTTGTTCTCCCATGATCTGGGTATTATGCTTTGACTGCCTTTATATATGATGCTATCTTGTAAGCTCATCTCAATAGTCCTAGTATTCTTGAGAGGTCTTCATGTGTCTGCCCATCCATAGAATGACAGATGCTAGCACTTGTAAATCTTTGTCTTGTATGTTTTATTCTCGGATTCTTTCCAGGCACATAACAGGCTCGACTGATGTTTTCTGTTAGACTGAAGATCTCATTCATGTTATATTTCCAAGCTGCCTGGCTTCTCTGGATAAGTCAGCAGCAGCACTACCTCCTGTACTTGGCTATCACTAGACAAAGCTTTTTTTTTTTTTTTAAAGGGAGCTTGCCTGCCAGCTGGGTTTCCCTGAGCGCTCAGCTCGCATTGTTTCCATGAGTCATTTCTAGGACAGCCACCAATAGTGTAACAACACTTGACTCACACATCGCCTGGAGCCAACTTCTTAGAGCATAGTCTTCTGGGAGGAGTCTCTCACTTCTTTGCCTATACTAGGAGCAAATTGGTTGTCCTAATAGTTGGCTCACAGAGAGTGAGGCCATATGGTCTATGTCTACACTAAAAGATATGGCTTGAAAGCATGAAGCAGACTTAAGGCAGAGGAAAATAAACTCCCCACCGCACCCCCCCCTTAGCATGCTGTATGCTAAAGCAAGTAGCTTTATAAAACACTTAAAGCTGCACTGTGGTTTCAGGGAAAACAACATATAGCTTCTAGGGAAAGAAGGGAAAGACATTTGGTGTGCTTTCTGTCACTGGCTGAGAGACCGCAGCTCCTCCACTTAGTAGTTTTCCTACTATACACCACACAAAATCCTAGCCTCAACTTAGCTATAACTTGCTCACTGGAAACCAAGAATGTGCCAACAACTTTTGCTGAAGATTGTGTTAAAGTTCTAACAGAGATTCTGATACTTTGCTTATAAAAACTATAGTCAAACAAATCTATGAAGAAACTCTGACTCACAATTCCATGATAGAGTAAAATAGTTTCTTCTGTAGCGCATGTATTAAGCTTCTCAAGCTGAGCTATTCTGTTTCCAAGCAATGAACAGAGTTCTTAAGTAGCTTCCCAAAGCTACCACCTCAGCTGTAACAAGATGTTGACTAGATATATATTTATCATACCTCATCACAGGAAAGAGTGCTTACCTCCTAACAATTGTATTCAGACAGAGACTAAGAGCTGTTCTGGATTTATCAGTAGAAAAGTTAAAATATTTACACACTACTGCTATAAATAAAACTATTAAAAACATCAGTTTATAGATTTTACAAATCTGCAGCACATTCCCACTCAGATATGCTGTTGGATTTTTTTTCTAGCTGCAAAAGGGATCAAAATACTACCAGATTTAATGAGCTAAAACATAATTTGACTGGTTACTTTAATGAAGGCACAAGGAAATCTACAGTGGAGTCTAAAATTGATTTCATCTACTCAGGCCAAAGGGAAGCCTGCTATCTGGTTGCAGTACATTAGAGTACATAATGTAAAATGCACTCTTGTCTGAAAGTTTGTCACTGCTGCTACAAGTAATGTAGTTACTAAAACAAAGACTAAAGAAAATGTTTTTCAGTTTACTTTGTGTATTTGACAGCACACTAGCTACAGCCAGCTTTGATAGTCCCTTCTGTGGCTGGTGGGTTTGACACGTAGTATCAGGGCAAAGAAATTTTTTTCTTAATTGTAAAACCTCTGAAAATTGGTACAAGGAAGTGTAGTTTTTGAAAGGTAGCCCAGTTGAATGCACCTTTTGTAATAGATCATAGATAACAATTAAGTTTCCCATTGCTAGCTGTGGCACTCATACTGGAGGGAAAGATGAGGTTTGTTCTCAATGTTTTTTGTCTTAAGCTTTCAAAGCCAGGTGCTATGACTCAAAGGAAGCTTCTACTTGTCTCACTTTCTGCTGATATGGGAAAAAGGAACTCAGTTTTGCATCAAGTACTTGAGTCAGGGCCAAACTCTCCCCTTACATGTGTTTCCAGTTGAATATGATGTGATTGATTTATTTTGCAACTGAGAATGGAGGTTTGCCCTTTGGACAGCCAAACAATATCCTTTTTGCCCAGAGTAACCATTGTCCATAATTCCCTTGAGCTACTTTTCTCTTCAATGAAGGCTGCTGAACCAAAGAACAGTTGCTCAGATACTAAACAACCCAATATCTGGGCAGAAAGCAGGTCAGTCCTATGTAATTATCACTTCCTCATCTCTGCACGAGTGGAAACATGAAAGTAGCAGAGCAGAGGACAAGAATTGTAGGATTTCAAATTACCAGGTTTAGGATTATGGAACTGATGGTGATACGGGGGAGGGGGGGATGGAAATTGGCAAATTGTTTATTAAGGAGTAATAAAAGAGCAAATTAGAGAGCTACCTATGCAGGCTGGGTACAAATTTACTGTTTGTACAGCTTGGGGGAAGGAGTTAGTTTAACTGTTGTAAACATGCCTTTTACAGTGGCAGTACTTAAAAGTCTTGTGGGGGGGGGGGGAGGCAGAGTTAAATACGGATCATAAACCCACCACTCAAATCAAGTATATAAAATGAATATATTAAAGCTTCAAATTTTATTTCTTCTGAATATCTTACCCTTCTTTTCACGAGGAATCTAGACATGAGCAATGGAAGGATAAAGAAGAACTCCACTAAATGTGGAGTACATTTCATCAGAGTCAGAGTAGGCCAGCTTGCCCCCAGTAACTACAATGTTTACTTCATCTCCTGCTTTCAGGTGAAGAACTAGATGGAATGTTCCAGCACCACCACAGGTTCGTTTCCTTGATCGTGGTTTGTGATACTCAAGCAGTTCTCTTCTATAGCCAGCTGTGTGAAGCTGAGCAACGCTTGCATTGGCGACAGACAGCACTGCTTCTACATACTCATCCCTTTCAGGAGCAAGGACAGCGGTGATCAGATAGCGCCCTTCATAAGGAGATGTGAAGATGCCTGCAAAGACATTTAATTAGTTTTACTGATTGAAAACTCTCCCGTGCAGTAGGAATAATGACATTCATTTTAAAACTACAAAAGTTATCCACTTGCTCATAACCCAGATCTCTGAATAAGCACTGTAGAGGAAGGAAAATAAAGGCCCATTTGATATAGAAATCTCACCACCCTCTGCTCTATCTGATGTCTTTCTTGGGCTGACAAGAGGCAGTTATTCCATAGCATGTGGATTTAAAGTGGAATAGTTATTCCAAATGACACCCATGTGTAGACAAGCCCTCAGGCTTTGTCTGGAGCAGGATTTCAATTTGTGGTGTTTGCTCATATTATCTACCCTGATATCATTACCACCCCCTAAAACTCTAGCCAGCACAAAGTAATAGTTCTGTACTGTGTGCCAAAGTTGATCGAGTCAAACAGTCGGGGGGCAGCCTAAGTAGGGTGGGCATCCAGAAAAATGTGGAAATCAAGGTTAGGGGAAAAAAATTGAGTCTGGGCATGGAGGACAGGTGCCCACCCCCCAGCTGGTGGCAAAAAGGAAGGAATGGAGGATTAGATCTATAAAGGGACTTCGGCATTATAACATTCAGCACCGGTGGGGGTTGAGGAGTGGAGAATGGGCACATGCACCAAGGGAGATGAGAATTGGGAAACTAGGAGCATGCTACACCCATGGGGACTTAAGCTCAGGACTAGGTAAGGGTATAGTGCTGACCTTGGCAAGTTTAATTGCCTCTTAGCAAAACTAAAGTGCCTCATCTTCACTGAGTTTTTACCTCAGAATAGCTCTCACAGTTCCCCTGAGCTTAAAAATACATCTTTTTGCATCAGTAAAGACAAGGCCTGTGGGAACTGGCAGGTTCACTACCTTCAACCTCAGCCTGGACCAGTCCACACAAGAGGTCCACTTCCTAGACACTACAGTGCTAATAAGCGATGGTCACATAAACACCACCCTATACTGGAAACCTACTGACAGCTATACTTGCCTTCATCCAGACCACATCACACAATCCATTGTCTACAGCCAAGCTCTAAGATACAACCGCATTTGCTCCGATCCCTCAGACACACACCTACAGAATCTCTATCAAGCGTTCTTAAAACTGCAATACCCACCCGCTGAAGTGAAGAAACACAGAGCCAGAAGGGTACTGAAAAGTCACCTACTACAAGACAGGCCCAACAAAGAAAGTAACAGAACACCACTAGCCGTCACCTACAGCCCCCAACTAAAACCTCTCCAGCACATCATCAAGGATCTACAACCTGTCCTGAAGGATGATCCCTCACTCTCACAGATCTTGGGAGACAGGCTAATCCTCGCTTACAGACAGCCCCCCAACCTGAAGCAAATACTCACCAGCAACTACACACAACAAACACCAACCCAGGAACCAAACCCTGCTACACACCCCAGTGCCAACTCTGTACACATATCTATTCAAGAGACACCATCATAGGACCTAACCACATCAGCCACACCATCAAGGGCTCATTCACCTGCACATCTACCAATGTGATATGTGCCAGCAATGCCCCTCTGCCATGTACATTGGCCAAACTGGACAGTCTCTACGCAAAAGAATAAATGGACACAAATCTGACATCAGGAATTATAACATTCAAAAACCAGTCGGAGAACATTTCAATCTCTTTGGTCACTCAATAACAGACCTAAAAGTGGCAATTCTTCAACAAAAAAAACCTTCAAAAAACAGACTCCAAGATGCATTCAAGACTCCAAGACTCTTAGAAGATGCAGAACAGGAAACTATCAGATTGGGAGTGGTTGGGTCATTACAAAACCTAAACTTAACTTCCTCAATACTAATTTCTCCCTACTATTACGCACACCTTCTTGTCAACTGTCTGTAATAGGCCATTCTCTTACCTTCAAAAGTTATTTTTCCTCCCTTGGTATCCTGCTGTTAATTGATTTATCTCATCAGACTGACCTCACACTTGGTAAAGCAACCCCCCATCCTTTCATGTATTTATACCTGCTCCTGTATTTTCACTCCATGCATCCGATGAAGTGGGTTCTAGCCCATGAAAGCTCATGCCCAAGTAAATTTGTTAGTCTGTATCAGCAAAAACAACGAGGAATCCTTGTGGCACCTTGGAGACTAACACAGCTACCACGCTGAAACCTGTTAATATGCCAGAGGCTCACAGTATTCAGACTAGGTGATGATGGGAAAGGAGAAGAATATAACCATTGAGATGAACGGTTTCAGAGTAACAGCCGTGTTAGTCTGTATTCGCAAAAAGAAAAGGAGTACTTTTGGCACCTTAGAGACTAACCAATTTATATGAGCATAAACTTTCGTGAGCCAAAGCTCACTTCATCGGATGCATCTGATGAAATGAGCTGTAGCTCATAAAAGCTTACGCTCAAATAAATTGGTTAGTCTCTAAGGTGCCACAAGTACTCCTTTTCTCATTGAGATGAAGTTTCACCACTCATCTGCATGCCTCCTGGGGTATGCAGTGGCAGTTGCAAATGTCATGAAGCTTTCAAAAGAGGAAGGCAGGCAAGGGAATGCCTCAACCACTCCTGGGGCAAAGGGGGACTCTAAATTCCTCCTTCACCCACTTCTCCCTCATCTGCGGTAAAGGCTCTGGGATTTGCCATCAGCCTCTCCTGGGCACAAGTAGTGTACAGAGCCATGGCCTCCAGCTGGTACCTGCACTTCTCACAGCCCCTCAGTTTCCACTTTCCTATAACCCTCCAAAGGTACCTACATCTAGAGGAGCCAGGAACTAGTGGCTGAGGCGCAACTACCTGTGTCCAGGGAACTCCATCCTTTGCCCCCGAAAGGGTCCTTCAGTCATGTCCCCCTCACAACCACCAATTTCTCAAGCAACAAAGGAAATTCACTAACCAAAAACATTGTTAAAGGGAAATTAATGTTGCTAAGCAGGGCCTTGTACGCTTCCAGAACATAGAAACTGGTACCCATAAACACATCTCTAAGAGATAGAAAACCAGGAAATGTAGAATTACAGTCATGCCTCCCATATCCTTAACTCTGCTCCGTCCCCTAATCCCTGCTGTGAGGAGTCATGGAGATTACAGAGATGGCAGGGGTGTTTAAATTTTCTGCTGCCAACTTTCATGTTCTGGAAGGATACAAGGCTCTGCTAAGTAACCTGAATTCCCTATAACAAAGCCTTTTTGTGAATGTATAGATACTTGCACTTAAAGGCTGGATCATCCTCCAGTGTCAGTGTGTGACAGGTAGTTTTAACCAAGGTGTGTCTGATTTATACTATAGAACAATGTATTTTGTTTCTCCAGCACAAGCACCCTGGTAACACTTAAGATAATCTAATAATGTCTCTATCCCATGATATTGCCCAACCAGCTTCCCAGCTCCCCTGTATGTCCCTTTTTGGCTATTACCTGTGTTAGGATTATAATAGTCTCCATCATTCACAAGCACTTTGTTAAAATGGACCACGCCTGCGTCACTGGGAAAAGGCTTCTGGGTAAGACCAGCCGAAAAAGACACCAGAGAGGTGGCAGCAGCAGTAGGTCCTAGAATGGGGAAGAGAACAGAATCCAGAGCCAATCAGAATACAGATGTTGCCTTTTACTTTTGGTGCTTATAGTAGAGTGAGTTTGTTTGTGGTCTTGCACACACATTGTTTTCTGTCAATCTGGAGAGGCTGGCATGAGTGCCACTGGGTCATTTTCCAATTACCTCACCACAAAAGGACCGAGAGCCATAATGTTTCCTCCCATATTACAACCCACCCACGAGCAGCAGAAGAGCTTGGCAACTGGGTTCACCTACCAGAGTGTTCTTTAACACATGCTCCTCTTGAGAAGAAGGGTCTGCAAGACGAATGGCCTACAGTGCCATGAGAGTGTTGCCATAGACTTCACTGGGGCCAGGATTTCAACTCAGGTGTTTCATGCTGCTTTCTGAGCTCCCTTCTTCAGGAGCTATGCCGCCGCTGGCTGCTCCTGCCTGAATAATCCCTGCCAACTGTGTGCCATACTCTTCCTGAACTGGAGTTTTCTCATCTTAATCCTTCAGCCCGATTCCCTCAGCTTTGCCTGGTTCATCTTCCTGGCTGATATCCTTATTCACTTCTCCAGTCAGTGATAATGCCCTGCTCCTTTGCATGGTTTGTGCTTCCTCTCAGAAGATCATTCTCCACTACTGGACCAGCACAACAGCTCTCAAAGACTACCTCTGGTCTGGTTTCTCTTAGACACTCTGCACTAATGCTCTTTGGATTAACATTCCTATCTTTACAAAGATCTTACAGCTGAAATTGCTTCAGATTTTCATATTTCCCTAGTACAGCATCCACGCAGAGTTTTAACTACACGATACAAAAGAGAAATAGGAAAAAAAAAGACAACTGGGTTTTTTAGTAGGTAGTGAGTGGAAGAAGGTAATGCAGCCAATCCCACTCATACCTAATACCTTTCAAATCACTCAAGTCTGTCAGTGGCTCTCACAGTAGCATTTGGAGAGGTCGAACATGACCTCTTGCAAGGTCTCCACTGTGTGCCATTACCTACCAATTCTGTTCTTCCCCACAAGATTGAAGTTATTTTCTCTGTCTGAGTTTCAGCTTTGAAAACTCAGTATCTCAAATAAAAGCATGTTGCATTGTGGAACTACAAAAATAGAAAGAAAAGCATAAATAAAAATGTAGGTAACACGTGCTTTATTGCTACAGATAGGCAGGCAGTACAGTTTGTTAGCCAGGGTTCTCATATGCAAGAAAGTCCTTTGGTCAGTTTCAGAGTGATGTGCAAGTTAACATTCTGTATGCTCCTGTAAGTTAGACTCTGGTAGGGCTAATTACACCTACTGATATGGAAATGCATGGGGATCTAAGTTGATGTAATTTGTATGCTGAGGAGTCATAAGATAGTGGAGTTAAAATATTGGGGTGACCTAATTTAGCTTCCATCTGCTCCTGCTGCACTCCTCTCTTCTGGCTTTTTAGCATGTAAGTTACAGGACCTATGACTCCTCAAGACTCAATGGACTGTATTCAGAGATGAAATAGAATCCCACAACCAACACACCACACTACACTTCACACACAATTTCCTCTTCCCTCCCCCACGGAAAAGATGACAGAGAAAAATCATGGTGGCTAGCTGCCTAACCCTGCCCCCGCCCCCCACTGCCACCTGAATGGCCCCCCCACATACACACAGCTGGAGGAGCCCCGACCCTTCCCTCCCACCCATGATCAGCCCAAGCTGCTCCAGCTCTCCAGCTGCGCCTCCCCTCCTGAGACTCCAAGCCACCCCATTCTTCCTGAAGAACCTGAGCTTTTAATCATATTAATAAGCAAAAACTTCCCTCATGCAAACCACCAAAATTTGCAACTGGGAGTTCACTGACAGCAGCTGCACCGGGGAGGCTTAGCCTCCCCTGGCCTATTATACCCACCGCCCATGGAAAGCATGAACCAAGATGTTCATCAAACTGCTTAATGCATCGGAAGGCACTCAGATACTACAATGATGAGGATAGTATAAGAACATGTATAGAACAGTATAGAAAAGGAAGCAGAAGTCTGTAAGTTACATGTCAGTCAGTGTGTGAGAGTCTGTCTGAGTCTATGGAAGTGTAACTTACTCCCTTTCAGATGGTGGGTCCTGGAAGGATGAAGTTACATATCATAGACTCTCTTAGATTCACCTCTGAAATTGCCCCTAAGTCAGTCTAGGGGCTTGTCTACACGGCATGGCAAAGCGTGCCAGAGCAGTGTTATATTAATGTGGACTAGGTATCTTTTGCACTGCGCCAGTAGTGTCTACCCAGGGCAGTTAGAGCACAGCACATTAGTGTTTTTTACAACTCACACCGCTGTACTGCACCTTGCTGGTGCCATGCAGACAAGTCATAAATAGTTTGAGGGAAGTCAGGTGGTATAAAGCGCTGTAGCTCCTCTGAAGTCAATGAAGGTACATTGATTTACGTCAACTGAAGGTCTGGCCCTGAGGTGTGTCAGGCTGTTTGTTTGTTTGCAACACTTGCCACTGAAGTCTGGCCCCCAAAAACACTCTCTCTGCTTAGTTTAATTAGGTTTCTCCCCTAGATCTGTTAAAGGACAAGATGCAAGCGAATTTATGTTCTTCCAAATCCCATCTTTGAGTTCAAGGTGAGAGAATGCTCACTGTGTCACCTACTTACTGGTCCCCTTAAATATCCACGTCGCCTACCCAATTCCTCTTCAAATATCACATACCTAGACATCAGCCAATTTCAGCAATTTTTAAAACAACATCTTTGCAACAAGCTTTTGTGAATTGAGCTCTTCCCTCGAGCCTAACAAGTAAACACAAACAGTAAATGGCTAACGGTGCAAAGGAAAATACAGAGAAATTATTTATCTTAGGCTCACAGATTTAATACAAGCGAATGCAAACCAGAGTATTGTCACCATCATTGGTGAGAAGAAAAAGTTCTAAAGTGATGGATAGAAACCAGACACGGTCGTAGAATTTACGGCAAGAAAGGACCACTAGTAGTTCATCTAGACTGCCCTTCCATATATCACAGGCTACCACCACCCAGCACCCGCACACCAACATTAAACCAAAGTATTACAGCCCAAAGGATAGTATAAGAACAGTGAAACTCTAGTATAAGTATGCAATCTTCACAAACTGTGTTAATGAAGACTGTGGACAGGGAAGCGTGAGAGGAAATAGTTAAGGCATAGGACTGAGAATCAGAAGATCCAAGTCCTGTTCCTGGCTCAGTCCTTGACTTGCTGTGCGACTTAGGGCTCTTACAAGCTCTCTCATCAATTCCCAATCCTATTTGCCATGGCCTGTGTCTGAAATTTTCTCAACCCCTAATGAGCAAAGATTCTAAGAAAATGGCTCCAGACTCCATAAAATTCTAGTATGTCAGTTTTATCTGCTGCTGCTATTTCTGTCAACAATGATTTAACTAAAATTGTTCTGTAGAGAGAGAGAGATTAGGAGGATCCACTTTGATCCGGTGTCATTTAATCTTTCTTTGTTTCAGCTCCTTTGCCTGTAAAATACAGCTAACATTTACTTCCTTACCTCATAAATGAACTATAAGATTTAATTCATTAACATCTGTAAAATACTTGAAGAGCTTTGGATAAGAAGTGCAAAGCATTATTTTCTTGGATTTTTTAAATTTTTATTGAACTACAGGTGAACTTGAACTTTAGCCGTTAGTTGTATGTCAGTGGCTATTCCTGAACTTGAAGAGGTTAGATGAAATTCTGTGATACAGAAAATATGGAAATTATCACCCAAGAAGAGGATAAGACCAGTCCAGGGGATTGGAGCAGAGCCATCAACTCGGCACTTATAACACTTCCAAAACTGTAGAAACTATACAGGAGAAGAAAGAGTGCTGGGTGGGATGGTCTAGTAATCTAAGGCTTGAAAAGCCTCTTGTTTTGGGAAGCACACATTCAAATACAAGAAGGGTCAGCTCAGCCCTATATTCTTTTGAGAGAGAAACTCAGAACATAAAATTGATGGGATGTGCATCTTTGGATGAGAAATTAAAAATGGGGGTCCTGCTCTGCATGGATGTTAAAGATTTGATGACACCTAGCAGGGGTTCTCAAACTTCATTGGGCCACCCTTCTGACAACAAAAATTACTACATGACCCCACGAGGGGGGACCGAAGCCTGAGCCTGCCCAAGCCTCACTGCCCCAGGTGGGGGGAGGGAGGGGCAAAACCCAAGCCCCACTGCCCTGGGTGTGGAGGGGGCCCAAGCCCAAGCGCTTCAGCCTCAGGTGGGGGGCCTGTAACCTGAGCCCCACCACACAGGGCTGAATCCCTCAGGCTTTGACCCCAGGTGGTGGGACTCGGGCCCCGGCTCTGGGCCCCAGCAAGTCTAAAGTCAGCCCTGGCAACAGCTGTTTTGAGGGGGCTAATTGCTATTCGCTGCCTTTCAGTGATGTTTGTATGTGTACACTGCAATACTAACTACCAGGGTGCATCCTCAGCTCTTATAAACGATCACAGCTCCACTGACATCAGCTGAGGATCTACACCAAGGTTTTTATATCATGTTCATCACTGTGTTATATGAGTGCATCTGATATCTGAGTTTGTGAGGCACTTTGAGATGGAGGCTGTTACATATTGGGTGTGTATATATAATGTAAATAATACAATTATTTTCAGTTTTACTAATTATAGTCTAGGGCAATTAAGAAAAAGCATAGAGATTTAGCAAAGGAAATCTCTTTACTAAATATTCCTCTCTAGCTGGGAGATTGGGCGGTGTCTATTTCCTTTAATATATTTCCGGAGTGCAAATAATGGCTGCCACAATAAAACACTGTTTACGTATCTCAACATCATTAACATTTAAAGAATATTATACTGTTGTGTTTCATACAATTTAACCATCAGCCAGTGAAAATACTGTTGTCTATAAAATGCAAATACAGGTACAAAGGAAAAAAACACTGTGAGAGTAGGATCTTAATACGTATGTCTAGACATTTATCATGGCTTTTGTTGACACCAATACTTTTTTTCTTTATTTCTTATCCCTTTCCAGGACCCTAACCGATTGCTGCTTGTTCCCACCCCCACACTTCCCAAATACAAAGCCTCCTCTAAGGCTACATTAAGTTTCTAATCTGTTAGTTTTAACCTCAAGATTGTAGCATGAACTCTTACAATTGTCTTCATGTCAATTCCCAGACCAATTTGTCATGCCTTGTCTCTGCAATTTTCTTAGCCCCAGAGAACAGAGTCCTAAGAAAGTGCCTTCAGAGGCCATAAAATTCTAATGTTTCATTTTTAATCTGTTGCTGACATTTCTTCAAACAAGAATTTGATTAAATCATTCTCTGTGAAGAGAGTGTAGGAGGATCCATTTGATCCAGGGTAAGAATATTCATTGCTTAGATATAAAAAGGGCTAAACTAAAAGATTTTTTTTAAAGGCTGTAGGGTAGTCAGATCACCTAGCAAACTAATATTTGGGCTAATCAAACTAATAATTCATTTATTGAAAGGTTTACACTTTTTGTAATCCAAATGTATTGGTGTATAGTGATGCACAGAAAGTACAACAGTTCAAATAAACGAAACTAGTTTATTTAACTAAACACTCCGATATAGTGCTTGGAACCTAGACATGCAACACTGAGAACCTGTAAGTTAAAATGAATATAAACAAAAGTGAAATTAGTTTCATTTATTTATTTATTTCTCTCCTCTTGGACAATGAAAGTTAAAGTGAACAAAGGGCATAAACAATGAAAAGTAAACTGGATTTTTTAAATAATCTAAAGTATTCTTGGTAAAATAGGTAAGCAATGTGCTTGTTTAAAATAGGATAATTAAGTCAACAATAGTGTTGCAAACTGAAGTTTGTGATATTTGGTGTTTTTATTAAAGCTCCAGCTTCTAGAGTCATATGATTATGTAAGCATCTCAGTTTTCATTTGAAAAGAAAAATATAAGTTATTAGCCCTGAGGGTTGCAGAAAAAAGTATGAAAAAATTAACCCTTAAAGGCTCAAAAACCAGAAGGCAAATAAAAAGAACCCCCAAATTATTATTTTTTAAAAATCAGATTTTTACCATCTCCATGAAACGAGTGTTTGATTTTTTTGGGCTTGACTCATTATTTTTGAACACTTGGGGTTGGCAGGACAGTATTAGAGTCCCTTTAAAGTTAAGGCTAAAATCCTGAAAATGACCCATAATTTTCAGTTAGTTCTCTCAGTAGTGACTTTCCAGGCAGTGAAAGAAAAAATTAAAATATATGTTAAGTGCCACTTTCTCCATTACCTTCTCATACTCCACATGCCCTGTGCATCCTCCGGGCCAGGACAGGAGTGCTAGTGTGAATAAAAAGGGGAGAAAGCTATCATCCCTGGTGGTTGTCCCTTTCCAGTATAAAGAGATCAGAACTGTGCTTGTGCCCTAAAAGCGTTCACATTCTTGCTCTTCAATTTCACCCTACTAGAATTTTCTATTTATGAAATAAGTGAATATTTGTTCAAAGAATTCCTATATAGCAACTGGATTACCTTGCGAGTCTGTAGAAGGTGGAGAAGATTTTGGATACCCTACAAAACAAAAGAAGTTATATTACACACTGAATAAGAGTACAACATAGTCTAAATATCACAACAGTTTAGTAATATTTTCTTTTTATCAATCAGCAACTCATTTAAACAAGTGCACAGTATCAGAAGGCAGAAACTCGTACCACTAAGACTGTTAAAAAAACGGTAGCAGCCATAGCAAAGGGGACCATGTTCCTCATTACAGTGCATCGGCTCTGTTGTGTGTACTGTGGCAAAACAGGTTATTTTAAGCTACCCTAGTGGTACGTATTTCAGAGTAGCAGCCGTGTTACTCCTGTTCTTTTTGCGAATACAGACTACTTGTGGCACCTTAGAGACTAACAAATTGATCTGAGTGTAAGCTTTCGTGAGCTACAGCTCACTTCATCGGATGCACGACTGAGGACTACACAGCAATCGTACTGAGATTATGCTTGGTGCAGCTTTGGCTGGGGAGGCGAAGTTAGCTTGAGGCCTTCTTTCTGTCTCCTCTGGTCCTGTTGCCAGCTGCGGCCAAAATAGACATCATACAAATTAAATTAGCCAAAGGCTGTTCTCAGATAACAACTCTAACATATGCCAGTTAAGCATCATTTCATATCCTGCAGGGGACTGGCAAAGTGCATCACACTCCAGTTCTGCCACCTTCTATCCTGTAGCCAGCCCCAATATGTCCCGTGCACCCACGACAGCTTTAATGTCACTTTGTGGGAAGAGTAACAAACTCACTGCTGGAATCTGACAGCTCAGCTTGTCTTACTGATTGATAAAAGGCCCTGCTAGTCTAGCATCTTAGCAGAGCTATGTGTTGTTCTATACTTCAACATAACGTAAGTCCGGAAACACTGACTTTGGGGTCTAATATTATAAAGTGATCACTTGGATAACATTTCAGTCTGCTCACCTGGTGCTCCTGCATATCCTTCAGCTATGGGCATGGTATACTGACCATCTATGCCTTTAGGCCGTCCACTTCCTGACATTACAACTGTGCCAGGAGGACCAGCCTGTCCAGTCTCCATAATGATCCCAGTTGATCCAGGCAAAAGTGGTAAAGCGGATGAACCTGGTAATGATGGTTGTAGTGGAGTTCTTGGTTGTGATGGCTGAAGAGGGGCTCCTTGTTGTGGTGGCTGTATTACTATTCTTGGCTGTGGTGGCTGCAGAGGAGTTCTTTCTTGTGGTATCTGCAGTGGTATTCTTGGTTGATTTTCAGCTAAGTATTGGTAGAGAGAGGAAAGTCAAATATTATCCATCTGAGAAAATTCATAAAACCCATTACATTTATACTTCTGTAAACAAACAATTAAATTGCGAGTTTTTGTTTTTCCTTTCTGAAGATAGAATAATACAAAAAAAATCAATGTTCTTCTGTTTTAAAAACTTTATGACACTGAAGGCAGATCCAGGGTCACAGTTTACTGAAAAATTCATTGTTTGGAAGGGTCATTGTAAAAGGACTTTTCCAGTAGGAGAGCCAGTGTACTGTATGATATCAGTGCCAGACAGTGTTGATGTGATAATAGTTGTGTAGCTGTTCTATTTCAAATCCCTTTTGATTGCATTTACAACATATTTGTAAAAAATTTAGTCCTAACTGAATCTTAGAAATGTAAGGTCTTCCTGAAAGTGAATGTCTGTTATTTGCATGGGGGGTTAATTTTTATATAGATTTAAAAGATAGGAAAGGTGCTAAAAAAAGTTTCTTAGTGCGAAGAACCTTACTCCCAATCCTTGCTCTCCATCAAAAACCTGCCTTATTCATTTTAAGCAATTCCATCTCTATTTGAATTAACCACAGAAGATAACTACTATAATATATACAATTTTACACTTGTCTAAATCCATTGACTTCAGTAAAATTAGATCTGATTTACACTGGTGTCGGTGAGATCAGAACAGGCCCATGAACTACACAGCATGGCAATGTATGTTGAGCTTCCATTTCCTTCTCTTTTTAACATTGTTATACAAAAATCATTAACATCTGAAAGGCAAGGACATTCAAAGTTAAGAATAGTAATTGCCCCTTAACACTGCTCACTGTGTAACATTTTCAAAAGGTCCTAAATTATTTATGAGCTTAAGACTTACTGCAAGTCATTGAGTTTCACATGCTCCTTGGTCTCTTAGTGTATGGATCTGTCTATACTACAACTAAAAACCGGCAGCTGGTCCATGACAGCTCACTGGAGCTCAGGCTAAGGAGCCGTTTAACTGTGATGTGTATGTTTGGGCTTGGGCTGGAGCCAGGGCTCTAGGACCCTACAAGGTAGGAGGAGTTCCAGAGCTCAGGCTGCAGCCTGAGCCCAAACGTCTAGACCTCTATTAAACATCCCTTTAACCTGAGCCCCGTGAGTCTGAATCAGCTGGCACAGGCCAGCCCGGTGTGGCTAACTGCAGCATAGACATTTCCCTAGGTGCGTCTGGAAATTTTACCTATTGTGCCTAAGTTGTACAGTACATATGACACCTAATATTATGCAATGAAGGTGAAATTCAACCCAGTGCAGATGTTGGCAGGATGGTATGATATGTACCTGGCTGTTTTTTTTGTATAGGAACATGTGAAGGCTGCAGGGCAAAAGTATATCATTCTATTGGCTGGCTACAGCGGTAATTACAATGGACATTGTGTGGGTGAAATGTAAAATTTTTGTCTAAATAAATTGGAGATTGCAAATGTATAGACTCCAGCGGTTTGAATCACTCACAAGGCCTTTTACATTGAAGGGGGAAAAAGTAGTATCTACCACAAATTCGAACTCTGGTGAACACAATGAAGAGGTATAGGGTAGTAATAATTTTAGTTTATTAATGTATTTGTAGTACTGACTTAGGCCTTGTCTACGCTACAGGGATAACGTAGCTGGGGTCAATGTAGCTTAGGTAGATTTACTGTGGTGTCTACACTGTGCTGTGTTGACAGGAGACACTCTCCCTTCAATTTACCTTAATCCTCTCATTCTAGGGGACTACTGCAGCCGACTGCGGAGAGTTCTCCGAGTTTGATTTTGCTGGTCTTCCCTAGACCTGCTAAATCGACCTGCCCTTCATTGATTGCAGCAGTGTCGATCCCTGGTAAGTATAGACAGGGCCTTAGTGTTGGTTATTGTTTGCTATTTGTGGTGATCTTCATTTGACAAGTGAGGGAAGTGTACCTCCATTGTTTAGGCCAGTGTGGAAAATGGGAAGAGTTTGTGACAGTGCATGATCAATTCCTAATTACACACTGAGATATGCTGTCTGTAGTCCTGAGTCTCTAACAAATACGCTGGAATTCATAAGTGTTATTTTAGGACTGTTTTAGTAAGAACTTTGCCCTGCAAATGTGACATTTAATTGAAGATGACAGTAATGAGAAATCCTGCATCTTCAC
This sequence comes from Caretta caretta, assembly GCF_965140235.1. Lineage (NCBI taxonomy): Eukaryota > Metazoa > Chordata > Testudines > Cheloniidae > Caretta > Caretta caretta. Next base: position 85,434,369 of record NC_134207.1, on the reverse strand, counting down.
TCTTATCTTGGGTGGTTTGTTTCTTATTCTCCATCTCAGAAAAGTAAATTTACCCGTGGCCTTACACTCTTTTGGAAGGTTTATCTAAAAAATTCCATGCTCTCATAGTACCTGCATCATATGATAGCTCCCAATGAAAAAAACTCACTGGCCCTTCCTGGTTGAGTTTTGTAGACTGATACTAAGTTCTAGAACTGTAATGAGAGGGGAAAATTAAAGAACCAGGCACCACAAAGTTTTGCTGAAAGTTACCTAGGTAATTCTATCCACAGGATACAGGATTAAAGAATGGAATATACACTTTTTACTGATTCATATAATATTTTTTTTGCTTTCATCATGACATTAAACTACTGAAAAGTTATACTTTAAAAACTTTTATAAGAGCAAAGGTGAACTGCAAGTGTTTAATTTATTCCTAACTGAATAATACCTGCGTTTGATTTTTAATCTAATGAGGCAGTTGCTAATCTCAGTAACATGGATTTAAATCTGAAGTCCAGGGAGATCAGTAGAGTTACTTCAGATTTGCATTGATATCATTGACAACACAAACTGGCTCAGGAGTTTTATTTCTTGCCTGCATAGGTTTTTCACTTCTTTACCTTCTCTCCTCAGTTTAGTTAAGCTCGCTTTAGGCCTCCAGCCAGGGACACGCAGAATGAATGTGCATGTCTGACTATTCCCCCCCAACACACCCCAAGCTCTTACAATTTAAACCAAAAGCCTTAATACCTTTGTAACAATGTTTGGCCTGGTTCTGTGTGTTTAGTGTGGATATCTATACATTTGAAAATACCCAGGTATACCAACCCCATTTTGGAAAAAACTCATAGGCCAACTATCCAATGTGCGTGTTAGCTGAGAAGCATCACTTTTACGGTTCTGGCAGTTTTCAAATGCCTTTTTGGCCTTTTGTACTGAATTGCATCGTATCATGGCATTGTGCTTTAAAATCACTAGACAAAGACAATAACAGACAGCATATTTTTGGACTGAATATGTATTACTAAACCAAAGAGCGAAGGCAAAATTCCCTGGTGTAACTCCACTGAAGTTATGGTGCAAAATTAGGGATGAATTTGGCCAAATCAGCTTGTATTGTGTTGAGTAGCACATAAAAGAGAAGTATTCCCCATTGTCTACAAAGCAATTGGAAAGGCAAGCAGCAGAGCTTAGACCATTATTATTCTTCAAATTAGAGTCTCCTCAGGGGCACCCTCTTCACCAGCAGTGTTCACAGGGCTTTCTTTAGTATCACCCGCCTAGTCATTCTCAGCTTGCTGACCTCAGATGCCTGTCTAAATTAAGCTGAGGCGAAACACCCCTATCCAAAGCTTAAAATGCCAATTCTTTTTTTCCCTTGCTTTTAAACTCCACTGGTACTTTACTGAGAAAAAATACATTGGGCGGGGGGAGGCCGGGGGTGACAGGTATGTGAAACTCAGGTTGTACTTTGTCATGGTTCTGCTCTTTCTAGCAATGTCATGACTGGCAGATCAGTTCCATTTCCCTAATGATACATTGAGCAGACAAGAACAATGACAGGATGAAATAAACTAGAAACTACGTAGTCAGTGATTCCACTGACAAGAATCAAGAAGAGCTATGACTTCCAAACTCCTGTTGCTGGCAACGGATTTGACAATTGTCACGTTACAAGAGGCTGCCTGGTGTATCTGGCAGAGAATATACTGAAGTTTGTGCCAGAACTCCTATTACCAGTGTTACAGAAAAGTTTTTACCACACGTCCCTAGGTGTAGTAATTTAGGTATACACAAGGTTTCATAAAAAATAACTATAGCAGACTGCTCTTAGCAATTCATATGTTTGAAACCCCTCTTCACAGATAATTACAAAAAGAAATATAAGTGGATTGAAATAGTTGTAATCAAAGCAAACTCAAATCCTGAAGCCATTTTTGGCAGCAGACCACACTTTTTCTGGCTTCAGCAATGAATGGCAAAAATGTATTAACAAGCTACATCTAAAGAAGAGATGATTTTAGTGCCAGTTTTAGTGCAGTATCATTTCAGTAATATGCTTCTCTAAATGCTAAAGTGGCACAGAGGGTTACAGAGGACCTATTTACACATTTTATGGGATTATCTAGTCTACTTATTCATAATGAGCCAAAGCTTGCCCTCTTGCTCAGTCCTAACAGGCAAACTTCATCTGAAGTTCTAAATTACAAAGATTTGACCTGTGGTTTATATACAGTACACACAATAACTTATTACCCTGCAACATTAGTTTAGACTGAGTCATTTAAATGTTCTTGGCTTAAAAAGGCCTGAATATAAAATTTCAAGCCAAAGCAGCCATATTCCTGGCTTCAGACTAATTTGCCTTTGCTCAGTTTAGTTGTCTAATTGGAGCGTGGGAATTCTAAAACAAAACCTTATAGGGTATCCTTGTGTTACCACATTCAAACAACTGTAGAAAGAGAAATGTGTTACTACTCTAGTCTCCCAAACCAAAATGACATCATTTAAATGATACAATATGTTGGCAAATAGTACCTAAATCTAGGTATGAATTTAATATTGATCTATAAGCCAGAACTGAAAAATCACCAGTTCAAAGTATTAAAGGTTTCATAGAAGATATTACAATAAGACTCATCAAAAAGTTAAATCTTAGTGGAATGGGCACATTGATAGAGACACATCTTGTTCCAAAAACAGTATTAATTGCCAAAGGGGAAAAGTACAAGATGTAACTGCCTAGCGGAGCAAGGTTCCGTAACCACTTCCAATGGAGTCCCTCTGTTGCCAAAAGCTTTTTGGAGCTGCAAACATCAAGACTTACTCAGACTGCTGTGCTGGATAGCATTATTTTATTCTGAATCACTCTGGGATGTAAGTATTTGCTTTATGAACCTCTTTGAGGCCACACATATTTGAGGTGAGACGTTACAGTTTTAAATGCTTGTATGTTTAGTCTCTAACAGCTGGGTCACTTCTCAAGGGTCGCTGTAGGTACAGTTTATGGAGACCATATAAAGTGCTATGGAAATATGGGTGTTTTAAGCTTATTTCATGCTTTAAAATACTGCAGTAGATTTAAACAAACATAATCCATGAAGCTGTTGAGAGGTCTGCTTTACATTGCATGGACAAGACTGTGTGTGTGTCTGCAGCAAGGAAAAAATCTTGATCCCTTCTGCATAGCAGGTGCAGTTTCAATATGCATAAGATGGGGCTATAGTCAGGATTGTGTGCAGCAGAAGTGAAGTGGGGGAGGAGCAAGGTGGGCTGGATCAGAGGATCTAGTCATGGGACTGAAGTAGCCACTATAGAGTGGTTCTTCGGCTGTTCCACTGCGTGGGAAGGAAGATTCCTCCCTCTCCTCTCTTGTCTGTTTCATACTCAGCCCAGCTTCTTGTATTTTGGGACAAATCCTTGTGCCCAGCTCAAGCATTATATGTTTTATATAATCAAACAACTCAGGAATCACTGACTTTGAAGATCCCAGTTCACATCCAATGTAAAATCCACCAGCACAGTCCATCTACCAATACCGCAGTAAGACTTCTGTGAAACTCAGTGTAAGTGAACTACAATGAAGGGCTAAGCCTACTCTCCTGGCCGGTACCAATATTTTTGATCTTTATTCTTTCATTAAATTCCAACAATGGATCAATCAGTAGGCAGGCTCACGGCCTCTCAGGAGTATAATAGAGATGCATACTCTAGTTAGATGCTTTGGGAAACACAAATTGTTCAAATGACAAGAAAAAAGCAAGAGAGATATTAATAGGGGTGAGGGATGGCGGTTTTTCTGTATGCAGCAGAATTATAAAAGGTTTTGGGGGGCAAAGGTATGGAACACAAACAATAATCTTGACCCCACTATTCTGGCCACACATTATTGATATTAAATCACACTGGCGGAAATTAGAAAGATTTGGTTGATAACTGAAGTAATGGCAACTTCTTGAGTCACCAGAAGATAATGCTGCTTTGACCAAATGGTGTCAGTGTGTGCATTCCTCTCTCAGGGGGCTTCTAATAAGATGATCACATTTAGACTGAATAACAGAAGGGGGTTTATTTCAGGACATATGTAGTCTATTTTTGGATTTTATATATATCCTTCTCCTTAGAAAATCCCCATTATCTTGTATTTCTATGGGAGCTGGGTCTAATCTGGCACAGAGTTAGGAACTAGGAGTGAAATCCTGACTCTGTTGAAGTCAATGGTAAAACTCCCATTGACGACAATGAAGCCAGAATTTCACCTCCAGGAAGTTTCTTGGAGTTATGAGTCTTCCTTGCATTCTTTGCTTAAATTAGTGGAAATTTGGGGTTGGGATTTCATGTGGGAAGTTCCCAGAAGAGATGGTTATTCACCTTGCCCAGTAACTGTGCTTCTTTGGGATGTGTCCCCTATGGGTGCTCCCCACTCTAGGTCTGCATGCCTCAGATCGGAGATTTTAGGTAATTGTGTCTGTTCTGCCTGCATATGCACCCCCTGCAGCCTCATACGCTGCACCGTGGCTACATATAGCTGCACAGGCAAACCGCCCTCAGTTTCTTCTCTATCCCAGAGCAACGTTGTAAATAACTCCAAAACAGAGGGAAGGAGAGCAGGTAATGGAACACCCACAGGGACGCTCATCTCGAAGAACAACAGTTACTGCACAAGGGGGGAGCAACCGTCTCTTCTTCTTCTTCTTCGAGTAGTAGTAGTCCCTAGGGGACTACTGAGCAGTACTATCTACAGAGGGGTGGGGCTTCAGAGTCGAATCTCAGATTGAAGATAGTACAGTAGAGCCAAACATGGCATCAGAAGCTGAGGCATGAGTAACCGCATAGTTTTCAGGAACAGTATGAATGGAGATCCCAGTTGCGGCTCTCTATATTTCCGTGATGGGAACATTCTTAAGAAAGGCTATTAAAGTAGAGAGGGATCTCGTGGAGTGAGTTAATATTCCAGGAGGAGGTTGACGTTTGGGAGACCAATAGCAGTAGGTAATGCAACCAGATATCCATCATTAGAGTCTGTGCTTGAAAACTGGAGATCTTTTAGTTCTGTCCACAATGGAGAGTAACAATCTGGGAGATTTTCTAAAGGGCCTAGTCCTGCCTAGGTAAAAGGATAATGCTCTCCTGAAACTGAGTGTATGTAATGCCTCATTTCTTTTATCCCAGTGTGGCACAGGATAGAAAACTGGAAGAAGGTAAGTTGGTTCACATAGAAGTCCAAGGATACCTTTGGTAAGAATTTGGGATGTGGTCACAAAGTTACCTTATCCTTAGAAAAGGCTGAGGAGAGGGGGAATATGCCATCAGAGCCCCTCTCTCTCCAACTCTTCAAGCAGAAGTAATGGCTACTAGAACAGTCTGATTTCATAGATGAGTGTAAAAGGTAGGGTGACCATCCATCCTGTTTTTAAACAGGACATTCCCATATTTAAGTCTTCTTGCAGGTGTCCCACTTTTTTTTTTTTTTTTTTGAAAAACGGGCAAATTGTCCTGTATTTTCTGCTCCCGCTGCTGGTCAGCCAGCACAGCCCCAGCCCCATCTTGTTGGTGTGGGCAGGCGGTGGCTGGTCAGTGACAGCACGTGGTGGCCTCAGGCCAGATGGAGAGGCGACAAGAGGCGACATCAGGTAGGAGAAGAGGCAGCCCTGTGTGTGGGGGCGGGGGGCGCCCCCCTATGTGAAACCTAAAGCAGGGGTTCTCAATGGGGGTCTGCAAGCCCTTTAAGGGGGGCCACTGTGCGCCAATGCTGAACCCCAGAGCCTGAGCCCAGCGCCCTCTGCAGGTCTAAAACCCTGATCCCAGCACCATCCGTGGGGCTGAAGCTAGAGCCGTGGGGCTGAATCCCTGATACCCGGCCTTGGGCTGAAGCCAGAGCCGTGGGGCTGAAGCCCCGATCCCCAGTGCTCCCTGGCAGGGGCAGAAGTCCCCTGAGACCATGGGAAGAGTTTGGGGGCACTGGGGATGTTGCCTCCCAAAACTGCAGTGCAAGAGCGGGGCAGTCCAGTGGGCAGCTCCATACCTCCCACAACTCTCTCTCTCCTGCCCCCTGACAAGTGCCAGGCAATGCGGGGCAGCTGCTGCTCTGGTTGGTGCCATAGATCAGGCAGCCATAGTGTTTCCTCTTCTCCTCCTGCTGCTGTTGCAGGGGGTTGATGCTGCTCCTCAGCTTCAAGCTCTCTTTTCTCACGCAGCCGGTAAGAGCTGCAGCGGGAGGGACCTGGCTCCATGGCTGGCAGAGCCCTTGGGGAACAGGGACCACAGGAGAGCCCTCCTGGTACACAGCCCCTAGCTACTCCCTCCCTGCACCCTGAGCTACCCCCTGCCCACACACAGCCCCTAGCTACCCCCTCCCTGCACCCTGAGCTACCCCCCTGCTTGCACATAGCCCCTAGCTTCCCCCTGCCTGCACCCTGAGCTACCCCCCTGCCCGCACACAGCCCCTAGCTACCGGCTCCCTGAGCTGTTTTCAAACTTTTTGAGCTGAGCCTCGCACCTTTGAATTATAGTTTTTAAGTTGTGGCACCGGGATGCGCAACCAAAAGACAGGCTGGGTGGCCTGCTGAGGTGAATCAAGGGCTGGAGCTGGCTTGAGCTCCACTGGCCCCTGCCCCCAAAACAGAAGTCATACTACACCTATGCCCGAGGCCCCTCCCAGCCCAAACCCCCTGAGAACCTCCTTCTGCTGCTGGGCCCTGGCATTTTAAATAGCATGTTCTAATTGATTGTCTTTGAACTCATTTGAATACGAGCAATTTTACCAGGTGTCCCGTATTCAGCACAGGCGAAGATGGTCACCCTAGATTCAAAGGAGGGCCTTTTAAGGCATCTGAGCACCAAGCTGAGGTCCCGTGATAGTGCAGGGCATCTGATTTATGAGAAGATGTTTGCCAATCTCTTCAGAAACCTCCTTGTTGTAGGATAAGCAAAGACAGAAAAACCCTCTACCATATGATGGAAGGCTGTTATAGCTGCCTAGTGCACTCTAACAAAGCTTAGAGACAATCCTGTCATTTTAGCTCTAGGATGTAATCCAGTATAACTAATAATGGAGAGGATGTAGTGAAAGATGTCTTAGATTATACCAGTGATTGAATCTCATCCACTTTTGTACATAGGTATTACGAGTGGATTGTTTCCTACGATGTAACAGCACTCTCGTTACATCCTCAGAACAGTCTGCTTCTAACCCTGTGAACCTTCTATCAGCCATGCCTTGAATTGAAGCAGCTCAAGGTTGGGGTGAAGGATTTGACCGGCACCCTGTGGGAGAAGATGGGGAAAGGTCTGGAGGGTAACTGGTTGACAGACAGAGAGCTGGATGAAGTAAGGGAACCATCTTTGTCTTGGTCACATCAGAACCACTAGAGTAACGCTGGCCTTGTCTTTTCTGATCTTGAATAGCACCATGGATATCGAGAATGTTGGGGGAAATGCATACAGCAGGCCTGAACTCCAAACAAAGGTGAAAGGCTTCCCCTAGGGAGTGATGACCCAGTCCGCCTCTCAAGCAGAACTGGGAGTCTTCTTGCTCTTTGGGGTGGCGAACAGCTCTATCTGCAGGTTGCCCCAACATTGAAATATCCGGTGGAGTGTAATGCAATCTATCTCCCATTTGTGATCTTGTAAGAAAGGCCTGCTGAGGGCATTTGCTGCTGTTTGATATTTTGGGCATCTGATATTTTGTATACCCAGAAAGTAAGCTGCTGAGATAATGATCTGGTTTCGTATGCACCAATTCCAGAGTCTCCTTGCTTCAGCACAGGGGGAAGGTGATCTCGCTCCCCCTCGAAAGTGATATAAAACATTCAGGACAGGTTGTCCAACATTTTCTTCATGTACTTGCCCCTGATTTCTGGAACCAGGAAGTATCTGGAATAAAATCATTTCCCTCTGTATGGCATAGGAGCCATTCAATAGCATCCAAGTTTAGGAGGATGTCTATTTCCTGTCACAGGAGATGCTCATCTTTTAAGGTATGCAGTGACTTGTCATTTTTTTCTGCAAACAGCTTCAATCCATCGAAAGGAAGGTCCCTCAACTGTATTTTGGACTTCCCTCAGAAACCCTGAGAGCTGAAGCCAGGAGGGCCTCCTCATGACTGCCATGGAGATAGAAAGAGCAGCTGTACCAGTGGTGTCCAGGGAGGCCTGCAGAGTTGTTCTTGCCAGCGGCTGACCCTCAGCAATGATTGCCTAAAATCGTTTCCTCTACTCTATTGGAAGATGCTCAATAGTTAGTATGGCTTTATTTCACCATGAGAGCTTGGTAGTTGGTGAACCTAAATTGTAGAGACGTGGATGAATAGGACACTCAGCCAAATAAGAATAAGTCAAGTCGCTGTAGATCTCTATCATAAGGTGATGAGTTAGCATGGTGCTGTCTTCCACATTCTTTCACAGTGTCCACCACAAGGGAGTTGGGTGATGGATACAAAAATAAAAATTCTGAGTCCTTACAGGGAACGTAATTTTTTTTTTGCCCATCCTGTTACAAGTAAGTGGTATTGTGGCCAGGGTTCGCCAAATTATTTTTGCATTGTCTAGCAGGGCGTCATTAATCAGTACATGATGTGGGCAGATGATGTAGTGTGCAGAATGTCTAGCAGCTTATGCTGTGACTCCTTAACCTCCTCAAGTGGAATTTCCAAGGAGTTCTCTTTCCTTTTAATAAGGTCCTGGAATGGTTTAAAAATCACCAACCAGTGATGGTGGAGAAGGTATGGCGGCTTCATCTGGACAGGAGGAAGATATGTTAGAATGGACAAGGAAATCACCCGAAAAGCTCACTTCCTGCTCCTCAGTGATCTCCTCCTGTGGATCAAGCATCCTAGAGAGCGACAGACAGAGAGAGAGAGGCAGGCTGGTGAGGATTGTCTTCTCTCTGGATGACAAAAACACTAGGGGCCCTGGCAATTTGCTGGCAATAAGCCATCCAGAGTTCCAGTATGACCAACGAGGTGGTGCATAGGGCAGGGGTGGAGGCAGCACCCAAGTGTGTCCATACCAACTGCATGGGGCATGTCTCTCACTGGGACATGCGGATTCCTTGGAGGTCTCAGGAAAGAAGTTTCCCTGATAATGGAAGGGAGAGCCCTGAATGGCAATGTGGGAGACTGATGAGAAGTGCCCATCTTCCTCCTCCTCGACACTTGGTAAAGGTGGAGCACTCAGACAGATAGATGGACACTCCAATGTTACCAGGTGAATGTCTGGAGACCAAGAGGTGTTCAATACCAGCAATGGTTTGGTGCCAAAGAGAGGGGATTCAAGTGTTTCTGTTAATGCCAGGTCTTGCAGGAATCAAAACGCTTGTGGTACTGGAGCAATGATTGATACCGATGAAGCAGGTTGGCAGAAGTAACTGTGGCAGAGGGAGCAGTCGGTACCAAAAGTCTTATGTGCTCTGATGAATAGTAGGTGATGGTCTGGTCTTCTGTGGTGCCAAAGTGCTGGGTATCTAGTAGACTCTGTTGGTACCAATTTAGAAGAGCTGGTCGTTTTCTCCCTCCACTCCAATCACCAGATGCTACCAATCTTCTGGAGCAGGAACGCTTAGAGTCCTTGGGTTTACCGGTGTTCATGGTACCTGAGGAACCTACAGCCTTGTCAGTACCGAGTTGGAGACTGGTACGTGCCAAGGCAGGTGTCTGCAACAGAGACTGTTTCTTTGAGGTAGAGTCTTATTTGCTTAAAATAACGGGCTTAAAAACCACTTTCTAGAGTCTTTTTGAGAGGATTCCATAGATTTCTTTTTCAATGCTCTAGAGGAGTGCTGTGCCGAGGAGGTTGAAGTGGTCGACTTGTTGGGAGACCATTGTGTGGGAGGGTCCCCTGGCCAGGGTCAGAAGCCAGTCAGAGTGAGCTCTCCATCATAAGGCGATGTAGCTTAAATCCTGCTTCTTTCTGGCTCTCGATTGTAATGCCAAGCAGAAGTTACACTTTTGGGGAACATGTGACTCCCCAATGCAACGGACACACCAGGAGTACCTGTCAGTGACTGGGATAGCCTCTTGGCACGAAAGGCAGTGTTTAGAACCGGGCATGTCCTTCCAGCATTTAAGTTCCTCTGAGGGGAGGGGGAAAAAAAAAAAACAGGCGAAAGGACAACTGGCCTTATCCTAAACAAATAAAAAAAATTATTACAAAAATTTACTTATTTTATAAAATTACCTCAACTAGCACACACAAAGGAAACACTAAGAACTACCACTAACTAGTAACATATGAGGAAAAAAATACAGTTGAGGTAAGCTCAACTCAGATGCTGCTAAGGCTCTGTTTCAGGCCAAGGCGATTGAGAAGGAGCTGAGGTCAGTTCACCCGCAGAGCTCTACGTAGCCACCGTGCCAGGCACAAGGCTACAGGGGGCACATGCGTGGGCCGAACAGACACTGCTATGTAAAATCTTTGATCTGACGCACATGCACATCTATGGGGAGCACCAATAAGGGCACTACTTGAAGAAGAAAGATTTTTATTTCGGTTATCAAAATACACATTTGTTGCTGTTTAAACAATTAAACATTGTCATTTAAAAAAAAAACAAATTTCCATGCCAATGTGCCTTATCTAGCATTCACAAGCCTCCCTTCTTTACTTAATTATCCTGTACTTACATGAAAATAACTTCAGAGTAAAAGACTGTAAAGCTAACGCAAAGAAAAGTTCAACAATTACATTTTAAATCCTAATATCAGTGAATAATGAAATTGTGCTTTCCTTGATTTAAAGTTATAGCATAATCAATCCATTTTAATATCAAATTTATCAGTTATGTATGAAGCATAAAAATAAAATAAATGCTAGGTGTTTCGCAACAAATTGAAGAGTGCAAATTTCACAATACAGTCAACTTTTTAATCACGGTAACAAAGACAGGAACTCAAATGTTCTTCAGTAAACTCAGCTTCTTCATAAAACTATACACCATCAGAGTCTTAGTCCAGATCTTCAGCTAGTGTAAAATGACATAGCTCCATATAAATCAATGGACCAGTACTGAATTACACGACCTGCGAATCTCATTTGTTTAAAAAGAAACCTTAGAGTGATATTTAGGAGTAGCCAAATTAGAGATGTATGTCAATTATTTCAAGTCAAAATTCATCTGGCTTTGATTTTTCCTAATTTGTCTTTCACTTCCCCCTCTCCCCGCCCCCCCTCCCCCAAAAAAAGGAGGGAGGTGAATACAATAAAACAAACTGAAGCAATTTTCACTGATGTTCACTACCTAAAACACTCATTTGAAATTCAGCACTCGGGAGAAAAAAAGTACCAAAACATTTGTTTTGTTGCTGCTGCTTTGCTTTTAATCTAAAAGTAAGAGGTAACATTCCTAACATATTCATTGTATTTTTTGAAAACGTGTGCAAAGAGCTTTATATGTAGTTTTGGAAAACAGAACCAAAATTACTATCTTTCTAAAACAAAACAAATGTTTAAATGTAATGTTTTTTGCTCCCCCTTGTTAAGCTGAACTGAGTTAGCTCAGCTCCACTCTCTAAACTTTTCAGTCGAGAAAGCTAGTGAAGAAAATAAAAAGGAAGGTTAACTTACGTGCCCCAGACTGAATTTTCATCAGCTCCTGAAGGTCAGTGGTGATTTTGGTGACCTGCTTGTGGAACTGTTGGACAGAATTTTTGAGGCCAGAAATGTCTTTGGAATGAGATGTCATGGTTCCATTCATCTGATTGATGCAGTTCCATAAGCTAGTGACATGCTTGTTCAGACCTTCTTTTATTCGCTGCAGGCTACCTGAGATGGAGTCCATTTTGCTGCAGACTTTTTCAACATGGGACAGTCTGCTATCCACATCTGAGACTCCCTCTTGGATATCATCGGTGTTCTCTTTACATTTCCTGAGGTCATTAAAGATTTGGTACTTTAGCTGTTCCATCCTCTCCTTCACCTCATTACAGCAATTATTTGGGTGAGAGGTTTGACTCACAACTGTTCTTCGTATTTCATCTATTTTTCTGAATACACCTCGCTGGATCTTTTCACATGTAGAATTGACACCCAGAAGTTGCTCCTTGCAGCTGCTCAAGCCAACCTGAAGATTTTTCACATCTTTATCGATGATGTTTAGACCATACCAAATTCTACGAAGATCCTTCTGGATGTTCTGTTGGTTGCTCTTAGTAAAGTTAAATTTCTCATTAAGGGAACCATTTAAAGACTTCAAAAGAGCAGAGTTGTCTTCTACTTTCAAAAGCAAGTATTCATATTTGTTGCTACCATTTTCTATGCTTTTCTGAAGGTCTTCCATATCTAGGGGTGCAGATTGGCATTTCTGCCAGCAAAGGTGTTCAATGGCTTGCAGTTTGTTCCTCAGGAGATTCATCTCAGTTGTAAGCTGCTCATTTCCAGATCCTAGGTCACTGTGCAAGACTGATCCTGAACTAATTGATAGTCCATCTGAGGCTGTGGCATTGGCAATTTCTAAAATAGTGCCACCCAGCCTGTCTTCCAGTGCCTGTAGTTTTTGATCAAGTAAGTCTCTGACTTCATCCACTTCAGCAGCTATAGCACCTCGGAGAGTTTCCTCAATGTAAAAACAATGTTCTTCAGCATTCCTCTCTGTAATATTAATTCTAGCGTCTAGATCCTCCCATCTTGGGCCAAAGATGTCTTCTAGATTTGGAGTGGACATGCGAATGATTTCATTATCTATTCTGGCATTTAAGATTCTGTGTGCTTCCACAACTCTGTCAAGTTTCTCATCCAAATTCTTTATCTGTTGACCAAAGTCATCACTGTGGCTGGTCTTGCAGCAATCTGACTGGTTTGAAGGAGCCTGGATCTGAGTTCTGAGCTCGTTTATTTCTTTCCTTAGGCCATTTTCTTTTTCTTCTACAAGTTGTATTATTTCTGAACAGCTGGTTTCATGGTCATCACATTGTTGCTGGATATCCATTAGTTTGTATTCACATGAGTTTTTCAGATCTGCCATTTTCTTCTCCAATCCTTCCAGCATTTCTTGTCTCAGGGCCTCAATTTTAGAATCTAGATATTCCTGATATAAATCACCATTCGGTATTGTTATTGTAGGTCCTCGTACTGCTTCCTGCAGTTGTTTTAATTGCCCTTCATAGCTTTTCACTTTCCCATTCAGTTCTTCCAGCTTGTCATTTTTTGTCTTCAAGGTATTTTTGACCTCAGCTAGTTCAGACTTTATGTCTTCCATTCCAAAATCAGTAAAAGGCTCTTTCTGGTCTTTATTGCCAAGGATTCCAGGCAGATGAATACTGTCTGTTTCACCACCCAGGACACTATCAGGCCCTGGGTGATCATGAAGGTTGTTCAGCCACGAGACCAACATTTTACTGGCATCTTCTTGGACAGTAAGTTTCAGGTTTTCATTCACACCTGCTAAGGACGACTGAAGATCAAGCACTGTTCGCGTAAGTCGAAACAATTCATCCTCAAGGAATTGAATTTTCTTCCCAGGTGATTCCCAGGGCATTTCTGTTGGTTCTGAGTCTGTTTTAAAGACATAATGGAAACAAAATTTGGATGCAAGTATGTCTAAACAACAACAGTTTAGAACAACTGGAGATCAATTTTAATTTCTTTAGGTCAAGTTAAAAGCATATTAATGCTTTATAAATATTATATAGGTTGGTGGCATCTTTTCTATTCTCAGTCCTTGTTGTCAGTGGTTTATAATTCAGCCGTTATCAGTTCATTCCAAGGTAAAGGACTGAAATCTTTAGTGTTTTGGCTGCATCCTGCACTAGAGATCAAAGAGATCCTTATGCCTGTCCCTTCTTTGTAGACCCATGATATCTAGCCGCTAGTATGCATATTAAGTAGCTATATTTACCTAGAGTTTACATGAATGATTATTTTAGAGCCATTATATCTCTCATAACAATAATTAATACTGGTCACATTATAAGCAGAAAACAACTTTACCTTTTTCTGCTCCTGAATTATTTGTGAATAGGCATTAATTTCAGTGGGACCACTCGTGCTTACAGTTAAGGTTTGTTCTTAAATATCTTGTTGAACCAAGGTCTAAGCACATTTATATGATGGAGTAACGCAGATTCCAAGGTTATAACCCTTGTTTTAAAAATTCCAAGTTATTTAATATACATTTTAAAAGTCCATAAGGAATGTGTGTTTTCTACAAGCAAAAACTAGAAAAGAGAAAAGGAAATTCTCACGCACAAAGAAAATTATTAGATCATAACACTGAATTTATTTTCTTTTGTCAAACAAAGGTAAAAATTTAGTCTTATAGTTGAAATTCAGTTATTAACTAATAACTGCACTTCAATTGCAAGGTAATATATGGTCAAGATATAGTGGGCAACCTTATATATAACCTATATGCACAATGAACTCATATAAATTGAATTTTCAGCCTGATCATTAATTTTTGGATTTAGTCATTCAAGTCAGGTCCTTGATGTAATTTTTGTATACATAAATACAATATATACATACACAGATTTGTGTGTATATATATATGAATATAGACATACAAACTGTATATATAGTGTAACAGAGAGACAAGGTGGATGAGGGAATATCTTTTATTGGACCAATTTCTGTTGGTGAAAGAAACGAGCTTTTAAGTTACACAGAGCTCTTGCTCAGGTATGGGAAAGGTACTCAGAGTGTCATAGCTAAATACAAGGTGGAACAGATTGTTTAGCGTAAGTTAGAATATCTATTAAGGGACCATTCAAGTTGAAGTAGTCTATTAACACCTCTGCAGTCATAGGATAAAAGGGGAGGGGCATTGGGGTTACGAATTCTTGTAATAAGCCATAAATTTAATGTCTTTATCAGAACCATGATTTTTAGGTCTACATTACAGATTTTGGTAGACGTAAACTACTTTGCCTTGACTAACTGAGGAAGTGTCTTCCCTTAAATTTGGCTCTTGCAGAGTGATATGGTGTTTCTGTTTTGTGTGTGAAAAATTATAAGACAGAAACACCGTATCATCCGTGGGTGAAGACTTTTCACAAAACCATTACTCCATATCTGAGTGTGTACTCACCTACTAAGGAAACCTGCATGAACACCTTCGAAAGACAAGCCTGAGAGCTTACATTCATAATTTTAAAAAAAACAAGGAGTACTTGTGGCACCTTAGAGACTAACAAATAAATTTTGTTAGTACTCCTCGTTTTCTTTTGCTGATACAGACTAACACGGCTACCACTCTGAAACCCGATTCCTAACTTTGCTCGACACCAGGGCCAGGTCTATAGAATTATGTCGACCTAATTTACGTGAGCATACAGTCACTGCAGTTATTAAATCACTTGTGTGTGTAGACACTTGACTTCTTTTGTCAGCAGTGCGCAGCCTCACGAGTGCTTGTATCAATTTTATTGTCAGTGTGGGATGCTCCTAGAAGCCAGTAAGAGTCGACGTAAGCCATGCAGTGTCTACACTGACACTGCATTGACTTAATTACATCGACCATGACTAGGGTGACCAGAAAGCAAATGTGAAAAATCGGGTTGGAGGTGGGGGGATAATAGAAGACTATATAAGAAAAAGACCCAAAAATCGGGACTGTCCCTCTAAAATTAGGACATCTGGTCATCTTAACCATGACTCTATGCCACTTGGGGAGGTGATGTTACTAAATCGACGCAGAGAGGCACTTGTATCGGCAAAAGCCAAATTTAAGGGAAGACATTTCCACAGCTGGGTCGGCGCAAGGCAGCCTACGTCAACCTAATCCCGTATCGTAGACCAGGCCTAAAAAATCATGGTTTTGATAAAGACAATGGATTTATGACTTATTACAAGAATCTGCAACCTACTAACTCCTCCCCCGCCCTTTTTTGTCCTCGGACTGCAAAGGTGTTAATGGGCCACTTCAACTTGAATGGTCCTTTAGAATATCTGTTAACTCCTTATTCTAAACAATCTCTTCCACCTTGTATTTAGTAGTGACGCTCTGAGTACCTTTTCTAGACCTGAGGAAGAGCTCTGTGTAGCTTGAAAGCTTGTCTCTTTCACCAGTAGAAGTTGGTCCAATAAAAGATATTACCTCAACTACTTTGTCTCTCTAATATCCTGGGACCAACATGGCTATAGGCATAACTGGTGTGCTAGTTATTTGAAATACTTGCCACCATCTGTTGTCCTTTTTCACAAATAATCACTTACATTATCTAATCTATATTATTCTGTTGAAAATAGATTTATTTACTACTTAAAATCATAGCAATCTGTTCACTTCCAACCCAGTGTATGTAACAAATGCTAACGGAATTCTGAGTGTTGTACATGATATTAATTTCTGATAAATGTTGTAATAAATTCCTCCAGCAGAAGCCTTCTGTTTCATTGTCTTCTACTTAACCGAGACTAAAATCACAATCTTGTAGAAACTGAACTTCATTTACCCTCGCAGTGTTTTATGAAAACATCGTTTACTCTTACAGGTTTCATCTCAACAGTTGAGGTTTGCTATTTATCTGCCCTGTAGGATTAGTTAGTTATGTTTGGACTGCCCTTTTACAAGTAAAATGCTATGCAAGTATTATGCATTATTAGTATGTAATTTAAAATGATCATGTATTACTATTATCACTTTTGGTTCTATAGCAGTGCTAATCAAACTCATCTTCCCTGCAACATTCTGGGGGGAAAAAGAAAAAAACCCACTAAAAACCTTATCACAAACAAGTTTACCACAAGGAATTTCCTGAACTATTACTGACCAGCATGGGTTTATGACTAGCCTTATAACCCAGTCATTCATCACCCCCAGGAAACACCCTGAATCAGTATTGTTATAGCTTTGCTATTTCCCCCCCGCCCCCACTATATGACATCTTGAATATTGTTTTTGAACCATTCAGTAGCCGTGTAACTGAAGCCACTTTTCTTTTGGTTCAAACGACAAAATACAAAACTAGACATGATCATGCATACCAAGAGTCAAACAAAAAGTTACCCAAGACTTTCTTCACACCAGTTCGTGGTGGTGGAGTGGGAAACAGGATGGTTCTTGGTTGTTCTGCTGGGCCTTCTCTGCAATCTGCACCTTTATAACCAGGACAACATCTCCACTCCAGTTCTGTTACTGTCTTATAAGCAATTGTATATCGAGGTCTGAAACTCATACGGTAGCTGCCAAAATAGAAAGAGAGTACTTAAAAGTAATCTGTAATCATTCAGTCATTTATATCAGACCTAGATTCAAAAAGACAGTAATCAATGATGACTAATTAAATTAATAATACCTACCAAGATTTATTTTTCCTCTTAGAGAGAGCATAACACTCTAGTTATACATACACATGAACACCTACCCACTGTTGGTAAGAGTTAACAAACAGGATGTGCCGCCTGTATAAATCGGGTTTTCGCACTATGAACTGACTGATGTACAGGAGAATGGGAAGTTACTGAGAGTGTTGGTGACTACCAGTGTTAATATTGCACTACTGATTCAACAGTTTTCCTTTCCACTGAATGCTTTTTCTTACATCCTTAAACACAGAGCAGCTGCTGAATCAGAGCCAACCTGAATCTCAAAAAACTTTTGCTGCCTATTTTGTCTCATAAAAATACTATTTTTCTGCATTATGTTGACTTACATTTTTTTTCAGCATCAGCGTATGTGATATAGTGACCATAGGTGCCGACTCTGTGGGTGCTCTGGGGTGCCACAGCAGCTCCCCCCACCCCCGCTCACCTCCACCTCCTCCCCTGAGCGGGCTGATGCATCCTGCTTCTCCCCCCTCCCTCCCAGTGCTTGCGCCAAAAAACAGCTGTTTCGCATGGTAAGCCTGGGAGGGAGGGGGAATGTGGTGTGCTTGGGGAAGAGGTGTGGCCTGGGTGGGGATTTGGGGAGAGATCCAATGGGGCAGGGAGGGCGCAGAGTCGGGGCAGGGCCGGGGGAGGCGCGAGCCCCCACCGGCACCAACTGAAGTTGGCGTCTGTGATAGTGACCATTGTCAGAATTAGGAAAGAGGTTCCATTCACTGAGAGTGGCTTAAGAAAAAAAAGGTTTGGAGGTGGACACAGAATAGGGATATGAAGGACATAGTTAGAAGAAAGGCTTGGAATGATCAGGGGAGGGGGGAAAAGGAGATTAGAGAAGAGAAGTACGAAGGAGTTAAGGTGTAGAAGATCTTGAAGACAAACCTAAGTGTGCACAGGCAGGGTGCCAGGAGAGACTGATTTCTGTTCTCCAAGTGGCTGAAGTTTGAAAGCTGCATCTTGGCCTAGAAAGATTACTCATTCAGAAGCACTGCTGGGCCTTGTTTTTAGTAATTATTAGTTTTATTGGGCCATCTTATGAGCATTTGAAAAATCACATACTGAGCGTGTACAGTGAGTTTTTTCCCCTAAGTTCATTAAATGCACACTTAAGAAAAGATGTGGGATGTGTATGTCAGTAGTTACCTGCATTATGAAGCCCTTCATCTCCCACAGTGCTCCAAAACCAGCCCTGATAATTTTCACACAATGTGGCTAGATTCTGGTGCCTTTGGTGGTAATGTCCAGGTGTTGTTTAGCCAAATAGCTCAAGATTAGGGAATTACCATGTTCTATGACATTACTTTGTAAGACAGCAGAGCTTTGAAACCCTAGAGAATGACAGGTTTCAGAGTAGCAGCCGTGTTAGTCCGTATCCGCAAAAAGAACAGGAGTACTTGTGGCACTTTAGAGACTATCAAATTTATTAGAGCATAAGCTTTCTTGGGCTACAGCCCACTTCATCAGATGCATAGAATGGAACATATAGTACAAAGATATATATATACATACAGAGAAGGTGGAAGTTGCCATACAAACTGTAAGAGGCTAATTAATTAAGATGAGCTATTATCAGCAGGATTATCACTACAAAAGTTTTTTTTTCTCCATGCTGTTCCATATATGTTCCAGTCTATGCATCCGATGAAGTGGGCTGTAGCCCAAGAAAGCTTATGCTCTAATAAATTTGTTAGTCTCTAAAGTGCCACAAGTACTACTGTTCTTTTTCCTATAGAATGAAACACCTTATTTTTATAGTTTTTAATTACCCCCTTTCCCACCAGCTCTTTTCTTTTTAGAAAAATCCAGAAAAAATAAATTTAATTAAATGCAAAAAACTATATATAAATATTTTAAGTTTCCATGGTTAAGCACTTGTAAGTTGGTAAATTACAAATTTGAAACGTTAACCTTAATTTTGCACCCTCTGTTTATGTATTACAACAATCTTTAATCAGATGATCACCAACTATTTCTAAATATCAAGTTTCTTCCCTATACATGATACATGTGGCATCTTGCAATTTTTTTCATACTACATTGACAGACAGACCATTTTCTCCTTATGGGTATATGCTGAAGCAAGACAACACACACACGCACATCTCATTTCAAAGTAAGAGACAAGGAAAAAACAAAACAAAACAGGGACTATTTTCTTTAACTGTGTCTCCATAAATTATTACACTTAGAATAAAAAGTAATGTGAACAAATACAATGTTACCTATTTGCTTGAAATAATGCCTTCACGGTTGATAAAATTAGTATCCTGTTGCTATCCTTTATACTGTATAGTGTTTGGTTTGCTTTTTCATGTCTCAGATTTGTTTGTCTGATTGTGAGTTCTGGTGATAGGCTAATGAAACACACACACACTCCACAACTTTGATGTCACTGGAATAGTAATGCAGTAGAAAGGAAGACAGGATAATGACATAGGACTCAATGGGAGTTTTGCCATTGACTTCAGGAACATATGGATACAGGCAACACACTGCAGACTGAGCACCACAGACAGTCACAAAACTTGAACTATATATGAATGACTGTATTAAATTAATCATTTTCTAACATTAAATTGGGAAGAGTGTTATTGTTTAAATGAGACAGAAATCAACCACCAGACTAAAAAGTTTAAATCCTGCTGTGTTTGGGAAACAATTCCTAACACAAATGAATTAAATATTATTTTAACTGTTACTCTTGCTGACTTCTTGCCACATGCAAAAACAGTTGCTTTAGTAATTAGACATATTTTAGCCAACATCTTCTATTCAGTAAAATGTGTCTTTATCACAATTGTAACATAATGTCCTACATCCGTTATCCATTTACTGTCCCTCTCTGATTTAGTATGCGGCTCAGAAAAGTCAGGGGGAAAAATGACTATTAAGAATCCTTTTCTCTTCTAATCAAGTTTCTTTCCACATTCCACAATAATATATTCTAACCTTTGCATCAATCTTAGGTCTAAAGAAAGAGAATGTTTTTCTGCATTACGTTCATTGCAATCTCTAGTTTGAGAAAGAAAGAATTATTGGACTGTGAAGACAACTGTGTACTTCCTTCAACTTATATTTATATAAGTTGTATTTTTAGGCAGCCTAATTAAAATATTTTTTTTAAAAATCACTTTCTGGAGTCTCTGATCCTTGTGGTTATTTTATCTCAAATGCAGAAGTCCACAGGATTTCTCATCTGCTACTCAGCTAATGTTAACAAAATAATAATCAGAGTCAGTGTATCATGGTTTCAAATTATGACCTACGGCACACTCATTCAGACTGTTTCCACTAAATTTTACATTCATGAAAATATAAACTCAGAACTGTAGGTTGCACACAAGTTTATCGTTTCTGTTATGATTTCCATCAACAGATCTAACAAATCCTGTTTGTAACTGCAAAGTACAGATGTCCTAGGTCAAATTCCTAAACATTAAATAGATTAATGTAGTGGAAAGTGGAACAATGAAAAAAACAACATCCTGGCCACCCACGACTTTCCTGTTCATCTTTTCTTGTTTATAACATTAAATCACTTATATTCTATATGTAAATTTTGTTAAGGTGCTTTTACTTTGACCTACTTGCTGGAGACAGTGGAGTGACTGAGGATTAATTAGATATTTCAGTGGTTTGAGGGTCATTACAATCTCTCTCAGAAATAGCATCTAACTGGAATACAAACTTTGAACTCATAGGTCAATTTTGGTATGAAGGAGATGGCAATAGATACTCTCTGATTTCCATGAAATGTTTAACTACTCTAAGCTTGGTGTGTGTTCCATTCCATCCCTGTGGGGCCAAACTCCTTTTTGAAAATTAAGATATTTTGTTAATCTGCTCCAAATACAATTAGCTAGGAGTTTGTAATAAACTTTTAAAAGAACAGGTTTAAAGGAATGTAAGAAAAGAACTCAGACACAGAATTTCATCTCACTTTACTCTGAAAAACTGTGTAAATGAATTTTTTTTGAAGCAGTCCCTTTTGCAATTCATAACACAACTATTGCCCTTTACCCTGTGCACACTTTCCCTGTGACCTCCTTCAGAGCTAAACAAGAGGAGATCATCTCAAAAAATATTCAGGTAAAAATAAATCATGACAAAAAACACATAAGAATAAAAGAGGAGTGAAACAAAAATTAAAGCCAATCAGGACAAATCTTATTCATACAGACAATTTACATATGATTTTACTACTCTATATATCCTGCAAAATAAAATAAAATAAAAAAAGTGATTACAGTATGCTTACCATTACTTGATACACATATGGTATTTATGTGAAAATACAACACAGAATATGCCATCAATTACATTTTTTATTTAAACATTTAAAATGTATTTTAAAATACTTCCAATAATTTAATACAAAAATAAGTCTAAAATATTGGGCTGTCCCTCCTATTCTGATTTGACAGTTTAAAAAAACCCCACATGGTAGGTCCCATGAATCAAGAAATCCCTCACCAACCCTATTCCTTGTGAATTCTTGCAAATTTGATAGCTCATACACAGCATACAGCTTACTCAGACCCACTGGCTCTGATTTGAGTTTCAGCTTTACCACATCAGGTTCAAACTCACCTAAATCTTAAAACAAAACTCCATGGAGCAAGAATTAAAATACGTGAAAAGCCATAGAAAGAACAACCTACAAGTTCTACACTGCTATAATCTTCAAGAGAACTACAGGCATACAAACTGGTGTGCCTTAGCATTTAAATTGGGATTTACGGAGCCACTCAGCCAAGCAGTCCCATCAACATCAGTGTGTCTAGTCATGAGTAAGGCAAACAGGATTTTACCTTAATGGCTTTCCACCATGTTCCCAGCTACAATAAGGTTAATTTCTTAACTGCTGTAGCATTTCGACTACTGATGTATTCCACCATGTTAAAATTGCTCACAATAAGTAGTACATGACCACTCTCACACTGTGGATGTGTTTCTAGGTGATAATTAACAACATACACCTAGTCTATACATCCAGTTAGTGATTTTCCCATAGTCATTTTCTGATTTTCATAATCAAAAGTCTAAGATGTCATTATGGACCAATGCCAATGAGGATCTGTAACTAGTGGAGACAAAAGTCTCCATTATGCAATTGGGGCTGCACAGATAGATCCTTGGGCCCACAGAGAGTCTCATATGGGACTTTGGGTGGGCACAATGGTCCACCCTCACAGACCCAATTGTACGATTGAGGCCTAAATGTTTAGTACAGAGCACAAGTACTTTCGGGTCAATGCTACCAGTCTCAATATAAATCCTTTATTATGAACAGAACTACGTACAGACATGAGGTAACAAAACTTCCTACTATGCTATGTAGCTCAGCCTGTGATTGCTCTGTCCTGGGCTTCCCTGTTTCTGTCCCAGAAGAATGGAAGTGTGTCACAGGAAACCAAAGACTACATGAAGAATGTACAGGAAGCGTGGCATCTCTACATTTCATGGAAGACTTACTCTATAGCACAACCACTTAAAGATTTTTTTATCTAACAGTGAACATATTCTAACAATGAATTGTGAGGTTGCATATTTTAATAGTACATTTGGATTAAGTGTTAAAATGCCATACAGTAAAAATACCAATTTAAAGCCAAGCCACCCCTTCATGTTGATTTTCATATCACAAAGTGAACAAAAGTCTCTCTTTTCTGCCGGTTTGAGTGTAAGTTTGAAGACAACATATTACCCCAACACTGGTGGGTGGGTGGGGAGGATATAGACAGAATAATGTGCATGGGCTTCTCATGTCTTGTATACTCTCGGCCAACGCACAGCCCACATATCCAGATCGTGGCCAATATGTGGCCTGCAAGATAGGGGTAAGGGAATCTTGATCCCCAGCCTTCAGAGCATGTTCTGTAGCTTTGTCCTGCCCTCCCCTTACAACTCTACACCAAAGATTTCACAACAGTTTCACAGGTCCGCCAAGGCCTTTGGAAAATTCATGTTCCATCTTACTACTTGTTAGTACTAGAATGTGGTGAAAATATTGTAACATATAGATTAAATTATCGTTCCATTGACTTGACTTTCTGTAACTGACTATAAAAAAAAAACAGTTACATAGTTGTTCAGTAACTATTGTTCTTCAAGGTGTGTTGCACATGTCCATTTCACTTTAGGTTTGTGTGCACCAGTGCACTGAAGACAGAAAACTTTCATAGAATCATAGAATATCAGGGTTGGAAGGGACCTCAGGAGGTCATCTAGTCCAACCCCCTGCTCAAAGCAGGGCCGATCCCCAATTAAATCATCCCAGCCAGGGCTTTGTCAAGCCTGACCTTAAAAACTTCTAAGGAAGGAGATTCTACCACCTCCCTAGGTAACGCATTCCAGTGTTTCACCAACCTCATAGTGAAAAAGTTTTTCCTAATATCCAACCTAAATCTCCCCCACTGCAACTTGAGACCATTACTCCTTGTTCTGTCATCTGCTACCACTGAGAACAGTCTAGAGCCATCCTCTTTGGAACCCCCTTTCAGATAGTTGAAAGGAGCTATCAAATCCCCCCTCATTCTTCTCTTCCGTAGACTAAACATCCCCAGTTCCCTCAGCCTCTCCTCATAACTCATGTGTTCCAGTCCCCTAATCATTTTTGTTGCCCTCCGCTGGACTCTTTCCAATTTTTCCACATCCTTCTTGTAGTGTGGGGCCCAAAACTGGACACACTACTCCAGATGAGGCCTCACCAGTGTCGAATAGAGGGGAACGATCACGTCCCTCGATCTGCTGGCAATGCCCCTACTTATACACCCCAAAATGCCATTGGCCTTCTTGGCAACAAGGGCACACTGTTGACTCATATCCAGCTTCTCGTCCACTGTAATCCCTACGTCCTTTTCTGCAGAACTGCTGCCGAGCCATTCGGTCCCTAGTCTGTAGCGGTGCATTGGATTCTTCCGTTCTAAGTGCAGGACTCTGCACTTGTCCTTGTTGAACCTCATCAGATTTCTTTTGGCCCAATCCTCCAATTTGTCTAGGTCCCTCTGTATCCTATCCCTACCCTCCAGCGTATCTACCTCTCCTCTCAGTTTAGTGTCGTCTGCAAACTTGCTGAGGGTGCAATCCACACCATCCTCCAGATCATTTATGAAGATATTGAACAAAACCAGCCCCAGGACTGACCCGTGGGGCACTACGCTTGATACCAGCTGCCAACTAGACATGGAGCCATTGATCAGTACCCGTTGAGCCCGACAATCTAGCCAGCTTTCTATCCACCTTATAGTCCATTCATCCAGCCCATACTTCTTTAACTTGCTGGCAAGAATACTGTGGGAGACCGTGTCAAAAGCTTTGCTAAAGTCAAGGAACAATACATCCACTGCTTTCCCTTCATCCACAGAGCCAGTTATCTCATCATAGAAGGCAATTAGATTAGTCAGGCATGACTTGCCCTTGGTGAATCCATGCTGACTGTTCCTGATCACTTTCCTCTCCTCTAAGTGCTTCAGAATTGATTCCTTGAAGACCTGCTCCATGATTTTTCCAGGGACTGAGGTGAGGCTGACTGGCCTGTAGTTCCCAGGATCCTCCTCCTTCCCTTTTTTAAAGATGGGCACTACATTAGCCTTTTTCCAGTCGTCCGGGACCTCCCCCGATCGCCATGAGTTTTCAAAGAGTTTTCCCCATAGCTGCTCTCGCCAGGGCAGCTCATGCACCCTCTGCAACCTTGTGCTACAAGGTCAGGTATAAAGGGTGGAGCCGCTCTACACACACTCACCCCCCGCCAAGTTCCTTCACTCTGGAAGCTACGTTTGCTGTAACTGCAATGTAGAGAGGAAGGGAGTTGGGTCATGGAACCAACATATGCAACACATCTTTAACAACAACAGTTACTGAACAGGCATGTAACCATTTTTTCTTCAATTGCTTGCAAATGAATCAGAATCTGCAGGGATAATCCTCTTCAGCTGTTGGGTACCAGTGCCAGCAGAGAGAGTGATATCAGACAGAGAACAGTGCTTATGTAGGGACTTAGTAAAGCGGTGTTGAGGAGAAGATGATCTGGAGTCCCGAAGACCTCCCCCCCCATGACTTCCGGCAAGGCCACTGCTGTATTTGATACGGTACCAGAGTCAAACCCCAGTGCAACCTATCTAGATATACTTCTGTAAGAGTCACTGTGCTGGAGCCTTGACCTGTGCCATGAAGAACAAGGAGACAGTTGATATCTCCTGTAATGAGAGCTCGATATGTAGGATCCCACATCTGTATCCAAAGAAAAGTCAACACTGAAAGGCCAAGGGGGCACAGTATAGGGCAAAGCAGCCAGGGACCTGGACTAGCACTCAGAGGATGGTAGTGGAAAAATTATCCAAGGCTTCTCTGCTGAAGGGACTGTGCACTTGGACTGTTGCATCACAGAGTCCAGACCCTGAGGGTACCAACAAAAGCTCAGTTCCCAAAGATATCAGATGTACAGGTGCCAAGCAAGATCCCAGTACCAGTACCTGCACGGAAGGAATAATCGGTACCTGGATCTCATCCTGTAACAGGTGAGTTCAGCACTGACAAAAGACCCCTGTCCATGGCGTACACCTCAGGCTTCGTCGATACCGATATAGCAGTGTGTATTGCAGAGGAAGTTAATGCTGTTGAAGATCCCAGCAATGGAGTTGGTCTACATGGTACCAAATGAGGATCCAGAGTCAATGACTGTACATTGCTAGAATGCAGTGCCAGGGAGCTCCTACCAGAAGTCTTCTTCTTGTGAGAATCTGTAGGGAATCTAGCTCTCAAAAAGAAGTGGCTTTCTTCTGGCTAGAAATGGTTGCAATCAAATGGGGGTGCAAAGCTGCTTCCATCAGGATGAAAGGCAAACTTCCCTCAACTACTTAGTCCTAGTCTTAAATCCCCTACAAATAGGGGATTTATGCCTCAAAGTGACCTTCTGCCAAACACTTTAAACAGCAAGGGTGAGGATTGCTGACTGGCATGGACATGTTAGAGCCAGAACAGTGCTTAAATCTCGAGGATTTAGGTACACTGAAGTATCCAAAAATCTCAAAGAAAACACTATAAAACTCAAGGAAATGTTTTAGAAACAAAAACCAAGTACCACTAACAATAACTACTGCTAATTAAAAACTATTTACAATAAATTATTTCTAGAAAGTTTTCTAGAGGGACAAAGGGAAGAGAATGTGAGAAGCTCACACATTCCCCAACTATCAACCACAGCCAGTGAGAAGAAACTGGGGGGGGGGGGGGGAGGGAGAAGAGGGGCCACCGCTTAATACCTTCAGCTAGCAGCATGAGGAGAGTTCATATACAGTACTGCAACAAATGGTAGGGGATACCTTGGATTCACTGAAGTAAATGAAAGTTTTCCACTGATTTTAATGGAGTCGATTTCACCCAGACAAGATGCTTTATGATACAACTCACTGCCATTCTACAGCGTTTGTAGTTTGATTTTAGAAAAATATAAAGTGTCTTAATAAAGTAGGCGTTTATTCCAAAAGCATTTACTACAAGTGGTTTAAATTCTTTTGTGAATTCCTAGGATGGCTGGATTTAGGGTTTTGGGGCCCTCAATGTTATTTCTGGGGACTTCCATCACTTTAAGCTCTCCTCACCTTCTCAAATTCCCAAAGAATTGGTTCTTGTGGGTCTCAGAATCCAGCTCAATTCTTAGGTTTTTTATTCTTAAAAACTTTTAATTCTGAAAACTAAAAAGACAACTTTTTATTGTTCTATATGCTGGTAAATAATTGTGTGCATATAATCCAAATATTTCAAAAACAGAAAAATATTTTTTGGGGCAGGAACACAGATTAACTTGCTGAAGGCATAAATGTGAAGGGAGAGAGAGCTGTAAAGTTAGGAGTAAATCTAGACTACACTGAGAGTTAAAATGCCATTAACAAAGAAAAATAGCCAAATAAACATTATTTTCAAATTATCAGTTTCTTGGTCTGACATTAAGAAAAAAAAATCAAGGTTCTTTTTACTGAATGCACTAAAGAAATAATTCGCAAAAAGAAAAGGAGTACTTGTGGCACCTTAGAGACTAACAAATGTATTTGAGCATAAGCTTTCGTGAGCTACAGCTCACTTCATCGGATCACAAAAGCTTATGCTCAAATACATTTGTTAGTCTCTAAGGTGCCACAAGTACTCCTTTTCTTTTTGCGGATACAGACTAACACGGCTGCTACTCTAAAGAAAGAACTGTCTGTTTATTGCTGGCACCGTTTACTGTATTACATTGCTATTTTTATTTCCAGTTGCTAACTTAATATATAAAAAAACAGAACACGTGCTGGGTGGGGAGGTGAGGAGGAAGGATAGGGAGTGACTTGTTGAATAAAATAATTTCCGTCTAGCAAGTGAGGACGGAAAATAAAAAATGGACGGCCATAAATCAGAATTAAGTGTGCCATTAATTTTACACACTTGATCAATGCCAGCACTGGCAAAATCCTCCCAAACAAAATTCCAGTGCCTGAGTCTTACAGCTATGATCAGGCACTGCGATGAATACTGGCACAGCAAAACAAAAGGAAGAAAAAGGAAGACAAAAAAAAGTATTTAGGACTCAATCTTACAATGTTCACACATGCACAACTACCATTAAAATCAATGAAAGAAGTGTGTACACAACTACTGCCCAGACTAGCTAAGTCTTGAACAAACACCTGTTGGCCAAACGATTCGATCGACACTTATGGCGACTTGGCAGGAACCAGTTTAAACGTAGCACATCTGCACCGTAGGGGCCTGTTTACACTTAAAAGGCTGCCGTGGTGCAGCTGCACTACTCTGAAGGCAGCACCGCCGCCAGCAGCAGTGCGGCGCAGAAGTAAGGGTAGCAGCACCACACGTCTCCTACAATAACCTTGCAGGCCCCCGCCACGACTCCTTTTTGGGCAGGAGCCCTCCAATTACAACACCATGAAGTTTCAGATTTAAGTAGCTGAAATAACGAAATTTACAATTTTTTAAATCTTATGACCATGAAATTGACCAAAATGGACTGTGAATTTGGTAGGGCCCTACTCGCTGCTAACTAGCACAAATGAGAGCAGCCTCTGAACACTCTAAACTGTGCTGGGGAGGACAGAGAATCCCACTCACTATAGCCCCACTCCTGTATGCCACTCTGCAACACTGAGCAGAAGCTGGGTGCAGCCGAGACTCTAACCCGATATCACTTCAGGATGTTTGTTTCTCTTGTAAGGGACAGGTGGATTATGGGGCACTGTTGGAAGAGAAACACATTTAATTATTCTCAATACCACACCCTTAAATTCCACTTTTAGTTACAGAATCCATTGTATTTAAAACATACAGAAGAAACCTAAATACTTCTAATAATAAGAAAACAGAAAAAAGGTCTGTATTTTAAAAAGGGTTTGGGAAAATGCTGGTAAATGAACATTGAATTGTAATTAGGGCTGTCAATTAATCGCAGTTAACTCATGTGATTAACTCAAAAAAATGAATCGCAATTAACCATAGTTTTAACCGCACGGTTAAACCATAGAATACCAATTGAAATTTATTAAATATTTTTGGATGTTTTTCTACATTTTCAAATATATTGATTCAATTACAACACAGAATACAAATTGTACTTTATATTACTTTTGATTACAAATATTTGCACTGTAAAAATAAGAAATAGTTTTTTTTCAATTCACCTTATACTAGTACTCTAGTGCAATCTCTTTATTGTGAAAGTGCAACTTACAAATGTAGATTGTTTTGTTATGGAGTGCTGTTATGTAACAAAAATAATGTAAAACTTTAGAGCCTATAAGTCCACTCAGTCCTACTTCTTGTTCAGCCAATCGCTAAGACAAACAAGTTTGTTTACATTTATGGGAGATAATGCTGCCGGCTTCTTATTTACATCACCTGAAAGTGAGAGCAGGCGTTCACATGGCACTTTTGTAGCCAGCATTGCAAGATATTTACATGCCAGATATGTTAAACACTCATATGCCTCTTCATGCTTTGACCACCATTCCAGAGGACATGCTGCCATGCTGATGGTGCTTGTTAAAAAAAAATAATGCATTAATTAAATTCCTGCTCTGTTTTACCTGCATTCTGCCATATATTTCATGTTACAGCGGTCTTGGATGATGACCCAGCACATGTTTGTTTTAAGAACACTTTCACTGCAGATTTGACAAAACACAAAGAAGGTACCAATGTGAGATTTCTAAAGATAGCTACAACACTTGACCCAAGGTTTATGAATTTGAAGTGCCTTCCAAATCTGAGAGGGACGAGGTGTGGAACATGCTTTCAGAAGTCTTAAAAGAGCAATACTCCAATGCAGAAATAACAGAACCCGAACCACCAAAAAAGAAAATCAACCTTCTGCTGGTGGCATCTCCTCAGATAATGAAAATGAAAAATGCATCAGTCTGCACTGCTTTGGAGCGTTATTGAGCAGAATCCCTCATCAGCATGGACGCAAGTCCTCTGGAATGGTAGTTGAAGCCTGAAGTGACATATGAATCTTTAGCACATCTGGTATGTAAATATCTTGCAACGCCGGCTACAACAATGCCATGCAAATGCCTGTTCTCACTTTCAGGTGACATTGTAAACAAGAAACGGGCCGCATTATCTCCTGCAAATGTAAAAAAACTTGATCGTCTGAGTGACTGGCTGAACAAGAAGTAGGACTGAGTGGACTTGTAGGCTCTAAAGTTTTACATTGTTCTATTTTGGAATGCAGGTTTTTTTGTACATAATTCTACATTTGTAAGTTCAACTTTTATGAGCAAAACTTTTTTTTAACAGTGCAAATATTTGTAATCAAATAAATTGAGCACTGTACACTGTATTCTGTGTTGTAATTGAAATCAATATTTTTGAAAATGTAGAAAACATTCAAAAATATTTAAATAAATGGTATTCTATTATTATTAAACAGCACAATTAATCACAATTAATTTTTTTAATTATGCGATTAATTGCCGGGGGGGTTAATTGCTTGAGAGCTCTATTTGTAGTATATTAGCCACTGATTACATTAACAGCAGATACTTAGTCAACTCTGTTTTCACTTCATAATCCCAGATTCTGGGCCTGATTCTCCTTTTACACTGGAGTATCTCAGTTGAGGTCAGTGCTGTAAAAGTTGTGAGAGAAAAATCAGACCCCATTTTACAATTTCCTGGGAACTGGAACTATGGAGGGCAATTGGCAAAGTGGGGAGATAGGAGCTGTGTGCTCAGGACAGGATACACTGCAAAGGATGAGGGAAAATCAGAAGTCAGAGGAGGAAGATGGGAGTAGGAAGGATGCAAAGTGCAGGAGCAAGGCAGCAGTGTGAACAGAGCATTGTAATGAGCAGGAAGAAAGGTAAAAAGCATCAACGGGAGTGGCTGCCCTACAGATCGCCAAGGAAATTTAAGAAGAGATTAAAGCAGAGCAGTGAGTAGAAAGGACATATATTTAACTGGATTTTGAAATGCCTTCCTAATAGATTCCCCCTGACAACTCAGGCTAGGTAAAGCATGAGCATGTGATGTGTTCTACAGATGGACTGGAGTTGGAATTCACACCAGACCTGGCAAAGTTTGCTTGATTTTGAATTTCTGCTATAACCAGCAGCTGAATCATTTTGAGGAAGGAGACACTGGGACAATAGTAGATTTTCACTGCTGCTGCTCTCATTTTTCTCTACAAAATGCTCTGTGCTTGAACCAGAGTTACTGCTCTCCCTTCACCTGGCTTTGGTCATTATCATTTAATCTACCCTTCACTACAGCTGGCAAAGGAATAGCTCTGGTTAGTGTTAGAATGACATAGATAGTACTGAATCACTCACTGCCTCCCCACATAACTTCTTCAGCAAGATTTCATTTTGGTCAATGCTCTCTCATCGTTTTTTAAGTTTGTTCACAAAAGCAAGGAGGACTAGAGGCACTTGGTCCTGCTAATTATTACTGCAGTTTTTCACTTGCTGATTTCCTTACTGATGCTACGATATTTTATCAGATTATTTTTACTGGACAGCTCTCTTGTGACAGCGAACAACACGTCAGCAACAGTGGACTTATCAAGAGAACTGTGAAAATAATGTACCTCTTTTTTTCTGAACACATTTACTTGAATAAAAAATGAATTTGCTTAATCTGTGTTTGCAGCTCTTTTGTCTTTGCTCTCCATGAAAAAGTTTCCTGGCAAGAACGAGAAACTTAGAGAAACTTTCACAGAATGTTAAAGAATAAATATGGAAGATAAATATTGAATTCAGAAACACAACCATGTCAAGGTTCCTTCCCCACTCTAAACTCTAGGGTACAGATGTGGGGACCTGCATGAAAACCTCCTAAGCTTACTTTTACCATCTTAGGTTAAAACTTCCCCAAGGTACAAACTATTTTACCTTTTGCCCTTGGACTTTCACTGCCACAACCAAACATCTAACCGGTATTATTATTATTAGGAAAGAGTCCGTCTGGAAACATCTTCCCCACCGCCAAATCCTCCCAAACGTTACCCCCCCCCCTTTCTGGGGAAGATTTGATAAAAATCCTCACCAATTTGCATAGGTGATCACAGACCCAAACCCTTGGATCTTAAGAACAAGGAAAAAGCTGGGATTCTAAGCTTTCAGAATGAACTATATCATTGTTTCTAGAGCTTACATTTCTCAAGGCAGCACACACTTGAATCAGGGGTCAGCACCACGGACACTTGACAAAATTACCGGACTTAGTGACAGACATTGGCAGGGGGCGGGAGGGGGCTCCAGGCTGAAGCAGGGGGTTGGAGTATGGAAGGGGATACAGGCTCTAGGCTAGGAGTGCGAGTTCTGGGATGGGTCCAGAAATGAGGGGTTCAGGGTGTGGGAGGGGGTTCCGAGCTGGAGCAGGGGGTTGGGGTGTGGGAGGGTTCAGGCTCTGGAGTGGGGCTAGGGTTGGGGTGTAGGAGGATGTTCCGGGATGGGACCAAGGGATTCGGAGGGCAGGAGGAGGACCAGGGATCGGGTGGGGGTGTGTGTGTGCAGGCTCCATGCAGCAGTTACCTCAAGCAGCTCCTGGAAGCACGCGCACGTCCCCCCCTCCGGCTCCTACACGGAGGCACAGCCAGGTGACTCTGCATGCTGCCCCATCCTCAGGTACCACCCCCACAGCTCCCGATGGCCAATGGGCTGGGAGCTGCGGAGTCATCACTTGGGGAGTGGGGATGGAGGCAGCGTGCCTGCAGAGCTGCCAAGCGCCTGACTGTGCCTCCCCCAGCAACAGCAGTGATGGGGAGCTGCTTGCGGGGAGCCGCCCGAGGGAAGCGCCTCTACGGAACTCAACATTTTTACCACGGACACTTGCGTGTGTGTGAATGGACACATTGCTGATCCCTGACTTGAATCAGGTCAGAAGTGAAGGGCGGTGGCCAGAGGGGGAGGAAAAAAAGGCAAGTTGTGATCAGAACATTATATGAAGGTGTGGTATCTTGAGAACCACAAAGGGAATTCAGGAATATTCTACATTATGGGAAACCCGGCAGTGATGTAGCACATGCCTCTATTGTTCTGGTGATTTATTGAATATCAGACCTTAAATTGCTACTTTGGAACTTGTCCGTCACTTAACAGAACCCCCAGACCTCCAATCAGTGCAATTTTCAAATCATGAAAACACAGACATAAATAACTGCAATATTTGTATTAATGTGAGTTGAGGGGGAGTTTGTGAAGTTTTTGGAATTATTGCAACAAGCTATGAATGATGTATGAAGTGAAAATTCCTATCCAAGTTTCAGAGAAGAAAGGCAGTGTTGTTTGCTGTGTGCATAGACAGAGATACACAACATTAAGTTCAGAGACACACAGCCAGGCAAGTTCACCACACCCAGCCGTCTTGCAAAGATTATCAAACAAACACTCCAGGAAACTCAGATATGTTAAAGTTTTCTTACTGCCTTCAATGTCCCATCCTTAGGCTAAACTCTCCATGTAGTCAGCTAGCAGGAGCCTGTACTGAGAGATTTCTGTCCCACACAAGATACCCTCTCTTTAAAAACAAAAAAAACCCCTCCATTCTTGATATTTAGGGGGAAATATAAAATAGTCCTCAGTTTTCCCCTTTTGTACTTAACATAGAGTCTGTGTTTTCAAGGGTTTTTCCTTTTGTGATATTGACTTCTGAAAGCCAGATACAAACTTAGACCCTGATCCTTCCAGGAGTATTGTACCTGGGCTTGATCCTGCCCAGTGCAGAGTACTCTGGCTCTGATCCAGCATAATACTTAAGCGCATGCTAAACTTTCAACTCTCAAGTAGTCCCATTGACTACCACGGGACTGCCAACAGCTGAAAGTTAAGCATGTGCTATGCTGGATTGGGTTCAGAGCGCTCCATCTGAGCAGGACTGAACCCTATTATAGTACCCTATATGTAAGGAACAGGGACTGAAACAGCAGCATGTATGCCAGAAAAAAAAAATGTAGATAACAACCAGCAATACTGATTTACACCAAGGATCTGGTCTACCTTTTTCTTTCTAAAGGGAGCACCTGAATATTCTTTTTCCCCCCATTAAATAAAATAATGTTTACATCTTTACCTGGAATGTTTTTATTAACACATTTTGTCTGATGCTACTTATAGGTTGGTCTCCCAGCCTTTACAATTACATATACTAGTGATTAGAGCTTATGGGTGTTTCACTGTCTTTTGTTTTATATAATTCTGTCTATGTTTTATTCAGATGTTGGCATTTATCACACTGTGATTATTCTGGAATTAGATTTATTTATAGCGATAAATATACGTAAAAACAATAGGTTCAAAAATACTTGTTTAATGGGTCAATTTGTAAATATTCATTCAAATATTTACAAATATTCATTTAGTCACACTTATTTTTAGACAATTTGTCATTTTTCCTGTCTGTTCTAATTACTTGCAATCTAGTGGAATAATCTGTCTCCCTGTTTATTATATGTTGATCACAGAAGTTAAAGATGAAAAAGACCAATTAAAATTATTAAATTCACCCTCCACAAGGTAAGAACATATAGCCTGACCCAGTTAACATTTAAGCACCTGAATAACTCTATTCCCATGAGTCAAACCATAGAAATCAATGGGACTAGTTACATGAGTAGTTATTCACATGCATAGATATTTGTAGGATCAGTCCCATAATCCTCATATAGAAGATTATATTGGATACTATTCTACACTTGTTATTTGCCAGAAGTCCAATATATAGTTTACCACATATACCTGGCTTACCATATCTAGTTTTCTTATAATAATTATATTAAAATATATAATAATGGTATCAACCCAACTCTCATGAATAACCCTTCAATAAGAAACCGAAGTGAGTGATGAACAATGGAAGGGAAAAAAGTAAAATAAATACATAAAAAATAAGGTAGTACAGGTCAGTTATTTGTAAACATTAGTGATTTTTTAAATTATAAAAATATTTGAGTGTGGGTAAGTAAACCCATGGACATTTTTGCATAAGTACATTTTATTCTGACTTCCCACCGACAGCAAAGGTTTGTTGTTGGTTCCCCCCTCTCTCTCCAGGGCCGGTCATAGTTTAAGAAAAATAAATCAAATCTCTCTCCAGGACAGAAAATACTTCAAAGAGCCCTTCTGGTTTTTCTTCCTTCTCTCTTCCTACTCCTTAGACTCCAAGCATCTGCTCATATAGGTCTAGAATCTTATTCAGAAAAAACTCCCACTAACTTTTCAGTGAAAGATTGTAGTACTGGGCTCCAATACATATCAAAAGATACTTAAATATAATGAGATCCTACTGCAATTACTTCATTCCTGAATTTTAACTTACAAGATGTATTTGCTTAAATTGTATTTAAAGTTGTTACAGTTAAAATTTCCTAGCAATGCAGTAATTCAACAGCCTTTTTAAAAAAAAAAAAAACACAAAAACAAACAATATTTTTTAATAGGACTAATGGGTAAGAAGTAATTAAAAATGAGTTCATGAATTCACATGCCACTGGAATTCATATTTCTATAGAGTAGTTCACTATCATTGTAATTAATATCCATAATACATATATTCTCATATGTATGGAATATCTGCTGTTCAGGTAAATACCTGATATTTAAGACAGTTATATACACAATATATAATGCACAGTTTTGTTTCATCAAAATATTTTTATATGTAACATAGGTCATCCAAATATCAAAAAAGCACCGTGGACATGATCTCGATCTAACTAAAAGTAAATGGCAAATTTAAAATGCTATTTAATATTCAGCATTAAAATGATGAAGAGCTTCTATTTGAAGGGTATCAGTTCTTAGCAATTTATTGCTCAGCTTATTACGAATGAAAGACACATATTGACATTTCATGGAACAGGTGAGAATCCTCATAGGAAGGGGTATAGTCAGTTTTTAAAGTTGGATACAGAAAGTCGGTTTGACACATCAGTGATGGTCACAGATCAACATTAATAAAAGGCACACATCTATAACACAGGTAACAAGTTGTATGCCCGATTCAGATCTCAGGTACTCTATTTGAGCAGAATTTACTTCATGATTTAGTCCTCTATCTGTAAATTTGTAAAGGAAATAAAGAACACCACCACAGAACTTTGCCTCACTGGCTTTATTGTGTTATAACCCTTCTCCCTGTCCTCTTACTGTCTCGTCTATGTTTGGGTCCTGAAACTTAAAACACTTACATATATGAGTAACTTTAATTGCATGAGTAGTTCCATTGGGTTTCATGAGGCTACTCACGTGAGTAAAATTATTCATGTGCATAACTGTTTGCAGAATCAAGGGCATAGATTACAAACTCTGCAGTGCAGATTCCTTTCTTATTCTCTATCCTTAAGGAAACTAGCACACAGTGAGTGATAGATCAATATTAACAATAATAGACTCTCCTAATATCAAAGAGTTTTGGGCACACAGCAAACTTCCAAGACTACAGAACTTATATTTTGAGTTATTTAAAAAATATTCTCACAGTTTTATAGCCACGCTGCTGCAATACTAACATACACCTTAATGCATATGAAACTTGAAAGATATTTTTAATATAAGTTATACTATATAAAGGTAAGAAGATGCTTTGTAATTCCAACTCTAGTTAACCAGAAGATAATGTTTATCTTCACCAATATAACACAAGTGAGATTCAGGAAATAAAGATTTGCAATTAGGAAGATCTAATTTTCTTTAAAATGGACACCTCCAGTATACGTTATCAGATATTCACAGTCAATATTTTAGAACCTGGCTTACCATATATAACTTTCTGGTAGGTTTGTCACTCAGAAGCAATGACAGGCACCATTAATAAATAAGGATATACCTCACCCAATCTTTATTTGTCCACTTCAGTGTCACAACTCTAAAATGGGCAGTTAAAATCTAAGAAAAGAAACATCGGAAATGACCCAGACAGGGTTATTCAGCTGTGTGTCTAGGGAGCCTCCCATGATTTGTCTCAAGTGGCCAATGTATATATAAGAAAAGAAGGTACTTTTTTTTTTGGTGCCAAAAAGTCTTATAAATGCTAAATATGCACCTTTAATTGTCTCAGGCCCCTGTGAGGCAAGAAGCGTCCTCAGATCCCATAGACATAAATGAGCTGAGTGGACTGAGCCCATCGCAGGAGGTGCTCAGGCCCTTGCAGTATCAGCCACATACTTCATTCGCTCATGTCTGTTCAGAAATACACACAAACAGTTTTTGTTTTTTTATTTAGAACAATAAAATTTAGCTCATTTAGTGTCTGATCCAATATCCATTAAAGTGAATGGGAGTCTATTGACTTTAGTAGGAGTTGGATCAGACCTAAACAGATCTTATTGTCTGTGGAGCTCAAATTCCTTTGCAGAGGAGGGTAAGTACCATAATTACTGTTTTACAGATATGGAAACTGAAGCACTGTAAAGTGATTTTCCCCAGTCACACAACAGGTCAGTGGCAGCACTATGAATAGAACCCTAATCTCCTGACTCCTACTCCAGTGCCCTGTCCACTGGACCACAATGACTCACCTAACATAAAACACGTACTACAGAAACATATCTTAGTGCATAATGCGCTAGCTTTATTACAAAACAAAAAGCAAAAACAATTTTGCATTGACTCCTGTCTATGCTGGACAATTTACGAATCTATAAACTGTAAACATATTAGCCCACATTCACCAGTACACTGTTCCAGCAATGCAAAGCAACCGTAAAGCCAGCTTTAGCCAGGTTTATGATTGCTTTGTACCACTGGAACAGAGCGAAGCAGCTGCAGTGCACCCATAATTCTAAGCCAAGGTGTTTGGTAACTGTACTCTCAGCAAGTGCTTGCTCTCTTTCCACAAAAGTTGAAGTACAGGTGCATATTCACCCCAACTAGATATCACCAGAATGACATCAGCACCAAATCAATTATCAATGGACAGTTCAGACTTTTGCAAGTAACTTCCTTGATTTGTTTTAGCAATGTACAATTAACTTATTGCATGATCTCACAACAGAATACTCAGTGTGGCTCTAATTCATTTCAGCTGCCTTATGTTTGTAATAAAAAAAGATAGTAAATCACGAACCAAGCTATGGCTCAGTACTCAGAGGCTAGAAAATTATACACATTGTCCTGCAATACCCACACCGAGATCCCAAACTTTTAAAACCCCACAGACCATCTGAGCTCTGGTGTTGTAAAGCTTGTTAGCTGTTGTGTTCTCACTAGATGTGGAAATGATTTACTGATGACCCAATGGTTCCCCACCCAGAATTCTCCTCCTCTCTTACTTACACTGGGGCTGGTTGACAGGGAAACTGGTTCCAGGCACATTTGTACTGAGCCTGAATAAACCGCTCAGTTCCATCCAGCACAGAGCAGCTCACATTCTTGTTCACTATGTAGGCACACCAGTTCCTGGGAGGGGGTGACAAAAAGCAGGACAAACGCACAGTTAAAGGGACAAACAATAAAGATTATTAAGCCAGTGGCATGTCAAGTGGGGAACAAAAGCACCCGCCAGGAGACAGCCCTGTGACTGTAGCTCATAAAACCTTCTTCATGTCGTCTAGCACGAGCCTATGATCAGCTCTTCGGGCGAATGACTTTGCGGCGCCCTGAGCAAAGTGTCAAGCATCCACCCCCATCACTCCTGCAGCCATTTCAAGGGCTGGGGCTTTGCACTCCTCTCGCCCTGGCTCGCCCAGCTGCATCTCGAACCCCCAGGCTACCGGGGATTCCCGCGGAGCCTCCCGCCCCCACAGCCCTGCCACGGGAGTTGCTGCGGAGCCCCGATCCGGGCACAGGAGAGCAGCCCCGGGACCGTCCCGCCCGCCCCGCGCACGCACTTACTTGCTCCTGGCGCCCGGCCGGTTGTACCTCAAGTGCGGGGTGGCCTCGCTGAGCCCGGCGTCCAAAGACAGGAGGAGCGCCAGTGCCCAGCCCAGGGGCGCGAGGGGTCCCGGGCGCAGCCCCATGGCGGCCGGCAGGGCAGGCGAGGCTGGAGCGCCCCGCGCCTGGCTGGGGACTGGCGCCTGAGGGCTGAGCGGGGCTGGAGACGCCCTAGAGCGGACCGCGCCGTGCAGAGACGTCCCCCCCGCCCCCCACAGACACACACTCCGCTGAATCCCCCGTTCTCTCCTCTCGCCCCTCCGCTTTCTCCCTCCGCTCTCCTCCTGCGATCCCTCACTGACGCAAGAAGCCCCCCCCCACTCGGCTTCCGCCCTCCACTAGATTCACACCCGACCGGTGACTCCCCTCTACCCACGCTTTGTCTGACCAAACCCGTGCAAGGCAAGCAACCCCCACTCCTTTCCCACCCTGCAGGGGAGAAGGGGCAGGTCTTGATTACTTCATATTACTCAGCTGGGGAGGTTTTTTTGTCTTCCAGAGAGAGAGAGTTTAACCAAGTATCTCTGCACACACAACCACACGGGGCAGACCCTTACAGACAAACAGGCCCCACCCCGCCCTCTATTGGCCTGCACCTTTGGCAGGAAACTTTTGTCTTCTAATCCCCCAGAGGAGTGCACACGTGCAACTGTAAGATACTTAGGTACACAGGCAACCCATTTGGCATGCACCCACCACTCCCTCCCACGATTCACTCAGGACTGCCTTCCCCTCTCTCCCCCCAGTTATACAAGTCAGCAAACAGTAACAGTGACAGCTTTTGCAATCAATGCTTTATACATTAATACTGGTAACTAATGCAGAAACTGCTCAGTCCAAAATGAACATTGTACTCTGTGTGTAGGGCGTCATATCTCATATAATGGGAGTGCTGCCATGCTACCCATACACCATGACCCTCTAGGGTTGCCAACTTTCTAATCCCACAAAAGGAACACCCCTGCCCCGCCCCTTCTCTGAGGCCCCACCCCCGCTCACTCCATCCTCCTACCTCCATCACTCACTCTCCCCCACCCTCACTCACTTTCACGGAGCTGGGGCAAGGGGTCGTGATCCGGGAGGGGGGGTGAAGGCTCTGGGGTGGGGCCGGGGATGAGGGCTCCGGGGTGTGGGAGAGGGCTCCATGCTGGGGCATGGGTGCAGGGGGGTATGAGCTCCGGGTGAGGCCAGAAATGAGAGATTCAGGAGGGGGCTCCTGGCTAGGGTCGAGGGGTTCAGAGCGCGGGAGGGGATGGGCTCTGGGGTAAGGCTAGGAATGAGAGGCTTGGGGTGCATGAGGGGGCTCAGGACTCAGAAAGCAGGGTGGGGATCCCAGGCTCTTACCATGGCCCTCAGGAAGTGGCCGCCAGGTCCCTACAGCCCCTAGGTGCATGGTCGGCCACTGAGGCTCTGCATGCTGCCCTCAGGCCCGCAGGCACCACCCCCGCAGCTCCAACTGGTCGCGGTTTCTGGCCAATAGGAACTGTGGAGCTGGCGCTCTGGGCAGGGACAGTGCACAGAGCCTCTCTGGCCACCCATGCGCCTAGGGGCTGCAAGGACCTAGCAGCTGCTTCCAGGAGCCGCACAGAGCTAGGGCAGGCAGGGAGCCTGCCTTAGCCCCGCTGCGCTGCCGACCAGACTGTTCTCTTTAAGGTATTACTTTGGAAAATGACAGGCTCATATTCCTATAACTCTTAGAAGAACCCTGTCTTTTTGTTCTGGGTTTGCACAGTGTCTCTCACCATGACAACTTGGTTTACGATTGGGGTCCCTAGGTGCTACTACAATACAAACAAATAAATCATTACCATGATAACATTTATCTTCACTTAGTGCTTCTCACATGGTCTAACATAACTCCTAACCTTTCCTGAATTCCACCTGCCAATCTACCAAAACCCACTGTCCAACTGCTTGGCTAAGGCCACCAAATCTGAAAGAAAATTAGCTTGTATGACTATGAGGCTAAATCATTCTTTCAGCAAATTTCTTTTCAGTAGTTGCTTCATTTGAAACTGCTGAAGTTTTCTACTGATGCTTGCCACTAGAAATTTCTCTAAATTACAGGTGCATTGGAAGAGATCATCTAAAATAAGAACTATTCAAGATTACTGCCCTCTCTTTAATCCATTTAGGAATGATGGATGTCTTTACTGTTTCACCTAACATAATAACATCCTTCCAACAGTGCTCCATAGCTGTTGTGGGAAAGAAAACAACTGACTGATTGTAATAAATGATTTTACAGGCAAAGTTCAAATAATATACTGCACCATGGTTTACACTTGCAGTACCATTACATTTTAGACTCCGTTATTTATGCCAATAGAACTTCTTTGGAATTTCTCTTGAGTAGGCAAAATAGAATCCAGCGTGGTCCCAAAAATGTCAAACACAACAGTAAAGACTCTCTTTTTTTCCCTCCACTAAAGGAACTCCAACCGGCCCCCTTTCAAAAGGCTACAATATGTAAGAGTGGGCTGTCCCGAAAGAGAAAATCGTCAAATAATGGACGACTGAGGTCATTCCTATCTTTTGAATGACTTTGCACTGCAAAAATGAATTGGATGATTTAAACAAAAGTAAGACACAGTGGTATGTCTGTATACACAAAATATTTTGTTTGAATTTATACCCTGGTGAATGAAAACGATTCAGGTGCCCCATAACAACCAGGCAGCAGTTACTACTTCTACTTTTGCATGAGGTGCCCCTAACAACCCATAGTTTGAAACCTGGATTTTGTTATCAAACACAATATGAAATACAGTAGAACAGAGGGTAACTGTAAGCCTTCATTTATTAATCCCCTTGTC
The DNA here is from genome assembly GCF_965140235.1 of Caretta caretta. Classification (NCBI taxonomy): domain Eukaryota; kingdom Metazoa; phylum Chordata; order Testudines; family Cheloniidae; genus Caretta; species Caretta caretta. The sequence goes on along the minus strand of NC_134207.1, from coordinate 85,392,955 downwards.
ATGACAAATAATGAATCAACTAACAGTTGCCTGAAACTTTCTTCAGAACTCCACCCTTAGGGGAAATGTATCTTGAGTATCAGAACATATGATCAAATGTATCTGAGTCACTGCCAGTGACCTTCTCTCACTGTCAATACCAGTATCACCGCAGCACAGGAGTCAGCGTTATTGGAGGAGCCAGCAGACAGGAGTGAACTCACTGGGTTATTTCAGCATTCAGTACCGTGCTCCTCGGTACAGTCAAAAGGGAAACCAGATGTGCCTGGCATGGTGCAGATCTTGCCACGATGGTCCTGTGGGGAAAATCTCCGGTGACTCTGCAGGGGGTGCGTACACATCTAGAGTGGGATGTGCATGTGCAATCACTCGAAGAAGAACATGCCGTTAGAAGAATTGTAATTGGATTAAAATGGAAGAATCTGGCCAGAGATCTAGAATCAGCCTCAACGCCAAAAAATTATCAATGGCTTATATCAGCTAATCCAACAAAAATCATTTTTGTGCTTCACAGAACAGGGTACAGTGCACTAGATAAGAATTTTAGACTCAGATGCATGTTGAAGGTGCTATTCAAGCTCTGTTTCCTGATGCATATATTACTGGGCTACCTGGTTTTATTAAAAGAGTTTGGGATGGCTCCAAGTGTCAAGATTAATATTACTTTCATATGAAAGAAACATTCACACCATAACGATTCTTACTGGGATCTATCATGTCATTTCAGATTGTAGAAATTCCCAAGACAATCCCTACAGTGCACGGGAAATCTTTATTAGCCACTCCCACAGAGGACAATTTTTAACCTGGAGAATGTGGCCTTCAGAAGTTTTCATAGGCTGTAGAATGTTGATAACATTGGGTCTTCATAAGCTGGGTATGTAGACACAATAATTAGACACGAGGCTAAAAAAAAAAGGATCATAAAGTGACACTGCCAATTCTAACTTTCTACAAACTTTAGGTTTTACAGATATGCATTTATAATACTTAAAAAGCATAGAAATGTTTCCATTAAACTTTTTTTATTCAAATTCATGAAAATAGTTTTTTTAAAACAAATAAGCAATCCTCCACAGTGTTTGCAACCCAAACATTCAGCAGCATGCTATTGGACGATACCATGAAAGTGATGGGAAATGGACTAGAAGCAAATGCCAAAGTAGGGAGAACTGCACAAAGTAGATAAATACAATAAGTAGTGAATCATAGATTCAATTTTTAAAACAATAATCTTATTTATAACAAATTATCCTTAATAATAGGGTGACTATATCCATAAAACTGATGTCTTCGTATGTTCTGTGTACTGTACCTTTAATTTGTTAAGCATGCTCCCTGTGCGCATATTGCAGCAGCCAATTGTTTTTAAAGTTCCTGGTTCCTTTTTCCAAAAACAAAATGATTCCTAGAAGTTTGCCACAAAAATTTACCAAAATAATGGATGTGGGAAGCTTTTTTTAAAAGGCCAAAAATTCAAAGCTGTGATTTGAAACCCTTTTAGTTAAGCAGGTGTAAACCTCTGGCATGTATGCTCTTATTTTTATTTAAGCCAGACTCATTTTAGTCTAGCTTATAATCAGAATCAATTTAAGATAAACTGCAATAACCCCTCAAACTGAAATGACAGTGTCAACAAAGGAGTTTGCTCCAGTTTAACCAAGTAGATTTAAAAACTGATTTAAATTAAACTGATGCAACTTTCTCATATAGACAACTCCCAAGACTAATGCTCAACAGCTTACTGGGTTCCTGAAAAATTAATTGTCAGCACGTTAGTGGCTTTCCAGTTATGTGGAACAGTTGCTGTTTTTAAGGGTGTATTTAATATGTTTGACAGTTTCTCAGCTATTTTAGACTCCAGATCAGTCTGGAACCTCTAGTCAAAGGTAAATCCTACCTTTGGTTCACTAGCACACACTTTAAAAAGCTTGTAATGTTCTTACAGAAATGTGTGTTTAAAGGAAAACCTAACAAAATACAATATTGAGAAAAACATGGTATTATGTAAGAACTCATTAGCAAAAAACTCTGCCCTCGTACCTAACCACACTCAAAAATGGCAATGTTTAGAAAAGGGTTTATGGAAGCCAACTTATTTCTTTTTGACATAGCCAGCTGGATATAAAGCAATATATATTTGGATTCCACAGGTTTTCTCTGGTTTCCACACCATAGTATCCATAGAACGTACTGCTACTTTTTTTCCTGTAAATTTATGATTTAAGTTATACTACTTGTCACATTCAGAAATGAAAGGTTTTTTTTTTTAAAAAAAAACAAGAACAGGAACAAACCAAGGAAAAACTCTCCTCTCTAGTCTGCACTTTTAAATTGCTTCTTATAAATGTTATGCGCCTTGCTATGAGTTACACTCAAAACTACAACTCATACCACAGGCTGCTGAACATAGCAGTATGACAGCTCAAGGGCATTCACTCACCTCATGAGGGGGAAGATTAAGACTAACTGGGTGCTAAAAATATGTAATCCTCTAAAATCCATTGTGGTCTCCCAAACAGACTACTTATTCCAGACAGGTACTTGCACCATTGGACAGATTCTTCCATGTAACCACTCTCCCCTCCCTGTCCTAAAGAGGTTCTTATTACTTTGTTATTCTTTATTACTCATTATCATCAACAAACAAATATAGGGTCAGATTGTGATATGCTTACTTATGTGTGAATCATCCCTCTAAATTCAATAGGACTACTTTAGTGGGAGTATGGCTATCATAATCTGACCCATACAGAGGATCACGCAATCCCTACCCCAAGGAGTTTGCAGTCAAAATTAGACACAGTCAGCAAAAGATACACAGATGCACACGATGTACTATATGAAAGTCCAGCATTCAAACAAGTGATCTAAGTTCCCTCTACGCTGCGCACCCACGCAGCAGCCTATTAAGCACTGCATAGGCACTCAGGGCTGCAGTGGGGAGAGATGCCTCTCCCCCAGCCTCAGACCTGTCACGTCTGGGAGAGAGGCATCCCTCCCCCAGTCCAGCCCCTGAACTGCCGCAGCTGGAGGGAGAGGCGGCCCTCCCCCAGCCCCAACCCAGCCCTGGCCCAGATCTGCCATGGCTTGGGGAGAGGCACCTCTCCCCCCATCCCAGGTGCTGTTGCGGGGAAAGAGAGCTGTGGGGAGTCTTCTCTCCCTGCTGTAGCCCCAGGACAGCCTGCACCCCAAACCCCGCATCCCTGTCCCCACTCCAAAGCCCACACCCCTGGCTGGAGCCCTCACTCCCCTGCACCCCAAACCTCTGCCCGGCCCTGAGCCGCCTCCCACACTCTAAACCCCTCAACCCCACCCCACCACATCACCTCGATAGTGGTGCACATAACAAAATTAATTGCGCACACAGATGTAAAAAATTAGAGGGAACACTGTCAGTGATACTGATCTTTGGTGATTCTTTGCATTCACCTTTTGTCAGCTGATTATCACTGAAAAGCTTCATGGAAGGTGGTAATTTTAAGAGAGGTTTGGATGAAGCTCACATGCAAGAGGAGGGTGTTCCAAATGAAAGGGCATCATGAAAGTAGACATATAAATGAGAGTGGGAGAAGAATACAAAACGGGAGTCATGGGGTTGGGAACAGGGTATGGGAGAAAAATAGGCAATGAGAAGGGGAGTAGACAAAAGCGAGTAAAGCAATGTAGGAAGGGGCAGACTTGTGCATGGCCTTGAAACAAAGGATGAGAAGCTTGGAAATTGAATAGGAAAGCAGGAGAAAGTCCATGAACGGATTGAAACAGGAGAATGGCATAATCAGAAAGGTAGCAGGGGATAAAGATTTTAGCTGCAGCAGTTCATATAGACTTGGAAACCAGGAGGCAAGATGCCGGTGTCAGAAGCAAGAGGCTGCAATAGTTGAGAACAGGAGGCAGAGTCTTCGTCAGGTGCAGGTACTTTGGCATACTCTTACCCTTTATATATGCCAAAATATAACTATGAGAGAGAACAAAGACTTTTATGTCACCATTCAGTTGTCTGAATAATTGTATTGTAGATGGGGCCTTGAAAATACTGTTTTCTGAAGCGATTTTCCACTTATTCTGATTGATTATGAAAGCACCTGCTAAATATTCCTTGAGCCTCTTCTAGGGGGTTCCTCTATTTAGGGGCTAAGTGTTCAAAGACTGAAGGTTAAATACACACTACAATGGAAGAGTATATACAAAAATATTTCAAAAGAGAAACTGAAACTAATAGCAAAACTGGAAAACTGAAGGTTTATATATATATTTTGCACCTCTGTAATAAAATTCTGTGCACAAGGAAAATTTTCTCTAATCTCATGTTATTTTTTACTTGTAAATGTTTAAACTGGGCTGTATACAGAGTCATACACAGAAGGGTCAATGGTGGCAAGAATTTATTTAAGAAGAAATTAATGCAAAGGCTGGTATTTTTCAAAATAATATAAAGGAACTAAGGCCAATATCCTCAAAGTTATTTAGGATTTCAATGAGAATGAGGGGCCTAAATACCTTTGAGGATCTGGACCTAAGTGCCCAAAATGAGCTGAAATTCACTCCCTCTCATTCTACTTTCAAGGAAGTACAGGGGGATTGGGGTGCCTACATCTTTTAGGCTCATTTGAAAATCTCAAAGAAAATCAAAAGATACTTAATTGAACAAAATTGATTACAGTTATTGCTGACATAGTTGTAACAGGCACGAGATTATGTCTAATACAAAAGTTGTTAAAAAAAAGCCTTACACCTAAAAAAAAGGGGGTTAGTTTGTTTGGTTTTGTATCATTTTGCTTTGTTTGTAACTGCTTCTAATAGCACTTTCCATTTTTAATCAAACTAAGAAAAAACTAAAATTAGCACCTACTATATATATAAGGAAGAACTGTTTGTTGATTCAGTCAGGTACTTTATCTGTGAACTTGTAGATGGATGTTCATGTGTTTTGGTGCATGTATGAAGACTGTGTATGAAAGTTAAGGGCTGAAGAACTAGGCTGTGAATTGATCAAATTAATTATCCAAGATGAAAATACAAACAATAGCAGCCCCAGTTCTGCACTGTGCAGAGTCCCACTGATACTAATGAGAGTCTCCAGTAGCAAAACCCAGTGCAGGATTGGGGTCTTTGTGTTTTGCATTATGTTAAGACATGAATTGATTTGGCACAACACAGCACATATTTAGGGAAAAGACGATGTCACTGAGAACAGTATTCCACTTACAGTGGCCTTGTCTATCCTTTCTTTCCAACACAGAGAGAGAATGATGGGTTTTAGAGAGAGATACCTCCTAACCAGTAACCCCAAGACACTAAATTATCACCTGTAAATTGTCAGTCATTTCTGGCAAGGAAGAACAGCCCAGGCTGTCATACTGCGCATTAATATCCCCTTGTGAAGTAAGCATTTATTTGTCAGTATTTCTGTCAACAAGGTTTAGAACACTTAGGGGATTTCAGTATTGTCTATAAATTACCTACAATAGAACAACTTTTCAAACCCATCCCAGTGATGAACTTCCTCTCTCCCACCTGAGACAGAGTTATTTCCTGATGCTATTTCCTTTCATTCTTCAGACACCTCTTGTTCTTCAAACATACTTCCTGGTGCAGATTGTACTGATGGTCATTTCAATCATGCACTAACCTCTGTCATCCTTATTTTGTCTTTTTATTGTTTAAAGGAAATATCCGTTACCTATAAAGGATAGGTCGTCTTATTGTTTTGGATTTGCAACATCTGCAGGATGATGAAAGAGGTCACTGTGTTAGAAGAGAACTTTCAAACAGCATAAACCACTGATACATATTTTGTACAGTGAACTGAAAATCATTTGATCAAATTTCTTAACTAAGTTCACAGCATTATAGGACGGCATGTAGTAGCACTGGAATGCAAAGGTATGGATAGAAAACCAAGTAGCAATCCTGTAGATTTCTGTTATGGGAATATCCTTCAGTAGAGCTCTAGATGTGGGCTGAGTTCAACTGGAATGTGCTGTTATTCCATGAGGCTGAACCCCAGAATTTTCATAGCAGGTCAAGACGTAATCTGAAACCTATGTAGTCAGTCTTTGTGTGGAAATGGGTTGTCCCTTCATCTTCTCTGCAACTGTTACAAATAGCCTGGGAGAGGCCCACAATAGTTTAGTCAGGTCCAGATAGAAAGCAAGGGCCCTCCTAACATCTGATGAATGAAGGCTTGATTTTTCTGTGGAGGCATGAGGTTTTAGGTAGAAAACTGGCAAATTTCCTGATTAACATTATGTTCCGAGGAGACCTTTGGGAGGAAATGAGCATGGGGCTTAATATAACCCTGTTCTTGTAGAAGATGGTATATGGGTGCTAGTAGTCACACGACAGGCAATACAGTTGAATGTATTGCTTGATGCCCTCAACCAAACTGTCAGAAATGACTCGTAGAGGGAGGGGCTGACTGAGTAGAAGTAGGGGCGGGAAGCCCTTATTTCTGTGGTCTGGCCTTTCTCCTGAAGTGCTCCGGAGGCTTACGGAAAGTGTGCTGATGGTCCTGGAATAGTCTTGATCTTTGAGCGGTTTGGGATCTACTAAACCATTTTCTCGTTGCAGGCACAAAAATTCCCAATAACGGCTCTGGAGCCCTTGAGTATGTGGAGAGAGGAGTTTAATGTCGTTGTCTTCAGGTAAGGGCAGCTGAGAAGAAACTGAGTGGTGGCAGGCTTGTGCCTCCCTATATGTCCTCATTCAAAGCACGAGGCACCGCTCTGTGCAGGTACAGGCCCGCAAACACTACTTTCTGGTCTTCCAGAGTGCATGGGCATGCACCCAGCCTACAGTGAAGCACCCAGAGGGACACATACTCAAAGAAGAATTTACCCTTTTGCTTCCAAAGCTGTAATTGTATTTGCATGTTATGCAGAAAGTATTTATAATCCAGACCGCTGAACAGCTTTTTGCTTTGGCAGCTCAGAAAAAAGTATCCAAGATTTCTTTTCAGTTTTTGCTTCCCATGAAGATGGCATGTTTTTAATTAGTACTTTACATATTCAAAACACTTTACAGATTGTCATGTTTTTAAGCCTAGAAGTAGCTATCTTGGAAAGTATTCCATATACTCAGTCATCTGACACACCAAAAGGATGTACTGGCATGCCTTTGATAACTCTCTGGAACAATCATCCTTGCAGACAACATTAGTTGTGAAAGTCCCTGTTCTGTTAATGAACATATCTTACCACACATGAGACACAAGGTCACTGCTACCTGTCTGCATGTAGGAAAGTCCTCAAAAGAGAAGAAAACAGAAGACACTAGTTCCTGATAAATTCAGTTTGACTTTAATCAAGCATATACCTGACCAAAAAAATGTATTACAAAGATCCTTTGTTACGAGGCTATGCTAATTTTTCTTATCTGTTGTGATTAAAAGGCTCCAAAACATTCAACATTCCCAACCGTTGCCTCTCTTACCAACTAATTACAAGTGTGTCACCATTACAGAAAAAAAATCACCAGACTGGAAAAGCAAGGACTTATACTGTAAAAAACAAAGATTTTAATCACAGTTTGAGGCTCTGAATTTAATTTTTTGCCTCCCTAGAGTGGATGGTGGGAGTTCTTCATGTACAAAATTCTAAAAAAGAATTAAAAATATAGTATAAGATAATTCCATTGCCAAAAATGTAACAAACCATTCAAGTTTTGTTCTTCCTCCAAGTCTTGCAGAGACCATCTCAGGCACACCCACAGTTGGAGCTAAAAGGACAGCCCTTGGGAATACTTCTATATGGAACCCAGGAAAATCCTCAGTCATTAGTACAAGAACTCCTTCTTAGTGGTTACTTGCAAATATGGTCAAAATACAGTACTCCTAACTTTGTTTTGCAGCACTTATCACATATATTAACATTCCAAGATAAAAGGAAGTAGTGCACAAGAGCAGAAATTACTTCAACAACATTGATGCTTTAAACATTTTACATGATTTAAAGACCCAGCTATTTAGTATTTAAAGAAAGGGAACCCCTATACCCCAATATTATTATTTTGTATATATGCTATGTGAACTGTGCCTGTCTCAAACTGGTAAACCCTCTCTCCAAGGTCAATTTAGCTTTCTCCAGAAGTTGTATTTATTATCACAAAAAAACTACTCTAAGGTTCATGGTTTAGAACTATAGGTTTCCAAAATATGATCTGTGGAGCACTGGTGCTGCATGGACAAATAGCTGGTTTCCTGATGCTGGCTCAGGGAGGCACAAAATAAACCTAAGAGGGATATGAAATGAAGAGCAGAAGAAACAACATGATTGATTTTTTCCAAAAAGGACAAAACACTTATTATACTACTGAGAGTTAAAAATCAGGTCTTCCATTATTATGTCTCCATGTAAAGCAATTGCTGAAATTACAAAGATGTTATATGACCAAGAACGGGAGGGAAAGTGGTCCACAAAAAAATCTCCAAGATGTGGTTTACATTATTATTAAGTTTAAGAGTCCTTGGGTATAGAGGATTTGCAACCTGTAATCATAAAGAATCTTGACTTCATGTATGTTTATGAATAGAACAGCAGTTCTGTTGAGCTAGGATCTACACAAGAACCAACTGGAGGCAGCTTCAAAAAAACTTGTAACCATGCAGAGCTCTCTATATAAAATTCATGATTGCTTTACATGTACATAATTCTGCCTTTGTATTGGTGGAAGTGGACACCTTTCAGCTCAGTTTTCACTTAACTATACATAAGGATGACAGACAGGGTATTACTTTAAGGGACTTGGCCAGCTTTCCTTTTTCTGCTAGTCTTTTCTATGCTTCCTTAACTATCTAAAGAACAGTGCCTAGCTTTAGAAAAGGGGTTCTCAAACTTCATTGCATTGCAACCCCCCCCCCCGACAATAAAAATTACTACACGACCCCAGGAGGGGGGACAAATGCCTGAGCCAGCCTGAGCCCCAGGTGTGTGTGGGCAGGGGGAGGGGCAAAGCCGAAGCCCAAAGGCTTCAGTCCCTGTAATCTGAGTCCCGATGCCCAGGGCTAAAGCCTTTGGGCTTCGGCCCCAGGTGGTGGTGCTCAGGCTTCAGCTTTGGCCCCAGGAAGTCTAAGCCAGTACTGGCCCACTTTGGGGTCCCAACCCACAACATGGGAACCGTTGGTTTAGGATATTCCTGTTACAGACCCAGCTGAGTCCCACTTGTGGTTGGTCATCAGTTGGCTGTAATTGGACCCTTTCACTTCTGTTTAAAGGCTAGTTACTTTCCAGAAGTCTCAAACACGACACTACAGTGATTGAGTTACAATTCTCACAGGAGACTATTTAACACCAAACTCCAAGAAAATTCCACATTTTAAGGTTGAGAAAAAAAATTGTGTCTTCTGAGGTATATCAGGGCCACTGCAGGCAGGAAAGGAAAATAAACAGGCATAGGAGCTCTGGGCAGTTCTTACTCCTGAAAAAAGTTGGAGGGTCAAATCTTCCAGTCCTTAATCAGGTAAAACATCTATTGCCCTCAATGCCTCCACTCACAGATATTAACATGTGATCAGTAACTATACACTTCATACTTATATATCTGAGCCATCTTATCCAGGACCACACATTTTATATGCTTTGGCTCAGGGATTACATTTTCTGGCATATTCTGAACAATGCTGAGCACACAGATGGTGCCCAGTGAATAATACATATCATGACAATAATCGTCAACTTTATGGACTCTGTGGATGCAATTTCTTGTTCTTTGTTCTGAAATTGGCCTGAATACAGCTGAGAATTTGAGGCATAAACACATCTGATACTCATATGATACTCTCTCATTCCTTCCCTTTCTCAAATGACAAAACAAAATGGTTTTCTGTTAAAATGTAAAATTTCACAGCAGCCATTGCTCTACAGCCTAGCAGGGGCAGAACCTGCCACCCCTTGGGGATTAAGTGATCTCCTCTCATTTGACTCTTTCTCTCTCTTTCTTCATCCTTCCTGACCTCTATTCTGTTTTTCACGCTGTCAACCATGACATCCTTCACCATCGCCTGGGACTGTTTGCTGGAGTCTCAGAGAACTGGCCACCTTGGTTTTGCTTCCATCTATCAGAGTCCTCCTTTTTTGCAGCATGCAGCAGAGAGACAGGCTGGCCCAGTGGACAAGGAGCTCACTCTGAGAGACCTGGGTTCTGCTTCCTCCCCATGGACTTCCTGTATGACCTCAGACTGGTCCCTTAGGGACAGAGTTTCAAAGGTTTTTAGGCACCCAAAGATACAGCTAGGCATCTAGTGGAGTTTACAAAGCACCTAACCTTCTAAGCACTTTTTAAAATCTCACTAGGTGCCTAAATACCTTTGAAAATCTGGCCTTTAGTCTCTTTGTGCCTCAGTGCCCCATCTGTAAAATGGGGATAAGAACACTGCGCTACCTCACAGAGGGGCTGTGAAGAAAAATAGGTTAGACCTTGTGAGGTGCTCAGATACTATGGTAAGTACCACATAAGTACCACAGGTAGAGTGGGAACTTCTGTATACCACTGCTATCCCTTTCCTTGATTTTGGCCCCTTCTTTTCACCTATCCCCCTCATATCTCCCTCTTTTCTGAATGTAACCTTGGCTGTATTTCTTCTGAGTCCCTTGCGTTCTGTCTCAAACATTGCCCCCACTGCCCTGTAGAGAAGGGGTGGACAAACTCTTTGGCCTGAGGGCCACATCTGGGTATGGAAATTGTATGGAGGACCATGAATGCTCACAAATTTAACAATTCAGAGATATTCAAATACACTCTATTTAATAAAGATACATTTGAGTGGAAATAAACATAAAACCTTACTTATTATTATAAATATACCATTATAAAGTATTACAATAATTAAACCCAACTTACCCCCTTTCCACAGCCTCTTTGATTAATGTGAACAATGCAGCTGGTCACCCTTCTTTACAGTGGCATCAAAGTTCGGTGTCATTCTCATTGGGGAAATTGCATGCATTGTGAAAAAACTGGGCCCTTTCTCTAGCCTGGATTTGTCTGGTATCAGTGCCCCTGATAATTTTGAGCCATGGTACTCTATCTCAGAACCCATGGGGACAGGCAGAAGCAGGGTATATTCACCTGTAGCTTTATGTCCCACCCTCCCCCTAAAAATGGTGTATTTGAAATCATCTTACTGTTGTATTTTGAGTCCTGTTTGCACTATTGCATTCATTAAAAGTTTGTATACAGTAAGGGATGTTACCAAGGTGAGGGAGGGGGTCTCTATGGGGTGTAGCATGGAGCGGCTCTATAAGAGATATTATTGAGGTGGAGAGAGGGGGACACACAGGGTCTGGAGGGGTGGGGGCTTTACAGGGGCAATAACGGGGACTCCTAGGGGCCCTGCCGGCAGTGACACCAAGGTGGCCGTACCAGGCACCGCCACGGATGGAGGCACCCTAACTGGGACAGGTGTGGCTGGTGCGAGAAGGCTGGCGCTTCAGGGATTGGGCATGCTGCTGCGTAGGGGCGGGGTTCCAATCCCGGAAACAGTGCGGTGAAGACTGGGGTTCCAGTTTCGCCTGTGCAGTGTGGCTCAGCATGTGTGAGTTGGGGGCTGGGGACCGCCTGGTGGAACGGGGCAAGCCCCCCACCCTGCTCCCCGCCTGGAGCTTGAGGGTCGGATTAAAAGGTCTGACAGGTCAGACATGGCTGGTAGTTTGCCCACCCCTGCTGTAGAGGGATTCCTGCTTTACAGGCTCATCTAACTACTTCCAGATTCTTAATTTAAGTACCGGGCCTTTCTTATCTTAATCACCCTACTTCTGTTTGAAAACTAAATACTTGCTCCCTGCCCCAGGAGCACAAGCTGGGAGCAGCACCTCTACTCTCCAGAACTCACATTCCACACTCGGGCTGTGTTGCAGTTAAGAGCTTCACCTAGGGCTAGGATGTGCACCATAAGCAGACCTACAACCCCATTCCCCCAAAAGGCACCCTGATAAGCGGCCTAACCTATCCCCAACTTTACCATGCTGCTACACAGCTCCACTCCTTCAGCCTTGCTGAATTTGGCCCCCCAGGACAATTAATGAATGGGTAAAGATAAGAATATTTCCATAAGCTTAAGGAAGTTCTTTCACAGCTAGTTTTGATGTCACAACTACCATTAGCAGCTTGGCAGACTCAGATTCAGCATGGGAGGGTCCTTGCATATTCACAGCACTCCTGCATGCTTCGTATTTAACAGCTTTGCCTCTAGCTCCCAAGCACTGTGATAGTCTTCCATTGCACTTCTTCAAACTGTTCCACCTCATATGAATATTTCTGACAGAAGTTCTAATGTTATTAGTAAGTTAACCTTCACAGGACTTCTGCCTCTCCATTCTCACCTCTTCCAAAAAAATCTGTCACAAGGGCAGCCAGGGACTTCCCCAAAGAAAAGAAGATCTTACACACCTACTTATCAAACTATTGCATCCTTTCAGATGGATTTCAGCAGTAATTCCTACATTTCTAGATATGTTTTACTATACTCCTATAATGAATCCTCCTCCACAACCTGCCCTACTAGCTAAAAAGCTGCAATCTGCACTTCCCTGTACAGTAATTATTGATCAAGATAGTTATAAATATTACACAAAAAATACATTAAAAGAAAATCAGAGGTAGCAATGTCAAACTCTCAAGTTAGAAAATGCCCTAATTAAGATTGCCTGTGCAACCTTAATTTGTTCTTGTTGTGCATATGGAGTATGATATGGTCTTTAATGACATGATCACATACTTTTTTCCCCACAGAACCCATCTCAAATGTACTTTGTGTCAAATCAAATGTTCTAAAACCTGGAGGTAATATGAAATTTAAAGGTTTCTTTTCAATAATACAACACAACTTTTTTTAAAAAGATAGGAAGTTAAATCTAATAAAAAAAAAAGATTTTTTACCTCACTGAGAAAAGCGGCAGCTTTTAAAAATAAAAAATAAATCAGCCAGTATTTTATTCTTTAATTTTGTTAACTAATAACCTCTTTTCAAAAGGGTTGGGCCAGACCATTCATATAGTTCATGAGCCACTCTTAAAAATTACAGAAGCAACAGCCAACTGCTAGAGAGTGTCTGGGACTTTGCAGATGGAACAATATGAAGAAGAAACATTGTTTTATAGCTGCTGCACGAAAAATAAAGGTGAAGAATGTCAAATAAGTTTCCATTGACTAAGATTGACTTTTAGTTCCAATTTCCCATAGTTATACAGTACTTCTGTGAGTGGTATTTTAAAAAAAATATTTATCTTTTGACAGGTGAAAGTAATCCTTTATTTTTCTCTATTGTAAATTTTACTATTTTTGGAAAGCTCAACAAAAGTTTCCTTAACACAGTGTAGAAGTATACATTTGTGTAGAAGTATATATTCAGAGAACTGCAACAGAAGAAAAATTATGACACAAAGGTATGAAATAAAAAAAATTTGTATGAAATTAAACACCAGTTTTACCATGAACATTTTTCCAGGAGAAAGATTTAATCTTAAATATAGATTTAGAGAAGTTGAAACCATATGACCTGGTTCACTTAAATGTGACCTAAAAACGTTTTACAGCTATAGTGAGTAAACTGGGAAAAATCATTTCTGTGTTCTAGGAAACAACACCATAACACAATTCCAGAGCTTGCTTAAATAGTATGATTTTGTTTGCAATGGGAATAAAGCTGGGAAGGGGGGAGAAGGAGGGAAGAAATGGGGGCCCACTAATGATACTTTGTACTTAAGATGTAACTTTTCCTATGTTTAAAAATTTGAAAATACATGATTTATGCAAAGATTTTTTCCCCTCTTTTGATAATGACATTTAGTATTTGAAAATAGCATCACAATGTGCTCTTCCCTTGACAGTGGGAAATTAAAGTTTTGATATGACAAAATCTTTTATGATTATGACTGGATGAATGGTAGTTTCTACAGATTAAGGCCCAAATCCTATGAATAGTTATGCATATGCTTAACTTTATGCATGTGAATAGTCCCAACAGAAGTCAATGGAACTATTCATGTATACAGAGTTAAGCACATGCATAACTGTTCACAGGATCAGGGCCTAAACTCTGTACTGTAAATGATTAATTGCAGGGACTTATTATAAAATGTATTCTCCTCAAAGTAATATTTTATAGCAGTTTCATTTTTAAACACTTTACAAATATTAATTAATCTTCACAAAACTCTGAGATCAATATTTAAGTATAACTCACTGAAAGCTCAGCAGATATAGTGGAATAACTAATTCTGTCTGCAGACACAGAGCCAGTAGGAGCGGCAGGTGCTCAGCACTTTGAAGATTAAGACACTTAAACAGGTCCCTAATTTTACATCAATATCTGAAAAACATTTGAAAAGTTAAGTATGCTTCTATTAAAAATATTATATTTACTATTGATACTGATTTGTGATTGATCTGTCTCTTGGAACCATTTCCATTGCAAGGAGCACCTGTAAACTGGAAAGAAGCCATTATTTTTGAGAATTATCCAGATCCATATGCAGCCAGCAGTGCATGTCTGGTCAGCCCCAGTAACTTTGTCATACTCGTAACTCTTCCATCCATTTCCAAGGAGTCCCAATGGCCATAGGAGGTCTGGTAATGGAAATACTGTATAATTACAGAGTAATTAGAAATACGAATTCATTAAAACACATTTGATTGGCATTACTTAAAGCTGATGGGATGATTCACATGACTGGAATATTAAAATCACTTGATAAACCCTATTTAGGAAAGATATAGTGGACAGAAGGGGATGTGGGGTGGCACTGTACATTAAAGACACCATTTCTGGATTTACAGTTACTGACAATTCAGAAAGATGGGATCTGGAATGTTTAAGGGTCAGTGTGCTAACTGATGCTTTAAAAAGGCAAATTTACTAAAACCAAAAACAATCATGAGCAAGACTGACTGGGAGGAAATATTTAAACCTAAGAATGTGGATGATAATTGGGAATTGTTTAGGAATGCTTTCTACATGCCCCAAAACACACAATTTGGCAATCAAAAAAGAAGACTTCTTTGGTTAAAAAACAAAACACCCTGGTTAAAAGAAGAGGTGGAAGGAGGGGAACCCCTCACCAAAACTATCTGGAAAATAGAAAAAATGGCAAAGCTGATAGCAATGAGTACAAATCAACAATTACGAAATGCAGACAATTGATAAAGGAAGCTCAATGTATCAGTGAAAAATCTATGGCCAATAGGGTTAGACGGTAATAAGGAATTATTTAAGTATATCTGGAACAAATGAAATCCTGGAGTGCTATAGGAGTTCTCTGACCCATTAAGGTTGATTTTTAACACTGGGGAAGTTCCACAGGACTGGAAAAAGCTAATCTAAAGCCAATATTTTAAAAGGGTAAACTGGATGACTTGGGAAATTAAAGGCCAGTTAGCAAGACATTAATTCCAGGCAAATAATGGAAAAGCTGATTTCTGATGCAATTAGTGAAGAATTAAAAAACAGTAGCATAGTTAATACCAATCAGCATGGTTTCATAGAAAACAGGTTTTGTCAACAAACTTGATATTTTTGATATTATAAGTTTGGTTGATAAAGATAACTGTATTAACATAAGACTTCTGGAAGGCATTTGATTTTTAGTTGCACACAACATCATGATAAAAAATTATCATTGTAAAAATTATTGTAGCCCATATTAAATGCATTAAAAACTGGTTAACTGATATATTGCAAAAAGTAATTGTAATTGGGGAATTGTCATCCAGCAGGTGTCCTACAGGGACCTGTGCTACTCAATATCTTTATTAAGGATCTTGAAGAAAATATAAAGTTACTTCTGGTAATTTGCAGATGACACAAAAATTGGCAGAGTTGTAAACAACAATACAGTCAGTTCTAAAGACCGACATGAATCACTTGCTAAGGTGGGTTCATTTGAGCAAATGCCTTTTCACACAGGCAAATGCAAGGTCATACATGTAGGGGGAAAAATGGAGATTACTTATCTGTAACTGGAAGTTCTTCTAGTTAACTTTCAACTGGAAGTTCTTCTCCAAGTGTATTTCACATGTGGGTAAGCCCACACACTACGCACCTGAGACTGGAAAATCTTGCAAGTAGTGTCCGTTGGGCTGCACCTGGGCCCAGGATCTCCTTGTGCTCAGTACCAAGGGTATAAGTGAAAGTGTGGATCAACCAGTTTCTTCTCTACCACGAATCTAGTCATAATTGGAAGCAGAGGGGAAGAAGGGTGGGTAGTGAAATACAGATAGGGACAACAAACTCTCAAAGAACTTCCAGTTACAGGTACGTAACCTCCATTTCTTTTTTGAGTGCTGGTGTCTATGGGTATGTCTACACTATGAAATTAGGTTGATTTTATAGAAGTCGATTTTTAGAAATCAATTTTATACATACGATTGCATATGTCCCCACTAAGTGCATTAAGTCGGCAGAGTGCATCCTCACTACCGTGGCTATCATCGACTTACAGAGTGGTGCACTGTTGGTAGCTATCCCACAGTTCCCACAGTCTCTGCTGCCCATTGGAATTCTGGGTTAAGCACCCAATGCCTGACGGGGCAAAAACATTGTCGTGGGTGGTTTTGGATACATGTCGTCAGTCGCCCCTCCCTCTGTGAAAGCAACGGCAGACAATCATTTTGCACCTTTTTTCCTGGGTTATCCATGCAGACGCCATACCACGGCAAGCATGGAGCCCACTCAGTTCACCGTCACTGCTGCTGTTGTAAGCATTGTAAACACCTTGCGCATTATCCTGGACAATATGCAGAACTGGGCTAAGAGACGCCAGCACGAGGAGGATTCTGATGAGGACCTGGACACAGACATTCCTGAAAGCACGGGCTGTGGCAATTGGGACATCATGGCAGCAGTGGGGCTGGTTGATACAGTGGAATGCTGATACTGGGCCAGGCAAAGAAGGGCAGACTGGTGGGACCGCATAGTGTTGCGGGTATGGGATGATTCACAGTGGCTGCGAAACTTGCATGCGTAAGACCACTTTCCTGGAACTCTGTGAGTTGCTTTCCCTCACCCTGAAGAAGTGCAGAAATACCAAGATGAGAGCTGCCCTGACAGTTGAGAAGCGTGTGGCGATAGCCCTGTAGAAGCTTGCAATGCCTGACTGCTACCGGTCAGTTGGGAATCAATTTGGAGTGGGCAAGTCTACTGTGGGGGTTGCTGTGATCCAAGTAGCCAATGCCATCATTGACTTTCTGTTATCAAGGGTAGTGACTCTGGGAAATGTGTGGGTCATACTGGATGGCCTTGCTGCAATGGGGTTCCCTAACTCTGGTGGGGCGATAGATGGAACGCATATCCCCATCTTGGCACCAGACCACCATGCCAATCAGTACATAAACTACAAGGGGTACTTTTCAATGGTGCAGCAAGCACTGGTGGATCACAAGGGATGTTTCACCGACATCAATGTGGGATGGCCGGGAAAGGTGCATGACGCTTGCATATTTAGGAACTCCGGGTTGTTCGAGCAGCTGCAAGAAGGGACTTACTTCCCAAACCAGAAAATTACCATTGGGGATGTTGAAATGCCAATAGTTATCCTTGGGGACCCAGCCTACCCCTTGCTCCCATGGCTCATGAAGCCTTACACAGGCAGCCTGGACAGTAGTAAGGAGCAGTTCAACTATAGGCTGAGCAAGTGCAGAATGGTGGTAGAATGTGCCTTTGGACGTTTAGAAGCTCGCAGTATAAAAATATTGCTCGGGCATGTAGGAATAAAAAATATTGCTCGGGCATGTAGGAATGAAATCAGGAGGGCCAAATCGCACCTGGAGCTGCAGCTAGCAAGAGATGTCAAGAGTAACAAGAAGGGTTTCTTCAGGTATGTTGGCAACAAGAAGAAAGCCAAGGAAAGTGTGGGCCCCTTATTGAATGAGGGAGGCAACCTAGTGACAGAGAATGTGGAAAAAGCTAATGTACTCAATGCTTTTTTTGCCTCTGTCTTCACTAACAAGGTCAGCTCCCAGACTGCTGCACTGGGCATCACAGCATGGGGAGTAGATGGCCAGCCCTCTGTGGAGAAAGAGGTGGTTAGGGACTATTTAGAAAAGCTGGACGTGCACAAGTCCATGGGGCCGGACGCGTTGCATCCGAGAGTGCTAAAGGAATTGGCGGCTGTGATTGCAGAGCCATTGGCCATTATCTTTGAAAACTTGTGGCGAACGGGGGAAGTCCCAGATGACTGGAAAAAGGCTAATATAGTGCCAATCTTTAAAAAAGGGAAGGAGGAGGATCCTGGGAACTACAGGCCAGTCAGCCTCACCTCAGTCCCCGGAAAAATCATGGAGCATGTCCTCAAGGAATCAATCCTGAAGCACTTACATGGGAGGAAAGTGATCAGGAACAGTCAGCATGGATTCACCAAGGGAAGGTCATGCCTGACTAATCTAATTGCCTTCTATGATGAGATTACTGGTTCTGTGGATGAAGGGAAAGCAGTGGATGTGTTGTTTCTTGACTTTAGCAAAGCTTTTGATACGGTCTCCCACAGTATTTTTGTCAGCAAGTTAAAGAACTATGGGCTGGATGAATGCACTATAAGGTGGGTAGAAAGTTGGCTAGATTGTCAGGCTCAACAGGAGGTGATCAATGGCTCCATGTCTAGTTGGCAGCCGGTGTCAAGTGGAGTGCCCCAGGGGTCAATCCTAGGGCCGGTTTTGTTCAATATCTTCATAGATGATCTGAAGGATGGTGTGGATTGCACCCTCAGCAAATTTGTGGATGATACTAAACTAGGAGGAGTGGTAGATATGCTGGAGGGCAGAGATAGGATACAGAGGGACCTAGACAAATTGGAGGATCGGGCCAAAAGAAATCTGATGAGGTTCAATAAGGATAAGTGCAGGGTCCTGCACTTAGGATGGAAGAACTCAATGCACCGCTACAGACTAGGGACCGAATGGCTAAGCAGCAGTTCTGCGGAAAAGGACCTAGGGGTGGCAGTGGACGAGAAGCTGGATATGAGTCAGCAGTGTGCCCTTGTTGCCAAGAAGGCCAATGGCATTTTGGGATGTATAAGTAGGGGCATAGCGAGCAGATCGAAGGATGTGATCATCCCCCTCTATTCGACATTGGTGAGGCCTCATCTGGAGTACTGTGTCCAGTTTTGGGCCCCACACTACAAGAAGGATGTGGATAAATTGGAAAGAGTCCAGCGAAGGGCAACAAAAATGATTAGGGGTCTGGAACACATGACTTATGAGGAGAGGCTGAGGGAACTGGGATTGTTTAGTCTGCAGAAGAGAAGAATGAGGGGGGATTTGATAGCTGCTTTCAACTACCTGAGAGGTGGTTCCAGAGAGGATGGTTCTAGACTATTCTCAGTGGTAGAAGAGGACAGGACAAGGAGTAATGGTCTCAAGTTGCAGTGGGGGAGGTTTAGGTTGGATATTAGGAAAAACTTTTTCACTAGGAGGGTGGTGAAACACTGGAATGTGTTATCTAGGGAGGTGGTAGAATCTCCTTCCTTAGAAGCTTTTAAGGTCAGGCTTGACAAAGCCCTGGCTGGGATGATTTAATTGGGGATTGGTCCTGCTCTGAGCAGGGGGTTGGACTAGATGACCTCCTGAGGTCCCTTCCAACCCTGGTATTCTATGTTTCTATGACGCTGTTTGCTGACTAGGTCAGACCTCAGCGCAACCAACGTTCCCATTGTTATTGCTGCTTGCTTTGTGCTCCACAATATCTGTGAGAGTAAGGGGGAGATGTTTATGGCGGGGTGGGAAGTTGAGGCAAATTGCCTCAACCTGGTGTCCAATTCTGAGCAGCCAGACACCAGGGTGATTAGAAGAGCACAGCTAGGAGCGCTGCACATCAGAGAGGCTTTGAAAACCAGTTTCATGACTGGCCAGGCTATAGTGTGACAGTTGTGTGTGTTTCTCCTTGATGCAAACCCACCCCCTTTGTTGATTTTAATTCCCTGTAAGCCAACCACCCTCCCCCCTTCAAAATAAAGTAACTATTATTTTGAAACCATGCATTCTTTCTTCATTAATTAAAAAAAATATGAGATAACGGACAAGATAGCCCGGGTGGGGTGGGAGAGGAGGGAAGGACACTAACAATAAAACTGTTTGAATGACAGCCTTCTGTTGCTTGGGCCATCCTCTGGAGTGGCGTGGCTGGGTGCCAGGAGCCTTCCCTCCTCCCCCAGCGTTCTTGGGTGTCTGGGTGAAGAGGCTATGGAACACGAGGAGGAGGGTAGGCGGTTATACAGTGGATGCAGCGGGGGGTCTGTGCTCTTGTTGGCTTTCCTGCAGCTCCAACATAAGCTTCATCATGTCCGTTTGCTCCCCCATTAGTCTCAGCATTGCATCCTGCCTCCGCTCTTCACGCTCACTTAATTCTTTCCTGGCCTCTGCCACTGAATGCCTCCATGCATTAACCTGTGCCCTATCAGTGCAGGAGGACTGCATGAGCTCGGCAAACATGTAATTGCGAGTGCATTTTTTTCACCTTCTAATCTGCAATAACCTCAGGGAGGGAGATGATAGGGGGAGCAAAGAAACATTTACACCTGGGAGGAGATAAAAAGGGAGAGTAAAATTTAAGATGATACATTTCTGAGAACAAAAGGGAGACTCTTTCACAGTGAATCAAGCAATTCACAGTAGACAACATATGTGCTTTAGGTACAAGGTCGCATTTTGCCTTTTATATTGAGTGTCTGCCACACATCACACACACGGCTGGGCAACAGAATTCGGTTTCCAGGCAGTCATGGTAAGCCTTTTGGTACGCAGAGTTGGCTTCTTACACCTTCATAACATGAGGGAATGTTTTCAAACTGCAGCGCCTTCCTTTCCCAGAGCAAGCAATGGGTTGGGTTTCACATTTAAAAGGAGGGGCTGCGGTTTTCGGGTGAATGTGCAGCACACACCTCCCCCACACCTCTGCGTGGCTATTCTCTTGGATGATCCTTTCTCCCCTCCCCCCGCCGCGTGGCTATTCTCTGGGATGATCCCTTTTAACCAAGTGCAAACAGCCCAGCATGAATGGGGTCCGTTTACTGTTCCCTTACAAAAATCCCCCTACTTCAACCAGGTGACGATGAATGATATCACTCTTCTGAGGCTAGCACAGAAAGATATAGACCAAAAGTTGCTTGAATGCGACCAAAACCCAGGACCATTCGCTGCCATTCTTTGTGCTGCAATGATTCCAGAATACTTGCTACTGGCTTGGCGTGGTAAAGTATCCTACCAAGAAGACGAAATAAGGCAGCCCTCCCCAGAAACCCTCTGCAAAGGCTTTTAGAGTACCTCCAGGAGATCTTCAAGGAGATGTCCCTGGAGGATTCCCGCTTCATCCGCAGACATGTGAACAGACTTTTCCAGTAGCTGTACTGGCTGCGAATGCATCCCAATTCTTCAGGGAAAATCAAACATTAAACACTATTGCTTTTAAACCCTGTACTGTAGTTACAAATGTGCACTCACCAGAGGTGTCTTCTCTGGCTTAAGGGTCGGGGATCCCACCTTGGGAGGGTATTGGCTCCAGGGTGATGAAAAGGTCCTGGCTGCTGGGGAGAACGGATTCACTGCTTGCCTGATGCACGTTCTCCTCCTCCTCTTCCTCATCCACAAAATCCTCCTCCCTGTTGCATGAGACTCCCCCCTTGCAGGTGTCCATGGACAGTGGTGGGATAGTGGTAGCGTCTCCCCCTAGAATGCGATGCAGCTAATTATAGAAGCGGCATGTATGGGGCTCTGACCCGGAGCGACCGTTTGCCTCCTTTGTCTTTTGGTAGGCTTGCCTGAGCTCCTTAACTTTCATGTGGCACTGCTGTGTGTCCCTGTTATAGCCTCTCTCCAACTTGCCCTGTGAGATTTTGGCATATATATTTGCATTTCTTCTTTTTGATCGGAGTTCAGCCTGCACAGATGCTTCTCCCCATATAGCAATCAGATCCAGTGTCTCCCTTTCGGTCCATGCTGGAGCTCGTTTGTGATTCTGGGGGGACTGCATGGTCACCTGTGCTGCTGAGTTCGCCTCGCTGACCAAACAGGAAATAGAACAGGAGTACCTGTGGCACCTTAGAGACTAACAAATTTATTTTTAAGGTGCCACAAGTACTCCTGTTCTTTTTGTGGATACAGACTAACATGGCAGTTACTCTCAAACAGGAAATTAAATTCAAAAGTTCCCAGGGCTTTTCCTGTGTACCTGGCTAGCGCATCGGAGTTCAAAGTGCTGTCCAAAGTGGTCACAATGGAGCACTCTGGGATAGCTCCTGGAGGCCAATACCATTGATTTGCATCAGCACTACCCCAAATTCGACCCAGCAAGGCTGATTTTAGCACTACTCCCCTCGTTGGGGAGGAGTACAGAAGTCGATTTTAAGAGCCCTTTAGGTCGACGGAACAGGGTTGGTTGTATGGACGCAGTCATTTTTAAATCGACCTAATGCGGCTAAATTCGACCTAACCCGGAAAGTGTAGACCAGGGCTAAGTGTATACCACACATGGGTGACTGGCAAGCAATATTCAAATGGGGCGGGGGGTTGAAGAGGTAGGCAGTATAGATGTCTGTAACATTGCAATTCCAAAGCCCACATCAGCAAAGGAAGCTTAGATCAAAGTGTAATGCTTTGTGAAAGTGTGGAAGGAACTCCATGTTGCAGATTACAAATGTCCAGTACAGGCACTTCTCAAAGCGATGATACGGAGGTCACCTGTGTTCTGCAGGAATGGACCCTCACCCCATCTTGGGGAGGGAGATGCACCAACTGATAGCAAAGGAAGATGCAGTGAGAAATTTATTTAGAGAGTCTCTGAACAGAAATCTCTTGTCCCAATGCTTGCTCTACCATAGCAACAAATAGTTTAGGTGATTTTCTACAAGGTTTCATTCATTGCAAGAACACCAATGCTTGTATGATGCCAATAACAGTAAATGAATTGACTGGTTAATGTACAACTTTGAATTTACCTTTGGGATTAATTTTGTGTGGATACCTTCTCTTTATGAAATGTAGTGTATGATGGGTGGGCCATGAGGGGCCCCAGCTCACCCACCCTCCTGGCTAACATAATGGCAACTAAAAAGTTGACATTCATAGATAAGTGGGCCATTGAGCATGTGACCAGGAGTTTGAAAGGAGGCTCAGTAAGTGTTGAAAGTACAAGGCTGATGTCCCACTATGGCATTGGTTTCACTAGTGGTGGGAAGATGCTAGTTAGATCCTTCAGGAGTCTGGTTGCTCCCAGATGAGTAAAAACAGAGTGGCCATCTATGGAATGCACGGATAGCTTGATGCAGGTCCATTTAGCAGCAAACAGAAAAACCTGATGTCTTGAGAGTGATGCTTTCCTTTGTAAAATAGCAGGAATACCTACTGGTCCTGATGACAACTGCTTCTGTTGCGCCTGGGTAGACAAATGCCTCCATTTGTCTAGATAACATTTTCTGGCAGAATCTTTCCTGCTGTGATTAAGAATACTTTGATTGGCTTTCAAATATGGACACTCTAGGTATGATAACCATCCAATTACCAAGTTATGAGATGAAGACAGTCCATGTCGGGATATCTAATCCTTCCTGTCCCCAGCAGATCTGGGAAGGACTGAATTCCGACTGGTTGATGGGTTGACATTCACAGGAGTTCTAGAAATCAGAACTATCTGGGCTAATTGGGTGTGATGAGACTGACTTGGAGGATTGGGCCAAAAGAAATCTGATGAGGTTCAATAAGGATAAGTGCAGGGTCCTGCACTTAGGACGGAAGAACCCAATGCACCGCTACAGACTAGGGACTGAATGGCTAGGCAGCAGTTCTGTGGAAAAGGACCTAGGGGTGACAGTGGACGAGAAGCTGGATATGAGTCAGCAGTGTGCCCTTGTTGCCAAGAAGGCCAATGGCATTTTGGGATGTATAAATAGGGGCGTAGCAAGCAGATCGAGGGACGTGATCATTCCCCTCTATTCGACATTGGTGAGGCCTCATCCGGAGTACTGTGTCCAGTTTTGGGCCCCACACTACAAGAAGGATGTGGATAAATTGGAGAGAGTCCAGCAAAGGGCAACAAAAATGATTAGGGGTCTGGAACACATGACTTATGAGGAGAGGCTGAGGGAACTGGGATTGTTTAGTCTGCAGAAGAGAAGAATGAGGGGGGATTTGGTAGCTGCTTTCAACTACCTGAGAGGTGGTTCCAGAGAGGATGGTTCTAGACTATTCTCAGTGGTAGAAGAGGACAGAACAAGGAGTAATGGGCTCAAGTTGCAGTGGGGGAGATTTAGGTTGGATATTAGGAAAAACTTTTTCACTAGGAGGGTGGTGAAACACTGGAATGCGTTGCCTAGGGAGGTGGTAGAATCTCCTTCCTTAGAAGTTTTTAAGGTCAGGCTTGACAAAGCCCTGGCTGGGATGATTTAATTGGGGATTGGTCCTGCTTTGAGCAGGGGGTTGGACTAGATGACCTCCTGAGGTCCCTTCCAATCCTGATATTCTATGATTCTATGACCTGTGCTTTATTGTGATGCATCTTCTGTAGAACCTGGGCTAGTAGGGGGATAGGAAGGAAGGCATACCACAATAGGCCTGTCCATTTCAGTTAGAAGGCATTGTCCCTGGAGCCCTGACCTTGTTCTGTTCTGGAACAATATATGTTGAACTTCTTGTTCATCTGGGAGGTGAACTGGTTGGAAGACGTGTTTCCCCCTGAGTTCAGTGCTGAACAAAATCTTCATTGTGTAACTCCAACTTGCAATCTATGGCAAAATGCCTGCTGGGGCTGTCTTCCAGTGAGATCTGAGTGCCTGGGAGGTACATTGCAGAAACTGTGATGTGGATCCAGATACGCCATTTTCACAAATTGATCACCCCTACGCACAGTGGAAGGGATTTTGACCTTCCTTGTTTGTTTATATGGAAGATGGTTGTCATGTTGTCGGAATGTCTGGATGTGTTGGGATTGTACAAGTGGGAGGAATGCATTGCAGGTCTCTCTGACAGCTCTCAGAGATTGATACGCATCCTGGCTTTCAAAGGTGTCCATGTGCCTTGTGCAGTGTGACCACTCATGTAGACTCCCTAGCCTATAAGGGATGTGTCTGTATCATCACTGTGTTGGGTGTGGGATGTAGGAAAGGGACTCCAACACATGAGTCTCAGGTTTATCCACCAGGGGAGTGAGGCTCCAACATTGGCGGTAATTGTCATTACAGTGTTCATGCTGTGTCTGTCTGGCATATATACTGACTGGAGTCAGGCTTACAAAAAATGGAGATTCAGCCTGGCGAACAACATTATGTAAGTACAGGAGGCCATATGGCCTAGCAAAAAAAGAGACCTGGATTTTTGTGCGGGGTTTGTGAGTGGCTTGGCTTATCTGACTGCTCATGGCATGGAATCTGTCCACAGCGAGGTAGGTTGTGGGCAAGTCCAGGGTCACCTCATAAAGTCTAGGAGCTGTGTTAGAGTCAAAGTAGACTTTTCTGTGTTTATGCAGATTCCCAAGGTTGTCATAAGATGGAGCAAGGACAAGGTTGTCAACTGAATTTCCAGTCAAGATCTGCCTCCTCGAAGCCAGTCGTCCAAGTATGGGAAGATGGTGTAGCCTTTTTCTCATCTGTGCTGCCACCACTGAGAAGACTATCATGAAGATTCTGGGTGCTGTTGTCAGACTGAACAGGAGTACTCTGACCTGGTAGTGTTTCTGCCATATTAGAAACCTGAGGAATCTTCTGTGGGACAGGTGAAAGACCACATGAAAGGTGTAGCCTGATCTACAGATTACGTATTAATTTATTGATTACTTAAGAGTTCCCAGTTATCACTTTGAGAGTGGATAGGTTCTTGTCCCAAGACCAGGCCCGGTATTATAGTTGGGAACCCCGAAGTGCATGGTTGCAACACTCACAATATGGCAGTGGTTCTCAACCTATTTATCATTGTGGGCTGCATATGTGACCCACAAAGTGTTAGCTGGGCTGCAGGTTGAG
Organism: Caretta caretta; assembly: GCF_965140235.1. NCBI lineage: Eukaryota > Metazoa > Chordata > Testudines > Cheloniidae > Caretta > Caretta caretta. The sequence goes on along the minus strand of NC_134207.1, from coordinate 85,367,021 downwards.
AACCACTGTGCCCCCACAAGTCCCTATACTTAGCGCCCTCCGCCCAGAGACCCCACAGAGTGGGCCAGGAGCAGAGAGCTGGGCATGGGGGCAGGGACCCTGACTGGGGCTGTCAGGACCCCGACCCCAGACTCTGCTTCGGGGAGCTGGGCAGCAGCCAGCTGCCCGTACCCTGAGCCCCGCTGGCTGCCCAGATCTCAAAGCCTGCCGCGAGGGGCCAGGTGGCAGCTAGGACCCAGAGCCCTGCTGTGGAGGACTGGGTGGCAGCCAGCTACCCGGACCCTGAGCCCGGCTGGGCGGCAAGTGGCTACCTGGACCCTGTGCGCTAACTGGGCAGCATGGGGCCCGCAGGTTGAGAATCACTGCACTCTAGGTACTCTTCTATCTTTACATATAGTTTATTAGTACATTTAGCAAAGTCACAAACAGTAACAGTAAGACCAATAGAGAGACTACAGAATGTATATCCGGAACATCCATATACTCTCACCATCCCTTAGAGAACAACCTGAAAAGTTAGCTATTGTTTTCCTTATCACCGGCCATCATTCTGGCACCTCTCAAGGGCTACATCTCTCTCTCTCTCTCCTACTGCTTATAGGCTGGGATGTAACTTTTATATATTATGCTGATACCACTATGTCTAATGCATATTCAGTAGGGGTTTCTGCCCTCTTCTTTATTTGTATTTCCTCACCCTACTAATGTTGAGGTGCCTTTCTCCCATAGGTTAATATATTAATGATTTCAACTTATCATGTACGTCAATTCGTTGCCATGGAACTCTTACGGTTGAATGTGCTTTCCAAAAGTTTCCAAAAGCCGGCATTAGCTCACGTTTCTGTGGTTGGCTGGTGTTATGGACAAACTTCCCCCTCACACTCTATTTCCAATTCCTCAAAACTTAGGGGTGACCATTAAATCATATATCTGTGCCAAAGTCCACAGACCTCAAGACTTATGCTAACTGCGGAAGCCAACGTCTTACAGGATAGGCTTGTAGGTTCCTTGCATTACTGCTGAATATAATAAAGGCAGAATATAATGAAGGCAAGGCATTTAGGCTACAAGTCCTGACCCCCCCCTCCCCCGATATGGTGATTGTTAAAGAACCCTATCATATAAATTTAGGGCCTTACACCTTTGTTTGAACCCGTGTTTTTTACAGAATGCAATAGATGACAGATAAAGGAGACTTGCCACCTGACCAATTAGTATATGTGTACTGTGTGGTGTGACAAAATTTTTGACCCTTTGACCTTGTACTCCCATTGACCATAAAAATATCTTATATATGGTTATTACAATACTAGAATACTGGCCATTTCTACTGTATGTCACACTTCTCATAAGAGCCTTTCACTTGGTTAGCACGGTAGGCTACCAACGATGATGACAAGAGATTCTGTTGGTACCTTCCTTCTGACCACCTTAGTGCAGTGCAGTGCAGTGCGTCCACCTTAAACATATCGTCTTCCGCCAATGTACCGATACCCCTTTTTAGAGCAACAGGCCATCGGTAGAATTTCCCACATTGGGTGATATGCTACCAGAGAAGGTACATTGATACATTCATTGTAGATGTTGTCTTCAAGGTAACCTACTGAGTGGATAGCTGCCAAGTGTCCAAACACATCCTCATTTGGACTGAACACAAGCAAAGAGGCTACAGGATACATAAGTGGACAGGATACATAAGGTTTTGCCACAATGTAATCTTAGTTAAATCACAGTTTAATTAGGGTGCAGTGTCACAGACCCCATACCTGAATTGCTTCCAGTGGCACTCTGACAAGAATTAAGCAAGTGGCTCTTCTTGCTGAATGCTGCATCAATATTGCTGGTACTCCCATGTATGCTGGTACTGAGAGCGCAGTCTCCTGAACAGTAGGAGAAACCAGCACTGAAAGGCTCAGCAAATCTTTACTGATGCAAACGCCTCCAGCATGGTTGGTAGAGATGGTCTTGGGACAGTGCAGTGTCGCATATGTAGAAGGTGCACCCTCAGGCTCTGGACTTGATGACACCAATCTTGTGCTGGAATTAATGGTGAAGACTTCTGTGGCATCAGAGAAGACGAATGTTTAGTTTTCAGCTGCACTTTTATCCTCATGCCTAGATGACTTTCGGACTGGCAACATTCCCCTCTTGGTGGTCTGCTTAGAGGTCTTATGCATTTTCTTAGGCACTGGGGAGCATGAGTGGTGCTGGGACTCAGGCAAAGTAGTGGGTGCATTCCAAACTGATGCTGACGAACTCGGTGCTGAGTCTGACTGACTGGGCTCTGATGGAGGTCTTAGGGCCACCTCCATGCACAAAAACTTCTCTATCTTTCCTTGTCCAAGGCTTAAAGTCTTTGCACGTCTGGCATTGATCCGGAACATGAGCCTGACCACAATGAGAGCACTTGCTAAGGCAAGTCAAGCAAATCAAATGACTGTCATGGGTGGTAAGAAAGAACTGTGGGAGCTCGGGGATGGCTGGGTCCTTTATATTGGCACTCAGTGGCATGTAGCAGCAGAGGGCACTTGAGCCACCCTAACACATACCAACTGAGGGAAAAAATTTGGATGACTGTGCATGGAGTATGTGCACACCAAGAGTGGAATACACATGTGCAATCACTCAAATAACTCAGCATAGTTCATAAAATTATAGTAGTAGCTCATAAAATTGTATTTCACTTACCAGCCCTGGTAGTTCAGAGGTTCTGAAGAAATGGTTACTTACTGTAACTGTGATTCTTCAAGATGTGATGCAAATATGTATTCCACTTAGATGTAAGTATGCCCAGGGCATCGGAGCTGGAGAAATTTGCCTAACAGTACCCATAGGAGACAGTCATCGCGCCTTGTGGCCAAAGCCCCTCCCCTGGCTATATGAGGTGGTGCCACCTCAACCCCTGTTTAGCTCCTTCACATTTAATAGACTCTGATGTAGAGGGGGATGGAAAGTGGGTCATGGCATACATGACTGCATCACATCTCGAAGAACCACAGTAACAGTAAGTAACCATTTATTTTTTGAGTAGATGCATCTGTGTATTCCACTTAGGAGACTCAAAAGCAGTACCCATAAAGGGTGGGGCTTGGAGTCTATTTAACAAGGACTGCAAGACCACCTTCTCAAAGTTTGAATCTGCTCTGGATGCTGTGGTAATGACACAATGGTTTGTAAACTTATGTATCGATGATCACAAGGTGGCCCTGCAGAAGTCCAATATTGAGATGTCACTTAAGAATGCCATTGAGGTAGCTTGTGGTCTCATAGAATCAGCTCACACATGTGGCCCAGAAGCCTCAGGCACAGCCATACTGTTGTGGAAGGTTGAGACTGCAGACCGAGACAAAGGTGGTGAATCACCTGAAAATGGTTGGTCAAAATGCCCTCTAACTTGTAGAGCCTATTACGGCCCCCAATGAACTTGATTTTCTGAGTGGGGACCAATGCTGACTTCCCGGTGTTGAGAATGAGACCCAGGCAGTCAAGTAAGCACGGTGTAATGTGTAAGTGAGAACGTCTTCTGTAGACCTGCCCCTCAGTAACCAGTCATCCAGAAATGGGAAGACAAATTCCCTTCTTTCTGAGGCACACCATCACTGTGACCATACATTTGGTTTTTACCAGAAGGGGGCAGAAGAGAGACCAAAAGGAAGGACTGTGCACTGAAAATGGAGGTTCATCACAATGAACCAAAGAAATCTTCTGTGTCTCACTAGAACTGCCACATGAAAATGAGCGTCCTGAGTCAAAGTGGGGAGGATAGTTGATAGGGTGACCGTTTGAAACCTCATGTATCTGATATATTTGTTGAGGCTGTGGAAGTCAAGAACCTCCTTTGGATTTGGGAGCCAGCAAGTACCAGGAATAGAAGCCTTGACTCCTGGTGCTCTAGAGGAAAATCCTCCACCACTCCCAAAGCCAGTAGAGACCAGACCTTCTCAAGGAGCAATATCTCATGAGAAAAGTCCCTGAAAAGACACAAGGAGAGAGGTGGGTAGGAGGAGTGGAGAGGAACTGGATAGCATAGCCCGATCTGATGGCACTTAGACCCAGCTGTTGCTAGTAATTGAGCCCCAAACATTGTGAAAGCAAGCTTGTCTGTCCCCAAACAGAGGGGACGGGTAATAGAAGTCACAACTGGACAGCTGCTCCGGACAAATGAGTCAAAATGGGGGCCTGGGTGGTGCCGGGAGAGGGTACTTCGATTGGTTGAACCCAGGAGACAAATACTTCTGGCTCTGGGACCTATGACTCTTTCTGAGGTGGTCCTGCTGTCTCAGGGGAGGGAAAGACTGCTCAAAGGGGCATTGCTGCTGCTGTTGGCCGCCATAATGGCATCTTTACACTAGTGATGTATACACCCCCAAGCAACTTAGGATAGCCCTAGAGTCTGTGAAGGAGTACAGAGTTTCATCGGTTTTGTCCAAAAAAAGCACCTAACTATCAAAGGGCAAGTCCTCTATAGCCTGCTGCACTCCAGGAGCAAAGCCTGAATTCTGCAATCAGGGTGCCCTCCTCATGGTCACCGCCAAGACCATCATTCTGGCTAAAGTGCCTGTGACATCAAGCATGGACTGTAGTGACATCTTGGCCACCAGGCATCCTTCAGCCACCCCAATTCCTCCCTGGAGGTTTCAGACAGTGGGTCTCTAAGTTTAGACATAGCCGTCCAATTCACAAAGTCACATTTGGACAACAATGTCTGCTGGTTTGCAATCTGCATTTTCAGGAAAGAGGAGGCATAGATCTTACAACACATTAAGTCCATCCTCTCAGAGTCCTTGTCCTTAGGAGTAGCCTTAAATTTGCCCTACTGAGCTTTGTCATAAATTGCAGTTATAACCAGGAAATTAGGGGCAGGGTAGAGTAAAAGCCCTCAAATCCCTGCACTGGTACGAAGTAGCGTTTCTCTAAACACTTTGCAATAGACAGCACTAAAGCTAGCATGCTCCAAAGACCCTTTGCAAGCTCCAGGAGTGCATCGTTATTGGGGAAGGCCACTCTCTCTGGGGCAGATAGCTGCAGAATGTCCAGCAACTTATCAATATTCTCCTGCAGGAACTCTGCCTGAAAGCCCAGTGAAGCAGCCACACACTGCAAAGGTCTTGGTAGACTTTAAGTCCCCAGGCACTGAAGGGGAGGAAGAGCTGAGGACCTCTGAATTATCCAGGGATTAGGAAGAGGCAATTAACTGAGCCAGGACCAGATCTTGATCCTGAACTGGTGGACCTCAATTGGACAACTACAGAGCTCTGCAAGGGGAAGGTCAACTGGTGCCTGGACCTGCAGTGGGTTGATGGACCCAGCCACTGATGTGCCTGGTGATCTTGCCTTGGAGTGGAATGAGGATTGTGATCAAGGTGCATCCCACAAATTCCATGGGAGCAACTGGCCATAAGGGTAAGGCATTGGTGGCCAGTAGGCATCTGTCCAGAGGCCCATGTATCTACTGTGGGAAGAGTGCCAATCTCAGTACCCATGCTTCTCTATGGACCGACATTGTGGACAAGGAGATGGAGAGCAGGAGAAGGATCCTGACTGGATGCTGAAGAGGCTTGGGTTTCTGAGGATAAGGGTGGAGTCATCCCCTGTCAAGGTTCCTTCCCCACTCTGAACTCTAGGGTACAGATGTGGGGACCTGCATGAAAACCTCCTAAGCTTACTTTTAAGAGCTTAGGTTAAAACTTCCCCAAGGTACAAACTATTTTACACTTGGACTTCCACTGCCACCACCAAACTTTATCTGGGTTCCTGAAAAAACGTAGTTTGGACACGTCTTTCCCCCCCAAAATCCTCCCAACCCTTGCACCCCACTTCCTGGGGAAGGTTTGGTAAAAATCCTCACCAATTTGCATAGGTGACCACAGACCAAACTCTTGGATCTTAGAACAATGAAAAAGCATTCAGTTTTCTTACAAGATGACTTTTAATAGAAGTAAAAAGAAATCACTTCTGTAAAATCAGGATGGTAGATACCTTACAGGGTAATTAGATTCAAACATAGAGAATCCCTCTAGGCAAAACCTTAAGTTACAAAAAAGACACACAGACAGGAATATTCATTCTATTCAGCACAGCTATTTTCTCAGCCATTTAAATGAATCATAATCTAACACATACCTAGCTAGATTACTTACTAAATTCTAAGACTCCATTCCTGTTCTGTCTCCGGCAAAAGCATCACACAGACAGACACAGACCCTTTGTTTTTCTCCCTCCTCCCAGCTTTTGAAAGTATCTTGTCTCCTCATTGGTCATTTTGGTCAGGTGCCAGCAAGGTTACCTTTAGCTTCTTAACCCTTTACAGGTGAGAGGATTTTTCCTCTGGCCAGGAGGGATTTTAAAGGGGTTTACTCTTCCCTTTATATTTATGACATCCCCGAAGGAGCAAACAACTGATCTAACTCATCTGTCATCCAGAGCAAGGAATGGACCAGTGCCGAAAGTGGAAATGGTACCGCAGGACTGAGCATGCCTCAGTTGTCTCCTGTGCTGGGAGTTCTGAGGGTACCAATGCAGCTGACAGTGCCGAGGTGGAGGGCGGGGAGTGCTGACACAGTAACACAAGGGGCACAAAGTACAGAAGAGCCAAGGAGCTTCCTGGTGCCAAGGAGATCCCTGTTGCCAAGCCTGGCACTGGCCTGACTTCCACAGTCTGCGGCAAGGGAATATCAGGATAGAGTACCGATAGACCCAAAGGTTCAGCAGCTGTGCAGGCAGTGCGGCTGTGGATGCCATAGGGTGAAGTCCTGGACCAATGGAGTACTTGGGATGAAAAGGCAGAGGAGATCTGCCATTGGCATGGAACCAGTCTGTGCTGGCATCACCTTCATCAGTTCTAGAGTCAATCCCAAACCCCTACATAGTACCAGGGAGCAGTTGGAAAGGCCTGCTCCACCCTGCATACTGGCAACAACTGAACTCTTTCTGGAGGAACAACAACAGTCTCCAGGAGACCTGGAGTGGTCTTGATTGGCCTTATGAGACCTTTCCCTCAGTGCACTTGATGGAGAGCAGTTTGTTTGCCTCTTAGGAGAGGTGCCTGTGCCAGAGTGTGAGCTGATACCACTCACTGAGGACAAGGGCAATCTCCAATCCTGTCGGCCTTGGTGCTGACATAGGCCCCATGACCGGCTTGAGAAGTTGTTGTTCTAGGCAAAGGTCTCAAGCCACCTGAGCCCATTTTGTGAACGATTTTCAGATATAACACCACTGCTTGACATGAGCCTTGCCAAAGCAGAGCAAGTGTAACCCACACACCTCCTGGGTGTGGTGTTCTGTCCCATCTAGTTGCACCAAAACTACTTAAAGAGAGAGATAAAATGAGTCTGCTCTACAACCTTAGCTAACAGCGAGTTGACTTTTAGCTAATGCAGTAGAGGCTCATGCACTAAGCTCCAGAGGTCCCAGGTTCAATCCAGTCTGCCAACAACCAGGGTCTGTCAGCGTTACACTAGCACATTGGGATTACCCCCTCCCCGCACATGATGGGACAATGTTTCAACCCTGGTGATGGCATTACCAGGAAAACACTTAATTCAGCTAACTAAAACGAATACTAAGGGTACTAACTATATACAACTAGAACAACTAAGTCAAAGGATGGGGAACTGTGAGGTTGAGAACCTCACAGAGCTTAGAGTCCAGCCATGGTGGGCAAGAAGGAAACTGCAGGGAGGTTGAGGTGACACTGCCTCATATAGCCAAGGGATGAGCTGTGGCCACAAGGTGAAAGCACTGCCTCCTATGGGTACTGCTAGTCAAAATTCTCCAGCTACAGAGTTAGGTGAAGGGTGTGTGAACAAGAATACTGCCCCTTTTGTGGGGACAAAGTAACATGTCTCAGCCCTTTAGGAACAGAGGCACCCATTGCTGGTGTATGCTACAACATTCTTGGGGGTTCCATAATGGCCTCATTCACTGAAAGAGCTATCTGACTGGGTCCTGTCAGCAGCAGGACAACCAAGGGCTTGTACTGTTCTGCTGCCATCCTGTGCAATAGTTCTTGATATTGCCTCTGGTAGCCAGGCAGGGATGATGAAGATAGGGCAATTGCCTCTTTGGATGAGAAAGATACTTCTGTCAGTACCACTGGATTGGCTCACTGTCTTCCTCCTCCATGTACTCCTATAAGGCTGCCAGTCATTGTTGTCTCGGAGGAGAAGGATAATGCGACTCTCAGACTGCACAGATCCAGGGTGTCATAAGGATCCCATGGACCCCATGGGGTCTATATGAATGGTTGAAGGCTTGTTGGAGGGAGCCCCAAAGTACTGTTGACCAGAAACCTCTTGGAGGGTAACCCTACCTGGGCAGAGGAGAGGCAGTCAATTTGCACCTGCCCTTATGCCCTCAGTCCTGAGAATAACGAGCTCTGGTGCAGACACAGACCAACCAACGGACACTACTTGCAGGATTTTATGGTCTCAGCTGTGTGGTACACATGGGTACCTGTGTGTGGAATACACATAGGGACCACCACTTAAAGAAATAATGTAGGTTGGATTTATAAACTAGGAGATTGTTTCCTAGAAAGCAGTGACTCTGAAAAGGATTTAGGGTAGATCTCAGTGCAATTGTGTAGCTAAAAAGGAGAATGCAATGCTTGGATGGATAAACAAGGGAATGTCATGTAGAAGTAGCGATGTTTTACTACTTCTGTTTATGGTATTAATAAGATCATTACTGGAATACTGCATCAGTTCTGACATCTACACTTCAAAAAGGATCTTGAAAAATTGGAAAGGGTTCAGAAAACACACAAGAATGACTTGAGATTGGGAACACATACCTTATAGTGAAAAACTAAGGAAGCTCAATTTATTTGGTTTACCACAGAGCGGTTCATGAGATATCTTGATCATGGTGTAACAAGTACTTACATGGGTAAAAGATTTCCGATAGACAGCTCTTTAATCTAGCAGAAAATGACATAAGAGCAAATGGTTGGAGGCTGAAGCTAGACAAATTCAAACTACAAACGTGGAAATTTTTAACAGGGAGAGTAATTAACCATTGGAACAACTTACCTAGGGACATAGTAGATTCTCCATCACTTGCTGTCTTTAAGTCAAGACTGGATATCTTTCTAAAAGATATGCTAAACATCAAGTTGTGGATGTGATGCAGAAATTCTTGGGAGTTCACACTAGTTTATAATGTTTTCTTCTTGCCTCAAATAAAATAATCAGTATAGTGACTACCACTGCCATCTGGTGCCCCATTTCATACATATACTAAATCAAACTATATAATTATAAATGGTCCTGAATAAACCAAATATTTTACAGCTATATTGTTTCAGTTCAGTCTGTTTATTATCTAGATGTGTAATCACATAAAAATCCAAACCTTTTATATTAAATAGCTATTTAACTTCATAAGAAAACAATGTACAGTGCAATTTTTCCTATTTCTAATAAATTATACATACTGTATAAACACACAAAAAAGCAGTGTGTGAGCCCAAATGGACTGGTGTGCTTCAGTGTATGTACTTCAGGGGCTAGAATGAAATTTATATGGAGGCAGACATGCACCTTACCTTTAGTTTCTATTTTTCTGATAGCCATTAAATGTGAGGTGGCTGGTACTCTAACCAGATTGAAGTACTTTTTATTATTACACTTGTTGTTAATTTTACATTGCTGCAGTTAATATATGTGATTTTTAAAAAGAAAAATAAGCAGTGGAACAAACTGATGCCTGGAATAACTCCACAGATCAATGTGGATCATTAAGTTCTGTACTTAAGTCTTTTTTTTTTTAAATTAGAAATGTCACTCACAAAATGTCCACCACTGACCAGCATTCTCCAAGATAATTGAAAAGGGTGCTTTTCCTGAAGTTGCTCATTTTGTTCCCAACTTACCCGAGTTCAGCTAAGACAGAGAGCAAATGTTACTCTCCTAGATAGTGTTGCACAGTATGCTTCAGCCTAAAAAGCTATCTAACTTCCTTGTTGCTGAGTGAGAACAAATAACCCTAACCCCGCTCCGCCAGTACTCCTCATTTTGTCATATATTAATCACATGACCACCATCCATGTGACTCAACTGAAGAACCTGGAGGTCATCTTTGACTCCTTCCCTTTCATTGCCTCAAACACCCAAGGCATGCCTAAATCTTAATTCTTCCTCCAGAACATTTTTAAGTTCCAAAGTTTTCAGTGTAAAATTTTCAAGAGCAGCTAAGTGATTTAGTGAAAATCAGTAAGGCTTACGCACTATCAAAATGTTAACTTCTGTCTTCATATGTAAAATTTTTCTCAAGGCATTCACCATATCCTATTTTGATTACTGTAACCTGTTCCTCTCAGGCCTCTGACACTCATTGTCCCCCACCAGTCCATACGAAATTCAGCTGCTATGATCTTCTTCCTCGCCTCTATGTCTTCCCCCATTCAATTACCTCTACTGGCTACTTTCCAACTGTTCCAAATTCAAGCTCCTGGTTCTCACTTTCAAGCTCCGTCATATCTCTGGCTTGCCTTATTCAGTGGCTTGTCATATCTTCTCTCCTCTGCTGAAGCTACTAGTCTCCATGCCCTGTTTGTGTGCTTCTCTCACAACTGTCTTTGTGCTTTCTTCCATGTCATTTCTCATGCACTGGATCCCAACTCAGAATTTGCAAGGCCACTACCCTCTCTTCCGACAAATACAGCCTCCCATCCCTCTCTCATCATGATGCGGAAAAGAAACTGGCTAACTAACAATGGCTACAAAGACAGATAATTGGGAACAGCTGACAATCTGAAAAAATCCTTTCATTGTATATTTTCTCTCTCTTCACCACCCACTGTCTATTGCTTGTCATGTAGTGTTTGCTTTTTGGAGCAGGAACTCTCTTCCTATTTGTACAGAAAGCAAATAGCACATTATAGGGGCTGCAGTAAAGCAAATAATAATAGTTTATATCAGGACAATATCACATTGTAAAGTGTGACATGGAAACAAAAAAATGTTTGGCAATCACAACCAACAATGTAATTTCCAGCTTTACGTATAGAAGATTCTTACAGGCACCCATAAAGTCTCTCACTTTGTCAAGCCATACTATTGAAATACAGCCTTCTATCAATGTAAGTTCTAGGTCTAGTACCTAAAGACAAACCTTGCCTCCTCTGTTGATATCATCTGAGGTACACAAACCCTTAGTTTCCACTCCTTGGACAGAACCTTAGATTTTGGCTTGAAGTCAACTGCCTAAGGACTCTGCTTTGGTTGGATCTCAATGTACTGCTGCTCTATCCATATAATTTTTGCCTTAGAATTATTACTTCCTTCATCTCCTTGAACAGGGAAATCTAGAATTACCTCTTATCCAAGACATACGAAGACACTTTCAAAATGAAAATCATATTTCATTATCTTTACTGCAGCCTTAAATCACCACAATATATTGTATTTGCAATGCTCTTTGTATTGCAGCAATTTTATTGCATAAATAAACAAGGGTATATTTTAAAGCTTTTCCACATTCAAGAAACTAAAAACTCTGAAAGCTTTTATAGAAATAAAAATTAACTTTACAAAAAATTAGAGCTTATTTACATTTTTCAATACACAATTACTTTCCATCAAATATGACTGGTCTAATGCCTTTCCCTTCTGTAGGGTCCCGTTCAATTCTGATATGGAGGTTTGCACTGGCTGCTGCTTCTTCATAGGAGAGGCGATACATTCTTCTGAACTAAAGAGAAAAAATGGTACTATTAGTGTTTACAAACCAATTCTATAATAGATGTAAAAGGGCGGATCCTCAGCTAATGTAAATTGTCCATCAATTTCAACGGAGCTATGGTAATTTACATTAGCTGGAGGGTATGTCTCAAAATTTGTGGAAAAGAAATCACCCCAGATTGTTTTGATGTACTGACTGACTTTACGACTGAATAACATGATGAGATGATCATAAGAGTAAAATATAATTTCTAATATTGTCAATGGATTACTTTTATACTTGCCACTGGTCTTGTAGTTATTTTGATAAGAATGGGCGGTGGTAGCAGGGTGATATATTGTTTAGACCTCTCCATTGGCTAGCTACTTAAATTTTGCTTTTAGGCAATAATTAAGAGGAGGAAAAGATAAACAACAAATGAAAATAATAAAAAAAAGCAATGTGGCACAGTAATATAGTAGGTTTCAGGGTAGCAGCCGTGTTAGTCTGTATTCGCAAAAAGAAAAGGAGTACTTGTGGCACCTTAGAGACTAACAAATTTATTTGAGCATAAGCTTTCGTGAGCTACAGCTCACTTCATCAGATCCGATGAAGTGAGCTGTAGCTCACGAAAGCTTATACTCAAATAAATTTATTAGTCTCGATGAAGTGAGCTGTATAGCTCAAGAAAACTTATGCTCAAATATATTTGTTAGTCTCTAAGATGCCACAAGTACTCCTTTTCTTTTAGTAATATAGTAAGATCATACTGTTACAGAATACAGCTATCAAAAATTTAAATGGTCTCAAAAATGTAACCATAATCTAGTATAAAATTAACATAACTTAATTCTAAGGATTATAATGGCAAATAGAAATGAACAAAAAGTAACTCTCCCTATCATCTTAAAACTGTACACTTACATCATTCGTGGAATGTTTTTGGCTTATAAAATATTCAGCACCCAATCTAAAAGAGATGTATTCACTGGTGGAAAATTGAAAAGCAGGAAGCTTGATTCTTCTTTAGAAAAGCAAGCAAGCACTGATCCTGATTTATGGGACAGATCTAGGTCCTCTCACTGTTTAACACCAATTCTATAGGAGAGGGAGGTAAGTAAATCCCCGAGGCTGGAACTTGTTGATCTCAAAACTCCATGCAAAACATGAAAGGGGACTCTAAACAAAACTGCAGATTTCTCTGGCAGTTGTGCTGGACATCTTTCATGAGTAAACTCAGTTGAAAAATTCAGCTTTTGCTTCAGTAGGGTCAAAGAGGAGAAATTGGGTTGTGAGAAAGCAAAACACATATTTAATCAATAAGGAGCAACTCTTGCCATTTTCTTTATGGGTGCAGAAGCTCCCTTGGCAGTGGAAGTGGCATGGCTTCACTGCAAAAAGGGATTGGTGGGAGGAATATGGGGGCCATTCAACCATTATGCATACGTTTATCAAAGTGGCGCTCCAAGGGGGACCCTTGCATTGTAGTGCAAGCAGGGTATTGACGAGAGAGAGAGAGAGTGTGTGTGTGTGTGTCTGTGTGGATCAGCTGCTTGTCTTTTCTGTCTTCACGTGCTGTCACAGAGCCTATCTCAGACACTTGTTTGAAGCAGCCTACGTAGGAATGCACATATACCCATGTCTGACCCAGCTACCTGGATAGTTTATAGGTAGATGTTAAGTTTTTCTAAGGGACAAGGGAGCTGAAGAGCAGGAAAAGCCGGCTCTCTGCAAGAGCAGCTATGATGACAGCCAGTCACTTCAGAGAGGGAAGCAGAACCTGGTTGGTAAAGACTTTCTGTAGAAAGTAAGTTACAGCACAAGTTCTGCAGGAAGTTGTATTTAAAAAAAAACAAAAAACTCCTCTCCCTGAGGCAGAAATAAACCAATTTTCTGTCTTAGTTTAGTACATGGGAAAATAATGACTGAACTCAGGATAGACATACCTATATAACATTTTTACTGTTTATCTTCTCATTCTTTTTGGAGGAGTTGGACTGTCACACATCTCAAGTGCTTCTGGTGGAAGTAATGATTCAGTGCCTTTACCTGATGGGGTCATGCCTTTGAGAAGTACAAATAAAAATAGATCAGAAACAGAACCATTTTTCACCCTTTGTTTATACAATAGTCCATAAAACAGTGGTGCAAATCATTAAAAAAAAAAAAGTTCAAAATGGTAAGTTTTGCCATTCAACACAAATATGGCTGCTTCCTTAATATTAAAATCTGGTTAAAGTGAAGGAAAATAGACAAAAAATAATCACTTATAAACTTTACTTGTAGGTCTCAGAGAATAAACGCTTAGTTTCCATATACGTTATAGGAATGTTTGACATCAACTCAACATTTCTTACATTTGGAAAGTTTGTCTTTAGGGAATTATGGTCTTCAAAAAAACAAACAAGTCAAAAAATGTTTTGTCCTTGTGTGATGGGGTGTACTTGCCCCACACTGGTACTGCAAAGGTTAACTCTACCCTTTGGGCTGAGGAGGCCATGCCCTCTCAGTTGTGCTGGGCATGCTCTGGCTGGAGACCAGGCATAAAAGGGAGCAGCTCAGCTCATTGAGGGCTGACCACTGAGGTGGGAGGATGCATGCTGCAGGCTCCAGCCTGGGAACTGGTGAGGCCCCAGGCAGCGGAAGCCGGAGACACTGAGATCCAGGCAAACACCCAAGCTCCTGTGGACATGCAAGGAGTGACAGAGCTGCTGAGAGCCGCATAGGCCCAGGAGCCCAAAGACCTTGGAGACGCCAGGATCACTGCACCAGGGACAGGGTAGCTCAGGGGGAATTAATCATTGTGCCAGGTGATGTCAGCGTGTTTTGGACAGATCCCCCACTGACGAGCACACTTGACACTGCCAAGGCCCTAAACTGGGAACCAGTGGAGCAAGGAGGGCGCGGGTCCCCCTACCTGGCTGCTACTCTTAGGTGGTGACCCAATCCCCTGATCAGCCACTAGCCCACATAGCCCTGCTGAAGAGGTCAGCCATACTAATTCTGTCCACTTGGCCATACAGTCATATTGACTCGGGCCCTTAGGCTGCACAGGCCTGCTGAAGAGGGCAGCCCTACTGACTCTGTCCATTGGGCCACGCAGCCCTGAAAGAGAGGGTAGTTATATTGATTTTTGCCCCTGGGCCATGCTATCCTGAGACAAAGGAGGATCACACAGACTCAGCAGCGAGGAAATAACTCTCACCCTGCTCCAAAAGGGGACAGGGTGCACTTGCCCCACGACAGCTTGCTAAGAAAACACCCTCAGTCCAACTATTTGCTGTGCAGCCATTTCAACAAGCAGCTTTTCCTAACATCGGCAAACAAAAATAAAAATAAAGTTATGTAATTCTTATTACTGAGATCATACTCTCTTGTTCACAAGCCATTTTAGAGCATAAAAATATGATTTTCTTTCAAGGTGTCATTTAAAGACACCTTGAAAGAAAATGTACATCGGGATCACTATGCATAACACTGCACTGCAAGTAGTTTTTATATTATTTTTCTTGGAAAAAAATTAGAACCAATTATCAAGACTCAATCTCAATTTAAAGTAAAAACTCACTTTGTGAAATGACTTCATAACCTTTTGCCTTTGTGGTTTGGTTTCTGTAGTTTTCTGCAAATGAATACATGTGGATGTACCTAGTCCATTACCTGTTCTCCCCGCTCAGAGAGACAAGTGGGTGTTAACAACAAGTTAACATAACATACCCAGTTTCTCCTCTATTAGCTTGAGACTTTTCTCTTGTTCAGCAAGCTCCTGTTTTGTCTTTTGCATATCTGGAGTATTAAGGGACTGTAACTGTGAATGAAGATCCTGATTAACACTATGCAGTTTGACCACTGCTGTACGGTATTGCTGAAGAAGATCTAATAGAAGAAAAAGAACAAAAGAACATGGAAAACAGTAAAATAATTAAGCTCCCACTGTGGGTATTATTTTAAACAGTCACTAATAAAAAAGACTGACAGACATAATACAGACGAGGTAAACTTCCCTACAGACATACCAATTGAAATTTATTAAATATTTTTGGATGTTTTTCTACATTTTCAAATATATTGATTTCAATTACAACACAGTATACGAAGTTGACAGTGCTGACTTTATATTATTGTTTTTAATTACAAATATTTGCACTGTAAAATGACAAACAAAAGAAATAGTATTTTCAATTCACCTTATACAAATACTCTAGTGCAATCTCTTTATCATGTAAGTGCAACTTACAAATGTAGATTTTTTTTTGTTACATAACTGCACTCAATAACAAAACAATGCAAAACTTTAGCACCTACAAGTCCACTCAGTCCTACTTCTTGTTCAGCCAATTGCTAAGACAAACAAGTTTGCTTACATTTATGGGAGATAATGCTGCCCACGTCTTATTTACATCACCTGAAAATGAGAACAGGAGTTTGCATGGCACTTTTGTAGCCGGCATTACAAAGTATTTACGTGCCAGTTATGCTAAACATTCGTATGCCCCTTCATGCTTCAGCCACCATTCCAGAGGACATGCTTCCATACTGATGATGCTCATTAAAAAAATAATGCATTAATTAAATTTGTGACTGAACTCCTTGGAGGAGAATTGTATGTCTCCTACTCTGTTCTACCCGCATTCTGCCATATATTTCATGTTATAGCAGTCTCGGATGATGGCCCAGCACGTTGTTTGTTTTAAGAACACTTTCACTGCAGATTTGACAAAACACAAAGAAGGTACCCATGTGAGATTTCTAAAGATAGCTACATCACTCAACCCAAGGTTTAAGAATCTGAAGCGCCGTCCAAAATCTGAGAGGGTGTAGAGCATGCTTTCAGAAGTTTTAAAAGAGCAACACTCCGATGCGAAACTATAGAACCCGAACCACCAAAAAAGATAATCAATCTTCCACTGGTGGCATTTGACTCAGATGATGAAAATGAACACGCTTTGGTCTGCACTGCTTTGGATGGTTATCGAGAAGAACCCATTATCAGCATGGATACATGTCCTCTGGAATGGTGGTGGAAGCATGAAGGGACATATGAAATCTTGAGTGCATCTGGCACATAAATACCTTGCGTCGCTGGCTATAAGAGTGCCATGCGAATGCCTGTTCTCACTTTCAGGTGACATTGTAAACAAGAAGTGGGCAGCATTATCTCCTGCAAATGTAAACAAACTTGTTTGTTTGAGAGATTGGCTGAACAACAAGTAGGCCTAAGGGGACTTGTAGGCTCTAAGGATTTACACTGTTTTATTTTTGAATGTACTTATTTTTTGTACACTTTTGTACATAACCCATTTGTAAGTTCAACTTTCATGATGAAGAGATTGCACTACAGTACTTGTATTAAGTGAATTGAAAAATACTATTTCTTTTATTTTTACAGTGCAAATATTATAAAAAATATAAAGTGAACACTGTACAATTTGTATTCGGTGTTGTAACTGAAATCACTATATCTGAAAATGTAAAAAATATACAAAAGTATTTAAATAAATAGTATTCTATTATTGTTTAACAATGCGATTAATCACAATTAATTTTTTTAATCGCTTATCAGCCCTACTCTACTCTGAAAAATGACTTGGAAAGATAGCACTTCCTTATCTAACAGATCCGCTACTCTTGTGTATTCTGAGTCATATTTTACTGAAAATTAGTGTGTTCTACTCCTTTATTATTTACTCCATTAGAACGATGAAGCTGAAGCTAGTGAGGCTTGCTCTACATTTAAAAGTTAGGCTGACATAGCTATGGCATGCAATGGTGTGAAAAATTCACACACCTTAGAACTGCAACTATGCTGATGTAACCCTCAGCATAGTCACAGAATCTGATCTAGAGGCATGAAGCAGAGCAAAATTGTTGGTAAAAGGATGTACAGAGGTCCAGGTTGCAGCTCTGCAGATTTCAGTAACTGGAACATCTTTGAGTAATGCACAGAAGTAGATTGTGACATTGTAGAATGAGCTATCAGTTTAGAAGGAAGAAGAATGTCAGCCAAGTCGTAACATGCAATAATACACGCTGGCTGAGATCCATCTTCAATAATACACCCTGGCTGAGATCTGTCTGCAACTGAAAAAAAGTCTAGGATACTTTCTGAATGGTTTGGTTCTGTCCAGATAGAAGGCTAATGTCCTTCTTACATCCACGGTATGGAAATCATCTTCTTGTCTAGTCTGATGTGTTTTGGGGGGAAAAAACTGGTTGATGAAAGGTCTGATTAACATGGAATCCAGCAGACACCTTAGGTAGAAACTTTGGATGTGGTTGTAATGATAGCTTTTACTTGAAAAACACTGTAAAAGGCAGGTTGGAGAACTAGGGCTTTGATGGCACTCTCATGCAAAAATTCTTGCACTTTGTCAGCAGCAGTTGCAAAGAGATCTACCTATGGAAATCCCCAAGGTAAGAATATGTTGCTGAGGACTCATGAATCCAGCTCACATTCATAATTTTAGGAAAAGTGCCTGCTGAGATCATCATCGGTCATGGTATTTTGAAGACCTTGAAGAAGCCTAGCTGACTATCTGGTTGGCTATGCACCAATTCCAGACTTTTATCGCTTTGGCACACATTGAGTGTGAACGTGCCCCTCCCTGATGATTTATATAAAATACGCAGGCCATGTTGTCTGTCATGATCTTGACTGAAATGGCTCTGGTCAGAGGAAGGAAGTAAAGGCAAGCATTTTTGATTGCTCTCAACTCCAGAAGATTGATGTCGAAAAGCTGCTGTTGTGATAACTGTTTGCCCTAGGCTGAGTGAGGCACTAGATGTGCCCCTGTATCCCAAAAAGGAAGCATCTGATATTATCACAATGGTAAGGGAATCATGAATAAACAGGACTCATGCACAGACCTCTGAAGGGTCTTTCCACTGACTGCAGAACCCAGATAGGTACAGACACTTGCTTGTCCAGACTGTGCTTCTTCAGCATACAGATTGTCCCGTGCCATCCATGAAGTAATCAAAGATGTAACCTGTGTGTTTTGGGTTACACAGATGCAAACTCCCATGTGTCCTGTGATGGGATGGACTCCCCACACTAGCTCTGCTAAAGCTGAATTAGGCCAGGTGAGCCCAATCAGCTTAATTAGGCTGCAAGCAAGGGAGATTCAAGCTGGTGGCAGCTAATTAAGGACAGGCTCACCTGTGCAGGAACAGGAAGGGCCTGTACAAAGCCAGAAAGCTGGCTGCAGAGAGGGGGGCTGCAGGGAAGTAGACTGCACTCACTCCCTAAGTGGAGAAAGTTGGAGGCTGGCAAACCCAGAGAGGGGGAAAGCCAGATATATAGGAATAAGTCCAGGGAAACAGCAGCCAGAGATAGGATTGTACAGGGACTGTGGCTGCTTGTTATAGGGTCCCTGGTTTAGAATTCAGTGTAGAGGGCAGGCTTGAGTTCTAGCAGCCACTGGGAAGTGGCAAGAGTGTTGGAGGTGCCATCCAGACAACAGGTCTGGAAAGATTTTGAATTCCCTGGAGTGGGAGGTCTTTAGTGGCCTGGCAGGAGGGCCAAGCCACAGAGAGGAAGCTGCAGACCCGGGAGTGAGTGGGGAAGCAGAGCGAGATAAGATGGGAGAAGACAACACCGGAGAGAGAGTGCAAGCTGGCAGAGCTAATCCCAGAAAAACCAGCATGAGGCACTGCTCATGTTGAGCAGACCCCTCTGACATGCCCCAATAGTTGAAGACAATGCTTTACTGAGGTTTGAGGGCTGAGCTGAATCTTTGAGTTGAGATTCTTTAGGGCAGAGGTAGTCAATAGGGGGACCGCAGGCCAATTTCGGACCACCAAATGCTTTTGAATGGACCATGAAATCTTTTTATTTATTATATTATTGTTTTTATTATTATTTTCTCTGTAGTATGGATCTTAACAAAAAATGATGGACTACTCCTGCTTCAGGGTGAGAACTGTGTCTGTAGATAGGTAAGCCCTGCCTGTCACTGCATCCAGAGAAGGCTCTATGAAATCTATCTTTTGTAGTAATGGTTGTTGTTGAGTTTGAAGTGAAGAAACCTTTTGTGAGAGGGGTGAATTGCAACAGGAAAATAGGTGTTTTGAAGGCCAAGGATTGCAAACCAATCCCTGAAATATAGGGAGGGAATCATAGTGACAAGGATCACCATCATGAATATATGCTGTTTCACATAGTTTTTCAGACATCTGAGATTTAATTCTGGTCTCCATCATCCATTATTTGGGGGAACCAGAAAGTACTTGGAATAAAACCCCTTTCCCCTGTGCTGAGCTGGGACGGGTTCTATAGCTCCTAAATGTAGAGGAGAATAGATCTCTTGTCTCAGCAATTGATTGTGAAAAGGGTCACTGAAGGGACGGATGTGAAATGGATGGGACAACTGGATATGAAAACCACCAAAATCCATTTGTTGGATGTTATGCTTTCCCCCATGCAGTTCAAAATTTTTTTTACTCCCGATGACATCTAGTCTT
The DNA here is from genome assembly GCF_965140235.1 of Caretta caretta. Taxonomy (NCBI): domain Eukaryota; kingdom Metazoa; phylum Chordata; order Testudines; family Cheloniidae; genus Caretta; species Caretta caretta. The sequence goes on along the minus strand of NC_134207.1, from coordinate 85,346,894 downwards.
TAAATAAGCACTCATCATTAAGTTTAGTGGTTTTGGTGGTTACAATGACTGGGATACCTAAGGAGACTGCTTTTATGACTTCTGGTTAGCCAGCGTGGTGAGACAGAAATTTACTTTTGTTGCTGGTTGGGTATTTCTTACTCAAGAATAACCACCAGTTTTGGGGTATGTCTGCCCTATTTCCCAGCAGTTTGTCCTGAATTTGGTATTCTCAGTTGTGACCTACTGAGGCACAGTGACAGTGGCATAGTCGAGCAGGGAGAAATGCACAGCTTGTTGTTCTGAGTAAGATTTACACTTCATACACTGGTGGAGATTTTAAGTGAAAGTTAAGTGTAGTGGGTCAAGAAGTCAAGAGATGAGATAAGTTAATGAGGTTAACATCTTGTTATTTTCTGTTTACTTATTTCGGGCAAGTGAAGTAGGGACAGAAAAGCAGGAAATGAGTGTGAGAAACTTTCATGAAATTGGAGCTGTGCAGATTGCAGGCAGAAGAAAAAGAAAAGAAACATAAAAGACATATGGAATTAGAACGGCTGGAAATTGAGGTGCAGAGGCAAGCAGTTGCACACCAAAGAATTTTGGAACTGAAACAGATAGAGGCTGATAAAGAATTTGAGACCCACAAACCAGGCTGGGAACTTAGCTTGAAACAACGGGTTCCTGCCATATGGAGAGACTACCTAAGGTGGGGAGTGACATCATGATTTGTCTTTACTCTGCCCACAACTCAACACCTGAAAGAAGCTCTGAAAGACAAATGTCTTGGAACAGGGGAGGCGAACCCAGGCTGCACAGCAATTACAGTCTGTGCCTTAAGAATCTGCAAGCCTGCTTGTATTATCAGTCAGGGTGAGAAATTGCTAATTTGCATCCTATCTATCTAGTATATTAGGCTTAGTTTGCATTTTGCTAGGTAATCTGCTTGCTATCACTTAATCTATCTTTCTGTAGCTAATAAACTTGTTTTATTTTAACCAGTGTGTCTTTAAGTGAAGTGTCTGGGAAAATCTCATCTTGGTTAACACAGGCTTGTTGTGCATATCTTTCCCATATTGACGGCAAAGTGAACTATATTAATGAGCTTGCATTGTACAGATCCTTGCACAGTGCAAGATGGTATAATATTGGGTTTATACTCCAGCAAGGGTGCAAAGCTGGGGAGCTGGAAAATTGGCTGTTGTCTGTCCTTGAGTGGCTTAGGTAAAGCACTCAGGTAACTCCGTTGGGTGTGTGGTACCACTTGCTGTTATGTAGGATGATAAGAGGGCCTGGAGAGGCTGGCTGAATCACCAGCAGAGCAGTGTGTGAGAGACCAGCCTCGCTGAATGGTTAGGAGGCAAAGTGGTTCCCACGGCTCCCAGACTGCACCCTGGGGGGGTTACAACCCATCACAATGCTCTCTTACTATTAAAACCTATGAAATAGGAAACATTTCAATTTTTTTTTTGTTATTTTTTTTTCCTTGAAGACCATGACAATTAGAGGCCAAATTTTCAATTTGTAGTCATAAAAAAGTGACTGTACAGTAATACTTTAAAAGACAGCCTTACACCTAACTTAAAGGATCACTTCTTACCTTAGACAAATGTAACAAAAAACATATACAAGCAACATCCCAAACATTGTTTACTGTGGTGTTATCACTACTTTGTGACCTTACCTATCTGTCCAGAAAGAGTTCGGTAAAGTTTTGGCATTGGTGCTCCAAATACCATTCCTCTGAGTTTGTCCATTGGAGGAGCTTTATTTTGAAGGCCTCCAAACTTTCCATTGCTGCGAATTCTATCTCCTTCCCTAGTCAGTAATGTTGGGCAATGTGTGATTTTTACAACCTACATAGGTATAAAAATAAATCTCATAGGTAAAAGGTTTGTAGGTATAGTAAATCTGTTAAAAGGAAAAGCTTAATCATCAGTAATGGTGGGCCAGTTGTGGTGGGCCCCAGTTTTATAGCTACCTTTATTACATTATAATGCAGGTGGTTCTACACTGGAAAGTGATTCTGGAAAAATGGCATGTTTATTGCATTTCAAAATTACAGAACAAACTTGCTCAATTTAAATATATAGTTACATTTCCTTTAAAGTGCCAACCCTGCAAACTCTGTCACTCGCAGACACTTTGGAAGGTGAATTATGATCTGCCTGTTCACAGCCAGCTGACCCTTGCATGGCCAGAGCATAGAGCTCACAGTCAGACTAGCATGTTCGGCATGCCCCCTCCACTGAGGACCCCCGACTCAGAGCAAGAGAGTCTGAGCATTTCAGGGAGAGTCTAAGGACAGAGAGGATACCATCTGGCTAGCTTGAGGGTAAATTCCATAGTATACTACAAAATTCATATGGTAGTATTTGGTTTTTTTGGAAACAAAAAACCCATAAAATTTTGTCAATATTAATACTATAGACTGCATCCATTGTAAAGTGCACTGGGATTTCTGAATGAAAAGCATTTTGGGGCAGATCATTAGCTAATATAAATTGTCATAGCTCTAGTTAAGTTGATGAAGCTATGAAAATTTACCCCAGTTTAGGATCTGTCCCTTTACATTTATAAGTATACAAATCTGTAACCCAACAGGATTTTCTTTAAGCAAATACACAAACACCTGAAGGTACAGTACATACCTCCTTTCTGTAATGATTGGCAGCATCCAAATTGTCAATAATGATGGTGTCACCTAAAAGCATCCCGAACACTGTAAATTTAATGAATTTTCAAATGGTGAAACTTCTCAGCAATAAAATACTTTAAACAGGTATTAGTCTCTATTACATTAAATGTCCGAAATGAACAGATATTGACAACGCAAAACAGCTTAAGAGAAGCAGTACCAGTTCTTAATAAAAGCTTGCATAACAACTAACTGGGTTTTTAAAATGTGTCCACTATATTGTAGCTAAGATGCTATATCTATTGTAATTTAAATATAAAACAGCTTTTTACAACGTAATTCTCTGGCAAAAAAGACAAAAAAATGCACAATAATGAAACTCAGGGTGACATTTATGATGTAAGAAAACTCTGAATGTAAGTTGCGAGTTGTAGGAAGAAGGTGAGAGAGACTACATATAACCAATTCCTTTACACTTCAGCCCAGCAGTATTTATTGTATTTTTATTTAATTGCAGTTTTTATTACACAAGATTTACTAAGGTTTTAGGACTGCCTCTGTGCCTAGGACACAGATGGAGGTTACTCACCTTGTGCAGTAACTGGAGTTCTTTCAGACATGTATCTCTATGAATGCACCACTATCCACCTCTTTCCCCTCTGCTTCAGAGTTTCTTCTGTGGGAGTTTGTGGTGGAAAGAACTCAGGCTTGTTCACCTGTACAGCCTTAATGTGGGGCATGAGGATGTATAGGACACATGCACAAGCCAAACAGGCAACTGCTACCGAAAATCTCTGATCAAAGACACATGCCCCAATTAGTCCAAGTTGAAGCCTTTCAATTTCCACATAGGAACATGTTTGAGTAACCCCACAGTGGCAGAGAGAGGTCTTGTGGAATGGGCTAATACCTTAGAGCAGTGGTTCTCAACCTGCGGTCCAATCAGCACAAAGCTGCGGCCCATGTGACATCCTCAGGGCCATATAGGTAGTATTGGATGTGCCCACATAACACATTGTGGGCTGCATCAATGGTAAATAGGTTGAGAATCGCTACCCTAGAAGGAGATGGTATATTGACAGATTCACAGCTAGATATTATGCAACCAGAAATCCACCTGGAGAGTTTCTGGGTTGAGATCATGGACCCTTTGGACCTATCACCAATTCTACAAACAAACAGTCTGGGAGACTTCCTGAATGGCTTGGTTCTGTCCAGATAAAAGGCTAACACCCTTCTGATGTACAAGGTGTATAAGGTATCACTCTTCCTGGACTGATATGGTTTCAGGAAAAAGACTGAATGATGGATGACTTGGTTTATTTGAAACTCAGATGGCACCTAATGTAAGACCATAACATGTAGCCATAACAAAATCTTGTCCCTGGGGGAAATAACAGTAAATGGGGGGTCCACCATTAAAGCCACTATTTCCTGGACCCTTCTCGCAGAGGTCATAGCCACCAAAAAGGCCATCTTCATGAATAAGTTAAAGAGGGAACATAGAGCAATCGGCTCAAAGGGAGGCGTCATAAGACACTTATGTACTAAGTTCAGATCCCAAACAGGAGCAGGTTCTTTAATCTGAGGGACAAGTTTCCTCAACCCCTTGATAAATCACTCTGTTGGGGGATGAGTGAACACCGAGAAATGCTCACCTGGGGAAGGAAAGGCCATTAGCAGTCAAGCGGACTCTGATGGAACAGTAGTCCAGAACAGTTGAGAGGGAAAAATGAGTGGATGAAAGATGCCGCTGGTCGTAACAATGGTTTAATCTCTTCCATTTTTGAAGGGAAGGATATCATGTGGAATTTTTCCTACTATTCATCAACAGCATCTGTTGTACCTCTGCAGAACAGTAAGTCTTGAGGCAAAGAATTCCCTGGCTAGGATGAAGAGTCTGACTGGCATCTTGAGAGAAGAGATGAGGAATGGACAGAAGGCTGATTGCCTGCAAACAGCCAGGTGAATCAGGTAAGCATACCAGGCCTGTCTTGACCATGTTAGAACTATTAATATTAAGAGGTATTGGGGAAAATGCATAAAGAAGTCCCCTCATCTATGGGATGAGGAAGGCATCTCCTAGTGAGTGAAGGCCCCACAAACCTCTTGAACAAAGTTATCTGAACTTCTTGTTGGCAAAACGTTCCACCTCTGGAAACCCACAGGTCAGAAAGACATGATTGAGAGTCCCACTCAATCATAGGAGAAGCATCTGTGGAGAGCATTAGCTATGGTGTTTTTATATGCCTGGAAGTTATGCCACAGAAATGAAGATGTGATTGGTTATATACCAGTTCTATAGCTTTATTGCTTTGGCACAGAGAGAAGGGAATCTTGGTCCTTCTTAATGATTAATATAAAACATGCAAGCCAAGTTGTCTGTCGTGATTTTGTCTCTGATTAATGGGAGAAAGTGAATACAGGCATTCCTGACTGCCCTCAGTTCCACAATGCTGATGTGCAAATAAGATCCTTGGATAGACCATCTGTCCTGAACTGTATATGTTCCCAGATGTGCTCTCCAGCCCAACAAAGATACTTCTGCTGTTATGGTGATGGTTTGAGATGATCGGATAAAAGGGACACCTATATAGGCTTTGTGAAGGTACTTCCACCAATTGAGGGAGACTCTTATATAACAAGGGAATGATATGGGTCCGTCTAGATTGTGTCTGTTCGGCAAATAAACTGTTCTGAGCCACACTGGGAAGCAGAAAAAAGGGAAGCTTTGCATGATGCATTACAAAGGTACAAGGTACCTTAGGTCCCAAAAGTTGGAGACAGTTACTTATGGAAGTTTGCAGGCTTCCTTGAATCACTGTGATAAAGTTTGATAGAGTTGTGAACCTGTCTCCAAGGGGAGGTAAGTCCTGACTGCTACCACATCTGGGGATGCCCCTATGGATTCTATTCTCTGTAGAGGTGTCAATCAATGTGGATTTCTTGATACTGAACTGGGGACCTAGCTTGAGGAACAGAGACAAGGCTGTCTTTATGGTGGAAAGAACTTCATAAGACTCAGCCAATCACTGTATTGTATGGAAAGATGGTTATTGGCTTTTGATGAAGACAGGTAGTCACCAATGCCAGCACCTTCAAAAATACTCTTGGAGCAGAGAAAAGTCCAAATAGGAGTACCCGATATTGGAAGTGGTCCAGGCTGACGAGAAAGCGAAGGAATCTTCTGTGGGATGGGTGAATTACGATATGGAAATATGCGTATTAATGGTTGAGGGTTGAAAACCAATCCCCAAGATTCAACTATAGAATTACAGCTGCAAAAGTCACCTTCTTGAACTTTTGTGCTTTCACAAAGCTGTTTAAGAGTCTAGAAACGGTCTTCCACATCCATTCTTTTTTGGGACCAAAAAGTACTGGGCGTAAAACCCCTTCCCCCTGCCCCCATTGCGTGCAGGAATCCGTTCTATGGTTCCTGAACGTAGAAGGAAGTCAATCTCCTGTCTCAGCAAGTGCTCGTTACAGAGGTCCCTGCAAAGGGACCGGGAAGGGGCTGGGGAGGAGAAAGACGTGAAATCGATGGAGTAAGCAGATCTAATGACCTCCAACACCCATCTGCCATATGTAATCTTACTCCTGGGGAAATTCTGTGCATAATATTTTAATATTCTGCAATATTCTTCATCTTTTATTTGTCAAAATAACACAATTTAGTCACACCAGTTTCAATTATTTTGTTAATTTATTTCAAAATACCTGTCAGCAAATATGTCTGTAACAATACAGGACCCACCCCCCCCGAAAAAAAAGATTCAGGAAATGTTTTTTTGACAATTAGATTCCTTACTTGGCATATTAAGAGAGAACTCTGAGTAATAATTAATTTAAACTATAATATAGAAATGTTTTTCGTGCACCCCTCAGAAGCAGTGGAAAGGCTTGGTGGAGTCAGTGGTAACAGACAATCTGAGGGAGAGGGAAGTAATTGCTGGGCAGGAACCTGGGAGTGAACTTGGAGGTTTGTTGGGTGTGGGTGGGAGAAGTATAGAACAGGTTTTTATTTTTTTTGGGGGGGGGAGGATTGTTAGGGAGTTGGAGAGCCTCCCCCATGAAAACCCTGGCAGACCACTAGCCTCTCCCATTCAGTCAGGCATATCTGCCCCAGGCCCATGTTCCCCTGAAGCCACACTCCTCTGTCCCCATGTGGCCCTGCAGCCCCCCTCCTATTCAGTCCCTGGCTCAATGCTATCACTCCACTAGCTCCTGAACCCTCGCCCCAGTCTGTCCCCCTCATTAGCCCTTCTGATCCCCAGTCTATGACCCCCCCAGCAGCCCCGTGTGCCCTTCTCTGTCCATCCTGTGCCTCCACACCTGGCCCTGCAGTGAGGAATGGAGCCTCTGCGCCATCTGGCTGCCCTTTTTTTTTTGGTGCCACAGCAATCCCTGGTGGTGAAAAGTGTAACTGCAGCACCTCTCCAGCAGAATCTATATTCTGCTGAGAAAAAAAAAATCTGTGAGAGACATGAATTCTGTGTGTGCGCAGTGGTGCAGAATCCTCCCTGGAGTAAAATTTGCTCCCATGCCAGCTGGAAGTGGGAGAGGCGGTTCCTAAAGGGGGCAAGGTGGGTAAACTGATGCAGCAGAAAGATCATAAACTAGGGTTGATTGGGACCCTCAACCAGTCTGTTAAAATTGATGCTTTGAAGATGAAGTTGGCTTCATGGTCGAAACAGATGTAGTGTGATCAGTCTCTTCCTAAGTGGCTCAGTGGGTCTTTGGAAACCCAAGAATTGTGACTGATAGGATCTGGTGCTATTTGAAATCTACTAAATCTACGTTTGCTTGCAGGCATGTAGATTCCAAGTGACTGAAATGTGGCCCCGGAATCCTCCAAGGTCTGCAATTATTCATCAATTGTCTGCAGAGAGTTTGATTCCACCAAAAAGAAGGTCCTCAACAGTGTTCTGAAACTCCCTGGGGAATTCCGAGAGCTGCAGTCAAGATGCCTGCCACATAACAGTAGCCATGGAGATGTAGTGTGCTGCTGCATCAGCCATATCTAAGGAGAATAATAACGAAGATCATCTGATCTTCAGCTTTGATGTTCAATAAAACAGTAAATTTTGAGTAACTGGTGTGATTGTACTTTGCCACGAGCACTTGGCAATTTACAATCCTAGATTGCAAGGGCACAGATTAATAGGCTTTACAGCCAAAAAGGTCCCTGTCATGGCTGTCTGCAGTGTTCATTTATAGCTTCAACTGCCAAAAACTGAGTGCAGGATCTGAAAATAAAAATTTTGAGTCTTTTGCTGGGACAAAGTACTTTTTACCAAGTCTTTTGTGTGTGTGTGTGTGTGTGTGGGGGGGGGGGGGGGGGGGGAAGGACCATTGCTGCAAGATGGTTATGGCACGATATAGGAGGGCTTCATTTATGGGTAGATCCACTTGTGCACAGAAGGTGACATTTGCAGAATGTCCAAGAGTTTATGTTAAGATTCTTGGACCTCCTTTAGTTGGATCTGCAATAAGCCTCCAATGTGTTTCACCTAGTCCTGCAATTCTTGAACTCATGGCCAGGAAAGGAGGAAGAGGCATCACAGTCTCATCTGGGGAAGATGAGGTGATGGTGGTGGGTGGAAAATGTTTCCTCTTGAAACTGAGGAGGCTGAAGTAGGAGACTACCTGTTGCAACAGTCCCTTTGAGAGAGACCAACACTGTTGATGGTAAGTGTCCCAAGGGGCCTCAGTAAGGGGGGGGAGATAAAGCACTGGAGGTGGCACTCATTGATGTTCATACTATGGAGGAGGAGTAAGAGCGTGCCTTTCACATGAATAGTCCTTCTCCCTGTAAGTATCAGAGAGAGAGCCCCTGTAACGATAGGTAGGGGAATACTGGATAGAGACATGGGAATCAGATGAAAAATCCTCCATGATGTCCAGAGAGGAGCCCTACCTTGCTCCAAAATTGGTGGAGAATCCAGTGGCACCAGGCAGATTTGTAATTCTGGTGACTATGACAATCCTGGTACTGATAGGTGCTTGGTACCCATTAAGAGGGGAGATACTGGCTCACCAGAGTCATGCAGATCTTTGGAATACCTAAACTCCTGTGGTACCAGGTGAGATAACAAAAATAGAAGACGAATCTAGTTTGATGAGTCCTTTGTGGAATTGAGAGTACCAATGATACTGGATGCCTCAAAGAGTGTGAAGCCTGAGACAATTTAACCTTCTGTGGTACTGAGGTGGTCATGTGGCTAGGCACTGAAGGTTGCATAGGAGGGTCCATTGGCACCTCCCTGCTAGTAGCGGGACTGTTTCTCCCTGCTGCTCCGGTCATGCTTAGGTGGTACAAAAGACTGTTTAGGCATCAAAGTATGTTTGGAATCGTAGTTCTTAGATGAACTCAGTGACTTGGAGACCTATTTGTACTGAAGGAGTCTGAATTTTTAATAGTACCCAACAAGGGATGGAGGATTCAGAAACAGCTAGTTTCAGTGGAAACAGATCTTTCTGAGATAGATTGTCTATGAGGAGACCTGGAACTCCTTTTCTTAGAGGTCTTCCCAGTACCTTTTGACTATTTCTCCTTCAAAGGTCTGGGCGAATGTGGTGCCGAGACAGACTGGGCAATAAGCTCACTTGGTGCCTGGATCAGAGGCATGATGAAGAGAGCGCTCCATCTTGAAAACTTTGAGTCTGATCTGTCCACTTTTTTCTAGCCCTGCTCTTGAGGGTTACACAGGAGTTACACTTTTGAGGGATGTACATGTCCCCCAGAAACTAATATAACAGGAATGTCTGTCACGGACCAGGATAGTGTTTGGGAAAGTGAGACAATGCTTGAATCCTGGTGATCCCAGCATACCCCTATAAGGGAGGAAAAGGGCCTCGCCCCCTCCTTTCTCCGCCCAGAGGGCGGAGGTAGTAAGAGGAAAAATGAGGACTAAAACAAAGACCCTCCAAATGAAAGAGATAAACTAAACAAAACACTACTAAGGGCTAAACTAAACTAGAAGGCAAGCTTAACAAACAGCCAAGTGGGCAGGCTAAATACTCCATCTCCAGTCCAGGTGGTTGAGAGGGAACGGAGGACAATTGGCCCATGCAGCCCTATATAGCCTCTGTGTAGGCATGCATGGGCAGAACAGGCTCTGCTACTGAAAATCTCCAATCGAAGAAAAAATGCCACACCTGAAGTGGAGCATCCATAAGGACGCTACTCAAAGATTACTTATCTGGAAGTATATTTCCCCGACAACATTATCTCCTGAAATCTTCAGAAGAGAAGTAAGGTTACTGCACTTGTGTTAATTTAAGCAGATCAACTGATTACAACTGCTGTGAAGACTCATATAAAGAACTCTTATTCCAGGAGTGCTCTCTTTAGTCCTTCTTTAATGTCGCCCTTGATTGGTTAATCCTCTAGATAGCTAGAAACATACATTACCACAGAAATCAAAGATCCATGGATTTTTTTTCCCCAAGTCCACTCCCCTGACAGGAAAGGACTATGCCCTACAAAGTATTTTTTAAGTGTCCAACTTTGTTCAGTCTTCTGTTGTATGTTTCAAGCAATTTGGTTTCTACCACTTCCCTTGGAAGACTACACTGGAAAATGTTTATTGTAATATTGCAACACCAGAAAACTATTGCCAATCCCTAAGCAACAGTCTGTCATTTGAATGTTCATGAAAAGTAGAATCTGAGTCAAATGAATGCTGAAGGCAGACGCATAACTTTGGGAAAAGATTTGGAGGAAAACTGGTTTTTGATGAATATTGGAGAGGAATGCTTCAACATTGGTAACGTGCTAAAAAATATCAGATGATGTTTAGTTTTGGAGTAGATCTTTAAAAACTTAAGGAAGCAGCGGTTTGAAATAGTATATTGCTAGAAAAGGTATGATGAGGAAGTTAATATATTTAAAATATTGTGAAACTGTTGAAGGATAAAATCTTTTTGGATGCAGGTACCGAACACACACATATGACTATGTATAATCCAGCTAGGATGTATCTTGGTCTGAGGTGATATGATTCCCTACATAGTTTTGAAAAGACAAGGAACAGCAAATAGTGTAAAATGGTACTTTGGGAAATATTTTAAAAACATATATCAAGATTTAATCCAATTATTTTGAAACAAACGGGAGGTTATGAGATATGCTGAAGTTTTTGTTTTAAAATTAAACATATGGAAGAGAAAGTAGGAGAATGAAAATCAAGAATGAAGACTGGTGATAGTGGTTATTGTTAAAATATTCTTGTCATTTTCAAATTAACATTAACGTCATTCTCTCTTTAAACACGTTATGTGATCGCTTTGATAAAAGGCAAAATTGTAAAGATTTTAATGGCGATCACTCACTATATGCTTTGGTATGGTTTCTGTGTCTCCTCCATTTATAAATTAAGATAATACTTCTTTAGTGACATTTACCTATCTGACAATGCTCTACATTCTCTGGAAATGTTAACAAATCCCTGGCAAAGACAGGGTTTCCAATAGGTCTGAAGTGATTTCTTCCATTTCGTAAGTGAGGTAGAGTCCTGGTTAAAAAAAAAAAAGACAAATTACGTTTTATTTTATTCTACCATTGTTTTTGACACACTAATAAGAAACACGAAACTGTACTTGATCTACATATTAACACTTCAATACCAGGAGTTGGAAGTTCCCAACATTAATACATATTACCTGAGGAAACCCAAATTCCTAGTGATATATAATTGATCTGATGTAAAGAGTTACTTTTGATTGTAACAGTCCTGTGTAGGCCAGATTTGATACACTGTTTTACAAACAGCTGAAAAATCATGTTTTTTGTTTTATCTCCCACCCTCCAAAAATACTTAAGTACAAGTGTGTTTAAAAAGCAAATGTATATAACGTTATCTATTTAAATTGATTAGGTTAGTTTCCTTTTGGGGCATAGCTGAAACCTGAAATTCTACATTGCATCTTCTCCTTCCAGGAAATGGATCAGTATAGTAATTTGAATGACTACAGATGAATTCCGGGAACATGCTCATGATTTGAACGGAAAAAGTTAGGGTTTAGTCCATCTCAAAGTACTAAGTGATAAAGTCCAAATACCTAATTCTATGTACCATAACATTATCCAATAATGTTTTGTTTATTGTAAAGGAGTTATATATGGTCTCCTGTACTATAAGAGAAAAGCTTCTATAGAAAGTAACAATACAAAGTTAAATTTACAAAACTGGGATATTACTTAATATTTTAAGCTACATTCCTGCTAGTTAATATGACTGTGAAGACATTTTCTAATCAGAATTCTTTGCTAATATAAAGGTTAAACAAAATTAAAAAAAAAATATATAGTGAGGGAAAAGTTTTCCAGGAAAACAATAGCAAAATTTTTTTCCTTTACCTGTTCCAATCCGGGAGAGTCTTCTTGTAAACAGAATCAAGAGGCAAGACTTGCTGTCGACCCTGGGTTTCATCAAAGATACGACGAGCAGCAGCAGTAGTTAGGGTGACTACACAGTCCATATCACTAGCCATATGCCAAGAGATGACCTTCGCTGCTTTGTCATCCTCAATCTGTGCTAAATGTGCAATCTGCACAACAGAAGTAAAGAATACTTGTTGGAAACAAGATCATTTATGTTTTTTCTGTTAACCACAATCCCTCTTCAATTGAAGGCTCATCACAATAACTGGGTAATTTTGATGGGATGCTGTTGGCACCCCTTTCAGGAGGCTGCTTTTCCAGAGGTTACTTGGAAACTTGTTTAGGAGCTTACTGACTGAACAGCTTGAAGTTCTTCACCATGAAATTGTTGTGAAAAAGACTAACAAAAAACTCACCTTTCCTAAAATATCCTGATTGTCTTTGGGATAGTTTGAAAGGGTACATGATCTTCTTGGAGATTTCTTTACTCCTTCCTGTTCCAACATCTTTTGTTTTATGAGAGAATCAACGTATTGCAACTGTAAATTAAGACTGAAAGTTAACACCTGTACATCATCTCATCTTGCAGAGAAAGATTTTACCTAGCTGTAAATCAGGTTTCTGCTGTGAAGCATACAACAATCTGGACCAGACTTAGTATGGCTCTGTTCTAGTTGGTGTCAGAGGAGAAGAAGAGGTGGCATCACAACTATGGTCCTTTTGCTGAAAGAATTCAGGTACCCATTTCATTTTTCTATCTGTCAGACTGGTTGACTGCTTCTTAAGGAAATGAAGGTGCCTGCCTTAAGCCAAGACATAAGAGAAACTGAAGAAAGTGCAAGAGACAGAGGGAAGGATTGTATCTGGGTTGTGAGAACAAAATTTTGGAAGACTACAATTAGGCTCTCTGCCTAAAGGTTACGCTAATAGAGGGAAACCCACTGGCCAGACTGTTGAATGCATAGAAAAACAATTAATTGTATTGGTTTGTGATGAAATATTATATATTATTTATAACCTTCATTTCTATATTCAATTATTTCAATAATGACCTCAAAACTTTACCAATGCAAGATGTCTCAATAGATTCTTTAAAGAGTAACTGATCTTTCAGGGAAATTGATAAAGGGAGATATTGTACCGAACCTCTAAATTACTAATTTAAATTCAGCCTTGATCAATAATGTGTGAAATGTATAACTATCTGTATAATATTATAAAATAGCAATCCTCAAAACTGGCAGTTCTACTGATAGTCTTTGCCGAGAAGCAAGGACTGCATCTGGACAGACACAGCGAACTACTCACCTTCAGAAATGGTCCCTTCAAATAAGTGTTCAGGCATACTGACAGAACAGTAAATGAAAGCTTGCTTTATGTAAGGGATTAAGCACAGTTTGGCACTACTTCATATAAGTGACCCATCAAGTTTACACTTTTAAGTTTGGTAGATAAGTATGTATGGATTACACATTTTATTGATTCTTTGATATAACACAAGCTGACAGTTGGCTTTACTTGTACAGTTTTAAATATGTTGCTTGTTGTGAAATAAACAATTAAAAAGGAAATTAAAAGGCCATACTATGTTTGTCTGCGGAATATCAATTTGATGCTTTTTCAATTCATTCTTCAGGTGAGACTGTTTTGTTTCAGCTTCCTGGACCTGATCTGAAACAATTTAATAAACAACACTTAGCGTGGTAGGTAATGGTGGAATGGTAAATGTATTAACCAATGAGTTCTCTTCTAGGAGTATTCCTTCCCCTAGTCAGAGACACTTCTATTACAAGTGCTTTCCAGTGTATACTGGACGCACCTCAGATTTGATCAGAAGAGCTCCTGGACTTGGCCAGACCGTAAACAATTTCTCTTCAAATTAGTGCTTCCCAATTATATTGAAACAGTTTTGAAAACAAAGTAGTAAACCCAACAATTTTGTTGTCTTATTCTCCATTCAATCTAACAAATCAAAACAAAAATGTTTTTAAAAATAGTGCATAGTGCACAGCTCGTGTCCAGATCTCCTATCTTAGACAGAAAAGTCTAAAATCTGAGAATGCTCCTAAAAGTTCCTCTACCACAAGTATTCAAACCCAGCTGTGCATTGAGAGCCCACATTAGAACTATACCTATGGAATTTAACCCTGATCTTAGTCCTGCAAAGAGCAAATGTTTCTTATAATTTATCAATATTCTTCATTTGTCTTATATTAGCAATTAACAATGAGAGGAAGAGTTCAAAATATGTGGCATATAAAACAAATGAAACATTTGGGTCAATAAGAAGGCTGATGCGAACAAAGTAAGTTTAAGAATAACCAAAAGTGTATAAGTATACTTTTCAGAGTGGTAGCCATGTTAGTCTGTATCAGCAAAAACAAGGAGTCCTTGTGGCACCTTAAAGACTAACACATTTTTTGGGGCATAAGCTTTCGTGGGTTAAAACCCACTTCATCAGATGCATGGAGTGGAAAATACAGTAGGAAGACATATATACAGAGTACATGAAAAGATGGGGGTTGCCTTACCAATTTTAATAAGACACTTCAATTAAAGTGGGCTATTATCAGCAGAAGGAAAAATCACTTTTGTTGTGGTAATCATGGTGGCCCATTTCAAACAGCTGAAAAGAAGGTGTGAGTACTTATCTTACTCTTTCATGTAAGCCTTCCCTACATATCTAATTGACAGCTTCTTCCTTTACCTCTTTTTATAAAATCTTTTTTTATGTACATTTTTTTTGTGTATGCCCCTATGTCTGCTGTAGGGACACAGAAACATACAACCAACCTGGATTCATACTTTTGGGTGTTATGGTCTCTAGGGTGAGGGGAGAAAAATTACATTATGAAACTTTAGGTATCCACTTTTGGGAGTGGTGGCCTTAAGTTAGGTCCCTACATTTATATTTAGGGAACTAAATATGCAATCTGATTTTCAGCAAGCTGAACACCCACAGCTCTCACTGAAGAAATGAAAGTGCTCAGAAGCTGTGAAAATTAGGCCACTGACTTAAGTGTCCATCTTTAGACACCCATGTTAGAAAACTTTGGCCTAAGGAATTTTGCCTCATGTCAAGGTAACTGCTAGACTTTTTATGCGTACACCTACTCAAATAACCAGATGCTTTTCTCCCAATGCAACAAACACTACTTTTTTCTAAAATTAAAAAATGAGGAGACAAATTTTACAGTTTATTTTGATAGTTCCACTTTCTTTAATATCAAAATGATAACAGGAAAAAGCTAGTTTCCTTCCTGCGAAACATATTTTTTTTTTATTTTTCAGGTATATATGTAAATGACATGACTTACATTTCATTTCAGTAACAAGCTGCTCAGTGGTATCAAACATATTTCTGTATGCAGCTATTGACTTAGATAGTTCGTCTCTCTTTCTTGTAAGCATTGTCATCTGCTGCTGTTTCTTAAAATCTAAATAAATAAAATTATAGATTTTTTTTAAACACAGCAACATTTATTAACAATACTAACAGAAGTACATAATAAATGTCACATAGCTTGATGTAGAGAAAAAGATGCCCAAAACCAACATGGATTTTTCTGGGGGTGAAATAAAAGTCAAACTTTAGGAATGAGAAGTATTTTGAAGCTACTTTTGAAACTCACCATTGTAAAACATAAATGATAGACGGTATGGTTCCAGAGGTTTTGCCAAAGCTGGTAAGTCTGCCTCAAATTCAAGAATATATTCAGTGCTATCTCTTCCAGGGCTGTTTTCTGCCAGTACTAGATTCTGTAGAAACAAATATACACACATGTATACATCATATAATATGCACAAATGTATCACAACAAATAAAATTTGACTTGTGAATTTTTCCTAGTCAAATCTCATATGGCTGACTAAGTACTATTTATAAAATATGGATAATGTTTTAAATACTGACTTTGAAATTTATCAATAACTATCTTTTATCTTTAATTAACAATATTTATAATTTCTTTTCTTAATAAAAATTTGAAGATTAAACACTCTATACCTTAAGTTTAAGGACTAAAATATCAGTTTTACTTTGTTAAAAACAAAGAATTGTACTTTGTTAAAGAATTGTAGTTGTAGAATTCAGTAAGATCAAACATTTAGAAAAAATATACCTTATACTCTCTCCCATAAGTAAAATTTTCCTGGAAGTATTAGAGTGCATTTGTATCATGTGAAAACAATGCAAACACAATGGGAAATGAGGCCAAATATATAAACCCAGGTAACAAAAGTGCCTATCTTCCAATGCTGAGTTAAAGTTGCTGCTGTTACTATGGAAATAGACAGTAGGTCCCAAGTGAATGAACAAAGTGTTAACAAAGTTCTAACAGATAGAGAAGTCATTTTATTATTAAAGGGCACTTTCTCTAAGATGAAAATTAACCCGTTTCCAAAAACTATGTTTTTAGACCATCCTATTTCTCAATAATTTCTTATTAAAACCCTCATTTTTCCCTACTGTTTAATGTAGCAATTACCACAACCATCAAGAATGATATAAAAGTAAAATTAGTTTGGGTGAAACTTAAATAACGGCACATACATAGCATCTTTCTCAAGCTTTATATAAGTGATGATCACAATAAACCTAATGTTGAACTCCATTGTTAACGCGGAGAAATTTCTACGTAACCAAACAAGAAAGCCACTTTTTAGAGGTTGCCAATACAAGAAGAAATAAAACAACACAACCTTTAGAGAAATTCAATGACTTTCAAAAAGATATTGCAAATAGATATTTGGTCAGCAACTACTGAGAAACAAAAATTCTAGTAAGTCATAATTTAAGTTCTGTTACAGATATTATAGATCAAAATTGTTTCCCCATTCTCCTCATTTCTCCATGTTCACAAAACTCAAAATATCAGTGAAAACCTATGTGATTATCAGTTTCGTGATGCTAACTGATACTTACCCTTAGCTATACTTCTAGTCAAGATGGAAGGAGGTGACCAGCTCTCTGTGGAGAAAGAAGTGGTTCAGGACTATTTAGAAAAGCTGGACGAGCACAAGTCCATGGGGCCGGATGTGTTGCATCCGAGAGTGCTAAAGGAGTTGGCGGATGTGATTGCAGAGCCATTGGCCATTATCTTTGAAAACTCATGGCGATCGGGGGAGGTCCCAGATGACTGGAAAAAGGCTAATGTAGCGCCCATCTTTAAAAAAGGGAAGAAGGAGGATCCTGGGAACTACAGGCCAGTCAGCCTCACCTCAGTCCCTGGAAAAATCATGGAGCATGTCCTCAAGGAATCGGTTCTGAAGCACTTAGAGGAGAGGAAAGTGATCAGGAACAGTCAGCATGGATTCACCAAGGGCAAGTCATGCCTGACTAATCTAATTGCCTTCTATGATGAGATAACTGGCTCTGTGGATGAGGGGAAAGCAGTGGACGTGTTTTTCCTTGACTTTAGCAAGGCTTTTGACACGGTCTCCCACAGTATTCTTGCCAGCAAGTTAAAGAAGTATGGGCTGGATGAATGGACTATAAGGTGGATAGAAAGCTGGCTAGATTGTCGGGCTCAACAGGTAGTGATCAATGGCTCCATGTCTAGCTGGCAGCCAGTATCAAGCGGAGTGCCCCAGGGGTCGGTCCTGGAGCCAGTTTTGTTCAATATCTTCATAAATGATCTGGAGGATGGTGTGGATTGCACCCTCAGCAAGTTTGCAGATGACACTAAACTGGGAGGAGTGGTAGATACGCTGGAGGGTAGGGATAGGATACAGAGGGACCTAGACAAATTGGAGGATCGGGCCAAAAGAAATCTGATGAGGTTCAACAAGGACAAGTGCAGAGTCCTGCACTTAGGACGGAAGAATCCAATGCACCACTACAGACTAGGGACCGAATGGCTCGGCAGCAGTTCTGCAGAAAGGGACCTAGGGGTTACAGTGGACGGGAAGTTGGATATGAGTCAATAGTGTGCCCTTGTTGTCAAGAAGGCCAATGGCATTTTGGGATGTATAAGTAGGGGCATTGCCAGCAGATCGAGGGACGTGATCGTTCCCCTCTATTTGACACTGGTGAGGCCTCATCTGGAGTAGTGTGTCCAGTTTTGGGCCCCACACTACAAGAAGGATGTGGAAAAATTGGAAAGAGTCCAGCGGAGGACAACAAAAATGATTAGGGGACTGGAACACATGACTTATGAGGAGAGGCTGAGGGAACTGGGGATGTTTCGTCTTCAGAAGAGAAGAATGAGGGGGGATTTGATAGCTGCTTTCAACTATCTGAAAGGGGGTTCCAAAGAGGATGGCTCTAGACTGTTCTTAGTGGTAGCAGATGACAGAACAAGGAGTAATGGTCTCAAGTTGCAGTGGGGGAGATTTAGGTTGGATATTAGGAAAAACTTTTTCACTATGAGGGTGGTGAAACACTGGAATGTGTTACCTATGGAGGTGGTGGAATCTCCTTCCCTAGAAGTTTTTAAGGTCAGGCTTGACAAAGCCCTGACTGGGATGATTTAGTCGGGGATTGGTCCTGCTTTGAGCAGGGGATTGGACTAGATGACCTCCTGAGGTCCCTTCCAACCCTGATATTCTATGATTCTATGGAATGCTGTCAAAATTTAAGAATATCCCTGAATTTCTGAGGCAAAATTACAGTTGAATAAAAAGTAAAAAGCTGTTTCATAACTAACAAAGACCTCAATCCTGCAAATACTTAATGCACATGAATAGACCCATTGAGTTTGGTAGGTCTACTCATATACATTAAGTTATAGGAAACCAAAAGGCTCTCAGATACTATAAATGGGAGCATTGGTGGTTATTCGGCTATGTTTACGTTGCCAAGTAAAGGTATGATTGTAGCATGGATAGGCATACCTGTGTTAGCTTTAATGGGTAACAATAATAGGACAGATGTGGAGGCATGGACTTCAACACAGACTAGCAATCAGAGTATCAGCCCTCAAAGGTATGTCTACGCTGCATTCCGGACCATGCCTCTCAGCCCAGGTAGACAGACTTGCTAGCACTTTAAAAACTGTAGTATAGATGCTGCAGCAATTGCAGCAGTTTGGGCTAGCCATCCAAGCTTGGTCCCAGGAGTGAGCTGGGCTAGTCTGAGTTGCTGCGAGTTCCACCACATCCACAGTTATTTTTAGCTAAGCTAGCACAAACAAGTCTATCTGGGCTGGCAGGTAAGCTCCGAGCTGCAGTGTAAACATGCCCTCGAGGGCTGGTATTCTGATTGCTAGCCTGTGCTGAAGTCCGTGCCACCATCCGGCTATTGTTACCTGTGCTAGCTACATTAAAGCTAACACGGGGTATGCCAAACCATGCTATAATCACATCTTCACCTGGCAATGCAGATATACCTTTACAAGTCAACCTGCTACTGGAAGGAGAAGACATACAAGGGTCGCTGAAGATGGTCACTACAGAAGTACTCCCTCATTCCCTCAAGGGAGAGAGGGGTACAACAGGAGTTCCTGTCCAAAGCAGTAGGATCTTACCATGCCAGAATGAAAAAAACAAGCAGGACAGCTGAAAACCAGGGAAAGATAACCAGGAAAGAAAGAAGGTTCATAGCATAACCAGAGGGAGACTGCAACACTGTCAGTTCTGCTGTTGAGGCAGAAGAATGGAGTTTGGCTGCCAAACTGGCTCTCTGAGGCCAAGTGCTAGTGGTTGGAGAGAGACTTTTTTTTATTTCTGCTTCCAGAAGCTAGTGTGAAGCACTATCCAGCATTTTCCTCGAGAATGGCACTCCATGAAATTAAGTAATTTCCCCCCTTCCCACTGAAACGTTTTAAATAAATTGCTCAGTATAAAAGAAAAACTATTATAGGACTAAGAGCGTAATATACTTCTTGTGCTGTCACTCACAAATTCCTTTTCTACATTTCAAGAAGACCTCAATATGTTTAGCTTATCAAAAAGAAGTCTGAGAGGTGAATTGATTAGAGTGCATATGTAATCTTCATGAGGGGAAAATACCAGGTACAAAAGCGCTCTTATCTAGTGGAGAAAGGCGTAATAAGAACTAACAGCTAGAAACTGAAACCAGACAAATTCAAATTGGAAATAAAGCACAAATTCTGAATAATGAGTATAACAGACCATTGGAACAAACTACCAAGGCAAGTGGTGGATTCTTGATGTCTTCAAATCAAGAATGGATGCTTTACTAGACAACCTGCTTTAGTCAAAGCAACTTATTGGGCTCAATACACAGATAACAGTGATATCTGATGGCCTCTGATATACAGGAAGTCAGATTAGATAGTCTCATGGTCCCTTTTAGCTTTAAAATCTATGAATCTATGGAAAAAAACAAGGAATTCCATTAAAAAATATTTAATTAAAATGACTGAAATGTTACCCTCAAATAAAAATGCATTTTTCATTGTGATTAAAACACTTACAACAATTTCAGCAGATCCTCTGTTAAATGGAAACTCAATTGTTTTAACTTTCCCCTGAAAGACTGGGATCTCTGTATCTTCTTCACTGGAACTCTTAATTACAGCTATTATCTTGCCAACCAAATTATTTCCTGTACTGTTGTTGTATTCATCCTTAATAAAAAAGAAAAAACAAAAATGAATTTGTGTAGGTCATGAATAAGACTTGCACTGAATATTTAGGACAGCAAACTTCCCCCCGCAAACTCTTTGCCAGTATGACCGCATTTTAATGAATTATTTCCTCCTAAGACCCCAGACATCATCTGAAGATGCCATTTTATAGAGCAAAATTACATCCTCCGTACAGCTTGATCTCATGAGCACAGCATGAGTGAGGTCACACTGCACGGAACAAAGTGCTGTCCTCCACGCACCAGGGACTGCCACGACTCCATCCGCTGAAGGCGCAATCCAGTTTTGGAACCCTTGATTTAGGGTGAATGTTGTTATAGAAGGAATCACCAGGTGGTGCTGTTACACAACCTTTCAAACTCTTCTAGTTTGAAACTCTGCTAGTTTTTGTTATGTAAAGTTCTAGGTAAAAGCAGTGATCCTTGGAGAGTAGAACTGCAGCTCACAGGAGCACTAGCCAAAAGTTTCTATTCAGGCTTGACAGGATTTTTCACTCCTGGATCTGAAGATGCCTTCATTGAACATTCCAGTAGAGAGAGCTTTCTGGGTTCATTTGGAGAAAGATAAACAGAGCATTTATCAGGGATAACCCTCACCAAGGAAAAACAGGCACCTAGAATGGACATCGAGTGGAACAGCAGCATCACAAAAGGGGCAAGTTTTAAATCCCAGGGAATTGTTTCAGCCATATTGGTGAGAGTTCCGGAATTGGGAGTATTCCCTAACACATTATAAAGGTTTTTAATTTTTTTGGCCAAGGCATGTAAGCAAACTAGTAAATACACTATCTACACTTACTAGCTAACAAGAGATTGCATGGTGTGCAAAGTAAACAGATGCTGCGGGGGTTCTGTCTTGTTGCAATGGGCAGTAAGAAGGAACTGAGGGATGATTGTTCGACTCAGCCTTTTATGTCCTTGGGTTGGAACCATGAGCACATCAAGGATGGAGAGGCAGCACCAACAGACGCTACTAGCTTAAAAGAATCTGATCTCACATTTATGGTATACATGTGCACCAGAAGTGAAATATGTGGATAATCACTTGAAATAGTAGTAATGGTACTCAAATTTGTTTTGTAGAAGTTATCTACTGACCGAGTGTAAAGCTAAAGTTGGCATCTGACCACTGAACTGGTTGACATTGGTCTCACAGCAAGGATCATGGAATCCCTGGAACACTTCATCACTAATGTTATAGTTAGGAATATCGTCTTTAGTATGGACAGAATTTGCCATGGTTGTGGGCATTGAATATTTTTAGGACATTACATCACTTACTGACACTCTAGCAAAGCATTTGGTTGCCACTAGGGCTCTGAAAAGGCTCTGAAGTTCTTTCTCAGGGTGGCTTCTATCTTCCTGTCTACAGGATCTCTGGAAAAAACATCCCTCTTAACAGGAATTATCCATTATCCTCTGGTAAGGATGTCACCACTGTATCAACAGTGGAGATCACAAAGACACATTTCTTCCATTCTGGGGCCTGCACAATCTCAAGACTCGCTAATTAACTATTTTCAGGAGTTCCCCACTCCTCCCTCATGACCTCTGAAGGTTTTCGTTTTGGATGGGAGATATTTATTATTGGCTTTAGTCTGTGCATATGCTTTCTCTGGCAGGATCTATAAGGTGGGTGCACAACTTGTTGAAAGGTTTCAGAGGAACAGCCGTGTTAGTCTGTATTCGCAAAAAGAAAAGGAGTACTTGTGGCACCTTAGAGACTAACCAATTTATTTGAGCATGAGCTTTCGTGAGCTACAGCTCATACAGTTAGGGTGTTGTGTAAAAAACCAAGAGGAATCTCATTCTTTCATGTTTCAGAGTAGCAGCCGTGTTAGTCTGTATTCGCAAAAAGAAAAGGGGGACTTGTGGCACCTTAGAGACTAACCCATTTATTTGAGCATGAGCTTTGAGCTGGCGTCCGGTGAAGTGAGCTGTAGCTCACGAAAGCTCATGCTCAGATAAATGGGTTAGCCTCTAAAGTGCCACAAGTCCTCCTTTTCTTCATTCTTTCATGAGATTATAAGTTTGGTTGATAAAGGTAAATGCATAGACGTAAACTATTTAAACTTCTGTAAGGCATTTGACCGAGTACGGCATGGCATTCTCATTAAAATTAGAACTGTACAGCAACAAGAAAGCACATGTGACATGGGTTAGGAACTAACTGACCGATTTCAAAAAGTAGTCGGTGGAGAGGTATTGTTTCATATTCTCTGTGTGTATATAAAGTCTGCTGCAGTTTCCACGGTATGCATCCGATGAAGTGAGCTGTAGCTCACGAAAGCTCATGCTCAAATAAATTGGTTAGTCTCTAAGGTGCCACAAGTACTCCTTTTCTTCTTTCAACTTGTTGAAAGACCATACTCAGAGTAGTGGGAGGACATATCTAGTGGGATGCCACAGGGGTCTGTCCTGCATATGATACTATTCATTAATTACTTGGATAATGGAGTGGAGAGCACAGTTACAAAATTTGCAGATGACACCGCGGTGGAAGGGATTGCAAGCACTTTGGATGATAGCATTAGAATTTGAAATGACCTGAACATATTGGAAAATTGGTCTGAAATCAACAAGATGAAACTCAATAAAGACAAGTGCAAGCACCACAGTTAGGCCTAGAAAAATCAAATGCACAAATACAAAATGGAGAATAACTGGCTAGCTGGTAGTACTCCAGAAGAGGATATGGGGGTTACAATGGACCACAAATTAAATACAAGTCAACAATGCTAATATCATTTTGGGGTGTATTTACAGGAATGTCATATGTAAGATATGGGAGGTAATCATCTTGCTCTGCTCAGCACTGGTGATGCCTCAGTAGAAGTACCAGGGCCAGTTCTGGGCCCCACATTTTGGACAATTTGGAGAGAACTCAGAAGAGAGCAACAAAATGATAAAGTTTAGTGTGAAGGGTGTTGGGCAGGAGCTCCTGAGCCAGCCCTCTGGCATGCCAGTTCCAACTGAGGGACGTAAACTGGAGCTGGCTAGAGAAACCTGCACCTGATTGGCAAATGGGAAACAGCTGACAACCTCATTGGCCCGGGGCTACAAACAGGCTCAGAGGAAGGAAGCCAGAGGAAAGCCAGAGACTGGAAGGAGAGCAGTAGCTTTTCCCTCCTGGATGCAGAGGCTGAGAAGTCCTTAAGGCTGAAATCCCCAAGCTGTATATGGTGCGGTGGTGGTACTGTAAATAAACTGGACCGGTGACTGCTGAGCCCCAGAGTCTCTGAGTGGCTTTTGGAACAGAGCAGAGACAGGAGCAAAGCGGGCCCTGCTACACTTAGAAAACATGACTTATGAGGAAAGGTTAAAAAAAACAACTTGGCATTTTTAGTCTTGAGAAAAGAATACTGAGAGGAAACCTGAAAAGGATCTTCTAATTTATGAAAGGCCCGTTATAAAGAGGACAGTGATCAATTGTTTTTCATATCCACTGAAGGTAGGACAAAAAGTAATGGGCTTAATCTGCAGCACAGAAAATGTAGGTTAGATATTAGGAAAAACGTTAAGGATAGTTAAGCACTGGAATAGGCTTCCAAGGGAGGTTATGGATTGCCTGATATTGAAGGTTTTTAAGAACTGGTTAGGCAAAACACTTGTCAGCGATGGCCTGGGTTACTTGGTCCTGCCTCAGTGCGGGGGCTGGAATAGATGGCCTACTGAGGTCCCTTCTAGTCCTACTTTCTAATATTCTATCTTAACACAGTAGCCACCACTCTCAGATCTCCTGGATCGGGACCTGTGCCAGGAAAGCAGTGGAAGTCGCTTGCGCCCTGGTCGAGTGGGCTGTGACTGCTGGGGCCGGAACACCTACAAGCTCATAGCACCCCCCGATGCAGCTTGTTATCCAAGATACGAGATCCCCTGTGCTGACACCGGGAGGCCTTTCATCTTCTCAGCTATGGCCACGATCAGCTGCACAGATTTAAGAAAGGGTTTGGTGTGCTCCAAATAGAACGCCAGTGCTCGACGGACATCCAGGGTGTGTAGGCTGCGGTGACTCGGGTCCGTATGGGGTTTTGGAAAAAAAACACTGGCAGACAAATGTCCTGGCCCAAATGGAATTGCGAGACCACCTTAGGGAGGAACTTGGGGTGCGATCAGAGCTGCACCTTATCCTTATGAAACACTATATACGGTCGGAGCTGAACCTTATCCTTGTAAAACACTATATATGGTGGCTCAGAGGTGAGAGCCCTCAGCTGGTGGCAAACAGGTATACCCAGGTAAACTCCCACCTGCGGAAGAGCGAAAGCAAGACGTCTGCTCTGAGCGTCCACTCATGCATGCGATACGATCTGCTGAGGCAGTCTGCCAGCTCGTTTTGAACCCCCAGGAGATAGGATGCCTCAAGGAGAATGGCATGGGCTATACAAAAGTCCAAGAGTAGGAGAGCCTTGCGACAGAGCGGCAAGGAACGGGCCCTGCCCCGCTTGTTTTTATAAAACATGGTGGTAGTGTTGTCTGTTAGAATTGTCACGTTGTGACCACTCAGAGTGACGTGAAAGGTCTGGCAGGCTAGACGAACCACCCTGAGCTCCTTCACACTGATATGGAGTGATCACTCTGCTCTGGACCACAAGCCCTGAGTCCTGAGGTCCCCCAGGTGAGCCCCCAATCCGTGGTCTGAGGCGTCTGTCACCAGCATCAGGTCCAGCTGTGGGGTAGCAAAGGGGATGCCTTCGCAAACCACAGGCTGGGACTGCCACCACTGCAGGGAGTCCAGCATGTCCGTTGGGGCTGTCACTTCCAAGTCCAGGGAGTCCCTGCCTGGGTGGGGACATTGACCAGGAGCCCCAGCTCACAAAACAATCTCAGGGCCACCTCCATGTGGCCCTGCCCTTCTGCTCCAGATAGATCAACCAAAAGCCAATTGTCGAGGTACGGGTAAACCCAGACCCTCTGCCTCCGTAAGAAGGCTGCCACCACCGCCCTACATTTCATGAACACCCGTGGGGCTGCGCCGCAGCTAGACCAAACGGGAGAACCGCAAACTGGTAATGCTCTTGGCCCACGGTGAAGTGTCAGAACCACCAATGAGCTGGGTGGATGGCGATATGAAAGTATGCGTCCTTCATGTCGATGGCAGCGTACCAGCCTCCTGGATCCAGGGAAGGGATGATGGTGCTCAGAGAGACCATGAAGAACCGCGCCTTGACCAGGAACTTGTTGAGCTTTCGCAGGTCTAAAACAGGACGAAGGCCCCCTTTGGCCTTGGGGATGAGGAAGTACTGGGAGTAGAAACCTTTCCACCTTAGGCCGTGTGGCACAGCCTCCACCGCCCCCGCTTGTAGCAGTGAGTGAACCTCCTCCTCTAGGAGACGCTCATGAGAGGGGTCCCTGAAGAGGGACAGGGAAGGGGGGTGGGAGGGAGGGAGGGAAGAGAATTGCAGCGAGTACCCATTCCGTACCGTGCGTAAGACCCAATGGTCCAAAGTAATGCTGGACCATGTCTGGGAGAAACGGGCCAGGCGGTTCAGGAAACAAGGGGACAGATCCGGTGACTGGTCTGGTTCGCTGTCCTCGAGTGCACCTTCAAAAGCCTGGCTTAGTGTCCGGCTGGGATTTGTGCTGACCTTGGTTCTGGCCCGGCGCACTATTATTGTTATTATTGCGCCGTCACCTATTATCCCTGCCTCGCCTATGGTAAGGCTCGTGCCTGTGATGAGGCTGGTGCTGATGCTGAGGGAGAGGCTGCGGCTTAAAGGGCTTCCTCTGCATCACCGGGGTGTGCATACCCAGCGACTTAAGTGTAGCCCTCGAGTCCTTGAGGCTATGCAGCCTTGCATCTGTCTGGTGCGAAAAGAGCCCAGACCCTTCAAAGGGGAGGTCCTGGAGTGTACTCTGGACCTCAGGCGGCAGGCCTGATTCCTGCAGTCATGCCGAGCATCTCATGACCACCCCCGATGCGACTGTTCTGGCCGCCACGTCTGCTGAAACCAGGGAGGCCTGGAGAGAGGTATTAGCCACTGCCTTACCCTCATCCACCAGGGCCGTAAACTCGTTGGGAACCTTGCAGGAGGTTGTCCTTAAACTTCCCCACCGTTGCCCAGGAATTAAAATTATGCCTGTTGAGGATGGCCTGCTGGTTAGCAATCCTCAGCTGAAGGCCCCCCGATGAGTACACCTTTCTGTCAAAAAGGTCCAGGTGTTTTGCCTCCTTGTCCTTAGGTGCCGGTGCCTGTTGACCATGGCGCTCCTTTTTGTTCACCGCCGAGACCACCAGGGAGCACGGACTTGGGTGGCAAAATAGGAATTCGCAGCCCTTTGATGGGGCAAAGTACTTGCGTTCCACACTCTTGGCCGTTGGAGCGCTGGAGGCCAGGGTCTGCCATATAGTCTTATAATTTGATTGGATGGTCTTAATGAGTGGAAGCGCTATTCTAGATGGACCTTCGGGGCTCAAAATGTCCACCATGGGGTTCTCCTGCTCAACCGTCTCCTCGACCTGCAGCCCCAAGTTCTGGGCAACCCTACGCAGTAGCTCCTGGTGGGCTCTGTGGTCTATGGGTGGAGGTTGGACACCACTGTTCCCGCCACCACCTCATCCAGGGATGACGAAGAGGTTAGCAGCTGCTCAGCCCCCTCTGGCTGGTCTTCCTGCTCCCCTTCACCCGCGGGAGGGGCCTCCGACTCGTGCTGGGGCGGGAGACTTCAGGACGCACCGCACTCGGTGCTGTTCTCTCTGGTTTCCCCTGGGGGACGCTGGAGGCCCAGATAATGTGGCTTCCGGCGCTGTCAGGCGTCGGTGTGGGGACCAGGATCGCTGCACCGAGTAGCTCGCCCTGGATGGGGCCCCTTGGTGCTGTTGATAGGCCCAAGGAGTACAGAAGGGCCAATGACCTGGCAGCCCCCATTGGGGGTGCCATCCCATCTGAGGGTCCTTGCTGTCCAGAGAATGGTGCAAGTGACTGTAACAGCCGGAGTTGGCGCCGGACTGCGGTGACACCAACCACGAAGGCCACAGCGGTGCCGACGATCTGTGCCGGCGGGAGGTTGATGAGTGGCTCCTAACGGAATGGGAGCGAGACTGGTACCGATATCCCTGGGAACGGGATCTGGACTGGGACCGGCGTTCTCGGGACTGGGATCGGCACCTGCGGGAGTCCTCCAGCGAGGGCCGTCTCGACTCCTCCCGGTGCCGGTCTCTAATCGGTGCTGGGGATCGTACCTCGTCCGTTAATTCCTCGTGCCGATCCACTCCCAGTACCGCGACTTCCTTCTGAGCCGCAGGTAACTGGGAGTCCACAGACGTGGAGCTTGACCGGGACCAACTCCAGGAGCGGTGCTGGGACGGTGTCCTCGAACGGCACACCACTGCCAGCTTACCCCTCGACGGCACCCGTGGCATGGGTGCCGGAGGATTCTCCCTGTATGGGAGGGGGCTCGTCGCCGACAGCTCAATGTGGTCCTTTGCCGCCTCAAAGGTGCCAGGCGTGGAAGGCTGATCCATTAAGTTCTCGAGCCCATCGTCCGCACTGAGCTCACTTAGGCCTGGGCTCGGTGGGACTTGTGGCGCTGGAGCTGCCAGTGCCGGCGCCGGTACAGTGGCCTTTCCACTCTTATCAGCGCTCGGGGCCTTGGAAGGCGCCGGTCTCCTCTGCGGGGAACGTCCGTGCCTTCCTTTTGGCTGCACCATGGGCCGCACTGGGAAGGATGAGCGGTGCCGGGACCTAGTCTGGTGCTGTGGGGCCGACAGCTTTCGGTGTTTAGCCGGTGCCGGGTCTCCTGATGGCTCTGGGGGCACTATATACTGAGGAAGCTGGAGCCGGTGTTGGGCACTCCGGGCCTGGTGGCTGTAATGTGGCTTCCATCAACAACTGCTTTAAACGGAAGTCTTTTTCTTTTTTTGTTCTTGACTTGAACGCCTTGCAAATCTTACACCGCTCAGTCTGATGTTCTTCCCCTAGACACGAGCCGATGGGGGTCACTAACTAGCATAGGCTTGCGGCATGTGGCACAAGCCTTAAACCCGTGGGCCCGCGGCGGGTGTTGGAAGCCTCCAAGCACCTAATCACTTAAGTGTCCACAACAAAGTGTATGGTAACTAACTGACAACAGATTTCAGAGTAGCAGCCGTGTTAGTCTGTATCCGCAAAAAGAACAGGAGTACTTGTGGAACCTTAGAGGCTAACAAATTTATTTGAGCATAAGCTTTCGTGAGCTACAACTCACTTCATCGGATGCATGCAGTGGAAAATATGGTGGGGAGATTTTATATACACAGAGAACATGAAACAATGAGTGTTACCATACACACTGTAACGAGAGCTATAAGGTAAGGTGAGCTATTACCAGCAGGAGAGAGAGAAAAAAACCCTTTTTATCTACAAGAGAAAGGCTAAGGGACTGCTCTCATACAAGAGAGAGAGGTTGTTCCAGCGCCATCACAGACAGTAAGAAGGAACTGGAGGGGGTTGGGCAGCAGGGGTATATATGCACGGTACAGTGGCGCCAGTCGGGGGGGCCTCACTAGCCTGATAAGAGCCGCTAAGGGGAAAAGTTTCCGACGCTCGTGCACGCAACACGTGCACACCTAATGTGGAATGGATGTGAACAAGCACTCGAAGAAGAACTAGAACTTATTGAAGGAGATGAAAATCTGTGGTGATTTCTGGCTTTTTTTCCTGATTTTATTTTTCAGTCTTCTTGGTTCTCTTGTCCTTGTGGGGGGGTTGGAAGATTTGGGCGGGGTGGGGGGGACAGGGAAGAGGACAAGAGGGTGGTGACTTGTGATTCCCAGAGGATTGACTTTTCTAGTTATTCCATTTTGGATTTTTCCTGCAAGGGAGGAGGGAAGGAGGAAGGCGATGGTACACTCTTCACAACTTGACTTAATTGGAGAGGAAATGAAAGGGAACATCTCTAAAAGAGCTCTTTAGATTTTTCTTCAGAAGGAGTCAAAGTTGCCAAGTAACACGATTAACCCTCTTAAGAAGCTGGGATGGGACTCATGTTTTTTTTCCTTTAGAATTGGACTTCATCTGTAGGTTCAGGAAGATTTCTAGACTTCCATCCTGTGAGTCCTTGATCGGCAAGGACAATCTGTTTTTTTCAGAATTCCAAGGACTGATCCATCCTTGTTAAGATCTCTCCAAGTGTGTCTTGGCTGATGCGAGGGAATGATAAGATGTTCAAATCTTTCCCCCAGCAGAACAAAGAGCAATCATGGAAGAGCTCACCTTCTGTGGCTCTTGTAATAATCTGGTTCTCTTTTCTTTTTTGGGGGGGTAGCGGGAGAAGAGGGGTGTGAGTGCACCATCTAGAGCATGTGGCTTACTTTCAGAGTTACACTCTACACCAGAGTAACTTGTAGGATTAACAGTTTAAGGTGCGAGTTTCTCACCATCTTGAATATAAAGGAATAAAAGTAGAAGACCTATGTTGGGATGGTGCCAAATTAGTGTGGACATACTGAATGAATGGTGTGAACATAACTTGACATGGCTGAAGGGCTGCAGAGGATCCTGGGAGGAGGGTCCCCTTTAAACAGAAGCAGATTTGATAAAGGACTAGCAAAGTCTGCGTGTGAAATCGATATTGAACCTATTTGTTTGCAAATATGGGCCCATGCAAAAGTAATTATCACATGTATAAAGTTCCAGCATGGAGCACAGGTTGACCTGGTTATAGTGACCTTACAGCAAGGACACCATGCAGAGAGCCAGAGTGAATGATTGAGGAGTTTCGTTCGGTACCATCCCCCTAGCTCCTTCTAAAATACTAAATTAATAACCACACGCCCACTGGGAATGCTTTTAAGACATGTGACTCCTTTGAGGAAAAAGTGTATAAGAATCAAGCAAAGTAAATTACTGTGACTGGGATTCCTTAACTGACACTTGAAGAAGCAAAGCTGTTAGGCTCGAGTACGACTGTGAACTAGAGGGGTCTCAAGGCAGCCAAGGCCTTGTCTTGAGGGAATCTCAGACAGATCGGAGGGCTGAGAAGAACAGACCTGGAAGGAAGAAGCCATCTATAAAATTGGTAACCGCCTTCTCCGTTTGCCAAGCAGGAACTGCATGAGACTAGCACGAGGCATGTTTGTAAAAGAGACACTCATTAAGAGGAATGTACAGGTCTTAATGTATAGCTCTTAATGTCTAACATAGAAATTATGTGCTTGATGTAACCCTTTACCGCTTGTGTAATTCTTTCTCAATAAACTACTGTGTATTGAAGATAATTGCTGTGGACCTTGTTCACTGGTATGACAGTAATCTGCTCCACTGGGAGCCAGTAAAGATCCGTTTCAGGGGTAGTAGCACCACCTGTTGTCAACAACTTACAAATTCAAGTCTACAGAAATAGTAAAGGAAATAACAGCATGTAATGTAATTTCTATGTTCATACTTTTTGGAAAAAAAAGCAACCCAATTTTTTATTTTGTAATGTAGACAGCAAGTTTTTTTTAAAAATGTTTTTTAAACAGTTCTGAGTTTTGAACAGCTGCATCCAATGATATTGATCTACTTATCCAACATTTTACAGTTAAAGGTAATGATAATTTTTATGAGCAAAATACATCACATTTTTAACTATCCTTTATTTATTGCTCCAACTACTGCTTTGCAGCAAAACAACATTACCTTTATATGGAGCCATAAATCCTTGATCAGAGTCCGGCTGGCAACAGTTCGAACATTTGAAACTACAGGAGTAGCTGGTGGAGATTCTGGTAGCAACTGCACTGGATCATTAGGTACCACTTCAATTATAATCTTAAGAAAGTAAGAGGAACAACACAGTTAACTGAAATTTCATCTATAATATGTAGGCTGCCCAACAATACTGAAACAAATACAATGTACAGGCTAAAATATGTTCTTAAAACTTAATCATCAACTCAAAGGGCCATAACAAGTATTACTAGTTTACAAATTACACAGTTTAAAAAAATGTTATATTTTATATTTTAACAAAAATAGTCAGGAGGTATTTATGAAGACACAACAGATCAAAATGAAAAAAGTCTATCAGCAGATGTCTGTCTACTTAAAAGGCCAATAAAAACATGATTTGAAAATAACTGTTCAAGGTCTGTTCTTACCAAAAATAAAGTTATGGATTTTGAAATCAGCCAATTGTAATAGTAATTCAAATGTTATTAAAATCAGTCATCTTTCATTTACTGTAAAGAATACACATACTTTATTTCCTACTATATATATACCTAACTATATATAATTCATCACAGAAGCAAACCTGTTCACTGCTGAGTATATTTGTCTTATCAATCGCAAAAGCAAACTGGATGCTGTAAGTTCCCACTCTCTCTGGAACCATTTTATCCCTAAGTTAATTAAAAAAAATAGTGATCTTAATGTTGACATTACAAATAAGGTCAGCAAATCAAATCTTTATCTATTCCTGTTAACCACTTACTGTAAACTGATGGGGTACTTTACTTTCCATAAGGATCCTTCCATTCTTTACCCAACTTTATGAACAAAACCTGTGATAACCTGTCTGAGGAAGTACCCCCCTCACTGCATAATGGCACTGAATTTCCTGGGTTCTGTTAGCTTGTGTCACAACCATAATTTTATTCACATCATTTTAAACTACTTCCTAGAAAGTTATCAGTTATATTTAATAATGGAATGGATGAACATTTTTTAAATTGGTTTGGACTACTTTATTTACTTTCACTTGGATTAATTTCCTCTTTTTCTGCTGCCATTTCATAAGCAAAAAGCCCTGCTTTCTTGCACAGGTTGCTTCATATATCAGCTGGGGGTGGGGCTAGTAGCAATACCAACTCAGAAGACTGTACACACTTGAGCCAGAAATATATGTCTTGTGTGTCTTGAAATGCTTAGCATATTTCAGGAGCTATCACACTGTAAACAAACAACAATAGGCTGCTGCTACTTAAAATGGCAACAGCAGTAGCATGAAGATCAAGGAAGAAGGAATGGCAGTACCGAATCACAAGTGTCTATCTGGAGTGGCACAGGAATGTGCCACTCTTTACTCACTGCCAAGCCTTGCAGCTCAATCTAGCCCACAGAGATCATTAACAAGTGACAAAGACAGAGGATAAATCTTACTCCTGCACACCAGTGTCACAATATGGCTCTCTGGGATTAGCCTCTCCACGAGTTTACAGAATTGGTCTTTCTCCTCTCTGCAATGAATCTGTGGGTAATCCACGCTATTTAGAAATTTGTCAGCCTGATCACAACTCCTTCCTGTACTATTTAGATGAATTCTCCCAAAGGCATTGGAATAATATATAAGAAAACGTATGTGTACAAAAAACCCTAACTTTCATTGAACACTTAATACGATTCTTTCAACTTCAATAGAAATCCAGATTCAATTATTAAATTTACAATTTATAAAGGTGGATGGTTTGGACTTGTGTAGAACTTAATCACAGAAAGACGATAAACAGGAAATAAAAATTTACGTTCTGCCTCATATCATCATCACTAGTTTGCAGTATGCAAAAATGAGTAATATCAGAATCAAAACTGAGGGAAAGTTAGAACAGGAATTTGGCCTAACACGGGGTACCACTTACAGCACATGGAAGAGTGTCTAGTTTGTTGCACTTAAAGAACATGGTCTATAATGACACATTGTTACTAACAAATCTGATCCGGAGATGCAAGCAGTCTCCACTCATGATTTGGACACTGGTACAGTGATCTACGATGCCCTCTTGAATTGATTGATTTGAAGCCTTCTATTTGAAGCTTCCACTATTCAATGTTTTAGCTATCTTGCTAATGATTATTTGGATACGGTCTCCTCTTCATTTCATAGGAAAAGAAATACGATTTCCTGGAATACTTAATTTCAAGTAGATTCTTCGTGATCTGCACATGTCTAGAATGTGCCACAATGTTTTTATTGTACTTTGGGGGTGAACAAAAGGATGGTAGGATTATTTCTTGAGATGTGTAGAAGGTGCCTTGCATGGTGTCAGGTATCAGAGTAGTAGCCATGTTAGTCTGGATCTGTAAAAGCGACAGAGTCCTGGGGCACCTTACAGACTAACAGACGTATTGGAGCATAAGCTTTCGTGGGTGAATACCCACTTTGTCAGAAGGACTTTCCGGATATGTGGACTCTCTACTCAGACCCTACGCCACCAGCACTCCCAGCTATCTCCGCGACACCACTGATTTCCTGAGAAAACAACAATGCATTGTTGATCTTCCAGAAAACACAATCCTCGCCACCATGGATGTAGAGGCTCTATACACAAACATCCCACACACAGATGGAATACAAGCTGTCAGGAACAGTATCCCTGATGATGCCACAGCACAACTGGTTGCTGAGCTCTGTGACTTTATCCTCATGCACAATTATTTCAAATTTAGTGACAATATATACCTCCAGATCAGTGGCACCGCTATGGGCACCCGCATGGCCCCACAATATGCCAACATTTTTATGGCTGACCTGGAACAACACTTCCTCAGCTCTCATCCACTCACACCCCTTCTCTACCTATGCTACATTGATGACATCATCATCTGGACCCCTGGGAAGGAAATCCTGGAAGAATTCCACCTCGATTTCAACAGCTTCCACCCCACCATCAACCTCAGCCTGGACCAATCTAAAGAGGAGGTCCACCTCCTGGACACCACGGTGCAAATAAGTGACGGTCACGTTAACACCACCCTATACTGAAAACCCACCGACCGCTATGCCTGACTTCATGCCTCCAGCTTCCATCCTGGACACACCACAAGATCCATTGTCTACAGCCAAGCGCTGAGGTACAACCGCACTTGCTCCAACCCCTCAGACAGAGACCAACACCTACAAGATCTTCACCAAGCATTCTCAAAACTACGATAGCCGCAAGAGGAAATAAGGAAACAGATCAACAGAGCCAGACATGTACCCAGAAGCCTCCTGCTGCGAGACAAGCCCAAGAAAGAAACCAACAGAACTCCACTGGCCATCACATACAGTCTTCAGCTAAAACCTCTCCAACGCATCATCAGTGATCTACAACCCATCCTGGACAATGATCCCTCACTTTCACAGGCCTTGTGAGGCAGCCCAGCCCTAGCCCACAGACAACCCGCCAACCTGAAGCATATTCTCACCAACGACACACCGCACCATAGTAACTAACTCAGGAACCAATCCATGCAACAAACCTCGATGCCAACTCTGCCCATGTATCTACACCAGCGACACCATCACAGGACCTAACCAGATCAACCACACCATCACCGGTTCATTCACCTGCACGTCCACCAATGTAACCTACACCATCATGTGCCAGCAATGCCCCTCTGCTCTATACATCGGCCAAACTGGACAGTCCCTACATAAAAGGATAAATGGACACAAATCAGATACTAGGAATGGCAATGTACAAAAACCTGTAGGAGAACACTTCAATCTCCCTGGACGCACAGTAGCAGATTTAAAGGTAGCCATCCTGCAGCAAAAAAACTTCAGGACCAGACTTCAAAGAGAAACTGCTGAGCTTCAGTTCATTTGCAAATTTGACACCATCAGCTCAGGATTAAACAAAGACTGTGAATGGCTACCCAACTACAAAAGCAGTTTCTCCTCCCTTGGTGTTCACACCTCAGCTGCTAGAAGAGGGCTTCATCCTCCCTGATTGAGCTAACCTCGTTATCCCTAGCCTGATTCTTGCTTGCATATTTATACCTGCCTCTGGAAATTTCCACTACATGCATCCGACGAAGTGGGTATTCACTCATGAAAGCTTATGCTCCCATACGTCTTTTAGTCTATAAGGTGCCTCAGGACTCTTTGCCACTTTTACAGATCCAGACTAACATGGCTACCCCTCTGATACTTAACATTTATTTTGTTGAGAGAAGTCAGGGGCACTATGAAGAATGGAGAAAGAAAATATCTGAATGCAACATGGATGCACACAAGAGACATCTCCAGAACCTTTGCCCAATACTGACTCTTCTATGAGCAATTAGAATGGGTGAGACACTCTCTTGCCTTCCTCAGATAAACTTGCATGGAAGCACAGTCTGTGTCAATGTGGGGTTTGGTAGGATGGAAATGAATGAGGAAAAAGAGGGCTGCCTAGGTCTCCCTCTGGAGCCTCCGCTCCTGGGGGGAAAATTCTCTTGAGTATATTTGGTTTTGGTAGGAACAAAAGAACTGCTTGGATCTGTAATAGGCCTTATAGTCTAATTCTAATACTTAGTAGTGTTTGGAAGCAAGATTTTAGGGTTTGGATTCTTTTTGTTTTGTTGTCAGCTACTACTTAGTATTCCAAATTTAGATACAGAGCATCAGAATAGTTATTGACACCTTAGTGTCTGCTTTTGCCCTAAACCTCAGTTACCATAAAAGAATCTAAGGCCACAGAGGTACATTTTCTTTATCAAAAGACAAAAAACTTATCCTAGTTAAAAAGATCCGTTTTCTTCAGATCACCACATTTAGCCATTCTGGCTCTTGCAAAGTATATCTGTATGGCTGTTGAAGAAGCTTTGAAATCCTTGTAAAAGATACTCTCCATCATTTTATCTATGGTATCTTTGGGAAAAGAAGTCTCTCTCCACAAAGGAGTAACCATATCTTCTGTTAGTGAGGCTACTGCTTCATCAGCCTTGGGTATCCGAGTTAGGGAGACTTTTGGTTCCTGTTAGTTGTAAAACTTCATCATAAATCCTCTTTGCTTTATCTGCAAGTTCTCATTCAGATCTTACAATAATCTCAAAGGAGAAGGACTTTGCCTTAGTTTTAGGTCCTTTTTCCTCCATGTTACCAGGCTTAATATCAAGAATATCAAAACTGTGGTGTAAAGAACCATTCTTGAGAATCTGATTCTGACTCGTCATAGTCAGACACAGTTTGCTTTCTTCAAGGGCAGAGCTGCTGAGAATGGGAGAGGTTGAACAACAATCTTTGGACTTACCATTTTTAGGCTTCTTAGCCTTTTGTTCTTATCATTTCTTTGTGAACAGTTACCACCCAAGTGATCATGCACACTTCAGATGTGCTCCCGTTAGCTGCATTTAGGTGGAAAGACGCTTGTGTGAAAAGGTCATCCAAGTAGGGGCACTATGAAGAATCCTGTTAGTTGTGGGAAGAGTGCACTACAGGATCCTGGCACTCTGACAGGATTCCTATTTGCTTCCTCAGACTGCTTCGCACTTATTTAAGTTACTTTTCGAGCACTCCTGAGGTACCCGCTTTTTGCATGACACTTGCTCACTTGATAAAATCTGCTCCAGAGAAAGGGAGCACCTTCTGCTGCTGTCTGGTCCTGCCATTACAGGCAGGACATCTGTGACACATAAGGAAAAGATGTGGGCGAGCTGACAGGTTGATAACTGTGGTTCTACTGCAGAGAAAGGAGATAACCCAGTACTGTGAACTAATGGATAACTTACGAGGCAGAAAATAGAGCATCTCCGCCACTGATTGTGGACAGAGGAGAAGGCATGAGTGAAAAGTATCCTTTTCCTTCACCCCAAATAAATGCCAAATTATAGACAGGGAAGGTAGCCTCAAAATGAGGGATGCATTACCCCACAACTATCTCTAAATATGTTGACAAATTATATGTAAAATGTTCACATCCCAAAAGAACAGGGTTTATTTCTTGTGAAGGAATCCATTCCATATGCATATCATGCCAATACATGAGAATATACCAGTTTCTCATCAATGATGTTGAAATTAAAGCATTTCTCCAACAGCTATATTGTTAATGCTTACTCTATTATGAACTCTAATTATAAAATGAGTTTGCTCAAACCTGAAGTAAAAGAAGCCCTCATCTTTGCCATCCTTGACTTTACTACAGCCAAGAGTTGTAACCTGAAAAGAACAGGATTTAAAAAGGTAAATGTAACAGATACAAATTTTTAAAGCACTTCATATGTAACGTACTATCAAGTCTTACTAAACCATAGAATCATAGAATATCAGGGTTGGAAGGGACCTCAGGAGGTCATCTAGTCCAACCCCCTGCTCAAAGCAGGACCAATCCCCAACTAAATCATCCCAGCCAGGGCTTTGTCAAGCCTGACCTTAAAAACTTCTAAGGAAGGAGATTCCACCACCTCCATAGGTAACGCATTCCAGTGCTTCACCACCCTCCTAGTGAAAAGGTTTTTCCTAATATTCAACCTAAACCTCCTCCACAGCAACTTGAGCCCATTACTCCTTGTTCTGTCTTCTGCTACCACTGAGAACAGTCTAGATCCACCCTCTTTGGAACCCCCTTTCAGGAAGTTCAAAGCAGCTACCAAATCCCCCCTCATTCTTCTCTTCCGCAGACTAAACAATCCCAGTTCCCTCAGCCTCTCCTCATAAGTCATGTGTTCCAGTCCTCTAATCATTTTTGTTGCCCTCCACTGGACGCTTTCCAATTTTTTCACATCCTTCTTGTAGAGTGGGGCCCAAAACTGGACACAATACTCCAGATGAGGCCTCACCAATGTCAAATACAGGGGAACGATCACGTCCCTTGATCTCCTGGTAATGCCCCTACTTATACAGCCCAAAATGCCATTGGCCTTCTTGGCAACAACGGCACACTGTTGACTCATATCCAGCTTCTCGTCCACTGTAACTCCTAGGTCCTTTTCTGTAGGACTGCTGCCTAGCCAATCGGTCCCTAGTCTGTAGCGGTGCATGGGATTCTTCCGTCCTAAGTGTAGGACTCTGCACTTGTCCTTGTTCAACCTCATCAGATTTCTTTTGGCCCGATCCTCCAATTTGTCTAGGTCCCTCTGTATCCTATCCCTACCCTCCAGCGTATCTACCTCTCCTCCCAGTTTAGTGTCATCTGCAAACTTGCTGAGGTTGCAAATCCACGCCACCCTCCAGATCATTAATGAAGATATTGAACAAAACCGGCCCCAGGACCGACCTTTGGGGCACTCCGCTTGATACTGGCTGCCAACTAGAGATGGAGTCGTTGATCACTACCCATTGAGCCAGACAATCTAGCCAGCTTATAGTCCATTCATCCAGCCCATACTTCTTTATTTTTTGCGGGCAAGAATACTGTGGGAGACCATGTCAAAAGCTTTGCTAAAGTCAAGGAATAACACGTCTACCGCCTTCCCCTCATCCACAGAGCCAGTTATCTCATCATAAACATTAGGGATGTAAAAGTTTAACTGGTTAACTGATAAGCTTGATGCTTATCGGTTACAGTTCTGCTGCCACCCCAAACACCCGAGGTCCCAGCTGCCGTCCCGTGGGGCTGGCACAGGGACGCCGGTGGCAGCAGGGATCCCTGGGCTTGGGGCCAGCAGCTGGGATCCCCCCAGTTCTCCAGTAAAACGTTTAACCGATAGAATTTTAATCAGCTATATGGGTAGGATTTTTACATGCTATTTACATCCCTAGTAAACATCAGTTAAAAATTGTATGTTTGTTATAAAATTTAAAAGCTGTTCCCATTAAATAAGTTTTTTAAATTAAGAAAACTGAGCATAGCAGTTTTCTAAAAGAATTTGTAATTCAGAAGCTATTTTGGTATTCTCAGTCCCTGCATAATAGAGATGACTGAACTAATCCATACGTGAACACAGCACTGTTCCTTAGTATGCCAAGGAAAGTTACCAAAGAATTGTGGAAATACGCTTTAAGAAGAAAAATGTTTTGTACAAAGAGCCACAGCCTGTCTTCACTTCTAAGCACAAGAACAGCTAGTGTTGCAATCAACCAAACAGAAGCTTAAAGCATATGATGGAAAAAAACAGCAATAAAATTTCTCTTACTGCATATTGCTTCGGTCAGAAGTACACCCACCAATCCAGAACCTGGATTGATAGACGAACTCTGCTTATTGGCACATGCACAGAGGCAGCTTTCTGACATTCCCCCCTTCCCCCTTTTCCTTCCCCAGCTGGAAAGATTCCTGCTGAGGGGTGCTAGTCTAGTGGCATGGGCTGGGAAGCACCTTCAAAGTTTTTGTGAATAATACTGGAAAAGCTTAGGGTACAATTCTTGCCCCACTAAAGGCAAGGAAAGCTTTTCAATGACTAAAGTGTGGGCAGGATTTCAGCTTAGTCTTGTTTAAAGGAATGGGGAGAGCAGCTGGCTTGGACATAAATTTCTTGTACATGCAGTAAAATTAACACTTAATAGCTGCAATCCAGAAAAAGACATTTCTCTAAACAAAGCATACAGAATTCCCTTCTGGAAAATGTTGTCTGTGTCATATTCACAGGATCAATGTGTTATAATATTTTCCAGTTACTCACATTTGCTGGTACTCTGTTTTCACTGCTCTGTCCTTCCCACATTTTCATAGAAATCCGTCCTGGATTAATATTTTTAATAATGTTGTTATCTTCAGAAATTACACTAACCATAAAATCTGCATAAATAAATAAATGAAAATGTTATTTTTCAAGACTCAGTTTCACATTCAGAAACTCATGTCTAACTTCTTCAAAAATAATGCGTGCAAAATATTACTGTCCTCCATCTCCCTCCCACAATTTTTCCTAGGCAGACCACAAAATGGTCTGCCTAGGAAATGAAAGAGTGAATGAAAGAGTGCTAGGCCATATTTAAATTGTGGCGGTGCAAACTAATTATCCTTTAAAACAGAACACTGGAGAGAAAAAGTTTTATTTTAGATAAACACAAAATGCTGTATGAGCATAACATATTGGTTAGGAGGCATCCAAGAATATTTCACAATTAATCTAAACACATATTTAAGAGCACTTTACACAAACATTATCTACAAAATAATAAGGGCTAAATATTATCCCATTGACCCAGTAATACCAGGGTACAAAATATATCAGAAGGACAGAACAGGTCATGCTGGTGGGGGAGTGGCATAATATGTGAAAGAAAGCGTAGAATCAAATGAAGTAAAAATTGTAAATGAATCAAACTGTACCATAGAATCTCTATGGATAGAAATTCCATGCTCTAATAATAAGAATATAACAGTAGGGATATATTATCAACCACCTGACCAGGACGATGATAGTGACTGTGAAATGCTCAGTGAGATTAGAGAGGCTATTAAAATAAAAAACTCAATAATAATACAGTAACAGTGAGGAGTTACTTAACTTATGAGGAGTTACTTAGTTATGTTCCTGAAAAATGCAACTTTAAGTGAAAAGATGTTAAGCGAATCCAATTTCCCCATAAGAATGAATGTAAATGGAGGGGAGTTAGATTCCAGGGAAATTTTTTTTTGCCATACATTACAGTAGTATAGTTGGGAGGTGCCTCCGTCTTACTCCACACAGGCACAGCCCACTGGCACTGGAGACAATGAGGCAGGCAAGGAGGCTGAAGGTGCTGTAAGCTAGGAGAAGCACATTGCGCAGCAGCAGCGGCAGCTTCCCCTACGCTGCAAGCACCAGGGGCAGGGGGCTCAACTCTCGGCCCACCCACTCGACCCCTTCCCCCAAGCCTCCATCCTTAACCCGCCTCTTCTCCGACCCCCTTTACTCTGTATGCTGTGTTCTTGCTCCTCCCCACTGCCTCCTGCCCAGGGCAATCAGCTGGCTTGCGGCATTCTGGAGAGAGGGGGAAGGAGCGAGGACACGGCGCGCAGGCTCCCCCTCCCTCCTGAACACCGCAAGCCAGCTGATTGCTGCAGGCAGGAGGCAGGGGAGGGACGGGGGAGGCTGAGCGCCGTGCCCTCGCTCCTCTCCCTCTCTGCGGCAATCAGCTGGCTTGCGATGTTGAGGGGGCAAGAGGAAGGAGCGAGGACGCGGCGGGTAGCCTCCCCCGTCCCTCCCCTGCCTCCTGCCCACGGCAATCAGCTGGTTTGCGGTGTTCAAGAAGCAGGGGAGGGAGGGGGCCACTGCACGCCATGTCCTCACTCCTCCCCCCTCCCTCCTGAATGCCGCAAGCCAGCTGATTGCTGCGGGCAGGAGGAAAGCGGGAGGGTGCTGATCCGTGGGGTCTGCCAGCGGGCGGGAGGTGCTGTGGGGGGAGGGGGCGTAGGGGAGCTGATTGGGGGCTGCCAGCTGTAGACAAAGCAGACTGCCAAACAACGTTATAGCGAAGCATTGCACAACTTTAAATGGAGCATGTTCTGTAATTGAGCAGGGACTAAGATCGAAACAACGTTAAGCAAGAGGACGTTAAGTGGGTAGTTACTGTAATGGGGGATTTCAATTATCCCCATATTGACTGGGTACATGTCACCTCAGGACGGGATGCAGAGATAAAGTTTCTTGACATATTAAATGACTGCTTCTTGGAGCAGCTGGTCTTAGAATCCACCAGAGGAGAGGCAATTCTTGATTTAGTCCTAAGTGGAGCACAGAATCTGGTCCAAGAGGTGAATATAGCTGGACTGCTTGGTAATAGTGACCATAATATAATTAAATTTAATATCCCTGTGGCAGGAAAAACACCACAGCGTCCCAACACTGTAGCATTTAATTTTAGAAAGGGGAACTACATAAAAATGAGGAGGTTAGTTAACAGAAATTAAAGGGTACAGTGCCAAAAGTGAAATCTCTGCAAGCTGATTGGAAACTTTTTAAAGACACCATAATAGAGACTCAACTTAAATGTATACCCCAAATTAAAAAACATAGTAAGAGAACCAAAAAAGAGCCACTGTGGCTAAACAAAGTAAAAGAAGCAGTAAGAGGCAAAAAGGCATCCTTTAAAAAGTGGAAGTTAAATCCTAGTAAGGAAAATAGAAAGGAGCATAAACACTGGCAAATGAGGTGTACAAATATAATTAGGAAGGCCAAAAAAGAATTTGAGGAACTGTTAGCTGCCTCTTCTACTCAAAAAGTAACAGCAAATTTTATTTAAGTATATCAAAAGCAGGAAGCCTGCTAAACAACCAGTGGGGCCACTGGACAATCGAGGAGCTAAAGAAGCACTAAATGACAATAAGGCCATTGCGGAGAAACTAAATGAATTCTTTGCATCGGTCTTCACAGCTGAGGATGTGAGGGAGATTCCCAAACCTGAGCCATTCTTTTCAGGTGACAGATCTGAGGAACTGTCCCAGATTGAGGTGTCATTAGAGGAGGTTTTGGAACAAATTGATAAATTAAACAGCAATAAGTCACCAGGACCAGATGGTATTCACCCAAGAGTTTTGAAGGAACTCAAATGTGAAATCGCTGATCTACTAACTGTTGTCTGTAACCTATCATTTAAATCAGCTTCTGTACCAGAAGACTGGAGGATAGCTAATGTGACACCAATTTTTAAAAAGGGCTCCAGATGTGATCCCGGCAATTACAGGCCTGTAAGCCTGACTTCAGCACCAGGCAAACTGGTTGAAACTATAATAAAGAACAATATTGTCAGACATATAGATGAACATAATTTGTTGAGGAATAGTCAACATGGTTTTAGTAAAGGGAAATCATGCCTCACCAACCTACTAGAATTCTTTGAGGGGGTCAACAAACATGTGGACCAAGGGGATCCAGTGGATATAGTGTACCTAGATTTTCAGAAAGCCTTTGAGAAGGTCCCTCACCAAAAGCTCTTACGCAAAGTAAGATGCCACGGGAGAAAAGGGAAGGTGCTCTCATGGACTGGTAACTGGTTAAAAGATAGGAAACAAAGGGTAGGTATAA
This sequence comes from Caretta caretta, assembly GCF_965140235.1. NCBI lineage: Eukaryota > Metazoa > Chordata > Testudines > Cheloniidae > Caretta > Caretta caretta. Next base: position 85,303,797 of record NC_134207.1, on the reverse strand, counting down.
ATGGTCAGTTTTCAGAATGGAGAGAGGTAAATAGTGGTGTCCCCCAGGGGTCTGTTCGGGGACCGGTCCTATTCAACATATTCATAAATGATCTGAAAAAAGGGATAAACAGTGAGGTGGCAAAATTTGGAGATGATACAGAACTACTCAAGATAGTTAAGTCCCAGGCAGACTACGAAGAGCTACAAAAGGATCTCTCAAAACTGGGTGATTGGGCAACAAAATGACAGATGAAATTTAATGTTGATAAATGCAAAGTAGTGCACATTGGAAAGCATAATCCCAACTATACATATGAAATGATGGGGTCTAAACTAGCTGTTCCCACTCAAGAAAGAGATCTTGGAGTCATCATAGATAGTTCTCTGAAAACATCCACTCAATGTGCAGTGGCAGTCAAAAAAGCGAACAGAATGCTGGGAATAATTAAGAAAGGGATAGATAATAGCACAGAAAATATCATGTTGCCTCTACATAAATCCATGGTACTCCCACATCTTGAATACTGTGTGCAGATTTGGTTGCCCCATCTCAGAAAAGATATACTGGAATTGGAAAAGGTTCAGAAAAGGGCAACAAAAATGATTAGGAGTATGGAATGGCTTCCGTATGAGGAGAGATTAATAAGCCTGGGACTTTTCAGCTTGGAAAAGAAATGGTGTAGAGAAAGTAGATAAGGAAGTGTTGTTTACAACTTCTCATAACACAAGAACAAGGGGTCACCAAATAAAATTAATAGGCAGCAGGTTTAAAACAAATAAAAGGAAGTATTCTTCACACAGCGCACAGTCAACCTGTGGAACTCCTTGCCAGAAGATGTTGTGAAGGCCAAGATCATAATTGGGTTCAAAAAAGAACTACATAAATTCATGGAGGATTGAACATGGTTTAGTCCAATACCTTGTATTGAAAGTGATCTGGTCCGAGATAGAATTGGAGAAACTTCCAATGTGATAGGTGAATCATTATGTAGAAGTATGCATCCTGGAGGTCGAGGACCGAGCCAGTCCCCTATTTCTAACACTGGGATAATGGTTGCCAGAGTCACCATCTTGAAGTGTTGGTTTCTGACAAATCTGTTGAGCCATTGGAGATCGAAAATGGGCCTTCACCCTCCTGTTTTATTTAGTCTGAGGAAGTAGTTTGAGTAGAAACCTGTCCCTCTGTATTTTGTTGGTACCAGTTCTACTGCTCCTAGCTGGATGAGGTGGATTACTTCCTGACGCAGTAGATCTTCGTGAGCGGGGTCCCTGAAGAGGGATGGGGAGGGAGAATGGGTAGGGGGGTTGGAAGTAAAAGGGATGGAGTATCCAACTTTGATTATCTCCAGCACCCATCTGTCTGCAGTGATGGATTGCCAGATTGGGCAGTAGGAACTTAAATGGTCTTTGAATGGCTGTGAGATGGTAGTTTTCAGCTGAAAGTTGTGGGGGTCTCGGGCCCTCGACCAACATCTCAAACTTGCTGCCTGGCAGATGGTTGATGAGATATATTAGATTGAGCTGACAGTTGTCATCTCCTTGGGGGCTGTTCTTTCCGAGCTTGTGGCTCGTATTGCCTGTGTATCTGTGCATACGGTGTGGACTGGAATCTCTGTGGGTTGTAATACTTTCCTTGTCTTCTCTTTGTCCTAGAAGTATAGATACCCAGGGACTTCAGAGTCGCCTCGAGTCCTTGAGGGTGTGCAGAGACTTATCCATTTTGGCTGCAAAGAGTTTGGGCCCTTCGAACGGCAGGTCCTCCACTATTGCTTGAACTTCTTTGGGGAAGCCAGAGAGATGCAGTCAGGATGCGCTTCTCATTACGATTGAGGTGGCTGTAGATCATGCTGCTATACCATCAGAGTATAGGGCAGCTTGCAGTGCTGTCCTGGAAATCAGTTGGCCCTCCGAAATGAGTGCACCAAATTGCTTTTTTTCTCCTCAGGGGAAATTCAGTAAAATCTGATAGTTTGCCATAATATGTGTGGTCGTATTTTGCTAATAACGCCTCATAATTAGCCATTCTAAGGTGAAGCGTCACTAAGAAATACGTTTTTTAGTCAAAAAGGTCAAGTCTCTTCCAGTCTTTGTCATATGGTGTGTTTTGTGGGTATAATTATCTGTCCCTTTCATTAACAGCACCCACTACCAGGGAGTTTGGTGTGGGATGTGAAAAGAGAAACTCTGTTCCCTTTGCAGGGACATAATATTTCCTGTCAGACCTCTTGCAGGTTGGAGCGACTGTTGCAGGGGTCTGCCAGAGGTGTTTGACAGGTTCCATGATTGCATCATTTATGGGTTCAGTGATTTTGAATGATGCTGATATTTGCAGGATGTCAACGAGTTTATGTCATGTCTCCTGCACTTCCTCCAGGGAGATGTCAAGGGAATCTGCAACTCTCCTATAGAGATCCTGGAAATGTCTAAAGTCGTCCTCTGCATTAGGAGGAGGGGGCATGATGGTGTCATCTGGGGCAGAGAAAGACAAATGAGTTGTTAGTTTGACTTCCTGTTCACAGATTTCTTCCTGTTCGCTTGTCATCTCTTCAGGGGGCTCAGATGGCCCTGGTACTGACAGCACAGGTGACTGCCATGTACCCTCCCTATGTGGGCTAGGAGGTTTGAGGTCGTGTGGGGGATATGCCATCCATGGGGCCCAATACTGCCACGATGGAGGGAAGGGCATAGGAGCCATCCAAGGGTGCCTGTAACACTATTGTTCTTTGGTCCCTGTATAGTACCCCTGGTGTGGTGGGGCCAGTATGATCATTTTGTGAGCGGGAGAAGAGCAGTGTGAGGGGTATGTCTCTCCCTCCTCATCATCACTTGAAAATGGGGGAGCAGATGGCAGTGCAGTGGCTCGGTACTGACAGTGCTCTAGTGATCTTGGTGCCAAGAATAGGAGAGTCAGGTGTCGAGGATACTATAAGGTCTCTGGGAAGGAAGAACTGTTGTGGTGCCGACAGCCTCGGTGCCCTTGATGTGGGAACGGTAGATACTGGCTGCTGTGGAGCTGTCGTCTGTAAGGGTACAATTTTGCGCTACACTGACAGGAGGTGACAGGAAAGGCTGCAGTTGTTTTGAGGTGCCGAGTGCTGGGATGGATCTGCCAGTGCAGAGACATGGGGTTTCTGTTTCCCCTTGGTGCCTTCATTGGAGCTAGCTCTCTTGGTGTATTTAGCTCAGAGGTCGGCAACCTTTCAGAAGTGGTGTGCCGAGACTTCATTTATTCACTCTAATTTAAGGTTTCATGTGCCAGTAATACATTTTAATGTTTTTAGAATGTCTCTTTCTATAGGTCTTTAATATATAACTAAACTATTGTTGTATGTAAATTAAGAAAGGTTTTTAAAATGTTTAAGAAGCTTCATTTAAAATTAAATTAAAATGCAGAGTCCCCGGACTGGTGGCCAGGACCCGGACAGCGTGAGTGCCACTGAAAATCAGCTCATGTGCCGCCTTTGGCACACGTGCCATAGGTTGCCTACCCCTGATTAGCTCTTACGGTCCCCACGGTACCGGAAGGTCCCGTTATCTCGGCTGTGGTGCCTGTTGGTACTGACAAGGTTTCTCAGTTTGGGGGATGCTGTTTCTTGAACTGGTGGGGACAACATACGCTTCTTAGCCAACTTTTTAGCAGGGTGGTTGCGTGAGTCACAAAGAAGAGCCCCTTTCAGAGGCTGAAGTTGGTGAACTGTGTCCCAGGGGTGTCCATGCTTCTGGCTCAGACGCCAGGTAGAGAGATTTCTCCATAAGCAGCAGTTTAAGCCACAAGTCTCTGGCTTTCCTGGTCCAGGCTGTCAGTTTGTGACAATGTGGGCACTTTTGAGGCATGTGTGCTTCGCCTAAGCGGTGAACACATAGAGTGTCCATCTGAAATCAGTATTGGAAGCCTGCAGGTGAAGCAGCATTTAAAGCCCAGTGAGCTGGGCATGCCCCTGAGGGGAGTATTTCCCCTCCCCCATAAGGGGAGAACTACACACTACTCAACCAGTTAAATGAAATCCCAACTTCTACTGAGGGAAGAAATAAACTTTTTTTTTTTTTTTTTAATGAGAAAAAGAAATGGGGAGAAAAACAAGGAAGACAAATTATCTATTTGAAGTAGAACTAATGGAAAAGGGGTAAATTACTAAGCTCTGAGGTGCTGCTGAATGCTCTGACTCAAGCCAAAGGTGGTAGAGAAGGAACTGAGGGACCGTTAGTCGCACAGCACTAGTTAACCGCCTGAGGCGGTGCAAGACCGGGACTGCGCATGTGCGACACAACCAGGCACTGCTCCCACAAATCCTCAATTACAAGCAAAGGGGCGCTCAAACACCTAAAGTAGAGCACCCACGGGGACATCACTGAAAGAAGAAGGTCTCCTTCTGTTGCTCTTAAGGACCTCCTGTCAAATGAAAACACTTTTCACTTTTAGCTTGCTCCAATTATCTAGCTCCACCATTCTGGGGGAGGAGAGAGGAAAGAGAGAAAGGAACTTGGTGATCCCATTTCAGGAAAGATCTTCCACCACCATCCCTTTTTAAAGAGTCTCCAAATTTTGTCCCAGAGAAGGAAAAAACTAGAAAAACTGCTCACTGATGGCCCAAAGTTAAATTTTTGAAATCCAGGAAATGAAAATTAAGGGACAACTGGCTAGAGGCCAAGTATCTGAAGAAGGATTATTTAGGATATGGCCTAGTGACGAAGTTTGAGGTGCCTATAGACTGAGGCGCAATCTAAGTAACTGACTGGGAGAAGATTAAGGGTCCAAAAATCTGAACTTAACTCCTGGAATAAATCTGGGAGAAGATGAAAACACGGCTCTGTCTGGACAGATCTGAAGGGAGGAGAATGAATCCAATAATTTTGCTTGCTCACCCTGCAAACTGAAATCAGCAATGAAAAAGGGAAAACATGCCATAAACTCAAAGGCTGTAGCATGTAGGCCTGGCTTGACATGAGTAACTGGACATTGGTGAGGCCTCATTTCTTGGGAGATAGGATTAGGGAGGTAAATGGATCAGCAGGCTAGAAAAAGAATGCCTGTACCCACAGGCTACATTTGAGCCTGATCAACTCAAGGGTAGTTTGACTGTATGCCAACAAAGAAACCGCAACAACAGTTGAGCTGAGTTCTTGGGAACCACGTAAATAAGGTCTCAGAAGCTACCCCATCATACCCGTAACAACATTCAAAACCAATCACAGGTATTGGGAACATAACAGCCATTTTCCACAAGGACGGCATTAAATATCCCTTCCCCCTGGATTAGATTAGAGGTGTATATTTGGGAAAGGTCACTTTAAACACCTGTAGCAGGAACTGAAGGGCATGCTGGAGGGAACAGGTGCTTATACAAAGATATTTCCTTTTGTCATCCCGCCCAAGAGAAGCTATATGCAGGATCCCATAATATTTAAAACAATGAGGAGTCCTTGTGGCACCTTGAAGACTAACAAATTTATTTGGACATAAGCTTTCATGGGCTAAAATAAACCTGTCATAATATTTAACTACAGTGGATGATTGGCTCCTAGACAGGCAGTCAGCAATGGGGGGGTGTCCTCCAACAGATTCTCTTTCAAGTCTATTCAATTTCTCCAGGCTGTTAGTGCCACGTACTTTGGGTCAGAAAACTGGGTGGGGAAACAGGATCAAGAGAAGGCGTAGCTTCAATTGGTGCAAGACACACATGCTCATTACATCAGAAAAATCAAGGCCTGGTGAAGCATTACTGTGACAGTAAAATTATTTCCACCACGCCCAGCCTGATTTTCTGCCATCCTTGGTTAATGAGGAATAAAATGGAAACAGTTTCCTAGTTCTTTCTTTCCAACGATAGAATGAATCTGTCACAAGGATTTTGAGAGTGAAGTTTCTGGAGACCTCCACGGGGAGTTTTGTTGTCTTGTGTGGAGCAAACCAATCAATGGTTAGAGTTCCACACAATGACAAATACTGGACTTCCTCTAAATAGGAGTCAGATCTCCTGCACTGCTGCTATCTGGGTGAACTCTACCAGCTTGTGACATTCATGGTGATGCAAGAAGGGCAGTGTCAGGTCAAAAACTGAATCTCCTCCATCACCCGGGGAAGAAATGGTAGCAGAGGTGGGATTCCCAGCCTACAGAGCAACATCTTCAGAAAAGAGAAAGAGCCAGTGACGGAGAAAAACACCTCAGAGTGGGCACAACTGGAACCAGCCCACAAGACCAATTCTGTATACATTGCAAAGAGGCCCACAAGTTGAAGGACTATTTAATTTAGATTTTTTTTTGGTAGAAGAAAAGAAAGTGGAGTAAGACCGAGAGGGGCATGATGACTAAACCTTTGTCTACTCTTGCACTTCGTTGGCAAAACTTTTGTCATTCAGGGATGTTAAAAAAAACACCCTCCTGAAGGACAAAAGTGTTATAAATGAAAAGCCCCGATGTAAACAGCGCTTTGTCGGTAACAGGGCTTTCTGGCCAACAGAGCCGCTTCCGCTTGTGGGGGTGGAAGCTTTTTGTCGGCAGGAGAGCTCTCTCCTGCTGACAAACAGCAGATACACTGTGCGCCTTTTAGCGGCACAGCTGTAGTGACACAGCTGTGTCGCTAAAAGCTGCATAGTGTAGCCGTAGCCTAAAGACATCTCTTCTCCTCCAGGCTTTTAGCAGGCTTTGGGCAAAAATTGGGCAAAAAGGGCAAAACTGGAACTTCTGTCAATCATTTCACATATTTGCCTCCCGTTTCTCGATAGGTGAAGCCAAAATGCTGATTGTATAGGCTTTTGCCAGTCAGGTATAATGGAATTTCGGGTAAAAGGGATGTATGAAAATACTGATCATCATTGAAATAAATCTCACAAATCACTTTTTACAGACATCAAAAGCCATAATTTATTTGGATGGCTGGTTTCCAAAATTACAAAAAAAAAAAGAAAAAAAAAAGAAAAAGAAAAAAAGGCTAATTTAAGTAGAGCTACTCACCAGGGAAGGTACTTCCTGCTACAAAAGCAGCATTTTTGTCATACTTAACATTCATACACACAGGTTTCTCAGGGTCAGGCAGGACATTGAACTTGATTATAGGGCAATCTAATGTGTTCCTGTTGTATGAGGCTTTAAGCTGTAATGTATGCTCTCCCCTGAAACATACAATAATCATATAACAAATTGTTATAATGCAATAAGCTAATACCAGTTTTTCAAAAAGATGTTTAAATGAATTTTCATAAAGGTACTTGTGACTTATTTGGTTTTCCGAATTTACAAAATTCTCCTCCCCACGCCCACTTTCTATCATTGATATCAAAATTATAGTAAAGGTAAAAACCTAATATTAATGCAAGGTTAGAAATATCACGAGTCAAGAAATGTCTAAAGTTTAAGATGTTCTCACAACTAACTATGCACTAATGAGAGTTATTTGCATTTACTTTTGCTTTAATATTCCACCGTTTTGACCAGTTCTCAATCCCCTTTTCAAGATCTGACTTGTAGCACAGTTTAGATCATTAGGACTGGAAGGAGAGAGAGTGATTTAAAAGGTCACCTGAGAGAAGTGTCTTCTAAACTATTCCCAGTCCTTGCTAGCCAAAGACTGAAGCTGAACACAGGCCTCACACCTAGCAACATACACTGAGACTATTAGACCATGAAGAGGTCATTAACTTCATAATACAGAAATCTGAGGGTTTTTTTTTTTATTTAAAACACTACATTTTTAGCTATGCTGAAAGACTCAAACACTTTTCTTCGAACTTAAAAAGTTATTTTTGTTCAAAATATCTTAAGTTAAAAATGCAAAAGTATTAACTGATATAAAACACTGTAAGCATCAAGACAGAAAAATGTGTGTTTACGTCACCCTCACATATTTTTGCATAATATAGAGCTGCTTTGGCCCTTTGGAAAAATTCTTAAAAAATAACTTAGTTACTGAGTACTACAATTATTGGATCCACACATCTCCTCTGGGCCACCTGGTTGGCTCAGAAGTATTAAAAATTGTTATAGTTTATCTTGGGTTGAATGTCTCAAACCATGCTCCCTGTGTCACCAAGACCGCACCTATAAAAGGAAACAAGTTGGCCTCAGTCCCTTAGTTTCTGTCTGTTTATATGGAATGCAGGAATCTTTACAGACAAGAAAAAAAATAATTACAGCTAATTTGTGGTGGAAATATATTTGGAAAACTCTAGGCTCCTTAACAGGACCTATAACTATTTCTCTTTCATTCCAATGCTCCTTAAATTTTCTACTCCAGGGCCTTCTCTAGACTGGGAAAAATGTATTTGTTTAAAAAACATGTTACCATAACATTTTACCGAATATTTTTAAACACCACTTGGTACACCCCTAAAAATAAGTGTTATTGACTTTAACATGTTAGTTGGGTATGGTTAACCCTAGGCAGTAACACATTTTTAAAGATGTTAAACCCCTATCTACACTAGGTGCTACATAGTGGTTAAAATGTACATTTTAATATATTTTTTTCCATGTCTAAAAAAAATCCCCAAAACAAGAGCAGCAGCTTCTCTTGGCAGACGTATGGAGTAAGCTATTACATTCTGTAAAAAAAATGTTTATAAAATGACTTTCTCAAAGCTGAACAATTAGCCTAGCCTATGAACCCAAACAAAAAGTTACTCCTGAGGGAATTCTGTGCCAGAAAATTAAAAATTCTGGGCACAATATTTTAAAATTCAGCAAAATTCTGCACATTTTATTTGTCAAAATAACAATATAATCACACCAGTTTCAATTATTTTTGGTCATTTATTTCAAAATATGTGTCAGCAAGTATGTCTGTAACAATAAAGACAACAAAGAAAGATTCAGGAAATGTTTTTTGAGAAATAGATTCATTACTAGGCATATTAATACAGAGTTCTGAGTAATAATTCATTTAAACTACAATACAGAACCGTATTTCCCGCACCCCTCAGAAGCAGTGCAAAGGCTTGTGGGAGTCAGGGGTAACGGAGGAGCTGAGGGAGAGGGAAGTAAATGGCTGGGAAGGAGATTGAGTGTGAACTTGGAGGGTTGTTGGGTATGAGAGGGAAAAGTATGGAACAGATTTTCTGGGGGGATGGGGAGGGACTGCTAGGGAGCTTCCCCCATGCAAACCCTGGCTGACCCCTAGCCTCTCCCATTCAGTCAGGCACATCTGCCCCTGTTCCCATGTGTTCCTGAACCTCCATGCGTCCCTCCACCCACACTTAAAAACCCACTCCCCCTGTCCCAATGTGGCTCTGTGTCCCCTCAGACACTCCCCATCTGTGTCCCTGTACCCCCTCCCACATGTCTCTGTGCCCCCACCCAGCCACTCAAATCCATTTGTGTCCCTGTCCCCCCTCTCAGTTCCCATGTGTCTCTCTGTCCCCACTCAGCCACCCTCTGTCCCTATGTAGCTTTGCACCCCCTCCACCTCTGCTCATGTGGCCCTGCGTCTTCACTCCCATTCACCTCCTGCCCCAGTCTGTCCTCCCCCCCAGCACCCCACACTGTCTCCCCATAGCCCTGGTCTCCTGACGTGGCCTGGCAGGTGCTGCGAAGAACGCAGGGTCTTTCTTGTCCCTAGCTGGCTGGGAGCTGCTGCTATGTTCTATCGCCACAGATCAAAGGCAGAACTGCAGAAGTTATTTTTTGCAGGGAGCAGCTGTGTCCTATCGCCACAATGCCATTTGGTGGGCAAAAGGCGGAACTGCAGCAACATTTCATCAGAAGCTTTTTTCTGTGCAAAAAAATTAAAAGTATGTGTGGCTCATTAATTATGCGCACACGCATTAGCGCAGAATTCCCCCAGGAGTAAATAAGTTACGTAAATAAGTTACGTGTTTGCACTTTGCTCCAGATGACCTCCTGGCAACTACCTTAGTAAACATGCAGCTAATTAACTTAAAGGTATCTAATAAGAGTATTTTCAGAAGTTAATTTTTGTCTATACATTTCCATTACTTACCTGGGTGCATGAATACTAATTACTCCCAGATTAGCCCTACCATTTTCATCTGTTTTATGTTGTTGGCTTGAAGAAATGATCTGTCAAGAGAGTTGAAGGTTGTCAAGAAAATTTTATCTTTTAATGACACAGAAATAGACACAAGTCTTAAATTACACCAAAAATATCGTTTTCCCTTTTTCTATCACACTTTATTTCAACTCAATACTTTTCCTTGTATTCTGACAATTCAGCTAATTTTTTTTATACTGTACCTCTCCTGACTCTTAAGATTTTCACAGGTTCTGGAATATCCTTGACCAGTCTTTAAGACACTCAGAGTCATCTTGTCTGACTAAGCAGATTTTGGTTTAATTTACCGGCTTATATATTTTACTATGATTATATATTTTGCTAGATTCTGATGTCAATTTAGTTATTCTGTAATATATTAATTGGGCTATATTTTAAGTCTCTTGCACCCTCTACAAACTGCCTCCCACTTTTCTTCATTTGTATCCATTCTAGATTTGTTTAGAGTTTTTTTGAGGAGGATTACAATACAGAATATTACAGATATAATTGGTATATATGGCTATGAAATATAGATATACTATATACACATACTATTATAAATGTGCATGCCCAGTGGAATACACAAAGGGACCAGTGCTCAAAAAACTGCCAACTGCATACCACACCAATTCACTATTAACCAAGTGTAAGGACTGAGAACTTATTTGAAATTCCTGTTAGCAGCGTCTCCTCTCATTCAAAACAAATGGATAATGCCTCTCACCTGTGGAATTTAGAGGTAGGCCAACGTTATTGCTGAGAAGTAGCAAGCATTGATTCCCAGAAGTAGCATGGGAAAGGATGAAGAATTTTAATCCAGCAGAACAAAAGGCAGAATAGAAGTTATCCCACATAAAGACAAAAGCTTTGTATATCAAGGGAATTTGGAATCCAATCCAGTAGTACCTTTCTTCCAAAGATGACACTTCAAGAGGAACAGAAACCTATTTTGTCAGTTTTTCTCACATGAGGTTCAGACACGTATGTCTCATGCCACAGCGGATCTTATAGAAGGAGCCTTGATTCCCTCTGTGAATGGTTTCCAAATGCCTATCATACCAACTGGTGCAACATTAACATCTAGCAACTTTGAAAATCTGAGGCCTGACGGTTGGGATGGAATCAAAACAGGGTACATTAGCCACATGTACTTTGTAGGTTCAAGGTATATCTTTAGATTTCTAGGGATGCCCATTTATGCTATGACCTCGCAAAGGAGTGCTAAGGATTGGAACAAAATGATGAAAGAACGATTTCCCAAGAATTGTGGAAAGAAGAACATACTTTGGGCAGAAAGCTTTCTGAAGCTACGACGACATATTCCCCAATAGCAGCAGTGTGTATTTTGTATAGATAGAACAAACAACAAAATGTCTTTCAGAGGCAATGACAACTAAAAAGGCTAGCCACAGGCTTGTCTAATCTGCCATTCGTTTAGTCTTGATACCTCAGACTCAGATGGGGAGTCCAATATGTCTGCATGAAGAATGACACTAATGCTGGTACTCTATTTCCCCATTATGTTTAGGTGTAGAACTTTAACCAATCAGCTTGGAAAAACTCTAGAATAGCTAAGATCACAAGAATTTGTGATTATTATTTGTATTCTGGTAGCATCTGAAGTCCAGTGCTCACTGTGCTTGGCACTGTACAAATGACAGTCCCTGCCCCAGAGTTCTTTATGGATTCCATAATGTACAAATGAGGCTAAGAGAAAATCTCTGTTGAACCACATTTCTCTTCCAATGTCCAGGCTGTGAACTGTAAGTGGTCCAGGTCTGGGTGGAGGTGTCCCTGCTTTAAGGGGCCTAGTCATTTCTGCAGGGACAATTGAGGTTCCTTGGCTATCAAATCCAAACAAGCACCTTCAGGGCCAACACAAGACTAGAAGGACTTCAGCACACTCTTTTCTGTTTCCTTTATATGAACTGTCCTGAAAAGCAGTGGATTCTTCTCTGACCAGGATATTATTTCCATTGTATCAAAGCTTCAACTTCTCGTTACTCTCTGGTTTTGGAAGGGGTAAAAACATTCATGCTTCAGATCACAAGCCAGCCTCTAACAAAAGTAGGAGATAACTTCCCCTATTCCATGCTATTCTGTAACAACCTACCACTGGTTTTCTTGCACTTTCCTCTGTTTCAGGTACTGGCTACCCTCAGAAGCCACGTACTGACTTACTAGACCACTAGTCTGTTTCTGTATGACCATTCCTATGTTTCTGATCAGACACCTTACTGATAGAGCTTTCAAAGTGAACTAAACAGGATGTCTATTCTGTGATTTTGGAAACCACAGGTGTGTGCTTGAGAGAACTGGATGCTTTCCTTTTTTGAGTGAGATACCATAATCCCATGGTTATCATGTTTTCCAGGTATACGTCCAACCCCGTGATGCTTCCTTCCATAGTGAGTATTTCAAGGGTCTAGAGTGCAAATTGGACTGGCTTTTTATAGTTTATATTTACCTGTGCACAAACAAATGTTCAGACATGACTGGAAATAATGTCTAATTTTGACTGCATACACTGAATGATTTCAGGTATTCAGAAGGAATTTCTAGAGGCACATATTTAGAAACCCCATGTAGGTGGGTGATACTAATGTGTGGCACCAGCAATCCTAGCTGAAAGAGATAATTGCCAAAAAAAAAAACTGTTGTAATGAAATTTTGTATCTTTCCAAAATCTTTCCTCTGTTGGTAAAATTATGGCCAGAGACATGCCTATTTTGACCCTGGTATGAGCAATTCTCTCCATTAGGTTCAAAAAGTTTTTCTTGATTTTGTACAATTGGTAGGTTTGAATCCTTTCTAGGAGCTGGTAAGTTAGGTGTGAGTCTGTTTTTCTGGACAGGGCAGTGATAGACACGTTGTCCATGAATGGTTTTAGATGTGTAACTTGCAGTCTGAAACCTGTTGTGGCTATCACCAGCCATTTCTAAAGATACTGGGTGCAAAGAGTAGATCAAAAGGGAGAGTTTTGTACAGGAATTGTAAGCTCTTACACACACACACACAAACGTATGTACACGTGTTAATTTTGCCTTTGTCATTCGCAACGTTTTGACTTGTGGAGAAAGTTCATTTAGGTCTTTGTTAGAAGCGTCTCCAGATTTTTCCCTCTGCTAGTGCTGTGATTCCCAAACTTTTTAGTATTGCGGCTCCCTTACCGATATTTTAAAATTAGCGTCTCCCCAAACACTTTTTTTTTTTTAAACACTGACTTAGGACACTACATTCAAGAGTTCAGAACACTAGATTCAAGATGGATGGTTTTGTGACTTTATTTAACCACATACAGTTTAATAATATAATCCAATTAAATCTGTATTTTAAAAACTAAAATGTGAAAATATGGATGTTTTGGCATGTTTGGACATAGCTTAAGATTTCAGTGAGAAAAACAGGTCAGTTTCAAACTCCACAGTTGTGCAATGTTTGGCTGAATCTCTGGTGGAAAATGATTTGTGCCCAGTGCTAAATTTCAGTAATTTCTGGGTTTAGTTTTCAGAGGTCTTTGCTGAAAACCAGACTCACAGAGATAGCTGGGAGTGAATGGAAACAGTACTTCCATAATTTCATCACTGAGTTCTTTATACTCTCCTTTAACAGAAATCCAGAATTCCTGGTTTGTTAAATTTGAGAACATGGGTCTTCATCATGTGATCACTTGACAATTTTAGAAGATTTTCTTGAGCAAGATACTTAAAGTTAAAATGGAGTCACCTGTTACCAAGAATGGGTTTCAAATCCAATGACTATCTGGAGATTCATGGTCAGCTCCGGAAAACTGACGGAGGGTTAAGGTCTCTCTGTATTCTCACCTGCTGACTTCGCTAATGTTTCCTCAAACATCCTCACATCTTCAAATTCAGATGCCAGGGAATACGTTTGGGATGACTGATTAATATTTATGGGTGTAAATTGGCTTACTTGTAGCCACTGAGTCAAGAGTTACTGCTCTCGTTACTAATCACAGCAGGACCCACTCAGTCGAAACAGGTACTAGGACCAATACCCTGACTGTGGGAATAGCCTGTAGATGACCCCAGGAACCTGCAAAGATGTCTGCCTCTTCCCAGCCTAGCTTATACCCATGTAAAGTATTTGGGGAGAGATCTAGTACCACCCGGAGCTTTACTCCATTTGGAACACAGGAAGCAATTTCCCACTTCCCCCCATAACCTCACAATGGATGCAGCTGCATGGGAAATGGAAATTTTATGTGCCTTGGTTCTGGGCACGGACTGCCTGAAGTGCTCCTTAAGCTTTAATGTAGAGTTAGTCTATTGAGAGGGAGTTGGATAACTCTCTCCCCAGCTGTGAACCCCTTTCCCTGGCAGAGTGAAGGTCTATGGGCTGAAACCCAGACAAGCACAATTCCCATTGCACTGCTGCTGAGACAGGGCTTCATAGGAATAACAGGCTTCTTTGCATGCCCAGACATGCTTCAGGACACAAGGGCTCTCTCACACAGGAGTCTGTACAGGAGAGAAGCAAACACTTCTTTCAGGTTGGGAAAGCAAAGGAGAAAAAGTTTAAATCATAATTTTTACAGGACTTGGTCATTAACAATATGAATCACTTCCTTATTAAAGGAGTACTTGTGGCACCTTGGAGACTAAAATTTATTTGAGCATAAGCTTTCGTGAGCTACAGCTCACTTCATCGATCATCCGATGAAGTGAGCTGTAGCTCACGAAAGCTTATGCTCAAATAAATTTGTTAGTCTCCAAGGTGCCACAAGTACTCCTTTTCTTTTTGCGAATACAGACTAACACGGCTGCTACTCTGAAACCTTTCCTTATGAAAGGGACGCTTGGCTTTTGTCTTTTTGATACTCCAAGCCTCTGGAGTTTGCAAGACTTAGCCCTGAGCAGGCTGTGAAAAGTTCTCCTCTTTGTAGGAATCCTCATGCTCCTGGTCAAGCCTCCCATGGTGGAGTAACAGCTTTGGGCAGGGGAGTAGAGGCCCTAGCATGCCAGTCTGACTCAAAGCTCTAGACCATGACAAAGCAAGGAGTGGTGGATTATAGTAGCAGGGTATAGCTGTCCTTTGAGGCACATGAAAAACTGCATGTAGTACCTCTTTGACTTGGCTCAATGCTTGAAAAGCTTCTCTGCTGTGATAGTAGAGGGAAGAAGCAGCCCACTGTTGTACCAAAGAAACCAGAGGTTAGAGCCTCAGTATTCTGGTGATTCCTCAGTGACAGGAGAGGAGCTAGAAGGTGAAATGAAATCATCCAGCATGAAAATGAATAAAAATTGAAGTTATACCACAAAGTATTTGGAAGAAACTGAACCGTCACACCTTCCCTGGTATGTCTCTTACACAATTGCAACCCCTCGCCCCAAACTTCTATAATGCTTGTAACTTTTCAATACAAAACTATACAGCACATTGAAAAATTAAAATTTGGAAACCACATAAACTGAACTAAGTATGAATAAATAACAGAAGAAATACTGTAATGATTGCTTTCAGAGTAGCAGCCGTGTTAGTCTGTATCCGCAAAAAGAACAGAAGGACTTGTGGCACCTTAGAGACTAACAAATTTATTTGAACATAAGCTTTCGTGAGCTACAGCTCACTTCATCGGATGCTTGCAGTGGAAAATACAGTGGGGAGATTTATATACATAGAGAACATGAAACAATGGGTGTTACCGCACACTGTATTGAGAGTGATCAGGTAAGGTACGCTATTAACAGCAGGAGAGTGGGGGTGGGGGGGGTGGGGAACCTTTTGTAGTGATCATCAAGGTGGGCCATTTCCAGCAGTTGACAAGAACGTCTGAGGAACGGGGCGGCGGAGGGGAATAAACACGGGGAAATAGTTTTACTTTGAGTAATGACACATCCACTCCCAGTCTTTATTCAAGCCTAAGTTAATTGTATCCAGTTTGCAAATTAATTCCAATTCAGCAATCTCTCGTTGGAGTCTGTTTTTGAAGTTTTTTTGTTGAAGAATTGCCACTTTTAGGGCTGTAATCGAGTGACCAAAGAGACTGAAGTGTTCTCCGACTGGTTTTTGAATATTATAATTCTTGAAGTCTGAGTTGTGTCCATTTATTCTTTTACGTAGAGACTGTCCAGTTTGGCCAATGTACCTGGCAGAGGGGCACTGCTGGCACATAATGGCATATATCACATTGGTAGACTGCAGGTGAACGAGCCTCTGATAGTGTGGCTGATGTGATTAGGCCCTATGATGGGGTCCCCTGAATAGATATGTGGACACAGTTGGCAACAGGCTTTGTTGCAAGGATAGGTTCCTGGATTAGTGTTTTTGTTGTGTGGTGTGTGGTTGCTGGTGAGTATTTGCTTCAGGTTAGGGGGCTGTCTGTAAGCGAGGACTGGCTTGTCTCCCAAGATCTGTGAGAGTGATGGGTCGTCCTTCAGTATAGGTTGTAGATCCTTGATGATGCGTTGGAGAGGTTTTAGTTGGGGGCTGAAGGTGATGGCTAGTGGCGTTCTGTTATTTTCTTTGTTGGGCCTGTCCTGCAGTAGGTAACTTCTGGGTACTCTTCTGGCTCTGTCAATCTGTTTCTTCACTTCAGCAGGTGGGTATTGTAGTTGTAAGAATGCTTGATAGAGATCTTATAGGTGTTTGTCTCTGTCTGAGGGGTTGGAGCAAATGCGGTTGTATCGTAGAGCTTGGCTGTAGACAATGGATCGTGTGGTGTGGTCTGGATGAAAGCTGGAGGCATGTAGGTAGGCATAGCTGTCAGTAGGTTTCCGGTATAGGGTGGTGTTTATGTGACCATTGCTTATTAGCACCGTAGTGTCCAGGAAGTGGATCTCTTGTGTGGACTGGTCCAGGCTGAGGCTGATGGTGGGATGCAAATTGTTGAAATCATGGTAGAATTCCTCAAGGGCTTCTTTTCCATGGATCCAGATGATGAAGATGTCATCAATGTAGCGCAAGCAGAGTAGGGGCATTATTCATTTTCATATTTATTTCAATATAAACCTCCAAATTTTAAATTTATCTGAAGCTGATGCAGAATCTTCAGTAAACTTGTTCTGCCCACGAAGGCAAAAAATTTTGTGGCCTGAATTAAAGGGTGTAGTTTAACTCTGGAGCCTTCAGAACTATCTCCAAATTCCACCAATGAGGAATTACCCATTTGTGATGAATGAGGAGAGAAGCTGTGCAGCAGAAAAACATCTTATATATAAGCAAAAACTAGCACACATTAAAAATACACAAAAATCAGGGTTATCCAACTTTTTCATATTGCGGACCACATTTTAATAAAGAGACCACCTCACAAACCACCTCCATCCCATTTGCAATTGTGAAGACCATCTTACATATATATCTTCATAATATCCTAGTGGCAACAGCAGCAATTGCTTACACACAGCTAAGCTGTTTCCTCCTCATTTCCACTTGATACTCACTGCAAAGAACCTTCATCTCAGCATTGAGAGAGGGAAACAAGCAGGGAAGCCAGAACTGTGTAGCCTGCCAGCTTTTTGCAGACCATCAGTCAGTTCTTGATGGGCTACAGTTTGAGAAATACTGAACAAGGTGATTATGTACCATACTAATGGCTCTGTTTTTTATTGTCATTTGGTAGATTACTTAAGTACGAACCTGAAGACTAAGTAAGAGTAGCAATAAGAAGAAATGGAGGGAATATGGAGAAGGTACAGAGAAAGGCCCAGGGAAAGAAAGTAAAAAAAAAAAAAAGTTACAAATTAATAGCATAAATTATTAGTTTTATTACTGTATTTAATTTTAGTTAAAAAGAAAAAAGAACTGCGGAATCTGTGATGGAAATTATTTTTTATTATTTATTGTATGTTACTACTGTAAAAGATTATTCTGCTCTTTTTAGCTGGTATATTCACATCCGTACTTTAAAATTCCACAACATATTTTTTAAAAGGAGAAACTAGATAGAGATGTAGGGAGGTGATATAGCTGTGTCTTGATAGATTATATTTATGAGCTTTGATACATAAAAGCTGCCAGGACATCTTCTAAGATCTCACTTTACCTTTAAGTTGTTAGCTTTTACAAGACTGATTTTGACATTTGGTTCAGGAGATGGATTTTCCCACTGATCACAGAGCTGAACTATCAAAGGCTTCTGCAGTTCTCTACCATTAATTACTGCGATAGGCTGAAAAAGAGACAAATATATATATTTTTTACTTTATTGTAAATGGAATGTGTGTCAGACAATCATTATAGGGGTGTGAGCAAGAACTACCCTCCTCCTCCCAACAAATCATGACCAAGGAACATGAGGCCATGCCTTCCATCAGCTGCCTCCTAAACTAGGCTGCCTATGGTAGAGAATTAAAGCCCCAGTGGAGGCAACGCATGGGGCAGTGCGTATGTTGGATCACATGCACCCCAGATTGCTTGATCACATGGTGCAGCTTGGCCCCCTCCCTGCAGGTCAGCTGAGCCAGTGAGCTGTTCTGGGCAGGGAGAGGCAGAGGCAATAGCTGGAAGCTGCAGGGAGGTGGCACTGCTTTCCAGGGGCGGAGGGGAGTGTTGGTTGGTGGGGGAGAGAGGCAGTGCTGCTTTCTGCGAAGAGTGGGTTGCTGGGGGTGCGGTGACTCGAGCTGTTTCAGGGTTAGGCCCCCCACTATCAATAGACATGCGTCATCTCTGCACACTTTCTTGATATCTGAGACTATGCCATCCCACCAACTGACTTACTACCCATCCACATGGCCTTGACTACAGAGGGAAGGGAGAGATGCTTCTAGGTGTCTGTTCAAAGGCAATTAAAAATCTTCTCTCTTACTGCCTTCAACAGAGCTGTAGCAGGAGCAACCTAATAGTATCCTAAACTACACTTAGATTTTTATTTAATTAAAAAATATACTATTAATTGTTTCAGTCACAATCCCTGATCCTTTTGCTTTCCCTTTCCACATCAGCTTCCTTCTCAGTTCTCTATCTAAACTTTCTTCCTCTTTTGTATTCTCAGTGTAACAACCTTATCCCTTCCTACCTCTTCCTTTTTTACACTTTACCTACTTTTCACCACCCAAAAGTCATCACTTGAATCAATTTTAATATGTAAAAAAGAAAATAAAAAACCCACTAAAGATCTGATAGTGTTAACATATGTAGTGCCAGACATCACCCTGTTCACTCTACCTGGATGTTGTGTTACTTTCCTCACTTTCCATCTGTTCTTTTGCTTTTAGACTGAAAGCACATAAGGATAAGGGCTGTCTTCCTACTACCTTAAAAACCAGCATATCAGAAATAAAAACTAGAAACAGAAAATTTGAATTGCCAACTTGTTTCACTGTCTAAGGCAGAACTTCTAGCAAGCTTGAGAAGCAAGGTATAGAGTTTAGTCCAAGAGACCTCAGTAATAATGCTGGACTGTCTCCAAGAGTCACATGGCAGTGCAGCAGTTCACCTCTTGAAGATTGAGGAAGAGGAGTATGAGAGTAAAACAGTTTAAAATGCCACGGTAATTATGATCACAAAATATTGTAAAATTCAGATTTAAGTTTTAGAGAGAGCTAACTTTTAAAATAAATCCTGCTTTTAAAAACCAACCGATTTTGACTTGTCAGGTAAACTGTTACACATAAAATGACCGGATGGTCACAGTCTAGTTCAAAACACACAGGTATCCTGTAATGGGGTGCACTAACCTCTTGTGAGCGCCCCCTCGGCAGAGTGTGCACACCTGCAACACTCACTCTCTCTCTCTCTCAGATTGTCCCTCCACTGGGATAGAGCAGCGCCCCATAACTCCCTCCGTGGAGACAATGTCTTCGCCCTCTTGGGGCTTCCTGGCTTCAGCTCTCCAGCTGGGCCACTATAGTTCAGTTGCCCCTCTGGGGTGCCTCACTGTCCAGGCCACTGCCCCTCCAGTGGCTAATGGGGGATGGACCCAGTCCCACCCGCTATTCCCGGTCCCAGCCCAGGAAGCCTGTAGATCGCAGCTGTCTGTAGTGTCCCTTTAACTATGTTCCACGGTTTCTCTATTTCCCTAGGCCAGTTCCCCATGTCGTCTTCACTCTTACCTCAGGTCCCTGTCCTAATGGAGTCCCAGCAACCAGCTAAGGGCTCCTTCTTGCTCTCCCTCGCTTCTGGCAGCACTGCCCTGTCTGGGGTTCTGTAGCTCTGTCAGCCATCCACACACCATTCAAACTCCTACAGTTTACAGGGAACTGAACTCCCTCTGGCCCTGCAACTCTTCTTATTCTAGGTTGCTGGGCCCTGACTGGCTGTGTCCCACACAGCCACTCTAGGCAGCTTGGAGGACCCTCTCCTCTCCACTGCCCTTTTTTGGGGCAGGGTGTGGCAGGGCCATGCAGCCTCCAGCAGGGGGCCTCAGAGGGTCTGGCAGACCCTAGCACATCTCCATATAAACAGGGGCACTGGTGGAAGCTTGAATTGCTTCTGTCTGTACTATACTGTCTTGTAGAGAAAGTGAACTTTGATCTCCAAGGCTGTTATGTTCTAGAAACTTTCAGGAATACTGAATATACTATATTGAAAGAAAAACTCAACAGGTTTCATCTTTGCTCCTTATACTTCAAAAACTCTGGATATATAAAAAGCTGGTATTAAACCCTTTGGATCTGAACCAAAGACGCTGACTCACCTCCTCTAATTCTGGCCAATCCATAAGGTGTAGCTTAACTGGAGGTCCTGAAGTCAAATTTACTCTGAGAAAATCAGAAAATTCACGCCAAGCAAAACACAATTCTTTGCTTCCAGGAAGACCTGGATAAAAGCTAATACCTTTGACTGTCATGGTTTGTGTACTTTCCTATTAAGAAACAGAAATGTAACATGTTTTTAGTAAAAGCAAAGTGAAATGTAATTTATTCTTTTTTCAGATTTAAAAATGTGACTTACTATTTATGTACATTGGATACCAGTCTTTTTGTTGTACAATAAACAAAAAGATTATATTGCAATGTTTGATCTCTGTTAAAATGTCAAGGTCTTTTGGGATGTGCAAATATTCTTAAGACACCTATCTTCAGAGTAAATGGGGTTTTATCTAATTATTTTTATGCCATGATACCTAAGGACAGGTCATACAGGAAAACAACCATGCAAAACTGTCAAAAATGTATAAGCCCAGACACAATGTATATTTGCTTGTCTTAACATGATGACTCAACATGAAAAAACAAATGATAGCTTATTCCCCGTAAAAATAAATAACTCACTCAAATGAAGGAGCAGAATACTGAAAGGCTGTGTTAAAATCAAATACTAACATACATTAAAATAAATTGCCCAAGGCAGAAAGATCAGCCACTTGCCTTTATTGCCCCAACACACAAAAATGAAAAGCAGGTTGAGGATCTCAATTTATTCAAACATAACTACATCAGAGCTATTGCATGCAATAATAAATGTTAAATCCAACAATTATTTAGGACCTACAAGTGGAGCCACACCAAAAAAAGGGAATTCTGTAACATAACTGAATGGGACAGTGTAAAAAATCTCCTTCCCCTTATTTTTGTTGTTGTTTGCCATTGAAAATTAAATTAAGTTCTATTTGACAGAAATTCCGTGTAGCAGGATTTTGTATCTTTATGCTAGATATTAAGAAAAAATACAATTCAAATAAATTGGAAAATAGGAAAACAAGGAAAGTGAAAAATGATATTAAAAGTTGAAAAAGTCACAAAATTTAGTTAGTTCACCGATCAACGACTGAACACAGAAGAAACTACATTTACTGTACATATGCTAAAACTGTTTTAGACAGCTGTTTAGCTTGGAGAGAGAAAGAAAGCCTATTAACCAGGCAATGACTGATATATCTTACATCAACTTCAGGAAAAATGAAATGATAAAACAATTATCAGTTTATTGCTAAGAAACAAAATGGAACTTTTGTTTCAGATGTTAGGTTTCTGAGAAATTGGCTTAGAGGAACTCTTATAAGCGTCACTGTACATTTTTATGTAATTACATATATGTATAATCACACAACAGTCCGTAATTATTTTATCAGCAACTAGAGTCCACATTTTGAAAAGCAGTCATCTGTTTCTGCACCCCAAACATAACAAAAAAAAAATCAATCACTCTTTGCTTTCTACACATCAATTTATACTTTTTTGAGGAAACTTGCTCGCGCTAGCAAATCCTTCTGCCAAGTCCACTGTGTCCTGGGTATTTTCAGGAAGATGGACTTTTAGAGGAACTTGGGGTAACATGTTCTTCAGTCACACAGAGACAAGCTGAGACCTTGCAATTCCAGAAACTTAAAGGTGGCACAGGCATTGAAAAATACTTGGATCATCTCTACTAACGACTCAGTAATACTAATGGTCTATATCTAGCAGTTATGTCTTCTCATTCTTTTCCCCCCCACACACCAAACATCCCTACATCCACAAAGTGCAACACAAAAGACTGAAATGAGAAAATTACTTAAAAAAAATAAACTGACACCTAGAAACAAGAGACATAAAAATGGAGCATGGAGTAAGAACGGGTCAAATGATGAAAAGGTTGAAGCATAACCTGAAAAATGAGATTTGTTGTATAAGCTGCAGCAATGGCATGGAGATTTATCATCAGTAGTAAAAAAGGAACTTAAGTTGCTGAATCCCCCAGTTGTAACAGGCACATGGGATAGAGTTTAATAGATCTCTAAGATCACTCTCCTCTTTTAACGTATCAAAAGGATAATTTAGACTTTTTCCAACTTTGATTAAATTTCTCCTGGGTGACTAATAGTTTTATTATAAATCAATTGCTACAAGCTGGCAACAACACACTGTATGACATCTTAGAAAGTATTTCTGAGTACCTACCTGCCAAGTAGTTTTCAAATTTGATTTATCCAGCCCATTCCCAGAAATTCCTAAGGAATTTATGCAAGAGCTTGAGAGTGTCTGAATCTGATTCCCATACTGATCTGTAACCATCACATCTATTAAAAAGAAGAATGCGTATTTTTCCAAAAAAAATCTGTAACTGCACAAAGTCCTCTTTAATAGACAAAGTATGAACATGCATAAAATCTATATAAATAGGAAATAGTGAAAAATGCATTAATTTAGTCTAGCCATACCTGACGAGACTCCTCCTTTCCCATTCACACACATTTACCCTTTAGTAGTAGCTCATCTCTTAACTTGACATAGAATTAAAAGGGAAGTCTTCTTAATATTGAAACTCATGTGAGAGCACATTAAAGCACTGACATCAGCTGTCTTAAGCTCATTTTTTTCTTACCTCAAATGAAATAGGAGTTTTATTTCAAGATACACTTTTATACCCCCACAAAATGTTCCTAATATTTTTAATTTCTAGAGGCTAGTTAACTAGATATCTGATATTTTTCGGACCACGTTGAGGTCGTTTACACATTCAGCATAGCTAAACTGCTTGTATACTATAGAAAAAAACCCTCTCAATCAGCTGAAAAAAATCACAACATATTATTTCACTGACAGTTCTACCAATAAAATACCTCATAGCCAAACATTTGTAGCATCATAGCCAATGGGAACTTAAGTCATCAATGTATGCATAATAAAGACATTGAAATATGAGGTAAAAGCTGTGAAAAACATCAGAACTGAGGAATACTGAAAAGGCTGATTGTCTCCCCAGCATGCCTATTTCTATTCAAATTAGCAGCCTCAGCCAAAAATAAATTTATATAGAGATGACCAAATTTCTGAATAAAGTCTGAAATAGTATTCAAATTAAGGGGTTTTAGATAGCATGACTTAAATAAAATCTTCCTGATGATCTGAGCTCCAGAGGGAGGAATATCAAGTAGACTAGGAATTCAGATTTATAGGTGGGTTTCGTCTTCTAGAAGGTATTTGTAACACGACCTTTTCACTTTGAGAGGTGATAAACTCTTCCATACTAGGATTTTAATTTTAAAATGTAGCTGCCTATTTTATATTGGACAACGTACTACAGAGTTTCTCCCACATGCTTTTTGTACAGATAAGATAATACATTATGAGAGATAAGGAAATTTTTATATCCTACAATGAAGTATAGGACATGCAGGTACTCACCGATTTCACTTTGTAGCTCTTCACCCATCTGTAATGTATTTGGTCCTTTTAATTTGCATTTAATGTGTTTAGGCTCATCAGGAAGTGGTCTAAATTGGCATACAAAATTGGCTTGTAGTTCTTCATTAAATCAATGACTTCAAACATATTTAACAAAAATAATTCATTTGCAACTGGAGTTTCAAAATTTATATCCTTGCATATATTACAGGACTCAAGTGCTTACATTTGATTTATTAGTTGATAACCTTTTGTATTTTCACTTCAACCACAACCAGTGTGAGCACCGTATGTATGACAAAATACAATGATGTCAGAGAACCTGGTTAAACTTGGTTTTCTACTAGTATGGTTACCAATACTTAGCATAGATGAGATTGCTAATTGTGTTTTGTAACCAGGCTAAAGTCCAGCTTAGTCTGCAATTTGGAACAGTATTTGTAACCAGATTAGGACAAAATAAATTGTACGGATGTCTGAATTAATTTTAAAACATTTGTCTAGTTGTAAAATCCATTAGAATCTGGATCATGATTAATATGACTTGATATACATACACAAAGATATCAAGATCTCATCTATAAAGAAAGGCATGTAGACCAGATTTTCCTTCAGTGCATTTTGTCTGAACCAATCTTGTTGAATTGAGGAATCTATTTCTTCCTAATCTATAGTATGTATAATTGTAGCATGAATAGTTAGCGTGACGATCTTTAAAATGATATTTTTTCTTATAAAAAAAATTACGTTGGTTTATTTACTGACTTGAGTTACTTTGTCTTCCACAGGTATTATGTCTGACCGTGAACAGCTGAAAGAATCAGCATTCAAGTTATGTTCTAAATGAGTCCATAAAATGTCAACGACCAGCTTAAGCGATGTCTACTCTGTTTAGGATTGACCATTCTTCTCAGAGAGACAAGGTAGGTGAGGTAATATCTTTTATTGGACCGACTTCTGTTGGTGAAAGAGACATACTTTCAAGCAACACAGAACTTTTCCTCAGGTCTGGAAAAGGTACTCAGTGTCACAACTAAATACAAGGTTGAAAAGATAGTTTAGTAGTTAGCATATTCTAAGGGACCATTCAAGATGAAGACACTCTAAGGCTATGTCTACACTACACAGTTTTTAGTGATACCGCTGTGTCGCCACAGCCATGGCACTAGAAGTCGTGCAGTGTAGCTGCTGTTTGTTGGCTCTCCTGCCGACAAAAAACTTCTACCCCCGAGAAGTGTTTGCGTTCTTGGCAGGAGAGTGCTACTGCCGACAATGCGCTGTTCACACCGACACTTGTTGCGACATTTTAGTCTTTCAGGGTTTTGGTTTTTTTAAACACCTCTGAAAGACAAAAGTTTTGTCGCTCAATTGCCAGTGTAGACATAGCCTTAGTATCTTTCCCAGAGCTGATCAAGAGCTCTGGGTAGTTCGAATGCTTGTCTCTCTCGTCAACAGAAGTTGATCCAATAGAAGGTATTATCTCAGCCATCTCATCTCTCTAATATCTTGGGACCGACATAACTACAAGACCATTGCATAAATTCTTCTCAGGGCTATTAAGCCTTGTTCCCAAGGTAGTCCTAGGGTTCATCTAGAGGGAGACTGGGAATAAATTGTGATATTAATGCTGTATTGGCAGCAAACAAATCTTTGGGCTCCAACCAGTTAGCGTATTTGGCACTATCATTTAGTGCCTTCTATGTAAAGAGACAACCATGTCTGACCAAAAAAAAATAATTTTCAGATGCAAATATAAGTTTATTTTACAAATAACTATGCTTGAATCAGCTTCCTAAACACAATTTGTTAAGAAGATTCCTATCAAGGGGAAGACAGAAGAATCACCTTCTCAGATAAGGAATAAAAAATAAAGGTGATGGTCTCTAGTATTCTGTTTTGTTTCAGCAACAACAATGGTTTGTTTTTCAAGAATCTTTTTGTTTTGTTTTTCAAGAATCTTTCTCCTGAAGAAGAATGGCAGCTACTACCTAATCAAAATATCTTCTGTCTATTCAAGTAATTTATTTTGCACTACAAAGGTGTGTTGAGTGTTTTACAAGCACTTAAAGATGAGATTCCTGCTTCAACTTTTTACAGTCTTCTTGCTTCAGGGTTGGCTACCATTTTGTATTTTGTGGATCTTGAGAACGTCTGATTGCTGCAAACCTACCTTGAAAAGATATTTTGACTTTTAGTTAATATTTGTACACTGCTCTGAAGCTCTGTAGATGCTGAAAGTCAGGTACATATTTAACAATCACTGTTTCCAATTGTATGATACCTGTAACAATGTGCTCTGCACTGATGCAAATATTTCCCTTTTGTTGTTGCTGTAACCAATAGAGAGAGGCCAATGCTTTTCAACAATCCTGTAACACAGGCAACTGAAGCCTACCAAAATTTTTCACCAACATCCTCCCTATAAATGGATTTATATTCACAAGTGATTGTCAAGCTATGTACAGCCATACACTGATGTTTTTCTTCACACACCATGTTCTTCTCTGCAATCAACATTTTTTGCTTTAGGATAACCTATTTAATTCTTTACAAAGTATGATCTCTTTCACCAAATATTTTTAATTTTTTCCCTTTTATAGAAAAAACACTAATTATTGTTTTTTAAAGGACAGTATTACAACCCTTTACAAAAAGCATCATCAATAAAAATGTGTTTTAAAAGAACAGACCTGACTGTAAATGCACTCTCCAAAGATACATGGTCATCATGGAATGTAATTAGGCAATAACGCACATCTTTTACAGACGTTGGTACTTTAACATCAGGCAGTAGTCCCTGAATCATTTGCTCTCTGTTAATCCTGGGTGTCCAGTTAACCTAAAACCAAAATATTTATTAACTAATCACTGGCTATACAAATTCATCCCTTCATTTGTACATATACATTATGGTTTTCAGGACTGGACTGTGTATGTAAAAATGTACACAGTAGTAGTAATCTTATTCATGAGAGCCTTGAGTTTTTCCAACACTAACCTCTGTTACCTGAACAAATACAGAAGTCTACTTTGAAGAGAACTTGCATTCAACCTTTCTGACTGCCTAAAATGTCATGTTAACAGACTCCTAATGCTATAAAAACTTACCAAGACAAAATCTGAATCAATTCAATGGAGCTCTGCCTGGGTATCAAGCCCTACACAAATCCTTCATGAAGTTACAGGTTTGACACAAATCTGATCAGGCTACCGAATGTTGGGAAAGCCCCCAAAGTTGAGAATATAGGTCTGGGGCAGGTATTACACAGATTAACATTTTATACTGGAGAGTAGCTATGAAGAGATGAGGAAGTTTTGCACTGGAGGAGGCAGGACTTCTATTGTATTTTATTTTTAAAAAGGCTTGAAAATGCTAACATACTTTTCATAATACATATTACCGCAAAAGATGTTCTGAATAAACCAAAGGACCTGTTCTGCAATTTTTACTCAGGCAAGATTCTTATTGAGTCTCAGCAGCCTTGAGGAACAAGAATGCCAAACAAGCAAAGTAATGTTACTTTTATCAATTAATAAAATGTGTTACATAATTAAAGTAATCTTAGTCTAAAACCTTTACTGTTGAGATAGTTTCTGGCATTAATGGTAACAGAATATGATGCATATTACACAAGTCTTACTCAATTCAATAAAATGGTCATTAAGTGTCTTTACCCCCTATGGACATAGTTTTAACATTTTATTGGATTTTATAGAGATAAGCAATCTTATTAAATGAGAAAAGTAACATTTGCATGTTTGTATGGTGCTGTAGATCTTCAAGGGGCCTGTGAAGGTATGTTTATTCTACAATAAAATATCCAGGGCTGGCCTGTCAGATAACTGGGGCTTGGGCTGTGGGGCTATAAAATTGCAGTGTAGACATTCAGGCTCAAGTGGGAGCCTGTGGGGAGGGAGAGTTCCAGAGCTAGGCTCCAGCCAAGCCCAAATGACTACTCTTCAACTTTTACAGTCTAGCAGTAAAAGTCTGCTGACATGAACCAGCCATGGGAGTTTTATTGCAGTGTAGACATATCCTGAGACTAATCAGTTGGAATGTTGCTCATGTACCTGATTCAAAAAAAAAAAAAAAAAAAAAAAAGAGAGAGAACAAACCCCTTGTAAAGAAGCCAGTACATTTTCATCTTTACGTATTGTATTTTCTGTCAATTGTGTCCCATTTCCTTTGAATTTATGATAAAGTTTCTTCTAAAATACCCACCTTAATTTTTTCAGCTAGAGCTGAAGTTATGATGATCTCTCTTTCTCCTTCATCATACATTTGAAAGATAAGGTTGTGCATGACATCCCCTGCAATCCAGTTAATTTCATCCTGGTGTTTGATTTGAATAGCCTTTTGTCCTTCTATACTAAAAATCTGCAGTCTTGCAACATGGCTACTGGGGAGCAGCTTAATAGTCTTTTCCACTGGTGGCACATCTTTACAACTCTATGCATGGCAAAAACATTGAATGTGATATAAATAAGACATGAAATATAAACTTGTACATTTTGTGAGTGTGAGTGTATTTGAGTTCTAACCTCCACTGAGATAAATGGAGTTACTCTGGGTTTATACTGGCCTAGGTGTAACTGAGGTCAGAATCTGGCCTCTCAACCACCAATCAAAACTACAATAAAAATGCAAATCTTAATTTCACATCTTGAAATATTAGTTATTTGTAGAAATTTTAATGTTTCACATGCCTCAAATCCAGTGTATTTTTTTAAAAAACAACAATTTTTAAAAATAACCTTACATCTATGTTCGAGAGTATAACACCCCCCTTTTTGAAATAGGTCAGTTTGCCATCTTACTATTCAACTGTAACTTTTGCAGGGTTAAATACCAATGGCAATATTTTTAGAGGTGCTGAGTGCTGCAGCTCCTCTGGACATCAGTGGGTGATATTAGGTTTAGTATCCCTGAAAATCAGACCTTAAGAATATATTCATCAGTGATATAAAGTATCACCATTAATCCAAATTACTACAGCTCCTAAACTTTGGAGATTAAATCTGCAATATCCCTTCTTAACTAAGTCTGAGGACACACAACCAGACTCCTAGTGCCTATGCAAAGGACTAATCTGACCAATTCAGATCCAAGGATCCCTGGACATCCTTCCCAGGACACCTAAGATCTAGGGAAAGCAACCAGGTCCAGTGGCGTGGTCCCTATTAAGGCATAGGGAAAATACTTACCTTTCATAACTGGAATTCTTCGAGATGCACAGTCTTTATCTGTATTCCACACTATATACGTGTGCTCGATGCACCTGAGACCAAAGAATTCTAGTCACTAATGTCTGTTGGTCTGCCCCTGTACCCTTGCTCTCCTTGTGCTTTAGGCTGAGAGTATAAGGGGCAGTGCAGACCCAGGCCTCTCCAATTCCTCCTCCTATCCTGATTCAGTGAGGAGCCAAAGCAGCAGGCAAGGAGGGCAGGTAGTGAGATAGAGATAAGGACAACACATCTCAAAAAAAACTGCTGTTATAAAGGTAACTGCCCTTTCTTCATCGAGTGCTGTTCCCCATGTGTATTCCACTGTAGGTGACTGACAACCAGTACATAAATAGAAGGAGGGTGTGAGGATCCAAGCGATATAGGTGCTTGTAGAACCACTGTCTCAAAGGACACATCAGTGGAGGAGGCTTGGACCAAGGTGTATTGCTCAAGAATGTGTGGCTGGAACTCCACATGGCTGCCTCGCAAATATCAAGCAGAGGTACTTCTAGAAGTGATGCTAACAAGGCTGCCTGTGCTCTTGTAGAATGAGCCTGTAGCTCAGTGGGGGAACGAAGGTGTGTGCACTGATTGAAAAGGTAGGATACAGCCAGAGATACAATGGGAGAAAACAGCTTGTCCTCGGGCTAGACCTGCTATGGCAAGAAACAGCCTAGATGACTTTCTGATCTGTTTTCTTCTCTGTAGGTAAAATGCCACAGCTCATCTTATGTTGAAGGAATGAAGTTTCTTCTCCATGCTGAAAGTGTGGGGTTTTGGAAAGTAGAGAGGTAAGTGGATAGCCTCGTTTATGTGAGCCTCCAAAACTACTTTAAAGGTGAATTTTGGATGTAGTCATAGCGAGACCCTGTCTTTATGAAATACAGTGTAAAGAGTGTCTGCCATTAGGGACTTCAGTTCACCTACCCATCTGGCCAAGGTGATGGCAAAGAGGAAAGCAACCTTCATAGCCAGGTGATGCATCAGACAGATAAACAGGGGGTTTGAAAGGTGGCTTGGTATGTGCTGAAAGCACTACATTAAGGTCCCATTGAGCAGCTGGTCTTATTACCAGTGGGGAAATTCTAATTAAGACCTTTAAAAACTTGATTGGGAGGTGACTGGGTGAGAAAAGATAGAGAAGCCATCCTTTGCAGGGTGACAAGTGCTGACTGCCGTCAGGTGAACCTCTACTGAGCTAAAAGAATGACCTGTTGTCCATTGTTATTGCCCTCAGTTGTGGTGAAATTGTACTAGGCATCCACCAAAGTGGATCTCGGAGATGTCATGAACATTGGTTTACAGCTCCTTAGTGTCCCATCAAAAGTATTTTTTGGTTGGGGAGGCTGGGTAGCTGCAGAAGAGGTGTATTGGGCAATATATCTCCATTTCTGCACCCACTGCCATTTGCAGCGTGGCTCGTCAATGCGCTTGTGATAGAAGGGCTGTGGCAAAGGCTTGCAAGGTTGCTGATGCTACTTTCTTCAGAACTGGGTATATATATCCAGGAAGCAGAGGATTGCCATGGAGTCTTTTAATGAATGCAAAGACTTGTCTGTCTTCAGGTAGAAAAGACTGATTTAATTAAAGGGCAATGATTCATGGTGTTTTGTACCTATCGGGGGAACCCTGAAGAGTGTAGCCAAGATTCCTGATGCATCACTCTAGCAGTGATCATGAAGCAGTATCAGCAGCATCAACTGCATCTTGTAATCAGGTTCTTGTCACTAATACGCTCTTATCAAAAAGGGTGTGAGGTCAAGCCCTATTCTCCTGGAGTATCCTGTCTTTAGAGACCAGGAATTTAGAATAATTAAAAAAAAAAAATTTGCCAGGAGGGCCTGGGTAGTTGGAAATTCTAGATTGGAAGCTGGTGGAAGTAAACACCTTTCTCCTAATAAGGTCTAAACGCTTGGCCTCCTGAGCCACAAGGCTGGCCCTTGGGTGTTTTTAGTCCTTTCCACGGCTGCTTTGACGGCTAGGAAGTTCAGGGCATGGTGGGAGAACAAGAACTGATCTTTAAATATTCATGGTAAATAGGCTTAATGGCCTGTGATGGGATGTTAGATGGGGTGGGATCTGAGTTACTACAGAAAATTCTTTCCTGGGTATCTGGCTGGTGAATCTTGCCCATTTGCTCAGGGTTTAGCTGATCGTCATATTTGGGGTCGGGAAGCAATTTTCTTCCAGGGCAGATTGGAAGAGGCCCTGGAGGTTTTTCGCCTTCCTCTGTAGCATGGGGCACGGGTCACTTGCTGGAGGATTCTCTGCTCCTTGAAGTCTTTAAACCACGATTTGAGGACTTCAATAGCTCAGACATAGGTGAGAGGTTTTTTGCAGGAGTGGGCGGGTGAGATTCTGTGGCCTGCGTTGTGCAGGAGGTCGGACTAGATGATCATAATGGTCCCTTCTGACCTTAGTATCTATGAATCTAAACTCCACTCCCTTAGCCAGGACAAAGTATCATTTTTTGCTGCCATCTTAGGGTAAGATGAACGGGTAGGTTCCATGTGCCACACAGATTTTGCTGGTTCCAGTCACCTCATTGACCAGGAGTGCTATTCAGCTAGATCCTGTAAGCTGTAGGATTGTCCAGGCACTTGTGTTGTGAGTACTGGATCTCCTCTAAGGGAATCTGAGGCTCTTCTGCTACTCTCCAAAGCAGCTCTTGGAACTGTGTGTGGTTGTCCAGAGGAAACGATGAGACTTCAAGGAAAATGAAATACGTGTTGGTACTGGTGGTACCAGCAGATCTGGTTCATCTTCTTCATCCTGCATAGGCTCAGGAAGCTCTGGTTGACCTCTTGGAGGCAAGGAGGTGCAAAGAGTCCCTCTTGGATCACACGGTCTCCAGCTGTGTACAGGCCCCATGGCCCCTTGTCACATCAGTATGAGGGATCAAAAATAGGTTGTGGCAGTCTCCAAGCTATTGGGAAAAATTGGTCCCTAGCAGCAGGACCTTACTTGGATGGACGAGATTGGTAGTAGGAGACTCTTGATTCCCTGTCTGAGCTGAACTCCCTTGGTAGAGTGAAGGATAGTTCCACTGGTACATCTGACTCTCCTAATGAAGAGAAGGTCAGGTCCAGTTCCATCTGAAGTGCCATCAGTACCCATGTCATGAAGCCATGAGTAGTTAATGGAATGGGCTTGTTTCTGGTGTTAGAATCTCTCTGGTGAGGGTTGATCCCAACAACTGGGGAGACTACGGGTCTGGGAGGATGAAGACATCCTGTGCAGTGGTGAAGGATATACTGGAGGCTTAGAAGGCTGTGTATTATCACCTCGCACCAGGGGAGTCAGTGTAAAGGGACTCTTGGTAACTGGTGGTTCTTTGGTGCTACTGTCAGATTCCCCTAATCAAGGAGACTTCAACCATGTAGTAACTGTCGGTACTAATAGTTCACAATCCTTTAGGTCCAGGCGGTCACTTAAATTCATCCCTACCTCTTTCATTCGCATGCATCAGCAGATCAATACTTACAGGTATTTCAATCCTTGCTTTGAGCATCTGGTCTTTCTTTATATTCTGTACATGCACCACTGGTCCAGTTAAAATATTTGTCCCAGCGTTACTGCAATCCACGGCATACACAGGAAGATTTGGAGCACCTACAAACTATTTAAAATGCAAAATTACACTTAAATATAGTAGCATGTAAATAAGTTAAAATATTAGTTATGCAACACCAAAGGCAAGCATGGCTCTTTACAGGTAAAATTAGAGGTCCACTCCTTCAAGAATCTTGGAATCCAAAGCCAGGCTTTTCACAACAATGGAGAACAAACAACAACAGGAGAGGCCTGGGAGGATAAGGATCACAACTGTAACTGACATACATGTTTAATAATGCATATTTAATAATACATACAAAAAAGTATCAAACAATGTATTATGTAGGGGCACCAGTCCTTCCTTAGTTATAGCAAGAAGGTAGCTTAGGCTTAAACACTGGTTTTCAACAATCCCTCACATTATCCTAAAAATTTAGGTCTACTCTACACTGGAAAACTTTTGCTGATATAGCTACGGCAAACAGTTCTGTGTGTACACATCTTATACTGTCAGTATAGCTTGTATTAGTTCCTGGAGTGAAATAAAGTATACTGGCAAAAAGCACTTTTATGCCAATTTAACTGCAGCTACTCTAGGGGTTTTGCTCTTATAGAAATGTCACAAGAAAACAAAACAGAACACCGCCAAACAAACAAAAATCCCCACACTTAACTGACATAGCTATACCAGCAAACATCTCTAGTGTGGGCTTGCCCTTAGGATACGTGAATAATACACTATTTGTTTTTATACAGATTAGCCTGCATTTTCATCTCTAAGCATATTTAAAATATTTTGCCTTAAATTATTTTTTTCCCAAACAACGACTCTTGCCACTCAAAATTTAAAATTTGTTTAGATTTATACCCTAAAATTTATAGAAAACTTACCACTCATTCATGAAATAAAAATGTTAAAGTTAAGCGTATAACATGCATAAACAATACACACATGAAAATCTAAGTGCAAATATTCTTGTTAAACATTTTAAAGCTGCCCGCAGTGAGCTTATTTCTGAGAAATCTAAATACATGCAATGGGTTAGAGGAGTTAAAAAATATTAACTTCTGCAGTGGTTTGCTGACAGTTAAACAACCAATACTAAAAATAATTATTGTCATACAATATATTGCAAATAATAGTCTGTTATTTCTTATATTAAGAGTTCACTTGAGGCATTAGCTAATCCAAAGACCAAATAAATGTAAGCAGGGTTTCTCTTTCTCTACACATGCGCACACACACACGCACGCACACACACACACAGCGTGACCTGAAGTATCTTGATACTGTAATTAAATATCCTCATCTCAATATCTCTTTAATCTCTAATGTGTCAGCTTTTTGTACCTCTGACATGTAGTCAGGGACTATGTGGTAGAGGTGGCACTGAAGTTGCAATTACTATCAAATCTCAAAATGTCTGGAAAATTACATTTGGTTGACGAAACTTTTTTATTATAGACTTTCCACACTTTTTTATTAAAGCAAGTGCCGTAACAGAAGCCTATGCTAGTATACATAAAATGTAGCCTACCTTACAATGAACTATCAGTTTTGGTTGTGCTGTTATATTTCCTGCTTCATCCAACACTTCAACCTGAAAGGGGAAAGATGTCCCATTTTCAATCTTTAGAATTTCAGAATCAGGTTTCACTTTCAATTGACGAGGAGGGCCTGTAAACATACACAGTTTCAGAGTAGAGATTACACTTCAGAATTTTACAAGTTATCTGACTTCAGTTTCTCTGTGTAACAACGGTAATCTGAAAACAAACAGCCAAGGTACCTTTGGTAACAAACAATCTAGCACAATTCATGTTCATGAATCTTTGCTCAGAAGAATTCTAGTATTGAAATAAGCAGGGAGTTCTGTCCTTACATGTGTATTGTTTACTATTCTCCTGAATGTGCTTAAATAGACAAACATACAGCAATCACCAGATATATAATATAACATCTTTACAAGTCACCAATACTATCAGTGCTGACCAGTAAACCAATAGAGATACTGAAACTGGACTTTCCCGTGAGATGCAAGACAAATTATGAAATGTGCTATAGGGTGCAGATAACCACAAAGAAATCTGATCAATCATGCTAAAAGGCATTCTAATCATGTAATCTACCACCTTTATAACTCATACACAAACATAAAGAAAAATAAAGAAAAAGAAAAAATGATGTGATGTGGAGGTCATAGTGAGAGCTGTCGAAATAAACTTTATAGCTTAAAAAGTAAAATAATTTGTATATGTTGTCAATCTTAATTCTGAAAACTAATGTTGAGTCCCTAAAGGAAACTAAGTTATTAGACCAAAGGTATATGTCAAAGTCCTTCGAGAATGAATAAAGACAAAATAAATAGCTTTGGTCTATTTTCAGAAATATTTTGCAAAGAATCTCTCTTCTTGTCCATTAGTTATTTAAAACTTCTAATTTCTACCCTATGCAATAAAAACAACTATGGTGAATCACAGAGAATAGTAAATCCCGAGTGAAAGCTCCATTCATTCAGAAAAAATTTAAAAAGGGAAAGGGAACTAAGTAATTAGTTATGATACTCCACCTGAGCTGGGATCTATACATTTACAACCCAAGTATCTAAAACTGATTTTTATCAACAAGTGGGAAAAGACCTATTAAGTGACAGCTATTTTGGGGATCGGGAAGGAGGGAGGGAAAAGAGATCATGACAACTTTTGAAGACTACATTAAAATCTCTGCTAGTAAAAAGCTTTAGCCAAACAGAGTTTTCTGATCTATCCCTTACAGGAAGTTATTTTTGAAAACCAGAGTGTAGAACAAGCTTTTGGGAGAATAAATGGTAGAAAAACATCATCAGCAAGAACTGGTTACTAAATTTGCCTACCGTGGCTGAACGGGACCCTAACGATTAAAAATGTCAAATGAAAAGGATAGGCATTAAGAGACCAGATGCAGAGTTTTTATTAAGTCCTAAAGTGGCAATTAAGGATCTTCCGCACAGGATTGACATGACCTACAATTGTTCCCAGGCCCATGAAACAATCTTAGTAGAGTTGCTCTTCTGTAGTTGCTATGTTCTCTTTGCACATGGAGCACCAGTGTACTTTCATCTTATTTGGGATAGCCTGTGACATCATAAAAAGCAAACAGGAGGAATAGATGAAGAGACGGAGATGAACAGGTGGTTCTACTCAGGAAGCAACCCCCAATGAAATTTTAGTCCCCTAAGAAAAGCAAAGAATGAAAAAGATTTTGCTCATTATTGCCCCCAAATTAGCTTTAAAAGGTAGGATTGCACTGAATCAATTGCTCTGAAGTGTCACTGCTCTGCCAAAGGTATAGATTCCAGTGCAAAGTATGTGGCCATGCCCAGCAATTCTATGAACAAATCTCAACTGTGTCTGGTATTTGCAGGAAGACAGAGAAAGTCCAAATATCTTTGACAAAGAAGAGGTGAAAATTCAGAAGTACATCTTTCATTTTATGTAATCTGATCAAATCAGACTGTTATACCCATTCTCAGAAGACAGCATTTACATCTGTCTGCAGCCCAGAAAAAGGTAATGGAATAAAATAGAAATTGCACGTGGACTTGCTAGTCTAACTATAAGGAAGGCAACCGTAGAATAATTTCCCCAAAATGGTTTGGCACACCTGATGTCGGTCAAACGGGCAGAGGCCAAGAGTAGTTAACCCATGACAGACCTGACAAACCTCATACATTTCTCTAATCTGGAAAAGCCTGTGCAAAAAGGAGTAACGCCACCATCTGAACAAGGGCATTTGGCATCTTTTCTTGAAGGCACCGTGGTAAATCTCTTTCATGTACTGTATAAGTGGAACTGCTTGAGAAATTGGTATTTGCAATGTTGTTGTAGCCAGGTTAGTCCCAGGATATGACAGAGACAAGGTAAAGAGAAGTTCTATTGAGCTCATAAGCTTGTCTCTTTCACCAACAGAAGCTGGTCCAATAAAACATTGTTACTTACTGTAACTGTTGTTCTTCAAGATGTGATGCAGACATGTATTCCATGCAGATGTGCACACATGCAGTGCACCAGAGCCAGAGAACTTTCCCTAGCAGTGCCTGTAGGGGCATTGCTCACATCTTGTGGCCTTATGCCCTCTCCTGGCCTTATAACGGTGGCGCCATCCCGACCCCCAAAAGTTCCCTCACACCAAAACATCAGAGGAGGATGGGTTGCGCAACACATGTCTGCTTCACATCTCAAAGAACAAAAGTTACAGTAAGTAACCATGTTTTCTTCTTTGAATAGATACAGCCATGTATTCCATCCAGATGACCGTCAGGTAGTACCCACAGTAGCTGGGGCTCAGGATGTGTTTGAACACAGACTGCAGGATTGTCTTCCCAAAATTTGCATCTGAGCTGGATGCAGCAGAATGGCACAGTGGTTTGTAAACATATATACAAAGGGTCAAGTGGCAGCCTTGCAAATATCCAAAATGTATCTCAGCCAGGCAGGTGATTTCCAGCTGCTAAGAGAACAGGTAGAGCTGGAATGCTGAGCCAATGTTTGCCATATAAAGGGGGAATGACATCATAAAGTTTGTTTTAAGTTTCCAGTCTTCACTTGCTAGTAATAATATACAAAGCCCAGTACCCGGACTGACATATTATGGACAATGACAGATCATAAATTATGTAGAGGCAAATGTACATCTCATCAGGTATTGTGTCTTTGTGGATGGAGGTACACCATTATAAAAAAAATAGCATTAGAATATTTTTCAACATGTCATCACAAATATTTCAAAATACTTACCAGGCAGTAATCTTATTTTGAAGATCTGTGAGTCTTCTTTCAAACCAGGAAGAATAACCTTCAGACTGAAATTCTATTGAAAAGAACATTGTAAGGATTAATGCTGAACAAATGCAGATTCTAAATTTGTTTACATAAATTCTCATATCCTACAAAAACATATTTTGGACTTTCATGAATATTTTTGTAAAATTCCAGAGGCTTACACAAATTTTCTGTATTAAGTTGCAAAGTAGGTTTTCAGTTTTCTGACGTTATTGCCTCCAGAGATCTCTATTCTTGTTGCTGCATATCAACCCACATGAACCCAGGCACTTTAAAAGCAGTTAACATAACTTGTGATTGCCTGCCTAGATGCATGTATGAATGGACACAAAACAACAGCTTTTAAAAAAAAGTTAGTTGGGGGGGAGGGGGGGTTTAAAGAAGAGATATGCAGACCTTGCCTATCGCTCTCTATCTGCCTGAAACAAGACAACAAGAAGGGAGGGAGAGTGAATACCAGTCTGGACAGGTAATAAAAATGGAGACAACTCTAGATATATAATTATCTGTAAGTGTTGATTTGAAGATATATCACTAATCATCACTAAGCCCAGGCTCCCAGTTCAAGACCTCCCATAAGCCCAAACCTCTAGGAATTAAATCCAACGGGAAGCATTGCAGTCCTTGAGTGCCTCATATTTTGTAGGTTTCAGAGTAACAGCCGTGTTAGTCTGTATTCGCAAAAAGAAAAGGAGTACTTGTGGCACATTAGAGACTAACCAATTTATTTGAGCATAAGCTTTCGTGAGCTACAGCTCACTTCATCGGATGCGTACTGTGGAAAGTGTAGAAGATCATATTTTGTAGCTACTTGAAAATGTTTATGTGTATACAATTTGCAAGAGTATGTAATAAAAGAGTTACAAAACAAACTGAGTAAACATAGTTGCAAGTGGTTGATTGCATTTATCTTTCTTCTGCCCCAGAGATGCTAAATCTGGGAAACTAAAGCTCCAAAAATGGCTCATGAAAATAAATGCAAACAATACTGCAAAAGGCAGAAAAAACAGATGTCCATTTTAAAGGATTTAGAAAAGTCAACCTTTAAACAGATGTCATGATGCAATGTTAACTGTAAAAAAAAACAAGGAGTCCTTGTGGCACCTTAGAGACTAACAAATTTATTTGGGCATAAGCTTTCGTGGGCTAGAACCCACTACATCGGAAGCATGGAGTGAAAATACAGGAGCAGGTATAAATACATGAAAGGATGGGGGATTGCTTTACCAAGTGTGAGGTCAGTCTAATGAGATAAATCAAACAACAGCAGGATACCAAGGGAGGAAAAATAACTTTTGAAGTGGTAAGAGTGGCCCAATACAGACAGTTGACAAGAAGGTGTGAGTAACAGTTGGGAGAAATTAGTATTGGGGAAATTAAGTTTAGGTTTTGTAATGACCCAACCACTCCCAGTCTCTATTCCGGCCTAATCTATAATTGCACTTCTGTGCCATTATAACTACAAGGTAGGGTCACAGAATTACAGAAGAGTGGGGTTGGAAGGGACCTCAAGAAGTCATTAAGTCCAGCCCCCTGCACTGAGATAGAACCAAGTAAATCAAGACCATCCCTGACAGGTGTTTGTCTAACATGATTTAAAAAACCCTCTAATGATGAAGATACCACAACCTCCCTTGGAAACCTATTCCAGAGCTTAACTAACCTTACAGTTAGTAAGTTTTTCTGAATATCTAACCTGTATCTCCCTTGCTAGAGATTAAGTCCATTACTTCTTTTTCCTACCTTCAATGGACACAGAGAACAATTTATCACCATTTATCCTTTTTATAACAGACTTTCACATATTTGAAGACTTATCAGGTGTCCATTCAGTCTTCTTTTCTCAAGAATAAACATGCCCAGTTTTTTAACCTTTCCTCATGGGTTTCTAAGCCTTTATAATATTTTGTTCTTCTCTGCAATCTCTCCAATCTTTCCTAAAGTGTGGTGCCAAGAACTGGACATAGTATTCCAGCTGAGGCCTCGCCAGTCCAGTATAGAGCAGGAGAACTATCTCCTGTGTCTAACGGCTATTAATATGCTTCAGAAAAATATTAGCCTTTTTTGCATCAGCATCATATTGACTCATTCAATCTGCGATCAACTATAGCCCCTAGATCATTTCCAGTGTACCCCACCCCAACTAGTTAGTCCCCATTTTGTGTGTGTGCATTTGATTTTTTCTTCCTAACCAAAATACTTTGTTCTTATCTTTATTGATTTTTATCTTTATTGATTTCAGACTAATTCTCCAATTTCTCAAGGTCTTTTTCAATTCTAATTTTAATTCCAAAAAGCTTTCAAACCCTCCCAGCTTGGTGTCATCTGCAAACTAAACTAAACTAAAACTTACTTATATTAAAAAATCACACCTACTGATATGTCATCCACTAGGACAGTAACCCTGTCAAAGGAAATTAGGTTGGTTTGGCATGATTTGTTCTTGACAAATCCATGCTGTCTCTTCCTTATCACCCTATTACTCTTTAGGTACTTACAAATTGATTGTTTAATAATTTGTTCCACTATCTTTTCAGATATTGAAGATAAGCTGATCGGGCTAAATCCCTGGGTCCTCTTTGCTCCTCTTTTTCAAGATAGGTACTATATTTGCCCTTTTCCAGTTCTCTGGGACCTCACCCGTCCTCCATTTTGTGCCTGAGCCTTTCTGATTTTGTCCCTACTTGTTTGTGCTATTCTTTTATACTTCTCCTTAGCAACTGATTCATGTTTCCACTTTTTGTAGTACTCCTTTTTGATTTTCAGGTCATCAAAGACCTCCTGATGGAGCCTCTTACTACTATTCTTCCTATCTTTACTTCACATCGGGATAGTTTGCAGTTGTGCCTTTAAATATGGTCTCCTTGAGAAACTGTCACTTCTCCTGAACGTCTTTATCCCTTAAATTTTCTTCCCATAGAATCCTGCCTACCGGTTCTCTGACTTTGTTAAAGTGTGCGTTTTTGAAGCCCATTGTGCTTATTTTGCTGCTCTTACTCTTCCTTTGCTAAGAATCATTAAATCTATCACTTCATGATCACTCTCACTCAATTGCCTTCCACTTTCAGATTCATAACCAACTCCTGCCCATTGGTCAGACTCAAGTCTAAAATGGCTTTCCCCCTGGTTACTTCCTCCACTTTCTGAAACAAAAAGTTGTCCCCAACATATTTCAAGAACTTACTGGATACTTGTTTAGCCCTATTACTTTTCTACCAGATGCCTGGGCAGTTAAAGTCCCCCATTACTGTCAGGTTTTTGTGTTTTGGATATTTCTCATATTTGTTCTAGAAATGCCTCATCCATTTCATTCTCCTGACTCGGTGGTCTATAGTAGGGGTGATGTCATGGTAGGTGTCTATTTTTTCCTCTTTATCTTTACCAGGAGAGTTTTAACTGCTCTGCCTCTAACCTCCTTCTGGACCTCAGATGGACTTTCTTTCTGAATTCTTCTCAGACCCCTCCCTCTCTCTTACCTTTCACCTATCTTTTTCCTTTTGCCTTCAAGCATGCTCTTACATCTGCTTTAGTGTTTTGAAAATAATCTTCACCTATTCCCACCTGCCTTTTTATCTACCTTCAGCACCTACCCTCCTCTGTTTATTCAGAATCTTAGAATGTGCTGTCTTTTTGCACTGCTCCCTCTCCTTCATGTGGCTCCTTGATCCCTACAATCTGACTTTGTCCCTCTCCATTCCACCAAAACCACTCTGAACTGTGTCATTAATTGCCTCCCAGCTAAACCAAAATACTGATTCTTCTTCTTTATTGTGATACTGTCCGATACCTGCTACACTGATCCACAATCTTCTTTCTACTATTTTCCCATTACTATTATCTAGGTTTTTCCCCACCTCGCAGGCTCACTCCTTCAGCATTTCCTCATCCTCCTTCTCAACCACACCTGTGTCTTTTCCTTGGTTCCCTCCTCCTCTTCCACTCTAGAGAGAATGAGATCTCAGAGAGTAACTATTGCCAGAGTTCTCTCTCTACTCCCAACTTCTTCCTCTCCCATTCAGTATCCTTTCTGGCTATCTCTCCGAAGTATCCTGATTGTTTTGCTATCATCTCAGACTATTTTGAAGAAAGTGAATAGTTTTCCTCCTAACGTTCTCTGCTTCCTGGCTCCCGCTTTTTTCTTTTTTAATCACGACTGTCAACTACACTATCCAACTTACCTCTTAGATTCATTACTGCAATGTAATCTTTTTAACTCTTCTGACTCCTTCTTTCCCCTCCATCCAGTCCTCTGTTAGGTACTGTCACCACTTCTGATATAACCATAAAACATCCTTTCTTCATTTGCATAGTTAAAACTTGTGTCTATATTTTGTCATCTCTAGTTCTTATCGCCTCACGGTTTATCCAACCAGCCATTGCAAGGGTAATTTTCCTCTCCTACAATGATT
This sequence comes from Caretta caretta, assembly GCF_965140235.1. Taxonomy (NCBI): domain Eukaryota; kingdom Metazoa; phylum Chordata; order Testudines; family Cheloniidae; genus Caretta; species Caretta caretta. Next base: position 85,261,805 of record NC_134207.1, on the reverse strand, counting down.
ACATCACATTCCTGCACCCTGAGTTCTTTAAGTGGCTTCCCATTTACCTAGATTGAATTCAAGTTTCTCAACCCAGTCTTCAAGATCCTCCCTAATCTTGCCACAGTCTACATTTCTGCTGTTACTCTTCGTTACTCACTGCTCCCTTCTCTCCCTAAACTCCTCCCAATTCTCTTTCACTGGTATTCCCTTTTTGCTCATCCCTCATATTCTCAGCTTTATTCCTTCACACATGCAATCCCTATGATTGGAACAAACCTCCCGTTTTCAATGACCAAGTATGTGCTCTCTCTCCTCCATACAAACTCCTCCCTCAGAACACGTCTTCCAGGAATCAGGAGAGCCTTCCTCTCACCCACGACGCCCCATCAATGATACTCCAACGCCCTCACAGATTTCATTTACTTTTAAGACAATCCAAGAAACACATATGTTTGTTATAAGAAATGCTGTATCCAAGTCAATTAATCATAGAATCATAGGACTGGAAGGGACCTTGAGAGGTCATCTAGTCCAGTTCCCTGTACTCAAGCAGGACTAAGTATTATCTAGACCATTCCTGACAGGTATTTGTCTAACCTGCTCTTAAAAATCTCCAATGATGGAGATTCCACAACCTCCCTAGGCAATTTATTCCGTGCTTAACCACCCTGACAGTTAGGAAGTTTTTCTAATGTCCAACCCTTGCTGCAATTTAAGCCCATTGCTTCTTGTCCTACCCTCAGAGGTTAAGAAGAACAATTTCTGTCCTTCCTCCTTATAATAACCTTGTATGTACTTAAAAACTGTTACGTCCCCTCTTAGTCTTCTCTTTTCCAGACTGAAAAGTTTGGATTTGTTTAATCTTCCCTCCTGGGTCATGTTTTCTAGACACTTAATCATATTTGTCACTTCTCTGGACTTTCTCCAATTTGTCCACATCTTTCCTGAAATGTGGCACCCAGAACTGGACACAATACTCCAGTTGAGGCCTAATCAGTGAGGAGCAGAGCAGAAGAATTACTTTTTATGTCTTGTTTACAACACTCCTGCCATACATCCCTGAATGATGTTCACTTTTTTTGCAACAGTGTTATACTGTTGACTCATATTTAGCTTCTGGTCCACTATGACTCCCCAGATCCCTTTCCGCAGTACTCCTTCCTAGGCAGTCATTTCCCATTTTATATGTATGCAACTGATTGTTCATTCCTAAGGAATACTTTGCATTTGTCCTTATTGAATTTCATCCTATATACTTCAGATCATTTCTCCAGTTTGTCCGGATCATTTTGAATTATAATCCTATCCTCCAAAGCACTTGCAACCCCTCCCATCTTGGTATCATCTGCAAACTTTCTAAGTGTACTCTCTATGCCATTATCTAAATCACTGGTGAAGATACAGAACAGAACCGGACCCAGAACTGATCCCTGGCTGCGATACCCCATTCGTAATGCCCTTGCAGCATGACTGAGAACCACTAATAACTACTCTCTGGGAACGGTTCTGTAACCAGTTACGCACCCAACTTATAATTACGCCATTGATATTGCATTTCCTTAGTTTGTTTATGAGGTCATGCAAGACAGTATCCAAAGCTTTACTAAAGTCAAGATATACCACATCTACCACTTCCCCCCTATCCACAAGGCTTGTTACCCTGTCAAAGAAAGCTATTAGGTTGGTTTGACACGATTTGTTCCTGACAAATCCATGCTGACTTTTACTTATCACCTCATTATCATCTAGATATTTGCAAATTGCTTACTTAATTATTTGCTCCATTATGTTTCCAGGTACAGAAGTTCAGCTGACTGGTCTGTAATTCCCCAGGTTGTCCTTATTTCCCTTTTTATAGATTGGCACTATATTTGCCCTTTTCCAGTCTTCTGGAATCGCTCCAGTCTTCCATGAGTTTTCAAAGATAATCACTAATGGCTCAGATATCTCCTCAGTCAGCTCCTTGAGTATTCTAGGATGCACTTCATCAGGCCCTGGTGACTTGAAGATATCTAACTTGTCTAAGTAATTTGTAACTTGTCCTTTCCCTATTTTAGCCTCTGATCCTACCTCATTTTCACTGGCATTAACAATGTTAGATGTTCAATCACCACCAACCTTCTTGGTGAAAACCAAAACAAAGAAGTCTATTGAGCACCTCTACCCTTTCCACATTTTCCGTTTTTGTTTCCCCCCCCTTATTGAGTAATGGGACTACACTGTCCTTGGTCTTCCTCTTGCTTCTAACATATTTGTAGAATGTTTTCTTTACCCTTTATGTCTCTAGCTAGTTTCATCTTGACTTGGGCCTTGGCCTTTCTAATTTTGTCCCTACATACTTGTAGTATTTGTTTATATTCATCCTTTTTAATTTCACCTACACCTCTACCCCAATATAATGAGGTCCGATATAACGATAATTCGGATATAATGCAGTAAAGCAGCGCTCCGGGGAGTGGTGCTGCTTTACCTCGTTATATGCGAATTCGTGTTACCGCAAGTGGTTCCACTGCACCCCCCCGCTTACTTGCTGTGGACCCCCTACCCCAGCTTGCCTCCGCCTCCTCCCACAAGCACACCATAGCTTCGCTTCTCCTCCCTCTCAGGCTTGCCATGCCAATCAGCTGGCGCGGCAAGCCTGGGAGGAGGGAGAAGCGGAACTGCGGCGCACTCATGGGAGGAGGCAAAGCGCAGTGGGTTGGGGGCACAGAGGAACCTCTCCCCGCCCCAGCTCACCTCAACTCTGCCTCCGCCTCCTCCCCTGAGCGCGCCACCGCCGCTCTGCTTCTCCCCCCACCCCCTTCCTTCCAGGCTTCCCACACCAAACAGCTGATTGGCGTGGCAAGGGGCGGGGGAGAAGCGGAGCGGCAGCGGCGCGCTCAGGGGAGAAGGTGGAGGCAGAGTGGAGGTGAGCTGGGGCAGGAAGTGGTTCCTCTCCCTACCATATATAACGCGGTCTCACCTGTAAGACAGTAAGATTTTTTGGCTCCCGAGGACCGCGTTATATCGGGGTAGAGGTATAATTTCCACTTTTTATAGGACTCTTTTTTGATTTTTTACATTAATGAAGATCTCCTGGTTAAGCCAGCGTGGTCTCTTGCCATACTTCCTATCTTTCCTACGCAGTGGGATAGTTTGCTCTTCTGCCCTTAATAATGTCTCTTTGAAAAACTGCAAGCTGCCTTCAATTCTTTTTCCCCTTTGATTTGCTTCCCTTGCGATCTTACCTACCAACTCCCTGAGTTTGCTAAAGTCTGCCTTCTTGAAATCCATTGTTTTTATTGTGCTGTTCTCCCTCCTACCATTCCTTAGAATCATGAACTTTACCATTTCATGATCACTTTCATCCATGCTGCCTTCCACTTTCAAATTCTCAACCAGTTCCTCCTCCTTTGTCAAAATCAAATCTAGAACAGCCTCTCCCCTAGTAGCTTTCTCCACCTTCTGAAATAAAATGGTCTCCAATACAAGAACTTATTGGATAATCTATGCCCGGCTGTGCTATTTTCCCAACAGATGTCTGAGTAGCTGAAGTCCCCCATCACCACCAAGTCCTATGCTTTGGATGATTTTGTTAGTTGTTTAAAAAAAGCCTCATCCACCTCTTCTTCCTGTTTAGGTGGTCAGTAGTAGACCCCTACAATGACATCAACCTTGTTTTTTTATCCCTTTTATCCTTACCCAGAGATTTTCAACAAGTCTTTCTCCTATTTTAATCTCAATCTCAGTCCAAGTGTATACATTTCTAATATATAAGGCAACATCTCCTCCTTTTTTCCCCTGCCTGTACTTCCTAAGCAAGCTGTACCCTTCTATACCAATATTCCAGTCATACGTATTATTCCACCACGTCTCTGTGTTGCCAACTATGTCATAGTTGTGTTTATTTACTATAATTTTGAATTCTTCCTGCTTATTCCCCATACTTCTAATATGAACAGATAAAGACAACAGAACACTAGAATGCATTTTACATGTAAAACAGTGAGCAGTTTTAATATACTGCCCAAATTTAAATCACTCAGCCTACCTTGCCCAGGTAATTGTTTACGTGGCCTTTAGCAGTGACACCCTTAATGACGCAACTTGTTCCTTTACCTATTTCTTCATACTGTAAAGTCAACCCACTACAAAAATAAATTAAAATTAATTTAAAGAAAAGCATTTTAATTCTCACCCAAAATATACACAAGATGTAAGAACGCTTAGAAGCAACAGGAAGTGAAAGTCAATTTACATTAAAAATACCTAGTCCAACACCTTGTAAAATTAAAGAACAATAGTGTTTAAGAGAGTTACAAAAAAGGGAGAATAAAAATTTGATACGTTTCATTACCTAGCTTCAAGAATTGGCTTAATATCAGTTGCCAGATGTGTGGGATGACCAAATTCATCCTGCAAGTCCAAAGGAATATTAAAAGGTACTCCAACTCGAAATGGAGGATCCAAATGACCCACTGAAAATTTTTCTGGTTTCCCCTCTAAGAGACAGAAAAAAGTTAATGTAGGTAATTTTATCTGTAACTACACGTTATATTTCTTTTAACTAAGGCATCAGTACAGGGTCCCCTAAGCTCCCCCCTAATAGGCCAATTGATGGGGTAGGGGTGGGGGGTCCCATCCTAACAGGCAAGTAGACAATAAACTGAGATTTTTGGCAGCACTGATAGATCAGAATCTCCCAGTCTCTCCTTCAGTCTGTATGGATTTAGGAGTAACTGTTTAAAATGCAAACATATAGATGTAAGAACTTATATAAAACATGTCTGCAACTTCAAAGCACTGTGAAATGTCTCAACAAAATCCAAAGGGACAGTGGATAGCTTTGTAAAATTAAAGAGACTATTTACATATTCTTCTGATTTACATAAACGAAATTCAGTTTACATGCAAGGATAAACATTTTTGATACCCAGTTGTTCCCAACTTGAGCCCCTTAATGCATCCTGATTTAAAAAAAAAATTCTGAGCACACCAATGCTTTGGAAATAAGCCCCCCCACCCCACCCCACATTTTGAGAAAACGTGCTTGAAAAAGTCAAAGCACCCCAAAATCACTGGCCACTTCTAAAAATCTTTGCCATGGACTCTACGCAGTACAAACAGAGAGCTCTGTAAATTGGAATCAAGTCTACTGGGGAGCTAACTATCTTAAAATAAATTGCTTTGCCCAGTCGAATTATCAACAGAACCTTGGATAGAAGAGAAAAAGGCATACAAGAGGTCCCTGTCCCATTAGAGGATGAAGGCTTCTCCCATGGAATATTTTCCCAGGCCAATCCTGGAGCAGTAACGAGGACATTCGGCCTCTCATCTGCACCCTGTACTGATAATGGTCCTGCCTGAAGGTAAGCTGTATGAATCTCCTGTGTGAAAATCGTACTGAAATGTGGAAGTAGGCATCTTGAGGTAGAGGGCCAACAACTAATCTCCTGGCTCTATAGCTGGAATAATGGCTGCTAGCATGACCATCTAGCACTTCTGTGCCATCACGCATTTGTTTAATGCTCTTAGATCTAGAATGGGCCTCCAACCTCCCCCTTCGCTTAGGGGATCAGAAAATACCTGGAGTAAAATCCCTTGCCCCTAAGATGCACCGGGACCGGTTCTGTGGCCCCTAAGCATAACAGACAATCCATTTTGTGGCACAGTAGATCTTGTGACAAGGGTCCATGAAGAGGGATGGGGAAGGAGGGTGGGAATAGGGGCTGGACATATACTGAAAGGTGTAACCCTTTGAAATAATCTCCAAAATTTATCTGTCGGAGGTAATATTCTCCCAACTGCTGCACCAGAGGGCCAGGCAACTTCTGAAGGAGCATGTTTAGATGGTAGCTCATGCTGCAAGGTATAGTTGCTTGGGCCCTTGACCAACCCATCAAAACAACTTACAAAAGACTGAGAGGTCACAGATTGGGTTACTGACTGCTTCCATTTCTGAACACTGGATCTTTTACACTGCAGCTCATAATAGAGCTGAGATGGCAGGTATTGAGGAGGTCGTGATATGGCTGAGAGCTGTATCTTCTCTTCTGTCATGCAGAGTAGATTCTCAGGAGTGTAATACGGCCCAGGAATCCTTTAAGCTGTGGAGAGAAGAGCCCATCTTCTCAGTGAAGAGCTTGGGCCCTTCAAACGGGAGATCTTCCACTGTCATCTGCAGCAATTTGGGCAACCTAGAAAGGTGTATCCAAGAAGCCCACCTCATTACCATGGCGGTGGAAACCAAGCAGGTGGCTGTATCGACTGCGCCCAGTGACATCTGTAGTGCCATTCTAGCTACTAACTGACCATCTCTGACAATGGCCTGAAACTGCTCCTTTTGTGTTTCTGTTAAATGTTCCACAAATGCATTGAGTTTCTCATAATGACAGCTTGGTAGTTTGTGACTCTAAACTGCAATGTTGCCAACGAATATGCCTTCCTCCCAAAGAGATCTAGCCTTTTCCAATCTGGATCGTATGGGGTCAACTTGGAGTGATGCGGCTTGCCTCGTGCATTAACCACATCTAGCATCATACTGGGTTGAAGACGCTGAAACAAGGAGTCTGTCTCTTTGGGATGAATGTAGCATTTTTTTTTTGTCAGCTCTCTTGCAGGTTAGTGCGATGGAGGCTGGTGAGTGCCAGATGACTTTGGCAGGATCTAGAACTGTCTCATTAATTAGGAGAGCAATTCTGGCAGAGGAAGAGGTGTGCAGAATATCTACTCGGCTGTGAGGTGTATCTGCCACCTCCTGTAGGGGAATCTGCAGCTCATCCACCACCCTCTTAATAAGGTCTTAGAAGTTCTTGAAATCACCAGCTACTGATGGGGGGGGGGGGAGGAGAGGAGAGGAGAGGGAGAAGGGATCACAGCCTCATCTGGTGAAGACAAGGAGAAGTTTGCGGGAGGGTGTTGGGACGGTGCCAAATTATTATAAATTGTTGTGATTTATATGAATGAATGTGGTGAACATGAGTTTGGTTTGGCTTGGTACATCTGAATTTACTAGAGGATTCTGGGAGCAGGATTCTTAGTATCAGGTAGTTGATATGGAAATTTACTGAGAGTGCTGAAATTGCATTTCAATGGTTAACTGAGACTATCCGTGTGTGTTTCAACTTGGAACTTTGATCATATCAGCCAATGGCCAGCTCACGAAGTAAAGAGAAAACAAAAACATGCATTCAGTGAGCTTGGCACAAAATGACCTTTTTGGATGGCATCACACTGAGAGCTCATGTGAATGATTGATGAGAGGGTAAACATCAACTGATCTTTGGTCTCTGTCTGTTTTGCAGTCCCTTCTAAAAGATTAATTAGAAAAAAACCAGTAATGGAACACCCACAGGGCATATTTTGAGGACATGTGACTCCTTTTACAAACAGAGGGTATGAATGCTCAGAATATCATAAATTAGTTAGTTCCTCAATTAATATCTGAAGAGGTCCCTGATGCTATAGGACAGAGGGTCTCAGGGTAGCCAAAACCTTGCTACGAGGGACTTTTGTAGGACTTTTGAACCAGAGGTCCTCGGGGTAATCAAGACCCTCTTCGGGGGACATTTGACAGACCAAGTATGAAGAGAAGAGAAGTCTCCATTTAGGATTGGTAGCTATACCTGCTTTGTTGGCCAATCAGAATACCGTGTAAGGCCAACATAGTTACTGAAAGTTTATGTTTGGGGAATTGAGGCTTATTAGGAAGACTTATTATGTAACCTTTTATTGCTTGTGTAATTCTTTCTCCAATAAACTGCTGTGTATTGAGCAAATTGAATCTGAATTTTGACTGGTACCGGTAACCATCTGCCCAGCTGTGGGCCATTAAAGATCTGTTTCAATCAGAGGGGTAGCTTTCCCTTCAAGCCTTTCCTCCTGTTCTTCAAAAGTTTCCTCCTCTGGTTCAAGGGCTCAGGAGAGTGAAGCTGTAGGAGACCGTCTGGCAGACTCTCTCTGAGAGACACTAGATGCCCAAGAGGTGTGGGATCTGTACATCACCCAAGGATCCCAGTATGGCCAACGGAGAGGGAAAAGCCTGAGTGGTGGGGGTGCCCAAGGAGGCCAGTACCATGACTGCAGGTCAGCATGACGGGATGGAGGAGGTGCCCTGTACTGTGATGACAGGTCATGGTGAGAGGCCAGGGAAATGACATTCTTCTGCTCACTGTCAGAGTTGTCACTGGGTAAGGGTAGCACTGACTGGGGTATTGGTAATACATGGCCCTGAGCCGAGGGTGATTCTGATCGCCATGATGTGCTCATTACCTGGGCCTTTGTACTGCATTCTGATGATTGGGGTTCTTCTGCGACAGTCAGGGCTCTAGGGTACTCGAACTATTGCGATACTATTGGCTCACTCGGTACCACAGAGGAGTGTCAGTGGTAAGATGTAAGTACCAAGAGTAGTGTATGTGTGGAGCGCTCTATAGATGGGAGCTTTGCCGCACCCAATACCAATACTGGCTTCCGCTCATTGGGAGGCAGTGCAATGTTTGTCTTTCTCCTTAGTGGTGGTACGGTGCCTCAGAGCCTGAGCCCCTGGCATCTTTAGGCAGTGCAGCTGAGCTCAAAGGGGCGACACTCTGATGCTTCTGAGTACCACGCTTTGGAGCCACTGGCCTATTATTCTTTACAGTGCCCAGAAGTGTGCTAGGTACTTTGTTTTTCTGCAAAGACAAGGTCTCTGCCTCAGACAGTTTACAAACTGATTTTACATGTGATGTAGCAAGAGAATGACAAACCTAAAAAAGGATGGGGGAATATAAAGGTTACCCTATCTCTACATTGTTGACCTGATTACTTGCTGGAATTGTTTCTATTATATTCAGACTTAAAAACAAAACCTACTTGATCTTTTCCAAGAAAATTCTAGTTCGGAAAACTGCTAACTTTGCTGTTTATCAGGAAGAATGCTAACTTACTGATTTCTTGGAAAGTCACATATCTAGCTGCTCCCCAAAGAGGGCAGAGCCATGAATTTTTGTTCAGATACCAATCAAGTCTCCTGCTCACGGTTTTTAATGCATACACCATTTTCTACCATATGCTAAAATAGAGATACCAGCATCTCCATCATTCAGGAAATCAACAGCATAAACAATTAAGTTAAGCAACTTTAAATTTTCTTTTTTCTTCTAGCTTGGGAATCTACAGCAGATATGTCACGATACATCCTTTTTGTGTCAAGTATCAGAGGGGTAGCCGTGTTAGTCTGGATCTGTAAAAGTGGCAAAGAGTCATGTGGCACCTTATAGACTAACAGACTTATGGGAGCATAAGCTTTCGTGAGTGAATACCCACTTCGTCGGATGCATGTAGTGGAAATTTCCAGAGGCAGGTATAAATATGCAAGCAAGAATCAGGCTAGGGATAACGAGGTTAGTTCAATCAGGGAGGATGAGGCCTTCTTCTAGCAGTTGAGATGTGAACACCAAGGGAGGAGAAACTGCTTTTGTAGTTGGCTAGCCATTCACAGTCTTTGTTTAATCCTGAGATGATGGTGTCAAATTTGCAAATGAACTGAAGCTCAGCAGTTTCTCTTTGAAGTCTGGTCCTGAAGTTTTTTTTGCTGCAGGATGGCCATCTTTAAATCTGCTATTGTGTGTCCAGGGAGATTGAAGTGTTCTCCTACAGGTTTTTGCAAATTGCCATTCCTAATATCTGATTTGTGTCCATTTATCCTTTTATGTAGGGACTGTCCAGTTTGGCCGATGTACATAGCAGAGGGACATTGCTGGCACATGATGGCGTAGATTACATTGGTGGACGTGCAGGTGAATGAACCGGTGATGGTGTGGCTGATCTGGTTAGGTCCTGCGATGGTGTCTCTGGTGTAAAAGTAGATATGTGGGCAGAGTTGACATCGAGGTTTGTTGCATGGATTGGTTCCTGAGTTAGAGTTACTATGGTGTGATGTGTCGTTGCTGGTGAGAATATGCTTCAGGTTGGCGGGTTGTCTGTGAACGAGGACTGGCCTGCTTCCCACGGAATTTTATCATTTTTCTTTTCATGGGGGTCTTTAAGGTATAGGTTTACTTCCAAAAGAATGGAAGATAGTCTAACACTTTTTTTTTTTTTTTAAACAACAGTAAAATCTATTATAGGAAAACACTTTCTGTAGTTGGAGGATATCCTGAGGGATCCCACATAGGTTGAAAAGTTACTTGGGAAGGGAATGTTTTGAATTCAGGCATTTTGCCTGCCTTTAAAGTTCTTTCTTTGCTCTGACGAATAGAAATAACTTTGTTCTGTATTTTCTTTAGGGAAAAGTGATTCTGTTTTTTCTTTGGATTTTGAGGAAGGGCTCTTGGATCTTGGCAAACTCCAGACAGATGCTTAAATAACTAATTTACACAAATAATGTCCAACATTTCTTGTGAATCCTCTTCTTCCTGAAAGGAAAATACTTCTGCCTTCCTAAAAGATACTACAGGAGAAGGAATATGATCATACATAGTGAGGTCAGACTAGATGATCTGGTGGTCCCTTCTGGACTTAATCTCTATGACTTAAAACCCTTCAGTCACTTGTTTGCTTTGTGGGGCTACAGTCATCTGGAGAGATTATGAGAGGCCCATGAAAACAGAAATTTTTTCTTGATCTCCTAGAAACAGAGATCGCCTAGGATTTCTATCTTTTCCCCCCCTGAGGTAAAGTCATTTTTTAAGCCCAAAACATTTACATTTGTAGTATTCTGCCGTGATTTACTCTGGATTGTGAACTGCTGACAAATGCAATAACTAGGAAAGATGCTGGTAATAAGCTGTGTCTTAGAACCTGAGAATATGAGCTGCAAAGCAGGAAAGAAAGACCCTACCACTTTCCAAATAAAACACATTTTGTCCACTAGATGTAGATACCTTGCTTACTTACTGTAAGGTAGACCAGTAACCAAAAAAAAAAAAAGAGACAGGGCAGGTAAGGCCCAGTTACCACTACAAAATCTCGGGTCATGGATTGGACTGTTTGGCTGACTACTGCAATCAGGCAGGGAGCCTTTGTATCTGAGTTAAGGTCCCAATTAAAGAGAAATGTAAATCCTATAATTAAGGTGCACAAAAATACAAAATATAGCAAGTAGTATAAACTCCTAGATTCCTAAACATATAAAGAATACAAATAATACTATGCAGCAAATTAAAGCATCATTGTAGTCATTAAAGGCAATATGTTATGACAAGACATCAAGGTATGAGTAGTATATAGTTTTCCATATACACAACTACTCAAGAAGGATAAATAAAGGCTGCTCAATGGCATGGAATTAAATTGCTTCAGAAAAAGGCTGCAAAACAATTTTCAAATACTAGTTAAAAGTTCACAGCTTCATTTGACATCAGAAAACAAAATTAAACTGGCAGGTTTGAAGTAGTTCCATTTCTCTTACCCTCTCATTAAAAAGCCAGTAACATTGTGGCTGAAGTATGATACAACTATAGCAGACATGCTCCACATTGTCACTAAAATCAGAATCAGCTAACTCTCTTTGAAACACTTGACCCACCATATACTGGTTTTAGAGCAAATATAGATGTATCAGAGTATATTGAAGGGGCAAATAATGAATTATTTAACATCAAGTGTAGTGGAAAATGCTGTTTTCTTTCTGGTAGTTTGCTTTACTATATTCAAAGGCAACTGTATCTTCCAACTAGTTAGACAAAGTTATCTATATTCTGAATACGCACTGATGTATTTGATGTTCTGTAACATTTTTCTTGTAATATAACAGTAAAAATATAGATGAATTAGACTGTAATACACATTGAAATATTTTAGGTTGTATGAACTCATATTTGGGTTCATTAGTCAATTTCTGTATCATATATACTTTTTTTTCAAATGTATTGTAAAGTCAGCCAATTTTTCCAAGTTTTATAAAAGAGTAGGATTAGTCAGCAAGATGAAATTATGAAAAAGTTCCCAAATCTAGTCGAGTGAGTACCCTACATTCAAATCTACTAAAGAGAGAAATTCTGTTTTTTCTTTTATAAACATTTTAGGGAAGTTCAGTTCAAGGGTAGCTTTTAGCTTATATCAAAATCCTACTTTTTTTTGTGAGGCTGACTAAGACACAAAGCAATCATCTGATCTGCCATAGATGGTGGATTGGCAGGCATCAGGCTCTTTCCTGCTCTAACCACTTGATACCTCGGCTAGATTCACAAAGGAACTTAGGCATGGTGAGGCAGAGCATTACCACACCTAACTTTTAGGCACCTAGAAAATCACTGGGATTCACAAAGCCTGAGTTTGGTTTTTGGCTTCCTATATAATGAATGGGGAGAGATAGGCATCTCAGAATGGGATTCACAAAAGCCAGCATGCTAGGCCGCTCCCCCTTAAACTAGCCAATGGGAGATGCCAAAAGAGGGTGTATGTGAAGCCTTGCCCCTGCCTCAGAGATAGGAGCCCAAGTCTGGGCTCCAGAGAGGCACCTCCCTTTGCAGAGAATTCTCAGATGCAAACCTTCTCTTGGCATTAGTTACCTATGGCTTTGTGGCAAGAAGCCAGGGGGCATAGGAGGAACCACCCTCATAACTTTTAGCCCAATGGTTGGGTTACTTACATGGGATGTGGGAGACCCAGGTTCAAGTCCCCCCTCCACCTGAGAGGGAGAAGGCATTTGAACAGAGATCTTCCACATCTGAGGTGAGTGTCCTAGCCACTGTGCTATGGGATATTCTGATGTGGAGCTCCCTCAATCTCTTCTGTTGAAGCTGTTCCACTGTGAATAAATAATGAAAGAGTGACCGGGCTAGAGCTAGAGGAGGGAGAGAAAGTGAGCAAGCAAGCATGAAAATGACTCTATAGCCTGGTGGTTAGAGCACTCACTTGGGAGGTGGGAGACCCAGGATCCAGTCCCGCTGCTCAAATCACTCATTACTTATCCAAACTAGAACTTCAATCAGAGAGACAGAAGGAGCCCCAGACACAAGACTATCCCATAGCCCAGTGGCTACGGTACTCACCTGAGAGGTAGCATATCCCAGTTCAAATCTCTTTTCCCCTTCAGGTAGAGGAGGAACTTGAACCAGAGGTCTCTCATATCTCAGGTGAGTACCCTAACTACTGGGATAAAAGTTATGAGGGAGGCTCTCCTCTCCATAACCCTGTCCCACAGCCCTTTAGCATAAGCTTGCCTACAAGGGCTCAATTCAGTAAGCAGGCTCTGATCATGGTTACTAGATCAGGCCCCACAGGCAAGATGGAAGAATGGCCTGATCTTCCCGATTTGTGAATCGCTCTGGGCTCAGGCACCCAGATGCCTGTCCGAGGGCTGTAGTGCACATGTCAGAAGCAGAAACATAGGTACTTAGGGAACTTTAACTGCAAAAATTTAGGTATTGAACAAACGTAGGGGTTTACAGGGTTCTGGGGCAGCTGAGCAGGGTTCTGTGAATCCCAGTGCGGCCGGATTCTGGAATTCAGGTACCTCAAGTGGCAGTTAGGTGCCGAAGTTCCTCTGTGAAGCTACACTTTGGCCTTCAAACACCACTTTCTCTTTGCTGAAGGTATCATTCCTACACTTAACCAAAATTGAATTTATTTTGAAGCTGAACCCAAGACACGTTTAATATAGTGAGTCAAAAGTAAGAACTGAGCATTTGTGAAGGATCTAATTGAAAAAAATTGGAATAGTTTGAATTTTCCTTACCTACAACATTAAATTTAAATATTTTAGATGGTAGAGGCCTTCCTGCATAGGTGTCTGCATTACTTTCATTCAACACCACTTGTAGTTTCAGTGTGTAGCTCCCAAGTTTGTGAATATTTTCTAGATAGGGTCAGATAAAAATAAAGTTAAAAAGAAAAATTTCCAAAATATAGATAAACTGAAGGTAATATTTTAAAGACAAACTCACCCATTTTTTTAAACCAGTAAGGCCATTTACCCCCATGTTGACTAATGTGAGAAATGATTTCCTTATTCCCAACAGGAGCTTGAACAGAAAAAGGGATCATTCAGCTACATAAATTTAGATTTGCTATAATCTTTATTGTTCTAGGAACTAATTATACCTATTACAAATACCCACACGCACCATATTTTTAAATTTAAAAAAAGAGAGAGACAAGAGTTTGAATTCAATTGATCAATTTATCACATTGATTGCAGGTAAACTCTCTCACTGCCAAATTCTTGCCACTAGAAGCATACATTTATGAGAAAGCAGTAACCGTGGAAGCCCACTTTTATACCCCTCTAGTTATGCTGTGTCCCACACAGAGGCACTTCTAGTCCACATACTCAGAAGTGCTTTATAAACAACTGTGCTTTTTTAGCCACTTTCACAAGTGACTTACTATTAAATAGACTAAAATAGGAGCAATTGGGTAGAAAAAACTAAAACCAATTAAAAGACAGTACAAAAACATCTATCCTCCCCTCTCCCAGGTTGTCTCCTCTTTTTCTATGGAATCCTTGCCGTAGTAAGAGGGCACATCCAAAACCTTTTTTTTTTTTAATTACTAAAGTTTTACATCTTAGTATTCCATACATACATACCAATGTAAATTTTGCCCATGTATCACTCATTCACACCTTCATCTCAGGGGGCTTGAATTTATTTTTATTATTCAAAAATCGAGGAATTTATGACTTAGTAAATACAGAGTATAGATGTAGCAAAACTAAGCAATAAAAATCAGACAAAACAGAATAAATCAAGGAAGAACCAAGGGAGGAGAGCATCTTATGGGAAGAAATAAAACTGTCTCTCAGTACAACACGCCATTATTTCATTCATCCTGTCTGAAATTAGATTTCAATTTAATGTGGGTATTTCAAATTCTTACACGACATTACAATTATATTCTTTATTCACATGTTTTGCACCAAACTACATGCATGTTTTGAAATGGCTGCCAAAGGCGGCTTTGTCCTAAGTTTATTTGTTCTTGTACACAATTTTTAAACTAGTGAGTTAAATACATTTTTACTAGTAATGAATCTTGGGAGATAGTGTACAAAAATAAACCATTATGATTTTTTTTTTTGGCAGTCACCAACACTGAGAAATTGGTAATTCTCAAATAAATTCTGAATATCCTGTTGAGAAGTATCACCAGCTATTGCTAGCGCAAATTTGATCATTTAGTTGTAGTGCAAGATTAACAACTGAAAGAAAGCACTTTTGGCAAGTCACTTCCCCTCTCTACCTCTAGTTCCCCATCTGTACAATATGACTAATAATTCTGTGCAGACACACTACTCTACTCTAGGCAAGGAGAAGGTGATCCAGGGCGAGGCAATACATGCAGCTGCTGTAGCAAAAAGGAAGAGTCTGAATGCTGCTCACAAACCGGGAAGAACTAGTAGGGGAAGGAAAAGTGGATGGGAACCTGGGAGGCAGTGACCATGAGATGGTCGAGTTCAGGGTCCTGACACAGGGAAGAAAGGAGAGCAGCAGAATACGGACCCTGGACTTCAGAAAAGCAGACTTTGACTCCCTCAGGGAACTGATGGGCAGGATCCCCTGGGAGAATAGCATGAGGGGGAAAGGAGTCCAGGAGAGCTGGCTGTATTTTAAAGAATCCTTATTGAGGTTACAGGGACAAACCATCCCGATGTGTAGAAAGAATAGTAAATATGGCAGGCGACCAGCTTGGCTTAACAGTGAAATCCTTGCTGATCTTAAACACAAAAAAGAAGCTTCCAAGAAGTGGAAGACTGGACAAATGACCAGAGAAGAGTATAAAAATATTGCTCGGGCATGCAGAAGTGAAATCAGGAAGGCCAAATCACACCTGGAGTTGCAGCTAGCAAGAGATGTTAAGAGTAACAAGAAGGGTTTCTTCAGGTATGTTAGCAACAAGAAGAAAGTCAAGAAAAGTGTGGGCCCCTTACTGAATGAGGGAGGCAACCTAGTGACAGAGGATGTGGAAAAAGCTCACGTACTCAATGCTTTTTTTGCCTCTGTCTTCACTAACAAGGTCAGCTCCCAGACTACTGTACTGGGCAGCACAGCATGGGGAGGAGTTGACCAGCCCTCTGTGGTGAAAGAAGTGGTTTGGGACTATTTAGAAAAGCTGGATAAGCACAAGTCCATGGGGCCAGATGCGCTGCATCTGAGAGTGCTAAAGGAGTTGGCAGATGCGATTGCAGAACCATTGGCCATTATCTTTGAAAACTCATGGCGTTTGGGGGAAGTCCTGGACGACTGGAAAAAGGCTAATGTAGTGCCCATCCTTAAAAAAGGGAAGAAGGAAGATCCTGGGAACTACAGGCCAGTCAGCCTCACCTCAGTCCCTGGAAAAATCATGGAGCAGGTCCTCAAGGAATCAATTCTGAAGCACTTACATGGGAGGAAAGTATTCAGGAACAATCAGCATAGATTCACCAAGGGCAAGTCATGCCTGACTAATCTAACTGCCTTCTACGACTAGACAACTGGCTCTGTGGATGAGGGGAAAACAGTGGACGTGTTGTTCCTTGACATTAGCAAAGCTTTTGACATGGTCTCCCACAGTATTCTTGCCAGCAAGTTAAAGAAGTATGGGCTGGATGAATGCACTATACGGTGGATAGAAAATTGGCTAGATTGTCAGGCTCAATGGGTAGTGATCAATGGCTCCATGTCTAGTTGGCAGCTGGTATCAAGTGGAGTACCCCAAGGGTCAGTCCTGCTGCCGGTTTTGTTCAATATCTTCATAAATGATCTGGAGGATGGTGTGGATTGAACTCTCAGCAAGTTTGCAGATGAGTCTACACTGGGAGGAGAGGTAGATACGCTGGAGGGTAGTGATAGGATACAGAGGGACCTAGACAAATTAGAGGATTGGGCCAAAAGAAATCTGATGAGGTTCAACAAGGACAAGTGCAGGGTCCTGCACTTAGGACGGAAGAATCCAATGCACCACTACAGACTAGGGACCGAATGGCGAGGCAGCAGTTCTGCGGAAAAGGACCTAGGGGTTACAGTGGACGAGAAGCTGGATATGAGTCAACAGTGTGCCCTTGTTGCCAAGAAGGCCAATGGCATTTTGGGATATATAAGTAGGGGCATTGCCAGCAGATCGAGGGACGTGATCATTCCCCTCTATTCGACATTGGTGAGGCCTCATCTGGAGTAGTGTGTCCAGTTTTGGGCCCCACACTACAAGGAGGATGTGGAAAAATTGGAAAACGTCTAGCGGAGGGCAACAAAAATTATGAGGGGACTAGAACACATGACTCATGAGGAGAAGTTGAGGGAACTGGGATTGTTTAGTCTGCGGAAGAGAAGACTGAGGGGGGATTGGATAGCTGCTTTCAACTATCTGAAATGGGGTTCCAAAGAGGATGGATCTAGACTGTTCTCAGTGGTAGCAGATGACAGAACAAGGAGTAATGGTCTCAAGTTGCAGTGGGGAAGGTTTAGGTTGGATTATTAGGAAAAACTTTTTCACTAGGAGAGTGGTGAAACACTGGAATGCATTACCTAGGGAGGTGGTAGAATCTCCTTCCTTAGAAGTTTTTAAGGTCAGGCTTGACAAAGCCCTGGCTGGGATGATTTAGTTGGGGACTGGTCCTGCTTTGAGCAGGAGGTTGGACTAGATGACCTCCTGAGGTCCCTTCAACCCTGATATTCTATGATTCTATGAATGGAAAAATGCTGGTCTCCAAAACCAGGACTGTGTTAAAAACCTCAAACTGGTAACATTTGTTCTATGACGGGAGACTGAAAAGTTTCTTGACTGATAATCTTCTTTTAGCAGCTTCTTTCCTCATTTGTAACAAATGGATAATGCCTCTGACCTGTGGAATTCAGAGGTGGTACATCACTGTTGCTTGGACTCTGAAGCTAACCTCTGTTCCCATCCCCGCCTTTCCCCTCAGACCACCAGAAGAGATTTTCCAAAAGCTATTTGAACATTCCAATAAACTGTAATTAGCATTAAGACTTGGGAATATATTATCCAACTTTCAGGTAAGTTTATATTTATGTCTCCTTTCAGAGAAAAATTCCCAAATTATTACAAATTGTATTCCAGGCAGATCTGAATGACAAGAGAAGCTAAAAACTGAAAGAAAATGATCAAATATGAAATTTCTCATTCTGCTGCACAGCTTCTCTCCTCAGTCATAATAAATAGAAAGTAGTGAGCACTGAATCACAGAAATAGGGGCAGAAGGATACAGCAGAATTTAATTATCATCATTAGAGCAGAATAGGCAGAAATAAAAGCTCCCCTCTATACAGTAAAGACATGTGATTTGAGAAAATGATCTGGGAACTAACCCGGTAGCACCTTCTTTAGAAAGGATGCTTCTGAAGAAAAATGGAAATCTACTTGTTAAAATTCCTCAGCTGAGGCTCAGATATTTTCTATCCACAAAGTTACTACAGATCTTGCAAAAGGAACCCTGATTCCCTCTGAGAATATTTCCCTGTTGCCTACCATAACAACTGATGCAAGATTTTAACATCTTGCCGTTGAGGCCCTAAGGCCCTGGTATTTTGGACTAATACAGATAGTGTGTGTACTCCACATGGTTGTAACAGTCTCTAAAATTCTAGGGATGTTCACTTATGCCCTAACTTTGTTTTCCCAGAAAGAATGCTTGGAAAAATGTTTGGAAAAAAGTGATGGTAGATTTATTTTCTGAAGCACGGAATTTATTTGGTAGATTTATTTTCTGAAGCAAAATGTTTCTGGAGTTACAAGAATAGCCTTTTTCTCATGAGAACTGCAATGTGACTCTTATACAAAGAGGTATTAACTCCTTAATTTGTCTTTTGGAGGTAATGTTTTTTCTAGTCTGCCCTTTCTGATTAATCTGGACATCTGAGGATACTTTAACAAGGAGTCCTATGTGCCTTCATAAAGAATACCACTAAGGCTAGTTCTCTTTGTTCTATGATGCTTGGTTTCCAGATGTTTTGAACTGATAAAGAACATAATCCACTGTCAACAGAAGTCAGCCAGCCAACATCCAGATTATGAAATGGAGGGACGCTAAATCTGGATGTAGAACTTGTCCCTCCAATTATGAGATCACATTTGGGTGTGTTGGGAGGGTGATCAGGTTCATGCTGACAGGTTCATGAGGTTGGAATACCAAAACTCCCTAGGCCAGGCAGAAGATACCATTATCATTAGGGCTAAATCCTATCTGATTTTTTTGAGGACTCTCACAGTATCAAAGGAATTGGAAGGTACAGCATCACCACAGCCTTACACATGTTACACATTTGTGTACACCACTGGCAGGGGCATCAAGTCACCTGCATTGGACCCTCTGATAGGCAATGGCAAAGAGCAGCAGCTCTGGCCACCCCACTGCCCACTCAGGTTTCGCCCCTCAGCCCCGCTGTCATGATGGGTGCAGCCTGACTAAAACAGAGTCAGTGGCGCACAGCAGTCAGATCCTGACAGAGGTTGCAGGGCCAAACCTGAAGGGCAGAGGGCCAGCCAGCACTGCCGCTCCTCTCCACTGCCGTCTAGCATAGCCAGAACCGGTTCTCCCTACAGAGCAGAATCTGCAGCATTTGTTGTTCAGGTCAAATACAAAACAGGTCTAAATTTGAGTGCCCCCACCTGTGAAAGAATGGAGTTGTGTCACTCTGTACCTCAAAGCAGCACCCTGGAACCCCCATATTCACCACTATCATAAATATATGTTTTGGACAAAATATGCCTTATATCATTTTAAAAGTCTTGAACTGTTGAACACTAATATCCTGTTGGATTGTATGTGATATCATTATATGTCAGGTATTGCTGTATATATTACTGAAATATGTTGTCAGATTGGGAACACCCACAACCAGCCTTTCAGGCACAACAATGGAGCAGCTAGACATGCTGATCGCCCATTAAAGGGAATCCACTTTTCCAAAGGCCATCCTAGAAGACTCCTCAGAGAGAACATGTAGACAATGGAGACTACTTGACCAAATGGCTGGCTTGACTGCCTGACACCGAAGCAATTGATGCTTTAACGCTCAGTTGCTGGGACTCTGCTTCCAAAGTCTGTACTGAGGCCAAACAGAGACCAGTGCCAAGCCATCAGCAAGACCCCATCTGGGCTTTGGACTACCTCCTAAGTTGGATCTGCTCAGGGCTGGACAGGGAGATTTATATCTCTAGTCAGACTGTGAGTTCATTCAGTCTTCTCTTTCTTGATCTGAAAAAATGAAGGAGGTTCTGGACAACTATGTGATGGAGGAATGGAACTTCCTCCGTGCTCAACTGGCTCTAGAGACGAGAGTGGAGTGACATCTTCTCAGGGTGCTCAGTGGTAGTCTGGTCCAGTGGAGCAGTTTTCTCATCTTCCATGGCCAACAAAGCCCTGATGGTTCCTTTTTGAAAAAGAAGCTATAGAGCACTTGCAGAGCATATGCACTGCTCCTGGGTAGAAGAGACACTTAATGTCCATCACTGATATGAATAGCAGATTTACAAGAGGGACAAGACTTGAATGCAGGTGACTTGAATTCCCTTGGACATGGCTGAGTTCCAATGCAGGAGCAACATGTGGCCTTGAAGACTTCTAAAATCTATTGTGTGTGTGTTTTACACAATGACACCGGGCTACGAGAACTAAAGAACTACCTAGAAAGATAAATCAGAGTGTATAAAGACAGACACTGCAAGTGTGCCATCCTGAAGCTACAAGCAGTAAACAAAAACTGGAGAACTGTTGTTGCAGCTGCCCCACCATTCATGCTACCTTACTATCTGCTACAGGGCACTGGAGGGTGTGTAAGCACGGAGGGTGTGTAAGCTCCAATGGACACTGCTACTCAAAAGATTCCAATCTCACAGACACAGGGCATAAAGTCTGAGGCCTTTTTTTTTGAAGCCTAATTAGGACAGCAGCAGCCATGAGCTAAGAAGCAGAAAGTCACATCCTCACATTCCATCTCAATTACATTAAAATAATGTAATATTGGGCTGTTAAGAAGGAGATTCTGTCCTAATAGTACCCACCATCACCAGATAAAGAAACACATCTTAAGATGTTTAAAGATAATTTTGTTTGATAGCATTCTGTCTGGCAAAGAATCACTTATCAACAGTTGTGGCTGTGAAATCTCTACTTCTTTATTGTTTTGCCTTTATGGCCCCTACTTCTCTACTGTTTATCTCTGTCTGGTTCTTCGATTGTTTCAGTTGCATAATTAATTTTAAAGATTTAAATCAACTAAAGTGGTAAAGTATGATTGAGTAAAGAATTGTTTCCCAATATGTTAGGATTGGTCAAATAATTTTTGTGTATCACTTTAGTAAAATGACTGGTTGAGGTACAGCTAAGCAGGACTCAAGTTTCACTATATAAACTGGGGTCCAAAAGGAAGTTCTTTGGAACCAACTCCAGGGCACAGCCCTAAGATCAGAGCTGCCAGACCTCAACACCCTGCCAACTATACCATGCAGAAGCTGGAGTCCCTGGATGCCATGATCCTGACTGGTCAGCAGGAAAAGTTTGTCTGCCTTATTAGGAGTGGTGAGCATTGTGTATGCTTAGTGTGTGCATTCTGTTTTGGTGATTGTTAATAAATAGAGGTTAAGGCTGTTACTGTATAAGACTCTTTCACTGGTAAAGGCTCTGCAAACTCACAGAGTGTAAGGTTACGCCCTGAGCCCACGGAAGGGTAAGGATGGATGCCTAAATCAACAGGGTTACGACCTGAGACCATAGAATGGTAAAGGTGGGTGCCCTAGAATGTGGGGCTACGCCTTGAACCCTAGGAACAGGGTAAATGTGGGTATCCCTAAAGTGTACGGGACACATACACATCAGAAATGTGGACAATCACTTGAAGAATCACCTGAAAGATGCCTGCCTGATTTCCCAGGTTGGCTAACACCAAAGTAACTCAGTAGTACCATCTGGGGGTTTACTCAGTAAACCAGGAGACATTTTGAACATGGGAAGACAAGGGAAGCCAGCACCTTGTACTTTTGTGGAAGGTCCTGACTGAGGGAAAGCCAACCATGGTTGAGAAAAAGAATGACTGGTGAGAGAAACCATCTTGAACAAAGCCTGTATCTTGCTAGATTAAGTTTCAGAATTTTAGACATGTGTTTTCACTTTTGCTTGTAAAACTTTCTAACTTTATTGCTTTTACTTAGCATCACTTAACCTATGTCCTATTATTAATAAATTTTTAATTAATTAATATTAATAAAAAATTAATAAAATAAATTGATTTTACTATAAAGCAACTCAATGCTGTGTTTAAAGAGAAGAGTATATTTACCCCAGTTAAGTTAATAAGCTGTGAAGTGGTTTTGTCTCTATAAAAGAGCAACAAAATGTATTATTTCTCTAAGCTGCCCCGAAGAGGGCTGGATACTTCAGGGCACGTGATTTTGGGGAAATTTGGGACTGGGAGCGCACTGGGGTCATCTTGCTGATTGTAACCCAGATTGGTGCAAGCCAGAGTGCGACTCGTGTGTTACTGGCCAGCTGCTGGGGTCGGGGCTGCTGGACTAGGGCTGCAGCTACATACAGATGCTCAGGGAGTGACCTGAATCCTGGTAGGCTGGTTGTGAGCAACCCAGGTTGGCAGCTACAGGAGAAAAGCATTGTTACACACTCAGGGTTACAGGGCAGGCAGTAACACAATCCCTCACTGGTCTGGACCCCCTCCTCCCAACCAGACTATGACAGAGTCTTACAGACAACAGCCTCCTTTACTACACAACCCTGATTCATCCCGAGAGTAGATTCATCCTGTTCACTGAACGAGGCAATGATCCTATGGGAAAAACAATACTTGATCATGTGATGAAAGACTATCATCATGCATACTCACAAGGGGGCCAATTAAGGTTGTACAAACATTTCCTAATTTTTCAGTGCTTGATTTTGCAACTCTAATAATGTTCATTTAATGTAGTTTGTATGTTATTTTGTAGGTTAAAAAAACCAAACAAACAAACAAAAAAACCCCAGAAATTCCATCATGTGGCATCACATTGACAGCCATGTGCATTATTAACAGGGTTGGAACCCTTAGATTCACTGTACAGAACTCTGCCACTTGTGTTATTGAGAGCGGTAGTAGGTAGTTATCCTGTATGTGAACCAGCACTAAAGGGGGATGAGAGAGACAATTTTGCCAGTGGGTTTCACAGACGCTTGCTAACAGCGGAAGAATTGAGAGGCTCCAGCACTTTGGGTTCAATTACAGGGCTTGGAAAGACCATGCTGTAGAGATCACAGACTCTTCTGTCCATTCTCCCCCAAACTTGGCTCCTTTCTTCCCCATACCCTCCCAACTGTCCGTGCCCCAGTCCTTCTCTACCCCACTCCAGATCCTTGTTCCCCAGTCCCAGTCTCCACTCCCCATTCCAGTTTCACTCTCCTTGCCCAGCCAGTCCCAGTTTTCCACTTCCCAGCTCATCAAATTAGTCTCTCCCTGCTCTGACCTCCACTCATCCTCCTTTCCCTTGCCCAAGTTCCCCATGCCCAATGGCTCCTCATCCCAGTCTCCCGCCCAGACTCCTCATCTAATCTTAGTGCATCATCCCTCACCCCAGCTCCTCGTCTCAGTCTCCCCACAGTTCCTGATTCAACCTCAGTCTCTCTGTCCTGCACCACCCCATTTCCCTCCAGAGCTCATGCTCCCAGTTCCCCTCTCCCCAACCCCCTGCCAGCCTCCAGTCCGAGTCTCCTGCACCTCCAACCAGCTCTATTCCCTAATGCATTTGAATTGGGCAGCTTCCTCTTCCATGCTGGTTGGGCACCAGCATGGGAGTTACTGAGCACAGAGTTTTCTTGCTCTTAGTTTCAGTGCTCAGCTCACAGCACCCCGGGCCCAGAGCCATAACTGCAAGGAAAGTTCTGCTCTGCCCCCTACAGCCCTGGGCTGGAGCATGCTTCAATGAATTTAGCTGCAAAGCTTTAGTATGCCTGAGTTTGTGCAAACTGAATTTTTTCTAAGGCTTAAAACTTGGCCAAATTCGGGTGGATTTTCCTGGGGGCAGCAAAGTCACCCCTTGCCAAATTTCAAGTCCCTGATCCAAAGCATAGCAGCACTAGTGCTTCTCAAAGAAAAGATTGCCAGATTATTATTTTTTTAAACTGAGGCAAAATTTATTCTTCTCTAGCCTGGATCTTGGAAATGGCTGAGCTGCATTTGCTGATATTTTGTCAAAAATAAAAAAATTAAAACAATTCAGCCTGAGGCAGATACCTAGTTTGGAAACTTCCAGTCCAAATTGTTAAAGTTTGGCAAATTTATAAGCCACTGAGATCAGGGTCTTATACTGGGAAGTGTCAGGAAACCTTAACAACATGTGATGCTACCAGCCCCTCATATAATACCACTGCTCACACATTCTATACCAGTCCCATCTTCATTACAGAAGGACAATCTCCCTTGCCAGCAATCCATCTCTTGATTATTGAAACTTCAGACTTACTCATTGCTATTACAACCTAATTTTCTTGCCCGTTTCTGTCTAAATTCATTGTCTGACTGTTCCACAGATTTCAGTGCTCCAAGACCTTTAGAGTCACTATGCTGCCTCAGCACATTGCTCCAACAAATTTTTTGTGCAGTTCTTTCTGGTATGTCAAAATCTTTGCCCAGTGCTTTAAAATGCTTCTTGTGTCAGTGCCCTTTCTGCATCAATACCCTGGTGCTCTCTCCTCTGTGTTTTAGCACATTTTGCCTCAGCATACTGTCCCCTTCAGTGTGCAGCACACTTGTGCCTTGGCAAGTACCACCTCAGTGAACTACTCCTTGAAGAAATTATTGAAGCATAAATTTAAGCTAAGACTAGGAACCAGCGCAGATGCTGCTTGAAGAGTGCTAAATATACTACTCCTGGGAGAATTCTGCACCACTGCCTACATGCAAAATTCATGTACCGCGCAGAGGATTTTTTCTTCCCCTGAAGAAAATACATTCTGCTGAGAAGTGCTGCAGTTACACCTTTCGCCCACCAAGGGCTGCTGGGGCATCAGAACAGAGAGCAGCGGCTCCAGGTGGAAGCATCCTAGCTGTGGATAAGGAAGAGAAGAGGCTATGTTCCTCACAGTACCCTGCCCGTGGAGCCAGGTCAGGAGGCACGGGATATTAGGGGACAGTGTGGGGCACATGGGGCTGCTTGGAGGTCACAGACCAGGGTTCAGAAGGACTAGTTGGTGGGGGACAGACTGGGATGGGGGCTGAATGGGAGTGGGGATGCAGGGACACATGTGAATGGGGGGAGGGGGTGCAGGGACACACGGAGTCAGGGGCAGATGTGCCTGACTGAATGAGGGAGGCTAGCGTTAGGGAGCCTCCCCCATGCAAACCCTGGCTAACAATCCCCCCCAAAAAACTTGTTCCATACTTCTCTCACCCACACCCAACAAGCTCTAAGTTCACACCTAGGCTCCTTCCCAGCAATTACTTCCCTCTCCCTCAGCTCCTCCATTACCCCTGACTCCCCCAAGCTTTTGCACTGCTTCTGAGGGGTGCAGAAAATGTGTGTCTGTATTATAGTTTAAATGAATTATTACTCAAAGTTCTGTATTAATATGCCTAATAATTAATCTATTTGTCAAAAAAAACATTTCCTGAATCTTTTTTGTTGTCTGTTTTGTTAGAGACACACTTGCTGACAGCTATTTTGAAATACATTACCAAAATAATTGAAACTTGTGTGATTTTATTGTGTTATTTTGACAAAATATGCAGAATTTTGCAGAATTTTTAAATACTATCTGCAGAATTTTTAATTTTGAGGAGCAGAATTCCCCCAGGAGTAATATATTCAAAAAGAGAAGTTCAGTGGGAACACTTCACCTAAACACCACCGAGCATAGTAATTTCATAGTTTAGAAATGGAATAAATGTTGGGTCTATGAAGATCTTGAAGAGGTGTCAATGCTAAGATTTGTAGCAATAAACTCTGGCTCTTCTGTTGAGACTGAGTCTCTTATAGAAAGGCCTGGAATGGAGGCCTTTCCCACCACTGTAAAAGCCCTCATGATTCCAGGCAGCATGGCTGAGAAAGGATATCAGGCCTAAGCTCTGGAGATATAGAGATAGACAGCGAGACTGGAAACCAATAAATGCTCTGGCATCTGTTCTGTCGTCATGGTCCCCTATGAGGAACATTCAGTATCTACTTTGAGGCAAGCCTCTTGCCTCAGGGATCAATGGTAGTTATAACACTTAGCCCAGATGGGGCACTGTGTTACCAGACAATTACGTTATTTATGTCTGATTAACACAGTGAATGTGCAGAGAATTACAGAAAGTCTCCATCTTCATCCTGAAGCCACTGCAGCTCATCCCAGAACTCCAGGACAACTCAGTCACAGTCTGTGGTCAATGTCTGGACTATTCTAAGAACTATGGGATACCTACCTAGAGAGTAGCAGATCTGCAGTTGTGTAACTAATACTGTGGGGAATGAGGCAAAACCATATTTTTTTAACATGAAAAACTCTGGCTAGTGTGAATGTATTGCACTGGTGGTGTTTACACCTACGCAATCCCACCAGTTCAACTCTCTAGCATAGACAGGATTTGGTAACAAATTTTACTCTTTTTACTATCCAAGGAAATAACTTACAAATTTTGATGGATCTTACCATGTAACCAAGCTGGCAAAACTTGATTTTTACGGTTCCAGCTGTGGACAAATTTTCCAGGGCAGATTTCTACAAGACATGGCGATATTAAATCCATGTGTTATAGACTTTTTGTGTCTGCCATACACCCTGTTCTTCATGCCCAGTAAATAATGTCTTCCTAGATCATTACAGCCATTGTTCCTCACCAGAATGCTAAAGCCATCCATCATATCACATGTATGCTTAAGAATGATTTACATAGAGGCCGAAATGCTCATATCCTGTTACACTTTCAAATGCACATTAATCACATACTGTGTATTGCAAAATGTCATGCCATGAGTTAAAGAGATGTGGCATGTCCTTCAATACACTACATCCTGCTAGGAAAGGTCTCAACTCTTGGGCCAGAGACCATCAGTTTGTACATGTATATGTACAGCCCCTAGCACAATGGGATCCTGACTGGGATCTCTAGATTTTTTTGCAACACAGCATTAAACAAACAACCACTCTTTCATCTTTTTGTATAAGTAGCTCCCAGTTTCCTCTGTCACTTATACATTAAATGGATTTTAACGGTAATAAATCAATAGGGCATTATATAATAGATAAAACCAGAAGTCCATGAGTGAACTATAAGCCTTGTGTTCCCCCATACATACTGTTAATGTTAAAGATAACATTTACTCCACCTTACTATTCTCACATTCTAAATCCATATGACCTGAAATCCATATCACATCCACATATATAATGTAGCATTTAAAGTGCCATACTTAAAATATCAGGGCATTAAACATTTGGCATGGTGGCATCTGTCAGTTCCTTAAAACTTATAGCTTACCTAGTTTTGGAGAATCATTGTGCAGTTCTGACAAGATTTCGTCCTTATCTTAAATGTATATGGGGGTAACAAATTCTAAACTAGCTATACGTAGGCAACTTGCTTTATTAGTCTACAAAGGAATAATTTCTTAATCTTTCAGGGTTGTGTACTTACAGTGTAAAATAACTTTTAGTTCAACAAGCAGTTTCTTTGACCCTCCATGGCTTGTACCTGGAAGTTTTTGCATTGCCTCGCCTTTCTTATTCAATATTTCAATTCTTAATGCTCCTGTATATAAGGGAACAAAAGTGACTAGTTTTTAAAACACGCAATACACAAATGTGGTTGGTTCTTGTTCCCAAGATGTTTTCTTTTAAAGTTATAATGAATAATATGCAAAAAAAACATATTAAATTAAAATAGTACCTGGAAAGAAACATACCTATTGGTGTACCAGCAAGCTTGGTCTCATTTGGTAACAGCTCATCTCCTTCAGGCCATGTTACTGACAACCTATCAGGAAATCTAACAAAGAAACAAGATTTTTTTTTTTCTCTAAGAAAGGAACAGTACACTCGATCTTTAGCAGCATATAACTGAAGTTTATACATAAGCACATTTAGAAAGCAGGTTTTTGAAAATCATTCCCTCCATTCCTTACTTCCATGCTATGCTCAGAATTCAGAAATCTTTGTTTCTACTACAGCAGTTGATGAGATTATCAAGAGTAATGGAGCTACATTCTAAATATTAGTGATTTTAATGATTTTGGAAGAAATACAAAAACCTGGAAAGTAGGGTCTTAGCAAGTAAAAACCTCTTCTTTACAAAAAAGAGATCTTACCTTGCCATTTCATCTTCAATGTATTTTTTAACAACTTTTTCAGACATTGCTCTGTCAAGTTTTGAGATTGGAATAATTTTTATTTCATCATACAATGCTTGAGGTTCCTGAATAAATTAAATTCAAATATCAACATCTATGCTGTAACATGCAAAGAGTAGAATTATCACTTTATATAAAAAGGATCAGCAAAATAGTTATAGATATAATGCAATACCTTAAATAAGATTACGTGGTGATCCTGTAGGTGCTAGATTATGCTAAAAAAAATCATCTGAGGGCAGTGATACCATACAGTTACTCACAACTGTACAATAGTGTAATAATTGAAGTATACAATCTCTACTGTGATTGGCTGTTGCCTTTAGAACATCCATATGATCGCAATGAACATGAACATTTCAGCTTCTCAGGATTTCCTTAATATTAAATAGTCTTTAACCCAACTACATTTCAAACACTTATCAGACAATTCTGTAGATTGCTAATTTATGCTTGCAATAGTTGCATGATAGGCTAACAAATATCTCAATCTGCATTTATTCAGGCCAGTGTATGACCCAAATTACCCCCCATAAACTAGGCACAGCTATCCCCTAACTATGTAAAGGGGAAGGGGTAGGTCTATTATACATAAGCTCACCCCAACCCTGCTGGGAAAAAAAGCCACACAGTTAGGGAACTATTATAAAGATAACATGTTATTTACTATAATGTAACAGTTTTCATGAAGATTCTCTCCTCACCATGGTGGGGGGGAATTCTACTCCATAGAACAATCAAATCATGAGGTAGAAATGCCACAAGGGGAATTTTGTGGGGTTCCACTGCCCTTTCAAGGTTTTTGCATGCAGGGGCATCAACTGAGTGCTGGTTATTAACTTGTAAAAACCAAAAAGCACCCTTCAAGTTATCTGTTTTTAAAGGTCTTTCTGTATATTTGTATTCAACTTAACTACATAAACACACTTTACACTTAAACTATAGTACACAAATAACAGACTCAGTGCTAAAATATACACACTATAATCATGCTATGTTAGGGATGATTTTTTACCCAATGGAAAATTTTTTACCCATTGCTAGCAGAAAGGGAATTATTGAGTAAGAAATTTTCCATTCTGCAGCCCAGTGTCTTCCAGAAGTCTGATGCATATGGGAAGCAACACTGAGTGAACAGGAGTAGGGAGGGATACAAAAGTGAACATAAGAAATAGGAAAGACCCCCTCCCCCCCGCTTCTGAACTACTCAAATGGCCAAGTTACATCTGGACCATTGCCTGCAGTACCGTCCTGCTAAAGGAGGCCTCTGCAGAAACTGAAAGCCCATCTTATAGCATCCAATCGAGGTGTTAGTCAATGATCAAGTGGCTGCTCTGCAACACTTGAATGACATAATGACCTGTGAGGGTACCGTCACTTTTGTTTAGACTGTGTTTGCAGGGAGCGTACACAGTGCTCAGCCAGCCCTGAAAGCAACTCATATGCAGTCTAGTATGTCACCACAAACATGACTGCCATGTGACCTAATTGCTGTAGGCAGGTTCTGGCGGACGTTTGAGGCTGCCAGTGACTGCTGAGATAAGGTTGGTTATTTTCCTGAATCTGTGACTGGGCAACAGCACCCTGACCTTTGTGGAGTCAAGGTAGGCCCTAATGAATTCCAGTTGTTGCACCGGGGTCAGTGTAGATTTCTGTATATTTATCTGCAACCCTAGTGTCTGGAACAGCTTGATGGTCGTCTGCACCATGTGTGTCACTTCTTCTCGAGTTGTGCCTTTCAGTAGACAATAGTCTAGGTACAGGAAGATCATCACTCCTCTTCTTTGTAAGTAGGCCACCACTACAGTGAGGGTTTTTGAAAAGACTCGAGGGGCAGCGGAAAGGCCAACGGTAGTACTCTGTATTGGTAATGGTTGACCCTTATTGTGAATCTTAAAAATTGTTTGTGTGCTGGATGTAGGGTAATATGAAAGGAAGCATCTTGGAGGCCGAGGGCTGAAAACCAGTCCTTCATGTCTAACGCTGGAATAATTGTGGCCAGTGTGACCATTCTGAATCTGTGATTCCGCAAAAATTTGTGAAGTTTCCAAAGATCTAAGATGGGCCTCCATCTGCCATTTTTCTTTTTTGATGAGAAAATAATGGGAGTAAAAACCCTTCCCTTTGTATTGAGTTGGAACGTGCTCCACGGCACCCAATTGTAGGAGATGGTTCACTTCCTGTTGTAAGAGGTGTTCATGAGAAGAGTCCCTGAAGAGGGACAGGGAAGGAGATAGGTAGGGGGTAAGAAGAGGAAGGGGATGGAGGGACAGCTCAGTGGTTTGAGCACTGGCCTGCTAAACTCAGGGTTGTGAGTTCAATCCTTGAGGGGGACATTTAGGGATCTGGGGCAAAAATTGGGGATTGGTCCTGCTTTGAGCAGGGGGTTGGACTAGATGACCTCTTGAAGTCCCTTCCAACACTGATATTCTATTATAATCTCCAGTACCCATTGGTCCGTTGTTATTGCTGCCCAAGCACGGTAAACATGCGCAGGCGATGGCCAAAAGGTGGGGGTAGGAGTGTCTGGTAGAGCTGTATTGCAGGGGAAGTCGTTCAGACCCTCGACCAAGACTTCAACATTGTGGTTTGGTGGTAGATGGTTGTGAAGACATGGACTGAGTTTGAGGAGTCCTCCGTCTTTTTTAATTTATTTCTGTTGTGGTCGAATTGCCATTGTTGTGGGCTGTGGAAAGAAGTGTCTCTGCCCTTTTGGTATGGTTGGTATCAACGCTGTTTGTTAGGAGACGTGTATATGCCTAAGGTGCACAAGGTGGCCCTAGAGTCCTTCATAGAATGAAGAAAGTCGTCCGTTTTTACAGAGAAGAGTTTCTCCCGGTCGAAGGGGAGACCTTCTGCCTTGAGTTGGAGCTCTTTGGAGACTACAGACGACTGCAAGCATGAAGCCCTGCGCATTGCAACTGCAGTTGTTCTCGCCGCAGTGACCACTACATCCATCGAGGCCTGTAGGGATGTGCTGGAAATTTGCTGTCCTTCCTTCAAGAGAGCACTGAACTGGGGACATTTTTCCTCCAGTAAGGCATCAAGGAATTCTTGCAGCTGACAATAATTGTCATAGTTGTACTTGGCTAAAAGGGCAAAATAATTGGCTACCCAGAATTGGAGTGTAGCTGATGAGTATACTTTTCTGTCTAAGAGATCTAATCATTTATGTTCTTTGTCCTGTGGAGTGGACCAGAATTGGGGCTGTTTGTTGTGATAATTAGCAGCTTCCATCACTATAGAATTCAGTTGTGGATGAGAGAACAAAAAGTCCATCCCTTTAGCTGGGACAAAGTACTTCCTGTTGGGTCTTTTGCTGGTAGGTGGTATGGTTGCGGGGGGGTCTGCCAACTATTCTCTGCTGGTTCCAGAGCATCTATGGCATCGTTTATTGGTAGTGTGATTTTGGATGTAATGGACGTCTGTAAAACTTACCGTAGCTTGTGCTGGTTTTCTTGCACTTCTTCTAGGGGGATGTCTTGGCTGGTGGCTACTCTTTCAAAGAGTTCCTGAAATTGTTTCAGGTTGTCAACTGTGCTTGGAGGCAGTGAAAAGACTGCCTTGTCAGTGGAGGATGATGAGTTGTGGGCTGGGGAAATGTCTGCATTGACTGAACCTTCTTATCTACCATGTCCTCCGGTGCCTTCTGACGTCTCCCTGCTTGGGGAAGGTGGAGAACAAATTTCCCTTCCAACTGGGGTCGAGGGCCTACTGCTGTGAGCCCTATACGCCACTTAGGGGTCCCACTGCATGGGAAAAGGCATCGTTGGACACATCCAGGGTCGCCTGTACCATTGTTGCATCTCGCGAGGTTGGCGAGATTTGGTCCTAAAAGCTTCCCATGGTGGTCTTTGGGTGAAAAGTGTTGGGAGGAGAAGTGTCTCCTATGTAATTCCTCCTGTTCATCATTGGAAATGGGCTAGGGAGCCGGAGAAGTAAACAACAACTCAGTTATTTGGCCCCGAGATCCCTTGTTACCAAGCAAGGGTGACCGCGGCACTGAGGAGACTACTATGTCCTTGTGGTGTGGAAACTACTGCGTAGCCGCTTGTTTGTGTGGTGGTGGTGCCGCTGGTGCAGATGCAGTCAGTGCCTTTGGTGCCATTCTCAGCTTGTCCCACCAGTGCCGACGACTGAGTCGGTGCTGGTGGCGGCAGCATTGCCTGTAGTACCGCTCTTGGTGCTGACTCCCGAACTGGAGTGGTTGGTGCCGTGGAGGAGGAGCATCTTGACTCCATTGCAGAGCAGCAGGGCTCAGCAGATGTCCACAGAGGAATGGTGCCAGAGGTGCCTGGAGCCTCAAAGGTGCTCACTCTATGTGAGCTCGACACCGAGGATGGTAACCTCGCCGGGGACCTCTTCTTTCTCTGACTGTCCCTATTAGGGGAGGTTGCAGCTCGCTTCCTGGATGATTTGGAAGACTGAGCACGCCCATTAGCAGAGGTTTTGCTCGGGGAATCATCTGTTGATGTCAATTTTTGTCCCTGAGGAGGAGGCTGAAGGGACTTTTCCATAAAAATCTTGAAGCGGAGATCTCGATCACGCCTTGCCCTGGCTTTAAGGTTGCTACAATGGGCACATTTTTGAGGGATATGGGTCATCCCCAAACAATGGATATGAGTGGCCATCTGAGAGGGGCATCACCTCATGACAAGAGTCACATAGTTTAAACCCAGGCGAGCTGCGCATTATGGCTGTTAAAGTTTCCCAACGGGGAAAGAGTGGGAAAAATAACAAAAGAAAATACCTATAAAAACTTTTTTTTTTTTTTTGAAAAGAACAATAACTAAACAAACTAGACCTTACTGAGCTACTGCTAATCTAACTATTTCTATTGAGAGAAAAAGAAAGAGACAGCACGGCCACTGAGCTCCGTCTGCAGCCAAGGACAGTTGAGAATGAACTGAATGGGTCAGGTCGTGCGTGTGCTACATGAGGTGCCAACAGCACCGCAAGATGACTATTGCGCATGCACGCCCCGACCAAGCACTGCTACTGAAAATCTCCGATCTGCGGCGCAGGGACACACCAACACCCAAAGTGGAGCACTCATAGGGACACTACTCAAAAGGAGAACACAGACCCATCTCCTTGTGGATTCCATATGCTTGATATAAGTCTTTAGTGCTCTTTTGATATCTAGGGTGTGCCACTGCTTCTCATTTGACAGCTATGAACTCCAAGAGCTTGATGCCATGGTTCCATTCTCTGAAATTCCAGATCGGTTATCTAGTTCTGGGTCCCCGGAGCATTCCCCATCCCCTCAGAATGGTGTCTGTTATGAGAAGCTGCAGGCCTGGAAGGCATATGGGAAGACCCCTGTGGACATTCTCTGGAACTACAGCACCTGATTGGGAAACTATTTGGTCTTGTATTTGCTACAAAGAATGGTCCCATACTCTCGGAAGAAAAGCTTGAAAACACCTGATATGACCTCACCTATGGGGAGACCCATATGTGCAAGACCTGAAGGCACAGTGGCTATAGACACTGAGCTATGGTTGGCCTTGTACATTTCTCCAGCAGAGATATCAGATCCTGGATCTTCATGAATCTATCTAGTGATGGGTATATCTTTAAAAGCGGCAAAGAGTCCTGTGGCACCTTGTAGACTAACAGACGTATTGGAGCATAAGCCTTCGTGGATGAATACCCACTTCGTCGGATGCATCATGCTAATGCTCCAAGCTTATGCTCCAATACGTCTGTTAGTCTATAGAGTGCCACAGGACTCTTTGCCACTTTTACAGATCCAGACTAACATGGCTATCCTTCCGATACTGGGTACATCTTTGTCACTGACGCATCTATGTCCACTCCCAGTCGAACTATGTTTGTTGAGGGAATAAGCGGGCTTTTCCTGGTATTACTGCAAAGCCACGTGCTTGAAGGGAATCCAGGGTCTGGGTTGTGGGACTGCATGCTGTGGCCTATGAGCCATGCTTTGCTGTGACTACAATTCGCTACTTACGACTCTGGGTGTCGAGGGTGGATCAGAAAGAAGAGTCTGTCACGCTGAGGATTTTGTTAGTTTGAAGGAAAACTGATCTAGGTTTGCTTAGAAGCTTCTACTCCAGGTTTCTTCCCCCCCTGACAGGGTAACAATCCTTTCTTGGATATTTTTGGTGTTGGTAGCAACCAATGGATTGCTGTACTGGATTTCAGAGAGAGAGCTAAAGCTTCTCTGCACTCTCAGCTAGTAATTTCTGTTTCCTCTAATAGCTCCTCACCTGTAAGTCTGCATGCACAAGGAATCTATTTAGGATGAGCGATAACTATTCATGGGTGTAACATGACATCCTTGTTACCATGTTAGAATCCATTGCTCATCACAAATCACACCAAGAATTTGACCAAGACCAGGACCGAGACGTCTCACTCCAAGCAATGATCATACCACTAGAAGATGAGCAGTTTGTTTACCATGAAACAAACTTTCCCACTAAATATATGAAAAACCTTTGGTCTGAACACTTATAGCTGAGCCTTTGAAATTATTGCACTGTGACTCTTACAGTCTTTGAAGGAAGTCCCCTTCTGAAGGTACGGCTTGTTGTTACTTACACACACACACACACACACTCTTTAGTTTAATCAGGTGTCCTCATTTGGATCTTATGCCCTCAAAAGAGGCATTAACAGGAAAATATGTATTAACAATACTTGAAAGGAAAGACATTTTATTAATATTAAGTTCCCTGCAGGCCACTGACTGGCATCCTGTCTTGGAAAAGTCCTGTCGGTTTTTTGTTTTTCTTTCTTTCTTTTGCACGTGTGATACTTCTTCCCCTGGCTATTTACAGGAGGGAGACAGTATAATTCATCTTGGTCAGGAGACCACACAACAGAAATGGGGTACTGGCACACATGAGTCAATTGTGAAAATAGCTTGTTAGCTGTCCCCAGGACCTGAAAGGCTGCCTGACTGCTCCTGCAAGTAAGTATGGTAGAAGCCACCTAGTACCACTTGGAGCTTTACTCAGGAAATCAGGACCGTTTTGAACATGGAAAGGGATTTCTCACTTACCCCTCTGTAATCCCATGAAGGTGCAAGCTCCGTGGGGAGTGGAATCCTCAAGAACCTCTGTTCTGGTCACAGATTGCCTGAGACACTCAAGGCTCTATATGGAGACAGCCTGGGGAGTAAGGGAGGGAAGAAGCGAGACCTTTCCCAGGCAAAGCAAGAATTTGTAGCTGATGATCAGAAGGCACAATTCCCGTTCTTGTGCTGCCTCAAATCTGAAGCCCTTTTCCTGGCAGAGTGAGGGCCTTTTGGTTGAAAGCCAGATGGGCACAATTTCAGTTAACCTGCTACCTGAGGCATAGCAGCCCAGGAGGCACTGGCTTCTCTGTATCCCCACACATTCGGGGGGGTGTGTGTGTGTGTGTGTGTGACCATGATACAGAGCACTGAGACAGAAACTCTCTGAAGGAGACAATCACCCACAAACACTGTCTCAGGAGGAGAAGGCAAAGAAGGGGTTTAACGCCTGATTTTCACATTCACAATAGTAATCACTGTCTTGTGAAAGACACACTTACTTTTGCCTTTTTGGACCCAGAATCTCTGGTTTACACAGAACTTACTTCAGAGTATCATGAGAAACCCCTGATTCATGGTGCAAGGAAGGGGAGCTGTATAGGAGCCCTGCTTCTCTCCTCGGGAATTTAGGACTCACTTTAGGACTTGTGGGGGAACCAGTAGCTTGGAAGGGGTCTTATCTTTATGGTCCTTTGGTGCCCCAGGACTCAACCCCTTGGTCAGCTGGACAAAGTCCTCTTCATCATCAGCACCTCTTCTTGCTCTGCTCTGTCTTTCCTGATTGGTTTTTCCACAGTGAAGTCATGGGTGCTATTGGGGGTAGGAGACCCAATATGCCAGTCAACTCAGAGCCCTGTGCCCTCAGACAGAGAGGGTTGGCTGACTGCAGGCTGGGCATTTTTTACCTTCTGTCAAGACAGAGAAAGCTGCCTCAAACACTGAGCACATCTTGGATTTCACTTAATGCTTGCATGGCTGCTCTGCCACACCTGAAAGGGGGCAAAAAAGCTCAGCAGAGAGGCACTGCAACAGAGGCTCTGGATGGCTGTGACCACAGAACTGCTCAAATCCCAGACCAGGAGGAGGCGAAAAGGCTTGAAAACAAATAAAAACAATTTAAATACCCACAAAACAGCCCAAAATAACAAATCCAAAAGAAAAGGAAGGGAGCAAAGTGAACCACCACTTGGCAGCTGTTGCAAAAGGCAGAAGATCTGGCAGCAACCAGAAGAAGGGAGCATGGTTAGCACAGACTGAGCCACAGCTTTGAACTGCCTCCAGAATCTTCAGAGAGGAGGAGAATATATAGCCCATACATGTCAGAGCTGCGGGAGAGACTGCTAACAGAAGAGAAATTATCAGGTAAGAAATTTTCCACTCTCAATTCTAACACAGCATGATTAGAATATACATGTGTATTTGTGGTTGACGCTGGGTAGCAGAATTTAAACACATAAAACGCAGCAACTGTGCTAAGTGCCAACTGAGATACTGCACAGCCAAATCAAATTTAAATTAACTAGACCATTTCAATGAACACACCTCCATAATGTGAACTATGGAGATTTATACTAAAACTCTGAACTGCTTAACAAACCTCCAAAAAGTAAAAAATCTAGCATGACTGAACCTTAAGTTTTTAGATAGAAAAAAAAAGGATAAAAAAATCTAATCTCAGGATCAAATAAAGAGTTTCAAAATGGAATAAGTTTCAGTGTTTGTACAATTTGCTTTACAGCTTACTTACGAGAGCGAGTTGAACCTCTCCTCCTGTAGCATACACATCCCCATCATGATCTCCATATAGAAAAAATTTCAGGATACTTCCATAAAATATTGGAAGAGTTTTAATTGTTTTCACCTAAAAGAGAAAAGACAACTCAGTCATTATCATAAACCTTAATATGGATGAGTTCCTGACACATGTGGTTCAACTATACAGAAGTTACACATTAAAATTGACATTTGTGCTTCAGCCACCTTCCAATTATTCTGCTTGCATGTATAAATCAAACAATAAACCTTTCTGAAGTTAGACATTCCTCATCCAGGTTTTAGTTTGCAGTAGAGAAGCTCTCCTTAAAACACAAACTCCCTGCTTTAAATTAGTGTGGCCTCCAGCATATGCAGCCAGGAACTTTCGCTCAGAGCTCCTCCCCAGACAAATCACAGGATGATACAGTCCGTCCATAGTTAAGGTTGTAATCAGGTTCCATTATAAGACTTATTTTATATCCATCTTGTAACTCGGGTTAAAAGAAATAGCGTGGACTAAAATTTCCAGGTTTATACTAAAGGCTAATGGAGAATTTTTCTGTAAAGCATGAAGCAAACTGGTCAAATTGAGTTACAGAATATTAAAAAAATTAATCTGATTTGAAATTAACATGTGTCCTAAACTAAGTCATCTTGTTACTACCTTCACATTTTTCACAGCTACATTTATTTGAAATCTTACACATGAACTACAACTGAAGAAAATGGGCCAATTTTATCCTTTTCTAATAATTTTGTTGTCGTAGAACAAAGAACTCTTAGTTTCAGAAGAGAATATAAGGACCTGTCTACACTGTGCCACAGTGTGGACCATGGGGTGTGAATTGATTCATGTGGTTAACTGCTGCTGGAGTGAACTAAAAGGTAGCACAGCATTAACATAGCATAGTCCCAAACAGGGCTACTTTAATGAACTCCAGCAAGGTTCACATGGGCCAATGAGTGTGCAACACACTAATGTGCACTAAAAGTTACACACCTCTGGTGCAGACAAGTTTGTAGTGATATGCGCTTTACAAAGTAAACACGACAGTATATTTATAAAGTTTATGTAGGTTGCAAAGTTAAGGAGAAACAGGAATCCTGAAGATTACTTCTAAATTCTGATATTTAACTTTCTAGAGCTTGACTGCAATCTTCACATTTTCTTTTAAATGTGATTTTTGTACAGAAAATTATAATCTGTTGATCTAACTAGTATCATACTTGCCTTATTTACTGTAAATATTCTATATAACATGTATCAATTTTTAACTTTAAACAGTGCCAACATTATCAAGCAATTAACTTACCAACTGTCCAGTTCTGTAAGTTTTCCCATCCCACTCTATTGCAGAATATGTAGCCCAAGGACTTTGCATTCTTTTGGAGGTCAAGTCAGTACGTGTAATTATTTCTTTAAACAGTGTGAATTTTATCTGTTTGTCATATTTCTCATGGCAGTCTTTGAGCCACAAAGCAAATTCTCTGTCAATTTTCATTCGCTGCTCCTGTGAAGAGTTTTAGTAGATGCATTACAAAATGTAAATCTGAGTTTCATAGGTGTGAATAACGACTTAAAGTTAATGGTTGTTCTCAGTGATACTGTAGTCAAAAGTTATTTTTAAAGAGTGTTGAAAAACTATCGCATTCTAAGACAGACTTATTTTAACCCAATAACTGCTTAAAATAGCCTTACTTACTGATATATTGAGTTAATTTTCAAAATGTTGCTTACTACAAATAAGAAAAAAGTTTTTTCTTAAGAAAAAAGTCTCTCTCTCACTGTATACCTAGTTACATCCATATAATAAAAACTAGGTATAGCAGAAGACATAGAAATCACTTTTTTATTCTTCAAAACAAAAAAACTAGAGCTGTAAAGTGATTAAAAAAATTAATTGCGATTAATCGCACGATTAATTGTGCTCTCAAATAATAACGGAATACCATTTAAATATTTTTGGAAGCTTTTCTATGTTTTAAAATATATCGATTTCAATTACAACACAGAATACAAGGTGTACAGTTTTCAGAGTAGCAGCCGTGTTAGTCTGTATTCGCAAAAAGAAAAGGAGTACCTGTGGCACCTTAGAGACTAACAAATTTATTTGAGCATAAGCTTTCGTGTACAGTGCCACTTTTTTTTTTTATTACAAATATTTGCACTGTAAAAAACAAAAAATAGTATTTTTCAGTTCACCTAATACAAATACCATAGTACAAGCTCTTTATCATGAAAGTTGAACTTACAAATGTGGAATTATGTACAAAAAATAACTGCATTCAAAAATAAAACAATGTAAAACTTTAAGGCCTACAAGTCCACTCAGTCCTACTTCTTGTTCAACCAATCGCTCAGACAAACAAGTTTGTTTACATTTGCAAAAGATAATGCTGCCTGCTTCTTATTTACAATGTCACCTGAATGTGAGAACAGGCATTTGCAAGGCACTGTTGTAGCTGACGTCGCAAGATATTTACGTGCCAAATGTGCTATAAATGAATATGTCCCTTTATGCTTCAACCACCATTCAGAAATGCGTCCATGCTGATGATGGATTCTGCTCGATAACGACCCAAAGCAGTGCGGACCAATGCATGCTCATTTTCATCATCTGAGTCAGATGCCACCAGCAGAAGGTTGATTTTCCTTTTTGGTGTTTCGGGTTCTGTAGTTTCTGCATCACAATGTTGCTCTTTTAAGAATTCTGAAAGCATGCTTCACACCTTATCCCGCTCAGATTTTGGAAGGCACTTCAGATTCTTACACCTTGGGTCGAGTGCTGCAGCTATCTTTAGAACGCCTGTTCTTGCTTTCAGGAAATATTGTAAATAAGAAGTGGACAGCATTATCTCCCGCAAATGTAAACAAACTTGTTTCTCTTAGCAATTGGCTGAACAAGGAGGAGGACTGAGTGGACTTGCAGGTTCTAAAGTTTTACATTGTTTTGTTACGGAGTGCAGTTATGTAAAAAAAATATATACATTCGTAAGCTGCACTTTTACAATAAAGGGATTGCATACAGTACTTGTATTAGGTGAATTGAAAAATACAATTTCTTTTGTTTGTCATTTTTACAGTGCAAATATTTGTAATCGAAAGTAATATAAAGTTAGCACTGTACACTTTGTATTCTGTGTTGTAACTGAAATCAATATATTTAAAAATGTAGAAAAACATCCAAAAATATTTAATAAATTTCAACTGGTATTCACTCTATTGTTTAATCGCGATTAATTTTTTTGAGTTAATCACATGAGTTAATCACATAAGTTAACTGTGATTAATTGACAGCCCTAAAAAAACCCCAAGGTTTGTGCTCATTTTTGAGTTTTAAAAAGGCTCAGCTTTAAGGGCTACTTATACTGATATGGATTACTATTGCAAAGTGCTATGCAAGTTTCCACAGTGACTTGTCACTGGAAACAGTGCAAAAATTTAGTAATGTGGACAAATGAGCACTAAGAAGTGGGATGAGACTTCCTAAATCACATTCATTGAATTATGGCAAGCAGAAGTACAAATTAAGATTAAAAGCAGCACCTGTCCATTGAAGACCCTTGTAAAAAGAGTGTTTTTGTCTTTTAACTTCAGTTCCAGGTCCATAAAAGTAAGCTTGTTTGTGCTGACCTGAAACTTATCATTGGTAAATAATGCACCAGAAATTCGATTGTAGCATTCAATTGGTGCAAGTCCTCTCTTCTTGGGAGGAGCACACCAGTCAAAGCTTAAGACAAAAAAGTAGAATAATTAGAAACTTAATTTTTTAAAAAGCAGTAAAAATGTTTAAATTGTAGACCTGGAAATCTCTTACTCTTCTACACTTGTGTATGGTATTAACCTTCCATTCCAAAAACATTCAAAAATAGGCCTTTTTCCCCTGGCCCCTTTTTCTACCACAAAGCAGTCATCATCATCGTCGTCATCTTTTAATCCTAGATTTAAAGGAACATCAGAGTAACCATAATAAAACAAGAGCCAAAACAAGAATATATACCTTGTTTGTTAAAATTACACATCGCTTCACTGTACACAGAATGTATTTATTTAGTAGGTATATATCACAGAGGGAAAAAATAATTACCAGTAATTCTGTTTATCATATGCCTTTTCCTTCCCCATCTTAAAACACCTTTCTTACACTAAATGGCATCTACCAGGGAACAAAAGAATCCTTTTGTTGCATCAGATCTGCTTATCTTGAATATATGAAACAATTTTCTCCTCCACAGACTCTCACCTACATTCAGACCCAGTTTCAGAGGCAATAGCTTTAACACTAGAAACAAAATCTGATTTTGTATTTCCTACACCCTAGTTGTTCCTACAGCTTCCGGCAGTACAGATAACCAGCCAGTTGACGGCTTAGCCGTGCATGCATATACAGACTTCCTTAGGTGTACATGAGTTTAGCCCAAAAAATCTACTTATCACAGAAAAGAGGCCTAAGGGAGCACAAGTATTATGTACGTGCACAGCTTTCATAATTTAGTTCATTATATAGTTTACTCTAAAACTGAAATTGTAAAACTTAACTTGAAAAACAGCACTAAATCTCAACTTGGTTTAAATTGCTCCCCCCTCATACGTTATCACCACTCAGTTTCTAATTCATCTCAGTACAAAGAATTGTGAGATGGCTCAAGATGGAAATTTGCCATAAAAATGGATGAAGATGTTGGAGATCAGTATTTGCTTCAGAAAGAATATTCTTAAGTCTTTTTAAGCAGATTCTACAAATGATGAGCACTGGAAATATGTATGTAGCATGTTGACAAAATGTAGGATTATATATATAACTGTCCCCAAAATTGTAAAATTTAAAACTAGTAAGATTTAACTGACTTACGTGATGGAAAGCATGGATCATCAGGATATGTTTCTTTATCATATAAGAAAGGATGGTAGCGGATGATGCCCTCCACTATACCTTCTCCTTCAACATGTGACTTAAACTCAAAGCTATCTGCCGCAGAATTTATATATAACGTCTGCATATCATCTTTGATCTCTCTAAGGTTGACCATCTTAGGTACCTTTCCTTTTTCAAACATCAAAATCTAAAAGAAAAACAAAACAAGAAGTAGTTTTACCTGTCATCAAACTAACTACACTCAACACAAAATGTTACAACTGGTTAACTACATTTTTTAAATTAATCATCATCAAATGTCTCAGTTTTCGATGAAATCACACACATCTTTCAAACACTGCAGTATTTCCGAGCAATTAACAGTAAATGTAATTACAGCAATGTAATACGTTACCATATATATCCCACCTCAATATCAATGTTGTTGAAAGGTCCAGCTTCTTTCATTGTAGCATTAGTTTCATTTCCTTTTGGTCCATGGATATAGTAATGATAGATATGTCTGAAGTTATTAAAAAACGTGTTTTTAACTAAATCAAAAACACACCCAGGAAAAAGTAAAGCAATCTAAAGTGCAAAATTTACAAAGCCTAAATATATTAAGAAGTATT
Source organism: Caretta caretta (assembly GCF_965140235.1). Lineage (NCBI taxonomy): Eukaryota > Metazoa > Chordata > Testudines > Cheloniidae > Caretta > Caretta caretta. The sequence goes on along the minus strand of NC_134207.1, from coordinate 85,219,323 downwards.
TTTATATTAAACAGGTTTCTTTTTTATTTAAAATTTAACTAGTTCTTGGCATTGTTGGAAACCCAAATTCAATTGCATGGAAACCACAAGGTGAAATGACTAGAAACAGTGGCCAAGCTATGTTAGCTACATTTAAGGTTCATTATTTTTATTTCACCAACTGAAAAGGCAAGGGTATCTAGTTATAGAGATATATACTCTCAGACTTATCAGAATAGGTGAAATACTTGCATTCGAGGAAAGACTTGGAAATATTTAGATGCCTTTGCAAGGCAATAAATGACTATGGTGATATGTATTATTTTGATGACAGCCTCCTTTATAGAAAGGCACAAAGTAATAAAACTCCTGTAAAGCGTTTTGAAATCTACAGATGAAAAGTGCTATATAAGAGCAAGGTATTTTTATTTATTCTGATCATCAATTTTGTAATGGTGCCACGTTATCTACACAATAATTAGTATGTCACAAATAATCCTTATACTTTCTTTTAAAAACAAAACAAAAAAGCATTTTACTACAGTATGAATAGCTAGGTTGTATGCATGCAATGATCCATTAGAGAAATTATCCTTCTAGAATTCTTATTCTCAAGGTATAAAATCCAGTTTTCAGAAGTCTTGAGAACCCACATGTGCTAGATTGTATACTCTGAGTCCAAAATCTTGTGAACATTACTAACACATGTAAACAGTTCCACTGACTTCAATATTTTAATAATTGCCCAATCCTTTAGGCTTCAGTGGGACTACCCATAAACATGCCTAATTTAGCCACATGTGTACTCTCAATAAAGCCTACAGAGTTAGTTATTTATAGAAAATTACTGGAATATTTAAGGCAATGGGACTATTTGTGCGTATAAAGTTAAACCCATAAACCCTGATCCTGCAATCTGGCAGTCTTATTTAGAAAGTTACCAAAACGTTTTTTCCTTTTAACATTCAATGAAGATTCATACACAGGGAGTTTGTAGATTTGGAAAGTTTTACACTTCTTCATAGCAGAGTGGAACTGGAGTAGAGTTTGTAGTTTATATGACACCGGCTGAGTGTACTAAATTTCAGTCATTAGAATATTTATCAACATTATTAATAGTAAATCCAAACACAAATTACATCACTAAAAGTATAAGAACAGATTATTGTCTGACTTTGCATAAGTTTTTCTTTTTTTAAATAATTAAATTAAAATTAAATGTTGACTCACGCCAACTGCCTTGTCCAAAGATTAAAATAGTTTTTCAAGTACTGCATGTGATCTGGTTGTACACCGGTAACGACAACCGCAGTGAAACTCTTCTTATCCCTTTCTTCCATTATGAGATTGTGTAGAAATCGTTCATCATCACTGGTGATATGAGCAGAGTCAGATGGCTAGAAAAAGGGGCCAAAAATGAAACAAAGACAGGAATTGAACTGTATACTTTTCTAAGTCCCTATATATCATTTCAAAGATGGGTAAAAAAAGTCCTACCAGCATATGGAGGCAACAATTGCAAAACACTCTAATATCAGACATTACATGGGAGGATAATCCTCTTTGTTTAAGAGCATCCTATTTAATTACCTGTAAGTATTTAGTGCTCTCCATTTAGCAACCTTGAATCCAACACCATCAATGTAATTCTATACAGGGGTCTTATACTGCCTCATCATTGTAGTAACTGGACATAGAATCACAGAATATCAGGGTTGGAAGGGACCTCAGGAGGTCATCTAGTCCAACCCCCTGCTCAAAGCAGGACCAATCCCCAATTAAATCATCCCAGCCAGGGCTTTGTCAAGCCTGACCTTAAAAACTTCTAAGGAAGGAGATTCTACCACCTCCCTAGGTAACGCATTCCAGTGTTTCACCACCCTCCTCGTGAAAAAGATTTTCCTAATATCCAACCTAAACCTCCCCCACTGCAACTTGAGACCATTACTCCTTGTCCTGTCCTTTTCTACCACTGAGAATAGTCTAGAACCATCCTCTCTGGAACCACCTCTCAGGTAGTTGAAAGCAGCTATCAAATCCCCCCTCATTCTTCTCTTCTGCAGACTAAACAATCCCAGTTCCCTCAGCCTCTCCTCATAAGTCATGTGTTCCAGACCCCTAATCATTTTTGTTGCCCTTCGCTGGACTCTTTCCAATTTATCCACATCCTTCTTGTAGTGTGGGGCCCAAAACTGGACACAGTACTCCAGATAAGGCCTCACCAATGTCGAATAGAGGGGGATGATCACGTCCCTCAATCTGCTCGCTATGCCCCTACTTATACATCCCAAAATGCCATTGGCCTTCTTGGCAACAAGGGCACACTGCTGACTCATATCCAGCTTCTCGTCCACTGTCACCCCTAGGTCCTTTTCCGCAGAACTGCTGCCTAGCCATTCGGTCCCTAGTCTGTAGCAGTGCATTGGGTTCTTCCGTCCTAAGTGCAGGACCCTGCACTTATCCTTATTGAACCTCATCAGATTTCTTTTGGCCCAATCCTCCAATTTGTCTAGGTCCTTCTATATCCTATCCCTCCCCTCCAGCGTATCTACCACTCCTCCTAGTTTAGTATCATCTGCAAATTTGCTGAGAGTGCAATCCACACCATCCTCCAGATCATTTATGAAGATATTGAACAAAACCAGCCCCAGGACCGACCCCTGGGGCACTCCACTTGACACCGGCTGCCAACTAGACATGGAGCCATTGATCACTACCCGTTGAGCCCGACAATCTAGCCAACTTTCTACCCACCATATACTGCATTCATCCAGCCCATAGTTCTTTAACTTGCTGACAAGGATACTGTGGGAGACCGTGTCAAAAGCTTTGCTAAAGTCAAGAAACAATACATCCACTGCTTTCCCTTCATCCACAGAACCAGTAATCTTGTAAGTGCTTCAGGATTGATTCTTTGAGGACCTGCTCCATGATTTTTCCAGGGACTGAGGTGAGGCTGACTGGCCTGTAGTTCCCAGGATCCTCCCCCTTCCCTTTTTTAAAGATTGGCACTACATTAGCCTTTTTCCAGTCATCCGGGACTTCCCCTGTTCATCTTACAGTAGTGCATTAAGCTATGTGACTAACATGTTGTGTGGTTCATTCTCTCTCTCGTCGTCTAGCAGGGAAAAGTGTGTGTAGAGTTTTGTTTTTGAGATTTTCCTTTCTAAGTGTACATGCTGCTATGGGTTAAAAATAGAAAAGGCAAGGTCCAAAAAGTGCACTTTGCACATGAGTGGGAGGTGGAGAGCCCTTAGTTCCTGTAGGAGTTTGTTCCACAGTCTCAGTCAGGCCCGAACACAGTTCTTTCTCCTGCACAGATAATCTTCACTCTTTGATAAGAAGTTCCATTGTGCCTGAGGAAGGGAGCTCTCAACCACTGTCCTTCATCCTGGATCCTTAGGCCATCTTTTAGATATGCTGGGCGCAAGCCACTGGATACTGTATGCAGTATCTGACCCTAATGCTGTGACGCTATGTCTGGGCAAGGGGAAAGGTGAATGGGAGGTTGGCCGGACATCTGGAGTAGGTCTGACAGCCAAAATTGTCTTGGTAGTATGGGGTCATCATGGCAATAGTAGCCATGTACTATCTTATGTTGGATATTTGTCTAGGGATCACAGTGATCCATTGGAAAGCACAGAGAAGACTTCGAGACTATCAGAGGAGGGAAGCATCTGACATCTGGGAGATCCTAGGCTCATGCCTCCCCTGGAACTCTGCATTTGGCATTCTCTGTGATGGCAAATAGATCTATGGTCTGGTTCTCCAATAGTCAGCATATTGGGTTGAGAATGGATTTCCACAACCACTGCTTATTGTTGGTTACCACATTTCTGCTTCTGAAATTCATGAGATCTTTGTTAACCTCTGGAAGAGGCAGGGCCCCTGGGGTCACTCCATATTGCAGAATTCGATGGCTTTCAGACAAGTGGGGACATTTGTGCACCTCCCTGCTTGCTGATATAGTGAATTGCTGACATTGTTCACCAGGCTCTACACTACAGAGTTCTGTAGACCATCTAGGACCACTACACAGAACAAGCTGATGGCCTTCAGCTCTAAGATGTTCACATGTAACACCTAAGGAACATACTCCTTGGATTTGGAGGTGATTCAGGTGGGTGCCCTAACCTGTCTCTGATACAGCCACAGTAAATGTCATTGCTGGGAAGGGGGTTAAGAAGGACACCCCTTTTCTTGCATTCAAGGGGTCTAGCCACCAAATGACTTCTCAAAGGACTTGGGAATCGTACCATGGCCAATCTGTTCATGAAGTGTTTGGTTGGGGTATGCACTGTCCTTGACCAATGTTGGAATGTGTGCAGTGTATGTGGGTAGAGTGGAGAAAAGTCTGGCAAACAGTGTCACCTAGGCACATGTGTCCTAATAACCCCAGGTATGGGTAAAAGCATCACATTGTTCTTGTCAGTGACTGAAAGGAACTGAATAAGTTCCCTGATAGATATTCTTGGGCTGACTGTGTTGAGTAGGGCTCCTATTAATTCTATCCTCTGGAATGGTGTGAGATTTCTTTGTAGTAACCAGAAACTCTAATTGAGAGAACATGGAGAGGGACTTGATTTAGTGTTGTCTTGGTCTCACCTGGCACTTGCCTGTGACCAGCCAGTCACCCAGGTATGATAGATGTGAAGTACACTACCACTGCCAGGTGCTTGGGTAAATACTCTCAGTGCTACGGTGTGTCCAAAGGGTAGAACCTGGGTCCCACTATGAATCTGGAGTACTTCCTGTGGTCCAGGTGGGTGGCAATGTGGAAGTACACATCCCACAAGCTAAGAGTAATGAACCAGTCGTGAGCATGGAGTGATGAAGGAAAGCATTACCCTTCCTGAATCGGATGCAATGTATTTGTTGAGTGTTCTCTGATCTAGAACAGGATGAAGACACCCTTCTTCAGAATGAAGAAATACAGAGTATAGAAGCCTTTTCCTCTTGGTATGCCTGAGGCAACTCTTCCATGGCTCCTAGACAGAGGAACACGGCCAATTGTTTGCAAGAGTATCCCTTGAAGGAAGGGGGTAGAAAAAGGAACTGGATGATGATATCTAGCACCTATCTGTCTGTAGTATTGCCCGACCATGCTTGAAGGAATGAGGTAAGGTGGCTTCTGAAGGAAGTACTCTGTTAACTTGGTGTAGTTCTCGACCTAGCTGCCAAATCTGCTGGTACATGAATGGAGCTCTGTACATAAGTAGAGTGGAGAAAAGTTCATTTCCTCTGCTGTCTCTTGACACTTTTTAGACTGGTACTCAGGCTATCTATAATAGGAAGACATCCACTGTCTTTCTTAATGTTAAAGTGGATGGTGGTACACCAGAAGTGTGCAGATTCCAAAAGATTATAGAATTGCCTTGGAATTATTAGTGAGCGTAGGACATTGTTTTCTCATTAAATAGCTCTATCCACTCCTTCAAATGGCAAATCTTCAGTAGTGACTTGTAGTTCACAAGAGATGCCCTCAGCATGGTTACCACAGTGGCCATGGATCTAGCTGTGTGATGTCATCTGCACCCAGCAACATATTTATCATCTATCATCCCTCTTTTACAATGTCCTCTAGAGCCTCTCTAGCCTCATGAGGGAGCTTGTTGATAAATGGCACCACTTTGTCCCATGTTAAAAAGTCATCTTTGGCAAGGAGAGCTTGGCAACTAGCCAGCTGTAGTGATGCACAGCAGTTGGTCTTTCTCCTGAACAGATTCAATCATTTGAATCTTTGAATTCGGGTGCATTTTTGGCATGATTTTTCTTAGATGGCCAAGACCATTAGAGATCTGTGGTATTCAACCCTGAAAGGTATAACCTGGCATCTTTTCTCAACATGTTCTGCTGGTGATGGTGCAGTGGCTGCAATTAGTGACAGGGCTTGATGGGTCTAGTAATCCCTTATTTATGAGGAAGGCAATTCTGGTAGGACCTGCAGGTGATCAGATATCAAATAGTTCGAGAGATTTTTCAGGTATTATCAAAGTTCCAATCGCCAGTGAATCTGCAAATCATACCAGGAACTCTTGGAATGTTTTGAAATCATCCAGCATTGGTACCTGTGCTAAAGCAACTGCTTTGTCACGCAAAGAGGAAAGGTCTTTTTTTGGGGGGGGTAGTGGGGAGACACCAGTCACTGATAGGTTTGTGACTCTAGGTCCCACTCCTCCTAGTACTCTGTCATCTGTAGTCGTGTCCATGAGGCTACTGGAGAAGGAGATCTCCTCCTCAATGGAGGCAAGTGGCTCCTTGAGGCTTGGGAAGATAGATGCCAGAATTACTACAGTGGCATACTGTATGAATATACGGGTGGAACGGTAGGTTCTTCTGGTGGTACTGCTCAGGAACTGTATAAGGGAGGACTTCCTCCTTGACACCAGCAAGGTGCGCCATTGTGATGGTGACAAGGAGTAAATCTCCTCCAGAGACAGTGCGAATGGGTATGGTGCTGGGGCTTTTGTCGGTATAAGTGACAGTTCTGCAGTCCATGATTGTTGCCCCAGTGCTAGGGTCAACATTGGCAGTGGGGCCTTTGGTACCAGGTGGGGTACTAATGGAGTCTGCTGCACTACAGTATGCTCTTTTTCCACTCATCTGGAGAGCTGGACACGTTTTGGAGGGTTTATTCCCCAATGCTTTCCTGTCTCTTTGCATAAGAAGACACCAAGCTCGCCTTTGAACTCCTATGTTCCAGGGCAAGAGTGGGCAAACTTTTTGGCCCGAGGGCCACACTGAGGTTGCAAATCTGTAGGGAGGACCAGGTAGAGAAGGCTGTGCCTCCCAAAACAGCCTGGCCCCCGCCCCCTATTGCCCCCTCCCACTTCCCAACCCTGACTTCCCCCCTCAGAACCCTCCATCCATCCAACCCCCCTGCTCCTTGTCCCCTGACACCCCCCTCCCAGGACCCCCTGCCCCTATCCAACCCCCCCTGTTCCCTGTCTCCTGACTGCCCCAAACCCTATCCACACCCCCGCCCTCTGACAGGCCCTCCAGGACTCCCACACCTTTCCAACCCCACTTGTTCCCTGTGCCCTGACCCTCCCCCACCAGGACCTCACCCCATCCAACTGCCCCCTAACAGGCCCCCTGGGACTCCCACACGTATCCAACTGCCCCCTGCTCCCTGACTGCCCGCCAGGACCCGCCGGCCCCAGCCCCGAGCCCGTTACCATGCCGCTCAGAACAGCCTGTCTGGCAGTTGCGCTGCCCAGCCGGAGCCAGACACGCAGCTGCACTGCCCTGCAGGAGCGCACAGCCCCGCTGCCCAGAGCATTGCCCGCATGGCAGCGATGCTGTGGGGGAGGGAGGATAGCGATGGGGAGCTCAAGGGCCAGGCAGGACAGTCCCAAAGGCCAGATGTGGCCCGTGGCCGAAGTTTGCCCACTTCTGTTCCAGGGTGTCCTCTTTCAGTGGCCTTCTTTGATATCTTAGGCATCACCTTTGATGTGAATGGTCTAGATGATTCCAGTACTATGGTCAGCGCCAGCATCAATGCCACTGTCAGTTCCTTGCTCAGGGAGGACTTCTCCACTGACATCTTGGGGCACCACTTACCTGCTTGCAGCACTGAAGGGCGCATGTTTGACCAGTATAGGGGGTTGTGAGCCTGGAGGTTCTATGCTACACGCAGATTGTTCTAAGAGATGGAGCTTGTGTCTTGCATCCCACCATTTTCGGGTACAATGGGAAATGAAAGGTAAACAAAGCCACTGCTTAGAATGTCTGATTCACCCAGGCATACACAGTACCTGCTGTGCCTATCTTTAAACAAAATAAGCCTATCACAGGTTTCTGAATCTGCCATCTTGAGGTCCTTGTACAGGGGCTGTCAGTATGGGGGGGGGGGGGTAGGGAGGGGGTGGCAGCTTGATGTTGTACAGGGAAGTCAGGTCAAAGAATTTAGATCTGGACAAGGATTATTCAAGTCCAAAATGTTGTAAGAGAATGAAGGTTGATTTGAAATGTTTCAGATGTTTAGATGAAGACAGCTCATGCTAGAGTTCTCAGCAAATAGACCCAGCTAGGTAAGAGGGAACTGAGCAAGGGGGTTGCAGCCACCCTTCCTTTTACAGGAAGCGCAAGGAGGCATACAGCACATGCAAGCCCCCAGCTGACACTGCTAATGAGGAATCTGGTCTCCCGCATATGCATGCCTACAGTGGGATCCACACTGACACATACTCTAAGAACTTTATTTCTTTTACCCTTCTCCATTTCTGTCAAAACTCCGTTCCCCACTCCTCCCGTCCCACCTCACAGTATCAGAACCTCGGTCACTCTCAACATCCAGACCCTTAGCAAATCCTGCCAGTTCTTCATCTCCAAAATTTATCTGTGCCTTCTCATCCCTACAGCAAAAACTCTTGTTGATGCAGCCATTTTTTGCCTCCACTATTGCAACCTACTTCTCTCTAGTCTCCCACTTCAGCATATTCAAAGTGCTCTCTCTAAAAATAAGTTCCTTCTCCTGCCACTCTAGCCACGTCAGTCTCCTCTCTACATTTCTTCACCGGCTTCTCACCTTCCATATAAAAATTCAAGCCCTTTATCATCGCCAAGGTGCCTCCAGCTGAACTCCTGCCTACATCTTTGGTCTCGTTTCTTTCTTCCTACACTCCTTTAGAGCCTCTCTCCTTAGACATTACTGTCTTTCCTCTCACTCTCATTTTTAATTCTTCTTCCAAAATGTCAGGAAAATGGAACAGGGCAGAACTGAACATTAAAATTCCTCTGACTCTTTACTTCCACAAGCTTTTCAATGAGAAGTCATCAAGGTTCAAACAAACAAAAAACCCCTCACTGAACCTTTCACCTATATAATGTATATTTCAGGTATAATATTTTGGTTTGGAATGTACTCTCTTTCTCTAATTTAGACTGTAAACTCTTGAAGTTGGGATATTTTCCTTTTATGTTTGGTACTAAACCAGCACATTTGCAGTTGTTAGTAATAACAATGCTAAAGCATTTTTTTCCAGATGGTACCTCAAAGCTGCACAGATAGAAAAAGTGTCACTTACTGACTCATCAATGCTTTGGGTTAAAATACATAGCAGAAGAACCACATGTGAGAAAGCCTTACAATATACTGCCATTAAGTTTCACTTTATTAACTTTGTATACCCCAGACACAAAGTGAGTGCATATGACATTTTTGTCTAGAGAACGGTTATAGGTATACTATATGAAACAGACTAGTTTGCCTAGGAAAGATGTTCATTTAAAAAAAATGTTATTTTACCTTTCTGTTTCTAATGTATCCACTGTATATTGCTTCTTTGTTTTTCTCCTTCTTTTCAAAATCCTCTTTAGAAAGGAAAAGCTCATGGACATCATGAGAATCTGCAGGTTTGCTTATCATCTGTTCAGTATTAAAGAAAAATAAATTTAAAAATCACAGTAGGACACCAAAATGAGTTGTTAATAAGACAGTTCAGTGATATGGTACCAGATGAATTACCTCAATGTCACTGTGTAAAGAAATGCTTATAATTAAAATACATAGATCATTCTACTTACTCTGGCAGACTGCCCAATGAAGAACACTGCTTGTTTGCCTCCAACACCAAAATATGAGATGTCACTATTTAAGCTGCGAGGCACTGGAGGAGGGCGTACATATCCTGAATGATCACTAAAAACAAAACTGTCTTTATTTCTTTTTTCAAAACCAACATCACAAAACTGCTCAAGGAGAAACAACTTTATTAAACACCTCCTGTAATCATCATCATCCTTAAAGTTTTTCATTCAAAAAATTTCTCTTTCAAGACCTCAGATCTATGTTAAGAGCATAAATTTAACATTGTAACTAATATCCACATTGTAGTTTTATCAATGTCTAAAAAGAAAAACCAAAGTTGATTATTAAACTGAAATCATGTAGGTCACAATGTATTCTGATTAACATGGCTGCCTAGCAAAATGGTTTATAGGTCTCCCCCTGCCTCTCCCCATTGAGCCATGTATACAATTTTTCTGTCCTTTTTGTGACAGAGTAACTCTCTGTTTGGTTTTCTGCATTTTAACTCTTATTTAAATTACCTTTATTCTTATTACCATTTTGTTCCTACCCATAGACACCCTACAAACTACAGAAGGAAAATGACTTGGTTTAGTCAGTTTCCTTCTGTATCAAGTTCTTTTTATAAAGACATGAGGCACAATCTTAAAAACATTTCTCATAATTGCCAGATCCGTGTTAAAAACATTTGAGATACCATGATGATAGCCATTATACAGAAACTTAAGATGACAGAATGGTAAAAGACGACATACTAATCCTAGCATAGTTTTCCCTTTGTGTACAGCACATGGAACTGCCATAAAGAAATAGACGAGGAAGTTAATTACTCTTCATAATGCAGCCCCTTTTTCATCACAGATTTTTGGATCAGGAAGATGAGAAAGGTTGCTGGACATCCCTTTGAATATGGTGCAGGCTTGGCAAGCCAGTCAATTGACTGGTCAAATAATATTAACTGACCACCAGCTATTGGACCACAGTCATGGTGCCATTCTTTCATTTTTTAAAAAACTTCATTTCATTGTGTTGTTGTTGTTTTAGTTAAAGTAACTTATTTTTGTTATTTGGCATAAGTATGAATATATTTAAGGCTAAGTCTATTGGAGACCATGAAGTCGTTTTCGTTACCATTGTTACTGTTCCAATAAATTAATTCTTTAAAATAATTTGACCAGTGTTTGACCAATTATTTTTGACTATCAAATGCCCAATTCTAATGTGGTGTGACAGAGGTAGCTGCAAGTGCCCCCAATACTTAAGCCTGACTACAAAGATATGGAACTTGATGGACAAACTCATCTGGTTTGGCAAATCCTTTGTTCCTACAATAGAAATGGATAGGTTGATCTGTATTTCAAATTGAAGCAGTCCAAAATGGAAGCAAGATATGAATTACTGTCATAACATAATTTGTAGAACACAGTGCAGTCTCTTTTAGTAGAAGGTACCCATCCACAATTGGCTGATTCAGTGCATAGCTTAGGTATGTTCCTGGATTCCCCACTGGCACTAAACCCTAATATAGCAGCATCCACGACTAACACTTTCTACCATTTCCAGTTGGTTTGGGCACTCGTCCCATCCTAGTGAACAATGACCTGACCTCAGTTTTTCGTATCTTCATCACCTCTCAGCTGGGCTACAGCAATGCAATATACCCAGACATGAAGTCTGATATTAGTAGTTCTCTATTTTAAAAAATACGCTCTGTAAAGATCTTCACAACTTGTCAGTTTTTCAGTTGTGTGATTAAAAACAACGTATAAAGCTTTCTAACCTTTCAAAGTCACCTTGTCTTGTAAACTTTGATAATCTATACACAGCCCAGTTGTTAAGCTGCTTAGAAGTCATCCCTCTTCCATTATCAATCACAGCAACAGCTGGTTTTCCTTGAGAGTCATCAAATAACTGTTTGGAAAGAAAAACAAGGAGAACCAAAAAAACCAAAATCAAAACATAAAATCCTAAATTTGAAACAAATAGGGTATTCCTTTCGTATCTTACCAATTTTATCTGTATGCTTCGAATGCCAGTATTTCGAGAAGTAGCTGACAAAGAATTGTCAATCAACTCAGCAAAGGCAAATGCTAAGGAAAGAGAAAAAACTGTTAGTAATTCTTGATCTCTAAAAGTAGCAGTAGGAAAATGCCCACATACTTGACCAGTGTTCCCTGGGCATGACTCCCAAGATAAGTATGGGCAATATATGACTGACAATGAAAAATACTTGATCCACCATCACTTGTTTTAAGGGTCACTCATGTAGGTTTATTAGTGATTTGCTGAGCACGTTCAAGTCCCCTACAAGGCGAGTGGCCATTAGTTATGCTTGGGAACATAACTGAATGAAAGGGGTTCCCCTCCCCTGACACAGGAGACAAATGTGTTCCTCCTTGTTCACTGGTGGAACATATTCTGGATCACTTATCACAATCAGGAATGAATTTCGTAGACATCAAGTGTTTAACGGACAGCCTTTCACCTACAAAATTTTATGGGACAGTCTGGATTCACTAAAAAAGGGATTGGGCACAGGTGGCAAAATTTACAGAAAACAAAATTATTTAAGTTTAGTCAAGACCACAGAAGATGAAGAAAATTGCAGAGGGAGCTAAAAAATTTGGTGAATGGAAGTATAATAGTAGATTTGACAAATGCAAGGCAACACACACACTGAAGTAATCGGAAGAAGTAATCGGAACTTCTCAGACAACTTTGCTAGGTTCTAAATTGTAACATCTCAGTAAAAAAGAATGAGACATCATTGCTCAGTGAATACCTTTGCTCAGTATACAGCAACAATCAAAAAAGCAAACAAAATATTAGGTGCATAAAGTGATGATGAGCAATAATGACAATTAAAATGCCATGATTTAGAAATACCTGTAATAAAATGTCACTTTCTGGTCATTCCACCTCAAAAGAAGATATTACAGAAGGAGGGGATGGTCAGATATGGGCAACAAGTGATAAGAAACATGAAAAATCCTCCATATAAAGAGAGTCTGAAAAGATTAGGACAATTTACCTTAAAGGAGATCTATAAGACTGGATGTGATAATGGTACACAAAATAATGAACAGTTTACAGAGAGCAGATCAGGCACGTCTATTCACCCTCTCTAATACAAAAACAGTGGATATTCAATTAAATTGAAAGGCAGCACATTTAAAACTGGTAAAAGGAAATATTTTTCCTACAGAACATACAATTAGCCTGTGAAACTCATTGCCACACCATACCATAGAGAAAAAGGGCTATGTAGTATTCAATAGAAAGAACAGGACACGCATCTGAATAATGTCATCCAGACGTACAACAGTATAAATTAAAATAAACAGCCTTTGAAAGGGTTATAAACCCTTATTGCTTCAGGAAATAAACTAATCTGAAATGGGGATTAGAAAGAAACTTTCCCTGTGCGCAGGTTTTTCCCGTAATTGCCTACTACTGGGCTCTTGCACCTTCCTCTAAGGCACCTGGTATTGGCCACTGTTGAAGATATGAACTACTTGTCCAAACCTGTAAGCCTATTCCTATGTTCCTAAACACTCCAACTGCCACAACAACAGTCATCAAACAGACTAAACCAAAAACTGCAGAAGGAAATAGGAATATGGTAATCCAAAAGATTGTGAGTAATTGGTGTTTGCTGCTGGTGAAAAGAAATAGGGATGATTGTGAGCCACATCTTATTATAATCCAGAATTCTATGTATGAAGTGATGTGCATATAGTTCTATGATTGTGATTTTTCCAGGCAGTTCTGAGCCTAGAAGGATATGCATACTAAATAAAGAAAGCAAAAGTTTAGTAGTATTTAATTAAGTTGGTACACAAATTAATTTGTACCTTGAAACGCATCAATGATCAGAAAAATGACCAATGTACAAGTGGCACCTTCTTTAAAGAGTATATTAGCTTACTTTATTAACAAAAGATAACTAGTTTCTATTTTTTAATCCTGTCAGCCCTAAAGAGCCAAAACACAGATAGGGACAGCAAGCAGGCTTGTATTCAGACTCATGCATCAATAAGCCCAAAATACAGAATCTACTACAAGTGCAGGCACAAGAAAGAAAGGCCGGGCTTTCAAGTCTCTGGTTGAGTTTGCAAGATTCTCAACAACAACAAAGTATTTTTGCTTGTAAAATAAGCAAATTTCTTCTGCAAGTAACAGATGCAGTAAACTTGGAACCCCATGATGCTTTGAAGACTCTTTTTAGAGTCACTTTTTAAACCAGAGTTTAAAAGTAAAGGTGAACTTAAACTGAAAAAAACGTAAGTTTAAATGCTCCAACAGAAGTGACAAAAGGTAAAATACAAGTGAAATTATTCATGAGCAAGGCATTTCTTGTCTTTAAGTCCCTTCTAAGGTAAATGATGATGAATAATACATGAAAAACAATTATTTAGATTAAAAAAAAATCTGAATACTTACGCAAAGGATTTTGCCCTTCACTAGCATAATATTCATACATGCCACTTTTGATAAGCGTGTCATAGTGTGGTAGGAAGTCAATTCGCTCCTTTGTTGCTGAAAGTAGTGTCTGATCAACTGACTGTAGCAAATACAAAGTAACCCCTTCTTGAACAATTTCACCTGCAATGGAATTAAAATATTCAATACAAAGGAATAATCCCTCCAAATATTGGTAAACTCCTGCCCCAAAACCTGGAAGATAGTTTTAACGTCTGATGCACCTCTTTTCTCTTTCCACTAGCTATGAAATTTTCCAAGGAGGAACAGTAACTTAATTCAAAACCTTTTCATATTCCCAAACTTAGTAAAGTCAGTACTTCCAATTGAAGTACTAACACACTATCTTTGCAATTTCAAACTTTAGACTTTTATTAGCCGAATGAAAAACATAACACCATAATGTACAGTGGAGAAAGCATTTTGTCATAGCCAAAATGGCTGAGATTTCCTTCCAGTTTTGCAGCAAAGTTTACCTTTTGGTTAAACTGAAGCAAAACAAAAAAACCCCAAAAAACAAAAAACCTCACAAACCTAGAAAATTAAGTAAATGAATGTATACAGTTATATTGGAAATACTTTTTCAACTTTACCTAGTGTTCCTCATCTGCTAACGTTATAATAAATCCACTACAAGAAAACAGTGTAGTTACAGTCACAATATAAGACTGATTTGTGTACCAGTTACAAAATTTTTTGTGTCACTATCCAGGCATGCTTAGCTAAACCCACTTTTTGCTCTAATTACATAAGAAATTAAACTTCACATAGAACGAGATGCCATTTTGCAGACATTATTTATCACATAACTTAACCACTTTGTTAGTTTTTCAGTGCCCCAATGGTTCCTGGAAGAGTTGGCATTATTTCGAATTGCAAAATAAAAATATTAACCTTAACTATACATTTGACAACACCGCAAATTATACTTAGCACGGAGAATTATCTGATGACAGACAACTAAATATTAGTTTCCATCATCAAAAACAGTATGTGTGTGAAATTTGTTCCAAAATGGATTTTCGTAACAATTTTGTAACGCTTTATTATATAAAGAGGCTTTGTACTTCCCTTTGCTATTGTATATGTAGCATAGGAATACAAATAACATTCTTACAGTTTTGATACAGTTATGCACTGGACAGCTGTTTTGGAGTGAGATGTATGGTAAATAATATATCACACTTACTGAAGTTGTCATCTGTAATCTCTTTTCTATTGGTTGTTGTGATAACAAAGTTATCTTCAGAAGAAATGCAGAGTGCCTACAAAATTGTAAAAAAAGTCAGTTATAAAAATCAATTGTTACATAAAGTGAAGGATAGATAAAGAGAAGGAAAAATTAAAAAGTACTCGTCTCCTTTCCATTCATTTTGTCATTAACCAATGAACAATGATCAAATATGTAATATTTTGCCCTTAACATTACCTTTAGGAATTGACAGAATACAATCTAATTCCAAGAGGTTTTTTTCACTTGCCGTTACATCTTTGCAGAATGCTCTGGTACAAGAAGTTTCCCTTACATGATTTAAGCACCGTCAATTAGAAGCTGTGCAAGGCTTTGCACAAGGAGACACTATCTTGTAGGTAATCTTAGAGACTGACACATGAAATATGAATAACCGTAATTTAAACTGCATAGCTACAAATATTAATGATCATGAAATAACCCATGGCTAGTATCTGACTACAATATCCAACCAAAGGGAATTACACATCAGTTAAAATGGTATTTCTTTTACTTTTCCTAAAATAGCATCTTCATTCAAAATGGCCATTTGTTCTCACATTATAATAAATAAAATAAAGAATAAAAATCAGTTTTTCATAACACAAAATTTTGAATATTGCAGTCAAGTTCCATCTAACTTTTCTCCTTTCCACGTTTAACAATACATTTTTGATATTATAATATGCCTGACATACCTCTGACAACCTTCATTACCTCTTAACTATATCAATCTCTGCTATAGCTTTCTTCAAAACTTTTACCCATTAGTTTGACCAAATGTATGCTTTTCTTTGATATGGTAATTTCTGTATTTTCTATACTTCTAATAGATACAAACATCTTATTTGCCACTTCAAAATGATACTGCACACCTAGTAAATATCTTAATTTAACTATTCATTAGGATGCCAAACACTTCCCACAACCCTCACAGGAACCTGTAAACTGAATACCAATTAGCATATAAGTTTAGCAAAAATAGATTAAACATGCACTAATTTATTATACGGAGTGTGGATATCAACCCTTATATTTAGGTTGCCTAACCTTTTCTATTAGAACTCATTCTTTCCCTGAGAAGCTCCAACATCTCCATTGTTTGCAACAAATTTGGAAGAGGCTACAAAAATGCATTTTCTTTGTCCCAGGAAATTCCTTTCAAGTTTGATAGTTGTAAACTATTAAATGTCACCATTTCCCTTATGTTGCTTGCATTTCTGAGGAAAATCTTGCCAGCATACCAAAAT
Source organism: Caretta caretta (assembly GCF_965140235.1). NCBI lineage: Eukaryota > Metazoa > Chordata > Testudines > Cheloniidae > Caretta > Caretta caretta. The sequence continues at coordinate 85,202,849 of NC_134207.1, read as the reverse complement.
AAATACTCTAAAGAGCCAGATCAATGCCACTGACAAAGAAGCAGCAGCATCACAGCACAGGAGAGCACCTGGGTGATGCCAGAACAGCTAGAGCAGTGGGGCAGGTGCTTCAAAATGCCAAACTGTTTCATTATAACAGACTGAAGACACTGATCTAGAAAAGATGTTGCAGTCGGTAAGGATTGGCGGGGTCTAGAACCCAGGATTGCGGGCTCCTGGGCAATTAACACCTCCACTGAGGAACTGGGTGGAGTAACATCCAACAATTACTGGACAGTTAGGTAGTGCAGGAAGTACCACCCAAAGACACCAGAACAACAGAACCCTGTGGCTGCCTGATTGGTCCACACCAATTATTTAAACCAGGAAACTGGCCTAGTGAGTCCCCTCAGCAACAATGAAGACTCATGCCCGCTATCACTACAGACCTTGCCTTTGACCCAGTCTTGGGCACCTGCCTTTGACTCCACCTCACCTGGCTTACTAACTAGTCCTGACTCCTGCCTTCAATTCCAGCTCAGCTTGACCTTAGTACCAGTCTCTTGGCTTGATTTGGCAACCTGTCCCAACTCCTGAATTCAATCCCAGCCCGGCAGACACCACTGGGCCAGCTGCTTATGCCCCTGCCATTACAATAATCATCATCACAAGAGAAACATGTGTGAACAGCTTTGAAGGACAAGATCATGCCATTCTGAATTAAATTTGAGAAGATTATTCTACGCATAAGGAGCAGCACAGAAGGAAGCATGGAAGTGCTTGTAGGAAAAACAGAAAAATGGACAATGAAGCTTGGCACTGATTGCAGAGCAGAGAGCATGGTGGACAATGATAAAGTTCAGTGGAGATAAACTATGAAAGGCCTTCAAAAGACAAGCAGATTTTATTTGATACAATGGAGAAGGTGAAAGGACAGGGATGAGACAGGCAAATCAACTGGCCAAAATGATGATCTTAGCTGTAGCATTTTGGACAGATGTGAGGGGGCAAGATGTATGGCAGAAGAACCAGAGAGAAGCTGCATTACGCAAAGAAGGAGGGATAACAGACTGGACAAGAATTTTGGAAATGTAGACAGAAAGAATGATTATTTAACCTACTATAACTGCAATTCTTTGAGATTTTGTAGTCACTGTGGATCTCATGGTTAAGTGTACATGGGACTCACGTGAACAAGCTCAGAATCTTTTGCATAGCAGTGTCCTCTGTGGCCACACATGTACCTTGTGCCGCCTCAAGCTCTCGGGCAAAGCCATAAAGGGCAGAGCCGCTACAACATTCCACCATTCCCTCACAGTTTGAAGCCTGTAGTAGCTGGGAACCCCAAAAAAACAGGAACAGAGGCCAGGTCATAGTAGCCACACTGACAACATTTTGAAGAATCAGTTACTGTAGATAGGCAACTGTTCTTGATTCTTCAAATAAGTGTCAGTATAGATCTCTGTGCAGATGACTGGCAAGCAGTATCCTCTTAGGTGGTGGGAATGAGAAGTAGCAGCTGCATCAGTTGAAGCATTATGTATTGTACTTAGCTGCCACAGCTGATGCCAAGTTTGTGAGAGCAGTACTACAATCACCGTACAAGTCTCAGAAAAACACACGTTTCTGACACAGGCGAAGAATATCACTTGAACTCTGAAAAAAGAAAAGGAGTACTTGTGGCACCTTAGAGACTAACCAATTTATTTGAGCATGAGCTTTCGTGAGCTACAGCTCACTTCATCAGGTGAGCTGTAGCTCACGAAAGCTCATGCTCAAATAAATTGGTTAGTCTCTAAGGTGCCACAAGTACTCCTTTTCTTTTTGCGAATACAGACTAACACGGCTGTTCCTCTGAAACTTGAACTCTGGTGGAGTGAGCCTTGAAGTCTGGCAGGTATACCAGCACACTGTGTTACCCATTTTGATATCCTCTGTAAGGAAATGGCTTGACTTTAGAAAACACAGCCATGACTCTAAATAGTCTGATTGATTTGGTTCCATCAATGTAGTAAAGCAAAGTCTAGTGTGTGTCTCTTTTCTCCTGATGCAGAGTGTGGCTCAGGGAGAACTTATGAAGACCGGCAGTTTGATCAACTGATTTAGATGAAAAATTCTCAGATCACCTTACAAATAAACAGGTGCAGTTGCAGCACCATCTTATTCTTATGGAATGTTGTATAGATGTGGTTCAGATATAAATGGCTAAAGCTCACTGACTATTCCTGGCTGAAGTAATAACCATTAGAAAGACTGTCTGGAGTGAGATGGTGCAGGGAGCAACCTGACAGAGGTTCAAATGGAGGCTTCACAAGTCTCAGATGAGCCTGACTGAGGTCCTAGGCAGCAGCTGGTTCTTTGACTGGTGAGTGTGTAATAGTCACTTGAGAAACTTGATATCTTGGAATGAGTAAAGACCTAAGCACGACTCTATAGGCAGGTGGCACGCTAAAATCACCAAAAGGTGGGACTTTAATAGATCCAAACAAAAGGCCTACCTATTTTAAGTGCAATAAGTAGTTGAAGGTCTGTGGGAATGGGTCCAGACCATGTTGGACTGCCAATATTGAGGAACTTTTCCTTTTAGACAAATACATTCTTCTAGTAGATGCTTTCCTGCTCTGTGTTAGTATTTCCTAGAGCTGTAGCAAGAAGTCTTTGTCTATAGTATTTCACCAGCCAGTCAACAGCCATACCCTCAGTTGCAATGACTTCAGGCCTGGTATATCTGGCCATGGTATTGTAAGATCAGGTCCAAGAAATCTGGGAGTTGGATTGGAGGTAGGATGGACATTTGTAATAGTCTGTCAGGCGAAACAGCCTTGGCCCATATCAAACTATGACAATGATAATGGCTTTGTCTCCTTTGATTTTGGAAAGGACCCTGGAGGTCAAGGGCATCGATGGAAAGGCATACAAGAGGGCTTTTCCCTGTTTGTAATAGGCTCTCATGAGAAGGAAGGTGTTTGGTAACAACCCTGGAGTTACCTCCTCTCTGGAACAAAAATTCTAGCACTTGGAATTGACATTGATGAGGAACAGCTCTATCATCAGGGTCCTCCAACAAAGGAATATCATCTCTATGATAGACGTCCACAACAACCACTTGTGAGTGGTGACCAACTGTCTGATCAGGATGTCTGCCAGTTTGTTGCTGACACCTGGGAGATGAAGAGCCATTATGTTATCAACTGTTGATGGTATGTCCAGGGCCCAATAGCTTCCAGGCAGAGGGGAGAGGAGCATGTGGCTCTTTGCTTGTTTATACGGTGCATCACAAGGTGTTATGTATCAAGATATGCTGTGGGAAGTTTTGCAGAACAAGTAGGAAGACTATGCAGGAGGATGTTAATACGGAACTCCATATCCTCTAGGGACTATGTCCCCATATTTGAAGGTAGCCCAGGTGGTCTTGCTAACCTATATCAGACACATCAGTGATTACAGTCTTATTCAGAGAATGGTACCTCTCCATGCATGTTTACAGGTTCTCTCTACCACCTGTGACTGCTCTAACTCTGGCTCAGATTGAAGTCTGGCAACTGGCACCATGTACCTGCATGCAGACATATGGCCTAGCAGCCCCAGATACAAGCATACCATCATAGGCATGTTTTCTTCTAACCCATGCACCAGTGTTTGCATGGACAGGAACCTGTCTTCAGGGAGGCATGCTCTCACTGAACCAAAGTCAATCAGAGCTCCTATGAACTCTATGGTCTGTGGTGACCTGGAGAGCTAGAATGATGGAGGAAAGTGTTACCACCTTGAATCTGAGGTGGCATATATATTTGTTCAGTCTCTTCAGGTCTAAGGTAGGTCAAAGACCTTCTTTTCTTATTTGGAATAAGGAAGTACAGGGAGAAGATTCCGCCCCTTTATTCTCACATTCTCTTCTACTGATCCCAGACAAAGCAATTAGTCCACTTCTGTTTGTAACAGACTCTCATTAGAAGAGTCCCTGGAAAGAGGATGGTAGTGAATGGATTTGTATAGGACAGACTTGGGCAGTGATAACTAATACCGATTTGTCAGCTGTAATAGCTGCCCAGGCCTGGTAGAATGGTAGCAGATGGTTCCAGAAGGTTGGTGTAGACTTCAGATTAGCACAGGTGTGGCTCTTGACATTCTTGTTAAACCTACTGCCTCAGAGGGAGCTGGGATGGTCAAGGAGGCAGAAGAGGGGCATCCCCTGGAATACTAGGTTTCTTCTGTTGCTGATATTCAGTCTGTCAGTCCTGGAAGCAAGGTGTACTCTGCCTTTGTTTGGGTTGATATCTGTAAGGCTTTCTGTAGGGAGCCAGCAGATAAATCTCCAGGGACTTTAATATAGCCCTTGTGGAATTCAAGAGAGTTTAGGCCAAGTCCATCAGGACCTGCACTACCTTACCCTTCAGGACAGCAAGAAAGCCTGGCAGGCCAGCCAAACCGCTTTGAGCTCCCTGACGTTGATTATGGAGGGCCAGATCGTCCCACAACCAGCAGCCCTGCATGCTGCTGGCCCAGGTGTGCTTGCCAGCCCACACCTGAAGCATCAGAGACCAGGGTCACTGACGGCGATGGGGCCACAAAGGGAGCTCCCTCCAACACCAACCCAGAGTCCAACCACCAATCCAGGGATGACCAGATGTGATCCAACACCCAGCTTACCCGGTCTAGGTCGTGCCTGTTGAGAATGTATACCAATGCCAGCCACACTTGCAGAAGCCAGAGATGGAGCCAAGCGTGACAGACCACATATGTACATGTGGCCCAACAACCAGTCAGGTGCGAGCCGTGGTGAGCGGGTCGTTCTTCACATGGAAGATCAGGTCTGACGTGGCCTGAAAACGTGCCTCCTGAAGGAAGGCTCTGGCTCGCATGGAGTCGAGGACCGCTCCAATGAACTCTATCCATTGCACTGTCCTTAAGGTGGACTTTTTTTGTTGTTTATCATCACGCGCAGGTCGCAACAGGTGGAGATCACCAGACTGATGCTCCTCTGCACTAATTCTGGAAATCTGCCCTTGATGAGCCAATCGTCAAGATACGGGAAGCCCTGGACCCCTTGATGTCTCAGGTTAGGGGCCACTGGCACCAGACATTTTGTGCATACTTTTGGGGCCAAAGGGCAGTGCTGTGAACTGGAAATGGCGTCCGCCCATTATGAAAGGGAGGAACCTTTTGTGACCTTGAAATATGGAAATAAACATCCCACAAGTCAAGGGCGGAGTACCAGTTTCCTGGATCCAGGAAGGGGATGATGGAGGCCAGGGAGACCATGCAAAAATTCAACTTCTTGAGAGACTTGTTGAGGTGTCGTAGGTCTAAAATAGGGCTGAGGCCCCCTTTTGCTTTCAGGATTAGGAAGTAGCGGGAGCAGAACCCTTTTCCTTCCATGTCCCCAGGGACCTCCTCTACCGCCCACAGGTGCAGTAGGTTCTCAACCTTCTGAATGAGATGTTGCTCATGACAATGGTCCCTGAAGAGGGATGGGGAAAAGGGTGGGTGGGAGAGAGGGGCGGCCGACAATTGCAGAGTATAGCCCCGAGATACTCTCTCTAGCACCCAGCAGCTCGAGATGACCCACGACCAGGCTGAACGGTAGGGACGGAGATGGCTGAGGAAAGAATCAGGTGGATCCAGGGAGATGACTGGGGTGTTGCTCTCGAATTCACCCTCAAAATGAGCGCTTCTGGCCCCCTGGATGCTTTGCCAGACTGGGTGGGCTGTGCGGGTGAGCAGCAGGAGGAAGGGCGGTGATGACTAAAGCTTGTGTCTCTATCCCTTCTCCTTGCAGACCCCTGTCGAGGCTGGCGGCGGGGGTGACCGTCTGCTTCCTTGCAGACTGCAGCGTATGCATACCCAGCAAGCGAAGAGTGGCCCGAGTGTCTTTCAACCCATGCAGCCTCGCGCCCATCTGCTCCACAAAGAGTCAATTCCCACCAAATGGGAGATCCTGGATTGAGGTCTGCATTTCTTGGGAGAGGCCAGCAGTTTGAAGCCTGGAGCTGCGCTTCCAACGAGCCCCAAACTAGCATATAAAACTGAGTTCACCACATGCTCGAGAGAGTTGACTGAACCCAACACAAGAAGCTGACGAATCCTAAATGCAACCAACACCTGGACTATCCATGTGGAAAGGACCCTCCTCCATCTCAGCGTTAAGAGGATAAGAAGAATTGGTAAGATTTCATTTCAGAGATTGTATTTCCCTTTCTATTCTTTAATATAAATATCTGTAGGTCATCTTACTGAGTCTACACTCTCTAGCAAGACCTAAAGTAACCATATTTTAGATTATAAATCCAAGACAACTGGCCTCAAGAGAGATTGAAAAGAATTGTTTTAAGCAACTGCTTTTAATATTCTAGACTTGTCCCTTTTGAACCAATCTCGTCAAAGAGAAGTAACCACAATCTTCAAAGTGCCTTAAAGACAAGTGCACCCTTGGAAGTGTGATAAACAGGTACTAAAGAATTGTTGATCATAAGTAAAAGTAATAAGAAATTTGCATTGTTCTTTGCTATAACTGCTGAGCCTTAACTCTAGCCTGTATTCCATGTGTAGTCAACACATCTGGTTGTGTCCACATTTGAGTGGTAAATTCCTGACTATATACTGAAGTGGTTCTGGGTGAATTAATAAATTTTTGGCTGGTGAAGAATAAGCAAGTGGCTTGGTTTGAGAAATACTGCCCAAGTTAAAAGTTGACCGGAAAAAACCCCAGCATGAAACTAGTGGGTTAACACTCCTCAGACTCAATAAAAACGGGTTATCCCATTGGGATTCTATCATATATTGGCAACCCTAGTTAGTCTGAAGCTTTAAAATCTAACTGGCATCCAGCAAAATTCATAAATTGACTCCCTTTCATGCTTACACCACTCCCACACTGGTTGCACTCTGAACAGAGGCTCCTTGATAACCTCATTGGGGTCATTCTCTGATGGCAGAAGAGAGGGATCATCGCTTCATACCAACAAGAAGGAATAAGTCAGGATGGTATGGAGGAATATATTCCTCATAGAAGAGTGGCGCTGGTACTGGATCGGATGTCTCTTCAATACTGGGAATATCTCCAGGGTGATACTGATGCCTCCAGCATACTTGAGGTTGTTGCTCAACTCCATTGTTGACACTGGTTACAGGTTTGGTGCTAAGTCTCTCATTCTGCCCTTTTAGGAACTTTGTCCTCAGAGCTGTGTCTTGCATCTTCCATCTGAGAACATCCCTTGGTCTTGGAAACAAGCTTATGCCTGGACCAGCTGTGCAAGTCAGCATCCTATTTGAGTGGGCGAAGATGCCAGCTTTGCTGCCTAAGTTGGGGAAAGTCGTATAGGAGCCAAGCCGTTGGTCCTGGTACTACTGGTGCTAATGCACTCAATGCTGAGACTGTCAGCACTGAAATCTTATGCATTGGGGACTTCTCCAACATGTTGAGGAGGTTGGTGTTGATGCTATTGATGCCAACTCTGCTGATGTCCTTTTTACATTATTTTCATTGCCTTATCCCAGAATAAGAAAAATGATTGAGGGAGCACTAGCTGATGCTGGTACATCTGGCCTCACTCGGATCAGAACAGTCATCCCTCAGGATCCAAGTGACCTGCATGGACTGCTCAAGTAAATATAGATTGAGCTGTGCATCCCAGAACTTGCAGGTCCTGGCGGAGAAGAGCTTGCACACAAAGTACTTATCTAGGAGGCCTTCTCTCCTAGGCAGAAGAGACATTGGTTGTGTCCACCCTTCATAAGGATCAGTCAGTCGTATGACAGGCAGGGTTTGAACCTTGGGGCGTGGCAGTTGATGCTAAGAGCCTTGACCTGCCATAAATGGGGGATGTACTGGATGACAGGTGAGTCAATCATCTCTTGCTATTTTTTAAAGGAACATGTTTTTTCTCTAAAGTGTGAAAACACAATTCTTCACCAAATGGGTTGAAAAGAACTGGTTTAAGGGATCAGAACAGAGTACCAGGCTAGACACTTGCTGGATTCCATCTGGCTGTCACAGTTAAGAGGCACATGAGGTAGGAGAACGGCCCCTCAGCCTTTTATGCCCTCACATGGGAACATGAGAAGGCACAGTACGCATACATGACCATGAAGAACACTGCTATTCAAAAGAAATCCAATCTTGTGCACATGAACACCTACAGTGGGACCCACACTTGACACATACTTAAAGAAAGAGTGGATCTTATAAATATTGGTCATGACCAACATTAGAGCTAGTTGGAACATTTCTGACAAAAAGTATCAAAACATTTTGGTTTCAACTAAGACTTCATCAAAATGTTTTGGGTTTTTTTGGGTCGGAGAAGATAAAGAGACCCTCACATTATAGCCTAGTGGTTAGAGCACTGGCCTGAGACGTAGGATACTCAAATTCAAGTCCCTGCTCTGCAAGAATCAAAGTGATCTAGTGTGAAGAACTCTGCTTTGAATCAGGCAGGACTTGAACCTGGGTCTCCCATGTACCAGGCCACTCCCCTAACCACCAAGCTACACATACATCAATCATTCAGGCATTCGGATATCTCTTCTCAAATTGACATTTTCTGCACAATTCCATTTTCACAAAAACTGTTGAAAGGGTTTTTTTTCATTCCAAAGCAGAACACACACACATTTTTCAATCTCAAATGTTGCAGCAAATCAGAATTGTCATCTTCCTGTTAGTCCTAACAATACCACTACCAATTCTCATCTTCTCCTTGTCTTTTGGCTTCTCTCTTTTTGTTCAGCCACTGAAACCTGATGGCAACAGAATTTCTTTAGAAAGGTCACCTCCGCCCATGCCTCCTAACTGAGACAGAGGTGCAGGTATAGTTCTAGCACCTCTCCTTTACAGGTTATGGGGTCCTTTTCTCTTTGGGGATGTCTATGTGAAATTACTCATACTACAGTAATCTTAATAAATCAACAACAAAAATATTAAAAAAGAGAATGAAATAAAATAAATGTTTGCTTAACACATTAAATTAATCCTTCTCATGACTGAATCTAAATAAGGCACTGGAAACTTCTCTTTTGTCCAGAGATCAATTCTTGCTCTGTGCTCCTTAGATACTTAAGCCATTCCCCCAATTTTCCTAACTAGTTACACACAAACACTCTAGGACTAGGAGAATTACTCATCCTGCAGGAGGCAGCCCAATGAGGGATGATGACTAACAATAGCAAATAATGACCTTTCAAAGGCTGAACAACCTTGCTCAGACACTACCTTACATGGACCACCATAACTGGCTATACCAAGATTCAGAGAGGCCTCTTAACTTCTCCAAGCAATTATTTCTTTTACTAAGAAATGACTTATGACCAGATCCCCAGACCTTCCATCACAGTTATGAAGGAAGAAGCAGCAGGATTTGGGTACCGCCTGGATTTATGGGTCCAAAGAGAGAGGCTGTGTCACACAAAATGCCCAGGGGATGATGACTATGTTTTCACACTAGTAGAGGGAGAGGAGTGAGCTTGAGTAGACAATGAATTCAGTTTGAGATTTTAACATCAAAAGGTGAAACCAGGACATCATAAGACGTCTGAAAGATAGGCCAAAATGTGAAATTGGATGGAGTGAGACAGATCAGGATTAGAAAATTAAATTTCATCTGGAGGATCCACTTAGCTAGGTAAGCATTCAATGGCCTAATGTGAGATGCAATTGCCCCATCAATCATTTCCCAGGAGAGAGGGATTTTTTTTGCTGGCTTGTGTTGAACAGCGCACCAAAGTTTGACAAACCTAGATGAGTCAGAAACTCTGATTCCTGAACAGCTCTTAGTGTTCAAAGACACATCAGTAACTGCACAAGTCAGCTGAGGTGGGGCAGGATAGTAAACTTCTGCCAATAAAGGGATGCCAGCATCACAACATTGAAATCTGCAAAGACTATGGGAGCAAATAAAACACCAAATGATACGGTGGCATATTAAAAAATACATTTGAGACAGAGCAAGCCATAAATATTTTTGAAACAAAAGAAATATGCAGATAGGCATTCCTTAGGTATCTGAAAGTGAAAGTCTCCTGGTTCTGCTACTGCTGTGACAAACCATATAGTCTAGATCTTGAATTTCTTGCAGACCATAAAAAACTCCAAAATCATATCCTCAACTGACACTCTAGGTCATCTCTGGTCCAACCCAAACAGCCGGTCACGCTCTGAATCTGACGTTTGGATTAGATGTTGATATAGAGCAGTGGTTTCCAAACTGCGGGTCAGCACCACTGACCGGGCCATTAAAAGTCCTGTCGACGGTACCGCCCAGGTAAGGCAGACTAGTCCATACCTGTTCTGACACTGTGCTGCACCCCAGAAGTGGCGAGCAGCAGGTCTGGCTCCTAGGTTGGGGGTTCCCATTGTCTGGGAACCAGCAGCAGCAGCGCAGCCTTCAGAGCCGGGTGATCAGCCAGCAGCCACCACTCTCCGCTGTGCCTTCAGAACTGGGCAGGTGGAGAGCGGTGGCTGCTGGCCGGCCGCCCAGCTCTGAAGGCAGTGCCACCAGCAGCAGCACAGAAGTAAGGTTGGCATGGTATTGCCACCCTCACTTCTGCTGCTGGTGCTGCTTTCAGAGCTGGGCACCTGACCAGCAGCCACCACTCTGGCTGCCCAGCTCTGAAGGCAATGCAGAAGCAAGGGTAGCAATACCGCCTCCCCCTACAATAGGCTTGCAACCCCCTTTTGGGTCTGGACCCCCAGTTTGAAAATCACACATATTTTGCGGTCATAGCAAATTTTGCTGTTTATGCCATTACCAATGTGATTTCTCCATAATTTAAGTAGACCCCTAGGTATAGGAAACAGCAGCAGCAAGATTTAAACACAACTGGGAAGTGAATGGCAAAACAGTGGACAGAATCAAAGATGACAGATATCCACCTCCAGAAGTTTCTAAAATTTAGAAAGCTGCTTCACCAGTCATATTTCCACCCACTCCCATCTCTTCAACAGTCAAGTTAATTCCACTGATTAGCCACAAGGCATTCTCTCAAATAAGAAATGCCTCCACCCATTTCCATTTCATATCTGGGCTTCCAGAGCAGTGCTTTCCAAACTTTTTATGTCGTACCCCCCTACCAGTAATGGAATCTGTCCACGCCCCTCCAGGAGTCGTGATCCGGAGAGGGGCAGGGCTGGGTGTCTTTCCCTTCCCACCCCTGTAGAGGCTGGCCCAAACCCTGCCACGTCCCCTGAACGTTCCTCCATACCCTCCTGGGGGGGGGGGGCACACACAGTTTGGGGACCACTGTACTAGAGAGTTGTATAACTCCTGTTTCCTAAGAGGCATAAAGAGCTTCCCTTTTATCTTTCTAGAATAAAAGTTTTCCACTCCCAAACTCAAACTTGTTTCTTTCAATAAAAAATGAAATGTGATAGTAACAAATACCGCAAAGTGACACGTTCAAAAATGTGGAAAAGACTTGAGATAAAAGCCAGCGAGTACTTTTTCCTCAGAAAGAAAAACAGTCACAGTCCTGATAACAGAGAACTTTTGTTTCCCAGTTACAAGGTTTCTTAATCCAACAAATTCTTCTCTCCCAAGAAAGTATCTGAAATTAAACTTCAACAAAAAACAAAGCAACAAAACCCCACTTTGTAAATGAATTTAAAATTGCAGAGAAACGTAACACATGAATCAATCATTAAAACCATAGAATATCAGGGTAGGAAAGGACCTCAAGAGATCATCTAGTCCAACCCCCTGCTCAAAGAAGGACCAATCCCCAACTAAATCATCCCAGCCAGGGCTTTGTCAAGCCTGACCTTAAAAACCTCAAAGGAAGTAGATTCCGCCACCTCCCTAGGTAAGGTGTTCCAGTGCTTCACCACTCTCCTAGTGAAAAAGCTTTTCCTAATATCCAACCTAAAGCTCACACACTGCAATTTGAGACCATTACTCCTTGTTCTGTCATCTGCTACCACTGAGAACAGTCTAGAGCCATCCTCTTTGGAACCCCCTTTCAGGTAGTTGAAAGCAGCTATCAAATCCCCCCTCAGTCTTCTCTTCCGCAGACTAAACAATCCCAGTTCTCTCAGCCTCCCCTCATAAGTCATGTGTTCCAGTCCCCTAATAATTTTTGTTGCCCTCCGCTGGACGTTTTCCAATTTTTCCACATCCTTCTTGTAGTGTGGGGCCCAAAACTGGACACAATACTCCAGATCAGACTTAACCAATGTTTAATAGAGGCGAACGATCACATCCCTTGACATGCATCTGATGAAGTGGATTACATCCCATGAAAGCTTATGCCCAAATACATTTGTTAGTCTCTAAGGTGCCACAAGGTCTCCTCTTTGTGTTTACTGATACAGACTAACACAGCTACCACTCTGAAATGTAACACACACGCAGGTTCCCAATATGTAGTCAACCAATGAGTTTCCTCTGCCCAGGAGGCCGCAGCTCACAGTGGTGACCTACAAGGCTACAGCCACCAGGGGCTGAGAATTAACAGCCGAACAACGAGGGCAGCCACTAGCCACTGCAGCCCCGGCCGGCCAAGGGCACTGAGCACAGCGACCCGGTGCTGCTCTTTAGCGCCTCGCCAGGCAGACAGTGGCAATCACCGCGCACCGGGCGCAGTCCCTTCCCCGCAGCCCCCGCTCCCCAGAAAGGGCCGCCGCAGGATCACGTGGGGCAGCGCGGCACGTGCCGGGCTCGGCAGCACCACACCCCCGAGGCTGTCGCGCGCTAAAACGCGCAACGGCCGCTCGGTTTGGGCAGGATCAGGGACTCCAAGCCCGCTGCCTCCACCTCGCCTCGCGCCCGTGCCGCCTCCCTGCCCCCGCAGCGCTCCCAGTGTGCCCCCCGCACAAGCCGGTCGCAGCAGCCCAGTTCTGCCCGCCCGGGCCCCCGCTACCTGGCACACGGCGCTGCGGAAGCCGCGGTACGTCCCCGCGTCGCAGCTCAGCACTTTCTCCTTGGGGTCCCCCTGCTCCTGGCGCCGGTCGAACAAGAACACGGTCCGGTCCCCGCTGCCGTGCGGCCCTGACAGGCTCGGCTCCGGAGCCCTAGTGCCGCCTCCCGCCGCCGCTGCCATGTTGCGGAGCAGAAAGCAGTAGACGGAAGCTGCCCAGCCACCGTGGCCTTCGCCTGAGCCTGGCTTTAGGCGCGCGGGCTCCCCCGCCTGGCGCGGCTCCCCCAGCGAGCGGAAGCCTCCGCTGGGAAGTGGGCGGGGCTGGAAGGGGGGGTGCACCAGGGAGGGGGTGGGGCCTGCGGAGTGAAGGGGCGGGGCCTAGGGATGGAGCCTACGCCAGGGAAGGGGGAGCCGGAAGTACAATAGCGGAGGGGGCAGGGCTGAGTTAAAGGACTCGGCGCGCGAAACGGAGATGAATCCGCCTGAGGGCGGAGCTAAGAGAGCTGAGGGCGGGGTAGGGACCGGGCAGTTCCGTCTGTCCCGGAAGTGAAGTTACTCGCGAAAGAATCATCCCGGGAGGGACTAAAACCAAGGGCCGTACGTCACTTCCGTGCCAGCGTGCACCATAGAGAGGGGAAAGGATGTAGCCAGGGAAGCCCCGATTTTTCACCCAGGAATTCTGAGCGCTGCTGCTGCCCCCGCAGGCGGTGGGACGAGAGCGTCTGTGCAGGCGGCGCCGGAATCACGTGGTCTTCGGCTCCCCTCCCAGCCCGGGGCCGCTTCCGGACCAAAGCGAAGCTGCCGCGCTGGTAGGCGGAGAAGGGTCGCCCCAGGAGGCTGCTGGAAACTCTGGCCCTGCAGCCTGAGCCTCCACCTCCCTCCCCCGCTGGGAGCAGGGCGCAGAGCAGCCCCCGGGCGGGCGGGCGGCTGCTCTGAGCCCTGGAGTCGCCCTTTGTGCCCCGGGCCCCCGGCTGTTCCCACCCTGCCCCTCCCGCTCAGTGGTATCGTCTCGGGGCGTCGCTGCCAGACGCCCTCCGCGGGGCTCCGTTGCCAATTGAGCAGAGTGCCGGGTCCTGCTCCTCCTGGAGATGAGCGAAGATGCAGGCACCGTGTCAGTTGTTCTCAGCCCACCCTGGCCACGCAAAGCAGGGGACCCGGCTCCGCCCAGCCGTCCTGCAGCTGTTGTCCCTTCCCACCTGTATTTCCGCAGAGTAGAAGAATCTGTTCTGGAGCTGCGTGCTTACAGAGAGAGTTGATTGACTCTGAAAATAACGCGAGGGTGGGGAGCAGAAGTGTTGTACTGAAGTGACACCCACAACCCCACATACAATCCCAGATGAAGATCCCTAGAAATATCTAGTAAAAGATCAAGCTGACAGTAATTTGTGATCAGATTACGTATGACCATTATTAGATGTCGGGGTTAGCACACTACTGAGATGAATGGAGCTAATCACTAGCTTTGCTATTCGGTTTGCAAACTGAGGAAGACATGGTCCATTGTCTCTGCCCTGATAAAGCCTAGAAAATATTTTTAAACGTAAACATAAATTCTGCAGAAACTCATTGGACTATCACAGGAGTGCTGATCTATCAGTTGTACTGGTTCAACCTACCTATAATCATAAACTACTTAAATCTAGAATACTAAGGAAATTCACCCAAAACAAAAAGCAAACAACAGAAAACCGACATCATGGAACTAACATGATGTTTGCTGCCATCATATTGTTCATTCTGCTTGTGTGTTCTACTTGTTCACCACTCTTTGTCTGGCTGGTCTATTTAGACTGTGTACGTGTTACATACAGCCTTGCTCGTGCCAATAAAAAGAGTCCTACTACACCAACATAAGAGATGTAGGGCTAATGTCGATATAGTTAGGGCAACACAGTGTCTGTGTACACACCATGTTACTTACATGGGCTGTTGGCTATCTTTTTTGTCAATTTCACAGCTTCATGCTGAAGGCTCCTGCTCCCAGGTGGGCTGCTCCCCGCAGCCTGCTCCATGCTGTGAGTCCAGCTGTACCAAGGTTCCCAGCTCCCTGCACCACTCTTGGGAGGAAGCAGGGAGGCAAGATTCTGGGCGGCTGACCCACTGCCGGTGAGGAACTGAGAGCTTGGGGGCTTCCATGCTCCCATCCGGGAGCAGGGAACCGAGAGTGGGGGTGGGCAGATGGGCTCCCAGTGGGGAGCTGCCCCTCTTCGGTCAGTGGAAGCACTCCAGGTGAGGACGCATACCACTGGCTGAAGAAGGGTAATGTGGACATGAACTACCGCAGTAATTACTGCAGTAGCTGTAAGTCAATTTAATATAGGTCAACTTAAAAGTTTTTAGTTTTCTAGACATGCCCCAATATGCATTCCTTTTTCCTAGAAGTATAACTTTGCACTTGGCTATATTAAAAGATATTTTGTTTGAATTGGCCCAGTTTATGAAGCAATCCAAATCATTCTGTGTGACACCGTGTCCCAATCCTTATTTATAACTCAGACGCTCTTTGTGTCATCCACCAATTTTATTAGAAGTGATTTTATTATACTTCCAGATCATTAATGAAAATGTTAAATATCACTGGGCCCAGTACGATTTCCTGAAGAACCCTACTAGAAACACTCCCATTTGATGATGATTCCTCACTGATGACTACTAAGTAGGGGCCTAAAGTGCTCAAGTTACAGAGAGGTTGGGGGGGGGGGGAGGTGGGCCCCCTTACTACTTATAGGTACTATTTTACTTCTGCTTTATGGCCTCCTTACTTCTCATTAATGTTTAAATTAAAGCAAGCCACTTGACATACACCCCCTCCTTCCTTCTCCCCCACCCAACACACACAAACATATTTTTTTCCCCATAATTCGAGAACTGCCAGGTTCACTAATCCTGTTCCCCTTCAGTCAAATAGAGTTTTGACATGGATTTAAATGGGAGTGGGACTAGCCCCCAAGTGAGTAAAGTCAAATGGGAGAAATTATACAAATCCAGTATTGAAAGTGGCTATGGAATGCTTTAAAAACAAACAAACAAAAAAACTCACACACGTAACACACAAACTACTATGAATATGATTTCTTATAACACTACTCCCCCGAAGGATCTTACTGGTTTCTTTTTATACTTTTCTCCATAAAGACTTTCTAATTTTTAAACATTGGCATATTTGTGTCATTTTGATAATGCCACTTTATTCAATTTCCCCCTTTCTAGGAATAGAAAGAACATAACTCCAGAACAGCATTTAACTAAAATAGTTCAGGAGATATTGAAATTTAAATGTATTCTCAGTTCTCTTTAAAGTAGCAGTGAAACCAGTGTAAATCAGGAAACAGTCAAAGCTTCCTAGCCCACATACTCCCCACCCTCCACACACTTGAAGTGACAAAAATGCTCTATGGAAGGATTGCTGTTCATGAGAAAGAAAATCAATAATTGAAACACAGTCATCCTTTCTGAAGCTGCAGCCTATGTTTAATGCTGTGGCAGTGTTTGTGGTTAACCCAGGGAAGTTTGAACACACACACAGTTTTTCACACACTCCTGCTATAATTACAGATCAGCTAGATGTTCTCGGTAGGACTGTCTGTACTTTGTTCTTATATCCTGTCCAAAAGTATATGCATCTTTTTTCTCTCTGTCATGCCAGGTTTTGTCCCCGAATGTCCTGTCAAATAAGTCAGGTATTTATGAGATTGCTATTTGAATATGTAGGTGGATAAATCATAGGGCTAACTACAGATATCTCTGGGATTTTTATCTTTATGTCCATATTTGTTGCTGTTTCTTTAAGCAGTCTCTGGTTTAGGAATAAATAATTTGTGCAGGAGCATTTTATACAAGGCCTGACCTGGAGTAATTGGAAAGGATTTTTACCTACTGACAAGCTCAGTTTTCTGGCAATTTGTAGACGACATACGTGTAGGTATCTATTGTGTCCTGAGATAAACTAGTTACATGATTTTATAATCATATAACCACTTTTATACGTGTTTAGATAAGATAGGAGCAAATCTGGATCATGCAATTACATGGAGGTGAATAGGGTTGCAGTAGTATCTGTAGTCTCAGGAGGAGTACTGTGGGTTTGCAGAAGCAAAACTAGCATAACAGCTTCAAAAGAGAATAACTTTACCCATGAATCAGGCCCACAACTTTTGCACTAAGCTACATTTCTCATAGACTTTAAGGTCAGAAAGGACTATCATAATCATCTAATCTGACCTCTGTTACCTTAGCAGCTCTGTGTTCTTGGGGAACCAAGGCACAGTACCCAGCCTGTCTGACTCACAAAAGACCTTCCATCCCCCAGCCTCCGCTTGAATCAAAACCGATCAGAAGAAAGACTTAGAAAAAGCAATGAAAAGGCAGTAGGAGATGCTCCTAAACCCCTGGGACAAGGGTGACAGGATTAAGAAAACTCCCCTAGCTGCATTTGCATCGGAGTGCGTTCCCCACGCCCACTCCCTGTCAAAACCAGATCCCTGCCCCCTCTTCTGAGTGGAGGCTCTTGAGGGAGTCAGCCAATCAGTATGGGTGCCCGGTTGCCTGCAGGCCTCCCCAGCTGATGGCAAGACTTCAGTGTGATGTGTGGGGGAGACCCACTGTGAGGGCTACATAGAATCATAGAATATCAGGGTTGGAAGGGACCTCAGGAGGTCATCTAGTCCAACCCCCTGCTCAAAGCAGGACCAATCCCCAATTAAATCATCCCAGCCAGGGCTTTGTCAAGCCTGACCTTAAAAACTTCTAAGGAAGGAGATTCTACCACCTTCCTAGGTAACGCATTCCAGTGTTTCACCACCCTCCTAGTGAAAAAGATTTTCCTAATATCCAACCTAAACCTCCCCCACTGCAACTTGAGACCATTACTCCTTGTCCTGTCCTCTTCTACCACTGAGAATAGTCTAGAACCATCCTCTCTGGAACCACCTCTCAGGTAGTTGAAAGCAGCTATCAAATCCCCCCTCATTCTCCTCTTCTGCATACTAAACAATCTCAGTTCCCTCAGCCTCTCCTCATAAGCCATGTGTTCCAGACCCCTAATCATTTTTGTTGCCCTTCGCTGGACTCTCTGCAATTTATCCACATCCTTCTTGTAGTGTGGGGCCCAAAACTGGACACAGTACTCCAGATGAGGCCTCACCAATGTCGAATAGAGGGGGACGATCACGTCCCTCGATCTGCTCGCTATGCCCCTCCTTATACATCCCAAAATGCCATTGGCCTTCTTGGCAATAAGGGCACACTGCTGACTCATATCCAGCTTCTCGTCCACTGTCACCCCTAGGTCCTTTTCCACAGAACTGCTGCCTAGCCATTCGGTCCCTAGTCTGTAGCGGTTCATTGGGTTCTTCCGTCCTAAGTGCAGGACCCTGCACTTATCCTTATTGAACCTCATCAGATTTCTTTTGGCCCAATCCTCCAATTTGTCTAGGTCCCTCTGTATCCTATCCCTGCCCTCCAGCGTATCTACCACTCCTCCCAGTTTAGTATCATCCGCAAATTTGCTGAGAGTGCAAACCACACCATCCTCCAGATCATTTATGAAGATATTGAACAAAACCGGCCCCAGGACCGACCCCTGGGGCACTCCACTTGACACCGGCTGCCAACTAGACATGGAGCCATTGATCACTGCCCATTGAGCCCGACAATCTAGCTAACTTTCTACCCACCTTGTAGTGCATCCATCCAGCCCGTACTTCTTTAACTTGCTGACAAGAATACTGTGGGAGACCGTGTCAAAAGCTTTGCTAAAGTCAAGAAACAATACATCCACTGCTTTCCCTTCATCCACAGAACCAGTAATCTCATCATAGAAGGCGATTAGATTAGTCAGGCATGACCTTCCCTTGGTGAATCCATGCTGACTGTCCCTGATCACTTTCCTCTCATGTAAGTGCTTCAGGATTGATTCTTTGAGGACCTGCTCCATGATTTTTCCGGCTACAGTGGGGAACCTAGGGTTATTAGCCCAATTGCTAGTGAACACTGGTGCATCAGTAAATATTCTAAGTCCCCAATGGATCCCCCCAAGGGAGACCCGCTGATAAACAGGTTATCAAGGAAAAAACTGGGGACACCTGGGTGACTCACACAAAGGGAAAACAGAAAAATCACTCAGAAGAAGCACAATGGAACAACAAAGCTGATGCCTTAGCCAAAGCTGCTGCTACTAGTAACCACACTAGAGACACAGATCAGGTAGAACAAATAGAGGCAGTAACTACCCGGGGAAAAACTTTAAGCAAACGAATAGATACCTTAGACTTAAGTACCCTTCAAGATGGGGATTCAGAAATCCAGTCTTTAGCCAAGACAGGGAAAGATCCCACAGAATAATACAGGATTGAGTAGGTTGTAGACGTCTGGTGGGTAGTGGATGCCGGTGGTCAAAGGCACTGGATAGTCCCCAACCAGTTACGGGGGGGAACCTGATTCAGTTTGTGCATGAGCAAGGGCATAGAGGAAAACAGGATACTTTAAATAGGGTTAAAGATACAGGGTGGTGGCCAGGCATGAAAGCGGATATAAGATCAGTGATGTGATAATTGTCTGCAGTGCGCCATGGTTAATGCTGATCGCCAGATTCAAAAAAATGCATTGGGGCATCAAAGAATAGAGGGTCCCTGGTCCTGGATTCAGATAGATTACATAGATAGAAAACCAGCACTGCCTGGGTCACTGCTAAGCAGCTCTTTAACATAGTTTTCTCAAGAATGGGAATTCCCAGAGTAATTGATTCAGATTCGGGATCTCATTTTGTGGGAGATGTTATGCAAGAGCTATGTAAGGCTTTAGGCATTAAGCAACATTTCCACATAGCTGGACACCCTGAATCCTCTGGAGAAGTTGAATGAACCAATCGCACACTAAAGGAAGCTTTGAAAAAAACAAGTGAAGCGCTCAGGGAGGGATTGGGATGGAAAACTACCAATCATCTTAACGGCTCTAAGAGGCTCTAAGGCAATACATGGGTACGCTCCCTTTGAAGTTATTACTGGAAGGCAAATATGCAAGCCTGAAATGGTTGGGAAGGGAAGTGCCTAGTGCCTGGGAAGGGAAGGTGGTAGCAGATGAACGGGTACAAACCTTAGTAGAGGCGATAGCTGCTTTACACAACCGAGTGGCAGCACAGCTAGCCATAGTACAGCACAACATGGACAAAAAACTAGGCTGGGGGAAAACCTCCGTTAATACGGGACTTAGGCCAACCAGTAATGTACAGGAAGTTTCAGCCAAGGAGCACTCTTTGACACACAGCTGGGATGGCCCCTGCTTTATTGTGAATCGGGCCAGCCCCGGTGTTTATCAGGTAGCAATCCTGAATGGGCAAAATGGGAAACCCTGGCAGAAATGGTTTCATTCCTCACAGCTCAAAGAGTGGAAGGGTAAACCTCCTGACCCACAAGGAATAGTATAACTGTCTTCTCCATCCTGCCAGCCACCCTTCTTACCTAGCAAGAAGGAATAGCTTGGGGCCATTGGAAAATATGTGTCATGTGGGCTTGTCAGTGCCTACCCCAATGTTGAGGCATGAAGACCTCAACTTATTATGGCCACCCTCACGCAGGTCACTGTTCCTGTTCACCCTGCGATATTGGTTCCAGATTCTCCTAGTATATATGGGAGGAGTGTGGGAGTTTGTTCTCTCTTCTCTGCCCCCTCACAGATCCCGAACACAAGCCATGACATCCCACTGTTGCACCAGCACCCTGCTGTTCATAAGTGTCTGGAGTCTAATGCTGTCCATTCTCTATGCTGAACCTGTGAACCCTCTGACCCTCTGGAGTTGCTTGCCAACTGGAGCCCAGGAAGTAAAATTGCTGTGCCACATGCATAGATTCTATGGAAATGGGAGCAACCCCCTGACCCTGCAGCATCACTTCCAATTCTACACTGTCGTCAACTCCTCGGGTTTCCCCTGGGAAAGCATTGCCAATTGCATGCAGAGTGCCACTGGGGAGTCACTCAAGTTCTGTTATGAAACTAAGACCACAACAGACTCCATCCCATTCTTCTGTAAGCCATTGTGGTCTTGAAAGGGACATACACCATCAAACACAACCAGTGACAGCCTCCCGGGGTGGTGGAAGGTGCTGGATAGTCCTGTTTTCCTCAGCTCTTTGGGGAACAGCCACGCCCCTACGTGTCATCATTGTCATCGGAATCCAGACACCTCCGTTACCCAGAGATGAACTGCAGCTTTCTCTGATCACACCAACAGGCAAGAATATCACACAATTCCTCATAAACTGGGAACCACTGAACTGAACTTTAGCTGGACATGACTTGATTCAGCAAGGTCCTCCAGACTGGGTAGTTCCATTAAAGGGCACACATTGTGACAAGCTCATGTCAACAATTTGGTTTAAATATATGGGCACGTTGCCATTTCAGAGGGATTTCATGAGCCCAGATTGTACAGAATGGAATTGGGCCAACAACAGAAAACAGTCTTAAATTTTGACCTTCTGATCATATACCTCACTCTCCTCTGACTTTTAAGAGCCCCAATTTCAGAACCCCATGTGTTGAAATTGGATCAACAAGAACATTTGGTTCTTCAATCTCAGACTTCTCTGAAGGAGGTTCAAATCCACTTAGAAGGCATGAATATCTCTCACATAGCACCTGTATGCACTCCCTTGATTGGAACTAGCCATAAGGATTGGGATGAATGGGTAAGAATGTGGCAAGGGGCCGGCCATGTAAATAGAGTAAAAAGGGAATTAAGTGATTGGATTGCACCTGTAGGAACAGGAATCTCTTTAGTTGATGCTGCAAACATAGAAATTCTGGCTAATAAACTATCATATGCCACCGAAAATATAGGAAAGATGGGAACCCCATTAACAGCATCTTTGAAACAGTTAAGTGAGGAACAACAGTTAATAAGTAAAGTATTTCCTGTGTGGGAAAGACTCATATTAAAAGATGAAGAGTTAATGATGTCTGGTGTACAGTCCCTTCAGAATAATGTCTCATGGACCTCAGCGTGTGAGCAAGCTTAGGTTCTCACCCAGAACGTAATCATGGGAATGATTCGGCAAGCCATAGCATGACAAATTCCCATGGAGGCAATCAGTTTGATTGGGCCCCATGTAACGGAGGAAGAATTAGTCCCCTGGCCCTGGTGGAGACGAGTTAATGCTTCATACAAGCATCACCAGCAAAGCTTGGAGTTATTCTTAATAACTGTGGCAAGCAAAGAAATTAGAGTAATCTACCCAGTAGTCCCACTGGGTTTACAGATTAATGATAACTCAGTAATGTACTCCAGAGATCCTAACACTTGGGCCTGGCAGAAAGATAATGTGTGGAACACAGTAAATGTAAAGGGGTGTAGGAGAAAAGAAGGTTTGGGCTATATCTGTGAAGACCAAGCATTGGAGGAACATGATGAATGCTTCTTCCCACAACCTGGGAATAAGTTTCACTGGTCCTTCGATGTTATCCAGGAAGAGGGGTCTGTTATTATCTATGTTGGTAAAGCATGTGTGTATGTAAGAATGAGATGTAATATTGTATTGATTAATGGACATTGGATTCAACCGATGGTGCCTTACGTTAATTGCTGTTTCTGTAATGTAACCGCTATTGTTAGTTGTGATATTAAGTTTACTGTGCCTATATGGACTGTACAACATTTGAAAGCCAATTTTGAGCTCTACAAGGAGGTTTCCCCCATTTCACTGGGAATGGGTCTCACTGCCATTAAGGGACTATTAACTCATCCCTACTTACAAACTGAGTTGCAGAAGCTCCAAATTTTGGGGGAGAATGGCAAACTCGAGATTCAGCACCACAACCAGGAGATGTCTAGGCTAGCAGCGGCAGTTAAAAACACAGGCCCTCACTCCTGGTGGGAGACTTTGCTTGGGTGGAGCCCCAGTGCAACAGGTCTTTTGAATATCATGCTTCACTCCATTGTGATTGTGATGTTGCACCCCAAAATGCTTTATGGAAAGATGCTTATAAACGTATATATGACATAACTGGAATATGTTTTGTGCTATATATGCCACATAACGTATCTCTGCAAAGTTTATGATCTACTGAATATATTCATCCTATTTGTATGCATATATCATTTTTGTATTTGAAGTTATGAATATTGGCTGTGTACTTGTTTGATTTTAAGTAGCCTCAGTAAGGCATTTGGTCAGCTTCTTAAGAAAGGAATTTGTAAGTTAAGTGCCCAGTCAGGAAACACTTAATGGACAATGGAACCTTGGAAGACTCCAATCCACTCTGAGCTTTCCTGGGAACATTCCTGTAAAATTCTGAGTCATGCATGGACATGTGACTTGCCCATGTGACTCCAAAACTCCATTTTGTAGCTGTAATTCTACACAGGGGGAGAGAGAGGTTTCTACCCAGAAGAGAGAAACTATATAAAGTCCTGGGAGACCCCTCCATTTTGTCTTCAGCTGGCTCAGGAGATAGCCTCTCAAGCCCCAAAGGATACCTGAAAGAAACTGGAACAAAGGACAGTAACCACAGGGGTTTGAGAGATTGCTGGACCCAGACTAGAAGGAGACTAGTCTGTAAAAGAAGCTTACTGGAGCATCTCAGTGAGATTTCATCTGTAATCACAGTATTAGACTTAGACTTGCGTGTTTTATTTTATTATCTATTCCTACAGTATTAGACTTAGACTTGCGTGTTTTATTTTATTTTGCTTGGTAAGTCACTTTGTTCTGTCTGTTATTACTTGGAACCACTTAAATCCTACTTTCTGTAATTAATAAAATCACTTTTTACTTATTAATTAACCCAGAGTATGTATTAATACCTGGGGGTGGGGGGCAAACAGCTGCACATAGCTCTATATCAGTGTTATAGAGGGAGAACAATTTATGAGTTTACCCTGTATAAACTTTATACAGGGTAAAATGGATTTATTTGGGGTTTGGACCCCATTGGGAGCTGGGCATCTGAGTGTTGGAGACAGGAACACTTCTTAAGCTGTTTTCAGTTAAGCCTGCAGCTTGTGTGGGATGTGGTTCTGTGTTTGTAGCAGGCTAGTATGTCTGGCACAACCAGGCAGTTCTGAAGTCCCACGCTACCAGGGAAAACAGGCTTAAAGGTAGTCTCAGCACATCAGTTGGCAATTCCCAAGGGGGTTTCTGTGATCCAACCCATCACAGTGATGATCATCGGTTTCCAAATTATACTTGCAATTGGTCTGGTACTATTGGTTTGCTGGGGCCAGTGACTGATGCGGATTGAAGATCAGACCCGGTACCACAGAGTAAAAAGGTGATGGGGATACTTGCTCAGCGAAGGACCCCATCAATGGGGGGACTTGTTACCTAGAAGCTCTATGTTCTTGGGGAACCAGGGCGCAGTACCCAGCCTGTCTGACTCACAAAAGACCTCTCCCTCCCCCCACTTCTGCTTGAACCAAAACTGATTAGAAGAAAGACTTACAAAAAGCTATGAAAAGGCAGTGGGAGACACACCTAAACCCCTTGGACAAGGGTGACAGGATTAAGGAAACTCCCCTAGCTTCAAAGATTTATCGAATTTGCATCAAAGATGGGACAGGGAGGCATCCCCATTAGCATACGGTATGGAGAACAGAGATTCCAAGGCAAGAACCACACTGAACTCTGGAACCAGAAAAGCAGGGAAGCACTGCATGATGGGGGATCTCTGTTCCAGGTGTTAATGAACCCACACCTGTACATACCCACTCAGTAGTTATCAGACCAATTTTAGTAACAAATCCTTTATTGGTATCCAAAATAGTGAAGCTCCCTAATTGCATTGTGAGCTTCCCTCCAAGGAACACTGCCCATAGCCAGGAATGATCAGTTCCTATTGTCTAGCCTGAATAAAACAACTCTGGTATACTCCCTTGAGCCATCAGTTTACTCATAAACAAATCTAGTGTTCTCCATTGAACCATTGTTGCTTCCCTACAAAAAACCCAACCCATGCTCAAGTAAGTGTTCTGATGCCTGGATCCAAAATCTGTAACAGTTCCATTGGGACTTCATCTTTTTCTGACTGATCGTGCTGGGGGCTCTGCCTGTCTCCAGCACTCTGGACCCTCAGCTACCAACCCCGATTGACTAAAGCTTCACAGAGTGGTGAGAACCCAGCTCTCTCTCTCTCTCTCTAGGTATAGCCTTCTGACCCTGACTTGTGTGATCAGTTATAGTTTTCTAAACCTGACTTTTATAATCAAATTTAAGTTAGATTTAATATTATAACTGTTTTGTTTGTTTGGCTCCCCTATGGTTATTACCTGGCAATAAATAACTTTCATGGTCAAGCTGGTTGCTTTTCTCTCTCTCCTCCTCATCGGTGTTTTTTGGCTTCCTCATTTGCTCTGCAGCAACACTCTTCAGACCTGAGCTAAAAGATCCCTGCAGCAACCAAAAATCCTGTGGGGTTTGTTCATGAAGTGGGTTACTACCAGAACAACTGTAACGTGAAAGTCAGGATAGAGACATGCTGAACCTGAATATGAGGGTGACAGCTTGGAAATGCTGCTCGACCCAGCCTACTGAGTTTAGGGACACATAAGGGGTCAGCTTGGGAGGGCTGATTAACCCGGTTCTCTCAGACGCACTGTGTTAATATGTGTGTGTGTGTGTGCGCTCATGCATCTGATTCTGGGGCTGGAAGAACCTAGGTCCTACAGGATAGCTCCATTGGGAGGGAACTTGCAGCAGGGAGAAGTAGAGCTCCGTATGAGAACACAAGTGACACAAGCAGTACATAGATAGAATTACAGAACCCCATCCCCACCCCTCAGAAGAGTAACCCTAATAAATGAGCATACTCCAAAGTAACGGGCAAATCTGGTAACACCTCCTGCATGTTGCAGGCCACAGAACCTCACCCACCCACCCCTGTAGTAGTCCCATAACCTCGGGCTGAGTCACTGAAGTCCTCAAATCTTGATTTAAAGATTTTAAGTTACAGAGAATCCACCATTTATGCTAGTTCAAACCAGCAAGTCATCCGTGCCCAATGCTGTAGAGGAAGGCAAAACAAAAACACCCAGTGGTCTCTACCTACCTCATCTGGGGGAAAATTCCTTCCTGACCTCAAATATGGTGATCAGTTAGACCGTTAGCAAGTCAGCGAGACCCACCAGTCAGACACCTGGGAAAGAATTCTCTGTAGTAACTCTGGCTGTTGGAGACATTTGCTAATAGCAGTCGTGGAGGGATCATATGCCATCGTAGACAATTTCATCATACCATTCCCTTCATAAACTTATCAAGCTCAGTTTTAAAACAATTTAGGTTTTTTGCCCTCACTATTCCCCTTGGAAGGCCATTCCAGAACTTCACTCCTCTGATGGTTAGAAACTTTCATCTAATTTCAAGCCTAAACTTATGGCCAATTTATATCCATTTGTTCTCGTGCCAAAACTGGCCCTTAATTTAAATAACTTGTCACCCTCCCTGGTGTTTGTCCCCCTGATGTATTTATAGAGAGCAATCGGATCTCCCCTCATGCTTTCTTTTGGTGGCTAAACAAGCTGAAGTCCTTAAGCCTCCTCTTGTAAGATAGGGTCACCATTCCTCTGATCTTCCTTCTCTGAACCTGTTCCAGTTTGAATTAATCTTTCTTAACATGGAAGACCAGACTTGCACACAGTATTCCAGATAAGGTCTCACCAGTGCCTTGTATAATGGAAATTCCCTGTCTGTACTAGCAATACCTTGCCTGATGCATCCTAGGACTGCATTAGCCCTTTTCATGGCTGCATCACATTCGTGTATCATAGTCATCCTGTGATCCACCAGTACATCAAGGTCTTTCTCCTTCTTTGTTGCTTTCAACTGATACATCCCCAGCTCATAGCAACAATTCTTCTTATTTCCTAAATACATGACCTTGCACTTTGTACTATTACATTTCATTCTATTTCTATTACTGCAATTTTCAAGGACATCCACATTTTCTTGTATGGTAGTCTAGTCCTCCATATTGGCCATTTTTTCCAACTTTGTCATCTGCAAAAAATTTTAGCACACTCTCACTTTTGTGCCAAAGTCAATGAAAATGTTAAATAAAATTGGTGCCAAAACCAATCCTTGAGAACTCCACTAACAACCTCCCTCCAGCCTGACAATTCGCTTTTCATTGTGACCTGTTGCAGTGTCCCCTTTAACCAGTTCCTTCCCATTTTGATTCTTGTGTTAATCCCCATCTTTTCCAATTCAGATAATAATTTCCCTTGTGAAACTGTATCAAATGCTTTACTGAAATCCAGGTTGATTAGATCTACTGCATTTCCTTTGTCTAGAAAATTGGCTGTTTTCTCAAAGAAAGAGATCAAGTTGGTGTTGCATGATCTATCTTTTGTAAAACCATGTTGTATTTTGTTCCAATTACCATTTACCTCAATGTTCTTAACTACTCTGTCTTTCAAAAAAATTTCTGAGATCCTGCATAAAGTTGAGGTCAAATTACCAGGCCGGTAGTTTTAAAATATTATAGTAGTTTTGTAATATGTAGATATAGCTATATAGAGAGAGTCTTAGTTACAACTGGCATTTTTGTGCATAGTATAGGAGGCAGCCATCCAGCTGAAAAGCAGTCTTTGTGACATCTGCGATATGAGAGCCCAAGTTTCATACCAAATTTGTACTTGGTAGAACATTAAACCTATTTAATGTGTTATTTTTTTAAAAAATATAATGTTGATGCAAAATGTAACAAATATTAAAGCTTTTCTTCCGATTGTTAAACCAATATTATAAAAAGGCTGGAAACTGCTTGAGGAGATTTTCAAAGGCCCAAAGGGAAATTAGGCAGCCAACTCCCATAGATTTAATTGCCCTTAAAAATCTTACCAATTTAGGCCCTGATCCTGTACCATTGATGTCAATGGGAATTTTGTCATTGAATCCAGTGGCAGCAAAATTGAGTCCAAAGTTTCTTGTATTAGATTCCAGTATTGCTAGTGGCACAATTATGACTTGGTATCATAGACTCTAGCACTATGCTCAAAAATGCCAATTCTATTCCTATTTTCATTATCCCTGAGATGATCCTCACTCAGGGGTTGTTTGGTTAGGTAATGGGCCCAGAGTAGTTCCTTAACCCCTTGTTGCCCAGTGTGGGGTTTGTACACCCCATCACAATCCCTTAAGAATAAATTGTGAAGTACTTACTTATCTTGAAAATATTCCTATTGGGTGGATTAACATGGCTACAGTTTTCCTTTCAGAAGTTCATCTGTTCCTACCCAATTCCCAAACTAGTTATTAAACATTACTGAGCTAATATCATTTTAGTGTCATTGTGGCAAAGTATTCTCCACTGGCATTCATTCATCAAATCATTTATCCAGGTGAATTTAGGGCCAAATTCGGGGTCAGACAGCACTCAATGTTTCTCAGACAAATGTGCTCAAAGGGAGTAAAGTCAAGCCTGCTCCTCCATGATGGCAGAGTGCCCCTTAGCAGCAGAAGCAGTGTGGTTGTACTAATTGGAGTTGTGGATGGAGGGGTGTGACGTTCCCATCTGGTGTTATCTAGAGCGGTGATCTTAGGCCAATCCAATCCTTGACTCTGGGAGCCAGCCCTACCTTGCTGTGCTGTGAGAACCCCCATTCCTGGGCTGTTCACACATAGCCTCTGGCATGTAAGCTGCTCCCAGCTACTTGCAAGCGAATGACACTAGCCAGTATCTCCGGTCCCAGACACAACCCTAGGAACCTCCGTCTTGCAGTGTCCAGTTATGTCTGCTGGACGCTGCAAGCTTATATTAAGAAATCTTATATTAAAAAATTGATTGTACCAGGCTTGTTATCCCAAGGGGAGCCTCTGACACACTTCATACCAAACGCACTGCTTCAGGTAGAATAAACAAACAAATTTATTAACTATAAAGATTTTAAGTGATTATAAGTCAAAGCATAACAAGTCAGATTTGATCAAATGAAATAAAAGCAAAACACATTCTAAGCTGATCTTAACACTTTCATTGTCCTTACAAACTTAGATGCTTCTCACCACAGGCTGGCTGCTCTTCAGCCAGGCTCTCCCCTTTGATCAGTGCTTCAGTTGTGCGGTGGTGGTGTCTGTAGATGTAGGTGGAAGAGAGAGGAAGAGCATGGCAAACGTCTCCTCCTTATATCATGTCCTTTCCTCCCCCTTGGCTTTGCCCCTCCCCATTCAGAGACAGGTGAGCATTACTGAGTCTCTCCAAGCAAGGTTGAGCAATTCCCCTGGTGTGACCTCATGCAGGTGAGTCATTGCATTGTAGCTCCCTTGCTGGACAATGGCTGTTGATGGGTTTTTTGACATCCCAACCGAGCATTGGTTACTTTCCTTGCTGTTGCCTCTGGGGAGCTAATATCTGGTTGATTCCCCCAACTTACAGCATGTTTTAGTGACAACCATACTACATAATTCTCATAACTTTATATGCATTAATGATCTACATATATGGATAGAGAAGTGACTTTTAGCAGATCATAACCTTTCCCCAGATACCTTACAAGGCATGCTTTATACGTAAGATCACGATTATATGAAAATGAGGAATATGGGGGTTACTGCATGCTCACCCAAGGTATAGAGTGTTACACCTGCCCCCTTAGTTTACTGCAAGAGGGTTCGTCACTGACTGGCTCAAAGGCAGTTTGTGTTATAGTTCTCTTGGCAACCAGCCATTAAAGCTGTCAAGGTTCCTCCCCCACTCTGAACTCTAGGGTACAGATGTGGGGACCTGCATGAAAAACCTCCTAAGCTTATCTTTACCAGCTTAGGTCAAAACTTCCCCAAGGTACAAAATATTACACCCGTTATCCTTGGAATGGCCGCTACCACCACCAAACTAATACTGGTTACTGGGGAAGAGCTGTTTGGACGCGTCTTTCCCCCCAAAATACTTCTCCAAAACCTTGCACCCCACTTCCTGGACAAGGTTTGGTAAAAAGCCTCACCAATTTGCCTAGGTGACTACAGACCCAGACCCTTGGATCTTAAGAACAATGAACAATCCTCCCAACACTTGCACCCCCCCTCTCCTGGGAAATGTTGGATAAAAAGCCTCACCAATTTGCATAGGTGACCACAGACCCAAACCCTTGGATCTGAGAACAATGAAAAAGCATTCAGTTTTTTACAAGAAGACTTTTAATAAAAAATAGAAGTAAATAGAAATAAAGAAATCCCCCCGGTAAAATCAGGATGGTAGATATCTTACAGGGTAATTAGATTCCAAAACATAGAGAACCCCTCTAGGCAAAACCTTAAGTTACAAAAAAGATACACAGACAGAAATAGTTATTCTATTCAGCACAATTCTTTTCTCAGCCATTTAAAGAAATCATAATCTAACACATACCTAGCTAGATTACTTACTAAAAGTTCTAAGCCTCCATTCCTGTTCTGTCCCTGGCCAAGACGACTACAGACAGACCCAGACACTTTGTTTTTCTCCCTCCTCCCAGCTTTTGAAAGTATCTTGTCTCCTCATTGGTCATTTTGGTCAGGTGCCAGCGAGGTTACCTTTAGCTTCTTAACCCTTTACAGGTGAGAGGAGCTTTCCCCTGGCCAGGAGGGATTTCAAAGGGGTTTACCCTTCCCTTTATATTTATGACAAAAGCCATGAGGCAATGTGCCTCAGTTTCCCCATTCACACACAGCGAACCAGATTTTTTATGCTTTCTTTGCTGTGATAAGCTTTAAACCTGTTTATTGGTATTAATTGAAAAGTATCATAAGGTTTAAGATCAGTAACAAACGTCTTATTCCAAAACTTAACATTAATACCAAAATTTTTATCTCAGATGTGCATTTACAAGTATCTTTATGATACCACACCCTCTCTTCAGATATTCTAGTTTGAGGTTAGTTTGTTCATTACCCGTGGTGTCCTTTGACTCTCTCCCATGTAATCAGTCACTGGCTTTTCCTTCCCTCCAGTATTCCCTTCTGTGTGGGCTCTTCATCTAATCATGTTTCTGGCATTTTGGTGCCTCAGGGTCTGGCAAGATAGGTGTTCAGGGGGATCCTGCACATTGGCTGACACTTTGGGGAGCGGTCTCCCAACCCCAACTCTTCTGTACATGTGCAGAAAATCCAGCTCCCCTTTTGGGGTTACCCTGTGTTTCCTGCTCCCAGCACTGAGTCCTTCCCTGCCCCCTAGAGGGTTGTCATTTGTGCTCTCTGGGCTAGGTGTTTTACCCTTTGATCAGATTCACTCTTTCCCAGCAGCTTTCCCATAACTGCTCTCTGTGTCTCACTAGCCTAGGGGAGAACACCTCCTTCCCTCTCAGTTGGGTCGTTTGTGTTTTGGCAAACTACCACCTGGCAATTTCCTGGTCCGAATTCCTCTGTTATTACAGGCATTGGAGCTGTATCTTGACTTAAAGAGATACAATTACTTTCCAAAAACTTATCAAAAATAGTATCCTGAAAAACTGGGATCTGGATTGCGGTACCCTCTGCCACCCCTTTTCTCTGTCCTTGAGAAGTCAGCTGTATGACTGCTCCCCTCCAGGAGGTCAGTTACACAGTTCCTTCTCAAAACCTGGGTCACAAGCTGAGTGCCTGGTGCACAGATGCTGACCCAGCCATTCTCCTAGTGTCCTGGGCATGCTGCCCTAAGTGACTAGTGAGGAGACATTCCTGTACACCCACTATTCCTTCCCCGGTTTCCTCCTCTGGGCACCCTCCTAAGACACATTTCTCTGTGCTCCCAAGGAAAGGTTCTGTCTCTTGTTCATCTGCAGGACTCTGCCAGCTAACTGGGACAGTTTCCTGTGGGGTTTAGATGATGCTTGTAACTATTAGAACTGGGAGCACTGGCTGTTGGGAGTCTGAAAGGACAGGAAACAGGAAGGAGGGGGGAGGAGTTCAGGAGGTGGAGTGAGAGCTACCGAGAGTGCAGCAGCAGCTTGGTAAAGAGGTTTCCACTTTAAAAATGAAGTCCTGTTGAAGTTTGTTAGTACCTTGTCTGGTTGCTACAACATTTTGGCGATGAGGGTGGGATCTTCTGTCTCTGAACCCACCTGCACCCTGTCTGCAAAGCCCAGATGAGCCTCCAATTGCTTTTACTGCCTGGATCCATGTGTTTGAGACTTATCTGCTTGCAAGTCACTGCTACAGAGATTTCTGAAGTAAGAAAGCATTCTCTGCTAATCCACTGCCTTGGAGCAGAAGGGCATCTTATATTTTACACTTTTCCCTTTGCCTACGATAAATATGAGACTGCACTCACTGCATTAAAGAACTTTTTTGTACCAAAAGTGAATGTAGTAGCTAATTGCTACATATTTAGCCAGCGTGAGCAGAAACCAGGGGAAACTATAATGCAGTATATTGCTTCCCTGAGGAGTCTGATTGTAACTTGTGACTTTGGGAATATGGCAGATGAGATGATTAGAGACCAGCTCATTGAGAAAACAACCATGCTTCATGTAAGAAAACGCTTACTTCTAGAACCACAACTTACACTAGAAAAAGCAATAACCATTGCTACTCAGATTGAGTCAGCTACAGCTGAAGCCAAAATAATGAGCATGGATACAGGAAGCACAGTCCAGGCTGTGATTCCTTTGCAGAAAAGTTCACTATCGCTGCAGACAAATGATTACAAGAGGAAAACTAATGAAAAACCACCGAATCAGCAAATTCAAAATACAGTAAAAGTATGTTTTCGCTGTGGATCCCCACAACACCTTGCAAGCTACACAGGATGTCTGGCAAAAGTAGCTCAGTGCAATCATTGCAAAAAGATCGGGCATTTTGCTAAAGTATGTCGCAGCAGCCAGTTCAATCAGAACAAATAAAGTGCACAGTAAACGTTTCTGCTACACCCTCAAGCAAATCACACTCTATTCAGCTAATGTTGGACACTGGCTCAGCAGTATCTATACTACCTGATTCCATCTATTTGCATTACTTTAAAGATGTGCCTCTTACTGAACCCAAACTTCACTTGGTGTGCTATTTGAAAAACCATATTCCAGTACATGGCTGCCTGCCAGCAATTGTTACTTTTGGTGATTGCTGTGTAACTGCAGAGTTCTACATTGTCCACAAAGGCACTCTTATCCTTGGCAGAGATTTATTGGCTGCTTTAAATCTCAGGGTAGTTAATGGATGAATTGATCTTCCTCAGCAAAGCACTCTTGCGGTACACACACCAGTTTCAGCAGGGACCAACACCAGGTTGAGGAGAAACTCGGCTGTGCTTATGGGTTTCTGCATAAAGTAAAAATGCAGAATAATGTGATGCCTGTACAACAGAATTTATGGAGCTTACCATTTTCAGTCAGTGAAGCTGTTTCAGAGGAACTTAGAAAACTGTTCAAAAGGACATTATTGAAGAGATCGACTCCTCGGAATGGGTTTCACCTTTTGTAGTGATGCAGAAGAAGGGTGGAGGCATTCGCCTTTGTGTGGACTTAAGGGAGCCAAATAAAGCTATTGTGACTGACAGCCATCCTCTTCCTCACATAGAAGAAGTATTTGCAGAACTCCGTTGAGCAAAGATGTTTTCTATTCTTGATTTTCAGAGCGCATACTACCAGGTTATGTTGCACGAAGATAGCAGAGACCTCACAGCATTTATTATACATGAAGGACTATTTTGTTTTAAACGTATTCCATACGGTCTCGCATCTGCCCCAAGTGCCTTCCAAAAAATGATGTAATTGATTCTGAAGAATCAACATGGAGTTCAGTGCTATCTGGATGATATTATCATGTTTGGAAATACTTCTGAGAAGCATGACAATAACCTGCAGTCTGTACTAAACTGCATCAGCAAAGCAGGCCTCAAGCTCAACAGGTCCAAATGCAAATTTAGACAAACTGAACTCTCCTTTCTGGGGCATACAATTTCACAGGCTGGACTAAAACCTGATCCAGATCATATCCTGGCAATTTCAAATGCTCCTCCTCCAACAGATTTGCAAACCATACGTTCCTTCTTGGGTCTTACCTCCTGGTATGCAAAATTCATTCCCAATTATGCTTCTGTCATTAAACTGTTATGAGAATTACTATGGAGAAGTTCAACCTTAGTGTGGACAATGGATGCACAAGTTAGTTTCGAAACAGTGAAAGAGTTGATTGTACATAGTCCAGTACTTGCACTATTCAGTCCTGCATTGCCCACAATTGTAACTACTGATGCTTCTGATTATGGACTTGGGGCTGTCCTCACACAACTTCATGAGGACAATACAAAGAGGACTGTTGCATTTGCTTCAAGGACACTAAGTAATGCTGAGAGAAAATATTCTATAGTCGAAAAAGAAGCATTTGCTTGTGTCTAGGCTACAGAAAAATGAAGAACTTACCTGTGGGACCACACGTTCAAGTTGCGCACAGGCCACAGCCCTTTGACGACGTTGCTCACCACGAAAGGACTGGGAAGGTCAGGATATCGTATTGCTAGATGGTCTGCAAGACTACTTTCTTTCAATTAGGAGCTGGAATATAAGCCTGGAAACCAAAATGTGGTAGCTGATTGCCTTTCTCGCCTGCCTTTGCCTTCACCAGATGGTCCACCGGAGGATGAGGATGTAGCAGTTGCGCTTATTATAAGCACTCTTACTGCAGTTACAAAAGTACAATTTCAAGCTGCTTGTTCAGCGTGTCCAACTCAACAAAACTACGGGAATTTCTGACAAAGGGATGGCCCAGTAACCCTAAAAACCTTGATCTAGTTTTGCTGCCTTATTTTAGAGTTCGGGATGAACTTTCTTTGCTTGATGGCTGTGTGCTACGAGGTACACACCGGATACTTGTGCCAGAAGAATTGCAGTCAAAATTCATACACCTGGAACACGATACTCATCAAGTCGATACTCAACAATGACTATGGGATCTGTATTTTTGCCCAGGGATGGGCTCTCAAACTGAAGCACTCATAAAATCCTGTGTCACTTGCCAAATGCATGGTAAGACAGCAGTGACATGTACTTCTCCATTACAGCCTGTTCCTCTTCCTGAATCTGCATGGGAAAAAGTGGCGATTGACATTGTAGGATCCTTTGAAACTGCTCAAAGTGATTGCCATTATGTCATCACTTTAATAGACTATTTCAGTAAATGGTCTGAGGTAGTGTTTACATTGCAAATTTCTTCTGCTACAGTAATTAAGTTCCTCTCTTCAGTTTTTAGCAGGGAAGGTAACCCCAAAGAACTGGTTTCAGATAATGGTAGTCAATTTACTTCCCTGGAGTTTGAAACTTTTCTAGCAGAGAGGAACATTTTACATAGAAGGGCATCCCTATAGTACCTTCAAGCCAATGGGGAAATCAAATGGTTTAACAGAAGTTTGAAAGAGAGTTTGCAAACTGATAAACTGGAAGGGCGATTGTGGATAAACTTCACTACTGATTTCTTGCAAGCATACCCGGCTACACGACATGCAACAACTCAAAGATCACCTGCAGAATTACTACATGGGAAACAGATGAATACTAAACTGAACATTGCTGGATTGTTAAAGGCATGACCTGAGGCCCCAACCGAGGATGATGTGAGAAAAACAGTTGAACAGAACCAAGCAAAATATAAGACTTTCAGAGATGAGTGGCGAGGTGCTAAGGAACCAAATTTGAGTGTGGTTCCTTCGTTAGAATATGAAA
Organism: Caretta caretta; assembly: GCF_965140235.1. NCBI lineage: Eukaryota > Metazoa > Chordata > Testudines > Cheloniidae > Caretta > Caretta caretta. The sequence goes on along the minus strand of NC_134207.1, from coordinate 85,167,427 downwards.
ACCTGGAATTTTTAAGCAAAGGAGACCATAAATTCACAGGTCCTCTTAAAATCATAGAGAAGAAGGGACCTTACACCTATCGACTTTCTGATCAGCAGGTATGGAATGCTTCTTATCTTGCACCTGCCTATGCACCAAGAGGAGATTATGCCAACACCCAGTCTGCACTGGATGACTTCACCATAGTATCAACACAACAAGACATTGCACTGGAACCGGGGCTTGAGAGACGGCTTGTCAGACCCAGACGACCACCTGTCTGGACTGGAGACTATGTTATGTAGTATCTACAGTGTTTTCAGTGTAATATTTCTGCCAACAGTATAGTGTCTTGTTTCATATTTGTTCCTGTGGTTAGAACCACAATGTTTATTTTAATTGGGAGATTTCAGAGTAACAGCCGTGTGAGTCTGTATTCGCAAAAAGAAAAGGAGTACTTGTGGCACCTTAGAGACTAACCAATTTATTTGAGCATGAGCTTTCGTGAGCTACAGCTCACTTAATCAGATGCGTACCGTGGAAACTGCAGCAGACATTATATACACACAGAGATCATGAAACAATACCTCCTCCCACCCCACTGTCCTGCTGGTAATAGCTTATCTAAAGTGATCATCAGGTTGGGCCATTTCCAGCACAAATCCAGGTTTTCTCACCCTCCACCCCCCCACACACAAACTCACTCTCCTGCTGGTAATAGCAGGATAGTGAGTTTGTGTGTGTGGTTTTTGGAGGGGGGTGAGGGGGTGAGAGAACCTGGATTTGTGCAGGAAATGGCCCACCTTGATTATCATGCACCTTGTGAAGAGAGTCGTCACTTTGGATGGGCTATTAACAGCAGGAGAGTGAGTTTGTGTGTGGGGGGGTGGAGGGTGAGAAAACTGGATTTGTGTTGGAAATGGCCCAACCTGATGATCACTTTAGATAAGCTATTACCAGCAGGACAGTGGGGTGGGAGGAGGTATTGTTTCATGATCTCTGTGTGTATATAATGTCTGCTGCAGTTTCCACGGTATGCATCCGATGAAGTGAGCTGTAGCTCACGAAAGCTCATGCTCAAATAAATTGGTTAGTCTCTAAGGTGCCACAAGTACTCCTTTTCTTTTTAATTGGGAGAGTTTCTTAAGAGAGGAGGGAATCTGCTGTTTAGATGCTGCTGTAATTATTAGAACTGGGAGCACTGGCTGTTGGGAGTCTGAAAGGACAGGAAACAGGAAGGAGGGGGGAGGAGTTGAGGAGGTGGAGTGAGAGCTACCGAGGGTGCAGTAGCAGCTTGGTAAAGAAGTTTCCACTTTAAAAATAAAGTCCTGTTGAAGTTTGTTAGTACCTTGCCTGGTTGCTACAACATTTCCTTAATCACCAACAACACCTCTCCTGCCCTTGTGCCTGAGAGCATGTTGTCTTCTGCTGGACAGGAGCTAGTCTCAGCCCCTCCCATACTTGGAAGCACCCTGCTCCCCTGTGTTACAGAGTCACAGGAATCCTCACCCACCTTAGTGGTTTCTGAGATTCCCTGCCCCTTCTCTGGGCTCTCCTCTGGGACACATTTCTCTGTGCTCCCTGGAGCCAGTTTTGCACTTTTAGGGAGCTTCTTCTCCAGCCCAACCCAAACAATTCTTTTCATAGGCAGTATATTGGACTTTTGATACTGTCTCACATGACCTTTTCATAAACAAACTAGGGAAATGCAATCTTGATGGAGCTACTATAAGGTGGGTGTAAAACTGGTTGGAAAACTGTTCCCAGAGAGTAGTTATTAGTGGTTCACAATCATGCTGGAAGGGCATTACAAGTGGGGTCCCACAGTCAGGGATCAGTTCTGGGTCCAGTTCTGTTCTATATCTTCATCAATGATTTAGATAATGGCATAGCGAGTACACTTATAAAGTTTGCGGACAATACCAAGCTGCAAGTGCTTTGGAGGATAGGATTAAAATTCAAAGTGATCTGGACAAACTGGAGAACTGGTCTGAAGTAAATAGAATGAAATTCAATAAGGACAAATGTAAAGTACTCCATTTAGGAAGGAACAATCAGTTGCACACATACAAAATGGGAAATGACTGCCTAGGAAGGAGTACTGCGGAAAAGGATCGGGGGGTCATAGTGGACCATAAGCTAAATATGATTCAACAGTGTAACACTGTTGCAAAAAAAGCAAACATCATTCTGGGATGTATTAGCAGGAGTATTGTAAATAAGACACGACAAGTAATGCTTCTGCTGTACTCTGCGCTGATTAGGCCTCAACTGGAGTATTGCGTCTAATTCTGGGCTCCACATTTCAGGAAAGATGTGGACAAATTGGAGAAAGTCCAGAGAAGAGCAACAAAAATGATTAAAGGTCTAGAAAACATGACCTATGAGGGAAGATTGAAAAGATTGGGTTTGTTTAGTCTATAAAAGAGAAGACTGAGGGGACAGAGGGGACATGATAACCATTTTCAAGTACATAAAAGGTTGTTACAAGGAGGAGGGAGAAAAATTGTTCTGGTTAATCTCGAGGATAGGACAAGAAGCAATGGGCTTAAATTGCATCAAGGGAGGTTAAGGTTGGACATTAGGAAAAACTTCCTAACTGTCAGGGTGGTTAAGCACTGGAATAAATTGCCTAGGGAGGTTGTGGAATCTCCATCATTGGAGATTTTTAAGAGCAGGTTAGACAAACACCTGTCAGGAATGGTCTAGATAATACTTAGTCCTGCCATGAGTGCAGGGGACTGGACTAGATGACCTCTTGAGGTCCCTTCCAGTTCTATGATTCCCTGATGGGAGGGCTGCCCCTGTTCTCAAGGGTTGACAAACACAGGGCCCTGGGCTGGGACTCAGTGGAGCGGGTGGTCCCAGATCCCCCTACCACTCCCCCGTGCTTAAAGACTGAGACACTATAACCAAGCAGGGAGCCATTCCTTCTAACCACTAGGTCATTGGGCCTCCAGACTCCCATTACAGATTTAGTGGAGAATGTGAGCAGATGCCCTAGTCACTGGATAAGGGAACTGAAGGCGGGGGGCGGGGAACCCAAACAGCCAGCATCCAAACCCCATCCACTAAATGGAAATGGAGCAGCTATTAAAATGGATGACCAAACCAAACCCCACCCCAGCAGCAACAGCAACAACTGCTTTGGCAGATGGCTAACCACCAGCAGCAGTTGATCCATGAGCTAATGGCCCAGCTGCAACAGTTAGTCCGGCAGGTGCTTGCGATCCTGTAGCCATCCGCTCCAGTACAGGCAGAGAACCCTACTCCAGCTGTAACTGCTGCCCTGATTAGGCTTACCAGGACGGGGCCCAGTGATGGTCTGGACTGGGAATACTGACCCAATTCTCCAACTTTGTAGAGGAACAATAGGCAGACAACATGCTGAGCTGAGTGTACACCCAAATGGTGGTAGTAAATGGGGAGACAGTCAAGCCCTTGCAAGTGGAAACATTCCCACACTTTGAAATTCAGAGTGACTGCATATATTCACATCAAGAAGGACCAACAGACTGGGGAAGTCCAGAGTCAGCTTCTGGTACCCCGATTCTACTGGAGGGAGGTGATGCAGCTTGCCCATGCCATACCCTTCTCAGAAGAACCTCGGAAAGGAGAAGACATTAGTCCAGATTCTTGCCCTTTTTTTTTTTTTTTTTGGTTTGGGGTATGCAAAGATGTTCAGGATTTCTATGATTTATGCCCGGAGTGTCATCATACATCTCCCTGGCCAACAGAGAGAACTCCCTTGGTCCCACTCCCATTGGTTGGCATGCCCTTCAAGTGGATTGGAATGGACATTGTCGGGTCCCTGGAAAAGAGCGAGGTAGGCTACTAGTTCATTTTAGTGATAGTAGACTATGCAACCAGGTAGGCTGAAGCAGTACCTTTAAACAATGAATGCCACAGCAGTGGCTGCTAAACTCATAAAAATCTTTGCTCGGGTCAGGATGCCATGGGAGATCTAAACAGATCAGAGAATGAACTTCATGACCCAGATGATCAAACAATTGTGCAGTCTGCTGAAATTCAAGGCTCTCAGGACATCTGTTCACCATCCCCAAACAGATGGTCTGGTGGAATGGTTTAACAGAACACTGAAAATGATGCTCCGAAAATTTATCATCATGGATGCTCGACATTGGGACCAGTTACTCCCTCCTCTTCTGTTCAGCATGCAAGAACACCTGAGGTCTTCCACTGGCTTGTTGCCATTCAAGCTGTTATATGGAAGGCAACCCCAAGGGATCTTAGGACTCTTGAGAGATGTGGGAGGACCAATCCTCTCAGGCCTATAACATTGTTCAATATGTCCTGGAGAGAAGCTTGACCCTCTTGGCTTGTTTGCCAGAGAAAACCTCCTACACACCCAGAGCACATAGGAAGCAGCCTATAATAAAAGGGCTTACCTCTGAGAGTTCCAATCCACTGATTGGGTTCTCTCGTTACTACCAGGTTCCGAATCAAAACTCCCAGCCTAATGGCAAAGGCGCTATGAAGTGGTGCGGTGAGTGGAACAGGTGAATTACGAAATCCCACAGCTGGACAAGTGAAAGGTACTGCAAATATACCATTTGAATCTTTTAAAATTGTGGAAAAACTGAGAAAGCCCACTAATAGCTCCCTAGCACCCCTGAACCTGAGTTAGGCCAGCAGGTTGCTGAGGCCTCAGAGCTGGGGCTGGTCAAAACTGGAAATAGCCTACCCCTAGACCAGAGGACATGGACTCGACAGGTGATTGCCACCTTCTTCTCTGTATTTTCTACCCAACTTGGATGGATCCATTTAATAAGACACAACATCCAGATGGAACTTGGGCTTAAAGTCAGAGAAAATCCTCGACCCCTTCCCCAGAAGTTGCAGGAAACCATGAAGTGAGAACTCTAATCAATACTTAAACTAGGAGTAATCAAAGAATCATACAGTGACTGAAGAAGCCCTGTAGTGTTGGTCCCTGAGCCTGACGGGACCACCCAGTTTTGCATCAATTTCCGAAAGGTCAGTGTGGTCTCAAAATTTGATGTGAACTTGCATGGATGAACTGCTCAACCAGCTAGAGAAAGCAGAGTACATTACCACTCTGAGTCTGACAAAGGCATATTGGCAGATACCCCTCACACCACAGTCCATCAAAAAAATAGCTTTTTCCACTCCCTTTGGGCTCTTTCAATTCTGGACAATGCCCTTCAGGCTGCATGGAGCCCTGGGCACATTCCAGTGGCCAATGGATTGGATCCGCCAATTCCATAGCCAGTATGCTGCCATGTATGTAGATGACATCATAGTCTACAGCTGAAACTGGCAGGACCACCTAAAACATGGGATGGCCATGCTACAATCCCTTTACGAGGTCAGCCTGATTGCAAATCCTGCAAAATGCCACCTGGGCAAGGATGAAACAATCTATCTTTAGGATAAGGCACAGTGTGACCTTGATTAATAAAGCCCAAGCCCTCCAGATGTTCCCCACACCTTCTTTAAGAAAACAGGTACATCAATTTTTCAGGTACAACCACCAGTTTATTCCTGGTTTCACAATCATTGCAGTCCCTCTGACTGATCTTCTCAAGAATGGTAGCCCAAAGATGATCCAGTGGACCAAAGTTTGTGAGGAGGCTTTTCAAGCCCTGAAGACCCAGCTCTGCTGAGGACCCATTTTGTGCAGCCCTGACTTCACCAAAAAGTTCTTGCTATATACCGATGCATTGGATGCAGGCCTAGAAGCCGTTTTGTCCCAGGTAGTGATGGACACACGATCTGGTACATTAGCTGCAAACTGTTTCCAAGGGAGAAGGCCTATTCCATAATTGAAAAGGAGGCATTTACAGTAAAGTGCGGTATGGACTCGCTCTGCTACTACCTTCTGGGCATGTACTTCACATTAGTCACAAACCATGGCCCCCCTATGATGGCTACATGCCATGAAAGATACTAACTCCTGAATTATGAGATGGTACCTCTCCCTCCAGCCCTTTTCCTTCCACATTCAACAATGGTCTGGAAAAGACCACCTGAATGTTGACTTTTTTTCATGGAATGAGGAGAGCGGATGGGAGTTGGGGTTGGACCCCAAATGGGATCATGGAGGGGGGGAAATATGTGATGAAGCAGAGGAACCGCCAGCCAGCACATCAAGGGTTAAAGACAGCCCAGCGCAGCTAGCCCAGCCCCATTATATCTACAGCAATGCCAGGCCTGAAGGGAGGAGAAAAGGAAACAACTTGGCTCAGTTTGAGGCTGACTGGCAAAGGGGCAAGAGCTAGTCGCCTCTCTAACTGAAAGGAAGGACTACTAACCTGCTCACCAAGGCAGTCACCAAGGCAGTCGCTCCCCACCAGCTGCAGGAGACTCTGGAGGAGACCTAGGAGCTTCCAGCTCTGGAGGCAACTGAGTGGGCGAAGCCCAGGGACATTGTGGGTCTGGCCTCCCCAGCTTGCAGCTGCCTGCCCAAAGGAGCATGGGACCATGATGAGCCACCGCTCAAGATCCATGAGAAAGACCCTACAGGAAGCAGGCCACCCAACTAAGTGAATTATAGGGTCCATGCCCCAAACTGAACAGATTGGTAGGAAGTAGCCCAGAGCAGTAAATTTAGACTCCCTGTTGGGAGGATTGCCCCTGTTCAGGGTTTGACAAACCCAGGGCCTAGTGGAGAGGGAGAACCTGGGCCTTAAAGACTGAGGCCCCACAACCAAGTAGGGGGCTTGCAGCCACATGCGCTAACCACTAGGCTGTCTGGCCCTCCAGGCTGCCCATTACACATTCACAGTTCATGAAAAGGCACAGATTTTTAAACATTCCTCTACAATAGAGCTTGACATTTCTTTAGCTTCAGCTATATCAAAGATGAGTCTTTCAGTCTCCTGTAGCATAATCTTTGCTACTCATCAGTTGTTTAGACTAGAAGTTTTCCTAAATGTGAAACAGAGCAATTCCACTTTCACCATCATTAATTACTTATTTGAGAACCTCCTGACTTCTTTCAGGTGGCTTCAGAATAAATATGCCAGGAGGGAAAGAAAAATTATATAACAACCTACAGCTCAGGCACTTTTATTTGCATTAAAATTAGGCCCTCATTATTCACTTTGTCCCCAAGCCTGTTAAAAGAGTTACTGTAATTGCCAGGTATTTAATTTTTCAGTATGATTTATAATTCAGCACGATTTATAATTCTGTTATATTTAAATATAAATTGGATACTTATTTTAAATCCTCATGGAAAGAGGACACTGATAGAAAAATAAAAAGTTAAGAGAGCATAAAAATAATAGATTTTAGTTATATAGATGTTAGGCCTTAAAAGAAGTCACGCACCTTTCGAGATGTGTGTCCCTATGGGTGCTCCGCTCTAGGTGTAACTGCATCTGTGCGCTGCTGATTGGTGAACTTCAGTAGCAGTGTTTCTTTGGCCTGCACATGTGGTGTCTCTCCTCATGCTGGGCCATATGCGTGGGCTAACGGTCCTCAGTTCCTTCTCCACCACAGAATCATAAACGAGAACTCCGAAGTTGAGGGGAGGAGGGAGGATAATGGAGCACCCATAGGGATACACATCTCAAAGAATCATTGTTACTGCACAAGGTGAACAAATTCTTCTTCTTCGAGTAGTGTCCATATGGATGCTTCACTGTAGGTGACTCCCAAGCAGTACCCCACTTGGAGGGCTGGGACTTTGGAGTTGAGTTAGTCAGACATGATAGTACTGTGGAGCCAAAGATGGCATCAGAAGCAGTGTCCCCAGTGATCACATAATGTTCTGCGAAGGTGTGGACTGACACCCACGTCGTTGCTCTGCATATCTCTGAGATAGGGACATCCTTAAAGAAGGCAACAGATTAGGAAGTGATCTCGTGGAATGTGTATGGATTGAATCTAGAGAGGTCATGTTATGAATTTGGTAGCACTGTCTGATGCAATTTGAGACCCACTTAGACAGTTTTTGGACTGATATCTCTGAGCCCTTAGATCTTTCTGCCATAGAGAGGAATAGTCTAGGGGACTTCCTGAAGGCTTTTGTCCTATTGAGGTAGAATGCAAGGGCTCTCCTAACATCTAGGGCATGTAGTATGGCCTCCCTATTGTCTCAGTGAGGTTTGGAGTAGAAGGCAGGAAGGTGAATTGAGTGATTCATATGAAACGAGGAGGTCCCTTTCGGGATGAACCTTGGATGCAGCCTGAGTGTAATCTTATCTGGGAAGAATACTGTGTATGGGGGATGCATCATCAGAGCTGCTATTTCCCCAATTTTTCTAGCTGAGGTAATTGCTATCAGAAAAACCTTTTTCATCGATAGGAATGCTAACGAACGGGTGGCCATAGGTTCAAAGTGGAGCCTGGTCAGTCCTTTCAGCACTAGGTTTAGGTCACATGAGAGGGTAAGGAAGCTGAGGTTGAGGGAAGAGGTTTGTTATTCCCTTAAGGAACCTTTTAGTGGTTGGGTATGAAAGTACTGAGTACCCCTCTATGGATGGGTGAAATGCGATAATAGCTGCCAGGTGGACCCTGCGATTGCTCAGGGATAACCCCAATCTTTTAAGGATTAGGGGATATTTCAGAATATGTGGAAGACTTGCTGATACTGGAGAGATTTATTGGGGCATGCACCAAATCTAGAACCTGGACCATTTCTGCTGGTAAGTGCATCATATAGAGGATTTTCTACGATGTAGTAGAACCTCTTGCACTTCCTTTGAGCATGAGTTTTCTAGGTGCTGGAGCCATGTAGGAGCCATGTTTTGAGGCAGAGGACCCCCAATTTGGGATGTATGGTATGCCCTTTGTCCTAAAAGAGATGGTGCAGGATGGCCAGAAGGGAGATTGGTGGCACATCACGAAGTGCGTCAGGTAACAGTACAAGGTCTGTCCCAGCCACATGGGAGCAATTAAAATTACATAAGCTCCATCCATCTTTATCTTTATCAAGATCTTCAGCAAAAGAGGAAATGGAGGGAAGGCAAAAAGAAGTTCCTTTTCCCACAGGAGGAGGAGTGGTAAAGTGGTGATCTGTGGATGATGTTCCCTTCCATATGAACAAGTTGTGATGTACTCATGGGTGCATCTCCCACTCATGTGGGAATTTGAGACTGAGCTTGTCTGCTCTTGAGTTTTGCATGTCTGGGCAGTAAGCCACAGACAAGGTAATGTTGTGAGAGATGCACCAGTTCCATAGTTTCATTGCCTCCATGCATAGGGAGGACAATCTGCTCCTGACTGATGGTTGATATAACACATGTGGGCTATGTTGTCTCTTAGGATTTTCGTACATGATCCTGTTATCAGTGGCACAGGCATTCCTGACCACTCTCAACTTGAGGAGATTGATTTGCCGGGATATCTCCACAGGTGACCATTTGCCTTGCATTGTGAGGCATTGTGTGCATTAAATGCATGCCCCATCCTATGGGATGGGTTTGTGGTAAGTAGCGACGAAAGTGGAACCTGTAAGAAGGGGATCCCTTTGTATGCATTGGCTGAGTTCTTCCACCAGTCCAGGGAGTTCTTGATCCTGGTGGGTAGTAGCGGGGTATGTCCAGTTTGTCTCTGTTCGGTCTGTAAACTGAGCTGAACCACAGCAGTAGGCATCACATGTGGAGTCTGGCATGTGGAATCACCTCCGTGCTTGCTGCTATATGCCCCAGGAGTTGGAGGAAGATTCTGGCTGGCACTTGAAGGCTGCATTGAACTGTGCCTATAAGTGAGACCAGGGATAGAAACCAGTCCTGAGGTAGGAAGGCTTTGGCCTGTACCATGTCTAGATTGGCCCCTATGAATTCCTGGGAATTGATGTGTAGGCCCAGTTCCATGAACAAGCATATTGTGGCTTTGGTGGCTCAACAAGCCCCCTGAAGTGATCGGGCTCTGAGGAGACAATCATCTAGGTAAGGATAGATCATGATCTCATCTGATTGTTGATGGGCGGCCCCACTGAGAGAAATTTGGAAAATGCTCTCGGGACCGATGAAAGAACGAAGGGGAGGACTCTGTATTGATAGTGGTCATGTCCCAGAGAACCTGAGAAAAGGTCTGTGAGCTGGTAGTATTGAAATGTGAAAAGTCCTATAGGTCGAGGGCCAAAAACCAGTCTCCCTGTTCCAGTGATGAAATGATTGTTGACAAGATGACCATCTTGAACTTCTGAGCATCGACAAATTTGTTGAGAGTTCTGAGGTCCAGAATGAATCTCCACCCTCCCTTCTTTTGCATATTAGGAAGTAACAAGAGTAGGACTCATTGCCTCAGAGATGTTGAGGTACTGTTTCTATGGCTTCTAACTGCAGGAGGCAGTTTATTTTCTGCTTTAGTAGACTTTTGTGAGAAGGGTACCTGAAGAGGGACAGGGAAGGGTGTTGTGGGAGGGATAGGGAGGGTGAAGTGGATGGAGTAACCAGATCTAATGATCTTTTGGACCCATCTATCCAATGTTATGCACTCCCAGGCACTGTGGAATGCTGCCAAAGGGTGGCCAGATAGGTGCATGGGCACTGGTAGTAGTGGGGAGAGGTCTTGCAGCACCTTGACCTGCCCGTCAAAAGTGGTGCTTAGGGCCAGGTGGTTGTGTCAAGGATTGGGAGCTGGAAGGCTTCCATTTTGAGAATTTCCCCTTTTTCCTTTGAGGCTCATAGTGCTGTTGTGACAGGAATTGGGATGAATAAGGCCTTTGTTGGTACTGAAGGCCAAAACATCTCTTTTGCCCCGGCGTGTAGATTCCCAGTGACCCTGAGAGTGGCCCTGGAATCCTTCAAGGAGTGGAGAGAGGCATCTCTCTTCTCGGTGAAGAGCTTCACCCCCTGAAAGAGGATGTCCTCCACAGTGATCTACACCTCCTTCGAGAGGTGAAGCCATGATGTCTGTCATATCACCACAGCTGTGGAGATGGTCCTGACAGTGGCAACTTGTTGGCAGCATTGAGGGCTGAATCCACATCTGCCTATGATGGGATTTCTTACTCCTTCCTCTGAAGCCTCTGGTGGGCCACTGTTGGAAACAGAATATTAGACTAGATGGACCAGAGCTCTGACTCAGTATGGCAATTTTATGTCCCTACAATTGTCTTGTAACCACTTTCAGGAAAAACTGGGTTGTGGTGAAGAACCCCCTTATCCTATGATGAAGGGTGGATCAGCCATAAGTGCCTGCAATTCAGTCAACACATTCAAGTGATAGCAATCAGAAATGCTGTTTTAATGCACAGATGAAATAAAGAACAGTCTGGCAATGGTTCAGAGTGTCGATTTTTGTTGTGAGTACCAAATTAAGGTCTCAAGTAGGAAGTGATTGTCTTTTTTGGGAATATGTATGGTCCAAACCTTTCATATTAGGATGAGGAAGCATAAATTACCCTTGAATGAGTGGGTGACAAGTGGATGTATCTGACAAATACATGTTGGCAGTAGATATAGAATGCATGAAATTCATGTAATGACAAATATCTGCATATAAGTATTGTGTGATTAGCTCTTATGAGATGTATTTGTTGCACTTATGGTGAGCTATGTAAGTCCATCCATATACGAGAGTGTCAGCTTCCATGCTCTAACTGTGGGGAGTCTCAGTTCAGATACAGAATCTGACCCCATTGTCTACAGCCAAGATCTACGATACAACTGCATTTGCTCCAACCCCTCAGACAGAGACAAACACCTACAAGATCTCTATCAAGCGTTCTTACAACTACAATAACCACCTGCTGAAGTGAAGAAACAGATTGACAGAGCCAGTACCCAGAAGTTACCTGCTACAGGACAGGCCCAACAAAGAAAATAACAGAATGCCACTAGCCATCACCTTCAGCCCCCAACTAAAACCTCTCCAACGCATCATCAAGAATCTACAACCTATCCTGAAGGACGACCCATCACTCTCACAGATCTTGGGAGACAGGCCAGTCCTTGCCTACAGACAGCCCCCCAACCTGAAGCAAATACTCACCAGCAACCACACACCACACAACAAAAACACTAACCCAGGAACCTATTCTTGCAACAAAGCCCGTTGCCAACTGTGTCCACATATCTATTCAGGAGACATCATCATAGGGCCTAATCACATCAGCCACACTATCAGAGGCTTGTTCACCTGCACATCTACCAGTGTGATATATGCCATCATGTGCCAGCAATGCCCCTCTGCCATGTACATTGGCCAAACTGGACAGTCTCTACATAAAAGAATAAATGGACACAAATCAGATGTCCAGATTTATAACATTCAAAAGCCAGTTGGAGAACACTTAAGTCTCTTTGGTCTCTCGATTACAGCCCTAAAAGTGGCAATTCTTCAACAGAAAAACTTCAGAAACAGACTCCAATGAGAGACTGCTGAATTGGAATTAATTTGCAAACTGGACACAATTAACTTAGGCTTGAATAAAGACTGGGAGTGGATGTGTCATTACACAAAGTAAAACTATTTCCCCGTGTTTATTTCCCCCTCCCCCCCCTGCACTGTTCCTCACACGTTCTTGTCAACTGCTGGAAATAACCCACCTTGATTATCACTACAAAAGGTTTTTTTTTCCTCTCCTGCTGGTAATAGCTCACCTTACCTGATCACTCTCATTACAGTGTGTATGGTAACCCCCACTGTTTCATGTTCTCTGTGTATATAAAATCTCCCCACTGTATTTTCTACTGCATGCATCCGATGAAGTGAGCTGTAGCTCATGAAAGCTTATGCTCAAATAAATTTGTTAGTCTCTAAGGTGCCACAGGTACTCCTGTTCTTTTTGCAGATACAGACTAACATGGCTGCTACTCTGAAAGAGGTATTTGTGCATATCATGACTTTGGATACCAAAGGAGGGAGGAATGGAATGCTGTACTGAGGCATTATGACTGAGGCATTGTCCGCCACAGAAATGAGTCCAATATCTCTGGATGCTTGGTCAACTTTTTAAATAATGTTGCTATTTGCTTTGTAATGTGCATTCATTTAAATTCAAGAAGATTCTCATTTGTAATCCTGGTATGAGATGTCACCTGAGTGCTTGAGGTAATAAGAATATAAGAACGTAAGAATGGCCATAGTGGGTCAGACCAATGCTCCATCTGGCCCAGTATCCTGTCTTCTGACATTGGCCAATGTCAGATGCTTCAAAGGGAATGAACAGAGCAGGGCAATCATCAGGTGATCCATCCCCTGTCATCCAGTCCCAGCATCTGGCAGTCAGAGGCTTAGGAACACCCAGAGCATGGGGTTGCATTTCTGACCGTCTTGGTTAATAGTAATTGATGGACCTATCCTCCATGAACTTATCCAATTCTTTTTTGAACCCAGTTATAATTTTGGCCTTCACAACATCCACTGGCAATGAGTTCTACAGATTGACTGTGTGTTATGTGAAGTAAAAAGAGACCTCCTGGGGACACCTGGAGCCCCAACAGATGTAAAAATGTTCTAATTTGGAGCTATTGGATTCTTGATGAGAGCAGATGTGAGAGGCATTCTTGGTTGGTACTTATATACTACCATAATAAACAGGATTAATAATTAATAGTTTGGAATGTTGTGAAACCTCTCCTTTAGGCCAGGAGGGCTTTTAATTGGAAACATTTAATACTGCTCCTAAAAAGCACTAGACAGTGATTCTTCAGTCTAACAAGTTTTGTTTAAAGTATAGCTAGATTGCAAAAGAAATGCCATGTTGTTAGTTGTGATGTAGTACTTTTTAGAGGGTGGATGTATTTCCATTAAAGTTGGTTCTGCCCCTGAATCCATCTCTCTGACTAGTGTAATTTCTTTGTTGAACATATGTAATCTATATTTTGTATCAAAGTAAAAACAAAACAAAACAAAAACATTATCAGGTATCAGTTTCCATGTTCCACTAAGGTGGAATTTTTAGTTAATCTGCAGCCCCAGTTTTCAGATAACTGACAATTCATTTTCAGAGATAAGCTTAAGCCTTGATATATTTGAAGATAAGGATAGATCAATGTTCTGATACCTTGGATGGGCTGCAGCTAGGAATTCTGTGGATATATGGTGCTGTTGCTAGTCCACAAGGAAGGCTCTTGTATTGGTAAGTGGTCATGGTCTACACACAAGTGAAGGTGTTTCTGATGACACTGTCCGATTGAGATGTGTAAACAGACATCTTTCAGATCAAGACCTTTAAACCAGTCATCTGAAGGCAAAAAAGGGATGATAGATGTTAATCTCATCAAACAGAATTTCTTGATGAACGTTCAAATCTCTCAAGCCCATTATGGGATGTAGCTTCCCTTCCTTTTTGGGATAAGAAAACAGTGGGAATCCCTTCCCTCAATTCTGTATGGAACTTTTTCTATGATTTTACAATAATTATCAACAGTTTTCTCATTTGAAGGATTCCTCAAAAGAGAAGGAGAAAAAAAGGATAGGAGGGCAGCATGAAGTGGCATTTGAAAGCATGCTTTTTTTCAATCACTTCTAGCACTTTGTCTGAAATAATTCTCCTCCATGCCACTAAGAAGTGACAGATAGATATTCCCTAAAGGGTGCAGGACAAGGTAGGAGGATGGGAAGATAAAGGGGAAATAAAAGATATATTTGGCAAGTGAAGTTCTCAGATGCAGGATTGAAGTTGCTGTCTGGAGGGTAGTGAAGCAAAGCCTGAGTGGCTAGTTAACTGTTTCTGCTTTTAAGGACAGAATTCCTGAAGGCTGTTTGGTTGGGGAAAGAAACAGACTAATTATTTTTTTACAGGACTGAAAAAGTTCCATTAAAACAGAAGGGCTTCTTGTATCTTCTGGAGCTAAGCTACATCAGGCCTAGGGAGCAGATTTGGTCTCCTTAATTTTGCCTACTGTTTCTGACTAAGTTAGTCTTTGAAGGGCAAATCTGTAACACGGGACACAAAAAACTTAGTTTGGAGAAAGTTATTAGTGGTGTGAGTGCATATTATCTTTCAGGATTTGAAAAATAACTAAAAAAAAACTACCACCAGCTACCAACTGTTGAACGTGCAGAGTTAAAGTTGCATTTCTCAAACAAAGCTCACACTCAATTATCAACCATAACCTTAATTCTACCTCAGTAAAGTCAACAGAGGACAAATCTGAGTTGTAGACATGGTTAGCAGAATTCCACTACACAAAATGGTCATCAGCAAATACAAGTAGAATTGTTAATGTTAGTTTCCATACACAATTATGGTGTATGTTATTATGCAGCAGTTTCCATACACAAATTCAACAAAATTACTCCTAAGAAAGAAGATACTGGTGTATGCATGATTGAATATTTAGAGAACCAGTATTTACTTTTTTAAACATGAGTATCAAGGGAACGGAATTCCAACTTGGATATTTACATGCTACTTACATAAAACTCTCACTGTAGCTTCAAATTCAACTATTAATCACTTCCCCTTAAAAACAAATAAAACTGGTGTTGTGTTTCTGGCAAAGAATTGCTACCACATTTTCAGTGTGGAGGTGGCTGCATTCAGTTGTAGGTGAAGTGATCTTACTTTTGGAATCTTCAGAAGGAAAAGTGCTATATAAATAATTTTTGAAAATGTATAAAATCAAAAAGGAAGAAGAAATAATTTCAGAAGTGTTTTCTCATGATCACTTCAGATCAACCAGCAAGAACTGGTTGACCATGTAGCAGAAATAAGGCATATTATAAAGAGACAGAAATCACATTCATATCAACCACAAGAACCTGGGCATCATTGTATAATATAGCCCATAGCTGAGAACAATTAATTGGCAAAAAATCTTCTCTGAATAAAAAGGTGTTAAAGTCACTCATAAATTAATAAAATAACTTCATTAAATGAAATCAATTTACTGCCCTATCAGAAAAAAGTTGACAGATTGTGCCCAATGTAACTACTACTCATGTTTTTTTCAAAATATTTGTTAATATCATTAAGATTTTCACCAACCGTTACAAAGCAATATACCCATCAACATCCAATACCCCGGAAGAGAATATCACGCCATCCTGATCTGTAGCATTGCTGAGTCTCTCTGGCTCGTACATAAGGAGAGATATTATGGTGCTGTTCTTTTCAGCAGGCCTGGTACCCCAGTGACACTGCACATAGCTGTAGAGCAGAATCTGATTAAAAGATGAGAGGCCTTTTTTGTTGCTTTTCTTTGCATTACATTTTTTCCTGCTTTAGCTTGGTAATATATGTCTAATATGTAAAGTGTTCAATCATAGTATTGTTCTGTGTATTCAGCTGGAGGAAGACCAAGGTGTTTATTTAAATTTTTTTAATACAAATTCAGGATGGCTGCTGCATATAGCCGTTCAGTGCTTTAGATAATCATGAGTAGTCAAATGGATGATCCCATTATTAGCTATTAACACTGTGTTCTGTTTTGAATTGAGTAAATGGGATGAGTTAGTGGCCTCACTGGCATTTTAGACTATCTAGACCAGTTTCCCAAACTACAGTATATGGGCAATGGGTGGTCCTTGGAGAGCAAGTTGATCACATAGGTGAAATCTTGATTCTAATGACGTCAATGGGAGTGTTATCATTAATCAATGGGTCAGGATTTCATCCAGTGTTGGTTCTTCTTGTTTCCAGCTGTTAAACTGCATTACAATACGGCTGAACTTTGTGACTTTGTCCTTACCCATAACTATTTTACATTTGGGGACAATATATACCTTCAGATCAGCGGCACTGCTATGGGTACCCGCATGGCTCCACAGTATGCCAACATTTTTATGGCTGACTTAGAACAACGCTTCCTCAGCTCTCGTCCCCTAACGCCCCTACTCTACTTGTGCTATATTGATGACATCTTCATCATCTGGACCCATGGAAAAGAAGCCCTTGAGGAATTCCACCATGATTTCAACAATTTCCATCCCACCATCAACCTCAGCCTGGTCCAGTCCACACAAGAGATCCACTTCCTGGACATTACAGTGCTAATAAACGATGGTCACATAAACATCACCCTATACCGGAAACCAACTGACCGCTATTCCTACCTACAGGCCTCCAGCTTTCACCCTGACCACACCACACGATCCATTGTCTACAGCCAAGCTCTGCGATACAACCGCATTTGCTCCAACCCCTCAGACAGAGACAAACACCTACAAGATCTCTATCAAGCATTCTTACAACTACAATACCCACCTGCGGAAGTGAAGAAACAGATTGATAGAGCCAGAAGAGTTCCCAGAAGTCACCTACTACAGGACAGGCCTAACAAAGAAAATAACAGAACGCCACTAGCCGTCACCTTCAGCCCCCAACTAAAACCCCTCTAATGCATTATTAAGGATCTACAACCTATCCTGAAGGATGACCCAACACTCTCACAAATCTTGGGAGACAGGCCAGTCCTTGCCTTACAGACAGCCCCCCAACCTGAAGCAAATACTCACCAGCAACCACATACCACACAACAGAACCACTAACCCAGGAACCTATCCTTGCAACAAAGCCCATTGCCAACTGTGCCCACATATCTATTCAGGGGACACCATCACAGGGCCTAATAACATCAGCCAAACTATCAGAGGCTCGTTCACCTGCACATCTACCAATGTGATATATGCCATCATGTGCCAGCAATGCCCCTCTGCCGTGTACATTGGTCAAACTGGACAGTCTCTACGTAAAAGAATAAATGAACACAAATCAGATGTCAAGAATTATAACATTCATAAACCAGTCGGAGAACACTTCAATCTCTCTGGTCACACAATTACAGACATGAAAGTTGCTATATTACAAGAAAAAAACTTCAAATCCAGACTCCAGCAAGAAACTGTTGAATTGGAATTCATTTGCAAATTGGATACAATTAACTTAGGCTTGAATAGAGACTGGGAATGGCTAAGTCATTATGCAAGGTAACCTATTTCCCCTTGTTTTTTCCTTCCCCCCCTCCCCCCCGGACGTTCTTGTTAAACCCTGGATTTGTGCTGGAAATGGCCCACCTTGATTATCATAGACATTGTAAGGAGAGTGGTCACTTTAGATAAGCTATTACCAGCAGGAGAGTGGGGTGGGAGGAGGTATTTTTTCATGCTTTGTGTGTATATAAAAAGATCTTCTACACTTTCCGTAGTATGCATCCGATGAAGTGAGCTGTAGCTCACGAAAGCTTATGCTCAAATAAATTGGTTAGTCTCTAAGGTGCCACAAGTACTCCTTTTCTTTTTGCGAATACAGACTAACATGGCTGTTACTCTGAATACAGATAAATGTACACTTATACCCATTTTACTTTTCCAAGTAATTGCTGTAAATGACCAAAAGATGTTACATGATTTTGAATGGGAAAGAAGTTGGATCACAAAACCCTTTCATTTTTAAATGTTTGGGAAACACTCATCTACCTAGAACCACTATATTCCAGCAGTTTGGATTTGGCTCTTCTTCCCTCCAAGGGAGACAAAGGGAGAACCATGAAATTTACTAGATATGAATCCTTCAGATAGGGCCTTAAAACATGGCTGTCTGGATGTTAGATATCCCAGTGATGCTTTTTAAAAAAGTTTCTGCTTATTCACCTGCCCTTATATTGCCCCTACTAATTTTTGTGGTTTTACAACCACATTTTTAAAAAAATATTTTTAATTTGTGAGATACATTATGCATATGGAAAGTAAAAATCTATGTTTAATGTCAGTTCTTAAAAAGGAAGTGATAGTTCACCTGCAGAAAGAATGCACATATGAAATAATGGCTATACATACATAATTGGCGTAATTTTAAATTTTGGCCCATAAAAGGGGACAGTCAACTTGAAACTTACTCTACTCATAAAAAGTAGACCAGATTTCAGTCTAGTCCCAAAGACTCCCTGCTGGGTTTTTGGCCACACAAACAGGGGGAAATGACTGACAACATAGGGGAAAGAATAAAATTGTAAAGTGCTGTCAAACGCACAAAGTACATTGGGAAAAAATATTGTAATTTTTCAGTTCAGTAACCTGAGGTGTTACTTGTAACTATATTAGGTTACAAACTTTTAGACTGAAGTGTGATTTAAGTTAGGTGGACCTCTAATGCTTCAACTATAACAAGAGGTCAGGAAACCTAGTGAGAGAGATTTTCAAAAGCACCTAAAAGATTTAGGCACACAAGTCCTATTTAAGGTCAATTGGATGTGTGCATCTACACCCTTGTAGTGCTTTTAAACCTCCCCCCCAAAGTTTAAGGAAGGTCAGTTTATACTTTCCTGGATTATTATTATTTTTTCTGTCTTAAACAGCTTAAGAAATCTATCCATTTTTTGAAAATATTTTCACATTCAAAACGTGCATTTCCTAGAGACAAATACAGCTCCAAAACATAAGTCAGGGAATTCATTTAGTTTTTGTTGAAAGAGGCACTCCTTATCTACCAGAAAGTTTCTCCAGCCACACTCCAGTGTTATGTGCATTCTTTATGTGGTTTATCCCACCCTTCTCATAATAGAATCATTTAGGAAAATGAGGTATTTAACATTTTATTCAATATAAAATACCCCCAAAATCTATAAGGAACTTCTAAGCAATCACATTCTGTACAATAGCTATATCTGTGATAAACTAGTAGACCAGTATACTGTATCCAAACAAAAGCCAAAGAACCAATTACAAATTGCTACATACCGATAACCAGTAGCAGATACATTTGTTTCCAACTAAGACAATGTACTTTAGTAGCAAAATAGATTCAAAGTAGTAATGTTCTGTTGTCTTTGGTGCAGCAGTTTAAGAGCAACATTCCATTTCAAGAAGGCCTATTTCTCCTCTGGAATAACAGAAAGATTACCTATTAGATTACAAACTCATGTTGGGGAAGAAGCCTCATTCCGTGAGCAAGATTTTCAGAAATGACTAATTATGAGTGCTTCAATTTTTGAGTGCCCAACTCCAGACACCTTAAAGAAGCCGGGTTTTCAGAAAAAGACGAGGAGCACCCACACTCCAAAAAGTCTGGAAGTTTGAAGAAACTAGAAGGATTAGCTAAATTGCAACCTGTTTTACTAACTTCAGCTGGTAATCATTGTGGCATGGGTGTAGATAGCACATTACAGAGGGCCAAATCTTCTACTGGTGTAGAAGTCAGTGCAGCTCCATTAACTTAAAATATGTATATATATATAATTTACATGCTGTGATCTAGCCCAAAAATCATAGCCGATTAAATAATTTATTGCAAATAATATTTTCAAATGTAGAAATTTTTCCATTATTCAAGCAGCTTTAATATTTGAGCAGGAAATTTACAGAATACTCAAGAGCAAGACATTCTGGCCTGGATTCTCCAACTCCTCACCCATTACCCCTGTGAGTAGTCCCACTGAAATGAGATTTACTCGTGTAATCTTATTCCGATTTTATTCACTATAATCAGTAGACAACTCCTAAGAGTAAGACTGCAAGTTGTGCCCGAAATTAGACAAACACCTAGTGACAAGTTGGTTAGGGAAGCAGGGGAGGACAGAGACTTAAGCAATGAAAGAGAACATGGCCCTTGGGAGAGCTTTTTCAAAATCTAATAATAGCAGGTCATATGAGGAGCTTTGTTGTGTATATTTGTTTGTTACTTCCTTATAATTAGAGTAGGAGTATATGGCTCTGGCAAGCATATAAGTAGTAGAAAATGAACCAAAATAAATGCATTCTGAAAAGAAGAAAATTTGTCTGGCTCGCAGGAAGAGGGAGGCTGTTCAAGCAGAAGAGGACAGCTTAAAAATGGCAAGCGAGAGAGCGGAGAACAGAGAGCCTTGAGTAAGAGGAGAAATGGGAGTATTAGCTACTTGTAAACCTTTGTAACAGTCTGTATGGTCGGGATAACTTATTGGAGTGTAAAGTGGGAGAATGGATAATTAGGAACCTAATATTTAAAGCTACCATCCCAATGACAATGTTTGAAGCAGAATACCCATTTGTGAGCCAGAAGATCTCATACATACCACATTAATTCCAGGCTATTTTCTATAATCTGAAAGCACAATATAAGCCATATATAAGATATTAAAGAGACATCCAGCTCAGAGCTGTGCATAATCTTTGTTGAGAGATGATTTGAGCTCAGGTTTTGTTTTATTGTGTGGGTCTGTGTTTCAAACACTACCTAGCTGCAGGTAGATTTACACATTGGACTGTGTTTTGTCATCTGCCTTCTAGAGACTTGATGAAAGCATAAGCAGCAACTCTAAAACACAATGGGGTAATTAGTTTTTATTATAGATACTTATTCATTAGCATCAATGATTTATTATTTATTACTATACACAGTTGATACATCAAAAAATCCAAATATTGACTGAAGTATTTTCTGTTAGCTAGCTGGGAGATACTGTGGTACATTTAATTACTAAGGGCAATAAATGTTGATTTTAAAAAAAGTCCATGTCTGCTGTACAAAGTAGGAAACAAAAAAGAGAAACAAGACTGATTTAAAAGATAGCTACCCACGTTCTCCTGTTTATTAGGCTTGAGCCTCTCTTATAGACACTAATTTTAACCCCTCTAAGGAAGACAGGATGAAGAGGTGCTAAAGTAAGCTATAAAAAGAGCCTTTGCTTAACAACCCAATAGCTTTCTGTAAAAATAATAGTATATCTAACAGTAGCTTCCATGTTGCCAGAGAGATAACATGCCTTGCCTACATCTGTCTCTGGTTCAGACATATCTGGGTAGCAAGATAAGGTTGTTTTATGGGAATGTGGACCACTTAAAGGGATACAACGTGACTTTTTAATAGACTAAGCTCACTTTTTCTATACTACTTAACAAGGTTCAATATTGTCCTTAATTCCCCCCCCAAAAACCTTCTTTAAAAATTGTTAAGGATTTTTCTACTCTGCTTTATGTTGAGAAGGGTCTTTGGGCAGGTGTGACAGTTCTTGGGGTACCCAGATTGGAGTTATTTCGCTATCCCGAGGTAGCTGGGTGTTAGCTCTGTAACACCACCGACCAGCCAGCGACTCCAGCACTCTACTCTGGGCTATTTCATCCCTGTCTTTACCTTGCAGATTAACAAGTGCCCAAGTCCTCTTGAATCGTTCCCCTGTGATATCCAGCCCCTTATCTTGGCTACTCACAGAAATCCCAGATTCTCTGCTCTTAAGCGTATCCAAGTTTACCAGTTTTACTTTGAATCATCGCACCTATAATAACTAAGACCCTACCAAGTTCACAGACTGTGAAACAAGTCCTTCCCCGTGAAATCCAATCCTCCAGTAGGAGGCTCCTCACTGCTAGTCCCAGCCAGGCTGGGGAAGCACAGGACTTGTTCTTCCCCAGCAGTCGCTTTCAGTGGGGAGATCAGAGCAACTTTCAGAGGCAAAGCAGAAGTGAGGGCAGTACACCCTCACTTCTGCACTACAGGAGCCCCGGAACTTCCTGCAGCCAAGGAAGGTACTTGGACATAGGTCTGATCTCCCCACGAGACTAGCCGTGCAGGGGAAGAGCAAGTTCTGTCACTCCCTAGCCCAGCCAGGAGTCAGGCTTGGAGCTTCCTCCCCTGCGGCATCTTCCAGGGCTCAGGCACCAATTTCTCCAGGGTGCCCCCAAATTGGCTGGGAGTCCTGGGCACGAGCCCTGTGGGCCCACGCAATAATTTGCCACTGGCTGGGACTAGCAGTTAGAAGACCCCAGCTGGGGTGCTCCCAGCAGCACCGGGGAGATCAGACTCACCTCTACCTCCGGAAGCTTCCTTCAGCTACAGGAAGCTCTGTGGTTGCTGCCTTCAGAGCCTAGCTCTGTGGGCAGCATGGAAGTGAGGGTGGCAACAGCCCACAACAGCTCTGCAACCCCCCCACGACCCGCTTTTGGGTTGGGACGCCCACTGTGAAATTTCTGCTGTAAATGTGCAATTGGCTAATTTTTCATATCCTATGGTCATGAAATTGACCAGAATGGAACTTGAATTTGGTAGGGCCCAATATGTAACAGACAGCACTTATAATAAAACAAAAAGGTTTTCTTTAAGCAAGAATGGATAGTTAATGAGAAACAAGAGTCATAGAAACAAATGGTTACACTATAAAACAAAATAATAAAACACGAACTAGGACCTACACTTAATAGATATCCTTCCTATTTAATGAAGTAGTCCCCCTAAAAAGGTCAGTCTGATAGGGAGCTGGCTGGTTTTCCAGGAATCAGTCTTTTATGAAATACCTCCACTCAACAAGATGTCTCCTCAGTGAATGGATGCAGAGTGTCTTTCTCCACCCTGTGACATACTGAATCAGTCTTTTGTCTTTATAACAGACCGGAGATCGCCATTTCTGTGAATAACGTTCCCTTTTTATCTCCATATGGTTTTGAATGTTTGCAATGGACTTTGATGGTTTTGACTGTTAAGAGATGGGGCCACGGTAGATTATTGAGCCTGGCATTATATCACCAGCTAACCAGGGTGCGATGACAACTCTTTCCTGATTGAACAGGCCATCACTGAGACAGATGATTCCCTAGTGACTAATTTCCAATTCAAGACCATCAGGCATAATTTTCAATATAATTACATTATTCCTTAATTATTACCTGTGCACACATTTCACAATGATTATGAGTATTGATAAATTACAGGCTTTCAGTAGAGACCTTATATGCTACCCTTTATGAATAAATACCATGAAAGAGGGGTACTGGTGTAATCAGTTTGTCAGGTCTGAGACAGGAGTTGCTTGTAAAGTACAGTGAAGCCTTTGCCAGGTGGTTTCCTCTGAGTGTCAGCAGGTCTATGAGCAATACCAAACATGCTCAAGCACAGTCCTCCTCCCCTGTCTACTGCCTGTTCTCTTTTGGTGCTGCTGCTGCCACTGGTTAAAAAACCAAAACACTGTCTCTTGCAGGGCATGGGGAAGGATGTGCACCATCAATAGAAACAGTTAAATTTGCTATATACTGTCAAATGCACAGTAAACACAAAAATGGGAAAAAAAACCCTTTCATCTCAGTTATTAGTAATCTTATAGGTTTATTGCAACATTAGTCAATACAAAGTTTTCAGATGGCAGATTTTCAAGTTGGCAATGTCCCTTTTAGCAGTGGGACTTGATGTCCCATCTATAAATCCATTCCAGGTCATTTTTCAGAATGGTAGCGCTGTATCTTAAACCCATTAAATATTTCTAGGAGGAGCACAAGTAACGTGAACACCTCCTACTAGTTACAGAGGGATTAAAATTAAATTTGTTCTCTGGGTTGTGTCTTGCCATAGTTGCATAAATGGATAACAAAGAAAGTAAAAACAAATCCATTACTTTATTTGCAAATAATTTGATTAACCTCTTAATTTGTTTTATAGAATGATGCACATACTAAAAACTAAAAGGAAGCTATGTACATTTGTAAAAGAGTCTATGAAACATAACAGCAATTCAGCTAACAAGGAAATCTCTGACAGGTGATGCCTACATTGAAGGACGGATGCCTCTAGAGCTCTGCAAATTCAAAATTTTTATCTTCTTCATCCTTTTTGAGAATTACACTGCATCAGCCTTCTTTTTATAGTTGTCTAGGATCTCTCTTAAGTTTGCCAATAAATCTTCTGACATGAATTCTTCAAAGTCTCTATCAACCTTTACATTCTGCTCACCCAGGTATTTCTGAAAGAGAGTTACAGCAAACTAGTTAAACTATTGCTTTCTCTAATAATGTTGAACGATGGTTTCTTCTTAAGTATTTGGGATTTGCGAGCTGCATGTGTTTTGAGTAATCTCAACTTCTAAATGTGAAATATTTTAAATCATTCTATTCTGAGGGAGACACAGGAGGAGGAGGGAGGAAGATTAAAATGGACAAGGAAGGACTACTAAATTTCAGCTGCCATTCCTGACTTCTACTGAACAAAGGATTAAACTCATCAACTTTATTATCAGAAGCTCCAAGCTCTTTTTAACAGGACTATAGATGCTATGATTGGTATTTTATTCAAAGGAGCAAACTCTTTAATACAAATGCAGTTATCCTTCGGAAAGTCCCACGTTCAGAAGGATTTCATTTTAGACAGCAACAAGTTTGACTTACCTCTACTGATACTACATGAGTAGCAATCACTTCCAACAGTCGGTTCAAATTATCACCCACTTTCCTACTCTCTTCTGTTGTCATCTGCATAACAACCTGGTATCTAAAGAATAAAAAACCCTTTCCTTAATTATACAAGTTGAAC
Organism: Caretta caretta; assembly: GCF_965140235.1. Classification (NCBI taxonomy): domain Eukaryota; kingdom Metazoa; phylum Chordata; order Testudines; family Cheloniidae; genus Caretta; species Caretta caretta. Next base: position 85,142,355 of record NC_134207.1, on the reverse strand, counting down.
AACAGTGGAAACAGAATCACTTTACTCTGGCTGATGGTTCATCAGAGTAATACAACTTTTTATGGGATAATTTATTTGAATTAGATCAGACTTGTTTTCTTAAACGTAACTTTGAAAAACAAGGATAATTTTTATGCTGGTCAATAAAAAGTAAAGGATCACAAGGAAAAGAAGAACAACAGAGAAAATCCTGTCTATCAAAATACAGCTTTCCTGGATTTTTCTGGATGAATTACTGCACTCAAGTATGTCTTTACTGAACTCTGATGGATTTACACTCTCACTATAACCAAATACATCATATGAAGGTACACTGGAAGACAACTGAACACAACTATGGGGCAAACTGGTTAAATATCCTGGCAAAGCACATTTACTGTGGAGGGAAAATATTTTATAGCTCTAAGCTTGCAGAAGGAGGGTAATGATATTGAGTCTCATGAAAAATAACTGAAATGGGTACTTACTCACTTAAGGAACTATAAAAATATCATCATATAATGCTAGACAGGTTAAAACTTAACACTCAGTGACCTGTGCAATATATGTCAAAAACCAATCCCTAGCTGTTGTTGGACTTACTGCCGCTGAACATCATGCAACTCGTTCATAGCTTCACTGAAGCCTTCATTGATTCCACTCTCAAGTAAGTGTTTATGCTTCTCCAATAATTCCAGCTCAGTTGCACATTTTCTCTCTTTCTCTTCTGCTTCCTGTAATGGTAACACGTAAGTTAGTATTTCTATTTTTTATTTTTAAGAGACAAATTGTTCTCTCTCAATTTCCTACCAATACTCATATTAGAATTAGTAAATCAACACACTTGTAATGCTATGCTGCAGCTTATTTGGAAACCAAATGAGAGAGTTCAAGGGGGTCCCTTTGTACTACTCTGGAGTACAACTCCCACTCCACCCTTCAACGCTTGGGTTGCTCCAGCCTTCCCTTCCAAGTCTAACAGCCAGCCAGCCAGCCCGCCCCCCCCCCCAAGTTATTTGAAGAATTAAGATAGGCAATAGTATTCACCTCTCTCACAGTGGGAGTACTCTGGGATCCTGATTACTCCTGCACATTTTTGTGATTTTACAAGAATATCCATTTTTAAGTTTTTCTTTCCCCTGTTCCTCTGTGAAAGGCTCAAACAAAACAGGCGAAAGACTGACTATATGCAGGGAAAGAGTGAAGTTGGCAATACACATAGTGCTATCAAATGCACAAAACCAACAAAAAGAATTCCCGCACTCCAGAGCTTTCAGTTCTAGTAAACTTAAATGTTACTCATAATAGCAGATAAGTCATACTTCTGCTCAAAAATTGTTGATAGTCTTTCTAATGTTTGTATAGTGTTTTGAAAGTTATATAAATAAGTATTATTACCAATATCACAGCTGTTAAATATTTTGTTGCCTGGGGGTATGTCTACACTACCCGCCGGATTGGCGGGCAGCGATCAATCCAGCAGGGGTCGATTTATCTGGCACAATAAATTGACCCCTGAGCGCTCTCCCATCGACTCCTGTATTTCACCGCCGCGAGAGGTGCAGGCAGAGTTGATGGGGGAGCAGCAGCAGTCGACTCAACGTGGTGAAGACACCACGGTAAGTCGATCTAAGTCAGTCGACTTCAGCTACGTTATTCACAAACGTGAATAACGTAGCTGAAGTTGCTTAACTTAGATCGATTCCCCCCCACCCCAGTGTAGACCAGGGCTTACTCTAATAGCATAGTATCAATAGCCGAGTTTAGGTGTGTTGTGAGGCAAGAGTGTGATGGTCAGCTGCCTTCAACTCCTAATTAGTGCATCAGTAGCCAAGTAATGCAGACCCTTTTTGTGGTTTACAGCTCTACTAACTCTTTCAAATCTACACCTCTAACATTAACACTAGCTTATTTTGAAGTAGCATTTTTTCCTGTGCATCACTCTTTCTCAGAAATATAGTTCTCAGGGCAAGAACAAACATAAGAGAAGGGGTTGCTATACAAGGTGACAGGTGCCAAAGCAGTAATGGGGATGTTAAGGGGACCACTCAGTCAACAGGAGGGCTCTTTTTTGTTACCAAACATGTTCTACTGGATGTTAGATCAAGACTTTCTTCAGCGCTGAAGTCTCAATTATGTAGAGTTTGTTTATGACTGTGACAGCACCAATAAGACTCAAATGGCCAGTCAGAACACAACTTTCGATTCTCACTATCCAAATCCCCCATTGAATTTGTCTCAGTTTATAAATAGTGCCTACCTTAAGCTTCTGGTGGTAAAGGTCATCCAGCTTCTGGGCCTCTTCCTTAAGCATTTTAACACTGCTTTTCTTTTCTAATACCATTGTGTTCACCTGAAAGTACACAGTTGGTTAAAAAAGTCCAGCAGTAGTCCTTCAAAAATTCCAACCTGCAATTTTGAGTACTTTCCACCTTCACAGAAAATATATACATAGAAGCCACATCCCCCCATAATTCTTATTTCAACTCCCAAAGATGAATACTTAGATCAACTCCTATTATGTACCAGTGTAAGGAATAATTGTTAGTGACACAAACTATGTATACAGAGAGAATTGTACCCTTTGCCTTCAGTATTACCTCTGATTAAGTGGGGATGGAGGTTGGGGGAAGAGGTGAAAATAAGCTACTTCAAAAACAGGTCTTAATATTCTTAATATGAATAACTATTAGAAAACTAATATAAACTTTGACAAGCCATATTTTCTGTGTACAAAACATTTCCTGAACAAGAGAATTTTGTAATAGGTGTCCTATTAAAAGTGCTTCTTAAAGTGGCAGCAAACTTAGCAGCATGTTATTTCATCAGAAATTTCAAGAACAATTCTTCTATCTGATGCAGTACCAGTTTTGAATGCTCATTTATTGGCTCCTCCTCCAGACAGGTCTACACTTTTTTTTTAAATGCTGCTCCTGTTAGCTAATACATATATATTATGTGTAGTATACACCACATTAATGGATATTATGCCTTCAGTATTCATATACATTATATATATATGTGTTGGGAAGTTATAGTAACTGAATGTATTATACTATTCTTTCCACAATTCTGTTCACGCATGTCAAGTATCCCATAACACTTTGCAAAGCTGAGTTCAGAAACTCATTAGAAAATAGGAAGCCTGTCAAAGTCAAGATACATTTGTTCTAGGTCCCAATAGAGGTACTTTCACAGGCAACTGTCTTGGAATATAGTATCCAAAACAAAGATAAGGAAAGGTATAGGACAAGAAGTTAAGGAACTGGTGAGTTGGATCTTAGGTGATGTATAAAGTAAAGTACTTTTTAACTGGTAAACAGCCATGATATAAATGTAAGTGGTCTTGGGGCTGTATCTTTGAAGCACACCTATTGTGTGATAATCATGCTGAGAGAAAAAAAAGAGTTGTTCTCAGGAGGTGTATGTATGTCTTCCTTTTGTATTGTAGCAAACTGTTTTGTATATAGACAAATTGGCTGAGCTTTGTTATTTGGGTTCTTGAGCATTTTTAATATCCAACTGCAAATATAGTCAAAATCAATTGGCTATCATATTAATCAACAACCTCTAAACATGGAATACCTTCCCCAAACTAATCCATCTTCAGGTACCTGCTAGGCCCAGTTCTACTCTGAAACCTACAAGATATCAGTCAGTTAGTGATGGCTAGGTTGGGCAGAAGTCTGAGAAAGCTCATTTTACTTATTTATTTGTCTAAAAAGAAAAAGCTTTCCAATATTTCTGCAAACTTATGTGACTGCATCTTATTTTTGTTACCCTTGACCACCCAACTTTCTCTTCTGTTAATCACTTTTGCATCTTTGAGGCATGGACCATAGGTACCTTTGTTTCGTACTGTGCCTAGTACAATATGGGGTGGGGGATGGACTGACCCTGGCAAAGGCCTTTGGGCACTACCAGAATAAAAAAAAATAAAAATAAAATGTTTTTATAATATGTAAGTGGTCAAGTGTTGGTAATGGTCTAGCAAAGCTTAATATCGAGACACCATAAGCATGTGTAGCTCACCTGTTCCAATGTATCCTCTAAACCCATTTTCTTGTGGGTAGCTTTTCTAATTTCTTCTTCTGTCCTATTTATGAGCTCCATAAGGGGAGCCTGAAATGCACATACAAAAGAAATAGCCATTTAAGAAGCGGTGCGTGTTGCAATAAGGAAATTGTCCCAGAAACCTCCAGAATTTACAATAATTTAGAATTGAACAAAACCATTATTGCTCAGTGAAAAGCCCCACCACAATTTAAAACTTCAAAGGATGGGCATCTGGAACCTCTTCAGCAAGACTCAAGCTTTCAACCAAGCCACTTTATAAGCAAAAAAGATGACTTGGGGTGGTGTGAGAGACAAAAAGAAAAAAAAAACACCCTGAAAGTGATGTTAGTTTCTCCCCTCCCTCCCAAAATGACTTACCACTCCCACCACCCCTTATACACCTTTTTTTTTTTTTTTTTTTTTTACTTAGACCATCTATACTTTACCATTTATTTCCTTTTGCCATTCCCGTCAGTACATCTCAAAGCACTGTACTGACGTTACATAAAGGGTAGTTTAAAACTTCCTAACAAAGTTGCTTATAAATGAAGTACTAACTCTGTTCCTAGGAGTGAAGCAGCAATAAAATTATCAGTCTTTTAAACACAATGGTGTCCACTTACATGAATATGAGTTCTGTATTTGACTAGACAGTTTGGTCCTGCTTCAGGATTAAATTTAATCTCAAAGTCATGGCCTTTAGAATTCTCTGCACTTATTGGGATTAGTTTCAGTTTTCGAGCCAGCTTGTGATACTCTGCCAGTTGTGTTTCGATCTGTTCGGTTGCGGGGGGAGAGAGGAGAGGGAAAAGCCAAAAATTAACAGAAATTCCAAGCATGCATCCAACTCCAAAGCCTTGCAGCAAGCTCATTGTTCTTACTATGAGTAAAAGAGTGCCCAATTGCTCCATGAGCGCACACACTTCTTGGAAATGCAAGAGTTCTAGGTTTTGTTAACTTACCAATTAGCGTTTTTGGTTTAACCACTGCGAGTCTTGTAGATTGGCTCTCAGAAGTTTCATAATGTATACAAGTGAGATTGAACAGTTTCCTTATTTGACTTATTGTATTTTCTCATCATGAAGTATAACTACTCTCCAGTTTTCACTTGGGTACTGACTCTCAAAGCTAGGAGATGGATACTTATGAGTAGTTTGTAAGGCTCCAAAAAAAGGCAAACATCTGTCATAACTGCAATGCTTCTAACGTAGGGAGCAAGAGTTATGGACACTGCACATACACAATTGTATGGCCTAGCAAGTTATTTTAATGATTACTTACCTAGAGAGTTTCAAAATTGGCCTGTTTCCTGATCCTGAATACTTAGCAACAGTGCAACATCTATTTTGTTTTTATTTCGCATTAGCTCTGAATTTTACAGCTATAAGCAAGTGCCATGTAAAGTTATACAGTGTTTGAGCAGAATTATTTTTTTTTGGTGTGCTTTGCCCAACAAGCAGCAACTTTAAAAAACTGCCATTTTAAATTAGAATACTAAGGGCCAAACTCATACTTTCAGCAGGGCTGAATTCAGTGGAATTGAGGGATGAGTTTGGTCTTAAAAGCTCAGAGAAATATTGATGCAAATTAAAGTGCTAAAATGGCATAAATTACATTAGGGATATTTAATTCCAAGAAAGTGAGTTAGACAGCCAGCAACTTTGAAAACTGCCTTTCTGCATCAACATCAGTGGTTGACAGCGGTGCATACCTGCTATCCCATAGATGATGCACAAATCATTATGCATCACAAAGACATTTCCACTCCACTTGAAAGGAGAGGTGGGCAAGAACAAAAGTGTTTGTTCAAGATAAGAATAAATACAGACACTTTTAACAGATTAAAAATGATAAGACACATTACTGCTATTGTTAAATTAATTTAGGAAACTAATTGGCAGTAGTGTCTTAAATTTCAGTTTTTGACTAATCTTGAATTAAGTTTTAAGGATGCAAACTGACAATTGCCTCTCTCAGATAGTAGTGCTTTCACATACCGCCTCTTTTCCTTTAGCATATTTCATCTCTTCATTCCATAATTGGTGTTCTTCTGCCTCCAGTTCCTTGGTCAGCTTGTTGATGGTTTGCTGCAGTTCATCCCTTTCATGATTTATTCTCTCAATGTCTGCAACTGAGTACTTCTGGTTATCAAAGATGTGCTGGAGGCGTGCATTCTCCTGCTTCATCGCTTCAACTTCCATTTCTGAATTTACAAAATGTTTTTTTAGATCTATTAGAAACTCAGACTAGTTAATGGCTGTGTAAGCATTATAACTACTCCATATTAGTTCATACTTTGCTTTCTTAAAAGTTTCCTAATTTAATACCTGATGTATCTTTCTGAGCCCTGGAGCTAACATCTCTAATGTGACCTAATTCAGCAATACTATAACTTTTAGCAAAAGAAAAGGTGATTGTTTCAGAAGTTTGGGCAATTTCTAGTTAAAACAAGTTAGAATCAGATGTTTTGCCAATTAAATATTAATATGGAAAGGAAATCACTAAATATACACTAAAATTAATAATAGAATCTTACATTTAGAAGGATTATTTTTGTATAAAAAGGATCCCCAAATGCTTTACAAACAACATAGGGATGCTTTCACTCAGTTTTGAAGTAAACCTAACTCTAGACCAGTGTTCTCAAGCTTTTTGTACTGGTGTCTCCTTTCACACAACAAACCTCTGAGTGCAGCTATCCTTACAAATTAAAAGCGTGTAATAACTTCATGACCACCAATTTGAGAACCTGTGTTCTAGATGTTGAAATAAATAAATAAAAAAATCAGGATCAACTAATAGGTTCTTAATTATCAGCCTATGCATTTTTTAAAAGTGATGCATACATTGGTCTGGGAAATAATCACTCACTTGCCATTTCCTCACCACACCCTCTTCAGAGCCTATAGAGTGGCTACAAATCTAATAAAATCTGTTTTGTTAGGAATCTATGTAGGAAAGTTTCTCTGTAGGATCATGATATGCACAATAAATATTTCACACTCTTAAAGCTGAACTAAGTTGTTTTTAGCATGGTCGACCATTTGTGAACAGTGCTTCTTCCTCACCTGCTGTTTCAAGTTCCCCATTAATTCCTTTCACTTTCTGGTCAAGGATGGTTGCATGAGACTCCAGATTAACCATGTAAGCCTGATATTTCTGAACATCTGCTTGCAAAGAAGATTTCAGTTTTTTCAATGACACTAAACGATCCTTTTGTGGCGAGGAGAAGGGAGGGGGAAAAAAAAAACACCAACCTCTCACTTAGAGAATTTGTAGAAATAAAATCATTTTTACTTTCTACGCAGGACTGTGCCGTGACGACAAGAAGCTTTGTTAGGCTGATGAAGTTTTCCTTTATACTCGCTCCCTCTTTTTAGCAGTTGACTTAACTTGCCCAAAGCCTTAGGCATTCCCAACAGCTTTATTAACCTCAAACATTTCAATCCAAAAGCCTCTGATACTTTTGTTTGTATCACAACAACACTTAGAAGCCTGTATCAAGGATAAGGGCCCAGTAGTGCTAGGCACTGAACAACAAGCAATAAGCTAGTTCCACCTCAGAGAACTTGCAATTTAGGGTTATGACAAGACACAACAGATGGTGGAAACAGGGGAGAGGGGACAACAGTAAAACAAGCACATTTTGAACAGGAGAAGTACAGAAACTCCTCACTTAAAGTCCTCCCGGTTAATGTTGTTTCCTTATTACCTTGCTGATCAATTAGGGAACATGCTCATTTAAAGTTGCGCAATGCTCCCTTATAACGTTGTTTGGCAGCCACCTGCTTTGTCCACTGCTTGCAGAAAGAGTAGCCCATTGGAGCTAGCCGCGGGAGGGTGGGGTGGGGGGGGAGGGGGGCAGGGGCTTGGAACCAGGGTGGATCGGCAACCCCCCTAAATTCCCAGTGTAGCAGCCACCCAGCAGGCTATCAGTTGCCAGGCAGTTCAACTGTCCCTCCCCCCACTGCCATGTGCTGCTCCTGCCCTCTGCCTTGGAGCTGCTCCCAGGAGCCTACTGCTTGCTGTGAGGGGAGGTGAGGGGGTGTGCTAATGTCAGGGGGTAAAGGAGCAGGGAGGAGGGGGATACCATTGGGCCATTCACACAGAGCGTGCGGTGGGGGGGGGTGAAGGGATGGGACATGGCAGGACAGGGGTCAGGGAGCTTGCTGGCAGCAGCTGCTGTCTCAACTTGCTGATCTACTTAAAAAGGCAGTGTACTTAGAGTGGAGTCAGCATACTTAAAGGGGCAATACACGTCTCTCTCTCTCTCATACATGGTGTGTGTCTCTGTCTGCCATGCTGTCACCCCTCCCTCCATTTGTGCTGCCTTGTAGCCTCACGCTCTACATTAACAACGTGTTAACCCTTGAGGGCTCAGCTTAGTGCTAGTTCATCATTTAGCAGTAAGGCGTTCCCTGGGAAATATTCCTCTTCTACCCTTTGACTCCACCACCTCAATCAAGCTTCACAATCATCATTGCTGTGTTCTGTATTAAATTGTTTAAAAAAAAAAAACTTATATTGTGTGTGTGTATATATATATAAAAAAATATAAAATATAGTCTTTTGTCTGGCGAAAAAAATTTCCCTGGAACCTATTTACAATAATTCTTATGGGGAAATTGCATTCGCTTAACATTGTTTCGCTTAAAGTAGCATTTTTCAGGAACATAATTACAACGTTAAAGCGGCAAAGAGTCCTCTGGCACCTTATAGACTAACAGACGTATGGGAGCATAAGCTTTCGTGAGTGAATACCCACTTCGTCAGATGTATGTCGTGGAAATTTCCAGAGGCAGGTATAAATATGCAAGCAAGAATCAGGCTAGGGATAATGAGGTTAGCTCAATCAGGGAGGATGAAGCCCTCTTCTAGCAGTTGAAGTGTGAACACCAAGGGAGGAGAAACTGCTTTTGTAGTTGGCTAGCCATTGACAGTCTTTGTTTAATCCTGAGCTGATTGTGTCAAATTTGCAAATGAACTGAAGCTCAGCAGTTTTTTATTGAAGTCTGGTCCTGAAGTTTTTTTGCTGCAGGATGGCTACCTTTAAATCTGCTATTGTGTGTCCAGGGAGATTGAAACGTTCTGCTATAGGTTTTTATACACTGCCATTCCTAATCTCTGATTTGTGTCCATTTATCCTCTTACGTAGGGACTGCCCAGTTTGGCCAATGTACATAGCAGAGGGGCATGGCTGGCACATGATGGCGTAGACTATGTTGGTGGACGTGCAGGTGAATGAACCGGTGATGGTGTGGCTGATCTGGTCCTCATCCTCCCTGATTGAACCAACTTCGTTATCCCTAGCCTGATTCTTGCTTGCATATTTATACCTGCCTCTGAAAATTTCCACTACATGCATCCAACAAAGTGGGTATTCACCCACGAAAGCTTATGCTCCAATATGTCTGTTAGTCTATAAGGTGCCACAGGACTCTTTGCCGCTTTTACAGATCCAGACTAACACGGCTATCCCTCTGATACAACATTAAGTGAGGAGTTACTGTAGTCTCAGTTTCCCAGTTTCCTAGCTACTGAGCCAATTTATATTTCAGTATATTATATATATTTAAAATACTTAAACTGACTTTTCAAATACGCAATGCTTTCTTACAAAACAAACATTTTGATAAGTTGCTGCCACTTGTCCCATACTCTTCTCCCCCCAAAACCCTCTGGATATTAAGTCCTTGGAGAGAAATCCTGTTGGATAAACAGTGCTTAGAATTACATTGGCTAAACTGTGAACATTGCAGAGTCTTCCATTATTTGAAAGTATCTACAATACCCAACTGTGACTCAAGCCTTCCCAATAAAATGTTTTATATTGCATTGATATAGAGCAAATGATATCCAGGGCCAGCGTGAGTCACTTGGAACATCTGAAGGAATATTTACATTTTATTCTAGCATGAAATAGCCACATCAGTTTGCCCGTCTTACTGTTGTGTTATCAATGCTTTGCTATGGAAAATTATTTCCAAGGAATGTGAGCGGGGACCCGGAATATCAATATAAATCAAGTTAAAAAACAGCTCCCCTTCACTTATTTGGGTATATTTACTAACCGGCTCACTTTCCCTTTCTTTTTCTAGTCTTGCAATCTCTTCTTGCAACCTTTTATTTTCTGCTGCTAGAGCCTCCACCTGGAATTCATCTACATTAAACAAATCCTCTGCAAGGAAACAAAAAAAGGTTAGACTGCTCTCGTAAAACATCAACATCCATACTGCATAATACCAATGCAGTTGCTTTTATTATAGCACACCAGACACCCAGGCTTTGAATAGACACACTTATCAAAAGGTTATAATTTTTATTTAATTCTTATCACACAATCTAGAACATAGACAAAAAAAATAAATATAAAATTAATCCAAGTCAGTTCTTGCCTATGTCAGATATATGCAGAAGCTCTACCATGTGGCGAGTTCCAGTAAACAGGGATTCTCAAACTTTTTGAAATGATTACTACACATAATTGTAGTAGAATGTTCACCTAATGAACCAAGTCTCTCAAAACTTCCCAAGTATAGCCCCATTTGTGACTGTGCAATATGTTACTTATGTAAAAACTGTGATAAATGTGGGGGGAAATGGTCACTTACTCACTCTGCTCCTCTAACAATGATTCTCTTCTTTTCCTCCCAGGTGCCTCCCAACAATTTGATTTGTCCCTTCCCTTGCTCCTTGCACATGCTGGACAGCTGCCTGGTTCTCTTTCCTTTTGAACTTTCCCCTCTCACTGATAACTCATGTCTCCTCTCCTACTAATGGCTCCATTAGCAGGCAACTCCAGTCCTATTGGTGGCTCTAGTCTGAGAGTGGCTCCTATGTAAACAGCAGCCACTGAGGGACTGAGTGAGGTTGTCTCCTTGTTTTCAGCGGTTTCGACAGGCTCTCTGTTGGATGCCTGTAGAAGCAGGTGAAAACAGGGAGCTGCACCATACAACTTGCCAACACTCTGCAGACCATCAGCAAGTACTTCACAGGTCAGTTTGAGAAGCTCTGCAATACAGTGTGGAACCATACAGGCCCTGAAAAGAGACTGCAGAAGTGGAACCTTCTTACTCATCTGATCTGCTGTCTATATGTATTCAGTCACATCTGCATCTTTTAGTGAGAAAAGGAACTTTGTATTGCCTTTTATTTGTCAGCCCTGCTGAGCCAGAGGTAAGAATGAGCAGCAAATGCTATTTCATCTGTGCATCAACAGCATTGCATAATGCATTCCAATAACTTACACCCATACAACACCACTGATAACACAGGATTGCACGAGTATTGCTGAGGGCATAGGGTGACCAGCCTGTATTACTGGGGATGATACATAAGATGAAGACAACCTCATCTGACTCTCAGAGCCCAGGCTGAGTTTGCATGGTTGGCAGTTTGGAGGGGGGAAAAAATCCATCCTTTTATTTTCATATCTAATTTGCAAACAAGAGAGAAATATGGAATCAACCTTTTAGTTACAACTAGGCACTTTACAGAGAAGAATTTCACTTTTAATTGAAACAATTTATGGCCAAATATAGACTAACTCCTCCCCCCCCCCGACACACACACACAAAACTTACTTAGCTTTGACTGCACTTCTGCATCAAACGCCTCAAAAGTGTCTCCACCCTTCATGAAGTGCTCATAGCACTTTACAGTGTAGTCCATAAAGAGCTGAAAATACAATTTAAAAAACTTGCATAAAGGAAAGCCAAAAGCTTCTAAGCATCTGGATATCCAGTTCCATCCCGCAAGTGGAATTAAACTGAACATTTTAATCAAAAAGATTTGTTATCAGTTTATTTACTAAGCACTGTCCATGTGCTCAACTCTTTACAATACAGACAGATGGGGTCTGGCCCAAGGGATTTACATTCTAAATTAAAAAACAGAATACAGTTCATACTTACTATACACCAACTGATCAGATGACCATTAACTCTTAGAACTGTTTGTTTTAATCCTGTTAGGATATTTTTAAATAGTTTGAATGAAGATAGCATAACTATATGGTGCATAGGAAAGAAACTATTCTAAGTATAAAAAAGAAGGTACAAAGATGAGAATGCAGAAGAATACAAAAAGCATGGTAAGAGGCAATGGAGTGAAAACAAGAACAGGATGAAAATAAAGTGATGTAAGCCAGAGCAGAGTTCAGAAGTTTGAAGGCAAGGTCCAAAAACTTGACTTTCAGATAGCAAATGAAAGGATTTAAATAGGGACTTATATGGTACATCAGAGGCATGAGGGGAAATTTTTTTGAAGCAGCATTCTGCATGGCCTGGAGGAGAGCAAAGAGAGAAACCAGCAAGGTGTACAGTAAATGAGGCAGAATGGATGAGGATTCAATGGTACATAATGGGGAAGAGGAAAAATTAGAGGCAAAAGGATGAGTTCAGTTTGAGCTGAAGAGGGAGAGGAGCAGGAGTAATAGTCATCAACCAAAATGCTCAAGAAATTTGGGAAAAAACAAGAAGTGAGCATGGAGAGCAAAGCATGAAGAGAAAACCCATATAAGAGTGAATCCAAGTGGGAGGAGTAATCAACCACATTAACAAAAGAGGAGTCTAGGCAAGCAGCTTTTTGGTGTGGCTATGAGGTCTTTGGTGACCTTGATAAGACATTTAAATGGTGCAGCAGAACTGGATTTAAGGGAATTAAAGACAGAAAGAATAGATTGTGTATTCAATTGAATTTAGATGCAAAGGAGAAGGGAGGAAGCTGACGTGGTATTTGCAGAGGTAAGTGCGGACAAAAAAGTCTATTTTTTGGTGGTTTTGTCTGTTTTAAAAATAAGATGTATGAGGGATGATGTAGCCTGTATTGTTGGGGAGGGTGTCCATGTAATCCAGGAATCCCCAAAGATTGTAATCGGTTAGCAATTTTAAACTGCAGTTCTCTCAAGAGCAACTGAAAGTGGTATTGTGTGTCTTTTGTTTGTACGTTAACTCCAGCTCATATTTGTTCAGTTTACAGAGGTTTTATATTTTAAACAGTTTTTTCCATTGCAACTGCCAGCCCTGCAACCTCACCCCAGGATCCAAAATTCATCCAAGGTTCTTTCTTGCTTGTACATCACTGCTAATAACAATTCTATAGGACCAATTATGCCCTCTGTCAAACTGTGCAACCCCACTGAAAAGTACTGCATAGCTTTAACTCAGAGCAGAACTTTTATTACTGATGATAAGAGGAGGAAAGAATGAAGCTTGGTTTTTAGATCTGGGGTTAGGTTGTAGGGCTAGCAGCTAGAAAAAAGTTTTACTCAGTTTTAATGTAAAAATGAAGATCTGAACTGGCAACATTTGTGACTAAAGGACCTCTTGATGCCAACTGGCAGAGGGCCCGGGATAAAGGGATCCCCTGGGTTCACCAAAAGAATTTCATGGAAGGTCTCTAATGAAAGCCAGTCCACTGGTCATCATAATCATTGACAGATGTACATACAGGAAATATGTGAGGAATTATGAATATATGCTGAAAATTATGTTGTATAGGTCTGGTAGTTAAAGGCAGATCACTCAAGGATACAGTGCCTGGAGACAAACTTCTCCAGATAGAAGATGGGAGACACTTATCTCCCTGGTGGACCATTCAGTATCCAGTATCTCACAATAGAAGTCTATTAGCATACTGATTCAAATGCTAATGAAGAACTTATGGAGACTTTAGAAGAGAATTAACAGGAAGAGGTAAATGAGGATTAGGGTTGCCAATTTTGATTGGATGTATTCCGGGAGGTTTCATCACATGACAATCTTTAATTAAAGATTAATCTTTAATTCCTGAAGTCTCTAGGACAACTCTGAAGGGTTGGCAACCCTAATGGGGATGGACAGTTGTGGGGAGTGGAAGGGAATGGAGAAGCAGGGTGGATGAGGAACCCTGTTTTCAGGTGAAAAAAAATCAAAGGTTTGGTCTGGTATATTTGGGGATGCAGAGACACACCCTGTCATCTTTTAATCTGTGAAGTCAAGCTGCCAGTGGGCTTGATTTTATAAAAGGGAGATCTCAGCCATCCTGGCTGAAAATTCTTAAAAAGGACTTAGGGTAAGCTCTCCCACAGCAGAAAGAGACCGTCCTGTGAATTAGGTTTAGGTCTAGAAAGACTGTTATGATTTTGTTTTGTGTGTAACCATATTTCCAATATTCTTACTACCATTTGAATCTTTATGATCAGAGAACAAACTTATTCTGGTTTTTCCTATACATATATCTGAGTGCTGTGGGTTAAGTGGGAAGGCAGGTAATCCTGAATTAAAACTAGTAAAATGGTGTGTACTATTCCCTTGGGAGCAGTGAATCTCAGAGTTCTGTGAGTGTTCAGTGGAATAGGAGCTGGACACTCCAGAGGGATACTTGAAAGACTTGGGGGTTGGCATGTGCCTATTGCTAACCTATGCAAAGAAATTGAGGCCTAGGGAGGCCTGGAAGGCAGTGCTTGTGTTGCCAAAGGATGATGGAGTCAGGGAACCGATCTACATAAGGCACAGACAAGACTACTTCATGCTAAGGGCAGATGGTGGTGAGGTGCCGCACAATCCTGTGAAACGTCACCCCCATAAGAAAGAAACCCTACCTTTTTTAAATGGAGTTACTGTTCATAACAGTATTGCAATTTAATAAGAAAAGAATCAAGTTCCAAATAGAGGAAATCTTTTAGACTTTGCCAAGAGAGGAAAATGAAAAGCAGGATGACAATCCTCTCTTCTCTCCTCCCCACCCCTCCTGAGGAGCAGAAGCACTGTGTGACAGAATCATAAAAACAAAGGATTCCTATTTTAATTTAACAAACAGTTTCCATCCTGAAGTGGAACACTTAGACTATTAATCTGGTGTTAATCCACATTCAGGGAAGTAGTTTTAGCTGTAATTTACCAGTGCCCAGACAAAAGGAGGATGAGTGCCTTTCCTAAGAAATTTATTTTATTTTAAAAATTAATTTGGGTTGAGGTAAACAGTCCAGCCAATAATCGAGAAAATACAATAAAGCTTGTGCTGCAGACATAACGTAGTACAATCTTACAATTTTAAAAAAATAAGGAGACAGTAGTACAAACTGTTACTTTCTTAAGCTAATTTACATTGTATTTATGATTTTGTGAAAAATAGCATTAAAGATGTAAGACTGACCAAGAAAACTGAAAGCCGAATTAAACTAGCTTAAGTTATACACATTGTCTTATGACAGTATACTTCAGAATCTAGGTCAGAGGTCCCCAAACTGTGGGGCGTGCCCCCTTAGGGGTGGAAAAACATTCAAGGGGGGCGTAGTGGGGCCAGGGGGAAGAGAGGGAGCGCCACCCCGTCCAGCTCCACTCTAGCTCTGCTCTGGCCCTGCCCCCAGCCAGGATCCCGGCTTCCAGCCCCATCCCAAGCCTCGGCCCTCAACCGTAGTCCAGCTGCACCTCTGCACCCGGCCCCAGTCCTCACTCCTACCCCCAGCCTCAGTCCTGTTCCTGGCCCCAGACCTGCCTCCAGCCTCAGCCCCTTTTACCCTTGTTGCCCCCCCCCCCCCCCCGAACCACAGCCATGCCAGCCCTGGCTCGAGGGGGTAGTGGGTAGGGGAGACACGACCCTGAAAATTGTGGGGACCACTGCTCTAGATGATCAGTTACTATAGTCACTGGTAAATTATTTTGGTACCTTATGATGTACAATGCCATCTTCTGTTTCTCCTTCCCAGGTCTGTCCTTCATCAAAGGGTGTGTTTTCCCTCATGGCAGAATACAACTAGAAGGGGAATTAATGGCATATGAAGTTAATAGTACTCCAGAGAATGCAGTCTGTGAAGACCTCTACCAGTTGCTGGATTACAGTATCACATTAATTTTAAGAAAAAGTCCATGGATGCAGAATTAGCATCACTGGACCAGTATCTCCTTTTTTGGAGGTGGTTTCTAAATAGCAGCAGTGAAAATACCAAGTTTTGTTAGTTTAATTTTGCTGTTATGTTGCCAAGCTAAGTCTCGCAAGAGAGGCAAAAGAACTGTCTGGAGACTCCATATAACAAAATTGTATCATTTAACCTTCTGAATGTAAGCCAAATGTATCTTTGCAGCCATAAATACTGGAAGTTTTAGGGTTGGCTTTTCAAGAGTGCTCAAGACACAGGCATACACATCCCATTGTGGGACAGGTGTCCTGCATATTGAAAATCCCACCCTTACAGTTTAAATTTAATAAACTGAAGTAGATGGCCAAGGTCAACAGGAGCAAAAGGGAAGTTTCTCAGAAGCAAGTGGATTTTTCAAGCCCTATCTTACATACCCCCTTTGAACTGAGTCTAGACTTTTTTAAGTGTTCATATATTTCATTTTTACTTACATGTAGGTACCTTGTTTTAGTGTAGGTATTAATCAACATCACAAGTTAGCTTAACAAGAAGTGTAAATATAAAATTAAAATCAAGTCATATGATATAGCATTATAAAAATAAGGCTAAAGTCTAGCTCTTATGTTACATCATCACTAACAATGTCATCTGGCAATTTTTTTTTTTTGCTTTCTTATTGTAGTGTTTAGGCTACTTCAAAAGTCACTTAAGATACCTCTAACATTCTACCCTACAACAACACTCCATACATGAAAACAAAGTTATTCTGCTCAGTGAAGTCAGATAGTACCTTGACACAATCGATTAGCCAAACCAAAGCTGCTACAATCTGAGGCCAGGTGTGTGGAGCCCCCACTGTGTATATAGAGCTTTTTGACAATGCAAAGGGATACCTACAATGAAAAAGAATCAGAGCATTTTTCAAATAAAAGTTTTGTTCTGGTAAAAATACCCTGACTACACAAAATGGCATTCTTACATACACCTTGAGGTGAACCTTACCAATAAAAGCAAGGATGTGCTTCTACAGAGCAGCTACAGAAGAGCAAAATAGATTTTTTTTTTAATGCATGATGTAAAATAGAAACAGCTAAGTTCCAAAAGCAGAATATTTCAGCTGGTGATGACAGGAGTTTAATGTCTTCTTGGAGTGAGGAGGTGGCGGTTTGTTGCATAGACCAGGGTAGTGCTGGAGCCAGAAGGGATGTCTTCAGACTATTCCCACAACTCCCATTTGCTCACCAGATTGCAAGACACATCCCTCCCTTTTTCCCTCTTTTTAGTCTGGTGCTGGGGGCAACTCTTGATCTTGACTCTCCTCTGCTGCTCTGCCTCCCACCTGACATCTCCCCACTCGGAATGATTCTCCCCTTTCTCCTTTTTAGGCTATTTTGAGGAGAGAGACATGCACATCAGTGCTAGAAGGCAGGAGAGGGAGCTATTTAAATAGGTGCTAGGAAAGGAGACAGAGAGGCCTGGAAGGGAGGGTGATGAGGTGAGGAAGGAAAAAAGAATTCCAACATGTGAAGTACTGACCTATCTTCTCCCTCACTGTGGGATGTGGTAATGGTGCAGGCAGGTCTGAAGCCCATCCACTCCTAACCAAGTGGCCAAGAGAAACAGAGGAAGAGCACCCAAGTCCCCACTAAATGAAATTCTCACTTCTGGGGCTCTCTAAATGCAAGACTGGCTTTCAAAAGTGGTTGTGAACTTAAGATCATATTATGAGGCAGAAATAGCATAGTTTTCAGCTCCTAGGTTGAACTTACAGTGCTGGGAGCTAAATAAAACAACATCTGTAATCTGACCAAATTTGACATGCAAGTTACTGAGTAAGTTCATAAATATATAACACCTGGATGTTGCATTGCTAACTACAGACACAGTTTGGAAATCTTCTGAAATTCAATGTGTGGAAAAGTGCACAATTTCTTCTGATTTTGGATTGCAGTACGCAAAATTAGTTTAGATTTATAGGGCAATGAGCTAAAAACGTTTTGCTGGTAAAGTGTGCCAAAGTGTTTTAAATGCAAATGTTCTTTAAACACCCAGATTCAGTTTTTAAAAAAAATGAATTATTTAAATCCATCTTCCAGCTCTGGAGACAAGTTTCTCAAACAGTCTTTTCATTACAAGAATCGTTACCATGTTTTGACAGCTACCCAGGATTGTATTCTGGTTACCTGGTCTCTAGTAAAATAGTCAGTTTCTCAGTATCACAAAGAAAGGCCATTAGAGAGCACCCTTCTTTTCAAAATTTCCACTAGATAACAGAAACCAAAAACCTCGCGTATTTGACATGGTGAGCATGCTTGACTCAAAGATATCAATATGAACTGAGGGTAATCATCACCTTGCTACCAGCACAAGGCACCTCACAGGATGAGTTAAATGCAATTCACACTTCCTCATGAAGTTGGAAATTTGGAGACTACCAACATTTAAGATTTTTTGAAAATGTTGGACCTACTACTATTTCCAAGCAACACCTAAGATTACCATTACAACAGCTAATTGTCCAGCTTGAGTGAAACACACCCCAAAAAACCCTCTACATTCAACAAGCTACCTCCTAAACAAAACAAACAGGACCAACAACAATACTGGGGAGGGAGTTTAAACTACACAATTTTAAGTTTTACCATGCCCTTTTACATTAAGAAATTGACAAGAATGAATTCCTGATGCATACCCAAGCTCTTTAAAGATTCTGGGGATTTCCTCTTCAAACTTAGAATCAGGAAGCTCGTAAGGGCACAGGAAGCCATAGATAAAAGTGAAGATCTTTAGGAAGTCCTTAACAGATGGAGATTGGAGTGATTTCATGGAGACATTATGGGCATAACCATTCTCTACAAGAAACTGAGAAAAGACACATGCATATTACTAGTGTATGTAGGTAGATTCTAGACAAAAGCTAGGTTTGAGGCAAAGGAAAAAGGTAGATTTTGATTAACCCCATTTATGATTTAAACCAAACATTTAAAGAAAATAGCAAAATACCTCACAGAGCTGTCGGATACACTGCTGGATGAATGCCTTGTCATGAAGTGGCCTGGGATCCTTGATCTTTTCTGTACCAAACACACCATACTGACTGTTACGTGAACCTCCAGGACCACTAGTTCTAGAAACAAAAAGTTTAGATACCTGTAGACCATAACCGTAGTGTTCTTAAGCTTATTTACTTTTATTCACTTAATCACTTTTATTAAAGAATAATTACTCTGCTGTGTCATTTGTATTCTGGAACAGGTTATCCACACGGAGTTATTCTGAAATAGTTATTGCAGAATAAGTTATTCTGCATTATCTATGCTAGTCAATGTCTCCAGTTAGACAAAGCCTTAGTTTTAATACTAGTTGAATAACAACAGTTAATTGGACTAATAGCCAAAACAAACAGATATAAACCTTATCCTTAGATTTAAAATATAAATTCTCATCTTCCTTACCTTCATCCTATCACGGAAGTTTTTGGTGGTCCCCATCCTCTAGCTCAGGGGTCGGCAACCTATGGCATGCGTGCCAAAGACGGCACACGAGCAATTTTTAATGGCACTCTGCTGTCTGCCACGCACCTACTCTATGTGGACAGTTCCGGGACCCCAGACCGGCAGTGGGCTGAGCGGGGCTGGCAGCCGGGATCTTGGCTGGCAGGAGCTGGCGGACGGTACCCCAGACTGGCTGCGGGCTGAGCCGCTCAGCCTACTGCTGGTCTGGGGTCCTGGCCGCAGGCCCTACTCAGCCTGTTGCCGGCCTAGGTGAACGGAACCCCAGGCCGGCAGGGGGCTGAGCGGGCCAGCGGTGTAAGATCAGCATTTTACATTTAATTTTAAATGAAGCTTCTTAAACATTTTGAAAACCTTGTTTACATACGACAATAGTTTATAGTTATATAATATATAGACTTATAGAGAGAGACCTTCTAAAAAACGTTAAAATGTATTATTGGCATGCGAAACCTTAAATTAAAGTGAATAAATGAAGACTTGGCACACCACTTCTAAAAGGTTGCCAACCCCTGCTCTACCTTATTATCCCCAACTCAGGTCTAACTGAGAAAAAAATTCATGTGGGAGCAGAGCAGTACAGCCCACTAAAGACTTTTCCCATTGCCTCTCCCCTTGCTGTGGCTTCTGAGGGGAGGTCAGTGATCTGCACAGGTGCATGATCTCTGTATTGCTCGACCCTTGTGAGGAGAGATAGAGCTATGAAGCTGCTCCTGCTCCAAAGTGCCCCAAATCCATTCTTCCCCCACAGAAATCTTTCTAGGGAAAACATAAATTGCAGAAATCTTTAAAAAGTAATTGAACAGCTTTTTAAATTTACTGCACAGAGCCCTGTCATCAATACCTTTTACCAAAGAAGCTGACTTTTCTTTCTGAGGTACCAGATGCAGGTTTACTCATACTCAGCTTCCCAAAGGTTGTTCTGTCTTGCCTTAAAAAAAAGGTTTGTGTAAATTACTGATATTACAATAAGTTCACCTTTATGCTCACTTAAGAAAACTACAGCACATATTCATAGCAGAAGGCAAGTTAGACCAGGGTGTATGGATTTGTGTCACCGATTTAATCATGATTTAAAACAGCAAACCTCAGTTTAAATCATTGATTTTAATTGTGTTTTGCATTTGTACTTTTTAATTACTGTCCTAAAGAAAGGCTGATTTTCATTGATTGGTAACCATGAAAACATACTGATTTACAACTAAATATAACCTTTACAATAAATATGCTGCTGCTTTTTGTTACCAGGAGGATACAAAATGCCTATATACATTTATTTATGCAATTATATAGCTTTAGGTACATTTACTCAGATTCTTAAATTTGACATTTTTTATTATGTTAGAAATGGTGAATGATATTTATTAGATGAACTTTGTACTTGCAATATGTGTCAAGGTCTACTTGGGTGTAAATTCAAATTCAGTTTAAAATGCACAAAACCGGCATTCACTTTTTTATTAAATAAAACCACTTTAAATATGCTGGGTATACAAGAAAAAAAACACATCAAAAAATATTAACATGATTTGCGTTTAAAACTGACTTATTAAAAAAGGAAGTATTATCTGTAGTTAATGAATTGAATTGATTGTTTCTGGTCACTGTGTCCTGCAAGATTTTAGAACTAATAGAGATCCTCTCACGCCAAGCTTTTATTTTTAGATTGGGAAAGGAAGACAAGCTTTCTGGGTTCAGTGCCCATCTGGTTTCTTAATGCTGAACTAGTTGAATAAACTGAAATGAAGAAAACATTCTCTCTACAGTGCACCTGCAGAAAAGGCAACTGCTACTTCAACAAGCACTGGTTCCGGGTATTTACCCAGTGACAAACCACAGAACTGGTGGAACATTCTTTAAAAACTGGCAACAAACACATATTGCTTAGAATTATTTTTTGCATTTAATTTAAATGATTGTAATAGAGTATAATAAATTAAGGCATTAGCACAGATTGATAATTTAAAACTGATTTTTAAAAAATAAACCTGTACTTAAATTTTAAAAAATCAGATTTTTTTTTTTTTTAAAAAAGCACCAATTTTTATCCACCCTGAGCTAGACTAAGCATTTTAGAATTACAGCTTCTTGGTGCTGCTGACCAATTAAATATATTGTTTGGAGACTGCCACTTGTATAAAACCACTGCTGCCAGATGTTCTGTACTTGATAATGCAACAACAAAAAAAGTTAAAATATGACATTTTAGTCACATGAAAGCCAGGAAATTAAAGTTTTAGCTCCCAAAGTATCCTACATTGACCATATTTGCATGCACACATAAATTATGGCATTAAAGTTAACACCATCACACAACTTGTTGTTTATGGATCTGACCCTACAGAGACTTAGACATGCTTAACCCAATGGGATTAACAATTAACTTTGTGAAAATCCACTCTGAATGACTTGATCAGTGACACTTACGCCTGTGGTGTCTGAAGACCCATCTTGTTGGTATCCTGCACTCTCAGAGGCATCATGGATTGTCGACCACTGCTACCAGTGGTACTCGAGCTGCGCCGCATTGTGATTAAACTACAAGGCAAATTATGTTGGTATTAGAGGAAAGTCACAGTGTCAAGGAACATCATCCTTCTTGTAACATCACAGCCAATATGTGCAGAGGCTGGATTGAACTAGGGTGGGTTGGTATCTTGGACCAGCAATTATCTGATGGCCCTATCATTCCCGAAGAAATTGAAGTTTTGTATAATAAAAGAAATAGTAAGTAAGCCTCCCAAATGTATACTGTCTGAGAACTGCAGATAGAGACTGAAACAAAAGCTTTATGAAAGGGATGACCTGCCCGATTCACCTTAGTGATGCTCTAACTCTGAAGGCCACTAATAACAGCATTAAACATTTAAAGGAACTATTTCACCAGTGTTATATGCAGTGTTAGTTCCAGGATATTAGAGAGACAAGGTGGGTGAGGTAATATCTTTTATTAGACCAACTTCCGCTGGTGAAAGAGAAAAGTTTTTGATCTACCCAGAGCTCTTCTTCAGGTCAGGGAAAATTAATCTGAGTGTCACAGCAGAATATAAAGAGGAATAGATTGTTTAGCATGAAGAGTTAACACATGTTGCAAGAGACCATTTAAAATGAAGTGGACAGTTAACACTTCTGCAGCCATAAGTCAAAAGAGGTTTATTGGATTACGGAAGGTTGTAATGAAACATAAAACCAGTATCTAATGAATCTATGATTTTTTTGGTATCTAGCAGAGTTATGAATTTAAACTCCCAAGCTCATCTTTTCAAGGTGTTGTGCAGGTTTCCTCTGGGGATGAGGACTGAGAGATCAGATATGGATTGACTGCTTTGTGAAAAGTATTCACCTATGGGTGATAGGGTATTTTTCTCTTATTTTTCTGAGAGAGTTAATTTGAGAGTGTAGTGATTGCCTAGTTTCACCCATATTGTTGTTGTTGGGGCATTTGATGCACTGGATGAAGTACACCACATATTGTGATAGGCATCTGTAGGACATATTTCAGAGTAGCAGCCGTGTTAGTCTGTATTCGCAAAAAGAAAAGGAGGACTTGTGGCACCTTAGAGACTAACACATTTATTTGAGCATAAGCTTTCGTGAGCTACAGCTCACTTCATCGGATGCATTCGAAAAGTACTCCTTTTCTTTTTGTAGGACATATGGATCTTGAAAGATATGTTATGGGTGAGAATGGTGATTGATCATTGTAGTAGGGGAGTTATGTCTGCAAGTTTTTTATCTGTTATTCTGGCAGGGTCTGGGTTGCTTTGACTTGGTAGGTCCTAGTCTGTAGGGAGGTTGCTTCTCATGAGCATGGCAAGGTTGGGGGGAGTGTCTGAAGACCAGAAAAGGGAGTTCCAGAAAGAAATCGTTCAGGATGTGGTCCCCATCAAGTATGGGTTATAGTTGTTTGATGATGTTTCATAGAGGTTCCAGTATGGGGTGCTAGGTGACAACTAGGCATGTGCGGTCAGTGGGGTTATTATTTCTGAATTGAAGCAGGTTCTCTCAGGCTATTTGGGTGGCCCATTCCATGATGTGATCTACTTCTCTGGTGCAGTGTCTTTGTTTGGTGAAGGAGATTTTAAGTGGGTTAAGGTGTGTATCCCAGTTCCCTGCCCCCCCCAGCATATTCTTGCTTAGGTGTAGATACAAGATTTTTGACACGTCTGGGGTAGATACTGGATCTGTGAAGTTAAATCTGGTGATCCATGGATTTCTTATATATAGTTATCTGTAGGGTTCCATTGATGGAGATAACCATGATGTCCAGCAAGTTGATGCTGATATGTGAGTGTTGTAGAGAGAGAGTGATGTATGGAAAGTGGCTGTTGAAGTTGTGGTGGAAATCTATGAGGGAATTTAGGTTGTCTGTCTAGATGATGAAAACATCGATGCATCTCAGGTATACCATTGATTTCATGATGCATTTTTCCAGAAATTCTTCCTTGAGGTGGCCCATGAAGAGGGTGACATATTGGGGAGCCACTGTCTGTTCCCATGGTTTGGACAAAGTGTGTGTCATCGAATGTAATGTTGTTATGGAGAATGAAATGGATGAGTTTTGCGATGGGATGGATGTGTGTGTTTTGCCATCTGTCTTTTAGATATTTGAGGCAGGCAGAAATGCCGTCATGGTGAGGGATGTTGGTGTATAGGGAGGTGACATCCATGGTGGTAAATATAGTGTTCTGAGGGAAACTGTTAAAGTTGCAAAGTTCCCGGAGAAAGTCCATTGAATCTTGGAGGAAACTTGCCCTTTGTATGGTTTAAAGACAGGTTCTAGAAGTCCCGATATTGCTTCAGAAGGAATACCACACCCACATATGATATACAAGCAGGAAACCCAGGCAGATGCATCTTGGGAAGCATGTAGAAGTTCCCTGGGGTGGGTTTGTGAGGGGATGAGATTATAGACAGACATCAGCTCCACTGCAACACCAGCCTTTCAACAACTCAGGCACTCTTCTCAGGACTCTGGTAATCCTATCCTTACTTTAACATTAGGTGCACCCCAACCTTCAAGCCCCCCTCAAAGAGCATTCCCTTGCAATATCCAGACCCTGTCATTGGACACTTCCAGAAATTACCAAGTCCGCTATCGCCGAAGAGACAATGTATACACCAGCCTTTTGGCTCAGTGGAGGACGTGCACCCCACTTTAATATATTGCACTGAGATTAACCCTTTCCCCTGGGCGATCTCTTTGCTGCAGCCCGTGCGCTTTGGACGGAGACAGCTGCAAAATCCAGGCCAACCCAGGCACCTGTTGGTTTTACCCGCAACACCCTCCCCAGCCCCACAAGGCCTGCATAGCTAGTGCAGGGCAGGCCTGCCCTACTGGGGTGTGTGCGTGTGTATGGGGGGAGGTGGGAGGAGTACAGTGGTGCCTTCGGACTAGCTAGTTGGCAGTAAGGCCTGTCCGTGCCCCTGGCAGGCGGGGCAGGGGCTCCACGTGACACACGCCCCCACCTCCTTCTCTCACAGGCAGAGCGGTCCTGAGTAGGGTTGCCAACTCTGACTGAAGCTATTCTGGAGGTCCCCTCAACACGACGCAATGCTGTTTTCTTAAAATACCCACTTAAGTCTCCTGGCTTGCTTTCAATAGTCACCAGCAGTTCGATGCCAATTCCAGGAGACTCCAGGCCAATCCTGGAGGGTTGGCAACCCTAATCCTGAGGAACCGGGCCGCCCCTAGGGACTCTGCCCTGGCCCCGCCAGGGAGCGGGAGCTACCAGCAACGACGCCTGCAGAGCGGGAGAGAACTTGAGCGAGAGGCCCCGGCCAGACCGCCCCGCCATCCCTAAAGGCTCCCTGCCACCCGTTGGCCGGGGCCGCACGCGCCGGGGCCACCCACTCACTGTTGTCGTTACGGCCGCCGCAACTTTTTCTTCCTCCCGTCCCAATTTCAAATCCACCCGCCACCGGCGTCTCTCGGCCTCCTACCCAATGCGCGCAGCCGAGCGTCTTACGTCAGGCGAGGGGGGAGACTCTGCCAGTGGCACGGAGCGCCGTCTCACGGAGGTGACGTCACTTCCGTTCTCCTCCGGACGGTATTTGTTCTAATAGCTACGGCCGTTAAAAAAAAAAATCCCTCATTAGCATCGGGTTTACTAGCAGTCCTAGCTGTGGCGCTTCAGCGGAAGTTAGGGAACGCCCGCCTGACACAGCTGCTGTGTCCGTACAACAAGATGGCTGCGCTCAGTGGGGGCTCTAATCGCTCAGGTGAGCGGAGCTTCTCCTCGCACAACCGGACGTTCGCCTGTCAGTGTCCGCGAATGAGGGGCCAGTAGGAGGGGCTCGCGCAGGCAGGCCCTATGGGGCTTCTCTAGGACCTGAGCAGGGGTCCCGCTAGCTGCCCCGCTCTCACCCCAGAGGCGCTGCCAGCCCTGAGCTGCGCACGCCCTAGTCACGGTGCTGCCGTGAGGTGGCGCCGGGCGGGCTGCGAGCTACGGCCGGAAGCGCTGTCGCGGCGCCTTGCTTCGGTCACGGGCTGGCGAAACGGGCAGGTGCCGCCGGGCCTGGGGTGGCTGGAGGGCCGAGGCCCTAGCAAGACCTGGGGCAAAATCTGGGTGTGTGTCGAGCGGGCTGTGATTGGCGCTGCTGCCCAGGACCAGCCCTTCGAGGCGTGAGGTGACCCGACATCCTCTCTGGGGGCTGCAGGATCAGCCCCCTCCCCAGCCCGCGCAGCAAGTTGCAGAAGTCTGTCCAAGCTGTGTGTGTATTCGTGGCACGTTATTTTCAAAGGGAGCACTTGCGCATTCCTGTGTCGGGGGTTGTCTAGCCCAAGCTCTCATTTTACCTAAAACGGTCAGAGCTGCTGAGCTAAAGGGATAATCATGGAGTAGGGAATTGTGGCATGTTACAACAGGCAGTTAGTCTGTATTTTATAGAGACACTTGAGAAATGTACATACAGTTACAATACTATGGCCAGGGAGTTTAAAGGCTGGGGTTTCTGCAGAATTATTAACAGTGCATGGTGGAGGTCAGCAACAGACTGTATATTTGAAATGCCTAGCACACTTTAGGCATTGTTTTAATACACTTTAATAATTCTATTAAGTCTGCTTTTGTATTAATTATAGGAAACATCTAAAGTAGAAAGCGAGTGTGAATTTCAGTTCCGATTACTCAGAGACTGTCCTTGAAAAGGAGAAAATGTGATGTCTGTGGTGCATCAGCTGTCAGTTGGGTGGCTACTGGATCATCTTTCCTTCATCAACAAGGCTGGATACCAGCTTTGCCCCTCTCACCAATACCCTGCTCCCTCGGCTTCTCGTGTTGCTCCTGTTTCTTCCGCCCCCTCTACAGAGGATCTTGTTGCTCCTTCCACCATTGATATTACTTACTCTGCTGGAGCTGCAGTACAGAGAGCAGAAGCAACGCTAAAGAAAGAGAAAAAATATGTGTTTCGGGAAGAGTTCTTTCATGTTTTTAAGCCCCATATAGTTTCAGCTTCCCAACAGAAGCCCCAGCAAGGAAACTCTGATGCTGGCCCAAGGGAGGGGAAAGACAGTGGCAATGGAACAGAGCAGCACGAAGGAGCAAAGAACAGTGATGGGGATTCCTTTGCCAGTGCTAGGAAGGTATGGTCTATAGAAAAATCAAACAATTAATAAAATAATTATGCATTGAACAGTCTACCATAACAACTTCTTGCAAATTGTCTTGCTGCTTCCTGAAATAATTTAAAGCACAAGTTGTTAGGGGGCAGGAGGGAGATGTAGATCCACAGCAGGTTTCAAAATGTGAAAGAGGTCTGCACTTAAAAATTGTGTGAAACTGAAGCCTTTGCTAGATACTCACAGGGATTTACCTAGCTCCTTAACAAGATGTCAGGGCCTTGTAGCTCATGACCCCATTTTCAAGCCGTTGGTCCTGTATCATTTAGCATGCATATGCTAAACATTTACAGTCTGAATTTTCAGAAGTGGTGAGCTGACTTGAGTGTGAGTTGCTCAGTTCCTCTGAAAATCTGCTTAGCAGATGCCTACCCAGCAAGCTTAGAAATGAATGGCTTGTTTTTGATTTCTAATGTTTTCTAACTTCTTGAAGGAGAACTATCCACATACAAAGTTGGAATCCTAGAATATCGGGTTAGGAAGGGACCTCAGGAGGTCATCTAGTCCAACCCCCTGCTCAAAGCAGGACTGATCCCCAATTAAATCATCCCAGCCAGGGCTTTGTCAAGCCTGACCTTAAAAACTTCTAAGGAAGGAGATTCCACCACCTCCCTAGGTAACGCATTCCAGTGTTTCACCACCCTCCTAGTGAAAAAGTTTTTCCTAATATCCAACCTAAACCTCCCCCACTGCAACTTGAGACCATTACTCCTTGTCCTGTCATCTGCTACCACTGAGAACAGTCTAGATCCATCCTCTTTGGAACCCCCTTTCAGGTAGTTGAAAGCACCTATCAAATCCCCCCTCATTCTTCTCTTCTGCAGACTAAACAATCCCAGTTCCCTCAGCCTCTCCTCATAAGTCATGTGTTCCAGTTCCCTAACCATTTTTGTTGCCCTTCGCTGGACTCTCTCCAATTTTTCCACATCCTTCTTGTAGTGTGGGGCCCAAAACTGGACACAGTACTCCAGATGAGGCCTCACCAGTGTCGAATAGAGGGGAAAGATCACGTCCCTCGATCTGCTGGCAATGCCCCTACTTATACATCCCAAAATGCCATTGGCCTTCTTGGCAACAAGGGCACACTGTTGACTCATATCCAGCTTCTCGTCCACTGTAACCCCTAGGTCCTTTTCTGCAGAACTGCTGCCTAGCCATTTGGTCCCTAGTCTGTAGCGGTGCATTGGATTCTTCCGTCCTAAGTGCAGGACTCTGCACTTGTCCTTGTTGAACCACATCAGATTTCTTTTGGCCCGATCCTCCAATTTGTCGAGGTCCCTCTGTATCCTATCCCTACCCTCCAGCGTATCTACCACTCCTCCCAGTTTAGTGTCGTCTGCAAACTTGCTGAGGGTGCAATCCACACCATCCTCCAGATCATTTATGAAGATATTGAACAAAATCGGCTCCAGGACAGACCCTTGGGGCACTCCGCTTGATACTGGCTGCCAACTAGACATGGAGCCATTGATCACTACCCATGGAGCCCGACAATCTAGCCAACTTTCTATCCACCTTATAGTGCATTCATCCAGCCCATACTTCTTTAACTTACTGACAAGAATACTGTGGGAGACAGCGTCAAAAGCTTTGCTAAAGTCAAGGAACAACACATCCACTGCTTTCCCCTCATCCACAGAACCAGTTATCTCGTCATAGAAGGCAATTAGATTAGTCAGGCATGACTTGCCCTTGGTGAATCCTTGCTGACTGTTCCTAATCACTTTCCTCTAAGTGCTTCAGAATTGATTCCTTGCTCCATAATTTTTCCAGGGACTGAGGTGAGGCTGACTGGCCTGTAGTTCCCAGGATCTTCCTTCTTCCCTTTTTTGAAGATGGCCACTACATTAGACTTTTTCCAGTCGTCCGGGACTTCCCCCGATCACCATGAGTTTTCAAAGATAATGGACAATGGCTCCGCAATCACATCCGCCAACTCCTTTAGCACTCTCTGATGCAATGCATCCGGCCCCATGGACTTGTGTACTTCCAGCTTTTCTAAATAGTCCCGAACTACTGCTTTCTCCACAGAGGGCTGGTCACCTCTTCCCCATGCTGTGCTGCCCAGTGCAGTAGTCTGGGAGCTGACCTTGTTCATGAAGACAAAGGCAAAAAAAGCATTGAGTACATTAGCTTTTTCCACATCCTCTGTCACTAGGTTGCCTTCCTCATTCAGTAAGGGGCCCAAACTTTTCTTGACTTTCTTCTTGTTGCTAACATACCTGAAGAAACCCTTCTTGTTACTCTTAACATCTCTTGCTAGCTGCAACTCCAGATGTGATTTGGCCTTCCTGATTTCACTCCTGCATGCCCGAGCAATATTTTTATATTCCTCCCTAGTCATTTGTCCAGTCTTCCACTTCTTGGAAGCTTCTTTTTTGTGTTTAAGATCAGCAAGGATTTCACTGTTAAGCCAAGCTGGTCGCCTGCCATATTTACTATTCTTTCTACACATCGGGATGGTTTGTCCCTGTAACCTCAATAAGGATTCTTTAAAATACAGCCAGCTCTCCTGGACTCCTTTCCCCCTCATGCTATTCTCCCAGGGGATCTTGCCCATCAGTTCCCTGAGGGAGTCAAAGTTTGCTTTTCTGAAGTCCAGGGTCCGTATTCTGCTGCTTTCCTTTCCTCCTTGTGTTAGGATCCTGAACTCGACCATCTCATGGTCACTGCCTCCCAGGTTCCTATCTACTTTTGCTTCCCCTACTAATTCTTCCCGGTTTGTGAGCAGCAGGTCAAGAAGAGCTTGAATTTTTGTGTTCTGCTATTTTAAAATTATTTTAACTCTCCCCTCCCCCCCATAATTATTCCGTTCTAAAATAAATCTGTGGCGAGGTGTTTAGATGGTGTAAATTCACTGATTTCAGTGGAGCTCTGTTGATATCTGAGGATATGCTCATCTATTTTTTTTTCTCTTGTAAATAGCATTTCTAAAATGGCTGGGTAGTTTCTACTCAAACTTTTTAAAAAGAGTACCTTTGGCTGAAATCCATCGTCAGCCATTTCAGCCCAAAAGAGCAGTGTTAGGAAGGAAAGACTGAAAACAAAGATTTGTAGTGGAACTTCAGATGCTTAGATAACCTTACAGTAGTTATATTTTGTAAAAAGTAACTTTGAATGACTCCTTGGTCAAACTTGCTCAATTTATAAATAACTGGCATATCTATTTTTTTTAACAACTATTTTTTACAAACTCAGACTCAGATCTGAGATCAAGTTGTTGGGGTTTTGTTTGTTTGTGTTTTGGCTAACGCCTAACCATCAGTAACAAAGCTGCAAAAACTTCGCAATTTCGTTGATTTATATGTAAGACTGAAAAGAATGCAACTCACTACTGATTTTAAATTAATAACAACTCGTTAGTCAAAAAAAAGCTATATCTCTGAAAATGCTGTTGGTGCAGATATGTTGTTAAGAAAGCACCTTTCATTTGCACACTGTTTTCTGACCCTACTGCAACTTTTACAGCATTTGTTGGCATGTTTGCCTTTCTATATTGAAGCTGTTACTGCATATCCAGGCACACTCAGAAGAGTGTATGTCCATTGGAGTAACTGAATAGGTTTAGGGTGTATACAGTAGAATCTGAGTTATGAACACTAGAGTTATGAACTGACCAGTCAACTACACACCTCGCTTGGAACTAGAAGTGTGCAATCAGGCAGCAGCAGAGACCAAAAACAAAAGGCAAAAACAGTACCGTACTGTGTTAAACGTAAACTACTAAAAAAAAAAAGGGAAAGTTCTGTTTTTCATTTAAATTAAGATGGTTAAAACCAGAATTTTTTCCTGCATAGTAAAGTTTCAAAGCTGTATTAAGTCAATGTTCAGTTGTAAACTTTTGAAAGAACAACCTTTAACGTTTTGTTCAGAATTACAAACATTTCAGAGTTACGACCAACCTCCATTCCCGAGGTATTCGTAACTCTGAGGTTCTACTGTGTATATTAAATACTCTTCATGCTGTATTATTTAAAATTTAATGAAGATGGGCAAAATGATGGATCTCTGGATTTTGCCAATTGTTATTGCACTTCATTTATTGACCAAACAAAACCCAACTTTTTTTTTTCTTTTTGCTTTAATTGCAAATACTGTTTTACAACTGCAGGACTATACTTAAATTTTCTTTAAATACAGCCTTGCGACA
This sequence comes from Caretta caretta, assembly GCF_965140235.1. Classification (NCBI taxonomy): domain Eukaryota; kingdom Metazoa; phylum Chordata; order Testudines; family Cheloniidae; genus Caretta; species Caretta caretta. Next base: position 85,111,198 of record NC_134207.1, on the reverse strand, counting down.
AGGCATATATCATTTGCCAAGGATGATTAAGTCGTTTTGAGGGTTATTTTTTTTTAATTAACATGGTAAGGGTGGATAAATATATTTTGTGCATGGGCTTGAAGTTTTTTTTTTGACAGTTTTGTTGATGTGCTTCATGTAGTGTTCATTGAAATACAGAAATATGAGGTGTGTCTGTTCCCTTTAAATTTTGCGTATATGATGTCTGGGGTAAATCAATAATTGTAGCTTTCTGGAGTTAGGTGACACTTTCTTGTTGCCAATAGCCTGGGCTTGGCAACTAAACAAAGATTTCATAGCATTATCCCAAGGGAGACAGAAAAACTAAGCAGTGAAGATTGGAGTTAATATGAGCTGTCAGGTGGCATAGGTATAATTGAATAGCATTGGCAAACATGTGAGGTAAGATTATTTTATTACTTTATTTGTATCAGCCTAGATTTTAAAATTACTCTGGCACCAAGAGAAGATGACTTTGATAAAGGACTTAAGTTCATAATAAAGAAGGGTATGGCAAATTGTTACAAGCTCTGAAGGCATGTGTGTATTTCTCTTGCATATTTATGCCATGTAGTAGCACAGCTGACTCCCTCTTTTTTTTTTTTGTCATATTTTTTTCACTGCAGAAAAATAAAAGAAAGTGTAGTGTGTTCAATCAAGGTGAACTGGATGCTTTAGAATACCATACAAAGGTAAGCCTGAGCAGTAGTAACAATGACAAGTGTACGGTATGTATCTATAGGTAATTTATTGAATATAAACCCTCTGAAACTATTCCAAAATATATGGAGCATGAGTCTTGTAATTTCAGTTCGTTACAGCTAAAGCAATATTTGGTCTTGCCAGTCCCCAAGTGGAGGACTCAATACTGAGACTATTTTAAGTGTGTGTGTGTGTTTGTATAAAAATCAAACTGCTGCTGAGAAATTTCAAAGAGCTAGAAACTGGTTTCACATAACACCTTTGATATTCTAGGTCGCTGAACCTCCTGGAGCAAGCACTGACTTAGCTAGCTAGGTAATGTCAGCAAGAAAATGCTACAGATGCTGGTTTTGAGCCTGGGCAGTATAAACAGTTCTAATGATGTGTATATTGGATGCTGAACTGAGATTATTCCCCAACTCCGTACAAAGATGCTCTGATGTGTCACATTCACTGGAGAGGGGCAGAATTACCCATTCTTTAACATCTTATATAGTATCCTGTTTGGCCCATGATGTTTCCAAAATTTTCCTTGCTTTAGTTTTTGAAACTTTATAGTTTGTATTTAATTTTTTTAACATTTGTAAAATGATTTGAGCTTAAACATGTCAGTCAGGTAAATGGAAAATTATTATTGTAGAAATGTGAAGTTACTTAAATGTGGCTTTTTAAAAAAAAATTGTGCTCATCTTCGAAGGTGAGTTGACTTGGGAGGATGTGTGAGAGGAGTTTAATTTCTTTTTTGAGTAGGAATCTTTAGTCTTGACATTTCATTTATAAGAGTAGAAATGCACAGTAAAGTGATGATTTGTGTTCTATCCAACACTGAATCTAATTCATGGAAAAATTTGATTGTAAAAAGCAAGAAAATGTTATATAAATGGTAGTTTCCTCAGTTCTGTTTGATTGCAAACAAGATCTATATCACATATAGACTGTCAAAATTTATTACTAACAAAAAAAAATCAGTGTTGTAGAACATTAGTTTGTGTAGTTTTTAAAAGTAGATAAAATATATTGAAAGAATTATCAAACACAGTTTTGATGGGGTGAAGACATTAATATTTGGTGTCAGATGGATTCATTAACACCGTTGTGACATATTTCTTATACATGATCACGTTACTAGAAATACATGTTTTTTTAGATTATGTTTGTAACAAGTATACACTGATTCTGTGGTTAAACATTGGCGCTTTCATATGACATAATTAAAAAAAAATATATAAGCCAGATGCATAAAGCAATAGATTTTTAAGGCATCAATTCAGGAAAGCACTTATGCACATGCTTATGTGTTTCCTGAATAGTAATACTTTCCTCAATTGAGAGGTGTATTTGCATTCCTTTCTCCTGAAATTCGTGGTGATCACTATATTTTTTATTTTTCTCTTGAAATTGTATTTTAAAATATTAAGATACATAATTTTTATATTACATCACAATATTTGTATAGGATCCCCATTGTATACTCCAACCAAACTTTGTGATCTGTTTATGCAGGTAACATCACCTATCTACAGATCTCAAAATGCTTTAAACTTAAAATTATTTATAATATAATGTGATCCAGGGGTCTGAGTCAGATTAGGGGTTCAGTATGCTAGGTGCTATACAAATGCATTGCTCCAAATTGCTTACAGTTTAAGACCCTGATTCTGAAAAGACTTATGCACATACTTCATGAACTGAATCCAATGAGATCACTGTTTGTGAAGTTAAATGTGTGCTTAGCACTTTGCAAAATTGGGGCAAAATAAAAACAGTGCATGAGGGAGTGAGAAAGACGGACAAGTGATAAAATCTCTTGGTTGCAGATACTAGCTATGTGCACAACCTTGTTTTTTTTTTTAATGAAGGTGTAATCAAACAGTAGCCATTAATGAAACACTAGTCATCTCTACTAGCCTCTTTTTAAACCATTAGAAAATTAAACTTTGCATTTAGAGCAGTAAAAGCTAACCTCCCCAGGTTGTTCCTCTCCATAGGATAAGTAAGTTCAAATTGTTTTAACATTTATTCATAGCTGTTGTAGGAACAGAGCAACTGCATTTTTTTAAGGTGTTTTTTTTGTTTGGTTTTTTTTTTTTAGGAACCCCTTGTTCATTCATTGGTATTCCTGAATGTGTGTATGCTAAGACTATAATTATATTCCAATATTGCCAACCCCAAGTATTCAAAAATATTCAGATTGGCTTACTCGTGAGACTTTAAAAATAATAAATATGGGGTTCTTGTTATTTGCCTTCTCATGTTTGATCCTTTAAAAGTTCATTGTAACCATAAAGGCTAGAAATTTACTTAAAAGTTAAGATTCCCACACAATCTCATGATTCCAGGAGCTGGGGGCTTTAAAAACAATAATAAATATTGTAAGATTCATGATAGTTGGCAACACTGATAAATGGACAGTATTCTTTGGTTTATACCGTATATACTCGTTCAGAAGCCAAATATTTTTGGTAAAAATGTGACTCAAAGAGCGGGGGTCGGCTTATAAACGGTCTACACCAAAATTTGATGATTTTAAACTCTGTGAAATCGTTGAACTGAATATCTAATACGTTTTTGTTTTGTTTACCTGGAGCATCTGCAGGCATAGAGCACCTCAGTTCCCTGTGGCCGCGGTTTGCCGTTCCCAGCCAATGGGAGCGGTGAACAGCAGCCACAGGGAGCTGAGGGGCTCTGTGCCTGTGAACGCTCCAGGTAAACAAAACGTCCCGACCCACCAGTGGCTTACTCTGACAGGCTGGGCGCCAAAATTTGCCAACCCCTGAAATATAGGGTCGACTTATGAAAGAGTCATACAGTTTTTACTGTTTTTACCTATCCATCTTGGGTCGGCTGATAAACAAATGGGCTAATGAACGAGTATATACGGTAATTGAAAATATTGGGGTCTTGATGATGATTATGGATGCAGGTAGTAATTTGAGGCTCGGAATCGTCAATGAGAGGTGCATAACCAGATTCTCAATTAAAGTCACTGGGATTCTGTGCAAGTTCAAGGATCTGCCTGCATGAATGACTTCCAGGATCAGGGCCTAAGAGGGTGTTGTTTAGATGGTCACTAAAAACAAGTTATAATAATTTGACTCACTAACTTTTTTTTTTTAATCATTCTTAGTTTAATGCATAAAACCTGTTGTGTTTAAAGTGAGTTTAAGGTTCTGGAAAGATACCATATTAAAATTTCTGGATACTGACATCCTCAGTTTTCCTGATTGTAAATTTGTTTGTCTCAATACGGGTCCTGATGATGATCTGCAGATTTGCAGTGTAGCAAATATGTATGAAATTTCTGTTTAATTCTCCAGAGATATCAACCAGACATTTCAAAGATCCTTTCCCTCTGCTTTGTATCTCTTATTACTGTACAGATTAGGGGGCTGATATTGGAAGGAACCAGGTGTTTAATCGAAGAAGGACTCAAAAGTGGTTTTCTTCACCCCATTTCTGCAAAACAGAGTAGCATCAAGAATGTTGTTACAGGACATGTTGGCTGTGGGATGGCTGAATTATGTGAAATGGCAAAACATTTTCCTTCTCTGAATGAAAATGACCACAGATCTGCACAAATTATAGATGAGGAAACATCCATTCTAGAGCAGGATCTGCTTTCATGCGTTACAGAGAACGATACAGACTATGCAAAGATAATAAATTTAATGGGGCAGAAGTACCTGGTGCCGCCAAAAAGCAGTTTCCTTTTATCTGATATTTCCTGCATGCAACCACTTATGAATTGTAAGTATCTTTACTCATTAAAATTTTCTCTTTTTGTCAGTAGCCCATCAATCTGCTCACTGTTGGAATATGTTGTCTGTTAAGCCACAGAGCCACTTCTCAAGTAATCATCTTGACATTAGACTTCAATATGGATTGAAGCATTGGTAGTAGGGAACACATTAGCAAGCTGCTACCATTGGAAGTTTGAGAATGAGCTATTCTTCATGCAGATTGGCTGGGATTTTCAAAGATGCATATGGGAGTTAGTTGCCCAACTTTCTGAGAGGTTTCTAAATCCCTTAGGCTCCTTTGAAAATCTCATCTGCAGTGTATTGTGTGAAACTCAACAGACTAATGCTGCTTTAATTAGCTAAGCACTTTATTTCTGTGCTTCCCCCAATAATCCATTAAATGAATGTGCTGTTTACTCATTTGAATAATTTATAACTACAATATGACAAGGTATTTAAGAAGAGAGAGAATTTTTTCCCCCCAGCATTAATTCCTTCATGTGTATTACCAAAAGAATAAATTACTTAGGCTGTAACCAATAACCTGTGACTTGATAGTTACTTTTATTTCCCACTCTCTAATATTCCATCTTAAAATTAAAAAGAAATCACCCATATTTTGATAAAGACATGCAAGAACCCTTTGGCTGCCCCTACGTGTAGGAGCTGGAGTGGGGGGACATGTTGCTGCTTCTGGAAGTCATGGCGTGGAGAAAACTCCGGATCCCACTCCCCGGCTAGAGCATCGGAGTGGGGCAAGATCACTGGGAGCTCGAGGTCTGGACTGAAAGGTCTGAAAGCCCATACAAGGCTCACTGGCCATAGTTTGCCCATGCCTGGTCTAATCTGTTCTTAAAAACTTAGAATGTTGGGTTGTTGCATCATTCTTTACACATACTCTTCCACAGTGAATAATTAAAGTTTGTGCCTTTTAAATACACTGGGTATCTCATTCAGTATTTTTAACTGAATAAAATTGTAATCTAAGCCAAATTCTGTCAGAAAGAAATCTGAATTTAGATAAAGAATTTTAAGGGTTTTTTTCTCTTATGACCATTAAAGTGGTGGTTACAGTACTGGCAGGATAATAACTGAAACATTAATACATAAGTAGTCAACGTGACAAAACATAGCAGAATCTGAGTGTGGCCTAAAACCATAGCTCTAACTGATCAGCCATTTAAAAATCCTTAATAGCTGACCCAGTGACCCATCAAAACAGAAAAATATCTTAGTCTGACACAGTGTCCTCAAAATGATAATTATAGAGTAGTAAGTTAAAGTAGTTAGAAGCATTTTAGTTATTTTTGAAAGCAAAATAGAATATCGCCCCTCTTCTGCACAGTCTAGTCTTCTGGTCTTTGTAATTAGGTTGCTTAAACTTTGGGGAACAATTTTAGCTTTTGTTTTAAAACTAGTCTTTCAATTTTAATTTCTTTCCAGATAAGAATAAATATGATGTAATTGTGATAGATCCACCATGGCAGAACAAGTCTGTTAAAAGAAGTAACCGGTAACTTTTTTGTAAATTTATATATATATACTGTTTTTTTAAAAACAAAAAAAAACCCCACCAAACCCCACATTTGATTTTGTTCATGTGCTGTTGCAGTGTTCCTGCAAAGTTCTGATTATGTGTTTTATTTTTGGTTTTTTACCTCCACACAGATACAGTTGATTATATGGTAATACAATCCAACACACTGCAAGATCGGGGCCTAAGCTAGCAGTTATCAAACACTTTTTTTGGCATCTGCCTAACTTGAAGCATGTGAGTAATCTCGTGGATTTCATTGAGACTAGTCAAATGCTTCATGTGCCAAAGAGTTGACATTATTGGCACTTAAATTACTTTCCAGGAGAGCTTGAAGCCAATTTTATAGCAAAACCCCAATCCTGCAAATACTTACGCATGTGCTCAGTTTTATTACCCTGAGTACTACTGTTGATTTCAAAGTTAAGTGCATTACATAAGTGTTTGCGGGACTGGGGCCTAATTTAGAAACTTCAGAATTTTTTTGTTGTGGGTTTGATTTTCTGCTTGATTGGTAGAAGTAGAAAATTTAATAATACAGTACTGAAATTCTCAGGCATAATGAGGTCAGCTGCTGAGAACTCTAGTTTGCAAAGTCATTACATTAGAATTTATGGCCCTATTTCTTAAGTGAGCTACATACATTTTATTCCACCAGGACTCAGTTTGTTACATAGACTCACCACCATGTAGAAGTGGTGAAAATGGTGGAGAATTTGGACCTATAACTTTCCAAAGTGAATATTGATATAGTTTCTCTCCTGTAGTTCTGGAAGCTTGCAATTAAAAAAAAAAAATTCAGACTTCTAATGTCACAGGATTAGTCTGGTGTTTTTAATTTTGAACCCAGACCAAAAAAATTGCCAACTCAGGAAATACTTAACTTCAATTCTATCCTGTCTGCAATTTCTTTTTAAATAATTTGTTACTTAAAACATTAATATCCACACCCCATGCTTTGCCTCTTAATCATAAAATCCAAATAGAGTTCCAGTTGCCTCTTCTGAAATAAACTGCTTTAGCATTCAGCCACAGACAATACATACCAATGCAATCCTGAAAATCACACTCATATGCACAACATTAACTCTCTTCAAGTGTTCCTAAATGGTAATAACACATTACAGACTTTTAAAGTGAAGTATGTCTGTCAGTAAGACATGTTGGTGTAGTCAGTTAAGGTTGTGCGGCATTGGGAAATGGAGGGAAACAGGAGCTACTCTCTTTTTAAAAGAAAAAAAAATTGTATGTAATGTCACGTTGTCTGGAGTGGCTCACAACCATGAGTGCTAACCTCATGGCAGACGCCCCAAACTGGCAATATGTTCTATAATTAGATTTCACCAACCCAGTAACAAGTATGAACTCCTGGATTACTGTAACAGTCTTACTGTTGCGCTTGTAGGTTACTCCATTTGCTTTTCATTCAGATGGGAGATTTCTTATTCGAGAGTGAATGGTATTGACTTGAGTGGAAACTACAATATAAACAGAAACTATCGTGTCATCAAATAGTTTATTCTGGTGTACAAATGAGAGTATTGGATTAAAAGCAGTAATCTTTATCAAAATTAAGACTGGAACTCAGCCTTTTTCAAAAGTAGAATTCTTACAGAGCTGATCTATTTTGGGAATGGGAGAAATATTTAGATAAAAATTACAACCTATATATAAAATCCATATGTGTGGGGTTTTTTCAAAAGCATCCAACATATTTGGCCACTGGATGTCACTCTTGACTCGTATTTAAGTTTATTTAACTGTGGGGTTTTATTTATATTCAGGAAATGTTTCTTAAAGAAGAATGTCAGAGTTGGGGCTTTATATAGCGCCTTTCACTGTTGTTTTTTATACTAGTTTTGTATTTGCTAATACACTTTCTGAAATATACTGAGGTACAGATACAACCACTTGTCTTCCTGGCAAATCAAGCAAATTCCCATACCATCACTAGCTGCTCCAAATTGTCTTGTGGTCACATGGGTGACCAATAGACAGAAGCACCTGCGTTTTGTTAGGGATGAACTTTATCCTCATTGGTCTGTGAAGACTCTTGCTGAGTGGCACTGGGTGAAAGTAAGTTCTGAATCTGTTTGCTTTTGGTGGGTGGGGCATGCAACATGGTGCTTTTCTGCATATTTCTGTAATTTTTCTGTCCCTTAGTGTTTTTTGTATTTAAAGGTCATTACTTTTTCACTGGGAGGCAGAAATTTTATATCTTCATTTTGGGGAGGGGGGGAAAGAGATTAATAATTACTAATAGAAAAAAATATACCTGTTGTATACCAAGTCACATGCAAAATTTATTTCTCATTTCTTTTTGTCAGATTACCAGATCTGGAGAATTTGTATTTCCATTAGATTCTTCCCACAAGAAACCCTATGAAGTCCTTGTGTTGGGGAGAGTTCAAGGAATAATAGATTTTCCATTAAGGTAGGAGAGACTATTTTTAGTAAGTATTTTTCTAAGTGGTTGTTCTTTTTGCATTTGTCATTCTTATATAAGCTATATAATAAGCTTTCAGGGTTGTCACTATGTGTCACTCTGGAGCCTAGAATCTCTGTTTAGTCAGTGTGAAGCAATGGAAACAGCTATAAGCAAGGTTGAGAGCTCTTTTTTTGTTCAGAATATCACCAGGTGTAATCATCAGTGGGATTTGTGATGTGTTAAATCCAGTTTTTAAGTTTAGTCATTTTGACTCTACAAATTACACTTGTGATACTGTACCTGTACACTAAGGCATGTATCTATGCCATACCAGTCACTTTTTGCCCCTCACCTGGTGCATACTGCTCCTAAAGTTGGCACAGTCAACCTTGGGAGCATCATCTCAGTGAAAGGGGAATTCTCCAGTGGCACAGAGTGACCAAAGCAGCTCCTGTCTCTCCCAGCTGCCAGTGTATGGCGCATGGCTCTGGGAAAGGGGACATGGCTTCCCCTTGCTGGCACTTCTCAGCTGCAGTCCTACCTGCCTGGGGCTGTTGACTGCCATCAGAAGTTAGAGCAGTCCTTTGTCTGTTCTCTCTCTCACTGGGGGACCAGTCAAATGAACAGGTGGCCCCAATCGGGAGGAACAAGTGGGTGGGGTTGTGCTGTGCATTCCTCACCATAGCAGAGCGCCAGTGTGTATGTATTTGTGTATGCACATAATGTAGGGGTGTGGTTTGGGTTCTTTTGGTTAAAGTCAGTGATATTCTGCAGTTGAAAAGTGACAGAGCTATTGATTAGTTTGGATTTTTTCCCCCTCTTGTTTTATCCCTTTATTACCTATATTTTCTTCAAAGCCTCTGAAATGTCATAAACTGACCTTTAGCTTTCAGGAAAACAAATATACTCAACATTTAGATATTTAGCTTCCCCAAGGCTTGCGGTGAAGTCTGATAGTGAATGAGTATTCTGTATTTTTTATATCCCATTTGGGACAAAACCCCATGAAAACACGTACCTGTATCACAGTATTGATTGAGAAATCTCATTTATTTTCTTCTGATTTTATACAACAGGAAATCAGACGTGGAAGTACTTCCAATTCCAGACCACAAATTAATTGTCAGCGTACCCTGCACTCTTCATTCACACAAACCTCCTCTTACTGGTATGTTCTTTGAACACCTCTCTACAATATAGTGTTTGTATAGACCAAGATTTTTCAAACTTGAATGTCTGAAGTTAGGCACCTAAATCCATATATAGATGCCAAATAAGTGGCCTGATTTTCAGAGATGTCAAGCAAATGCGGTCAGTAGGAATGACAAGTGTTCAACATCTCTGAAAATCCTGCCACATTTAGTTCCTTAAATATGGGTGTTAGGCACCGAAGTTTGGGCATCTCTGTTTGAAATTTTTGGACAGAGGTCTTAAATTTAAAAAAAAATTTTTTTTGCATTTGTTTTCTAGTTTTATAACTACTTCAAAATTGCTCTGTTCCTGCATTCTGTATGAAATAGTTCCAGATGACCTGAGTTCTTTCCTTTGTGTGGTGAGCAGCATTTCCCTGGCTGGGAATACATAAAATAGACTGGTTATTGCTTACTTAATTAAAACTACCAGTCTTTTCTTTCTGGGACACCTAATTGTGGAAGAGATTTATTTATTTTTTCATACACAGAATATGCACATATAGCACAAAACCTTGGGTATGTTGTATATCTTTTTAAAACCACAGATTTAATTAAAATGACAGTAATTGACAGCAAGTAGACCATACCCATATTAATTACCAATAACCATTATACATTACAGGGGTTGATCTCCAGCCAATCAGTTAGACTATAGGTGCCTCCCATCCAAGCCCTTGCTCATGCTAGGTCTGAAGAATCTCTTGACCTGTACACAGTGCCATGAGGGTCTGCAAACTGGGGCTCTGGCGGATCAATGATGAATTTTCAAATCAAGATTGGATGTTTTCAAAAAGATATGCTCTAGGAATTTATTTTTTGGAAGTTCTGTGGCCTGTGTTATACAGGAGGTCAGACTAAGTGTTTTGGAAGTATTATTATTTATGCCGGGTAAAACTAAAGGCCAAATGCTATTTATAATTGCTCTAAACCTGCCTAAATAATAAGCAATTTAGTACATCCAAACAATAACAAAACACTTCTAAGCATTTGATCAAGATACTTATAAATAGGCTAAACTCCAGGAGTGCTTAGACCCATATTGGTTGGCTTCAACTTGGTCAGACAGGTATTAGCCATGAACGCTTTAAGAGTTGACTTTATTCTCTTTTTAACAAACAAGCAATAGCATTGCCAATTATCAGACCTCAGTTAAGGCCAGATGAAGCAGTTTCTTATATAGCAAATTACTTACTGCACTTGGTATCCAATTAACTGTGTTTTATTTCTCTTACTTCAGCCCATACTTTAAGATAACACTGATATTTTGAAGGGTCACTACAAGTTTAACACAACTCTTCTTTCACATGAACTCATTCTTTTTGGTCACATGCTTTGAGCCCATTGCTCATGCTAATATCCCAACTTAATTTAAAACTGTGGTTCACCCAAATCTAATGTTGACCTATATTACTACAGTAGGTGATCACAGTGGTCCTTCTGGCCTTGGAATCTATGAACTTATGGATTGTATCATTGAAATATGCTATACTTGAAGACTCTTCATGTTCCATCTGCAGAAGGTGCCAGTAACCACAGGGAACCTGTTAGACTTGTTCTCTGGCCACTGCACCGAATCCATATTAGGTTTTGGGTGTAAATCCAGTCACTGACTGATTTTTATAAAGCTCTAACTGGTTTGGGTCTTGGCTGTTGAAGAGACTGCGTCTCTCACCTTGAACTACCATAAATGAGATCAGTTTGAGTTAAATTACTGGATTTAAATGTGTGAGAGCTTGGTGACAGGGTGTGCAAAGTAGAAGTCTTTCAACTTTAATGTAGCCCACACTTCTCTCCATACGCACTTCTGACAAAATCCTAGTTTGATTACTCTTCTATATAGGTAATTATACTGACCTCATAACAGTAGTATCTGAGCGCCTTCCAGTGGTCCATTAAATGACATGACTAACATTTGTCATGTGTGGTTCGTTCTTCAGTTCATCCTCTCCCAAGGGGGGAAATTGTGTGTGCAGTGTAGTGTTGGTTATTGTAGGTTTAAAAATCATATGCATATAATGCTATGTATTTCTGGTGTAGAAGTCAGGTTGAAGAAGTGTGCCTTGCACTTGGAGTAGAAGGTGATGAGATTGGAGGTGATTCTTGGTTCCTGTGGGAATTTGTTCCACATTCTTGGTCCAACCCCCAAGAAGCTCTGTCTCCTGCACTGACAAGATTTACTCTCATGGTAGAAAGTTGCATTGTGTCTGAGGAGCAGAGTTGTCTGTGGATAGGGTACTAGTCTCAACTCCTTTTCACTCTTGTCTGAGAGGGAGTTTTTGAAGTGTTTATTTTTGGGGTTTTTTTGTTTTGTTAGTAGTGGGTATTAATATACATGTGTCTGGAGACAAGTAATTGGGCACAATTTAGTAATCTGAAATATAAGCAAGCTTGAATCCTTGACCATCTATCAGCAATGTCCTGCAATAAGCTGTAGAATTTAAATCTTTCTGGTTGATTAACGGGAGTGCCTGGACTGATCTATATGATTGCAAGATTCGTGGTCACTGAGGCAGCTGGGGCTCAGACCTCTTAAGACTTCACTGGCCAAGCTTGGAAAGGCTTTACAGACAAACAGAAATGCAGTCGAGTTGAGTGTATGTAATGTGATAACTTTTGAATGGTGCATTAGATCAATTCCAAAATTTCAGGAAGTGATCTAGTTATCAGTGGGCAGAATCCTATTGATCAGGGGGTAAATGGGGAATATATGGAGTTGCTGTCATCTGTTCAGTGTAGCCACAGTTTCATGTACCTCTGCACTTTGTCTGCAGTTCAAACAACTTGTTGATGGGTTTCAGAGTAACAGCCGTGTTAGTCTGTATTCGCAAAAAGAAAAGGAGTACTTGTGGCACCTTAGAGACTAACCAATTTATTTGAGCATCCGATGAAGTGAGCTGTAGCTCACGAAAACTTATGGTCAAATAAATTGATTAGTCTCTAAGGTGCCACAAGTACTCCTTTTCTTTTTGCAACTTGTTGATGGTACCCTTAATGCCTTCCAGCATAACCCCTGCTCATCCTCCCAATAGAATTTAATGTGGTTGACACCCTGACTGATTTATCTTCCAGACAGAAGAGAAATAATTTCTCTTCCTGATGAAAGCTGTGTTATAGATGCTCAGCCAGTAGGGGCAGACAGAGGGAGAGAAGAAGGCTTCATTTCTCCCTTCTAGTGTCCTGCCTCCACAACTCCTGCTCTGTGGTGGGGAGGGAGGCAGAAGTGCTCCCCTCCCTTTCAATCCTGGGGGAAAAAGGTACTTTGGACATAGTCCAGAGGAGAGTGACAAAAATAGCAAATCGTATAGAAAAGCTGGCCAAAGATGAAAGGTTAAAAAAGTCTTCTTCAAATATGTTAGGGGCTGGTATAAAGAAGATGGTGATCAATTGATCTCCATGTCCATCGAAGGTCAGACAAGAAGTAATGGACTTAATCTGAAGTAGAGGAGATTTAGGTTAGATTTTTAGGAACTATTTTCTAACTCTAAGAGTAGTTAAACTCTGGAATAGGTATCCAAGGGAGGTTGGAGGTTAAGAACAGGATGGACAAAAACCTGTCAGGGATGGTCTAGATTTACTTGCTCCTGCCTCAGTGCAGGGGGCTGGACTTGGCCTCTCGAGGTCCCTTCCAGCCTGACATTGTTATGATTCTGTGAGTATGATTTGTGGGAGGGGAGTCACATAGCCTGTGGCATAGGAGGAATGGGTTGGAACAGGACCCATATAGTGGGGGAAGAGAGGAATAGGGGAACAGAGCCCCTGGCCTTGTGCTGAGAATGGGAGATCCTGCTTGGAGGGGTGGGGGATGGAGGGAAGACAGACAGTGCTGAAGGGGAAATGGGGGGCAGAGACCCTGGCATGGGAAAATGGATGCACAAAGCCCCTAGTATTGTGGAGGGAGAGTGGGCAATCTTGAAATGGGTGATGTGGGAATCAGGGGAGCAGACAGAACCCCCAAGGGAACAGCTGCAACCCCCACCACTACCAGACCCTCCAGAGGCTTCTCCCTACCTATCAGTTTCTTATTTGGATTGAACTTCAGCCAACTATCTCGCATCCGTGTTGGACGTTGGTCAGGTACTAGGGAGACTGCCATCCAATTCTGACAGAAGTGACTTAGGTCACTGGTGATCTTGCATCTCAAAATGTCTGATTTCCCTTAGTGCAGGAGTTCTCAGACTGGGGGTTGTGACCCCTCAGGGAGGTCGTGAGGTTATTACATGGGGGGTTGTGAGCTCTCAGCCTCCACCCCCAAATTCTACTTTATCTCCAGCGTTTATAATAGTTTTTAATATAAAAATTTGTGTTGTTTTGTTTAATTAATAAGGGAAGGGGGCCGCACTCAAGAAGCTTGCTGTGTGAAAGGGCTCACCAGTACAAAAGTTTGAGAACCACTGCATTAGTGCCTTATATCCACACTGCGCAGAATGGTGACACTATTATGTATAGATTAGTACAGGAATCCTGTACTAGAGTAGTTCCTTCATACTGTATGTGTCTGATACAAACTATAGAAATGACACTAGTGAATTCGTGTATATGAATTCAGGTCTGAAACTGGCTTAAAAACAAAATATTGTACTTTGTGGATTAGCAAAAGTATTTAAAGCCAGGGATTTGGCAAAATTAATTATAGTCAAGTAAATATGATTAGAATTCATCTTTCATTTGTGTGCTTCTTGCTTGTCACTCAAATATCTGGTACTAACGCCATTGTAGGCGAGTGGTAGGCACCACGATTTGGTAGACTTAATGTACCCTCACTATGTGCGTGCACACATACGTCATTTTGAAAGCTTATTATGTCTACTTTAAGATGAGAGATGATGTAGAGCTGTCAAGTGGAATAGAAACAGGAATAAATAGTGACACTATCAACACACTAAAATGACCACTTTGAAATATTTGCCTTTGTTTGTTAGTGTAATTGCTCTATGTATTATTTCAAGACACAAAATTGGATTTCTTTGTGACTTTAAAGCATCACGACAACAATCTAAAGTGTAAAACAAAATCTAATACATTTTGTACTGGTATCATTGAAACATGACTGGTGACATTTCTAGTCAACATAATTATCATCATCTTCCTGATCTCTATTGAGAGTGTGCGTTACCACGGTCTTCCTTGCCTTGGCATGTACGCAGTTCTATGAAGTAAAGATTGTTCTGACTATAGACGCAGTTAACTGTAGAGCAATGCCTACTGGTACAGGCACAAAAAAGGTCTTGCAGGAGCTGAGATGCCATTGGTCCCGTGAAGAATATAGGAAGTAGATCATACACATTTTTCCATATATGTTGCAATGGTGATCCAATATCTGGTTTACCTATATGCAAAGACATCCAAATCTTTGTTTGGCAAGATTCTCTTTTGACATGCTATTCAAAACTGTCCTCGTGTGAGGGGAATTTGGCCAGTGACTTGTCTTTTTTGATGAATAGATTGAGGTGCAAACAGTTCAGGTCTCTGTGGGTTTTCTTTTTTTGCTCTGGTCATAGAGTACTGCTTTGCTCCAGAAATTGAAGCTTGTCTGTCAGACTCTCCCAATTTGGCAAGATCTCTGAAGTGGTAAGCTCCCTTTGTTTTGACAACATTAAACACAGATTTTTTCCCCCCAGTATCAAATAGGGATGAGACCGTTATATCTCTTAATGCATGTATAGCAAGAGGTATGTTGCAGAAGTCAGGAGTGAGTGTGCCACAAATTGTTTTCACAAGTATGAAACAATGCTTGTTAGTTGTGCTTGTAGTGGTGCCTGTTCTAGGCCACATGTTATCTGCATATTCCATTTTTGGAAAGTAGTGAACAGCACATCCAAATCATGTGTGTCAGATGACCTAATTGTTATAGTTCCTTTGACACACAAGAAACCCAGAAGCCACTCTGGCACATACAGTGTGCAGAAGCATCTTTGTGTCCACTTCCTTTTGAGTACTGTTCAAGTGTTGGGGCTTGTCTTCACTTACCAGTGGATTGATACTGCGGCTATCGATCCAATAAGGGTCAGTTTAGTGAAGACCCGCTAAGTTGACTGTAGATCGCTCTCCTGTCAACTCTGGTACTCCACTGGAACGAGAAGAATAAGGGGAGTCGACGGGAGAACATCTCCCGTCGACAATGCGTAGCGTTGACCCCACTGTAAGTAAATGTAAACTATATTGACTTGAGTTATGCTACAAATGTAGCTCAAATTGTGTAGCTTAGATCGACTTTCTCCCGTAGTGTAGACCTGCCATTGGACTTCAACACACTTAGTGGTGATGGACTTTGTTACTTCATTATTGAAAACGCATCGAGCAAGAAGGAGTGTTTGTGCTGGCGTGCTCCTACACACTCAGGTGCATTTTGAACTGTATATTCACAGAGAAATTTCACAAGTGACTGCTTCTTGGATGCCATGTTTAAAAACTCTTTCCATGGAAGCATGGAGTGTCCACCAGTCACCTGGTATTTCTTGCATCTAACCTTAGATCCTGTCTGATGCTGTCTTTCTGCAGTTTTCTGTCAAAGACTTCAGGTATAGAATTAGCTTTTAGGACCTGCCTGAAGTACTCAGGAGCCAGTTCATCAAATGTGTGGAATTTGTGTCCAGCCATTATTTGTATGACAGCCATGGCGTCTTTGCTATACACTGTCATTTCTTTGTTGCATGCTCTTAGCTCATGGATTCCTTCAGATTCCCTAATTCAGCTCTGTCTGTGCTTCTTATTGTTACATCAGCATGTAAGAGGGACATAGGCTCAGGTACCCATGGGAGACTAAGAATAGCTGGTATTGAAACATCCTCTCTGTATCTTGCTAAGGATTGGGCTCTGCAGAAAACAGTTTCAAGACAGATAGCTGCTGTGATTGTCCTTCCCTTGCCAGACTTAAATTTGGTCTTTTTCATCATGTCAGCATATATTTTGATGGCAAATTTCTTGACAGGGCTGAAGAAGCTACATGACCCATGAAAATCAAATGCACCTTACAGAGATCTTTCCATTTATACTTCAGCATCTGCTGTTTTCAGTCGAGACTCTTGTATGATGCTCTTTATCTGCAGTTTAGAGGCAAGGACTTGTTTGTGGACTTTGTCTTCACTATTTCATTAGGCCGCTGCTTTCTCTCATAGCTTTTGCATTTTCATAATATGAAGCTGTGTATTATGATCACTAACACTCACTTGTGCGTGTGTGCCACTGAATTAAAAAGCTAGTTTCTAGTGTATTTCAAAGGTTAGTACTGCATGAATAGGCAATTACAAATTAAAACAGTCTACCAGGCAGACTAGAGGCTACATTGTATGTACAAAAGCTGACAAATGGAGAAGTATTATGTTAAAAATTCATGTACATTTATATCTGCCCACTATGTAGTACAAACTATAGGCACACAATCTACTGTTACTAGTGCACAATCTTCAGTGTGAGACTGATCAGTTTAGCAAATTTCAACTGAAAATATAGAAAACTGTTATCACTCATGAGATACTTTGACAATGAAGAATGTGATGTGAAAACATTTCACGTTAGTACATTGCAAAATGTTGATATTTGCCATTTTTGCCAGGTGCGAAATAGCTTAATCGTTGCTGGAAAAAATATTTGCCCATGCAAAACCATTAAAAATATTTTAATACATTGATGTTTGGTAGTTTTGACCAATAAACACCACATTAAGGTGTTGACATTAACATGAACAGTAAAAACTATAGTCAGTCATATTGTAGTGTTTCCAGAACTGCAAAAAAAAGACACACTCATTTTGGATACCATTGCTTCACTGTGTCCTTCAGCCTTACTGCACCACTTGACAGCTCCACATCATATTCCTAAAATAAAATAAGCTTTCACATAATATCTGATGTAGATGTGTGTACATTACATGCCAAAATTCTTTTGGAGAATTGCTGCATGCCTGTTGTACTTTATTCATTTTTATTGCTGAAAGAAGAAATTTGCCACTGAGTACAGATCATCTGGCCAGTGATTTACACTTTTTTTTCTAATGTACATGTATATTTTCAATAAGTAAAGGTTACTCTTAGAACAGCAAAAATTAAAGAGTAAAGGTGTTGCTTCTGTCTAAAGATGTTGCAAATGCTCTTAGTAGTGGTATTACACAGGGTGGTGGTTGCGTTTTTTTTGTTTTTTGTTTTGTTTTTTCAAAGACAGTATTCTAGATTTGCCAGTAGAGAGCAGCTGATCCACATTCCTAGATTATTTAGAACAACATGAACAGAAGCTGAAGTTTGGGGATGGGGAGAAGGAAACTTGATGACTCACACACACATTCTTTGTGTTTTTGTTTAAGTAGCAACAAAGCCAAAAATATTAGTATTTATTGCTACTGTCTGGCACTTGATTTCTTGTTACTATTGTAAAGTTTTATGTTGGTACATATGTAGCCATTTAATGACTGATTATAACCATTTATTTCTCTGGGGGAAGAGGAAGATGCAAATTAAAGCAAGCCATCAAAAGCAGACATTCAGGTTCCTGCAGTGCATTTAACTATGAAATCATGACTGTAGGGGTTTCTGGTGATACATGTTCTGTGTTTAGTGCTCACGGCTTTAATATGTCATTATAAATGTACTTAAACTGCTTTATGCAAATACTTTAAAATGAAATTTTATCACTTATGATTTTGATTCAAATAACAGCAGGTTTTCCTTCTAGTCCAATTCATTGTTGCTGCTAGGATACGTAAAGGGTGGCTCTCTTACATGGAGGACACTGAGCAATATTGAATTTCAAATAATGTGATTTTTTTTTTAACTGTTCTGTACGGGTTCATATACTGGCTCTTGAGATTTCATATTTCTTCCTCAGTTTGTAAAGAAGCTATTAATTATGAAGAGACAGCCCACTTAAAAATCCTGGGCCTTATTCTTGGGTCTGCCCCAGCCACTTTACCCTGCTCTAGCAGAGCAAAACAGTTGGAAGCCCAGAGAAAACCTGCTTCCTGTAGCAGCTCTGTGCCCCTTGAGCCATGTTGTAGAGACATGTCTGAGAGGGAATTAAAGAAGGCATGTACAGGGAGTCCTTATGTCCCATGTGGTACCGTGCTGTGCAATAGTCTGTGGGGCTGTTGGCAGCCAGGCATAAATTGGAACTCAGCCAACTGGAGGCTTAGACAAAGGCTAGGTGGCATAATGCCACCTTTGCCCAACCTCCAACACTCCCTCGCCACCCTTTTCTGGTCCTGTGCTAAGCACAAATCAGTCTGCACAGATAATCTGGCCCACATGTTGTGAACAATATTCCTAATATATTACTAAACATGAGAAAATTTCAGTCATTTGATTTCCTTTCACTGTTTGTTTTATGTTTACATTTCAGACCATGAATCAATGAAGTTTTTTCACTAGCATTTATATAGACCATTTCCTATCTAGGTTCCTACTACTTCAGTATTTGAGTTTCAAACACTACAGGGGAATGGTTGCTTGTTTAAAAACCGACCCTTTCTTTGAATTCTTATTTAAAATAAATGTTGTTCTAAAATACACTTGGCCCAAAATGTGCAAGTTGATAGTGGCTTTTTAAGTTTAAAATAATATTGATTTTCAGTGACATTTGTGTTTATAGTGAATAGAACTGAAAAAGTAAAAGTATTTTTAATGTGTGGCTGTTAGAGAAAATAATATTTTTTATCTTTTGGTATCAAAGGCCTGACCCTTCAGTCCTTACTTAGTTGAAAAACTTAAAGTTTTGCTTAACGTCTGAAGATCAGTCCCCAAGTGTATGTTAACATATACTTGTGAAGGTAGGAAGGCCATAAGACCCTAACAAAGATACTATTATAACATTCTATTTTAAGCTATAAGTTAATGTTCAAGTAAACTGGCGGCATTAGATTTTATACCAACAAAATATGGCCATGTTATTGCCCTCTATATATGCTAATTTTCATTGCACTGAAGGTTACTTCCTGATGTGATTATGTAAATACCCAATCCAAGCTATGAAAAATTATATTGTGATAGCTTGAATTATTGTAAATATAATCTAGCTGCATCTGTGCACACAGTCATCATGTACTAGAGTGGGATCTTTAGGGGCTGTAGGGGAAGGGAAAGTGGGAGAGACTCCTAGGAACCCCTGGTTAAATTCTGTCACCAAAATTGAGGGAAAGGTTGGTGTCACGCCTCTAGTTACAGCTAAGTAATCCCTATCAGAAGTAATTTCTCCCTTCTGCTGTGTCAGATAGTAGGTATTTTAAAATTATTTTCAGAAGATGGAAGTTTTGATGCTCAATAATTAGTAATACTAGTGCCGCTGGACTTCCTGTTGCGGCAACAATATTCATTCATTCATTCACTCTCTCTCTCTCTCTCTCTCTCATTTTTACACACACACACACACACACACACACACAAAAAATACAAGTACTCCAAAATTTATATTTAATAAAACCTTGTTGGTCAAATGGTATTGTCTCCTTTATTTGGATTTTTTGGTTATGAAAAGTGGGTTTTATTTCTAAATGGGGAAAAGAAACTAAAGCGCTGATGTTTCAATAAGCGCTGCATGCGCTGGTCCCTGTTGAAGTCAAAAGAGCAGAATTCTTCCCAGGGCAAATTTATTGACAGCGTGGGGCTTTAGAGTTTCCCTCTTTTGGAAGGGCACATACCCTAGTAGATGGGCTTTCTTAGATTGGGGGAATAGATTTTTTGGGAGATGTTTGTTAAAATACTGGCAGCATATCCGTACACAAACAATCCTTAACTAAAGAAAGCATGGGAAAGAATGACAGGTTTTACTTTTTTTGTTTTTTGTTTTGTTAGATGATGGCTTTGCAAAATGGTACAGGCACATTTTTCAAGGAGTACTATCTAACTGTCTAATTAGGTGGAGGGAGGGAAATTCTTGTGAGATCAAAAAGCACTGTTCAGTGTAGCAGGCTTGGTGTCAGAATGCACATTCTGTTCTAAACCTGCCAGACGCTTATGCAAATGTTAGATTGGATTAGGTTTTCTAGCCTGCTTATTAAAAGGAATAGATTTTCCGATATGAGATTATTAGTAATAGCAGTATTATGTGGCAAAAAAACCCAATATGAATAAGAATTTTTACAGAAAATTTTTTTTACAAAAAAATAAGAATTTTTTTCTACAGAATTTTTGTTTTTTTGTTTTTAAAAGAGTTGGGGCAGGTTTACATGCCCTGTTCTTGTACCAAAATGTGAGAAGTATGGAAACTTTAACGGGGAAAAAAACTTTTAAAATACAATATTAGAATGAGTTTAAAGTGGGTTTCAGAGGAGGGAAAATGTTTGGGTAGAAAAAGCATGTGGGAAGATTGCCACACAGTAGATCTTTGGGAGAATATTCATCTTCCAGCAGCAGGAGCATTTCATGATGTGCGTTTGAACAGATGAGATAGAACAGTGTAATTCTTTGATGGGCAACTCTGACCTGAAAATCAAACAATGGATTCTAGCCATAAATGTTCCCACCCTTTCTCTGATGTATGCTGATTAGATGTGTTTCTGCTTTCTGAAATGATAGTGAGAGGGAGAGATCAGTTCAGGTAACAAAATGCCTGATATAATAATGAACTGTTTTCTATACCTCATGTTTCATGAGGAATAGTGAAAATTCTGAATGAGTTCTCGAGGAAAGTTGAGAAAGGGGGAGTTTTTTCAATTCTGTAGTTAGTCATAGTTAGAAGTAAAAATTACATTGCTGGGACATATTTTTGTTCTAGAGGTATTTTTCAGGCTTTCCCACTCCTACATACTGTGTCACTTTTTAAAACCTTTTACTTAGTAAGCTTTTTTTGTACTTTAAACCTTCTCCCTGAAACATAACAATTAAGAATCCCTTTGACCCAGCAGCAAGCTATATTGATCTGTCTGACAAGTACCCCATTCAAAAATGTAAGAAATATTTGAAATAATACCTTTCAGATAAAATCAATCAAGATACCTTACCTGCCCCCCCTTACCAAATATTCCTCATAATCAGTGAAGTAATAGATATTTTCTGTTAAAATACCAATTTATTTAGATTTAAACATTTAAAAAAATACTAAATTGTAGGAGAAATATGATTATATTTGTATCACTAAAGGAAAGAACACTTTAATAGATCTTTCTCCTAATGCTTCCAGGATAGAATGGTTCTAGTTTTATGAAGAAGTCTCTGTATTAACTACCTCCTAGATGCTTGAACTGGTGTTTCTCCTTCACCTTTTTATAGGATATCATCACAAATTGCTTTATCCTTTTTGTGTTGCGAAAGGTGGGGGGTACTGCAGCCCTAATAAATAATCAGAAGCAAGTGCTCTTTAAGAAGGAAAACTATATATATTTTTTTGAATGTCCATGTATTTAAAAAGAGAGTCAAGTCAGTACTCAGGAGATGTTACGATGACAATATTGAAAAATTGAAAAGTCACCAGTGTAGGCAGTGAAATCCTCATTCCCTGACTCCAAATGAAAACCAATAAATCAGGGCTATTGAAGGCTTTGACAGTATTGTTCAAAATCTCAAGGGCACTTATTTCAAATGACTTTCTGACTATAAATAGTCAAGCTGGTTGATGAAATCCTTGAAATTAATTTGCTGTCCTTTTTTTTTTTTTTAATGCAACATTCCTTTTTTCATCTCTCAACAGCTCAGAGGAAATTGATTTTTTTTCTCTCCTTTTTCATCATCATCTGTTTCTTTTTTTTTTCTTTTGCACAGAGATTCTGACAGAATATATCAAACCTGATGCGGAATGTTTGGAGTTGTTTGCTCGCTGCCTGCAACCTGGTTGGACCAGTTGGGGAAATGAGGTTCTTAAATTCCAACACATTGATTATTTCATTGCTCTGCACAACGAAAATGAAGTAGGATCTTTTAGCTTAACTTGAAAACTGCCCCACTCCCCATAGTTCTAGAACACGATTTTATTATGAGGGGTGCACTCAGAAGGCAATGTAAATGAAACAGACACTTAAATTGCAATCCTCATAGTGCTTAGCCTTCTGATTAGATTATGGTGGTGTCTTCGGTTTCACAAGGAGTTCCTGTATTTTGATTCCCCTTGAGAAGCAGGGCAGATCACTTGAAATACATGCTTTTGAATCAGATTGATTTTCTGAAAGAAAATACTACTTTGGATCTGTGACAAATCAGAAAACAAGGGAAACTGAAGTAAATAAGTATAAATACAGCATATCTTACCACATAGTCATGTGCCCTTCTATCCGCTGAGAAGAAGGTACGTTGACTGGTACATAGTCTATATTTCTAAAAATTACACTTTTAAAAGAGTCAACAATTCCATCTTTTTTTAAATGCTGTTAATACTTTGAGTATGGTCTCAATATCTTACAAATTCTGCATATTAAGGCATATATATATTGCAAAAGTTTAGCAGAATATAAATATTTTCTAAACTGTTTCCTCATTCTTGAAAACATTTTAAAAACTAAGCTATGCTTCATGTTTCAATTTATACCTGACTTACTTTTTTTAGCTCCTCTTTCTTGTAATGTTCTTGAAAAATATTTATTTAAAGTTTTATATCTTTTCTTTTGAACTGATAACTGTTTCTGCAATAATTAAATTATTTTTAGAATGATATACTGCATATGTCCTTTGCTTCCCCTTAGGTTTTACTATGAAAAAGATAACTGTTTAATGAAACATTGTTATTTGTATGCAACATTAGAGGCAAAGAGATCCTTCAGAAGATACATTGCCATTATTGATAACAAGAAGCAAAATAAATCATACACCTCAAATTAAATAAACTTTTGATTGTTTTTAACCAAAGCCTGATGTTTACAAATTCTCTCTTTTGTAACTTTAACACAATTTTTTAAAATTTAATTTGTTTTGTCAGTGTATTATGCACGGGTTTTCAATTTCTCTGTTATAGTTTATATTGTGGTTCAGTTTCACTTTTTTTTTTCTTTATTTGGGCAGTAGAATTAGCAAAGCTGAAATAATGGTTGTTTTTATGCTAGATAGGTCATTTTCAAAACAAAAAATGTATACAAATATTTCAACAATGAAGTGCAAGCTGTTATAATCCTACCAGTGGGCAAAAACCTCCTGTTGGCTATAGTATTAAATAACAGTTATGGGTTTTTGAATTGTCCAAAGTGTAAGGGGGGAAAAGCTAAGTATGTACTACATATATATATAATTAGCTTTTAATATGTCTGGGTGTATATATTACATTTTCCCTGGGTTTGTTTAGGCTTCCCTTAGGAAGCTAAACTTGTAGTTAAAAAACTAACACAGAACAATCATAAAGGGGAAAAATGTTTATGCAAAACTTTTATTGATATCATGGAAGCTTTGCTTACAGAGTAAGTGTAGAATATGGTTTTAAGATAGTTGAATGTCAAGGACTGCAAGAGGAAAATAAATACCATATAAAACTCAGAACGTCTAGAGCAGCTCCCAAACTGAGGATCTCACTACACTTTTTTATAAACATGTAATTACATAAGCTTCACAATGCCAGGACTGTGTGACTTATTCTGGGCTTTGTTTAACACTTCTTGTGCAGCTCTAAAAAGCCTCTACTGCAAGTGCCAGCAAGGGGTGTGGTGCCATGGAGTTAGCAGGGAGAAGGGTGTGTTGGGGGAAGGGCTACAGCACTTAGTATTTTGGGGATTTGAGGTGCTGCTACCACCCATAGGCAGCTGGCAACTGGTTGCTATAACTTAGGCTGTCTTCTAGGGCTGTATGACTTATTCTGGGTGCCATAGCAGTCCAGAATATGGAGAAGTCAGAAGTAGCGTAAAGCCACCATAGGTCCCACAGAGGTTGAGTTTTGTGCTGCACCTCTTGTAGACACAGCACATTTTTCACCCATAGAGATTACAGTCTGAGGGCCTAATCCTCCTATTGGCTCCAGGCAGGCAGAGCTCTGGGCCAGCAGGGACACTACTGAAACCTGTGGAGTCCACATGGGTGCCACAGTCCACCTGCATAGAGTTGGCACCTTCATTTTTAAAATGTCAACTAGTTTTAGGTGTCTCAGTTTCAGGGTTCCATCTGAAGAGAGTTGGGACCTGATCTTTAGAAGATGAGGATCCAGAGTTCCTGTTAAACTCAGCAGATGCACCATGAACTCATCTTTGAAAACCAGGTCTGCCAAAAGTTGAAAGATTAGGCTTAAGTGACTTATCCATGATCAGGTCTTATGTGGCAGAGTCAAAAATTTATTTAAAAAACTACTACATTCCTGGTCCTTATGGCTGTGGAGAAATACTTCCAAACATGAAGCTATGTAAACAGATGTATTGTCCTCTGAGTCTGCAGCCAATCTAAAACAATGGCATTAACAAGGTATGAGTTGCCCTCATTTTTTCAATGAACAGTTAACTCTGAAACCTAATGACACTGATATTGTCAGTGATTATTTTAGCAGAAATAGCCAGCTATTATGCCTGTCCCATAATCCCAAACTGTTTCCAACACTTTCATGGCTGCAAAAAGTTTCCATCTGTCTCTTACCAGCTGCCAAATCTTTCTATAATGCCATTTGTGTTGTCCATACAAATATCTGATGCACATTGAAAATTCAGGGCAGAGTAAAATCAAATGAATTTAAGTGGACCCCTGTCCGCCTGAAATCTAGTTAATCTCTTAAAAAAAAAAATTACAGGTACTTACTATGTATTGTGGTCATAGCGAAAGGAACCCCGGCCTATTGTGCCAGGGCCTGTACAAACATGGAATAAAAAGACAATCCCTGGCCCAAAGACCTTGCAACCTAGGCATAAAATGACAGAACAGTTGGAAATACATAAAGGAGCACAAGATAATATGAGTTTAATTCAGATCAGTGTGATACACAGCAGCTGCCTATGTATTATGTGTGCCCCTTAGTTTTCCTGACAAATTCTGTTTTGTCATCTTTTTCCTATTTTTAAAAGGTTTTCCTCTTTCTTGTTGTTTGTGTGGGGTCTCTTAACGCAGCAACAAGGAACATTGACTTTATGCAGAGTGCTCTTTAATGAACAAAACATAGAAAAATATTCTTCAGTGTTTCTAATTTTCACTTTTTGCAATATTAGGTCTTTAGAAGTCCGGTAGGTCATTTTCAGACACAAGTGAGATTTTTAAATTGGCATATTCTTTTATCAAAATATGAAGGTTTATTGGACGAAGAATTGCATAAGCTCAATGCTTAAGATCCTTAGAGAATTATATAATTACATTAAAATATTAGCTCATAAAGGCAATATTAAGTCATTTAAAGCTATCTTCATATTTAGAATTTATCAAGCTGAAGGGTTGAGTATGATTTGGAAATGTCAAATTATCATATGACCTTTACTTATTTTTAAAATCTAATAAATAAAAATATTTTATACTGTTAGGATACTTTCTGGAATAGTTATATTTCTACGTGTTGATTGTGATATGAGCTCCTTTTGAAATTATCCACTAACACTACAAAGCTTCTGTTATGAGAAGATAAAACATTAGAAGTGAAGTAGCAGTCTAATGTGCTTTTCTCTTTCCATAAGTTTTCAGTCTATGTAAATGGCAAGGACAGTAAAGAACAAGCTATGAAAAATTGCTTCCAAGACATTGTGATGATTCAGGAGATACAAGGATGACAGCTGCAAATATGCTCTTGGTATTGTGTTCATCAACCTTAACACATCATTTAAGACTACTTACTATTTTACACCTGAATTTAAATATAAATTGATAGAGGTGGGCAAGATCTGAGATCATATTTATCCAAACTGTTATAAGAGTCATGATGACTCAATTGGCAGATCCTTATTGAGTGGCAGAGCCTTGCTTGACTCTCTGTAAGACCTTGTGTCAGGAGGTTACATCTGGGCCCTGATTACTAAAATTTCCCAAATTAAGCGACTTTTATATCTTTCCATGTACATCAACTCCACTGCAAGTGGGTGTGTATGGGATATGGAGCTGCTCTGCATTAATCTGTGAGTACTATTAGGACTGTCAAGCAATTTAAAAAATTATTTTTGATCACATTGTTAAACAATAGAATACCATTTATTTAAATATTTTTGGATGTTTTCTACATTTTCAAATATATTTTTCAATTACAACACAATAAAAAGTGTACAGTGCTCACTTTATATTTTTGATTACAAGTATTTGCCCTGTAAAAAAAACAAAAGAAATAGTATTTTTCAATTCACCTAATACAAGTACTGTAGTGCAATCTCTATCATGAAAATTGAACTTACAAATGTAGAATTATGTACAAAATAGCTGTATTCAAAAATAAAACAATGTAAAATTTTAGAGCCTGCAAGTCCACCTAGTCCTACTTCTTATTCAGCCAATCACTAGGACAAACCAGTTTGTTTACATTTTCAGGAGCTAATGCTGCCTGCTTCTTGTTTACAATGTCACCTGAAAGTGAGAACAGGTGTTCACATAGCACTGTTGTAGCCAGCGTCACAAAATATTGATGTGCTAGATGCGCTAAAGATTCATGTCCCTTCATGCTTCAACCTCCATTCC
The DNA here is from genome assembly GCF_965140235.1 of Caretta caretta. Lineage (NCBI taxonomy): Eukaryota > Metazoa > Chordata > Testudines > Cheloniidae > Caretta > Caretta caretta. Next base: position 85,084,142 of record NC_134207.1, on the reverse strand, counting down.
AGTGGACATGCATCCATGCTGATGACTGGTTCTGCTCCATAACAATCCAAAGCAGTGCAGACCAATGCATGTTCATTTTAATCATCTGAGTCAGATCCCACCAGCAGAAGATTATTTTTTTCTTTTTTGGTGGTTTGGGTTCTGTAATTGCATCTGAGTGTTGCTCTTTTAAGACTTCTGAAAGCATGCTCCACACCTCGTCCCTCTCAGATTTTGGAAGGCACTTCAGATTCTTAAACCTTGGGTCGGTTAGAAATCTCACCAATCTCAAATTGGTACCTTCTTTGCATTTTGTGAAATCTACAGTGAAAGTGTTCTTAAAATGAGCATGTGCTGGGTTATCCTCCGAGACTGCTATAACATGAAATATATGGCAGAATGCAGGTAAAACAGAGCAGGGGACATACAATTCTCCCCCAAGGAGTTCAGTCACAAATTTAATTAACACTTTTTTTTTTTTTTTTTTAAACGAGTGTCCTCAGCATGGAAGACTGTCCTATGGAATGGTGGCCAAAGCATGAAGGGCCATATGATTGTTCAGCATATCTGGCACGTAAATACCTTGCAGTGCCAACTACAAAAATGCCATGCAAATGCCCGTTCTCACTTTCTGTTGACACTGTAAATAAGAGGGCAGCATTATCTCCTGTAAATGTAAACAAACTTTTTTGTCTTAGTAATTGGCAGAATAAGAAGTAGGACTGAGTGGACTTGTAGGCTCTGAAGTTTTACATTGTTTTGTTTTTGAGTACAGTTATGTAACAAAAATCTGCATTTGTAAATTGTACTTTCACAACAAAGAGATTGCACTACAGTACTCGTATGAGGTGAATTGAAAAATACTATTCTATCATTTTTACAGTACAAATATTTGTAATAAAAATAATATACACTTGTAATTGAAATCAATGTATATGAAAATGTAGAAAAACATCTCAACTATTTAATAAATTTCAATTCGTATTCTATTGTTTAACAGTGCAATTAAAACTGATTAATGGCGATTAATTTTTTTGAGTTAATTGTGTGAGTTAACTGCAATTAATCGATAGCCCTAAGTACTATATATTTTCTGTGATGGTCCAGTTGGGGGTAGGGGAAGTAGCTATATTGGCGGAGTGGAAACTAGATACTTAGGTTAGTTCACTTAAAGAGCAGAGGGTTAGAAAAAACAACCAAGAATGCCAGACAATGGGTGCAGCTAAACTACTTCTCCAACAAACAAGGCTGAGCAATTAACTGTAAATGGCCCACTTACAGTTACCCCTATGTCCTGCCAAGGCTGGAACCTAAAGATCAAATGGACACTAAACAGTTAAAAAGTGACCTGCTAGAGAGACAGATCTTGTGGGTGGATCTGGCTAACTTGGCCTTCATGGCTGCTATGGAGGATTGTGGAGAGAGGGAGAGAAGGAGAGCAAGACTAAGCTAGATGTGTGTATGTACTGCACAGTACATAAAACTCCACTCTTGTGCAAAACTGTTCCTACTATTGATCAGTAAGCAATACTTGTTTTGGAGAAGGCTGCCTGGGCACTGCATGTTAACAGCTGGTCATAGTCCCAAAGGAGAAACCAGGAGTCAGGCCTGCTGAGTAATCACAGGAAATAAGCAGGAGGCTGCAGCCTGGGAATCCTGTACAAGAGTGGGCGAATTGTGAGATTCCACCCTGAGGGAGGCAAAGGCAGGGGCCCTGTCATCTGGAGGGGTGCACTTGGAGGATCCAGAGAAGGATCCTGGCTAGCCCTGTATCTATGACAGTGTACAACCCCTGCTTTGCGCATACAGAGAATTATTTGTGCATGAAAATCTGGGTTTAGAGAGGAACATTATAGTTCAGTTTACATTGTTTAAATCAGGTGCAGCCAAAAGTGCTTGTGCACTATTTAAAATTGTATCCTTTTGAAGGTGTTTTTTCCAGTGTTTTTAATGTTAACATTTGAATGGAAACAAGCATTTATTTGATTAGCTGTATCCTGAAAGCAAACCTAGTCTATATTCTTGACTAGACTATAAGATATGGGTATAACGTTTCACATAGTACTTTTTTAAACCAATGGTAACATACGAATGGCCATACTCGGTCAGACGAGAGGTCCATCTAGCCCAGGATACTGTCTTTCGACAGTGGCCGATGCCAGGTGCCCCAGAGGTGAGACTGTGTTTTACTCACGGGTATTTTTAGTAAAAGTCATGGACAGGTCATGGACAGTAAACAAAAATTCATGGGCCATGACTTGTCCATGACTTGTATTATATATGCCTAACTAAAACTTGGTCTGGGGGGCTATACGTGCTCTGGGGCGGCGCTCTGGGGCGGCACTCGGGGCACTGTGGGTGTTGGGGGGTGGCCCGGGACCTCCGCTGGTGCTGAGAGGAGGGGCCAGGTGGCTGTGCGTGGCCGGGGACCCCCACTGGTGCTCGGGGGATGGGGTGGGGTGGCCCGGGTCCCTTGCTGGTGCTGGGGGGGGGGGGGAGGGGATGTGGGAGGAGTGGTGGGGCTGGCGGATTCCCTACCCAGCTCCTCATGTCCCTGTAGCTCCTAGGGGGACGGAAGGCCAAGGGGGCTCTGCGCACTGCCCCTGCCACAAGATCTGGCTCCACAACTCCCATTGGCCGTGAACTATAGCCAATGGGAGCTGTGGGGGTGGCACCTGTGGGCAGAGGCAGCGCTCAAAGCCCTTTGGCCCCCCTGCAGGGTCATGCCTGCTGCTTCTGGGGAGACCCAGGGGAGCTGTGGGGTGGCACCTGTGAGCTGCAGAGTCATGCCTGCCACTTCTGGGGAGACCACACCCCAACCCTCTGCCCCAGCCCTGTGTCCCCTTCCACACGCAAACTTCCCCAGCAGCGGCTGGTGCGGCTGGCCCCGGGGCTGCCTGATCTGCTTGAGCAGCCCCGGAGCTAGCCGCACTGGCTGCTGCAGAAGTCACGGAGGTCGCAGAAAGTCATGGACTCCGTGACCTCCATGACAGACACGCAGCCTTACCCAGGAATGAACAGAACAGGTAATCATCAAGTGATCCGTTCCCTGTCTCCCATTCCCAGCTTCTGGCAAACAGAGGCTAGGGATACCATCCCTGCCCATCCTGGCTAATAGCCATTGATGGACCTATCCTCCATGAATTTATCTAGGTCTTTTCAGAACCCTGTTATAGTCTTGGCCTTCACCACATTTTCTGGCAAAGAGTTCCACAGGTTGTGCGAAGAAATACTTCCTTTTGCTTGTTTTAAACTTGCTGCCTATTAATTTAATTTGGTGACCCCTAGTTCTTGTTTTATGAGGAGTAAATAACTCTTCCTTATTTACTTTCTCCACGCCAGTCATGATTTTATAGACCTCTATCATATCCCCCATAGTCATCTCTTTTCCAAGCAGAAAATTCCCAGTCTTATTAATCTGTCTGGTATTGATATTTTGTAATGTAAAGAGCAACACAGACATCATCATTGCATTGTGGTTCCTTCATGTGGCCTTGTCCCCATCGTCCCCTTGTCCCATGGGAGAGCAGGTGGTATATAAGTAACTAGGCAACCAGGTGGTTTCCTTCTAATCCCATCAAGGGAATACTGCCCTAATGATCCCATTAGGGCAGATTTAAATCCCCTTTGCACCACTGGAGTAGTGCAAAAAGGACTTGATCTGGAAATAAATTATAGCTTTCTATAAGCATTGTCCTCCATTCCTTCCTCCTCCTTAACCAGATGAATACCTTCCCCCTGCAGTTTTTCTCACTCAACTTTTATCTGTGTAATAGAAAATAATTTTAAAGGTATTCAGAACCACTGAGTTATACATATTGTTAACTTCACAGTTGGGGTACAGTCCTGGCCCCAAGGGGTTACTGAGGGAGTGTAAGGACTGTAAGAGTTTATCTGGGGGAGATTTTCAAAGGCTCCAAGGACAGATAGGTACCCAACTTTCTTTGAAAGTAAAAATCTCTCCTGTAGAGGACAAACTGTTATTAAGGCATGGATCCTGAAAATATCCACATTAATTTTATTACCATTTCAATTGTAGTGGTAGTAAAGGGCTGTCTCTTTCTGTGCTATACAGTGCCAAAACACAGTGGGACTCGTCTCAATTCTGGGCTTCTAAATACTACCACAATGCTTAATAATACTTCAGCCATATGTTTCTTCTGCCTTTGAATTTTTGCTATGTATTACCATCTCCATGTGAGTGAAATAATAGAAATTGAAAAGTACCACCAGTAATTAAGACATGAGTAGAAGAACTTCAATGGAAATAGGACATGAATGCATGCAATGAGGTGGAATTAATTTATGAAATATCAGGAGCAATGCTCTGAAATAACAGAAGAACAAAGCAAGGTATCATCCAGGGACCACAAGGAATATGATGAGCAAGACACTGCAAACAGATCATTTATTTCAAATCATCTAAGAACATGATCTTCATGTTTAACTTGCTATTGTTACTCAGACCCATGGTGAGAGGTAGATATTTTTAGTGACATTTTTCTTTGTGCAACTCATCTTATAGTTGTGCATAAAAAAACAACCAACCAATATAATACTAATAATAATCCCTCTACACCACTGGTAAAAATATAATTCATCTTTGCTTCAGCTCTTTTTCATGAGAAGAGAGAGAATTTTCAGATGAGGGAGGGAAAGACAAGTTATTTTGTTCTGTAATCAATTTCTCTTTTGCACCACAATGAAGCTGGTGGAAATGGCAAATTCTGTAATCACACTGGACTGATGGGCTATTCCGACCATTTATGAGACAGTGTCATACATTCAAAAAGAATCTCCTTTGGATCGGATCACTCACCACAGATACTGCCTATTGGTCAGGCAAGGTCGGAGCCTTTCCTGGTACCCATGTTCATAGCTACTTGCACCCTTCAGTGGTCTGCCCTTCGGTGACTCATTCATCTGACATATTTATGTCCACCCCTTTTGGGGAAATATAAGGAGCCCAGCAATGCGCTTAGGCTTCTGGGTTAAGCAAGGAGTTCTAGGTTGCCAGTGGATCAAGAGCTCATGATCTTGATGCTTCTTCCTGCAGCATCTTGTCTCAACTGGATTCCCCATAGCAGGGGCAGGCTACTATCTTCAGCACTGCCTAGGGGTTGGTAAATGAACCTGGCCCACCCTCTTCTCCACTTTCCAATCCAGGGTCCAGTAGAAAACAGCTAAATCCCTCGCCCCAAAGTGCAATATTGCTGCCTCCTGGATCACTTCCTGCTAGTATCCTCTTTTTCCCAGTGGCTAAAGTAAAGACTATAAATAACTGAAATCAAAGGTAAAATCTCAGACTTGAGAGTCTCAAGTCCCTTCTCTGTGAGTTTGACCAAGCTGTCACAGCCAGGCAGTAGGTGCTCGTGCTGTGCTGTGCTGTGCTTCTTCCCAGAAACTCAGAGCATAGGTCAACTCATCTCCACTTTCTGCCTATTACTGGGTTACTCAGCTCCCTTTTAAGCTCCTCCTGCATGCTCTGCAGGTGTGGCAGCATGAGAGCTGCCAGGGACCAACATAGCTCTTTAACTCTTCCCTTTCCAGTGCATGATTTGTACATGCCATCACACTCGAACCTCCGCCCCATCCAACTGCCCCCTGTCCCCTGACTGCCCCCTGGGACCTCCTGCTCCTTATCCAACCCCTCCTCCCCCTACCATGCCACTTAGAGCAGCAGGACAGGCTTACTGGAAAGCCTGGGAGGTGGGTGGGTGCAAGACATGCTTCCTGCATGGCTATGGGGGAGGGGGGACAGCAGGGGAAGGACTGGGGGCAAGCCTCCCCGGCCAGGAGCTTAGGGGCTGGGCAGAATGGTCCCAGGGGCTGTAGTTTGCCCACCTCTGGCCTAGGGAGTTCTTCCATTAAAGTGAATATAGAAGAAAAGGAGAATATACAGCAGGAAACAAAAGGTGAAGCTGGAAGCAAAGGTCCAGCATGCTGAGGAATAACAAAGGTTACAATTCAGAATACAGGAAGTGCTTCTGCAACCTATTTACTGAGTGTGGCTCTCCAGCCCCCACTAATGGCTGCACCACATGCAGGGTTGAGTCATTACAGACTTCAGAGGCTTGTCTTTTAACAAAAGCTTCTGTTTTTAGATCCACGGATCCTAAGTTCAGTCACTGCTGCCAACAACCCACCCCAGCACATTGTGATATTCTGCCAATTCAAGGGACACCCTCAATTTGAAAATCTAGTCAAAAAAGATTTAGGTACAAATTGACCTCTGAGTACCCCTGCCAATTTGTGTGGTTTTTCAATCATATTCCACCCACCTCCTTTTTTAAAAAAAACATATTTGATTGAGTGAAAGGCCCGCATAAAAGAAAGGCCTCGATCTGCAAACACTAATGTGTGTGAGTAATGTTATTCATGTGAACTGCATAGTGATTGTAGGATTGTGGCCAAAACAGGAAACTGACAAACTACTCTCAAATGTAGAGGAAATAAATGACAACAAAATCATGAAGTGTTTTGTCTCAAATCTCTTTCGGGTATAGTCATGTTAAGTGTTGTTTATAACGATCATTGGTTAAAAAAAAAATCAGCCAGACATATGGATCATAATTTTCAAAATTTGGTGTCTAAAGGTAGCCACTTAAGTCTTTATTTAAGCATCTAAGAATTGGCTTATTTTCAGAGATGCTGAATAGATACATAGTAAATATTTATACTAGGGTAAATAATTACTATTGTTGCAAGAGGTAGTTCATTGAAAATAACATTATGACAATGCTAAGCCCCTCAAAGTATTACATGTATCATTTTACCTATGTAACTTTGTATCCTTTGTTATTCTGTACACACTTTCTCAAACTTTTGTATTGGTGACCCTTTCACACAGCAAGCCTCTGAGTGCGATCTCCTCGCCCCCTTATAAATGAAAAACACATTTTAAAATATTTAACACTATTATAAATGCTGGAGGTGAAGCAGGGTTTGGGGGTGGAGGCTGAGAGCTTACAACCCCCAGGTAATAACCTCACGACACCCAGTTTGAGAACCCCTGCTTTACACTACAATACTCCTGATGTTAGGCCAAATTCAGAAAGAAAGTAGCTGTTTTTTTATAGTTCATAACTCATCTACTGATTCCTTTCACTTCAAAGAGACAATTCTGCAATAAAAAATGATACTTTCCCACATCAAAGTGACCAGCTCTAGCTTTCTATCCCAAAAGCTGTGAGGCCTATAGCCAAACTCATTAAAGACAAATAAATTGGATTGGATTAGATTAGAAAGGGCAATTTTGCCAACTGATGAGCAAAGTTACAAGGACGTCTGGATTTTGATAAGGACAAAGAGAGGAAGAACAGAACACCAATCTAAATACAGCTATAAATTGCATTGCATGGTGAACCTTTATTATATTTCTTCTCTAGGCAAACAACAAAAACCAAAACAACTAAGAGAGGGTAGAATCAACAAGTTAAAGAAAAAAGGTCAATGGAGCAACCTTTCAATTCTTGCAGTGCTGCAGGGCCCATATGAACAGTAACATTTACCATGAGAGAACAGCATTACCACATAATTTGATGTCGTCTGTAAACATATTACAGAACTATGTTATAGCACTGTAAAGACTAGGGTTGTATCATCATTCCATAGCATAGTTATTACATAATAATAATACTTAGCTCTTACATAACACTTTTTGTCTATGGATTTCAAAGTACTTTACAAAGGAAGATGCAAACCATTATCCCCATGTGGGGGGAAATGAGGCATAGAAATGAGAAGTGATGTGTCCAAGGTCACACAGCTATTTTGAGGCCTAAAGTGGATCGTAAGTGCACAGACTTTGTGTTGGCCCTGGGGGAAGAAGAGGAAGGGCATTTCATTCCATATTAAAGGAAAAGTTGCCAATGCTGAGATGAGCTGATTGCTGAGATGAGCCAATGGGATCAACTTTTTCTTTAAATGAACAAATTTCCCATTGGCATCACATGTGTAGGTGTAAGACAAGGCGTGTTTTAACTGGGTTAGGGTGCGCAATGTAAGTATTTAGATTTTTCTTCTTTTCACCATGGTTTGATTTTTATACTGTGAACCAACAGAGATGTGTGTATGCTAAAGAGTGAATGAGATCCATCCAGATCCACAAATTTGGAGAGAGAAAGATGGGAGGTGAGAAGCAGAGATGATGGAGTTGGGTTCAGTCTGTGGAGGTTGTTTCATTTTCATTAAAGCAGGGCCTTGTGTAGTAACAGACACAATTTGCAAAGGTTGCAACAGTAACAGGAGTTGGTGAATCAGTTAAAATGTAGAAATTGCCTCTTTCTGAGTCTTTAAAAGTTAATCTTAAGTGTTTACTGGAAATATAAATAGCTGTCTGAATATTTTAAAGGCTGTTTATTATACAAAATCTTTTTGCATGATAGTAATAAGAAGAGCAAGTGAAAATAAATCCATGAGTTCTGGTGCTGTTTAGACTTCCTTTGCAGTCATCTGATGATATCTGTTGTTGTCTTGATAATTTTTACTGTCTAGTCATTTATGAAATGCTTACCCAGTGAAGATAGAATTGTTTTCATTTAAAATCTTGGTACAAGCTATTTAGTCTGAGACCAGCTGTGACACTTAAGTATTTCCTGCTTTGATGAACCAGACAATCAAATAATCTAATTAGTCTCCTCATGAGAAGCAGTCAGAACTATGATAGCTTTCCTATTTAAGAATCAATAAAATGGCAAGATGGTAAAATCTGTCAGGGCATCTGTAACATAAATGCTTTATTATGAAAAAATAGAAACCTCATACAGATCTGATTAGAGAAGATTACTTATCTTCATTTGCAATAGTCAGGGATTAGCAAACAGAGCTTATCATTTTGCGTACTTTGTGTGTGTGAGACTGATGGATATTGGTAGTTATTTTCCTCTCTCTCAGTAGCTACTGTATGTAGAGACTACACTTTTGTGACACCCTTAGTCTTTCTGGGTTTAATGTAGTAACAGTTCTTGGGGCTAGATCCTGAGTTTGTTTAAATCAAGGGATCTCCATTTAAGTTAATAATGCTATGCTGGTTTGCACCAGTTGAGGATGTGGCCCCCAATTTTGTGCATGCTAATGTTTCCCTTTTCCATGTGCTTCTATGGCCTTCTGAGCTGTTCAGGCTGTAGAAGGCTATGGAAAGCTCCTTAGCAGGCCAGTCTATTCTTGAGAAAGGCTAAAGAACCCAGCGTCGCAGGCCTGTGAATTGCAGCATAGACTGGGCATGTCCACCTGTCTCTCACTGCAGCTGTATGGCCTATGAACGGTTTCCACTTAATTTTATCTCATCTGTCTTAATGTGATTTATTCACATTTAATTTATGTATGCCTAGTTTTCAAGGATGAGCATAGTTTTTAGAAATCCATATAAATAAAAGTGTCTTACCTATCTATCTGAAACACAAGTTTATTGTGGTTGCAGATATTTCATATCTAGCTTAGGTGTTTCTAGGAAAGCCATTAGTATAATACTCTAAGTATCATATTAATTTACCTTTGCACAGAGGTGTTAACAGAGGACTCAGTAGTTGACTCTTTCCTTTTTGCCTCTCCCTGGTTTGGTATCTTTATTATTTTAGTGTTGTTGGTTTTTCACATTTACTGTTGTTGCTGTCTGCTCTGGGAGGTTGTCCTCTATAGTATTAGAATGCCTTATCTCTTTGTGAAGGGCACTGTTAACTTCAGTATCCAAGAGAAGCACAGCTTTTTCACTGGGTCATTAATGGAGAGATTGTAGACAGCTGTACTTGACTACCCCCGCAAGTCCCTTATGAGCTGCATATTTCATGTAGATGCAATGGAAGAAGTCTTTTGGAAAACTTTGTAGGACAGGGTATTTGCCCTACAGATAGGTCCAGGAAGAGCATTCTAACCATAAGGCGTAGCATGCAGACAGGTAGGTTTAGGAAGAGCAGATGAGGAATCAAAGAAGGCATCAGTCACAGAACAAAGGTGTGGGGGATGCTGTGTGACAAGACATATAAAGAGGGGCAGACTTGCGTAGGGCTTCAAGGTGTGGACAAGAATCCTGAATTTAATGGTAGTTGAATAACTGGAAGTTTGACTGTAACACAATAGATATAGACTTTCCCCAACTCGTTTAATTGCTGACCTTAGTCAACCTTTCATACATTTCTGGAAAAGGTTCACTTCTAATGAAAATTTTACCCTAACTTATACAATTTTTAATTCATTTGTAGATGAATGTCTCACCAGCTTAAGTGGGCAGCGTGCTCAATCATGTGTGGTAGAACATGCTCAACCATGTGTGATGGAAGATGTCAGAAAGGTAACTCAGGGCTCCAGCTGACATTTTTAAAGTAATTCCTCCTACATTATCAGAACCAATTAGCTGGATTATAATCAGATATGCTGAGCAACTCATATGATTTACCTGCTCCATCCTTGCTGGAGATGCTTTTAATGGGAGAATGAAAATAGAGCATTCAAGTCAGATGTCAATTAAAATATCCTGTGACCCTAAGTTTAATGCTGGTGAGCATGAGGATGACAAAAAGCATGGATGATTGTACCTAGATGCTACAATGATGGATACCCTAAAAGTAACTGAAAGAGATTACATTAGATATTAATGAAACATTCCGAAAACATGCAACATGCTGCACTGGGCATAGCAGCTGATCTCATTACCACTTCATGCTAGAGATCAAATCACTGAGACTGGGATTTTCAAAGGAGCATAAAGGATTTAAGTGTCTAAATCCCATTCAATTTCAATAGGATTTGGGCATCTAATTCCTTCAAACTCCTTTGAAAATGCAGCCTGTGTTAATAAGAATACTTTACTTATTTTATTTCTTTATATTTAAACAATAAAAATACCAGAACAAAAAAGATCTAGGGACCCTCACAATTAATATAACAGAACAACTATTATTTTGCTTGAATGTGCTATCTTTTCTAGCATGCAACAAGCTACCTAGGCTATCATACATTGACAACTTGCTGTCAGCCTAAGTTTGTAGTTGCAACTGGCATATATTTTGCTTCATGTCTGAGTGATATTTCATCTCACCAGCCACGCTCTGATGCAAGTGCCAAACATAATGAAAGAGAGAGAAGGAAGAATCACAAAGGAGAAAATTATCCACAGCTATATTGAAGGGAGACACACTGGTCATAAAACAAACCTAAACTCGATTGGTATTTTACTGCCTCTTCTTCGACTATTGGTGCTTGAGATGTGCATCGCTGGGCTACTGTCCTTGTAAAAAACAGCATTATGGCAATGCTCACTGCCAACCTAAGAAAAGTAGCAAATATTGAAAACTACTGATGGTGGCACAGCAGGCCCTTCATCCTCATCCCCTGGAAATTAACAAACAGCCTCAAAAATAACTTTTGTTGGGCCATCAAGAACTAGTGACAGAGCAGATGGTAACACCTAATTTCAGCCCAGACTAGTTACCAGCAAGTTGTGGCAAAAGTTAAAGAATCTGATACTGAGGAATGAGAAGAGAGTAGAAAGGGAATTGAGAAAAGTGTCTCAAGCTCACTCCTCAGCCTGCTTTAAGTTATTATTATAATTAGTGACTTTGGACAGGGCCAGTACTTTCTCCTTCATAAACAAACTGGGTGATTTTGACACCCCTTTCCTGTTCCCTCCACCCAACACTGTCAACTGGTTAGCTGAAAACTACAATCTTGAACATGTATGGCATGTACAAGAAACAGGGACCTTGTATTTCATGTATGAACCGCTGATCCAGCCTCCAAAAATATCATGTGTTTTTTGACACAAGGATTATCAGGAGGAAGAAAGAAAATGCACATTTCTCTTTTTCATCTCCTCTCTCTGTTTCACTCTTTCCCTCCTTTGATGCTAGTGACTGTAAATTAGAACAATAAAAATATGGTACTACACCACCAAATTTGTATGCTGCATATTAAACCTGCAGTTTTCCAGGGACAAGCTAGATGAAGTTACCTTGTTACCCACTGTAGTAGTGGGTTGATCACCTGCTCCTGCCTTAAAATGGTTAAAACAGCCCAGGGAGAGGGCTGTGGCAGGGAAGGAAAAGCAGGGCTGACTGGGAGAAGCAGCCTCAGCTGGGGGCCATGCCCCAATCAGGTTGTGGCTGGCTTAATCAGGGCTCATCTGGCCCTTATAAGAGGGCAGTGGGCCAAGAGCACACAGAGTCTCCTCTAGTGGTGGAGGGAGATGGGCTTGGGTGCTGGGGAGGGTACCTGAGGTGAAGCAGGGCTGGGGAAGGCTAGAGGCGCTGGGAGGCTCTGGGCTGGAAAAGCCCCAGGCTGCAGGCCTGGCAGATGGCCTAAGACGGGGTAGTGGGGTTGCAACAGGGCAGCCCAAGGGTAGGCAGAGGCAGCAGGTCCAAACCCCCCTTGCCTATGATGTCTGGCTTATACAGACTGCAGTCAGCCCCAGTGAAAGATGGTGACTGGCAGTAGCCCATAGGCTGAGGCAAGGTGGGGATAGAGGGTGGGGGGTTCCCTGGGGAGGGGAGACCCAGATCTGTGGGGTATTGTCTGGAGGGGCAGCACCCCAGGTAAAAGGGCACTGGGGTCCGGGAGGGACACAGGGGTCAGCAACAGCAAGACACTGGCAGAGGGTGCTCCAGAGCTGGTAAAAAGAGCTAATTCCCAGCCAGCCAGCAGGAGGCGCCACTGGGTGAGTCTGCGGCCCGTTACATCCGCCTACATTTTTCAAATAGCCCCAGTGAGCCAGACGAGTCATATAATTCAATACAGACCTATCTCTTGAAAGTATTCATACACACACTACATTGGAAGAAACAGTATTGATGTAATCCATTAAAAGTAAGCAACACATAGTGAAAAACAAGCTATATCTTCTTCAAATCCTAGATACCAGATGGCATTGGCTAAATGGCTTATGGCTAGGCCTATATCATGGACCACATGCTCTTGCAGGGCCATAAGAACATACCAGATGAGCTACTCAGACCTCGGCTCTAGGCACTCTGGATAGTGGGCCCTACATGCCTATTTACTAACTCCGGAGCAAGTGGGTGAGGGAATGTACAGAGCTGTGGTCCTGCTTCCAAACCACTGTGCCAATGCAGCTGAGCTGGCACAGGGGATGTCCTTCTTTGTTGATGAGACAGGAAACAAGTAGGAAGCAGGTTCAGAGGGTAGAGTGACAATGGAGCCTACTGTAACCCAGTGGCTGGGGTAGCCTATGACACCCCTTACAGGTCTGTCCTGTAGGGAGAATCAGGGGAGGACTGGAGGAATCTTCTTATCAGCAGATCCTCTGGCCCCACCCAGACCTTTTGCTGGGCTTGGTTCTCCTAGCCCCTTGCAGAAAGATCTCCTGCAGAGCAGGGCTCCACACAGTGCAAGGAGTACAATAATTTGCACGCCTACTCACTAAACCTAAACCTTTCCCTTTTGCTGCAGAATCACACTGCTTTTCTAGGGGCATGGAAGTAATGGTAAGATTTGCCTCTATGTTGTGGAAATGTGTGATAAATTCCTGTTTCATTGTGAAGAATTCCCTTTCTTTCATGGGTTGGTGGACAACCTTAATGTTCCTTTTTTTATTTACCAAGATTGTCTGTCTAAACATACTCTTTCTAATGGGGTGTTACATATGAACTATTTTAGACTTCTCCTCCTTTATGGAGTCTTTGAATGACACATAACACAGGAAACAAAACACCTGAAATTGCACAAGTGAATATTAATGGGCTGAAGCACGAATTTCAATGTACTGATTAACAACTGCAAGTTTCCTCTATTTTGCTCCTGGTTTGAAGAGCCTGGAAGTGATTGGTTTTATGTTTATCATTTAACACATACCTCCTGGGAAGGTAGCACTGTTCTGAACACTCAGACTATTTGTCAAGAATAAAAACACATGAATGATCACACTTGGAGAATTATGCTAACTGAAATTTTGCATTGTTGATATTTTTAAATGTTCAGTTATCCTGATTAGAGCTGGATGGATAATTCATAATGAATAATTTGAGGAATTTTGCCTTTTTGTGCACAAACAAGTTGCAATCTTCTTAGATTTATTCATGTATTTCTTCAGTGAATAATTCTTGGCCCACAGAAGTTTGCAAACAGTTCACTGTGAATATTCAAAATCTGAAATTCATACTGTATTAGTTAATTACACAAAAGCCTGGGGTATTACTTCTAGTTCCATGACAGGATGATTTATCTAAAGACCAAGAATAGTAGCAGTTCTAAAATGCATATTCAAGAGTAAAATTTGAACTCTTCCCATTTAGTTATACAATCAGATATTTGCTTTCAGTGATTATTCAACCATTTAGATTTAAAATTCACTTTTTCTTAGTATTCACTTTTTCTTAGTATTAGAAGTGAAGTCTGTTCCTTAGAATATTTATGGAAAGTGAACACAAGAGGGGTACTGTCACAGGGCTTTAGGCTATGCTACTGCCTCAGTTTGCCTTCCATTTTACATTACCCAAACCACTACATTTAGGAGGGGGCTATCACTTGGAGAACACTAGGTCTGGTTTATTACCATAATAGAACACTCAGACCCTTCCAAACCTCTTCCCCTAGCACAGTCTGTTATAAATTGAAACAACTGCCTTCAGCATTCATATAGCTGTTCCCCTAGTTCAAAACACTGGTCAGTTCTTTACAAAGTCCTCCCCTTCATTATAGTCCTCCCTCCAGGTGCATGGTCCTTTAGAGCCCTTCTAGCTGTAGTTTCTCACCCTGCAGGCTATTCAGCTAAGGCTTATCACTCAACAGGCTTCCTTGCAAATCTGCTTGGCAGCTTTAAGGAGCTATCACCAAGCCCCTACCCTCAAACTATCTAGTGGAATGCAAGCCACACCTATAGTCTCCAGAAAGCCTGGATTCTAGTCACCTGCTACCATCACATGACCCTTGGTGCCATTCCCTTCACCTGGGGAGGCTGGCCAAACCTGTTACAGGTAAAGCTGAGTCCTAAACCTTAAAGGTTTCAGAGTAACAGCCGTGTTAGTCTGTATTTGCAAAAAGAAAAGGAGTACTTGTGGCACCTTAGAGACTAACCAATTTATCTGAGCATTAACCTTAAACCATAAACCTTAAAGGGACATCTTACCTGGTGACAAATACAAACAAAGATAAAGCAAATTGGGTTAAAAATTCAAATGAATAGTTGCAATTTTTGTTTGCAGTATTTGCTCTAGTTGTGGTGTTAATCTAATAGAAATTAGCAGATCTCTGTGACACTTGAGAAAATCCTGTGCAATAACAATTAAAACTATTTCACTTGATTATGAGTAGTCTCTCCATAGTTTTTCATGACAGTCTAACCATGGGACTCTTGTGAAGGGGAACTTTCCAACCGCCAAGTAGAAGTTCTGGCAACTAGGATCATCGGAGTAGTGTTACTGTGTCTACTCTACCACCTCATCCTGTTTCTAACTTTCCTGTATGCAGGTGCAGACAGCCTCTGCCCTGAGCGGTAGACCCAGGTGCTCAGGGACATGTGGAATCTTCCTATTGGGCTTCCTCATTCTATGGAACCTTGGTGATTCTGCTGCCTTTTAGGCATTCCACGTCCCTGCAAAGGGCAGTGAAGACAGGCTTTGGTGCTGTTAATCTGTTCTCAAGAATGAATCCTTAAGAAAAGGTCACCAAGACATCAATCATCTTAGAGACTTTTCATTTCACTCTGAAATTCAGACTGCACAGGGACAACTCCTCCACATTACTGCAAGCAACCATTGGAATGCTAACAGCAAAATGATTTTAATGTCTTTTGATTATTACACAGTGCATTAATGTGAATTCTGCACTGCTCACTGGTATGGTATGGAATGTATCATATCCTTAGGGTGGGTGGAGAATGGGGGAACTGATCGTGCATTGTTTTCTTTGCTTATTTTTCAAGTTGCAGAAGCAGCTGTGTGTGACTTTGAATTGTGCTTTGAATTTTATTTAAAAACCAAACAAACCCCAAACCTGATTCTCAGCTAAAGACTGTGCTGATTAATCTGAGACCAAACTGGCAGCTCTTTAGCCATTCTATGAATAGAATTTCTTTAACACCACTCCTTATTCAGGCTTTGCAAGCTGAAATAGAGACAACAACTTAAAGGTGAAATTCACCCCAATGTGCAGACCCTGTGCACCTCAAACCCTGGGCTCAATGTAACCCACAAATATGAAAGAAATGGGGTGTATCCTTTTTGGTCTCTGTGTGATACATGAGGAAGCACTAACCATTTTCCTATTATTAAAGAGTTCCCCCCATTCTTTTTATATAGAAAATCAGGTCTTATCTACCCTAAAAGACTCCATATTGATGACTGGAAACTGGTAGCATAATTACATTATGAGTACCAAGGAACTGAAACCTGAATAACTAAGAGGGCAAGTGGTTTTTATACAGAGTGTTAAGAATGCTTTGGCCAAGCTGTGCTACTTTTACTCACATTGGTGACAGCTACTCATGTAAGTAGTGTCATTGATATCATTAGGACTCCTTGCTTGCGTAAGTGCTCACCACCAGTGTGAATAAAGTTTTCCCAATTGGACCTTTTGCTTTTTGTTAACACCCATTTAATTTTAACATCTGAGAAACCCCGCGGAGAAAGACTCACTTTGTTTAAGATTCCGCACATCTTGAGACCTTAATTAAAGGGGATGGAAAGCTCACAATGGATATTTGTAAGGATGCAAGCAAAACCAAGGAAGACCCAACAGTTCTGATGTTTCCAAGGTAAAAGCAAACAGGAAAAAGCTTCAAAGTCCATTTGAACGTTTTTTGTCCATAGGCTTATGTGTCTCTGTCTGGCTATGACTGAACCTCCCTTGAATACTGAACACTGGTTTACTGCCCTTCCTCAGTGTCTCAAACTAAAATTTAACATTAAAAAACCCCAAGCTTCTCAGCTTTAAATGTGATGTTAAAAGTTAAAGTTAAAAGTAAATCTCCACAGTGTTCAGGGTCAGAGAGCTTGAAAATGTTGATGCAAAGAGGCAAGTGCCCTTCCTCAAAAGCACTTTAACTTCATGTATGCATTGGAACAATCAACAGCCTTGAATTCATTGAATGCAATGTGCGAAAGGAGCTTAAGGTACCATCAAGAGGCAATAGAAAATAGTCAAGCATTTGTCCACATGTAAATAGTTAACTGACTGTTGTCAGACATCATGATTCAAGGTTGTTCTATTAGGCTTAACACAAAGCTGTGCGATTACAGAATTATGCAAGTTGCAAAATACATTCAAGATGACAAGGTAGTCTTAACCATGGCATTGTAATGACAATGAGTGATTTTTTTTTCTAAACTTATTTTAGCCTACACAGCACAGGTAGGGCATCAGATACTCAGTATTGTCCTCATTTTATTCCATTTTTCTGCTGGGATGAATGAGGCAAAAGGAAGTCAAGTGTCTTGTCCAAGTGCATACATTCATGCCAAAAATGTGCAACATTTATAGGCCTGATTTTCAAAATTGCCAAACCCAACCATTCAAAAAATCATAAGTCAGGCCCCCACAACATCATGAAATATTTTTAAAAATAATACAATTTGTATTTTTTTTTCTTTCTGGATTTTGAAGCTTTAGGATGCATTTGGGTTATGTTCTTAAACTTTTCTCCACAACTATGTGGGCTAGACACTTTTGAAATGAAAGCTGAGAGTCTTAGGCCATGTCTACACTACGAAATTACTCCAGTTTTACAGAAGTCAATTTTTGGGAACAGATTGTATAAAGTCAAGTGCAGGTGTCCACATTAAGCACATTAATTCGGTGTGTGTCCACAGTACCGTGGCAAGCGTCAACATTCCAAGCCGTGCACTGTGGGTAGCTATCCTGCTATGCTGCCCATTGGCTGAGCTCCCAATGCCTGATGGGGCCAAAAATTTGTCTTGGGTGGTTATGGGTAAATGTCGTCAGTCAGCCCTCCCTCCCTCCGTGAAAGCAACAGGAGACAATCATTTTGCGCCCTTTTCCCTGGATTGCCCAAGCAGACGCCATAGCATGGCAAGCATGGAGCCCATTCAGCTCACCGCAGCAGTTATGACCGTTGTAAACGCCTCTCGCATTATTGTGCAGTTTATGAAGAACCAGCACCTGAAAAACCCGGCAAGGAGGCGACGGCAGCGCTGTGATGAGGACATGAGTACAGATTTCTCTAAAACCGCGGTCCCCAGCAATTTGGAGATCATGGTGTTACTGGGGCAGGCTCATGCTGTGGAACGCCGATTCTGGGCCCGGGAAACAAACACACAGAGTGGTGGGACTGCATAGTGTTGCAGGTTTGGGATGATTCCCAGTGGCTCCAAAACTTTCGCATGCATAAGGGCACTTTCATGGAACTTTGTGACTTGTTTTCCCCTGCCCTGAAGCGCATGAATACCAAGATGAGAGCAGCCCTCACAGTTCACAAGTGAGTGGCAATAGCCCTGTGGAAGCTTGCAATGCCAGACAGCTTCCAGTCAGTCGGTAATCAATTTGGAGTGGGCAAATCTACTGTGGGGGTTGCTGTGATGCAAGTAGCCAGTGCAATCATTGAGTCTGGGAAATGTGCAGGTCATAGTGGATGGCTTTGCTGCCATGGGATTCCCTAACTGTGGTGGGGCTATAGACGGAATGCATATCCCTATCTTGGGACCAGACCACCAGGGCAGCCAGTACATAAACCGCAAGGGTTACTTTTCAATGGTGCTGCAAGCACTGGTGGATCACAAGGGATGTTTCACCAACATCAGCATGGGATGGCCAGGAAAGGTTCATGACTTTCGCATCTTCAGGAACTCTGTTCTGTTTAAACAGCTGCAGGAAGGGATTTACTTCCCAGAGCAGAAAATAACTGTTGGGGATGTTGAAATGCCTATAGTTATCCTTGGGGACACAGCCTACCCCTTAATGCCCTGGCTCATGAAGCCGTACACAGGCACCCTGGACAGTAGTAAGGCGCTGTTCAACTATAGGCTGAGCAAGTGCAGAATGGTGGTAGAGTGTGCATTTGGACATTTAAAGGGTCGCTGGTGCAGTTTACTGACTGACTCAGACCTCAGCGAAACCAATATTCCCATTGTTATTGCTGCTTGCTGTGTGTGCCACAATCTCTGTGAGAGTAAGGGGGAGATGTGTATGGCTGGGTGGGAGGCTGAGGCAAATTGCCTGGCCACTGAATATGTGCAGCCAGACACAAGGGCAGTTAGAAGAGCACAGCAGAAAGTGCTGCACATCAGAAAAGTTTTTAAAACCAGTTTCATGACTGGCCAGGGTACTGTGTGACACTGTTTGTTTCTCTTGATGAAAACCCGCCCCCTTGGTTGACTCTAAATTCCCTGTAAGCCACCAGCCCTCCCCCCTCGATCACAGCTTGCTTGCAAAGGAAATAAAGTCACTATCATTTTAAAAAATGTATTCTTTATTAATTGATTATAAAAATAGGTAGATAACTCACAAGGTAGCCTGGGTGGGGTGTGGGAGGAGGGGAGGAGGGAAGGAAAGGCCACTTTAAAACTTATTGAATGACAGCCTTCTGTTGCTTGGGCTGTCCACTGGGGTAGAGTGGTTGGGTGCCCGGAGCCTCCCCTGCCCTGTGTTCTTGGGTGTCTGGGTGAGGAGCCTATGGAACTTGGGGAGGAGGGAGGGCGGTTAAACAGGGGCTGCAGTGGCAGTCTGTGAGCTTGCTGCTGTTCATGAACCTCCATCAGATGCTGGAGCATGTCCATTTGATCCCGCAGTAGCCTCAGCATTGCCTCATGCATCCTCTGATCCTCCTGCCAGCACTTCTCCTCACGTTCATCAGCCACTTTCCTGTACTCTGCTGTTGTGTCCCTCCACACTTTCTGCTGAGCTCTGTCAGTGCTGGACGACTGCATGAGCTCAGAGAACATTTCATTGCGCGTGCGTTTTTTTCCCCCCGCCTTATCTGAGATAGCCTTTGGAATGGAGGAGGGAGGCTTGAAACATTTGCAGCTGCAGGAGGAAAAAAAACATTTTACAGAACAATGGCTGTACTCTTTCACGGTGAACAACACTTCACATTACATAGCACATGTGATTTTGGTACAAGGTCGCATTTTGTATCTTATATTGAGTGCCTGTGGCTTTGGTGTTAAGAGATCACACACGCAGTGCCGGGCAACAGAATTCGGCTTGCAGGTGGCCATGGTAAGCCATAGTCTTTTGGCTTCTGCAGCCTTCATAACAGCAGCGCCCTCCTCTTGCATACCAAGCAAAGCATGTTGAGTTGGCCATTTAGTGCTGTGGTTTTCCTGTTAACGTGCAGCAGCAGAAACCAGTGATTGCTTTACACCTCACCCCACCATGTGGCTAGTATCAGGGAAGATTCCTGCTAGCCAAACGCGAACAGCTCAGTGCCAATGCCTCCCCCCCCGGCGCATGCCTAACTGCGGGGAGGATTTCTTTTGAGCCACAGGTAAACAGCCCAGTAGGAACGGCCACCTCTGAATGTCCCCTTAATTAAATTCCCGTATTTCAACCAGGTTACCATGAACGATATCACTCTCCTGAGGATAACACAGAGAGATAAAGAACGGATGTTGCTTGAATGCCGGCAAACATTGGGACCATACGCTGCCAGGCTTTATCATGCAATGATACCAGATTACTTGCTACTAGCATGGCGTGGTAAGGTGTCTTACCATGGAGGATGGAATAAGGCTGCTCTCCCCAGAAACCTTCTGCAAAGGCTTTTAGAGTACCTCCAGGAGAGCTTCATGGAGATGTCCCTGGAGGATTTCCGCTCCGTCCCCAGATATGTTAACAGACTTTTCCAGTAGCTGTGCTGGCCACGAATGCATCCCAAGTCCTCAGGGCTACTTAATCATTAATGACACTTACTTTTATAACATGTATTATATTTAAAAAGGTACACTCACCAGAGGTCCCTTCTCCGGCTTCTTTGGATTGGGAGGGTATTTCAGTCAGGGTGATAAAAAGATCCTGGCTGTCGGGGAGAACAGTGTGCTGTGCGCTCTCTTGAAGCTCATCCTCCTCCTCATCTTCCCCGTCCGCAAAATCCTCAGGCATGGCGGAGAGTACCCCATCACCGGAGTCCATGGACAGAGGTGGGGTAGTGGTGGCAGCCCCCCCCCCAGAATTGCATGCAGCTCAGTGTAGAAGCGGCATGTCTAGGGCTCTGTCCTGGAGCATCCATTTGATTTTTTGGTTTTCTGGTACGCTTGTCTGAGCTCCTTAAGCTTCATGCTGCACTGTGTTGCGTCCCTGCTATAGCCTCTGTCCCTCATGGCCTCAGAGATTTTTTGAAATGTTTTGGCATTTCGTCTTTTGGAAAGTAGTTCTGATAGCACGGATTCCTCTCCCCATACAGCGATCAGATCCAGTACCTCCCGTTCGGTCCATGCTGGAGCTCTTTTTCGATTCTGGGACTGCATGGTCACCTGTGCTGATGAGCTCGCCTGGCAAAACAGGAAATGAGATTCAAAAGTTCCTGGGGCTTTTCCTGTACACCTGGCCAGCGCATCCGAGTTCAGAGTGCTGTCCAGAGTGGTCATAATGGTGCACTGTGGGATAACTCCTGGAAGCCAATACCTTTGAATTGGATCCACACTAACCCTAATTCGAAATGGCTATGTCGATTTCAGCACTAATCCCCTCATTGGGGAGGAGTACAGAAATCAGTTTTAAGAGCCCTTTATGTCGAAAAAACCGGCTTCGTTGTGTGGACGGGTGCAGGATTAATTCGATTTAACCCTACTAAATCCGACAAATTCGTAGTGTAGACCAGGCCTTATGAAGTAATATGATTCCAGGAGCTGAGGAAAGACTAAATATAACCAGAGTTGCCAACACTGGGGATGCCTTACAATTGTGTAGCCTTTTTTACACCTGTGCAAAGTGAGTGTGAGGAGGGTATAGAAAGCTGCAACTAATTTCCTAGCATTTTACACAGGTGTAAAAGAATACACATGGCTGGAGAACCACACCCTGTCTTGTTAAAACACTTTGCAATCTTTGGACCTGATTCTCTACTTTAATAGACCAGTTTTACATTAGCGCATCTTCTGATCAGTGAAAGGTAGGATGAGGGAATGGACAGGAGGCTGTGAATGCAACAGATAAGTGGGATACAGGGAGGGAGGAATTCACTGGTGGTCACTTTGCACCAGCAAGCATCAATTCAGCTGGTGCAGTAACGGCAAAGGGGCCAGATGGCCTAGTCTGGCTCCCTAAGAGGTGCAGGTGAAGCTCCACCAACTCTGAGCTGTTTCTACAGCAGCACAGCAGTGTTCTGTGTTGGGGGTGGAAGCATGGTCAGGGAAAACCTTTACCCATTAATGTCCTATAGGGTCTCTTGCAGCCCTCTATATAGTAACCTGTACCTCCTCCATCCCTGTGCAGGGATGCATCTTGCCTGGAGCCTCCAAGGTCAAGGGAAAAGAGTGTATGGTTTTAAATATAAGTGAATTAAAATTATTGGTATTAGTAGGCACATGAAAATAACAAATTTTTTTTTTCAGTAAATTGTTGTATTTGTCAACTAACATAACAGTGCTAGTTCTAAAAGGTAGCAATCAGCGATTTTTATGGAAACTGGGATACTGTGTCTTTCTGAAACAGTTGATCTGAGAGGAAAACTTGCTAGCAGACTAATATTAGAGGGCTAAAGAAGAGATTAATTTATTTTGTTTGTTGAGAAACAACAATTACTGTAAATCGTGGGCAGCTTTGGGAAAAGAATTTCCAAGTGGAAATGTTACCCTATTTGTCTCTGACAGAATTAATGTGTGCTCTGTACCCCTACAGCTGTGGTATTTATGTCAGCCAGCCTCCCTGAGTGTGTCAATGCCAGGGATTCATTTAAATTATGAAGAAGAGAGATTGCAGATTTTTTGAATTTGATAGCTACAATTATAAAAGTATCGAGTTATAACAGAGCCTCATAGCAGTGTGAGTAAACCTAAGAAACAGATGATTCCTAATAAAGAGGGAGGAAAAGATGCAAAGAAAAATGGAGGCATTCAAATACGACAACAAAGGGAGATAAAATGCTAACTCCCTATGCAGGGTGGTGATGGGAAGCAATCAATATGCTCTGCCACAGGAGCTACAGGGAATAAAGTAACTGCAACAGGAAAACATTATTAAGGGGCAGGGGGAGACAGGGAATTACCAAACCCCAACAACAACAAAACAAACCTTGGCAGATAGAAGAGACCAATCAAGAAAAGAAATCTAGTTTTAAAAATATGACACACCAAACATTGTGCTCAATATAACAGCAATGACAGAACAGAGGTATATTTAGAACCTGAAATAATCAAAACAGGCTATTGAGAAGTTTCCAGATGTCAGTCAAGGAGTTTTGGTGCAGGAAAATTATCATCCAGATTAAAAAGAAATTTACTTATTGACTGTTTTCCTAAGACGTCTGTTACCATGCAGTGATCCTTCTTGCACAGGGGGAAAAACACCACACAGTTTTGGGTTGAAATTTTTCAGGGTTATTTAATTCTGTACTGATTTTGACATTGCCACTTCCAGTAATTGTTTAAGTTGGCTATTCACTAACTACTTACTGAACTTCATTTCCATGACAACTTCTTGTATTACAATGTCTGATAATCTCAATAGAACATAGCTATTAATTTAAAACACCTAAAAGATGCTCAAAGGTTCATCTCTGGTTTCCTAGGCAATGTCTTCCATGTCATCCCAGGATATCCCAATACATTCAAGAGGCATTCCATCAACTTTTAATAATTGTACACTGACCTACAGTATGCACAATATACAAAACTTAAAATATTAGATGACAAAAATCTTTACTGATTGTATTCAGAAATGTTGCTTCTTAGCTAGAATCCAATTAGTTTGCCCAAATGCATATCTTTTCTCCATTAGGCCTGCAAAAACAATGCTCTAAGAAGACATATGTAAGCATCCAAACCAATCAGAGGATTAAAAATAACTTTGCATACCAAAAGAAATATTTTTTATAGTATTAGTGACAATTTCTTACCACCTCAAAGTAAAATACATGTATAAAAATAGATAAAACATTGCCATCTGTGTGAAGAGCATCTGGAGAAAACCAAAGGATGTATTGCAATGCATGTACTCTTTCAGCTAGATTATTGTGTAATGGTTAAAAAAAGACCTTAACAGGAAACCCACCCCAATATCTTTTGAAAGATACTGAGGCCCACAAAATGAGCAAACCTAATTCTGCACCATATCTGGGGCTGTTCTAAATTGTGCTGGCTTTTTAGAGCCCACCATAGCACATTATGCTGGTGCAGAATAGCTGGAGCGTGCTGCTAGCTGACCACACTTCCTCAAGGATACCGGAACCTTTGTAGATGTGGGGCGGGGAGGGCCAAGGCCAAAGTGGATTCCTGTGCCCCTTCTCCCCTAACCCCTGCACTCCTGTGCCCCTTCTCCCCAGTGTCGTTCGACCACCTCCAAGCTACACTCATGTTAAAATATGGGGGGGCATGGTCCCTTGGTCCCCCCCAGTTCTGGTTCCAGCTTGTCCTGACAGGCTCTTAAAATTGGGAGGGTGGTGGATGTTGAGCTATTATGCTATCTCCCCACTGGCTAGAGAGCCTCCTTTAGAGAGGCATATTCTGTGGTGGCAGTATAAACGTTGCTACATCATGAAGTAGAATTGAGACTGGGATCTGTAGAAAGAGTCTGAAAAGTAAAGTAGAAAGCAGTTCAGATCCCGAATATACATTATTGTATAAGACCACAGTATATCAAATCCAAGATGTCCACACTTAATTAATTTATCTACCTACCTCATTTAATCCTACCTTCTTGTGGGTTTTTTTTTTTTCCAACATTACTCAGTTCCCTGTTAACCCAGAAACTAATATGGGGGCTGGTCCACAGTAGATAGTGTTGGCCTTTCAGCGATTGGTTCCGGTGCCTGGAATCAGTCTAGGAACTTATATAGCCCTCATCACCATAGCAATTCTGAGTTGGTGACATTTTACACTAACTTTGCACAGGTGCCAATGACAACACTTGGGAGAAAGCAGCAGAAAATAAGACCTTGGTTGGAAATTATTACTTGGTCAAGCCTTGGGTGACTGTAACACAGAGGCCCATTGATAGTTCACTATTCTGTGTCAGCAACTTCTGTCAGGCCTGACAAACTCACTACATCTGACACACTGTTGTCATGATATATACCCAAAATGTGGCATGTAATATATTATTAGAAAACTAATAACTCACTGATCATTAATATTCTTGCATGATGTATATATGAGTAATGTACAAAGAATTATAAACATGTGCTGAAATTATGTTCTTGATGTGTTTGGCAAACAACGCATAAAGACACTCTGCCCTAGCTAAAGGAATATGTATTTGCTTTTCTGAGCAGCCTGGTCTTCAGGTGGAGACAACGAAGGTCACTTTACATATCATATAAACAAAGAAAGAAGCTTTGGGCTTGTTTTTCAAAGAATACATTTCTAAGTTTTACAGGGAGAGAACTCCACAATTATTCTTCACCTGAGGAGACAAAGGACCTGAGCACTTTGAGCTCTGTGAAGGGTCCTGGCCAGAGTGCCTGGCCAGCCATGCTGGAAAAGAGACTTGGTGAGAAACTCTCCTTTGAACAAAAGACTCTGGTTTCTTAAATCAGCGTTTGATAGAATGTGACTCTTTATTAAATAAAGTTGTTCTTCTTTTACTGTAAACCAATTAAGTGCTTTGAAAGAAACTGAGTGTTAACTCCAGTTAAGGTAATAAGCTGCTGGGTACTGTCTTTTAAGGGGAGCAGCAAACTTTATAACTTGTGTAAGTGTTCAGCGAGAAGGCAGGCAGTTTGGGGGAAACTTGGGACAGGGAGTGTTGGGGTTTCCCTACATAAAGTAACTGGGCAGTGGAAGGCAGGATGTGATCTGCACACTTGTTTGCTGTTGGTGTCAAGGCTATAAACCACAGCAGCAGAGCATACTTGATTTCAGTCAAGATGACTTTTTTTTTTTAGGTTTGAGCAAATGTGGATCAGACATTTTGAAATCTGAAGAAAAAAACAAACAGACAAAACCACTTTTGTTATTAAAAAAAAATTGCCTCTTTAGTTTAAGATAGTTGTAGCACCTCAGCAATTTTTCACATATTCCCAGGCCAGAAGGGACTGATCATCTCGTCTAATAATTTCCTGTATAACACATTTGCTTGATGACGATGATTCCAAGCTTGCATTTACATTTTGAGACCTATCAGTTACTCCGCTTGTGTGCCATATTAAATTAATATCATTCCAGTTTTTTAATCAAACTTCAGGGCAGTACAAGCTCAAATGCCTTACAGAAGTCTAAGTATAGCACATCAACACTATCACTGTGATCAAATGAACTTGTAATCTCATTTAAAAAACTAAGTTAGTTTGACAGGGTTTATTTTCCATAAACACGTCAGTTGGCATTATATCGTACCTTCCTTTCATTCTTTATTCATCGAGTCCCCTATCAGCCACTCCCTCATTTTGCCTGGGATCAATATCACATTGACAGGCCTATAGTTACCCGGATCATCCCATTTATCCTTTTAAACTATTGGCACAAAATTAGCTTTCTTCCGGTTTTCCAAAGACTTTCTGAAAATCAACATTCGTGGTCCAGAATGATAATTGTATTATTTCCATGTGGTAATAGACCAGTACCATTGTCAGGATTCTTTTTGTTCCTAATTAGTTAACAAAAATCCCTTATTGTCCTTAACACTGTTGGCCATAGATTTCTCCTTTTGTCCCTTTGCTTCCCTCATTAATTTTCTACAATTCCTAGCTTCCAATTTATATTCATTACTATCAAATTCCCCTTTCTTTCATTTGTTATATATATATTATTTTTTACAGGTGCCGTCACTACCCTTCTAAACCAGGTCAGTTTTTTAACCAATATGTCCTTCTTCAATTGCTGCTTTTTGGACACCCAGTAAAGTGTTAAACAATTTATAATTATCATTCACATTTTTCTGATTAAATTCTTCCTTCTAGTTCATAATTGTTTTCAGCATTGTGAAATTGGCCTTTTTAAAGCAAGTAAATATACTACTGGGTTGGAGTTTATTCTGTTTGCACATAACAAGTGTGATCAGGTCACATCGTTTTGGTAATTAAATATTCATGATAAATAGGCCCAATGGCCTGTGATGGGATATTAAGTGGGGTGGGATCTGAGTTACCCAGGAAAGAATTTTCTGTAGTATCTGGATGGTGAATCTTGCCCATATGCTCAGGGTTTAGCTGATCGCCATATTTGGGGTCGGGAAGGAATTTTCCTCCAGGGCAGATTGGAAGAGGCCCTGGAGGTTTTTCGCCTTCCTCTGTAGCATGGGGCACGGGTCACTTGCTGGAGGATTCTCTGCTCCTTGAAGTCTTTAAACCACGATTTGAGGACTTCAATAGCTCAGACATAGCTGAGAGGTTTTTTGCAGGAGTGGTGGGTGAAATTCTGTGGCCTGCGTTGTGCAGGAGGTCAGACTAGATGATCATAATGGTCCCTTCTGACCTAAATATCTATGAATCTCTGAATCACTTGTACCTAAGCTACCATTACATTTTAGTTCTGTGATCAGTTCCTCTTTATCTGTCAAGAATAGAATTCCCCCATGTTGGATGCAACACTTTCTAAGTTAGGAAATTGTCATTTACAACATTTAGAAATTCCAAGGATGTTTTAGTATGGCAGCAGGAGACCTTCAGCATATGTCACTCTGATTGAAGTCCCCCATGATCACATAGCTTTTTTCCCCTACACATTACAGATAGGGGCTTAAGGAGTCGGTCATCCTGTTCCTTAGTGTGATCTGGTGGTCTGTAGCACAGACCAAAGAATAATACCCTATCTTGTGCTTTACCTGTTAGCACATTGATTCATAAGCATTTAAGACTATATTTTTGTGAGTTAACAGTGACTCAGAAATAGTAATACCATTTTTGGCAGAGTGGCACTCCTGCTCCTCTTTTGCCCACTTTTTCCTTCCTAAATACAGTAGGTTATAACTATTGATTTTAACATTACAGTCATGCTGCTCATCCAACCAGGTTTCAGTAATACCAACTAGATTGAATTTATGCTCATAAATGAGCAATTCCAATTCCTCTTGTTTGTTACCCAGGCTCCCCAGCATTGGTGTAGAGGCAATTACAAAATTTCTTCTCTTCACCTTCTTTGCTTCTTTAATTTTTTTTTCTGAATATCTCGATTTTGTGCTAAATGTGTTCATATCAACCCCCTATAATAATAGCAACAATATAATAATCTAGCTGATTTTTCTTCTTTTAAACTAATGATCTGCCAGCATTCCTTGGGTTCTGAGCATATTAATTGAGTGGAATTTCATTTTCTGGGCCTGATCCAATACCAATTAAAATCAACGTGGGTCTTTCCACTGACTGTATCGGGTATCGAACTGACCCTTTAACATGTGACTATGATAAGGGAATGTATGTATAGTTGAGGCAGGGCTCCAGAAGATTCTGATGATCATCATCAAACTAACTATGCCATAATTTATTAACTTACCTGATTCTTCACTAAATCAGCAAGTGACTTCAAATCTATACAAAGAGAATGATATATTATAGGTATGCTAATGATACATAATAGGACCTACTTATATAATATAAAGGAATGTTATAATTGAATTTTAAGTATCTTTATTTTGCCAGTGAACTGTGCTTGCTAGACTGTTAATCACAAAAACAAACAGCAGCTAGGACAATGGTGGGTCTACTGTAAAACTCTAAATAGGGTAAAAATCATCTGAAAAAATACTGTTAGTGAGATTATTTTCCTAGAGAACTACTGCTGAAACCTGGCTAGTATCTGTTTGCATTCTTGTGGATCAGCTGCAGGAAAATTATGGTTTTATTACAGCTATCCATTATATTTATTGCAAGCCTGCAATGTTGCATCTATTTCACAAACCAGCAGAAGCTATAGATTTAACATGCATCTTTAATTGTCTTTCAGTTAAGACTTCTTTTAATGTTTCATTTGTCTGAGGCAGCTTTGGATGTGTAACTAATATCATTGAAATATATGAATGCATTTTCATAATTAGTGTCTTATGAGACTAAGCATGGATTTAATGGGACTCAGTTCTTAAGTGTTTTGCAATATACTGATTAATACTATCCTCTCAAGCAGAACTTAGTCTAACAGCCACCTGGTAGGGACCTCCTTTCTAGAAAATCCACAGATGAAATAACCTAATGTTAACATCTGAAAACTAAACAAGGGTAGATGAATACGTTGCAATTAAACCATCCTTGCAAAATGAGCAACAGCTTTGGGGCTTTGGATAGTAAACATTTTGAAATAATTCTGCATATTTTTATGCAGGATGTACATTGTAGTTAGAATATGCCCCGAAGGTAACCTTTTATACACTAATGAAATTATTTCAAAGTACTAAAGTTGAATTATTAACCATCTTAAGGGCACAATATTTACCAGCAAGAATTAAACATAACTTGAGACAATTATGATTTATTTTCTTGCTAACTTTACTTCATTCAGTAATCAAAAAGTAAAGTTCTAAGAAAAGGGATTCAGGATGCGTGTTATGTTAGTGGGGATTTTTCTTGTACTGGTTCATTTTAAATGCTGTATTTTTTTTTTAAATTATGGTTATAATCTGCACTAGCCCTTATACTAAACACAGAATGAGCCACATTCAGAGTATACCATTGACTTCCACATGATTGCCCCTGCTTACACTTTGTTTCTGATAATGTGTTTGGCGTCAGTAAATAGACTGATAGCACACCATTTCTAGCTCTCAAGTGGAATTTAAATAGGAGTCTGAACAGAGGCTTAGCAAGCTAGAAAACCGGTGTGTGAAACCTAATGAATTTAAATAGTCATAATTTGAGCTCCACTACTACAAAATCACATGTTTTTATATTATTAGTCTAACCTATCTGTCTAGGTTCTTACTCACTGTAGTCCCTGAGTTCCTTGGTTTACTACTGGATGAAAGACTTTTCTTTTACCTATAACTCAACAGGTAAGAAAAATTAAGAAAAAATAAAGAGAGACTCCACTCCCAAACTAGCATCCAGTTGATTTATTGATCAGAACTTCAAGGGCGCCATGCCATAGGAAGCCCTCTGATGTGAATTCACAGATGAGGAACTGGAACAACTTCTGCTGGCTGCAGGTAGAAAACAAAGTTACCTGCTTCCTCTAATGAGGTGCCTGCTCCACAAAATACCTATGAAAAGAAATGTAGATGACATTTTTGAAACCTGCATTATTCAGTCTAAAATGACTGGCCAGAGCTGGACTATGTATGAATGATTAGAATTTAATAATGTGATCAGGGATGAAATCGTTAATACAAAGCAGGAATCTGAGAATGAAATGATTAAAAACACACCAGTGGCCAGGGTATTTTAGAATCGAAGTTGTAGGGTCTCTTGTTTTGAACTACTGGCCTCAACAAGCAGCATGAAGAGGCTAGCATGTGGTGTGTACAGGATCTGTAGCAGCGTGTGTGCATGCGGCGCTTGATTTGGTGTTGTGATTCTTACCCAGCTGCAGGCAGTTTTATTTTCCTTTTTAAGAGTTGCAAAGAGAGCATGAGTGTACAGTTAATCTCTTCTTCTGTTACTGGAGGGGGCATGCCTCCCACTCCCCTTCCCACCACGACCCTGAGTCTGAGTCACGATGGGATGTGATTCTTGTCTCTGTCACTTGGTAGGGAATTTGTTTGGGCTTAAATGAATTGGTCACAGTAACTCTCACTGTCTGGTCACTCTTTTGCTCTGGTTATTTCCAAAAGTTTTTGTTTTTGAAGGTGGATAAAGTGGGGAGGGAAGAGGGAGAGCAGCAATGGTGAATTATGGAAGTGCAAGTGCTCTGGTCCATGAATCTGAATGGAAACCCAGGAACGTATAGTGAGCATAAGGATGTTGTTAGGCTGCTTGGGTCTGCAAAGGGGAGGGGGCAAACTCCCAGCAAAGAACTATGGGCAGTCAGAACACTCAGCTGCTTGGGGGAAAATGGTGGGATGGAGAGAAAAGATGGCAAGGAAGAAAAGCTAAATCTGTTGGAGGTTTTGAATCCCAAGCGTAGGGATTTCCACATGTCCTCAGCAGCTCCAACTCTTGTTTGTATTTAATTCTTTCACCCTCTTCAGTCCCTCCCTTGGCCTACTGCTGGCTGAAGCCTGAGGCAGTCCTCAAATGGTCACATCTCTCCCATTGGGACAGTCACTTCACATTGGCAAATACCTGCTGTCTTTTCCACCATCAGCCTACTCTTCCCACAGTGTTAAGTCATGATCTTGTTCCATGACTTCTTTGCACTCTCCCCAGCA
The DNA here is from genome assembly GCF_965140235.1 of Caretta caretta. Lineage (NCBI taxonomy): Eukaryota > Metazoa > Chordata > Testudines > Cheloniidae > Caretta > Caretta caretta. Next base: position 85,052,873 of record NC_134207.1, on the reverse strand, counting down.
GTGGAGCTCACAAAGTAAATCAGAGTGAGGCTCAGTCTCCTGGCTCCACATTTGTCACTGTGCCACCATGCCTGTGTGCACAGTGAATCTTTCATTAGGTGTGCATTTACAACCACAGAGATATTGAATTACTCACTGAAGGTGACACAGAAAATCCATGTAAGAGTGAAGAATAGAACCCAAATCTGCCAGCTCCCAGTCCTGTGCCTTAGCCACAAGAACATCCTGTCATGTGACAACGATCAGTAATCACAAGAAGAGTCAGAGTTTAAGGCAACGAAGGGACCCCTTCCTCCTCAGATCATCTAGTCTGACCTCCTGTATATTGCAGGACATCAGCAGCACCCAGGACCTGCACACTAACCCAACCACTGAAATGAGACCAAAGTATTACAGCCCACAGGAGAGTAGACTATGATGTGTCTCAGGTAGAGAAAAGGAGGGACCGACATGCACCAGTGCTTGAGGGTCCTGCAATGGCAGAAAAATAATTTAGTCAGATACACCCAGATAATTGTGGCAAGTGACCCACATCCACATGCTGCAGAAGGCAAAAAATCCCCAAGGTCACTGCTAATCTGACCTATGGGAAAATTCCTTCATGGCCCCACATATGGAGATCAGTTAGACCCTGAACATGTGAGCAAGAACCAGCCAGCCAAGTACCTAAGAGAGAGCGCATGCTCAGTGCCACCTCACCGTGCTGGCACCCCTCCCAATATCCCATCTCCAGCTGTGGCCATCCCTGAGGCTTCAGAGCAAAGAGATTTTTAAAAACTTCTCCCAGAATACACTGGGGGAAAAAATCCCTTCCTGAATTCTGCTGTTGGTCGGCTGAACCCTGAAGCATGAACTTTAAGAACATCAGACATAAATTAGAAGGGAGTCCCAGGGCAGTTGAGCCCTGTCCCCCTTCCATCACAAGCAGCCCTGTCAGACAACTGCACTCATAAATTTGTCCTTCATAAAGTTGCTTCCTTCTAGCGCTGAACAAGGAATGTTATGAGAACAACAACGTTATCTCTAAAGCTAATCTAGATCTTTCTGATTCTTTATGGAATTTTGGCGCAGAACCTCTTCCAGTCCAACTCTTTTCTGACCTCCAGCTATAAACGTAAAGAAACAGTACACAAACTCACTCAACCTTCCTCAGGAAAATATATGTTCTATAGTAACTGGAACATTTATCAATTAGAAATGTTAAACTTCTTTATATAAGAAATTTTCTTACTCTGTTTATATATGATCAACTAACAGAGTTATGTCCATAGGAAAATGAATAGACTTGTCAGGGAAGCTCATTAATTTAATCAATTATGATTAAATAAAATGAATGTTCACTTCTCTGTTTTATCAAGAATTATAACAAAGGTTTTAAAATGGCCAGGAGGAATGTTCGAACTGGTGATTTAGTCTGTAAGACAGAAAGCACGTTTTGTATTGGAAAACAAATTTAAATATGCGACTACAATACGCCTGTGTGTAAATCTGAAATACATTTGCATAAAGATCTGGACGCTTACATCAAAGAGCTCTCGAGGGAGTTCTTTTTGGGTGAACACCACTATTTTTTTCTTTAATTAGCACTGACTTTAAGACATAACATTTACAGTACAAGGGAAGGAAGCCGTTTATATTTTGAGAGTTTTTTGAAGTCTGGATTGTGTGTGTGTGTATTTTCCCCCTTTATGACTGAAAACATTTCCAGCAACAACAAACAAGTGGCTTTATAGACCTATCCCGGGGTTATAAACAGAACAGGTCAGTACTCTATAATGATTGGTTATAGTACCAGTAACACAGGACATGTATTCTGGCAATTATTCATGAGAGAAGCAGTCTGTTTATTAGTAGCTAAATTAGAATCTTTCTTGCCACTTTTTCTTTGTGTCCTTGTATTCCATAAACACCCATGACGGAATCACTCCCTCTCTGACCACTTCCAACTCTTCCTTTCTGACCATGTCTCCACATTCCATTCTTTGTTTCTCCCTTCCTTTCTTATCCCCTCTCTCTTGTTAGGAGCACTGCACAGGAAGTTACCACATAACCAGCTCTGTTCCATTTCTTGCTCTGCCTGGAAACATGCAGTCAAATCAATGAATGGAGTGTGGTTCACAGGATTACTCTAATGCCTGAAGCAGGGCAGGGAACACTCTTCTAGTTGGTGTCCTTCTACAAGCCCATGTGCTTCATGTAGAGTAACATAGACAACACAGGAATTATCAAAATGGATCAGACTGATAGTTCTTCTAGTCCAGTTCTTATCTCCAACAGTAGCCAACATCAGACACTTCAGAAGAAGTGCAAGAAACCCCACAGTAAGCGGATGCAGGAAATCTGCTCCCCATGAAGGTCTCAACCTAATCCTTAATCGCTAGTTATGGTCTTAAACCCTGAAGCATAAGGTCTTATGTCGCTTCCAAAATATTTGCATTCTGGATATTCTTGTTATTCATATAAATGTCCAGTCCCACTCAGAATCTTGCTAAATTCTTCACCTTGTAGTAGACTCCAGGTATGGCCTTTGCATATGCAGTAGAAGTACGAATATCTGTATGCAGCGGCAGAATACCTGAGGCATTTCAGGTGAAGTAGGAACAGATTTCTGGACCATTCCATCTCAATCAATCAATAAAATAAATAAATGGGACCTCTGCTGAAGGCTGAACAGTGTAATGGATTGTAATCAACATTCCTTATAATTAAAAAATGAGTTTGGACACCTACCTAAGAATGATTATATAAGCAGAAATATGGCCACTCTCTAAAGCAAAACAAAACAAGCCACCCAAAATCAGAAGCTTCATTTTGGAGAATGAAACATGGAAACGTACTTTATGTTTATACAAACCATTTCCACCTCTAAATCTCAGAGCACTTTTCATAAGAAGGGGAAAGTGGAGCACAAAAAAATTAAGTGACTTGCCCAAAGTTACAAACAAAGTTCCTTTCTGCAGTCAGCCAGGTGGTCATCTTAAAGACTGAAAAGAAGCTAGGTGCTAAAGCAATATCTCTATTGCAAGAAGAAGTGGGTTACAAATAGAGCCAATGGACATTGGACACCATGGCCATGCAAAGACAGAGAGAAAAAATGGTAGCTCTGTTGGGACCTACATTGTAGCAGTGTTTCAGGACTGGGATGTGTGGCAACATTATAGTAAGGCTTTTGTCATATAAAGCCAGACTGCATTCCTCTTGCTCCCACTTGTGTGCAGTTCTCAGAGAAGTAGTCCCCTCAACTTCAGTGGGTCCCTGTGTGGGTGCAGAGACCTGCCCATCTGGATCCAGTTTGTAGTTAGGGTCACTATCTGGGATTTGTGTTGAGTGTTACTCAAATGATGAGTGGAACTAGCCATTTGTTACTTTTTGCTAAACCTCAGCAAAATGATGAAAATGAAGTGAATGTACATTGCATACACTCAGATCTCCCATTTAGCTTAAAGGAGTTCTCTATTCTTTGAGGTTATTTTTGGTATAATTGTTAAATTGTCCAGGGGTAAAAAGAAAGATCATTAAAATATTTGCTAATATTAATTAATTAATATTAAAATTAAAATATTTGCTAAAATATGTAGACTGTAGATTCATTTTTTAAAAGTAATGATTATAAAAGAGGGGCAGGGGGAATTTAAGTTCACATGGGGATACAATTTACCAGAAAACAGAGTTGGTAGTGTATGAGATACTTTAAGATGTGTGTGTGCTTGCATCTTATTTGTTAAGGGTACAGTATCTCAGACAGTTTGGCATGTGATGTGGCAGTTGTTATGGCAACAATACACTTTTTAAATGGTGTTAAATGGTGGAGTAACACCATATATATTAGCAAGGATTAAAGTTGCTTCTGCTCTGTTTTATCTTTCTTTCACACATTTAAAAATGTTTCTGAACTGTTTCTGTAAGTGTGTATACAGTTCTTTTTGCATGCTTTGCTTAAATAAATAAAAAGAGCAGACTTTAAAAGGCAGAAATTAAAGCAATACTACCTTCAATGACACTTCACTACTAATGATACATTTTCCATCTCAATGGTAATAATGTTTTCAGTATTGTTTAAAGTGAAGTGTGTGACTTTCATTGTGTCTGTTCCATGTTGTCAAAGATCAATGTGGTCAAAATGCTGGTAGCATTGTTACATGTTGGCAAAAGGAATATTCTGCTACATGAGAGCTTAATCATACCATAAGGGACTGATCTGCATTTGGGATGATATGGAACTATTCAGGAGGCAATGTACAACAATGGCTCCTTAAACTGCCAGGTGCCCAGGGGAAGCATGCCCGCTGGAGAAGTGTTACTTTAAGGAGGTGCAAGGTAAGTTCCTTTCTGCAGCCAGGCAGTATTGAGAGGGTGCAGAATCATGTGCTTCCTTGAGATAATTAATACCACTAGAGGCCGTCTCTAAGAGTATTCCTTGTGCTCAAGGGGATACAAGGACTAAAATTGTAAACTGCTGCCATGTGGAGACTCTTAGGGGAAGTTGTTCATTGGTAACTGTGTAGCTGCACAACACAACATGGCCTGACCATTTACATTAACAAAAAAACCAGAAATTACATTATCTATCTTTTAAGAATTCTCTGCAAAATAATAACAAATAATAATAAAATGGTCCTGATGACAAGTAAGCACCCAGACATCTTGTGATGGCATGCAGGCCTGTATCCACACTCTACACGCTATTGTAGTAATCTGTGTACAGAACATGCCCTGTGAGGTATCGTTTGAAAACTAATAACTTGCTGGTCAACAATATCATGGTGAAATGTATATAACAGCATTGTATGTAAAGTTATGAATTCCCATCGGAATGATGTTGGGCACATGTTCAAACTCACGTAGCCCTGATTAGGCAGGACTGGTCAAACAGCTCTTAAACAAAGGAATGTGTGTTTACCTCAATTTACATATAAGTTGTAAGCAGGGTCCTTGGACAGTGAGAGGGGGAAGACAGGAGACAAGGAAAATCTGCATTCAGCAAACAGAGGTGAGAAGAAACAGTGTGCCATCTTTTTCACAACCAGACCCCATGTCTGCGTACTCACAGCTGGAAAGAACTCTGTCTGGGGGTAACCTTCAGGGAAAGGGAAAGGCATATAACAGTGAGGAGCAAAAACACCCTAAGTTATCTCTCCCCTTTCCACCTAAAATGACAAAAGAAACAGCCTATAGACTTTGGGAGAAGATCCTGACCCAAAATTTGGTCAGCCCTGTTGCTGGGACCATGTGGGAAGAATCAAGTCTTGAACCAAGTCTAGTTTGTTAAGTTTAGAAAGTGTTTTATCTTTATTTCTCTAGTAGCAGTTTCTGACTTTAATGCCACCTTATCCCTTGGACTCACCTAAGATCTATCTCCTAGTACTTAAATAAACTTATTTTATTCTTTAATGAAAACTAATCCAGTGTCGTGAACAGTGTGGGTAACTCCATTTAGGACAGCAGACTCTTGCATATTGTTCCCTTTAGAGGGACAATGGACCTAAAATATCTGGACAGTCCAAGAGAGGGCTGGACAATGCAGAACACCCTTTTTTGGGAAAATCTGGGACTGGGAGAGTGTTGGGGTCACCCTGCAAGTAGTAACCATGGTTGCTGGAAGCCAGAGTGTGGGTGGTGTTTGCTAACAGGCTATTGGGGTCAGAGTTGCTGGACCAGGGCTGTGATTTTACACAGACACGCAGGTGTAACCTACAGGCTCTTTGGCTGTCTGTGAGGAGCCCAGGTCAAGACCTAAAGCTGCAAAGCATTGTGAGGCACCACAGCTTGCAGGGCAGGGGTAACAGCCCATCACTGATCTGGATTGCACCCCAGAATGTCATACATCTATTGGAAATTTACAGGGATTAGTTCCTAGGATTTGTATTTACTTTCGGGTACTCTCAATGGATCCAATTCACCAATATGCATAGGACTACCCAAAGGCCCTTAACCTATCATATCACTCTCTGGCTATTGTCAAACCATCCTACTAGGGATGACTTTTATACTTAGCTGATAGAGATACTCCTTAAAAGCTCTCTCTCTCTTTTTTGCCTTTGGAATGAATCTGATTGCATGAAATGGCAGGTAGTTTCACAACAATTTCCCATGGGAAGTATCCCTGGAGTCTACTATAAGGACTTTATCATCCTTTCTGAAAATTACTCAGTTCAAACCTAGATTGTATGTGTGCTTGTGAGGCCATTTTCCATTGAAAGGAGAGGGCAGAGGCCCTCTTCTTGGACAGCATGGAACAAATATTTCAGCTATGTGTTTCTTCTTTCCTTTGATGTTATTAATAAGAAAGAAAAATGAATTGTAAAGGGGTCAAACAAACATGATTTGCCTGTTACATAATGAAGAAAAGACAGAAATGCGGCCCCAGCAAGAATTTGTTCAACCCACATTGAAAGAAAGGCTGCACAATTAAATCAAATCGAAGTACAGTGGAAGTTCTGCTTTCTAAAAATTTGCTGTGTGTGCAATAGTAACTTTTTTTATTCCTGGAAGTGCATAAGGTATTGCTCCATCTCCATCTCAGACTATGTCAGTCTTATTATTTACTTTCTAACTGAGAACTGCCTGAGGCCATTTGCTGACAAACCACCGAATATCAATACCACTAAACATCTAGAGATCATTTTGGATGCTGATATATCTTCCCCTTCTGCCCCCCCAGAATATCTTTCACTCAAACAAAGGCAGTTCCATATGGAATTAAAAAAAGTTTGCTTTGGATAAGCAGCCAAAACCAGTGAGCATTTTTTGGTTCAACACTGATCATCAGTCTGCATTGTTCAAAATTCAGAAGTGAGTCAGCTGCAGCCCTTTTGCACATCTTTGAGATTAAAGGAAAGGGTTTTCCCCAAATGCCTGGGAAATGCCAAAATAGAGCTACATTTGAGAGGATTCTTACCTCTTGAGAAAACAAGCTTATTTGAATAAACAAAAGGTCTATAATATATTTCTATTATTTAAGATCCCCCCCCCCCCCGTGCTTTCAAAAAACTGCCCCACCACCAGGTATATTGCTCGGAACTCTGCTTTCTCACCACTATTCAGAGACTTGTATGGCTGAAAAAAATCAACAAGAAGACTGCTTTCTTACTGTGCAGTTTGGTGGGCTGAACAAAATTTAGTTATTATTAACCAGTTATGTTTTTCAGATTTATTCTGAGAATGCAGATTGAGCCAGTAAGTGGTTTTATGGCATGTCTGAACTTTTGGAAGACTCAGAACTATCAGTTTATATATATAGTCAGCTCTCCATTTCATCTGTTTTTCACTTGAGTTTCTAGAAGAAGCACTTGTGGTCAGAGAATATGGTTTCTGAGAGAGGGGAGAAGTGGTTTTGAGAGGGCACTTGGCAGATTAGGAAGAACTAAAGACTGCTGTCTCTATTCAGGGCCCAAGGCTGGAGTTCCAAAGTTCAAGGTGGGTTGGAGCTCCCTTCTTTTCAAAGCACTATGGGCGTGAAAGGATTAATATGTATTTCCCAGGGCAGCTAGGAACTATAGTTTAGAGTCTGGCAAGGCATGATGGGAATGGGAAAGGGTATGAAAAGTGCTCCTTATCCTGAGAAGTGAAAAGAATTTCAGGAATCCACAAAGGGAGAGACTTATCTCCTAGAAGAAGGGGGCATAACCTGGTTTGTTTGGTATACTTGTCTAATGTACACATTTTTGTTTAGAGGAGGAGAACTATGTAGCCAATCCATGCAACAATCTAGAAGGGCTGAAAAGGAAAATCTTTGACAGAGAGATTTGTTTTATCTTTTGAGGAGGACTCCATGTGTAGGGCTCATTTGTTTTGGCCTTCTGTACAGTGCCACCCACTATGAGTACAAAGCTGGGAAATGTTTTAGAATTGTTTTATTTGCCTCCCCCTAGAAACAACCAGGACACCATGAAGCCAGATTCAAAATATTGTGCAAATGAGCCTGTGTACAAAACAATGTTTTCATAAATGACAATGAGTAGAATTCTATTCTCAGTTAAATGACACTGGGATAATGGGGTTACTTACACCAGTCCACCTGGGGATTTATCCTCCATGGGCCTGAATCTCAATGACACTAAGAGCTTCCTTAAGGACCCTTTACACTTCAAGAACAGTATAGTGTGGGTGCAAGTCCCAGTTTCCAATCTCTCTCTCTTTATTTTATCTATAGTGCCTGTTGGATAGGACCCGATTGTGAACCCCTTATTTGCTTTAGCCCCAGTCACTCCTGTTGTATTCTCTGGGCAAGTAACTCTTCACCACAGGGAGTATAGGGCTCACAATCTGGTCCTACAGTATCTAAGGGCCAGATTCTGATACCCTGACTCAGAGGGACTAGCACCCTATTTCACAAGCATTCCTACTGAAATCAATGGAATTACTTGTGAAGCAAGGTGAATCTCAACAAGAGTGAGTGTGGTAAAATCTGACTGTAGGTGCTGATTTTTCCTTATCTCTCTTGTCTTATTTCCTCTTCCCTCTCTCTACAATGTCTTGAGGTATTTTTCCCCAGTTTTCTTCAGTGTCTCTATTTTCCCACAGTCTAATTTTTCTCATTCATTTCACTCCTTTCCCTACAAACCTTTCCATTCAAAGTCACTTTTCTTTTTCTGCCCTTTCTTCTTATGTCTATTTTTACTTGTCATGTTTTCTCCCCCCGTCTCCTTTTTACTGTTGTCTGTCCCAGTCTTTCCCACTATTATCCAGGGTGCTATGGATCATTGGTCTATTCTGGTATGCCGATGCCGGTGATCCTAAGTAGACTTTAAAATATTATTCATTTTTTCATTTCATTTAAATAAATGAAAAATATCCAGTTTTTATATATAGCATTATCTGTCTCTGTCTTAATGAGGATGTAGCATGGCTTATATCTGAAAGAAGGATGCTACTGGAATTCTAGTATCTTATATTAACTGACTATTTAAAGTCAAGTGTACAGATCTGTTCTTCTCCAGCTGAAGAGAAAATCCAGCCTACAGTGTAGCCTGCTAGACAGGCTGAATACATAGATTTATTTCTATCTAAAGGATGTGTGGACAGAAGTCCGAGTGGTGCATTAGTCATTTTGAAGTGTCTGATATTCAGTAACATCTGTCTTTATTTTAAAAGCATGTGTAGAAGAAGTTAGAATGATGATCTCTCAGCGTCTTCTTTCTCTAATAAAATAAAGATGCCATTTTGGAGAAACATTTTTCAAAGGTCTCCAATCTAATATTTTCTATAATTTAATTTTTTTCAGAAGACTTAGACTATTTCTAAAAGCCCTGATGCTAATCATGCTTCTGAAGTGCTTTTATTTTACACAGCGCTACTATCCAAGAGAACCCCTGAAATACTGAATCAACTCACCCATAGTTAACTGCACTTCAAATATCTACAGCAAAATGCCCTTCCTTAAAAAGTAACCAATAGTTTTCCAGATTTCATACTATTTTAGCCTTTTTTTTGTAGCCTACAGGCAAATGGTGCCTCAAATAATCTTTGATGAAATATTCCAACTGACTACTACAGCCTATGCCCTTCTGCAATTTCCCATTTGTACTACACTTCCTTTGTATGGTCTGTATTTCCTCTGACACCGGCTGTACCTGTTTAGCTAATGTGTTACGGGAACTTTTTTTCTTCAAAAGCTCCTGTCCCTTATTGCCTCAGTGTGCAAGTGGATTGTTCATATAGAGTTTTGGTCACTGCCATTCCCAGAAATCTATGCAGGGTCTAAAGATAGGTGCAATAGACCCTCACCTTTCCTGCATTGGCAGCTATTTTATTTCAGTACATTTCTAGCATCACCCAGTACTCCCTCAGTTTTTTCCATGGTTTTCTTCTGACTCTGGGTCAGATCAGGATCCCATGCCCTTCCAAGTCAAATGCTTTACAGAAATCTAAGTATATTACATCAACACTATTTACTTTATCAACTGGTTCATAATTGTTTTCAGCTATGTGAAATTGGCCCTTTTAAAGTACCAAGTATATATATATATTACTGGGTGAGACTTATTCCGTTTGCACTTAACAAATGAGATTAAGTCATAAAATACCATCAACAGGGGATGGATCCCTTGATTCCCTGTTCTTTTCATTCTTTCTGATGCACCTGGCATTGGCCACTGTTGGAAGACAGGATACTGGGCTAGATGGACTTTTGGTCTGACACAGTATGGCCACTTTTATGTTCTTAACCAAATTTGTAATCTTATCAAAAAAAGATAAAGATATTTTACAATCTATTTTCAATAAACCCATGTTGATTAGCATTAATTATATTACTGTCCTTTAATTCTTTAGTGATCTAGTCCTATATCAGCCACTCTATTATCTTGCCCGGGATTAACATCAGATTGACAGGCCTATAATTTCCTGAGTCATGCTGTTTACCCTTTTTAAATACTGGCACATTAGCGTTCTTCCAGTCTTCTAGAACAGTGTACAAAGACGTATTAAAAATCAGCGTAATGATCCAGGTTACTCCTCAGCCAGCTCTTTTAAACTCTTGGATGCAAGTTACCTGGACCTGCTGACTTAAAAAGGTAACTTTAGTAGCTGCTGTTTAACATTCTCCTGAGATACTAGTGGAATGGAAGGGAAAGCAAAGGCAGCTATGAAAATAGGAAAGGAAGAAATTGTCATCTACAACATTTAGAAATTCCAAGGATGTTTTAGTTTTGGCAGTATGAGACCTCCAGTATATGCCACTCAACCTGAAGGCCCCCCATGATCACACAATGTATTTTTCCTACACATTATACATAGGTGTGTAAGAAGGCAGTCATATCCTTCTCCCTAGTGTAATTTGGTTTTCTGTAGAACAGACCAATAAATAATACCCCATCTTGTGCTTTATCTGTTAGGACACTGATCTATAAGCATTTGAGACCATTTTCTTCTGAGATATCAGTGACCAGTTTCCGTTATCCATTGGTATGACAGCAGTTTATAAAATAGGTCAGGTTACAATCCATTAATCTCCAATTGACAATGATTGATTTGAACAAAAGACATTTCTTTCTTAATTTTCAGTTAGTTTGCTCATCACCTGACAGGAAGTGACATGATATGCAATGTCAAATGAAGCTTCACGTTATATGACCACATGAAATGCCACATCATTGATTTCCTCAGGCAATGCTGTGTCTTTTTGAAGTGATGGAAAAAAGGGAGGAATATAGTATTAACTTATGCACAGTCTTTTTGACTGTTGGCATTTAACTCATTGACTGTAGTTATTTTTGCCATATAAGAAGTTTGCATCATTACTACATTGACTCACTTGAGAAACGATTTGTGGATTCTTTCGTCACACAGCCAGGTTTCATCTTCAAATTCCTATGTCAAGGGTTCTATTGTTTTTCCATATGAACAGATAATTTGCACAGCTCCTGTCTTATCTAGCAGAGAGCATAACCCAGACACAGCATTGGGAAAGAGTGCACTCACGGCAGGTATGCCCCCTCATAGCTAGGCATGGTGTAGCAGCTCTTTTGTCACCTAGTGCCCCCTACTAACCACTGCGCTAGCCTTTCGGTGATCTCTCTTCATATCGCTTGGCCCTCCAGCCAAGTCATATTTAAGTCCATCCCTTCTAGGGTAAGAAAAAGTCCAACAAATAACAGTCTAATGTCCTTGGGCCTGACTCTGGGACAGTGAGCCTTACGCCCCTCTCTTCAGACTCTGAATTGTCCTTCTACGCCTTTGTCAGGGGGCTTCTTGTAGGGTTGCCAACTTTCTACTCGCACAAAACTGAACACCCTTGCCCCACCTGCTGCCCTGCCCCTCTTCTGAGGCCCTGCCCCCATCCCACCCCTTCTCCAAGGCCCCGCCCCGGCTCACTCCATCCCACCCTCCCTCTGTCACTCGCTCTCCCCATCCTAACTCACTCGCTCATTTTCACCGGGCTGGCTCAGGGGGTTGGGATGCAGGAGGGAGTGAAGGCTCCAGCTGGGGGTTCAGGCCAAATCCGGGGTGAGGCCAGAAATGAAGAGTTCAGAGTGCGGGAGGGGGCTCTGGGCTGGGGGATGGTTGAGGGGTTTGGAGTATGGGCTCTGGGCTGTGGCAGGGGGTTAGGGGGTGTGAGTGTGGGGTGTGTGAGGCTCCAGCTGGGAGTGCAGATTCTGGGGTGGGGCAGGGGATGAGGAATTTGGGGTGCAGGAGGGGGCTCCAGGCTGGGACTGAGGGGTTCATAGGGTGGGAGGGGGATGAGGGCTGGGGCAGGGGGTTGGGGCATGGAAGGAGGGTGAGGGGTGCAGGCTCCAGGTGGCACTTACCTCAAGCAGCTCTTAGAAGCAGTGGCATGTACCCCTCCAACTCCTATGCAGAAGTGTGCTCTGCACACTGCCCCGTCCATAGGTGCCACCCCCACAACTCCCTTTGGCCGTGGTTTCCGGCCAATGGGAGCTGTGGAGCTGGAGCTTGGGGTGGTGGTAGTTTGCAGACCCTCCTTGCTGCCCTTATGTGTAGGAGCCAGAGTGGGGGACAAGCCGCTGCTCCAGGAGTAGTGCGGAGCCACGGCAGGCTGGAAGCCTGCCTTAGCCCTGCTGCGCCGCCAACTGGACTTCTAATGACCCAGTCCGTAGTGCTGACCGGAGCCGCCAGGGTCCCTTATCTACTAGGTGTTCCGGTCGAAAACTGGACACCTGGCAACCCTAGCTTCTTGCCACCTTCTCTGGTAGGGGAACCTAAGCCCATCCTCTACACTGGGTTCCAGTCCAGGGACTCTGGGATGAGCAGCCAAGGTGTGCTCTGCCAGATACCTTGCCACTGCTACCTCCTTGGACTCCTTCCTACCATAGTCTTTCCTCAGGCCTTTCCCCCAGCCCCTTCTTGGGCTCTTTGTAATGAGCAATACCAACCAGGGCTTCTCCCCAGAGGTCCATTTCCTAACTTTGTGTCAGGGTCAGCTATAGGAGGTGACTCCAGTCCAGTGTCTCCCAGGTATTGTCTATCCCTGGGCTCCTCCTTGTCCTGTGGGAGCCTTCCTGTTCCCCACAGGTTTCTCACTCTGTACTGAAAGCACCCCTGTATTCACACCCTACACACTATTGCAAAACTCTTTTCTCATGTGAGGTACCACTTAAAAACTAAATACCACAAGGGTCAGCAATATTCTTGTTTAATGTATGTACAAACTGCGTATTAAGAGTTATGAACATAAGCTGAAATTCTGACTAAAATGTGTTTACCAGACAAGTCTGCGGAGGGGGTAAACTGGTTTCTCAAAGACAAAGGACATGCTTACATCTTAGCCAGATATCATCAAAGTTGATTGTTAATCACCTATCAAGTGGCCATTCTTTGTCAACAAAGGGGGGCAGGAATAGATGGATCTGCATGTTAGTAAACAACAACATTGAACCTCTTTCACCATGAGACATCATGTCTCCATCCTCACAGTTGGAATGAACTTTATCTAGGGTAACCCTCAGGAAAATGTATTTCAAAGGGTGACTGGATTATAGAAGTGAGGGGCAAAAATACCCCAGGTTCTCTCTCTCTCTTTCACTTAAGAAGTCACAGGAAGCAGCCCTTTGATTTTGGGGGGAGATCCTGGCCTGAGGATTTGGTCAGCTGTGTTGCTGGGAACATGTGGTAAGGGAATCTTGAACCAAGTCTAGCTTGTTAAGTTTTAGCTACCTTATACCTGTATTCACTTAAAATATCTTTGTAGTTAAATAAATTTATTTTATTTTTAATCTAAACAAATCCAGTGTTGTGTGAACTATTTGGTAACTCCAGTTAAAGGGGCAAACCGTTGAATATTGACCCTTTACAGGGGCAATGGACATTTAATATCTGAACTGTCCAGGAGAGGGCTGGACAGTGTAGAACACACATTTTTGGGAATATTCAGGATCGGGAGTGTGTTGGGGTCACCTTGCAAGTAGTAAGCAAGGTTGGTGGAAGCCAGAGTGTGGCTGAAGTGTTGCTGGTTGGCTGCTGGGATCAGAGCTACTAGACCAGGGCTGCAGCTGTACACAGACACTCAGGGTATGACCTGCATGCTGGTAGGCTGTTTGTGAGCAGCCCAGGTTAGGAGTTACATCAGCAAAGCATTGTGAGGCACCCCGGGTTATGAGGCAGGCAGTGATACAACCTCTCACTGGTCTGGATTGTTCCCCAGAATGTGACAAGAGAGTGACTGCAGAATTCTTACCTATCTGCCTACCACCTCTTTCTGCTCCAAACTTCCTGTCTTTATAACCACTGCCCAGTTCCTCCCCATCTGGGCTTCATCTTTAATTAGTGCTGGGCTGGACCACTCTCCAGGTGCAGCCATATGGGCTACTTAAGTTCTCTGACTGCCATTAATCTCTTCATCACTTGTGAGGGGAACACACCCCATCACAAGCACATACATGCATCAAAATGGAACTTGCTTATAGAATATTTTGCAATCATCACCAGATTTTGATACCCTTACTCTATTAGGAGTTCCACTGACTTTCAAGGGCCTACTTGTACAGTCAGGTACTATTCAACATAAAAATATCAGAATCTGACCTTTATGTAGCACCTGTCCTCCGAGGATTGTAAAGTGTTTTACAAATATTATTAGAGTAGTAAGCCTAAACACTCTAGTGAGGCAAATATTATCATGCCAGTTTTGCCAATAGCATGGTAATTCCTCAGTTTACTGAGGTACAGAGAGATTAGTGATTTGGATAAGGCCACAGAATGAGTTAGTAGCAGAGGAAGGGATAGAACCCATAAATCCTGACTCTCAGTCACGTTCTTTAACCAGTGGATAGTGCTCCTTTCCAGCTCATGATAGCACTTTAACTACAAACCTCAAGAATCTCTTACTTTTGAACTTTAAGATAATTTTTCATTGTGGCCTATCACATTTGGTTCCAACTAGAGAGCTATGCTCTCTCCCGTGATTTATGCTTCAATACATTTGATAAGATGGTTTTGATTTAAGTTGCTTCTGCAAACAGACAAACAAAACACCTCTGTGTTTGAACACACAAAAATGTACTGTGCATTTAATTGCGCATGGCTGTGTCATGTGCATTTTTGCTTGCTTGTGTTTGAAAATTTAGCCTCTAAATGCCTGGTTTTTCTAGCCATGTTTGGTAAGATGATCAGTTCTTAGCAAGGCACCGGTGTTTAAATAAATATGTTAATTAAAAAGTTATGTTGATTTGGGAATTATGTCTTAAGACATTACCAGTGGAGCATTCCATGTACATTTTCAAAGTTATTAGATATAAACAATACTAATATGTGATTCATACAGATCCATGATGCATGGTATGTTATTGGTATGTTTGTTTTATTGGTACTTGTTTGAGATGACTGCATAAGGAAGGAATGGCGGAGCCATTCATGACTAAAGTGGCCATTCCAAACTCACAACAATAAAGCCTTTCTATCATACCCCACCCTGATGTATTCTTTCTGTCTCTCAGAAATATATACAACATCAGGTCTCGTTGCTATCTAGCAGGATTACCTTTTTGGAGTCTTAGATCTGTTGGTATGATGGGTTGGGGTACAGCTAACAACTGGTATACACAATGGCTCTCTTATCCATTGCCCCATGCCTACACTATAGTCTCTCTAGGTCAGTGGTTCTCCACCTATTTACCATTGTAGGCCACATATGCAGCTCTCTATGTGTTATGTGGGCTGCCTCCAAACAATAGAAATACTACGTTTATGGCCCTAAGGATGTCACATGCGCTGCATCTGTGTGCTGATCGGGCTGCAAGTGGCCCATGGACTATGAGTTGAGAACTACTGCCCTAGATAGACATATTATATTGTATCACTGACACAGCTGTTCAGATAGACCTAGATATCCAGTAGTGTTTAGTAAAAAGTTGATGGCCTGACATTCAAAAGTGCTAATCAGATGAGCGCCCCCAAAATCAGGCATTAATGAAGAACCAAAGGACCTGTCAGTTACCCCAGGAAATGTTGTCCCCCAGGAAATTGAAAATGTTATGTTGCGTCACACATGACACACTCCTTCAGATTCAATATTATATCCTTGTGCTGCAAACTAATAACAATTTGCTTAACTGTCACAGTGGAAACAAATTACTATCATAGAAGTGGACAACTTCTTATGATTTCTTTTTTTTTAAACAAGCTTGATTTTTATTTTTAATTCCAATCTTAAGCTTCCTAACCTGTTTCTCATGTTATCCAAAAGATACAGGCTTTCTTTTTGTCACAAGTTTTTCCTGCAAAACATAAAACTACTATAACAATCCAATAAATACTTGTAAGTATAAAGATTTACAGCATACGAATGGCAATGATTCCTTCCAGCAGAATTCTTTGAAGCAAACAAATATTTTAAAAAGCACTCCATCCTCTTAGAAGATTTTCAAAAAAGTTCAGAAAAGTGCTTAAAAGAAAAAAGAATGAAATGGCCATAAAGTCTGATGTTGTAAAGAGTAGAAGAAATCTGAAGAATTTTTTTTTCTTTTAACTTGGACTTTTTAAAGAAGAGCTCTCAACTAGAGAAAAATGAGTAGATACTTATAAACTAGTTACAAGTGACAGTTGATAACTAAAGATCAGTATCTATTTGTAATTCAAGCAGCAAAATCTAGGGCTGAATATATATCGGAATTTTGAACCTCTGACATTTTTGGTGTTAGCATTTGGAATAATGGCTGAAATCCATTTTTATTTCTAACCCTTTTTTGGTTGCACGGATGAGCTAATCCAAAGGGTTAACATTAAGTTATTACTATAAGTGTGTCGTTGAACTGTAGCTTCAAAAGGACATGAATTTCAAACATCTGATCACCTGCATTTGCTTATTTTATTCTCCTCTAAATTCATTTTTGCTCATTTGGGGTCTGATCCTGCAAGGTACTGAGAGACGCCTGGGTCTTTCAACTCTCAGTGACTTCAGCTCAGGACCTTGAAGTGACAAGCCCTTGAATAGGCAGAATATGAAAGTATCAAGATAAAAGGCCCTGCTACCACTTGCTTTTCTTGTCTCACTTCTGAAACAGTGTCAGATACCCAGGAAGCAGAATTTTAGCTAATTAAATAGACACAGATTAAAGACCATTAACAAGGAATATTTAAAAAGAATGTTAACGACATGCATTACATATTGTCATTATACATGTATCCTTTTTACTGTAGACTGTTAGATCTATTCCTACATGCAAGATATCATTTCAATGGCTGTCACTGTGACAGACTGACAATATTCTGTAATATCCCGAATGGACCTTATGGAATTAAGATAAACGTTATAGAATTAAGTTAAAACTTGTTGAATTAGGGTTAATACCTTTGGGATACACTGTATTAAAATGTAATTAGGTATGTGTTGTTGTGGCATTGTATGTACCTTCTCTAGTAGGGAGAGGGATGTTAATGTACTTTGTCCGTTATCAGCCCTTTGAAGCCATCCCCTGGAGAGGCGCACATATAGTAGTTCAAACTGGATTCTTCAGGGACCAACAGACCAAAAAAAAAAAAAAAAAGAAAGGGGTGGGGGGGCTGGATAAATAACCTGGTTGTGAACTGGCTCAGAGCCTTCTTCCTGGTCCAGCAAATGGAAAGGACTTCTGGTCTACTGAGGGCCCCAGTCCTTAGGGTAGAGTTGGAAGGACTTGGCCTACTGAGGCCCCATAACATTGGGTGCTTGTTCTGAGCTGAAGCTGTGATGAACTTGTAACCACAAGGAATTGCCTTGTGTGAAGGACTGCTCCTGCCAGAATCCATGTTAGGGTAAATGCTGGTAAGCTTATTAGCATGCGTGTAGGGTCTTTTTTGTTTAAATAAGTTTTCTCTGTAATGCTTGTTACCTTAAGAATATGCAAGCTTGCCAAAGAAGTGCTGTGTGGTTCCTTATAATGGTATCAATTACACTTGATAACCGTCTCTGTAGGTGTCCTGGGGTAACCTGTATGTGCTGGAAATGACACAGAGAAGGCAGGGAACTGTGCAGCCAGGAAACACCCCAGTCAGAAGGGAAAGAGGCATAGGTATCCAGCCAGAAAGGCAACACCTGGAAGCCTGAGAATTTTTGCCCTTGCTGGACCACTGAGGGGAAATACAGGTGCAATTGCCCTGAACTGTGAAAATCACGATCTTACTCTCTGACAGATGTTTGGTGGCTGATGTGAAATGAGTTGGTGGTTTCCATCTTGTTCCCATTAATATTTTCCCCCATCACATTCACCACCAACCAGATGGGCACCCCCATGGGCAGTCTTGGAGGAGGTATTGTCAACATAGAGGAGGATCAAAATATCATACAAGAAGATTTGAATGATCCTGAAAACTGGAATAATAGAAATGGGATGAAATTTAAAAGTGCAAGGTCATGCATTTAGGGACTAACAATAAGAAATTTTGCTATAAGCTGGGGATGCATCAGTTGGAAGCAACAGAGGCAGAAAAAGACCTGGTATATGGTCCATCTGTGTCTGCTATTAACAAATATCTCCAATTGCCGGAAATGAGACACTAAATAGGGAGGGCTCTGAGTTACTACAGAGAATTCTTTCCCAGGTGTCTGGCTGGTGGGTCTTGCCCACATGCTCCGGGTCTAACTGATCACCATATTTGGGATTGGGAATGAATTTCCTCCAGGTCAGATTGGCAGAGATGATGGATATTTTTTGCCTTCCTCTGTAGCATAGATCACGGGTCACTTGCTAGTTTGAACTAGAGTGAATAATAGATTTGAGGACTTCAGTAACTCTGCTAGTGGTTATGGGTTTAATACAGGAGAGGGTGGGTGAAGTTCTGTGGCCTGCAATGTGCAGGAGATCTGACTAGACGGTCCCTTCTGGCCTTAAAGTCTATGAGACTGAAGGGGTATGTAGAATGAATTCCTCTCACACCTCTGGAGGCTAAGGCACATTGGCAGGTCAGTGGGAGGCAAACAACTATGGGACATCTGTTTCTATTGCTGGAGGACTTCAGTTGCTAGTGTTATCAATGTGGTAGTTTTCCTGGGTATTAAAAACATCTATGACAGATTCCAGGAGATGTCTGGTTACGGCCCAATCTGAGGAAATAATGAGCACTTAATAAAGATTCTGAGCACCTTCATTTTATCTTGGCTTCATTGGGTGTTAAGGATACTCAACATCTCACAAAACTGAGCCCATAACCATTTATGTTGTAGAGTGAAATGCCATTCATTCTGCTTAATAGAGAGTTGTGCAATTTATAACTCACCTGTCTCAAAACAGAGTTGTTTGAAATATTTAACCAGTGGAAGGATGGGTAACCTGCCCTTTTCTTTTCCTCTTGTAATAAGAGGCCAGCACACCCAACATTAACTGCTTATTTCCCTAAATTATAACACCAGTCGCAGAATTCACAATGCTTTAGGTCAAATCATGCCCTGAGTTAAATGCACATCCATGAAAGTTAATGGCAGATTCGGGCCCAATGTCATACGGAGAGGTCTGTGTTATGATACTTTCTCTTTTTAATCTTGTGAAAAGCTGAAATAAGTGGAAATTCAGGGCTAATTCATCCTACTAATTTTTAATTAAGTAAAATGTAAAAAATGTGCAGAATTTATGGAATATATTTCAATGGAAACCAAAGAAAGTCTATCTGTTCCAATTCAATTGAAATATATTTAATGTATTTCTATTAATTTTAATACACAATCAAAGTTCAAAAGAGGTCATTGAACATTGTATCATTTGCTGTAATTAGGACATAAATATGGGAAGGAATAATGTCTTAGAGCCTGATTCACCTCCCATTTACAGTGATGTAAACCAGCAATGATTCCATTGAACTCAATGGAGCTACCCCAGTGAAAGACTGGTGTAAAGTTAGAAGAGAATCAGGCCCCATGTTCTTAGAATGCATTAGGGTCTCTGAGATTTAACAGTGTTATGCAGAGGTCTTTCAGTCTTTGCATATGGGTTTCCTCAGTTTCCCCAAAAAGGATAGCTTCAATTACGTGGCAAATCTTATGCTAATCTGTCTGATTTTTCTAACAAGTGTCACCTTTTAATTACACAGGCTCATTTTTGCAAATAGACCACATCAATTCTGAAGTCACTAGAATGCTATAGGGAAAACAATATTTATTATGGTAAAGTCTATTCTTATAACCCGAGGGACAATTTCTGCTTTCTCTACTGAAAACAGTGGCAGGGGCTGGTCCTGAGCACATATTTGAGTGGCTGAGTACCCTTGACTTCTATTGGCTTTGCCAGGAGTTAAAGATGCTTAGCACCTGAATGGAATGGATTTGTCAATTAAAACTAACAAAAAAAAAAAAAGAATGCCTTGTAGATAAATAGCTGTCTATTGCTTTTAGCCTGTAACCATTATTGTACTGATAATTCTAATTGGGCTATTTTTTTCCTAAATAAAACCTTTCTAAAAGCCAACATTTCCCCATTCATATTTCCCATTCAGATACCTCAGTAACATGGATATAGTTTGCTACCTAGTGTTAAGGGCATGTTTAAAGAAAACTGTTTTTCTAGAAGTAAATGTTGTGAAGTTAAGTAGTTAACAGCTTTAAGACTTATGATCATGTCTTTCAGCTGTGGGTTCTTATATCAAAAGGCTCCAGTAGCATTACATAGTAGCATTCCCTTTAGAATTTTGTAATAGCTTAAAATGTCATGCAAAAGATTTTGTCATTCATCATTATAATGCAATTTAACAAACAGTACCTTATGGGAATGAGGATGGAAAAGCTTTTATATGATTACATCACATGATGATAAATGCTAACAATTTGTGTTCGTTATGAGACCAGCATTCTCTTTGGAATGCTGTTATAAATTTTGCCCTGGCCCCCTTCCCTGACAATAATAGAATACTAGGTTAGAAATCAGCTAGTGAGCTCTGAGAACAATCTGGATAGAGCAACATTGGAATTTGTGAATGGGCACCTACATCTCATTTTGATTAAAAAGATTACCAATTAATAGAATAAAAGGAAAATAAGGGAGGGAAAACATGGTACAATTCCTTAAAATGAAGTCACATTGTCAATTTTGTCCTGACTTTCATGTGGGAGAATAGTAGAGCTGGGTGGAAAACAAAGGTTTCCATTTCATGAGGATTTTCAAGATTTCAAGCATTTTGTCCATCCTGAATCAGGCTGAGAAGTTGAAATCTCGAATATTTTCACAAACCAATAATTTGATTTTTTTCCGGATTGGGGTCAATCAAAATGTGTTGTTGTTTCAATGATTTCAAAACATTTCATTTTGATTTTGGCCTTTTAATAATTGGTTTACATAAATTAAAGTTATTTCAAATGTAAAAAACCAAAATGTTTTGTTTTGAAAATGTTGCAACTTTTGTTTTTTAAACATTTTTCAAATCAGGAGACTTGTCAAAACCAGTTACAAACAGTTTTGGTTTCAATGAATCAGCATTTTCTAAGGCAAAAATATGTTGTTGGAAAATTCCCTACCCAACTCTTTAAAATAGTGAGTTTCAGGGTTAATAATTACTTCACAGTTGTATAGTTTTTAAAAAGACAGTGGTTATTAACTACCCCTTTGCCCCCATGAACCCTTTCCACTCATGGGAGCAATGGTGGTTTCACAAAGTAACCCTGCTCCTGCAAATGTGAAGTAAGAAGAGCAGCACCATTGCTCCTTGAAGCTGATGGAGGCAAGGTGAAGGGCAGGATCAAACAATCTCACGTCCTACATCTTGTATCGGGGCTTGATCCAAAGCCCTTTGAAGTCTATGTAGTGCTTCCAGTGACTTTGGATCTGGCCCTTAAGGGAAGAAGTATAATAAGCATCATCAACCCTCCACCCCTCTAGAATTACCCGAGCAGGAAGAGACTTAGCCAGCAGTGAGATACCCAGCAAGATGGGAAGGAGCAGCTGTAGCCAGAGACATTTGCCTGGCCATAGAGATCATTCCTTGCCCAAATCTTCCCTTTTTTGTCATATTTTCTTCATTGTCATAATCATCCATTCAGTATCTCTTTACTGACAGACGTTTTATAGGATCAATTGTCTTTCTGGTACAGCACTGTATTTTAACAATGCCATCAGCATGCGTGGACTATACCCTTAGCAGGATATCATCTTTTCCTATGGAGACAGATCTGCCTCTGAATAGAAGTGTATTATTATAGAATCTCACAAGCTGTTTCTCACAGGAATACCCTTCAAAGGACTGTCTACACTGGTGGTGGTGGTGGTGGGGGGTGAACCCTTGTCACAACCAGCTCAGATGCCTGCTGCATTTTAAAAACATTTTGTGTTGACACACAAATGTGCTGCTGATGTTGCTCAAGTTTTGCCAGTATGGTTGTAATTGGGGCACTTCTGAAGAAGTCCTGTCTGTACCTCTGCTTGTAAACTTACTTTGCATCATTACAATGTTAGTGTGGATGGAAATTTCAGGTATTGCAGGCACACTGCAACATCCCATTTACATCCTACAATGCTCTTGCTCAGCCTTCAGTGTCCATAATAGGAAGGGTTGCCTGTGTCCTTTTTGCTACCTGCCCAGAGTATCTTGAGGGCAAGTGTACAGGAAGTCCCTCACCTGTACATAATGCACAGTACTACTCGGACAATTATCGTGTGCTTAGTTGTTAGTATTAATTTCTGTGCCAAAATCGTGTGCATACTTTCACCACTTTGCTCTCCTCCAATATATTCTTTGGAGTTACACAATTGCTGTGCCATTTGGCATGAACACTCTCATTAGTTCCTGGGAAGATAAAGCAGCCAGGCAGAGGCCAATTCCATGAGATGGAAAAACTCACTGCATACCAAATGCTCCCAAAGGCTGGCCATGGTTAACATTGAACATAGTCCCAAGTAGTGGTGGGACATAAGGGCTGGAAGATACACTACAACAATGGCCTGGACAACTAGACATCCAGGGGAAGAAAGCATTCTTGCTCCCTCTAGGATGGGCTCAAATAGATGTTCAGGTCAAAGGTATCCTTTGAGTCTTCCATGTTTTTGATCTCCAGCTGAGGACATGAAGGGAGTTATTCAGAGATGGCGGAGGGGAAGGGAGTACCACAAAGATAGAGAGAAAGATCAGGAGTTCATAGCCCCAGGCTCCTTGAACTTGCCACATGCACCCCGCTGCTTACAGTAAAGGAGCCAAGGACTCACTCGGCAGGCAAGGGATCTTCCAAACAAGGCATAGTACCATGTTCCTCTTTATTCAAAAGTGTAAACCACTGAATCAGCCTTGTGTATCATGAATCAGGGATGAGGGACAAAAATATGCTGATTTAAAGATAGGAGGTCATACAAAAGAGTAAGACCTGGAAATTTGGCAGGATATGGCAGTGTCACATAAAAGATGCTTTGCCAGGAGCAAATTTAGGGCAGATGGAAATAAATAATTGTTTTCACAAAAGGTGTGCCATTCTGATTTTGGAGAGAAGCACTGGCTGCTGGGAACTTCTGCTGCTTGATATGCACAGAACTACTGATGTCACCTTTTAAGATAGTTGGGGTTTTCCCTTCTGGCTTTAGCAATGAAGCCCATAATAACAGATTACAGTATATACAGTGTGGAAAAAATGGTATCAGATGGAGACACATTCTACTGGTGATGAAAATCTCCTCAGGCAAAGGCTAGGTCTACTAGTATAGTATCCTGGTAAAATGCTCCTACTATGGATGCAGTTGATACCAGCCAAGCTGCGCTTTCCCTGGCATAGTTTATTTTAGCTCACCTCACCCCTTCCCCGCCCCCGCAAATGAAACAAGTTATACAGACAGAAGTGAATTTTACTGGTATAACTGCATTTAGGGGCTTTTATTGTCCCAGCTATGATGATATCACGTCTTGTCGTATTCCTGAGCAGCATAACTATACTGACAAAAGTCTGTTGTGCAGACAGGGCCAAAGTTGGAAGAATCCACGTGTTAAGGATTTGTCTACATACAAAAGTTGTATTGATTTAGCTGTATAGAACAGTTAACCTTGTCCTACCTTGTCCTTTAGCCTTGTCCTACCACTTATAAAATTTCTGCTGGCATAGGCACAGTTTATACAAGCTAAAGGGTCCTTTTGCTAGTACAGTTTATACAAGTTGCCCAAGTGAAATAAGCTATATTGGTAAAAGCACTATTTTGCTTTTATAACTGTGTCTACATTGGAACTTTTACTATACTGTGTTGACAAAAACTCAACCCCCTAACTGCTGTAGCTATTCTGGCAAAACTTTTGAGTGTAGATCAGGTCTTAAAGTGGTACAATACCTTTAGTGTGGATGCAGAAAAACTATTTCAGTAGACAAATGACTTCCCTAACCAACATAGGAATACTGGTACAAAACCTGAGAGTAAATCAGGTCTCAGAGTCAGTGCACAACTCTACTATGGTCTGCATGATAACTGCCTAACTGTATGATTAATACTTGGACAGGTGACCTCTAGAAAAACAAGAGCTGGCAAAAAGCATCAGAGATGTGTTAGATTAACTTTTTGCTCAATATTTATTGTTTCAATTACTTTAAAATTGGGACCTTCAAGAGTTTTGTGAACTGGATAGAAAGGTATTTTTACTTCCACTGTAGTTCAAGTAAATAGCACTGTCTCCTTTGCTGAAATGAAGGGCTGGGGCTGGGAGAGTATGCATTCTCTTTCCAAATTTGGGATTGGAAGTGAAAGTGCATATTCCCTACTATAGCCTGGAAGGAAGAAGATAGAGTGAGTGGCCTTAAAGCATTGCAGATCCTGGTGCAAAGAATCCTGGAATGTGGAGTCATAGATGAGAAAAAGGACTGAATTTGGGGGTTATGGAAGAAAAGGAGTTGAGATCAACCAGAGGATCTGAGATAATCTGTTCAACCGTATGTCTTTCATAGAAAAGGAAAATTTGCATAAAAAAACTAAACAGGTTTGGAAGATGACAAACTAGAAAATAAAACAAATAGATTCCAGAAAGAACCACTAGCTGCAGCTTTCATTTTAATGATTTTAAAAACTGTGGAATTCTAAATTCACTGCACTTGTGATAGCAGAAGCAATTGCCATGACAAGGTTAGCTCCAGGGGAATGAAAGGATTTCTATAACGAGTGGAGATGAAGCTGGAAAAGCAATTAAGCATTCTAAAGCTCTTCACTATATAAATTGTCTTTCAGTATCAGGGAATTTCTTTTACTTTGCAACCCATCCTTTTCAGACTATGAGGGGATGAGTTTACAAGGCGCAGATACAATTAGAGTAGATGTTGTGAATTCTAATAGGATCCAAATCATTAAACACTTGACTTGGTAAGTGACAATAGATATTTTACACTATATTTGAATCTTCACCTTTGTGTAGATTGAAATTACCTACCTGACACAGACTTTATCAAGGGGCTACTTATATTATGCTGTAATATAATTGCTTTAATTTTATGCCAGATTTTTTATTTGTGGCCTATGAATTGACCAGGTTTGCCAATATACATATTACTAATGTGCTAAGCGTGCTTGCTCATTTCCACTCTCTACCAGTAATATATTACTTCTTAATCAAACATTTTATTAATATCCAAACATTCTCTGCTACTTTTCACCCAACAGACAACGGCGAGTTAAGCTTTTTTTTCTTTTTTTTCAGCTCAGCCAATAAGATCTACCTAAGTGGCACTCCAAACCTTTTCTGTGTTATTACAAGACAATATGTATGAGATATGATACCAGCATTTATTAAATCTTTCCCTGCTGAGCAGGTGACAAATTGGAACCATTGTTTATGATGTAAAACGTACTTGTTTTATGGTTATCTAATCCTCCCAATCCACACTTTTTTCTGTTTCTGCCACCTTTTGTATCTTGTCATAGAGTCTGAGCTCTTTGGGGGCAGGACCTGTATTTTTCACTTTTTTGTACAGTGTCTAGATCAATGGGATCCTGATCCTTGTTTGCTGCTCTATGTTCTACACTAATATTAGTACTACCGCCCCTGATGGTGAACCGGGGAAGTCCCGGATGACTGGAAAAAGGCTAATGTAGTGCCAATCTTTAAAAAAGGGAAGAAGGACGATCCTGGGAACTACAGGCCAGTCAGCCTCACTTCAGTCCCTGGAAAAATCATGGAGCAGGTCCTCAAAGAATCAATCCTGAAGCACTTGCATGAGAGGAAAGTGATCAGGAACAGCCAGCATGGATTCACCAAGGGAAGGTCATGCCTGACTAATCTAATCGCCTTTTATGATGAGATTACTGGTTCTGTGGATGAAGGGAAAGCAGTGGATGTATTGTTTCTTGACTTTAGCAAAGCTTTTGACACGGTCTCCCACAGTATTCTTGTCAGCAAGTTAAGGAAGTATGGGCTGGATGAATGCACTACAAGGTGGGTAGAAAGCTGGCTAGATTGTCGGGCTCAACGGGTAGTGATCAATGGCTCCATATCTAGTTGGCAGCCGGTATCAAGTGGAGTACCCCAAGGGTCGGTCCTGGGGCCGGTTTTGTTCAATATCTTCATAAATGATCTGGAGGATGGTGTGGATTGCACTCTCAGCAAATTTGCGGATGATACTAAACTGGGAGGAGTGGTAGATACGCTGGAGGGGAGGGATAGGATACAGAAAGACCTAGACAAATTGGAGGATTGGGCCAAAAGAAATCTGATGAGGTTCAATAAGGATAAGTGCAGGGTCCTGCACTTAGGACGGAAGAACCCAATGCACAGCTACAGACTAGGGACCGAAAGGCTAGGCAGCAGTTCTGCGGAAAAGGACCTAGGGGTGACAGTGGACGAGAAGCTGGATATGAGTCAGCAGTGTGCCCTTGTTGCCAAGAAGGCCAATGGCATTTTGGGATGTATAAGTAGGGGCATAGCGAGCAGATCGAGGGACGTGATCGTTCCCCTCTATTCGACATTGGTGAGGCCTCATCTGGAGTACTGTGTCCAGTTTTGGGCCCCACACTTCAAGAAGGATGTGGATAAATTGGAGAGAGTCCAGCGAAGGGCAACAAAAATGATTAGGGGACTGGAACACATGAGTTATGAGGAGAGGCTGAGGGAGCTGGGATTGTTTAGCCTGCAGAAGAGAAGAATGAGGGGGGATTTGATAGCTGCTTTCAACTACCTGAAAGGGGGTTCCAAAGAGGATGGCTCTAGACTGTTCTCAATGGTATCAGATGACAGAACGAGGAGTAATGGTCTCAAGCTGCAGTGGGGGAGGTTTAGATTGGATATTAGGAAAAACTTTTTCACTAGAAGGGTGGTGAAACACTGGAATGCGTTACCTAGGGAGGTGGTAGAATCTCCTTCCTTAGAGGTTTTTAAGGTCAGGCTTGACAAAGCCCTGGCTGGGATGATTTAACTGGGAATTGGTCCTGCTTTGAGCAGGGGGTTGGACTGGATGACCTTCTGGGGTCCCTTCCAACCCTTATAGTCTATGATTCTATGATTCTATGATGATGGATGTTTATTTTAGTAGAGATATCCAGCTAATGTATTGTCAGAGGGAAGACACTAGCCTTTTAAGAGGGAGCAGGGCCAGTGCTCCTGTGTCACATCAGTTGACCCAGATTAGGCTTTAAAAGAGGGCACCTGAGGCTGAGGAAAAGGGAGACCCCGTGAGTCAGAGCTAGGAAGCTGCAGAAAGCAGGCCTGCCAGAGTCTCTTTGGAGGGGAGGCAGTGAGAGACTGAGAAATAATGGGTATTGTAGCCGAGGGTGAGTTGAAGATCCATTTTTGAGAAAATGGATCTTCTCCTATGTTTGAGAAATAAAATTGCCTAAAAGAGACTGTGGGTGTGGCAGTAGGCCCTTTGAAACTGGGGAGAAGCCCTGCCTTGTTACACGTGGTGGAGAATGCAGGCAGTTGATCAGCTCCTGGATTTGAGGGGAAATTGAATCCTCCAAGCCTTGACTGATCACGTGTAGTTCCGTGATCAAGAAAGATGGAAGAGGTGATACACCCGTTGTTGATGTTGCTGCTGCAGCAGACACAGTGCAGGAGCAGCAGGTTTACAGGGGCAGCAGGAACAGACCTAGCAACGTGCAACTGGTGGAGAGCGTGCAGAAGCAACAAGAGGCATAATTTGCCACTCAACAGCGGTGGCAGGAGATCCACTTCCAGCAATAGGAGTGATTTCAGAACTTGCTGGGCCATTAAATGTTTCAGCTGATTCCAGCGGTTCACAGGCACTGCTTTCAGGTCAAACCATTCCTGTGTGGGGCAAAACCATGGCTAGTGGCTCAAAGATTACAGGACCTCATAGCTGAGACTAGTTGGAACAATTCTTGAAGGTCCTTCCCTGGGAGCCCAGAGCTGGGTAAGGAAGTGGGTGAGGCAGTCAAATGGGCAGAAACCTTCTTTGAGGACAAAGGAGACAAGCAGCCTGAATGACATTGCAGACTAAGACTGGCCCATTGGGAGAGAATGGAACAGGTGGAGATGCAGGGAAGTTCCCAGTTGGAGAGGATCCTGAATAGCCCAAAACAGGGGTGTGCACAGGATCTACCTGGGCCTCAGGCAGTGCCACAGTCCAGCAGAAGCACTTCTGAGGGCAGCCAAGGAAGTCCCGGTGTGGTTTAGATGTGGCAAGCATGGGCAGATTAGATGAGAATATATGAAAATGAAATGTGATTACCTGGGCTGTTATTACAGCCAGGCTTGTTGCCTGGGGACCATTCTGAATGGCACTGGGGCTCAGCTGTACATGGTACCAGTCAGGATGGGGGGAAGGTCATTAGGAGGTCTCATGGACTCAGGTTGTGGGTGCACCTGTGTCGGGGAAGATGAGGTGTTGGCAAAGAAGTGGTGTATATGTTGTGTATATACATGGTGAGACATGTCTATCCCACAGCAGAGGTTAAGCTGGATACCCAGGGTCAAAGAAGTCAGCTACATGTCAGGGTAGTCAAGAATCTTCCATGGCCATTGATCCTGGGGAGAGACTGGTCCTAATGTGGGGAAAAGTAGAGTAACAACTGAAGATGGAGAAGACCATTGGTTGATCGAAAAAAGAGGGGTAAGAACAGAAAGATCGAATAGAGATGGCAGAGTGCGACTGAGAAGAAGCTCTCAACAACCTTCAGAGCCTACAGGATCAGCTAAAAAAGTATCAACAAGAGCTAGAGGATATAAGCACCTACTGGCACAATATTATTGCTCAGTCAATAGGACGGGAACAAGAATTAGTATGGTTTAGGGTGGAAGCAGTGAGTGAGAAACAGTCTGCTCAATGCTGGGCAGGAAATGGCCAGGCTCCAGATAGAGAAGGGTGCCAGGGAGTGGAAGCTCATGGCAGAGACTGATCAGTGTATACTGGGGACTCAGACAGAACTTGAGGCTGATCAGTGTATAGTGTGGACCCAAGCAGGGCCTCAGACTGAACAGGATGCTGTGGAGACCCAGACAAAACTTCATAAAGCAGGCTGGGGCCCAAATAAGAGGCCAGAGGTGAATCATAGAATCATAGAATATCAGGGTTGGAAGGGACCTCAGGAGGTCATCTAGTCCAACCCCATGCTCAAAGCAGGACCAATCCCCAATTAAATCATCCCAGCCAGGGCTTTGTCAAACCTGACCTTAAAAACTTCTAAGGAAGGAGATTCTACCACCTCCCTAGGTAACGCATTCCAGTGTTTCACCACCCTCCTAGTGAAAAAGTTTTTCCTAATATCCAACCTAAACCTCCCATACTGCAACTTGAGACCATTACTCCTTGTCCTGTCCTTTTCTACCACTGAGAATAGTCTAGAACCATCCTCTCTGGAACCACCTCTCAGGTAGTTGAAAGCAGCTATCAAATCCCCCCTCATTCTTCTCTTCTGCAGACTAAACAATCCCAGTTCCCTTAGCCTCTCCTCATAACTCATGTGTTCCAGACCCCTAATCATTTTTGTTGCCCTTCGCTGGCCCTGTGTGGCATCCGTTTTATGGCTTCCTAGTGTAAACTTGGAGAACTTCCAGAATGACTGGAGGCCTCAGAATGCGAGCTACAGATGATCCTGTAAGTAAAAGAGAAGCTGGCTGAGGAACATCAGGCCATTCACGAAGAGTGAGGTCACCTGAACCTGATGGTCAATGAGCTTAAGGGAAAATTAAAGCCTTTGCATACAGAAACCTTAAAGCCTTGGAGAAGTTGAGGCTATACAGACAGTACCTTTCGGGATGGGGTAAGGTGTATAAGGATGGTAAGGCTTGTCTTAGTGGTGGGCAAGGCTTTATGGGGGAAAGAAGGTCCGAAGATGACACTGGCCCTATAAGAGGGAACAGAGCCAGTGCTTCTGTGCCACATCAGATGACCTAGAAAAGAGGGAACCTGGACTAAGGGAAAAGGGAGACCTTGTGAGTCAGAGCTAGCAAGCAGGAACAGCAGGACTGCCTGAGTCCACTAGGAAAGGAGGCAATGAGAAGTTAGTGGGATTGTAGCCCAGGGCAAGTTGAAGAACTGTTTTTGTTTGTTTCGCCTATGTCTGAGAAATAAAACTGCCTAAAAGAGCCATGCTGTGGCAGTGGATCCTTTGTAACCTGGGGAGAAGCCTGGCCTTGTCAAAGCCATTGCTCCACAATCCTTAACTGTCTCCCCAGGCCTCTCCAGGTGCCAAACCTCTGACTTGAGCCTAACCAGCTGTTAAAAGCTCCAGTTCCATAGTTAGACGAGGTAGAGTATCACTACTATCTCTACTCCCCAGCACTTTAACCTCTTCCCGAAGGCTCCAGAAAAATGGCAAGGCAGAGGAATAGAGAATCGACAGTGACGAATCCCCTCAGTTAATGCTGCTGTTTGAAGACTGAAAGTTTGGCAGCTACTTTTTACTTCACTTCTTACCCTGAGGTCACTGATGTCTATAGTTTAATTTAAGGCATTAGAAAAAACAGTCAGTCTGGCCTAGGCTTAAAACACGGCAGAATAGGCCAACTTTGAAGTTGAACTCTCTAAAGTGTTCTCATTATTTTTGATTAATCCTGACTCTTCATGATGCTGAACAGTTACTTTTCGTCCTCGTTACAAGGTATTGGTGAGGCTCTACATTTGAGATGTATGACTTCTTGGCTCTCTCTTTTCTTGTAAAAGAAAAAGGTGAAATAAAATTGGACTTTCCTGTGCTTGGTTTTAAAAGTATGCGTGGGAGTGGAGGAGGGAGGGAGGAAGCTTTGGAACTATATCAATATTTCCATGGTTCTGAGAGAGACCTCTGATGCACAGTAAAAAACAAAACCAAAAAACTGCACTTCCCATTCTCTCAAAGCTGTTAATTAAAGGTTTCCCCCGCCGTGTTTATCTCTGTGAAAACCCAGGGCTGCCCTAAATTACTCACCTATTATAATTGAGGTGGTAACCTTGTCAGCGTCTGAGAGTCCCGTTTGTTCAGGTTGATGAAATTCTTCTTGCAAACTGAGATCACTCCTGCATAATTATTAAAATTATTCTTGTAGCTGCTCTAAGTACATTACCACAAAGGGCTTGACAACTTTTTTTACACCTTAAGGACTTTTTCTCTTTTCTTTAAACTTATCTTGTCTTCACTTACCTACCATTCACGTCTATTCTTTAATCTTTGCTAGTGAACTTATTCACTGAATATTCTTGATATTATAAAAACATGCATATAGCACAATTAATGTACCCAACACTTTACAACATCTGCAATTTACAATCTCAGCCTCTAGGTTTCATACCTTGTCAGGTTAAATTTGCTCAAAATGCAGGTTTTGAAAAAATAACACTCAAAATAACTCTTTCCAAAAAAATTCCCAAAGGGTATAGTTCATTCAGTTAAAGTTTTTCAGCATTAATTTTTGTATATTATTAGTAGTAGGGTAGCATCCACCATGTACTAAGTGCTGACTACTCATACATGAAGAATCAGTTCTTGCCCAGAAGAGCTTACAGTTGAAGAAGAAATACAACTGTGGTAGTGATCATTGAATCATAGAATTGGAGGGGACCTTGAGAGATCACCTAGTCCAGTCCCCTATACTTATGGTAGGACTAATTATCTAGACCATTCCTGACAGGTGTTTGTCTAAACTGCTCTTAAAAATCTCCAGTGATGGAGATTCCACAACCTCCACAGGCAATTTATTCCAGTGCTTAACCACCCTGACAGGACGTTTTTCCTAATGTCCAACCTAAACCTCCCTTGCTGCAATTTAATTTTGTCCTACCCTCAGGGGTTATGAAAAACAATTTTTCTTCCTCCTCCTTGTAACAACAGTTACTTGAAAACTGTTATCCCCTCTTAGTCTTCTCTTTTCCAGACTAAACAAACACAATCTTTTCAATCTTCCCTCGTAAGTCATATTTTCTAGACCTTTAATAATTTTTGTTGCTCTTCTCTGGACTCTTCTCTTTTCCAGACTAAACAAACACAATCTTTTCAATCTTCCCTTGTAAGTCATATTTTCTAGACCTTTAATAATTTTTGTTGCTCTTCTCTGGACTCTCTCCAATTTGTCCATATCCTTCCTGAAATGTGGCACCCAGAACTGGACACAATGTTCCAGTTGAGGCCTAATTAGAGCAGAGTAAAGTGGAAGAATTACTTCTCATGTTTTACTTACAACACTCCTGCTAATACATCCCAGAATGATGTTTGCTTTTTTTGCAACAGCGTTACACTGTTGACTCATATTTAGCTTGTGGTCCACTATGACCCCTGTCATAAATATAAAGGGAAGGGTAAACCCCTTTAAAATCCCTCCTGGCCAGAGGAAAAATCCTCTCACCTGTAAAGGGTTAAGAAGCTAAAGGTAACCTCGCTGGCACCTGACCAAAATGACCAATGAGGAGACAAGATACTTTCAAAAGCTGGGAGGAGGGAGAGAAACAAAGGGTCTGTGTCCGTCTGTATGCTGCTTTTGCCAGGGATAGAACAGGAATGGAGTCTTAGAACTTTTAGTAAGCAATCTAGCTAGATATGTGTTAGATTATGATTTCTTTAAATGGCTGAGAAAAGAACTGTGCTGAATAGAATGACTATTCCTGTCTGTGTACCTTCTTTGTAACTTAAGATTTTGCCTAGAGGGATTCTCTATGTTTTGAATCTAATTACCCTGTAAGGTATCTACCATCCCGATTTTACAGAGGTGATTCCTTTACTTCTATTAAAAGTCTTCTTGTAAGAAAACTGAATGCTTTTTCATTGTTCTCAGATCCAAGGGTTCGGGTCTGTGGTCACCTATGCAAATTGGTGAGGATTTTTACCAAACCTTTCCCAGGAAGTGGGGTGCAAGGGTTGGGAGGATTTTGGGGGGAAAGACATGTCCAAACTACGTTTCCCAGTAAACCCAGTTAAAGTTTGGTGGTAGCAGTGGAAATCCAGGGTCAAAGGATAAAATTAATTTGTACCTTGGGGAAGTTTTAACCTAAGCTGGTGAAAGTAAGCTTAGGAGGTTTTCATGCAGGTCCCCACATCTGTACCCTAGAGTTCAGAGTGGGGAAGGAACCTTGACAACCCCCAGATCCCTTTCCACAGTACTCCTTCCTAGGCAGTCATTTCCCCTTTTGTATGTGTGCAACTGATTGTTCCTTCTTAAATGGAGTATGTTGCATTTGTACTTATTGAATTTCATCCTATTTACTTCAGACCATTTCTCTAGTTTGTCCATATCCTTTTGAATTTTAATCCTGTCCTCCAAAGCATTTGCAACCCCTCCCAGTTTGGTATCATCTGCAAACTTTTTAAATGTACTCTGCATGCCATTATCTAAATCAGGGACCTTTGGCACACGGCCTGTCAGGGAAATCTGCTGGCGGGCTGGGATGGTTAGTTTACCTGCAGTGTCCGCAGGTCCAGCTGATCGTCGCTCCCACTGGCAGTGGTTTGCTGTTCCAGGCCAATGGGGGCTGCGGGAAGCGGCGCAGGCCAAGGGATATGCTCGCTGCCACTTCCTGCAGCCCCCATTGGCCTGGAATGGTGAACCATGAATATTGGGAGCTGTGATAGGCCGAACCTGCGGACGCTGCAGGTAAACAAACCATCCCGGCCCACCAGCGGATTTCCCTGATGGGCTGTGTGCCAAAGTTTGCCGATCCCTGATCTAAATCATTGATGAAGATATTGAACAGAACCAGACCCAGAACCGATCCCTGCGGACCCCACTCATCATGCCCTTCCAGCATGACTGTGAACCACTGATAACTACTGTCTGGGAATGGTTTTCCCCACGTAGAGTAGCTCCATCTAGGTTGCATTTCCCTAGTTTCTTTATGAGAAGGTCATGCGTGACAGTATCAAAAGCTTTACTAAAGTCAAGATATACCACATCTACCACTTCTCCCCTATCCACAAGGCTTGTTACCCACAAAGAAAGCTATCAGGTTGGTTTGACAAGATTTGTTTCTGACAAATCCATTCTGACTGTTACTTATCATATTCTAGATGTTTGCAAATTGATTGCTTAATTATTTGCTCCATTATCTTTCCTGGTACAGAAGTTAAGCTGACTGGTCTGTAATTCCATGGGTTGTCCTTATTTCCCTTTTTATAGATTGGCACTATATTTGCCCTTTTCCAGTCTTCTGGAATCGCTCCAGTCTTCCATGACTTCTCAAAGATAATCGCCAATGGCTCAGGTATCTCCTCACTCAGTTCCTTGAGAATTCTAGGATGCATTTCATCAGGCCCTGGTGACTTGAAGACATCGAATTTGTCCAAGTAATTTTTAACTTGTTCTTTCCCTATTTTAGCCTCTTCTGATCCTACCTCATTTTCACTGGCAGTCACTACATTAGACATCCAATCACCACCAACCTTCTCCGTGAAAACCGAAACAAAGAAGACATGAAGCACCTCTGCCATTTCCACATTTTCTGTTATTATTTCCCCTGCCACCGCACATTAAGTAACGGGCCTACCCTATACTTGGTCTTCCTCTTACTTCTAATATATTTGTAGAATGTTTTCTTGTTACCTTTATGTCTCTGGTTAGTTTGATCTCGTTTTGTGCCTTGGCCTTTCTAATTTTGTCCCTACATACTTGTGTAATTTGCTTATATTCATCCTTTGTAATTTGACCTAGTTTCCACTTTTTGTAGGACTCTTTTTTTTTTAATTTTTAGATGATTGAAGATTTCCTGGTTAAGCCCGGGTGGTCTCTTGCCATACTTCCTATCTTTCCTACGCGGTGGGATAGTTTGCTCTTGTGCCCTTAATAATGTCTCTTTGAAAAACTGCCATGTATGATTGTGTATAGCTGCACACCCAAAATTGCCATCAGAGTTGTGATCACTGCTACTGATAGGTTACTGTCAAGGTTCCTCCCCCACTCTGAACTCTAGGGTACAGATGTGGGGACCTGCATGAAAAACCTCCTAAGCTTATCTTTACCAGCTTAGGTCAAAACTTCCCCAAGGTACAAAATATTACACCCGTTATCCTTGGAATGGCCGCTACCACCACCAAACTAATACTGGTTACTGGGGAAGAGCTGTTTGGACGCGTCCTTCCCCCCAAAATACTTCCCAAAACCTTGCACCCCACTTCCTGGACAAGGTTTGGTAAAAAGCCTCACCAATTTGCCTAGGTGACTACAGACCCAGACCCTTGGATCTTAAGAACAATGAACAATCCTCCCAACACTTGCACCCCCCCTCTCCTGGGAAATGTTGGATAAAAAGCCTCACCAATTTGCATAGGTGACCACAGACCCAAACCCTTGGATCTGAGAACAACGAAAAAGCATTCAGTTTTTTACAAGAAGACTTTTAATAAAAAATAGAAGTAAATAGAAATAAAGAAATCCCCCCTGTAAAATCAGGAGGGTAGATATCTTACAGGGTAATTAGATTCCAAAACATAGAGAACCCCTCTAGGCAAAACCTTAAGTTACAAAAAAGATACACAGACAGAAATAGTTATTCTATTCAGCACAATGCTTTTCTCAGCCATTTAAAGAAATCATAATCTAACACATACCTAGCTAGATTACTTACTAAAAGTTCTAAGACTCCATTCCTGTTCTGTCCCTGGCAAGAAGCAGCCTACAGACAGACACAGACCCTTTGTTTCTCTCCCTCCTCCCAGCTTTTGAAAGTATCTTGTCTCCTCATTGGTCATTTTGGTCAGGTGCCAGCGAGGTTACCTTTAGCTTCTTAACCCTTTACAGGTGAGAGGAGCTTTCCCCTGGCCAGGAGGGATTTCAAAGGGGTTTACCCTTCCCTTTATATTTATGACAGTTACTAACAGTTTACACACCTAGTCTGTGTCAAAAGATCCTACTCACTTTGTTATCCCATCCTCCCTCTCTCGCTATGTTTGTTTCATCCACTTACGTCTTGTCTTTTAGACTGTATTGTCTTTAACTGACATTGACTATATGTTTGTATAGTGTCCAGTGAAATAGTGTACTTTGTATAGTGTCCAGTGAAATAGTGTACTGACCTGTCTGCGGCCTCAAGGCTGTACTGCAGTTAGGAATAATAAAGTGGAAGAGCCTGAGAATGAAATTAACTAGAAATTATCAGTAAAATGAAAGTGACTATCTATTTTCATTTTGAAAGCGGGGAACAATGCAAGAAGAAAATATCAGAGACAGGGAAAAGTAAATTAGATTTTTTTTAAATGATTTCAATTTTAATGATCTGTTTACAACACTGGCAAAGAAATTTGATAGAAAATATGATATTCAATCTGACAGTGTTTCTTTAAGTATTCTTCTTACACTTTCTGGAGCTGCCAGTAGTCTGAGTCAATGCAGTTTTGAAACGATACAGTCAGAAAAATGTGTCACCTGCCAATTCGTTATAAGCAGTATTGCCCCCTGAAAAGAAAACCAAACAAGAGAGAAATACCAGTTGAAAATTCTGAAAACTTCTAAAGATGAGAGACAAACACTCAACAAAAATTTGATGTTCAGTTGCCTTATGCTTTGATTTTGATTAAACAGACTACATCCTACCTTGGGAAAGCCTGACAAAAACCATTTGAGGATTTTCTTTGGAACCTGTCTTCCCAGGTGACTTGCCATCCCTGGGAAGATGATGTCATTGATAGAAGCATTCTATAGTGGAAGGGAAAGCTGAGTTCAAGTCAATGGCAGACACATGGCTTGGTTTCCTGTTTCTATGGGACTTTGACTCGGCTAGTTCTGTCACCATTGATGTTTAATATCCGCGTTGATTGGTTGATGGATAAGCTTGAGGAGGCAGCTGTCAGAGGTGTTGAGCTGAACACCATTCTGCTTGGAGATCTTGCACATGCCAATAACATTGTGGAGGATGGTGTGGATTGCACTCTCAGCAAATTTGCGGATGATACTAAACTGGGAGGAGTGGTAGATACGCTGGAGGGGAGAGATAGGATACAGAAGGACCTAGACAAATTGGAGGATTGGGCCAAAAGAAATCTGATGAGGTTCAATAAGGATAAGTGCAGGGTCCTGCACTTAGGACGGAAGAACCCAATGCACAGCTACAGACTAGGGACCGAATGGCTAGGCAGCAGTTCTGCGGAAAAGGACCTAGGGGTGACAGTGGACGAGAAGCTGGATATGAGTCAGCAGTGTGCCCTTGTTGCCAAGAAGGCCAATGGCATTTTGGGATGTATAAGTAGGGGCATAGCGAGCAGATCGAGGGACGTGATCGTTCCCCTCTATTCGACATTGGTGAGGCCTCATCTGGAGTACTGTGTCCAGTTTTGGGCCCCACACTTCAAGAAGGATGTGGATAAATTGGAGAGAGTCCAGCGAAGGGCAACAAAAATGATTAGGGGTCTGGAACACCTGAGTTATGAGGAGAGGCTGAGGGAGCTGGGATTGTTTAGCCTGCAGAAGAGAAGAATGAGGGGGGATTTGATAGCTGCTTTCAACTACCTGAAAGGGGGTTCCAAAGAGGATGGCTCTAGACTGTTCTCAATGGTATCAGATGACAGAACGAGGAGTAATGGTCTCAAGCTGCAGTGGGGGAGGTTTAGATTGGATATTAGGAAAAACTTTTTCACTAAGAGGGTGGTGAAACACTGGAATGCGTTACCTAGGGAGGTGGTAGAATCTCCTTCCTTAGAGGTTTTTAAGGTCAGGCTTGACAAAGCCCTGGCTGGGATGATTTAACTGGGAATTGGTCCTGCTTCGAGCAGGGGGTTGGACTAGATGACCTTCTGGGATCCCTTCCAACCCTTATATTCTATGATTCTATGATTGTTTTGTTGGCTCCGTTCATTGATTCACTGCAGCTGAATGGCTGATCTGGTGAGGCAAGCAGCAGTGTGCATTGGCATGGTTATTAATCCAGATAAAATGAAGTCCTCAACCATTACCATCAAGCAGCATCCAACTCCAGATTACAAATAGCTCAGTATTAACCTGTCTGGATGGGACATTGAGCAGATGTTAACTGTCAAAGACCTGGGACTCATCACAGACAGTGCTGGAGAAAGTGAATGTAGATACTGGTACAGCAGCAGCTGCTGTTATGTTTCAGGCCCTTCTGTGGCCTCTGTGGGGATGTGGTGACATCAAGCTTGCTGTGAAGCTGCAGATGTATAGGACTATGGTTATATCAACTTCATTATACAACAGTGAGCTTGAGCCTTGAAGAAAGCTGAAAAGCAGCAGATTGATGTTTTCAACTCTCCTCATTTTCATCAGCTGCTCCCTATTAAGTGGTAGGACTTAAGATCGTCAGAGAAGATATTTAGAGCTGAACCCAGCAAATGCCTACATCAGCACTGGTCTGGCAGCTTTCTTGGAATGAACATGTTATTAGGATGGAAGACCAATGAATTACAAAGCTTGTTTACCAAGGAATGCTGCTACATGGCCAGCGATCATGTGGCGCAATAAGATTGTCAGTGATAAAGTTGAATATCCAGCCAGACCACTTTAAGGACCTAGTTAGAAATTGATCCAGATGGTGCTTGAAGTGCAAAGAGACTATGGTCCTTTGGGATTTTCCATGATGATGATTTGGAACTTCAGGGTGGCTTAGGCCACAAGTGTTAGAATCTTGGCATCAGATTTGAGTTCAGTACAGAACAAAGATGATCTACATTAGAAAAATCAGGGCTGCTCTAAACTATATCTCAGCTGCAATGGTCCCAAAGGGTTGTCTGCCAGCTGGGGACTTCACAGCACCCAGAGACTCCTCTGACACAAGGACAATCCCCAGCTGTTTAAACCCCTTTGTGCCACTGAAGATGTATAAAGGTGATGTAGTGAGGCTCATGAGTGAGCCTCTTGAATTATTTCCACCATGTTTATATTAATTCTGGAAGATGAAGCTACCGTATTTGTATCAACTTACTTTATAAAAGTCTTCCAGTGTTGTATTCAAGAACAGAATTTTTATTTATTAGTTACAGAAACAGGTCATTCCTTGTTTAACCCCACTATTCTTTAATTCTCATCTCTCTTCTGGATTTGTAGATCTCCCACCTATACATTGGTACACCCACCCACCCGCATGCCCTTCAGACAGGTTGAAGAACATTAGTTGAGGGCCGGATTCTGACACCTTTATTCATGAAGAATGTTAATTTGGTGGGCCAATTGCAGTTAAGTGGGACTACTTGCCAGGAGAGGGGGAAGGGTAGCAGACCTTGGCCATTAAGGTACAGCTTCATAGGAAGGATAGCATTTCTGACATTTTCCTTTCTAAATTATGTGACAATTGACTTTCAACAAAGCCTTAATCCCCCCAGAGTGCTACTGCTATTTGTAATCTCTCTCTCTCTCTCTCTCTCTCTCTCTCACTCTTGCTTTTCAAGCTCATTTGGCCTTTTGATGTATTCTGATAGCTTTGTTCTCTTAAAACTGCTACAGATGTTTTACAGCAGGCTCTCAGTCATGCTGTACAGGCTGACATCTTCTTTTCTCTCATTTTTGCAATAACTAGACAATACAGCTGTCAGAGTAAACCAGTTACTAGAGAGACCTCTTTGGTGTGTATATATATATTAACAAAACACTTCCAGACTTATTAACTCCTAAACTCCGGACAATCCCTTACACAAAGTCCACCACAAGAATATGTGATCACTCAGGGAGCATGGGAGCCCAGCAGAAAAGAACTACATATACTCAGATTGCAGGACTGTTTGTGTGAGGGAGAATGCCGGTGAAGTGTGAAAAAAACTGAATATGTAGGGAAACATTAGGGGGGAGGAGGAGAAACCAAAACCAAACTGAACCAAAGCCCCACCCATCACCAGCAGTTTACTTTGGCTGGGCAGCATGTATAACACCCCATGTGTCTGTCTCTTTTCTGTTGGGTTTTTAAAAATATTTTGACAAATAAACAGACTTTATCCTTTGCGCACCATTATTAGAAGATTAAGGTCCCATCGTGTAAATGTGTATATAACCCCTCTCCAAGACATATTAGAAAACAACCACTATTCTGAAGAATTTACAATCTACATTGATAAGACAGACAATGGATGGGAGAAAGTGGATGACATACAAGCAGAAAATTGGGAACTGAGGCACAGGATGAAGTGACTTGTCCAAGGTCACACAGGAAGCCCGTGGCAGAGACAGAACTCCTGACTCCCATTCCAGTGCCTTAGCAACAGCTATACTTCAGGATTCCTAAACTTTTTCATTCTAAATCTCCCCTTTCAGTGGGCTGTAACTTTCTCAATCTTTCATCTTTCCTGATGCATTTTCCCACCCTTTGTCTGAAAGCTTGTTTGCTTGTTTAAAGCTTGAGCAAAACCAGTTCCTCTTGAGTGTGCAAACAATACCTTTTTTCCTATTAAAAAAAAAAGAATTGGTGACCTTTTGCCCCCAATAGGTCTAGCACTTAAGTACCTGGGGTTTGAAGGTGGAAACTTGGCAAGGAGATAGTCCTTAGGGAAGAGAGATGCTGTTCAGTTCTGCGGTTTAGATTTGGCTATGTCATAAATATAAAGGGAAGGGTAAACCCCTTTGAAATCCCTCCTGGCCAGGGGAAAGCTCCTCTCACCTGTAAAGGGTTAAGAAGCTAAAGGTAACCTCACTGGCACCTGACCAAAATGACCAATGAGGAGACAAGATATTTTCAAAAGCTGGGAGGAGGGAGAGAAACAAAGGGTCTGTGTCTGTCTATATGCTGGTCTTTACCAGGGATAGACCAGGAATGGAGTCTTAGAACTTTTAGTAAGTAATCTAGCTAGGTATGTGTTAGATTATGATTTCTTTAAATGGCTGAGAAAAGAATTGTGCTGAATAGAATAACTATTTCTGTCTGTGTATCTTTTTTGTAACTTAAGGTTTTGCCTAGAGGGGTTCTCTATGTTTTTTAATCTAATTACCCTGTAAGATATCTACCATCCTGATTTTACAGGGGGGATTTCTTTATTTCTATTTACTTCTATTTTTTATTAAAAGTCTTCTTGTAAAAACTGAATGCTTTTTCATTGTTCTCAGATCCAAGGGTTCGGGTCTGTGGTCACCTATGCAAATTGGTGAGGCTTTTTATCCAACATTTCCCAGGAAAGGGTGGGTGCAAGTGTTGGGAGGATTGTTCATTGTTCTTAAGATCCAAGGGTGTGGGTCTGTAGTCACCTAGGCAAATTGGTGAGGCTTTTTACCAAACCTTGTCCAGGAAGTGGGGTGCAAGGTTTTGGGAAGTATTATGGGGGGAAAGACGCGTCCAAACAGCTCTTCCCCAGTAACCAGTATTAGTTTGGTGGTGGTAGCGGCCAATCCAAGGACAACGGGTGGAATATTTTGTACCTTGGGGAAGTTTTGACCTAAGCTGGTAAAGATAAGCTTAGGAGGTTTTTCATGCAGGTCCCCACATCTGTACCCTAGAGTTCAGAGTGGGGGAGGAACCTTGACAGGCTACGTTCGGAGGGCTTGACAATTGTAGTTGGAGCATGCATAGTAGCGCTTAGAAACACTGAAAGTGCTTTTTAATAATGATCTCTCAGAAGTCTAATGGGAAGAGAGCTGCAGTGCCATACGCGTTCTGTGCATATTATAAAATAATCCTGGAGATGTGCAGACTTCGTACTGCATCCTATGGGACCTGCACAGTCAGTGAAGCCAGGTTTGCTTGCTGCATAATGGTTGCTGTTCACTGAAGCTTTCCAGGGTAATTTTAATGGGCCTGATCCAAAGCCCATTGAAGTCAATGTGAGCCTTCCATGAACTTCAGCAGGATTTGCGTCCAGCTTAGTGCATAGTTAACTACACAAACTCTAATGAGTTCATAGTGACGAGTGCTGCTAAGCAGATGAGCTTCTGTGCTTGAAGGTAATTGAAGCCTTTTTCATGTGATATAGCTTCATTCTTAGATAGATACGAATTGTGGTAATGCGGTGTGTCAATCCCAGATGTATAGATCATGGTAGCCAGATCTGGGGAGCAGTCTTCTGGCCAGTCACAGATGGCAGTGAGTGATTTTTCTGCCATCTGTACCTGGGCACCAATAGCACTGATGAATCCAAGAATGGTCTAGTTATTACGTAGTCCTGCTTTGAGTGCAGGGGACTGGACTAGATCTTCTGTGGTCCCTTCCAGTCCTAATTCTATGATTCTATGTACAAGCTCTTGCTTCCTCCATTTAAAGTTTTCCAGGTGAAGCAGTGGGAGCCTGCACTGTTGACAGTGACAGGCCAGCTTCACTTTTCATGGCTTTGGAGCCATGTAATCACTGAACACTGAACGTAACTTTTGGACTTCCTGGGAAATTTATACAAAAACTGTATTAAGAGAACATTCAGTATGCAAAGTTAAGCACTCAAAAGTCAGGAAGTGCCAAAAATAAGCCTGCATACTCCCCATTGTGTGTATGCATTACAACCAATACAGTGTTTAATGGCATAACCCCCGGGGAGCTATTTCTGCTGGACCCCAGCTCTATATAGTCTGGTGCCACTGATCTACAGCATCTCGTGTGCAGTAGATGCTAAACTTAGCCATGTCTACCCTAGCGAGCTTACAGTGGCACGGCTGTACTGATGCAGCTGAGCCGCTGCAAAAGGCCTCCCAGGCAAGTGTCTGTATTTGAAGCTGATTTAAAAATCTTACGGGCAATTCCTTAAAAAAAAAACCCCACATACACAAATAGCATGCTGCATGTGTTAAAACTCTTGCTCTGGTTGAGGACCTGATTAGGATAGTAAGCTTGAAACAATCAGCAAATATGAATGACCAAATTCTGAAGGCACTTGGAGTGAAATTCTGATCTCTCAGAAGTCAATAGCAAAACTCCCACTGACTTTAGTAGGGCTGGGGTTTCACCCTTGGAGTCATACACATGTTATTCAAGGGCAGAATTTGGCCTGTGGTCAGGAAGAATTAAAAATACTTTTTTGGATATCCTCTGCGCGCACAAGGAAATGGCCTTTCAGTGAGTTCCTGCTCTCTCTCTCTCTCTATTAATATTGCATGATTTTATTTGTTATACTTTGTACAGCCTGAGAAAGCTTGTTATATGAAATAATTTACACATCTCTTTCCCCCCTGCTGTTAGTGCTTCTTATATTGCCTCACCAAAATATTCAAATTAGTTAAATATTTCATGTTGTGTGACCTAACTGTACATTGGACTATATGTAGATGCTATTGGGAAATGAGCTTTTACAATCACAAATTATTCACGCAGTACAAACACCAGAAAGTGACGGAGAGCATAACTCTGTGATAAATGCACTCTTTTGTTTTTTAACATTTTCCTGTGTACTTTGACTTGACAGATCATCAGATGTTTAGTGCATTATTTATTAAACGTTCTCAGCATAATTTTGAAATATTCAGTGAACACTGTGCCTATAAAAGGCACTGATGACTGAAGAGATGATGGCACTGATGACTGAGGCATGTTACGTAATTTTCTTCAGATTATTCTGACATGTTATTTGTGACCTGAAAGAACTATTTTCTCCCTACTTGTATTACTCATTTTATCCTTCTGGGGCCTGTTAATGCTCAGCTGTGTTTAAAAATGTAATCTGATATTTTATGAGCTGTTGTGCGCTGCTTTACTGTAAAAAATGTGATGATTGCAGTTCATTTAAAGAGCTGCACTGGTTGATGTATTAAAATTGGAGTTGAGGAAATGCAAGTTCCAGTTTACATTTTTCAGAAAAGCTGAGACATAATTTTGCAGAGCCAAACATCAGAAGTAATTTAGACAATGAATGTGGAACTATGTTCCTCAGATCAGAAATTCTGATTACTCAGTTTGCTCATTGTTCAGCTTGTCATTGTTGGTCAGTATAACAGCAAGCACTCACCCCTGGAGTGCCCCCTGGTGGCCCTGTGTGAAACCACAGTTACATCACTGCCTCAGTTTCCCCTAGTGAGCTTTCAGTAAGTCCAGTGAGGCTTGTATACACTGAACAATGCCTCTTCAAAAGTGTAGTATATTTAATCAACCATCAACCACAGTACTTAAACAATCCTTCTCTTTCTGCTGTAAATCCCCAGGCTTCTCCACTGCCAGGACCTCTGCAGTCTCTTCCCTGCTGACTCTCCTGTCTTTGTAGTCTCTTTCCTGTGCAGCTTCCTTTCTGGCCCCTCCCTGAGCCTCTATAACCCTTTATAAAGGCCCAAGTGTTCCTTAAATAATTATCTCCTGAGCTAGCTACCTGTGATCAGGGTTGGCTCATTCTCCATGGTGGAGCCTGTCACAGAGAGGTTGGGTGTCTGACCCCTCAGAGGCCTAGCTCCCGTGACAACTGGCTTTTTTGTTCTGGAATGTTAAAATAACTGGTTTCCAAAAACAAGATCTCCCTAACTCCATTTAATCTAGCCCAATATACTTAATTTTTTTGTGCCACTTGGTGACTGGCCCAAACCAAAATCCCCAAACCCTTCCCATCTTTATTGGGAAGCTTAGATCCAAACTTCACAGCTGGCCCCTGTCGCTGGTGGGATGGACCAAAACTCCAGATCCCAATAGTCCCAATACTGGAGAAATAGCTAAACTTTTCAAGTTGGGCTTATTTGTAATGCTAAAATGACCTACTAGTTGTAACATAGCATAAAACTTAACCTGCCCCAGTCCAAATGTTTGACATGGGACTTTCACATGAGTGATGATAAGTTCATTTCTTTAGTATCTTGGAAGGTGTTTATAACCTCAGCTTCAATATGTTACTAATATA
This sequence comes from Caretta caretta, assembly GCF_965140235.1. Classification (NCBI taxonomy): domain Eukaryota; kingdom Metazoa; phylum Chordata; order Testudines; family Cheloniidae; genus Caretta; species Caretta caretta. Next base: position 85,007,985 of record NC_134207.1, on the reverse strand, counting down.
TAGCGTCGAACAGCAAAATAGTACCAAGTTAGTGTGGAATGAAGGGAAAGTTTGGTCTAAAATCGGTAATGTGCCTAGAATGAGGCCCAGTTGAGGCCCAGTTGTGTGTCAGAGCTGCTTGCATTAGTCACATTGTGTTAAGTTCTATCACGGAACTTCATATCTTGTGCCTAATGCAACTAGACATAATGTGTAGCAACCTGGGAAATTCAGAACTCTTGATTTTGAAGGACTAGTTGTTCTACTTAACTCTTAGTATGACCAGAATGAGAGTTATCTCCCAGAGTTATCTGGGAGATTCCTATCCTCAGAGATCATTTAAATTACATTTACCTGTTCAGCACATCTCTAATACAAAATGAGAGTATACAGAATACAAAATGAACAAACTCACTGAGTACTCAGGAGGCAGTTGTGGCCTTTAGTTTCAGGGAGGAGGTGCATTTCTTTCTTTCCCACCCCTTTGTTGAGCAGGGGCAAAAGTGACTTTAAAATTAGGGGAATCTTATCCCTGCAATCCTTCACAACTGAGTACCCCTCTGCTCAATATCCGTCACCCCAGCCACAATGACAAACAAGCACATTATATTGATGGTCCAGCTGAACTTACCAGCTTCAAAGTAGTACATGTTGCAGTAGCACCATTAAGTACCCACTTTTGGAAATTTTGGCCAGTAGCACATTATTATATTGTAACACAGATATTGGTATGTGACTAGAAACCAAAGTAAATGATCAGTTATACAGTAGAACCTCAGAGTTACAAACAGCAGAGTTACCAACTGACCAGCCAATCACAGACCGCATTTGGAACCGGAAGTACACAATCAGGCAGCAGCAGAGAAAAACCAAGCCAATACAGTACAGCACTGTGTTAAACATAAACTACCAAAAAACGAAAGGGAAAGCAGCGTTTTTATTCTGCAGAGTAAGGGTTCAAATCTTTAGGAAGTCAGTGTTCAGTTGTAAACTTTTGAAAGAACAACCATAATGTTTTGTGCAGAGTTACAAACATTTCAGAATTATGAACAACCCCCATTCCTGAGGTGTTCGTAACACTGAGGTTCTACTGTAAATAAGATATTTATAAACGTAACAAAAATATGATAAAGTAAAACAGAAGTGATTAGAACACTTTATGTAGATAGATATATTCATCAATATGGACAGCTATTAAAACCTCTCTATTTTTCACATTATCATGAAGAAAGACAGAAAATAATAACAATAATAAATTGATACATGAAGCTGAAATAGCTGAATAATTTACAGTGAAGTTGAAATAGTTGTCAGATAGTTACCACGATACATGATGTGGCCTTTTGTGGTTATTGAAGTAAATGAACCTCTTTCTCCACTGTAACAGCTTCCTGCTCTGGAAAACTGTAGTATAGTGCTAAGTAAGTAATAGCAACGTAGGCGTGTAGAGAGTATTGTAATTTAAATGGACATTCCTGTATTCCTTTTAGGTCAGGTGAAAATATTGATGACATTCTATTAAGGTGGCTCCTAACCCTAAGGAGTGTTTGATAGGATAATCAGTCTGTATGTCTATTTTAGATATTGGTACATTACCTATCACAGTAGCATCTAAGTGCCAAACACAGCAATTAAGATTCATACAGAGATTCTGGTCTGATCTAGGATTCACTAACAGCCATGGGACCTGTCAGAGAAGATTGATGGAGGACTTTCAAAGACCCCAGAATACCCTGAGCACTACACAAAGAAAAAACTGACATCTCTCATCTCAGGGAAAGGGAAATCTATTACATATCATGAATTTATTTCATATAGATGCTTTAACACACAGGCATTCTAGGTCTATCCTGAGTTCTGTTATTAGAAGGCATCTGCATGTATCAAAGAGAAGAGTTTATCAGATAGCGAGAGTACTGTGTATTTTAATCCACATGCTTTACTCCAGATTACGTTTTCTCATCTCAGTAAAATTGGTTGCTTCATTGTCTTTGTTATTGAAATGCTTTGCTGTGTCCTTGGAGTGGCATCAAGTTGAGAACCATTATGAGGCATTGTAGTAGTGATCAGTTGGCCCATACACAGAAACTATTAGTAATCTGAATATACCTTAAATAAAATCTCTAAAATAAAAATCACCCACACCATACAGCAGAAAGTGGCAAATACACTTTTCTCCTATCTCACAGAAATAAATGACTTTACTGCTTATACATTTGATCAAAAGCAAATGAAAACTGGTCATGGAAAAAGTGTCTGATTAATGCTATCTTCATATTTAAAATGCACGCAATTTTTCTATGTAACCACATAACAGTGGAGGTGGTGACATCTGAAAGTGGGTTGGCAAAAGTGACACATTGGTTTTCTAAGAGGAAATTTACAACACTGAAAAAAGTGTCTACTGTATCTGACTAAAACATAGTAAGAAGAAGGCTACTCTGAGGGGTCTCCAAGTGAAATTGTATGCTAGTACATTCTATTGTCTAGAGGATCATTGAATCAAGGCTGTCAGCCCATCAAAGATAACATCACTTTTGATTCACCTGCTTTGAGATTTTCACAGGAGAGAAGAGATTCAAGGTGTAGGATGCCAAGGCTACTAACAAAAACATTGCTTATTACTCTTACATTGTTTTGTTGTTTGAACCTTACCTTTCTATCATGTTTCTTCCCTCTTATTTTGTTCTTCATTTTCCTCTAAGTGTTCTAATTTTCCTCCAAACCTTTGATTATAATCTTTATTGAAATGAGTATACAAGGAATATCTTACAGCCTCCTGTCACACCTAGCAGGGCTTTCAGTTAGGCAACATAGAATGAGAACAATGAAATGAATAATCTATTTTATAGCATTGCATCTAATTAAAGATGCAGGTTTCTTTGAAAAAATCTTGATCAAAGTTCTTAACTGGTGGCATGCTTAACTCCATTCATTTAATGTCAGGGCTTCCCGATTTCAAATTGCTGCCTGATAGATAAAAAAACAAAAAAAATTATACAGACACACATGCATGTGCGCACGCATACACACACGCACACAAAGAATAGGTTGAAATGTCTGCTTCATCATTCATGTAGTTTCATCATTAGGGGAGATATCTAAGAGAGCCATAATATTTATCCTTTTTCTATTACCCAAGTACTTAATGTTGTCAAAATTCTGCAATGACAATAGAACTGCACATTTGTACCCAAGAGCCCTCTTTGGTCTACAGAACTTTTATATGTGTGATGATACACAGGATAGAAAGAACCCAAACTGATTGAGCAGGACATGCAGGTAAATGAGGACAGATACAGGGATGGATTTGAGCAGCAGGCTGCAGCTTTACTAACTTGACACTGGGGAAGGGTGCTCTCTGCCCAGCTCTCATGTACCAGGCATTTATGTGGCCCAGTGTGGGAGACTACAGGGCTCCTACCATATCATAGAATCATAGGACTGGAAGGGACCTTGAGAGGTCATCTAGTCCAGTCCCCTGCATTCATGGCAGAGCTAAATATTATCTAGACTTCCCCTGACAGGTGTTTGTCTAACCTGCTCTTAAAAATCTCCAATGACGGAGATTCCACAACCTCCCTAGGCAATTTATTCCAGTGCTTAACCACCCTGAGAGTTAGGAAGTTTTTCCTAATGTCCAACCTAAACCTCCCTTGCTGCAATTTCAGCCCATTGCTTCTTGTGCTGTCCTCAGAGGTTAAGAAGAACTTTTTTTCTCCCTCCTCCTTGTAAGAACCTTTTATGTACTTGAAAACGGTTATCATATCCCCTCTCAGTCTTCTCTTTTCCAGAATAAACAAACCCATTTTTTTCAATCTTCCCTCAGTCATGTTTTCTAGACCTTTACTCATTTTTGTTGCTCTTCTCTGGACTGTCTCCAATTTGTCCACTTCTTTCCTGAAATGTGGCCCCAGAACTGGACACAATACTCCAGTTGAGGACTAATCAAGGTAACATCTAATCCATAACTCCCTCTGTCCCTGCGAAGTGGGGACAGAGGATACCAGTAGAGGGACCTCGGACTGCAAAGACCTCTGATCTTCCCATAGGCCCAAGGTCTATCAGAGAAATGCCATGTCTTACTTCTCGGAGTTGGCCCTTTTAGCCAACTCTGGATACCAGTTGCAAGTTGTGATGAACTAAACATTCATACAAATTACTATTATTAATTTTAAGTCCTACTGAACTGACCTGTGCCTCCATGATGCTTTGAGGGAGGTGGAAAAAACCTACACCAGGCCTCTGTGAATTTGGCTTCACCAATTCCTTCCTGAACCCCTCCTGCCCCAAACAAGCATTCCTTGAACCTGCAGCATCCTAAAAATCACTGCCCCTAAATTACAATTAGAGGAAGGGAGGGTGAGGCAGCTAAACTGTAGTCAGAGGATCCCCCAAAACCCTGGCAAGAATACAAATTAGTGAGGGGACAGAGGAGCAAGGAGCCAATCAGCTTCCTCTGTTGCTCTGGATAGCTAATGAGAGGCAGAATGCCCATGGAATGGGAGGGCCACCCAGCATTCCTCCAGCATGTGCTCCCTCCACCCTTTTTTCTCTGATTCTGTCTCCTCCTTGCTGTCTTGCCATTTTCCACCCATTGATTTTGGTTTTCTGAAAAATTAGCATTTTCCTATTCAGGGGTGAGTTTGCAGGGCTGGCAGTTGGAACCTCCCCACCCCTTTTTTTTAAACTTATAGCCTGAGCACATTTAATATGAAAATCATTGAGAGGCAATAAACATGGTGCCTCTTGGTGGCGATTTACAGAGTCTTTTTTCAGCAGAGAAGCACATCTTGGGCGTGATCCAAAGCCCATTGAATTTCATTACAAGATTAATTTAAATTAATATTTTAATTAAAAGATTCCCATTGACTTCAGTGGGCTTTGACTCAGAGCGATAAAGCAGAAGTACAATACGTTAACGGCTTTGTCCGGAAGTGCCCCACTGTCTGGGACAACTCCAGTTGCAGGAGACAAGGGGAAAACAGCCGTGCTGGAACCACAGACAAAAAGGTGATATGGAGAGGAGCTAGGAATGAAAAAGTATTAGTCCTACAGCTGTTCTGAAGGGGGTATCAACAGGAAGAGGTTAGCGGGGGCACCAGGGGTGGCTCTACCAATTTTGCCGCCCCAAGCAGTCGCCGCTGAATTGCTGCCGCCGCAACAGCAAGGGAGCGACCGCCGAATTGCCGCCGCCCCGGAACAGCCGGGGGGGGGGGGCTGCCGCCAAATTGCCACCGCGGGACACGGGCTGCCGCCCCATTCTCAATGCCGCCCCAAGCACCTGCTTGGATCATCATTTCCTTGTCCTGCCAGTGGTTCCACCTAAGGGAAACAATTCAGTGTGTGATTTTCCTCTGTCAGCCTTGCACACCTCCTCCCACCCCTCCAGTACACCCCAGTTTATGTCCCACAAATCATAGGGTCAGCCCTTTTGCTGAAAACTAAAAGGCAATTAAAGTGAATGCAGGACTGCTTCTTTATCAGTCCCTAGGAGAGCCTAGAAATGGCAAGCTGGAGGAAAAAATACATCACATCCAAATGGGATCTCATTATGTACAATTGAAATAAAAATGCTAATCTGTTTACAGTGTGAAAAGAAGATCCATGAAATATTCTGGCAACTCAGTTAACATCCTGGGACTTGAAACTGTCACACCTGCTTTTTAACAAGGTGTTTTATTGATAGATATTTTTGCTCCTTTTTGACCCGAGGGGCTAGTCAAAGATCAGGCTCTAGGGATATTCCAGTTGGGAACCGAAACTGATGGAATCTGGTATTTTCTTTGATTCAATCTTTTGTTAATTTACAAGGAATGTACAAAGTCCTGCTTCTGCAAATGTAGGAGGAACCAAAACCCAGAAGATAGTTTCTTTGCTAATGGCCCCAAGCCTTTTTACCCAGCACCAGCCCAAGAACCATCCTCTCCAGGGTCACACTGCGCTTATAGGCTGCTTCTTGGCTTTCTTCCTGCCTCTGAAAGCTTGTCGACACTTAAAACATTGCAGTATCACAGCTATGCTGCTGCAGCGCTTTAATGTGAAGCGGGAGAATTACTTCTCGTGTCTTGCTTACAACACTTCTGTTAATACAGCCCAGAATGACGTTTGCTGTTATTCTGTTGACTTATATTTAGCTTGTGGTCCACTATGACCCTCAGATCCCTTTCTGCAGTGCTCCTTCCTAGGCAGTCATTTCCCCTTTTATATGTGTGCAACTGACTGAGTAAGTCAAGACAGGAGAAGCCAAAAGAGACTTTTTCAGCTCTGAAAATGCTAAATCACACTTTGCTGATCACTGAAATAGTGTTCCGTTCTCATCCACCCTTTGCAAATGGTGGAATTAGCCAGTTCCATAAAACCTCAGCCTTTCTTTCGGTCCATGGAAATTTCCTCCTCACTAACTGTGGGCCCGAGGTAGATTATCTTTTTTTGAAACAACTCACATTTCTTTTGGTTCTGTTTCAAATTGGGCAATTCAGCTTATCAGACCATTTGTAAATGGTTTAGCTTTTGTTCAAATGTTTTAGGATGCTCCAGGATATAACAGGCTGAGAGGGGCATGCCAATATTCCCTCCATTAGCTCAACCACCATGTGTCTGGTGCATTGCACAAGCCAAAAGCTATCCCTTTAAATTGCCACAGGCCTTGCCCTGCGATGAAAGCATTTTTCCCCCCTTGTCTCTTGGATCCACTTTCACTTGCCAATTCCTGCTTTTAAAATTCAGTGTGGAAAACCAGATTGAATCTGTAACAGCATCCAGTGTTTCATGTATTTGTGGTAAGGGACAGGAATCCTTTCAAGCGATTTAATTTAATTTTCTGAAGTCTACACAGAATCTGGTGCTACCATCCTTTTCCTTAATCAGCATGTGGGGTGAGGCCCAAGGACTGGTTGAAGGCTCAGTTATGTCTTCCTGATACATTTCCTCAGTCGTCTGTGGTGCTTCTTCCCTTTTTTGCTACTGGTAAATGGTGAGGTCACTGTATAATGGGTCAGTTTCCCCCGGTATCAATCTTGTGCTGGGCCAGTGCAGTACACCCTCAATCTTTGTTGCATTGGGAGAACATCTCCTGATTCAGAATCAGCAAGGCTGTCAGACCATACTGCTGTTCCTCATTTAAATGTTCAGCACTGCACTGCACCAGTTCCAACAGAAGCTCTAGGAGCACACTTTCCCCATTGTAGGTTTTCTTTTCTCTATACCTGTATTTACCAGATCCACCGGCTCACATTTTGCAGCTGCAGTTCCATTTTTTAAAAAACGATTTGCTGCTTGTGAGAAATATTCAGCAAATGAACAGGGATAAGATCTTGTTGCAGATCCACAGAGTTTTAGCAGCTAAGAATCCCCTGAGACCTTGGGTCTCAAAACAAGTTTCAACCACTCCCATCTTTCCCGTGCTGGAGAGCTACCATGGCACCTAGCTGTTATAATGGTTTCTGCCCCTGGGGGCAGGACAATTATTTCACTGCAAACCAATTGGCTAAAAACTATTTCTCTCACCTGGACCATATCTTTAAGGGGAATTTCCACAGTCTGAATTTGTAAGACACCTTTCTTGACATTGATTACACAGTTATTAGCCATAATGAAATCCATGCCAAATATTTAGCTCTTCCACTATTTCAGCCTCCCAGACTTTTTGCTTGAATTCCAGAGATCCAGCCTTCAAGTCCAGATTTTGGAGAGGTGCCCTTGCTCCAGTCATGGTCTCCATTTGAGATCAATTAGGTGATTCAGTTCTGGATCCCCTAGCCTTTTTTAGCATGTCTGGTCTAATAACTGTTATGTTTGAGTCGGTGTCAACTATTCCTGTACGCATCACAGATCCTATTGCAGACTCAATAGCCAAACTCTAGTTATTGTTGTTTAACTGCCCAGATCTAAACAAAAACCTTGAGGCTGAGCCTTGAAGCTCCAAGGTTCATCTCTTCAGCTTGATGACCCGTTTCCTGAACTGGGAGGGAGGATTTCACTAGACACTTGTGACCATCTGTCTTGCCTGTCTTAAATGTATAACAATCCTTTTTTTGTGGCCTATTTTTTCATAGTACCAGGATTTAACTGAGTTATCTCCTATACTTTTTGCATTATTCTCAATTTCCCTGTTTTACAAAGCAAATTTATCATTTGTTCAAATCATTCAATACAGTATTGATCCAGATTAAAATCCGCTCTTTCATCAGACATGTCAGACACAGAGCTGTACATAGTGATCAGCTTTCATCTCCCTCACTAGCACCTGATTCCTCTTCTGGTGCACTGCTGCAAGAACAGATTGGAGTTCTATGGAAAATTCCACAGCCTCTTGGAGTGACTTTGGCCTCCTTTCACAGATCTTGATCTGCAAGTCCAGCTGTGCATTTATAAATTGAACCCTTGCCAATTCAGCTTGGAAAGCCTCCGTGCTAGTGGTATCTGGGCACACAAGTCTCCACAGGTCCTCTGCCAGTTCAGATCCTTTCCCTCTCCTAGCTCTTAGCAGTGCCCTGACCAGCTCATATTGATGGCTAGCTCCAAACCACATTGCTCCACCTGCACCAGTGTTTCTCACACAGCTGGCCTCTCTCTCACTCTCTCTCCTTCTCTTCTCTCTTGTCCTACCACTGGCATCCATACAATCACACTGCTGTTGGTATGAAGAGTCAAACTGCATCTCCTATTGCCTGGGTCAGCTTCTTATACCACACCATATATCATCTTTAAATCTTTTCATGCATCTTTTCTCATTTGCTGCTATCTCAATTTTTCTCACTATTATTCATTTCTATAGTTGACATTTCAACACTGTAAATAATTTTGAGATAGTTTGTATGAAAGTGCTGTACAACATACAGTGGCATTGTATTGTACATTTATCACCACATTTTCCTGTTTGAAGGACCTAATTCAATTCACTTTAAAGAAAGTAAAATGGAAGTGTGTACATCACAGAATATATAAAGACCAAGACTGATACTGTACATAAAGATATATTTTAAGGAAAAATACAGGAATGGAGGTTTTAAGTAGGAGAATAATAGGTTGTGGAAATGTAGGGTGACCATATTTCCCAAAGAGAAAACAGGACACTGCGTGGGGCTGGCCCTAGCCGCTCACCTGAGTCCTACCCCCCTGCTGCGGGGCTGGCCCCAGCTGCTTGCCCTAGAAACACCCCCAGACTGTTATTGGTCACTTAAACCCTGCCAGCCCCCTGCTTGAGGCTGTCATTGGTCACTCTAATCCTGCCAGCCCCTTGCTTGAGGCTGTCATTGGTCACTTGAACCCTGCCAGCCCCTTGCTTGAGGCTATCTTTGGAACCCTGACTGCCCACCCTCTACTCTCCCTGGAACCATTCCTTCCCCCTCCAGCCCAGCCTCCCCACATGGGGCTGGCATCTCTGCTCACCCCCTCCTTGCACGTTCCTCCGCACCGCACCCCATCGATCAGTTGGCAAGAGCAAATGGGACAAATGCCTTCTTTTGCCAAAACAGTCTGATGGTTGGGACAGAGCTTAAAAAAAAGGACTGTCCTGGCCAAAATGGGATGTATGCTCACCCTAGAAAATGGCACTTAGGCCAAGGCTATCTGTCTTGTATTTCAAGGTGTAGTAAAGCACAAGAAAAAAAAGTTCATATACGTTTTCAGCCATGATGTGCAGTATTGGCAATGGTGGGTAGCAAGGAAATGTCTATGTTGAATGGGATAAAATAATTTAGATAAAAGAAGGGCTGATCTGAACTTTTGGCCACATCTAGAACCAAGTCTATATGTGGGTTCCAATATGCTCTTTAAAAGTAGCTTGATTGTCTTTTTGTCTTTCCTGGTTTCTTCAGGGAAATTTCCAGGAGAAAGTGTCTAAATCCCACTTTCCTTATGCTGTTTTCGTTTTATGTGTGGAGCTGAGTTTTCTTTGCATCTTGTCATTTCTGGGAGGTTGCAGTATAATTGTTTGTGTCAAGTCAGTATTTGATGCCATGATATTAAGACAGCCAGAGCAACTAGATCTAACAGCAGGTTTTGGGGTTTGATGGAGAGTTTGATGGAATCCTCTCTTCTTTTAGTAGTATTGTTTGTTTAAAGCTAGAGACTGGCATTTTTGAAATGAAGAGTCAAACTTCAAGGAGAACATCTGTTCTGCATTTTGTTTTAACCTTTCCTTTTGCGAGGGGTGGGAGGGAGAAAGCTATTGTTAGATGAAGCTCCTAGAGCTAAGCTAAAAATGGAACAACAGCTGCCTTAGGAGCGCCAAATGCTTTTAGTTTCCTTTGCTAGCCAGTAAATTCTCTTCACCCCCATCCAAGAAATAGGTGCAACTGCTAGAATGAGAGGGCAACATGTCCCCCTCCATACAAAAGGATTCTTATCCCAGGTCTCCCCTTTCACCTATTGTGTAGCTACATTGTATCTCCAGGTCTGTTTTTAGCTCCCCTTGGCTTCCCCCCCTCCTCGTTTTCAAAATGAAAAGGTTTGTCTTCGGGCAGGGAACCGTTTTTATGGCTTAGCTGCTGGAGGTGAAGCCTGATTGTTCTGTTAAGGGTCTAACCAACCTGACTGCTAAGGTTTTATGGTGTGGGGAGAAGCCTCAGTTCTGCAGTTTTTTGCAGGTCTATTACATTTGTTTTTAACCTTTTTATCTAATTGAAGAAGGTTAAAATTGCAGCACATAATGAATAAAAAATACAGGATTTATTAGTGGAGCCTGGGCTGGTAGGAAAGCCTGGAACTCCTTCTATACTTTTGAAGAAGACCTCAAGCAATGCCAAGCTGTGGCAGGCTGCTGAGAGCTAAATTGGTACAGCTGAGTTGCAGAGTTTACCCGGTGTAGTGAAAATTAGCAGGAAAATTATCCCCTGCAGGATTCTGTGCTTTTATTTTATGTGGTATCATTTTCCTTGTGATTTTTGCTTGTAAATTAAACAACAAACTGTTACTAATTTATCAGCTGAATAGCTGGACAGGAGCAACTATTTATTTTGAGTGTCAATGCATCCAAGAGCCATAGATAGAGATTACAGATGAACAACTTTTTAAGGTGCAATTGTAGTCAGAATATTGACTGTATAAAAATAGCACCTTATTTCACAACAGCTCTGCTCTCTGTGTGCACTGAGATTCCCAGCTGCTTTTTTGTAGTCACAATATAAAATTTTTGCTACTTTTTTTAAACCTGTTAGTTCTGCTGAGTCAACACAGCCATGAAAAGGAGAGCTGGCTTCTTTTCTGGCTTATATATCATCAATGTAATTAATTAAGTTCCAGCTGGAAAATCTTCATTGGTGATATTGGATGAAGAGGAAAGTGGCCTTGATTATCCATTGCATTGCCCTTTGTGTAGTCACTTACACCTGTTTATACAGGTGTAAGTGATGGCACAATGTGGGGGAAAATCAGGCCTCACACCCTGATTCTTAGATCCCACTTTGTAAATGCAAGCTCTGTGAATACAAAAAACATGTTTGTAGCAAATATGATATTGAATATCATACTTCAATATCATATTTGCTACAAACATGTTGCCTTTCATATTATTTTGAAAGGCAATAATCAGGGAATTCCATAATGCCATTTTTGAAGAGTATAGAAGCAAGTACAGAGGTTCCCCTACTCTGTGGGTCTGGGCCCTCTGTTTGAAATGAATCTGCTTCTCCTCCCTTCCCCCACCCCAAGTCCTGGTGTTGTTGCTGCATCTTTGCTTGACTCTCCATCTCTTTTCTCTTTCTATCCTTTTTTCCTTTATGCGTATTTTGGTGGGTTTGCTTTTCAGGTGTTCTCTCTCCTGCTTTCTCTTAGTTCTCTCCTGTCTCCCTTTGCCTTTGTCTTCTCCCCCCCTTATCTGCTTCTCTGAACCCCTCAGATCCCAGCCTCTATCTCTAATTCTGTCCTCCTTCCCTCTCTCTTTTCCACATGCCTCTCTCTCTCTCCCCAGGTTACTAGTGTTGCTCTCCTTTTTCTCTCCCCCTCTTCCTACAGTGAAGAGTGGACAATAATGACACCAAGCTCTTATACAGTCAGATAGGTCTGACATTTAAGTAACAGAAAAAACAATATGAGTGTTCACAAAATTAGATGGATGGCAATGGCCTTTGTGTCTTCTGAGATGCTAATGAGGAATTTGTTCAGCAGTTTCTTCAGCTGAATGCAGATACGTAAAAAGCAATTACAAGCTAGACAACATTTACTGTACCAGTAAAATTATGAGGAAAATGAAGAAAAACTAGAGTAGTGGTGAAAAGTTCATGGGTGTTTATCAGTGTCTTTTATTGAAAAAAAATCAATATTCTCATTAGGCTTGAGAGAGAGACTGCCAAAAACAGAGCCAGTAAAGGAAGGAATTTCAAAATATTCTGACTATATAAGTTACCGGAACAGAAATAATAATCAAAATAAGTTTTAGTTTATAGGCAACTGTGTTGAAATACCTGTGGGTGCCAAGGAAAATGTAATTGAAGACTTACATTTCTGAAGAGCACAAATAAGGCCATATTATCTAAACAAGCAAACAAAACAGATCCCTAACCTCCCACCCCAATATATAGGAAACAACTCAGAATTAATCAATACAAGCTAGAGGGGAAGGAAGGAAAAAGCCATATCACAGATGGACGACTGAGAATGTCAAGATGAATAACATTCCAAAGTTCTGCTCAGATCAGGGTCAATGAGTCATGATTTCACTCATAACTTAATTTCTTCTGTGGTGTATGACAGACAAGCCAAGTGTCAGACTGATATGTGTCTCTTATGGGGGCTGAATTCTGAGGAGCTGAATCTGCATATTCAAGGGTATGTCTACACTATGAAATTAGGTCGAATTTATAGAAGTCAGTTTTGTAGAAAGCGTTTTTATACAGTTGATTGTGTATGTACCCACACAAATGCTCTAAGTGCATGTAGTCGGCGGAGTGCTTCCACAGTACCGAGGCAAGCGTCGACTTCCGGAGCGTTGCACTGTGGATAGCTATCTCACATTTCCCGCAGTCTCCGCTGCCCATTTGAATTCTGGGTAAGAATCCCAGTGACTAATTGGGCTAAAACATTGTCGCGGGTGGTTCTGGGTACATATCGTCAGGCCCCCGTTCCCTCCCTCCCTCAGTGAAAGCAAGGGCAGACAATCATTTTGCGCCTTTTTTCTTGAGTTACTTGTGCAGACACCATACCATGGCAAGCATGGAGCCCGCTCAGGTAACCAACACCGTATATCTCCTGGGTGCTGGCAGACGCGGTACTGCATTGCTACACAGCAGCAGTTTATTGCCTTTTGGCAGCAGACAGTGCAGTATGACTGGTAGCCGTCATCGACGTAGTCCTGGGTGCTCTTTTAACCGGGCGCTTGGGCAAACATGGAAGTGACTCAGCCAGGTCATTTGCCTTGTTTCGTCTCATGGCGATTCAGTCCTACCGGCAGTGCACTGTCTTTTAACCTAAAGCCAGCAGAAGATGATGGCTAGTCGTCATACTGCACCGTCTTCTGCCGAGCACCCAGGAGATGATGACGGCTAGCGGTCGTACTGCACAGTCTGCTGCCAGCAAGATGTATAAAGATAGATGAAGTAGCTCAAAACAAGAAATAGACCAAATCTGTTTTGTATTCATTCAAATCATTCATATTCGTCGTGTGGATGGGTGCAGGGTTAAATTTATTTAATGCTGCTAAATTCGACTTCAACTCCTAGTGTAGACCAGGGCCAAGAGTGTAAGGAGTTTTAGGCAACAGAAACTAAGTCCCCAAACAAAAATGACATAGTTTTAAGTGCTTTTTGTTTCTCTAAATGCACCAGACAGTAACAAAGGAAGAGACTAGCAAGAAGATCAAAGGGCTTATCAGTAGCTGAGCTGAAAGATCCCAGACAGAGGAAGGCCTTGTTAGTGAGCACAGTGGAGTTGGGACTGAGTATTAGTACTAGGGCAAATAGGCTTCTAAATTAATTGTTAATGGGCTAAAATAAAGAAAATATGTTAAATAAACAAATACCTAACCCCCCACCCCAACTGCTAAATTAAAGATAAAAATAAAACCTAGTGTCCAATTACAAAGTTAAAATTCCAGTTCAAATATGAAGGAAAATTTGAGCGGGGTGAGCCACCCTAGATCAATGTAGCCAGTGCAGGGCGTATGACTACCTGCCCTGTCATCAAATGGTTAAAGACATTTTCTGTCTTAGCTCATTAAAATGAGCTACTACACCAGGGAACTGGAAAGGTAATGAATGTTGTACCTGTCTTTAAGGAAGTTGTTGGGGTGATCCTAGGAATTACAGGCTGGTGACACTGATGTAAGTACTAAGTAAATGAGTTGAAATGATAATTAAAAATACAATTATAAAACATCTAAATGAACATGATATTATAGGTAGAGCTGTGCAAATATCTGATTTTTCAATTTGCTGGCAATTCTGAAAAAAATTATTTTATGTTGACCCAAAAGTGAAATTTTCAGAAATGTTCAGGGAATTGAAAAGTAGAACAAAACATGTTTTGGGCCAAAAAAAAATTGTGTTTAGATTTTGAGGATTTAAAAATGATTTTTAAAATATTTTTAGAGATAAAATTGAAGGAAATTTGGAAACAAAAAATCATTTTGAATTAGGGTGTCCACATGTTCTGTTCTTAAAGGGACAGTCCCGTATTTAAGCCCTCCTGCAGCTGTCCCAACTTTTCCTTAAAAAAGGGAAAATTGTCCTGTATTTTCTGTCTCCCCCTTATTAGTACTGGTGGGTTCTGCTGCTGGCTGGATCCCTGCTCACCAGCCGCCCTCCCACCAGTGGTGAGTGTGTGTGGGGTCCAGGGCCAACGATGGGGGTAGGTGTGCAAGGCTGGTGGCGGGGCGAAGATGGGGTGCATGGGGCTAGCTGCTCCCCCTGCTGGTCCATCAGTCCAGCCCTCTCAGCCAGCAGGGTCCTGTCCTCCGTCCTGTTTCTGGACAGCACTGGCTGTGAGCTGTGGTGGCTGGTGAGTGCGGGCAGGCGCCAGGCAGTGGCCAGTGACGTGTCACCTCTGCTGCCCATCAGCCCTTTATGTCCTCCCCCTCTTACTGTTCTCCCCTGCTTTGCCCCTTTGTGCCCCCGAGCCCTGCTGCTCCTCCATATCCCCCCCGGCGGGGTACTTCCTGATCCCAGTGCTGTGCGGAGAACCAGCACCTGGTAGGAGCGCTCAGCTCACCAACAGAGTGGCTGGCAGGCTCCTTCCTTCCTCCGCTGCCTCTGGCTGGGCTGGTGCCCTGGGAAAGCCCAAGACCCTTGGCCTGAGGCACTGGCCAGGAGGAGCCGAGCCCTGCCTGTGCCTAAGCCCTGCACAGCGCTGGCACGGGAAAGCCGCTAAGCCCTGGACTGGGGGAAAACAATTTCCAGCCTGTTCTCACCCCAAACCTGCAGGCTCCACAGCAGCCCCCAGGGCAGGAGCTTAGCACCCTGTTCACTCTCCCCCACCTCTTTGGATCCAGCCCCCAGAGAGTCCAGGGCTGCTCCATCCCCTAGGTACCTTCCCCTGCTGAGCCACCTCTCTGGCGGGGTTCACTGAAACCCCTGCAGTCAGTTTCCCTGGGCCCTGATGCACAATGCATCCTTAGGGCTTAACCCCTTCCTGCCCACGCTATAGCCAGGCGACAGGAGGCGGCTGGGTTATGTTGGTGGCCAGCAGCAGCCTGGAGGTGTTAGCTGCCTTTCGATGCTGCTTTTCGACACTGGGGCGGGGTGCAGGGGGAAGAGAAGAGATGAGCTCTGCAAAGACACAGGCCAGGTCATCCCTCCCCCCTCCCCCTGTGTCTGGAAGCAGTTCCTGTCCCTTTCATCCTGCACAGTGCTGAAAGGCTGCTGTTGGCCACATTCTGGTGTGAACCCTGGCAGAAATCTGGGGGGGAGGGCATGTGACCCTGTGTGCCCTCCATCCGCGTGTTGTCTCGAGAAGATGAAGCACCAGGTAACAGGAGAGGCGTCATGGAGGGCGGAGAGCGCTGGGCAGGGAGGGTCGGGTCGGTCGGTCACCTCCCCTGTGTGAGAGAGGTGTAAGGGAGTGTGTGTGTGCCACCTCTCCCCATGGGTGTTTGGGAAGTAGGGGTGTGTGTGTCACCCCTCCCTGTGTGAACCCCAAATCCTTAAAGATAAGAAGGTAAATAAAATGAATCCAGCTACGCAGTATTTCTTTTTAACAGGGGCTCAGGCAACTTGATGTTAATTTGAATGTTTGTAGTGTATAGTTCTGATTGATTGCCATTGAACTCGCTTGAATACAAGTAATTTGACCAGGTGTCCCATATTCAGCATAAGGAAATATGGTCACTCTATTTTGAATTGAAAAATCAAACATTTCAATTTGAAAATGTTTAAATGTTCTGACTTTTAAAAAGTATATTGAGTCTTTTTGGCTGAAACAACTTGTTGAAACTGACATAATACTCAAAATGTTCTGGTGTTGCCGAATCTGCATTTCTGTCACCAAAAAAAAAAAAAAAATCAATCAACTGAAACATTTCACCCAGCTATTATGATAGGGCCAAACCAGTAGGGCTTCTGTAATAAAATTCATGCCTTTCTAATCTATTTGAATTCTTTGAGCATCCCAGGAAAGTAATGGATAAAGGAGAATTGGTTGACATTAGACTTTTAAAAAGCCACTGACAAAGCCCCCAATAAGAGGTTATTAAGGACACTAAGTAAGTATAGCGCGGTGAAAAGTAAAGTCCTGTCATGGATTAGATACTGACTAAGAAACATGGGAAAAGGTTAATACGGAAATGCTACAAGGTTCCACTTTGTTATGTATGATGAACACAGCGTATCCTTCCCAACATTACACTAGTTACTCTGTGAATATGTAATTAATTTCTCTAAATGTAGATGTTAATCTGTTAATTTTGTTTATGAATAAGAAAAATAGGTCCTTACAGATCCTTTAAGATGTGTAGCACCCTATATCAGACCCCTGGTTTGCTACCGAATGATATGAGTAACAAAATAACAGACTCTTTAAACTTCCTACAATCTTGAGCAAAAATCACACGTGAGAACTTTTAAAACAAAAGATTGATGGTTATATTTTGCTACTATCATTCAGAAATGATGCTGAACGAAAATGTTCTACTTCAGAGAGCTCCATGAAGAACTGCCCAATCCCAAAACAGCCATTATCCCCTGTTATTCTTAATGGGATGAGGCCACAGGCTTCCTTTGGCAAAGATGGCTGCTGCTTCTATTCAACTGCTCGACACAGTGCTTGTCTCCACCTTCTGACAGCATATGTGGCTACAATCATTATTATCAAAAAGAAAAGGAGTACTTGTGGCACCTTAGAGACTGACAAATTTATCTGAGCATAAGCTTTCGTGAGCTACAGCTGAAGTGAGCTGTAGCTCACGATAGCTTATGCTCAAATAAATTTGTTAGTCTCTAAGGTGCCACAAGTACTCCTTTTCTTTTTGTGAATACAGACTAACATGGCTGCTACTCTGAAACCTGTCATCCTTATTATATTTTCCATATTATTCTCCATCCCATTCCTTAAGTCCTGTAGCATTTTGTTTGCCTTTTAGATTGCAATTAAATGTTGAATAGAGACTAGAGCTTCATTGAGCTCTCCACAGTAATGCCCAGCTCCTTTTCCTGAGCCATTATAGTTAATTTAAACTTGTAAGATGTATAAGTAGTTCAATATTTCTCCTCCAATGTGCACTACCTTGCCATTTATCAACAATGAATTTAACCTGCCATTGTGTTGCCTATTCACGTAGCTTCGTTAGATCCCGTTGGAGTTCCAATGTCTCTCAACTTGAGTAACCTAAGTTTGTGTCATTATCTACAAATGTTGCTAACTCACTGCTCACCCTTTTTTCTAGACCACAAATGAATATATATACTATAAACTAAGACTGGTGTTATTTTATATATAGTACAAAACCTTGCAACACCCTGTCTGCTAACCTTCTGATATGCAGAAAATTTAAATTGAAAATTTGTTCCTACTATTTATTTTCTACCTCTTAGCCAGCATTCCAAAACAATTCCAATGACTACCAGTATTTCATGTCTTAACTTAAAGTTTTGTGAGTTCCATCCTCTCCCCCTCAAAATAACAACACTTTAAAAGCTTTAATTGTTGTTCTCCTCTCTTTGTAATTAAACTTTCCATACTTTGTTTGGCTCACAAGTTTAAGGGGATTTTTTTTAAAGGCAGCTTCTTGCACCAGCTCTTGGAAAAACTAATAAAAAATAATAAACCACCTTCCCAGTGAATTTCGAGTGAATCATTAACCAGAGATTTGTTGCCTTGGATACTGAGCCAGGTAGATATCCTAGTTTAAAAAAAAAAACCAAACAATTTGACCTGTGAGCTTGGGAGAAGAAAAAGCAAAGTTTCCCTGTGATAATGGCTAAAGTTTCTAGCTACAAAGAGTAAAAAATAAAAAAGACTGAAATTGTGGCTAGGTAGCTTGTTTTTCATCCTAATATAAAAGGTAAAAAATGATTCATTGAATAAATGGAAGTCAGCATAAAATAAGACTTTAACAATGAAATAAATTATAAATAATTGTGACAATTCCTGTACAGAAATGCTAGCAGTGCCAGCCATTATAGGGATATATGGGTGATAGATACAATGCTAACTCTTGACAGATAAGTGCTCTACTATGGAAGTGAAGGCATTACTCTGCCAACTCGATAAGAAGGTTTCAGAGTAACAGCCGTGTTAATCTGTATTCGCAAAAAGAAAAGGAGTACTTGTGGCACCTTAGAGACTAACCAATTTATTTGAGCATGAGCTTTCGTGAGCTACAGCTCACTTCATCGGATGCGTACCGTGGAAACTGCAGCAGACATTATATACACACAGAGATCATGATCTCTGTGTGTATATAATGTCTGCTGCAGTTTCCACGGTACTTGATCTCTGTGTGTATATAATGTCTGCTGCAGTTTCCACGGTACGCATCCGATGAAGTGAGCTGTAGCTCACGAAAGCTCATGCTCAAATAAATTCTCTGTGTGTATATAATGTCTGCTGCAGTTTCCACGGTACGCATCCGATGAAGTGAGCTGTAGCTCACGAAAGCTCATGCTCAAATAAATTGGTTAGTCTCTAAGGTGCCACAAGTACTCCTTTTCTTTTCTCGATAAGAAGGTTTCCTTTTGTTTTTTGGTGTTATTTTTCACAGGAACATAGCTTTTCAGACCATCAGTGCTATAAAATCTTAAGCACAGCATATGCAGTGGGACCCATGTAAATGAAAAGATAATAAGATACTTCCAGGACTCCATACCAGGGAACACTGAAATGAGAGTCAAATCCTGGAGTCAATCAGAGGTTTGCCATCACCTACCATGGGATCAATGTTAGCAGCTTTTGAGGATCTGGACCTTTGCTGTTAGTGAAACATAGCGGGATTGGGGAGGGCAAAAATTTGTGGAGCTAGATGGGCTGGTGGATGATCTATTTATTTATTTATTTACTTAACTTCTGGGAAAAAGCAAAGATTTTGAAAAAAGAAAAGGAGGACTTGTGGCACCTTAGCGACTAACAAATTTATTTGAGCGTAAGCTTTCGTGAGCTACAGCTCACTCCATCGGATGTATGCAGTGGAAAATACAGTGGGGAGATTTATATACACAGAGAACATGAAACAATGGGTTTCATCTGATTTGTAATTGAATTATAACAAAAACCAGTCAGAGAACACTTCAATCTCTTTGGTCACTCGATTACAGACCTAAAAGTGGCAATTCTTCAACAAAAAGATTTTGAAAACAGACTCCAATGAGAGACTGCTGAATTAGAATTAATTTGCAAACTGGATACAATTAATTTAGGCTTGAATAAAGACTGGGAGTGGATGTGTCATTACACAAAGTAAAACTATTTCCCCATGTTTATTCCCTCCCTCCCACTGTTCCTCACAAGTTCTTGTCATCTGCTGGAAATGGCCCACCTTGATTATCACTACTAAAGGATTCCCCTCTCCCCCACTCTCCTGCTGGTAATAGCTCACCTTACCTGATCACTCTCATTACAGTGTGTATGGTAACACCCATTGTTTCATGTTCTCTGTGTGTATAAATCTCCCCACTGTATTTTCCACTGCATGCATCCGATGAAGTGAGCTGTAGCTCACGAAAGCTTATGCTCAAATAAATTTGTTAGTCTCTAAGGTGCCACAAGTCCTCCTTTTTTTTTTTTTTGCGGATACAGACTAACACGGCTGCTGCTCTGAAACCAGAGATTTTGAGTGAATGGGTTTGGTGGCACTGCAGGGAAGTTCACACACATTCTTCTGAATTTTTAGAAAGGACTTCAGTTTCCATTTCAAATGTTACCTTGAGCATTTGATAATTATTGAAACTTGATAATTAGAGAAACAAATATGTTACAACATTCTATAACTCTTGAGAATACCCAAATATGCAAATAGAAAGTTAGCTGCAGCTGTTTAAAATGCTCCTCCTGCTACATTATTAAATACAAGGTTCATGACGCTCTGATCTCTGGTTCGATTTTTGCCTCTGTTCATAAGTGCTGTGCTTAAATTTTTTGTATCCATGAACTTTGCATCAGACATAGATGTAAACTCTGTTTCTCTATCTCAGAATATTCTAAGGCAGATGTTCACTGGTTCATATTGAGATAGAACCACATTTATTGGGAAAAGCCATATGGCATTTTTCCTTTGTTCCTGATGAGAGGAAGGATGGGTGAAAGGCACTGGACTGGGGCTCAGAAGGTCTGATTCATTTACTGTCTGTGCCATACACTCCCTGTGTGACTTGGGGCAAGACACTTGGGGCCAGATTTTTTGAAAGAGCTCAAGGCCATATTTTCTGGTGCTTAACACCGGCAATTGGGGCCAGATTTTCAAAAGAACTCCTATTCAGACACCTAAATAAGGTTAAATAATTAACCCTTTCACTATCCAGTCCCATTTCACAGATAGAGAAACAGAAGCAGAGAGTTTAAGGCCGAGTAAACACTTCAAACTTCAAACTTGACATAGCTATGGTACTCAGGGGTGTGAAAAATCCACACATGCTGTTGCTATGCAGACCTAACCTCCAGTGTGATGCAGCTAAGTCTATAGAAGAAAGCCTTTGTTGTCAGGGGAGGTGGAGTTTCTTTGGAAATGGAAAACCCTCTTCTGTCACTGTAGACTGTGTCTCCATTACGGGGCTATGCTGGCATAGCTACAGCCCTATAGCTATGCCTCTATAGTCCTCCATAGCCTAGACATGGCCTTAGTCACTTGTTGGCTCACCCAAGATCTCGTAGCAAGTCATTAGCAAAGCTGGGACTAGAACACAAAAATACTGACTTAGGCCTGTAGTGTTACCATCAGATCACATACTATAAATTGGTATATCTATATCTTTGCTGATCTTGTTCTCTCCATTTTATATAAAAATATAACTTTGTTAACCATGTAAGAAGAACAGAAGCCATTACCCATGAGCAGGGAGTATAATGATGAAAAATATTGCTGTTAGGGAGCAACCCGCTGAGTGTATATGAAGGGCCCCAAAGTACTAGGTATCATGATGATTAATATTTCATTTCTCAGGGGGGACAAAAATACAAGATTAATTCCTCTGTTACCTCTCTCCACGATCAAAGGTACATGAGGATCCTGTTTTAAAGGACTCAGAATACAAGCAGATGGTATAGCCTGGTGCTGAGAGCCAGGCTGTGGTAGAGTGGTGGCTCCTGGCCAGGGGAGTTCTGGTGGGTCTGTGGCGTTTGACTGCTAGTCTTTAATCTGTGATCAATACAGATCACACTGCTGGGATTTATATAGGTAGATTTGGCAGTCTTTTCCAGCTTTACATGGATAGGGATAGACCTACATATAGGTCTTTCTCTAAGGATCTTTTTTTTTTTTTGAATAATTACAGTGAGTCCAACCCTGCACACATGACTATTGGCTTTGATGGGAGTAGCAGAAGGCCCAATATATGTTATTGGATCAGACAGGGATAAGGCATGTTTTATTTTCAGTTTTCACAATGCGTATGATTCATACTGTTCTAAATCATAGGCACTCAAGTTGGGGTCACAGTCAGGTTCAGGGGAGATGCAACAACCCTTCCTTACTTTATAGCTAGGTGGGTTGGGGGGGCCAATTTTTTTTGTTGTCACTGGGGATTTTGACGTGGAAAATCTTGAGAATCACTTTTCTACATTGCCTCTAGAGCAGGGAAAATACTGCAAACTATTATTCAAGAAT
Source organism: Caretta caretta (assembly GCF_965140235.1). Classification (NCBI taxonomy): domain Eukaryota; kingdom Metazoa; phylum Chordata; order Testudines; family Cheloniidae; genus Caretta; species Caretta caretta. The sequence continues at coordinate 84,985,820 of NC_134207.1, read as the reverse complement.
ATTGATTTGAATATAAACAGAATGCATGTTGATGGTATCATTGGCTCTTTATTTTCAGGTTTGTGTTTTCAAAACTGTTTATGGAAAATGAAAGTCTCACAAATACCAGTGCCAATGTGGTTTTATGAAGGTTCACAATGTAAGGGTTTACATCATCAGCTGGAAACTGACAGAGCAGCCCAAATAACTTAGTCTAGTCCTCCTAATTATAAATATTTCAAGTCATCTAACTGGGAAGCAGAAATATTGTGTCATATAACTTCAGTCATTAATCATGCGGTATGAATGGCAAATTATGAATAGCAAAATCTCAGATCAATAGTCAGAGCAAATAATTTTCAGGTAATTAATAGAATGAAATATGTCTCCATAAAAAATCACCAGATAATTTCAAATAACAAACAAATTCATAACAAATCCCGTGGAAAGAGGGACGAAATTAATCTAATATATTATTATGAGTTGTTTAGTCAGATCTAGTTGCTTTATGCCAGCTTTCATTTTTATTATCTTTTATGTGTATTGTCACAGTTTGGTATGTTCTTCTGTGGTCTGGTTAGGTCTGTAAAACTTTAATATAAAAGAAATAAAACACAGAACATGTTTTCTTTGGTAAGTTGACTTATAGGAATGGAGAACAATTGGTAATGAGACATAGACTATTTCACATCTAGGCTATTGATTTAAATCCAGCTCAAGTCAGTGCTGACCATTGTTTCCCATCTAAAGACCTGATCCAAAGTCCATTGGTCAGCAGAAAGACTCCTGTTGAATTTGGATCAAGTTCTAATAGTTGTTTGGTGGGTCATTTGAAATGAGTTTGGTGGTCTCAGTAGTTCTCAGGAGGCAAGTGTTCACCTTACAAAACCACCACTGGCAATCACAGCAAGTGCCCTGTGACTTTGCACCCCATAATGCTTTATGGAAATATGCTTATGAATGTATATATGACATAACTGCAATATGTTTTATGCTACATATGCTATGTAACATATCTCTGTAAAGGTTATGATCTACTGAATATATTCATCCTATTTGTATGCATGTATCATTTTTATATTCAAATTTATGACTATTGGCTGTGTACTTGTTTGAGTTTAAGTAGCATTAGTAAGGCATTTGGTCAGCTTTTTTAGAAAGGCGTTTGCAAGTTAAGTGCCCAGTAAAGAAACACTTAACAGAAAATGGTACCTTGGAAGACTCCAATCCACATAAGAGGTCTACTTGGGGATATTCAAGGTAGCATGTGAACAATGGCTGCCACCTGTAAAATTCTGAGTCATGCATGGACATGTGACTTGCCCATGTGACTCCAAAACTCCAGCTTGCAGCTGGATTCTGCATAGGAGAGAGGAGGACGTCTCCACTCACAAGAGAAAGTCTATTTAAGTCCCTGGGAGACCCCTCCATTTTGTCTTCAGCTGGCTCAAGAGGTAGCCTCTCCTACCCGAAAGAAACTGGAACAAAGGACAATAACCACAGGAGTGTGAGTGACTGCTGGACCCAGGCTAGAAGGAGACTAGTCTGTAAAAGAAGCTTAGTGGAACATCTCTGAGGGTAAGATTGCATCTGTCATCATTTTCTTACTGTACTAGGCTTCAACTTGTGTGTTTTATTTTATTTTGCTTGGTAATTCACTTTGTTCTGTCTGTTACTACTTGAAACCACTTAAATCCTACTTTTTGTATTTAATAAAATCACTTTTTACTTATTAATTAACCCAGAGTATGTATTAGTACCTGGGGAGGGGGTGGAGGTGAGAAGAGCTGTGCATACCTCTTTATCTGTGTTATAGAGGGCAAACAATTTATGAGTTTACCCTGTATAAGCTTTATACAAGGTAAAACCGATTTATTTGGGGTTTGGACCCCATTGGGAGCTGGGTACCTGAGTGTTGGAGACAGGAACACCTCTTAAGCTGTTTTCAGTTAAGCCTGCAGTTTGTGGGGGATGTGGTTCAGATCTGGGTCTGTGTTTGTAGCAGGTTAGTGTGTCTGGCTCAAACCGGGCAGGGCACTGAAGTCCCAAGCTGCCAGGGAAAACAGGCTCAGAGTTAGTCTCGGCACATCAGTTGGCAGCCGAGGGGGTCTCTGTGATCCAACCCGTCACATGCCCAAGAAGTGAGTGAGCTTGGTGGCTGAGTTGTCATGCCTACCACCAGTAGTGCTCAGGGTTGAGGCAAGTTGGCAAGGCGTTGTGTTGAAGTATGCACTTCTGTTGGCTAAAGTGAATGTTTTCTTCTGGGGTCCTCTATTTATCTACACTGTTATTATTATCTTATTTTTATGCTCTCATTGAAATGCTCAGTAGTTTATTACCTCCACCTGTTGAATATGTTAAAGTGCCTTACAGATGTCATTGCTTGCTCAGTTAGTTGTACAATCAACTAACACATTGCACAGAGACAATGGCCCAGAATCACTGGGATGGGGAGATGGTGGGAGAGCAAAAGAGATATAATGGCAGCTCTGTATTCACCTGGCCCAGTTCCTGGACATAAGATAAAACAGCCCTGAGACTGCTGTATCTTAGGCTGGCTGTCTATGGCTCTAACAGGTTGTCAAGGCACCTGAGGATCAAATGGATGTAGCAGCTCCCTAGGCACCTTGCACCCGCTTTTGCCCAACCATGCTCCCTATGCTGGAGGCTGGGAGGGGTAGTCAGGGCCGGCCCTAGACCAAATGGCGCCCTAGGTGAGGAGCATCTTCGGCGCTCCCCACTCCATTTGTTAAACTTTTGAATACCTAAGCCCGGTACTCCCCAAGACTGGCACCACAGGTGGTTGCCTGCACTGGCAGATTAGCCACTGGGCCAACAGGGCCCATGTCCAGGAACAATCAGGGGGCCTCGGAAAATTGGATGCCCCTGTACCCCGACCCATTCTTCCCGCCTGCCTGGCAGTCCTGCCGGGGACTGGGGTTGGGGTGGGGGGCAGAGGGGCACTTGCTCTGGCCCAGGGCCCCACAAAACAGTAATCAGCCTATGTTTGCCTGGGTCGTCTGCCCCTAAATCTGGTCCTGGGGGTGGCCTAGGAGTTCTATGCCAGTTCTGCACCACTGAGATATTCTACTATGCCAGGGAAATCCCCAGGAAGCTTTGAGTCTGCTTTGTGCTGCTGCAGAGGGCCAAAGCAGACTCAGTGGGCTGGTGAATCTGGCCCAAAATTTTGAAAAGTTATCCTGAAAAGTGGCAATGTTGTCTTGCTTCTTGCCTGTGCATTAGCTTTGCTAGTTTAGCACTTAGTTCAGATGGATGACAAGAGAGCAGTGGTTTTTAGATTTGCTTTGCTGATATACAGGTCATCTTCCTTGTTGAGAAGAATGGTGCAGGGAAAAAAATCTGAATTCAACTTGTCTTGCATTACATTCACCAGCTCCGTGCTGCTGACGTAAGAGTGAGCTTTTGATAGACAGGGGCCAGCAGAGAATTCATGATTATTTCAGCCCTGCCTCTAGCAAGTCTGCATGGGAATGCTGCTAATGAGTTCTTAGCCAGAGAGGGGACACAAGTCACGTAAAATTATTAATTAACAAGCTGAGCAAGGCAGTCCAATAGTGAAACCTTGCCATAGTTATTTACCTTCATTCATTGGCAGAACTCACCTGCAATTTGAGCTGACACATGCTGGCAGGATTGCTGTTCATTCACGCTAGGCATAATGCTGGTCATTTGTGCCTCATTCATTTTTATTTTTTAAAAGGGGAGGGGAACAAAACACCCCACACAGCCCAGACAAGCTGTGGTACAAGCAACATTTCTGGCAATGTGAAAGCTGCACAGTGTGATAGTGAAGCAAAAGAAAAAAAAATCCTCATTACAAGGACACATTTGCTTATTTGAGATATGCCAGTTGTGAAAAACCTGTCATTGCAAGTTATGTACCTGCCAGGGTCTAACAATGCTGAATTCTCAGTGGGGGAATTAGACCATCAGCCAGTGAAAGCCAGGAGGAAAAACAGCAGATAATTAAAATCACCTGTCTACATTTCTATTGCCCCTATAATCAGAGGATCTGATAGTGCTTTACAGATATTCATAAAGCAGGTTCTCAACATTTTGCAGATGGACAAAATGAAGCACAAAGGTTAAAGGAGAATTTTCAAAGGGTCAGACTTGGGTGTGGAGAACAAGTTTGGAGAGGCCAGTCTGGGCACTTAGACAGGGGAATGCTCCTATAGGAGAGAGGGGTTTCTGCTCTGAAAGTTTGCTCTAAGTCCGGGGCAGGCAGAGTTTTATGGTGTGGACATTCAGTCACTCCCTAGTTTTAAGATGGGGGTCAAAGTCAGTCTGTTCTGGTGAGATGAGATAATTTGTCCTTTAAGCAGTCAGTAAATTTGTCTCTATTAACATAGATTAGGAGAGGACTTTGTCCCCTGACTCAGTGGCTTCATGCATAGTTATGATGTCACCAGGACTCATTCTTTTAAGTAGCTCCAGTTCTTTCACATCTGGAGTGGATGAGGCATTTGTATTCTTCAAGAATGGCACAGATGCCACTTGAAAGAACTGAAGCAGTCTCTGTGGTTACTTTAGATGGGTCGAGAGGAGAGAGGGTGTTACATCTACATACCAGCCACACCCTAAAGCTTACCCAAACATATTGTGGAAGTAGATGTCACCACATGCACTGGGTGTGACATCTGCACCTGCCAACAAAATGCTGCACCAATCCCCTCAATCTTTACTAAACAGATACATATATTAGCTCCTAGTTCCTGTACCTGACACGTCAGTAGTTCCCCCTTACTTCTCCACCAATCCACAATTTCCAGCATCAGAGGTAGCTGTGTGTTCTTTGGTACTAGTTAAAAAAAAAAGACAAATCTTTTTTCCATTGAAATATTTCTCAGGTCCAGGTTGGAATCTGGTAAAAATGAATGAGAGAGAGAGAGAGAGAGACCAACCCATACCAGAACAGCCAACGGTTTCTCTCGCTCTCTTTTTCTCCAGTTGGAGCTATTCCACTTTGAAAAATTAAATATTAATTGGGCCAAACAGAAAGGCTGAGTTAATAGCCTGGTGGGTAGCTCACATGGCTGGGACACGTGGAACTGCAGTTTAAGATCTTGCTTTACCTGATTCAGAAGATCATGGATCTTGAACTTACATCTCTCATATTGGGAGTAAGGGCCTTAAGCACAGAGCTATTCTGGGATTGGCCTCTGTAGGCTTTTCCGTGAAAAACTTCAAAATGTCTCACTGGAACAAAAATAAATTTTGAAACTTAAAAATTTGTGGAACAGAATTGTTGTTTTCCTGCCAATCCAAAAGGTAACATCTCTAACTAAAAGACATACTGATTGCTTCTTGCATTTAGAGATACTTCAGTAAGTTCCTGCTCTGTTTGCACATACAGTTGCAGTCTGGTGGGAAAATATCTAATTTTACTTAAGAATCTAATTTCTCCCACCTTGTTCATTCAAATCCAATATCCTCATGCAAAAATATCATCTCATGTTGCCATAACTCTGGTGATTTAAAGCACACATTACAGTTCTATATCTTTGTTTTAATTACAGATACTCTAAAAGAATAAAATATTTATATGTGTGCTGTCCTCCTTTTCTCTCTGCACAGGGAGAATAAGTGAAGCTGCTTTGAATCTGTAATAAGGTTAACCTTTCTCAACCTGTGTTTATGTACTTAGGATATATACTCATAACTTCTTTGTTATTAGAGCTACTAAGGATCCATCATTTATGAAGCAAGTCAGAAGCAAGTGTAGGTCTTGAGCATTTTTCAAGCTAATGCCCCCATTTGCAAAGGATATATACTTATTGCCTGGAAAGAGATGCTTATAAGAGACCATATCCAGGCTTGCTGGCATTTTCATTTAATCCAACCTTACTGGACAAGATTGTCAGATAATTTCTCTTCTAAATGTAAAACTTCCTTATTCGTCACAATTTTCTGCAAGATCTCATTTTCCTCTTCATCTTCCTGACACGCTCGATATCTAGAGCGAGAGAGCTATTTAATTGCTGTATATCATTATTGCTAGTAAAGGGAAAAGGCCTCCTGCAGCTTGGAGTATGACCACACTGTCTCCTGGGATGACTGGTGTGAGCAACTTATTTACTGCAACTGCACCTGTGGATAACAGAATTCTTTTAAAATGACACAAGTATGGTATATAGTATTATCCACTTAGTGTACAAATTCTATATTCAATTAATTAAAAAAATTCCTAACAACTTCATGTTAGCAAATTAAAACTATACATCATAACCAGATCTTCAGCTGCTGTCGATCAGTGTTGCTGCAATGACATCAATGGTGCTGATTTACACCAGATGAGGTTCTGGTCCATGTTATAAAATTGGTTATTTGAAAATATTTCAAGTGCCCTACATGTTATACAGTCTAGGCTAGTTTAACAGGGTGTGCCTGCACAAAACAGTATAGGCCTGATTCTTCTGTCATCAAAACTGATGTAAATCAGGAGTGACTTTATCAAAGACTGCTGAATTACAGAATCAGGCCCAATTTGTCTACTGGTCTCAGTTTAAAGCAATAGTGATATCCATCCATCCACAGTGACAAATAGCAGAAGCAGTAAGTGATCAAATGCATCCCTGTATTCACATGCTACTCATTATTGTAATACTCTTTGTACAAAATATGCCTTGTGAGGTACCACTTGAAAACTAATAACTTACTGGACAATCATGTCACAGTGAAAAGTATGTAGTCATAACTGAAGTGTGTTTACCAGACAAATCTGGGGAATGGGTAAACCTGTTTCTCAAAGACAAAAGACATATTGATGCCTCTAGCCAGATGTCATCAAAGCTAATAGGCTATCACCTATCAAGTGGCCATTCTTTGGCAAGGGTGGCAGGAACAAACACCTGCAACTTAGCAAAAAACAGCATGGAACCTCCTTTGCCACCAGACTCATTGTCTCCATTCCACAATGGGAATGAACTTTATCTAGAGGCAACGCTCAGGAAAATGCATTTCAAAGGGGGACTGAACTATAAAAGTGAGGGGCAAAACCACCCCACGTTATGTCTCCCTATTCATCTCCTAAGAAGACAAAAGAAACAGCTGTTGGACTTTGGGAGCAGATCCTGGCTTAAGAATTTGGTCAGCAGTGTTACTGGAAACATGTGGTAAGGGATTTCACCTTGAACCAAGTCTAGTGTTAGGAAGCATTTTATCTTTATTTCTCTTTTAACCATTTCTGACTTTAATGCCTTATTCTTGTACTCTACCTATTGCTTTGTAATTAAATAAATTTGTTTTATTCTTTAATTAAAACGAATCCAGTGTTGTGAATTGTGGGGGATAACTCCATTTATGGTTGCAAACTGCTGTATATCAATCCCCTTTGGGGGAGGGGGCAATGGACCTAATATATCTGGACTATCCAGGAGAGGACTGGACAGTGCAGAACATATGTTGTGGGGGAAAATCCAGGACTGGGAGAGTGTTGGGGTCACCCTGTAAGTAACCAAGGCGGGTAGAAGCCAGAATGTGACTGGAGTGTGGCTGGCAGGCTGCAGCTATACACAGACACTCAGGGTGTTACCTGCAGGCTGTTCGACTGTTTGCGAATGGCCCAGGTGGGAGCTAAAGCAGCAAAGCATTGTGAGATACTCGAGTTTGCAGGGTAGGGATGACATAGCCCCTCACTGGTCCAGATAGCACCCCAGAATGTCATACAATAGAAACATAAAAGCTCTAATCTCTACTCTCACACCAATATTAATATAAATACTGTTCTCCTCCTTCCTCTGGCAGCATGACTTTTTCAGATACTCTGTTGACACTGGACAACCACCCAGCGCCTAAGCAAAAATATCCTCCCTGAAGGAGTTGCAGGCACTGAGTCTAAATTAATGCTGGAAGTGGATCTGTAAGGCAGTCTGATGTGTATAATAGCTATAAATACTGTCATGCTCTCTAGAGCGGCTCACGACCATGAGTGCCGACCTCAGAGCAGAGCAGACTGTCAAAAACAGAGCAGACACCCCAAACTGGTGGTGTGGTCTATAATTAGATTTCCTCAAGCCAGTAACAAATGCGAACTCCTGAATCACTGTAATAGCCTTACCATGGAATCAAAGAGAGTCCTCTTAGACTCTCCAGTCTATCTTGCCACCCAGATAAACTGGACTTTGTGATAACTGGTCATTTACACCAAAAATCACACCACATTCAGGTTGCTTCCAGTCCCAAGAGACCAGTTACTTACCCCAGATCAGTCTGGTACAGTAGGTCTTACACCAAAGACAACCCCTGTAATAAACTATCCAAAGGTTTTTAACTAGAAAAAGAAATGAGAGTTATTTACAAGTTAAAGCAAACAAACATATACACACAAATGAGTTACCAACTAAATCCTGAGAGTGACAGAGTTGTAGTGATCTGTCAATTCAAAGTATCTTTCAGGGAGCACCCAGGAGGCAGCCTCTGGGGATCTCTGGGTTCAGTTTAGAGTCTCTGGCACTGTCAGAGTTCAAACAGCCAAAAAGATGGAAAATTTTCCTGTGGCTTTGTTTTATTTCCTTCATTCAGCTTCCAAGCCCACAGGATGAGCTTCTTCCCTGCATGTAGCATTTCCCAGGTGCGACAGGGCCATTAGCCAATCCTTTGTATTGTGATGATCTTTGATAGTCCTTCTGGATGGGCAGAGGGAGACAGGACGATTCCTGTGCCTGTGTTCACAAGTTCAGGACAAACATTTTCAAAGTTATACAGCAAAACTTAGATATTTTCTTATAGCATGGCATACAGACATTGCAAGTGAGCTTAATGCACACAGCAACTTACAAGCATTTCATAGATGCTCAACACTAAACACACTCTTATAAGACTAATACCCATTGTAAGCAAAACTAACATACAGGTGACCTGGTCTGGTCTCCAGCTACAAGGTTATCCATTCTGAGGTAATGTCTGAGGCCTTGACAAGAACTGGCATCTGGCCTGCCAACATCACAAATACATACTCTATCTTTGACTTGATTGGGTTAAAAGTTACACTACAGTAATTACACAGACAAACTGTTGTTGGTGTCCAAATGTGCTGTGCTCAATAACAGTAGTTAATTAATTGTATTTTTCACATATACAGAACACTTCAGCCAAAGAGGTTACTGCTTTTCCCAGCATTAATGGAGCTTTACAGGACCCCTTCAGGGTGTTGCTATAACCATTCTAGAGATGGATCAACTGAAGAAAAGAGGGCTTAATTGACTTGCTCAAGGACACATAGCAAGTGGCTGAGCAAAAAATAGAACTCAGCTGCCACGTCTCCCTTCTTTAGCCATTAGCTACACTTGCTTCAACCATTTTTAGGTTCTTGTTTTGTAGGGCCCTCCCGGTTTAGGGAAACCTGTTATTATTTAGTATGCAAGGCTGTCAGGCTTTTTATCATTGCAATAACACCCTTCTCAAAGTCCACAGCACTTTTTGATTCATGGCTTGCTCTGCTCTGGAACTGGCTTCCAGCCAAATGTGGATATTGCCAGCAGTTGGCATTTGTAATGTAAACAAAACAAAACAAAACAAAAAAAACGGTTGGAAGTATCTCTGACTTTTTCCTTGCTGCTGCAGTGGCCCTTAAACGTTGGCCCTCCTCTTTCCTCAGAATCAAAAATGTAAATGTAGCTAATATCCACTAACACCTCTATCATTGGGGTTGATTTTATTAACTATGTGTGGATAAAACATGATGGGCCAAATTCTCCTGACTCCCAATGGGAGTTTTGCCTGAGTAAGGGCTGCAGCATTTGGGCTGATTACAATAAAAATCATTTTTATAAGGACAGTTAAGAGATGAAAGTAGTATTATTTAGCAATGTTACTCACTACTCTGAGTAATGTACAGTGCAGTCCATCCCCCTCTATGTTGCTCCTGGATGTGCTGCCTTGGTGTTGGTTGCTGGGGCTGCCAGAAGGGGTTGGGTCCTGCCCCTCCCTCTGGAGACACCTGGGGCACAATGCTGGAGGAACTGGCAGCCTGTGAGTTCCCCACCTTCCTGGGGGCAGTGAGGTTCAGGCTTCAGGCTTCAGCCCTGGGGTGGTGGGGCAACAGGCTCTGGCTATCTGGCTTCAGGCTCCGTCCCCTGAGCCTCAGGTTCTAGCCCCGGCCCCCAACTCTGGGGCTTTAGGCTACAGCCCAGGGGCTTCAAGCTCCATCTCAGGGCCTCATTTCCTGGGCTTTGGCTCCCCGCTGCCTCCCCTGGTCCCTGCTGCCTCCCTATCCACCTCCCCATCTAAGGCTTAATTTGTCCCTGGGCTTGCCAGGGCTGAGTAAGTCTGTTGTGAAAAGTGATACTTGTGTGTTTGTTAATACCACTTTTCACAGCAGACTTAGTAGCTAGCTGGGAGGCTGTGAAACATGTTAACAAACATACAAATATCACTTTTCACAGCAGCAGCCTTAGTAGTTAGCAATAAATACATTACAATGCTTTGGATGTGTACATGTGCATATTAATTTGTTTTCTTTCTAAAGTTAATTAAGTATTTTAGGAAAAAAAATGTGAGAGCGGCCACCAGCAAGCGTTGGTGGCCGCACCCTGAGGCCACCAAAACATTTGTCATGAGAACCTCTGATCTAGGAGTCCAAGCCTCTGTGCCTCCATGCACCAGCAAGCACATGTTCTTTTTTGGTCTTTGTCCCACATCATGCCACATCATATAATTTCACTGATCCTATAACGAGAGCGCAAATCAAATCAAAGAATTTTCAAATCAATCACACTGGTTCTGGACAGTGCTGGATGATGTTGGAGGTCTGTGATATACAGGAGGTCAAATTAGAGGATTTAGTGGTCCCGTCTGATCTTAAACTCTATGACTCTATAACAGAGGTCCATCTAGTCCAGATTCCTGTTTCCAGTGCCAGGTGTTTCAAAGGAAGCAAAAAGAAACTTCATAAAGGAATAGCCTGCCAATAGGGGAAGTTTTTCCTTATCCCCACCAGCTTATTCACTGAAACATGAATGTTTATTTTTCTTACAATTATTTTTATTCTTTTAATGTAACTAAAGACATTCTCATTATCAACATATTCTCAATTGTCTTATCCTTTTTGAAGCTTGCTAAATCCTTGTCTTAGTGAAAACTGGTGGCAATGAGCTCCACAGGTCAGTTATGCATTGTGTAAAAAGTATTTATTTTAATAGGTATAAACTTGTTACCTTTCAATTTCATCGAATGTCCTCTGACTTTGGTAGTGTAAGAAATGGTACACAGGAGTACTCTACACCAATCTCTATATCATTCATTTTGCATACCTGTCATATCTCCTCCTATTTGCCTCCTCTCTAAACACTGATTTTCAATGTCTCTTCTTAAAGAGCTTTTGATTTCTCCAGTCATTTTGGAAGGCATTAAGAATATGTGATTTTACATGCCTCAAAGTCTAGAATTACTTGTGGTTTAAAATACAAATGGGCTGCCAATGTTAGTTTAGGTTTCAGTGGTTTGGGGATTATATATAAGAAATACCTGCATTTTGAAATTTACAGTCTACATTAAAAAACTCATCTGCTCTAACATACAGTTCATGAATCAGATTTAAACAATGGTAGCAAAAACCTAAGACAAGCTAGTCAGTCAATGTTCTGCTCTAACCTTTGCAATTAAGATCATAGGTTATTGTCTAGGGCTATTTTCTTTGTCTTTTCCAGACAAAACTTTGTGTTTTCAGAGACATGTCTCTCTTTTAATTACCCTTGACATTAAAATACTGAAATTTTAATGTTTAATTCTTGTGACTCAGAACAAACTATTGACCTTGCTTATCAATGCACCTAATGCCTGTGCTTTGCCAAGCAGAATAATAATTCATCTTGCACTTGCAGTGTTGGAAATCAGATGCCTGATGCCATCACTGAATAGAGATAAGAAATATTCAACAATTGTTGACTATGGATTATAAAGACGACCTTCAACAAGAGGAGACCCATTCAGCTTCAGTTTAATAGATTTTATTGCAATTGTTGGGACTCAACATCTTGCGAAAAAAATAAAAAATAAACAAAAATACATGTTAATTGCAAAAATATTATGGAGAGGAGTTTAAGCACAACACAAGATTATGAAAGAAATGATGCAGTTCTGTACATCATTCAGAGAAGTCTTGAGGACATGCAATGGTTTGGAAACAGGTGGAAATATTCATTTTATAGCTAGGTCTAAAGTAGCTCAAATTCTGCTATGTATAAAAAACAACAACAAAAGATGATGAGACTTGCACATACCTCATCCATGCTAGTTCCACATGCCAAATCTTGTAAACACATGCCGAGGACTAAAGATGTATAGTAACTAGAAACACGGGAGACTTTTATCCAGGATATAACCCTACTAACGACTGTAGTGTCATAGCAGGGAATCTGAACTAGAGAATTTGGTATATGTTATTCTATAGATTGAATAAACAAAAATTCATTTCCATTTGTGCAATACAATCTATTGCAACTGACACAAGATAATTATTTTTTCTATTATTATTTATTTGTATTACAATAGAGATTAGAGGTACCAAGACTGAGGTCCCATTATATTAAAGACTGTGCAAACACAAAGTTAGAGACAGTTCATGCCCCTCAAAAGCTTACAGTCTAAACAAACAAGACAGACAAAGGGTGGGAGGGAAAACAGAGTGACAGAGAAGTGGCTTGCCATTGGTCACACAAAAAGACAGTGACAAGGAGTAGATCAGTCAGCCAGGTATAGAACCCAGGTCTCCCCATTCAACTGGCCTATCCGGCAGATCACGGTAAGTCTCTGCTTTTTTCTAGGTAAATAGGAGCTGGTCCACCTTCATCAATGTTTTTTCATTGACTTCAGTGAGAACTGAATAAGACCCTACTAAACTGGGGTCAAACTGAAGGGAAAAAGGTATTTATACTCTTCCAAGCACCGCCCACCAACATAAGCTCCACCCATGTTAGTCACCAAAATGTGGTTTTGTGACAGTAAATTGTGCACATGTTCAAAATATGACTCTGCATGCTGTCTGGGTTCCACTGGGCTCCTTGAACTTGGCTTCCTCTTGGTGGGGTCGATGGGCTCTGCTGGGTTACTTGGGTTTAAATCCTTCTTGACTGGGGAAAAACATTTGGTGTTGGTATCTCCCAAAAGCCACCAACTCATAGCACCAAAACGATATGTCAGACACAGTGAATTGTGCACATCTGTAAACCTCCCTCTTTGTTCTTACATGTAGAATGAAATAATTAGCATTGTTGACATTTAAATGATCATTAGGGATCTTTAAGCTCTCACTAAAATGAATGCAGCAATCCATATCTCGCAGAACTATTGCTCCACGTTCTCTGCAGACTCATATCGACATCCCTCCATTGGCTATACTTCATAGAATCATAGAATATCAGGGTTGGAAGGGACCTCGGGAGGTCATCTAGTCCAACCCCCTGCTTCGTTAACATTCTAAGGTTTTCTTCACAACCATAACACCTAAAGATTTGCTTTGTTAAAAAAATAAAGAAAGCTGAGAATCTGGAAGACAAGACAACAGTTTGAGAGAGGCTCTAGTATGCTGTACTGCCACGTACCAGATCAATTCAAGACCTGTAATAAACATGTGTGTATGTCCCTTTAGGTGAGGCATCAGCCAAACTTGAATATAGCTATCTCTATTGCATTCTCTTATCAGAAAATCATGCTATCTCCAGCTTATTCTAATCCTATTAGAAATGTTTCTTTCAGCTCTCATTTTAATGGTCTGTAGACCTATTAATCAATTGACAAATACAAATTGTTTACCTTTTACAGCAGTGTGGCTGCACAGTGAATTGACAAACAAGAGCTGTCATGACAACCAGTAAATGATCTCTGTTGCTGAAAACAATTTTGTGGCTTGCTCTGACGACAGAAGTCACTGAGAGTTATAACCTTCAAATCCTTTGTGTGGTCTCACCATTATAATTGTCACAGACAACAGGAATGAGTCATGCTGGGGGACAGGGCATGTATCTGCAGTTCTCGATTCTTATGAATTGAGTTCAGAAATTCAGAGGCAGTGTATTCCTAATAGCCTGGGTCCATGCGACCCTCAGTACAATACTTTGAAATCTGATTGTGTAAAAGTGGCTCCATTGGATTAACGCCAGCCGCTCCTTGTGTGTCATCTTAGTATACCGACTGAATTTTTTTTTCATTTTTTATTCCTGTTAGTCCTGTAGAGACAACACAGCTACAGCTACAGAAGAGTGAGCTGAATTCTACCAACCAACACAAGAATAGTTCTAATGAAGACGGTAAAATTTTCGAAAGCTGACGTATAACTGATTTCCCAGCCTAAGTCCCATTTTCAAAAGAGACTTGAGTAATTGGAGCCATCTTTTTAAAGAGATTTTAGGTGTTGCTTAGCTGAGTGGAACAACATCTAACCTTTAGAAGGCCCACTGCCTCGTAGAATTTTCAGCCCCTTGTTACGTGGCTCCTTGGCATCTAGGGTCCCTATAGAGATAGTTAAGTGCCTAAGAAAGGGATTTTCAGAAGCCAGCCAGCTGAGCAAGGAGCCACTATACTAGCCAGGAGTGAAATGCTGAGGAGAGGTGCAGTGAAAGGAAAGGGTCTTAGGTATCTAAGCAGCTGACCCGGTACTCCTGGCTGATGGGACAGAGATATGTGCCTCCTTCTGCTCAGAATCCTCAGCCACGAACCTTCTTCTAGAGTTAGGCACCTAAGCCAGGACAGCTGCTTATGTACCAAATACTCCAGCAGTTGAAACAGTCTGTGTCTTCTGCTCATGCTTAATAATTCTCTCATTTGCCTTGCATTTCCCTGTGCCCCTCTCTGTCTTTTGTGCAGGTGCTGTGCTGCCCCCCTGCATCCACTCTCCCTGTTGCAGGGTCTGACAGGTGTTAGGTGTGCTCCGATCATGTCTACAGGATCAGGCCCATCTGGTGAGATATGAGGTCCCCCACCTACATTAAAAATCCCGCTTTGGGGACTCTGTGGCTTCAGCTTGAACAAGGGTGCTGAACTGCTTGAAAGTCAATGGGATTTAGGCTCCTAAGGGCCAGATTTTCAAAGTTTTTTAGATGCCTAAACAGACAGACAGGCACCTAGTGCAATCTTCAATAACACTAAGCAAGTTAGGTGCCTAAATCCCATTGCTTTCAATGAGAGTTAGGGGCTTAAATCATTTAGATACTTTGAAAATCCGACTAGGTACCTATCTGCATCTTTAGGAGTTTAAAGACTTTAAAAAAATCTAGCTCAAAGGCTATTTTGAAAATTTCTCCCAGAATCTTTATTGTTAGTGATAAGTGAGTGGTCGCATTCTGATCCAAGGCTAAGTTTGTGGGGTTGAGAGTTAGAAAAACTTTATTTTTAAGTGTACGTTGAGCAGATTTTATCTGGAAACCATAGAAGGACAATTAAAATGAAATCACTTGATGACATTTTAACAAATCAGCTTTTAGGGCAGAACCACACTGAACACTTTTTCAGATAAACATTTTTTTGTTTCTCTTCTGAGGCTGGGAATTGGCCCTTTCCCAGTACTGATAGTACAACTGGTCTTGGTGTAAGGAACTAATTGTCATAGATCAATACTTTGCTTTTATTTGCCTATGTTAAATATGGATCACCTTTCTCTGGATGCATACAGAGCTGATGCCTGAGTTAACAACTCAGACATACTGATTAGATCAAATTAAACAAAATGTAAACCATGTGTCCTTTAAAGCTGTTCTTGGGAGCAAATCTTTCTGCGTCATAACAGATTGAATATATTATCAAACAAGGTGACGTGCTGCCAATATTTTAACAAGGGGCTTTCACAAAATGTTTATCTATTAATAGGTTTGAAGGCCAGAAGAGACAACTGTGGTCATCTAGTCTGACCTCCTGCATATCACAAACTGTAGGATTTCCTTGAATTAACTACTGCTTCATATCCAGAAGCTTGAAATAGAGCATGTCTTTTAGAAAAACATACAATCTTGTTTTAAAGATTTTCACTGATTGCGGAATAGGCCACAACCCTGAGTATGTTGTTCCAATGATTAACAACATAGTTACAACATAGTTGTTCCAATTCATGGTTAAAATTTCCACCTTATTTCTAAAATAACTAAACTAAACTAAACTAAACTAAACTTAGCCATGCCTGGCAGAGCATTAAAGGATCTTATACTGAACACATCTCGTGGATATCTCTCTGGGAAATTGGTTCTGTAGTCAGTCTATATCTGATACAGAAGCCTGATCTACTAATAGCCCGGCAAGCTACTGTGTACAAGAAGTACATGACATATAGTCAGAAGTAAATTAGTGACAGAGGAAAAAAACCCCACAAGAACCAAAGCAAAAGGTTGCAGACAGAAGAGAAAACAATAACAACAACAAAGGTTGCAGGATCTCATCAACACACAACTCTTCAGTGTCCCAGAGAACTTCAGCTTTGCCAAATCTTCACAATGGAAAGATTGAAAGCAGTATTTTCAAGATTTCAAATTGCCACCAAGCTCCACCAGGAAACTGTAGATATTCAGGTATCTTCTTTAATTTATGCTGTGGGGCTGCAGGCAGAGCATATCTTGAAATCCTTTGACTTTACAGAAGACAGTCACAAAGATGACTATGAAAAGGTTCTGGCAATATTTGATGCATACTTTGTGCCTCAGAGAAATATGGTTTATTAAAAAGCATGTTTTCACAAGCGAATTCAAGAACCAGGAGAAAACACTGAATGTTTTATAAACGCTCTGCATGCATTGGTTGAAAACTGTGATTTTGGAACTGCAATACATGAAAATATCAGACAGGCTGGTTATTGGCTTAACAGATAAAAATCTTTCACAGCAGCTACAGATGAAGACAGACTTAAGCTTGGCCACAGCTATACTGATAGCAAAGCAGGCTGAACTAGTCAAACAGCAGAACAAAAGGCAGGAGCAACTTGAAGAACCCGAAAGTAGCTTGGAAGCTGTAAACAGACATTTGAGTGTTAAAAGTCATTATCACAAAATCCCCAAGGCAAGGAGAAATTACTCCCAGGCTAAGAGGGACAAATTCAGTGCAAAGATGTTGAGAAAGGCATATCCAAAGAGATGATGCCAGAGGTGCAAGTCATAATACCTGCACAAAATATGGACATTTTGCAGCTGTTTTAGGCACCAAAGCAGTCAGGGAGTTGACTCATATTACAGACAATCAACAATAATTCCTTTGGGATCTATCACTCATGACAGTGCAGAACCTGCCTGGAGAGTGAAATTGAATATTTATGGCAAGACTATTGATTTTAAAATTGACTCAGAAGCTGAAGTCACTGTCATCTCAGAAATGACTTACAATAACCTTCAACCCTTCCTAGACCAGAAGTCACTTGACACAGTTCTGACTAGCCTTGTAGTTATCCTGAACTGCATGGGCCAGTTCATCACAGAAACAATTTACAAAGAGAAAAGCTATGCATTCAGAATGCATGTAATCAAAAGACCAAAGACCAATAAGCTTTTCAGCCACAGTATGGCAGCCATGATGGGCCTACTGCAGGGGTGGCCAAACTCACTGGCCCTCAGAGCCACATACAACAATCTTCAGAAGTTCGAGAGCCTGGGCACGCCTGCTGGGAGCCAGGGGTTGGGGTTTCAGCCCTGTTCCTGCTGAAGCCCCAAGCCCTGGCAGGTGTGCCCTGCAGGGCTGAAGCCTCAAGAGCGCCCCCCTTCCCGCTGGGCAGAAGGCAGAGGTCCTGAGCTTCCGCAACCCCAAGTCTGGTAGGTGAAGAATGGGGGTGTGGGGGGGGGGCTCCACAAGCCACACTTTAATGGTAAAAGAACCATATGTGGCTTGCAATCCACAGTTTGGCCACCCCTGGCCTAATGAGAAAGGTGGAAGAACTTGATGGAGGATTTGATGTTATTGGACTTTTGAAAGGAGATCTAGTACCAATCAACATAAGAGACAATGCTGAACGATACACTGGATAAATACCCCTACCAAGCAGACCTTGAAGAGACTAGCTGCAGATTTATGCAAATTCAGAGAACATTATTACCTGGTTGTAGTGGATTATTTTCCCGGGTATATAGAAATAGTGTAGTTAAAAAACATAACATGACACAATGTTATCTAGAAACTGAAATGCACTTTTGCTCATTTTGTTATTCTGGAACAACTACTGACAGACAATGGACCACAATTACTGCAGCAGAATTTAAGTCATTATGAATGAAATATGCTTTTGATGTTATTACTGACAGCCCACATTACCCACGTGTGAATGGACAGGCTGAGACAGCTGTACAGAGAGCCAAGAAAATCCTACAGCAGAAATAACAAGGAGTCTGGTGGCACCTTAAAGACTAACAGATTTATTCGGGCTGTTAGTCTTTAAGGTGCCACTGGACTTTTTGTTGTTTTTGTGGATACAGACTAACACAGCTACCCCCTGATACTCGACAGCAGAAATGGTATTTATAAAAAGGCCTTAGCTGAGAAAATACCCATGAGAGTACAAACAAATGAAGCTCTAAGTAATAATGATTGCTTCTTATGGGTCTCTAAGAATGTCATCAGTTAGAATTGATGTAAAATAAGCTCCTGATAAAGCCTGTTTATTTCTGTACTAAGGATATAAAACAGTTGACTGAAAGGGACCCTCTTCAAATTCCCCAAAGGTTTGATTAGTGTTATCTAAGCAAACTTATGATAACGTCATTGCAAATCCATTAAGCTTATGATATTGGAAATCAAGATGCTGATGTCAAAACAAGATGGACAATTGAAAGATACATTAGAGCAAGTGTATGGATGACAAAAAACATAACTAACATATGTTAATTGATCTTGACTATGATACCTAAATGAATGCTTCAAACCTGAGGTTTTACTGGACGAATATATTTCAGACTGCTCAGAAATGTGTTGAGAGACAGGCAACGAAAGCTGTCTACAACTACTAACAATTAAAGTATTTAAAATCCCTTATAGTGTTAGTTTAATAACATTTCTATTCAAGTAAACCCAGGTACTCTGAATCTAAGTCTTCTCCACTTGCCTGTGGAGCACATATACTCAGGATGCAATAAATGTAAGTAAGGATAAAGGCTCCCATCCAACAAAGTACTTAAGCATGTGAATAGTCCCACTGGTTTCAATGGATCTACTCATGTGCTTAATGTACACACATGCTTATGTGCTTTGCTGGGATGGAGTCATAGGCGTTATTAGTGGAGTCAGCAAGCCAAGGCATTCAAAGTTCAGTGAGTGTTTAATATTCTTTCACTCAGAGAAAAGCTAGCAGCTGATATGGAATTCATCCCAATCGCACAAACTAGGAGTGTCAAAGGAGATAGTAATCATTTCCAGAAATTAGTCTGATGTAAAATTTCACCTTGACAAACTGGAAGACAATTAGATATTAGGGACAGATGGTTACATGAGTCAAGACACAGGTCAGATTGGGAGGGTCTGCAAAGAGCAAAAGTCTACAGTTAATGGAGTTACTATTTCCCAGGAAGAAATTAGTACAACACACATTTTTGATTCACAAATAAGCAAGCAAGCAAACAAAAAACCCAGAAGGAAGCAAATATCCAATTTTAGGTTTCAGTCAAACACTAAATAAATGGAAATGGTATTTGGATGACCAAATAATGGTGAGAAGAGTAAATGATATAGTTACCTGTATTATATTGGATCATTTATTTACAGCTGAATGTTATAAGAAGCAAGACCAATAACAAGTCACTTCTCAGCTCACAAAAATCAGCATATTAATTCCATGTTAGTTTTCCTAGAATATTTGGTTAATAACTTGCTCTTGTTATCTGTAAAAACACATTATAAACAAATTTTATTGCAGAGAGAATATCTACCTTAGATTAAAAGTATATGAATTACAGGATGAAGCCTCTAATTGTAATTAAAGGTTGTTATTCCCATTTTTCTTTTATAAAGTAACGATGATTACAGTTACTCAGTGAAGAATGACTTTTTCTTTATCAAAGGCCAGACTGTGATACCATAACTCACATTCAATAGTACCTCACAACATTAATAGTCCCATTAAAATCCAAGTAGCTACTTGTAGAGTAAGATGCTAAAGTGAGTATCGCAAGGTAGCCCAAAATAATTAATTCTTTTTATTCTTAAAAAAATTTAAGTAGATTAATGAACTGTGGAAAGGCTAAACACTTTACTACAATTGCTCTTTTGCTTAGACTATTAACCAAGAAGCCAAAATTTTCAAACTGTAATGCCTAAAATAAAGCATTTAAGACTTTATTTCAGTGTGTGAGATTTTCAGGCATGCTAATCCCCTGAAGCTCTTACTGGCTCACTGTAAAAGGTAAATTGACATGATCATAATCATATAGACCACCTCAAATCAAAGTCTGTTGATAGTGGCATCTCATCCTATTTGGCTTCAGATATATATTTGAAGAATTATTCAGCTGTAGCAAAATAGCTGGAATTCAGCTGATATAATTCAATGAAGCACTAGGATTACATTATAAAAGTGTGTGTTGTACCCTGAGGTTAGCATTGAATCTGCTACATTTCCCTAAATACATGTTTCAGATATGGTTTATACAGTAAAAAGAAAAGGAGTACTTGTGGCACCTTAGAGACTAACCAATTTATTTGAGCATAAGCTTTCGTGAGCTACAGCTCACTTCATCGGATGCATTCAGTGGAAAGTATAGAAGATCTTTTTATACACACAAAGCATGAAAAAATGGATGTTTAACACTACAAAAGGTTTTCTCTCCCCCCACCCCACTATCCTGCTGGTAATAGCTTATCTAAAGTGATCACTCTCCTTATCTAAAGTGATCACTTTAGATAAGCTATTACCAGCAGGAGAGTGGGGTGGGGGGAGAGAAAACCTTTTGTAGTGGTAAATACCCATTTTTTCATGCTTTGTGTGTATAAAAAGATCTTCTATACTTTCCACAGTATGCATCCGATGAAGTGAGCTGTAGCTCACGAAAGCTTATGCTCAAATAAATTGGTTAGTCACTAAGGTGCCACAAGTCCTCCTTTTCTTTTTGCGAATACAGGCTAACATGGCTGTTACTCTGAAACCGGTTTATACAGTATACGGTTGGCATTGCCATATGCACATCTATTTTTATTGATAAACCAGGGCCAAGAAAGTTTTTTGTTGAAGTTTGGCTATATATTTTTATCATAGAGCATTTTTTTTATTTGCCTCTGTCATCGAATTCCAAGATGCCCTTTGTTTCACAGAAGTTTGCATCAGCAGCTCGATACTGCAAGATACAATTGTTTTACTCATAGAACTCAATCAACTAGTACAGTTCATGTGAGTTCCTTATTTTATCTGGTGCAAAACAAATATGGTAAACTGTATCTTGTATTTTGTACTGTTTTGACTGGAATGACCTAGACAAGCAGCTGTACTTTCACATCAATATACTTCAGCAACATTCTTTCAATTCTCAGCAATCACAAAACTGAGCCAGTTCTTAGTTCAGGGATTTCACTGTTCTGTAAAGCAGGAAGTATTACAAAACACGTCTCCTCCTCACAGATAGCTGTGAATGGCCTCTAAAATCTAGCTGGCATCCACCTACTTTTCCAGAAGCTCTCCCTATTACTAATCCTATCCTCATGGTAAAATGAACAGGCTCCACATAAACATGTTAGGAAAAACTATTTCCCTTAGAGGGTGGTGAAGCTCTGGAATGCATTATCTAGGGAGGTGGTGGAATCTCCATCCTTAGAGGTTTTTAAGGCCCGGCTTGAAAAGCCTTGGCTGGGATGATTTAGTTGGGGATTGGTCCTGCTTTGAGCAGGGGGTTGGACTAGATGACCTCCTGAGGTCCCTTCCAACCCTGATATTCTATGATTCTATGTCTGTATATGATGTGTCCTCGGCTATGTCTACATGGCAAGTGGGAGTGAACCTCTCTCTCTATCCTCTGGGTCCAAGCTCAGGTGGCTAGTCCATGTCTCTGTCAGTGCTACGACCTTCACACAGCTAATTTTAGTGCACTAGTGCAAGCCCCACTAGGACAAGTCTGTCTACCCGGGCTGGTAGGCTTGCTCCCAGCTGCCGTATAAACAGACCCTTAGTGGCTGTCCCACAGGAAAGACAAAGGGCCTAGTACTACAACCATCAACCAGGGAACTTTAGCTTAAGTGGTAAACATCTGTGTTTTCAGAATTAAAGAGCCAGGATTCAGTCGTGGATCCTTAAGAGGGTTGTGTGTGTGTGTGTGTGTGTGTGTGTGTGTGAGAGAGAGAGAGAGAGAGGCATGTAGTGACTCCCTATATAGTCTTTAGATTGCAAAACAACCATATTACCCACCCAGACCAGTTCATCAGAGATTTAGGTTGCCCAATCATATCTATTCTAAAGGCCTGTCTCAGTTTGTCATAATTTTCTCAAACTTTCACCTTTCACAGTGAAGTCTTCTAGGCCTGGTGTCTAATTGAGATTGGATTTTTGTCTGCTTGCTTTTAAAAGGTTGAGCAAGAATAGTTTGCCAGTTTTTGAAAATGAGGACAGGGAGAGAAAAAAATAATTAAGTGTATTCTCAGAGGACTCCTAGGAAGTAGGATAAGTATTATTCTCATTTTATAAATGGGAAAATTGAGGATCAAACCCTGTGTATACCTACTCCCTTACTCTCAAGAAACAGGTTAGCAAGTGATGGGCTGTGGATGGAAATGGCTGTATCTGAAGAGACAGCAGTGTTTCACTTTGGGCTCCCTGTGTAGGCCCTACTCCTGCAACAGGGTAGGAGTAACTTGGTGACCATGCTCTTATCAGTACAAGATTAGGTTTCCCTTTGCTCTCTCTCTCTTCCTTATCATTTTTTAAGCTGGTGCTTAGGCAGGCAACATTCTGTACCTGTGCTATGCAGGAGGGTCAAATAGCAAAGTAGCAGACCCTGAAGGTGCACTAATTGTTTTTTTTTTAAAAGATAGAACAATCTTTCAGTTGGAATATCTAAGAACAAAATCAAACTCCTGTTAGATGGTGAGCTTCCTGGTATTTCAAAATGTGTGCGGTCTCTGTTTACAAAATTATGATTACATATTGTTCAGTAAGATCAGATGATGTGCTCAGTCATAGAATCATAGAATCATAGAATCATAGAATATCAGGGTTGGAAGGGACCCCTGAAGGTCATCTAGTCCAACCCCCTGCTCGAAGCAGGACCAATTCCCAGTTAAATCATCCAAGCCAGGGCTTTGTCAAGCCTGACCTTAAAAACCTCTAAGGAAGGAGATTCTACCACCTCCTTAGGTAACGCATTCCAGTGTTTCACCACCCTCTTAGTGAAAAAGTTTTTCCTAATATCCAATCTAAACCTCCCCCACTGCAACTTGAGACCATTACTCCTCGTTCTGTCATCTGCTACCATTGAGAACAGTCTAGAGCCATCCTCTTTGGAACCCCCTTTCAGGTAGTTGAAAGCAGCTATCAAATCCCCCCTCATTCTTCTCTTCTGCAGGCTAAACAATCCCAGCTCCCTCAGCCTCTCCTCATAACTCATGTGTTCTAGACCCCTAATCATTTTTGTTGCCCTTCGCTGGACTCTCTCCAATTTATCCACATCCTTCTTGTAGTGTGGGGCCCAAAACTGGACACAGTACTCCAGATGAGGCCTCACCAATGTCGAATAGAGGGGAACGATCACGTCCCTCGATCTGCTCGCTATGCCCCTACTTATACATCCCAAAATGCCATTGGCCTTCTTGGCAACAAGGGCACACTGCTGACTCATATCCAGCTTCTCGTCCACTGTCACCCCTAGGTCCTTTTCTGCAGAACTGCTGCCTAGCCATTCGGTCCCTAGTCTGTAGCGGTGCATTGGGTTCTTCCGTCCTAAGTGCAGGACCCTGCACTTATCCTTATTGAACCTCATCAGATTTCTTTTGGCCCAATCCTCCAATTTGTCTAGGTCCTTCTATATCCTATCCCTCCCCTCCAGCGTATCTACCACTCCTCCCAGTTTAGTATCATCCGCAAATTTGCTGAGAGTGCAATCCACACCATCCTCCAGATCATTTATGAAGATATTGAACAAAACCGGCCCCAGGACCGACCCTTGGGGCACTCCACTTGATACCGGCTGCCAACTAGACATGGAGCCACTACCCGTTGAGCCCGACAATCTAGCCAGCTTTCTACCCACCTTGTAGTGCATTCATCCAGCCCATACTTCCTTAACTTGCTGACAAGAATACTGTGGGAGACCGTGTCAAAAGCTTTGCTAAAGTCAAGAAACAATACATCCACTGCTTTCCCTTCATCCACAGAACCAGTAATCTCATCGTAAAAGGCGATTAGATTAGTCAGGCATGACCTTCCCTTGGTGAATCCATGCTGGCTGTTCCTGATCACCTTCCTCTCATGCAAGTGCTTCAGGATTGATTCTTTGAGGACCTGCTCCATGATTTTTCCAGGGACTGAGGTGAGGCTGACTGGCCTGTAGTTCCCAGGATCCTCCTTCTTCCCTTTTTTAAAGATTGGCACTACATTAGCCTTTTTCCAGTCATCCGGGACTTCCCCAGTTCGCCACGAGTTTTCAAAGATAATGGCCAATGGCTCTGCAATCACAGCCGCCAATTCCTTCAGCACTCTCGGATGCAACTCGTCCGGCCCCATGGACTTGTGCACATCCAGCTTTTCTAAATAGTCCCTAACCACCTCTATCTCCACAGAGGGCTGGCCATCTCTTCCCCATTTTGTGATGCCCAGCGCAGCAGTCTGGGAGCTGACCTTGTTAGTGAAGACAGAGGCAAAAAAAGCATTGAGTACATTAGCTTTTTCCACATCCTCTGTCACTAGGTTGCCTCCCTCATTCAGTAAGGGGCCCACACTTTCCTTGGCTTTCTTCTTGTTGCTAACATACCTGAAGAAACTCTTCTTGTTACTCTTGACATCTCTCGCTAGCTGCAGCTCCAGGTGAGATTTGACCCTCCTGATTTCATTCCTACATGCCCGAGCAATATTTTTATACTCTTCCCTGGTCATATGTCCAACCTTCCACTTCTTGCAAGCTTCTTTTTTATGTTTAAGATCCGCTAGGATTTCACTATTAAGCCAAGCTGGTCGCCTGCCATATTTACTATTCTTTCGACTCATCGGGATGGTTTGTCCCTGTAATCTAAACAGGGATTCCTTGAAATACAGCCAGCTCTCCTGGACTCCTTTCCCCTTCAAGTTAGTCCCCCAGGGGATCCTGGCCATCCGTTCCCTGAGGGAGTCGAAGTCTGCTTTCCTGAAGTCCAGGGTCCGTATCCTGCTGCTTACCTTTCTTCCCTGCATCAGGATCCTGAACTCAACCAACTCATGGTCACTGCCTTCCAGATTCCCATCCACTTTTGCTTCCCCCACTAATTCTACCCGGTTTGTGAGCAGCAGGTCAAGAAAAGCGCCCCCCCTAGTTGGCTCCTCTAGCACTTGCGCCAGGAAATTGTCCCCTACGCTTTCCAAAAACTTCCTGGATTGTCTATGCACCGCTGTATTGCTCTCCCAGCAGATATCAGGAAAATTAAAGTCACCCATGAGAATCAGGGCATGCGATCTAGTAGCTTCCGTGAGTTGCTGGAAGAAAGCCTCATCTACCTCATCCCCCTGGTCCGGTGGTCTATAGCAGACTCCCACCACTACATCACTCTTGTTGCACACACTTCTAAACTTAATCCAGAGACACTCAGGTTTTTCTACAGTTTCGTACCGGAGCTCTGAGCAGTCATACTGCTCCCTTACATACAGTGCTACTCCCCCACCTTTTCTGCCCTGCCTGTCCTTCCTGAACAGTTTATATCCATCCATGACAGTACTCCAGTCATGTGAGTTATCCCACCAAGTATCTGTTATTCCAATCACGTCATAGTTCCTTGACATCACCAGGACCTCCAGTTCTCCCTGCTTGTTTCCAAGGCTTTGTGCATTCGTATATAAGCACTTGAGATAACCTGTTGATCTCCCCTCATTCCCAGTATGAGGCAGTACTCATTGAGTACTCATTCCCAGTATGAGGCAGGAGCCCTCCACTCAGTATTGCATAAGGCACAAATAAAGACATTCCTCACCATGGGGAGATTATAATCATAAATTAAGTTACAGCTAAAACAAGATGCTCTGCGAAATCCAGAGGGAGGTTGCTTCCCCCCCCTTTCCTGCTTTCCAGTTTCTTAATCCCCCTTTTTAGAAGTTGTTGTGGAAAAGATACAAAGGCTGATTCACTGACTTAATTTGCAGTTGTGGTAGTCTTGGAAGAAGTAGGTTTTGGCAGGGATTTGAATGAGAAGAAGGAGGCCTAGTTCAATGGAATTAAAAAGTTGTTCTATGCAGAACAGGTAGTGTAGGAGGAGAAAGACTCAGAGGTGATAGTGGGAGAAGGGAATGCATGGTAAGGCTAGCTCTAGTGTAGTAAAGAAAATCTTTTTTGCAATGTCACCAGACTGCTTTCTCTTGCCAGACTGGGGAAGAGATAAGAGAGAGAACACACTGAAGATTTCAGCTAGAGCTGGCTGAAAATTTTCCAACTGAACATTTTTCCATCAGAAAATGCTGACTGAATAAAATTGAAACATTTTGTGGGAATCAACATTTTGTGTTGATTCCGTCGACATCTTTGATGGGAAATGATCAAAATGATTCACTTCGATAAGGTCAACATCTTTCATTTTGTATTTGTATTGTAATTTATAACATTTCAACTATGTTATAACATAAAAGTTGAGATAATAAAGTTGAAATGAAACATCATAATAAGGTTGTTTCTGAAACAAATATTTTGGAAATGTTTTGTGGTGAATTTTGGCTTTTTGTTCCAAAAAAAAACTTGAAAGAAAGAAGGTTGAAAGAAAACTTTGAAATGTCATAAATTTCCCCTGGGATGAAAATTCCATTTCCCACCCTTCTCTAACCAAAGAACCGAGTGCACACTTTAAAACAGAAATTGTGCATCAGGGGTTTGAAAAGATGTCTCAGATTGTTTCTATGAATACACTGCATCTGGCCTGCTCTTTTGAATGAGGAAAAACATTTTCTATCAACTCTACCCTTTCTCGAATGAGCACAGCCCTCTAGATACCAGAGAAAGCAGATGGCATAGGTAGAGTAAATTCTAAGGAGTTCTTGTGTAAATGGTGTGCAGCTTGCCTTGGTGTCAGTTTTTTTAGTTTTAAAGGTCATCATTACATATACAAAGATTTTATGATGCCCTTGCTGAGGGTACCTGAAAGAAATAGGTTTACAGTTAGAACAGGTTATGGCACATAGGTTTCAATTTTCATTAAATACAAAACAAATGATACCCAACAAGTGGATACAGATGATCATTTGATCAGAGGCAACCCCTTTTTATCAATTTAAATTCCATTGTAAATTATATGGCCTTTAGACTGCAAAACAATCACACAGAACACCCCAACCAGTTCAGTACAGTGGAGGTGCTACTAGGCTAACATCTGGTAGTCTCTGATTGTGAGTTTACTGTCCTGTGAAAACATTAACCCCCATACCATGCACCTCCATGCAGGAAAGCAGCCAGATGATTCAGCAAACTTACCGCCTTTAAGAACTAGGGCTAGGTCCTCATCTGGCAAAAA
Source organism: Caretta caretta (assembly GCF_965140235.1). Taxonomy (NCBI): domain Eukaryota; kingdom Metazoa; phylum Chordata; order Testudines; family Cheloniidae; genus Caretta; species Caretta caretta. The sequence goes on along the minus strand of NC_134207.1, from coordinate 84,958,268 downwards.
ATGGCCTACCTCTATTTACTTCATTAGAGCTACACCAACATAGACCAGCTGAGGCTCTGGCCCTAGTTATGCTCCTAGATGCCTTTAATGACATGTTGGCTGCCATCCTGTCAAACAAGTCACTAACAGACATCCCTCAGTCTAAAGAGATCTAAATAATCAGATTGAAGACAGTGTATTTGTTGGGTACCTTCCAAAAGAGGAACAAGAAATTCCCGTACACTTAAGGGCCTCCCTCCCATACTTCTAGGTAAACTAAAGCATCTCATGGTTTTCCTGACTCATTTTATTTCCACTGCTGATAATCTCTCTTTACTCTAACAAATACCACTACACCCAGCAAGTGTACTAAAGCACTGCCACTTAGAGGAATAAAGTACACTTTTTTGGTATGAACATACAATGCTATAAAATGTGAACCATGCAACATCATAGGTTATTTTGTTTTCAATGCTAATTTTGCAAGGCACTGCTTTGACATAGAAATGCTTATATTTTATTTCCTTTTCATATTTTATTACCATGAACAATTTGTTCCTCCTGTGTTCTTCAGAGTTTTGTTATTATGTTGATGTGGCCTTGTCTAAAGATTTGGGATTTTTGCGTGGGTTGATGTATTACAATATTTCAATAATGTTTTGAAAGACTAAATTTAATAGTTTGCTTAATACATAGAAATGGCCTTTGGCCTAATTTTGTTTGGAAGCTGAACAGCAGACAGATCAATAAATACACAGTCACATGCATTACATTTAATACGTTATTGCATTTGGTACTAACAATACATTTATACAACACTAGAAAATCTACTTTTAGTTTAAATTAATACATTAATTCAATGAGTGGCAGGTTGAATTTAGGAAACTTAATTTTGAAAGAAAACAAGATAGTTTACATTCTAAGGCACAAGGCTGCTGTAATGCTCATAAGACCATAAGAATGGCAATGCTAGGTCAGACCAATGGTCCATCAAGCTCACTATCCTGTCTTTCAACAGTGGTCACTGCCCAGATGCCTAAGAGAGAATGAACAGAAAAGGGCAATTATCAAATGATTTATCCCCTGTTGTTCTGTCCCAGCTTCTGGAAGCTAGATGTTTAGGGACACCCAGAACATGGGTTTGCATTCCTGACCATCTTAGCTAATAGCCATTGATGGACTTCACCTCCATAAATGTATCTAATTCTTTTTTTAACTCAGTTTTACTTTTGCCCTTCACAACATCTCCTGGCAACAAGTTCCACAGGGTGACTGTGCCTTGTTTGAAGTTTTAAACCTGCTGCCTGTTAATTTCATTGGGAGATATGATTGCTCTCTATAAATATATCAGAGGGATAAATACCGGAGAGGGAGAGGAATTATTTAAGCTCAGTACCAATGTGGACACAAGAACAAATGGATATAAACTGGCCACCAGGAAGTTTAGACTTGAAATTAGACGAAGGTTTCTAACCATCAGAGGAGTGAAGTTTTGGAATAGCCTTCCAAGGGAAGCAGTGGGGGCAAAAGATCTATCTGGCTTTAAGATTAAACTCGATAAGTTTATTGAGGAGATGGTATGATGGGATAACATGGTTTTGGTAATTAAATATTCATGGTAAATAGGCCCAATGGCCTGTGATGGGATATTAGATGGGGTGGGATCTGAGTTACCCAGGAAAGAATTTTTTGTAGTATCTGGCTGGTGAATCTTGCCCATATGCTCAGAGTTTAGCTGATCGCCATATTTGGGGTCGGGAAGGAATTTTCCTCCAGGGCAGACTGGAAGAGGCCCTGGAGGTTTTTCGCCTTCCTCTGTAGCATGGGGCACGGGTCACTTGCTGGAGGATTCTCTGCTCTTTGAAGTCTTTAAACCATGATTTGAGGACTTCAGTAGCTCAGACATAGGTGAGAGGTTTTTCGCAGGAGTGGTGGGTGAAATTCTGTGGCCTGCATTGTGCAGGAGGTCAGACTAGATGATCATAATGGTCCATTCTGACCTAAATATCTATGAATCTATGAATTCTTGTATTATGCGCAGGTGTAAATAACACTTCATAATTCAGTTTCTGTAAACCATTCATGACTTTATAAACATCTATTATAGCCTCCCTTAGTCGTCTCTTTTTTAAGCTGAATGCTCTCAGTCTTTTTAACCTCGCCGCATGTGCAAGTAGTTCTCTACCCCTAATCATTTTTGTTGCCCTTCTCTGTACTTTTTTGAATTCTAATATATATATTTTTAGATGGGGTGACCAGGACTATATGAGGTGTGGACATTCCATAGATTTATATAGTGGCACTACGATATTTTCTGTCTTATTATCTACCCTTTCCTTAATGGTTCCCAACGTTATTCGCTTTTTTGAATGCTGCTGCATATTGAGCAGGTATTTTCAGAGCACTATCCACTAGGACTCCAAGCTCTCTTTCTTGAGTGTTAACAGCTAATTCAGACTCCATCATTTTGTATGTATAGTTGGGATTGTTTTCCAATGTGCATAACTTTGCATTTATCAACACTGAATTTCATCTACCATTTTGTTCCCCAGTCACCCAGTTTTAGGGGATCCCTTTGTAACCCTTCACTGTCAGCTTTGGACTTAACTATCCTGAGCAATTTTGTATCATCTGCAAACTTTTCCACCTTACTGTTTATCCCCTTTTCCAGATCATTTATGAATATGTTCAACACCACTGGTCCTAGTACAGATCCTTGGAGGACCCCGCTATTTACCCCTCTCCCTTGTAAAAACTGACCATTTATTCCTATCCTTTATTTCCTATCTTTTAACCAGTTATTGATCCATGAGAGGACCTTCCCTCTGATCCCATGACTACTTTGCTTAAGAGCCTGTGATGTGAGACCTTGTTAATGGCTTTCTGAAAGTCCAAGTACACTCTATCAACTGGATCACCCTGGTGGGCATGATTTTCCTTTACAAAAGCTATATTGACTCTTCACCAACATATCATTTTCATCTATATGTTTGATAATTCTGTTCTTTAGTATAGTTTCAATCAATTTGCCTGGTACTGAAGTTAGGCTTAGTGGCATATAATTGTCAGGATCTCCTCTAGAGATTTTTTTCAAAATTGGCATTATATTAGCTCAGGATGAAAAACATCTTTAGCTGTAGTGACAGGTTTCAGAGTAGCAGCTGTGATAGTCTGTATCCGCAAAAAGAACAGGAGTACTTGTGGCACCTTAGAGACTAACAAATTTATTTGAGCATAAACTTTCCTGGGCTACAGCCCTTCATCAGATGCATGCAGTGGAAAATACAGTAGGACGATTTTATATACACAGAGAACATGAAACAATGGGTGTTACCATGCACACTATAATGAGAGTGATCAGGTAAGGTGAGCTACTACCAGCAGGAGAGAAAAAAAAACCTTTTGCAGTGATAATCAAGGTGGGCCATTTCCAGCAGTTGACAAGAACATGTGAGGAACAGTAGGGGAGGGGAAATAAATGTGGGGAAATAGTTTTACTTTGTGTAATGACACACCCACTCCCAGTCTTTATTCAAGCCTAATTTAATGGTGTCCAGTTTGCAAACTAATTCCAATTCAGCAGTCTCTCATTGGAGTCTGTTTTTGAAGTTTTTTTGTTGTAATATTGCCACTTTTAGGTCTGTAATCGAGTGACCAAAGAGATTGAAGTGTTCTCCGACTGGTTTTTGAATGTTATAATTCTTGGCATCTGATTTGTGTCCATTTATTCTTTTACGTAGAGACTGTCCAGTTTGGCCATGTACATGGCAGAGGGGCATTGCTGGCACATGATGGCATCATGCCATATCAGCCACACTATCAGAGGCTCGTTCACCTGCACATCTACCAAAGTGATATATGCCATCGTGTGCCAACAATGCCCCTCACTTTAAAAAGCATGTTGACAAATTGGAGAAGTTTCAGAAAATAACTGTATGAATTACCTAAGGTCTGGAAAACCTGCCTTACAGTGAGAGGCTAAAGAAGCTCAGCCTATTTAGCTTATCCAAAGAGGGTTAAGTGACTTGAACACAGTCCACAAGTTTCTACATGGGGCAGGTGGGGAGGGTGGAAGATTTCTGATAGCAGCGGGCTCTTTACTGTGGCACACAAAGACAATATAGAATCCAGTGGCTAGAAGTTGAAGCTAGACAAATTTAGACTAGAAATAAGGCCCACATTTTTAACAGCTAGGGTACTTAAGCATTGGAACAATTTACCAAGAAACTTGGTGCATTCTCTGTCACTTGAAATCTTTAAAGATTGGATATCTTTTAAAAAGATAACTTCTGGCTGAACTAGTGCATATGGGCTTGATGCAGGCATTACATGGTGAAATTGTATGGCCTGGATTATGAAGGGGTTCAGAATAAATAATCATATGGTCCTTTCTGGTCTTAAAATATAGGGAGGGCTGAGTTGTGCTTGGAGCAGGACCTGGGGTTGGGGTAAATTGATTGAATGACATCTTTGAGGTCCCCAGTCCCAAGAGCAACTGGTAGCTGCTTTGGCTCCCAGCACAAATTAGAGCAATCTCAGGGCTGCTTTAATTTATGTCATCTTATAAAGGCCACTTAGAGAGTGGTATGTTAGCTAAGATTCTAAGGAATGTGGCATGCTGTAGCCATGTCCTTCCATTCACCAGACACTCCCAGCACCTCTCTTACACAAGCAGCCTAGGAGGGTACATAGATAGCTTTACTCAAGTCCTGGATTCCTTTACACTGAGGGAATCCTCAGATGCACATACAGGACAGCTTTACTGACTTTTTGCACTGCCAGGGTGGGCAGTTTCTTATTCAGTAGGGATAAAAACAATATATCGGATGAAGAATTTTTTAATAACAGGAAATAATGAAAGGTTACCTATTTTATTTTGTTTTGTTTCTATTTTACATAGGACAATTTGTCTAGGTTTTCCTGCAATTTAATTATGGGAATGATCACACTGCATTTTGCCATATTCAGACACAGCAGTCTTAATAACTCATACTAAACTATCCAACTATTAGTGTGTAAATATTTTTTATTATTCCAGAAGAGCACCAGCACTTATATGTTTATTCCTTAAATGCCTTACTAATCATAGTCCTCCATTATGTTTTTATCCTATTTTTCTTACAGTCTAAGTAATCTACCACTGATCAGTCCCTCCATATATGTGTCTTAGGTACTTATGTGGCTCCCATTACAATAGTATGAGTGCCTCACACCCTTCAGGTATACCATAACAAGTGAGGATCACAAAGGAAATGTGGGAATGGTTACAGTAACAGGATCACATCACAAAGTTACTCACTGATGTGTAGACACATCCTGTGAGTTTGGCTAATTTAGATTTTTTTTTTAAGTACTCCATCAACCAACTAAGATGAGCCTCATCCTAATAATTGAAAATTCAGAATAAATGTGAAGAGTTTAAGAAGTCAAAAATGTAGTGGTCACATTGTCAAGCCTTAGTCTGATTTTCCCCTAAACTTTACAGCGTACATTGACACTAAATAGAATTTGTAAAATCCCAGGGCTAAATTCTCTGTTGGTGTAGAGAGGTGGAATGCTATGAAGTCAATGCCAATTTACACCTGCAGAAAATTTAGCCCCAAATCTTTATTTAACAGCCTTAGTTTTCACTTATTACTAGGAGATTAGCAAGAGTCCCAAAGTGGGGGGTATATTATCTAACATCTGCCTAATCCAAGGTTGCTTGTGTCATGGTCCTTGGGTAGGCTGCCCCTTTCAAGATCCTTTTCCAGTCCTCTGAGTTCTTCCACTTCTTTCTGTGGTGGACCCTGTGATCCAATCACTCTGACTGGATCTCTGGTTGCCATCTGTGATACCTAGCAGGCCCAGTGGGCTGGGCACCTACAAGAGTTTCCCATCAGCACCTTGTGCACAGTAACAGTTTGCAGTGACACAGAAGCAGTTTCTCCAAAACAAAGTATGATTTGTGTTGCCAAAAGGTACTCAGCACTCAGAGAAATGGACTTAAAATAACAGACACCTATACACATCCAGTGTTACCTATGCTTGGCATTCCTTTCCAGCACTTAGCCCTTGAGTTCTCTTGGGGACTATGTTACAGCCTTGCTGCAGACTCTTGATTCTCAGTGAGTCTCTCTGTGCCAGGCTGCACTAGCAGATAACCGTTTCCCCTTCCTCCTTCTTTGTAGGTGAAATCTTTTAACAGACCAGTGTTTTCTGAGCTCCCTCTTCTCAGCCTTGGCAAACAGACCTGTCTCCAGGGTTGGGGCTAACAGTCCTTATTCACAGCTATTGTGTTTGAGGGGATGCTCCTTATACAGGCTATGGCTTTACCTTTCTGGTGTGGTTTCTTTACTAACCTCTTTTTATCTAACTATGCATCCAGGCAGGATAGTATGGCACAGATATACTGAGGAGCATATTTTAATTTTAAAAAATAATCCAAATACTTCCTAGTTCTCCACAGCTTGCCCGCTCCTCTGAAGCATCTGGTACTTATCACTGTTATTGTTCTTTCTTTGTTCTTATGATTCCTCCTGCCGTTCTGCACCAGTGTCTGTTCTTCTTGCTGAAACATGGGGAGCAGGAGCCTGAAGAGAACAAAGTTAAGCAGAATACTGCTAAATTGTAAATTGGTTTTGAAGTCTCAGACTAGCTTTCTTTCCAGAAATAATTCTAGATCATGGTAGCATTTAGTAAGAACACTAAAAATATTGACAGGTTTCAGAGTAGCAGCCGTGTTAGTCTGTATTCGCAAAAAGAAAAGGACTTGTGGCACCTTAGAGACTAACCAATTTATTTGAGCATAAGCTTTCGTGAGCTACAGCTCACTTCATTGGATGCATTCAGTGGAAAATACAGTGAGGAGATTTATATACACACAGAACATGAAAAAATGGGTGTTATCATACACACTGTAAGGAGAGTGTAGTGATAATCAAGGTGGGCCATTTCCAGCAGTTAACAGGAATGTCTGAGGAACAGTGTGTGTGGGGGGGAATAAACATGGGGAAATAGTTTTACTTTGTGTAAAGACCCATCCACTCCCAGTCTCTATTCAAGCCTAAGTTAATTGTATCCAGTTTGCAAATTAATTCCAATTCAGCAGTCTCTCGTTGGAGTCTGTTTTTGAAGTCTTTTTGTTGTAATATTGCAACCTTTAAGTCTGTAATCGAGTGACCAAAGAGATTGAAGTGTTCTCCAACTGGTTTATGAGTGTTATAATTCTTGACATCTGATTTGTGTCCATTTATTCTTTTACGTAGAGACTGTCCAGTTTGGCCAATGTATATGGCAGAGGGGCATTGCTGGCACATGATGGCATATATCACATATGGCATATTGGTGGATGTGCAGGTGAACGAGCCTCTGATAGTGTGGCTGATGTGATTAGGCCCTATGATGGTGTCCCCTGAATAGATATGTGGACACAGTTGGCAACGGGCTTTGTTGCAAGGATAGGTTCCTGGGTTAGTGGTTCTGTTGTGTGGTGTGTGGTTGCTGGTGAGTATTTGCTTCAGGTTGGGGGGCTGTCTGTAGGCAAGGACTGGCCTGTCTCCCAAGATTTGTGAGAGTGATGGGTGGTCCTTCAGGATAGGTTGTAGATCCTTGATGATGCGTTGGAGAGGTTTTAGTTGGGGGCTGAAGGTGATGGCTAGTGGCGTTCTGTTATTTTCTTTGTTGGGCCTGTCCTGTAGTAGGTGACTTCTGGGTACTCTTCTGGCTCTGTCAATTTGTTTCTTCACTTCAGCAGGTGGGTATTGTAGTTGTAAGAATGCTTGATAGAGATCTTGTAGGTGTTTGTCTCTGTCTGAGGAGTTGGAGCAAATGCGGTTGTAACATAGAGCTTGGCTGTAGACGATGGATTGTGTGGTGTGGTCTGGGTGAAAGCTGGAGGCATGTAGGTAGGAATAGTGGTCAGTAGGTTTCCAGTATAGGGTGGTGTTTATGTGACCATATTGGCACACTATTGTGATGGGTTACCCCCGGGGTGCCCCTGGAACTGGAGTACCACTGAACCCCCTGACCCACCAGCCTAGGTTCCCTCTCACATTGTACTGCTGTGAAACCCTCCAGCCTGCACTTCACCAGCATTCACACAGGTAGGGATGCACCCAGGTGCAGTTACATGCAGGGTCTCTAACCACCAGCTTCCCAGGCTAGGACCCCAGAGCAGTACCTTCCTGCCCTGGTCAAATCTGGCCAGTGTATGGGTTTAATACCTGGTCCGCCTCCCCCTCAATGTGAAGAGAACAATGCACACTTGTGGTAACCAAGCAAAGATTTCCCCCAATCACTCCAGTCAAAGCTCACTGGTTTAGATTAAAACAAAAACAAGTTTATTAACTACAAAAGCTAGATTTTAAGTGACTATGAGTGATAGCAAACCGATCAAAGCTGATTACCTAGCAAATTAACAAAAAACATAAACTAAGCTTAATATACTCAATAGATTGGATATGAATTAGCAGATTCTCACCCTAACTGATGGTACAGGCAGACTTTTAGAGTCTTAAGGCACAAGCTACACTTGCTTTGCAGCTTGAAATCCCCAGATATTTCATACGCAGGCTAGAAATCCTTTTAGCCTGGGTCCAACACTTCCCCCAGTTCAGTTGTTGGTCTTCAGGTATTTCCAGAAGTCTCCTTGTGTGACAGATGATGTCACTCCCTGCCTTATATAGTTTAGCATATGGTGGGAACTCTTTGTTTCAAAACGTGGTTCCCAGACCAGTTTGTGGAAAAATACTGACATCCCCAGGTGGAGTCCAGAATCATGTTGCCTGGTCACATGTCCATGTGGTGTCATAGCAGCCATTACTTACAGGCTGTCTGTAGTGTTTTCAGGAAGGCTCACCAGGTGGGGGATAAGCTTCTCCTAAGCCTTCTGTCTAGACTGAAAGCATCTTGTCTAGTGGGCCTTACCCAGGTGTAACTACATTTGAAGTACAGATACATAGTCAATATTCATAACTTCAGATACAAAAACGATACATGCATACAAATAGGATAATCATATTCAGCGAATCATAGCTTTTCCAATGACACCTCACATGACTTATCTTGCATAAAATACATCATAATTATGCTATAATCATATTGTAATGATATCACTATGAAGACTGTGGGGTGCAGAGTCACACTGCTGAAACATGGGAAGCAGAAGCCTGAAGAGAACAAAGTTAAGCAGAATACTGCTACATTGTAAATTGGTTTTGATGACTTAGGCTAGTTTTCTTTCCAGAAATATTTCCAGATCATGGCAGCATTTAGTAAGAACACTAAAAATATTGGCACACTATTTCTCCCTAAGAAAATTAATTCCACCTAAAAACCTTCTTGCTTGTCTTTGGTATCATAGCAAGTTTCAAACTCTGTCTCCTCACTACACCAATAACCTCCAACAATTTGCATAACTTCAGCTCTCTTGAATATGTGAAGGAAATATAGAGTGGAATTATAAAGCTCTTGAGCCCAAATGACATTATTGTGTTCTTTAATTAAACACTGCCATAACAACTTCATTGTGTTTGCTTTCCATAGTCAGAAGAAATAAAACTGGCAAGGACAACAAGAATTTGTAGGAGTTTTGATGCAATAAATGACAACCAGCCTGTGCATGTAGTGAGTCACTCATAACAACCATCACATGAAAACAGGATAGCTCAGTGCAAAGGTCATACATTCCTTCCCGATTTTGCTGTCACCGGGGGAGCCAGGTATAACATAGCCCTAGAAGTTTACAACTTACCAAATGTACATTGTATTATACTTGCTTATTCATGAGAGACAGTGGATGTTCAGAACACGGCAGTCCACCTATACAGCATGCAGCAGAAGATTAGTGCATTTTTATTACCCCTGCCCAGCTGTCACCAGATGCTGTCCATGAATCACAAGTGCAATTCAGACACAAACAGAAAATGCCAGTAGAATGGCTTCATTTTCGACAATGCTGTCAAATTCTGGGAATGTCAATGGAAAACTTAATATCTGCTCAGAGAGAGCTTGCAGCAAGCTGTAAACGTAAGATCTTTTATATATATAAAAATGATTGAGAAGACTAACAGCCCTCAGCTGTCTCATCCTATAGTGCCCTGCTGAAATTTAGCTCAACCAGGTAGAGGCTGCTATTCAAGCTGTCAGGGCTAGTAGTTGTTCTGATGTTGAGATTCATATCTATGTATTAAATTGTGATGATACAGCTGAAAACACCTAGATGCTCTGAAGTCTTAATTAATAACCCACAGGGGACAAATTCATCCAGCTCATGACTTGCAGAGTTATATGTATGGGAAACTGAAATACTTGGCAAAATATTTGGGTTTTGATGCAGTGAACAAATCACAGTTAACAAAGGATGTTTTCAGTCTCAGGCCCCAAATAAATAAATCCAACTGAACATTTGCATAGATGCAGCATGTGTTTTGGAACTAAGGTCTTTATAATCATCAACTACTCCAAACAAAAAATGAGGTGACAGACTTTGTCCAGCCACAGTCAAATTCACGGGAGGTGGAGGGCACAGGAGAAGGCCAGGATCCTTCAGATTAACCTGTTGGTGAGGTGGGGTTTGCTTCTGCGTGGAAGTAGCAGCAGGTCTGGCACTTTACCCTGGATATCTCCTGAAATCTGTAAGGATCTTGGGGGATCTGCCAGATGCCAAGGCTTTCTGCCTATGCCACGGTCCATGCCTGCACACTGTCTTCAGAGCCCCCAAAAGCTTGGCAATGTGCTTCTTCCACTGGTGGCTATCTACAGGATTCCCCATGGAATGGGGTCCAGTGCACAGTATTGAACTACAAAAAAAATATAGTAAAGCCTAGGGCTAGAATGTCTCCTTTCAGGGGAGCTGCTGCGAGGTGGGATTTGCATCATTTTATTATTATTTTATTACTCTTAATAGCATTATTCCTCCATATTACAGCATAGGGACTTTTTAAAAACAAAAAGCTTCACAACATGTAAACTGTTTAAGAATAAAAAGGGGAAAGCTACAGTCTGAAATTCATCCCCATGAGTAACCAATAAATCCTGACCCCCGACCCGACTCCTTAGATTTGGGTAGTCTGGAGTTTTGTTAAACCCTTCGCAGAATTCCTGCATTTTAGTTGCCCAAACACTCTCATTCTCCTTTGACTTTCCTTAAAATTCTCACTGTGCCTAAGTGCTGTCCTCTGGAGGTCACTGATCATGATGTCTTGTATCCTAATGTGTTCTTGAGTTGCTCATTCCTACCCTTAGGGATCACTCCAATTGCTCCAATAATCGCTGGGATCGTCTTTGTTCTCGCTTTCCTTAAACGTTCCACTTTGTGGGAGAGTTCTTCATACTTCACCATCTTCTTGCTTCTTTTTTATGTTTCTGTCTGCTGGTATGGCAATGTCAATTAACATGGTCTTGCTTGTCTTCTTCTCTACAGCAACTATATCTGACCTGTTCAGTCTGTGACAATTGCCAGATCCCATAAAATCTTAGCCTCTTCATTCTCTAGAGCTCTTTCAGTTTTGTGATCTTAATACTGCATAGTTCATTAAAAGCTGTATATGCCATAGAGACTACAATGCATGCACTTGGTGATCTTGTTGAGTCAGGGCATATATTTTCTCCCAGCCAGGGTCCTGCAGGCTCTGAGCCATGGTCCACCATCTCTTCCTTTTTGGAACACATTCTGCAGTTCAGGGAGCAATTCTGTCTGTCTGTTTTGTTTCAAACAAAATTAATCCCTAAAGACTGTTTTTGCATCCTTATAATCTGTCTTTTGAGGTATCTTTCTACAAGCCAAGATTTTATTAATCTCTGATCACTAATGGGTTTGATCTTTCTGCACCACTCTCTGTGCATCGACTTCAGTGTAAATCTTTCGAGTCTTTCTTTGGTGATTTACTTTTGCCTTTCATTTATACTTTCTTGGGTTGGGGCACATGCTTGGCCTTCACTTGTTATCATGACCAGATGTTTTATTCTGACTCCTCATATTTTTTGATGTTATATTCTTCATTGTCAATTGCTTCCTTCACAGATAGACATTTTCTTTCATCACATTATCGGATGGACATCCAGTCCATGTCTTGATTGATATTCACTACTTGGTGCATTGCCAGGAGCTTTCTTGTTGGGATGTCAATTTTTTTTCATTCCCTCTTGATACCACTTGATCATTCTGGCAGTGTACCGTACTACTGGAATATCATTCCCATATTAATGGCTCAGATCAAATTCTTTGTGTTGAGTTTTGTCCTTAGTCTAGTTCTTATTAATCTGTGATATTCTTTCCTCACTTCTTTGACTTCCTTATGTTGCAACTCTGACAGTTCCCTGATTTCAAGGTGTTGGTAGGGGCCATGCTGAGAGAGATTTTGGATAATACCTATGTTAACTTGTGTGCCAGTTTACTGCCCCTCTTTATGGACCCTGATGCACATTTAGTTACCACAAACCATAGCTGCATATCTTCACCAAACTTTTCTACATGCCATTAGTCTCCTTTTGTGGTGTTATTATTAATTATTATTATTACTTGCATTACAGTAACACTTAAATGCCTCAGTCATGGACTAGGACCACATTGTACTTGGCCCTGAACAAAGACAGAACAAAAAGAGCTTGCAACCCTTTATGCGGATAGTGAAAAACCTGTGCTATATTTGCAGTGGATGTGCAGTATGTATTTTTTCAAAAAGATTATAGTCAGATGAAATCACATCCAGTTTTCATTGTAAGACTCAGAGGCAAGTCTCAATGAATGCTTTTTAGGTGCTAGTTTTCAATCACTATCCTTTTTGGCCGTAGAACTGAATTTATAACCAGAGTTTATGACAAAAAAAAAAAAGTATACTGATTTCAGCCTCATACTGAGAAAATGGCTAACTATTTTTAGTTCATTTTTTAAAAAAATGTTCACTTGTGGAGAGAGCCCACCCTAGAGTTTTAGTAATTTATAAGCAACTGAAAGCAGGAAAGCAGTATGGAAACTTAACTAGAACTGGTGCTGCTGCTCCTGCCATAATAAATAAAAACAGGGTTTTGTCAGGTTAGGGTTAACTGCAGTGGAGTATCTTGGTTTCGCTAGTATGAAGAAGAATGGGAAAGCAAGCAGCTTAACTAAAATTAGTTTCCATAGTGATGAATATAAGTTAAGATTTCAAGTTCTCCTCTAGTTACTAAGGAACAATCCAAATTCTTTAATCGATGGTACAACACTGTCAAGAACACAGTTGATATCATTTTGTTGCTTGATTATCTTTCTGCAGAAAAAGAGTTTATTCAGCATGGGGTCGGTATCAGAGTATCTTTTGGGATCTGGTACTATGCTAGTGTTATAAATAATCCATGAGCTCAGAGTGTTTTCTATTAGAGCAATTCAAAGAATATAAAGGTAAAAGCAGAATTCAACCACAACTTCTCTAAATCATTGTATGGTCTCCTTTATTGATTCTACATTAATAGCAGCAGCTGGTAATACCATCCAACAGAGTGGCAGCGTTTAAATTATACACTATGTGTCAGGTCCAGCTACTGCACAAAGACTATAGTGAGAACAAGATGTAGCACAAAGTGGATTCATTATAGGGGCAAAGATTGTAACGGGAATAGGTTATAGCACAAAATGAACCATACTTATTACTGATAAGTGTACAATCTGATAAGTGTACCTGTACTTCCTCATTATATTATTTTAATCAGTCCATTATATTTCTAGGCAATATTCTCCCTCATTATAGGTAAATGTGGAGTCCCTTTGAAAAATATAAAGGGATATTTTCAGAATGTTTGGCTTTCTGGGTGTGCATTTGATTTTATGTTTTTCAGTGTACACTATATAAAGGAATGTTCACTGATAAGTGCTAATAATATATAAACATTATGATATTATTTGAAAGCATCTAAAAATAAAATTTAAAAACATTTCAAATGCTTGTAACTAGCGTTTGTCGATAATGGAAAAATTTTGTGTGGAAAAATAATGATCTGATGAAATCAAAACATTTCATGGGAACATATTAACTTCGTGGAAATTTTCAACAGGAAATTATTGAAATATTTCACTTTGTTCAGGGCAAAACATTTTGGTTTGCCAGTCATTTTTACTTGCATTAGAATAATGCTATTAACACCAAAGTCAAAACAAAAACCTTTCAATCTTATTGAAATGAAACATTTCCATAAAACATTTAAAAAAGATCAAAACAAAATATTTTGAAATATTTCATTTTGTTAACAATTTGCAGATTTTGACTTTTCATCTGGATTTGGGATGACACCAACTTTTGAAATCTCAGAATTTCCAGAGAGATGGAAAGTCTATTTTTCAACCAGCTCTACTTGTAAGAATCAATACATGCTATATGTAGTACTGGGGCTTTTTAAAGAATAGTTCCATTAGCATAACTTGAAAGCCCATATTGTGTTTTTAACACATTATGGTATTAATTGCTATTTAAAGACAGAAAGACCTATTTATTGGCTTTTCTCGCTCAAGAATATGATTCTGTACTGAGGAGAAGGAACAACATTTCTTCTAATGATTTCTTTATCCGTCTTGGCCTCTTTCTATCAGCATCCACTTTAAAAGAAGTTGAGTGGGGATAGAGTGAACTACAACAAGCTACACTAAGGTTTATCTCCTGCCTTGATTCCTAGGTTCCAAGGCCTGAAGGGACCATCGTAATCACCTTGTCTGATCTCCTGCATAACACAGGCCATTGAATTTCTCCAAAATAATTCCTACATCATATCTTTTAGAAAAGCATCCAATCTTGATTTAAATATTATCAGTGATGGAAAATCCACCATGACCCTTGGAAAATTGTTCCAATGGTTAATTATTCTCACTGTTAAAAATTTATGCCTTATTTCTAATCTTAATTTGTCTAGATTCAGCTTCCAGCTTCCATTGGATCATGTTATACTTTCTCTGCTAGATTAAAGAGCCCATTATTAAATATTTATTCCCCCATGTAGATACTTATAGACTGTAATCAAGTCACCCCCTTAACCTTCCCTTTGTTAAACTAAATAGATTGAATTCCTTGAGTCTATCACTAGAAAGCATATTTTTAATCCTTTAATCGTTCTTGTGGCTTTTCTCTGAACCTTCTCCAATTTTTCAACATCCTTCTTGAACTGTGGCCACCAAACTGGACACAGTATTTCAGCAGTCGTCACACCAGTGCCAAATACAGAGGTAAAATAACCTCCCTGCCCTACTCAAGGTTACCCTGTTTATGTATCCAAGGATTGCATTAGTCCTTTTGGCCACAACATTGCAGCAGGAGCCCTTCAGCTGATTGTCCACCATGATCCCCAAATCTTTTTCAAACTTCCCAGGATAGAGTCTTCCATCCTGGAATGATGAAGTGGAGAAGAATTTAAATACTTAAAAAATCTCTTTCATTGATGTTTCTCTACTGTCCTGGCTTTGCTGATGATGTCCAAGTGGAATCATAGGATATACTTGGTGTGTTAAGCCGCAGTCTGGAATTTTGACTTTTAAAATCTTCTCACACCCCCTCTTTTTCCATAGTTGGAAAAAGTAAAAAAGTCAGCGTAACTGGGATTCCACCCCACAATTTCAAAGGGAGCCCCTTTTTTGATGAAAAAAAGAATGCATTCCCAATAGTTCAGCCAGCTCCAGTCTCTGCTCTTTCTGCTCTGGGGGCAGCCCAACTGCACACTTCTCCTTGCTTAGGGCTCTTGGTATCCCCACAATACAGACCTCACTGTCCATTGAATAATTAATAGGACACTTTTCAGTCATGCAAGTATTCTTGTTCTACATACAAATTGCAATAATGTACAATGTACTTTTTGGGGTAAGAAAATGCTCAGAAAGATAAACCAAGGTGACCAATAAGATTTTACCTAAGTCTCCCTTTCCCCTTGTTGCCAGCGAAAGCTCTTCCAGCTGTTGCCGAGATGTCTGCCATTTATCCATTTCTCCCTGGTATATTTGGAGGTACTATTAATACTGTAATATATAATGTTGTTTGACCACTAAAGAATAAAGATACAAACAAAGAGCCTAATTCTGGA
Organism: Caretta caretta; assembly: GCF_965140235.1. Taxonomy (NCBI): domain Eukaryota; kingdom Metazoa; phylum Chordata; order Testudines; family Cheloniidae; genus Caretta; species Caretta caretta. The sequence goes on along the minus strand of NC_134207.1, from coordinate 84,942,272 downwards.
CTCCTTTTTCAGAGCAATCTCTGCAAAAATATATCAGAAAATATAATGAATGCATTATTTCAGTTTCTCTAAGCTCTAGTTCTAACTCTTGTTCTCAGGCAGTATGGCAATGGGGTTGTTATAAATATCTAGATTTCCTTTTTGTCATTTATATGGTACTTATTATTAGAAAGACTGACAAGATATTTTTCACTACCAATACAGGTAATGCCTTTACCTCAGAAAGCTCTTACTGCAGCTATTAAGGCTCTCAGTACTATTCAGGTGATGCCAGATTTATATAAAATACCTCTTCTTTCTAAAAAAAAAAAAAAAAAAAAACCAGTGTGAACTTCATAGATATGTGGAGTAAATATTAGACATGTTAAAAGTGAATGAGCCATAAATTTTTCAGAGGCGGTTAAGCACTGTCGTGATTGTTTACCTCTGTGTGTCAGAACTGTGCTTCCACATATATCTTTTAAATCCCATATCCCTGAGGCAAATACAAAATAAGAAAAGCCCTGGGTTAAACTCTTGTATTCTTGCATCCCCCAGAGGATATTGACAAAACAGGGCTATCTCCTTTCTTATGCATCTGCCAGAACACCGATTTTGACACCTTACCTCCTGCTGGGTCCTGGTTGCTCACTGAGACCTAGCCTTTGCTTTCACCAGCAGAATACTGTCCCTTAGTAGCTGTGCTAATGAAATGTGACACAACAAGGAGCACAGTTTAGAGGGAGCTTCTTTTTCAGGAGCAAGTTGATTGGATTCTATTTCAGGATAAATATTGCCCCTTCCTTTTCCTCTCTCCTTCTTTGCTCATCTCCTTTCTAGAATTCAGGCTAAAGACTGTAAGGCAGTTTTTGCAGTGAGAGCAGGAAATTGGAGGTGGTTCAAGTGTGGCTAATCAAATTATATTTACATTGGCCACAGTTCAATTACTAACCATTTTTAAAGGCCAGACCTTTCAGAAGATTGATGGCAATATTTATGTATGGGAAAGGGGTAAGAAATTGAGCTGATGGTATACAAAATTGAATTTTCTGACTACTGCTGCAATTCTCAAGTTAATACACTGTATTACAACACAGAAACATGTTAACTAAGTTTGTGTTGCTTTAATGGCATGTGGATATAATATACAGCATTGGGGAAGCCTTCTATATGAATTAATATTGAAACCTTCTAACTATTTCAGCCATCTTCCACCAGGTTAACCAAGGATGAAAGCCACAAGTGATGATTCATAGATTTCAAGGCCAGAAGGGACCATTGTGATGATCTAGTCTGGTCTCCTGTATAACACAGGCCATAAAACATCTCCAAAGTATGTCCAGGTACAGACTGCAGTGGCATAGGTACCTGTAAATCCTCTCCATCAGACAGGCGCGGCTGGTCAGCATAACCTCATAAGTGACGGACACAGGTTGGGGTGAGAGTGTTGTGAAAATCAGGGTCCAGGCATCCCCAGGGGGAGAACAGAAGGTATGAACCTAACAAATAAGCAATTGAATCAACTGGTTGTATATAAACTGTGTATAAAAATAAGTCAGGTAAGGCCTTTTATGAATGTTTGTAATGTTCAAAATTGTAATTGTAACAGTGGTGCAAATTCAGCATTACCTCACAACACCAATAAAACCTCAGCTGGAGTATTGTGTCCAGTTCTGGGCACCACATTTCAGGAAAGATGTGGACAAATTGTAAAAAGTTGAGAGGAGAGCAACAAAAATGATTAAAGGCCTAGAAAACATGATTTATGAGGCAAGATTGAAAAAACTGGGCTTATTTAGTCTGGATAAGAGAAAACTGAGGGGGGACATGATCACAGTCTTCAAGTATGTAAAAGGTTGTTATAAAGAGAAGGGTAATAAATTGTTCTCCTTAACTACTGAGGACAGGATAAGAAGTAATGGGCTTAAATTGCTACAAGGGAGATTCAGGTTAGACATTAGGAAAATCTTCTCAACGGTAAGGTAGTTAAGCACTGGAACAAATTACATAGAGAGGTTGTGGAATCTCCGTCCCTGGAGGTTTTTAAGATCAAGTGAGACAAACACCTGTCAGGGATGGTCTAGGTAAAACTTAGTCCTGCCTCAGAGCAGACGACTGGACTGGATGACCTATCGAGGTCCCTTCCAGTCCTACATTTCTATGATTTCTATGATGAGAGGGTGGTGAAGCAGTCAGGCAGGGAGGGGCCACCTCCCCAACCAGAGACTAGCTCCAAGCATCTAGCATTGTACAACCCAGAAAAAGACAAATGATGGGCCATTAGGATTAATGGGAAAACACTGAGACATCACAGCTATAATTTCCCCACCCAGATTAACCATGTGTCACCATGCCAGGAGTGGAATGAGGTGGGGGAAGTAAAAAAGCCCTTTTATTAAAAGGAGGCTTGAAACTGAAGTCTTCCTCCAGAGCTGAGGGACAGTCTTGTAGATGGGGGACTGTCTGTGAATGCTTCTATGACTGGGGGCAAGGTGGGAAACTGTTCAGAGGCAACAGGTAACTTGTATTACAAAAGGGAATTTTGGAGTGTGAAGTCTGAAGTTGCATCTTTATGTTTATTTTCTGTGTCACCTATATGTTTGCTTCCCTTGCTCTTTCACCTGTGAGCCTGTGATTTTTCTATTCAATACACTTTTTGTTTATTTTTACCCCAAGCTGGTCTCTGTTGTGCAAAATGTGTGGGGTGTGTGTTCCTGGGGCAGTTTTCATGTCTTCGGGGGTGGTGGACTGGAGGGGAAAACTCTGAGTGTCTGGTAGATAGATTTGGGGAGACTTTGGACTGGAAGGGCTGTTGGGGCACCCTGGAAAGAGTGACTAGGCTGGTGAAAGCCAGGGTGAGACCTTTATGCTTGTGGGCTGGCTACTGATGTCAGGGACCTGAACCACAGCAGCACAGCATTAAGGCAATGTTACAAGTCAGGCAGTGACAGAACTCCTTACTGGTCTGGGTGATTCCCAGAACGTCACCCATGTGGCCAGTGAGTTTGGGGGATACTGGGAATCATTTTCCGCTGTTCGGGCTTCCATGGAAATTGGCCACAAGTTGTAGCTATTCTTTCCAAGCAACCAAAGTGGTGATGGAAATACCTTAGAGGTGAATGGCTCTGCTGGTGTGACAGCAGCATTTAATCAAGCCCTTAATATGAAGGAATCCTTAGCTTCCTCTGACAATCAGTGAAGTTGGTAAAGATGGTATCAGAATATTTTGAATCCGGACTGTTTATGGCTAGCAAATGAGAGACAGCCCTGCTTCTGGAGCCAAACCCCTTTAGTGTTGTAATTGACATATTCAGCTTTCTACAAATTAAATATTACCTAAACATACGCGTGCACAGCTCATTTCATTAGGGTGTGCACCCAGGGAAAAAAATTTTTTTAAAGGCGAAGATTTATTGAATTCTCAATCATAAAGGACATTATTTTTATTCATCAAACTAACTAAAGAAACTAAAACTTAACTAAACTTAATTTTTTTTAAATTAACAACTAAACTTTACTTCAAAAATAAAACTTAAAAAATGAGACACAAAATACCAAATTTTTGCTGTAGTGATAACCAGGCGTATACAAAGATACAGTCAATTTTCATGATCTTTATCTTTAACCAGATAATGAGCTAACCCAAATTGACCAAAACAGATTAAGGTTTCTTCATCTTCCTGTCCTAGAGAATGAGATGTCGCTCACCAGGTGTTATGGACTTAAATTCCTCAATCACATCATTGTAATTGACTGACGAAGCCAATTCTTGTTCAATGTACAAAATCATGAGTGAGTCGAGGCGCTGTTGGGTCATTGTACTTCTTAGTTTGTTTTTTACATGTGCTAGTTTCGAAAAGGCTCTTTCATATGAACAGCTTTTAACAGGTAAGACTGCAAAGCATTGAATAGATTTGTAAAAGGCCTGGAACATGGAAGACCGATCCGATTCCTTTAGCCAATGAGGCCACTCTCTGGTGGTGATTGTAGTGCTACCTTTAGGAACAGATCCATCATAACCCTGAAGCAATCCAACTTCAGATTCCAACTCATCCAAGGACACTTTAAATTTGTTGGCAATTATTCTCATATTGTCCCTGCCAATGTCTAAGCTCAGCAGTTTTCCCATTGCAGTCACAGTTTTACAAGTCTCCTGTTCAAATCGCTGGTCAATGCCGGTAATCATTGAGTCTAGGAGTGGGTAAAATGAAGTTATTCTCTCCTGCTCCTCTTTTGTATCAAAGTGATGCTGGTACTCAAACGCATCATCAATACGAGTGGACGTTTTTCTCTTCTTAACTGGAGGAATCGATATATCATTCTCTACTCACATTTTCACACTGTCATTGAAAATAGATTGAAAATATTCTGGGCCACGTCTCATTGCAGCCAAAGAGTTGTGCAAGCTTTTCACCCCTGTCATTGCAGTAAGTAAACTGAGATCTGGAGCTTGAAGAGCCTTACTCACTTGTACCACCATCTGGAGAATAGGGTGCATCATGTGAAGGAAAAGATGAACCTGAATGAATTTAGTTCATGGATAAGGCCCCTGGCTTTTATTTTAGCGTCAGCAAGGCAAGTTGTTTCAATAATCTCTTGTAAAGCTTGTAAAATGGTGGAGTAGTTTTGTTTTACAGCCATCAGTGCTTCTGCTCTGCATGCCCATCTTGTGCTTGATAGTGACTTCAAAGTCTTCAACTGGAATCCTACTTCTTGTGAAATCTTTTCCATTACTGCATGTCGCACAGAAGTCCCCTCCACGAAGGCATAAAGAGTCTGAATAACACCAAAAAAATCAAAGACTGTTCTGTTTTGTTTACTTGAAGTGCATGCATCTACTAGGACAAGGTTCAGACAATGCGCATAGCAGTATAAATACAGTATTTCACTGTTTCTTGCTTTACATTTCATTTGAACTCCCGCAGTACATCCAGACATAGTAGATGCACCATCAAAACAGACAGACATCACTGATGACCAGTCAATTTTAAAAATGCCAAGGACGTCATTTAACTGGTCAAAAATAGACTGAGCATCAACTGTTAATAGTCTCTGAACAGACACAAAATATTCAACTGGATTATGTTTTTCATTGTCAAAATACCGCACCACAATGGACATCTGTTCATGGTGTCCATAGTCAGTATTGTCGTCGGCAATTATTGAGACCATTTTTCCATTTAGTGAAGACACAATCTTTTGTTGCACAACGTTGTGCAAGGCCACAATCAAATCATTTTGGATGTGATTACTCAGATAGGTAGCGTTTCGAGGAGATTGGTGCACTTGCTTTGTCATTACGGGCTCATATTTTTGGAGCATATTGACAAGATTTAGAAATAAACCTTTCTCAAACCTGTCAGCTTTTCCACTGTGACCCCTGAATGGTCTCCCACCTTTCGCCAAACACAGAACAATGTCAATCAGTTGCTCCATTAAACTTCTGTTATGGCACCGTTCTTCTTCTTGTTCAGACAGATAAGCCTGCTTGCCCTCATCCAACAATACATCAATAGGTTTCCCTTAATTAAAACTTGACCATGAAGAACAGCTCAACACATGAGATTTTGACAGTTGATGATTTAAAACATTCGTTAGCCCTATGCCAGTTTCTGAATCCCTTATCAATACATGCTGGATCAGTGTGACCTTTGTTTGCTGCATCATTAGAGGAGAAGAAACAGCAGTAAAAGGAAAATGCTGTGTCCTTTGATGGGCTATATTCTAACCACCTATACTTTTCATACCAATCGGACTGAAAACATCTTTGTTTATTCCCTATTTTACTTCTAGGAAACATGCTCAATCTAGGCTGATAAGGACCTCTAGATAATCGAGACCGGCGTTCTAATCTATTTTTTGGAATCACAGACCAGGTCATCAGATGGAATGTTTGATGGCTTTGAATAGGAACTACACTGACCTGAACTAAGAGACAAAGTCTGTTTCTGTTGGTCATTACTCAGTTTATTGCATGCACTGGAACTGGTGGCTTACCTTATCTTCATGTAAGTTCTTAACCAAGGGGTCCGAGATATTTGCACTACTATCAGCACATTCATTATAATTCAGTTTGTCTGCTCCTTTTCTTATCTTAACAACGAACCGATCCATATTTTAAAATTAAAAGGAGGTATCATACGATTGAATTAAAATGTAAAGCCATGGGCTTGTTATGCTATTTCAGTAGGGTACACTCGACAAAGATTACAAACACTGTAGACACTGCTCTGGGCAGGCCTGACATGGCCGCTTATATAGGTCAAAGAATTTTCTAGAATAGTAATTGGAGCGGGAGGGGAGGACCAATGGTAATGTGGCACCGCAGTAGTGGGGACGCACGGTGCGAGCGAACGCGGGCTTTCTGTACATTTCTACAACATCTATATTACGCAATTCGGTGCTTATTGCACGATACAACAATCCATACTTCAAAACTAAAAGCGCGTATCATGCGATAAAAAAAAGTGGCTTTGCGTTTTCATTCAGAGACATTTAGGGTGTGCCTGGGCACACCCGGCACACCCTGTACGCACGCCCATGAATATGAAGAAGATAAACTAATGATAAGGAAAAAGCTGATGATTCTGAAATCACTGAAAATATTGCAAGAACACAAGCAGCAAAAAGCGAGCAAAAGATCCAATGAAAAGCTTCAAGTGCCTCATCATTGTACTTTGACAAGCAGGAGGAGTTACAAATGGTAAGTTTGAAAGCAAATTAAAATCATTCCGTTTCATCAGTCAGGGGTACACTAGGGGCATTGATCTGACCATAGTCAGCATTCCGGAAATAAGGGCTGGCTGGAGCAATCTGGATTCTGTAGTCTGGATTTCAGTACGGAAGGACAAAATGTGTCTATACATGGCCAGTGCAGATGCTTTTCAAATCCGTTTTTCATTTGGCGCAAGAATCAGTGATGTGGACTCAGGTACTTTCTTAGTGTCATTTCTTTATTTACAAAATGTACACAAGTCCTGTCCCCTTGAATGGGGGGGGGGGGGGTGTGACAAATGAGTAACTCCCTGCAGAAACTTCAGGTAAGATACCTCTGCCCTGTTCCTAGAAGCACCTGGTTTGCACCTCTGTCCAGAGCCTCACAGAGGTCTAATTGCATAAACAAACTCTATGCTCCTTTTCCTCCCTTGGACCATGAACTTTTCTTTCTGGAAACCTCTAATCCACATCTCCTCTCTGAGATCACATGGCCTGGAAAAAGATGAACGTGCAGAGTTGCTTTCTTTTTGTGTAGCTGCTCCGTGATACAAAGGAAACTCACAAAGGTTTAATGGCCCAGACAAAGAAAAGTGTTTTAATCTGCACAGTGCATTTTAACGATGCTCTGGGTCTGAATATTCTAGATGGCATTTCATTCTGGGTGCTTATACATTACTGACCACAAATGGGCAAACCATTAGATCCTATCAGCATAACAGTATAGAGTCAGGGTCCTGTGTACACTACAGAAACTGCCATTTGTACACAATGAAGAATGTAACAATCTTTTTTAACTGTGGGCCTATGCTTAATTCAATTTAAAAAACAAACAAAAAACCACCCAACACCTCCAGGTTTAGGCTGGCTGTTGTCTAAACCTGGGAGTGAATCATGTGCTGGGCTTGGGCAACCCAGAAAGAGAGTGGCACTAGCTGTGAGGAGATTATGGCTGGGGGTGGTGGTGCAATGAACACCTCCCATCTGTGGCTCCTGACTACAGAGTGCCTATTTGTCTGTCTGGTCTTTTATACTGGGATTATCACCATCATGTCTGAATGCCTCTCTGATATCTGACCAGGAATGGAGCTCCTAGAGGGAATTAGGGTGGCTCCATAGAGGCTGGGTCACTACAAAAAATAATTTTCCCTCTGTTGATATTCACACCTTCTTGTCAACTGTTGGGAATGGGCCACATCCACCCTAATTGAATTGGCCTCATTAGCACTGACCCCCCCACTTGGTAAGGCAGCTCCCATCTTTTCATGTGCTATGTATTTATACCTGCTTATTGTATTTTTCACTCCATGTATCTGATGAAGTGGGCTATATCCCACGAAAGCTTATGCCCAAATAAATTTGTTAGATTCTAAGGTGCCACAAGGACTCCTCGTTGTTATTCCTGGCAGAGACTCCAAGGGTAGACGATGGTAGAAACACCACTTGTCCTTCCCTTGGGAAAAACACCGCTGGTCACAAAGGACCTTCCTGTACCAGTTCTAGTGAATCTGGCCTGATATACTCTAGTACAACTGTGCGCTGAGCATGGACCTGGCTCAATGAGGTCATGACCTTGTCTCAAGGACAGTTTAATTGTGCTTAGTCCAACCGGTGGCACAACTAATTCAGCTGAAAAGATTTAAAAAAAACCAGATTGAATAAATAGTAGTTCTCCTCCCTTTCTCCCTCTCAGTGTCACTTTTGTATTGAGGGCTGTAAAATTGAGGTGTAGACTTTCAGGCTTGGGCTGGAGCCTGTGCTCAAGGATCCTCCTCCCCTTGCAGAATCCCAGAGCTCGGGCTCCAGCCCAAGCCCAGCTGTCAACACCACAGTTGTACAGCCCCACAGATCAAACCCTGTGAGCACAAGTTAGCAGACCTGGGCCAGCTGCAGGTGTTTAGCAGAAGTTACTGAGGGTATGTCTACACTGCAAAAAAAGATACAGTCGATTTATAAGGAAAATTGCCATGGAGAGTTATTTTTAGGAGAGCAGGATGGCATTGAAAACAACTCATGCTGCAGAATCTGCTTCTACCTGCAGTATTAAAAAAGAAATTGCACTTTAATTATATGTAATAAACATTCAGGCTGTCTATCCATCACCTGCATTAATTGCCTGAGACAGCCCACACAGGGTCGACAGACAGCAGGAAACTATTTCAAAGGGTAGTAAAACAGCCTTTTCTTTTGTGAATATGAGAAATTAATACTTTTTTCCCCAACCTCTTGGGCATAATCAAATTCTCAGAGCTACGGATAAAATTGTATTGTCTCCTCAGAGCAAGTGCAATTCATTCCAGACACTCTTTGTCCCTCTTGATCTGCATGCCATGCCAAACAAAACTGTCATTTACAAAAATAATGACGATCTTTACCTTCTCCTGTGCAGTATGTATAGCTGAGGGAGTCATAAAGCAGCTGTTTAACATTGCCCTCTTCACTTACTGCTCCTTTGGTGTGTCACTGGTATGTGTTTTTGGCAAAATGTGAATCATATTACTCCTGCCCACTTTGTATTTCTGAAATGTGCAAGGACAATGGCTAATTTTTGGTGGTGTCTGATTCTCCAAGCATGGCATTTTAAAAAGGGCTCCGGCCAGGTCCTCAGCTGCTGTAAACCAATGGAGCTGTGTCGATTTACACCAAGTGAGTATCTGTCCCTTACTCTTTAACAGTACTGAGCCCTCTTTCCCTTACTGATGAATGAGTGAATGGATTCCCTCCTTTGTCCTCTTTGCCATGCTCTGGCACAGTTACTACTGTCCCATCTCCCTGTCCATTTCTCTCTTTTTCCATATATACCTCCTGCTCCTGTCCTTCTCTTCTTAGTCTTCTCTTCTTAGTCTCTTCTGATTTTCCTCTTTCACAATTTTTTGCTGTCTATTTTGTATTCATTATTCTCTCTAATCTCTTGCTCCCTCTCTCCTGGTGGCTCCCTCTGCATGCTCTCTCTCTCTCCCACTCATCAGAGGATACTTGCTGATAGCATGTAAAGGACATGCATTGGTATTTTCCACTGGCAAGGATGAGCTGAGTGCAGGGGAGCAGACAAGTGTTGCTTAGGACAGTACAACACACAATGCCAGCTTTTTTTTTTAAAAGTCATTGGGAGTTTTGCCACAGTGCATTTATCACTGTATTTTTTAGAAGCTACAAAAATTAAGGGTAAGATCCTGTGGTCACTGAAGTCAACAGTCAAACTCCTATTAAGTATGATTGGGTCGTAGCTGGGATACTAGATTTCTCCAGTTGGGGTATCATTACATTTGTAATTGTTTTCCTATTGTTTCATGAAAATTGTTTTACTCATACATACTGGTTATTTTCAGTCGGTTTTTGGCTAACAACCTGCAGGAATGAGCAAGCTCCGGCAAATTAATTTAAATTAATTAAATTAATGTATGCTGGGTGTGCATGAAGTGCAGGTGTACGCTGGGTGTATGTTGGGTGTGTATGCAGTAAAGGTGTATGCTGGGAGTGTGTGAAGTGCAGGTGTAAGCTGAGTGTACACTGGGGGTGCATGCAGTGCAGGCCCAGGCTGTGTGCCCAGTGTCTGGTAGCATGTTGGGGGCATTGTGTGTGCAGTGCATATATTACTGCATTTAAAAAAATTGCACACAGGAATTAAAGTTTGAGTTCCTTTTCACATCAGAAGGCATTCTCCTGACGTTGTACCATATATTTACAGTAGCCACACCGTGGTGGTAATGTGTAATTAAACTGTGAAAAGGACACAGATGTATTCGATTAAACACAGCCCAAGGGCAATATTTATGGGCAATCTCTAATGTTTTAAAAGTGTTATTTTCAAACACAAAGGCAAAAGCCAGTAAGTTTATCAATAAATCATACCCTCATTAAATTTTTTCATTACATATTTATGGAGCTGAGTTTCATCTCCTAATTCAGGAATAAAAATAAAGTTTTCTTCGTGTAGTGTCCCTTTAGACTAAATTCTAAAATTGAGTCTTTTGTAGGATGAATTGAAGCAATTTTCTTTCAAAATGCTCTCTTTCCTTTATGAATTTTACTTGTTTTTTTTTTCTGGGGCAAATTTAATGCTTGCTTTTTGGAATCCAAATAGTTGTCTGAAGGAAATTATTGGAGGTTTTCTGACTTCAAGAAACACATTCTATACATATCTAGCCAAGTCTTGGAATATTTTTCATAGAGGCTATATACAGTTTGCCTCTAGAGGCAATTTAACAGGTGACTTTATTGCATCAATGTCTTGATTTATTAACATCCAGTCTCATTTTTGAAAATAAGACTAGTAATTCCTTGGGAAATTGTTCTGCCTGAGGTTAATTAATTAGATACCACCAGACTGGGTTTCATTTCTCAAAAGCCTCAAATATTATTTTCGTAAACATACTCTAATGAAAGGAATGATGATAATTTTTAAACAATTCCATAATAAACTAACAATTATTGAATATAATTTAACAAAGAATAATGCACCATCTTATGTTATGCTTGGGTAATTATTTAAGTAGTGTAATGATATAATTTAAATCAACTATCAAGGAAAAATCAATCAGTGCGTTTACATGCAGAAAAAATTAATGGCTGAGACCTAAGCCATTGTGATATATAGATTAATGATAACCCAGTCTGAGACCATGTTACATTTGGCTTTAAAGGTGGTGGAACTGCAGCTAGATACTAACTAACCTATGCATTTACTATATGGTTAGAGACAGTGAAGCACAGAATCTGAAAAGAAACATTAAGAGGAGGAATGTCTGTGTTACTGTTGCTGGCCATGGTAGTACAAAGAGTTTCACATTTTATTGAAAAGTCTTTGGAATCAAATTAACCTCTCTCTAATATGTCTTTGTCTCAGAGAGGAACTTAGTGCATCTACTTGTTGGATGTAACTCAGAGTTGCCATTTCCTAGCAACTAAAAAATGCTAATTCATGACTTTGATTAAATTGTCTGGGCTAAGCCAGGCCTCAAAACTGGCTTTTTATGCCTTGGATTTATTTCTCTACTAAGATGCAAAGGAAAGGGTTATTGCTGCAGATCCACACCAACCTAGGTAACCCAGACAGATGGAATTTAAGGAGAAAGAAAGGATACAAATACATTTGCAACTGTGCACGTTCTTTGGGGTATAAGTATGGGTGAAAATGCATGTTGTTAATAAGACCACTTGTCTTGAGGCATTTGTATTCCATATAACACTTTTGTAGCATGTATAATAATATAAATCCTATGGATTTATTTATTTAATTTGCTTAGATTTATAAAATGAGGACACCTGTCTGAACAAGAAGCGACCCCATAACATGTAGTAATGCTAAATACCAGGCAGCACAAAAAAAGAAATCAATAAAATTCACTACTTCCTGCTATAATATTTGCTTCTTCTGAAACCCTTCTACAAAGGGTTTACAACGTTGCTAACAGTCTATCGTATAAAAAAAGAAAAGGAGGACTTGTGGCACCTTAGAGACTAACAAATTTATTTGAAATGCATCCGATGAAGTGAGCTGTAGCTCACGAAAGCTTATGCTCAAATAAATTTGTTAGTCTCTAAGGTGCCACAAGTCCTCCTTTTCTTTTTGCGAATACAGACTGACACGGCTGCTACTCTGAAACCAGTCTATCTTATCTATCTCTTCTAAATTGAATCTACCTAGTTTAGATATTTCTATGGCATCAATCAATGTAGTATCTAGATGCTGTTCATAAAGCAACAACCATAATAGCTGTGTTGAAAAAATCAGTGAGAACAGATGCAGCAATATTCAAGAAGGAATTGGAACAGTAGGAGGGAATCGCGAAGATTCAATGAGTTGTTAGATATTGGGATGATAATAGCACCTGTAGATGTTCAATTATAGCATTGTAAATAGTGCTGAGGAAGCTTACAGTCTGCAGACATTTAAAGACCCAATGAAGCCACATTTTTATTGAAAATTTTGAACATTGTCTATGGAAATAATCCTAAAGACATTTACATAGAAATGCACCATTTGTTTCTAAACACAGCCTCTCTTCTTACTGCTAATTTCTCCCTTTATGTAATAATTGTCTGCCAGTGACATCATAATAATGTCCCCAGCCACGAACTAAGAGTCACAAAGAGAGGACCATGAATATGAGTAACAGGAACAGATAATCTCCTAAAAAGCTAAGATTCTGTTTACACGTGAGTATCCCTGATGATTTCTTTTTTAAAGACAAAATCCTTCTTTTCCTTCCTCCCAGCAATCATGATGCACTGGCACGCAAGGAACATTCCCATGAGGCTTCTGCAGGTTTATCATGGCTGTATTCTCTTGTGTGTGCACCTGCTTTCATTAAGATTAAAGGGAATTACATACTTGCAATGAGGGAAGAGTCAGTCCTAAAAAGAAATGTAGGATTTGGCCCTCTCACTCACCTATTCAAAATGTTGCTAGATGTGAAATTATGGTCTTGTCAGAGGCTGGTTAGAGCACAATGCAAAAATAATATCCTTTTGAGTAACTGATGTCACTAGCTTTGCAGAATTTGGATTTTTTTCGTGTTGGTTTTCAGATTTAGAGAGGCACTTTTTACATTTTACATTTTAGTTTTCAAAATGTTGATAAGCAACTTAAAGACTGTATCATCTTTAGCAACAGTAATCACAGTGCTTTAACTTAATTTACATTGTAGTTGCTGTGTCAGTGACATAGCATTGCAGTAAATTCATACAACTTCCTTTGGAAGTTGTTTCCTTCTTTGGTCCACAACAGGCCAAGTTTGTTAGCCTTTCGGATATGCTTCAAGGTCCCTCTTTTCTCCTTTGCCCATGTGGCAACAGATAGGACAGAATAGTGGTATGTGCAGGATTTGGTGGGGATTCTGTATGTAGGTGTTACATTCAGTTTAGTTATATCTATGTTATTACAGTGGTTAACTGACAGTCTATTTATCAGTGTATGCTTAAGCAGTTGCCAAGAACTCCCAGGGCTTTGCCTGGATGATCTTTTGTTATAGAGTAGTAAAAATGGGAATAGATAAAATAAATAGTGCAAAGATGAAACATCTGTGGTGAACCTGATGAGGATGGATCCCTTTAAGGCCACCATATTGTTAAACTGAGAATCCCCACTCTACTAGAAGGTAATCTAATGCAAGAACTGTTATAGTGTGGAGCAGTCTGCTGGAGCTCTTCAAATAAAGAGCATTAAATCTGTGCCTGGATTTACTTGCATGAGCCATTTCAATCAGCAACAAGGGCTTCAAGTCCTGTGCTGAGAAAAGGAAAAAATAAAACAGGAGGAAAGAAAAAATATGCAAGAAGGAATAAAGAAAGAAGGGGCTGAAGAAAGTAGGGCAAGAGCAAAAATGCTAGGACACCTGGTTACATATACCTACTAGGTGACACTTAGCGGCAAATGTATATTATTTAAACTTTTCTCTTCATTACCTTTGATTTCACCCAGTTGCCCTGTGACCCTCACTGATCCTGGCTGCTTTAATTTTGATAACTTATTTGACCAAATTCTGCCTTTACCTACAACTCTTGCAATGCTTCACACCACTTAAAAATCAATGGTCCAAATTCACACTGGTGTAAACCATACGAGAGCATAACTCCATTGGCTTCACTGAAATGATGCCTGCCTATGCTAGCAGTGAATTTGGCTAACTGGTGTGAGGCCAGTGGTTTGAGGGCAGGATGGGTGCCATAGTGCATGGAAAATCTTTGCCTAGACATTTATTTGTGTCCTTTAAGTTTCTCATGATTTGAGCATGGAGTGATTTTTTTCACATCAAGCCTTGATTCCGCCTCAACCATTCTTTGTAGCATGAGCCTTAGAGTTAGACCCTGCCTTGCTACAGAGCTTTAACACTTTTCTGTTTATAGATAAAGGATTTAAATTTTAGCCATTTAAATTCACTTCAGGCTGATAGTTGGCTTATTGCATGTAGTTCATTACATTATCACCTGACGAAGCCTTGCTGGGCTCATTTGACTGCCAGAACTCTTCTAACTCATGACTATTTCATAACTGACTATGCTGGTGTCTGAACTCTGAGAAAACAGCAGGAGGCTTAACTGTGGCTGGGCATGCACTAAATTCTTTCCTGTGTTTTCTGTGTTCCGAACAGGTTTTTTTTTTAATCTTTATAAATTATGTCATTAAACCAAATGCTTTTTGTTGTTGTTGCTTTGTTTTGTTAGAACAAAACATTTTGTATTATTTCCCATTTTTGCTTTATGTTAACCTCAATTCTCAAAAGCACATCGTCCATTGACTTCAATGGGATTTGGGTTAAGCACATGATGAAGTGCATTCCTGAGTCAAGGCCTTTAAATACAGCCCCGGAAGATAGCAGTTTAGGGAGCGATGGCGATGCTGATATGTATCTGCCACTGAAGAAACGGAGAGATTAGGTGGGTAAGGTAATATCTTTTATTGGACCAGCTTCTGTGAGTGAGAGAGAGAAGTGTGTCTCTCTCACTGATGGAAGTTGGTCCAATAAAAAATATTACCTCACCCACCTTGTCTCTCTAATATCCTGGGACCAACACAGCTACAAGAACACTACCCACCGAAGAAAAAAGGACAAATAATCCCCTCATCCCTACTGTTCTAATTCTCTTTGAGATATAAGAAGAGCTCTTCTGATTCTGCTGGGGGGAGGTGAGTGTCCAAAAGAATATATCAAAAGAGGATGCAGAACAGGAGCTCAGGTGAACTTGGACAACCTGCCCAGTTACTACTGGTGAAATTATAACAAAAGCAAACGAAAGTCAATGTGCATCCAGAGCTTTTTCCGAAATACGCTCTCAGTTCAGATCCATCAGTTTTTGCTTTCTCTTATTTATTTTAACTCTGGGCCTGACTCTGCAACTCTTATTCGTGCTGATAATTCTTACATGAGTAGACCCATTGACTTTAATAGGGCAACTCACAGGAATAAGTACTACGCAGTGTGAGCAAAAGTTACAGAATAAAACCGTAATGATTTTGAAAATACAGATTCACATTTGTGATATTATAGTTAAGAATGAGCAGCCATTACTTCAATGGACTCTATAAATGCCAATATGTGACATAATGACTATGTTTACTAATGTATGAATGCAAGCAGCTCATATCTTAGAAAACAGTCAGACACCTGATGACAATGGCAGATGGAGATAAAATAAACCAGAGTTGCTGCCACAACACTAGGATGTTTATATAATAATACTAAATTTTGCATCTTTGAAAAGGCGGCAGGTATGAGTACATAGGGGCATGCATGTCAGTCATGTTAGTTCCTATCTCTACATGCAGTGAGACACACAATATGCATCTTACCCCAAGAATAATTACAAGCCTGACTAAGTGGCAAACAATAATGTGTTATATAAAAGAGTCCCAAAATTGCTGGCGTGTAGCAGCTGCACACCATGTTTTGCAAATGACAAAAATGAGGAGGGAACTTCATCACAACTGTAGCATTAGCTCTCTAGCTAAAGTTGAGATACCTTTTCAATTCCAAACACCTTTTTCCAGACACTTATAAGTTGTCTTAGAAAATTATCCAGGGGGCTGAAATTTCTCATACTTTCTTGAATGTCAAAGTTGAGATTTAATCACACAGAAGTGATGAGATTTGGAGTTCTGGTTTCCACATGAACTGTAACATGGCCTCATTTCACATATGCACTTAAAAGCAAATCCAATCTCATCGCCATGGCAGCAGAAGTCCCACAGGCAATAGACCTTGTGTAGTTCTGTTATGTAAGGGAGGCAACTGGATTTCAAG
This sequence comes from Caretta caretta, assembly GCF_965140235.1. Taxonomy (NCBI): domain Eukaryota; kingdom Metazoa; phylum Chordata; order Testudines; family Cheloniidae; genus Caretta; species Caretta caretta. The sequence continues at coordinate 84,925,836 of NC_134207.1, read as the reverse complement.
AAGACATTCAGGGGATATTATTATGTGGCATGGGTCTCATCTCCAAAGCATGCACAGGGCAAGACTGAGGATCCACAAATGCGTGATAGATAGGGTAATTAGTAGTAATCAGGGCTACTTTAGCCATAAGACTTAAGTAACTTCTGTGAAGTGGCTTCATAGCCATTCTGTGGTCTTGGGGAGAAGATGCCCAAGCTTTGTTTTCTTCCTGTTTCTCTTCCAGATACCAGGCTAGCTATTTGAGCTGAGCATTGGGATCTTGGTGCTGGGCTTTGCTCTAAACTGTTAACACTTAACCTTAACATTACTGTACATGCATTTGTTGTTAATATTCCATTCCCATCTTTTGTTCATAGTGTTTGTCCATTATAACATAATTTATAGGACTCTGTTAAAGTATCCCCATTGCTGGTAAGTTTCTGCATACACTTCTGTATTTTAATACTTGTTATTTTCAAAGCACCGTGCCAATTAAGAACGTAGAAACATAAAAATGGCTATACTGGGCCAGACCTATGTTCCATCTAGCTCGGTATCAGATCTTCAGACAGTAGCCGGTGCCAGATGCTTCAGAGGGAGTGAACAGATGCAGGCAATTGTCAAGGTGATCCATCTCCTGTCATCCGGTCCCAGTTTCTGGCTGTTGGAGGTCTAGGGATACCTGGAAGCATGAGGTTACATCCCTGACCATCTTGGCTAATAGCTATTAATGAACCTATCCTCCATGAACTTATCGAATTCTTTTTTGAACCCAGTTATACTTTTGGCTTTCACAACATCCCGTGACAGGATGTTCCACAGGTTGACTATGCGTTGTGTGAAAAAGTACTTCCTTTTGTTTTTTTTAAACCTGCTGCCTATTAATTTTATTGGGTAACTCTTAGCTCTTGTATTATGTGAAGGGATAAATAACACTTCTCTATTCACAGTCTCCACACCATTCATGATTTTATAGATCTCTATCATATCCCCCCTTAACTATATCTTTTCTGCAATGAATTGTCCCAGTCTTTTTAATCTCTCCTCATACGGAAGCTGTTCCAGACCGCTCATCATTTTTGTTGCCCTTCTCTGTACCTTTTCCAAGTCTAATATATTGAGATTCATATTTAAGTTCTCTAGCATTGATGAGAAGTGGAATTCAGCATAGGCATGAAGCTTTGGGATTCATAATTTTACTGGTTGTGGACTAGTTAAACAGCATTCACTGGTAAGCAATGGCATCAGCATTCCCATTTGAAAAGCTTCTTAGCAGTAACAGTTATGAATAGGTTGGACTGACTGATTGCTCTCTGAGTTTGCTTTAACCCCAAACCTTTCCTACTTTGTCACAAGTCCTAATCAATAATTCTGCTTTTTCAGAATAATTCTCAGAGGACATATGATCACCTACTTAATATTCAGCACAGCCATAACATGCTTCTATTTATTATTCCCATGGCTAATCCAGTTTATATTAAAATCTCAAACAACAACCCATTCTCTGGATTTTTTCCAATGTAAATGTTTTTAATATTGAGCTAAACCAGGCTTACACAAGCCAAATGACACGGCCATGATTTTTCTTCAGATCTGAAATGAACATTAATAAGTTAGAAAATCTAAGGGAGTTTAAGATGTTGTGAGCTTCACAAACATTTGGCAAGTTTGCAAGACGTGGAGTTTTATGAAACTTTTTATTTCAGAAATGAAATACAAGAGGCTAGATTCCCAGAAAGTGTAAATCAGCATAGCACCATTGAAATCAATTAGCTATGTGGACGTATTCCAGCTGATTAGCTGCCAAAGGTGTTTTCGAGGAAAATTCAATGAAATCATGTTTTTCCAGTGAGGAAACCTGAATTACATGAAGAATGAAGAAAACAATGTAGTATTTATTTTTGCACCACTGTTCTTCTATCCAGCAGCATAAAACAAGCCAGACTAATGTCCACCTGCGTTGGAAACGGGGTGCCAGTTGGAATGTACTGGGAATTATTGTACCACAAAAATCATGTATTGGAAAATACATCAAGGATAAAATCATTTGGCTGGATGCTGGAGAGATGTTCCTCTGGGTTTTGAAGGTCTTATGTACATGGGAAGCTGGGAGTGACTGGGTGAAAAGGGTTGGGGAGGGGCAGGATGGAGAACAGACTTCTCCTGGCTATCAAGTATCAGTGGATCCAATCTGTGGCTGCTGCTCCAGCCACTGTGTCTATAGGGTCCCTACTCCAACCCACTCTTTGCCTTATTCCCAACTTCCCCACCCCACATAGGAGAGCACTTGCAGGGCTAGGATTGGCATCTCACAAGGTGTACCCACCCCCTGCACAGCCTTCCCAAATCCTGCCTGTAAACTGGGAGTCAGAGACACCAGCTAGGGAAGATAAAATAAAACCCAAACTACTAGTCAGGCCCAAGCTCTTTCCTCAGGGTCCGCAGCTTTATTATCACAAAATAATTTTAAACAAGAGCAAAGCTACTGAAAACACTTAGTCCCAGCCACTTTCCGTGGTTCATCAAGGGGAGAGGAGAGGACACACCCTCCCTCCTGGGTAGTCTTTCCTGGCTATTGCCTAGGCCACCTATTACATCCCTATGAAGGAACTTCCTTCACGGTTTCTTCATCTTCTCCAGACTGAGCCAGAAGTGTTCCTTTATATTGTCTCCAGCAGGCAGTCACATGAATATGACCCATCTCTGCTATATGCCCTGTCAGGAGTCTACAACTTCCAGCACCTTTTGGCTTAAAGGGCTTCTGCCCCATACCAGAGAGGCTGGCTATACAAGTGCTCAGAGGCCAGCACTATGCTACGCTGCTCCTATTCCCAATGCAACATGATGGTTTCACTAGAAGAAGTCCCTCTACATTCACAGAGGTGGCGGCAAGAATTGTCCCCAAGCAATGTTAGTCAACGCCATGATGGAACCAACCCCTGTAACATGTCTGACTGGAGACGCACTATCTTGTTGCCAATTATAATATTATGTGATTTAATACACTTTTAATGCTCTAGGCTTCTATGTGGTTAACATTGAAAAAGTCTATGGTATTTGTCAGAAAAGAATCTAAATGAATTATCTGTGTTTAGGACATTTAATTCTTTGTAATACTGGATCAACTATTAATCTGTCAAGAGACAGGGAATAGTAGAATAATCATCAGTCATGTAAACTAGCTTTTGGCAGAGCCATGTGGAACAGGAGGGCATAAAATCGGATGGGATCTGTCCTTTGCCTCACAGATTGTGTTAGCAAAGTGGCAAGTAAAAATGTGAACTACATGAGATTAACAAAGAACAGCAGCATGAGCCCTTAAGCACTAACATACCATATAGCATGTGATATTTATCACCTTATTTGACCAAGGCTGTAGTCAAAGAGCACACAAACTGCAATTCTGGAGGGCAGGGTGCAAATATAATTTTTAAGCCACCTTTGTACTTCTATGATTCTGAGTCTGCTGTGTGCTGGTCCAGTCTCCTGGCATAGACTAGAGCTGCCTGAAGGCTGCTCTAGCTTGCATTGGTTCCTAATGGAGAGAAGGCCCAACATGTCAGCTGAGGATATCTGGGATGCAAGGAAGTTCCAGTCATGTCTACCTCATGCTGGCCACATCTCTGTGCTGTCAGCAATGCTGGGGGCTCTCAAAGGAACCATTATGCCAGCCATAGGCGCTGACTCCATGCGGCTGGATCACCCACAGAAAAAATTAGCCGGTGCTTAGCACCCACCAGCAGCCAAGCTCCTCCCCTCCCCCAATGCCTTCTGCCTGCTGGTGGCCCTGCTGATCAACTCCTCACCCTCCCTCCCAGTGCCTCCTGCACACCGCGATTAGCTGTTCTGTGTTGTGTAGGAGGCACTGGGAGGGAAGAGGAGGAGTGGGGATGCAGCGTGCTCAGGGGAGGTGGTGGGAAGAGGCACGTAATTCAATTTTGGAAGGCTCGCTTTGGAAAATGTTACATGTTCTACACATTTTGGTAGTGCTCTTGAGCTCTGGTTTGTTACAATACTTTTTGCCATACACACAACTGTTCAGAATCAGTACTTGCTGGCAGGCAAATTAGCAACTCAAAAGCAAAACGGTCAGCATCAAGACAGTATGATTGTTCCTCCCCCACCTCCCCCTTCCAGTTCTCAAATGGCCAGTTTTTGATATCTTTAAGAAATTTGGGAGAAAGAAGGTTCCCGCACACTGTTGCAGGAACGGAATATTCAGCCTGTGCTGAAGTGCCATTGATTACTCTGTGCAAGATTTCTCCAAAGGCTGATGGCTGTTAAATCATGGAACTGCTGGTACTCCCACTGCTGAGAAACACTGAGGAGAGCGGGAAGTGAATTGTTGTATCAACTGCTACTTGTTCTTTGCTAACTGAGCAGAAAACTCTGCTGTGCCAGTTGCTCTTTTGACCTACCTGCATGGCTGACATTCCCTCTCATATTACAGTGTGTAGGCCATTTTTGCTTTAAGCTATACCTGTGCAAGTCTAGTGAATTATGCTCTCAGTTTTGTGTGTGGAATCCTATTTAGCAGGTGTAAATGAGGGCAAAATTTGGCCATCTGTTTACTGTTAAATCATATGGAAGCTGCGAAGCCTTGAACATTTTCAGGATCCATTAAGATAACAACTACACCATGTGCCAATCTGAGCCTCATTTGCAACCTTTCATCATCCTGAAAACAGTCGATCTGAGTCAAGTACTGGCATATCCCCAAAGTTGTGCTTCTTCACATACATTTAACTGTTCAGAATGTTCATTGGGAGACACATTTTACTTTCTACAAATCTTTATGACAAGTACTCCTTCCAAAAGAGGGGCTAGCTCAGCAATCATAAATGTTGTGGTTCTCTCCCATAGGATTAGGTAGGTGTGTTGAGGGGGTACCAAGGATTCACAATTGTGCTTTCCCAATAAGAGCTCACGTATGACTAGACAATAAGAAAAGAGTCTTTACTAGGTTTGGTGTAAAAGAAAATGTGTGAATCTCTAAGGCATAAAGTCTTAGTTATTTATAGAAACAAAGTACATGGTAGTGCCTAAGCTACTAGTAGTCAATCAAATAAGAGGTAACAAGTTAAAAACTGGCTAGAAAACCTGATATTTTCAGAGAAAAAAATCCCCTTTAGAAATTTTTCCATTAGGAATTTCTGGTTTTCCCACAGGAAAATTTGAAAATGGGTGAAAATGTTTTTTTCCTCTCTCTCTGGTTCCCAACTTCCTGAAAGTGGGCAAAATTCAACATTTCAGTTTTTCAGAGAAACACTTTCACTTTCAAGTGTAACCATAACACCTAAAAGTGTAAAGGCTACTTTCTCTCTGCAACACTTTCAAAACTTTACTCCTGTTTTCCAACAGGCAACACTCGGAAAACAGTAATAAAACTTGGAAAAGTTTTTTTTTTATCTCCACTTTTGCAATTTTCCGACAGTTTTCCAACTGGCAAAAGCTGGAAACAATGCAGAAATTGGGGAAAACTCCAAAATTAAAATATAAAAACTTTTCAAAAATGTTGAAACATTTCAGGTTTTCTCCTGTAAACTTTTCAACCAGCTCTAGTTGCACGGCTCTGTTTGCTTTCTCTTGGTGGACAGATGAATTTTTTAGATCCTGGTTTTACAGGTCTGGACATGGATAAAACTTATTTGTTCAAGGGTTACTTGACCATTCTGTTGGGAACAGGGAGTGTCTTTAGTAGAACTACACTGTTAGGTACCCATATCTCCATGTCTCTGTTTTACACCCACCTGCATAAAGATAGAAACATTTTTACGGCCAAGGGGCTGCAACGCATATGGAAGTTACATTTTGGCATTAGCTAATTGCTTTAAATAGGATCATGTCTCAGTTGATAAGGAAAGAACAGAGACAGAACTGATATAGATGAAAGTTTGTAAATCCTTTATCTGACTCACTCAGCTGGCTTATAGGAGGAGACCGATTGAAATTCAGGCAAAGCGTTATTTGGTACACTGTTGTCTCACAACCTGCGACATCTTGTGCTACCGGCATGATTCCTATCACACCAAAAAGCTGAGGTGAATGAGTCATGCAGTTGCAGAGGACTGACTGCCAGGGATTCACAGAGCTGAGTCTTCTTGTTTACTGACAAGGCAGAAGTGTTTGGCTGTGGACTGAGAGTGACACTGTAGTTTCATTTTAGTTTTTCAGGAGTCAGGTGATAAATGCTACACTGTAGGCCATACTAGTCTAGAAAATCATCTCCGGAGAATATCATAGGAAAAGACTTGTGTGGGCTAAAGCAAAGGAGGGTGTATGTCCTGATGAAATGTTACAGGTCATGCTTAAGTCCCATGTATAAGCAACAGAACGAATGTGAAAGTCTTATTGAAGAATTACTGACAAAGTTATTTAGAAGTATTTCAAACACTGCTTAAAATTATTTATCGTATTACATTTAAATGTTTATTAATTACTTGTGTGATGTTTTTCTTTTCAGTTACTTGGAGCTACTAATAAGACAAACATTCAGGGCTGAAGGACAATGGCCTTGTGTGAGAGAGGACAGTCTACTTTAGCCTGTGCTGCAGAAAAGAGTTAAGCTGGAGTGCAGGATGAGGATAATATGATAATAATTGCGCATAAATTGCCCAGATAGCCTGTTTATACCTGCAAAAATGCCCTCTATAATTTTGTTCCCTGTAGCCCATACTCTGAACTTTGTAGTTCAGTCTGACTGTTTCTCCTCACTGAGTGTGGGGCCTGCTTTTCATCTGATATCTAGTAATTCCTAAATCAAGGTTCCCCAGGCCTACCTGCTCCTTTAAGAGAAAGGAAGAACCACGACCCACATTACATGGTCTGCCCTCTATCTTGGCTTGACTACTGTTGTCTCAACTCTTTATTCTTGGGGACTGCATCCATTGTATGTGGTTGCCCCTTAGGTCTTCCATGTGACTGGCCTTGTAAGGAGGATTAGTCCATCCAAAGAGCCATGTTGCTGCCACCCTGGATGATTCATTCTGCAGGGGCTTCTCTTTAAGTTTCTCCCACTGTGTTATCTGCAGGGGCTTCTTCTCTCTTGGACTTATTTCATAGCTGTGACTGGAGTGGCTATGCCAGGTGTATCCTCAAACTGTTTTTTTCCTATTGCTGTTGCCTGGCTCTCCCAAAACTTCTGAGGTTGCTCAGACCCCTTTCTAGGTTGCCTTCTCTTCCTACTAACTTTGACAGTCACAGCAACTGATTCTCAGTGGCAACCCCAAGCGTCTGCTTCTTCCATCTGATCCATCTCACAGCTATTTTTTCCAGCTATTGAAGGGCTACTCATCTTTTCCTTTACTTCTGGCTGCATATCAGATCTTGTTGACAGGCCTCCCCTTCTTTCACACACTTCTTAGCTTGTTAACTGCACCCTACAGTTTAAATAGTACGCTGAGTCACACAGTGCATTTCTATTGGCCAGGTGGTGATCTCCTGCCACTTAGCTGACCTCTGACCCAAATCCCACGTGTGTGTGTGTTTGTGTGTGTGTGTGTGTGTGTGGGTGGGTGGGTGTGGTTGGGGAGCAGAGCTCATTACAGCACTTTAAAAGCTACATAGTAACTGAATAAAATTGGCCAGATCCTTGGCAAGATGACAGGTTTGCACTCCTTTGGTGGAACAAATTTGCCCTAAATCTAGCAGATCTCACCACTTAAGCAAAATAATAACTTTCGGTTGTATACTACCAGCCTGAGCCAAATACAAATCAATTAACCAGAAGTGAAAGGCTCTGTGTGCCCTTAATAATACAGGAAAGGAATATATAGCACATGAAGTGTCATCTCTGTACAACAGAGCTTCAGAGAACAAAACAGTAACAAAAGGGTTGAAGAAAGCTAGTGATATTGATATAATTTGATTTGTCTCTGATGGAAGGATATTTCAGCTAAATTGGTTTTAGTGTTTAATAGGATTTAAGAGCTGCAAAAAAGTCTGTATGTCAATAGCATTAAGTGTCTGGATAATGATCTGGGCTCTCAGTATTAATGAAATACAAAATGTGTGAATTATTAATCAAGTGGATATATATATAAAATATGTCAATTGTTAAATCAAGTGGATATATCTGAATAAAGGCTTTTTTTAAAAATAAAGACTCTGTATAGCTCATACAAGAACAATAATTCTTTATTCAATCAATAAAATCCATATACAAATTCAGTAATTACTTCATTTGAAGAAAAAGACAGAGTTCTAATTTGGACCAGAGCCTACATAATGATCAAGCCAAAATGAATGTAATAGATGAAAGTTCATGATAAATGTTTGTAAGTTATCCTGAAATATCATTTACCATTATATAAATTTAAACAAAAGAATTTGGATTAAAGGTAAATACAGCGTGTGCTGATTCAAGTCCAAAAATCAGTGGCCTTCATAAAAAAATGGAAGATGAATTGTAAATGCAGAAAAATCCAGTCTGAGAACAACAAACAACAACACCACCAACAACACCACCCCTCTCCACATTAAAGGGTGCTCTGTTGGGGTCAGTTCAGGGGAAAGTATTCACATCCCAGAAATTACCACTATAACTGATTATAATTGATACCTTTGTTGGCAATTTCTGCAGCTGCTGAGGACCAAATGAATAGGGAAGCAGAACTACCCTTTCTCACCCCTCGTATTCTAGGGTAAGGGTGGGGGCAAATTATTTTGAGGACAAAATGGTTTGGGTAACGTTCTGTGGCCTGTGCAATACAGGAACTCGGACTACACAGTCATAATGGTCCCTTCTGGCCTTAGAATTTGTGAAAATAGTAGCTGTCTCTTTTGTCATTGGTAAGAATTCGAATGTCTCAGAAAGTGATGCAACTTCAACACACCCTCCGGCTGCATACTTTGTGGAAGGTTCTATTAACGTGCTCTCTATGTGCTACGTGTGTCACTATGCCTTCACCCATTCTCTGCTATTAATGGCAATCTGTTCTTTTGAGCCAGATTTTTTTTTCTCGTGGTAGTAGGAAACTTTCATTTTCTTGCTTTTTTTTTAATTTAAATTGAGAATTCCAGTCATAAGTTACCTGAGCTTATTCCTATATTTACCCACTTTATTCTGAAAATTGGTATGTATTTTGAGGGACACCATTATTGTGAAATTTTCACATAGCCCTTCATCCGAGGCTCAACATAGGTCTTACAAGATAATACCTCAACAAAGCTATTCCCCTGGCCAAAACAGGGTGCTGGTGCCCCCAAACCCTTTCCCTTTGCATCTCTCCCCATGGCTCCAGGGTCTGCCATAAGATCCACCCTACCTCCTGCAGCTTCTCACTTCAACTCAGCTTTTTCAGCCCTTTATAGGAATCACCTTACCACTTCCTAGCTGGGACTGATTATTCTCTCTCTCAGGCCAAAACAGCTGTTCTAACAAAGGCACTATCTCCCCAAGCTCCCAGACCTTTAAAGGGGCAGATCACCCTGTTGCAGCCAGCGAACAAGTTGACCCTAGGGTTGCCAGTCGTCTGGTTTTCGACCGGAATGCCCAGTCAAAAAGGGACCCTGATGGCTCTGGTCAGCACTGCTAAACAGGCCATTAAAAGTCCGGTTGGCAGTGCAGCAGGGCTAAGACAGGCTCCCTGATGCCCTGGCTCCATTCCAATGTTCCTTCTATTTTTTTCCATCCAGAATAAATTTTGTTATGTGCACTGAAGTAATGCATGCATGTGCACCACCAGCAGAAACAAAAAAACCTAGATATAATGTATATTTTAAAAAAGTTACCATAGGGATAATTACTCCAGCCAGGTCAGGTTAGGCATTTTAAAACTCACTACTCAAAGAATTAAATTTAAGTGTAAGAGAGAAATAAAAATTATGAAATGCATAGACTGGTCAAAAAACTAAAATAACACACTTTGAAAGAATAAAATTATAGAGGATATATGTGCATTGCAGGAACTACCAAGAAGTAACAACAATAACACAAGTATGTATTGGGAGGTGAGTGTGGAAGACTGTGTGTGTGTGTAGACACACACAGACTCTGTGTGTGTGTGTGTGGGTGTGAGAGAGAGAGAGAGGGAGAGAGACAGACAGACAGAGATTGTGTGTGCTAGGGAAGTCTCTGAGAGACCGTGCACTGTCTCTTTAAGGTCAACGCACTCACTCACTGCCCAGAATTCAGACCTCAGACTCTCTCCTGCTTGGAGTCCTCCTTAGCCAGGCTGTCCCGTCTCCCCTGCTGGGGTACAGGGGCAGAGGGAGGAGACACCCTGACATCACCACCCCTCTCCAGTGGCTCCAAGGCAGAGGGCTGGAGCAATGTGAAGCAGCATGGGGAGGGACACCTGAATACACGCTGCTGGCTGGATGTGAGCGGCTCTGTTAATCGACTGCACAGCACTTCAAACATTCCTGGGCAGCCACCCCAGCATGCAGCTTAGAGGGAACACAGCTGGAAGTGCCTGGCATGTCCGGCTCCTAGCTGCAGGGGTGGCCATGGGGGCTCAGCACACTGCCCTCGCCCCGTGCGCCGGTTCCACAGCTCCCATGGGCTGGGAACCACGGACAATGGGAACCGTGGGGGCAGTACCTGCAGGCGCAGGCAGCGCGCAAGGCCCCCTGGCTGCCTCTCCTCCTAGGATCTGGACGTACCGGCTGCATCCAGGAGCCGCCTGAGGTAAGCGCTGTCTGGCCCAAGCCCACATCCCAACCCCCTCCCATACCTCATTCCCATGTCCCAGCCCTGAGCCCCCTCCTGCACCCCAAACCCCTCATCCCCAGCCCCATCCCAGAACCTGTACGCCCAGCCAGAGCCTGCACCCCCCCCACCCCAACCCTCTGCCCCAGCTCTGAGCCTCCTGCTGCACTCTGAACCCCTCGACCCCAGCCTGCAGCCACCTCCCACAACCTCAACCCCTCATTTGTGGCCCCACCCCAGAGCCCGCACCCTAGCTGTAGCCCTCATCCCTCCCTACACCCCAACCCCCTGCCCCAGCCTGAAAATGAGTGAGGGTGGAGGAGAGTGAGTGACGGAGTCAGGGGGCATGGAGTGAGCAGGAGGCATGACTTTGGAGAAGGGGCAGGGCGGGGTGGGGTGGGGGGGCTTAGGGACGGTACAGGGCAGGAGTGTTCGGTTTTGTGCGATTAGAAAATTGTCAACTCTAGTTGACCCCAATGTAAGTATAAAAGCTCTTCTCGAGCCTCAATCTGGTTATACCTCACATAACTATAGCTCTAAATTGTTGTGAATATTAGCAAGTCAAATTGCTAACGTAGCCAGTTAAACCAATATAGCTATGGAAACCACAGTTAACAAGCTGCTGGTTTCTCTTTGCAGTAATAAAAGGGAAGGTCTGAATTTTAGATTCACCAAGGTGAGTTTTGCATTTGAAAATAAATGGCCAATTGATCATTAGGCTAATCAGGAGACTGATGAGTTTACATTATGCAGCTTCTGGTTTCATAGGCATAATTATGGACTGGACCCCACAAAGCATACTGTGATGTCAAGTTAGGCGTTTATGCTCAGATTCACAAAGATACTAGGCACCTAAGTCCCAGTATTAGGTGCCACTGTGACCCACAAAACCCCTGCTCAGCTGCTGCCTAAGCCTGTGGTCCTTAAACTAATTGAGCATTTTTGCTGTAAGAGTTGCCTATCTTCCCCCATGTGCAATACTGCCTCACTCTAGGCATCTGGCTGCCTGGAATGAGTCATTCAACAGTGACTGGAGCAGAGGATGGGACCCTGCATCTCTTGCATGGGTGCTCTAATCATGCTGTAGAGTCAATCTCACTCTCTCTTTCTTGTCCAGTGGCTCTGTATAAAAATAAAGGGAAAAATAATCACCCTTCTGTATACAGTGCTATAAAATCCCTCCTGGCCAGAGGCAAAACCCTTTCTCCTGTGAAGGGTTAAGAAGCTCAGATAACCTCGCTGGCACCTGACCAAAATGACCAATGAGGAGACAAGATACTTTCAAATCTGGAGGGGGGGGGAAACAAAGGGTCTGTCTGTCTGTGTGTGTGATGCTTTTGCCGGGAACAGATCAGGAATGCAGACTCAGAACTTCTGTAAAGTTAGTAAGTAACCTATCTAGAAATGCATTAGATTTCCTTTTGTTTAATGGCTGGTAAAATATGCTGTGCTGAAGGGAATGTATATTCCTGTTTTTGTGTCTTTTTGTAACTTAAGGTTTTGCCTTGAGGGATTCTCTATGTTTTGAATCTGATTACCCTGTAAGGTATTTACCATCCTGATTTTACAGAGGTGATTCTCTTACCTTTTCTTTAATTAAAATTCTTCTTTTAAGAACCTGATTGATTTTTCATTGTCCTTAAGATCCAAGAGTTTGGGTCTGTGTTCACATGTACAAATTGGTGAGGATTTTTTTTATCAAGCCTTCCCCAGGAAAGGGGGTGTAGGGCTTGGGGGGATATTTTGGGAGAAGACATCTCCAGGTGGGCTCTTTCCCTGTTCATAGATTCATAGATATTTAGGTCAGAAGGGACCATTATGATCATCTAGTCTGACCTCCTGCACAACGCAGGCCACAGAATTTCACCCACCACTCCTGCAAAAAACCTCTCAGCTATGTCTGAGCTATTGAAGTCCTCAAATCGTGGTTTAAAGACTTCAAGGAGCAGAGAATCCTCCAGCTTTGTTTAACACTCTTGGTGGTGGCAGCATAGGGTTCAAGGACAAGGCAAAGTTTGTACCTTGGGGAAGTTTTTAACCGAAGCTGGTAAGAATAAGCTTAGGGAGTCTTTCATGCAGATCCCCACATTTGTACCCTAGAGTTCAGAGTGGGGAAGGAACCTTGACAGGCTCTGTGATTGTTTATCCACAGTGAAACAGTTTTGAGAGAAGAGATTGAGGGAACCCCCCACATCAGAATATTCCATAGCTCAGTGCTTAGTGCACAGTCCTGACCCCTGTTCAGATTGGCTTTCGCCCCAGACAGAGGGGGGAATTGAAGCTGGGAGTCCCACATTGTAGGTGAGTGCACTAACCACTAGGCTACATGTTATAAAGTGAACAACACCCACCGTTTTGTGTGGTGTTTGGCGGGTGCCTAACTCCTTCTTGCAAGAAGTGTTTTAGGCACCTAAGCTGCCAGACAGTAGGAGGCAGGTTTCCAGTTGTTAACTGTAAGCAGAGATAGGCATTTCCCTACAGCCTAGACTTAGGCACCTAACTCAGTGAGAGGGGCAGAATTTAGGACACACCACTCTTGTCATCATCTCCCATTGGCTTGCTTAGCTGGCTTTCTTAGCATTCTGGCTTTGGTGTTTCTCATTCTTAGGTGCCTATCTCTCCCCATTCATTGCATAGGGAGCTGAGGCACCTACCTCAGGCTTTGTGGATCCCAGTATTGTTACAGTGATTTTCTGGGCACCTAAAAGTTAGGTACTATGATGCACAGAATTGCAACACCTAAATTCCTGTGTGGATTTAGTCCATACCTTGACTGACTACTGTGGGAAGTTCAGAGGCACTCTAAAGAATGAGAAACTCACTGTAAAATTTTGATACCCCAATCCAGAGTTATCTATGAAAGCTAACTACTAACTGAGGCCAGGTCTACACTAACCCAGCTATGTCTCTCAGGGCTGTGAAAAATCCACACTTCCAAGCAATGTAGTTAAGCTGACGTAACCTCTGGTGTAGACAGCACTAAACTTACGGAAGACTGTCTTTAGCTGTAATGGAATGCTAAGCTGTATTATACCGTTCCGCCACTAGGTGACACTGTTTGTAAAATACCTTATTTAAATAAACCTCAGTCATACTTGACAGAACATGAAAGGATCTTATGATGAACACATCTGGTGCGTATAAGCAAGCTCTGTAGCCAGTCCATAGTTGGTATAGAAGAACATGACGTGATGTCAGGAGTAAACTAATTACAGAAACAGAAGGAACAAAGCAATAAAGGTTGCAAACAGAAGAAACCACGCAACAAAGTTGCTGGATCTCATCAACGTGCCACCCTTGAATGTCCCAGAGAACTTCAGTCTTGACAAACCTCCACAATGGATAGGCTGGAAGCAGTATTTTGCAAGAGTTTGAATTGCAAACAAACTCCACAAAGAAATTGGAGATATACAGATATCGTCTTTAATATATGCTAGGGGTCCGCAAGCAGAGCAAATGAAGACAGTCACAAAGATGATTATGAATGGGTTCTGGCTATGTTTGATGCATACTTTATGCACCAGAGAAATGTAGTTTAAGAAAAAGCATGTTTCCATTAGAGAATTTAAGAATCAGGGGAAAATGTTGAATGTTGTATAAGAACTCTGCATAGAATGGCTGAAAACTGTAATTTTTGGGACAGCAAAATATGAAAATAGCAGAGAGAGGCTGGTTATTGGGTTAACAGATAAAAATCTTTCACAATAGCTACAATTGAAGAGATATTTAGCCCTATCAACAGCTACACGGAGAGCAAAGCAGTCTGAATTGGTGAGATAGCAAAACCTAGAGTAACTTGACAAACCTGAAAAACCTAAAAGTAGCTTAGAAACTGCAACCAGACACTTGAGTTTAAAAGTCACTATCATAAAATCCATTTGGCAACTCCCAAGCTAAGAGGTACAAATTTCAGCCTACATGCACAAGGTATGTAAAAAAGGCATATCCCAAGAGATGATATGAACACATCTGTTCCCACAGTATTCTTGTCAGCAAGTTAAGGAAGTATGGACTGGATGAATGCACTACAAGGTGGGTAGAAAGCTGGCTAGATTGTCGGGCTCAACGGGTAGTGATCAATGGCTCCATGTCTCGTTGGCAGCCGGTATCAAGTGGAGTGCCCCAAGGGTCGGTCCTGGGGCCGGTTTTGTTCAATATCTTCATAAATGATCTGGAGGATGGTGTGGATTGCACTCTCAGCAAATTTGCGGATGATACTAAACTGGGAGGAGTGGTAGATACGCTGGAGGGGAGGGATAGGATACAGAAGGACCTAGACAAATTGGAGGATTGGGCCAAAAGAAATCTGATGAGGTTCAATAAGGATAAGTGCAGGGTCCTGCACTTAGGACGGAAGAACCCAATGCACAGCTACAGACTAGGGACCGAATGGCTAGGCAGCAGTTCTGCGGAAAAGGACCTAGGGGTGACAGTGGACGAGAAGCTGGATATGAGTCAGCAGTGTGCCCTTGTTGCCAAGAAGGCCAATGGCATTTTGGGATGTATAAGTAGGGGCATAGCGAGCAGATCGAGGGACGTGATCGTTCCCCTCTATTCGACATTGGTGAGGCCTCATCTGGAGTACTGTGTCCAGTTTTGGGCCCCACACTTCAAGAAGGATGTGGATAAATTGGAGAGAGTCCAGCGAAGGGCAACGAAAATGATTAGGGGTCTGGAACATATGAGTTATGAGGAGAGGCTGAGGGAGCTGGGATTGTTTAGCCTGCAGAAGAGAAGAATGAGGGGGGATTTGATAGCTGTTTTCAACTACCTGAAAGGGGGTTCCAAAGAGGATGGCTCTAGACTGTTCTCAATGGTAGCAGATGACAGAACGAGGAGTAATGGTCTCAAGTTACATTGGGGGAGGTTTAGATTGGATATTAGGAAAAACTTTTTCACTATGAGGGTGGTGAAACACTGGAATGCGTTACCTAGGGAGGTGGTAGAATCTCCTTCCTTAGAGGTTTTTAAGGTCAGGCTTGACAAAGCACTGGCTGGGATGATTTAACTGGGAATTGGTCCTGCTTTGAGCAGGGGGTTGGACTAGATGACCTTCTGGGGTCCCTTCCAACCCTTATATTCTATGATTCTATGATTCTATGATGCATGTTCAGTCAGAAGCACATGGTTTAATAGATCTGTATGGACATTTGGAAATATGGACATTTCACAGCTGTTTGCCGCACCAAAGTAGTCAGGGAGTTGACTCGTATTACATACAATCAAAAGCCATTGTTTCTGGGATTTATCACTTGTGACAACAGGGAACCTCCCTGGAGAGTGAAATTTAATATTCATGGCAAGGCTATTGACTTTAAAATTGACTCAGAAGCTGAAGTCACAGTCATCTCAGAAGAGACTTACAATCACCTTCAACCCCTCCCAGAGCTGAACTCACCTGACACAGCTCTGACTAGCCTTGGAGGTATTCTGAAGTGCACTGGTCAGTTCACCATTGAAACAACTTACAAAGACAAAAGATATATATTCAGAGTGCTTGCGATCAAAGGACCTCAGACCAACACATCCATCTCAGTGCAATGTGGCAGCCATGATGGGCCTAATGAGAAAGGTGAAGAACTCAATGGAATATTTTCCAATACTGGACTTTTGGAAATATATGTTCCCAATACTGGTTGACTTCCTCCCCAAAGTGAAAGGAGCTACAATGTTCTCCAAGCTGGATGCCTTAAGTGGATTCTGGCAAATTCCTTCAGCCAAAGAAAGTGCTAAACTGGCTACATTTATCACATTTATCTTTACTTTCAAAGATTACCTTTTGGGATTACCAGTGCACCTGAAATTTTCCAAAGAAAGACGGCAGAACTGTATTATGCTGTTCTCCCTCTAGATGGCACTAGGGGTAGATTACCTTATTTAAATGAACCGCACCAGGCAGGGCATTAGAAGATCTTACAATGAACACATGTGGTGTGTAGAAGCAAGCTCTGTAGCCAGTCATATCCGGTACGGAAGAACATGACACTTGCTACCGCCTCTGTGGGAGGTGAATTAACTATAGCTATGGGAGAACCCCTCCTGTCACTGTAGTGAATGGCTACACTGTTGTGCTACAGCAGAGCAGCTGCAGGGCTGCTGTCAGGCAGCGGTTTGGATGTAGACATAGCCTGAGCTGTTGGCTTCTCTGCAATACTTTACTGTTCACATTTGGAATGGGGAATAAAAAGAAGAGCAAGAGCACAAGAGGTGTGACTATACTTTAAGAGGTAAGGAAGCGTTGCATAGTTCCACATGAATCAAAAGCAAAAAAATTTGTTCACTATATTCTTTACAGTCAGTCCAATAGAAAATGTGCTACATTTTATGAATAACAAAGCCTACTGGTTAATTGTTAGGCTCAATCATCAATATACTAACCTGACAACTTGTCAGAATTTATATGCTTATGTAGGCCCTGATCCTGCACCATTAAAATCAGTGGAAGCTTTGCCACTGACTTCAGTGGGAGCAGGATGAAGACCTATGTATACTTAATAATGGTAACATTACTCCAGGATTTTCCATACTTATATTCATTGGGGTGATAAGGGATTATATCCTCCATGTCAATGAAAGATAGTGTTATGGATTATCCACTTAATAGAATACTAGAAATCTGTTCAGACAAAATTCTAATGTATTTTTAGCCAGAATTATTTCTTTTTCTAGCCTAAAGTCATTCTCGAGTGGCAACTGAAAAAAGAAATGTAATTAGTTGAATGTTTGGCCCCAGACACTTAAAAATAATGAAAAGAGTAAATCACTGCACCTTTTGGGAAGAAACAGATCTTTGAGTTCCCAAAGTTGTATGTTCTAGGGAATATCCAAGGAAAGAGCATATAAATAAAGCTGAAAGTTCCAGCAAAGGTAGATCTGATGCAAAGACTTCAACTTTTTTATTGTTGTTTGGATATGTGTTCTGAATCAGATAGTCCCTTTATGAACTTCTTTTAAAATAACATTTTGAGCATCTAAGTATCTAGAGCATCAGACATCAGCCACTGTATTATATCTTAACCCTTATGAGGATAAAGATGATTAAAACAAACCCTATACGGCCTATTGACTTGGACATGAAAAATGACTCCAATGTCACTTGGCATAGGTTTCTCTGTGGTATGAGTCCTATAATTACCAGACTTGTATTGGATTTCAAAACAATATAATATTCAAGACAGAATTAAAGGAAACTAACATATCAAATTCACTGAGTTATCAACAGTTTTCACCCTCTTCAGTCTATTAATCGAAATATCTCTAGGGTCTGTCTGACTGCTTTACTTTAGTGTAAATGTTTTATCAGTTTCAGACATTTTCTTTCCCATTAAATCATTATCTGGCTGGCAATTATTTTAATAGTTTATTCATCACAAGGTTGACAGCAGCTCCTTTAATAATGATACACTAGAAATGGTGACACTGTTAATAACTAGGACTGGGTGTACCTTTTGCAGTGATTTGATGAATTATCTTCTATGTTCTGTTCATTAACTGTCTGTGAACACATGAGTTATATATGAATTGCTTTCTTCTTTTTAATTATTCATCCAATTGTTAATTTGAACAGTTTCCAGCAACGAGACTGCTCAGTAACTGTCAGAGACTACTGCTATGAGCATTCACTATTCATCATTGGCTATTTGCGCTGTGTGATTGGTCACCTAAGTTGACTTTCTATTGTTTATTTTCACTGATGGGAAGACTCCCAAAACCACAGATACCTTTCAAAATGTCCAAGTGTTCAATTCCAGCACAAATATACTTGCAATGGATTCACAAAAATGTCTGTGACAGTTTCTCTTTTGGTAACCTTCCCTGTGAATAAAAAGAAGCTTAGACGAATGTTCATGGAAAACAAATAAAAGGGGGCACAAATACTACAGAAGGAAATTGACAATTTTTATTCAAGGAAATGTTTATAAATCTGTTTGTAGTATTGACCTCCAGGTCCAGTAATGACTTAAGGTAAGCAATTAAACTAACATTTTACCAGCACTGAATCAGGTCTATCAGCTCTTCTAACATTTGTAAGTATAGCTCCAGAGATGTTTGCTGACACAGTTGCCATACTAACCTTCATGGGCCTTTCCACTCACTGTTGTTGCCTTTCATGCACTGAGGTAACTGGTGTAAACCAGTGTATTTCCATTTACTGTAATGTGGTAATCAGCTGAGAATTTGGCCTTGAAAATGATCTTTTGGGCGTCTCAATGAATAGCACTTAAATTACCAATTGATATTGTACTGCAGCAATGAAATTAACACATTTGCAATGTGAAGGGAAGAGCTGAATTTGATTTTGTCTATTAAACAAACATAGGATTTTCAAGGAAAAGGGATTTTTTGAACAGAGTGAAAAACATTCTCCCAAGAAAAAGTCTGGGTTGTGTGGAGCCAGAGTGAGGTTTAGGTTGGATAGGACAGAAGAGTAGGATAAGCTTCCTGTCAAGTCTTTCCATATTGTGGTAAATGAAGATAATGGGGGCACATGTACAGCTATTGTAGTGTGCTGTTCTATTAATCTACATTATTGTACACATAGTACCTGCATCTCATTTCACACTGAGGCAAAGACATGGAAACCAGTGGAATTCAGTGGCAGCTCCCAAAGGAATGGAGTGAAACTCTCCAACATGGTTAGTAAATGTCATAAAAAGATTCAACATATATACATATAAGACTGCCATTTGGAGTTAAACTAACTAGCATGACATAAAGACTATCAATCTTCATGCTTCAGGGCATGAAAGTCAGGAAGAAATTACATACACACCCACCCACAATAACCCTTATGGTATAATATTGCACAATTAGGTGCATAAGTAGAGATGGGCTCAGAACAAACTTCAGAATCATTCAATGTCCCAGAATTAATGAGTTTGTAAAATCTGAATCGAAATCTAATTTTAGCAAATTAAATTTATCTTTATAATGGGGTGATCACATGAATCTGAAATGTTTGGAATCTAGATCTGACTTTATAGTTTGATTTGACATATTGTTTATTCTACAGATAGGTCATGTAAAGATATTCATAATTCACAGATTTCTTTCACATTTCACCTTTTTTCTCTTTTAAAAATATAAGAACTATCAGCAGATCAACCCATTTCTGCTATTTTGTTATTTTTTTCAAATAGCTACTTTAACCCATACATTGAGAAGATGACATATAGGCATAGTGTAAACCCTTAAGTTAGTTTTTTTAAAACAGATTTTTTGGGGGTGGGGGTGGGAGAGATTTCCTTTATGTTAATGTCCATTGTTAAAGTTATATAACTTACATTAGTCTCTTCAGCACATCAGGGACCTTGTTGCTCTTATATACAATCATGCTTTGAATGTAAATTAATTAAAGCCATTTACTTTACATTTTATCTTTGCAGATGAAACAGAATTAAAAAAAATTGCTTTGGGTAACAGAGATGGGAAATTGACTTATTAAATACCCCCTGCTTTAGATTGTTTGTTTGCTACATGTCATAATCACACTAAATATGTCTCATTTTGAGTTGGGCCAAGTACACTTTGTCTCATACGTGTACATTACTACATGAAAGAAGAGGTAAACAAAGGGGACTGAGAAGAAACTAAGTGCTGATCTGTGTAGAGTTTTGTATCAGTGTAACTATGTTGGTTGAGGGGGAGGGTGATTTTTTACCAAAATGTTTATATTGGCAAAACTCCTAATATGGATGCAGATATACTGTCATAAAGATGCCTTTTACTAATAGCTTATTTTTCATCCCATATGGGATTAAGCTATACTGGCATAATCACTTTTATGCCAGTGTAACCATGTTCACACTCTGAGGGGTTATAACCCTTTAACTATTCTGATATAGTTAAAACAGTATGATATTCCTGTGTAGACAAGGCCAGCTGTACTCTGTGGACTTATTTCTCTTTAATGAAACCCTCGACAAATTTCCTTTGACTAAAGCAAAGGAAAGCGTGCCTTCATCTTCAGGTCAAATGTTGTTGCTTCTACTTCTGAATTAGTTCAGCCCAACTATGAGTCACTATCACAGTCTTTACTGTGCCTGCTGGGTGGATGATTATTTTTTGGGCTCAAATTAGATAGGCAGAAATAATGAAACAATCAGTGGGGCAAATTGTCCAAGACTGACACCTTGTAGAACCCCACTGACTTCCAGGATGACTTCAATCAGTGGATGCTATGGAAAACCGATAGTGGGATAGTTAAATGATAGATGTAAGTTTGTTAGTTCTTGGTGACTCTCTAGAGAAGCTTAGACTCCTAACAGTTATGAAAAAGGCAAGAGGGAACTTTTATGTTATTTTCATCTGTTCAAGTTCTTTGACACTGACATGAGGCTGTTTATGAAGTGATGCTCCAGTGACACTGGAAACAGCACTAGAAATAGCAATAACATGAGAATGTCCCTTTTAGTTATCTCTTTGCTGACATTATAGAACATGTAGAGCATTAAGGATTAAAAGTTATCATACTGGCTGTGGCCATTAACTTTCAATAATAATTTAATCATTTTCATTATCTTTGAGAGCTTATGGAAACAGCACTTGAAAAACGAGACTTGAGGGAGACAACAGACACACACACAGAACATGTGACAAATTGCAAGGAACAGTTGATCGTATTAATATATTGTTGATGATGTGGTAAAAAAATCCCCACCATTGTGACCACAGCCCAGAGAATACAGAATACAATGCTATGTGCATAGGTAATTATCCTTGCCAAGACCATAGAGCACATGCACCTCTGGTCTCCTTGGGATGCACTCCCTCTGCAGTCTTGGCTCTTGACTTGTCACCTTTCTTGGAGTGGACTCACCTGATTCTCTCACTCTCAGAGCAGGCCTGGAGTTGCAGTCACCCGGTGCTAATTGTGATTACCTTAGAAGGCCTACTTTTCTTCAGTACTTGCTGTTATGTTGTCTCTGACAGCAGTGGCCAGTGGTTAATACAGTGACCAAACAGCCTTCTTAAAGCAAAGTATTATTTATATAGAATAAAAGCATTTAATAGAAAAAGATCTTAAAACAATAAACAGGGTATACACATGTCTAGCTTGCCAGGGGTCTATCCACAATCCACATAAATATCCTGGTAGGTTTAAGTTTCCTATAGACCCTCTTCAAGACCTCTGAGTGGCTGTCTTTCCTCAACTTACAGAGGAGTTCTCTCTCGCCCCGCTTTGCAGAGCATTGCCTTAAGTCTTGCCCAATCCATTGATCACATCTCTTCTCACTTTAACAGCATATACCCTTTGATCCGATAGTTCTCAGCACTGGTAAAACTGCTGAGTAACTTGGTGGTGGAGCCGGAGGTCCTGTCATTGCCCCCCAGTGTTTGCTGGGAGATAGTTTATCTATAGTTATTATGTTGCTTCCGTGCTTGTTTTTCCAATAGTCGCTTGTTAAGTCAGTTCAATACATTCATACAGGAAAGTCTAGTGACCCCATCCCTACATAATAACTTCACCTCACTGACCAGGTCACATACAGTGTTCATAGACTCATTACGTATAGAATTCTTAGATTATTACATAGCAGCTCCACATCTGCCACAAACTCATCCCGAAATACGTTCTCTCTGTAAATCTTGAGTCCAATTCATCCCTGCAATAGCTCTATCGAAGTGTCACTGGCAGCAAACATATTTATAAAGTGGCAAACATGCCTAAAGTGCCTGAACACTGCTGGCCTTAAAGAGCAGTGAAGGCAGAGTAGTATGGTATACTGTGGATTAGCCCACAGCGATGGCTGCTCTAATTTATGCTGTTGGCTAAGCCAACCCTCAGCAGTCTTGGGAATTGAGGGAAAGTAAAAGTGGCGCTCAATGCCACTGCACACCTTGGCTAGGCCTAAGAATTGAGCCCTTTGCTTTTTGCTCACATATAAAATAAGGATTGAATAAAAAATAGAGATAGCCATTGTCTGCAGTCAGGATAAAACTTAGTAGCATAAATGGAGAACAATTAACTTTGGTTAAGAATTCTGGAATGTATGAAATCTATCAGTATTATGGCTGCAGCAAACTCTGTGGGATTTTTTTTCTTTTGAGGTAGGAAAGAAAGCGAGGAATGATGATAGCTCTGAGTCATAGCTGAGTCCTGATCCTGAAGTACGTACGCAGGAAACACTCTTATTGGTCTCAGTGGGAGACTTGTTTGCATAATGGCTGCAGGATTGGGCCCGTTATGAGCATTTAGTCAGTCTAAGCCTCTAAGATTTAGTGTGTTTATATATTAATTAGGTTAGAAGGAGTGGGAGTATATTTTTATTACTTGCAAACCTTGTTGCTTGGTGTTTTTTTCTGAGCTTATGTTTAAATGGTAATAATTCATGATGAATAAATTGAATGACAACTTGGCAAAATATTTTGCTTAGAAAGTAGAAACAACAAAATTTAACTGTTCACACAATGCATGTGCTCAGCTTTTTCAGAGAAAGAGAAGTTGTCCATCAGTTACCAGAGGGGAGCTGACTACCATTTTTGTGGTGAGAATTAGCTGCTAGGATTTGCAAAGTTTCTCTACATCTCTAAATATTTCATTTTAGTTTGAAAGCTAAATGATTTTTGTTTGTCTGAAAAAAATAAATGGGGAAAACTACACATTTTTAATATGTAGTCTTTCCTCCCTACATCCTCAATCCATTCAAGGAAGCAGGAAAAAAATACCTGACTTTTCCCAAAGGACCATATATTTCACTGTACCTGGATTTTCAGCAGGGTAGGGATCTCATTATTTTTGTATGTAGATATACTTCCTTTTGCAAGCAGTCCCCTGGCTCTTCACCCAGAAATCATCATAAACTACACAATTCACTTATGCCACAGATTTCCCAGTTTGTAGCTCCTTGTGTTCTTTATTGCTTTTTGCTCTAAAAGGGTGCCATGTGAAAAGTTACTATGAGGAATATCTGTGTATATTTAGAGTCTATGCTTCTTATACAAAGCAGATGAAAGGTTATGTTGCTGATTTTCCATTACTAATAAATAGATTTACCAGAATGAGAGATCAAAATGTAGAGGCATTTGGTGATTAAAGACCTGTTTCCTAATATTCTCTTGCAATAAGGAAATGCACATGATAAATCAGTGAAATTCACTGGGTGCTTTTACATCCATTAATGAGAAGGGGACTGCATATTCTCCCAGCTTGCTTCATGAATATTTAATAGCATATTATATCATTAGGCTGCTAGCTTACAAGCCATTGATTTGAATCAAATTTACAACTGTGTAACAATGTTTAATTTATAATTGTCTGAACCAGCCACCGTTGTCCCCCAAAATAGAAAAAAGACAGGGACTGATCATCAATCAATCGATTGTGAATGCACTGCAAAGTCAATACAATATAAAAAGAACAATCTTTGTATAGGAGCACAAATATAAGAGAGAAATAGGAGCGAAGTGTGATCACCCGTGATTGATAGCGTCGTGATTGCTTCATGCTGTCTATCTGGAAGAAGCTGAAATCTGATGTAAATAAGTTGCTTACATAGTCATTAATTGTATATTCATGCCAGTGCCTTCATTACTTGCTAGCAATTCCTACTGCTCAGATAGCAAGTAAGTGAGAAAGATTTATTTTCTCAGTATAGCTGCATACTAGCTCCATGGAGACCACCTAAGAAGACTCAGTCTGCCAGAGGGTACAGATGGGGCTGAGATATGAAAACGTACACACTTTACACCAGTGCCTGCTTTGCAGAGGTTTGGTGTCCTCCTCACATTTGATCTCTACAAGCTGCAATATATTAGTACTCATATTAAGTTTGTTGAACCCTCTGGAAAGCTCATGAAACCTGTTAAATTTGCTAAACTCAAGTCTCTCATCTGCCTTCCCATGACAAAGCCAGAACACAAGCAAAGCAATCACTACTCCAAGTCACTTTAACATGAGCTTTGGTTTAAGAATTCTTAAGTTCTTTGCTTGTGATTCTTCTGGAAGCTTCTCACTTTCTGGTTTGCCCCAGGGGAGAAAAGAGAAATTGTGCACAACATCTAACTAAGAACTTTATTTCTCACATAGACAGAGTCAATGTATTAGTGCTGCAACAGACAAAAAATCAGTCCAAGCTGAAGTACTCCCCTCACAAACTTGTCGGCTGGATTGTGACTAGACCTGGACAGATGCACAATGGTGGGAAGAGGGTGAAACGAAGTTGAACATCTTCCACTTATTTCTTTGCACGGGGTTAGTCACAATTTCAATCTTTGTGTTCAAGGTGCAAGGACACCAGAAGACTTGCATGAAAAGTGCTACTAGACTTTCTAATGGTGGGTGAGTAGGACGAGGTAATAGAGCTGTGCCATAACACAGTCGCTCATGAAGTCAATGGAGCAGGAGCACAACAACTCTGAAACCCAGGCCAGAACTCTGTGTGTGTGTTGTGACAGGGTCAGGCCAGATGGCTTCAGGAGAGTAACAGAAGGCAGATATATTAGCCCCAGGTTAAGTTGGTCCCTTTTCCCTTGGTAAGGTAACAGGGAAGATTCCAGAACAAACAGGAACCTTCTGGAACCAATTAAGGCAGACAGGCTGATTAGAACACCTGCAGACAATCAAGAAGCTGCCAGAATCAATTAAGACAGGCAGGCTAATCGTGAGAACGCAGACTGTTGGAGGACTGAGGAGTACAAGCATTATCAGACACCAAGAGGAAGATCCTATGGTGAGGATAAAGAAGGTGTTGGGAGGAGGCCATGGGGAAGTAGCCCAGGGAGTTGTAGCTGTCGTACAGCTGTTCCAGGAGGAGACAGCTGCATTTCACAGGGCCCTGGGCTGGGACCCGGAGTAGAGGGCGGGTCTGGGTTCCCCCCAAACCTCCCAACTCCTGGTCAGACACAGGAGGAGTTGATCTGGACTGTGGGTTCACAAAAACAGCCAAACTAAGTGTGAATATTTTATACACATATTGTGTTTCTGAATATACCCTGATCCTTGATACATTTTCTTTTTACAATGTTGTACACACAGCATATGGTGTAATTTTAAAGTTTGTTCTTGTTTCTTAAAACATGATATGGTACAAATGTGTTTCTATGAGAATATATTTAACGATGTGATGACAAGTCTTTAATGACTTTTATCTTCTCATATTCCAAGAGATCCGAGAAGTTCCATGCGGCTGTGCCACTCATGAGATAACAGGTTTCTTTTAATGAGTTAAAATCATAGCGACTGAAGACATTTATTTCTATATTCTGCAGTCCCTATATTCATAAGAAAACCCTCTGCCCCCTACAAATTTTGCCTTGAACTCTCTTCAGGGACTCAGTCCCTGTTTCATTCAGCCTTATTATGATCCAGTGGCTGTCGTTAGCAGTCAACTCTCATCTACCTCAGCAGGATTAACGGCAATTCTACTGTATCCGTTATTTTCAGCTGACACCTCATGGCCCTACTTGATCCTTTGTACACGTCTGCTAAAAAAAAAAAAAAAGGCAAGAAATCATGAAAGTCTCAGGGGAAGAGAGTGGGATCATTCTTTTAAATAAATGTGAATGGTGGATGTTTACCTGCAAGGAAATGAAAATCAGATAAGACAATAGAAGAGTCCTGAATGTCACTGCTAAATGTGAGGTGTTAATTTCTATCATAGGCCCAGCACTCCCAGATGCTTTCTGAAGGGCTATAAATAAAGTTGTTCACGCAGGGCTTTTTCCTTTTGTTTGCTTCCCTTCACTTGCAAATCACGACCGCTGCCATTCTTCCAGCCTCACTGAAGCCAAGAACAGCTTTTGTAAAAGAGCAAGGTTCCAATTCTTAACAAGTGTTGCAGTTTTAAATTAACTTATCCTAGGTTTACTGTTATCATTCATTATTTCATTAGTGCCCAATGGCTCAACTAGAACTAGGTCCACAGTTTCTGCCTTTGGGTGTTCTACAATTTACTTCACTGACTGTCTGCAGTGCCTACGAAAACCCAACTCCCATAGAAAAGCACTTGGAGACCCAGAATTCAGTTACTGAGGATTTTCAGCAAAGATTGCACAGGGTCAACTTCCCCACAACCAAGTCCAAAAGAACAAAATGAATGAACTTAACTTTTAAGTATGAACTTTATACAATCTTATAAAGAAACATAATAATAATAACAACTTTATTTCTACACCATAATAACAAGGCTGCTTTATAATCCACATACATTATCCTCACAGTTATACAGTTAATGCAGTTAATGTGTAGTAGAGGCCAAAGATAAAAGGTTATATAGATCACTGGAAAATTGTGTGTTATTATTTAGGAACACTGATAGATTATAGTGCATAAATTAATCAGTCTTTGTTTTCTAATGGGAGGAGGAGCCAGAATCTGACATAAAGCCTAAATGGTAAGAAGGTTCTGTGGGGATTTAACAAGAGAAAACATGTTTGGTAAAGGAATTGTATGTACCATTGGGACCGGAGAGACTATGGGCTTGATTACCCACTGCCTTGACCCATGTATAGTCATTTATATCTCTGCAAAAGTTAGTGCAAAATGGGTGTAAAATGTTGCTAAATGTAAAATACTCATTTTGCACAGGTGTAAGTGATTATATGAGTATAGAAGAGTAAAGGGATGTTTTATGTTAATCACTGAATCCTTATGCATAAATATGGAGACTTTCAGCCTGCTAGTAGTATTGTTTACTATTATTCGATTTATAATAAAAAAGGAATTAAATAATCCTAGTATACCTTGACTCACTGAAATTCAGATAGTTTCATAATTATCTACCTGATTACCATGTTTTATGGAAATGTTCACAGCTAAAATCTGAAATGAAAACCTCAGATTACTTGTATTTATATAAATAGGATGCCTCACATAACTGCCTTCTGGAAGGAATTAATATCATTCTGTGTAACCTCCCAATATCCAGGTAAGGGGCACTTCAGTGGTTGAAATCTAAGAAAAAGAACTGGCCTTTTCTTGAATGCAGATGGATGAGTCAAATTTGGGTCCCCCCGCCCCCCTGTTTGTAGTGAGTGGCCCATAATGAATGAGGCCACTAAATTCTAAACTGCTAGCATAATGGGGACATGGAAATTAATTGTGTCTGTGAATAAGTAACCAATTACAAACATCACTATTATATAAATAGAACTGTGTTATACTGGTCTAGTGCCAGGAGAACTATTATGTATTTGGGAAAGAGCTGAACGACATAAAATGTAGTGATTAAACAATCACCATCCCAGCTTGCAATCAATATTTTGGCTACAAAAAGAGTAGTGATCAAGTCCTTGCAGCTGCATACTCTCCACCCTCACATTTCCCCATTCTCTGTTGGATATCCCTTGAATCCCATTGACTTTACTCTGATTGAGCCCCAGAAGGTTCTTCTACAAAGCCTTCAGCTTGATTTGCAGGTATTGTTATAGCACCAACCATTAAACGTATGCCTAGAGATGATCAAGATCAACAGACTCCAGCCTTCAAAGGGAAATATCACTGCTGGCCTATCTTGCCCCAGTACCTTATCCAGTAACCCCAGTATCCAAACCTATCAGATGTGGCACATTCTTGTCTTAAATAACTTTAAGAAGCCTGAAGCTTGCTTGTAGGGAAGGGAAGAGTCAGCTTTTGGAAAGAAGGTTTCCTGGCTTCCCCACTGTGTGAAGAAACTCAGTACATGTTTTTCCAACTTTTCTGAGCATGGGCTGTTGTTTGTAAACATATTTTGCTTCAGACTTAAGTTTGAGTGAGTTTGAGAACCAATGGGAACAGCTCTAATTTCTACCCCTGGAATCTCTGTACCTTTCAGGGTCTCTTGTCTCTCTTCTTCCATTGAGGCTTCACCTATATTTCTTGTGCCATTGAGGTCACTTTTACTTTTTCATTCCCCTCTTTTTAGATCTCTCCTCTTCCTTCCTCCTGGAATTTCTCAGCCCTCAGATAACACCCATTTCTCTTGAAGTCTCTTCTGAAGGAAATGGAATCATAGACTCATAGACTTTAAGGTCAGAAGGGACCATTATGATTGTCTAGTCTGACCTCCTGCACAGCACAGGCCACAGAATCTCACTCACCCACTCCCGTAACAAACCTGTAGCTTATGTCTGAGCTATTGAAGTACTCAAATCGTGGTTTAAAGACTTCAAGGTGCAGAGAATCCTCCAGCAAGTGACCCGTGCCCCACGCTGCAGAAGAAGGCGAAAAACCCCCAGAGCCTCTGCCAATCTGCCCTGGGGGAAAATTCCTTCTCAACCTGAAATATGGCGATCAGCTAAACCCTGAGCAGTTGGGCAAGACTCACCAGCCAGACACCCAGGAAAGAATTCTCTGTAGTAACTCAGATCCCACCCCGTCTAACATCCCATCATAGGCCATTGGGCATATCTACTGCTAGTAGTCAAAGTTCAATTAATTGCTATCCCATCATATCATCTCCTCCATAAACTTACCAAGCTTTGTCTTGAAGCCAGATATGTCTTTTGCCCCCACTGGTTCCCTTGGAAGGCTGTTCCAGAACATCACTCCTCTGATGGTTAGAAACCTTCGTCTAATTTCAGTCTAAACTTCCTGATGGCCAGTTTATATCCATTTGTTCTTGTGTCCACATTGGTACTGATCTTAAATAATTCTTTCCCCTCCATGGTAGTTATCCCTCTGATATATTTATAGATAGCAATCATATCTCCTCTCAGCCTTCTTTTAGTTAGGCTATATCCCTCGAAGTCTGTGAAAAGAGAGTGAGAGGCTAACTCATTAACTCCAACACTCTTTCCCAGTCTGTCATGCTCCTTATCTTCAGACACTATAATGGAGGGGAGGGTAAGAGACGCTACTACTGTGTGAGACAAGTGGCACCTTTATCTTTACTATCTCCATCTGTTACTGATCCACTACTCTTACCCACACTCTGCATTCGGCCACATACAGGTAGGTAGAGCAGCCAAGGGGTCAGAAGTTAAATTAAAGAGCGGAGAAGCAAGTGTTGGATACATGACACCAGCATCTTGAACAATGCCTTTAGTGAAGGAGGGATGAGAAGCACAGATTTAGGAAGATAACACCTCTCTTCCTGACAACTATCATCACTGTTAAAGTAGCTACTACATATGAGGAAAAGAAGATGTATTGGCACTAACAGCTATCTGCTAAGTCACCATTTACTCCTCAGCAGTGCTCTGGTTTGTTGGGGCCTCAGTATGACACTACCTCTAAATTTGCAACTGTAATTGTGTTATGCACAAATTTGTACATGTGCAAAATCACACACCCAGTTTGAGAGGCCAGTTTGGAATACCTTTGAAAATGTATGCACATCACAGATTCTGAAAGCATCTTGGTAGCAATAAGAAAGAAGATTGAACAGCTGCCATGTCATGAGACTTCTGGCATATGTGAGCAAACCTTTCTTATAATCATTCTCTTTGGTTTTATTTGTCTGGACGTCTTCACATGAAGGTCATGACATTCATTAAGAAAAACATTAAAAATGTACAAGTACAAAGTGTTCATATGACCTAAATCTTCTAATATTTTTATAATTCTTTTAAGAGAAACAAAGATAACAGAAAATATAAATTGCTTATATTTAAACATATATACAATAGTTTTATTTTTAAGACAATTACAGATATTTCACTGTTGTGTGATCATTTTAGCTAAAAAACTTTTATTATATGACATATGTAGGAATTTATATTGCATCAGAGTTGAGACATCAAAGGAAACTGTATAT
Organism: Caretta caretta; assembly: GCF_965140235.1. Taxonomy (NCBI): domain Eukaryota; kingdom Metazoa; phylum Chordata; order Testudines; family Cheloniidae; genus Caretta; species Caretta caretta. The sequence continues at coordinate 84,895,530 of NC_134207.1, read as the reverse complement.
TATTCTGGTGTTACCCTTAATTTATTTGTAAATTAAAAGACTGTTAGTTAAATCCTGCAAAAAATATAGCTTTTTCTTACACATTGGGAAGTAGAATTCATGCAGTGACCTCACTGCTCTGTCACCACAATGCTGTAAAATATAGCTCTATAGTGACATCATGCAATAGCTTTGACATATAACTTTTATAGGTCTTAAATCTTTCTCTGCATAGTCTCTACGTTATAGGGCAAAGTTCTCTCCTTTACTCTCTCCACACACACATATAAACACTTATAATGAATTATGTTGCAGGCTACCAGGGAGACAGACTGTGCAGAATAAAGTCTTCCTTGGAGTACAACATATATTTTGGAGATAGATATTGACTGAATATCCAAACCTGCGGTCCATACTGATGTTATTCATTGGTACAAAGCCAAGAGTGGAAGGGGAGGATAAAGAGAAGTGTCATAATATGACTGCCCCCACCCCCGGGGGGTCCCCTGGGTAAGCACCAGCATTGTATATTGCTAATGCTTTTATACGCATTGGAAAAGAGCTTGGGACGGGTTGAAGGTGTGAGTGTGGAGTGAAAGATTCCTTTGCAGGTTGCGAGAGGCCGAAGGGAGAGGAAGGGAGAAAGGAACGGGTTAACTCGATGCTCCAGCTAGGTCGGAAGATAAGAAGCTGACTCCAGCCCAAGGCCACTGCACACAACAGATTCTCTGCTACCTGCCAAGAAAGACAGGAGCCTAGATTCCAACCCCGACCAGCCGTGAGAAAGGAGAATTTCTGAACAGAACTGCAGGGGCTGCAAAACAAGTGAGACTGCGAAGGTCAGCGAGCGGGGAAAACAACAAGGTGGAACAGATTGTTTAGCATAACAAGTTAACGTGTAAGAAACATTCAAAGTGAAGTGGGCAGTTAACGTGTAAGAAACATTCAAGGTGAAGTGGGCAGTTAAAGTTTGTCTTTGTCACCAACAGAAGTTGGCCCAATAAAACATTTTACCTCACCCACCATGTTTCTCTAATATCCTGGGCTCAACAGAGCTACAACACCAGTGCAAACCAAAATTATGAGTCAGCCTCCAGCCTCCCCTCCCCTCCCGCCAGAATCATGAGAGATACCTAAAATCATCAGATTAATAATAACATACATTTTGGGTTAGCTTTTCTTTTTGCTTTCTGGTTTTTGAGCCTTTAGGATTTACACTTTCAAGCTTTTCTTTGCAACCATGAGGAACAGAAACTTACTTTTAAAAAACATGGAACATGAGTTTCTCACCTAAACACATGACTGTGAGATGAGTGATAAAATTGCGAGAGCTGGTAACACTGGATGGGAGCTTTCCCTGAGTAAGGGCTGCAGGATGAGCCCCTCCTTCAGTGAATCTACTAATAGCTGTCATCTTGCCATTAGCACAAATAAAAGGGAATGTCTTAAAACTAATCAGAGCTTGTCTGATAAGTGCAAATCTGTATCTGTGCATGTACAACGAGCTGTGCAGTCTCAGGCCTCTGTTTGCTGCATTGAGGTTTACATGCCAATGCCAAGAAAACAAAAGTAATTTTGGGAAACATACTAAATTTTGGGAAATTAATTGCTGTAAAGTTTTTAGCACAGACTTGTCACTGGGAACATTAATTTCTAAGCAAAAGCTGGAGAGCTTTTTGTATGTTTTGGGTTTTAAATTGCTCTAATCATTCACTTGTGTAATGTTATTGGAGTTTAATTTGCATTTTCTGCTAAATGATTTTGTTGCATTATGCTGATGACTTGTTTATAAAATGATTTATACTGAAAGTGGAAAACTACAGCATTCAAAACTTAAGTGAAAATTCATATGCAGTGTGGATATTAATTGTATTGCCGGATGTGCTTACAAAATCATAATTTGTTTTTTTTAAAAGCAGTAATTACTTATGAACCTACATCACAGCATAGTAGTGTCTATTACCTAGTGTAATTTTTGAAGTAATGAAGTCATAGGAATATAGCACTCATTAAATCTCAGCTGAGATGTAGTGAGGAAGATTGTCTTTTGTGTGTGCAGATTAGAAAAACACAAATTAGCAAAGTTCCTATCTATTTGTAGAGAAGTTGGATTTTCAGAATTATTAGGTAAAAATACACTAAGATTAGGGTCAGATACTCAAATCCAAAGAGGTTACTTTGCATCCTCCCTTATCCTTGTGTAGCCCAAATCCACTAAACAGGAGCAACTGGATGTAACCTTTTGGCCTGTTAGTTAGCCTAAGTTTTCTGCTCATGAATCAGCTGTCATGATGTCTTGTGCCTTTTTATTACAAGAGAAGAAGCCAATATCAGAAGCTGCAAGGAGCTTCTGATATTGCATATCTTGATAAGGCAACACAGGGAGGAGAGATCATTTCTCCAAGCGCTGTGCATGGAGAATCTCCATGTGCTGATTTCCTCCTTTAGAAGTCTGAGTAGTGAGGAACAGTAATCTCCATAGTACCTTCTTCTCTTCCCCAGGTGCCGTGGAGACCCCTCCGTGGGGACAGCGGTCTGCACATGGAGCCACGTTAGAGGGAAGAAAATGTTGAGAGGTATCACTGGAGAGATTTCCCCAAAGTTGTCCTGTTGAAGAGTTGACTGGCAGGGAGGGCTCCCCCACAGAATGACCAGTGGCTTTTGCCTGCAAACCCCTCTGTCCACAGGAGATCTTTTAAATAACCATCCACTTGGAGAGTCTGTGCCAATGACAGGGCTCTGGGGCTTCCCTGAGGCATCAAGGGAACTGTGGGGCTACTGCATCTGGAACTGCTCCGTAAGGATTATTCCCCAGCCCAGAACTCTTAAATAACACTGAGCCTCATTGGTCTGGAGTGGCACTTTCACGGGTCTGGGATCGGGGAGGTTATTATAGAGGTGTTTGACCCTTTCTTTCCTCCCCTCACCCCCGCATACTTGAGAAGGGGAAAATTGGTTCCAAACAAGGTCCCTATATGTGGATTCTTAACCAAAAGCTCTGGAGCTCCACAATTTGGCTATTTGCTTAATTTCTTTAGTACAATTTGCTGATGTATAAGTGTCATTTAACTGATCATTAAAAATGAGATATGTATAATATCTGGCTACCTTTACAGGCCTATTTAATGGACAGCAGACTACACCCCTGTTTGTAACAGAGAGTGTCCTAAAATGTGTGATTCTAGTCTGTGTCACATTCATACTGAACTCCTCTCTGATCCACAGTACTGGAGCCATGACATTCAAAGGATGTTTTGCTAATGAGATGTGTTAGCACTTTACCATATGTAGCCGCTGATGATGAATTGCTTTGGCATTCACTACAAGAACATTAACCAGGATGAACTCATTTGGTGTTAATGTCAATGTAATATATAGCACTTTGGAAATTCTATTGTAATTTAACGTTCATTTAGAAAACACTTTTTCAGAAGAGTATTTTTACTACTGTTTTAACATTTTAGAATTAACAAATAAACTTAGTAGATTATATATATCAGTTCTGTTCAAAGAAGAAAAGGAGTACTTGTGGCACCTTAGAGACTAACCAATTTATTTGAGCATAAGCTTTCGTGAGCTACAGCTCAGTGAGCTGTAGCTCACGAAAGCTCATGCTCAAATAAATTGGTTAGTCTCTAAGGTGCCACAAGTACTCCTTTTCTTTTTGCGAATACAGACTAACACGGCTGTTACTCTGAAACCAGTTCTGTTCAGATTTTCATTAGTTCCCTTGGCTGACCTGTGCCTCAGAACTGAAACCTCTGTTCTATGGGCAAAGGAATTCCTATAGCATACTCTGTGCATGCTGATAGGTGAGAATAATGATGCCTGTGTGTATTATATAGCCATGAACTGCTATACATCACCATTACTACAGTGAACATAATCAGGGATATCTCTGCCTTGATGCCTAAGGTTTTGTTTGCTTTATTGAATCAAATGCACCACAACAACATACATATATTTATTTCATTATTGATTAGAAGTACTTGGGTCAATATTTTCCACCAAGTCTGGCCTTTCCATTTTGTCAAATGAATTAATGTGGTGGTTTATTTAATTCACTAGTCACAACAAGGCATTCTAGAAATCCCTACAGAGTCCTCCATAAGTCCACCACAGTATTGTATTTGGATCTGGGGACAGTCATGTGGTTGCAGAGTGTGTCTGTAACTGGAGCAGGGCTGCAGCCTGTAGAATTTTGCCTTAGGGTAGTAGTTAATGCAGAAACAAATTCGGACTCCGGGGTTTAAAGCTTTATCTAAATGGGAAGAGACTGAAATCAGAATCTGCAGCAGTCTGAGAGTAAACTGTCCAGTCTAACAGTGGCTGTAAAGCAGAGGACAATTAAGACACATTTGTGTTAGCATATATTGCGTTGTCCTTGTAAAGCTACCATGCAACCAGGCTTTAGAGGCCGAATGAGACAAACTATTTGGGCCCATTCTTTGTTGTAATGTGGCTGCTTTAGGCTGCCCCATGGACAGATTCTGACAGGATGCAAAGCTCGGGATTATCTGGCAGCGTGGAGCCACTGCAGCAGCTCTATACTACATCTGTATTTGTGGCCATAGAGCAGAGGGCATAGCTAGAGGTGGTGTAGCTGAGATGGCCTTATGCCCTGTTGATCTTCATGGACTTTAAGGTCAGAAGGGACCATCGTGATCCTCTAGTCTGACCTCCTGCACATTGCAGGCCACAGAACCTCACTGACTCACTCCTATAATAGACCCATAACCTCTGGCTGAGTTACTGAAGTTCTCAAATAATGATTTAAAGACTTCAAGTTAGAGACAATCCATGATTTACATTAGTTTAAACCTGCAAGAGATCCATGCCTGCCACAATTACCCCTTTAGCAGTGTTGGCAGCCAGCACAATTTAGAGCAGCCTTTAAGTTCTTTGGTTACAACAGAGTACAGTGAGTGAGAGAAGCAGGCCTATTGACAATCTGGCAGATATAAAGTCATAGGTCCATTTTATACTTATTCTCACTTATTATTATTAATTTCTAGTAGAGGGGCTGGATGCTTTCTAAAAAATTAGACCCAATCCCTGCTCTGAGAATCCTATTCTCTAAACTCAGACAGACAAAGATTAGGAGTAAAGGATATAACGTACTGTAAGCAGAGTTATCAAGGGCCGCATCTTTGGGCTATACAGGACACTTCATTTGTTCTTTTTCCCCATAGAGAGTTTGGAAAGAAAGAATACTGATGAAAACTGTGCTCCCCAGCCTCTGATTTGCAAACCACTGATGGAACTTCAGTGACTAGTGCTGTGTTCCACTTCCTTCTTGAATTGTGGACACCAGAACTAGACACCATATTCCAATAGTGGTCGCACCTGTGCCAAATACAGAGGTAATATAACTTCCCTACTCCTACTTCTTATTCCCTTGTTTATATTGTCACAGTTCAGGGCAACTGCAACTGTATTCCCCCTCTGTGGTCCACTAAAGGCACTCACTCTAGGCTCCTGGTTCCTCAGCTGTCACCTTTCTTGGGTGGTAGCCTGCCTCGGGTTTATTCCAGGCAGCAAGGTTCCCTGCCTACACTGTGATATTGCCAACAAGCCAGACTGCCTAAACAGGCCAGCGTTTGCTCTTTGCTTTCTCTCTGAAGGAACAGCTGCAATTGCCAGCATTACAAGTTCCCACCTAGCTCTTTCTAAGCAAGTGCATTTATTCTTAGGGTGAAAGCATTACAGAAAAAAATATATTAAAAACAATAAAAAACCTGCACACATGCTAATAAGCTTACCAGAGACCACCCTCAGCTCCAACAAGAGTGCTGATAGGAGTCAGTCCTTCAAAACCCACAAAGGGTTTTTCATGTGGTTAAAAGTTCACAACAGCCTTAGCTCAGAACTAACACCACAGAGGCTCAGCAGAGCAGCCATTTCTTTATACAGCTTGGGCCTTTTACCTTGGCCTCTGATAACAGGTAATCAGCAGACAAAGACCCTCAGGGCGTAGCTTCGAGAGGCTGGGTTTTTTGTAATCTGGGGTGTGAAATTTGCATTAACCTCCCCCTAGATGTTCCCCAGGAAACCCGTTTAACACTTTCTCCCAAATATCCATTCTTGTCTGGTACATTGTTCAATATAGTTCTTTGATCATCCAGGTCTTGCAGCACATTTTCCCCCAGAGACTTTACTTACAATCCTGGCCCACAGTAATACATAAAGTATGCATTTTATTCAATGAACCCCAAAAATAAAAGTATACTGCAGGAAATTGCCATATCTGTCATATGTACATCCAAGAATCACATTAACCCTTTTGGACATATTGTCCCACTGGGAGCTCATTTCAACTGATTATCCACTATGACTCCCAGTCTATTTCAGAATCACTGCATCCCCCATATTGTAACTATGGCCTATTCTTTGTTCCTAGATGTATGACTTTACATTTGGCCATATTGAAATGAATATTGTTTGCTTGAGCCCATCTTATCAAGCAATCCAGATAGCTCTGTATCACTGACCTGTCCTCTTTTTTCCCCCCACTCTCCCAATCTTTGTGTCATCTACAAACTTTATCAGTAATGATTTTATTTTTTCTTCCAGGTAACTGATAAAAATGTTAAGTTGTATAGTGCCAAGAATCAATCCCTGCAGGACCTCAATAGAAATACATCAGCTTGTTGATGAGTCCCCATTTACAATTAAATTTTGGGACCTGTCAGTTAGCCAGTTTTAATCAATTTAATGTGTGCCATGTTGATTTTGTATAATTTTAGTTTCTTAATAAAAATGTCGTGCTGTACCAAGTCAAATGCCTTACAGAAGCATATGTATATTAAATCCACACTACTACCTTTATCAACCAAACTTATAATCTTATAAAAAAACATCAAGTTAGTTTGACAGGATCTGTGTTCCATAAACCAGATGTTGATTGACATTAACAATATTACCCTCCTTTAATTCTTCATTAATTGAATCCTGTGTCAGACATTCCATTATTTTCCTGGTATCTATGTCAGACTGACCGGCCTATAATTACCTGGATCATCATGTTTACCCTTTTTAAATATTGGCACTACATTAGCTTTCTTCCAGATTTCTGGCACTTCCCCAGTGTTCCAAAGCTTATTGAAAATTGACATTAATGGTCCAGAGAGCTTTTTGGCCAGCTGTTTTAAAACCATTGTATGCAAGTTATTGGATCTGCTGATTTAAAAGTGTCTAACTTTAATAGCTGCTGTTTAACATCCTCCTGAGTTACTATTGAAATGGAAAGTATTTCTTCATAATATGCTAGGAATACATTGTTTAGCTTTTTCCCAAATACAGAACAGAAATATTTATTGAACACTTCTGCCTTTTCTGCATTATTACTGGCAATTCTACCATTTCTATCTAGTAGTAGACCAATACCAGGGTTAGGATTTCCTTTGCTCCTTATCGTCCTTAATTCTGCTAGCCATAGCTGTCTCCTTGTGTACTTTTGCTTTCTTTATCAACTTTACACAATCTCTAGCTTTTAAATTTATATTAATTGCTATCAACTGCCCCTTTTTTCTATTTGTGATACATTGTTATTGTTTATTTTCTTTCCCAGACCCAAAGCAGAACTCTCAGCACACTGAGACACTTTAGAGGAAAGAAAATGTTAGGTATCAGTGTAGAGTTTTCCCCAAGTCTTCCTTTTGAAGGGTTGGCTGGCAGGGAGGGCTCCCACACAGACTAAGCAGTGCTTTTGCCCCCAACCCTTTGTTCTCAGGATATCTGCTAGATTACCATCCACTTGAAAACTCTCGTACTCACAGAACTCTTGGAAAATATCTACCCAACAAGCTTTTCCTAAGTGTAACTGAAAAAAGAGGAAGCACAGTTATGGCATATCTGTGCAGAAGATTAACAGGTTATATTTATGCTGCAAGGGATGTTTTTCTTTCTTCTATTTTTTCACCTTGCTTTCATAAATACATTTAAAGTTTATGTAACATAAGGAAATATATGATCATTGTTTGCTAAATACACTCTGAGAACTTGATGTTGCCTGTGCCTTATGAACACTAATGATGATTTCCAAGTCTAGATTTGAGGACATACTGGAAATTGAGTTTAAATCATATTCAGGACTCTTTTGTATTCACTTTCCTCAAATATTTGAGCACCCAACTGTAGATTTGATTGTAAGTGTCACAATTGCCATTCTGATGGTTAGTTCCATAAGCCATCCAATTAGGGTACATAATCATTAAATTATATTGTATCATTTAACACCGCATGAATGGCCAAAATTCCTGGCAAAATATTTACAAATGAACTGTAGGCTACAAAGTATTCTCTGAGGAAGCTCATTAATAATTTTCAATAATAAATCTGTATAGCCACTCTTTCATACTAAATAATGCTTTGATACAGTTTTATATATGATTATAAATGAACCTGCTTAGTAAGACTCAAGAAAAATCAAAAAGTATTATTTGTTTCCTTCTTGAAGGTTATCCGAGCGTCAAACAATGTTCCTGTCTGGTGCAAATGACATCACTTCATCTGGCTCATTATTTCACAGCAAAGATATAAATAAAAAATGCACCTGGGTGGGCAAGGGAGAGGCAGAACAAATTCCTTGGATGTGCTAATAAATAGCATCCTTGTATGCTATATGGAGATTGTAGATAGTATAATGGTCCCATTGAAAATGGAAGAATAAAGCAACTATTTGGACCTACATGATCAAAGTGCTTCATGCACGCTTTCATTTCTACACTTCTCCCCACCCCTCAAAAACAGTATATACTGTAAGCAAGTATTGAATAAACTGATCTTCACTCTTCATAATCTGCATAAACGACACCTACAAATGGATCCTCTCTGCCTCTCTGCAAGCGTGACAAATCTCATAAGCTGAGACTGCCTCCTGCCCAGTGAACCTGCCCAGGATTTTGCAAACCCTGCTCTGCACATAGTTCCAACCTTTATTGTACATAGGAACACAGGACACAGGACTGGAAGGGACCTCCTGGATCATAGAGTCCAGTTGCCAGCAACAGTCATATAATCCTGTTAATAAATTTATCAAAATGAATGGTCTTATTTCTAGAAGCACAGACCAGCTTCCATTTTGTTTGCCTAGTTACACTGTCCTCATCACGGTAGAGTCTGACTGCCTCACAAACATGAATGGATTTTATCATTACAACATCCCTATGAGGTAAGGAAGTATTGTTCCTATTTACACGTGGGAATCAGAGACGGATTAGAGGGATTTACACAAGATGGCGCAGGAAGTCTGTGACTAAGCTAGGAAGTGACCCCGGCTCTCTTGGGTCCCTGTGCAGTGCCCTGTGCACTAGCCCATTGTCTATTCTGACTCCCTTCACCACATGGACCTTGAAGCCAGGAAGTGGAACTGAAGCCCAGCTTGTCAAATAGGGAGGGAAGAAAGGCAGTTGGGTAATTCTGTCCCCGCTGTGGTCTGATGGCACTGGAATAGGATGGAAAATAGACAGGAAATTCAGAATTACATTGTGGCTAGCAGGCCAGGTGTGTGCATGCAATGTGGGTCAATGAATCAGTGGAGTTGTGTGTGGCTACAAGGATTGCAGAGGTGCATGGCCTCTGCTGCTCATTCAGGTGAAGGGTCCTAAACTTTGCCTGCCATTTGCCCAGTGTGATGGAGAATGCTGCAGTAATAGAAAGGAATCTTAAGAGGAAAAAGGATGACCTCTGTTTGGATACCATTAAAAGGAATTAAATATCAGGGTCCTAAAATTGAGACATCTCTCAAAATGCTATACAGGAAAATGTCTGATGACTTTTTCTGTCATGATTCACAAATGAAACTAGACTTTGAATGAAAAAGGACTTTGAAAACCTTTGTTTAAAGAAGATAATAAATGTTAATATTAAAGAATCATCATGTTTTCCAACACCTCCCTCCCAATAGATTAAAGAGTAGACTAGGGTAACACCTACTGAACATCATATTGACATATAAAAATGAAGACTTATTAAATGGTTAAATTAAAAGTTCTGATAGCTATAATTTGTAATTATGGATAGTGAATGAGTATGGATAGGGTCTGATATCAGTGTGTTTTTGCCAATTCTTCTTTGATACAGTTAATATGAACATGCAAAATGCCTTTGTCATGTGCCCTGCCAGTGAAGTGTCCCTGCAGAGAGAAATTGGTGGGGGATCTTGGTGAAAAAGAGCTGACTCAAGCTCAGTTGAGATATGATTGAGGTGATAGTAGTTGTCAGAAGAAAGCACTTTGAGAAACTAGCAGGAGCTGTGATCGACCCTCAGCAGACAACATCTGCCTGCCAATTTTCAAGGAGGTGTGTCACTCTGGAGTCCTTTTGGACTCATTACTATTCATAGATGCTCACATGCAGTAGCAGTGGATGGAAATGCGTTTTTCCATCTTTGTTGGCAAGGAACCTCTGCTTACCTCTCAGATGTTGGTCTTATCCACACCTCATGTCTAGACAACAGCAGCACACTCTACATTGAACTCTCTGGCAGGCCACCCCCGAGCCGTGTTTCAGAGCCCAAGCACCAGCCCAAGCATGAGTGTCTACACTGCTATTTTTAGCACCATAGTGAGAATCCCACGAGTCTGAGTCTGTAGGCTTGGGTCTTGATACATGCTGCCACCGAGGCTTTTGGGGTTTTTTTTGTTTTTGTTTGCAGTGCAGACATACCCAAAGAGATCACAAATGGTTCCAACACAGTAGCCTGATTAGTGCCATCTGTGGAGTGGCAGACAAAAGTGTACCACATCATGGGACTATTTCAAGTTCTTCAGTGGCTGTTGATCCACGTCTATATTCAGTGCAGCCTGTCTTCTATAGGAGTAATACAGCTGTGTGCGGTCTTTGCTCAGGGTAGACTGTGTTGTGACTTAAACATCTAGCCCTTAATGAGACAAACCTGTCTTTTTCAAAAGCTTGCTCTCTAAACATGTGAATCTGGGCTTTTGAAAGAGGCAGATTCTCCAAGTCTGCATTATTTTGGTCTGCAGGATCACACACCTGATTCTACATGAGTGAGTATATCGTACTAAATACTGAGGCACTTAAAAATGTGCTCAGTCCAACCTTTTCAAAAATTGCAGTTACAAATAATGAATCAAAATAATTTCTGGGCAGTAATTTTCCTTCCATTATGAAAGCCTGAGTCTGCTTTGATTTTTTTGTACCTAAATTGTACATAGTGAATTAGAATGGTAAAATATTTAACAAACAAACATATGACTTTTCCCTTCTGTCTTTTCTCTATATACAGTGTATAGCTGTATGAATATAGACTTGCACACGGGACTGTTCTCCCAATCAGTTCTCATTACTGAATGGAATGTTATTGTCACATCTGGTCAAGGTTAATCACATTGCGTTTCGGTAAATGAAGAGAAGAAGAAAGACAGAGAGAGAAGAGAAAGGACAGGAGGAGAGAAAGGTAGGGAGGAGTAAAGATAGACAAAGAGAAAAGGATAAGTAGAAGAGGAGAAAAAGGAATTAGGGTGGGATACATGAAAAGGAGAAAAGGGAGGGTACGAAGATCGGGATAAATGAGCGAGGGAGCAAGGGAATAAGAAGAGGAGAAGGAGGACAGCAAGATACTTCGTGTCACTATTCTACCAATATCAGGGTTTTTCATGATGTGCTACAACAATATGTCTATCTCTTCTCCCATAATGTGGCTGTGTACCAACACCCTCTGCAGGAAAGTCAGACTGGCTTAAGTGCCTGTGATCAGGTCATCCTATAAAACAGAGGTCCCCAAACTATGCAGAGCAATGTTTTTTTTTGGGGGGGGAGGGGCACGGCAGGCCTGGGCCAGCCCCCATGGTGGGGGTAGGGAAGGAGCACCACCCAACCCCTTCCCACCCCCAGCTCTTCTCCTGGTCCTGCCTCCAGACTCGACGTGGCTCTGCTCCCAGTCCCGCCCCCACTCCCAGGCTTGGCCCCTGGCCATGGCTCCATCCTCGCTCCCAACCCCACTTCCAACTGCGGCCCCAGCCTTGGCCCCCTTACCGCTGTCTGTGTCTCTTGCCCTGCCCCTAGAGCCATGGCCCTGCTCCTGGTCCTGGCTCTTGGGGGGGCAGGGAATGTGTGTGGATGGGGTAAGGGGGGGCGTGATTCTCAAAAGTTTGGGGACCACTGCTCTAAAGGCTGCAGAGGCCACACTTCTCACAGCTGCTAGATAAACATGAATATTGCAGAGGTTACTGCTGGTGTAACCCTTCTGCCAGGCCAAGTTGATAGCAGCAAGGGCCGGGTTCAGTACACAGGGGTTCCCTCTCATCAAAGCAAATGCAAAACTGGCTCGAGCCCCCACCCAGTGACCTGGGAAAATCTTACACACCCCCTGGGTGCCTCAAAGAGACAATACTTCCCCTCTCGCAAGCACAGAGTCTTGGTGTAGTAGAGAATCTTTAATAACATGAGGTAAACAACATCAGCATTAAATTGGGGAAACACCACAACTAGTGTTCATTAACCAAACCATGAGCAAAAACCCACCCCAGAAAATTGGGCCACATCCTTTCCCTCGGGTTCTTGAACGGCTCTGCTCCACCACGACCGGCTCCGCTCTGCACAGCTCGCCGTCTCACGAACAGCTCTGCTCAGCTCTCCGTCTCATGAACAAACCGCTGTCTCATGAACAGCTCCGCTCCACCACGACCGGCTCCGCTCTGCACAGCTTGCCGTCTCACGAACACTCCGCCAGCCTATCCACGAACAGCACTGCTGCACTCTAGATCTTCCGGCTCCCCACTACTTGACACAGTGCTCAGTGATTTCAGCTTATAGTAGTGGGAACCTTAGTGCTGGTGCACCATAAGGCCCAAGTGAATGCAGCACAGTACCTGTAGCAAGATTCTTAATAGACCCAAAATTAGCTCTGACATTCCCCAGTGAAGAGAGACAGAGGTGCAATTGGTGCTTCAGGCCCTCAAAAAGGGGCCCACATCACCAGATACTAATACCTGTCTCAAGTCTCTCTCAATTCACAGAGTTTTGGAACCCATGTCCCTTGCCTAGCGAGTGCTACTCAGTTGATGGTGAGTCCCTCCATCATAACAAAAGGCCAAGTACAGTTCCAAGCACAGTTCCCATAATCATAATAACAGAGACACTGGGGATCCCACAACAGCCAAAGTGACCATTTGGGCAGTTATGGCCTCATTCTAGGCGGGGTGGGTGTGCCTATACAAATGAGATCAGCCCTTGAAGTTCTTTTCCACAACTTGCCACACCTCACCACCAGATGTCAGGGTGGAGCCCATCCTGACTCTGCTTACACTGGTATTTATTAAACTAATTGCCCAGTTTAAACCATGACTGACATCCTTTCAAATGAACAGAATCAAGGAAAATCCTGAGGTGAATCAAGTATCGATTTGAGCATTAATAAGTTTGCATCCAGTCAATACTGACCTTTACCATTTGGAAAACAAAAAACAGCTTCCATTTTTACTAAAGTAAAAGCCAATCTCACTGTACACACTGTAGCCAGTTTGTGCTTGAAATTCTCTAAATCTTTTCTTAGGATTCACAATAGAACTATGATATTTAAAACAAACAAACAAACAAACAAAAACTCTTGTCAAGCATTTGTTTTAAATTACATTAGTATCTTTTATGCCTCTCTGGAGTGGATCATTTCTTCTTTTACAGAAGATGGTCTTCTCAGTCCTTTTTATTCACAATGGGGAAAATGCTATCACCCTTACCTGTGTTGAGTACCATCTTTACTCCATGAGTAGTACCTGCTCAATATGAGTAAAAGCAGCAGAACAGGGATCCTTGTTGTTCTGTGGGATTTCTTATGTGGAAAAATTACACTTCTACCTGATTTTCCTCTCACTTAAGTAAAAATCCACAGACACCTGATTTATATGGGTGTATGTGAGAGAAGGCTCAGGCTTTGTATGTACATTTACCATATGGATTACATTTTCAAACATTCACGCTGAAGACTGACCCACAAAAATGCAGAAACTCAAACAAGCAAACAGGAAACTGAATGTGCAAAACAGATAATTGCATGCACAAGTAGTCACACATATTTACCTCTTTGTACATATTTTATGGGAACAGTTGAGGAGTGAAAATTAAACCATATTTGCACTGCAGTGATATTTAACATATATAAAGTATTCTAAAAATAGTACTAATTGGCCAGTTTTCATGAAAGACAACAACATTTTCTGCCCTCAGATAGCTGCACATAATCTCTGATGAGGTCAACTAGAGGTGCACAGTGGAAGAAGAATTTTGTCCAAGTTATTTATGAATGTTTTATAAAGTGTAGCAATACTTTAATTATAATCAATTGTTTTACTACACTGACACAACTATACTATCCTGACGTATTTTAACTATATAGGCCTAGGTCGTCTCAGCTGTGCAACCTCTGCTTGGCTTTCAGGGCAGGAAAGCAGCAAACCTAAGGCTGTAAACCTTTATGCTCTTCCGTTTTCTGGGGCTGCTCTAATTTATGATAGCTTGTAATAGCTGCCTAGGGAATGTTTTGCTGGTGAGGATCACCAAAGCTCTACATTCAAACCTTGGTATGCCCCCTGTGCTCTCTCTCTGTGTGTAGGGAGGAATGTAGAGGGGGTGGCATAGAACTGGCTATGCTGTTTTATGACACTCTGGGATTCCTTCATGCCAGGAGAATCCTCAAGCTGCCCATTCAGTGATTTTAGGACTTGTGGAAAGAACATATCTTTATCTCGGACCTTAACATTTACAGAAATGTCATAGTAACTTCATTCTCACATCTTTGAGCAATAGACAATGACAAGTAAAATGCCCCAGAAGGTGCTGAAGTGCTTATGCATGTTTTAAACTCTGTATGCAAGCAGAAAAGCAGATTGAAGAAGTTGCAGTGCAGGAGGCACCGGTTGATGTGACACAGAAAGACCTAAATGTTCTCAAAAAGAAAAGGAGGACTTGTGGCACCTTAGAGACTAACAAATGTATTTGAGCATAAGCTTTCGTGAGCTACAGCTTATGCTCAGATACATTTGTTAGTCTCTAAGGTGCCACAAGTCCTCCTTTTCTTTTTGCGAATACAGACTAACATGGCTGCTACTCTGAAACCTGTCTAAATGTTCTTGGCTTTCTAGTCATTAACTCTTAGTTTTACATTTTCAGTTCTGAAGAAGCTATTTGGAAATCTATATTCTAGATGGTAGAGATGTTAGAATGATGATTTCTGAACTTACCAGCAGTTTTACAGATATGAATGAGGTCTGTTATCTTCAAATAACAGAGGAGCTATTCTAAATACATTCTCATACAATGCAGGTTAAGAATGAAAGTCTTAAGAATTACTTGTCATCCCTACAAACTTCTTTTCCCTATCAGTCTGTGTATTGCATCCTCTTGATAACATTTACTTCGTTATAACACAGTTAACAGGATATCGGGATTTCAATATAGATTTACTTAGTAGGCTATTTCAAATACAGAATAACTGTTAACTGAATGTTTGGTGTGCAATGGAGCACACATCTATCATTTTCTGTTTCCAGCTTTTACAGGTTCTCTGGTTCTCTCTTGCTCTCTCTTTCATAAGTGCTTTGAGTAACCTTCCATACCGTAGAAGCTTCAGGGTGTTGTTTTAGAAGGAATAACAATACAATTGTTTTGCCTAAAAGGAAAACCAATAGATCAGAATTGATTAAAAGCCTTCTTATATAAACAATGCAGGATGAAACAGGTAGCAGTGGGCTAAAATGAAACTGCTAGATAGGAGTTTGAAAATCTTTTTTAGTATGAGATAGACCAGGGGTGGCCAACCTGTGGCTCTGGAGCCGCACGTGGCTCTTCAGAAGTTAATATGCGGCTCCTTGTACAGGCACCGACTCCGGGGCTGGAGCTACAGGTGCCAACTTTCCAATGGGCCGGGGGGTGCTCACTGCTCAACCCCAGGCTCTATCACAGGCCCTGCCCCACTCCACCCCTTCCCACGCCCTCCCCTGAGCCTGCCGTGCCCTCGCTCCTCCCTCCCAGAGCCTCCTGTACGCCATGAAACAGCTGATCGGGAGGGAGGGAGATGGGCTGATCAGCAGAACTGCCGGTGGGCCGGAGGCGCTGGGAGCGGGGGGTGGAGGGAGCTGACATGGGGCTGCTGGCTGATGGGGAGCTGCTGACTTATTACAGTGGCTCTTTGGCAATGTACATTGGTAAATTCTGGCTCATTCTCAGGCTCAGGTTGTCCACCCCTGATATAGACACATAGGATTGCCTTATATCCGTGATGTACAGTAGCTAAGGGAATACGGTAGCTAAGACGCTCAAGTGCAGAATCTTACAGAGTGAAGTCAGACAGACAAAATAATAGCATTACTACTAGGGCTAGGTTGCCCTTTGCCCTCATGTGGGTTTGCAAGAGGTGAAGGCAAAATGAGTCCTTTTCCCAAATCCACTCCCATGCTTTCCAGACAAGGGAAAGAAACAACGATAGCCTCTTAGTTTGAAGAAGCGGAGGGGATTCCCCTGGGTGGGTGGTAATCCACCCCTTGGAGGCAGGGCCATGGTCTTGACCCCACACATTAGCCTGTGGAGTAGGTAGCGGGCTGAATCATTCTAAGAGGCTGAGGCACAATCCTGACTAGTGTCCTGCTATGGTGGTGTGACTGCCAACTGGCCTTATTCAGGACCATGTGTAGTTTTCACAATCTGGCCCCCATTAAGCAATTCTTGTGGAGGGGTTGTATAAAATTACACACATTCTTTTGGAGCCTTCACAACCTCTGCGGCCAAATCTTACTCAGCTCTAATAACCACATGATTGCTATTGAAGAAATCAGTCTCACAGAGTGACAGTATCCTGCGGCCCTCTGACTGGCCAAGTGCCTCTCCTTAACCCCAGGGCTTGGCCCAGGATGTTGTCTGGGTAGCCACAAAGACTTTGGCCTACTGCAATGCCAGACTTTGCCTTGTCTCCTGATATCTGGTCTCTGACTCTAGCCTGAGTTCGATCCCAATTCCTGCCTCTGGATGGTAGCCTGGCACCAGGGCCGGCCCACAACATTTTGGCACCTGAGGCGGGGAGCCCCCATGCCTCCTCGCGTGGGCCAAAACTTTGAAAGCTCTCAATTCTGCCTTCTTCCTGTTCTACTCCTCTCATGGTACCGCTCTGCTACCTACCCCAATAAAGGAGAACTAACAACTTAAAATGCCTTGTTCAAAAATTTTGAGTAACACTTAACTTTCAAAAGCCTGAACAACAAATGTAACTTTTCTTGTCTGCATAGTAAATGCTGGCATTTTTATCTGTTTGAATAATCAAAGTGGTGCTTTCCGTGCCTTCTTGGGTGCAAAGATTTAAACGGCTTCCTGAAGGTCCACAGTCTGGGCCAGCTCTTGCTCTATTCAGATGGTTGCAAGGCTGACCAGCCTCTGCTGTGTCATTGTGGAGTGTAGATGTGTTTTTATTAACTTCAGCTTGGAGAAGCTGCGTTCTCCACTGGCAACTGTTACAGGAAGTGTTAGAAGTATGCGCGGAGCAACAAAAGCATTTGGAAAGAGGGTGGTCATCTTATTTATGCACCTATATTCCAGAACAGCCTTTGGAGTTGATCCTACTGAAATGTATCTTGAAAGGGCTTTCAGTTCATCACCTAAATCACTCACATCAATATCGCGCATGTCATCATGTCTCAACACTGTATCTAGGGCCTTGCATTGCTGATGTAGGTCTTCTTCAGGTATAGTGAGGAGTTTTGGAATATCAAACAACATCCCAAATTATACCGCTGTGTTCCTTGAGCTGCATGAAACATTCTTCAACTGACTGTATTGCACAATCTAGCACCTGGTTAAAGAATCCAACTTTGAATTGTTGTTTGGGGTCTCTTATGGGATTATCCCGTGCCTCGTAATCAAAATGTCTTCTTCTTCAGTGACCCTTGTATTCTATATGGGTGGGAAAATAGCTTCAGTGTGAAGTTCCTCTGCCAACTTCTGTGCACTCTTCAGAACGCTTTGAAATCCCTCATCTGACTGGTAAGACTGTAGGTATGACTTTGCTTTGTCCAGTTGTTCCATTGCTCCAGATATATCAAGGTCAACACCTTGGAGTCTCTTGCTTACAACATTTATTTCAAACAGTATGTCATGCCACAACACTAAGCCACACAGAAATTTGAAGTTATGTATGTTTCTGGTGATTCCATTTCCCTCTGCCACTGTTCTCCCATGAACAGTTCCTGTCATAGCATTAGCCTCCATAATGGCAACTATGGCATCATCTATCTTCCCAGTTTGGTGTTTGATGGGCTTTATCGCCTCCACTCGACTTTCCCTTCATGTGGCACTCAGTGGTTTCAGTGTCAGAGAGGATGTTCCCAGATGTTGCTTCAAAATTTGGCATAGATGAGTTGATGCAGAGAAAAATACATAGATGCTTTGAATTACATTAAAAAATTCAGCAGCCTCACTAGAAACTGATGTTGCATCACTGACCACCAACTTCAATGAATGAGAACTGCCTGGGACAAAAAAAAAACTTGCAGGTTTAACTCTCAGATCTGTTTCTGCACTCCTCTGTTCTTTCCTCTCATGTTGGCACCATTATTGTAGCCCTGACCTCTCATGTCAGCTCTCGCAATTCCTGTATCTTCCAGCTTTTTAAGAAGCACATTTGTCATACCAGCTCCTGTAGTATCATCAATGTCAATAAATTCTAGAAAATGCTCCCAGACAGTCACCATTGCAGGGACATTTTCACTAGGTTCTGCTGTTGTTACAAAACGCACCTTTAAAGTCATTTGTTCCGTAAGGCTGATGTCAGGTGTGCAATCCAGAATAACAGAGTAATATCTTGCTGACTTCAGATCTGCCACAATCTTCTGTTTGACTTTTGTTGCCAGTAACTGTATGATCTCATTTTGAATTGGTTTTCCAAGGTAGTGGGGTGCGTACATTTCTTGGGTGGTGACTCTTCTTACATGCTCCTGGAGTACAGCATCAAACTCAGCCATCAGCTCCACAATTTTAAGGAAGTTTCCATTGTTTGGCACATACAGCTGATCTGAAGTGCCACGCAGTGCTAGGTTTGGGGTAGCAAGCATTCTCACAATGGCAACAAAAGGCAATGAGCCTTTTTAGAACATTTTGCCAGTAAAGAGACTCTGATGCAATCTTCTTTTGTTGCTGATCATCTACGGTGGCCGCTAACCTTAGTCTCATTTCAAGCTTTTTCCACCTATGGAAGAGTTTGCACCAAAAATGTTTTGCAGCATTCTGGGTTTTTAAGTACATAAGCCATGGCCTCTCTACTTTGTCACCACTGGGGATTTCACGCCAGTAATGTGTTGGATGGAAACTTCTATTTTCATTGTCTTTGGGGAACACAAAGTTTTCTACTTGCTGTGGCCCATGCAGTACAAGGAAGTCCCTCAGGCTACTGCTCAAGTGGGTCCACAGTCCTGGATCATCTAGACTTAAGGAACTAAACTCAGCAGCAGCTGTTTCTTGCACCTCCACCATACTCTTCTCTGATCTACACTTTTCTTCAGGAATGTGCATGGTTACATCCATTTGAGATGGAGATATGGATGCTGCAGTAGCTGCCTTCCTCCAGCACAGCACTCCACCATCTCTGTGCATCTAGAGAAGAGAGAATACATATGCACCAGCAGCAGACACAATTTTCTACACTCTGTGTCCTAGTGGCGCCCCCTCCTCCCCCCACACAGTCTGGCACCTGAGGCGGCCACCTCAGTTCACCTCATGGTAAGGCCAGCCCACCCTGGTACTGCCTCTGATCTCTGGTCTCTGACCCCAGTCTGACTCTGACCCTGACTATGGTTTATGGGACCTGGTCTTGCAACTCCTCCAACTCTGACCTGGTGACTCCCATCCCTGGTGGGCAGACCTCAGCCCAGCTGTGACTACTAGGCAAGACTGCCTACACCACATTCCCTTATAACCATCTCTGACAAAATCCATTCTGCCGTGCTAACAATGAGTCATTCTTCAGTCTTTGTTTTTCAAAGCAGTGTTAAACAGCTATCAATAGTAAGTTTCAAGCCTGCCAAAACTATACAGCAAACACAAAACAAACATAGCAAGAAAAATCGTTGTCTACAACGATTGATAATCTTAATCAAAACAGGTTCTGCACTTCTCCACTGGTCTTTGCCAGCCCGGAAGGACATGGGTTCGGCTCACTAATTGTAGCCTAAAGTTTTGCCAACACCTCTAAAACATCAGTGAATGACAGTGTCTGAAAATCAAACAAAAAGACACATGTATTGCTCCCTTGCCCCAAGACACTGAACCACCACAGCTGAGGCAGGCAGGTCAGTTGAGACTATAATAAGGTTGTCTGCCAAATAACATGAAAATTCAGAAAAGCTCCAATTCGCAGCCAAGCAGAAACAACCTGGCTTAACCTGTATGCTACCCAAAATAGCTGCATTTCTCTGGCCTTTGAGGAAGGTGAAGAAACTGCGCTTGCACAGTAATGGCATAAGATTTTTAAAAAACTTTTTATTTAGAATGAGACGTCTACCATGGATGCTTTTGCTCTTTTCCCCTTAGCTCCAGCTATCTCAGACTAACTACCCAGGCATTTAGATTGTGCCCATCACAGGGATGTCTGTATACTGTAGGGAAGAGCAAGAGGGAGAGAATACTTAATAGCCAGAACATAAATAGCTGAATAGTATTCAGTAGAGGGGGCTTTTGTCTGAGCAGTAGTCTCCTCAGACTAATCCAAACATGCAATGAGTCCGTCAATGGCCACTCACAGACTATTGGAACAAGTATTTTGTTCTGATGGGAAAGTTATGCCTCACACTGAACAAAATATGTTTGGTCTATGCCAAGGGCATTACTCTATCTCCACTTCCAACTCCAGCACACAATATCAGATTTGCCTTTGGAAGATGAGTCATGAACGATTTGGATAGTCTCATGGTTATCACAGTGGCCAGCTCAGAGATCCTGAGCTAATCCCAGAAGAATTAGTATGGACACTGAAGTCTCTGAGAACAGCCGGTTAGGGGATACATAAGGCAAAGACAATAGAATCATGACAAGAATCTTGATCTAGGTTTACACCTCTTAAAAAGTCTTTTGCCATGTCTTCCTCTGCCAACCATCAGAGGGGTTGAAAAACTCAAGCCCCCATAATCAACTCCATGCTGAACCATCACATCCCTAGCTCCCTCCAGTGTTGCGATGTTGACTACAATATTTTATCACACCTGAATTTTAAAGTATGGTTGCATCAATAATGCAAGACATTTGCAAATGGAATGCAACTGCACAGATTCAAATGAACCCGGTGCCAGAAAGCTTGCTCTGCACTTTAGAAATAATTATGAAACTTTAAATAGCAATAGAACACTGAGCATGTCAGAGCAGCTTTAACTAGTATTAAGGTTTTATCACATCCTAAGTTTTATGCGAGTAGATCAACGCATCAATATTTTCCACATGGCATCCAGACTACATACATTTAACCATGCAGAAAGGAATGTATATCAGCTTTATTTCTGTTATTCTCAGTGATCAATATCACTCTATTTCTTAGGACTGCTGATTATAAGGGACAGTGCAAAACACAGGGAAGTACTCTCAATGCATTGTATGAGACTTTAACTTCATAAATCCCATTATAGCTGGTAAGAACATGAAGCTAAATCCCTGTTGATTGAATGGAGAATATACAGTCCTCAATGGTTTTCAAGTGTATTGTACAACCATTGTAGAGAACTCTATTATCTCAGAGAATGTCACATGGGAAAATAAAATAATTAATGTCTGCTACAAAAAATCTTTAGGGAAATGCTTTGTACTACAAAGTAATGAATCTGCCGCAACACAAGTGTGTCATATTTAGAGGGCGGAGAAAGTGCTATAAGAATTTTCATAAATTCCACCATTTAAGTAAAATTACTCAACAATGCATGACCACAAGGAGGTTACAGCTGAGAAGGGTCCTCACCAATAACTCCACCAAAGCAACCAAAACTATGAAAATGGGACCACAGTGTTGCTGCTGTAATCCTTGTTCCACTAGATGTTGATGAGCAATGTGTAGGAGGGCCCTGGATCCTTCAGTCAGGCTGTTAATGAACTTTTCTTTGGCGTTGTCTGTTCACTGTCAACAGGACTGAATGTCATCAGTCCTTGGTGTTTTTGTGGGGTGCCTCCAGTTCACCTCAGGACATGTATATGAAAATTGTTACTCTCCCTCTGAGAAAAATTTCACCACGCAGTGTCAGTTACACAATGCTCTAAGAAGTCAATGAAACAGTCACATGATAAGAAGTCCTACAGCAAAGCATCAACGGACCCAGATCTGAATTTTCCCCAAGTCTCAGAGAGTTCAGATCCTAGGTTCTGGTTTGGTCCTGTCTCCACTGCATTCTCTTCCATTTTAAATATTCAGAAGCCTTGTTTCCAAATGGTATTTGTCCCAGAACCTGTAAAGTAGAGGCAAGGTACATTAAGCTCTCTGGATTGTATTGTTCTCCTTGCAGCCATGAGAGAACTCTGAAATGTGATAAGAATTATGTGCACAGGGAGAATGAGGTAATATGAGAGCAGTAAGGCAGATTGCTGTGTAGTGATTGTTTCCAAAGAATGTGTTACATAATTTACCATACATAAATGATGGAACTAAGGGTGCTGGGGATGCTGCTGCACCCCATGGCTTGAAGTGATTTCCATTATATACAGGGTTTACAGTTTGATTCAATGGTTCTCAGCACCCCCACTACACAAATTGTTCCAGCACCCCTGTTACCATGTGCAGTGGTTTTCCCTAAATACTATGCAGTATATCAGTACTACCCTGTACGAGTACACTGTAGAGTAGACATATATTTAAATTCTAAAAACAGAATCAAGTTCATTAAGGGTTCTATTGTGGCCAGCCCTACCCAAGTGCACAAAGAGCCTTCACCTTCCTGTGTGCTTCTGTGTCAGGGAAAGGCAAAACCTTTAAGTGTTCAGTGACAGCACCCTAATAGTTGCTCATTATCCAAAAGAGTCTAGGGTGAGGGCAGGGCCACACACACAGCAGAGCTGGCCTGGAACGAAGGGGAATTCATAACACACCATTTGAAATGACTGCTGTGGCATCCTGAAATGACTGAAAGGCGCTACCCTGCTCTCAGAAATGCCAGTTCAGTGCTGTAGGGTGGGAAGGGCCACTCCTCTTGACTTCAAAGGGCTTTGGATCAGAGCCCATGTTACTGAAGTGAGAGTCATTTTCCAAATGTTTTCAAAAGCTACTCAGAGAATAATGAGATATTCTGTATGT
The DNA here is from genome assembly GCF_965140235.1 of Caretta caretta. NCBI lineage: Eukaryota > Metazoa > Chordata > Testudines > Cheloniidae > Caretta > Caretta caretta. The sequence goes on along the minus strand of NC_134207.1, from coordinate 84,872,285 downwards.
GAATCTAGGTTCAGGATAGTTTCTTGTTGTGGACAAAGTTAAAATAATGATATACAGTTGTTGAAGGCTTGTGGCTACTCCTTAAATCCAAACCTTTCAATACCATGACACTTCCAGCTAGTTGTAGGAGACTATAATAGTGAAAGAATAAGCAGAAGAAAAGATCTGAGCCTCACAGAGAAAAAGTTATGAGATCTTTTGGAGTCAGACACTGTGATTGAAATAGAGACAGACAAGCAATTCTAAGGCTTGCAGTCATAAATCTCACTCAGTGGGGAACAGAAGACAGGTAGTTTCACTTAGAAACAAGGATACACCAGTCCTAAGAGACATGGTAGTGATGATACAGCAATGACAAATGCAATTCTAGCCACAATAAAGCTCTGTCATCTGCCAACTGAGCCAAAGACTAGCTAAAGTATGGAAAAGGGCAGGAAAGTTGTAATGGAAAGTTCACAGAGGTAAAGAATTAAAAGAAAAGAAAAGAAAAGAAAAAGTGAGTCAGAAAAACATTCAGCTAAAAGGCTGATATTATTACACAAAAGAACCCTACATAAACTGTGTACTACAAATTAAGTTTGTTCGGTGCCTAGTACAAGGGGGCCCTATTCTCGGCTGGCCCTCTAGGCACTATGATAACAAACATAATAAATAATTACACTAAAAGAATGTCGAGATGCAAAGTCAAGCACTCAAAAGTTAGGACGTGTCAGATGGAAGATTGCCTGTGTAATCTTAATTTGGCGGTTTGCACCTATGCACTCTGATAGTCTTGCACAGCAACCTATTGTATGTCTGTGGCAGAGAGGAATAAACCTCAGGCTGCTGGGTTCCAGCTCAATGCCTTGGAAACAAAAGAACATCCTTGTTCTTCTTACAACTCTTTGCCTCTTTCACTGTCCATTCTATGCTCTGAATGACATATACTATGCATTCGTGTCACCAAAGACTGTATCATAATGTACAAGGGGGCTGAATTAAGGTTGTGTGGACATCCTTAATTCTGCCATTTCCTACTGTTTGAGGGCTTGACTTTGTAGCCTTAATGTTCTTTTAACATTCTTTTATAAAAAATAATTTTCTAGTTTTTTAAAAAAAATCATACTGAAAAAAGAAATTCCAGTACATGGAACCATATTAACCTATATATAGGTAACCAATATAGGTAAAGCACCTACATATAGAGTTGGAACCCAGGGCCTTTAGACAGACGACACAGCCATTTGAGCTAAAGGATTCATTGCTAGCAGTGGTAATCTGTTATCATCAAAGTGGACCAGCTGCTGGGAGGGGATGTGACACACTTTTGCCAGTGGCTTACACAGCTACTTGTTATACAGCAGTGGAATGTTGGGAATTACAATTCCTGGCTTCTATTCTTGGCACTGGAAGAGAGTGGTGTCCAGTGTACAGACCGCTCAACCAAGCATGTAGATTTGGCACATTCATTCTGAAAGGTAGTGTGACTGTGGATAAGACTTAGTTCTGGGGTCTTGTATTCATGATTCTGCCTGAAGTGACCTTGTGTAATCTTTCAGTTACCCCATCTTGTAAAAGTGAGAGAATGTTACTTGCCTGCCTGCCAAGGTAAAGGTATGAGGCTTTACTCAATAATAAGGGTTGTGAAGTCCACAGAGTTATTCATCGCAATCAGAGAAAGAGCTGAGCATAGAGCTCATGGTTTTCTTTTGGTTCCCAGCCCAGCCCTCCTTTCCATAGGCCAAAGGGGTGGCTGTTGCTGGGGGCCATCTGAAGCTCATCTTTGTGGGTCCAGAGAGACTGCTCAGTGCAGATGGAAAGTCTGTGTGGCCAAGAAGCAGTTGGCTGGCAATTTTCTTCCAAATTATTTCTGACAGAAAAATCACTTTCCACAAAATCAAAATTGTCTGTGGGACAATTTCAATTTTGTTGAACTGCTTTGATTTTCTGTCAGGATAATCAAAATGAAAAATATTTTATTTTGGGTCAGGTTGACCCAAATTGGAACACTTCAGTTTGTTGAAATGAATTTAAATGTTTCATTTTGGTCAGTTTGACATTAATTTGTGTTTACCTGACCAGCTGTGGTGCCTCATGGGAGTTCATGTTTAGGTGCTACATGCCCCTTTTCTCCTCTACTGGCCATCCTCCATGGCTGAACTACATATCCCATCATTCACTACAACTTCTGTCTGGTTGAACCATTGCTTGCAGATGGGAAGTCCATGACTGTGGTGAAGCATGGGAGATGTAGTCTGGCTGGAGAGCGCAGCCCACAAAGAAAAATGGTGGCATGGGGCACATAAACTATTACTCCAATGAGGCACTGTGGCAGATCAAGTGGATGCAGTTCATTGTTGAACTGAGCCAAAAGTTTCATTTTGACATTTCCAAAATGATTTTTTTGGTACGTTTGACATTCTTGAAATCAAAATGTTTCATTTTAATTTGCTTCAAGTCAGTTCAACATTAAACCACATTTTTCCATTGTGGAACATCATCTCATGGAGTTGATGGTCTTCTATGGCCCATCCTCTATTGGCCAGGCTCTCTGGCCAGACTATAGTTCCCATGATACACCCTGAGTAACATGAGTCCCACAATACACCACACAGATGTGTTAGAGAGAAATCCATATTACATTATGGGAGATGTAATCGTCTCAGGAGCCTGGCCTATAGGAGAAAATGGGGCCCTGACCTACAACTCCCATGAGGCAATGAACTGATAGGAAAATGCAGTTTAATATTTTATTCAACTGATGTGAAATGAAACATTTTGGATCAGTTCAACACAACAAAATATTCCAGTCTGGATCAAACTGACCTGAAACTAAATATTTCATATTGATTGTCCTGATGAAAAATCAAAATTTTCCCAGAGAAAATTTTGATTATACAGAAACTGCATTTTCCATTAGAAAAACATTCTGACAGAAAATGCCTGACCATCTGTATTTAATGGCTTGCAAAGCAGCCTGGTGCAGCACTCTAGACACTGTCTTTATTTTTTTTTTCAATTGTGAACCTGACAGTTTTGCCCTTCCTTAAGAAACTGAACTGATTAAGAATTAATTTGATCTGGTGGTGAGTGTGCATGCAGGTGAATGAGAGAGACATTAAAATAACACAAGGAGAAATGTACCATTCTGAAGAATTCCTGTTAGTTGACTAGGAAAAGGCTACTATAAAGCCACTACTAACTAATCCCTCAGCTGGTTCTGTAATGGCAGCAAGTCTCATAAGCTATAAAGGGAACAGGGGAACAGAGTGAAAAGTCTCTCTTTTGTCAGTGATTACACTGTCACAGTTTATCAGTTTCTTCTTAAAGACAGTTTTGTAAACTCCCTAACAACAGTTCCCAAAGCCTGTTGATGAAAACAGAAATAATGAACTCTCTCCAAAGACGATGCCTAAGAAGAGTTAATGGAATTTGTTTTTTTAACTATATTGACTGCATGGTTTTGAGACACATACTTTACACATATACTTGGTGTTGTTTTACTACTCAGACTGGAATGTGAGTAGAAACTTACTGGTTAAATTAGTTTGGAAGAAATGTAGCATTGTTATAGAGTTCATTTGTAATTGAAGCTATCCAGTTAGAATTATTCTGAGCTTGTGTGGGCAGCTTTGAAGAACAGAGACTTCAAGAAAATTCACAAGACTCATTTTCTTCCTTTATTCTAAAAGACAAACTATTTCTCTCTCTCAGCCTTTGAGGGTATGTCTACACAGCATTTTGGAGCCTTTGGAAGGAATCCTCCGAGTCTGTGTTGACGAAGAAGAACCACAAGTCATTTGTGTTCTGGATTGGGTTCTGTCGTTTTCATAGAGTCTTAGAATCATAGAAATGTAGGACTGGAAGGGACCTCGACATGTCATCTAGTTCAGTTCCCTACACTGAGGCAAGACTTAAGTATTATCTAGATCAGGGATCAGCAACCTTTGGCACGCAGCCCATCAGGGAAAGCCACTGGCGGGCCAGGACAGTTTGTTTACCTGCATGGTCTGCAGGTTCAGCCAATCACAGCTCCCACTGGCTGCGGTTCACCATCCCAGGCCAATGGGGGTTGTGGGAAGTGGCGGCCAGCACATCCCTTGGCCCATGCCGCTTCCTGACAGGTGTTTGTCTAACCTGTTCTTGAAAACCTCCAATGAGGGAAATTTCATAACCTCCCTAGGTAATTTGTTCCAGTGCTTAAATACCCTGACAGTTAGGAAGATTTTCCTAATGTCTAATCTAAATCTCCCTTGCTGCAATTTAAGCCCATTACTTCTTGTCCTGTCCTCAGTGGTTAAGGAGAACAATGTATTACCCTCCTCTTTATGACAGGTTTCAGAGTAACAGCCGTGTTAGTCTGTATTCGCAAAAAGAAAAGGAATACTTGTGGCACCTTAGAGACTAACCAATTTATTTGAGCATAAGCTTTCGTGAGCTACACGAAAGCTTATGCTCAAATAAATTGGTTAGTCTCTAAGGTGCCACAAGTACTCCTTTTCTTCCTCCTCTTTATAACATCCTTTTACATACTTGAAGATTGTTATCATGCTCCTCTCTCCCCCAACCCCCGGTCTTCTGAATAAACCCAGTTTTTTTTCAATCTTTCCTCATAGGTCACCTTTAATCATTTTTGTTCCTCTCCTCTGGACTTTCTCCAATTTGTCCACATTTTTCTTGAAGTGCAGTGCACAGAAATGGACACAATATTTCAGCTGAGGCCTTATCGGTGGAAGAATTACTTCTTGTGTCTTGCTTATAACACTTCTGCTAATATATCCCAGAATGATGTTCACTTTTTTTGGAACAATATAACATTGTTGACCCCTATTTAGTTTGAGATCCACTATAACCTCCAGATCCTTTTCTGTAGTACTCCTTCCTAGGCAGTCGATTCCTATTTTGTATTTGTGCAACTGATTATCCTTTCCTAAGTGGACTACTTTGCATTTTTCCTTATTGAATTTCATCTTGTTTAATTCAGACTATTTCTCCCATTTGTCAAGATAATTTTGAATTCTAATCCTGTCCTCCAAAGCGCTTGCAACCCCTCCCATCTTGGTATCATCCGCAGACTGTATAAGTGTACTCTCTATGCCATTATCTAAATCGTTTATGAACCTATTGAATTGATCTGGATGTGGACAGATTCCTGCTGGACCAGACCCGATATGCCCTTCCAACTCGATTGTGAACCATTGATAACTACTTTCCAAGTACAGTTTTCCTGCCAGTTTGTGCACCCACCTTACAGTAGGTTCATAGGCTAATTTGCTTATGAGAAGGTCATAAGTATCAAAAGCCTTACTAAAGTTGAGATAAATCACATCTACTGCTGCCCTGTATCCACAAGGCTTGTTTATAGATTTACATATAAAGTCCACGAAGTTCTTCAAAAATAAGAACTTGCCAAGCCCTGAACTGAACTGCTGAAAATAACAGAAATACCGCATTTGAAAAAAAACCCCTTTGAATAGAAAACTGCTACTTAATGTTAACTATGGTGTGGCAATGTGGCCACCACATAATATTTAAAAGTGTAATAACACTTCTTTCCTTTTCCTTTCTCCACCCCCCCTGAATAATTATTCAACTCTGAATAAACCTCTTTGTTTTGTAAATTAAATTAGTTACCCTGAAAAGTATGGAAACTTAGGTGTGGCGTACAAATGAGTCAATGAGCAATTAAATAGTTGGTGACTGTGTCAATTTTTCCTTGATCCTGCCCCCCAGTGAAAATTGTTCAAAGTAATATTTTTTTTGCCTAGAAAGCACAAAAGGAGATAATGAAAGGTAGCACAGTAATGCATTCAGAAGTAACTTTCACTCAAGAAAAAGCTAGCACTAATGGTTTAACCAAAGGAAAATTGCCATTTGTTCACCTATAAAGCTGGTGTCTGAGGACCATAGGGGTTCCATCGTCATAGAAATGAATATCTGGAAATGACCTTCAGAGGTCATCTAGTCCATTCCCCTCATGCTGAGGCTGGACTCAGTACACCTAGACCATCCCTGACATATGTTTGCTAACCTGTTCTTAAAAACCTCCAACACTTCGTCCTAGTATTGTCCCAATACTTCGTTCCAAATTTTGATAGATTTACACCAAAATAAATCAGAAGGAACTCTACTGACTTAGCAGTGTGAATCTAGAATAAATCTGTGGTTACTCAGGTCAGAATCTGACACAGTGACTCTGCAAAAATCTGTTAATTGAATTGAATTAGTCTGCTCAGGGGATTGGACACATCTCACACTGTATCAGACTATATAATAGCACTGTTAAACTGATGAGTCTCAAGTTAAATTTCTAAGTACTCCATACTAACCATAATATTTAATAACAAGAGGCTGTTGGATATGCTCCACTGTCAATAGAGACAATCAATAGCCTAACTTTCAATTTACTAATCATTCAATTTAGCTATAGTCAAAACGAAGAAGAGGGTTAATGAAGAACAATTTTCGTTTGAACTGATTTTCCATCAGGAAGCAGCTCAGTGTCAGGTAACATTTCTATATTCATTTCCCCTCCCCTATGACTGTGAGAAACTTGTTAGCTCCGCAAAGAAGATAGATAATTTCCAGTGCAATCCATATAGGATTCCATTATCAACTATTTTTAATTATTTGAAGGAGATCAACAAAGATACTGATCATTGCTAGGAAAGAGCTCCTAATCCCGTGGATGGGTGGTTGATTTAGAATCTTCTGGAACCCTTTGCCTATTCTACTAGCTGTGAGACAGACTCAGAACCACCCCCTGGAAAGGGATGTCAGCCCTTAGGTCTGTGCCACTGTCCCTCTTTGTCTCAAGTTCCACAGGGTACTTCCTGTAGGTGTAGCTGTCTGCACATGAGGAGGACTGGGGCAGGGAAATACACATTGCTCCACCAAATACCAGAGAAAACACACACTCAGAAAATTTATACAGTCTCCCTGTTTAACTCTGAACTCTCCCATGGCTCCACTCTGCTGCAGAATACCCCTTTACAGGGGCTCCTATGAAGCCACTCAGCCAAGTAGCTCAGGGAGAGCTGCAGGGAGGCAGTGCTAAGGGACATGACTTCACATAGGTGCTATTATGTGATCCCCAGAGATCCATGAGGCTCTCCCCATATCTGCAGGGTTTGGAGGCTGAACCTCTTGTTTTTCCTTTATGGGGTAGGTAAGTGAATATTCAAATATTCTCACAGCTCATACAAATCCCTTAAACAGGCAAACCTTAAAAATTCATGGTCAGATCCTCAGCTGGTACAAACTGGTGTAGGCCCATTGACTTCAACACCAGTTATATGAGCTGATGATCTGGCCTTCTCCGAGTTCAGGTTTGGTTCAGACTGGCACCAAAAAATTCTGATCTCTGTCCAAAGAATGAAGTCAGTTTTGTAATATCTCATTATTATTCATTCATGTCCATGCTGGAACTCAGCAGTGCAGAGTTGTGCAAAATATTTAAAATGTGCTTACAAGTAATAAATAATTCATATGCACATAAGGGCCCTGATTCTCTTCTTATTCATACTGGTTGATGTCAGTGGAGTTACTCCATATCTAAACTGGTATAAGGGAGAATAAGGCCCATTCATATGTATTACACCCTCAGACGTTATTGCTTAAGCATATTTTCAACTTGGAAAATTATTTTTGTTTTTGTTTTCATTTCCTACATCGGGAAAAGCAAAGTTACTATATTGCCATTTCACATCACCAACAGATTCATAAACACAAAACAATATAATGTTTATTTGGGATGAGAGGGTAATACAGAGTGATGGGTGATAGATGAGAAATATAGATTACATACGTGTAAAATAAAAAAATAAAGAAGAGAAAAAGAATGGATAACATTTGAGTCTATGTAATACCTTCCCAAATTAAATTGCTGTCTTTGGGTGCCTTTCCTGATTTAATATAGCAAAAATTGCAACACTCGATACAGCTATTCCTTTATAGTCTTCATACTGGATTAAAATGTTGACTTTGCCTTTTATGCCTGTGCTTTACATCAGCATGTGTCAAAGAAAAATAATTTAGACATGCTGATATACTCTCTAAACTTTCAGATGATAACTCTGTTTTATCTGTGTTACTCCTTTGATGATTATTAGCATTCTGAACATTCAGCATAACACTGAAAATGTATCCCATGGATATAGTGCTCATGATCAGTTCGATTCTAAATAAAATTGCCCTTTTAATTCCATCATGGTGGCTGCTGGAAAAGTTAATGGCCGCTGTTATCTAATTACCAGGTAAACAGTGTGTACACTGTTAGCAAGAGATGGGTACAGAATTTGTAAGAAGAAAAGGAGATTGTGAATGACTTGTTCAAAGAGGATGAATTCAACAAAGCTCATTTATCAGTGATAAGAGATGCCACAGTCATCCTACCTGCTACATTCTCTTGTAATTCCATCATATTACTTTATTGTAATAAGGTGACTGATCATTGTCAAAGTCTTTATAGTTCATAATACTCAAAAAATCACTGCCACTGCTAATATCAACATAAATTATATGCAGAGAATGAACCTTAAGCATTGGCAGTTCCATATTTATCTTATAAAAGGAGAAAGCAAAGTGGAACTTCCACAAAAGTCTCTCTCTCTCTCTCTCTCTCTCTTATGCCCACATACATCATACAATGCACTTACATCAGTAAGTACAGGCAGGGGTGTAGCTCAAGGAATTATTTTATGCATGTAATTTGTATTAGTGCTGAGTGGCCTTGGTGGTAGCTCTTGAGGGAGCAGTTTTATGCATATTATTCATCCTAATGTCAAAGCTTTTAAGTGATTGCTCTACCAGGGAATTCTTAATAAGGTGGGTACACAGGGTGCACCACTCACTGCTTGTCTGGCCCCTCCTCCCAGTCACTCTGGGGATTAGCTCTAGAGGTTGATGCGCCTTCCCATGGCCGCACGCTATCACACCATCTCTCTTGGGTCTGCAGCTCCTCTCTCAGCCCTGGAACCGCAGAGTCCTCTTAGTGACTCTGCTCTCCAGCCAGATCACTCAGCATTGCCACCTTCCAGGGTATATTGAAACCTTTCCATCAGCAATCCTGGGCAGTCTTCCCATTCACGACTTCAGGTGCCACTCCTTCACTGGCAGGTAGGGTAACCCAGGCCCACCCTCTACTCAAGGTTCCAGTCCAGGGACCATTAAACCAAGCATTCTGGGCTTCACTCTCCCAGCCCTCACTGCTCCTTCCCTAGACTGCTTCCAATTCTTCAGGTTCTCCCACCCACTTCTCTGGGAGTACCAGCTCCAAACCCTCTTCCCAGAGAGTGGCTTCTGCCCTTGTCTGTTGTCAGCCTCCTGGCTTTATAGGCCCTGCCTCTTCCTCCTTAGTTGGGGGCTGTCAGCAGTTAGGTCTCAGCCCTCTCTGGCTGCTCCTCCAGGTGCAGCCTGGGCAGTTAATAGGCCTACCTGGCCACTTTAACCCCTTCCAATCCTGTGTGGGATGGACACTCCATCACAGGGATAAAGATAGCTGAAATGAATTTTGAATAAATTAAATATGCTCCACATAACACCAAAAGAGTTGTGTGTGCGTGTAAATCTGTGGCGAATGGATCAGATTAAAGGATCATGTGTCCCTAGAATTCTAGGGGTTCCCCTTCAATATTCTATTTGAATTCTGTGAGTTTAGTTCCTCTCTGATATCTTGTGTGAATTCCCCATTAGTCTAAGGCTCACATTGTCTGCTCTGTGCTCTAGTATGATTTTGTCTTAAAACATCAAAGACAGTAAAATATGAACTATCCACAGACTAAATTGGCCAGAACATTCCTAATACATGATCAGCTCTTCACTGGAGACCTGAAGGTAACAGAACAAAGCACATACAATTCATTCTTGTAGTCTACCCTCTGAAAGTGGGCAGAGTATTTTTGCTCTCTTCTCTCTGACCTCTGTTTTCTCTTTCTTTCTTAGAATTCTATGTGTCTGAGTTGGCTTTCTCTTATACCAATGTAAAACCAGGAGTAAGTGCAATGAAATAAATACAGTTACATGGGTATAGAACTGGTGTTAGTAAGGTCAGAATCAGTCTAAAGTCTCTAACCTCTGAACTTCTTACTCAGTACAAATAATGATGCACTCTTTATAAAATTTAAAAATATATGATAGAAAAAATATTAAAAATATAATTCTAAATGTTTTCCACTCATATGGAATGTACTTTTTAAAGTGAGTAAACTGGAAAGAAAGCATTACTTATTATTTAACTTGCTAGAAATCGGCCAAATTTCTGGAATGATGCTCCTTTTTCAACTAATAGTAGGTATCTAAAGTAGAATACTTTTTTCCCCCAAAGTAATTTCATTGGGAAGTTCATGGACAAGATGTAATAAGAATGCCATTGCTTCTATCATATTCTAGATGATACTTATAGAAAAATGGACACCATAACAGATATCAAAAATGTGAAAAAAGATTTGATAGCTTCACATTTTTTAACCCACACAAACTAAATCTCCAGTTCAGGAAAGCACTTAAGCACATACTTAAATTAAAGTACATACTTACATGCTTTCTTGCTTAGAGATGTTTTCTTGAATTGGGGCCTAAAACAGCATGAACAGTTTTAATATATCAATTATCTACAAACTTAGTAAAATAGAAATAGAAAGTAAAATACTTAAAAAAAAGCCTGATATTTTGCAACAAAGGCATGATCTAAAGCCCACTCAACTCAGTGAAAGACTCCCATTGTCTTTGAGTCAAGCCCCTAATGCAATCTTGAACAATGGTCTGTAGTGTACCTAATGCTACAATCACTTATGAAGAAAGATGGAAGAAAGCGGAGCTTATCTTGGTTAAGAGAAGACAAAAGTGTGTGTCTGTATATACTTAGGGTAACACACAAGGGTATGAATACAGGAAACTATATTAAATTTAGAAATTTCGTATGAATATCAGGAAAATCTGAGATTTCCTTTGGAGAAAAAAGGAAACAGCAGTTGCTTCAGAAAGTCTCACTGAGGAGTAGTGAAATCTCAGTTTCAATTTGCTGAAAGAAGTTGAACAAAAATTACCACAATTATGATCAGTGGAAGCTCTCAGCCTGGAACTCCACTCATTTACTAGAAATGAGGCTGATATTAGAATTTGGCCCAGTGTCTGGAAATTTGTTCCAGTGGAACTCTCTCTGGTAGAACAGATTTTTTTTTAATGGAACAATAGCTCAAGCAATCACATTATATGTGGAAACACTGTTTTGATAGGTGGGCATATGTCTAACTCCAACTATACTGTAGATAGGTTAAGATAAAGGTCACATGGAAAATATTAGCAGTCTGTAACTTCTATCTAGTATGGGCATATGTCTAACTCCACCCACACAGTAGATCTGTTAATATAAAGGTGACATAGCAAATAATAGCAATCTGTAATTTCTAGCTGGTTATGGATACTCCCTGAAGGATATGTTTTCCAAATTCCTGGAAAACTGCGTAGACTGTTTATGAAAGATGTCATTCTTGCTTAACATGTTTCATGTGAAATGATAGGAAATTGTATCTGTGCACCTCAGATCATCAGTCAAGAGACAGAACTTTTCAGTAGGAAAAAATTCAGAAGTACTGAGAAGCCACCAGCATTCCAAATTCCAGAGCATGACAGTTTCCAGCCATGCTTTTGATAAACGGAGCATTTATATCAGTGAATTGAAAGGAATTGGACAGAGCTGAATTGTGATGATTCTAAACTCCAAAACTTCACTGTGCAGCAGCTAACATGGAGCAGCCTGACTGGCATATTGCAGATACCCGCAAAGAGGGTCACATTCTTCCCGTTTTACTGGTATGTATGCTACATGGAAACCAAATGTGCAGCCCCAAACTGCTTTATTTTGTGACTTATTCTCTTGGTGATAGTAAACATAACCTGACAATTGATAGCACTTACATGATCCTTGACTTGTGTGAGGTCACTGATATATAACATTTCCAGAAAAGATGTAACTTGGCAATTTTTTAAGTTAAATGGTTTTGAAACTGGTGTTTTAGCACAGGCATCAATATAACTAAGAAAATATTAATCCAGGTTAGGATGATATTCTATATATTTAGGTGGAGAAATGAAGAGCAAGGTCTTTATCCTAGGAGAAATGTAAGCCCTGAAGCAAGAGCCATTCTTAAATCTAGCTACAGTGATGGATAGAGCTAGAAGTAAAGCAGAAAAAATTTACTTCAAAATTTAGGCCAAAAGTTTTTCCCCTCCGATATTCACTGAAGTTGGATTTTGATGACAATTTTCTGCCCAATTCTAGCTTTTTATCTTTTGGCTGAACATTGGCTGTGTGCAAAGGAGTGTGGATCCATGTAGAAACCTCTTGCAGACAGATCTACAACCCTCAGCTCTCTCTTACATAGACAGATCTACAGCAACACCTCCCAACACAAGCCTATGTTCTAAAAGAACAACGTGAGCCTTAAATAATACTATATATTTTCCCATCATTCATTCACACAACTACTAACTTTTTGAAGATCACTTTTTCTATAGTGAAATGCTACCTAACTTCTTTACGTTGTGAAGGGTGAAGTGTTTTCCATTTAAATAAGTATGCAGTGAAGTTGAGGAGGATGCAAACAGTTCTGTCCTCAGTTCTCCTTGCTTTACTGGTGTAGAACAAAGCAAGTTGACAACTTGTTGTGCACAAGCAACTCCACATATCAGAGACATGAAAGCCTTCAACAAAACATGAGTTGGATTTACAAAGCAGTATATAAAAGAAAAAAAATGCAATTCATAATTTATAATTTGTTGTTCGCAACTGATGTAATGCAAGTATGCAGATAACTCTATGTTGCTCTTAAATTATTGTAAGTTACTTCTTTTGAGCCAATTGTTGTAAGTCAACATATATACAAAGTTGAATACATTGGCCCAATCTATATAAATCTTAGGTCATCAATCAGCAGTTGTTTTAATATCTAATGTATCTTACCTAATGGTTCATAGAATCATAGAACATAGCATCATAGAATATCAGGGTTGAAAGGGACCTCAGAGGTTATCTAGTCCAACCCCCTGCTCAAAGCAGGACCAATCCCCAACTAAATCATCCCAGCCAGGGCTTTGTCAAGCTGGGCCTTAAAAACCTCTAAGGAAGGAGATTACACCACCTCCCTAAGTAACACATTCCAGTGCTTCACCACCCTCCTAGTGAAAAAGTTTTTCCTAATATCCAACCTAAACCTCCCCCCACTGCAACTTGAGACCATTATTCCTTGTTCTGTCATCTGCTACCACTGAAAACAGTCTAGATCCATCCTCTTTGGAACCCCCTTTCAGGTAATTGAAAGCATCTTTCAAATCCCCCCTCAGTCTTCTCTTCCGCAGACTAAACAATCCCAGTTCCCTCAGCCTCTCCTCATAAGTCATATGTTCCAGTCCCCTAATCATTTTTGTTGTCCTCCACTGGATGTTTTCCAATTTTTTCACATCCTTCTTGTAGTGTGGGGCCCAAAACTGGACACAGTACTCCAGATGAATCCTCACCAATGTCGAATAGAGGGGAATGATCACGTCCCTTGATCTGCTGGCAATGCCCCTACTTATACAGCCCAAAATGCCATTGGCCTTCTTGGCAACAAAGGCACACTGTTGACTCATATCCAGCTTCTCATCCACTGTAACCCCTAGGTCCTTTTCTGCAGAACTGCTGCCTAGCCATTTGGTCCCTAGTCTGTAGTGGTGCATGGGATTCTTCCGTCCTAAGTGCAGGACTCTGCACTTGTCCTTGTTGAACCTCATCAGATTTCTTTTGGCCCAATCCTCTAATTTATCTAGGTCCCTCTGTACCCTATCCCTACCCTCCAGTGTATCTACCTCTCCTCCCAGTTTAGTGTCATCTGCGGACTTGCTGAGGGTGCAATCCACGCCATCCTCCAGATCAGTAATGAAGATATTGAACAAAACTGGCCCCAGGACTGACCCTTGGGGCACTCCGCTTGATACCGGTTGCCAACTAGACATGGAGCCATTGATCACTACCTGTTGAGCCCGACAATCTAGCCAGCTTTCTATCCACCTTATAGTCCATTCATCCAACCCATACTTCTTTAACTTGCTGGCAGTTAAATGCTAAAGGTTATGTTATTGCAATGCATTTGTGCCTATATTTCTTATTAATCTCAATATTTTCTTAATCACAACATTCAGTTCTCAATTTCTATGTCATAGCACAATCCAAGGCTATGTCTTTTTGAACCATTTATTATTCGCCCGTCTTTACCATTTCTTAATCATGTGTTTGCATACACAGGAAATGTCATGTCCATGTCACAGGTGGACCTAAAGATTTTGGGGAAGGGTTAGTCAGGGGATTTTTTTTTATAAACCCCTCTTTGAATGGATTCACTTTACATAAACCATGTGTTTTTGGAGCAAGGTATCCTTAACCTCCCCCCCCCAGCCTCCTGTTGCAGCAGTGGAACCCAACAGACTTTTTTTTTTTTTTAATCTTAACAATTAGGTAATATCAAGGCAGTCTTTGCAAGGAAAAAGACTCAAACCTTACAGGTTTAATGAAAACTCAGAATATCCTTCATGGGATCTAAGGCTGCCTTTGTTAATAAGAGACGCTCTTGTGTTCCCACAAGCCCTCTCTAACTCATCAGTGCCAAATCACTTCAAAGTTCAAAGGGGTTAGTATTTGATGTTCCAGGTTTTGGCTTATCTTTGGTCTTATTAGTGTCTCCATCCATGGACAATGGTTCAAGACGGAAGGGTCATGTGGTTTGGACATGTTGTATGGATGTCACAAAACTGTATTCTTAGGAAAGCTCTTCATTGGATACCACCTGGTGGACGACGGAAAGGAGGAGGACAACAGATGACATATAAGAAAACCATTGAGAAAGATGCCGCTGTCATGGAAACTGACTCTAACAGAGCAAGAAACATGGCATGAGACAGACGGAGGTGGAAAGGCTGGGTTGACTCATGTGTCACAAGGCATACGAGCATCTAGTAATAAATAATGGCAACACTGACAGGCTTATTACCAGATCTCCTTTATATAATAAAAATCCACATACCTGCTATATAAATAGGATGAGAAAAAAATAGTGGGAAAAGTCCGTTTAAAACTCTTTTCATCTATGTAGGCAGATCATTTAAAAGATATACTTAGCAGCAGCAGCAACAAGTGCAGTCTAAATGCCTAAAGCACTTTTCCTTTTAACAGCTTTGCTATTTCTCAGCTCCCTTGCTCTTTTATCCTCTCAGCTGCTATGCTCAATGGAAAGTAGCGGGGCTCCTTTCTGTATTCAGTTTCAGTTAAAACAACAGAACTGATCTTGATTGAGCTTTTGAACAAGCTGAAATCTGAAAGTAGCCCCTCCCCCCCCAGCTCTAAAACTACTCTGGAACATGGTTCCTGGGCATGAACATTTCAAAGGGAAATGCTGATTGCAAGTGGCTCCTCCTCTACTTTGGTAAGGTCTCAGGGGAGTCTACTCCTCTTTAAACTTCGATTTTCTGTGACAAAATCTAAATAGAGAGCTTTGATTTAACATTACTGATGACCCCTCTGCCCAACAATCTAGGTACCTCTAAGGAATGCAGCAAGTACAGCAGTCATGCCAAGAGAGTGAGCACTAGCTGGCTGGAACAAGGAGTTGCAAATAAAGAAAGCACAACATCGGGCTTGTCCACACTGGAAATGCTAGAGCAGCACAGCTGCATCACTGTAGTGCTTCAGTGTAGTCACTACCTATGCCGATGGGAGCAGTTCTCCTATCCGCATAGATAGTTCACGTCCCTGAGAGGTGGTAGTGAGGCTGATGAAAGAATTCTTCCATTGATTTAGAGCAGTCTACACCAGGGCTTAGGGTGGCTTAACTACTTTGCTCAGGGGTTCAGATGTATCAGGAAGGATGGGGAGCGGGTGGGCTAGAACATGCTGTGCACTGACTATCCCCATGTAGTGTATGTTAAAGCAGTCCACAGCCAGCTCTAACCTTATCTGGGGCTGAACAGATAAAGTCTGCTGAACCTAACAGAAAGTGGTTCAACAGAGAATCGGGGCCTGTATTCAATCCAGATTTGGGATGTGAGGTCGCTTGCATGTCAGGTTAGAAGCATAAAAAGTACAGACACATCACCATTCCGCTGATCCCCACTGAGCTGCACAAAATACTATGAGCTATTGTTTATATCGAAAGGACATTTGTTTTGAAAATTAAAAGAAAAATGTCAATTTGAAAACTGGACTTGTACAACAAAATACGATACTAGTTTCAGGTCCTATACCTCCCCTGTGAGTTCCTCTACCATTTCTTATTGTTTTGTAATTACATTTACCCATTTCAAAAGAAAAAAAATTCTCTCCCCTGTTGTGAGAAAGACTCAAAGAAACAACAGTAGGAAACTGACTCTGACTATATATGGGCAACCATGAAACTGACTATACAGCAAAGACACAAAAGCAAACAATACAGAAAATACAGATATTTTTACTGTAATCATTTTCAGTAAGTTATCATAAATGTTACTTGATACAATAGTATACCTCATTGTGGTTTTTAAGCTTTAAAATGTTTGGAAAGATAATGTTGCAAGTTTCATTTTATTTAAAAGATAAGGAGTGTTGTGGATCCATAATACAAGACACGTGTTTGAAAAATATAACACCTCACACAATGCAATAAACCAGGAATGATTTAGCAGTACCCAGGGAGGAAGTGAATTCCATCAAAATGAGGGAAAGTCCTCTGCACTACTTTCAGACTGGTGCCAGAACTTTTATAAAGGCACTCCCTTGGGAATCCTTCCTCCCATCAATAATAGTTCCTCCTCCAGAAAAACAGCCCCAAATTCAGGATGTCCCAAGGACAGCTGAGATATACCATATACCTGAGAATACCAGTGTGTGTGTTTTGTGGAAGGAGGAAAAGGGGCAGTGTCTAAATTACTTTATAAAATGTTGTGGACAAGAAGAATAAAAGAGAGACTGTATAGAACTGTATTTTTCTCTTTGTGTTAACAGGAGTTATGTACACTACCTTGCTTCTGTTAGGCACAGAAACCACTATAGTGTCAGGTGTTTGTTTAATACTCCAAAGGACAGGTGAGTAGATTTTAATCGGTGAGTATATACTACTTCACATCTTCAGCTGTCTAGTCACAGAAGGGATGGAATTAACACACTTAAGCACTATTGGTAAAACGTTCAGAAGTGCCTAGTGACTGAGGAACATAAGCCTCATTTTCAAAAGTGAATTAGGCTCTGAAATGATTAAAGTGCTTTTACTCTGAACCCTTTTCAGCCAGTTTTATTAATTTCGGACCCTGTAATTGTTTTCCCACTTTTTTACATAGTTGTTCATGTTTCTTTCCTTTGATTGTGACCTTTTGCTGTCCTTTCCCCATAGTTTTGTAGTTTCAGTGAATACTAATTGTGCTATTTAGACTTTTCCTTAATTTTTAATGTTTATTCTGACCTATTTTAAAGGTTTCTAAGTGTCCAAAAGCTCTGGACCCATCCAAAATTAACTAAGAACAAATTCATGCACTAAGTACATTAAGGCCAATGTGCCAAGTTAAAAATCCTCCCTGATCCTTCCAAAACAAAATCTCTCGCCACCCAGTCCTATCCACTTATCCCTCCTCCGCTGTAAAAAAGCTTCACTTGCAAAGAGTTTAGCATGTCTGAAGGATGTCATTGAGCTGAGCATTTTATATAAAAGGGAGATCGTGATAGTGACTGAATATAATTGGGAAGCAAAAGAAATATAGACAGAGAAAGCTGCAGATAAGGAGGCAGTCACTCCAATTAATGGAACAAAATGATAAAAGGCTCTGCTTAAATGCTATGAATGGTAATAACCATAACTGTTCCACAACAACTTAAAATCCTAGTGAATTGTAAAGGGCACAACACTTAGATATAAAGCTATTTTGAGTCAGGCATATTTTGAATAAGTTTTAGTACTAAAAGAAGCCTCAGACATTCTTCACAAAACACAATGACTCTGTACACACTCTGTATCAGTGAACAGAAATTTGTTTAATCACCAGAACTTCTGAAAGAGTGTAGGACAAGTTTTCAAAGGGGCTTCAATGCAGTCTCCAGTTGTGTATTCATAGCTTTGCATGTGCAAACACACGTGCATCTGCCCACTCAGGTGATGGTGGAGGCGTTTTAATATATCACCTGTGCACACAAAGTGGTGGTGCTCAAAAGAGGATGTGCCCAAAGTTGCACATGCAGAAATGGAGGCTACTGCTATCAAAAATAAAAGGAGGTAAAACATCAAGAAGGACAACAGATTCTAATAGGAGCATGAGCAAGCCTGAAGTAAGGCTTTTTAAAAAGAATGGGTGCAGGGTCAAGACATTTTAAAATGGTATTTTCTTCAGCTCTGGACTTGCCAAAGTTTAAGAGCCTGATCTAAAGCCCATTGAAGTCAGTGAAAAGATTACCCTTGACTTCAGTGAGCTTTGGATCAGCCCTACAATACTGTTAATTGTTAGCACAGGTGAAAGTTAATGAGTATTTCCAGTTCAATATTTTGATGTACACACAAAAATAATTGTTTTTGACATGGAACATGGGGATTTTGCCCAGCCAAACACCTGGAGTCTCCACCCCGATGACATTTAGGTGAGAAACAACATCTCAGGGCTTGTAAGAAGCAACATTGTAGTGATGGTCCTGCTGAACAAGAGGTTGAAAACTGTGTAGCCGAATCCTTTTAGACAAAGGACACAGAGTTTCAAGGCCCCCCCCCCCACATTACAGTGAATGGTTTCTTAATGTAAATACAATTGGCTTAAAAATAAGACATAAGAAAACAAGATTTTTGTTGTGTATTTGTGATGGGTAATAAGGTGCTCCAATATTCAACAAGATGGATTGCTCAGGAAGCAATAAAAAATAGCTCTTATCTAGTGCTGTCAGCCAGAGATCTCAAAATAAGAATGTTTCGGTCGGCACTGTCGCTGAAAAGAAAAATGAGGCCAAAGTTCCTCTTCACTGCAGAAAATTACCAAGACTGATTGTATAGGATGATTTTTTTGGGGAAGTGGCTATTAATGTTGAACTCATTATTTTGAGTTCAGTCTGTAGATATCTAGCAGCTCTGCGTATGCAGGTGCTCTTCTGGTAAACAGTATTTTTTAGTGGGCAGAGACTCTCCATCTTACTTAGATGGGCATTACTTTATATCATAATATCAAGACATCAGTCTCACAAGCCTCCCTGTGCCCACCCCACACAAGGCCTGAGCAGGTTATAAAGGGCCAATTAACCTTATAGGCTGTAATTGGAGGAGAGCCAGGAACTGAAAAAGACTAACTGGAGATGCAGCCCAGCTGGTCAGAGGCAGGTTGGGGTTGTATAAAGCCAGGAAGTAGAGAGCAGGAAGGGGTTGCAGGGAGACATGCTGAAATCACTCCCTCAGGAGAAAGGAAAGTGGCTAGGGATAAGGAGGCATTCTAGGGGGAGAGTAAGCCCTGGGATCCTGCCCTAAGCTCAGGGTTACCACCTTTGAAATACAAAAAAAAGGCACATCCGCACCCCAATGCAAGCCTGCCGCAACCCCAAGCCCTAACCACAAGGGAACTCCACAACCTCCACCCCTTCAACAGCCACTTATAGTAGCGAGAGAGATAACACATCTAGATAAGATTGATAACATCATTGCTAACAAATAGGCATTTTTTTATCAGCACATTTTGCGAGCCAGTCTTTGTAGTCTGTTTCATTTAGCCAGTTGTCACTGAATGTGCAGTTTCTGAGGCAAGCATATTTCTTTGGGGTATAGTAGGATCACTCGCACCATTGCCCACGGTCTTCCATTATTTAATGTACCTTACACATCTCCTCACAGCTCTGCATGGCAAGGGGGGAGGAGGAAAAATGAGGGGAACAACTGGTCAGTCCTGACTGTTCCTCAGAAACTACCTCCTAACTTTATTACACTATATCTAGTGTAATAAATTACTGCCACCTGCAGAATGCATGCATGTGAAATGGGGCATGGGTGGGCAGATCAGTGGCACAGTGCACAGGGATGGAGGCGGGCAGGAGAATCAGAGAGTGAATGTCTAGCTGTATGGAATTCCAAGAATATGTAGGGGGATCCTGGCTCCTGCAATTTATCTAGGCCACTCCCTGACCTGAGATGCACAACTACAGAAACCATTTCAAAGAGCAGTGGAACAACCCTGGGCCAGGAACTGTGGATTTGTCCCGTCTTTCTGCACTTCTTACCAGGTGATATGAAAGGTTGACATTGTATGTTTTTGAATTTCTCTCCTAATTGAAGTATTCTGAAGTGTTTGCTTTGCTATTGCTGTAAATGTCTGAAAAGCTCAAGAAGACTGTAAAACAACAACAAAGAGAACATTTCTCTGAATAGAGACCATCCTGGCTTCCTAGTTACCTAACGTTGTAAAGAAATCCAGGAAAAGTCTTGAGAATAAGGACCCAACGGTCTCTCAGGGAAGCTTTAAAGCTACACTTTTGACTCATAGTTGCCGCTGTTACATTAGGAAGACCTAGGCTGACCTTGATACAGGAAATCTTGTTGAGAATGGAAGCTCATGGACAGAATTGCCAATCCAACCTCAAAATCATAAAGCCAATCTGCTAATTTAAATTTAGGTGGACTAAACAAACAAACAAAGCTACCACCACCACCGAAACCCCAACACCCAAAACAACCCCCCCCTCCCCAATAGCCCTAAGAATAAAGCAAAAAACTTGGTTGAAATTTTGAATGTCTAACAAACTTTTGTCTTTAATAGTGCACAGAAACAGTGCAACATTGTATTTTTGAACCTTATATTGTGAGTCATTTATATTCATATTCAGTGAAGATGTCTTTCTGGATATGAGAGGAAACTCAATGGACCCAAGTGACTCCTATTTATTGGGAGAGCGTATATGTAATACAAAGATATGTGTGAGATATTAAAATGATACCAGAAATCTCCAGGCAAAAATTATTCAATACATCTGCTCAGACCTTCCAGTTGACTTAGACAACTTAATCTTCTACAGTTTCTATACTTTAATGTATTTAGAAATCTAATACATTTTAATAAACATACTAAATTGGACTGTCTTCTGACCTGTAGTTCTACTTCTGGCTGAGATTTCAGTATAATTCACAATTAGAAACTGCGTCCTATTGCTTACATTAAATGCTTTGGTCACCTGGTTCTTTTTCCTAATGAATTCTCAAATGCTGATACAAATTTAAGGGAGCAGGCATTGAAGGGCTGCCATGTAGAATTAGAATAAAGATCTAGTACTGAAAAATGGACTCTGTCCAACAACCCTTGATCATGTGAGTAAATTTTCCTCAGATGAGTAGTTCAATTGAAGTCAGTGAATTTTTTAATGTAGGTAAAATCTACTCACATTCCTAAGGATTGCAGGATTGGGCATCTACCGTGAAGCAACTGCTTCTAGTCTGAATGGCTCTTTCTTTACTCAGGTGTCCATCTTTTGGGCCTTTATAAGTTTTGTTATTTTTCTTATTAAAACCAAGTTCTAGCATGAGAATGTTTGTACTTTTGATAGTTCAGGGAATGGAAGCTTAACTCTCTCTTGCCTAAAGGCTGGGTTCAGTAAAGGAGCATATCAGCCAGCATTCCCTTGGTGCCCCATTAGTACTTGGATTTTGAACCTGGCAAAGTATTTCTTTCTTAGGAGTTTATTTGCTAAGGTCCACATTCTCAGCAGAGGTAAACTAAAACTAATGGTGATAACCCCAGTTTACATCAGCTGAACATCTGGTCCCAAGGTGTTAGGTCCATTCTCTCCTTAGCACCAGTCATACTAATGATCAAGTCCTAACTTACTTGCACACCCAAATCTCTCACTGAGGTCAGCCTCTGACCCTATTCCAAACAATATATCCAAAGTGATGCCAGCTGTAAGTCAAAAAAACCTTTGGAAAGCCCCATAGTTGTCACAATAGCCATGAACTCCTTAGCCAATCCTGAAGAATCATCATTTACATGGACACTGAAGTCACTGAGCACTATCAGCCTCAATGCCTCCATCCAATGCCACCACAGCAAGGAATCTGAGAAACTCACTCAGGGTCAATGTGATGTTGGAGAGTGACCTGGACACCTACCTTAAACACAACTTTACCTCATTCCAGGGCTCATACTTTAGATAGACATACTCAGTTAGATTCAGTTTTGGAGCAGGTATTTTCCTGCCTCTGGCACTGGATGCAAAAAGCATAGTTACATAGTCCTCCCAAATATATTCATGTTGAGTCTAGTACCCACTGAGAACTAGTTTGGGCCCAACCGTCATTCCTAGCACTTTGCATATGTAATTGAGACTTGGCTAGACAAAGTCAAGGGTTTCATCTTTAATCAAATCATGAACAGTGGCACCTTTATGACCTACTGACCTTGCATTTAGCAGCCTGAGTCCAGACCAGGATCACTGTGAGCCAACATTTGGTGTTTTCAAGATTCTTTACTAGGTATTGCCAATAAGAACAAGAATAAAATATCTTACACTTAGCATATGCTTAACACACAAGTCCTTAATCATTTGTTATTTCCTGCCTTGTATGACCTATCTACCAGGAGAGGAATTGAAGAACTCAGGGTCCCCATCTGCATACCTCTCATTTCATGAAACTCAGCAATGTTGTTGCCCTTGGCACTCAAAACTGGCTACTAGAGCTGGTTGGAAAACAGGGCACATTTTCCATAAAATTGTGTCCCTTCTTTTTGTTAATTTTTTAAAAAATCCTCCTTTGACCTGTTAAACCAGTTTTGGAGCTAGATCGCATAAGCAGGGTGGTGCAAAATGGGCTGGCCATATGGTACTAGAGGATTTAGCCCAAGATATTCTGATAATACTATTCTTTTGAGAGTTACATACATTCACAACATCAGACACTTTTTCTCCTGTTCAGCATTATGCAAAATATAAATATATGGGTATTTTTCATTTAGTGTGCTGTTATCGAGTAAGAACTGTCCATGTTAGCACGTCTTGTTTATGTTTCTAATGAGCAATTCTGACCTTTAGCAAAAAAAAAACCACCCTATCTCCATGTTAACAAAGAGCCTATGTGAATGTAGAAAGGTTCCAATTCCCCAAAGGCCGTTAAATGGCATGTTCTGGTAATCACTGACTGGTCTTCACAGGGTAATTAGTTTGCAGATGAGAAGTGTGTCTGTAATTCATTCTTGGTGGTCCAGGATAAAAAAAATACAATACAACTGACCTTCAGGTATTCAGCTTTGCAGAAGGATTTTAGTATAGGGAAGTCTGTGCTCACTAATAACATTTCCAGTGTGTGATCAGGAATTGTAATCAGTGTCTGACTTCAATTTGCTTTGTCATATTCTAGCAATTGCAGATTATAAATGTGCAGGAATGAACTACTGGATTGAAATAATGCTGACATTTTGTAACCAGGAGAGTATTTAACAATATTAAAAAGGTGAACATGTCTAATACCTTGTAAAGATACGGTATGAAGAAGGATTCTTTCTAACACATACCGTAGCTGCACATATTGATAGTGCATTAATATGGTTAGGAACTAAAGGACAGGCAAAGACAAAATCTTGAAGATTCATTTTGCTGCAACTGCATCTGTCTTTGAAAAATCGGTACTCAGTGGAATGAAGGTATTATCATTATAAGTTTTAGATGGGTCTTTACTCACAAATCGAGCTAGGTGAAACATTTTGACCCAAACTTTTTGGAGTGAAAAATGCAGATTCAATGACACTGAAGAATGCCGTGAATGTGTGTTGATTTTGCCAAACAAACATAAAAAATGGTTTTGGTAAACAAACAAACATAAAAAATTTAAAAAATGGAAATGTTTTGTTTTGACACTTTCTAAATGAAACATTTCAATTTTTTATTCAAAATGTCTTTTTTATTTAAAAAAATTTGAAAAGCTTGGAATAAAAATGAAAACGTTTGTTTTAGATCAAACAAAGCATTTAGTTCAGCCAAAATGATTTTTTTTAAACTTTTCAATTTGCCAAAAATTTTGAAAGATTTCATGTTTGGTTTGACCCCAAATGATTTATTTTTAATTTTTCAAGATTGCCAGTGAACAAGAAAATTCAATAGTTATCCTGCTCAGATCACAAGTAGTAAAGCAATAAGTAAGTTATGCAGATCATTACAAATTACTGCCAATAAAACCACACCATCATGCCTTCTGTATATGCCACATACATTACAAAACCTGCATAAGCAGCTCTTGGCTTCCGTACGTCATACATAATGTGACAATCCCATGTCTGTAACAGTAGTTGCAAAAGGAGTCTCTGTTACTGCAAACTTTACAATAGAATTAACACATGAGCATGTGTCACGCTTATGACACATTCTGTAGAAATTTGTGCCAGTTCAATGGTTTTTAAGTGCTGTTTTATTAAGTCTTGATGCAATCTAAACACCAAAGGATTTAAAAAGTTTTGTTCCCTCATACATTTTTAACCTTACCTTGAATTTTGTAATAGTGGAACATATTAGTTCTCACATAATAAATATTTATCTAATGCATTTCCTGTTGGCATGCAGTCATTACTTTTCCTACATAAATCCCAAAGGGATAAATTCATAAGCCTTCTGAAACATGAAGTGAAATTAGGTGAGTGAAGTGAATCTCTGTCCATCAATTCATAATTATTTAGTTGGTGTCAATTCACTCCAGTGAAAGAAGAGGGAAAGTGTCTGAATAAGAGAACTCTCAGCTCTTACCATAACATGGAAAACTTTCGTTTGTTAAGTATGGGACAAATTATGCCTAATAGGCACTGGCCTCACTAAGGGACAGTGTGGGACTACTCACCCGGGGAGAAATGCCCAGGGGCATTGTGCCTCAACAATGTGTAATCCCTGTGACAAAAAGGCCCCTTTGCAAAGAGTCCACCATTCTTTGTCTCAGACCTGATAAACTCACTACATCAAATACATTACTTACAGGGTATTTGTCCATAAAGAGCAACATGTCAGGTCTCTACTGAAAGTATGCAATTTATCAAAGTTCACAATCATGGCATACCATATATAGGGGTAGTATTTAAGGAATAATGTAACTATATTGAAGTTTATTTCCTGATGGTTTTAAGGCTAAAAGGAATCATTAGGGAGTGCTATTACTCAGTGACAGCCTATTCATGCAAGAAGGATGATACATCTGCCATTGTCCCATCACAGAACAGTCAATGGAAAACCATCAACAACAACAGTAAACTATCTGGAGGTAGAAAAGGAACATTAAAACAGGAAGAAAATCACTCTGTGTGTGAATAAAGACAAAAGACTGTGTCCGTGTAACAGAGTGGGGATAGGCACTCTGTATCCACTCACTGAGAAGACATCTTGTTGAGCAGGGGTTTTCAAGAAAGATTGGATCCTTCCCATGAAGCTAGTGGAATCTCTATTCTTTCTTAAATAAACTTTCCTTCGTCTCATTATGAGTGCTGAGAGTTACACAGGAGCAGTGGTTTAAGGTGAAACTGGTAAACTTGGGTATGCTGCTCCTTTGGGGCAGAGGATCTGGAATGTCTGTGAGCAGCCTGCGTTAGGAGTTGGATATCACAGTGGAATGCTTCAATGGGGCTTGAGGACTGGGGGTACCTTTTGTTAATCTACTAGGCAAAGACAGGGCTGGCATAGCCTGGAGGAGGGGGCTTGAGTGGCTGAAAGGCTGGTTGGATTAAGGAACTAATATCCAGTTACTACAAACAAACTCCCTCACATGGGAGCCAGGAGGTAACAAGGTAACTCACAGTCATGAATTCCCCAACAACTGTCACAATCCTTCATTGGGCTTTCTGGTTTTCATGTGGGGGTGTAGATTGAACCATTCATTAGGTGAGTGCAAGGGAGAGGAGCAAGTCATGTCCTATGTCCTACCAGAGCCTCTCCACCCCTTTGGAATGTATTGCACTACATGTGACACATGGAGAGAGCAGTTCCTGACCTGCCGAGAGCTCAGGGGCTGTAACCGTGGTTGGCTCTTTTGTAGTCTGTGCAAGACAGGGAAAGCTCCTTGTGGTCTCTCAATCCCCCATGGACTGAGGGCAGCCATTTTCTGGCCCACAGTTAGGAGGACATGCTGTCTTGTGGGATACAGAGCCTTTCACCACCAGATCACCAGTTAAAACATGAATGAATCCAAGTAGTCAGTAGTATGTTTTGAGTTCTCTGTGAAAAGAATAAGTGGTCTCAGATCAGTTCCTAAGGGACACCTGTCCCTATAACAAAACCCACCACCACGGTTGACACTAACACCCTAGACAGCAGAGTTACTAACGACTGAATGGGTATGAAGACGGAATTACCCTCTCACATTTGGAGATGGTTCCCTCCAGTTCATGGCACATTTGGCAGAAGGGTATTAAGGAAGGTGGCACTGCTGTTATTTATGCAGTGTCTATTGTCTGGATTAATAGAAAATTGCAGGCTTCAGTGCTGTATCCGACAACTAAAGTAGTACAGAAAAAGTAAAAGTAAAAAGAACAACAACAACAAACCTATTCAAATGATACTTCCCAGAAAAACACGTAGTAGATGATTTTTTTTGAGAGAGAAAATGTGAAGTGCTCTAAGTGTGCACTTGCCTGTGTCATTTCACATTTACTTGGAATTTATGTCTATGCAAAATTATTTTAGATTGCAGCCTTTGCCTGTGCAGGAATCTTTGTCTTTGCCAATAGTCTGTACACCTGTGTGGCATGGTATGCAATACAACATTTTAATTAAATTTCTTAATGTCAGTGAAATGCCATTGTTTTGACAATCAGATGAGATCACATAAACCTCTGGGTCCAGATGGCCTGGCTGTTTACTGGCATTCTGCACTGATAAATCCACCAATTAGATAGACATTCATATTATATCCTTTTGGATTCCAAGCAAAGCCTGACCTTACCGAAGTGGGCTGATATCTTGCTTAACCCCATGTGCCCACTCGCAGAATGTTATCATGCTTTTGTAGTAGGTTCATCCATCAAAACCTCCCCCAGCCTCTTAGCATGCTGAGCATTCCTATGGTTGTAAAAACAGATCTCATAACTAGAGCTGTGCGGGAAACGTTTTTCCTGTTCTGCAAACATTTTTGAGATTTCAAAAATTATCCTGTTCTATATTGGAATGAAATGGAGACCCCTTGAAGCTTTTTCTGAAGTGAGAGAGACCAACCCCATAATAGCTAGTGCCTTAGTGATAAGTCCTTGATTAGAATAAGGCAAAGCAGACACTCAGACCTGGGTCTCCCACTTTCCTAACCTCTGGGATCCTGGTTATTCTGGTCTCTCTTTCTTTTTTGAACAGAAATTCCATCCTAGACTGAGAAATCTTCCCAACAAAAGTTTCTTTGAGACTGATATGTTCCCCTGAAAAGTTTTGGTTTTGACGAATCGGCATTTTCAGACAAAGATTCATTTCACCAAAAAATTCCCCAGCCATCTCTAATCATAACTCTGGGCCAAATCATGCTCTCCTGTAGTGGGCAAAAGTAAGGCAGAATTCCCCATGGCATTGGGGCTGTAGAGTTTTTTCTGGATCATCCTGAAGTTTGTCACTTTGTGAAGCTGGGAGGGAATATGGCCCTTCTAATATGGAGACATTTGGAGAGCACCAAGAGTTCAAAGTGTTTCCATACAACTGACTGGGGCCTCATCACCCATGAAAGCATGTTTCTTTCATGAACTGTGCTCCCATGGGTTTATTCTCTCTGTGAACTCCCTTTTCTCCTTTGGAGTTGGGGAATTGTTGGGGAATACACAGCAAGAGTCCACATATGACAGCCTCAGCATTCGCTTACATGGGGTAATTCCCACATGTAGTGATGAGTTACAGTGGGCAGCAACTCTTGCCCACCTGGCCCAGTTATGTCTCTTGTAAAGGCAGTGCTCCACATTCTCAGGTATTGCACAAAGTCTAGAGAAATGGGGAAGGAGCGTTGTTGATGCTGCTTTGATTCAAATCTCTCCCCCCCACTGTCTTTCTGAAGAAAGTCGACCATTTTTTGAAGGGTTTCCACTATGCATGCCCATTTTCTGTCCTCTTCACCTCAGTATTCATAGTAATAATAATACTTTGCACTTCTGTAGCTGCTTCCATCAGAGGATCTCAAAGCACAAGAAACCCCAATTTACCTGAAACCCATCCTGTATGCTGGGTAAGTATTATTACCCCCATTTTACAGATGAGGAAACTCAAGCACAGAGGTTGCTTAGTTTTTTACCCAGGGTCACACACAGTAAGTCTGTGGCAGAGCGAGGACTTGGCTCCTGATTCTCATTCCTATGTCTTACCTATGGTATCATCCTTTCTTGCTTCCCACATTAAAGGAGAAGGCATAATCTGGTTGTCTGAATTAATAGTCTACGTGCTGGAATCTATGTTGAAATTTTTTGTGTTAAAAAAAGAGCGGGAGAAACACATGCACAAAGAGTAGCTGCATGCTATAGCAAGAGCGTGTTAGAGCATTAGCACAATTTCTTTGATCATGACAAAGAGTCACACTTATTAAGTGACTTCTGTTTTGTGAAATTTTACTAATTATAGTGGTATTCCTTATTTTAGCTGCAGGAGATATCTCAGACCAGAAGAACATTTCAAAATGGAAGACCATTTTAAAGAATGACAGTAAGAGGCCTTTATATTTTTTCCCCCATATATATATAATATGATTTCTCAGGGAGGCATTTCACAGAAAGTATTTTGCTTAATGATGACTGAAAGTAACTGGGCCCATTGAATGAGCCCCAGTATCATGTGGAACGAATAGTGGATTGAAATTATAAACACAGTAAATTAACATCCCTAATTTACTATGAAAATGTAAGTACAAATTACATATGTTTCATCAAAGTAGCAGTTTTCTAAACAACACTGAGATATCAGATTCTATTTTCTTCCCTTTTTCTCTTAATCATCCAGGTCTGCCTGTGCTATTCTCAATATGTACAGGTCATCATTTCATTCCTATTGATTGTTTGACATCGATGGGGTGGGAGGACATTTTTTACTGAAAAAATGAAAGACATGCTTCCTGGAAGAACACCTCATCTAGTCTTTTCAAGTAGCAATTTTACATTGTACAGGTAACTCAAAAGTAAATCAAGACAGAATCTCTCACTTGTGGTATGCTCCCCTTGCCCCCACAGGAGTAGAATTGATTCTGTTTTCAGTTAGATTTGCATTTAGATTTATTCAGTTTATATTTTTGCTAAAAATACCCCTATATATCAGGAGACAGATGTTTAAACAAAAGAGATTAGGAATGTATTCATGAGTAAAAGCTGTGAATTTAGTTTGCTGTTAATTGTGAGATTATATTATGCATAGCTGATGAATGTTTGAATGGCTAGTTGATATTAAAAAATGTTTGCAAATACTGAACAGCTCATGATTATTTGTCTGATCATTTGTACCCAGAGTGTGTTCTTCATTATTCTTTGCTTATTTGTCACTATGACTTAGATGAACAATCGTGGACCATGAAGAGCAAAAAGGGCAAGTGAACAGTTTGTGTACAACTCATGTTTGCAGAAACTATTTGGCAAGTGCTTCCAAATAACAAATTATTTAGGGTAGGATTTCTGAAAGCACCTAAAGCAATTTAGGTTCCCAATTCCTATTGAAAGTCAGTGGAATTGGGTGCCTGGCTCCCATACAAGCATTGAAAACCTGTCCTTTAGACAAAATTAAGATCACTTGATAAGTGATTTCTTAACTTAAAAGGGAATAAATTCACAATGAATATTTTCCATAGCAAATAATTTGGCTAGCTCTGTATGCCATACACTCCTTTTGAATCTATAACTGAGTACACATTAACATGTCTACTGCCTTTTGCTTGGTTAGTGAAACATAAATTATATTTTTTTAATATTAAAATCTTTTAGATGTCAGAAATTGTGTTCTGAATTCCCAGAAAAGATGGATAAAGTTAAATATGTTATGTTCTGAACAGTAGCTAAAGTGGAAATCCACTCTCTACTGGAGAACCCTGAAAGTAATTCAGTAGCTGGCAAAATAAAGGGTAGGCCCTCATTTATGGCAAGTAGTACCTTACCTTGTAAGCAGCCCCCATTGAAATGAATGGTTATCTTCATGGAGCAAGGTACTATTAAGTATGAGTTATGGCAGCAAATCTGGCCCTCAATTAATAAATAACAATGGACGGCTTTGCTAGAATGGTCTTGAATTTCAAAGAGAATCCAGAAACACTAAAGTTCGTCTTATAAATTTGCAATTTACATAGAAAATTTCAGGGGAATTCTGAGTGGTTTAATTCACCAATTCTGTGTTATGTTAACTGTAGAAGGAAATGCATTGCAAAGCCTTTGGGAAGGAATTAAATTATCTTATTATGTTTAATTACATTTGTTGGGCCTGACAGACTTTATTCTGGAGGAGGTCATAATGCAAATTAAGATATAAGCCTGTTGTAAACCAGAGGTGATTTTAATATTTTCCTATTCATTAATTTGGATGTGTGATAAACTTGCAACCAAGAGAGAGTGAAGACATTTTGGTTTGCTTGTTAGCCAGAAAGTGAATATCTACTCAAAATCTGTTGTGGTCTTTACACTGTCTTTCCCCCCCACCCCGAATGTAATAAGATTGCAATGATAGAAATTCTACATAATGTCTGTGTTGGAGACAGAGTTTTATCTTGGAATTTAGAGGGAGTGGGGGTATCATATAATAATCTGCTCCGATAATGTTAAAATCATTTTGACCCAGGGCTTCGTAGAGGCCAATCCTGTGCGTTGGGGTTCATTTTGACAGTTGGAATTCACCTCTGAGCAGAGGGGTAGCATAAAGCTGAAGCAGCATTTAAGTCCCATATAAGCTCTATCTATTTTGACGATTTAAATGGTACTAAGTGCCATACAGTCCTTTTGCTGGCCCTCTGCTCAAGTGTGAACATCATCCACAGTGAATAAAGAAACCCTTGCTAATGGCAGTAGTCTCTAAAGTTATCCCACATCCAAGATGGAGCAAACATCTAGATGCTGCTCGCTGGCAGCTGGAAGGGCAGGAGCAGCGGAGGTAGAGGAGAACCAGAGTGGACTCTACCCCAGTGGCCTAGACTGCTTTGGGGACAGCCACTTAGGCCAGGATCTCCCATAATCACACTGTGGGCCGAAACTCCATCATTGAAATCAAGGGACAATGTGAATGTTCACTGGCTGAGGATTCAAACCTTGTGAATGTACATTGTTGTAGCTCTGTTGACTTCAGTAGTGCTATGATAATTACAGAAATGGAGAATCTGGCTCCCTGTGTATTGCAAGATGGTGCCTCCATGGGCACGAAGGGTATATAGTATTACTCCCTTTAAAATTGATCGTAAAGAATGGCGTGAGTCGTGCCCTATTTTTGTTGTTGCTACTTTATGAAGTCGAGGGGCCTCACAATTAAAAATATGACCCTCCTACCCCCCTTGTCTTTTACCTTAGAAATTCAGATCTCGCCTGCCTTTCTCTTCATTGTAGAGTCTATAGTAGATGAAAAGAATGGTCTGATTATGACATAAGAGGGAGAACAAGTGAAATCTGATTAATTGATGGGGAAATTGCTTTTATTTGGATTGTTTAAAACTGTTTTGTTGCTGCTATTTGTTTTAAAACAAACAGTATTTTTAAGGCAGAATTACAGTCAGCATTTATCAAGTGCTCCAAACATTTCAGTTTATACGACTGAATACAGTATCGTGAATCATCATATGTCTGAGGTGCCTATGCAGGCAAAGACTAAGATGATAATGGTTGTTGCATTGTAGAGTTTAATCTCAGCCCTCTGGTATTCTTTGTATGATCAGCTATTTAATACTAAAAGTCTGAGAAATACTGGGAGAAAAAAACGTATTGGTTAAAAAGTCTACATCCCAGGCATCTTAATTAAGGACTGAGAAATCTCACAGCTAAAGATCTTAAATCTCCAATGAAGTTTCCACCAAAACCAAAGAAGACTAAATTTAATACATCCTTGATATTTCTACGGTAAATATAAGCAGAAGAAAATTATTTCTAATAACAGCAGCATTCCTTCCTCAAAAAAATAACTCATAACACTCTCCTTGTAAAAAGAGACCCATTCTAGGGTGGGGGGATGATAGCAAGGGATTCAGATCTCTGGAGAACGTGCCAATAGAACTCATCTCTTATGCTAATGAAATAAATATCCCCCCCTCCTTTTTTAGTTTTTCTGGGTCTCCTTTCCTAGTCTTTTTACTATTTTCTGCCTCTTTCTTCCCATTTTTCGTTTGTTTTTTTTAAATCTATACTTCTGCAGGATTTCCCACTCTACTCTCCATCTAGTAACATTAATAGGTCTTAATATTTGGGATGGCTGCAGGAGTTGAACACTCTGGCATTGATCCAATTACTAGTCTGCATACCCCTGACATTTTAAATTTAAACAATTAAAGGGGATGCAAATTTAGTGCATTTTAGTGCTGCTTTTCACCATGTCATTATCCCCTTACTTACTATACACATACTGAAAATAGATACAATGGACCAAATTCATCACTGTTTTTACTCTATTGACTTCCGCTAGGGATGTATTTGGCCACGAATGCAAACAGGTGCAGCACATTTTGCTTCTGCTGCCCTACAACAGTGATAGCTTTCTTCCCTGCACATGGGCCACTGTGTTGAATATGGCCCATTCTGTACACTCTCTTCTCTCTGCACATTCTATTTGGCTCTTTTTGTCACCCCTCTTTTGATTTTTAACTTCTTTTGTGAGATGCCTCATGCCTTGAGGAGTCTTTTGAACATACCAGTATTTGCAGAGCCTCATCTGGCATTGCTTTAGTAGAAAGACCAGAGTCTTCTTTATGCCCACAACAAATACACAAGCTGTCACTTGTACTTTTTCTCTGTCTGCTTTAAGAGGACAGAGATCTGATCCCTTTGAGAGCACCAGTCAAATCCAATTCAGCTTATCTAACACAAGGGAAGTATTTACCGGAGTTTGTGGTAAAGGAGTTAGAAAACAAACAGATGTTATTATACCCCTGATCTGGAGAGTACACAAGGTCCATAAAAGCAGCCCCAGCCTTTAGTTACATAACAAAGAAAACAAAAGCAATATCACCACCTGAGAGCCCCCGTGAAGGCCCAGCTGTTCCCTTTAGACTGGCTATTCTCTCTCAGCCTATCAGGTGAGTCTATAGCTATTTCAGGGTATGACATGCTTCTTGGAATGTGTCCTGTCTCCCTGGGAACCAAGTTCAGACAGTCTTTGGCACAATGGATGTAAAGGTATTGCAGTTACAAAAGATGTTACTTCTTAAAGCTTTGTCAAAGTACATTTTTGTTATTGGATTAAATTCCTTCCATACGCTCCAATTTAATTTCCTTTGTTTTAGGAACAATTTATGATTAAAATAATTATTTCTCTCAATCCCAACAGTTCATCTATTTCAGATAGATCTGATCTACAGTTTTTTCCATGAACAAGTTGAAATCCTTGTGGTGGATGCTTCTTTCTTTCATTGTTTTTGGCCACTTGGCCACCATATGGACAAACACGTGTGCATATTTCTTCCTTCATGACGCTTTTAAAATTGTTAAAAATTATAATAATGATGAGATTGCCATTGAACCAATAAACAGATAACCCGTGTAGCTCTTGTATGCAATACAAAGCATAGTTCCTTTGTGCAAGGGAAAGCCTAATACATTTTGTGAGGAATAAATGGTTCTTGGGTTAGGTGAGACAAAATCTAATGTAGCAAAAAAAGGAAAAACTACAAGTAATATGTTGAGATACAGTGAGTTGTCACACCTCGTTGTTCCCCTCAACGTCTTATTTCACTCTATGCTTGTTTTTCTATCTCAGAATGATGGAACTTGGAGAAATAAAGACTTTTAGTAGAAAGTCAGTCGCAGTTTGGTTATCTGCCCAGGATATAAGGCACACAAACAAAATGATTAGGCCTCCCCCCCCAGTGTTTTAAGGGACACTGTGGATCCTGTAAAAAAAAAAAAATAAAAAAAAAGGAAAAAAAGAGTTAAAAGTAATGTACCAACAGTTCATTATATTTACAAAATTTTAGAAGATATATTTATTCATTAAACTGCAGTGTCCAAGGGACAGGTCAAAGAGATCTAGTCTGATTCAAGCCCTTTTTTTGAATAGTGAATAGAAGTCTTTCTATTGACTTCAGGTGCCTTTGGGCCATGTCCTAAATGCACCAACGTCTGGACTTTTTAACACTCCAGATATACGGCACAGCTCATCATTATTTCTCAGCATTTGTGCATTGAGCCCTCTCATTAACTTCAATGGGAACAGGAGCAGACCCTTCAAAAAGGAGTATGGCATGGGAGAGTGGCTGGGAATTTTGGGGTGGGTATTATAGGTGTACTTGGAATAGTGGGTATAAATCTTTGTTTTGTGCAGTCAGTCCACTCATATATATATCTTTGTTACTATGTTGTTTCCTAAGCCAAATGTGAACCCCATGACTCAGTCGACTCCTTGCTAATTAATTAAAAGCAAGACAAAACAAAAAAACTGATGTTTTGGGAGTGTCAGCTTGTTCCTGGTATAGTGGATGGTGTATTCCTGGTATCACATACAAGTCAAATACTGTGGGTGGATGGATAATTATTATTCTTGTGATAATTAACAATATTAGTATTTATATAAGCTAAGGCAAAATGGTCAATTAAATCAATTTTTCCTTCATATCCTAGCATTGTTAGGCTAGATCCCTTGTAAGGGATGTTTACTTTCCTCCGAAGCATCAGCTTTTGGTCATTATCAGAAATGAAATATTGGGCTAAATGGAAAAATGATCTGATCCACTATTGAAAATCGTATGTTTCTATACACCATGCTTAGCCAATACGGCAGTTCCAGCAGAGTCTGAAAGGGATGATCCCATCTGGGTCAAGAAGGAGCCTCAGTATTAGTTTATGGGATGTCAAGCAAAATTAAAGTTTCCATTTTGTATCAATAGCAAAATTCCCACTGGAAGGAGACTGAGTTTCTGTTTAACACAGGCTATAAACAGTAATTTCTGCAATGGAGGGAATTATTCTTCCCTACAATGGAAGTGGACTTTATTGAGACTCATAGTTTAACGGAACCATATATTTTAGAAAGACATCCAATTCTGCTGAAGAACTGCTAGTGATGGTAAATTTACTACTTCCTTTGGAAGGCCCTATACTCAATGAACCCTAAGGTCCACAACTGAATCAGGGATACATAAGCAAGTCTCCTAATATAGAGAGATGTTAAGGATGTAAAGATGAAAATGTACCATACTGTGTGTACTCCATTTGAATCCTGCTAGAAATTGTGAGTCTGGAGACTTCCTGAAGTATTTTCTGATAAAAGCTAGAATGACAAAGTTAGTATGGCAAGACCAAACTTTTCGCTGCTTCCCTCATTATTACAGGAATTTCTCTTTCAGCTGAGATGTGGAAATTATACTCCTACAATCACGCCATGAATCTTTTAAATACCACATTTTTTTTGTATTAGCTATACAGTGGTCACCACTAAACAGCCAGCATTTACCAGTACTTATCACAACAGAGTGACTGTTGGTACAGTATTTCCCTATATTTAGAAGTGGGAATTCCTGTGGTATCTCAGATAATGTGGTTTGCTAACTATTGGTACATGGTGACTTTTCAATTATTACCATTGTATAAGTGCTATAGCACATACTGTAATGATTATATAGTAAATTTGTTATCCATTTCAGGTATATACCTATTATTTTATCTTGGAAAAAGGATAATTTTAAAGACCATATCATTCTTTTTCTAGGGCAACAAGGTGGTATAATATGAATAATAATCAGTAATATTGTTTGCTAGATTCTTTCCATAGTAAAATGTAATAATTTTATGGTTTTTTTCTGGCCTGTCCTACTAATTGACTTAATTTGTCTACATATAATAATTCTGTATTATTATATAATAATAATAATATATATTATTATTATTATAATAATATAAATGCCTGATCTACACCTGATCTAGTGCCTGATCTACACCCAGTGAAGCCAACTGAAAAACTCTGACCCAATGGGCTTTGGCCCAGACCCTTATTCCATTAAATTATTGAAATGTGTAGGTCATTTTGAGGTGTTCATTCTGTAGACAGGATAGGTTCTTGATATAACTGTACATTTCACTCTTGCTTTCATGCTGCTGAGTTATAAAATTTGCAGATGACCCAGAGCTGGGAGGGATTGCATGAGTTTTGGAGGACAAGATTAGAATTCAAAATGTCCTTGATAAATTGGAAAATTGGTCAGAAATCAACAAGATGAAATTACATAAAGACAAATGCAAAGCATTACGCTTAAGAAGGAAAACTCAAATGCCCAACTACAAAATGGGGAATAGCTGGCTAGGCAGCAGAACTGCAGAAAAGGATCTGGGGTTATAGGGAATCACAAACTGAATATCCATGTCCACTGAAGGTAGAACAAGAAGTAATAGGCTTGATCTGCAGCAAGGCAGTTTTAGGTTACATATTAGGGAAAACTTTCTAACTATAAGGATAGCAAGTTCTGGCATTAGGTTACTATGGGAGGTTGTGGAAGCCCAGAACTGAAGGTTTTTAAGAACAGGTTAGATGGAGAGCTGTCAGGGATGGTGTAGGTTTGCATGCTCCTCCTTCAGTGCAGGAGGGTGGAGTAGAAGATGGCTTGAGGTTCCTTCTAGCCTTACATTTCTATGATTATTACAATTATATAGAAAGTCATCTAGTGACTTTTGACTGGTCAGAATTACTTCTTAGCTATTATGGAGATAAGGTCAGAGAAAGAGGAGAGTGGCTAGTATGAAAATTTAATGAAAGAAATGTACGTAATAACTAGTTGCCTGTCATGACTGCCTGAACTACTGTAAGGGATTTATGGGATTTATGGGAATGATAAATTGTGCTGGGATGTTCAAAACAAGTAATAAACCAGAGACCCAGATGGGAACCTGATTAAGATCCATAATCACAAAATGATAAGCATATGTAGCTTCAAGGGCTGTTCTGAAGGCCAGTGTTCCCATGAAAAATCTGTTAATCTTGAAACAAAAGCCTTCTAAAGATAAACCTGTTTGGAAGTCTCATAGCTGTGTGTGCATTTCATAGGTGTCTCAGTGAAAGTAAACATAGAGCTTATTTATTAAAGCTGCATTTTAACAGTATCATCTGTGGGAAAATTGGAAGGAAATGAAACAAGCAAAATGCTCCTGAAATACATGTTTCATAGTGTGGGAAAATAGTCACCAAACATTTTGAAATGGATACTAAGTAGAACCAAAAAAGCGTCATTAGCATCAATTTCCTGAATTTTATAGCGAACAAGGATAGCAGGTAAATGGACTTCTAGAGAAATCAATGTAGGTAAACAGAAATTTTATTATCTCTGTTAATCCAAATTTCCTTGTAATCTGAAAAGTCTAATGCTCCCTGTCTGAAAAAAAAAACATTCATTTTGGCATTTTATTAAAGCCATCTGATTAATACTACAAGTGCCTTTCAGAGTAGGAAGTCCTGTCAGCAAGTCCAACAGTGCTAATGATCTAGCACATTCCTGAGTGTAATTACTGCCCAGTTAGCACCAACTGAGTCTATTTTAATTTCAGCATTTGGTCTGTGTGCTTGCTTTCACTAAAATAAGTTGTCTGTAATAGACTTCAACCAAAAGATCAAGACACAGGAGCATCCTGGGAAAATTGGGGAACAATTGTCCAAGGTACTTACAGTGTATGCCATAAAAAGAGCCAAACAAAATACTAAGGATATATGGTCTGGAGTTGTCCTTAGTACAAAGAATTGCAAGCATTGAACTCACACAGAAGAAAATGCTTTACATCGAATTTAAACAAAAGGGCTCAAAATACTTTAATGGAAATTACAACATCTAAAAATGGACTTTACATGTTGGTTGAGGCACAGCATAAGTACTGACACAGTTATGAAATGGTGGCACGAATCAATTTGCTGGAGATAGTGGATGTGGAGCAAATTATATGCACAAGTGCCTAACGTGAGGGAAACTTAGACAGCCAGGGGACCAGCTGGAATTCTGAATCTGCATACACCGGTGAAGAGCTAAAGAATAATAAGAATGATCATAGTCATGAGGATATTATTGACAACCTCTGTTCATCTGTATTTCTGAGGGGCCTGGACTCTCTTCTTGAGAATAGTTTTACAAATGAGTGGGGGAGGCAGAAGAGGAGAGGGAACTAGACAAAGTTGTTTTAAAAGATTCTATAGTACTTGTATAATTTGAGACATGCTTGACCTGTCTGGAAGGCTAGTGATGGCCCTGATTCAGCTAGAGACTTAAGCACGTGCCTAACTTTAAACACGAGTAGCCCCATTGTAGTCAAGCTTCCCCTCCCCTTGTTAAGTTGAAAGCAGTAAAGAAAAGAAATGATACTAACAGCAAACATGTAACATGGATTTCATATCTCACAGTCATTAAAAAATAAAGATATCATGGTTTAAATTAATTAGATTTTAAAAAGATGAATTTTTCTTAGATTTTAATCCATTAGGATTTCATTTTACTGTGGGCTACAAGGCCTATTTATTTACCCAGGCTTTCGGGGAAGGAATGGGACGATGGGGGTTGATATTTGTGTGAGTAGGGAAGTATTGCTGGGTTTGCTGGCATGGAGAAGCTGCTAGTTTTACATATATTTTGATTGTATTTTTAATTTTGGTAAATCTGCCTGGAGCTGAAGTTAATTTTCGTGTGGTAATACAAAAAATAATTGTATTAATCAGTTTGCTAGTTCACTGGCACTTCATTTGTTTGTGCAGAGTAAGCTAAACAACAGCAGTGATGTTTTTGCACTTATACAAATAGGGTCTCATGTGAGGAAGGCCAGATCCAGAGAGTACTTGTGTCCTGCCTTTAGTGTCCTCATTTCGGCATCCAGCTAACAGCTGTTTGTGCCCCACCAATCATCAACTTTGGGTGAC
This sequence comes from Caretta caretta, assembly GCF_965140235.1. Classification (NCBI taxonomy): domain Eukaryota; kingdom Metazoa; phylum Chordata; order Testudines; family Cheloniidae; genus Caretta; species Caretta caretta. The sequence continues at coordinate 84,833,329 of NC_134207.1, read as the reverse complement.
AAAGAGGGTTGGGCTGAGCTGCTGTGAGCTGAGACTATGTCTTCTCGCTTTATATTCCTTATTTTTGAATTAAAAACAAAACAAACGACAGCCACCAAAAAGGACCTAATGATCGTATTGCTGCAAACCTCTTCATTCTTCCCATCCCTTCCCCACAGTTTGATACCTTCACATTTTGTTACGTTTGAACTTTAGAAAGGGACTATGTGTACAGCATCTGTGCAGTGCCTAGCCTACGTTGTGGTTATTATCACACTTCTGGATGTTGTAAAGTAAACAATAAAGAATATTGATGAATAAACAAGTGCTGGGTTCTGCCATCCTTACTCACCCTGAGGATATAACTGACAACAAGAGCAGATCTATGGATTTCAGTGGTGCTGCTCAGCGAGGTACTACTCAGCCAGAATGAGGGTGTCAGAATCTGGGCCTAATTAAATTAAGTTATAATAAAGATATCACTGCATTAAACGTTTCTTCTTTTTTCAGCTTATTATGGAGCTCACATTTTTACAAGCCTCCCCACTCTCCTACAACTGTGTGAAGTTTTTTCATGTCTTCATCAGAACTGGGGCTTAACCTACAAATGAATTTGCTCTGGATAATGTTATATAGTGTGTGTGTGTGTGTTTTGAAGGTGGGGAATATCAAAGAAGGAAGCTTATTTTTAAGAATGGTACAAAGGGTGTAATAGGATGAAATGGAAAAAAAGGAGCATTTAGGGGGAATATCAGGAATGGATATAGTGGAATGTGGAACAATCTTGTGAGGGCAGAATTGGAAGCCCATTAGTTGAGCCATTCAAAATGAGACTGGACAGAAACACAGTGGAATATGCTGAAAGGGACAATTCTGAAATGGCAGGGGGATGGGCTGGATGCTCTACTAGACTCTGCCCCACTCCCAGGCCCAATATGATTCTTAAAAGCTATTCCAGACACATTTTTTGTCACTTACATGTCAGACCTAATGATTGACCATATTTTCTGTGTCCACATAGTGAGGATGTCTATAAAAATATCCTGATTTATAAGACAATAACACAAGAGAAAGTGAGACCCAGTAAGAAAGGCTTATAAGATTTTATTTTCTGGCAACATAATCTAGCAATATGTAATGATATTCCCCATCTGTGATAGCAAATGAAGATAAAGCTTATTATGAAGCAGCATGCTTTCCTCTTTCTTCTTGATGTGTTTAAAGAATTAAATACCAGACAGAAAAGGTTTTCCAGACCGTAATGATTTTATAATAACAGAACTAAAATTGGGGGTTAAGCTTCATCATGTCATTTTATCTTAGCTTTGTTTGAAGAATAGTGTTGATTCATATTTTTGTCACCTCCAAGCTCCACTTTTCACTGCACTGTACCTGAGGTCAGAAGCAAATAACCTGAAGAAACTCAAGATGGTGATTCATATGTTGACATGTCTTCTAACCAATGTAGGGCATCAAGAACACATCACTCTGATTCTCTGTACACACAAAGGGGTTGATGCAAATGTCCTGAGCTTGACCTTGAGGTCCTGTTAGCCACAGGGTAACCAAGTCCCTGGCACAAAATTGTTTGACCCTTCCTGTTAATAGTGAAGCCATCCTTCTCTGGACCAAATTCTCTTTCAACTCCAGTGCCTGTTTTTTCCCCATTGAGCTGATTCATTCCTGGTAGCTCAGAGATGCCATTCCTGACCAGATGAGTGATTGCTGGGGTCAATTCTTTACTACAAGTGGTGGATTCTCATTTGTGTGTGTGTGAAGTCTGAAGCTGGTAGGAACTGTGGTTATTCATCTTGGCACGACCATAACATGTGGGGTCTGAGCTAGTGGTGAAAGCAGGAGTCAGGCTGGATCACATAGCAGAAGGCCAGAGTCTGAGACAGACCAGAGGGCAAACCAAGAGTCAGGCGTCAGAAGACAGGCAGAGTCGGAAGCTGAGTCAGGGGTCTCTTACACATGAGGTCTGAAGCAGAGACAGGCAGGCCATCTGTGTTGTTGCTCAGACTCTGTATATAAGAAACCGCAGATTCCGTCCTCTGACTCTGCCTGTCTCCTGACACCTGACTCTTGGTTTGCTCTCTGGCTTGTCTCAGACTCTGACATAACGGTAACCTGACCATGCCTGCCTCCCTATGCCTGACTCTTTGCGTACCCTCTGGCCTGTCTCGGACTCTGGCCTTCTGATACCCAAACCAGCCTGACTCTCACTCTGACCACCCATTTCCCAGTCATGATAGTTTGCTGAGACAGCTCCCCATCATGACTTTCCATCATGGCTTCCAGTGCCAGCCAATCAGGGGGGTGAGAGAACCTGCTACTCAGGTCCTGCTGGGCAGTACTTCCTGCTGCGCCCAGCTTCACAGGGTCCTCCCACAGGAGCCTAACCTAAGCCCTCTGTGGTGATTTGCAGACATAAACAGCCTAGAACCCCCATAGTTTCAGGTTCTAGCCCTACAGGCTCTTATGTCTAGAGGGAAGCGAGCTATCTGGGCAAAAAGGAAGCTTTTCTTTTTTTAAGTTTCCTCTGCAAAAATAAGTATGAAATTTTCAAAAACATTAAATGGAAAAATCATTTGTTCCCCCAATTGTCATCGAGGCACATTTAGCGAGTAAATTTAATCACTAAAGTGTAATTTCAGTTGTGATTTTAGTCCTGCTTTAAGTGCAGATCTCATCACGGTCTTAATTACAGAGTTGTTACCTGATTTTGAGTGACGGTTAAGTCGTCACATCTTACTTTTCACTCTGAGAAAATAAGGAATTTCTACAGTCTAGTGATAGGTGTTTAACATATCATCAGCCTGTGTGTGATACAATGCAGATCAACTGTTTGTATACTCAAAAAGAAAAGGAGAACTTGTGGCACCTTAGAGACTAACAAATTTATTTGAGCATAAGCTTTCGTGAGCTACAGCTCATTTCATCGGATGCATTCAGTGGAAAATACAGTGGGGAGATTTATATACACAGAGAACATGAAACAATGGGTATTACCATACACACTGTAACGAGAGTGATCACTTAAGGTGAGCTATTACCAGCAGGAGAGTGGGGGGGGGACCTTTTGTAGTGATAATCAAGGTGGGCCATTTACAGCAGTTGACAAGAACATCTGAGGAACAGTGAGGAGGGTAGAGGGGGGAAATAAACATGGGGAAATAGTTTTATTTTGTGTAATGACCCATCCACTCCCAGTCTTTATTCAAGCCTAAGTTAATTGTATCCAGTTTGCAAATTAATTCCAATTCAGCAGTCTCTCGTTGGAGTCTGTTTTTGAAGTTTTTTTGTTGAAGAATTGCAACTTTTAGGTCTGTAATTGAGTGACCAAAGAGATTGAAGTGTTCTCCGACTGGTTTTTGAATGTTATAATCCTTGATGTCTGATTTGTGTCCATTTATTCTTTTACGTAGAGACTATCCAGTTTGACCAATGTACATGGCATGTCCACATATCTATTCGGGGACACCATCATAGGGCCTAATCACATCAGCCACACTATCAGAGGCTCGTTCACCTGCACATCTACCAATGTGATATATGCCATCATGTGCCAGCATTGCCCCTCTGCCATGTACATTGGCCAAACTGGACAGTCTCTACGTAAAAGAATAAATGGACACAAATCAGACATCAAGAATTGTAACATTCAAAAACCAGTTGGAGAACACTTCAATCTCTTTGGTCACTCGATTACAGACCTAAAAGTGGCAATATTACAACAAAAAGACTTCAAAAACAGACTCCAACGAGAGACTGCTGAATTGGAATTAATTTGCAAACTGGATACAATTAACTTAGGCTTGAATAAAGACTGGGAGTGGGTGGGTCATTACACAAAGTAAAACTATTTCCCCGTGTTTATTCCCACCCCCCACTGTTCCTCAGACATTCTTGTCAACTGCTGTAAATGGCCCACCTTGATTATCACTACAAAAGGTTCCCCCCCACCGCTTTCCTGCTGGTAATAGCTCACCTTACCTGATCACTCTTGTTACAGTGTGTATGGTAACACCCACCGTATTTTCCACTGAATGCATCTGATGAAGTGAGCTGTAGCTCACGAAAGCTTATGCTCAAATAAATTTATTAGTCTCTAAGGTGCCACAAGTACTCCTTTTCTTTTTGTGAATACAGACTAACACGGCTGCTACTCTGAAACCTGTTTGTATACTATATACCTTTGCTTTATTGATTTTCCACTTTGTTGCCACTAGAGTTTGCTGTAATGCAATCAGATAGACTCTAATGTATGAGTTTAAAATCATTAAGCAATATAGATGTCAAATTTCCAACTCTCTTTACTGGGATTCACAGATATTAACTTAAGGAGTTAAATGTGCTCTGAAGACACATTTCAAAGCAGCCGGCACTTGGGATTTATTGGTATTTGCTTTGTGATTCCTCTTAGTCAAGGCTTATTATTAGAACTGGTTAGAGAAACTTTAATAAAACCATATTCCACCAGAATATGCAGTTCCATAAAAATGGAAATGTTTTTCAAAGTCAGTTGACTTTGCTGGAATTTCATTTTGAAAAAAAAAATGGAAAAAAGCTCTGACAACGTTGAATTGTCCAATTTTGACATTTTCAGAATGAAATGTTCCCGGTTTTTTGTTCTGAAATGACTCTGCTTTTGTTTTATGTTATGTATGATAACATAATACAAAATAAAGTAAAAATTAAAACAAAATGAAACATTTAGAATGCCCGGAAGAGAGTTTTAAATTTTTTTACTCTAATTTGGAACACAGCCAAATGTCAGTATCAAAATCCATTGCAAAGTAGAACTACCTCTGCACAGCTTCTATTCATAATACATTTTATAAGATCATTCAAGTGACAATCTCATCCAGAGACATGTCCTCTTTCGAAATTGTAACTTCAGATTTGTTTTATGTCTGTGAATATAACAGAAATAATAAATATAATAATAATAAATAACAGCTCAGAAGACACTAGAAAAATCAGAGACAGAAAAACCTATTAAATCATCTAGTCCATCCTTCTGTGGGATTATTTTGTACAGTACATACCCCATTGATTTGTTCAGACTAGTTTTAAATGCTTGAAACAATGAGCCACGTCAGTTGGGAGCCTATTTCAGTTTGAAAGACATCTTGTGGTCAAAAGGTTTTCCTGATATTCAACCTAATTTTTATTCTTCTTACTTTCATTCTAGTTCTACTCCTTATATCTCATCAATAATTCCTCTCCTTTCTATCCTACACTCTTCAAATATGTAGACTCTTATTCCCCACTTAGCTGTTACTTAGCAAAGCTTTATATAATTAGGGCAATAGAAGAATGGGACCATAATTTGTTTATTGATGTTTATTTAATTTTGGTTGGATGTATTCCTGAAGGTTTCATCACATGACATAATCTTTAATTAAGATTAATCTTTAATTCCTGGAGACTCCAGGACAGTCCTGCAGGGTTGGCAACCCTGGAATTTTGAAAGTCAAAGACTTGTGCTTCTAAGTTTCTAAGACACTTTTGGAAATGCCATTAGTTCAGTGTTTTCTAGGAGCACATTTAAAATAATATTAAATGGAGTATTACGTACAAAGGGAAAGTTAAAGTGGAAGGTATAGTTCCAAATGGGACCACTGGGGGAACTGTTTGTTGTTGCTACTGTATTGCAAGTCAGCAGAGTCAGTTTGGGAAGTAAGAGAGCACAGGGACAGAGGGCAGGAAAAAGAGAGAATGAATTGGCAGAACCCATCAGCATGACTGGGGAACTTTTTGTCTTTACTGAGTGAACTATTGGACAGTCAGAGAAGTGGAACTCAAAGAGGGCTCAGGACAAAGTAAGGTTCAGATGAGATGAGCTCTGTACAGAAAGGGAGAGCCCTGTTTGTGGAACTTAGAAAGCACCCCGAGAAGTTACTGTAAGTGTCTGTTTCCACTATCTTCCAATAAAGTCCTTTTCTTCCCAAGCCTCTTCCTGCTATTCAATGCAGAGTGCCCCATAGACAGAATTAGCTCTTGTTTTCACCTCAGATGTCATTTCCTTCTACTGTCAGTATTCTGATGCTCCTCACTGAACAGCTTTTGATTTGTTGCTCTCTCTGATAAATATTCCAGATATGCAAAAAGAAAAGGAGTATTTGTGGCACCTTAGAGACAGATATAGTACCACAAGTACACCTTTTCTTTTTGCGAATACAGACTAACACGGCTGCTACTCTGATTCCAGATACAGTCACACCAGGATCATGGAGAGACACAGTATTACCTCCCAGTTCTGGGACAAGATGCCTTCGTGTATGCAGCCCAAATTTGCATTAATCTTTTATGCTGCAATGTTCCATTGCAAACTCATGGATAATTTGATGTCCCTTGTCACTCTTAAACCTATTTTGGTGTTACTGCTTTCCATGTGTCTCTTGAACATCTGGGATAAAACCCTTGGCCCATTGAAATCAATCAGAGTTTGTTCATTGGACTGTCCCCTTAAGGTTAGAGTATTTCCCCCTGATGTATACATTTGAACTTTTCCCATACTGAATCTATTTTTGTTATTTTCTGCCTATGGTTTTAATTCTTCTACACTCTTTTAAATAGTTCTCTGGTCCCTCTTGTCATTGCTACTCCTCTCAATTTAGTATAATCTGCAGAGTCAATTAACACATTGTTTACTATTCTTTCAGATCATTAATTCAGGTGATACATTAGAGGGGCTCTAACAACCACCCCTATAACACTGCACTAGCAGTCCCTCCCACACCTCAATGCACTGAAGTCTGCCAGACATTTAGTGACTTTGTTTTCTTAATATTTGTACCGTTATTTTACCAGAAATAGAAATAAGGCTCACACAATGATAACGGACAGGATCATTCTTCCTTCCTTGTTTGCAAATTAGTAGGAAAGAGAAGGAGCACTTTGAGGAGTATATCTACCACCAAGTTCAGAAATGTGGGCAACTGTTTAGTGCAACGCTGTTATTAAAATTAAGTCTGAATACCCTTTTATATCCTTCATGCTCCAGGTATTTCTTCAAGCATTTTAAAAAGGAACAAGTTAGATGTATATAGTGGTAGTGCAATAACTTTTTAGTAATCATCTGAGCCACACTTACACAATTTCAGCTTTTTGTCCAACAATTTTCACATCACATGCTAGCTGTGCTATTTGTGATCTACCAAAGATGTACAGAGAAACACCATTGAGACTTGTAAATTAATGTATTTGGCATTTTACTTAAAATAACCGGTTCCTTTTCTTGTCTTTATTTATACATTTTACACGCTTATAAAAGGAAACCAAGGCTAGAAGACAGGATGTACTGGTGACAGTGTGGCTTGTGTGATGTGGGATGATAATAATAACTTTGGACAAAACCCACAAAAACCTTCAATTTTTCATTTTAGATCATGTATATAATAAGTGACACTAATCTCAGATACATGATCTTAATAATGAAAATCTCCAGTCTACATCTAAAAATAAATAAAGTGGGTAGCTAAATAAGTCTTCTCACATCATTTGATATATTATAGAAACTTCAGAGATCTTGCTGCATAGCACAGCACATGGCAAAATGCCTCATGGGAAGGTCAGTAACTCATGAAGTGCATTGCTAGTGAGATGCTCTTTCTAATGCTGTAGGAAAAGGCTTGGTGGATTTTTAATGAGTCCCTCTGGGACAAATGACCCTTTATCACTGGATTTATGAAGCAAAATTTATTAAATGAGAGATTAAATTGAACTAATCCATCCATTTTTCCTTTGATCGCTAGAAATCAATGTTAGACACCAGGCTTTTGAATTTTTGGGTGTATCCCTGTTGTTCCATATCTAATTGTACTCCTTTTATTAGCATCAGAAGGTTCTTTTATGTGAGACTTAAATATTTCTGAGGTTCAGCACCTGAAGACTATAAGACATTAGTATGGTTTTTTTAGATTTAAAATTAATTTAGTGCTGCTGAAAGTTGTCAGTGACAGCACTGGAGACTGAATGCTCCATTAATCTCCAGAACAGACACAGCACAGACATGGGCTGTACCAATCTCCTGCCACTACGTTACCATTATGTCTCAACCCTCTTCTAAAAGGGTCACTATGTTCACTAAATGTCCTCCATATATTTGTTTTCTTTGCTTAGTTGGTGCCCTTGTTAGAAGGTTATGTGATGAGTTGTTTTCTAGGAATGGAGTCTTTCCATTGACTTCAATGAACATTGGGTCAGGCCCATAGGAACCAGACCAAGATCACCAATTCATTTCATAGAAGTATAGAAGATTAGGGTTGGAAGAGACCTCAGGAGGTCATCTAGTCCAATCTCCTGCTCAAAGCAGGACCAACACCAACTAAATCATCCCAGCCAGGGCTTTGTCAAGCTGGGCCTTAAAAACCTCTAAGAATGGAGATTCCACCACCTCCCTAGGTAACCCATTCCAGTGCTTCACCATCCTCCTAGTGACATAGTGTTTCCTAATATCTGACCTAGACCTCCCCCTCTGCAACTTGAGACCATTGCTCCTTGTTCTGTCATCTGCCACCACTGAGATTTTACACTGCCTAGCTCCATCCTCTTTGGAACCCAACCTCAGGTAATTGAAGGCTGCTATCAAATCCCCCCTCACTCTTCTCTTTTGCAGACTAAATAACCCCAGTTCCCTCAGCCTCTCCTCATAAGTCATGGGCCCCAGCCCCCTAATCATTTTCGTTGCCCTCTGCTGGACTTTATCCAATTTGTCCATGTCCCTTCTGTAGTTGGGGGACCAAAACTGGACGCAGTACTCCAGGTGTGGCCTCACCAATGCTGAATAGAGGGGAATAATCACTTCCCTCGCTCTGCTGGCAATGCTCCTACTAGTACAGCCCAATATGTCGTTGGCCTTCTTGGCAACAAAGGCACACTGCTGACTCATATCCAGCTTCTCGTCCACTGTAATTTCATATAGGCTGTCAAACATATGGCAAATGGGATAATTTATAGTCAGTATTGGAGAGAGCTGGATTTAAATCAGATGAAAGGTTTTGTATCCCATTATAACATAATGATGCAATCCCTCCCACTTGGTCACAGTCTCTAAATTTTTGCAAGAACTATTTGTTATTTGTTTACATTAAAATCATTGCCATGGCAATGATCTCACGATGTATCATTTTCAGTCCTGTCTAATCCTGGTCCTGAAAATGAGGTATCTAGATTTACTAAAAATGAATGCGTACTAGAACTGGTTAGGAATTTTTTGATGAAAGTTTTTTTTCATTGAAAAGTGCTGATTTGTCAAAACTGAAATTTTTGTGGGAAATGATCAGTTTGGATGAATTTCTTGACTCAAAAATATTGGAAAAAATTGAAATTGATTAAATGTCCTGTTCTGACATTTTCAAAACTATTTGTTCCAGGTTTCTAGTTCAAAATGACTTTTTGTTTTGGAATTCAGGCTACTTAAAGTAAAGGAAAACAAGTAAATGGTCCAATCCAAATGAAATGTTTCAAAATTATTAAATCATTAAGCGATAAAATTTTCAATTGACTCAAACTGGAAAATGTATTAGGGTTTTCGGTTAGCAAAAGTTTTTGAGATACCAACTTGTCCCAATTTCAGATGGGAACATTTTTGAAATGCCCGGTACTTTTGTTACATGAGAAAACTATTTTCCTGCCCAGCTCTAATGCCGACCATTGTTTGTGAGATCACCACAGTTCTATTATTTCTTTCATGTTAAATAATAAAAAGGACACTGAAACAAAGGCTCTCGGTGCTCTGCCATTTAAATTTCTGACACCATAATACACCCAGAAACATTAGAGAATGAAATATTCAGACATAAAAAATAACACACCCCAGCCCGACAGCCCCCTATGAAAAGCTCTTTTCCACCCCCAGCCCCCATTATTTTGGGTACCCTCAAACCTTCTCCAAAACCCCTGTCAAACTGATGACTTTTGTGGTGTGCCCAGAAGGGCTATTTTGGACCATATGCTGTAGTGGTCTACCTCATAATGTTCTGCCTATCAGTGAGTAGCTCAGCTTGCTCCATTCTCATAAAGTACAAAGGCAGTAAATGGAGAGAAAGTCAGTGATCGTGACTAGTCAATTAAACAGAGCTGGAAGAATCATTCATAGTGGCAAATTTCACCTCTCCTGCTGTTCACACATTTTCCATTTCTGTACCAGTGATTATACCCACTTCATTCAATCTCCTTCCACTTTTTTTTTATAACTGAAAACATTAGCCATTAATTTATCTTCCAGAATTTAAATGGAAACAAGGCTCAACCCTGAGTAAGTGATGGCATGTAACTGTTCTCTGCCCCAGGAGCAGACATGCGAAGGAATTGTGACTCAGTTCCTTAACTCCTCCCACGCTCCTCTCTTGCTCCAGAGGGAAGTAAGTTACTGCAGCATTTTTAAAATGCAGCTCAGTCCACATCCTTAAAGGATTTAGACCTTGAACTTACAATTAGCTGTCTATTTCTAATCAAAAGGCTTTGTTTTCTGGGGCAATTTGATATTGGGAAAGGGAAAGACTAATAGCATGAACTTAAGCTACGTAAGAGCTGGAAGATGAGCCGCAAAATTCTTCAACACAACCTTACCAATGCATCACAGTCTCAGTATGCCACATCCTTGCTCATCCAGTTTTAATTCGGTTTTGTGATGTGGGCAAATAAAGATTAGGATGACACAAACTCACTTTGGCTTCTGCCCAGACTGACAATAAGTGAAACATTTCCTCAGATAAGATCTGTTAGACTGTGGAACAGGTTCCCAGTGGAACCCTTATTAAAATGATCACCCCAAACACTGCAGCAGCATTATTGTAACTAGAGGGTATTGGATGATTATGGCAGAGTTCTGTAATCTTCCTGCAAGGAGTATTGTGTAAGTCTCATTGCCATTTAAAAGTGGCCTGGGCAAATACTGGAGAATATAGAATATAATGTAGGGAAGACACCTACATTGACAGATTGCCAAATACATATTTTCTGTATCTAATTTTTATTTGCTTTCAATATAAATATTTCCAGCATTGGCAGCTTCCTTTCCTTCTCCTATCTTCTAAGCATGAGAACTACAGAAGAACTGTTGTACAATGAATCATGGGATGAGTGTGTAAGACAGATGTGCTACCACAGGTGGATGCAGCCAAATAACAAGGTAATTTAAAAATGTTTCTAAAAGACTCAGATGTCACAAATTTTAGAACTGGAGAGATAAGTGTTTCCCACATGCCTTTAGCTACAGTACCACTTAGCTGTCTAACAATTCTAATATTCTTTTTCCTGTAAAAGAGAAAACATCACCAAGCATGGAAAAACTCTGATTTCCACTAATAGCAGAAAACCCCATTAACATTGTACAAAGTCAGGACGGGAAATGGCTTTCGGTGAGCTACCATACAAAGTTTTATAAAAACTAATCTATTGCTTTCTGTGAATCTTCATGTTCCTTTTCCAATTCAGCCATCCTTCAGCTGCAGAGGCTTCATGATTTATTCCAGATCCTTCACTATTCCAGTGGAGGTAATCTCTCTCCTGCCACCTCTGAATGATTCACTCTCTTTTGCAGCTAGGGCCTGATCCAAAGCCCATTGAAGTACATTAGTCTTTCGATTGACTTTAATGTGTCCCTACTATAATAGATTTCATTGTCCTCTGCTTTGTAGACGTTTTAGTCCTTTTTGTTCACACTATCTCCATAGCCTCCCGATACCTGTGCACAAAGTTACCACCCTCTTTCAAATTCCACCTCAAAAATCACTTTTGTTTAACCTTCCAAAACTGACTGCTTTGCCATGCCTTTTGCTCCTGCCATTGCATGTTATTTCCATCACATCTGTCCATTTTAGACTGCATGCTCTTTGGAGCTGGGCCTTTGTTTTCCTATTTGTATATAAATGATATGGGCTCGAATTTAAATCCTCACTACAGCCTCTCTCCATGGTCCGCCCCCCTTCAAATGTTGGGAGAGTTTGTTATTGGAACTATGTGGCTTGGGCCTGTCAATGTAACAGACCCAGCCCCAAGCTGACACCTCCTGGTATATTATGTTTCTTTGACTGTTATCAGTAGGGAGAACTACTCTTTATATTTATCTAGCTTTTTTTTTTTTTAAATGGGCACTTTTGAAAAAAAGAGATGATGGAAAGAAATCAAGAAAAGTCTCAAAATATAAGCAGCTGCACTAAAAAAATAACAAAGGCTCTGATGTCGATCAACAGAGCCAAGGGGGAAGATCGTTGGAAGGAAGACACTTCCACATTCTTAATGTCAATAGCAATATAATATTTTTGTGCATGTTCTGCATTCTAACCAGTTGTTTTCAAATGTGAATAAAGTCTATGTTAGCCATTTTAGACCTAATCCAACTTCTGCTGAAATCAACGGAAAGATTCTCATTGATTTCAATGAGTACTAGTTCGAGCCCATAAAGTCTGAACACCTTTTTTGCTTAAAATGTAACTTCTTGGTTAAAATGAAACATTTTACTCGTGGACTTTGTTTTTTCCCCTTCTGATTTTTCCATTGCTGCCTCCACCCACTGTTTCTGTAAAAGTTTTTGGGGTTAGAAGCTCACCCTCCTGACGGAACACACTCAGAATATTTTAATGAGTGGTTCGACTGCCAGTTCAGAATCCCAGATCAGACAACTGGATGCAGCATTCTGACCTGACCCCATTTGGATAGCTCACTGTGACACTGGAGCTACATTTTTAATAAGATTTTGCTGGTAACCCTGACCCACAAAAGACATTAGTTTATTCCTATTGGTAAGAATTAAAAATGACAGCATTAGTCAGATTCCACAGTCCATTATATTTTAAGCTCATGTTTCTTTGGAAAAGGTAAGAGACATGAAAAAGTTTTTTGTATGCATACATCTTGATCAGCTTCATTTAGGCAATTGCTTTTCATACCCACAGATTGAAAAATGCCAGTTTTAAATCCTTATCAATATATGCACATCTTGTAAACTGGAAAAAAAACAACAACCCTAAATATAGCTAAAGAGAATGTAGGGAAGAAAGAAAAAAATATGACTAGAAGCAAAACATTAAAGAAGGAGAAGGAAAGGACAATGACCACTATCAGGTTTTCATTACAGGCCAGACCAGGCAGCTTCTGCTGAGAAGATTTTATAGCAATCATACTGGGTAAGGCAACTAACTAATCACAAAAGATCTTGCTTCCCATATATGGCAGATACTTAGAACTGGGATTTCATCTTACCTCTCACTTTTTTTTTTCTCTGAATCTTATTTAAAAGAGAATTGTAACTGAATAGTACTAAAAGGCTGCTACTTTTCCTATCTGCTTGTGCAGCTGAGTATGTAGGGTTTAAACTTTATTGCCAATGGCCCATTCCCACTTTCCTCAGTATTCAACAGCCCATACTTTTTCTTGGTAATCAACAAGAGGTGCCACTTGTGGGAGCTGCCAGCTGAGTATGACTGTGAAAAGCTGAATTCATCAGCTGTAGAAGTTTTTTGCAATGCCCACCTCAGACAAAGTCTGGGCTGCCCGTAAATAACATGATATTCCTGCCATTGTCTGAATTTAAAAATGTCTCCCTCAGAATTCTGACAGAACACTTAATATTCCACTATTATTATGCAGTTGGTAGACTACTAAAACATAAACAAGTGAAATTCTAAAGCTTTGATATGTTGCATTGGTAGGGAAAATGAACTCTTTCTTTAGCAAAAAGAAAAGGAGTACTTGTGGCACCTTAGAGACTAACCAATTTATTTGAGCATAAGCTTTCGTGAGCTACACCTCAGCTACAGCTCACAAAAGCTTATGCTCAAATAAATTGGTTAGTCTCTAAGGTGCCACAAGTACTCCTTTTCTTTTTGCGGATACAGACTAACACGGCTGCTACTCTGAAATCTTTCTTTAGTATTATTATTGTATGGCCCATTTTGGGGCTATTTAAAAAGACCAAATTTGAGGGCTGGTCTACACTACTGCTTAAGTCAATGTAACTTACAACGTTTAGGGGTGTGAAAAAGACATCCCCTGAATGATGTAAGTTACATCGACCTAACGTCCGCACTGCACTATGTCAGCAGGAGGGGTTCTTAACATCCATTCTCTCCCATGGAGAGGTGGAGTACTCGCCCATCAGCCTAGTGCATCTGCAACAGATGCACTAAAGCAGTGCAGCTGCATTAATGCAGCTACACCAATGTAGCATGGTAGTCTAGACTTGCCCTGCGGCTAGCCTGGGGGGTCCTATGTATTTTAACCATACAGAGCTCACAATGAAAGTGCCATACTTAACATCCATGGGAGAGAATTTTCTGAATTGCTTTAGCAATTAAGCTTGCATCTCATTCTGAGCTGAATATCCCTAGCTTGTGATTTACAGAGTTTAAGAGACCACCAGGTCATTTAGTCTGACCTCCTGTTTATTGCAGGCCACCAGCACCACTTAGCACCCACACACTAAATCCTACCACCGAAATCTGCCTCAGACTGGTGTAAATGCCAAGAGGTAGCACTGGGACAACTTACAATATGTTATTCGATGCATTGAGGTACAAAGCACAGACATGGGGAATTCCTAACAATTGCATAAGAGCTTTTTCATGACAAGAGTTAAAATAAAAACAATTAGACAAAATAAGAACTAACTGAAACACAAGTCTTGGGAGAACTTACATTACATTAATGAAGCTACATAAATGGACAGAACTATGACAGATAAAATTCAGAATTGACATATGCAAAGTAATGGACATTGAAGGAAGTCATCTGAAATGTTCAGACACCTTATGAGGTTCTAAATAAACGGCATCAGCTCAAGGACATCAGTGCTGCTGGGGTTATGTTACATTAATGAAGTGTCATGGCACTGGTAGCCATTCTTATTATTTAGATAGAAATAAAATAAGTTCAAAATAGGACCACTAGTTTGATGGCAATTCCTGTGTTCCCAAATTGATCCAATTAGCCCAACCCTAATGATAGAATCTTCCTGTTTAAAGAATTACCTCATAAATAACCTCACACATGCAAATCCAACATAGGAGTCAAAGAAAGGATAGAGCAGACCGATATAATGATGACGTAGGTGGGATTGGAAGGTAAAAACAGACATAAATGGGCGGCAGTGCCAATGTCTCCAGACAGTGTTCAAATTTAGTCATGATCCATGAATAACGTGTCCTATGTTGATTTTCTGATCCACAGTCTGAAGCAATCTTGTTTCTTTCAGTTAATGTTAATAGTATGGGGGCAGATCTTCAGCTTTTGTAAACTGGGGTAGCGTCATAGAAGTCAATGACGTCACACTAATTTACACCAGTTGAAGATTTGGCCCTAGCTGTCCATTTGTGATTACTTGTGATTGTACATGAGACTGACTGTGAGGGAAGAAGCTCTCTGGAGGCTGGTCGTTCTCTGACCATGAAAATTAACATTTGAATAATCACACACATCAACAATTTATTTAATAGTCAACTACATCAAAGACAAGAGAGCTTTCCTAGCTGCAGGCCTATGTCTCGCACTGAACATATGTTAGTGTAAGCATAAATTTACACTAGAGATGAGCCTGAACTGCCATGTTCAGGCCCATAGCCAAACTTCCCCAAAATTCAGAGGTGTTCAGACCCAGTGGTTTGGTTCCAGTGAATTTCTGCTCAGCACTTGTTTAGAGAGGCTGCATGCAGCAGCAGCAACACTGTTTGGGTAGTACAGCTTGGAACCATAGAGTTTAAAGCCAGAAAAGACCACCAGATTACTGAGTCTGACTTCCTGCATATGTCAGGCCACCAGCACCAGCCAATATCTGAAATTAGACCAACGTATTACAGTCCTCAGGAGACTAAACTAACACCTGCCCCAGGCAGAGAGTAGGAGGGAAAGAGGTGCACCCCTGCCTGAGACACCTGCAATGGCAGGGAATTGATTATGAGAGAGACCCAGATGATCCTGGTAAGTGACTTCTCCTCCCCGCCCTGCCCACCTCACTGCAGAGGAAGATGAAAATCCCACAAGGTCACTGCCAATCTGTCCCAGGGGGAAATTCCTTCCTGACCCCACATATGGTGATCCGTTATATCCTGATCATGTGAGAGGAAGCCAGCCAAGCACCTGAGAGAGAGACTACTCAGGGCCAACTCAGCACACTGGTCCTCTCCATCCCTTATCTCAGCTCCAGCTACGGTCATCCCTGATGCTTTAAAAGAAGGAGACCAAAACCAAAACACAACCCCAAAATACACTGGGGAAAAAAATCCCTACAGGTTACCAGCTGAAGCCCTGAAGTGTAGTGCAGTGACTGTTGCTAGGGAAGAAGCTAGGCCATTCCACTGCAGTCAGTACATTTGGGGCCCCAGTGCAATAATTGTGAGGTTAAAGCTTCAGAGCTACTGCCAATGCCCTGGATTATGGTTCCTGACTCCTCATGAAATGAGGGAATAAATCACAAATGGAGGCAGAAACAGCTGTTATGTGGAGTTCAGCAGACTCAAGCCCTCCCTTGCGCTCCCTAACTGAAAAAAAAAAAAGGCTCAAATGAGACATTAAGGCAGTGGTTCACCCAGGGGGAGGCATACCCTCCATGGCTACAGCAGGAGTGCCCAAAGGCCAGCAGGGTCATTTTAGCAGGGTGCATTCCCTGCCATTAACGTGGCCCCATCTCCTCCATTTCTGCCCCTCTGGGGAGACATATTTTGCACCTTGTCCTCCCTGGTGCACCTGAGTGTGGAAGTGAACCATCTAGTCTACAGTATTAGTAGGCTAAAAAAGCCATACATCTAATGCCTACACTGCTTATAGGCAGGAAAGTTCATATGTGAGGGGGACCATTATAATCATCGAGTTTGAACTTCTGCCTCACACAAGCCATAGAATTTCACCTATTGATTCCTGCATCACGACTAATACTTGCAACAGCTTTAGTGAAAAGTTAAAAACTTTGAATTTCTTTCAGCATTCAGCCCTCCAAGATCAGAATATAGCTATCTGGGATCCCCTCAGACCACTGTTATACTTTGTGCATATATTTTAGCAATGGATTTTCCCTTTATTTTCCAACTGAAGCTGGCACATGCTGCTGGCACTTTGGATAGCAATACCTTACACATCACCAGAGCATTGCATGCAAACTGCCATCTTCCTCCTCCTTCTCATTTTAGTCAATTTTTCGAAAGACTTTTTAATGCGATAAACACTGCATAAAATTATAACAGGAAATACATTCTTAAAAGGTGCAGCTGAGAGCTAATTCTTGCAACTCTCTTGCTGTTACTATGCTTCAGGTTAGTGCATAGCAGTATAATGTGACCCAGAATAAAGTAGCACAAGTCGAACTGATCTTAAAAGTCTTTCCAGCTAACTAATAGACATTGTCCAGGTGAAAAACAAATATTCTGGTGAGCAGAAGTTTCCTTGGCATAGTAGTGTAACCTTTGCTGTGTTAGTGAAGAGGTAAATGCTGGCTATTGGACCTAATAATTTCTGAATTGTTTGGTGTATCTCATTCTCAAAACACATGAAAGGCACATTTAGTAAGCTTTTATAGTCTGAGGTAATCTGTTTACAATGGTTTCAGGCACATCTTATATATCTTCTTAATGAACATCTTAGAGGAAGATCCAGCTAGCTAGTAGCCATAATAACGTCTTAATCATTTGCTCAAAGGGTCTGAGCTAGTCTCCAGCAAGGTCAGATGCTTTTATAAAGAAAAAAGGGGGCCATTAAAATTGACTGACAATGGGGTGGTACATTTTGTTATTCTGAAGGTCTGACTAAAACAAAAAGATCCTATATGCTTTAATAATCCCTTTTGTAGTATCTACATTTTCAAAAGCTCTTTCAAGTTTTATTAATAATTATTTTGTTTCAGTTCATAATAACCCATATTATACTTCACTCTCTTGGGAAGTAAAATTCTTTTTCATGGCCAAGTCTTTCATTTCCTGAATTATGAATATTTTGAATCTCTGGAAGAATTGATCCAAATTAAAATTGACACCAATGCCATTTGTCTTTTCAAATACAAAGTCCCTTCTTTCCTTTTTCATCAAGTGTCTGACCAGAGGACATTTGGCATTTGGGTTTTATGGGCAGAATACAATATATGTGCAATTAATTGGCTGCTTTTGTTAAAAAGAAGAATATTTAATTATAGCAATAAAAAGCTTTTTTGTTCTCTACAGAGAACAAATACTGCTAAACAAAGCAATCGTCTCCTTTACCATCATACATTAGTTTAGGATGTGTTTGTCTTTATTAATAATACAGTAATTAAAATGAGAAACCCAGAGTTTTAATAGTATTTGAGATTGGGTAAAATCTGCTTTAATGTAACATCTTATTGTTTAATGCCATAATCATTCCCCATTACATATAGCATTTTCATTCTCATCTTCAATGCCTGGGCCCTACATACAGCTCTCCTACTGTTACCCATTATGCACACTATGTTCTGCTAACTCACTTCTTCTTTTGTTCCTCACAGGCCTGAGCCAAGCCTGCTGATATCAGTGGGAGTCTTCCACAGACTTCCATTGGCTTTGGATCAGGCCCTATATCTCCCTTTCCCACTTGCAACTCTGAGTCTTCTTCTCATGACCCCCCCAAGTGCCTGGAACAGCTTTTTCACCAGTGTGGCTTGTGACCTCCTTCAAACCCCTCCTGAAAGTGGAAGGAGGGATCTCTTTTTCTCTCCTTTGTATCTAAGCTTTCTGCTCTTTTACCAAAACCCATTCTCTGGTTTTTAGTAGTGCATTTTCTATAATATCCACTTTTATTTTGCAAGTTTCCTCTCTTGTTCTTGGCCTTGTATACAGTATAAAGCTAAAGTTTAGATTTAAAAAACCAGGCCCCTAAATTTATGTTCCTCAAACAATTCTTAGGGTACATCTACACAGCAATTAAACACCCCCTGCTCCCTGGGTCAACTGACTTGGGCTTGCCTAGTTCATAGGGCTCGGGCTGCCAGGCTGTCAAATTGCTGCATAGATGTTTGGGGTCGGGATGGATCCTGAACTCTGGGATCCTGCAAAGGGGGAAGGTCGCAGAGCTCAGGCTCCAGCCCAAGCCTGAATGTCTATTCCACAATTTTTAGATCCACAGCCTGAGCCTCACAAGCCTGAGTCAGTTGACCCAGGCCAGCCATGGCTGTGCCATGGGTCTTTTATTCCAGTGTAGACACAGTCACCTAAATAAACAGCTTGGTTTTCAAAATGGCTGAGTACTCAGCAGCTCCCATTTACCTCAATTGCCAAGTCCTACTTCCCATTTCTAAAGATATAGTGATCCAGTCACACAGTTCAGAGAAAAGATGGAAAGGAAAATATTACATGAAAAAAATTATCTAACATAAGTTGATTCTCCCACTGTACCTCATCTTTTAAAGTTTATCTTTAGTTTATAAAACATTTAGTGTAGGGACTATCTTGTTATCTCTATCATGTATAGCACATTATCCATTCAAAACCAATGACAGTACTAAATGAAAAATAAATAATAATAATAATAATAATGATAAATTGTATTGCACATTTCTAATCTTACTTCTGTTCCATACCTGTGTACGCACAGGCAGCAACTGGAGTATCTGAAGGTCTGCTTGAAAGGGATTCCCTCAAGTTTGACTATCTTACTGTCGTGTACAAGGAGTGGGAAGTATCTCTTTAAAGGATGCGTGAGCTCTTTAGTGATGCTCACTGTGGTCTTTGTTTTAGAAGGCACCAGAAAGAAGCCAGAGCAGCAGTGTGTATCTGTCACTAGCCCTTGAATATTGCATGTATTTAGTAAACATAGTTCTTTGGACCTAAATATGCCTGCGTGATTTCTTCATTCTATTACTTTGTGTAAGGGGCAGAAGACACCACTTCCCAAGTAGCTTTTGTTCATAAATTATTTAAGAGTATTTTAAGCATAGTGAAAACTTTGTAAATATTTGTATGCAAACAATGAGATGTTATTGGCTATTTGAAAATAAGCAGGAGTTATTAATTACACTTGAATTTCAATGTTTATATACAGTAGTCCTGGGGATTTCTTCTGTAAAGTCCTGAAAAGACAGAATTCTGGCTTTGCTGTTGCTAAGACTGAGCTGAAGTACATTAAGGGGAGTGTCATAATAGGGACTGAGGAAAGGTCCTCACTATAATACAATACAGGAAAAAAGATTCTTGGCTTGCAATTCAGGAACACTTCAGACATCTTAATACCTACAAAGTTATTACAGATTATGCATCTTTATAACAAGTAAGTCATTTTCTGTTATAACACTAAGCTACGTGTATAATTAGAAACACTGTTATTGTGTTAACGTCGAGATGGAAGAAATATATTAAGAAAACTAAAATGAAAAGGCAAAAAAGAGTCTGTAAATGCAAAAGAATAAACAATATTTTGACATAACAAACTAACATTTACATGTGTCAGTAGGAAACAAAACAGAGAAAGTTATACATTCAGTTCATCTTTCCTGGGAGAAGATAATGTATATCAGCAATTAGGACTAATGGAACCTAACCCACCTTACATATCACCACTGAATCTGGCTCACAGACTCCATGACATTCAACCAAACACAATGGGCCAAGTTCAGAGGTGATATGGAAAGGCAAAGGGGGTGGAGTTACACCTTGGTAAGAAGGTGTGAGTCTGAGTTTAAGACCCTACTCCTACAATGAACACTACATGGACAAACCCCTATGCCTGCTTGGAGCCCCATTGACTTCAATGGGGCTCCTAGCGGATGCAGGGATTGGTTTAAATGGAACTAACTGATGGTTTGGGGATTTGGTTAAGTATTTCTAGAGAAGGCTAAGATAGTGTAACATGTACACTGAGGGGAGAATGGAGCCATAGGCCTAGATTCACAAGGGGGACTTAGGCATTGCAATGCTGAATGTTACAATGCCTAACTCTCAGGTGTCCTGCCACCTAGAATAATTTGCAGCCCTGGGTTAGGTGCCCAGCTTCCCCAGGCATTGTATGGGCAGACAGGTATCTAAAAATGGGATTCATAGAAGCCAGCATGCTGAGCGGGGAGCAGCCTCAGCTAGCCAGTAAGAAAGGTGAAGGGTGTAGCCTAAAGTCTAGTCTACACTAAGAAATTAGATTGTCCTAGCCACTTCGCTCAGGGTTGTGAAAAATGTTATGCTCTTTGTGACATAGGTAGGCCAACCTAACCCCTGGCTACGGCTACGTTGATGAAAAAATTCTTTTGCCAACCTAGCAATCGCCCCTCTGAGAGGTGGATTAACTGCACGGATGGAAAAGCTCTTTCTGTCAATGTATGAGTCTTCGACTGTGTGGTGCTGCAGTGGCAGCACTTTATCTCCACTACTATAGCAGCTGTAGTGTAGACACACCTGAAGTGTAAGTTAGGTGCCTATCTCCACTCAGGAGTCACAGCCGTGAATCCTTTCCTGGAGTTGGGCTTGTAAGCCAGGTCAGCCCTTTCTCATGAAAAGCAATGGCAATAGTAACCCCTTATATCCAATGGCCAGGGCACTCACCTAGCATGTGGGAGACCTGGGCTCTAATCCCCCTGCTGCAGATCAGCAAATGAACCTAAGTCTCCTGCCTCCTATGTAAGAGCCCTAACCACAGAGACATAGGAGGGTACTCTAACGTAGGTCTCTCTCATTTTTCTCCTGTTGAAGCTGTTCCCCTGTGTATGTAATACTTAGTCACTGGGCCAGAGAGTATGAAAAAGTTCTAAAGCTCAATGGTTAGAGTACTCAGCTGGGAAGTAGGTGAACTGGATTGGAGCCCCTGATCTAACTTGTGTACAACGGGGATTTGAACCTAGGACTCTCACATCCTGGGGGTGTACAATATTAGCTTCCTACCTAGAGTCTAGAAACTTTCACAGCCCTGGGGAATATTAAATACTTTGGCCAGAAAGAGGTGAATTTGTTAGCAAAGGCTTTGTGATAATCCATGGCATACCCACTTAGGCCAATAGCCTTACATTTGGATAAAGATTTAGTAATGATCATCTCTACAGTGTGATTTGACAATTTATCTTGTTTAATTGGGCTTCTGCTAGGATTCAGAAATTTGGCTATCTGATGATCTAGAACAAGGAGTAATGGTCTCAAGTTGCAGTGGGGGAGATTTAGGTTGGATATTAGGAAAAACTTTTTCACTAGGAGGGTGGTGAAACACTGGAATGCGTTACTTAGGGAGGTGGTGGAATCTCTTTCCTTAGAAGTTTTTAAGGTCAGGCTTGACAAAGCCCTGGCTGGGAAGATTTAATTGGGGATCGGTCCTGTTTTGAGCAGGGGGTTGGACTAGATGACCTCCTGAGGTCCCTTCCAACCCTGATATTCTATGATTCTATGATTCTATTATTATAGAAGCCAACAAGCTATCATTACAAAAATAATGACAGGTTTCAGAGGAACAGCCGTGTTAGTCTGTATTCGCAAAAAGAAAAGGAGTACTTGTGGCACCTTAGAGACTAACCAATTTATTTGAGCATGAGCTTTCGTGAGCCACAGCTCATTCCACGGTACACATCTGATGAAGTGAGCTGTGGCTCACGAAAGCTCATGCTCAAATAAATTGGTTAGTCTCTAAGGTGCCACAAGTACTCCTTTTCTTTTTACAAAAATAATGAAATTCTACAGATTTTGATTTAATTTTTGTAGGGGTCACACAGGATTAGTTTTGTCTTAACTTTAGTTGATATAATATTTTTACTTAAATCATTTCTTTTTCAGCATTGACATAAAAACTTTCTGAATTGTTACTTTTCCTTTAAAAATGAGACTTTCTTGGTATATCTTAATTTTTTTTGTTTTAAAAGTTTCAACTTCATTAATCTATCCTTGTACATGTAGAATTCTCCTGAAAATTGAGTTCCTGGGGTATTTCTCTAGGATTCTCAGTTCTTTTAAAAAGCCATAAAGATAATTAGATGTGACTGTTCATTTATCCAAAACAAAACACCTCCCCTGAAAAATCTGCTCCTTCACCAAACCCAACCCAACCAAACCAAAGGCAATGAAAACAAAGCAAAGGAAAAAAAACATATGAAGTGTTGGTGTGATCATCATCTGTCCGGTTGTACATTTGATGTTCACATTTAAAACTGGTGGGCACATTTAAAACCATGTGGACTTCTAGGTGATGTGAATAAATATCCCATAGAAGTCCAGAATGACAAACGCCGGTAGAAAATTTTCCTTTGAAACTGCTTTTCAGTGGAAAATTGGGTTCAGGAGGACATGAAATTTTCCATGTAAAGTGTCAGCTTTCCATGGACAGTTCAGATTTTTAATAATAACCTGGGCACCTGAAAACAAAAATGTTTTCAGCAGAAAAACAAATTATATTGATTTGGAAATGCTCCTGCAATGCCTCATGGGAGTTGTAGTTTGGTTGCCTCATATCCCCATTATTCTCTATGAGCAGGCTCCGCAGCCAAACTTCATCTCCCATTATGCTCTGTGGGCTCCTCTCTTGCTGAGGGGAGGTGGTGCATCATGGGAGTCCGACTGCCCCAAAATTGAACTTTTCCACTGAAAAAACCCTCCATTTCTGACCAGCTCAATAATGGCATAGGCCCTGGTTTTTTAAAGTTGCCTTCAATTTTAGGGTCTCCTATTTGAGAAACCATGCATCTTCTTTTCAGAAATGCCAAGCACCCAGACTTCCTTCTGAACTCAGCTAGGTCTGTGGGAACTCAGCGGCTCTGAAAAGCAGGTTCAAGGTGTTTCAAATTTGGCCCTTAGGCCAAAATTTTTTTTAAAAAGGAGCCTAAGATTAGACTACTAAGGTTGCGATTTTCAGAAGTGTCTAAGTGACTCACAAGACTCATTGACTTTCAAATCCATATTTATGCACCTAAACTAATGGTCTGACTTTTACAATGTGCTGAACAACAAATAACTTCTCCTGGGTGCTCAGCACTTTTGAAAAAAAATTGCCCTTTAGTTAGGTGCCTAAATATGGCTTTAGGAGCCTAATTTAGTCTCCAATTTCTGGTACAAACTTAGCTTTGTAATTTTATTAATTGCCTACTTTAAAGCTTAAAAGGCAGATAATACCTTTGAAACTAGAGAAAACGCTGTTGGAGATGGAGAATATACAATGAGGAAAGATTTATTGCAAGTGTTTATATTTTATTCATCTAGATAGTTTGTTGTAGATCTGTCAGAGGAAGAGGTTAAAATACAGATCTGACAAAAAAGCTTTAGTTGGTCTCTCGTAGGAGTTTAAAGAGGCTTTTGAAAGTGCAACATGAGTCCATGCTTTGCCTGTTGTGGTTAAAATCCTTACTGCTCTTGGCTTCCTAGCAACAGCATCTTTAAACCTTGACTGGAGACAGTGCACACATAAATCAGTCTGCCACTAGTCACTTAATTGATCAGACTATTGATGCTTTTCTTAAGAGCACTAATCTATATCTTTTAACAAAGGTATACACTGACAACAGCAAGCAATGCATCAATGAGAAGAACAGGGCAAATCAAATGACTTTTTTGGTGAATTGTCACTTTTTCCCCGTTCTCTTTTTGAGTGTTGCTGAGGCAATGCATATCCTCTGCCTTGCCAGGAACCCCTAATTTGAAAGATAAAACTCTGAGAGGTCAACACCACACTTGGCAGATGAAACCTTCCTGACCCTGCCAATATCAACAAAGCACTACGATTCTCCCCCCTTCCCCCATGCAGCTGGTTTCTTCTGTTACCCTGTATTCCTGATCTTATACACCATGTATTCTCTCTCCACCTATCCATCTAAGCTTATAAACTCTGATCCACCATTGCTACAGAGCAAGACCCCTTATGCATATTTTTTTTAAGTAAAGAGAAATAGGTAATTATCGTGAAATCCAGGCTGTAATCTGTTGTTGACTCATATTCACTGCCGGTAACTATGCCCCCAAAGTCTAAACAACCATCATCTCCTGTTCTGCTGTCCTACCAGCACCCCTCATGTGTGTTGTCAGTTTGTTTTGTATTTGGACTACCTTTAGACTGTAAACTTCCCAGTGCCGGGACCTTATCTTAGTATTGTTGCCTGTACTGTACTCTGCCCACCTGTGTCTCCGTAATGAGAATAACAATTATAATAAAATAATCGTAATATTAATAAAGAAACATATTTGGGGCACTTTCCAAATTAATTTATAATGCAGAAGGACGTACACAGATGAGCATCAAAATAATGATTTTTGAAGAAAACAGATGTTCTCCTTCTTTAGGGTGTTTTTTAGTAGTCACCAGCATATGGTTTCATTTACAGAAGCCTTTTCCAACAGAGAGAAGAAGTAAATCCCATTGGCTGACACTAAGGATACAGATAAATATGCAGAAGGTTGAACAGTTGAGAGGATGCTAACATATAATATGGGATAAAGCTACTATGTACTTTTCATAAGGGGTTGGCTTCTGTTTAGGGAAAGTGGGTTTAAGAATATTAAAGCTGAAAGTGATTTTATGTTCTCTGTTAGGGTGAAATTCATAATCCTTTGCACTGGCCAGCACAAGGCTTAGGTACTTAGTGGCATCTAACTCCCATGCATGTAAATCCCACTTAAGCCCTTTAAATTAGACTGCACAGGGGTGACTTTTATCCTTAGTTGGGAGTTTGGCAATGTATTCATGGGTGATTATGCACTTATATGCAGAATGCTTTTGATGTTGCTTAGCAGGATGAATACCTTTTCTACTAACATGATAGGCTGGTGTCAGACACTGATCCAAACTCCTTGGAACTTTGGAGGGATCTGAGTGAGTTTTGGAATTCAAAATGAGATCCAGATCTGAATTCTTTAGCTGGCCTCTCTCTCTAACAGATGGTATCAAACTCTGAGCTCTCCAAGCCCCTACATTTTGGTGGAGGGAAAGGGTTTCAAATGTTGGTCTGGATTTTCATCTTGGCAACAAACAGTTTTAAAAACAGTCAGGAAGATTATTTTTTCCAATAGCAATACAGAATGGTGCAAAGCACAATCACAATTGTTACAGTGAAAGGAAACAGCATGATTTGGAATGGTTAAAGGCTCGATTCTGTTCCCATTGAAGTAAATGGCAAAACTGTTATTGACTTCAATAGCCTGCCAGCATACCCTCAATGTTTTACACTCACTATGGGGACCCAAAAATTATTCTAAAACTCTTTGGCTACTTTACTGCTTCTTTCAGAAATGTACTCATTTTCCCCCATGATAATTTTCTTCACTTTCAGCTTTACTCATTTTTTTAAATTTCTCTTTTTTAGGTCCAGATTGTGGACCTTTTACTCACCAGTGAGCACTTCCTCATCTGAGTAGATTCCCATTGAAGTGAAAGGGATTACTTACATGTCTAGGTACTCATTAGAGTGAATTAATCCTGCACAGCTGGGCCCTTAATGAACAATTGTTGAATCTGAAGCTTTTAAAAATGAAATTCACACCTTGGGTTTCCTGTACTATCTTGCCACTTGTCAGAGTGCTGCAGCTGTAATGACAATTTCCAAAGTAAAGTTTGCAACAGTTTTCCAGAAAACTGAATCAAGATTTGTTTGAATGAAGGCCTAGAGTCATTCACTCTTTCTAGATCTCACTGATTTTAAAGTAAAGATTGATACGTTTGCTTCCTATGACAAAGTTATATGTATAAAACATTAAAGAACTTAAAAAGTCAAGTTTCAGAGTAGCAGCCGTGTTAGTCTGTATTCGCAAAAAGAAAATAGCTCATGAAAACTTATGCTCAAATAAATTGGTTAGTCTCTAAGGTGCCACAAGTACTCCTTTTCTTTTTTTAAAAAGTCAAAGATTTCTTAAGCCATCACTCAAAATATGTTCAATGAAACTGTATAGCAAACCCAGTTTGATCCACTGGAATAGTGTCAAAAATTAAATCAGTTTATTCCCTATTTGAATACAATCAGAGGCAGTGGTCCAATTAGGAAACATCAGGATTGTCATACTGTTTCAGACCAGTGGTCCATTTAATCCAGTATCTCATCACCAAGAGTGGTCAGTACCTGCTGCTTCATAAGAAGGTGCACACAACCATGTAGTGGGCAGATGTGGGATAAACTGTTCCGAGGGAAAATTCTGGAGCCAGACGGAGACAAAGGTCAAAATTTCAAATCAGCATGCTTTTGAAACGTGTTAACTCCCAAACACTCAGATGAGTTTTCTTCAAACTTTCCAAAAAAATTCTTCTACATCTTCAGAGGTAATGTGGCAATTTTCAGGGCAAAGTAATTTTCAGAGCCAAATTTAGAGGCTGACTAAAATTATAGTGGAAGTTGATTGCAACCTAACCATGGAAAAGTGACTGACTCTTTATAATACAATAAAAACTAGCCCTGTCATTGCTGGGTTTCTATTTTTCATTTATCCCTTTCTTCACTGTTCCACTTCTTTTCTGTCTGGATATTTCCTGTCTTCAGTCTTTTTCAGCATCATTTTTTCCACTTCTTCACCTTTTCCTTTTGTTAATATTTCACCCCTATTTACTCCCCTTTTATTGTCTCTCATTACATTTGGATCTTGCTTTCTTCCAGCCTCTCTCTTGCCACTTTTCTCCTTTTAGTTCCTCCCTCTAACCTTTTCTACAGTTGGCCCTTGATGGAAAGACTCCCTGAACAAAATGAGATATTTGGTGGGAAGTGGAGGAGCTATGAAGTGGATGCAGCATATGACATTTAGCTGAGGGAAGAAACATTTATCAAGCTGCTTGGATCAGAGTGTTAGCCTAGTGCTGTTTGTTCGCCCTTCCTCAAATGAGAGCCCTGAGTAGTTTAGTATTTCACTCTAACCATATGTTCTGAACCTTTCCTGAAATTAAATGGATTGGTTGTAACCACAATTGTCTCTTAATGTGTCCACCACAATGCAAGGATGATGTTGTGCTGTACTGAGAGGGGAAGTGAGCCTGGAAAACTTGGGCATTTCACTGGGTTTCTGGGGTTAGTGTGTGTGCCAATTATAAAGGCTCAAAGACATGGTCTTTCACTACTATGAATATAAAGCTGCCGCAAACCTCAAATTGGTTTAGACATTTACAGAATAACGGCAAGATTTTGAAATTAGGCCAATCTAGGCATAATTTTAGACAAGCAAGTTCCTCATATTCTCCCTGTAACTCTACCCTCCTTGGGGAAACCTGTATACTACTGACTATGGGCCCATTCAACTCCCATTGCACTTCACACAAACAATGATGCCAGGGGTAGCTGATCAGGCACTTTGCTCTTTGGTAATTTGACATGAATGTGAATGTCCTGACAACAGAATATATGGGAAATGGCAACAGTTGTCACAGCACTAGGTGGAAGTAGACCTTTAACAGCCCTGTCTGACAATGACTCCAGCTGTGCTCACCATCCTTCTCCCGCTTGGACCAGGGACACTCAGGGTTAGGTGAGCACTAAATGAGGTGATAGGCCAGTGATGCTACAGAACTGCGGTTGCATCCCTTTGACCTTGTCAGCTGCTGATAGAAGTTGCCGTTGGGTGTTAGCTTATTAAATTGAAATTTAATAAAGTTGAAGCCTCTGAACAATTTAATACATAAATAGGTGTCTATCCCCATTGGTCCCTGCTCTCAGCAATGGTAATATATGAGAGAGATGAGTTAAATGTCTTTTTGAATTAATGAAAAATCTCATTTAAATGGCTCTTATTTGGTAGGACAACTGGGTCTGTTGTAATAAATGTTTAAGCTGGTTAATTTGTGATATACTTAAAGCACTACCATGGGGTCTAAAACATGCAAGTTTCAGGATAAAGTGACTGAGAAACTATACGATTATTTCAGTTTAGAATGTAAGAACTAATCTTTACTTCCAGTACATGGTAACTAGGTAAGTGAGGCAGAAGGTGTTCAAGGGCCATTAATAGATCATTTCACAGATAAAACTCCTGCTGATTTTAATGTGAGTTTTGCCTGCCCAGCAATGGCCCCATGTAATCTTTCCACAGATTACTTGGTAACTACATTTAGACTTTCCCCTGGTTGAGAATACACACACATCATCATAAAATTGCAATTAAATGTCTGATCAAGTTCAATGTTATTAGGTGGTAATAATAATGGGTGGACTGTAAAAATGTGGAGGCGAATAGCATCTAGTATTCTGAACCTCTGGAGTATGCAAACTTGGCTTCAGTCCCTTAATGGGCAGCCCCTTAATGTCTAATTGACTTCAGTGGGAGTTTAGGGAGCTTAGGATCTCACAGATACTAATTAACTTGAAGGAAATACTCAGCGCTCACCGGATCAGGCCAAAGTCACCTTAAATGAGTACGCCCCATAAAATCAAGTGATAACATTTTCTGTATTTCTTTTAAAAATCTTTCTCCAAAGAATTTCTGTTTATACTCCATGACTATTGACTACAGGCCTGATCCAAGCACCCCTGAAGTCAATGGAAAAGCTTCCGCTGACTTTGGTCCCAATTCAGCGGGGTACTTAAGCACATGACTAATATAAATCAGGGTCTTTAATGGTATAGGATAGGGGCCTAAATGAACAGCAGCCAGCATACCTCTTAGCTTAAAAATCTCCATGTAGACTGTGCTGATAAATATTTTTCAGAATGTTCATTAGCTCTTCGGCTAGTTAAAAAAGACTTTAAACAATTTTTCTTCTTTTTTTTTATCAGCCCTGTAGTTTTTTACTTCATTACCAGGAGGTCAGGTTTCATCTTTCCAAACTCAAGTTCCCAAAGATTCAGGCTCTTTGAAAGAATTATGCTAACTTATAGATCAAACATGTTATCCTGATGTTATTTTTTGTACATGATATTATTTCCAGGGGCTGGAACAATTCTGATTGGTTCTCCTAATTTAAATTAAATTTGGACTTTCAAGGAAGCTGTTTCTCATCAATATTAATAAAGTTGAGATCACTAGACCTACAACTTTTTAATTATCTACGTCAATGTGTCTGTGCTGTGGTAGAAATATAGTTCTGTTCACGACCAGAGAGTCTGCAGAATCCTTGAAAAGAAGTCAGCTCGAGATGCATCATAATTCGTGTTAGTTTGGGGATGACAGAAGACAGATCTGGAATCTGTTCATTTGACCAGTAATCTGTACTTCTCTATTAATCTGCTCCCTGTTTCAACATTTCATTTATACTAAGTATAAAAATACTAAGTTAGAAAAAGGGCGAGTCACACAGAATTGTTGTGACATCCATAAAAATCCCATATTAAAAAGGTAATTTGTTTAAATGGTCAGTTCTAATAGGTTAAAATTTATTATATATTATTTGTTTTCTCACAGTGTGCTAGGTGTTTCCACAAAGAAATATCTAAAATCTAATGTCATACAGACAGAGACATAAGAAGATTCACATTAGGGGAACAAGATTCACATTAGGGGAACAAGGTAGACAGGAGCTAGATATAAAAATTTTATTAAAGCTAATGTTTAAAATCAAATTTACACAAGTTAAGAGGGAAGGTACTGTACATCTGGGGTTAGGCTTGAGTTATGAGGAATTACAAGTATTGGTTACAAGGTTCACAGGATATGTACATAGTACATAACCAGCATAGACCCAGATTGGGGTGCAGGTGTTTTTAAAATGTCAGTGGATAAGTGGTCTTGGGTATGCCACTCATAGAATGTATTTAGAGTCCAAGTCAGTATTGGTATAGTGAATAAGTACATGGCTGGGGTGCATCCCTTGGTTCATCGGGGAGGAAGTGGGTTATTTCCCTGACTGGCATTCTTGATTACTCAACCTGGTACTGACGGTGTCCCGTGATGTGTTCCGTGTAGATGTCTCTGGACCGCCTGATGTAGGTAGCATGGCAAAAATGGATCTTTAAGAGGGACTTTACCTGTAATCTGATGTAAAGTTATTTTAACAAATATACATCCATAATTCAGTATAACTTATTACCATCGGACTGAGCTGCAGATACTTCATTGCTCTCTGTACTCTTCTTCAACCCCATCCAAATAGATCTTTGTCTTGGCCCAAACCTTCCTCCCAGCTTCCCAATTTCTCTCTCTGACCTCTGAGACCCAAATCCCCTTACCTGGTCACTGACAAGGACCAGACTGACCCAATGGGCATCCTGCGGTTTTGTCCATTAGCCTGAACATTCTCAGTTCTTCAATCTCAACATGCGACTTTCCATCCTTTCTTTTCACAGAACTAGATTTTTTCAGAGGGCTCTGCCATGCTTCCCTCCAACTCACCCCATTATGTCAGGTCCATCTTTGTGCTCCCTCTTCCACCATCAGCTGAAACACCACTCCTGTGTTCACAGCCAGCAGAACCATCCCAATTCCTCCACTGCAATTGCCAAATGAACAGAAACAGCAACTCTTTAGATTCCCCCTCCTTGGTCATCCTGCCTTCTCTGGTGATGTACCTCCATATGACTAGTGGCCTTTCCAAAATAGCATCTCCAAACTCACTGTACACTAGTCTTGGAATTTTGGGGGGCTATTAGCTAATATGGTCCTTCCCCTAACAAGTCTGAGTCACCCAACACAATGTCCCTGATCCAAGCAGTGTCCTTACATGTAGTGATATTACATGATGATGAGAGAGAACTACTCTTTCTGTCAGGATTTGACAGGTTGCTCTACATAAATTTTGCCTATTCTCAAGGTTGGCAAGCATCAGAGTTACCAAAGATTGCATTAATTCCCTTTGACCATGGGAGAGTTACAGAACTCAGGAGAGTTGAAGAAAGCAGCTGAAACAACAAAGCTAGCCAATCTTGAGTCACTGATTCATAGACTCTAAAGAGAGAGGAACCATTGTGATCATCTAGTCTGACCTCCCGCATAACATAGGCCATAGACTTCCACCCAGTAATTAGTTCTTCAAGCCCAGTAAGGGCCATACGCCCAAGAAGTATGACATTTTAGAAGAGGGAGGAGGCTGCTCAAGGTTAAGAAGAGGAAGAATATTTACTTATACAAATTTTTGAGCCTGTTTGAAAGATAAATTTCATTTAGTTTGAGATCCAGCCTGTGATTCAGGCCATTTCTCCGCAGCCCCCTTCCCCAAACTAGTCCATTAATTCCTCAACAGGGACAAATTATAGTGGATTATTCACGGCTAACATGTTCATACTATGTACAGTGTTTGCAATTGAACTTCAACATTGCATCAACCTGTCAAGCATTTTATGATGTACTTAAAATTAGATTAAAGTAATCATCATCAAGATGCCATTTTAAGCTGGAAGAAAAATGGTTATATTGTCAGTTTAATAACTATTACAGTTGTTAGAAACTGCTCAAATTTTAATTGTATCCATCGGAGCTGCAAACACACATGCAGATCAGAAAGATTCAGCTAGTATCTGCTTTGCCAAAGAAACATCATTATTGTCACTTTTAATAATGCCTTGATAGCCACTTTTCAGTATGTTTTCCCTCAAGTACCAGAGCAATAATACTGGCACAGTTTTGCTATTGATGATCAACACAGAGCTCTATAGGAAATTTTAATTAGATTGAAGCTAAAAATGTGTGGAAGAACCTGCTGCCCCCCCATGTGTTTCACCAGAAAGTATGCTGAAGAAAGGGATTTTAAAAAGACATTAAAAACATCACTTTTTTCTTCATTGAAAGAATACATTTCTAAATGTTCCCTCTTAGTTAGTATTACTGTTTATACTGTGGTAGCACCTCAGGGTTCCAGTCAGGACTCAGGCCCCGTTACACTAGGTATTGTACAAACATATAGAAAGAGATAGTCCTGCCCTTGAAAGGTTTACAATCCGCAGGCCTTGTCTAAATTTGGGAATAGTCCTGATTTGGCAATGAGTCACTTGCAATCAGTGTAGCTGCACAGGTGCTAATCCGTATGTGATCTAACACCAGTTGCAGGCCACCAGTTGCTGAAGCGTAGTCAAGACCTCTTTAGACAAAAAGTAGAAGAAGAGATTAGAGGATGTGACACAATATACAAAGTGCACCAGCATTCCGAAAGGAGATATCCATCAGTTTAGTCAAAGACTTGGAAAAGGAAGGAGGTCCCCGCTGGGAACAGAGAGAAAGACTAAAGCTAAATAGCCTGAATAGCCAAGCAACTTCAATGGACAGATCATTTTATAGAGAAATTTGTACAAAAATTCCTAATAGCCCTGCAGGGAAATTTCCTAGTTGCCCTCTATTCTCTACATTACCCTATTTCCTATCATTTCCTCTATGCTGGAGGGAGGGGAAGTACTGTGACATACCGGTTCACAGTAAAACTGATCAGAAACATTCTGGCAAAACATTTTTTCCTTCAGAATTTGCTGATTGATCAAAATCAAAAGGTTTTTCCAAGGGAAATCTCCTTGGCTTCCTGCCAGCTCTCCTACCCAGCTTTTCAGCAGCCCATTTCATGGACTGCCCTGCAGCCAGGATTCCATTCCCTTTCACAGAGAATTCTGAAACCTTTGATTTTCATTCTAAATTGGAATGAAATCAAATTATTGAAATCTTTGGAGGAATGGGATTACCTTTCTCTATCCAGCTCTACTCTGCACTCTATGAACACTGGTTCTAGGCCACCAAAGGATTTCTTCATGTTGGGAAAATCCTTTGCTGGCTGGAGCTACCAGGTCTGCGGCCTCTTTGCATCAACAGATCGGCACACAAAGACCCTGGTGTAGTGGAGAAATTGACCCTGAGTTTCCAAGCAGACAGAGAGTCTCTATATAGATAACTATTTAGCAGATCTTCACAAAAGTCTGTGTTTGCTCACTTACTGTAATTTAAAAAAATCTATATCTGAAACAGGACTAGAATCACAATTAATTTTAGCTGTGCAAATCAATTTATTGAAATGAGGCCTGACTTTATTGCCTGTGAGAGTGGAGTCGATGAGGTACGGTAGAGCAATAGATGTTATGGGAATGCAACTGTTCAAATCTAGTTAGATATACTGTGTGGTCATAATCCAAATCTGCATTTTAATAATTCCATTGGATATGCAAATGTCCACAGTTTGGGGTCAGGTTAAATTGACTTCCCACAGCAGTCTGTGCCTCACCTGGGGTCACACTGGGCCCAGTCACTCCAGGCATGTTCGAGAAAAAGGGAAAAGGCAAAAAGTGTATTAGGATTTAAAAATATGTAATTTAAAGTGTGAGGGAAACTGATTTGTAAGCTTGTCAAAACTTAGTAAAGAAACAGTTATTGGAAAAACAACTCAACTGAAATCGTTGGACACAAATTCAATTTACTTCCAGTAAGTTGTCCCTAAGGGAGATGGGGGAACCATGAAAAGAAACAAAACAATGGCAAACTTTTTCTAATATTCATCCAGGAGTGGTATCAGCTCCATCCGGTAGCTACCCTTTCTAGACTGCAATGGTAATCAACCCAACAGTTTTGAAGGCTTCTGTAGCCATGCGCAGGACTCCAAGATAGAGAAGCATGATGATACTTTTATTGAATCCTGCCTCAAGTGTCCTTGTATAATTCAGTGGAAGAGATTGCAACACTTATATTGTACTCCATTTTTAAATCTCAGTGTTTCAAAGCTCTCATAACCATGCTTGTTAGACCTTCTCTCACAACTTATTAATGTCACTCAGAAATAATGAGCATATTGAATGTATGTATAAAATGTTAATAAAATGGAAAAAAGAAGAGATTCTAATGCCAATACATGTCCTTAGCAATAAAATGCATTGCATATTTTTTCTTTTTGTAGTAGGCACAGAAATGATTTAAAAACAATAATAAAATAACCACAGAGGAAGAATGATGTATCACAGGCATCTCTAATCAATTTGATTGTTTTATACAGTAGTTGTGCCTAAGTTCTGCAATCCAGTGCAAGTGCTCCCTTGTGCAAATGTGTTTACAGAACAGTCACAATAAAAGTTTGTAACCATGGAAACTGCAGAAGAAAATAATTATTAGAATTGTATCTCAAAATGTGATTCAGATCTTATTTCTTCATGTAATCTACAAACATAGCATAACAGTCATCAGGAAAGTAAACTGAGCAATATAATCCAGGGCTGGATACAAGTATAGCAGAACAACCTAAATTTACAGAACATAGTTTGAAGAAGAAACTCAGAATAAGAAATGATCAAATTAATCTTTGATATAAGAAGTCCATGGAGATCAATGGACCTACACCAGGAATGAATTTGGCCTAATATATATAAAAGGGTGTGTATATCTGTATTTCATTTTAGAATTGAATATTCTTTTACATAGTAAAAGAGTTAGAAAGAATTAGCAAAGCTTCTGAAACTGGGTCATAGCATTCAGTGTTCAAATGTTAAGTGAATGGGAGTTAATCTTTTATTCATATCCTGGATGGGACAAAGATGGAAACGGTTTTAGTTCCCCCAGTCTCTAGTGTAGAACTAAGTGAAATATTCTATCTGTAATTTGCAAATGCTACCAGATAAAGAAAACACAATGAAAATAATGGTGAACTACAATGGAATTCCATCTTTCAGCTAATACCAATTCAATCTATGATTTATCATGATAGTTACAATATTTTAAGGATGAATACCAAAGGACTAGCAAGGAAGTCATCATTTTAGATTTTTGCCAAAAAAATAAATTCATCCACCTACTTCTTACAGGACAAGGCCCCTATTTCATATCATATGTGCAATGTGCACAGACTAAATTTCTCATCACTTGTATTTTAAGAAGGGTTCGCTGGAGGAAAGCATGAAGTGATAAGAAAAAAAAAAAACCCACCAAAACAATATGGTTAAAAATCACAAGGAGAAAAGAGGAGAGGACTGACCAAACCAACATGAAGGGAAAAGACTTGTCTGAAATACAGGCACACCTTCTCCAAATTCAAAAATAACTTAGCAAACATGTTTTGGAGACTGTTCCTCCATAAAAACAACAGTTTGGCCCAGCTCTATCCACTCTAGTGCATATAAGAATCCAGAAGCCTTTAGGGGGTACCGTATAGAGCAGATCCTCTTGGGTGGGTCAGCCACAAGAGAATCACCTCAGTCTATAAGGACTTATTGAGTGTTTTAGAATCGTCACCACCCCTACCTGTTTCCCTAGCTGCATTGTGCACTTCACAGCCATAGGTGAAAATCCAGGCCAATGTATCTCTCTTTGAATGTGAATCTCTTCTTTCCGTATGTAAAAGCAGCCACATAGTAAATTCTCTTTTCTTTAAAAAATAAAGCTGATCACTCTAATAAATTAACAAAATATTTTATTTTTTTTTAAAAGAACTGATTTTTTTCTTTAGGAAAAACAGAGAAGTGATACAGTTGTAGAATTCAATGCTGCCATAAGAGCACCTAATGTTACACTGTTGTTTTTTGACACGACAGGCCAAAAATATTATTCATATTTTTTACTTAAGAGATTAATAATATCTAGGTCTAGATTCTGTGCCTTAGCTCTTAGGAAGTGCAGCCAAGCGGAAGGGAATGAACGGTGGCTTTGTGCATCTCAAAGTCGGGGCTGGGGAAGGTGTAGCCCCAACATTAGCTACAGCACTGCCAGGGGCTGCTCTAGTTTATGGAAGCTAATCACAGATACATATCTGCCCAGAACAGCTGGAGCCTAAGTGTCCAGCCACACTCCCTCCTGTCACCTCCCACCCCGGAGCCTGCCCTCCAACAGAGGTGGCAAGGAGGACAGCACAGAGCCATTACATCCGGAGAACACTTCTGCAGTGTGGGAATTCCTGGCTAGGGGCATCTAGCTGTTTTCCAGCCTAACCCCTTCTAAGCAGAAGGAACAGTGGAAAGGGACTAGAATGAATCCAAGAATTGGGCCTCAAGAGTTTGTACTGAATATGTATTTAAAACCTGTGTTTCATGAAAATTGCATTTAAAACTTTAAAGGATCTTACAGGGAGATGGGCTCTGACCTCCCTGCCTCCACAAGTGGTTCTACAGTGTAATGACAGGACTTTTGAGTTACTAACATTTAAAATTTTTGTTTCGCTATTCCATGCTCATATACACTTTAGCAGTATTGAAAGGAAGGTAGAATAGAGTTTGGGCCTGCAGTTAATATCCATTTTAAACTCCCAAACTCCTCCCTTTGGATACACTTTAACAACTCTTCTAGTTATATTCTCCACCACTAACAATTTTTAAATCCAGGCTGGATGTTTTTGTAAAAGATCTGCTCTAGGAATGATTTTGGGGACGTTCTATGACCTGTGTTATACAGGAGGTCAGACCAGATGATCATAATAGTTCCCTCTGGCCTTAGTATCTATGAATCTTGAAAAATTGCTGCTTTTTGTATGGGATTCTCAGTCCTGTTTCTCTCAGCTATTTCTGGGCTCTCTCCAGCATCTAACAGATCATATAATTGCTCCTATATAAAATAATATAAAAGACTCCTTCTTCTTGCTCCCCATTGTAAATCAGGAGTAATTCTATCAAAATGAATGGGATTACTGCAGTATAAAGTCAGTGTGGGAGGAAATCAGGCCCAGGGATGCACCTGTAGCCGTAGTGCTGGCTTCCTTATTTCCCCAGAGGTGCTCGACCCCCATTCCACTCCACCCTTCCCCCCCAATCCCCATCTCCACCCCACCTCTTCCCACCCTTGCTCTGCCCTGCCCCAACTTTTCCCACCCCTGCTCCACCCCCCACCCTACCTCTTCCTGATCCGTTATGCCCCCTCCCCTGAGTGTACCCTGCCCTTGCTCCTATGCTTATAGCAACTTTCTTTTATTTCTATCAGTTTCTGGGATCTGTTAGTTATTTTTTCCATTCTTCCTTTTTTATATTGTCTTCTCCTGGACTTATTCTCTTCTTACCCATTATCTATCTTTCTCCATTTTTCTTCTCTCCTTCTTCCTGCGGTCTTAGTCTTCCTTCTCTTTCGAATATTCCTTTCTTAGATTTCAGTTTTCTCCACTTGCCCTACTAGGTTTTATTCCTTCCTCTCATTTTCACCCTCTGATTCTTTCACTTTTTGGTGTCCTCTTTTGCAAGAATCCTGCTTCTATCACTACATTTGACTCAGTCTTCAGTCTCCCTTACAGCTCTAATTCCAGCTGCTGTTCCCAGCTGGCATCTTCCTTTATTTAATACGGAAGTAGTGATACAATCAAATCTTTAATGAGAAATTAGCAAAACGCAATCTACTTACACAAACTCATACTTGATCTAACAGTAACACAAATAAAGCATGTAATTCAACAACCAAGCCATAGCTAACTTACAATTCCATGATGACTCAGAAGAGAAAATCATTCAGTAAAACATTACACTGAATGGGAAATGATTCAGTGACAATATTATTCAGAGTAAGCAATTAACTGAGTGAAGATATTATCCACAGCAGACAAATTATTCACTAAAAATATTACGCAGAGCGGTCAAACATTTGACAAGGACAGCAATTATTCAATAAACAATCATAATTGTACCCAATGGAGCACACTTGCCATAAGCTGTACAAATAATTAACAGACTCAAAGGATGTTGCTGTGACTGCCCAAGTTTTAGATAATTTACACAACAGTTAAAGCTGGCTTAGGTGAGACGAAAAGAGTCTTGCTCAGCTTTACTTTATAGTTGAGCTGGTAGGAAAATGGTAGTGTCTAGGAAAATAAGTATTAAAAAAAAACCCCTCAAATGTGGATTTTTTTATTTTGGTATGTTTTTCTTTTTAGTGGCAATTTTCTGGTTTTTCTAAGAAAAAAAACCTGAAAGCTATTTTTTATTTTCAGTTTATGACAATCAAAAATTAAGCATGTGCTTAACTTCAAGCTAGCGAGTTGCCCCATTGAAACAGAAGTCTGGCAAAATGCTAATATTACGATGCACTGTTCTAAATAATAACAGTGGGATTTGAATAATTTTGCATCATATGTTGGCCTCTGTCTTTGGTTGGAAAAGACCAAAACCAAGCAAACAAAAAAGCCACAAGGTAGAGTTTGGTTTAACATTTTCCACTGATGAAAAATGGCCTTTTTTAAAATTGAATTCTTTTGCAGAAAATTTTTGTTTCATTAAAAAGTTTCTCTTTTTTCAATGTGGGAAAAAACCCAACACAGTTCATTTTTGGTTGTCATAAACTGAAACTTTTTTTCATAGAAAAACCAGAAAATTGCCACAGAAAAGAAAAACACAAAAAACAAACCAAAATAAAAAAAAAAACTACATTTTTGGTTTTTTCTTAAATACTTATTTTCCTAGAAAATACCATTTTCCTACCAGCTCAACTATAAAGTAAAGCTAAGCAGGATTCTTTCTTCTGAAGTACAGGATAGTATTAGTAATCTGATTTTGTGGGCTTTCCTCTTTGGTATTTTCTTTCCTGTTTCTTGTCTAACCTTTCCTTTCACTCTTCAATTTCCTGTCAATCTTTTCTACTTTCCTATTCTTTCTTTGCTGTGTTATTTGTGTATGTGTTTGACAGTCCACATCTATAGCTGAAATTGTCCTTTTACTATGTTTGTTCTGTCTTAGTGGTTAACTGACTTTGCCCATCTCACTCTCTATTATGTTCCCATTTACATTCATTCCTTAAATGGTAAATGTCTGCAATCTTGAAGCTGCATCACTGGCCTACATACTTGTTATTAAAATTTGTTATTTAAGACATGCCAATATTTATTCAACAGAATAGGGAACAAGAACATCTACTGATGTTTCAGCGTCACTTTCCTGTAAATGTACAGTGACAACAAACAAGTAGGACTTTCAAACAGCTAGCTATTTTCATTTGCTCCACTTGAGCAGTGCCACGCCTCAGGCATCTGGCCTGACACCACTTATGCTGTTCTCCATATAATACAAAATGCACATTATGGGCTTGATCCCCAGCTGGGGTAGAACAGCACAGCTCCATTGGTTTCAGCTGAGGCTGTAGCCATATGCCTCCAAGAGCATACAGGGCCAGATGCTCTAGAGGCGCAAAGAAGACAAAGTTGGCTCAATTGGCCATTGGAGAATTCC
This sequence comes from Caretta caretta, assembly GCF_965140235.1. Taxonomy (NCBI): domain Eukaryota; kingdom Metazoa; phylum Chordata; order Testudines; family Cheloniidae; genus Caretta; species Caretta caretta. The sequence continues at coordinate 84,793,527 of NC_134207.1, read as the reverse complement.
CCTTGTAAGAGAATTCTCCAGTGATGTAGGACCACCGTATTCATTTCTATTCTATCCTGCCTTCCAGTGGTGGAGGGGGTGCAGCCAGGGAGGAAAATATGTTTGGGGACTGCCACTCCCAGATGATCACTGGTTGCTGGAATAAACCCTGTGGGACAATGGTGTAAGATAGAGCATCCCTGAAAATCAGATTCTGGATCTCACCAGCCTCAGGACTGGGGAGCCACAAAGATGAAACCTTTACTTGACCCAGAGAGATATGAAGCCATTCTGGATAATCTGGATTAGAGCCTTCCTTTTTGTGGTATCTAGATAGATAGGCTGCCAAATCAGAATTCTACACTCCCACCAGTGGTAATATTTTCTCTGTGCTTTAAACAAGTATAAATGACTATACAGGTTACAAGATGGTGGAGAATCAGGCCATGTCTCTCTTGGCAACTTCATCAACTCACACAGTTTATGTGGGTGATTCCCATGTCTACCTCTCTACTAGATGTCCTGCTGCTAGCTCAAACCTAAGCTCAGATCCTTGGCTTTGCTGTGGTTGCATTATACTGTTCTGATTGTGCAAAGAAACCATAATACTGGTTTAGCTGACCAATGAAGTTTTGCAGTTTCCCAGTGTGGCATAATCTCCAGATAGCACGGGACTGTCACAGTGGTTTTCCCTGAAGCCCCTTCACTCTCACTCCCAGCACAGTGGATGTGTCCAGCAGAAAGGGGGCAAGATTGATATATCTCTATGCCCTGGGGGCTTTAGTCTTCCAGTCATAAATTAGCAGCCTTTGAACTGCTTTAGGGACTGGCTCAGAACTCAGACATGTAAAGGTGGCATTAGGCCACATTCTGCCATCGCTGCCATTTGCTCACTGTCCTCATGCTTGAAGTTTCTTTCCTCATCTTGATCATCTTTTACTTTGAACACTACACCACTTTCTCTTTCCAATGTATCCAACATGCAGCTGTTAAAGTAATCTTTCTCTCCTATTGTATCAGTGGTAGTCTTCCCCCTTGAGTCCCTTCTTTGGCTTTCTCTCTTTGCTACATCGTATTTTAGCTTGTCATCCTCACCCTGCATCCTACATAATCTTGTATTTTCCATCTATCTATCTATCCATCTATCTATCTATCTGAGAAAAGCATAACAGGAAGATAATCCAGATTTATTTATATTCTTCTTCTTACACTAGGAACCCCAGTCATGGATCAGGATCTCATTGTACGAGGTGCTGTACAAACACAGAACAAAAAGGGAATTCCCCCAAGGAATTTACAATCTGAGTATAAAACAAGAGATGACAGATGGATACAGACAGCAGACTCATGAGTAAAAAGAAACAATGAGACAATGTTGGTTAGCTGTGGTCTCAGTACACCAGTGGCTTAACCACTGTCAAGTATTTTGGGGCTTTATGGCAAAAGAGATCTTAAAGAAGAAACTTGAAGGAGGAGTTCCAAAAACTAAGCTAGTTTATCCAGTTGCTCTTGAACTTGAAAGCAGCTTCAAGAGAGATGCAACATCCTTCATCCCCCAGACATTCCTTTTCTCATCTTTTCACAAGTAAAAACTGTGTACAGTTTAAAGTGAAGGGACAAAAGAAGACACCACATCCAAGTGTACCATGCCTATCCCGGACTTCCTTTCTACTCTTCTTGTGCTGTTGTCACTACAAGATCCAAATATTTTACATGTGTCTACATAGGAAACCATTTCAAGGTACAATTATCAAGAGCTGCTGGTCTTTTCTGGTAGTGTGCCATTGTTAAAAAGAGAGAGAGAAATCAATAAAATGTGGCATTTCATATTATCCAAGATAATGGAAAACTGAATTAGTCAGGAACTGAATCTTGGAGGTAAATCACTCAGGTGTATTTCTATCATATGGGATAAATGTGCTCAATATCTTTAGGCAAAATTCGTACATTTATTACAATTTTAAGCTCCTTCCTCGCTGAGGGGAGCAAAATCCCAGATATGTTGTGGAAAGGGGGTTGCAGGGGAGGCTTGAGATGTTTCTAAATTCTCTCAGTTAAACAGTGCAAATCTTTCTGTGGAATGATTACCTTAAAATGTGTTACTCTGGATTTACACTGGTATAACTGAGAGCAGGCTATAGCAGTTCACACTGGTGTAAGTAAGGGCAGGATTTGGCTCACTGTCTGTAAACTATAATCTTATAGAAGTTGGCAAAATCAAACAATTTTGTTTCACAAGTTGTTTTCACACTTTGAGAATATGCACTTGATCATGAGAAGATATCTCCTTAAAAGAACAAGAAGGCTATTTATTTCTCATTTTAATCATATTGGCTGCAAAATATCTTCCCAACAGACAGAAATATGTAAAAACACACAGTCCAATGTTTAAAGTCAACTTCCTCATTTTAGTTATAGACTCGGGTAAGCTGTTAACATTCATTGGCAGAAACAGCTAATAATACTTTTGATTTGAAAAGGCCATATAAAAAAGGGCTGACATCCCTGTAAATGTTAATGATCATGAAAACAAGGCTTGTACTTCTTTACAGTGCACCTTATGCGAGCATAGTTGAGTCACTTAGGGCTTTATTTAGCAGGAGAGTTGTGCTCCCATTCTGTGCACACACAAATCCTGCAGAAGGTTACCAAACATGGCTCCAAACCCCGGTGAACTATTTCAATCGCTCGGCAAGTCATAGACATTTCATTGCGGTACTTCTTGCACTCCTTGTGGAATACTAAATCTGATTCAAGAGGATCAATATCATTTCCCAGATGCAGCCGATAAAGTCTTCTGTTAGTTTCCTCAGCTAATGCACCTAAAACTAAACTAGTAATGGAATTTCAGAGTATACCAACAAGCAATTTATTAAAGCAGTGAATTTCTACACCGAACACAGGCTTGCCCTAGGACATGCATCGTTTCCTATTATTTGGTGATCTGCATGTGTCTTTTCTATGGGAAGGCGAAATCGGTCAGACCCCAAATCAGGGTTGCTGCACTGAAGAATGGCTTCGTTGTTGAAAAAGTAGATTTTGATCAAAGATATGAGAAGTTGAGAAAGATTCCCTTAGTAAGATAGGCTCCACAAGAGAAAAAATATTCACACATTCTTTCCTTTGTCTTCAACACTTAGTCAGTCCACACTTTTAGTCACAAGGCTTTACTTCTCGTGACAACTGTTAACCTGCTTCAACAAAAACACTGTCACCCAGTGTGACAGTCTATACCATTATGTTCACCACTTTTACAATACTATGATAAATTTTGCACAAAGTAAGCTTTGTGAGGTATCATTTGAGAAGTCAAAATCTGCTGAATATCATGATCCTGTTGAAATATGTGTAGAAACACTATATGTGAGGTTATAAGAGTCTACTGTTTGATTGTAACTAAAATATATTGTAATTCTGGGTAACACCTAGAAGCGAGTTTTTTCAGAAACAAAAACACACTGGCCCAGCTAGGTGTTAAAGGGCTATCACCTGCTTAAGTAGCCATTCTCCAGCAGGGGGAAAGGTGTAAACATAAAATTTACATTTCATCACAGGGTCGGTTCAAACTTCATGTGCACAAGAGACAGCTTATCACCTGCACCCTGACTGGGGGGTAATCCTCAAAGAAAGGAGAGGGGTATAAGAATGAGAGACAGTGGCCTCCACCTTACCGCTTCTCCTTCCATCTCTTTGCTCATGACATCAATGAATACCTAAAGGATACTGAACTAAGGGGGGGGGGTCCCAGGCTGAAAGGAGACCCAGCTTGTGAAATTTACTGCAGTGTATTGTGAGGACAGCCTTCACTTTTAATTCTCTTGGTTTGTTAAGTTAGCCATTAGCTTGCATTTTACTTTTGTATGATCTTTTGTAACCAACCCTGACTGTTATGCATCATCACGTGCAATCAATTAAAATCTATCCTTTTGTAATTAATAAACGTATCTTATTGTTTTATCTTAACCAGTGTGCTTAGATGAAAGTGTGCACGGGGAAACTCCATATGGGATAACAAGGCTGATGCATAACATTTTCCTTTGATGAAATGACGGACTTTCTATGAGTTAGTTCTGTTCAGAAGGGTACTGAGCAGTAGAAGAGACACCTTTCTGGAGGGCAAGGCTGGGATCTGGAACTTGTGGGTGTCATCCTGTATGTAATTCATGAGTGGCTGGTCCAAGCATTCATGTAATTTAGCTGGGAAAGACTTTGCATGCTGAAGGCTGTGTGAGCAGGCCTGACGTGGATGTTCTGACTGCAAAACAATGTAAAAGACACCCCAAGCTAGAGAATTAAGGAGAAACAGCTGTTCAATGGTCCAAATTGTACCCTAGGTAATGTCATACCCAGATAGAACACAAAATAGCCAGTCCAGAACCTTCCTCTTGATCTCCCAATGTGTTTTGGAGTGTTTGTCTCTTTATTTTGTAAGCTCCTTGGGACAAGGACCATATCTTTTGTGTCTTGTACGGTGCTGAGTACACTGTTACCATTCAACCTATAGAGCCAGATCCTCAGCACTGAAAGGATTACAGCAGTTTACATCAGCTAGGGGATCTGGCCTAAAAGAAATAATAACTGACAAGAAAAACATGTTGTTTGTCCTCTCCTATTTAGACTGTAAGCTCTTTAGGCAGGAACAGGTCTTACCTGTGCGGGCTCTGCAAGGCAGAGTGTGAATATACATCACTATACAAGTGTTTTATTTAAAGCTAGGCAGCCTAGCTTAACACTCAATCTGAGACGTGAATCAGCTAAATTTTCCCTTTGTACTTAATCACCAAAATATTCATTACATATATTTAAATTATTTAAAGAACGAGGGGTCCCTAGAAATATTTGTCTAGATAGCAAGGAAAATAATCCAAAATATAAGGCTCAAATAAATGGTTCTTAAAATACCTCATGTGCTATCTCTCGGTTCTCTCCTACTCATATTTTTTATGCTCTTGATTTTAATTAACTATTATGTATTCCACAGATGCCGGATTTCAGAATAGAATCATTTTGATATTGCTGTGGAAGGGGACCTATCAAAAAATACATATGCTGATCGTTTGGGCACCAATCCTGCAGTGAGCTTCTTGATCCTAAACTCACTGAAGTTAATCCCAAGACTTTAATGGTGAAGGATCTAGGACCACGTGGGGAGCTCATGTAACTTCCCTAGTACATCCTCTTGGTGTATATTGCAGCACCTGTTCGTTTTTTAACATTAATGTTGATATATTAGGACTACATTGCGGGCACAGAAAATGTGATTAGTTTGTTTCAATTGAATGTTTCATTGAACATGGAATTAAATCTGTAGCATGAATTTCATTTTGAGTCCTCACTTCCACAGATATTCCAGGATTTTGGGGTCTTGCAGTGGGATAGTTTTAGAAAAGATGGTTAATAAGGTGTCTGCTCTGTAAAACTTTGGGATGATCTTGAGATTCAGCCAGAAACAGTTAAAATAATGTCATTAGAAATAGGTAGGATATGGTTATGGATAATTCCAATATTCCTCTATAAGATTCAAGGCTGCTCCCTTAAAAGCCTCCTCCCCCCTTTCTTTCACATTTTGAATCTCTGTTGGGTTTTACTATCATATCTGCTGAATAAAAAAAATTCAAATTAAGTATTTAATATATCATGAATTTATTGAAAACCTCTATTAAATACAAATGCCTACTATAAATACAGAAATATGAAAAGAAAGGGGAAAATGTTTTCTTCAGATACATCTCTGTGACTTTATTGACTTTGATAAGGCTCACAGGGTTAAATAAGGAACAAATGTAACACAAGTTCTGAAACACAATATTAACTGCAAGAATGTTACAAGATGAACATATCAATAAATAAGCCAGTCCCCAAAATGTGATTTACAGTAACTCCGTAGAAACAAAACCTGCTAAAGGACACACACACACACAAAGATATGCTCCTGACCATTTGGGGTCATTAAAGATTACAGCGAATTTTTAATAAGCATAAGGATATTAATTTCACATTCTGGTGTATGCAATTCTGCCATTCTCAGTTCTCTTCCCTGTATCTTTTACTTCCTGTACTACATTGTTTTTAACTTTTAAATAGCTGCTTGGCTCCATTCTCAAGGTGGCCATCTTTCAGCAATGGGTTGAATGATCCCTATTTTCTCTTTCCTATCATAGAGGTGAGGCTTAATTAGTTAATGTGAACATATGCATATTGTCTGTTAAAATCTGCAGCAGGAAATGAGACTGGAAGGCATAGGGAGGATTCTAGGTAGCTCTACAGTGAAGCACAGAGAAAGATGATAATTTTCAAGATGATAGTGCTTCCTTTTTCTAATAAAGCTCCTCATTCGGTATTAGAAGAACCTGATTCTTTCTGGAATTCTTTATAATTGCCACATGGCAGTTAATGTTCCTAAAGCATTTTAAGAGTCTCAGATGGAAGACACTTCAGAAGTCCAAATTATCCTCATTATTAATAATCACCATAAGTATGTGTTTAACATCTTCACTGGATTTCTAACATTTGGCACATGAGATGAAATATGAGAGACCAAAAATATTAAGTGAGTGTGAAAGATTTTGCAAAGTAGAAATGAAGCTATTTAAATCAGAGTGCTACAACAGTTCCTCTGGTCCTTGCTATGCTAGAGTTATCGTCAGCCCCAAATAATTACAGAAAGAAGGGAAGAATTAAAAATTCTGATAAATCAGGAACAGTGGTCTGCAAGAGACTATGACCTGATCTGCATTAGCTTATCACCTCATCAGCCCCTGTTTGCTCCTCTCTGCATGTTAGCAATGCACAGAAACAAAAGTTTCAAGGATCTTTTGCTCATTGTTTTCTTGCTGGAGTGACATTTGCAGCCTCTGTGGCCTTGTGAAGCCTCTTCAGCTAGTACAGAATAGTGGAAATATTGCTGAATAGAACTAGAGGACTGTGGGCAGAATTAGTTACATTCTACCACTTATACATGTACCACATTGCATCTGATGAGAGTGGATTACTGAATCTTTGCTATGGTTAGGATGAATACAGATTAAAATGGTGACATTCTGTATTTCAATTATGTTTCTATAACTGGTTTTCTTGCTTTTAAAACATATATGTGTTGCATAACCCATTTATAGAATATCTCCAGTTTGTGTTTGTTAAAATTAAAATGTCTAAAAAAACCCCCCATTAATTCTCATTGCTGTCAGGCTGAAATATGAGTCTCTAATTGGGAGTGGGTTTTTAGAGATGAATTTTAGTGGTTATGAAAATTGCTAGACCGACAACCCTGGAATAGACGTTCTGTACTGATGCACAGCATTCGCAAACCTAGCAACCGTGCAATTGTCCCTACACACATTGCCATGGTGCCTTAACTCTTTAGGGCAGACGACCTCTATTGGTGACAGGGTTGTTCAGTCTCTATGTTTATTCCAGTCCCTGGCCACCCTAATAACATTTCCAGCCATGTTGCCAATCAATGTCTCTGGTGTTGCTGGTTTTGATGATATAGATAGAAGACCAATAAAAATTAGTTGTAACATGTGTTCCTTCAAAATCAGATTGTGAACACCTGACATTCTTTGGCATGACGGGTGAAATATTCATCTACTTGCCTAGAGAAAAAAGAGAGCTCATCATTATATTGTAGGCCAAAAGTCAATTCTTGAAGTAGAATCAGAAATAATTCAGTAGCAGGTTGACGGGCAACTTGAACATACCCCAGATTAAACAAGAATAGCAAGTTCTTCTTGTTAACACACATCTTATACACTTAAGGTATATATGGTACATGCAAACCTGTCTCAGGGGAATGGACTAGATGACCTCTTGAGGTCCCTTCCAGCCCTACATTTCTATGAATCTGTCTTCCATGTTAGCTATTTATATTGTAAATTGCTAGATAAAACCTGGGTAACTTGTAAACAAACCATAAAATTGGATTTCCATACAGCAAATAAATCATATGTAGTGAGCCATTTCTAACTAGGAAATAAAGGATGGAATGGCTTTCCCCATAGAATCATAGAATCATAGAATATAAGGGTTGGAAGGGACCCCAGAAGGTCATCTAGTCCAACCCCCTGCTCAAAGCAGGACCAATTCCCAGTTAAATCATCCCAGCCAGGGCTTTGTCAAGCCTGACCTTAAAAACCTCTAAGGAAGGAGATTCTACCACCTCCCTAGGTAACGCATTCCAGTGTTTCACCACCCTCATAGTGAAAAAGTTTTTCCTAATATCCAATCTAAACCTCCCCCACTGCAGCTTGAGACCATTACTCCTCGTTCTGTCATCTGATACCATTGAGAACAGTCTAGAGCCATCCTCTTTGGAACCCCCTTTCAGGTAGTTGAAAACAGCTATCAAATCCCCCCTCATTCTTCTCTTCTGCAGGCTAAACAATCCCAGCTCCCTCAGCCTCTCCTCATAACTCATGTGTTCCAGACCCCTAATCATTTTTGTTGCCCTTCGCTGGACTCTCTCCAATTTATCCACATCCTTCTTGAAGTGTGGGGCCCAAAACTGGACACAGTACTCCAGATGAGGCCTCACCAATGTCGAATAGAGGGGAACGATCACGTCCCTCGATCTGCTCGCTATGCCCCTACTTATACATCCCAAAATGCCATTGGCCTTCTTGGCAACAAGGGCACACTGCTGGCTCATATCCAGCTTCTCGTCCACTGTCACCCCTAGGTCCTTTTCCGCAGAACTGCTGCCTAGCCATTCGGTCCCTAGTCTGTAGCTGTGCATTGGGTTCTTCCGTCCTAAGTGCAGGACCCTGCACTTATCCTTATTGAACCTCATCAGATTTCTTTTGGCCCAATCCTCCAATTTGTCTAGGTCCTTCTGTATCCTATCCCTCCCCTCCAGCGTATCTACCACTCCTCCCAGTTTAGTATCATCCGCAAATTTGCTGAGAGTGCAATCCACACCATCCTCCAGATCATTTATGAAGATATTGAACAAAACCGGCCCCAGGACCGACCCTTGGGGCACTCCACTTGATACCGGCTGCCAACTAGACATGGAGCCATTGATCACTACCCGTTGAGCCCGACAATCTAGCCAGCTTTCTACCCACCTTGTAGTGCATTCATCCAGCCCATACTTCCTTAACTTGCTGACAAGAATACTGTGGGAGACCGTGTCAAAAGCTTTGCTAAAGTCAAGAAACAATACATCCACTGCTTTCCCTTCATCCACAGAACCAGTAATCTCATCATAGAAGGCGATTAGATTAGTCAGGCATGACCTTCCCTTGGTGAATCCATGCTGGCTGTTTCTGATCACTTTCCTCTCATGCAAGTGCTTCAGGATTGATTCTTTGAGGACCTGCTCCATGATTTTTCCAGGGACTGAAGTGAGGCTGACTGGCCTGTAGTTCCCAGGATCCTCCTTCTTCCCTTTTTTAAAGATTGGCACTACATTAGCCTTTTTCCAGTCATCTGGGACTTCCCCCGTTCGCCACGAGTTTTCAAAGATAATGGCCAATGGCTCTGCAATCACAGCCGCCAGTTCCTTCAGCACTCTCGGATGCAACTCGTCCGGCCCCATGGACTTGTGCACGTCCAGCTTTTCTAAAAAGTCCCTAACCACCTCTATCTCCACAGAGGGCTGGCCATCTCTTCCCCATTTTGTGATGCCCAGCGTAGCAGTCTGGGAGCTGACCTTATTAGTGAAGACAGAGGCAAAAAAAGCATTGAGTACATTAGCTTTTTCCACATCCTCTGTCACTAGTTTGCCTCCCTCATTCAGTAAGGGGCCCACACATTCCTTGGCTTTCTTCTTGTTGCCAACATACCTGAAGAAACCCTTCTTGTTACTCTTGACATCTCTGGCTAGCTGCAGCTCCAGGTGCGATTTGGCCCTCCTGATAACATTCCTACATTCCCAATTAACTAGGAAGCTGATTGTATTTTCACCTCTGTTTCCTTCTGTTTCATGTTATTCTCCAAATGAAATGAATTTTTATCCTGTAATGTTAAGTGACTGCCACACATCGTATATTTTCTGGAAAAAGAAATACAAACTCTTTGACTAAACTTTGTTAATTGTTGCTTGAAGGGAATGTGTTTTCCTGAAGATGAGATCCGGAATCACACACATTCTGTGTCTCTCATTCATACCTTCACATGTATTCCAAGATGTATAATGGTTGGATTTGATTGTAGGAAAATGTTTTCTTAGCATAATTATAACAAATCTGTTTTTCCCTATTATGACTATGTCCAGATCTTCCAGTACTTAGAGAAGCACTACTGGTATAATGATTCTGATTCTATCAAAACAAGTAGGCTATGAGATGTATATACACACACACACACGTATAATGAAGTAGGAATCTTTCCTTTAGTGAGCCTGCTGTAGAACATCTAAGTTATAATCTTACCAGGTGCCTGTCTAATGAATACTATTAGGAAAAAGTCTTACTAGGCTACCTTCTGATGTACATATAAGGACATGTTTAAAATTGGCCAGCTTGCCAGCTGCTGTCCACGGGGAGCAGAATTCTTGTTAAGCAAAATAGCATGTTAGTGCTAGGGAAAATAAAAACAAATGAGTTTCTGATGTATACATCAATTCATATCAAAATCAGTTTTAACCAAATGGAAAAAATTGGTTTGCATTATTCAAAATACTGTCATCTGTAATAAATGCTAAAATGCTGCATGCATCTTGTCAGGCAATACAAGCTCCTTTTTTGCTTGATAAATCTAATTTTCCAGTGGATCTTGTTGCACACCAGAATAGAGGCATTAACTTCAGGGTTTTTCACTCCAAAGAGTGTGCCTTGCCCAATAAAGAACCTAAATGTTATGGGGATTCTAAATTTTGCAACCCACAAAGAAACTAAATGTGAGTAAGCAAATGTATTTGTGTGAATGGGTGGGTTTTTAAAGGGGGGAAAAGGTGGTCAAGCTAAGAGAACACATACAATTCACTGGCATTCCTAAAAATTCGATATTACAAAACACTTTGCAGGCGGGTAAAATAAAATGGAAAGCTTTTAATATGGGACTGAAGGAAAGAAAATTATTCAGAGTCTTGTTGGGGAGTTTGAAGAATTCCAGACAGCTGGGGTACAAGTGAGCTAGAGGCAAGGAATAGAATAGATCAGAGTGGCAGAATGAGTGGCCCAAGAAAATAGGTAGCTATTGTATCCAAGAGGTATGGTAGGGTGAAATAACTGAGTTGTATCTTATTTCTAGTATTAAGCACGTAACACTCTTCAGGGTGCAGTAAATTAAGTAATTAACAGCAGGCTGGAGTTCAGGTTTCAGTTGAATTAGAGATGGATAAAGTAAAGCAGTAAAATAGTGAGAAAGTAATGGAAAATGGGTAACAGAACTGCCTCATGAACTGCCCATGCTGGTGCTTATTTTGCTGCCATTTGTGATAACCAAAAGGCTACTGACTCTATCACATCTGCTGCTACTGTGCTCTCTGGCAGGAGACGGCCATGACAGCCCTCATTATTTTGTTGCAACTCGTGCAACATTTGGTGTTTTTCTTAAAGGCCCAGCTTCTAGAATCATCTTATTACATGAGAACCTCAGCTTTCATTTTTTTAAAGTAAATATCTAGACTGCATGTTTGCACAGAAGAACTTGAAAATGTGAAGCCCTACTGCTCCCACACCAATAAATAAACAAAACCCCTCTCAAAACATATTATTTAAGTCTTAGGACTTTTTGAGCCTGACTCAGAATTTCTGAAAGCTTGGGTTTAGCAAAGCTGAATATGAAATCTACCAAAACAAGGGATATGTTCAAAATCCTTCCTATCTCCCCTCGCCACAAGTTACTGTCATACAGAATACTTAGCTCCCACACTGCATTTTCTACCATAACACTGAAGTACTCAAGGCATTACATGAAAGAACCTGACTGATAAAGGAAAAATATTTTCCTTTAAAGGATCTGTGAAGACCCAGGACCCAATCCCACAGGGCCCTGAAATCTCATGGACTTGCAGCAATCAGGCTTTTTGTATCTTGCTACAGTAAATAAAATGTCTCTCACTGGGAGTTTTGAACCTAGAGTTCCAAAGACTTCCATCAACCTGTTTTCTGAATGAAATTACAGCAAAGGCCAACCATAGTGTGAATCTGTGAAGAGAGCACGTTTCATCTACTATTTCCTCCTCCTCACAAGCAGGGCCTGGTTCCTAATGCTAACCGAGGTTCTTCAGAGCACATCCCTATTACAAAGAGCTAGGGAATTACCTAATTCAGCACAGCTGGGCATAGCCACACTTCCCTCATGAACAGGTTTCCTGCTGATCCTTGAGATCTTGTCTTTACTTAAGGAGAGAAAGTTAACCATCTCCCCTGCCAATTCCTCAGTGGGATCTATGCAACCTATCACAGGGCTGAAAAAGAAGATATTTGAAAAATTAAAACTAGGTGGATTGAAAAGGACCTTCACAATACAGACAATTTTTCATTTAGATGACAGAGTATGTCATGTGGGTGAAAATAACAATCTTTCCATTGCTTTGATGGGATCTGGATAAAGGCCCTTAGTAGATCAACATGCATTTCTTGACTGGCTGATTCTGCATGCAGCCAGACTCCTCTACTTCTTGATCCTGATTCAGCTCACACTGGTGTAAATCAGGAGTAAATCTAGTGAAATCAATGAAGTAACACTGACTTCGGGGCTAGTGTGAGAAAAGAATCAGGCCCAAGAAAAGTGGAAAAATTGGAATACGGAATAACTGGCCTAGAAAATGATGGAGGAAGACATACCCCACAGTACGTACGGTACTAAAGGTGAAGAGAAGAAAGATGCGGGTGGAGGCTGGGGGAACGGAACACAGACAAGGAAAATAAAAAGAACAAACCAAGGTAGAGTAAATTAAGGTGCTTCTTTAATTTATAGAAAGTTTGATGTAAAAATATAATGCCTCACCTAAAATAAACATAAATATCTGATTTTAAATATCAGAAAAACAAGAGGAAATACATGGAAATTGTACAGGAGGAAAGGGCCCATAATCAGGATGGATTATGCAGGTGAGGTAGATATAGGTGTTGTGGAAAGGGGAGAGGAGAACCTGTTCTAATGGAGGGAGTAGAATAAAATGTTCTTGTATGTTTCTGCAGCGGTTTTGCATATGATGTTGAAGATCTGTTAGATATCCCCTTTGGGAAACAAAGTGAAAGTTAGGGCAGCCATTGAGATTGCTCTGATCTTGCTGTGGATTGAGATAGCCACTGCTGCCTTCAGGAAAGGGGAAGCCCAAAAGTGGCACAGAGCTTGGGTATATTCAGGAATCATGTCTATTTAGGCCTTCCATCACTGGGGAACTTCTACATACTTATATAATCCTGATATTCATTGGCCAAGAAAATGGTTAAGCCCTGACTCTGCCACCAGATCTGCCAGATCAGACCCCTGCATCCATATGGAGCTCCACTGTACAGGCACAGAGCTCTGCACCAGCTGATCTGACAGCAGGACTGGGCCCTTCATTTGTCCATAGTAAGAATGTACCAAATCCAGTGAAATTCATTCATCCATGCTGGGTGATTTTTCTCTCTTCCAGGCACAGCCAATAACAATTTTTAACAGTGGGAATGAGATGATAGAAGACATCTTTATTTATGTTCACCACAGATCTAAGTATCTATCCTTTGCTTAAAGAGTTTTAAACGTAAAATTTAAATATACAAAATAAAGAATAAAATACATAATATACATATTAAACTTCCCATAATAATTGTCCACTATAATAACCCTATATTTGTTGATGTATATCCTTCAATTCAACTATAGCCCAAAAGTCCCCTCCACAAATCATGATGATGCAGATGACACCTTAGACTAATTCTTTGTTAGCTGCTAGCCCATTGTACATTCATGTGATGGTTCTTCTCCTTTCCCACATAGAGCAGTCACATTAATTAATATTATGCTTCCACAAGGTGGTAGAAGAGGGTAATTAATTACATATTGCCATAGTTATTAGTGATTACTTTCTTATTTATCCTTGTAATGAAAAACACCCTTGTCCTTCCCTCTTCATTTATATTTTATATGTTTTTCTAAAAATCCCAATTTTCTTATAAATCTCTTGACAGTGATCTGCATTTCACTTATTTTTCCAGTCATGACTTGTTGTAAAGAACTTTTCATTTAATTAATCATACCACTTTTTCCTCAGCACTCTTTAATGTTGACTTTTGTTGGGTACTGATATTTGTAGTTCAGTTTCACTTGTAAGCAGGGCACCTTAATGGCTCCAATACAAAGCCAGATACTTTGGAACAAATTAATCAAACTATTTCTTGCCAGCCCTTAGAAAAGGAAATATTGAAGAGTGAAGCCTTGAAAAAGGAGACTGGGACAAAAACTTTCAATGAAAGTGACTCATCCCGTACTGTACACATTGCAGCATCATGGAATATGCTAATGTGTCAGAACAAAATAGTGAAAGAAACACATTTTTTGTTATTTCCTCCACATAGCGTGGATTGTAATGGGCATTTGAATTTTTACTAACCTCTGGGAGGACATCTTTCACTTGATGCATGCATTCTTTTGCACTTACGAGCTTTGAAATTATTCCCCAGAAACATGTAGAATAAATTTTTGTACTCAGCTCTCATATATCTCTTTAAGTAAACTTTATGGTGTCCATAAAGAAAAATGAAGAAATGCATAATAATATAGCACCCAATTAAATGAAAATAAATGAACACGGATGGCATTATTATGCAGCCCAGGGGACTGATTCTCCTCTCACACCAATTTTACACCAGTGTAACTCTCTTGCTTTCAGTGGAGTTACTCCTGATTTACAACCAGTATAAGTAAGAACAGAATCAGCACGCTTCTTAGCAGGAAGATGTGTTCATTTAATTCTTCATTCAAGAGGAAAAAGATTACATAAGAGGATATATAACTGCAGTGATGGGTCGAAAACAAACTCATTTCTCATGCCATATTATCTATAGCAAACAACAGGCAGAGCCTTCCTGTCTCTTCCTGCATCTAGCTGCTGTAATATGTTTTCTGGGGAGTTAATATGGATCATTGTTTTCTTGGTATGCTATTTTTTAAATTCCAACCCCAATTGTTGGAGGAATATCATTATATATGACCAAGTCTTTGTGAAGAAGCTGTATTTTATTATTCTAAGTTCATTGTCACTGATCACAGGAGTAAAATTAGTCACTTGCACAAGTGAGTAATTTTCTTCATGTTTTGAAATCAACCCCCCACCTGTCGGCACCACCTAAGCTGTGTCCTTGCTTAATGCACTGCCGCAGGCAGACACCCTGCACAGAGATGAGCCTGCTGCTTAGGAAAGAGGGCTTCCCGGTTTCCTTGTCTCCTGACCACTTCTGTTGTCTCTGGCTAGGGTGAGCTTATAGAGGAAAGGAAATGAAGGGGCTCTAGAGTTCCCTCTCTCATCACAAAAGATAACCAAACATGCCATTGCCATTCAATTATGCTTTCCTGAGTTTGATGTTACAGATGCTGAAGGAGAAACTGTGTTCACACTATCCTCCATGTTTCTGCTACATGTGAAGGCTGGATATTTAGTTCAATGTCTACGTACTCTGGCTTTATTATTACATGGTGCCATAAAATTACGACTGTTGTACAGTGCATAAAATGTTCCAAACAAATAGCGCCAGATTCCCTGGTCTGCCAAGTTCACTGGCTAGAGAGTCCCACAGGAAAAGCCTCCCTGTGTAGGAGAAGTCTCTGTTGGTATAAAGCCGGCAGAGGTGATGTATCTGCTTTCGACGCCATTTGTCTCCATGCTATGGTTGTTTCTTTAGCAATATGTGATACTGCAGACAGGCAGAGTTGTAGGTGAAATGCCTTTGTTGAGCATGCACAGAATCCAGTATTATATTCGGCAAGGTCTATGTTTATCCAGTAACAGCCTGGCCAGAGTCTATGTTCCTGAGACCCTGGTGTCCCACAAAACTGAGACCCCCTGAAGCCTGGCCCTCTTTCTCCAGTTCCACTCAGCATTTTAGACTGGAGTCAGTGGGAGGAGCAGGGCCAGGCTGGGGCTGAGTTGGTGGTGAGGGGGGGTGTGGCGGAGATGAGCTCCACCAGGTCTCATCCTCTGCTGATGTAAGCTCTGTAGTACAAATCAGAGAAGATGCCCTCCCTCCCCCAGCTGTCCTAACTTCCACTGGGTAGCTGAGGATCAGAGAGCCACAATAGGCTTCCAGTGGCCACCATGCTCCAGTATGCTGCTCTGTTTGGGTGCAGGAATCTGCCCAGAGGAAGCCTGTTGCAGGATTTGGATTTAACATGGTCATTTGTTCTGCAAAAAATAAGACCCACTCCATCCCATACGGTTCCTTTCAACTCACAGAAGGGGTGAGAGAGGGTTGGATGGAAGGGAGATGCATATTATTCCTTTTTGAGTAAAATGTCCCAATTGCATTAATTCTTTCTTCTCTCTAGCATGCTGAATCTGTTTTGCAAGAGGGAGCAAAGGGCTCAGTTGAAGATTATAGTTAAATGAAGTACAGATGATCTGCATAAGAGTCTGGACTCCCTCCAAAACACTATGTCAAATACAAAAGAAAAACTGAAAATATGGGCATTGAGGTGATAAATTATAGTATCCCATCTGAATTGCTAGAAGCTTCTTCAAAGACTTGTTGGCAAAGAAACCTTGAGAGATCCCCATTTATAGGCAGTAGATGGTTATAATGTAAAATAATTAGAAAATCATCGCCAAAACTAGAATGTCAAAATTATTGGGCTCAAGAATGTACTTCTGCTCCCAGAAGCCAGCTGGAGAGAAGTATATGAAACTGGACTGCACTTTATGGCAATAGTCCCTCCTACGTTATATCTAGTCCCCTTTATTCTATGTAAATGATAGTAACAGAAGATGCCAGGGACACTGAATATTATCTATTCTGATGAGACATCTAAGTCTTTTATGCATCCCATACTGCAGTGTTACTAAAATGAATTATATTTCATGTTAAAACTATGAGAAAAGACCTAAGTGTTGAATATTCTTTAGTTTGCTCTGAAAAGTTCTGGGGTTTTTTGAGGGCCAGGGGTACTTATTTATTTATTTGGGGGTCATTTATGCTATGTAGGCAAAGACTATAGAGCAATGCCCCCCACACTTTTGTGGGTCGTGCCCCTCCTTACCCCTGTGCGTGGACTTCTGCCATGCCCCCAGAGCTGGGGTCGGGAGTGGGGCCACGGCTCTAGGGTGAGGGATGTGGACGGGGTAAGGGGGGCGATGCTGGGGCCACAACTGGGGATGTGTGGAAAGGGGATGGCTGGTGCTCCCACACCACCCCCCGGGGCCTGGCTCAGACCCTGTAGCACCCTCATGGACATTTCTTCATGCCCCCCTTAGGGAGTGCGCCCCACAGTTTGGGGACCTCTGCTATCGAGGATGGCACATAGCTGCAGCACATGATGGGAAGCACCATGTATATCCCTGGGAGTCCTCAGGCATCCAAAGGCTGTGTGCCTGATACTACTGCTCTTTGTGGGGTGAAGCTTTTATTTCTCCCTCTTCCCACGTGGCTGGTAGCTCTTAAAACTTTCCAGTTTTGCCTTATAACTAGCAAATGTTACCCTCAGCGACTACAAAACAAAATAATTCAAAGTCATCTTCCCCTTTACATTTGTAAATGCAGCAGACAGTAACAAGATTCACATATCCTTTTCACCTGGTTGCTCAATTTAGAGAGAGTATATGACTGAATAGAGTGGCCAAATCCATTTGCTGTCCCACCTATGCACTTTGTTATACAGGAGGTCAGACTAAGTGACCACAGTGGTTCCTTCTGGCCTTGGAATCTATGAATAAGGCATACCTAATACACCATTATGAGAATAGGTGAAAAACAAGAGGTCAGATCCTCAGTCAGTGTTTATTGGCTGAAATCAATGGAACTGTGCCAATTTACTTCAGGTGAAAATCTGGCTCAAGGTACACCACTCCTACAAGTTTAATATGAATGTAACCTGATATTACTTTCAAAGTCCCAGTTTATGTTGAGACACTAATCTTGTCCCCATTATTTGTAGAGGTGCTTTCCACACTGATTCATGACTATAAAGATGCCACTCCAAGTGTCATTGAACAGATACACAGATTATTTGTCTGGTACCCTTCGCAAATAACCTTATGTTACTTAACACAACCAACACAAAGTTTGTCCAACATTTTACAACTTTTAAGAGTTGAAAAAATGTTTGGTCATCTGGAAACAGTATTTGTATTTATCAGAAACCACATTCAATTTAGAAACTTTAATTAAACAATACCTTGCCCTTTGAATATGGCTCCATCAGGTAGTTACTAGGGCTGTTGATTAATCACAGTTAACTCATGCGATCAAATCAAAAAAATTAATCATGATTAATTGCAGTTTTAATCTCATTGTTAAACAATATTTATTTCAATTACAACACAGAATACAAAGTGTACACTGATCACTTTATATTATTATTTTTTATTACAAATATTTGCACTATAAAAATGATAAACAAAAGAAACAGTATTTTTCAATTCACCTCATACAAGTACTGTAGTGCAATCTCTTTATCATGAAAGTGCAACTTACAAATGTAGATTTTTTTTGTTACAGAACTGCACTCAAACAAAACAATGCAAAATTTTAGAACCTACAAGTCCACTCAGTCCTACTTCTTGTTCAGCCAATCGCTAAGACAAACAAGGTTGTTTATATTTACGGGAGATAATGCTGCCCACTTCTTCTTTACAATGTCATCAGAAAGTGAGAACAGGTGTTCACATGGAACTTTCATTGCCAGCATTGCAAGGTATTTATGTGCCAGATATGCTAAACATTCATATTCCCCTTCATGCTTCGGCCACCATTCCAGCTTCCATGCTGATGACGCTCATTAAAAAAATAATGTGTTAATTAAATTTGTAACTGAACTCCTTGGGGGAGAATTGTATGTCTCCTGCTCTATTTTACCCTCATTCTGCCATATATTTCATGTTACAGCAGTCTCGGATGATGACTCAGTATATGTTGTTCATTTTAAGAACACTTTCGCTGCAGATTTCAGATTAGGACTGAGTGGATTTGTAGGCACTAAAGTTTTATGTTGTTTTATTTTTGAATTCAGTAATTTTTTGTACATAATTCTACATTTGTAAGTTCAAATTTAATGATAAAGAGATTGCATTATAGTACTTGTATTAGGTGAATTGAAAAATATTATTTCTTTTGCTTTTTATCGTGCAAATATTTGTAATAAAAAATAAAAATAAAGTGAGCACTCTACCCTTTGTATTCTGTGTTATAATTGAAATCAATATATTTGAAAATGTAGAGAACATCCACAAATATTTATATAAAGGGTATTCTATTATTAATAGTGCAATTAATCACACAATTAATCACAATTATTTTTTTTAATCATGTGATTAATCACAATTGATTTTTTTAATTGCTTGACAGTCCTAACAGTTACTCATTCAAACCCTAGTCAATCTGAAAGAACTATTTATATTCAAACACATAGTGGGCATACACAAATGCAAATGAAGATACTTACTCTAAAGCCTATTGAAGATGATGGAAAGAACCCCACTGACTTCAATGAGCTTTCGATCAGCCCCTTAGGGCCCGCTAGCTCTCTGTATGTGGAATTCCCATTGGTTTCAATACGAGTTCCATGCATCGAAGAATTATGGGATAATACCCTTAATTTGAAAGCCTTATTTGATTAGTACCAGGCAGATCCCCAAAATATTGGGTATGAAGTGAACAAACAATGCCACAAACCTCAGGTTTTTCCCCCATTCTAGCACCATATGTGTTTCTTTATTGCCAGAACAGAAAGCCCCTTTGTGAAGCATTAACTCATAAACCAAAAAATTCTAGAACTGAAGATATCTTCTAGCCAGGAAGGAAAAAAAAGGACTGATGTAAAAAACAAACAAACAAACAATAATTCACCACCATTCCACCCTACCTTCTCCCACACTTTGTGAGAGTTAAAATAAAATCTATTCAGCCATTCAGAACAAAAGAAAAACAAATCAGCCACTCACAACAAAACCTATGGAATGGAACCGGGTCTGTTTTTCCAGAACAAATTACAGCCTTAGGACACAATCCTGCAATGTGCTATGGATGGATGGCCCCCGACTCATGTAAACAACCCCACTGACTTCAGAGGGGATCTGCAGGCACAGAGTTCCACTGATATAAATCTCAGTGCATGATCAGGATCTAAGTCCATGTATGAATTCAGGAAATGGGGATTGGAATCTGCAGGTTCTCCTGCAGTTGTCATTGAAGCCATGGTTTGTGGCAAAGCTATTTTCATTTGTTTTTTAGCTCATTAGGGCAGGGACTGTGTTTTCATATGTATTTGTTCAGTAGCTAAAACATGGGCCCTCAATCTTGATTGGAGGAGCCTCAAGAACCTGCTGTAACATAAATATTAAACAGTAAAATTATTTCGTTTGTAAACAAAAACAAAAAAACAGACAAAAAGGATTTACTCCAAAGTTCTGTAGGAGCTGCATGAGTTATGCTATGACTCATATTGACAGAAGAATAATGTAACTTTGTCAGTTATGTATTGAGTACAGTCCTGTCCCCACTGGATAAATTGACTGAGGGAAATTAAGAGCCACTACCTTGACTTCCCTGACTGGACTACTATCAGAAACATTTGTGAACAAAACAAAATAAAGTTAATTTGAGGCAAGGGATTTAATTAGTAATACTTACCATGGTACAAGAAATGGTTTGTCTAGTCTAATGAACTTGCTTTGCCTTTTAGAAAATGTACAGAATGACTAATGAGGGGGTTGTAGTTAAGAATAATTATTTTAATCACTCAGATATATTTCTTAAGGTACCACACAGATAATAGTAATAGGACAGAAATTTGCATTTGAAAAAATTAACCAAAGGAACTAACTGTACTTCATTTTGACAGAAATATGACAAATTTATGGAGGTAACATGAACAAACCTAGATCCAAAATCCACGTCTATATGTTTATAATTTTGACCCTGAATAGTATAAATGAATATTTATAGTCCTCTTTATTTTTGATCTCTAAGGAATGTCTCTACAAGGCATGTGGCCAAAGCACATTTGCTTTGGGTGGATCGGTTTGCTCCTCACTAGTTGGAACAAGTGGGTAAGGTGACCATTTGGCCCTGAAAAACCAGAAATGTCCCTATTTTCAAGGTCTATTCCTTTGGATTCTATAAAACAAAGTTTTATCTGAGTTTTTATATATAATATATATATCTCACAGTTGGCTTCACCACCTGAAGGAGAAGCCAGCCAGTAAAACTACTGGGTGCACACATAGAGACTTGAGGGAGAAGCCCCCATCACAGCTATACCAGGATGTTGCTGTCACACATTGGACTGAAGACAATAAGTTAACACAGTAACATGGCTAGCTTGTTCTCACCTGTGCTATCAAAATGGCATTCAAGTCAAGGAGAGTGAATACCTGTGAAAATGGAGGATAGCAAGATCCATACAAGACCTGCAGACTTATGGAAACTGTATGTAACCCTTCTGTCCATCAGAGTTGGCAGCAACAAGGGCCGGGTTCAGTATCTAGGGGTTCCATTCCAATAACATAATGCAAAACTGGCTCGAGCCCCCACCCAGTGGCCTGGGACAAATATATACCTCCCCGCTGGGCGCCTCTAAGAGGCAATACTTCCCCTCTCGCAAGCACAGAGTCTGAGTGTAGCAAAAGCCTTTTAATAACAGAGAGAAACAATGTGGCATTATGTTGGGGAAACACCACCAACAGGATTCATAACACAAACCATGAGCAAAAACCCACCCCAAGCAAATTGGGTCATGTCCTTTGCCTTTGGTTCTTGAGTCCAGCAACCCAAAAGTCACCCAAAGTCCCACAACTCAAAAGTCTCTCTCCCTGGTCAGTGCAGCCCCAGAGTTCGAAAGTTTATTTGCAGAGTTTTACCTCCCAGCCTGGGTGGAAATGAGGGCATTAAGGGGCACCTTACATGGTCCAAAGCCTCTCTGTGGGGCTCCGCTCCGTTCTGCTCCACCAGCCGTCCCATGAACCACTCCAGCCATCCCACAATATATCTTCAGCCCCCACGACTTAATACAGTGCTCAGTGACTTCAGCTCTTAGTAATTTAAGCTCTTTAATGATTTCAACTTGGGGAGCCTCAGTGCTGGTGCACCACTGACCCAAAGTAAATTCAACGCAGCAGCCAATAACTAGGCTCCTAATGGAATCAAAATTAGCTCTGATATTCCACAGTGGAGAGAGAAAAATGTGCAATTGGTGTTTAAGGCCCTTACAGCAGGACAGGGCACACTGCACCACAAGGTACTAATATCTATCCCCAGCCTCTCTCAATTCACTGGGTTTTGGAACCCATGACCCTTGTCTAGCAAATGCTGCTTAGTTGATGGTGAGCCCCATAACAAAAGGCCAAGTACAGTTCCATTGTCTGTGATTCACATAATCAGGATAATAACAGTTTATTCTTCCTGCCACAATAACAGAGAAACTGGGGCTCCTACAGCAGCCAAAGTGACCATCTAGGCAGGGTGGGAGAGCCTATGCAAATGAGATCAGCCCCTGAAGTTCTTTTCCACAACCCGCCACAACTCGCCACCAGATGTCAGGGTAGAGCTCATCCTGACTCTGCTTACATCCTCCCCCCAGCTGAGAATTTGTCCCAACAAATCACACTCTCTATTGTACCAATTCACTGGTTCCCTCCAAAGGGGCTCAGAAAGCCCACTTCAGCTTTCACAAGGCTGTGCGCTAAGTGTATTGGCTCTTCACTAGTCACCCCAGGTGCATCATAAGTTAACCATTTTACTGGTCTTATTACCCTGTCTTGTCTATTGAGAATCTCTGTTGCAGAGGTAAGGGGGACATCTTCTTGAGCGACGGATGGAGAGGTTTCCTTTGAGGATCCCTCAGCTACTGGCATAGGCCCCTGCATCTCTGGTTCCGACTGTGGAAGGTCCAATATGCCTAGGGCCTCCTCCCCTTGGATGTCTCCACTGTCCAATAACCTGTGTGCATCATCACAGGGGGCCAGTAATGGGACTAAATCCTCTGCCATGGGGTTTAGGGCAGAGGAGGGGGAACTCTCTTTTGGTTCAGCTGATCGAGACTGAAATCTTGTCTCCATTCCAGGATACACCATGGTTGTGTCTTCCTCCTCAGACTCACTCTCAGATGTGCTGAATAGGGGTAGGTTAGCTGCAGGGGGCCCGCTGTCCATGTTGGATGGTGGCTTTGGTCTAGCACTTCTGTTCTGCCCATTTCATAAGGGGTGCCTACCAATTCCCCCACAGGGAGCAAAAGGTTTCTATGCACCGTCTTTATTTGTCCTGGACCCTCTTCAGGTTTGATCTTGTGGACTGGCACGTCTCCCAGCTTTTCCATCACCAGGTAAGGTATTGCCTTTCATCTGTCAGCTATCTTGTGTTAGCCAGCAATACCCAAATTTCACAGCAGGACTCTGTCCCCCGGCTGGAACTCCTGCAAACGCACTCTAGCATCATATCGATGTTTGTTGTGGTCTGCGTTCTTCTGAGCCGCAGGGGTAGCTAAGTGATAAGCATCCCGCAGCTTTTCTCTTAGTCAGGATACATATTGCTGAAGAGTTTCATAGGTATCTCCATCTTCTGATACACGAAAGCACAAGTCTATGGGTAATCTTGGTTCTCACCCAAACATCAAGAGATATGGGGTGACTCCCGTAGCATCATTCTTTGTGGCATTGTAGGCATGCACCAGAAATGCGACATGTTGGCTCCAGGTTGCCTTCTGCTCTGGTTGCAAAGTCCCCAACATATCTAACAGGGTTTGGTTGAACCTTTCTGGCCGAGGATCACCTTGCGGGTGATAAGGCGTTGTCCTAGACTTTTTAATTCCTGCTATCCTCAGCACCTCCTTCAGAAGGTGACTCTCAAAATCCCGACCCTGATCAGAGTGTATCTGGGCTGGGAATCCATAGACAGAGATATTTCTCCCACAATACTCGAGCGAGTGGTCCTCTGATCACGCGTGGGATATGCCTGTGCATACCGTGTAAAATGGTCCATCACTACTACAATGTTCCCAACATTCCTCTTGTCTACTTCTAGAGACAAGAAATCAATGCATACCAGCTCCAAAGGTTTGTTGATGGTGATGTTCTTGAGATATGCAGCCCTCGTGGGCAGAGTTTTCCTTTGAACACATCGAGTGCATGTCTCACATTTCCTGCGAACATCTTCAGCCATTCGGGGCCAATAGAACCTACTACAAACAAGTTCCAGGGTCCTCTCCATCCCTAGATGTCCAAAATCATCATGCGGGGCCCTCCTGGCCAGGGCTCTGTACTCTTTTGGTAGCACTAACTGTGCTTGCTGCTTTTGTAAAGGGTCCATGGTCACTTGGTGTAGCACTCCCTGAATCAGTTTTAGTTTGGTTCGTTCTCTCAATAGTAGTTTACCCTCAGGGCTAGGTGGGACAACCGCAGCTGGGCTTCGCCCCTCCCTTTTGGCAAGTAGTATATCACAAATGTCAATATCTTGCAGCTGGGCTTCTTGCCAGTCAGCTGCATTGAGCATGGGCAATGGAGACTGGTCCAATGCCATATAGTTCACTGAGGCAGAAGGCACGCTTTCAGGGGACAGGCCCAGAGCTTCTGCAACACATTCATGAAGGCTTTCGTGGGCCTCTGGCTCTCGACGACTCACACTGCAAATAGCTCTCACTCCATCCAGGGGTATCACAGAGACTTCCAGTGCCTGTGGAAGCCTGGACAATGCATCCACATCTACATTGCTTCTCCCTGATTGGTATTGAATGCTGAAGTCATAGCTAGCCAAAGCGGCCACCCATCTTTGCCCTGTAGCATCCAGCTTAGCACTAGTTAACACATAAATCAGTGGATTGTTGTCTGTTCACAGCTGAAACTGAGCACCATACAGGTAGTCTCGAATTTTCTCAGTGATGGCCCATTTCAAGACCAGGAACTCCAGCTTGTGGGTGGGATAGCGAGTTTCACTATCAGACAGTCCTCGGCTGGCAAAGATTACAGGTTTACATTTGCCTTCCACTTCCTGGTACAGGACTGCTCCCAGAACCTCCAAACTGGCATCAGTATGCAGGATAAATGGTTTGCTGGGGTCAGCAAAGACTAGGATTGGAGCATGAGTTAGGCAAGTAATGATTTCTTGAAATGCCCTTTCACATCTCTGAGCCCACCGTGGCCCAAATGGTTCAAAGGGGCCATAGTGTGTCTGCACAGGAGGCTTTGGGGACCTCCCCTTGTTCTTAGATTTGTTTTTTCAAGACTGGTATCCCCTGGTAAGATCATTTAGAGGCTTCACAGTCGTAGCATAGTTCTTCACAAATCTGCAGTAGTAGCCACTAAATCCAAGAAAGGTCTCAAGTTCTCTGTAGTTACTTGGACATGGCCAGGGAGTGAGTGCTTCTATTTTATCAGGATCAGTACTCACACCCTCTTAGGACACAGTGTGACCTACATAGTTCACTGAGGTTTGGCAGAACTGGCATTTGTCTCTTGAAAGCTTCAAACCATAATCCTCCAACCTATCAAGCACTTTAAGAAGTCGTTCTTCATGCCCCTCCAAGGTTCTTCCAAACGCAATCAGGTCATCCAAATAAACTAACACTTGCAGTAAATTCATGTCTCCCCCAACTTTCTCCATAAGAATTTGAAATGTGGCAGGTGCTCCAGAAATCCCCTGGGGCATGCATTCAAACTGATAAAACCCTAATGGGCAGATGAAGGCTGTCTTCTCTTTATCTTCTTCTCCCAGAGGGATCTGGTAGTATCCACTCCGGAGATCTAACACAGAGAACCACTGGTTTCCCAGCAAGCAGTCTAAGGCATCTTGGACTCAAGGCGTAGTGTACTGGTCAACCACAGTATGGCTGTTTAGGGTGCGGTAGTCAATACACATCCGGATTTTCACGTTCTTTTTATGGACCACCACAATGGGTGAGGCGTATGGGCTGCGGGACTTGGTAATGATGCCATTTGCAGCCAGCTCTTGAAGATGATGTTGCACATCTTCCATCTCAGAGAGAGCAATCCTCCTTGATCTCTCCCTAAAAGGTCGAGAGTCATGTAGTCTGATGTTGTGCTCTACTCCTTTTGCACATCCCACTCACGCAGTGAGAACACTTTGGATCTTTCACAAAATTTCTTTCTCAGGTGATCTTTTCACTCCTC
This sequence comes from Caretta caretta, assembly GCF_965140235.1. Lineage (NCBI taxonomy): Eukaryota > Metazoa > Chordata > Testudines > Cheloniidae > Caretta > Caretta caretta. Next base: position 84,767,342 of record NC_134207.1, on the reverse strand, counting down.
AGACAATGGTAAATCTCCAAAGTCAAACTTTGCTGGGTCTATTGTCGGAACTTGAGTTTCACACCGGGGTTTTACAATCGACGCAGGCTCAAAGAGGTCTGCTATCTTTTGTCCTTGCTTCACAACAACATCACGACTTGTTTCATTAGCAATCAGTATAGTCACCTTTTCCTGGGTTTCAGCAGGTAGGGTTAGACTCCACTGGGGACCAGCACTCCTTCAGGGAGCTCTCCTCCCATCGGTTGCTCTATCATTGCCAACGCCCCTTTACTGCCTTTCAGGTAGGTACATATGACGAGCACTTCTTGCTCCGTCCTTGCAGGCACTACTAAGGGGGTTGTACCCGCATACTTCAATTGGTAGCTCAGACGGTTCCTTCTTAGCGCTCTCAATTTTCCTATAGGCTTCAGCACAAAGCATGTGGATCATCAGGGTATTCAGGAACTGGTCCCCAGCCCGTAGTTTGCAGTAATCTGTGAGTACCTTGAAGAGGCTGGAGTTGGTTCCTATCAGTGCAGACACATTAGAGGTCCCTTTAGAGTCAGGGCATATTAAGGCAGCTGTGTCTACCTCTTCTCTTATCCCAGCAACCTCCTCTGGGAATTCCAGTTGCACTTTGACAAATGAGATCAGCTCCTGAAGTTCTTTTCCACAACCCGCCACAACTTGCCACCGGATGTCAGAGTAGAGCTCATCCTGACTCTGGTTACATGTATATTTGAATGTGCTTTAATGTTTGTTTGCCAAGAAAGCCAGCTGGTTATCTAGTGTTTCCAAGAAGGAGTTTAAGCTTATTTTATGCCCCCAGATCTCCCTTTACAGAATGACAGTATTACAGTATTATCATCAGGCCCAGAGGATTGAAATTAGTCTACTGGGAAGTAGGCTTTTTAAGAAAACACATTAAGCATCTTGCTAATGAGTTTTGATTCATAGGATTTCCTTCACGATAAATCAAAGGGTTACCTGTCAGAAACAGAACCTGTTACCATCAGTAAACCCACTTAAGCCCAATAGAGACTGGCATTAATTACTGGTCAAAGTAGATCAGACTGCTTTTGGGAATATTCCTTCAGTGACTCAACACATGAAAAAATTGAATAAGTTACATGTTGTGAATACATTGTTACATTGACAATAGCATTTAACTGTTTAAACTGTTTACTTTGATCAACTTTTAGATTTGATAAAAGGATTATAAATGGGATGAGAATTTTCTGGTTCAAATTAAATTATATTGAATGTATAACAGATTGAAGAGCTCAACACTTTGCTAAGGAATAACGTGGGCAGCTTCACAACATTTATTTCATTAGGCTTTTCTCTGGTTTTGGACCTTTTAAAATCTAGAATGACACATTGATAGCTACATGGAACCTGAATCCAATAAACCACTCAATCTTTTTAATCACAATAACATAATACCAGAAGAAATGTATGAGAAACCTAATCGAAGTTGTCACTCATTTTATTGAAAAGCAAAACTTTCTGTTTTTCTGCTGTTAAATAGTGGCTTGCATGACAGTGTCCTTGCAATAAAGTGTAAATCACAATAAAGGACTGTAAACCGGGGTTTAACCAAGTGAATACTGGAAACTGAGGACACAAACTCAGTCAGTTATTTTCTTTAAATCTCCTGATACATGTTTGCAATTCACTAGCTAAAATATCTTTGGTTCTATGTACTGTATAAAGCTTGTACTTTTCAAATGTTTTTTCTTTCAAAACTTACATTTAGGCTACTCACTGAAAATAGTTTTTCAGTTTTGCTCAAACATAACCATATTATCAAAAGTGACCTATAATTTTGGGTTGTCTCAGTTTTTGCATGCAGAGCTATGACACCTAGGTATTTTGGAAGGACATCAGCTGCTAAGATCTTTTAAATGGGAAAGAATAAACAATCCACTATTCTGTTTGCCCCCTACAATTGATTTCTTATACTCACTACCGCTTTGGATAGCATTGCTTAGTCTTCTGACTGTATAATAAATACCACGTTTGCACAAAGCTGCATAATAATGTATCTGTTATGGTGGAGAAGAAACAGGCTGATACCCAAAAAGGGTAGTGCAGAATGAAGGGATGAGCAAAAGCTTTAAAAGAACCACTAGGAGCAGCTCAAGTTCTTTAGTTAAGGATCTCTTTCACATACATGTAGGTGATCAGAGATGAGTAAGGCAAGAAAGTGAATTTTCTTGGGCTTCTTTTCCTAGAAAAAACAGAACTAAGAATTAATCTTTGAAAGTGTACTGACATTAAAATCACTAGCAATTTCTAGACTGTTTTATTAACATTTACCATCAATGATAGGAGCTGTGGGATAGAAAGGATTGATCTTAACTTGAGACTCTTTCTGAAGAAGGACTTGGAAATGCAGAATGGTCATGAGCTCCCCACAGCGCTGGTTTTATTCTGTATAACTAATAATTCCATTTTGGGGTTTGGCAGGAAGTGCCTATTTTAAGAATGAGCATTATTTACCCAGCAGCACTCAGAAACACCAACTGGATTGTGAAGCAGGAGTTCATTTCAGCACAACTGAGCCATCTACCCTGTATACTGTTTATTTCCTAACAAATATGCAAGTGGATTGGAAAAATATGGGATATCTAAGATTTATGATCTCAGTAAAGGAAGGAGACTGTAACAGCTTCCCTTTGAAAATGCCATTCTTTTGGTCTCCAGCAGTAGCAATTAATTTGCAGTCCAGTCCATACACATTCACAGAATCATGAGCTAGAAATTCCTCTGTTAAGATGACAGGACTGGCAGTGCTTACCCAGACTTTTTAGTGGCCTGCACATTCTCCCTTTCTCCAAGAGAAATGTTTATGAGCTCTCTTTTGAGTGATGATGTATTGAACGTTTAGCCTGTTGAAGTGTTAGATGTCAGTATCGCAGCTGAGGCTTCAATTCAACAAAGCAGTTATGCACATGTTTAGCTTTAAGCACATGCTTTGGTCCCATTGGAATAAGAGGTAAGTCATGTGCTGAGTTGAACAGAGATGGACTTAAGCACATGCTCAAGTGCTTTGCTGAATCGGGCCTAAATGATAGTAATACAATAATCTTCTGCATGAGTCACTTGTCTCTTTCGAGAGAATAGCTCCTTTTGTACTATTATGTGAATTTACTTACAGTAGTTCCCATGATGTGTGAGGTACTGTACAAACACACAGGAAGAGACAGTCCCTATCAATTTACAACATTTCCCCTAAATCTCCTCCCAAATTTTTGAAGGATTGCAGGAAAGGAATACATTGTAAAAGTAATGAACTATGGGTGATGGTTAGTACAAATCTTGCCTATTTCATTACTTATCCATTGTGGTTCCCTCCAGTTCTCTTTTTAATTTTCTTCCCTTAATAGGACAGATAGCAATGCTCTACTCCACAAGTAGTCCTTTTGAAGTAAATGAGACTTCATAAGGAGTAAGATGCTATCCACTATAAGGGTATCACTGTCCCAAAGTGCCCCTTTGCTTAGCCTCTGTTCCTGATCTCAGAATTGCCAACGCCAAGCATTCAGAAATCACAAGATTTTAAAATATAATAATTTGCAGGCTTTTATTTTTATTCGCCTTCTATTTTTGAGCCTTTAGGGTTAATGTTTTCAAGTTCTTATCTGTAACCATAAAGGCCAGATTGGGGGACCCCAGAGAAATGGGCACCGCTGTGCCCCGACTCCGCTCCATTTGAGACATTCAAAAAGGAAGAAGGCAACTACAAGAGTCTTAAAAGTTTCCTCCATTTTCAGAGATATTTCCCATTTGAGTGAGACTCTCCATTTTGAGTAATAATAACACCCAATTCTTATCTAGTACTTTTCATCAAGCAAAGGAGGTAAATAGCATCATTCCCATTTTACATATATGGAGACTGAGGCACAGAGGTGATGAGACTTGCCCAAGGTCACCTGAAGGCCAGTGGCAACTAGAACTCCTAGTCTGGTGTACAATTCTCTAGGCCAGAGGAAATATTTCTCCACTTGGAAAAAATCTTTCTAAGTGGAAGAAACTTTTTAAGTTCAATCACTGCAGCTAAGAATAATCACTTTTAAAGTTTTGAAGTTTGCCTACTCTTTGGAAAATCTGATCCCAGTATTATTAATTACAAGGAACTAGTAGTTGTCTTCATTATTACCAGAAAGATGTCTGTGTTCATAATGAAGGTTTAAGCAAGTTCATTGTGACAGTGAGAATAAAAGCACTGACAGCCAAAAGATATATGGCATCGGAGTAAAGGACAGAATCTTGATTTAGTGCCTCAGACCCCTAGAATCATTTGGGAAGAACCCTAGTTCAAATGGCCCAGGGAGGATCACCCCTGTACAAGGATGTGCTGAAGAAGTATAGAGACAATGTGGGGGCTGATACGTCCCGCACCCACTCTGATACCAACATAATGGGACAATGGGATGTGGGTACAGCAAGGGGGATGCAAGTAGGACATTCCTGCACTGTGCTGATCCTCAGCTGTGTGTTCAGCACTTGTGGTGGTTGTAGTCCAACATAGATCAGAGTGGCCCCCATGTACAGGGCTACAGCAGGGTCACAGACTGCAAAAGCAGACAGCAAGCCTCCTTTGTACACTATCCCCTGCCTTGTGCTCTGTACATTTAGGTCATACCTGAAATTCTGGGCAGCAACATGCAATTGTGACAGCCTACGACACTTTACATTAAAATGCATTTACTGTTATAAGAGGGACCGATTTTGTAGCCACTCTTCACAGAAGAATTCCCTTTTAAGACATTGGGAGTTTCATTCATAGATTAGATGCAGATTCAGACCCCTAATTAACTAGCAATAGTAAATAAATGGTTAATGATAATAGCTGATTACCTAATTATTTGCTCCTGATCATAAATCTATCAGCTAATTTACTGTATTTATTACAAACTAATGCCATAGTGGTAAATGGAGCTTAAAATGTTACTGTCTGTCAGATAGTCTACAGTTACTGACTGTCTAATGTAGATATCTTTACAACTAAATGAAATTCAAAGGGCCAGATCCTCACCTAGTTTATAATTTAAGATAGCTCCACTACATTCAAGAGAGTGATGTCTATTTACACTAGCCAAGGATCAAATCTAACCATAGGAAAAACTTAAAGAGTACCACAAGAAAAATATCTTCCATCACCCATTAAGGCCCTGATTCAGCAAAGCCATGAAGCACATGACTTCCCATTGATTTCAAGCATAGACTTTAAGTGAAGCAGGTGCTATGCCACATCAGGTCCTTATATTCTCACTGAGCCTCATCCTGTCCTTATTCAAAATCAGTGTCAAAACTCCAGAACAGAAACAGCCTGATTTTCCCCTCCTGCCCTCCAGATGATGTCAGCTGCCTTCCTTTTTCACGGCAAAGGAGGAGGAGCGTAGGTCAGTCCAGCCACTGAATTACATTGAACACAAGATCACTTAGGGCAGATGGTTGACTTCTAAATTAATCCTATAAAACTGGAATGTGGATCTTTTCACGAAAGGATTTCTTTAAAAAGGCAAAGCTTTCCTTATTCCAAGTGTAACTGTTTTCACACAATGCTGAATATCTGTGCAAACAATTTTTCTACCTGTGGCTTATTGAAAAGGCTGCGCTTTAGAAACTTGCAGAGAGTTCTAACAGCATAATTGGACACTCAGATTGTCTCTTAGATTTTCAGAAGCATGCACCAAGAAATCAGAAAAAAATGCATCATATGACAAGATATGAAGACAAATTTTCCAAGTTCGGATTAAATAAAAAGGATATGAAATGCCATACAGGCAAACCGTGTTCAGGACATTCACCTGACCAAAAGTTTTTGCATGATAAAATATGCTTCCAGTGCATGCACTCTTATAAAAAAAATTAGTACAGGCTGCAATTTGTTGGAGATGGGGGATGTGTAATGGACTTCATGGACCCTTAAAAATATACCCATAGGTGAGTATTCTATCTAGTACTCACACTAGCAGAGTTCTTTTTCTTGACATGGAGCCCAATCAATCCTTGGGGTATAAAAATCTTAAATAAAAACAGGATTCTAAATTAGTTATGGCTGCCAAAAAATCATGCCTTATAGTGCACAACCCCTTCAAAAATAATTTCAAAAACTGTCAAGTAAAGGAACAGAAAAAAATCTCAAAAATATTATATGGTAATAACTTCAAGTAAATACTACCTGATTTAATAGAATAAAGTCACATGTTGTATCCTGCTTTAAAGAGTTTTTCCTAAGTGAAGTGAAATAATTCATGACATATAGGTCGTGATAACAAACATCAGTGACTCAGTGATTTGATATTGTGACAGGGTCAGGCAGATGGCTACAGGAGAGTGATAGAAGGCAGATATATTAGCCCCAGATTAAGCAGGTCTCTTTCCCCTGGGTAAGGTAACAGGTGAGGTTCCAGAACAATCAGGAACTTGCTGGAACCAATTAAGGCAGGCAGGCTAATTAGGACACCTGGAGCCAATTAAGAAGCTGCTAGAATCAATTAAGACAGGCAGGCTAATCAGGGCACCTGGTTTAAAAAGGACCTCACTTCAGTTAGTGAGAGGCGTACAAGGAGCTGAGAGTGAGAGGGCATGCTGCTGGAGGACTGAGGAGTACAAACACTATTTGGCATCAGGAGGAAGGTCCTGTGGTGAGGATAGAGAAGGTGTTGGGAGGAGGCCATGGGGAAGTAGCCCAGGGAGTTGTAGCTGTTACACAGCTGTTACAAGAAACACTGTAGACAGCTGTGATCCACAGGGCCCTGGGCTGGAACCCAGAGTAGAGGGCGGGCCCGGGTTCCTCCCATTCCCCCAACTCCCGACTGGATACAAGAGGAGTTGACCTGGACTCAGGGCCAGCTGTACGTTTTTTGCTGCCTCAAGCAACAACAACAATAACAAAAAAAAAAAAACCTGCCTAATATGCCGCTGCCGGAGAGAACAGGAACATCGGAGGGAGCTGCTGCTGAATTGCTGCTGATGGCGAGACCCGAGTCAGAAGAGTCGCCGCCGAGGAAAACAACAGAGAGGTGCTGCTGCCGAATTGCCACTGGGGCTGCTGCCTTGGAGTGACACCCCAAGAACAGCTGGAATGCTGCCTTTTCAGCAGCGCCACTTGCTTAGCTGGTGCCTAGAGCTGGCCCTGCCTGGACTGTGGGTCCCACCAGAGGGGAAGGTCTCTGGCCTGTTCTCCGACCCACTAGGTGGACCAGCAGAGACTGCGGGGATTGTTCTCCTTCTTTTTCCCCATGCTGGCCAGTGATGAGGTTATCTGAGTGAATGGCAGGTTTGAGCCACTAGCAAAAAGGTCCAAACTGAGGACTGCCATGAATCTCTGAGGTGAGCAAATCCTCCAATAAGCACAGGACCCCCCAAGGCAGAGGAGGAACTTTGTCACAATACATTAAAACTTGCATGGGATAGTGTCAGGAAAAATATAGAAATTTTAATGCAGAAATAATACCCAATTCAGTGTTTCAATGGGATGTCTTACATCAGTCAATTTAAATAAAATAAGAATCAGAATCAGTAAAAGGAGGACAAGCAGAATCTATACAATTGTCTAGCAACAAAAGAGCAAATAAGCTCAGCTCTGGATCTACCAATATATTCAACTTTATAAGTGTCTTGAAAATACTTTTAACTTAACTTTTTTGAGATAGGCTGTTTAGTAAAGTCTCAAAGACTTAAAAATGTCTTTCCTTGCAGAACAAAATTGTGTATTCATTTCCCACTGGAACTTCCGGGCAGAACACAAATGAATCTTCACCTCTTAGCAGCAATGATTTGAAAAATGCTTTTGGCACAGTCTGAAGTCCATTCTCTCCTGGATACACGGAGGTAACTTTTATTGACACAAAGAGTTGTTATGAACGCATGTGAAGGGGAGCATGAACAAGGGACATGTACAGCTCTCAGTCTACAAACATAATTCCTATTGGCATCCATCTGGAACTTAAGGAGAGCTTTGGGTATGAATTGAGACAGTATGTGGCCCTGTAGAATTAAAAATAGCAACCTTCTCAGATTCTAAAGTTCAGGATGAGTTCCCCATGTTAAAAAATGTGTATTTCATAATTAGTACATTTAAAAATCCTTCAGAAATGCTTGGAATATTATAAGAAACGTCAAAACTTTCGCTTTACCAGTTAATTTTGGATTGTTTTTCAGTCTGTGGATTAGAACCATTGTACATTTTATGTTGCAGTACAGAGAAAGAAAGCCCTGGCTAAAAGTCTCTATTCTGAACATTATCATCTCCATTAGGCTGGTAATATCCTTTTGTCCCCCGTCCTGGAAACATGGTACAATAGCTCAGGGAAGGGAAAAGCTATTAGAAAGAAAGCATGAACTCAGCAAGCCACCAGCACAGAATAAACTGAGTCATTTTTAAACCTTTATTTGTGAAAGACCGAGGAAAGGATGAATACTCAGATGTCCTTACAGATCACACCTACACTCTTTTTGCTTCATCTAAAGAATTTATTATTCTAGCACATAAGAGACTGCAGTAAGTGGCTGATTACCAATGGATGTTTGCAGTCTTTATTATGTACTGTACTTTTCTGACATCAGAAAAATGGAGAGCAAACAGGAAAAAATGCTATCTGAAAATGAAATGGCTTTGAGTACCTCTAGTGGATTTCAGCAGCACCATAGCTTTGAGAGGCTTCAAATAGCTTCCAGCTGCTGTGTGGCATCATAGGATCTCTAGTGGTTTTCACAAATTGAAGAAAGATGCAGGGTAGGAACTTCCATAATAATTAGATATAATGTGCCCTATCCTTGGCCCAGCTCCAGCTTCGAAGTGCTATGCTAGAGCAACAGAAAGGGGATAGAGAGTCGTCCCAACAGGACGGCTTAGGAATCACCAGAGGTCACCTCATCCTGGCTCCTCTAGTCCAGTTGGTGTGGCTGATGTGGTGGTAGGCATGCTGGAGAATGATGTGCTCTGTCAATCCATAAGACTGCTCGGACTTGTGTTGGGGTCTGAGTTCTGTTCAGAGGAGCTGAGAGGTACAGAAAGCCAAATGCTAGTCTAATTTTATGACATTAAGCTACCTACCCAAAACTTGTGCATAAATTAAGGTTGTGAAATATGGGGGGTTTGAAGAGAGATAAAGCATGGTGTCATAAATATAAAGGGAAGGGTAAACACATTTAAAATCCCTCCTAGCGAGAGGAAAAACCCTTTCACCTGTAAAGGGTTAAGAAGCTAGGATAACCTCGCTGGCACCTGACCAAAATGACCAATGAGGAGACAAGATACTTTCAAAGCTGGAGGGGGAGGAGAAACAAAGGTTCTCTCTGTCTGGGTGATGCTTTTGCCGAGAACAGAAAAGGAATGGAGTCTTAGAACTTAGTAAGTAAACTAGCTAGATATGCGTTAGATTCTGTTTTGTTTAAATGGCTGATAAAATAAGCTGTGCTGAATAGTATGTATATTCCTGTTTTTGTGTCTTTTTGTCACTTAAGGTTTTGCCTAGAGGGATTCTTTATGTTTTGAATCTGATTACCCTGTAAGGTATTTACCATCCTGATTTTACAGAGGTGATTCTTTTACTTTTTTTCTTCAATTAAAATTCTTCTTTTAAGAACCTGATTGCTTTTTCATTGTTCTTAAGATCCAAGGGTTTTGGTCTGTGTTCACCTATGCAAATTGGTGAGGATGGTTATCAAGCCTTCCCCAGGAAAGGGGGTGTATGGTTTGGGAGGATTTTGGGGGGAAAGACGTTTCCAAGAGGTCTCTTTCCCGGTTATATATTTGTTAGACACTTGGTGGTGGCAGCAATAAAGTCCAAGGACAAAAGGTAAAATAGTTTGTACCTTGGGGAAGTTTTAACCTAAGCTGGTAAAAATAAATTTAGGGGTTTTTTATGCAGGTCCCCACATCTGTACCCTAGAGTTCAGAGTGGGGAAGGAACCTTGACACACGGCAACTCCTGGGGTGTAGGATTTCACTTGAATCCTTTTGTGGAGTTATTAGATTTATTATGTATATGCCAGAGGCACATTCCTAATATAATTATGAGGTTCATGTTTTCCAGTTCCCTTTTACTATCACTTCCCTTCCTCATGCCCGCTCTTTTCTTCTCTTCTCATGCCAAAGTCCAATGTGAGCCCAAACCATCCTTCTCACCAAGAAGGATTGGATGGAACTTTCTCTGGAACCTCATAAATATCAATTCTGGGACATTTCATAGATGAATCCATCAGCAAGATAGTTGTGGCCTAGCTCCCCCATATGGAACATGGAATGATGGTGTAACATCAATTTACCTAGTCCAGCATCAGTATGCATCCTCTACCTCAGTTCTCCCTTGCTCCTGAGCAGCTGAGTGATTTTACTTCTATGGCCAAAGTCCAAAGAAAATGATATAGTCTTGACCCTAACCACTTTAACACTCCTTGGTCTCTCAGGCAGGGCTTGCAAAGTTCTTCCACCTTGGATCACAGGGGTTTTCTCACCATATCTCTAGGTGGTATCATAGGGGGGCCCATCCCCAGAGGTGGATTATGGATTTGTGGGGCCCTGGGCCAGAGCAACTGGGGGCTGCTCCCCACCCCCAGTTCCTCTAGCCTACCCCCTAGTGTTCCTGCTGGGGAGCAGGGTTGGGGCATGGGGGCTTGCCCCACTCTGCCTGCCCAGCACTCCTGGGGGGAGCGGGGTTGGGATGCAGGGGCTTGCCCCACTCCATCCACCCAGCACTCTTGCTGGGGAGCGGGGTCGGGGCACAGGGGTGCCCATTTCTCTGGGGCTCCCTAATTGGCCGTGACCCCTGGGCACAGGCCGCATAGGCCCAGTGGCTAATCTGCCACTGCCCATGCCTTCTCTCTATTATAGCCCTGGAACCCTAACCGATAAAGGGGCTGTCTTCCCTTTACCCAAAATGTCACACTTCACTTTTCCCAGAACTCTTTCATGCATTGCCTCTGCCTCTTTAAGCCTTCTCCCTGGTCTTTTCTTTGGCTACTTTTGCACAGTCCTTCCTGGCTCCTTCCCAGAGATCTTGTCATCCAGGTCTCATTCTTGGGCCTGTTACCTGGAGAAATCACCTACAGCTGTTACCTTGACTGCCACCACTGCTGCTGCTATCACACACCTGATCTTGCTTTGATCCTGGTTTCTCCTAGACAGAACATAGAGATTGCTGTGTGCAGACCTGCCCCCGTTTCCCATTAGGGCTTACAACTTGCAGTAACATGCAACTAAAAGTCCCAGAATACCTATACTTAAAGGAACAGAATTTGGAACAGGGATAAGCTCCTGCTGGGATAGAGGGATTGTATTTATCATATTTTATCTCAAGTAGAGAGGGGTGAGATTCCAGAAATAACATAATCTTTTGATAAGAAATCAAAGTTATCTGAAAAAAGTAGCTGATTATAAGTTCTAGTAAACTCCATGGAAAGGTGAAATCAGATTCAAACAAACACTTTGAGGTGACAAGGGCCATGTTCAAAGGAAGTTCTGCTGCTTGGAGACCGTAAATACAAAGTGTCACAATAACATGTTTTAAATTATACTAAGAAACTTTGATAAATGAACATACTTAACAAAGATGAGCAAATGAATGAACAAAGATATCAGATATCAGTGAACAAAGATAATGAACAAAGATATCAGATGTATCAATGTGTTATCAAAGACTGAGTGATACATTTAATGTATGTGTTGAAGAGACAATGTGAAGTAAAATTGTTCAAGTTAAAGCCAACCAAAGAGTGCTACAAAGAGCTGCACGACCACAGAGATTTGTTAACTCCTTAATTGGAAGAACAAGCAAGTGAAGCCAACCTCATAAATTAAATAAGAATAAATGAAGAAAGAATAAGCAAGAGCTGACTCAGAGATTAACAATTGATACAGGTCCTTCATCCAACTGATTTTTAATCAATCTAAGGCTATTGGAGAACATATGACTCAAGTGACTATTTTGTGATGTACAGACTAGTTAAATACATTTATAAAACCATCAAAGACTTCATATAAAGACCAGAAAACATAAAATTAGACTGCAGAGAAGTGACATTGTATTCTCAGAGGGCACATGGAGTTTGTAAAGATAGCCCATAAGGTACATTGCCAAGCTTCAAAGAAGCTTGGCAAAGGCCCCGGAGCTGTGCACAACAAAAAAGAGACACCACAAAAAAAGCTTGGAGCTGGAGCAAAGGTTAATTAGCTGTTTAAACTGTTGAAATTCTGAGAGTGGAAGTGGAATGTTCCAAAATATTTGTGTGTGAAGATTTATGGACTTTCTGTATCTGAATCCTTCCTGTGCTGTCAAATGTCACTTGGGGCATGAATATGACTCCATCCTTTATGTCCATTCTGAGCTGTTCTTTGTGCATGCTCTATGTTGTCAGATCCCATAAGTTTTCTGTCTCTGAGTAGCGTTCAGAAGACTTTCAGTGGACTTTGGTTTCTGTGTAACTGCACATTAATAATGTGCAGCTACAAATGTGAAACCACAGAAGATAACTTACTGTAATGGAAGAGGCATGAAGTTTTATTTGCATTCCAAGTAGACCATCTTAGCTATTCGTACAAAGTGAGGTTTACATTCTGATTGTTCCAGATCAGCTTTTCAGACAGTGAACTAGTCAGTAGACCCCTGAAGACTGAATTAGATAAGGCATTGTCTTTATCACCTCACTTCTCATAACCCAAAATCACTTCCACAGGCTGGTAATCTAAGTATAGTATACCATCAATTTATCATACCTAAAATGGCACTCAAAAAACATGTTGATGGGTGCTTTGTAAATTGTGTAGAACAGGGGTTCTCAAATTTAATTGCACTGCAACCCCCTTCTGACAACAAAAATTACTACACGACCCCAGGAGAGGGGACCAAAGCCTGAGCCCACCCACACCCTGTTGCCCTGGGCAGGGGTGGGAGGCAACCCATAACCCCCAAGGGCTTCAGCCCCGGGCAGGGGGCCTGTAACCTGAGCCCCACCGTCCAGGGCTTTGGCTTTGGCCCCAGGTGGTGGGGCTAAGGCTATGGCTTCCACCCCAGGCACCAGCAAGTTTAAGCCAGCCCACAGTTTGAGAACTGCTGGTGCATAAGGATAAATACCTCTACATTTCACTGGTGGTGTTTTGGTAGAATCATATTGCTTCTCCATTATAATCTGTGGGATTTGAAAACAGTAACATTAATTCAAGACTCTTAATACTGTGAAATGCTTTCATTTGGGGGGGGGCGGGGGAGGAATCACATAAATAAAACAATTTGAGACATTTGGTCTTTGCATTTGTTCCCTAAACATGTCTGTACTAATGACGAACTATTACCTACTGAATCATCATCATGACACAATATCAGTAATGATCTGCTGAACAAATGATACAGATATGATAAGATGTCAGACCCATGGGGTGTGGGGTGGGATACTATTCCTTATTTGATCCTTATATTTCTGCCCTGGATTTGCTAGAATGGATTCAGCAAGCAGCAATGAAATGTTGTACTGCCCAGAGGATATAAAAATCCTAAAAAGTCACAACCGCACTGTAGATAGTTTTTCTTTTTATAGACACCACCCCTGGCTGAATTGGAATGAATACAAAACACTAGGAACATATTGTAACTTAAACTATTCCCTGAGGATTTACTTCTGCCTTCCACTAACAGCTCTTCTCCCAGTTTTATCATGGGTTTTGACAATAAATCACTGTGGTGTACAACTCAAAAGGTGTCAAATTCACTCTATGTAATGCTATGCGTGTTATCCATTAGCTTTTGCCATGTTGTTGTTGATGTGCTGTACATAACTTGAATTATATACAGCAGTTTGAAAACTCTTCAACAAAAGTGCAGCTAATTTGTAATAACTTAATTATTCTACTCCGAAGTCTACAGAGACACAAGCTTAAATTCATTGCAGGCCACTTCATGAGCAGTGGAACTGACCCCTTATATCATAGACAGGAAACACATGTTTGTCACTGTCACCTTGTCCTTCATGGGTTAAATAGCTTTGTTCCATGCTCACATTGAACCATGCTGGACTATCTCATTCTTTTGGAGTGAAGTTCATCCCCATGCACAGGGTCACCACAAAGCGAGTGTACCACTTAAATCTTGCCCTTAAAAATCTAAAAAATAAAATCTAAATCCTTAAAAAAGGGATTAAGTGGGGGTGAAATTGTGGGTAGACGGTAAAGTGGGGAACTGAAGCATGCTGCTGCTGACCCTCCCCGGAGGGGTGTATTTCACCTTTGAAGTATAATGTATCGGCCAATTAGGCTTGATTATTACTCGAATAATGGCACGTTTTAACATTGCTGGTCATATTGTTATGAAAAGCAGAAAGCACAAGCGTCTAACCTCCCTAACCATTCACAAACCATGCCCATGGCGGCTAGCCATAGCAAGTGTTGAAACACTCGCACTGACTTCTGACCACGAGCTACACAATTTTTCCCTTCATTGCCACTGTGAGAAAGGTGCTACTTCTGATGACTCAGATGCCAGGCTTTGCCGTGGTGATGATGAATGGTGTTGATGATGATGATGCCTGGAGGGGAACACCTGAAAAACTTGCTAATCAAGTCAGTGTTCCTCTTTGTGACTTAAATGTTCTCACATTTGCTTAACATAGGCTCCAGGATCAAAACAGATTTGGGTTTATAATTGTTTTAAAGCTCAACCGAGTGAGGAAAATGAAACAACAGGGATTAAGATGGGAAATAAAAACAAAATTTTTGCTTGAAATTTACATTGCAATAAATGAGTTTGCACTAATTTGTATTACACTGCGTTATTGCAGAACTCTTTTATACTGGTATTTGTTTTGGATACTTTAGTCCAAAATTTAGATATAAATATGAGACACCTGCAGCATCCACTCCAGCCTTATCATTTAACTATTGAAGTCTTTAGAATATACGTATCTTCCTCCAGGGAGATCCTATGGAACAGAATATATTTTTGAATAGCATCTTTCACACAAGCTGAATCCAAAAACACTTTACAGAATTCCATCAGACACTTGTAGTAGATAGAGAAAGACATTGAGACATATAGACAAGACAGGAAGGATATCTTAGGCTAAACCTACAGCTGGTGCAAGCCAGCCTAGCGCCATTGTCAGCAATGACAGGTTTCAGAGTAGCAGCCGTGTTAGTCTGTATTCGCAAAAAGAAAAGGAGGACTTGTGGCACCTTAGAGACTAACCAATTTATTTGAGCATGAGCTTTCGTGAGCTACAGCTCACTTCATCGGATGCATACCGTGGAAACTGCAGCAGACTTTATATACACAGAGAGATCATAAAACAATACCTCCTCCCACCCCACTGTCCTGCTGGTAATAGCTTATCTAAAGTGATCAACAAGTTGGGCCATTTCCAGCACAAATCCAGGTTTTCTGACCCTCCACCCCCCCACACACAAACTCACTCTCCTGCTGGTGTACTCCTTTTCTTATTGTCAGCAATGTTCCCATTATTTTTAAGATTTGAAAAGAGAGTTGGAGAGCTGATGGGATGGTGAGATCCAGAAAAGCTGTTCCAGATCACAGAAGAAGCAAGGCAAAGGAGAAGGCTGTCACACTAACAATGGCCAGACTGTAAGCAATGGGAAGAGAGGAAGCGAATGGTAGGTGGGGTTTAATGGGGACCTATTTGTGGGACAAAGGGAAGCTGTGTGTTCTGCTAGCTGTTTATTTTTTCTCATGCTCTTGTAATTTCTGATAGGGGGCACTGGAACACCGGATAGGTCCCTTTTTATTTTTGAATACACAGCAAGAGAAATAAAATAATATACCAAAAAAAAAAAAGTGAAGAAAGAGGGGAAGGTACGAGGAGACACAGTTCTTGAAGTAGGCTGGGGAAAGTCCATAGATGTTTAAAAAAAATGAGGGCAAATTTTACCTGGATCTTGGAATGAATGGGGTACCAATACAGCTGTGTGAGGGTGGGAGTAGGCTTCTGGGTGGATATGAGATAGCAAGCAGCAGTATTCTGAATGTGCTGGAGTTTGGACAGTTGGGCCTGTGGGAATCCATACAGAAGGAAGTTGTTATAGTCAGCGTGAGAAAAGATCAAAGGCAGAAATGAGCATTTCAGCTGAGTTCAAAAACGAGGCAGAGGTATACATGGGCAATGTTACGTACGTAGTTATAAGTAGAGCTGGGCAAATAACTGATTTTTCTCTTTGCTGGGAGTTCCAAAACAAATGGGAAAAGAAATTTGGTTTGGGTCAAATCAAATCCAATTTTTATTTTGAATATTCAGTTAATTGAAAAACAACTAATTCATTTCGGGTCAAATCAAATATTTTGTCTGACCTGAGACATTTTGTTTCTGCACATTTTCTGGGCATGCGCTACGTGACCAGAGGAGGTGGTGTCACCGTCGCCCTTCTATACGGCAAACCCAAGTTCAAATCCCTGTTCTGGAGCCGGGAGTTGAATCCAGCGCTCTCCCCTTCCAGGTGACTGCTTTAACCATCAGCTAATAAACTGTTTTGGGGTGGGTCTTACTCAGTCTCTCCTGTTGAAGTCATTCCATTTTGCATAAATAATTATGTATTCATTGGAAAAGGAATTGGAAACTGGGTCTTTCCCCATCTCAGGATAGTTTCTCTTATCATTCAGCGAAAGCTTATAAGAGGGGCAGCACCTCTACCACGTCCTCGTCTGGCTGTGTTGTGAATGGTGTCTAAGTCATACCAAAAAATGGACCAAACTATCTGTCAGATTTGTCAAATTCATGAATAGTTCCTGTCATAAATATAAAGGGGAAGGGTAAACCCCTTTGAAATCCCTCCTGGCCAGGGGAAAGCTCCTCTCACCTGTAAAGGGTTAAGAAGCTAAAGGTAACCTCGCTGGCACCTGACCAAAATGACCAATGAGGAGACAAGATACTTTCAAAAGCTGGGAGGAGGGAGAGAAACAAAGGGTCTGTGTCTGTCTGTATACTGTTCTTGCCAGGGACAGAACAGGAATGGAGTCTTAGAACTTTTAGTAAGTAATCTAGCTAGGTATGTGTTAGATTATGATTTCTTTAAATGGCTGAGAAAAGCATTGTGCTGAATAGAATAACTATTTCTGTCTGTGTATCTTTTTTGTAACTTAAGGTTTTGCCTAGAGGGGTTCTCTATGTTTTTGAATCTAATTACCCTGTAAGATATCTACCATCCTGATTTTACAGGGGGGATTTCTTTATTTCTATTTACTTCTATTTTTTATTAAAAGTCTTCTTGTAAAAAACTGAATGCTTTTTCATTGTTCTCAGATCCAAGGGTTTGGGTCTGTGGTCACCTATGCAAATTGGTGAGGCTTTTTATCCAACATTTCCCAGGAAAGGGGGGGTGCAAGTGTTGGGAGGATTGTTCATTGTTCTTAAGATCCAAGGGTCTGGGTCTGTAGTCACCTAGGCAAATTGGTGAGGCTTTTTACCAAACCTTGTCCAGGAAGTGGGGTGCAAGGTTTTGGGAAGTATTTTGGGGGGAAAGACGCGTCCAAACAGCTCTTCCCCAGTAACCAGTATTAGTTTGGTGGTGGTAGCGGCCAGTCCAAGGATAGCGGGTGTAATATTTTGTACCTTGGGGAAGTTTTGACCTAAGCTGGTAAAGAGAAGCTTAGGAGGTTTTTCATGCAGGTCCCCACATCTGTACCCTAGAGTTCAGAGTGGGGGAGGAACCTTGACAGTTCCAAATCAACCGAAATACCTCTTTCAGTGAATAAACTATTTGTCTGACAATTTTTGCCCAGCTCTTGTTAGAAGCAGATTTAGTTTTGTTTTCAGAAGTCACTTTTGGGATTTACATTTCTTTTAATATTAACAATGCTACCTGAAGATGCACCACACTAGTCAAATAGTGTTTGATGACTGACTGACTGCCATTCATGACCACCCGCACCACCAAAGATTTGTGTGTCAGACACAAGTCCCACTTGACAGAAACTAATACTGAAGGCTTAGCATGCATATTGATCCCAGGAAAAGAATAAAAAATAACAACACATTGGGAAAATTGGTTAATTCATTCCATTCCATTAAGAATTAGAATTCATCAAAGAAGGAAAATGTAACAGATGTTATTTTTTCTTCCAATTCGATTCAGAAAGTGAAATGCAAATTAACAAAAAATGGAATGTGATGATGAAACTGTCTCAGAATATGAATAACTGTGGGACCAAAGAAATCCAGACAAAGAAAACATGACTTTAGATTTCTCAATTCATCCTTCATTTTCACACATATATCCTTAGTTGCTGTCAGTCAGCCAGAATTGGAATCTGCCTCTCCATTTGGTCATATAATACCTGAAAACAATCCTCTTTTGTCTGGAATTATAGGAATCCCTTGAGTTGGGCTGCACGCTCATTACTCTCCTTGCAAACAAAGCATCAGAGGAGACTGTCTGAAGGAACAACTGGAAGGCATTCTTCTGGTCATTGCTCAACAGGCAGTAAGGGACAATGAGATAGCAGGGCTGAAGTTTCCCTCACTCCAATCATTTTTAGAAATAGCTCAAAGCACTTGCTGCTGCTTGTCCTGCTTCCTTTATTTTGATCATTGTATCATCCTCAGTTTCACATTGGAACTTTCTGCTGTTGCCACCAAAAATGAAACGTAATCACAAACATGCATTTGAAGGGGAAAAGAGGAAAACTGGTTTTGTGTTTAAAGCACTGGACTTCTCAGTGTGGAGAACTGGGAAATATTTGATTATTCTATATAAATATCATATGCCTCTCAATGTATCTGTGTGATATTAGCCTGCCTGAATGCACAATTATATCAAAAAGGGTTGCTAAAAGAAACCAGGCAGGAAAGGTAAAATTATGCCCTAGATAAGGACCATCTCTCTCAAACAATAGCCAGGATTACAGTTCTGAAGAGGGACTCCTCAGCCTCAACCCTAGCAACAGGGCTGTTTGGCCAAGCTGAAAAGAGAGAGATCATATGTTAAAAGATGCTGCTGGCAGAACAAGGAGTGAGCTCGTCTGGAAGCGGACATGACAGCATGATGCAGGCTGACCCAGGGACGGCCTGGGAGTCATGGATCTGCAGTAAACAGGCTACGACTTGGTGCCCAGTGAGAATGGGGGGCAGGGCACCAATGCTAAGTCATGTCTACCTATGGGCTCAAGGGGAATGCCAAGCTTGGGTAGGACAATAGGTGTGTGGGACCCTTTGTTGTTTTAAATCTACTTCTCTAAGCACTGTGAATCTTTTGGGGCAGAATAAATCAGACTTTGTTTTTGAGAAGTTGTTTCCATGTCACTGCATACTATTACTGACCACAGGTTCCCTGAAATTCTTTCAGGTTCCAAGTCCATTGACCTTCTAAGTAACATGGTTGGTAACTAGGGAGGTTTAACCCAGAGACTCAACTGGAGAGTGCTTGACTTGTGGGATCCCACCCCACTTGTGGGCTTGTCACTTGGAAGGGGTGCACTCAGGGGACTGGAAAAGGGTCTCAGGAGGGGCAGCCTACCCAGGGACTGTGACACTCAGGGTATCAGGATTCAAATTCCTGACTCTGCCACATATATCACGTGTGACCTTGGGCAGGTATCTTAATCTTTCAGTATCTCTGTTCCCCATCTGCACTATGAGATATGTTATCTGCCTTGTCTATTTACACTGTTAGCTTTTTAGGGCAGGGACTGCTCTTATTATGTGTTCGTACAGCAATTAGCACAGTAGGTCCCAATCTTGGTTGGGCTTCTACGTGTTACTGTAATCCACAGAGTAGTAATAATAATAATAATACTGTATTACTTAAAAAGCACCCACAAGAGATTGTGATCCTTTATAAGATAGACAAAGTCCCGAAGGGTTTTATGCACTAAATGCACAGTTCAATGAAGAGACACAATAATGGAGCAAGAAGATTCATATATGATCATCAGGGAAAGGCCTGGTGAAAAAAAACGTAGCCCTAGGAGTATCCATTAGCCAACTGAAGTTTGGTAATTGTAATCAAGAGGCAATATTGTTACCAAAGCTAGATTCCAGAGGTTATCAGCCTCTGTGACTAGCTGTGTTTCATTCCTATACCAATTCAGCAAATATTTATTGGTAATGAGGCTGGGCGTTTTTCCTATTTATATATCTTTTAAGGGTTTTCATATGTTTAGATAAATCTATATATGTAAATATATAATAATGAAGTTGGAAAATCATTCTATGGCTATGGGTAATGTAAAATGCTGTGTAGGGGTTTGTGTGTGTATACTCTGCTTTGGATTGTTATTGAGCAGAACCCATCATCAGCATAGACGTATGTCCTCTGGAATGGTGTTGAAGTATGAAGGGACATATGAATCTTTAGGGCATCTGGCATGTAAATATCTTGCGATGCTGGCTACAACGGTGCCATGTGAAAGTCTCACTTTCAGGTGATATTGCAAACAAGAAGCGAGCAGCATTATCTCCTGCAAATTGTAACCAAACTTGTTTGTCTGAGTGATTGGCTGAAGTAGGACCAAGTGGACTTGTAGGCTCTAAAGTTTTACATTGTTTTATTTTTCAATGCAGTTATTTTTCTGCACATTAGTCTAAATTTGTACATTCAACTTTCATGATAAAGAGATTTCACTACAGTACTTCTAATGAGGGAATTGAAAAATACTATTTCTTTTTGTTTTTTTACAGTGCAAATATTTGTAATAAAAATAAATATAAAGTGATCACTGTACACTTTGTATTGGGTTGTAATGGAAATAAATATATTTGAAAATGTAGAGAACATCCAAAATATTTAAATAAATGGTATTCTATTATTGTTGAACAGCACGATTAATCGCGCGATTAGTTGAGATTAATTTTTTTTGATCGCTTGACAGCCCTAATAAATATGTGAAATATATTTTACAAACAACAGCTTCTTTTCCTCATATTCTATTTTGTTGTTAATTTTAGAAAGCTCATAAAATGTTTTCAAGCCATGAAACTCTCATGAAATTAAAAATGTGAAGAAAAGGGAGAACTAACCTTAATAAGCAGGGGTCCTGTGGGCGGGAAATGTGATCATGTAATTAAAGACTGTATCATAATCAATATACATGAGGGGGCTGAATAGAGCTGGTCAGAATATTTGTGACTACATGAAATTTCTTCTTAGCCAAAACATTTTGTGGATATGTTTCAGTTTCAATGAAGTTTTTGCCAGGAAGGTTTTTTGGATCCAGGGATCTCTGATCAGAAGAGACCAGAGACAAACTTTCATGCTCTTTAACCTGTTAGAACACTGGTCTGGGCTACAGGAGACCAGGTCAAAGTCCCTGCTCTGCCTGATTCAGAGCGATCCAGTTGAAAAATTCTGGTGATTCAGTCAGAGCAGAGACTTTGGCATGAGTGTCTCCCATTCCAGGCCAATGCCCTAATTTCCAGGCTATACAGTATGACAGTCTTTCTGTCCCTAACTAGAGAAATTGAGCTCTTGGCCCAAAAAATCTTCCTGAATTGAAAAGCTTCAATCATCTGGTATAACTCTATTGAAGTCAGTAAAGTTACATCAGCAGATAATTTGTCCCACCTTGTTTTAGAGTATTAATGCAGAATACTGAAGTACATTTTTATAAGGCCTGCATATGTTTAACGCAGGTTGACGCCCTCTTTGATAAGGTACAAATCAGCATGTGTCAATCACCATTGTTTTGATTATTGTTTTTCTTTTCTCTAGCTCTCTGCCTATTATGTGTTTTTAGTATGCAAGGTCTCCATGGCAAGAACCATGCCTTATCTGTGTACTCTCTTTCCCCTGCTCCCTCCAGCACTGTTTTTGGCTCACTGAATCTAAAATACTGATTTCCACTGTTCACACTGTATGTGGATAAAATATTGTTGGTCATGGAAAGATAGTCCTGTGTTCTGAAGCTCGTGACAACTCTTTAGTTCACAAAAACAAGAAATTAACTATACCAAACTCTTCCTCTGGGTCTGCCACTACATCCTGTCTTATCCACTTCAATACTCAAACTGATCAAAACTTTTCAAATAAATAAAAATAAAAATAAAAGAATTAACAAACAACTGTTGACTTTTGCAAAAGTTTTCATTTTATGTGATTTTTTGAAACATTTTTAATTGAAACACTGACTTTTAGTAAACCAAAAGAATTCAATACCATTTTGATAACATTTTCTATAAAAGGTGTGGCTAAAAATGTCACCAAAAACTCATGAAAAATGGGTCTATTTTTAACCCCACAACCAGGGCTCCCAGGATCTCTGGCTTTTGGGCAGCAACCAATGTGACTGCCCTGGAACCCGGGCTTAAAGGACAGCTAGGTGGAGAACAGTAATTCCATTTCACTGAAAAATTCAGGTTTTGTAGATTTGGTTCTGAATCTCAACTAACCCAGATTTGAAAATCTTGAAATCCTGTGGGAAACGAAATTACTGTTCTCTACCCAGCTCTATTGTTACTCTATCTTTTAGATCTATCTTTATGTGTCTGTTGTACAAACTTGTGTCTATTGTATTATCAGTGCTTTGCTAAATAGTAAATAAAATAAATAATATAACTCAGATGTGTGGTAACTAGTACAAGCTGCCCTACAAATATTTTAGCAAGCAGGAGATTATAACTACAGTGATTTCCAGATGGGCGAAAAACATTTTGGGAAAAAGTAGTTTAATTTTGAGAGACTGTCTGTTTGTTTTTTAATCCTCTTTAGCTGCTTATTTCAGTCCTTCTGGTATCACTGCCTTTTTAATCTGTTGTTTTAAAAAAATCTTTTATGAATGTGGTTTCTTAATGAAAGAAAGTGTTTGCTGCAAGATTTTGCTGCACATTATGTAAGCTCCACAGCTAATTAAAAGCTAGTAGTTTCTAATTTAATTTGTGAGTACCTACAGTGATGGAAATTGCCTCCTTAACAATATTATTGACTGACAAAGCAGGTGATGACCTTGTATCTCCTGAACAAGTTCATTAGTTTGTCCTAATGGCTATTGCAGGTAAACACTGATATTTCATTATCAGGCTGCCTACGGAAGAGCGAGCTAATAAAAAAATCCCTTCAGCTAACTGGGGACTCTAGCATGGCCAGTCTGACTCATTCTTAGTCAATAGATGTTACATCTGACAGCTGCCATTAATAACTATTAGAGCCCTATTTGAGCTCCGGGATCAGACATCTATATTCTTCATGTTCTAAAAATAAGATATTATCAGTCTACAAGATCAACAGTTTAGGTAGTGATAATTTAAACCCTTTTGGTCTGCATCTTCCAATGGACATTACTTAATGTAAATGTTCTATCCTGCCAGCTCACGTTTTTGTATTCAATATGATGAAAGACTCTTGGAGTCATTAATACTAATGTTTCCATAGAGTGTTTTGGTCAGGTATAGTTGGAAATGACTGTCTTATATAATACTGTCTGGTAGATCAAGCATAAATCTTAGGCAAGCAAGTGCATCAACACTTCTCATGTTAACAGAGGACTGGATGACGAATAATGCTCTGAAAAGGGATCTAAATTCCACCACCAAATTGAAAGGAGCATTAGGGTTATTTCTAAGCAGGAGATGGAATTTACCCCTCTCTGGATGCTGCTTCATCATGCGATAGTCAGAGATTACTTAATCCTGGGAGCTCATAAAAATATTTTTGAAGAGTATTTCTTTTAATTGGAATGCACAAACTTGGACTAAATGTTAGATATTTCCTAAGAGATCTTCATACACCCTGCCCCCATTTCAAATTAACCTTTGCAATATATTTTCCCGTGATGTGACTTAAGGTCCAAATTCTCTTTTGTTTTTACTGGCTACAGCTCCATTGACCTCAACAGCGTTTTTTCTGCAGCCAAAGAGAATTTGGCTGTAAACCTTTCTTTCTTACAAGTTTGTTTGCCAAGTAGCATTGCCTGTTTGCTTGGTTTTGTTTATATTAGTTTTATTAAATGGGAAAACAAATGAATCGATATTCTACTTTCTCTCCCTTCCTTAGTGCAAGCAAAGCATCCTTCCCAATCTCCTGGTGTATAAATAGGTCAGGGGAAAACTTATGTGTGAGCCCATACTAAAATATTAACAGTTTACTAGTGGATGGCTCGGCAATGGGCAAATGAACTGTTTTGCACCTAGGTCAGAAGTTCAAATCCAGCACATCTCAGTAGTGATCAAATGCTATTCAGTGATCTATACTGAATGAGCTCCTGGTTTCAGGCCAGTATCTAATGAACAGACAAATCACAAACCAGTTTGCACTGACTGGCAATTTTGCTGGCAATCCCATTAGCAAGGTCCTTGATAGAATAGGCTATGGTGGGTATTTTCCAATCTGCTTAAACCCTAAGCACTCCCA
Organism: Caretta caretta; assembly: GCF_965140235.1. Classification (NCBI taxonomy): domain Eukaryota; kingdom Metazoa; phylum Chordata; order Testudines; family Cheloniidae; genus Caretta; species Caretta caretta. Next base: position 84,743,068 of record NC_134207.1, on the reverse strand, counting down.
TCTGGCATTGGATACACACATGATAAACTTGACTTCTGCTTTTCTGCTAAGCAATGTTTGTTTTATTCTTACTTCATCCTCCCAACTCTCTCTCACCTGTCAGTCTGCTTCATCTAGCTGTTGGGCCTGTCTGACATTTAGCTTTCTGGGCTGAGCCTGTCTTCTTAGTTCCACTTTGTTACTCGTGTGTACCGTGTGTCTCTGATCCTTCTTTGGGTCTTGCTGTAATAAACAACAACAACAACAACAGGTTTCAGAGTAGCAGCCGTGTTAGTCTGTATCCACAAAAAGAAAAGGAGTACTTGTGGCACCTCAGAGACTAACAAATTTATTTGAGCATAAGCTTTCGTGAGCTACAGCTCACTTCATTGGATGCATGCAGTGGAAAATACAGTGGGGAGATTTATATACACAGAGAACATGAAACAATGGGTGTTACCATACACACTGTAACAAGAGTGATCAGGTAAGGTGAGCTATTACCAGCAGGAGAGCGGGGGGTGTATGGTAACACCCATTGTTTCATGTTCTCTGTGTATATAAATCTCCCCACTGTATTTTCCACTGAATGCATCCGATGAAGTGAGCTGTAGCTCACGAAAGCTTATGCTCAAACAACAACAATAGTAATTCTGAGGAGAATTTGAAAGGCAGACTCTCAGGGGGCACCTCCTCTTCCAACACTCAATCCCCCCACTCCTGAATGAAACAATAGTCCATTCTGTGGTACACCAGAAAGGACTGTGTGACCTCTGGAGGTTTTAGGACTATACTCTGAGAATCACTGGACCATGGAGATTGAACTATCCTCTTACCTCTAGAGATGGTTCCTTCAATTCAAGGTGGAAGCACACTAGTACAGCAGTGTGGGCAGCTAATGCTGTTTGTGCTGTAACTGTTCTGCACTCTGCAGTTTTCACTGTTGCCTATCTGCCATATTTCATAAACTCACTTTAAACATTTTAGCTGCCCTCTGTAAAAGTGTTCACATTTTCATTTAGGCCCCCCCATTTTTTTCCCAGCTGGAATACGTGTAACTTCCTTCCAAGTATAATTATTTGGAACTGGTATTTAAAGACCATTACTGCACAATATGGTTCAGATCTTCAGCTGGTGTAAATCAGTTGTGGTAAAATCCACTCTTTAGCAATGGAGGATCTAGCCCCATAATCGTACCAGTGAATCTCACCATATTTCTTAGATAGCTCTTATCGTAGCATTTGAAAACTACAATCCCCAGAATCTCTCGCTATACAGTACAGATCATGAGGGAATTATGTAAGTTATAGTTTTATTATTTTTTGTGGTAATACACAACGTGAGACAAAAGGTGGACTGCTATGCTTTTCCCACTTGGAGGGGATGATATTGCGTTCTTTATTACTTTGGAACTTTTGGGATTATAACCATTTAGAATATATGGAAAAACAACAAGTGACTTTAATTAATCCCTGGTTAACACAACGTCTGATTGAAATTAAAAGAACATAATGTTCCTGTATAGGAACACAAAACAAAACAAAAATTCTTTTAACATGATCATTCTTTTTCACCTTTGAGGAAAAAAGGAACATAAAAGTTAAAAAAAAATTACAAGGTGATGGTAGTGAAGGAAGAGGAGAATCAAACTTTCAAATGGTGAATTAAAAATCTTGGAGGATTGGACACTGTAAGAGGCACAAGATTCCAATTAAAACTTAAATTAACACTGAAAAATGGAAGTTAATATTTAATTAATTTAAAGACAGAGTGTTTTCTATATTTTTCTTAAACTGCTGCTGAGCTCTTTGAAACCACTTTTAAAAAAACCCTCATAACCTGCAAAGTAGACAATGTGTCATCTGCACTCATCAGGGAGACAGAAACATACCATTCGTCCACTTGCAGAAAACAACAACAACAACATGATATAATGCTTCTGCAATGAGCTCTGTCAGGCAGAGCCTCATCCGTTTGACAGGGGCACAGGGGCCTGCCTGCATGGATTTCTTTGCAGGATCAGAGCCATTAGAGAATTGGGCCCAGACCACAAGTCTGAATCCAGGTATGGATTTAAACTGCCCCATGACTTGGCCAGCTGTGACTGTACAGTTGCAGGGTTCCACTTCAGGACCATCTCTGCTTTGAACGAATGCTGACTTAATCCAAATGGCTCAGCCAATAAAAAGACTTAATTCCATGGGGGGGAGATAAATCAACAGCTGTTAAAACTGTGGGGTTTTTTTTCCATTTGTATCAAGATTCCCCTCTAACTCAGAAACAATAATTTGAAACTAGCATATATATTACACACACTGCCAAGATTTCCTTTTCAGCAAGGGTCAAACAATGTGACAATGACAGAGTACAAAAAGGCTTGAAGGGAGCCAGAAGGAGAAGAGGAATTCAATTTATTTGTATGGTGAGTATTCTAGAATAGGGCAGTCAGATGGACAGAAGCATTCTGAAGCTTTCACAACTTTAACAAGCTTGATTTTCAGCTATGTCTGGGGTGAGAAATTTGAACATTTTACTTTTAACTAAAGTCAAAAGACAGCATCCTGGAGACATCATTAACGAGCTGGAAAACAAAAACAAAACAAAACAAAATAGACACAACCCTACTCAGGGTTAATGCTGGGATGATATATTTAGTTTCTGCTGGAATGTGGAATCTGTTTTTAGTTCTGGTCTCAAATAATTTAGCATAAAAAATAAAAATAATCAGAAATGTAGATTACCCTTTTGATCAGCACTGCTCAATAAAATAAATAAATAAGGTAGCCAGACAGCAACATTTCTTAAGGCTCATTGATGTCAACTTTAACACACTTCATTTGAATGACAAAAACCTTACCAAGATTTAAAAGGTCCATATTCCAAGTGGAATTTGGCAAGATGAACACAGAAGATGGGGTGATGAGTTAAAGACCTCAGAAAGGAAACTTTTCATCTCCAGTACTGAATGATTAAAAATGAGAAATGCACAGCTCATCATGTTAAAATAATGTTAGTGGTATATAACAAGCACAACCAGAAGAAAAGACAATTCACCCACTGAAAAATACTGATTTTTAAATGAGTGATAAACAAACATTGAATGAGCTCTATCATTAGTGACAGGTAGTTTACTTGGCTACTCCTTCTAGAATAATAAAATGTCTAACTCCATCAGAAAAAATATATTTAGGATATTAAGATTTCAGTGAACTGTGACTCAGTGGTACTTTTAATATGTAAAAGTGTCCAATCCAAATTTGCTTATTTTTAATAGTCTATCTTTTACCAGCTAGTTATGCTTCCTAGGCATTCAAACAGGGCATATTCTTGAGACACATTCTACTCCCAGCCCAATATTCTCCCCATGATGTTTTTGTCATGGGGAGAATATGTCATGTTTAACATGACAATTTTTCCCCCTGATCAAAAATGGAATGAATGATTTCCTGAGACTGTGTTAACATCACTTCTTTAATCAATGACTCAACAGGGGAACAAAAGAGCCATTCACCATCATATCCAGCAGAGACCAAGGTGTCATATGATGCTGGAGCGTATGAGATGTCTGTTGAGTTCATTAACTTCTAATCACCTCAGGGTAGTCAATGAAAATTCAGGGCATTCACCACCTTGCAGGATCCCTGTTTATGGGCTTCCTAAGCATTAACACCTTGTGTAACTCATGCAGAAGGGCTGTGTCCACTATTAGAACCAGTGGTGGGAACAGCATTCTGGGGCCCTAACTTCCCCACCAACTCTGCACTCTGTCTGAATATAATCCAGACTAAATCCAGGTAGAATGAAATTCACCAAATTGGAACTGAAAATGTTCAGCACCTAGGATTAGCCAAACGGGAGCAGCAATAGGTTTGGCTTTCTGTTTGTTTTTTAACTGGTCGTAGATTACTCATAGAAATCTTTGTTGTTGCTGTTGTGTTTAAGACTCACACATCAATTTCAACTCTGCAATGTTATTCTTGGACTTTCTAAATTGGGTAGAACTCTTCACATTGATATGCAGCTCAGTCACACTGGCAGCAAACAGGAATCAACAGGAGGCTAACCCTTAAGAAATTGTCTCAGAATATCAGTTCAAATATACAGTTGTGGCCAGGTAGTGAAGTCTAAAAAAAACTTATTCACAATGCTATTTTACAGTGATTTTAAGAAACAGACATATGGGTTAAACACAAGGTCACTAGCGTGAAGAAAATTCAACTGCTGATGTTTGTAAAATCTGTTGCCTCATGACTGCTCTTGATTCTGCTCTTGATTCTGTGATGAAAAAATTCTAAAGATAAATTAATATTTACTTCTGTGTTTACATCTGACAGAGATCGGATTTTTAAAATAGTTACAGTAGGCATGTATGAAATAATTCATTAATGGAAATCGGTGGTTTTTTCCAGACCTAATGCAGATTCCAAAGTTTCAGAAACTGCAAGATCAGATTATTAGCTGGTGTAAACTGGTGTAGTTCCGTTTACCTCAATGGAATTACGTCTATGTACAGCAGCTGAATGTCTAGCTGACATATATTTAATACAAGTCTTGGGGGGTAGGGGCCGCATCTTCTGTATTTTGAAAGTTCCTAGCACATATTGGGAGTTACCATGAACTAAATCATAAGTTCTTTGGGACACAGACCATCATTTTGTTCTTTGTACAGCACTTTATACAATGGGGCCCTTATCCCTGATTGGGGCTCCTATGTTTCACCACTATAAAGATGATGCATAATTTTTAAAAAATAAGTAGTGAACAAAAAAATTCATTAGCAAATAGTTTAAGTTGAAAGTGTAATCATTTCTGTAGACAATTTCTCTACCTCAAAACTAAACAAGCAAACAAACCAACCTGAAAAGTATGAGAGTCTGGAAATGAACAATTAAGGGATAGAGCCACTTCACTCGTATGGTTTAGTTCTTTCTCCATTACAAACAAATTACAATGAGAGTATTGTAAGTGGATACCTTGAATAAGAAATGGATTTTATAATCTTGCTGAAATTTGTTATCTTGACCTTTCCATATTTTATTAGATGGCGATGTTAAGGCTGGGTGGGTTGTGTAAATCAAGCTGGGGGATAATGAGGCATGAAGGATTATATGTCAGCAAGGAGCAAGCTAGTCAGCTCCAGACTGTCTAACAGCCGGAATTGAGAAAAGGTGCAGTGGGACTTTTGTAAAGCTTCATACTGATTTTGTGATGCAAGCGCCACCCCTTTCATGTGTCCCCAGCCCTTACCACCTACCTACATGCCCTGCTCTCATCTCCATGTCCCTTTGTATCCATACTCCTTCCTGACTTCTGATCCATCATATGACCCTAGCTTCCTAGTCTTCTCTTTTCTCACTGCCACTCTCCCACACCTGCCACAAACACACCGTCTCTGCCTCAAACAGCAGGGCAAATCTGAAGAAAATCAGTTTATAATTATAAGTATTTACACTGTACATGTCTTGGGCCAGATCCTCCACTGAAGTCAGTGGAGCTATGATGATCTCCCCCTGAGGAGCAGACCTTTTGTCTAATTTGTCTAAACTTTCCAGAAAATCCTTACCCTGGAATGAAACGGGGGCATACAGGATTTCAGGAAAATTCATTTCTTTCAGGATTGAAAAAATATCAAGCATATAATGGAGAGTGAGCTGCATCCTTAGCTGTAAAAATGACAGCAGCCACTCCATAGTGAAATCAGAAATTTAGTTAGTTAATGATGAAATGTAAAAGGTTTTGTCCATGTCAATATCAAATGAAGTATTAAAGTGACAGTTTTCATTTCTGTGACCCAGAGCAATTAGTGATTTTTTTGTTGGGTAAAAGAAATAAGTGCTATGGACACTCTTCTGGTGACTCAACATCAGTGTTTAGTTTAACCAACCACCTAAAGTCTGAGGAAAAGGATTGTAATGATTCTGATGGTTCTACACAAATTTAGATTTGCATATTAGAACCTGGACAACATTTCTCTTTGTTTCTTGCTAAGCACTATTTGCAATGAGGTTATTCAGGTTAGTGCTAAGGTTAATTAGGTTATGATGCTGAGGTTAATGCTGGCATGGTTTAATATTACTACTTATACCGAAGTTTGACTTTATAGTTCTTGTATTAATATTTAGAAAAATTGCCTTCTATGAATTTTCCCCTTCCTCCTTTTCTATTGCATTGTAATAGGATTTAAAATTAATTTTAAATTATGCTTGCTTTTTTTTTAAATAACATGCATATTATATAATGTAATAGCTGTCTTATGTAAGCACCTATGGGACCAGCAAAAATCATTTGCCTAGTAGAGGTGGTCTTTAACAAAATTGTGACAGATGCTGAGTCAGCGAAAGTTAAGTAACCAGCAGGCTAAGCAACCCGAAATCAACCTTTTGGAACATATTAGAGAAATATTGAAATGGGTACCAGGCCATTTCTTGTAGATAGTTATCAAAACCATGTTAGATAGACCAGAGTGTTTGAAATGCAAATTTGTATTGTCAGAGAATTAGAATTGTATTTGCCTATGTTTACCTATTGTTAGATGTTAACAATGTGATCTAATCAGCTTGTGCATGCTAAACTTCTGTTCCTGTCTGTTGCTATATTCTATTGATTCAGAAATCAAAAGGGAATATTAGCAATTAGATGAAACGTGATGTAATAATTTAATTCTCTTTAATTCTCTTTGAAGTTTTTAGTATACTACCTGTGAACCTTTAAATAGCTAATGACCTTATGCTAATCAATGCAACTAATTACTTGTGTATACATAGGAAATAGGAATTGACTTCAAAACAACACTGTATATTACCTATTCTTCACCCAAGGAATGCCCTCTGTGTTATCTGTGTCAAGAGGCTATTGTAGCCTGCCAGAGATCTATAAAAGAACTCTAGGGCCATGATCGTATCATCTCAAGTCTGCTTGAACTTTACCAGGGGAAATTTGAGTCACAAGACTGAGGTCTCCAACTCCACTCTGGATTACCTTGCTATTTTTCATGGAAGAACTTAAACAGACACTGCACATGGACTGCCTACTTGGACTATTACCTAATGAACTGACTCAGGAAGGATTTGTTACAACTCAGCAGCTCACCATCTCTGCTTTGAAACTGATCTAAGAACGGTGAATAAGATTTTAAGTAATCCTCACCCATATTTGACTTGACTATCTAGGTGGAAGCCCAGGAAGCTTTAGGGGAGCTGGGTTTTTTGTTTTTTTTTTGGCTTCTGGGTAACCAGTAAGCTAGTGTAGAAGCTGTTTTGCTGCTGGCTTGGTGAATCTAAGTATTAGTATAACCACCAGTTTTGGGGATTGTCTGTCCCATTCTTTGCAGTTTGCCCTCATTGAGCAATCTCAGTGTGCCCCATCCTCCCAGTGACCACGGTCACAAAAATATTTTAAAAATATGTATTGGAAGCCTTAGAGTTGGAAGTGGCTGCTTAAGTCACTTGAGTTCTCGTAATGCAGGCTTCATTTTCCATGAGAATCAAATTTTTAAATTTACCAGGCTTCAGATTGGTTTAAGAAAATTGGCTTCTTTTAAAACAGTTGTTGAATCCATACTTTAAAAGACATTGGAGTAAACCCTTTGATTATAGAGCAGTGAGCCTTATTTTACCAGGTAAATTAGTTGATATATATATATAAAATAAGCATGTTATAAAAGGGGCAAACCAGCTTTACTTTTATAAAGGACAATCATGTCTCTCTAACCTATTAGCATTCTTTGAGGGAGTTGACAAAAGTGGATAAAGGAAAGCTAGTGGATAACACTTCTCTCGGTTTTCCAAAGGCCTTTGATAAAATGCCACAAAAGAGGCTATTAAGGAAACTAAAATAACCATGTCTTGAGAGGTAAAGCTCTGTCATGGATTAGAAATTAATGAACTGGAGGAAAGATGCAGGAATGACTGTGCACAGCTCAGTGAAATCATCTGCAACAAATTAGAGGACCTCTTGGCCTGTCTCAAAGCCAGATGTAGGATTGCATGAGCTCTTTATGCAACAATCACCTAGCATATTGGGTCACTTGTGTTCTAATCTATGGGGCAGATGTGGAGGGAGAGAGTGCTTAAGTGTCTAATTCAGCAGTTGCTGTGGATCAGAGGCATTCATAATGTTTTATCAGCCCATCAGTACATTGTTCCCTTATGTTATGGTAACATTAAAAAGTTGATGGCCATACTGTTGTGTTTTTATTTCTTGAAGTTGTGTGTCATATCTGTATAAGCTCAAAAGTTTGTCTCTCTCCCCAACAGAAGTTGATCCAATAAAAGATATTACCTCACCCACTTAGTCTCTCTAATATCTAGCGCATGTTATGCATTCAAGGAAAAAGAATCTGCTTTGTAGAAGCTTTGCACAGGCTCAGCGGAAAGTTCAGATGTGGATGTAATCACAGTTCCCCAGTTCTGCTCTGCCCAGCCCCAGTGCAAGTTAAAGCCACAATGTGGTAGCTTTCAGTTATGCTGAGAATCAGGCTTAGTGTGTTAGTCAACTGGGAGAAGGGCAGTCTAGTCTAGTGGTCAGAGCAGGCATCAGGCACCAAGGACTAGGGAGAGAGCTGGAGTCAGTACTTAGAAACCAGAGCCAAGGGTCAAACCAGAGTCAGTAGTCAGAAGCCAGAGGTCAAAAACTGGAGCAAGCAGGATAGCAGGCCAGGAGGGGGTCAAGGCAGGGGCAGGAGAGAGGCAAGGCTGGAGTAGCAGGACCAAGGAGATACAGAAGGAGAAGTCACAGCATTATGGACCCAGCAAGCAGCTGCTGCTGCTGCTGGCTTCAGGCACAGCCTGCTGACCCCTCCAGCCAATCAGGTGGCCTGGTGAGTCAGGCTGCCTGCTGCAGGTCAGTTCTACCACTGAGGCTGCCTAGAGACAGGCTGTGCTGGAGACTCTGGTTCCTGAAATAGTGGTGCCTTCCTCCACCACACACAATCCCTCCCCTCACCCTGAACCTGCTTCCATTCATCCTGACACCCCATCCCCAAACCCACAAACCTGGGCCACTGCAGCTACACAGGAGGCAGTGGTGCAGAGGACACAGTGTAAAGCTACCTCTAACCAGCTTGACTTTGAGCAGAAGGGAGAATTGGTTAGGGGGTTCTCTGGCCAGTTCAGTGCAAACTGAATTTAGCACATTAGAGCAGTGGTGTCACCGTGCCTCTGTGGGTCACAACTGAGAATATCAAATTCAGGACAAGCTGCTGGGGAAAAGGGCGGACACACCCCAAAACGGGTGGTTATTCTCCCATAAGATATACCAAACCAGCCAGAAAAGTAAACTTCTGTCTCACCACACTGGCTAACAAGAAGTCAGAAATGCAGCCTCCTTAGATAGTCCAGTCCTGGATTCAACACCCAGACACTAAACTTAATGATGCGTGGTTATTCAAAACCAATTTAATCAAACAAAAGGGTTTTTCTGACCCCAAAGGACCAGCCACGTACCCAGGTCAATATATAACTCAGATCTTAGCCAATAATCATGGTGTTGCCAACCCTTTAGTAACTAATATCTAAAGATTTATTTATAAGAAAGAGTTAAAACTGGTTAAAGGAATCAAATACATACAATAACTGCAAAGTTCTTGGATCAGGCTTGTAGCAGTGATGGAATAAACTGCTGGCTTGTTAAGTCTCTGGTTGCTTCCAAATTGTTGGAAGGTCCTCAGTCCATTGGTTAGAATGCTCCCATTAGTATAAGTCCATAGTCCAGAGGTTTGAGCAGGAAAGAGGCGAAACAGAGATGTTTCCAATCCAGGGCCTTATTATAGCTTCTGCCAAGTGAAGGAAAACCCATTGTTCTCACTGTGGAAAATTACAGATCACAAGATGGTGTTTGGAATCACATGGGCAAGTCACATGTCCATGCCTCCTTCGCTTAGTCATGGTAGAGGCCATCACCCGTACTCTAGTTAGAACGTTCACAGATAGGTCCATTAAGTGTAGATAGGCATCTCCCAAGGGCCATTGTGAGTTAAGTGTTACTTGTTGCACCATTTAACATGAATAGTTCCTTCACAATGTGTTGGCTAAATACCTTTTGGGTATTTTGCTACCCAAAAGCAAACACATTCGAAATACAGGTACACAGCTAATATTAATAACTTCAGATACAAAAATGATACATGCATATAAATAGCATAATCATATTCTGCAAATCATAACCTTTCCATAGACACCTTGCTTGACATACGTTGTACAAGATTTGTTGCAGTTATAGAACAGTGGTAGCAACAATGATCTACATGGTCATATTTTAATCAGATAACGTCACAAGTGGTTTTAAACCTGCAGTCTGTGGACCCCAATATGTTTAAGATTTCCAAAGGGGTCCGCATCTCCATTCGAAATTTTTTCGGTGTCCACAAATGAAAAAAGGTTGAAAACCATTGGACTAGAGGGTCTGGCTCCATCTCTTTCACTCAGTGAAAAGGAGAGCACAATGTTTAATTGACAGCCATATTAGGCCAATCTTTCAATATTTGGCAATTATGGAACAGAGATAGTTGTAACATTTTGGATTATTAAAAGCTAAAAAAGTATAATTAAATGTTTTTACTTTTTACATACTTCATACATAAGACATAAGGGGACTTATAGTGTGATTGAAATATAATCACAGCTAATGAAAACTAAATTCTGTAATACCGTGCACCAGATGAATCCAGCTATCAGATTAAGTGTAAGGAAGTTATTACTGTACAGTTGAAATAATCTGAAATATTAGAATCAAATCTGAGTCATACTGTACAAATTCTTTATTGCAATATTTTAGGAATTTTTTAAAAACAGTTCCTAAAATGCAAGGGAAATGAAATAGCAGCTTTGGAAGAACCTCCTGATTTACAACAGCTCACGGCATTTAAAACTTCAGCGTTTACTTGCACATTCTTTCATAACTTTTTAAAAATTCAATTTAATTTCCACCTTCTTCAACTCCTTGTACAATCTATGCTAGAAAGAGAAGCAAAAAAATCTGATCATATTATTCAGTGCTGTCAGAAGGTACTAGTGCCAGTTTTTATGTGGGAAACTTTCCATTTGTTCAAGGAAAATGAAGAACAAAGTCACATCTTAACCCAAAACTCTTACATCACGACAGACTTACTTACATACTATTGAAAGCGTACACAGTGCTATACACTACTTGAATGGTCACAAATGAATAACAAGTCTCTGCTTCAGACAGCTTATGGGTCTAAAGGCATGAGTGGGTATTATACAGAACATACAAATCCAATATAGAATAGCTTACACCAGTGACACTCAGACCGAGGCTCGAGAGCCACAAATGGCTCTTTAATGTGTATCCTGCGGCTCTTCACAGTGATATTAAAACACTGTGATTTAATTATTAACCAATTAGGATGCTTTTAGTATGTTATTAACCAATTGTAGTTGATAAAATAATAATACGTGGTCAGAATAACCAAGAAAAAAATTGTTTCATTTACTATATATAGAGTATATAGTACTCGCTATCTTTGTATGTGTGTGTGTGTATATATATATACACAAGTAAATTAAACAATGAATTCACACTACTGTGGCTCTTTTGGGGTAATGCTGATTGGTAATTTGGCTTCTTTATTTACAATCCTTATTGCAGGAAAGCTTCTTAGAACAAATACATTTGAAAGCAGCTTGTTATCCATTAATCTGGAGGCTGTTTCAGGTGCAATGTGCACATATCAGTACAGAGCTTAGCCAAAAGTAGCCCTGACTTTGACTGGACTCTTTCGATGCTATCTCAACAATAAAATATTGATACAGCTAATGATGATAAATAATACCATGAAAGTGCACAGATACTATAGTGATGTTGTCATAAATATAAAGGGAAGGGTAAACCCCTTTGAAATCCCCCCTGGCCAGGGGAAAGCTCCTCTCACCTGTAAAGGGTTAAGAAGCTAAAGTTAACCTCGCTGGCACCTGACCAAAATGATCAATGAGGAGACAAGATACTTTCAAAAGCTGGGAGGAGGGAGAGAAACAAAGGGTCTGTGTGTCTGTCTGTAGTCTGTCTTGGCCGGGGATAGACTAGGAATGGAGTCTTAGAACTTTTAGTAAGTAATCTAGCTAGGTACGTGTTAGATTATGATTTCTTTAAATGGCTGAGAAAAGAACAGTGCTGAATAGAATAACTATTTCTGTCTGTGTATCTTTTTTGTGACTTAAGGTTTTGCCTAGAGGGGTTCTCTATGTTTTTGAATCTAATTACCCTGTAAGGTATCTACCATCCTGATTTTACAGGGGGGATTTCTTTATTTCTATTTACTACTATTTTTATTAAAAGTCTTCTTGTAAGAAAACTGAATGCTTTTTCATTGTTCTCAGATCCAAGGGTTTGGGTCTGTAGTCACCTAGGCAAATTGGTGAGGCTTTTTACCAAACCTTGTCCAGGAAGTGGGGTGCAAGGTTTTGGGAAGTATTTTGGGGGGAAAGACGCATCCAAACAGCTCTTCCCCTGTAACCAGTATTAGTTTGGTGGTAGCGGCCAATCCAAGGACAAAGGGTGGAATATTTTGTACCTTGGGGAAGTTTTGACCTAAGCTGGTAAAGATAAGCTTAGGAGGTTTTTCATGCAGGTCCCCACATCTGTACCCTAGAGTTCAGAGTGGGGGAGGAACCGTGACAGATGTGCATCATGTAAGCGCGTGTGTGTGTATATGCCATACCACAGTCTCTGAACACGTCACAATCTTTAATGCATTTTGTTTTACAACACTCTTATCAGGTAGGGAAGAATTGTTATCCCCATTTTACAGGTATGGAACTGAAGCACAGAGAGGCTAAGACCCAGCTCCTCCCTTGATTTCAATGGAAGTTAGGAGCCTACATATCTTTGAGGAGCTGGTCCCAAGTGACTTGATCAAGGTCACATAGGAAGTCTGTAGCAGAGCAGGAATTGAATGCAGGACTCAAGTCCCTGGCTAATGTCCTAAGGCTGTATCTGAGAAGGGAGAGGGGTTTGAATGGTGGAGGTAGCGACAACGGAAGAAACTATTCTCAAATGCTTGCTCCCAATAACGAGGAGCTGATTGAGAATGATAGAATAAAAGGGAAGTTTGGAAGAAGTGATCATAAGCTTTAAACTCATCACAGAAAGGAGCAGGTTCACAGGATATGGTAATACAATTTGCATTTGATTACCAGAGAGCAAATATTGACAAACTAAGAAATTGAGGAAATTCTAGTGGCAGTATTAAACATTTCCCTACTACTATGCTAATAGAAATTTGTGGGAATATATCCCAGAAATAACTTTTGCATACACTTTCTAATATCAGACCAGAAGCATTTCTATTTGTGATAATCACAGTACATCTAATGTTGGTTTCCTATACAAAATCTGTACTATTGCATATCCTGGCTCCATTTAAAACAATGGTAAACTCCCATTAACTTCAGTGGGGCCAGGATTTCAGCCTTGGTTAGTTAGGGCTTGATTCCATCATGGGCTGACAATGGGAGCTGAGGGAACCAGCACTGCCAAGTGTGCTCAGAACCTCACAGGATCAAGCCCCAAAAGAGTAACTAGAAAGGGTGTGGGATATTTTCTATGAATTTTTTCAGGTGAAAGAAGTGGATTTATAAGTACTGTGACATTGGAAGACCAGGTGCGAGCTCATGGAAAGGCCCTAGGTATCAACTGAACACAGTCAAATACATAGGTGGAACCAGCATGGCTCACCTGTTTGTTGCTATTGTTAATAGGCATTAGAGTTATAAAAATGCATTTAGTGTTTAGACTTTATGAAATACTTGTAAGTTGCTGCATATATTAATCTCACTTATAATACCTGTATCCCATGTTATAAGTAATATTTAAATGTTTGGTCTGCAACTGTAAATCAGGAGGCAGGAGAGAAGCATTAACACTTTTCCACTGAATGCAGCTGATGAAGTGAGCTGTAGCTCACGAAAGCTCATGCTCAAATAAATTTGTTAGTCTCTAAGGTGCCACAAGTACTCCTTTTCTTTTTGCGAATACAGACTAACACAGCTGCTACTCTGAAACCTATGAAATACTAGTTTCCCACAGGACAGCTTATCTCTTGCCTAACAAAAGAAGGCCCATCAACACCAGACAAAGCATTGTGGAACATCAGAAGACAAAAGGCTTTGAGGATTGCTTTCCTCCCTCCCCTGCGACCCACTCTGTGAAAAGGAGATGTGTAAATGAATTCCTCCCAGCAGCTGGATTTGCAACTTGAAGCTGAAGGTGGAAAGGAATAGCACTAACAAGAGGGAACTGTGTCTTTTATGCTGTTGGGATTCTAAGGGGCAAGGATTACTACGCATAAGTAAAAGATCCCTAGTGCTTGGCCTGGATTAGTCTTAAAGGATATATAAAGCTTGCTTATTATAGAAGCTTCTATTACTTTTTGAACTATAAGATTGAAACTCCTTTGTGTATGTTTATGTTTACCTGCTTTAACCTTGTAAATAACTTTAATTTCCTTTTCCTAGTTAATAAATCTTTAGATAGTTTACTATAGGATTGGCTACAAGCATGGTCTTTGGTATGAGATCAAAAGTTCAGTTGACCTAGGCTAAGTGTCTGATCTTTTGGGACTGGGAGTAACTTGAATATTGCCACACTATCAGAGGCTCGTTCACCTGCACATCTACCAATGTGATATATGCCATCATGTACCAGCAATGCCTCTCTGTCATGTACGCTGGCCAAACTGGACAGTCTCTACGTAAAAGAATAAATGGACACAAATCAGACATCAAGAATTATAACTTTCAAAAACCAGTCGGAGAACACTTCAATCTCTTTGGTCACTCGATTACAGACCTAAAAGTGGCAATTCTTCAACAAAAAAACTTCAAAAACAGACTCCAACGAGAGACTGCTGAATTGGAATTAATTTGCAAACTGGATACAATTAACTTAGGCTTGAATAAAGACTGGGAGTGGATGTGTCATTACACAAAGTAAAACTATTCCCCATACTTATTCCTCCCCCTGCTTTTCCTCAGACATTCTTGTCAACTGCTGGAAATGGCCCACCTTGATTATCACTACAAAAGGTTTTTTCCCCCCAGCTCTCCTGCTGGCAATAGCTCACCTTAACTGATCACTCTCATTTCAATGTGTCTGGTAACACCCATTGTTTCATGTTCTCTGTGTATATAAATCTCCCCACTGTATTTTCCACTGAATGCATCCAATGAAGTGAGCTGTAGCTCACGAAAGCTTATGCTCAAATAAATTTGTTAGTCTCTAAGGTGCCACAAGTACTCCTTTTCTTTTTGTGGATACAGACTAACACGGCTGCTACTCTGAAACCTGAATATTGTTGTGATTTGTGCTGAAACGGACGATCTGTCACAAAGGCAAGCTTACGTGGGCAGCAAGATAGATCAGAGTGCCCCAGGGGACTGTCTGTGACTCCATGTTAAGGCTATTGTAGTGCTTGAGGAGTTTACACTTGATAATTGGTTGGTGAAACCTCAGTAAAAAACTCACATCCAATTTGGGGTTTGTGCCCTGTTTCCTAACAGTCTGCCCTGTGGATGGTACCCAGGCTCTTGAACCACTGCAGGACAGCTTGACAAGTACATGAAGAGAGTTTGGTCTAAAACCCTTACTGAGGTGCAGATTCAATGATAATACATAGTGGTTATAATAATTGAATTGTTAAGAGACAGACAATGGGAAATAATCAGAAGTAGCATTTCTTCTTGAAGGTGCTGAGTGAGGCAATCCCTATAAAACTTTAGCTCCATATTTAAGAATGTGTTTAAGCTACCCTTGCAGATGACAAATACATTTGGAATTCCTTATACATGTATATCTTCCCTCTACAAAATATGTACATTTCTTAACCTGATTAGCTTTATATCATCACGGTTAGAGTACCATTCCTATAAAACCATGATGGTAAACAAAGCAAAACAAAACAAAACCCTCAAAGCCAACCTGTCTCCAATCCCTTGTCCTCCAAAAATAACAGCTCTTCAGGCTGTCTCTTTTTTGTCTAGATGGCTTAAATAAAACATAAGGAAACAATAAAGATTCCCCTCACTGCAAGGACACCAGAAAGTCCCAGTTTCCTCCTTGTTACAGTGAACAGGGATGAAACAGACAGAGACAATCCAAAGCACTGATCCCTTCAAGTTCCTGTCCTCTTTGAGTCTATGCTTTAGGCTAGACTTGTAGGTACCTAAAGATACAAATGTTTGCCTAACATCCATGGATATTAAATCCCATTACAAATCTGTCTCTTGGTTCTTCGGAGCAACTCAATAATCCCCATGAAAGCCTCTACTTTTTATAGCTTCCCTGCTCATGAAGTGCTGGTGTCGGCATTTCAGGAGCCGAATGCACCACAGCTATTAGCTCATTCTCTTGACTTGAAGATGTCGGCTTTTCCTACCAGCCAGGCCTCTATGCCCAGTCATGACAACTCCTCAAAGGGCAGCGTTAACAGATCTCCTGGTTGTGAATCTGCTACTACTCTTTCCCTCCTGCTTAGATGGATGATAGGGCCAGCAGGGGAAGATTCCCTGGGAGCGAGTGTGAAAGTGTAGAGGAGTGGGTCACAATGGCAAGGTGTCTGGGATCCTCGGAGCAGCATGATGTTGAAGGCAGTTGAGGACTGGATTTTGGGACCCACCAGGTGCTAAAGCCATAGAGCTATGGGAAGCTCACGCATCTCAGCTACGGTACAGGGCCAGTGGTTTCACAGCAAAGGGGTTTCCCTGCTTCCTGGTTCAGCCAGTTACAGGGTACATACATCCTAATCATGGTCAT
This sequence comes from Caretta caretta, assembly GCF_965140235.1. Taxonomy (NCBI): domain Eukaryota; kingdom Metazoa; phylum Chordata; order Testudines; family Cheloniidae; genus Caretta; species Caretta caretta. The sequence goes on along the minus strand of NC_134207.1, from coordinate 84,726,322 downwards.
TCTTGTAAAGTTACTTTTATTTTGTTCCATATCATGGTCAAGCTGTGTGTATATTAGGAAGAAACTGTATCAAGCGATGAAGATACAGATCTTTCTGGATGTTGCTCAGATAATACAGGCCCTGAGAAAAGAAAAACGTACATGCTCTTAAACAGAGATGGTTTCACTAGAGAATGATGCTAAATTAAATTTGATTATGAGTGGGAAAAACTTTTTAATTACTGCTCTGGTGCCAGACATTTTTATTGGTACAGTCCAAATACAGGAAGATCAAGAAAAGAGGAACTCATGGGATGCTGCCAAAATTATATGATTGAATCCGATTCTTCCTGATTTTGATGAGAAACTAAAATTAATATTCATGCTCTATCTGCTGTGGCACCTTTCCCTGTTTGGTGCATTTAAAATGTTATATGCCAGCATTACTACATGAAACAGTTTTGCAAACTGGCAGCATTCTTCAGTGACCCTGATCATGCAAGGTGCAGTGCCCCTTCATGGAGCCCCTGAAAAACCCTCTCCATGCTCATTGAAATCAATGGGAGAGGAGCATGCTCAACACCTTGGAGGAGAAGTGTCAGAAAGAAGCTGGTGTTTTTAAAACGACTGTCGCATTTAAAAATCAGGAATTTTCAGATTACATAATTCAGATATCTTGAGAGCAGTAAGTCGCTAATGACGTGCATTTAAAAATAAAGTACTTTTGCCCACTTGTCAGGATGCATAATGCAGGTTTTGCCTAGGGAATAAATTAACCTCAAATGCAATTTGAAAACAACCCCATTATTCTACATACATGTCACTGTGACTTGCGGTTTTACTCACTTTATCTTGGAATAATAGGTGATCTGTTTGCATAGAAGATAATATTCAGACATTTGAAGCATAGGTTTTTAATAATGTAAAATTCACTGGGGCCTAAAAATAAAGTAATAGGGAATATTGATAGAAGCGTCCTATACCTGACATTGCCCAGCTATTCTGATATCTTACTTGAATGAAGACCACTCTGGTTTTCTTCACATAAGTGGTGTTTTGAAATCATAACATGCAAGTGACTTGAAATGATGAAACAAGAAATCATGTGATAGCTTGTAGAATTGCTGACATTTCTTAGATCTGTCAGAGCATGTTCACAGTTGGAAGACTCTGCTTCTGACATCTATACCTCTTGTGAAGGAGAAAAGGGGAAATATCACAAGCTGGATAACATTTTCTCTCTATTACTATGAAGTCCATTATTTGCAAGATGAAGCATATGGGCCATATTTTTAACAAATCAGTGTTTGAAATTGCCAGGATACCTCTCACTCACTTTATCTTGCTTTTGTTTCAGAAGGCAAAGTTTGTCAAGTTCATATGCACAAGCATGACACTACTAATATGACAGGTTTCAGAGTAGCAGCCATGTTAGTCTGTATCCACAAAAAGAACAGGAGTACTTGTGGCACCTTAGAGACTAACAAATTTATTTGAGCATAAGCTTTCGTGAGCTACAGCTCACTTCATTGGATGCATTCAGTGGAAAATACAGTGGGGAGATTTATATACACAGAGAACATGAAACACTGGGTGTCACCATACACATTGTAACGAGAGTGATCAGCTAAGGTGATTTCTCACTTGAGGCAAACCACATCACTCTATGTTTCGAAAATACAAATAAAAAGAAATAATTTTCTACCTCTTAGATCAACTGTAAAGTTAAGTCCCAATCACAACAGCACTTCAGTCAAATGGCTTTTAGGGATGATAAATAGAGGGGGTTCCGCTTATTCACCAGTTTCTGAGGAGTAAGTAGGAGCAAACAAAGAAATCAAATCCCCTTCATAGGAAACACCTTGGAAAGCACTTTGAGATCTTTGGATGAAAGGCACTATCTAGGTATAGTATAACGATGATTAGCATAACTATGATTATTATAATACACAGTAACTTGGTGTAGAAAAGATCTGTTAGATCATCATGTCTATTTTTCTGTCACTTGTAGGATTAGATTAGAGGCATTAAGATATGTCTGTATGAAGAGATATTAAACAGTTAGGACTGTTTAATTGAAAGAGGAAATGAATGAAAGACGACATCAGAGAGATAGAAAATAGAAGATGGTATACGGAGAATGAGCATGATGAAGGTGAATTAGAGGGACATCAGAGAGATAGAAAATAGAAGATGGTATACGGAGAATGAGCATGATGAAGGTGAATTAGAGGGACATCAGAGAGGTACACAAAACAATGAATAGATGCTTCTGTTGACCCTTTCCCATACTAAAGGGACATTCAATGAGGTTGAAAGGCAACAAACTTAAAGTGATAAAACAAAATATATTTTCTTTTACATGCTGCGTAACTAGCCTGTGGAACTCATTGTCAAATGATATCAGTGAGGACAGGAGCTTAATCATATTTGAAAAAGAAGATGACCTTTATGTGGATAATGAGAACATCTATAGTTACAATCCACAGGATCATTTTTAAAATAAGAAATATAACCACCTGGGCTCAAACAAATTATAACTAATGGGGCGGGGGGAGGGTTAGAAAGGAACTTTCCTTAACATCAGATTATCCTATTATCTCTTACTGTAATGTTTCCTGGGCTTTCTTCTGAAGCAGTTTGTATTGGCCACTATCAGAGTCAGGACAGTGGTGTAGCCAATTACTTCATTTTATCATTCATTTATTGTGTAATGTTATCATTAACTAACATGTCATATCTCATATAATCATTGTATGCTAAATAGATTTAGATTGTAGGATTAGAGAAGTAGAAGACTGATTAGTAGTTAGAAGGGATACATATGTATTAGGTATCTAAATAATTAGGGCTGAAATGCAAAGCCTACAGGTTGAGGACTGTAAAATGTCATCTTAGCCATAGGAGGCCTTAGAGTTAAGAAATGATTGACATAAGTAAGTGACCAAAGAAGAATCTGATGCCATAAGATTATGGGACAAGATGCGCCAATGGGAGGTATTGTGAAAAAATATCCACAAGATTAATTTTGGACTACAAGATATCCAATAGTCACACTTTTTTCCTAAGATGTGCCCTGACCAATGTGCTTATATGCTCATGAAAATAAAAGGAACTATAAACATATGACATATGGGGTACCCCAATATTCTTGGGGGACACAATACAAATAAGGAAAAAGAGGGTGGACACCTTCGCACACATACACAGCGTGTTAGGAGTTGTCAGAATCACAAGTTAAAAGAGGGCTCCCAGAATGGGTAAAATGAGCTTCCTACAGGCAAATTCCAGGAAACATCCCTTTATGGAGGATCATTTGGCAAGGCATCCATCAGACCCTAAGAATATCATTACATGTATGACTGTATTTGTAACTTGTACACAGGTCTTTATAGGATTTCTGTATGCATAGAATAGAATGTCATAACCTTAATTGTAACTTTAATAAAACTTGTAAAACAGACTAGACTTTGTACTTGTAAATGAGTGGTCACTACCCTTGGTCTTTATATGTTCCTGGAGGCTCTAAATCTGAAGCAAGTAGCAGAAGTGACTTTTACTCTGTTGAGCTTGAAACTTTAGCCACCAGAGCTGAACCCACGCTGCTGTAATACGTTACCAAATTCACTTTAATTAAAATAAACGGCTACAGTGGGCTAGATGGATCACTGGTCTGATCCATTACAGCAATTCCTTTGTCCTATGGTCCCAGAATTGTTCCCTATAAAATGCTTTGTGAAGGTAAAGAACTATGATGAAGCTAAGGGAATAACCATATAAACAGTGCATCAGACACTTCACTGATGAAGCTGGAAGCATGGGTGCTGGAACAATTTTTATAGTGGGGATGCTGAGAGCCATTGAACCAAACTGTAAACCCTGTATATCAGTGGTGGGCCACACACTGCCCATCAGAGTAATCCACTGGTGGGATGCCAGACAATTTGTTTACATTGACTGTCCACAAGCATGGCCATCCACAGCTCCCAGTGGCTGCGGTTCACCGTTCTCAGCTCTCACCGGCTGACTGCTCAACATTCCCGCTGGCCAACTGTCAGTTATCTTCTGCTGCCAGCTGCCTCTCTGCTGTGACCTCTGCAGGTCAGTCTCTTAGTGATTGTCAGCTTTTAGCAGGCTGGGCAGAAAAGCTGTCCCCCCACAAGTGATTTCAACTCTCATTTAAGGCCTTAAAATAACAAAGTCTCCCAATGGAGCCTATTTAGCTCTATCTTTGAGCAGTGGGGAGGAACAGGTTAAACCAGACCAGGAAACCTTAGGGAGAGGGAACAGGTGTGGACTCTTTTTACTTTCACAAGGTTCTGGCATTTGAGTCCCTGCTTAATGAGGTCCTTTCAGCTGAGAGTAACCCCCTCATTTAGGACAGGTTAAGCAGTTCTTCCCTTTTATTCATACAATAAAGACAACAACATTGATAACAGCATTTCACTACCCCTGCATTCAGTTCTAAAGTGATTTGTAACTCAACACCAGACAAAGTTGACCACTTTGAGCATGTAGCAAGGCAGGACTCGCCAGTGCAGTGCCTCCCACTGGTTGTCCTGGGAATTAGCTCTCCAGCCTCCAGGGCACCATCTGCATGCTGGCGTCTCGTCTAATCGCTGGCCCCTCTGTCCCTCCTGGACCCCAGTGCCCCTTTATCTTGGGTGCTGCCCCCTGGCAGTACACCCTCTCTCTGGATCACCCCACCCAGGGGAAACCCCAACCCTCTATCCCTACCTCACTTCAGTCTATGGCTACTGCCAGTCACCATCTAGTCCCTGCTCACTGGGACAGACTGCAGCTTAGAAACCATTCATCATTGGCAGAGGGGGATTTGGACCTTCTGCCTTTGCCTACCCTGGGCTGCACCTCTGCAACCCCAGTACCCTTTCCAGCCTTTAACAAGACCTGCAGCCTGGGAGGTTTCCAGGCTGGAGCTCCCGCAGCTCCTCTAGCCTTCCCCCAGCCCTGCTCCACTCTAGGTACCTTACTCAGCTCCCAAGCAGCCAGGCCCCTCTCTCTCCACACCTAGAGAGAGAGACTGCCTGAGTTCCTGGCTCACAGCCTTTTATAGGGCCAGCTGTGGCCTGATTGGGGCATGGCCCCACCTAAGGCTGCCTTCCCCATCAGCTTAGCCTTTGGCTCACTGCCCCAGCCCTTTCCCAGGGCTGGCTGTAACCCTTTCAGGCCTGGAGCAGGTGACCACCCCGCTATAGAGCAACACTGCTCTATCTCCTGGATATCTAAGCAGAATAGATGTGTTCGTGTAAATACATCTAATTCCTGAAGTCTCTCCTCCTCCTGCCTAGCTGTCAGGGGAAAATTCATTCAGACCCTGCTTACATATGTTGCAAGAAGTATGTAAAACAAATGCAGTGGGTAAATAATATTCGAGAGCAAGGGCATATAGAGATCCAACAGTAGAATTCAGCTCTTGGCCACCTTCAAATATCCTAAGACCATCTTTGGCTCATTTGGAAGAGTGGCAAGCAAAAAGCCATAATAAATTGGTCCTTGAAATTACAGTTGGTCATTGTACCACTGCAGGTATAGCACATTATATTAAATTCCTATTTCACAAGCAACCAATATATCTCTAAATGTAAAAGGAACAAAAGTAGAAAATAGCTTTTGTAGCATCAACCTCGGCTGACAACGTGAAATCAGTACTGACCCACATTCCACAGGATATTGTAAAGGACAACCAACAAGCTAGACTTCTAAGTAAGCGGTGGTCAGTGAGGCATTAGGAGAGATATTAACAACTTTAGTTCACATTAAAGAAAAGAAGCATAGAGATGCTGATCCAGAAGAGATCCTTGAGGAAATCCTGTTACTAACTGGGAAAAAGTGTGCTGAACATTTATTAAAAGTGATTATTCTGGCCATTAAAACTCTGTGTTTTTCCACTTATAGTTTGAAGCACTTTTGTGTGATCGGCAAGAAATAAACCCCCAAATATATTTGTACTTGGTGATTGCACCAAACATTATTTTTTTGTTGGAGACTTTACCCTATCAAAGTTTGCCAAGTGTGGGAAATAAGTAATTGATTTGTTTATAAAGAGCAGGAGAAATGAAGTGGGAGGCCAGCAATGGGCCATAACAACTAGTACCTTTGTATGCCAGAATCCTCCTTGCTGCTGAGGACAATGGTTGACATTCCAGTACTGATCTGAATGAAAAAGGAGAGGTTGCTCTAGTGGATTATCTACTTAAGTGTTTTTACACACAGGTTATAAAACCAATGATGGCTTCTTGCCACAACCCACCAAAATTGCATTTGCTTCTTTACAGCCTTTCCCTGCCTCTTACTGGGCCCTTGATGATCTCCCCATACACTCCTCCAGGCACCCCTGCCAACCCATCTGAACATAGTGCCCCCAAGTGGAGAAACCTAATGTAGTCCACCCCTGCTCACCCATACATTTTTGTAGTGCTTAGTACAGTTCTACCACATTCACTAGTTGCTCCAGTTTTAAATGATGAGGCAATGAGGTTTCTACCTCTTCCTTTGGGAAACCAAGAAGATATGCAAAATATTCCATAGTGCTACCACAGTTCTAAAGCAGTAAACTTCAAATTAAAGTGGAGTTGATTCCATGCTCAGTTACTAAAAACTGTATCCATTGCTGCTAACAGATTTTGTATGGTGAAATCTGACTTCAGCATCAACAAATGAATTGTTCCCAGAATAATCATCATCAGTTACTACAGTAACTGAAAACATTCAACATACAATATGTATTATTAAAATATCTTCTGATAAATATGCTATTACAGCACTATATGTTCCTCAGAAAGCAAATCAAGGAGCCTAAGTAGCACAGCAACCAACAGTAAAAAAGAACTCATTTATTCTTCATTCCCTAACATTCCTATAATAAATTTATAAAATTATAAGTAAAGATGATTAGACTACAGTTAACTGTTATCATTTCATTAGACATTATTTTCATGATATTTCGTTTCTCATTTTATTTCTTCTATTTCCCATTTATCTTGTGCTCACATATTTAGTAGAGTATTTACTCTATGTAATTTGAAATCCTGGATTTGCTTCACCCAAATTTACCTGTCCATGGAAGTGATGGGGGAGCCTCTTTTGAGGCTAGTTAAAAATTCAGAAATCAAACTTTGCTTCTCTTTCTGCTGCTGTGGAACTAGAAGTTTGCAAGATAAAGCTCAAAGACTCCTTTCCATGACTAGATTTGGGGCAGGATTCACTGGTCTGCTCTGTTCACCAGCATAGAGTGTTGTGAGGGGATGTGGCAGAGGAGAACTCCACTATGTCTATCTTCCACTGGTGTAAGTTAAAACAGCATTTCTAATTTCTGCCATGGTTGGTGGGGTATGCATCAGGGAGCAATAGCCACCTTTGTGTGGGCCGTTCCCTCCCTTGCACCTGAGCAGAGCTGGGGCAGCATGGAGAATCCAGCTCTTAATGACTGATTCACATTTTCATTCTATTGCACCCTTGACTGGTGTGTTCTATTTCAGATTCCTGACTTCACTGGAATGTGGTAACATTCCTATGAAGTCCAGATGTTTCAGTAGACTATATACAGGGAGAGAAGTGAAGGAGAAGTGGGGGATTTCCCAATATCTGCTGGAGTTCACACCAGCGAAACTTGCTCTGAGTCAGACAGCTAGTCCTGGGGAACAATTCCTCTTTGGACTTTTGAATATACCCACTTAAGCCTATTATTAATTTTAAGCCTATTATTAATTTATTTTGGGCCACTTTATGAACTCTCACTTACTCACAGAAGTACACCCATTAATTTCCACAGAACCACTCATACAAGCAACTGCTCATGACTGGGAGTGAGGGCTTTATAATCTGGCCCTATCTAATTAGCATTTGTATTTATTATCTGCCATGTGTTTTCAAGACATTTCTCCATAGGCACATACCTCTGCAACTACCTCACAGCCATTATTCCTTCTTCTGCTTAGATGAAATGCTATGGGCTTGATCCTGTTCCCATCTATGAGCCAAACTGTGTAACACTTACTCATATTGGTGAGCACTTACACATGCAAGAGGGGACTGATCTAAAGCCTACTGAAGACAATGGGAGTCTTTTCATTGACTCAATGGGCTTTGGACAAGGAATTAACCCCCATTAAAGGCTCTGAGGTAGTAAGGAGGGGTGCTCCACTTGAAAAAAATTAGAAAATATGCATTTGGCCAGTAATATATAATAATGCACTAAACAATGAACAGGATGGTGTAATCTGGTATTGGGATTCAAGGAGCTAGTCTTTATAGGAACAGTATAATATGAACAAATCTTCCTTGGCAGTTGGAATTTGAGGCAGCAACAATATTTGTCATTTTTCTTTTTATTTCATAGGAATGGATTTCTTCAGAGACCTCTTTGTTATCAGAACTTTGTTCTCTTTCATAAACTATCTTTAAAATGGGGCACCAAGGTATAATACCAACCCTGAAGTCAATGGGCTACTTCCAGAGTAAGATACTACTCAGTGGGAGTGAGAGTGGCAGAAGCTGGCCCACTGAGAGCAGGATTGGGCTCTTTCTGTATTAGTCTAATAGTTAACTGGCTCTGCACCCTGGGAAGAATAAAAGAGTATTAAAAAAAGAAACATAGCCTCAATAATACTTTACGACAAGGGCCAGCCAATCTGACTCCAGACATGTCCAACCTTTATTTCTTTGCAAACATTTATAGTCTAGATTGTGACTTGGACTGCACGCCACGCAGGGTAATAAAGGCACGGATGAATACCTCTATCTCCTATGTGGGCTACCCTGATCATGGGTCTGGGTACACGAGCATCTGTGAGAACTCCTGCTCCTGCATGCAACAGAAGGAATGAGGGAGATAGTTGGGGAGGGGCTGGAGCTTTACCCCATCCCTCATGATGCGTCAGCCAATACAGCCTACCTGGTACAAGGTTGTTGTAATTTGTCCCTAGTATAGGCCAGCAGCAAATTACTACACTCCTCCCATAAGCCAAAGAGAAAGCAAGGAGGGAATTTTGCCTCTGAGGTTTTAGGGTGGTACATTGCATACATCACCCCTTGCTCAGGGCTCTGCATATAGGCACAATCTAGCCCAAATATTCAGGGCCAGATCTCAGCCCATTCAAATCAGTGTAACTCCATTGATTTCATCAGCTGAGGATCTCCTTCCTTAAATTAACACTTTAAATCTAATTCATTCTCTGGGTCTAATAGCATTCATTCAAGAAAAACAATAATGGGGACCAGCCTAAACAGAACAAGTGGATAGAGGCGATATTTCAGTGGAGTTTGGTAAGGGCTTTAAAATATTGGCTCTTGGTCCTGCCTCAGTGCAGGTGGCTAGACTTGATTTCTTATGATCCCTTCCAGCCCTACAATTCTATGAAAGACAGCACACTGGCAACAGATTTACAAAGACCAAACCAGAAATACAAAAAGCATCATGCGTTCAATAGCTTAGAACAAACTGGTTTCTTTTTATTTTATTTTAAAGTTTAAAATGGCAACCCTCTGTTAACACATGCAGAGAAGTGACATGACTCAGATGTACCACTGTATAAACAGACAACAAGCATTTTGATTCCTGAAGAAATAATATCGATAAATGTTTACTTCGGAAATCCACTTGCCTCAGAAGCCAAGAGGGGTTCCATTGGAAGATACCAATCACATTGCAGCATTTGCCTTTTCCTCAGCTTATCTGTGATAGCCATGAAAATGTGATGGTCTCTTGTGGCGGTTCAGTGATGAGACAGAACACAGCTTTTTGCAAGCAGACAGGCTGGTCAGCTGAGATGGGCGTTCTCTGCCCCCCCGCCTTCCACCTTCTCCTTTTATTATATTTCTCCCCCTAAGCATTACACACTGCTACACAAAGGAATGTGTGACGTTAATTCATATACTTAGTTACCATCCCCTATCTACTACAATCCTGGTTCTCAGGCCTTGAGCCCAGGCTAAGAAAGCCTCCCACCGTTGCTGTCCAAACAATCAAGTTCTCATGGTTCATATCTAGCCCTTGTCCTTGGATAGAGCAATGTGTGCATTGCTTCTAGGAAACAGTCAGGGTGTGCCCCGCCTGCTTCCAGGTGGACTAGCTAAACATTAACCCTTCAGTCTCTTCAGCAGATGTTCCCATTGCAGTAAAGAGCTGGGAAGGAAACATCAGTTCAGTAGCTCACTGTAATTTTTCTAGCAGTAGTTAGCAGCAAAATATTTGCTTGATGTACCACTGGGACAGTGTACTCAAACAGAGAACCCCAAACAAGAAATAGGATAACACTGGACATATGTCTTTAATATTTGATTTCTGGAGCTCAAAGGAAGCAGAACTCTTGGGCCTCCACCCACCCACCACCAGATGCCTGGGCCGTGGTAGCCTCCCCTCCCCTCTGTCTCTTCCCCTCCCTGTTCCACCTCTTCCCTGTGGCTGCCACCATCTGCTGCTGCCTGGTGAGTCCCTCCTCTCCTCCACTCCACCCCCTTCTCCAGAGGTCCCTGCTGCATCCCTCCTCTCCTCCACTCCCTTCCCAGTGAGAATCCCCCCTACCTGTCCACCATGTCCAGCCTCTCCTTCACCTTCTCCCCTGCAAGGCTGCCCACTGCTTGCCACATCCCTCCTCACCCCACTCCCCATGAGATCCCCACTCCTGGCACTCACTGTGTCCCTTCTCTCCTTCACCCTCCTCCCCCGTGAGACCCCTCCCGGCTGCCGCTCTCTGCATCCCTCCTCACCCCCCCACCCATGTGGCAGGCAGCCTCATGTGGGGGAGGACAGGAGGGACAGAGTGAGCGGCAGAGGGGGCGGGGCCTAGGGCAGAGCAGGGATGGAGCGTGGGTGGGGCCACAGACGGAAGAGGCAGGACATGGAGCTAGCCTCCCCCAAGGGAAGCTTCACCCAGTGCCTATGGCTCTCTCTATCCACATAAACTGTAAAGATTAGTAATATACCATGGAGCACCCCTTAAAGCATGTTTTATAGTACAAAATGAACTTCTGGTGATAAAAAAGTCTCTGCAGACATCCATTCCTACTTTTTAAAAGAAAGTTATAAGTATTGACCCAGGACCAAGCCAACTAAAATCTATGGAAAGGATCCCATTGACTTCAATGGGCTTTGGATCATGTCCATCATTGCTGGCCTAATTCCAGTTGTCAGGGAAGATTTCTTCACCAGTATGCTACACCTTTAACACTTGGATCCTGGCTTCCTAATATTCTGTTCTCTCTTCAGAGTGTGTTTTTTTAACGTGAGGTTTTTCTAATTACATTTCCTCTGTAGTGCTGTAGATAGAAAAGGGCATCACAGGTAGACAACATATAAAGTCCCTGTTGATTCCAGATAGCTGACAGATTGCTGCTAGGTCAAAGAGTTTGTTGCATGAATCATTTCAGCCTAACCTGAGTGCAATGTATGAGTCCTGTGCACAGATGATATGTTCACACCCAGAAGCAGAAGTAAGAGCTAGTGAGTGCTTTGACTGGGTATGGCAGATTAGTGTCTACCTGCAAAATGTGGGTGTGATCCAAAGACAACTGAAGGCAATTAAAAGAATCCCACTGGTTTCATTGGGCTTTAAATCAGGCCCTATATGTGATTTTATTAGCCACTGCATAACCTGGAAAAACTTTTTCAGCATTTGGACAGTTCAGGCATAACTTTTTAGCTGACTACTATACTGGCAGCCAGAGCTTAATTCAGTCAGAGCTGTCCGGAGCAGAGTTCCGTTAAATATTTTCAAACCTGTGAGTGCCCTGGCACCTCTGCCCGGGACTGAAGCCCTGAGCCCTCGGACTCCAGGAAATAAATTATCCCTGAGTAAGCCCTGCTCACAGCATAGCGTTACATAACATTACAAGACTGCATTTGTCCTGGATGACTTCTCTCTTACTCGAGAGAAGACAAAAAAACCCAAAACAAACAAAAAAACCTAGGAAAGAGATGGGAAGATTACGGTGGCATGGAGATTGACACTCTAGGTAGTGTATTGTAGGAACCTTAGGTCAACAACTCAGGAGATGCTCAGGACACAGATAGGGAGCTGATGATTTCATCTGGTTCCCTCTGATCCGAGCTGATCAGAAGATCATTCAGGATCAGGAAAACAAGGACCTGGTAGTGACGATGGCAAATCCCTGGACTCCAGTGTGGGTGGGTAATGGTGGTTGAGAGTAAAGTCTGCAAGATTTGCTCCTTTAGTTTCTAAAACAGCTGCAGTTGCTTAAGCACGTCTCAAGAAATTGTTTCCCTTTGTGCTTAGCTCAGTCATTTTGCCTCAGGGAATTACAAAGATGGCAGAATCCCCTCTCCATGGCCTTAAAACATATATATCTGATACTATCTTGCAGTCAAAGAAAAGCCAGTTGAATGCTGGCATATTCAGGGATCCCTCAGGTTGCAAAGTAATGTTCCCTTTCAAAAACCAATAACTTGTTTGTTGCCTAGTGTAACTAACTTGTTACCTACCTGGGATTACATACAATGGTTTTAACCGTTGAGGCCTGGCCATGGTTCCCAACTGACTAATTATGGACTATTCCCTTTTAATCTGATGGGACACCACCAGATGTATTAGATAGATCTCTCACTTACAGCTTCAGGGAGCTTTAAGTCAATGGCACATCTGTGCTAGGAGAAAAAGAAATTACCTCACCCCCTCCCCACGCAAGCACAGCCATACAAAACAACTCAGAATTTTGACCTATGCCTTCCTTTTACTGACAGAGTTGCTCTTGTTATTTTGTAATGGCTATAATTGTCCATCAGAACCATATTACAAAACAGTGATGTGGCCACTGCTGCCTGCTACTATATGTTTGTGCTGCTTTTTAAAAAGAAAAGAAAAGAAAAAAGAAAGCATTTTTAATTTAGATATTGATTGCTCATATATTCTCATCATTTAGGCATAAGTCACGAGAGTAAGCAACAGTTAAAGTGGAAACATCTAATGCAGTTTAATACAAACATTTACATTCTTGAATGACTGACAGTGTTTTGAAATCTATCACATATATCATGGTTTACTAGCACTATGCTCTTAAGAACGGAATTGTAGTGAAGTGGTGATTGCTTTGTATATGTATTCATTAGTTCTACGAACAAAGGATATTTACAGGTGGTAATGAAAAATATCCATGATCTAGAACCAAGATTTTTATAGGAACCTTATAGAAAATAAACAGTAAATTAGTTCTTATGGTTTCAATGCACTTGATAAAATGGAAAAAAAAATGGGATAGATTTTGTCCTGATGTCAAAGCATTGATATATACATATATCCAACTGACCAATGCACTACTTGATAAATCTATGGCACTATATTATCTTACTTTGACCTTTCTCCTCTTTCTTCCTCTTACTGTTCATTAAACCCACGTGATAAATTGTCTCTTGAAATTAGAATATAAAGTTTTTGGAACAGGGAACATCTCTTACTATAAGTCTGTACAGCAGGAGTCACAATAGAGCCCCAAACCTCCTGAGGACCTCCAGGTACTATAATAAATAATAATAACCCAAATACTTTTTGACCCAAGTAGTTAGCCAAAGTTTTGGGCTCCACCTGCTCTTTCCACGAGGAGGAGAAATTGATGATGAAGTCAAGTATCTTTGATGCAATCCTGTTTACTTACAAAGAATGTAAAAAGTTCTGTTTCCCTAAACACAGAAGGAATGAAACAACAGGACTCTGTTTCTTTGCTCACACCTCCAAGCACTCAGACCCAAAGCTCTCTTTCACAGCTTTTTCTTTTCTTTTCAAATCCATGCTACCAGTGCTGCTGTTTCTGTGTCTGGTGCTTCTTTGTTGCTTTCTCGCTCAGCTTCACTGATATTTCTGTTGCTTTTTTCACAGACACACAAATGTTCACAAAATAATAGCCAGCAAAATCCATTTGCCCACATGTGCCTTTATTTTGGACAGGGACATCCTTCTGTGTTTGGGGCAGAAGCTGTTGTTGTTTCAACAAGCAGATTACATAAAGATGCTTAATCGCTTCTTACAATCATCTTAAATGAAAGGCAGTGGTTACACCCCTCAGTTTCAAAGAGGCTTTACTCTATCAAAAAGAACTATGGCTGATAAAAGAGGAATGTTGCAATGGTACCTTGATTTTGGAAATTTCACACCGTTTCCTACACCCTTTCCTATTCAATGTATTATCCAGATGGTGGGGAGATATTTTGAGACATTTTTTCAGTTAGTATTTAATAGCTTCTAATTAATAGATCTGGAAAAGGGTTTGGGGGGGCCTATTTTTGGTTTACAAATGAAATTACTGGCAGAGCTCTGGTAACTGTGCTATCCAGAACTGAAGTATACAGAAGTGTGTCCCATTAGAGACTATCAATAAGCTTAGTCTGCAAATGATGGCAGCCTTGGTTGTCCATCTGTCTGCTCCTCTCTTAAACACCTCCACGTTTTCTCCCATCTCATCTCGCATGCATGGGAAAAGTTCCCTGAAAAAATATATAAAGCTGCCACCTTATCCTTCTTTTATCTTTCCCTTAAATACTATCTCTGCCATGATGCCTACAAATCACTCCTGTCTGGCATTGCTGAGGAAAGTGGTGAGCTGGGACTTTCACTGCTAAACTCACTTTGTTACCTCATTTTTCAAATGAGACTTTTTCCAGCTGAGGTCCAGTTTGCTGTGCCACACAAAGCTGCATGGTATTTCTCAGATAAAGCATTTTAATGCATGGTAAACCTCACATGGCATTTTTCAGAAGAGTCTGAGTTTATCTAGATGCCCTTGCCTAATACATTGACCTAATGAATGTGATCATATATCCTTTAGGCTGGCCAAAGAGACTATAACACTGTGCTACTTTCTCAAAGCTATGTGTGGTCTCTGTTAGCTAAAATGGTGGAGACCTGTGGTTTTGGCACATATCAATTCAATTCCCACGGACCACCTAGTGATGGGGTGTTCACCCCTTGTCCCACACACACATTAGCCTGGAAAGGGTTAATGTGGCTCAGAAGGGACCAAATAACCTGATAGGCCACATCTGATGGGAGTTAGGCTTGATAGGCAATCATGGATTGAGGATGCAGCCCAGCAGGAGCAGGCAGGTGTGATGGGACCCCTGAGGTATAACCTGAAACTGTGGGCCCGCTGTGCCCCTTTAACTCTCCATCCTGGGTTGTCTCACACAATGTGACGCCAGTAACAAACAGCACAGCCTCCAAGCACTGTGATAACTCAGCATGGGGAGACCCACATCCAGCTAAATTGCATGAAGGCTCTCCAAGCCACTCATGAATTATGCAGAGAGAGGCACCAGGCAATCACTCCAGCCCCTAGCCATGCACCAAGGAAATATATAGTGTTACACTGCTCAAGACGCCCTTGGAGAGTGCAAGCTCATTAATTAGTTCACCACTTCAACAAAAGGTAGTGGATTTGCCACAGCCCTTGTTAACCTGAACTGAGATTTTCTAAGCACTTTCACCAAAAACAAACTAACTGTTTTAGGTAAAATATAAACCAGATTTATTAACTATAGAAAGATAGATTTTAAGTGATTATAAGTAGCAGGCATAGAGATCAGAGTCAGTTACACAAAAAATAAAAATAAAGATTCTGCAGACTAAGCAAGATTTGAATCAAGCGGTTTCTCACTCCAATAGACGTTACAGGCAGCTCACAGCTCTTAATACAGAGGCTGAATTTCCTTTCAGCCTGGGACCAATCTCCCCTGTTCAAAGTCTTTGTCTTCCACATGATCTTCCAGGTGTTGAGATGGGGGAGGAAAGAGGCCTAGGCGTGATGTCACTGTCCCACTTTTATACTTTCCTCCAGTTACTAGAAAGATCCTCACTGTGTCACAGGGGTTAGGCCGCCTCCATCAGGTACATGCCCTCTGAGGAGTCTCTGGGATGGCCACTGGGAGAGCTGATTCCCTTTAATGGGCCATCAACATGTGTCTGGCTGGTGCTGATGTAAATCTGTCTCATTAGATGCTCCTTTGTTGCCACTGAAAGGCTGGCTGTGGGTGTCTCCCAACCTCCCAACATTTTTCAGTAAAACACATATGGCGATACTTCATAACTCCAGCTCCGATGGCAACACACATAATTCAACAGGATAGTAATGTTCAATGGGTCATGACTTCTCAAATGACATCTCCCAAGGTATACTTTGTACAAAACATGTCCTACTCATACCATAGTGGTGAATATGGGGGTTCCAGGGTGCTACTTTGAGATACAGAGTGAGATACAGTGATGCTGGTATAAGGCCAGGATGTGAGGGCAGAAGGAGGCAGCAGCGTGGATGCCTGCAGTCACTCTCTGGGCTTACAGAGGAAAAAGGAAGAAAACCAGGGAAGGAATAGAAGCCCTGGGATCCTGGCCCTGGAGGAATGGTTTACCCTGAGGGGTGGTGGAAAAAGAAGCCTGAAAGATGTGGAACAGGAAGCAGCTGAGGGAAATGGCAGCAGAGTTTTGGGATGGAGCAGATCTTGGCTGCTGATTGAAGGGTCCCTGGGTTGGAACCCAGAGTAGTGGGTGGGCCCAAGTTCCCCTATCAGCCACTGGGGAAGTGGCATAGCCTTGAATTAGAAGAGTGCCGGGAGTGATATCTGGACAGCCATTATAGTGAGACCCTGGAAGGCCAGGCTATAAAGAGAGACTATTCTGAGTCACGAAGAGGAAGCACTATAACTCCTGGAGCACAAGAGATGTTGAAATGTGAGACTGAAGGGAGCATCAGACCGAGTGGAGCTGTTCCCCAGATGCAGCCACAAGAAAGTGTCCCAGCAGTGAGTAGCGACCCTGTGACACCACAATAGTATCTGAGACTATGGCCACTACAGTTACACGTGGTCAGAATTTCTCCCTCTTCTGCTCTTGTTCCATGTGTTGACGTATTCCTGCCCTCTACACGCTGGGATACATTTTCAACAGGTGGCCACCGCTTGTGCTCATGAAAATGGTATATGCTCCCTGGTAGTTGCAAACATCTGCACGTCTGCACTTTAAATAGTCTTTACATGCAACATGCAGAACAACATGCAGAACAGTGCTAGTATTTGCAGCCACCACTCTTACTGTAATGAGTTTTGTGGGTGCAAATGCTAATATTTACATGTGCTCATGCGATGAACTATTGAGAAAGAGTGCACCAATGTTTGAATTTTCAGCAGTCGTTTGCACCCAGGAAATGCAGGCAGATGTGTGAACAGTTTTTAGTGCACACAGCCAGAGACCAGCTAGAAGTCTTGCTGAAAAATTTGCTCTGTATGCATGAAACTTGCTCCTGTGCAGAGGCCTACATACCACATAAACTGAATAGGGCCTAAGAGATATTTAAGTTGTATACAGGCCTTGTGTAGAGCCTCTGCACAGGCGTAAATTTTGCCTTGTGTGTGACTTAGATCTAGCATCAAGCCTGTTTTCTATTTTAATTTCTAAGTAAAGTTAAGTTACATTTTCTTTTTGCTTTGCTATAGCTAGATTTTTAGTAGAAAATACAATACTACACGTGACAAAGCAGGATTTTCCATGAAACACATGCTGGTAAGATATATCACTTTTAAAAAACATCAGTCATGATTCTCTTCAGTCAGATTTTCCATCCAGGTATGGTTTACATGAAGGAATACTAACGAATTATTTTTTCTTTTTGTAAGGGTATTTTCCTTTTGATAACACATGTTCAAAAATCTACCTTTCACCTCACTACAAAGATAAACAACTGTCTCATCTCTGGGAAGACACAAGTAAAAATACTGGGGTGGAGGAAAACCCAGTAGCTGCCAGCTTGATTTGGGATTCCACACAGAACCTTCATTTTATAATTATAAATGGAACAAAATAGCCGTCTATAACCACTCCTTCTAGGGAGTTTTTATATTTTAAAATAAAGAAATACATCCAAATTGATATGTATTTATACAGTACATTTGCAGCTAGTAGATCAAACTATGAAAGCCGTGATATGACAGTGTAGAATGAAAGGAAATAGCACAGACGGGTACATTTATTAATATACAGATGGTCTTACTCTAGTTGGCTGAAACCATGGTGACTTGGTAACAGAAGTGGAACTCCAAATGCCTGAAGCCACCCCAGATGGCATAGCAAACACACCAGAGAATATAATTTAATAATAATTTATACAGTAAGTGTAACACTTGTGAAATTTGTCATTCAGCACCATCGCTGCGTCCTATTCCCTGGTGAATAATTTAAGGACATACACTGTATCAGAGCTTTGAATTGTAATGGAGATAATTAGATTCTCTTTTTAAATCAGGTATATGCGGGGGAAAGTTAATCAACTCAAAAAGATAATCTAGTAGATTTGGATTCTCTAATGACACTCCTAATAAGAATTAGGACACAATTTGGGACACATAAAGAGTTGCTAATTATTATGAAAATATTTTCAAACATGCTGCAGTCTAAAAGGTGAAGAAAGTTTATGCAAAACTTGATGTAGAGAAGATCCATACTTAAACATGTATATCCACTGTATGCAGCTATGGACTTTGTCAGCCTTTCTGATCGGCAAAGTTTTAATTTGGACATTTGGCTCCTAAACCAGATTGCAAATATTCCATAGAACTGTGTGGAGCTGTCTGGCAGTGCATCCTGTTTCCATCCATTTATACACTTCCCCACTGATGTGCATAGTTTGCTAATGTGTAGAATCCCCAGCACTTTGCTTCTCAACAAAAGTTTGTGCTGGTGCCTTAGAACAACCAAAAATGTCCCTGACCCCCAATTCTGTGTAATGTGCTGTATACCAGTTGTCTAATTAGTTGCTGTCCTCCTACTCCATAGGAAGTGTCTGCGTAACACTTCAGTGATCCCACTCTGAGAACCTTCCAGAGGAAGGACATAAATATAAGATTATTTTTCCTGCTCTTAAAGATCTGAATATTCACAAGCTGAAATACCACAGAATGCAGGCCGGGGTTGGATAAAAGCATAGGCACTATCACCCACATCTAGAGTCCCAACCCCTAAAGTTACATGATGAGATTTAAATCTTAGCTTTCGTGTTTAAAAATAATATATGTTTAGCTCTCACGGATGCAAGGGAAAGCTTAAAAACCATGAATGAAATCTACCAGATGCTTGATTGAGTCTGCAGACAGCCCAAAACAATATTTCCAAGAGCTGTGGACAGCCCCATTCATATCAACTCTGAAATATGCTGCCACACCAAAGAGGGGTGGAGCCACAGCACAGATGTGGAGTCTCATGGGGGAGAAGCTACAGGGGGTCCCCTATCAGATTTGCCTGGGGCCCCAGACTACCTTAATTCATCCCTGCTATCAGCAAAACATAAAGGGACTGATTCCAAGTTACTCTCAAAGAAATATTTTTACTGGTATAAAGGGGCCTTTGTAGAAATGAGAATCAGGTCCACAGTACACACAGTGACAGACCTTCATGTGGGTCACACTCTCATACTTGTGTGTATGTTTTTGCATGTATGTCATCTGTTGGAAATACTTATCCAATTTGCTCAAATGTTTCTCAGTTCCTTTCAGTCTACAACTCTGTGATTTACAACATCTATGGATCTGTCCTTTATTCTCTGCCACAATGAAAATTGATCATTATTTCACCATACTCTTTTCCCTCCCCTAATCTCTTAGCTAGTTTATAGACCATGGAAGATGTCTACATCTCCCCCCATGACTACTTAGTTTCCTTTATAGGGTCTTATGGGGGATTTTGTCAGAATAAGTGTGAATATTCAGGTAAGTGCAAGTAGATATGAAGGACTCCCTCCTGATACTTTTGGAGTTATAATTCTTACAATGCATTATATTGTACATCGGTGTTATATATAATTAGCATCATCACAAGCATTTCAGCTCAAACACTCCGACTCAAGGAATATTTCCAAAATACCTCTGAACAACATACTAATCCACAGAGGTCTCCCTACCAACACTACAAAAAGAGGGATTCTAGATGGACTCCTCCTGAAGGTCGAAACAGCAGACTGGACTACTACATAGAGTGCTTCCGCCGACGTGCACGGGCTGAAATTGTGGAAAAGCAGCATCACTTGCCCCATAACCTCAGCCATGCGGAACGCAATGCCATCCACAGCCATCCACAAGTTTCTGAACAACTCTGACATCATAATCAAAAAGGCTGACAAAGGAGGTGCTGTTGTCATCATGAATAGGTCGGAATATGAACAAGAGGCTGCTCGGCAGCTCTCCAACACGAGTTTCTACAAGCCATTACCCTATGATCCCACTGAGAGTTACCAAAAGCAACTACAGCATTTGCTCAAGAAACTTCCTGAAAAAGCACAAGATCAAATCCGCACAGACACACCCCTGGAACCCCGACCTGGGATATTCTATCTACTACCCAAGATCCATAAACCTGGAAATCCTGGGCGCCCCATCATCTCAGGCATTGGCACCCTGACAGCAGGATTGTCTGGCTATGTAGACTCCCTCCTCAGGCCCTACGCTACCAGCACTCCCAGCTACCTTCGAGACACCACTGACTTCCTGAGGAAACTTCAATCCATCGGTGATCTTCCTGATAACACCATCCTGGCTACTATGGATGTAGAAGCCCTCTACACCAACATTCCACACAAAGATGGACTACAAGCCATCAAGAACACTATCCCTGATAATGTCACGGCTAACCTGGTGGCTGAACTTTGTGACTTTGTCCTTACCCATAACTATTTCACATTTGGGGACAATGTATACCTTCAGATCAGCGGCACTGCTATGGGTACCCGCATGGCCCCACAGTATGCCAACATTTTTATGGCTGATTTAGAACAACGCTTCCTCAGCTCTCGTCCCCTAAAGCCCCTACTCTACTTGCGCTATATTGATGACATCTTTATCATCTGGACCCATGGAAAAGAAGCCCTTGAGGAATTCCACCATGATTTCAACAATTTCCATCCCACCACTAACCTCAGCCTGGTCCAGTCCACACAAGAGATCCACTTCCTGGACACTACAGTGCTAATAAACAATGGTCACATAAACACCACCCTATACCGGAAACCTACTGACCGCTATTCCTACCTGCATGCCTCCAGCTTTCACCCTGACCACACCACACGATCCATCGTCTACAGCCAAGCTCTGCGATACAACCGCATTTGCTCCAACCCCTCAGACAGAGACAAACACCTACAAGATCTCTATCAAGCTTTCTTACAACTACAATACCCACCTGCAGAAGTAAAGAAACAGATTGATAGAGCCAGAAGAGTTCCCAGAAGTTACCTACTACAGGACAGGCCTAACAAAGAAAATAACAGAACGCCACTAGCCGTCACCTTCAGCCCCCAACTAAAACCCCTCCAACGCATTATTAAGGATCTACAACCTATCCTAAAGGATGACCCAACACTCTCACAAATCTTGGGAGACAGGCCAGTCCTTGCCTACAGACAGCCCCGCAACCTGAAGCAAATACTCACCAACAACCACATACCACACAACAGAACCACTAACCCAGGAACTTATCCTTGCAACAAAGCCCGTTGCCAATTGTGCCCACATATCTATTCAGGGGACACCATCACAGGGCCTAATAACATCAGCCACACTATCAGAGGCTAGTTCACCTGCACATCCACCAATGTGATATATGCCATCATGTGCCAGCAATCCCCCTCTGCCATGTACATTGGTCAAACTGGACAGTCTCTACGTAAAAGAATAAATGGACACAAATCAGATGTCAAGAATTATAACATTCATAAACCAGTCGGAGAACACTTCAATCTCTCTGGTCATGCAATCACAGACATGAAGGTCGCTATCTTAAAACAAAAAAACTTCAAATCCAGACTCCAGCGAGAAACTGCTGAATTGGAATTCATTTGCAAATTGGATACTATTAATTTAGGCTTAAATAGAGACTGGGAGTGGCTAAGTCATTATGCAAGGTAGCCTGTTTCCTCTGGTTTTTTCCTACCCCCCCCCCCCCAGATGTTCTGGTTTAACTTGGATTTAAACTTGGAGAGTGGTCAGTTTAGATGAGCTATTACCAGCAGGAGAGTGAGTTTGTGTGTGTATGGGGGTGGGGGGGATGTGAGAAAACCTGGATTTATGCAGGAAATAGCCCGACTTGATTATGTAAAGAGTTGTCACTTTAGATGGGCTAGCACCAGCAGGAGAGTGAATTTGTGTGGGGGGGGTGGAGGGTGAGAAAACCTGGATTTGTGTTGGAAATGGCCCACCTGATGATCACTTTAGATAAGCTATTACCAGCAGGACAGTGGGGTGGGAGGAGGTATTGTTTCATATTCTCTGTGTGTATATAAAGTCTGCTGCAGTTTCCACGGTATGCATCTGATGAAGTGAGCTGTAGCTCACGAAAGCTCATGCTCAAATAAATTGGTTAGTCTCTAAGGTGCCACAAGTACTCCTTTTCTTTTTGCGAATACAGACTAACACGGCTGTTACTCAGAAACTTTGAACAATGGAATTTATTTTTCACTAGTTCAGCAGAATCATTCAGACAATCTCTCAGATTATGTAGATATTTACACATAACACATTGTAGGTTTCTAATTGCATATGCAAGGTCACACACAGGCATCATGACTGCCCTAACCATATTTATTTTTTTATTTGGTTAGCTTCACTGTAGCAGAAGTCTCCTAAAAAGGTGGCTAATGCATGTACATAAATTGCCTTTGAAACAGCAAGACAGGTGCGTTTACAGTGTTTGCAACACGAACAGGACTCTAGGTGGTATTTGCCCACGGCATACATGAGTAAAAGGTGGGCTTGACCTGCACATATGGTGTCTGATTTTCCAGAGCATTTGGGCTGCTTTGCGTCACTCCACTTGTGCCATGCTGCTCTAAACCCAGTGGATCTAGGCCCTGGAGGATTCCTTCTGAACAGGGAGATTTTCAAACAGTGTAAGGTTGCCATACACGTTAGTCTTGAATGGTCTTTCCTTTCTTTCATGCACAGCCCATTAGAGACCCTGGTCCCCATGTACAGGTGTAATGGGAGGGAGGAAAGGAGGTTTTCTGCTTGTCATCCTCTCATCAGCCTTAGAGTTGGGCTACTTGTGTCTTCCCCACCATGGAAGGCCCTGACCAGCAGAAGCCATGTGCCATGCCAGTGTATCTCTTGGCTGGAATGGCATCACCAGCTCCCAAGGCTGGTGCATACACATATACCTGGTGCACTGAGCCAGCCAGCAAAGTGAGGGGCAGGGACAGGGTAGTGTTGGCCATTGCACTCTCATTTCTGCAGGATTTCTAGGCACCAGGTTCACAAGAATTTGAGGAGTGAGTCAGGCCCTGAAGGTTTATGGAAATCTCTGTTTGTTTCATACGTATATAAAATGACATTTGATAGACATCACTGGTGAGATGACGTAAGAGGACAATTTTAGGGTATTTTACATTTAGCGTTTATACATCCAAGCTCTTTTACAGTACTTAGAGCCTGCTCCTGCCCAAGTGAATAGTACACTTCTATGGACTTCAGCAGGAGCAGTCCCTTAGAGCACACGTTAATGTATGAAAATAAAGCATAAGCACTTCAAATAGTTTCATATCTGACAAATAGAAAAAGCATACGTGCCTAGAACTCACCCCATGATTAGCCTTCCATTGTGCACTAGAAAGATGTATTACTTAAACAAGAAGCTAAGCTGTTCAGTGAAACCTCTGCCTAATGCATAGCAGAAAGCATTTATGGACAGTTCTTGTTAATGTAAAGCTTGTATATATCAATCATGTGCTGGTGGCAGAGGTCAATGGCCTTTTTTCCAATAAATTATGTTTATGAATAAGTGTTTAGTTTAGGGGTCAATAAGGTCTCTTCATACTCTATCCTCTTTTGGACTGGTACATTACTATCACGCACCAGAAGGGTGTCCCATTGTACAGCAAGTGAACTACAGTGAGAAAACAGGATTTCTTTCTTCTGCACTATAATTACACATACACACACAAACTTTGTTGAAGTAAAGTTTGCAGGCACATTGCAGTGGGTTGATTGCTGAAAAACATTCAATGACAGACTTAAAAAGAAACCCACATCCACACCTCCAATGTTGAGAGCCCATTTAGTGCAGCGTAAAAATTGCACTTCGCAAACAAAGTACCCACATCATCTGAGTGGTGACTGGGTAGAAATGCCACCCTGCCATCTTCCCTTTTCTGCACGTAGTGTATCAAATGTGCAGCACGGTTCAGTGGTTTTAGAATTTGTTTCCCCGTCTATACACCACTCCTCCGATATTAAGCATGCTCCTTTGCAAGCATGGATTCTCTTCTGTGTCACAGTCCTGCTTTTTTCCAACTCCTCAATTCTTGGGGCTAGAACCAGACCTGAAAATACATAACTGGTTTGGGGAAGCTCCAAGACCTATCACGGGGTCCTTTAATGGATCCTATGCCTGTGGAAGGTTGCAGTGATGGAGTGGGACCAAACTCAGCCATGCTTTCCCACCACACCCCTAACACGCCTCCTATGCCAAGAAAAGGGGATGGCAGGCATAATACCTGGAACTATCACACTTGCCCACCAGCAGGCAGAATTCCTCCTATACCAGCTGAAATCTTGTGTGGCTATTTATGGCTAGTTTCATCCCCATTTGCACCCTCTGAGTAGAGTTGAGTGAATAATGGATGTTGCAATTTGCTGGAAACTAAAAGAAAATAAAGACACCCACACATTTTGGGTCAAACCAAAAATATTTTTTGAAGTTTTTGTTAAAATGAAAAGTAAAAAAGTTGGTGGTCAAGCAAAAAGTTTTATTTAGACAATCAAAATATTTAATTTTGACCATTTTCAAATATTTTTTTAAAATAGAAGGAAATTTTGAAAAGTTGTTTCAAACTGAAATAATCAGTGTTTGACAATTTTTTAAAAAGAATTATTTTAAAAAAAAACTGGAAAAAATTGAAACAGCTTGAATTCTACACAAATTTGCAAAAGGTTCTGGTGTCATCAAATCTGCATTTTTCACCAAAAAACAGATGAGAAAAAATTTCCCCCAACTCTTCCCAAGCAGCATAGAGAGAACAAAGTTGAATAGAGAATCCAGACCTAATTTTTGTTCTTTTTTTAAATTTTTCATGTAAATGCTCTAATTTAATTTGAGCCACATGAAGTTTGCACATGAAGATAGCACATGAAGATATACTAGCTTATGTTAAAGACACTCACAGAATTGGTTGCCACTTGGAATCATGTAGACCAATTTTGTGCAATGCTGTCGATAGAATCTTGCAGTACCGAGCCCTTAAAGAGTAGGTAATGATAGCCTAATAAAGTCTATTTGTTTAATTTGGAATTGGTAAAGATATTTATTTACTGTATACCACTGTGAAGCAGTACAGCAACTATGCCATTAGGGTGAAGATTTTCATGGCCTTGACTGTCTCCTCGAGTTCAGTTCTGCTTTTTGTTGAATGCTACAGATAATGGATGTTTGTCTGAGTGATTAAAGTTACAGAGATAATTATTTAAGAGTTGAAAACAATCAAAATAAAACCAAAGTCTCATTTTTTAAAATTCTAGAGGCTTAACAGCTATTAACTTCTACTAATTCATCATTAAAGTGAGATTAGAATAGGGAATATTAGAATAATTTGCTCTTATCATATCTTTTTGTCTTGTTCATCTCAATGTAGAAAACAAATTTCATCTCAAGGCTTCTGTTCCTAATTAAATAAACTGGATAGATGATAGTCAATTAACTATGCAACATCATAAAATATCAGACATCGTCTCCATGGTTATTTACAGGAAAACTACAGAAAATTGACTTAAAGCTGGTTTCAAATATCCATTTTGTAAATCAAGCTGTAAAGTACAAATTTTGTTGAGACAAAAAAGTAATTAATACATCTCCTTATTAAATCTAATTACTATCAAATTCCCCCAGACAGCTTGCCAATGTTTCCTTGAGACCTTAAGGCTCTGTTATGAAAAGTAATTTGTTACTTTAGTTATATTTGTGTCTGAGAACATTGAAAAAACAACCCTGCTTTTCAGACAATGCAAATTTTGGGGACACAAATGGTACTAAAGAATGTGAAGTTTAAAAAAAACAAAACAACTTAGCTCTGTACTTAAATTATGCAAGTCAGGAAACAGCTCATTTTTATCCATTGGTGCAAGTGTTAATTTAACCATTCCTATAGAACTGGATTGCTGGCTATTGGATTTATTTCTGGATACTATTCAGTTAAGTCACTTTGGATTCCTTTCCCCTCCCCTCCCCCCTCCTCCCCCGTATTGGAAGATTAGTTCATTCTATGGAACAAGTTGGTTCCTATCACTGCCAAGTTTCCCTTTTTGTAATATGGTAGAATGTTGTTCTTCACTGACTCCCCCCCCCCACACACACACACTAAATCTATGAGCTATCACTGTAATTGGCCTCTTTAATTGCTGCCGTGACCAATGACAGTTATGAGTAAAAAGAAAAGGAGTACTTGTGGCACCTTAGAGACTAACCAATTTATTTGAGCATAAGCTTTCGTGAGCTACAGCTCACTTCATCGATGCACCTGATGAAGTGAGCTGTAGCTCACGAAAGCCTATGCTCAAATAAATTGGTTAGTCTCTAAGGTACCACAAGTACTCCTTTTCTTTTTGCGAATACAGACTAACACGGCTGCTACTCTGAAACCAGTTATGAGTAGTTACTTTTTAGCAATGGACAGTTACAAGTTGTGGTCTGACGTTTCATGCTTTGGAATGGTGCTGCAGCTGAAGTGTGAAACTAGTATCAAACTACACTCATCTTGGGCACAGAAAGAAGCCTGATGTCACTTACTTATGTTAGGTGCTGCTAAAGAAATTTATAGTACCTTTGACTGAATAAATTGACCAAGATAATGTTTAGAAGCGTCTGAGGAGTGATCTGCTCTAGGAACACAAAATTGACACTCAAACCAACAACGTCAGGAAGTGAAAACGGGGAGTTGGAGGGATTTATTTATAATCTTTAAAGAGGTTAAAGAGACCAGGTCGGTCAGGTAACATCTTTTATTGGGCCAACTTCCATTGGTGAGAGAGACAAATTTTGGAGCTACACAGAGCTCTTTGTCAGATCTGGGAAAGGTATTTAGCTGTGACACGCTTAGTACCAGATCAAACAGATAGTTTAGCATAGCTCACCAACAGAATTTGGTCCAATAAAAGATATTACCTTACCTACCGTGTCTCTCTAATATGCTGGGACCAACACGGCTACAACAACACTGCATACTTTTAAGAGCTTCTCAGTTAGAGCTGTTGAAAGTTACGAGATATTCACATCCAGATGCCTCTTCTCTTCCATTAATGGGGAAAATAAGGAGATGCCTGGGTGGGAAGTAGTTCAGGGAACTATCTGGGCTAGAGTATCCTGGGGTATCTATCTAATTAATTAAATTACCATAACGGCGGGGGGGGGTGTGTGCACTGCTATGGCCTCAATAAGCAGAGATTTATAGACACACTTCAGTAATAGCACAGTTTTCCCCACATATTTCTCACTTATGCACTGAGTCAAATTCTCTAGCCTTAACTTAGGCAAAACTGTCATTGAAATAATCAGGAGTAAGGCCTGAAGGAATTACCGCTATTCAGGGCTTGAAGCATATCTATTATACGCTCTGTAAAGCCCCTAGCATAATGGGTCCCCCACCTCACGACTGTGATCCAGGCCTTTAGGCATTCACTGCCCTTCATAACCTCTTGCTAGCCCTGGTCTCTTAGGTTCTATTGATCACCTTTGACGCTGAAGCATATTACAACCTTATTTATACTATGGTGCTCAGATATTCTAGTGATAGTGGCCATATAAATAGACTGACTTTGGGATGAATTCATCCCAATCCCATAATATATCTGATTGAGGCATGTTTACATCATATTTATTTGGAACGGAGGAGGCTCCCAAGCTCAAAGCTCACCTTGAAGAACTTTGCTCTTTTGAATATGGGGAGGGAGAAATTCCTACCACAGTGCTAATAAATATTTATGTACACCATCAAAGCCTCACAATTTTCACTTGGGATGTTCACATGACTAACCCTCTTGCTTGTTTGGGTAAAGCGATAGCAATTGAAGTTACCAGTTAGTACAAAATTTCATTGACAACTACTATGAACATTGGAATTAATACATTATGGACAGATCTGTCATCATAGGGTAACGTTTATTTGTTGTTACTCCTTTATGGAGTTTATCTGAGCTGATTTTAGATCATTAGGATGCTGCTTACATTTTTTAACCAAATGGCTGCAAGGTCCCTTCCTTCATGCATCTTCCTGGGTGCAATTGGCTGATGGCTAGTGTATGTCACCAAGAACCATCACAAAACTTAATAACAAATGAACCACTGGAATTTTAAATGCTCTTTATTTTAGTTCCTTTAAAACCATAGATTTTCAACGCAGAAAATAATCCACACAAAATGTCATAACACTCTCAATATTCTCAAGCTCTATACAACCCTATTTTTATGTCTCTTATGATGAGCTTGTCTTGTTTCCCCAGTGCAGTCAAGCCAATTCTAGCACTGGTTTTGTAGTGTGGGATAGCATTACATTATAAATGACTCATTTCTCCTCTTTAGAAAGGACAATTAAAAAAAATCAATGAACTTACTGGTAAAACTGCCATAGGCAAACTAATCCTTTCTGATTAATAAATTCATTAAAATATCACCATTTTGGGTTGCATAATTTATTGTTCCCTTTTTCAGTCTGGAGTGTGACTGGCTCAAAACACAACCCCCTCACTCCCAACACACACCACCCCCTTTCTTTTTTCCAAAATAGACCAATAGCTAATAAGAGTAAAACTAATACAATTTTCATGGTCTACCTATAAACATTAAAATATACACTTACTTTTCTCACATGCACACTTATAAGCCTATATAGGGCCAGATCCTCAGGTCCTGCACATCTATCCTCAGAATTGCTCTAAATTGTACCAGCAGCCTCTACATGGCTATTATAATTAATGGAAGTTGCTCAGATGTTGTGTCTCTTTGGCCACACACCCCTGCTCCAAGCATGAGGAGGAGGAGCTTGGGAATGGTTGCACCAGTCCTTTGCTGCCTGGTTATTTTTTCATGCTGTTGGAATCCTCGGGTAGCTGGGTAAGCCAGTTTTCTGACTGCCTTGCACTATCAGAGTAGTGCGAAGCAGCTGGGGTGAGAAGGTTGGGGTGCTAAAGTAAATCACCCAACTACTCTGACTTGCTCAGTTCATCGGAACACTTTTCAGCATGAATAAGGGTGGCAGAATCAGGCACATAATATCTTAAATAATTTTACACTATTAAAAAAAACTCCTTAAAGAAGAAATTTTTAAGATGGCATTAGTACATTTACTCACTTTTTGGAAGTCAGACTCCTTTTATTCAGGTTGAATGTACCTCTGAGTCACTTAGCTTGTCAAGCACTTGCACAGATGCACTTGCACTACTAAACAACAAACTGCTTTGTGCATCAGAACATAAGCTTTTTCTTTTCTCAGGTGTCTCTGTAGTTAGGCTATATTTGGGAAAGTCACTATGTTCGGTTGCCCTCGAGAGCATACTTCCCTCCAGGTGGTGTGATGGTACCAAGTATAGTAGCAAGGCTATAAAATGCAACACTTATAAGTAGAATAGTTAGCTGGATGCCTCCAAAGATCAGTTTTGTGCATCTCAGTGCTATATGTTTCCAGCTGGATGGCTCCCTTTTTTCCCATTTGTATTTAACACATTAAAAGAGAGGTTTTATCTGTAAGTAGGAAGGCAGGATGTATAAGCACTCTGGAGTCATTAAAGGAGTCAGAATTCACAAAAACTGTCATAATGAAGGAGGAAAATTACATAGAACATGACTCTCTACTGCGATTGCATTTATATAGGCAATCAAGTCTAGCGTGTTAGTGTCGTAACCATTCAATAGCTGAGGGAAGGGCATTATGCAAGAGTATGAGGGAACTTTTAAATGCGTGCAGCCTCCAAGTAAGTGTCCTATATCTTCTGACTGGCCACAGCTGCAAAGTGTGGAGTCACGAAGGCCCCACTTAAAGTCATTAGCAGCACATCTGATCACTTCCCAGCTGATTTGAACTTTACTCATAGATGGCATGAAAAGGTCAAAATGAGGGGCCTGGACTGTTGGACCTGTCATGAGACAGGCATTGGCTCAGTTTGAAGCTTGTTTTTGCCACCCAGAAAGCTACTGGAGGTGACATTGGGTTCCTTAGGGGAATTGTTCAAACAGGGCACCTCAAGCAGAGATGGTGGCTCGGTGGAATTAACACATCCTTTAAACAGGAGTAGACGTGGTATGTCTTGTGTTTTCAGGAGCAAATTCTGCAAGATGACTTGCAGATGTCAGGAGGGGCAATTCCAGTCATCTCATGGTACCTCTTACTATACACACAGTTTCATTCAGCTAGCTGAGTGTCCACTAGTCCTGTGTGAAAAGAGCTGAGCCACACCAGGGAGCTCTACTGCATAATAGCACAAGGCAAACCCAGCGTTTCTCAGCGTCTGCTCATTGGCTCCCAAGGTAGAACCAGCTCATTTATTGATCAGGTTATTTCTTGTCTTTATGTTCAGTATAATACAGCTATGATCCCATGATATGCCTGATAGGTTCCCTGTTTCAGCAAGGGGAAACAAAGGTGCAACTAGCAGGCCAAAACGTTCAGATCCTGGCCAGCATGGATTTTCAAGAGATCTTCCACACCATAACCAGCTATGCTATCTACTTGTGAACGAAGGTGCCAATCATCATAGAGCTGGGGCATCAGGTCCCTAATTATCTACCACAACTGTAAAGAGCTGTGGTCATAGCCAGTGATAATGCAGGGCATGGAATTACACTCCCCCAGGGGGGGCAATAAGAGGCATTCCCCTCCATAGGTCTTGTCCTGATGTTCAAAGAAGGTTTATTTTTCAGTTGTGAGAGCGGCATAACACCATTGAAGAGCCCTGTTAAGAAGCAGTCTAACACATCTGAAGGCACATTAGCTGGCTGCATAGTAACTTCCAGGAGAGTCTAGGCTGCAGCCCAGCCAACCTAAATGGCTTCAAAATATACATTTTAGGAGGCTTTTCAATCATGACTAGCTAACTCAGTGGAGTTAAACTGATTGGGGAAAAAAACAACCTCACCCTTTTTGCCCCTCAAGTCAGTGACCATTCTGGCTGCACTGTGGATGGAGTCATTTGCAACACCCCATTAATGCTGGTTGCATATTCTGACATAGGCAACTGGCTAACTCCACTGCCCAGTGTGCTGGCGGAGCCCACTCCTGCCTCTCCCTGCCACCTTTCCAGCAAGTGGCTCCCTGGGGGAGCATTTGTTCGCAGCCCCTGAATTTAGCCAAGTGAAGAGCCTGTGATTCCAGGCAGCCCTCACACAGACCCAACAAAGATGGGAGGGATTCCTTATTCCCTCCCTGCAAGTCACAACAATTTAGTCCAGTTTCAACCCCCCCCCCCCAAAGTTCGAATGCTTATCACACTAGAGCATCTGAAGCATTTGAGCAAGATCCTTAGTTCTGTGTACCCATAGCGCTATCTTGTCTATCATATTCACTGCCTTGCCTTCGTTATATTCTGCCTTTATTATATTCAGCAGTAATGCAAGGAACTTACAGACTTTTATCCCGTCAGACATCAGCTTCAGTAAATATAAAGCTTGAGGCAGTAAATATAATAAAGGCAAGCTAGCCCTATGGGCTACACCTGCTACATTTGCTTTGAGCTACACCAGCTTAAACTGACTTAACAGACTTCCTGAGGACTCCCTCGGTGTAGATGTAGTACATCCTCTCCTAGCCTTTCAGCTTGTGGGTCATGGTGAAGGAAAAAGGGGCAGACGCAATGATGGAACACAAGCTGTGCATGCCATCTAACCCATTAGCCCAAAATGTAGGTGATTTGCTTTACCTGGCGCAAGTTGCACACACTCAGGGTTAGTGATTCACTTTTCCTCTTTTGCCTGCTTAGAGTACTGGAAAGAGGTTCGAGGGGTTAGGAGGGGAGGCACTGTGAAAGAAATTGCATTAGTAGAATTCCCTCTGTATCCATGTTGCCACTATTCCAATACAGCAGACAATACTTTTCGTTTCCAGTGCCACAGTTACAAAGTAATTGAATAAACTGTGATATTAAAGAAATTCCAACTGGCAATTGTCTTATCCAGGTGCAAGCAGGTCACTTCTGGGTTCAGGACAAACCCCCACCAAGTCCACAGTTTGGTGTAAGGAAACAAGTGGTCTTTTATTTAGCTGTTGCCCCTTTCAGGCAGGGCACCACCTGCAGCAGACCCAGTCAGCACCAGCAGATAAGTAACTGGTCACAAATCAAACAGTAGTCCCACATCAGGCCTACCTTCCCTCAGGGAGTCTCTGGCACACAACAGCCTTTCAAGCCAATCCAGGCCACAGCCAGGCCTGGCTCACAGAGTGTAAGATCCCCTTTCCCCACCTGAGCTGTGCTCTCCCCTTTTAACTCTTTCTCCAGGCCTGAGACTTCTTGCTGATATAGTAGGATGGGGCTGATTGAGCCCACTGCAACTTGTTAACTCTTTCCTGGCTAGTGTGGGGTTTATATTCACCATCCTTCCAGGTTATCATAATCATTGTGGTGTAGCTTGTTCAAAAGCAGAGAAATGAATTCCCTCTCTGGCACAGAAAGGGAAAAAGAATTTAGATTAGAGAGGAGGAAACTGTGTATACATGAAATGTTTTGCCTACTGCATTTACCACTTTTATAACCAACATACTTAACTCCAGTTAAATCTATTTACCTATTTAATCTTTGTCAATTGGTCTAATTGTAAGTTCAAATTTAAATAGAGCCCCAATATTCATACCTGGGTTATTCAAATCAATGCTGCTAAGGAATAGTAGCTTTTTGGACCACTTTGCACTGGTATAAGGGACTACACAACGTGCAAAGCAACAACAAATCTTCCCCATAGAGCTAGTAAATCTCTAGTTTAAAAACTTTTGTTTGGTTCATAGTGTTCATGCTTGAATTGATGGGATTTCATCAGCACTCCCACTATTAATTTTAAAAGGTTATATAATTAATCCAGTGAGGAGTGAAATTTGGTTCTGCCCAGGAAATAATATTTTTTCTTAATTAAGTTTTTTTAAAATTTCACTCATGTATTTAAGTGCTATAAAAGGTAGAATTAGTTACTATAATTTATGGGGTTTGGGCATTTTTTTAGACTTCTAATGCCTTTAATATAAAAATATTATGTGACAAGTGATTACTCAATTATTATATTGAAAATTAAAATAGTCAAGACAATGAAGTTAAAAAATTAACTACTTAACATGAATAAATTTATATGCAATTGTCATAGTCTTTAACATTCTGGATAGCAATGTAATCACTCAGTAGAGTCTGGGCTCCAAAGGAGCCATTTCCATCTGATGAATAAATTGCCTTTTAAAAAGAATTGAGGAGTTCTGTGCATAAGCCAGAATGGCCTGGCTAGACTGATAAAAGTATTTCTGGAAAAAGTGAACTTAAAAAAAATGTACTAACCAGAGTACAAGTCCAGTGATTCTCTCTTTCCAGTCAACTGAAGATTGGCCACATCGCCACATAGCAGTGCACAGGTTAACGTGTATTGCTTCCCCTAGTAAGACCCATTTACTAAGAAATTCAGTAACATAATAGGGACATGAAGTGTTAGGTTTTTTATAACAATAGAAATCCAGGAACTGGCACTTGAACAATTTATTGAAATTTGCAAGTGGATGAATAAAATAAAAATTACATTTTGTATTTTAAAATTAAAAACTGCAAATTCCCATCCAAGTGAGACCTGACAATGAATTGAATCCTTCCTTTCCTATCTTGTCCATCCACCTATGTCAGTAAAGTAGACGTACTCCTTAGCTCTTCTGTCAGTCATTTAACAGGATAGTGCTAATAGCCAAAGTCAGATGACCCAAAAAATACTCCTTTTGTCTTATTGTACGGATATTTCCTAAATAAATGAAATGGCGCAAGCCTCCATGGAGAGACAATTACCCAAAAGCTTTGGGCTCTGGGAAAAGAAAATAAGGAGACAAGTTTACCAATGTGACATCTCCCTCCTGTCAGTAAGCAATTAATCCTGAGTCAACAGTGGTTTGGAATTAAGTCAGAAAATGGCACCACCATGTGTTTGAAAAACCCGAAGAAACAGGTGACCCTGTATACATGTGAACACACACACGCACTTTAAAATGGCAAGAGAGTAAAGAATATATTAAGCAGGAACTCTGCAGCCCTCCACCAGTCACATGTTAAAACTGTCTGGATCAATCATCTGTGGCAGTTCCAGGCATGGTTGAAGACAGTGTGTCACACACAGCAGTCCACATGCCTTTAGGCCCATCATTGTCAGTAAGGTCGAAAGTCTTTGTCCATCTGGAATGGAGTTGCAAGCTACGGATGCTACAAACATCGAAGATATATCACCTGTGACTCATGATTGTCATTAAATTCACCGACATTGCCCACAACAGTTGCCATTTCTTTGCTTTCCTATTGGACTTCATCACTCCTGGATATCTTCTTTCCCACAGGGAAACTGTTCTTTGTGCACTATCCAATTTCCCTCTGCTGGTTGTGTGTCTACACTGAAGAGATCGGAATTTTTCCTTTGGCTGCAATTGAGCTTCCTCTGCTGGTTGAAGACCCTCAGTGAAGGTTAAAGCACTCTCTCTGCTTGCTGTCACATGGTTAGCCAAGATAGCTGCTTGCTTCCCCCTGACTGCTGTGTTTGAATAGGTCTGGCAGTAAATGCAGACCCCTTCTCCTTTGTTCTATCTTTATTTGCCAACTTCCCCCTTTCTAGCTAGCTGGCTCACTCTGTGCGAGCAGCAATCTGTCACCTTGTGCCTCTAGGTGAACTTTTCCCCCTTTTTGTTGTTATCTGCTTGCTTTTTCTTGTTCAGGCAGTGGGAGCACTGGATACTTGTGCAATAGAAGGACCCAGTAGAGAAGGAGATAGAAACACAGCCATCTAAGACGGAGACTTTATTGTTCTGGCAGCAAAACTGAAACCAACACAAAATTGAGGCACTTCGACCTGGGGGGAAAGGAGGAGTACTCAAACATTTAAAGGGAAAGAACATCACAAGATTAGCCATACTAAATAAGAGCAGTGGTCCATCTAGCCCAGTATCCTGTCTTCTGAGAGGGGCCAAAGCCAGATGCTTCAGTGGGAGTGAACAGAACAGGGCAATTATTGAGTGATCCATCCCTTGTCAGCCAGTCCTGGCTTCTGGCATATGGAGGTTTAGAGACACCCAGAACATGCATGGGGTTGCATCCCTGATCACCTTGGCTAATTGTCATTGATGGACATACATTCCATGAACTTATCTAAGTCTTTTATTTAACCCAGTTGTACTTTTGGCCCTCACAAAAACGTC
Organism: Caretta caretta; assembly: GCF_965140235.1. Taxonomy (NCBI): domain Eukaryota; kingdom Metazoa; phylum Chordata; order Testudines; family Cheloniidae; genus Caretta; species Caretta caretta. The sequence continues at coordinate 84,690,955 of NC_134207.1, read as the reverse complement.
TGGCAACAAGGTCCACAGGTTGACTGTGTATTATGTAAAGTCATACTTTATTTTGCTTGTTTTAAACCTGCTGCCCATTAATTTCATTGGGTAACCCTAGTTCTGCTATGGTATGTGAAGGGATAAACACTTCCTGTCACAAGGTATCCGGTCCGTGTGAGTAGACTAGGCCCAGGACCCCTGGACCAGACCAGGCAAGTCCCATCCAGCCAATTAAAGAGGGCTGGGCTACCTGGGCCTTCAAAGAGCTGACTGGGGGAAGCTGGAGGAAGGATTGATTGAAACAGGCTGTGGTTGGAGTGGGAAAGCCACAGTGGAATGGAGATAGCTTCTGTGAAGGGTCTCCTGGAGCAAGGGGGCCAGTTCCCCAAAGAGACAACCCTGAGGCTGCTGCCCCAGAGAGGGAACAGAACTGGTCAGAACTGGGAACTTGCCAGAAGCCCCTGAGAGGGGTGGAGCTGACACCAGAAATTGAGGACTGAGTTAAGACTGTTTTTGTTGGTTTGCTGACTTCTGTTAAGAAAACAAACCTCCTTGCAACGAACTGGGTATGGCAGCATATATTTTGGAGGTATGGAGAAGCCTGGCCTGGTTACACGTTCCTATTCACTTTCTCCATTCCATTTATGATTGTATATCTCCCCATTTATCTCTTTTCTACGATGAACAATCCCAGTCTTTTTAATCTCCCCTTGTATGGAAACTGTAAATGTCTTTGTGCCAGAGAAATATTATTTAAAAATGGGTCACTCGTGCATTACTCCATGGACAGAGCAATATTACTACTATTATTATGTATTATGGTAATGCCCAGGAACCCCAACCCAAGACTAGGGTCCCATTGTGCTGGATGTTGCACAGACAACACAGTATCTGGCCCGGAGAGATTATAGTCTAGGTTGCTGTCAGACAGGAAGACACAACAGACAAATGGAGTGGGGAAAGTAAGAAGACAAGGTAGCAAAACGAAGAGAGTTTAGCAGTGAGATGGAGGTATCAGTTGACACTTGCCTAATGGAGCCTGAATCACCATGGTGTTACTCCACGTTTATGGGGGTGTAACTCAGTAGGGACTCGGGCTGCGTATCTCTGTCTGCCTGATCTGAGGATCCCACTGTGGGTTTGCCATGAGATAAGTACCAGTTATCAGAATTGAGGCCTTGTGCACATGTGCAGATGCAAAAACCTAGGTACTTTAGGAACTTTAATCATGGAAATTTAGGCATTAAGAGATTTTAGGCTCTTGTTAAAGATCTCAATGGCCCCTAGATTTTGGACTTAAGGCCTAAAGTGGAAGTTAGGTATTTAAGTCCTATTGTGGATCTGGGCCAAAGATTCTGTCACACAGAGGTGACTGGGCTGCTTACAGTCAAGGCTGGGTAGGAAAGATGTTTTGCGCTGGTCCTGTAGCTAAGCTGAATAGCTTTTCTGGCTGTGGGTGGCCTTACTGCAGCTTAAAATGTGATCTGGGCTCAAGAGGCAAAGAGCATGACTGATTTAGGCCCTCTCATGTTTGTTATAGAAATGATGCCATATTTCTGTTGTACTTCTAAAGTAGAACATGAAAATTTAGCCACACATCTCAAATTAACGTGAACAGGAATCACGACTATCATCCCAACCTGATCACCTGTCCCTCTGAGTTATTCAAACAACCTTACAAAGCATTTTGTACCAGGATCCACCTTTTTAAACAGCCCCTGTATAATGGAGTTTTAATCTATCACTCTACTACTTATATACTTATTACCACTTGCTCATTCAAGTATGTATTTGTGTTTTATATAATATATTATCAATGATAAATATTTATAGACATTTGGAAAAAAGTGTATGCTTAAGCTGCCATATTTCTCAGCATATTAAAAATACAAATCTTACTCTCTTACAAATACATTACCATATGGTTCATTTCCATAAGTATCCAGAGGCTCCCTTCCCAGAGACTAGCAAGTAGATTCATTATAAAACTCTTCCCCTTAAGAACTCCAACTCCTTTCCTTTCAGTTATCTAACTCTTTACACCTGCCATCCTCCACTCTTCTTGATTGACTGGATGTGGTAATGAAAGCTTTCAAAAGGCCCAACTTGTGGAGGAAGTATATGCAGTGTTTTTCTGAATATAAAATCTATTTCTTATCCTAGAACCTACATGTCTGACACCAACCAATATGTGTAGACAACTATAAACCTGGATTATTATTATGATGACAGTGGTTGTGCCTGTAAATAATGACTTATGTAGTGAATATTGCAAATCAGCTTCCATGTCTTCATTCTCCCAGAAGCTTCTAAAACTCTTTTCTCTGGGTTGACATTTTCCATGTAAATTTTTCCAGTAAATTTTTCTGTGACGCTTATCCAAGAATGTACATATTAATAGAACTTAGTTGTCAAGACTCCAAATATATTTTAGATGGGTCCATGCCTCCTATGCCCCTCTTAATTGGTATTCTGAATTCACCCATAATAGAAGATCCTGGTCTCATTGATATGTGTTAATAAATCATAGGCCATTTGGCAATTAGCAAAAATCTATGCAGGTTTGATCTTTAGCATGTAATTGCTCCACTGAAGCTTAATATTTATGGTACTAGTATCTGAAGTAAGTAAGTTAGGCAGAAACTATGAGGAGACCAGCGCACCTTAAAGACCAACAGATTTATTTGGGCATAAGCTTTCGTGGGTAAAAAACCCACTTCTTCAGATGCGTCTGAAGAAGTGGGTTTTGATGCATCTGAAGAAATGGGTTTTTTACCTACAAAAGCTTATGCCCAAATAAATCTGTTGGTCTTTAAGCTGCCACCAGACTCCTCATTGTTTTTGTGGTTACAGACTAACATGGCTACCCCTCTGATACTAAGTTAGGCAGCTGGAGCAGGTAATCAAGATATAAAACTATAATTTGTGCCACCCGCAAGACTGAGATTTAGCAGATCCCAGCATGTGAGACAGAAATGTTTGTTCTGGATAAATAAACTAAAATTTCCCTTGATCATATTTTTCAGACCAAAGTTCGGTGTATACATTTTTTTTTCAGTTTAAGTTCCAGGTGCTGAATAATGTTGGGCCAATCATTTGGACTAATGTAACCTTTATTCCTGGGATCTGACTTGAATCATCATCAAGAATCCTGACATTCTGAAACTGAGCAGGAGATGCAGGAGAATGACAACATGAACTCATGAATGAAGACACTGCAGTGGAAAATTATATATAAATTATATATAATTATATATAAACACCATAGTGTTACTCTACTTTTATGTGGGTATAACTCAGTGGGAACTCAGGCTGTATATCTCTATCCAGTGGAAATATCTTTATATATTGGTGATTCAGGCCTTGTTAGGCTAGTGTGACCTGAGACCTCTGTCTCGCTGTTAAACTCTTCATTTTGTTACCTCAGCTTCTTACTTTCCCCCTCCTTGTTTGTCTGTTTCTTCCCCCTGGACTCATTTTGTCTGACACCTAGATTGTAAACCCTCTGGGGCAAAGACTGTTTTCTGTTATGTGCTTTTGCCCAACACAATGGAATTCTGGTCTTGGGATGGGGTTCCTGGGCCTTCCCATGATAAGTAATAATAGTAGTAATATGGCAGCAGTGGCCCATTTTAAACTAATATTTCTCTGGCACATATTCACCAGGACATTGACCACTCTGTAGTGTTTTACAGCTTTTCCATCCTGTAATGTCTTGCAAGACTATTTGTATTTTCTTCTTATCATTTTTGTATCTTAATATTAGAGAAGGATAATTCCAGCATACTTTTACTAAACTAAGAGTTAGATTTGTGCACTTCCATATAAAAGACTCCAAAGGTTTCATTTACTGAGCTGGGAGTAAAGCTAAGCACTTGAATACCTGTTTCTGAATTCTGTGACTTCTTTAACTTTCATGCTAGGACTTTGAAATTCTTGTTGCCATCTATATAAAATTTTTAAATCCAAGTTTCTCAGGTTGCCACAGTTATCTGTGTGTTCAGTTGAGTTTCCCACAGGTTATGCTTATCGTAACAATGACACTGGCTCATTATCTGTTGCATGTGGAAATATTTGATCTTTAAGTAAAGAAGAATTTGTTCTTCATCTACTTCATTTTATTTGATTGCTACTCAGATCTACAGATGCAGGATCTCTTACTGCTTTATGCAGGATCTCTTACTGCTCTATTTCCTATCAGGCATGAAACTGATCCATGAAATAATGAACCTGATATTATGAAGAAATCTGTTCTTGGGACAACCTGCATGGAGCCAGGCTGAAAGTAAAGTCTCTAATGGCATTATGTCTTCTCTAAACATCACTGAGTAAATTATCTAAGCAAAGTTGTTTAAATATCTTTAAATCTGGTGTTGCTTTACAGAGTGATGGTTTTAGTCAAACTCTCTTTCTTTCTCTGGCCCAGTTCCTATTTAAGTATTTATCCACAGTGGAACAATTACTGGGCCAGAGAAAGAGACTCTGTAGTTCAGTGTTTAGGGCAACCACTTGGGAGATGGGAGATCCAGGTCCTGTCCTCCTGCTCGAATATCTCTTTCAATATTTATACACAGTGGAACAGCTTCAACAAGAACATCATCATAGCTCATAGTTCAGTGGTTGGAGCCCTCTCCTGAGAAGTAGAGGCTGTTCAAATCCTTTGTCTCTTTCTGGTAAAGAGGTGGGAATCAAGCCTAGGTCTCCCATATCCTGGGTGAGTGCTCCAGCCACTGGGATAAAAGGTATAATAAGGTGGATGCCACTATCACCTCCAGCTGGTTTTTGTATGGACCAAGGCAGGCACCTAACTCAATCCTTAGGCACCTAAGCCACCAGCCTCTGGGTGGCATTCCTGTTTCTGGATTGCTAAGCGGAGATAGGTGCCTATGTCTGAGAGAGAGAGGTGGACTTAGCACACACCCCTTTCATTGCCATCTTCCATTGGCTAGCTTAGGTGGCTCTCTGCTACCATGCAGACATTTGTGGATTAAATTCTAAGGCTCCTATCTTTCACTATTCATGGAATAGGGACCATAGGCATCTAACTCAGGCTTTGTGTATTGCAGTGGTGTTCCTTTGGTTTCCTAGGCTCCCTTTTTGGATCCTCCCCTGATTACTTTAGGCAGCAATGAAGAGTTTATAAAGCAGGACAACAATAAAGAAGCCTATAACAAAAAAAGGCAGAATTCCTCACCAGGTTCAATATTTCTATGAAGTGAGGAGGAGGAAGATGGGCTGTGTCTGAGGCCATCCCTTGTGAAGTTTGGGGAAATTAGTAGGTCACTATAGTACAGATGTTGTTTGAACCAATACATGATGTTCCAGTTTGTCACAACTCCTGGTCTTTCGTGGTGTCATTTAGGATGTTCTCTTGGTCATGAGGAGGAATAAAAATTTAAAAGCTCTTGGAGTCAATGTGCTTTAAAAACTTGCATATGTTCAGAGTGTTTGCACATTGTTCCTAGCCAACAAGAGAAATAACTACAGCCAAAGGATTACAATGATGAATTAGAATAAATTAAAACAGGGAAACCAATCTGCCATCGGTATTAGTGTTCTAGCTTACTTTTGTTCATGTATTTGCTTATGCAGATTGGCAGTGTAATATTATTGGCCGGTCTGTATGGTGTTTAATAGTCCCTTAGTACATTTAAAAAAATTGTTGATATTCCTGATGACTTTGTAACTTCCAAAACATCAGTAACTTGGCTCAAGTAAGAAGTTCTATATTCTTGGCTCCTGTAACTAGGTGCTATTAGAAGGAACTACAGCAAGTGCTATGGCTAGACAAAATAATAGTTTCTAATATTGTACATCTAAACTCAGCTGATGTAAATCTAAATGACAATTGCTAAATAACCAGACCATTCCTACACATGTTCTGGAAACATGCTTCTTAATTAGTATATAAGAAGTCTAAGTATCCTTTGATGTGTGATAGAAACTTTTAAAAAGTGTGGCTCACTTGCTGTATTCTGCTATGGAATTTTAAGCCTTTCATATCCACATTGCCAATAAATCACCCCTAAAAGCATTCCATTTAGATTTTAAAAAGCAGTTTTTGTATTCAGTACCAACCAATCATTAGCACACTCCGGGCCAGATTTTGTCACCTTTATTCTGGCTGCATAATAACTTAATTGAATCAGAAGCCCCGCTGAAATAATTGTAACTGTTGGTGAAAAGTGACACTGTTTAACATAAACAAGGGTGTCAGAATCTGGTCTGTATTAAATAAGGTTCATAGGGTGATAATCCCCTCTATAGTTGTTTCTCCATGAATAAGTTCTAAAAATCAACTGGTAGCTCCCAGACATATGATATGAGCTGCCGCTCAAAGAGTCTTATTACATATTTAGTTTTAGAAACAATAGGTCATATTTTGATCTGTTATGTTAGTGTAAATCTGAACTGCTTTGATAGAATTACTCTAGCTTTGCAGCAACGGGGAACTGAATCTGCCCAGCATGTTCTAATTATATGTATTAAGACTGCAAATGAGGATTATACATATTAGGGTCCTGAGTTGGGGATGGGGCAGCACTCCCGTTGTGAAGGGGGAGTGTGCACACTATATTGCCACCAAGGATGACATGCTATGACTCTGGTGTCTACCCCACACAAGGCCTGAAGGGATTATGGTGGCCAGGTGGGCCAATTAATCACCTGGGCTGCACCTGGAGGAGGAGCCAGGGAGCAAGAACTAATTAGAGATGAGGCTCAGCTGGAGAGGAACAAGAGGGGCCTGTATAAAGCCCAGTAGCTGAGAGCAACTGAGCGGGGGGCGAGGGGGTGAGTGGGTACAGAGAGACAGAGGCTGCAGTCAAAGGTTCAGGACTGTGCAGACCTTGACTGCTTGTTGTACGGTCTTTGGGCTGCACCCAGTGTAGAAGTCAGGCCTAGGTTCCCCTACCAGCCACTGGGGAAATGGCACTGTTAAGGGGCAGTGAGTCCTGAGAGGCTTTGATACCCTGGTCAAGCTATGAAGTGAAAGTCCCAAGTTGAGTCCCAAGAGTGTGAGACACAGACAGAGTGCCAAGGTGTTGGCTTGGCAGAGCTAATCCCCAGATGTGGCCAGAAGGAGGTGCTCCAGCAGTGAACACAGCACCCCATGACACCTAAGCACCCCTCTATTTGTAGCCTATACACTATTGCAATAATATTTGTTCAAAATATGCCTTGTGATGTATCAGATGAAAGCTAATTACATGCTGGTTATTAACTGCACGGTAAAATGCATGTGTTAACATTATATGTGAAGTTATGAATTCCCTCTGCGTGATGTTACTAGACTTCAAAACTGAGCTCACTGTGATCAACACTGCATGTAAAGTTGAAATAGAAGCTTTTGATTATGTTGATTATATGGAGAGGGATTCCATATGCTTGCAGAATGCACCATAGGCTGGTCCTGTGAATGCTATCAAAAGCATTCTATTTCAACTTTACATGCAGTGTTGATCATAGTGAGCTCAGTTTTGAAGTCAAAACAGGAGTACATCAAGAGTGTGTCATGTCTGCAATGCTCTTCAACATTGCCCTCGACTGGGCAATGCAGCGTAAAACAGAAGACATGCCAAGAGGCATTAAATGGACACCTTTCTCATCCCTTGAAGACCTGGACTTCACAGATGATCTCGCTCTCCTATCACATACCCAACACCATGCACAAGAAAAAACAACTCAACACATTCAAGCAGCAAATCTGACTGAAAATCAACCACAATAAGACAGATATCATGACCTTTAATATTCCTTTACCATCACCAGTACGGATAGAGGATTATGTTCTCACCAGTGTAGAAACATTCATATACTTGGGCAGCACCATCAACCAGGACAGTGGAACAAGCCAGGACATCTGGAGCAAAATCAGTAAAGCCAGGAACACCCTCAGGAGCTTAAATAGAGTCTGGAAATCATCAAAATACAACATCAAAACCAAACTCAAGATTGATCAGAGCTGTGTACTTTCAACATTACTTTATAGTGCAGAATGCTGGGGAATGAGAAAGTATGACATGTCCAAACTGTCTTCATTCCATACAATCTGCCTCAGAAAAATCCTCTGTATCTTTTGGCCCATAAAAATCTCAAACCAAGATCTATTGACAGGGTGCAGCCAAGAGGATATGAGCACCATCTTTGCCAGGAGGCACTGGAGATGGATTGGCCATGTGCTTCGGATGGAAAATAATTCCATCACCAGAGTAGCAATAAGGTGGACCCCTGAAGGCAAGCAGAAACGAGGCCACCCAAAAACAACGTGGCGAAGAGCTGTGGAACCAGAGCTGAAAAACCTGGGGCACAGCTGGGGAACCACTGAAAGATTTGCCAGAAACAGACAGGAGTGGAGGCGCTTCGTTGCTGCCCTAAATGCCAGAGACATAATGGGAACATGATGATGATGAAGATGATGTTACTAGAATATGTATAAGACCAGACAGCCTAGACTAGGTAAAAAATAGGTGTGACCTGGACAAAGCCATGAGACACCAGAGTTACAAGGCAGAAAGTGATGGAACCCCTACTGGCCTGGGTAAGCCCCAAGACATCACACATGCTCATCTCTGGGTAAGTTCTGTTGCTAAGTCTGGAGAGAGCTCCACCTCCTACTCACTTCTCCCTATCTTTTATAGGTAGCTGCACCCCATTGGGTAGATGGAGGCTACCAGAGTAACACATGACTGCTTCCAGTAACTGAAAGGATATGGGTCCATTGCTGATGGTGCTGAAATACCACAAAGCCCTTCAACCTCTAAGAGTTGCTCCAACACAATCAAAAGGTTTGACACAAGAAAAAGCTGGTTCAGATCCTTATGCGAGGCCACTTAATATTTTCCCACATTCACAGTGTAGCAGCGTTCAAAGGCACTGAATTGTCATGCTCGTAAGTATTTGTACAAGCAATTCATGAGTAATGTCCTAGTTGTTACAGGAAAACATAACACTGATGCTTGTTCTTAAGATTCTGACAGCTAGCCAGCTCAAGTTATAACCGCAAGGAAGTGTTAAGTGTACCGATCTTAGTGTAGGGATCTTATAACATTACATGGACATGGCATGTGCCCAGTAATTACATTTGCTTTAAATGCATGAAATCTAGTGTAATGATAATGTTATTGTCTTCACCTGTGTGCTTCCTGTCACTGCTATCTTTTGTACTTAACCTTATATGAAAGATGTGTTAGGATAAGAATTTGCTTGATGTTGCATTGTTCATGAAAACGAATGAAGTTGTATGGATGTCCGTAACTAAATGTATTATGTATGTCTCTGTAATTGAATTCAGTTGGGACTGAAGCCTTAGAACTTTAAATGAGAAAGTTATTAACTTAAAAGCATTGGTCATTATGTAAGACAGTGGAAGATCCGTAAAACTTTGTCTGCATTTAGCCAACAAAGACAGACTCACGCGGTGATGGAAACGCTTCCCAGACGGTTTTCAACTGGGAACAATTCTGCATCTCTGATCTATTTGGATGCTGTCAGGGCCATTCCAGATACAAAACAGAGGTCCCCAAAACCATTTTGGGCAGCCCTGAGAGACTTATGGAGAATTAAATAGATTACACCATCTCTGCTCTCATTTGGACTTACAAAGTTTGATTTACCGGTCATGTATTTCACCTGTTTTAATAGCTCAACAACTCCTTTCTCTTCTTAGTGAATAAATCTTTAGTTTTCCAAAGGATTGGCTATCAGCCTCGGTTTTGGTGTGAGATCCAGAGTATCCACTGACCTGGGGTAAATGACTGGCCCTTTAGGGCTGGAAGTAACCTGATGTGTGGTGAATTTTGGTTTTAATAATCTTTCATCATAAAGTCCAGTCTGTCGGCATGGTATAAAGCCTAAGGGTGACTGTCTGTGGCTCCATGGTAAGGCTAATGTAGAAATCCAGGAGTGCACACTTGTTACTGGCGTGGTGAAATTGAATTATAGAATATACCACTAGTTTGGGGTGCCTGCTCTGTTTTCTGACAGTCTGGCCTGAGACTGGCACTCACAGCTGTGAGCCACTTCAGAGAGCGTGACAAGTATGATCATGAATATTTCAAGACTAAGCATATTAAATGCTGCTTTAAGTAATTACATTGAGCTGATTACTACTAATACCTCTGCTGAGTCAAATCTTTGTTCTCCATTGAGCTTTGGTACAATGTATACTAATCCTTTTTTAATAAAAACAAATCAATAGACATATGGCATGCATTCAGCTGAACTAAATTTGATACCTTTGGGGAAATTATTAATAAAGTATTGTTTTATTTGTGGCTAATCATTAATGATTATTAGAGCAGCTACACAGCTTGTCAGACTCATTCTTCAGCAAAAAACATACGATAGACTGGCACTGAAAACACGATAACCTTAAACCTTAGTAAAAGTTAACTTAACAAAAGCCCATACCCACAATCTCACCCTCATCTCACCTACTGCTGTCCTATTCAATTTGCCTTGCTTCCTCATATGGTGTTTATCTTACTGTTTCAACCGGATGAGACACAGGGAAATGGGGAAGGTGGGAGAGAGATGTCTGTGCTGAATATTTTGGCCTGATCCCATTCTGAAGCAGTCAGATAAACTGATATGAAAGGACATCAGTCACTAGGAACAGACACAGAGAAAGCTGGGATTTTTCTATGAATTGAAAATGGGAATCAGGGAAGGAAATATGAGACAAGTGAAAGCAAAGATTATTCTTATTTAAATAGTGCATGGTCCTGATTCAGCAATGGGCTTAAAGTTTTGTATGCGTTTCAAGTTATGCGTGTTCTTAAGTACATTTCTGAATTGGCCCCTATACATATACTACTGTGTATATCATTAACATTGCCTTTAATACATCATTAATTAAGTCCTTATCCAATAGTTGCAACCTACAAACATGATTTTGCTTCTCCACCTTGCCTCATCCACTCATCGAAAATTCCTAAATGCTTAATTTTAAATTTTCAAAAGTGGCCTTTGTGTGAGAGGTAGTCAGAACAGAGTGCGTGTTTTGTGTGTGTGAGAGTGCAAGTGATGTCTGGAGTTTGTGAGGACTCCAGTATATTTGTGTGGTTGTTTAGCTAGACAAACACAAAGAAGTGGGCCAAAAATTGGGGTCACATTTCAAAAGGAAAGTATATTTAAACATTTCTTTTGTAAAAGTTAGTAAAAGGTTCACTTGTATAACAGGATAGATAAGGCCTGTGAAAGGCAAAAAGGTTTGTGAATTATTGAAGAAGCTCCTTGAAGGGGGGAGCTGAGGCAGGGGGCTGCTGGCAGGACCACCAGGAAGCAGCATGGGGGGCATCCACTCATTGACAACTGAATATATTCCACAGAAAAAATCAGTTGTGAACATTTGTTGTGTCAAAGCTGGAGATTAAACAAAGGGATGTTTTTCCTGCTTTTAAGTTGAAGTTTCATTCAACCTTGACTGTGGAGTCTGTATAACACCTCCATGATGCACACACACACAGTAGGATTGGGGTGAGAAAATGCAGGGGAGTGGAACAAAAAACCTTTTAATTTTTTTTTAGATTTATTGTATTTTTCTGGATTTTGAACTATAACTTGGGTGAGCTAGAATTTTGACAGAGAGTCAATTTTTTCTTTCCCTAACTTCCACCAATCTCCTGCTAGCTTAACTCCTTAATGCCTAGGAATACAAACCAAAAGAACAATTCAAGCACTGGGAATGGTGCTGTTTCAGTGTCAAATTTGTATTCTATCTTTTATATTTTTCTCGCTTATGCAGTCTACTCATAATGAGTGATTCCATGAAATAAATGACCACAAATACCCTGTTGTGAGCTTTGCAAATGGCAGCAGCAAGACAAACTATTCACTGCTTATCTATTTTTCACCTGTTTGGAGACAAAATGACTTTTTTAGAGCAAATTGAATCCAGAACTCAAAGAGGCTGGTATTAGGCAGAGGTCTGCTGATTCTGTTCCTTTTTTCACAGGACTGAATTCACCTGCTCAGGATAACAGATACTGGTTCCTCGGCAAGCTGCCTTGTTCACCAGAAAGTTGTGCTTTCTGCAGGACCTATTTAAAAACACTTCTGTTGGATGAGATCAGCTATAGAGTTCATCAGGAAGTAGACAGCTCATGAGGTAAATGCACATAGATGACTATTCTCAAGCCCACGTGGCTGAGTATGACATAATTAAAACAAAAAACAGATGTGGATGCCCCTAAAATGTCAACTCATCAAGAGGTATAGCTCATTAATATTAGGATGAAATCTTTTCTCTTTAACTGTGGTCAGGACATATGTTTGGTCACCTAGTTTTAGTTATTATTTTTAGGTACCTGACAGGAATTGGAAGATAGTTCATCCTGCCATTTGGGGGCTTTATGTACTTATTGTCCATTTTGGGGCCATGCTCCCCCCCACCCCCCGCTTTGGCTTCTTTCACAGTCTTTAAGATTAAGTGATTTTTTTCCTGAAGTCAGCCACAGAAAACTTAATGGGCCTGATTTTCAGAAGTGCAGAGCATCACAAATCTAAAGGAAGATGCCCAACTCCTTTGAAAACCAAGCCCCAAGTGTCCATTATTTGACCTCAACAGCTGCTCCAGCACTAGAAGAGCTAGCAGCAGTATTTGGCATCTGATCCGAGTATCCTTGACTTTGGGTGTGGAGTTGTCAGCCCCTGAAGAAACCACCCCCAAACTTCAAGCCATTTCTGCCTCAAGGATGAATTTCTCCTTTACTTCAGCTGACAAATTTCCATGTCTCATGTCAGACAGAGACTATGCTGAGGAGACTTCCTGAGCAATGAGAGCCTAATTAGCAAGTCATTTGGATGGACTCAGGGGTTGTCCTTGTCAGACAGGGGAAAAAACTAAATACATACCATGATATTTCACAGCTGTCTAACTGTGGTGGCATTTTTCAAATCCATTAAGATTTATTTGCATAGCTACAGAGCCCAGGAGACTCTCTGAACTACCAATGGTCAACAGCAATATAAAGTATCTAGTAAGGAATCAAATTCTCACTAAGAAGTGTTATTGCCATTGCATGTTACAGTCTATACCATAGAAAATAATTACTGCACTTTATAGCCTTTACCATTTTATTAATACAGGCAGGGAAATCTCTGAAAGCATTTCCTCAAAGGGCAACGTTCCTTCTGATTGAAGGATTACACCCAATATTTATTGTAATTCATATAGTTATAAGATTAAAAATGCACCAAGAAGCTTGAAAATTACGGGCACTATTTGCCACACTTATACTGTATGAATGTCGAATGTTTTCTATGGTTTCAGAGTAACAGCCGTGTTAGTCTGTATTCGCAAAAAGAAAAGGAGTACTTGTGGCACCTTAGAGACTAACCAATTTATCTGAGCATAAGCTTTCATGAGCTACAGCTCACTTCATCGGTATGCATTTATTTGGATTCACATTTGTTCTGATATACTCAAGGTATCCATTCTACAATCCATACCTGCAGAACAAAACAGACATTACTTCTTATATCTCAGAGCATTTCCAAAAATTAATATTAGATTGCCAATGTTACTGAAAACCCTTTAGTCTCTAAAGCAATCCATAGTGATTTCTCCCTCTTTTTTTGACATTACAAATGGCTATAATTTATCTTATGATAATCACACCACTGACATGTTGTTGTTTCTAGAATTCATCAGCTGGCTACAAAATACATTTGATCTTAGAAACGTGAGTATTTTTGTTGCTGTCAAGGGGATTTATGCATGCACATTATGTTGGTTTTACGAGTTTAAATCAGGAGCACTCAATGCAGAGCTTGTTTATGTGGAGATTTGAATGATGAAAGCAAATAACATTTTTTATTTACTGACTGGTGAATGCTGTAGAGACCCTTCGTGCCCGCCCCCCCCCCCCCCACCCAAAGAGAGGTTAATCAGAAATTTCAGGGTTCAAGCTCAATTTACTCAAGAAATTTCAGGGTTCAAGCTCAAGAAATCCAAATATTTGAAAGGATGGAAATTCACAGCTGAGGTAGCAAAATACCTTCATTCTGCCTCTGGAGAGATGACAGCCTACCATTTCCTTCCTTTGACTATAGACTATCAAAATATGCACCATAGAACACTGGCTTTGTAATTGCCTTTGTAACAACAGTCTCTGATACTAAGTTTGATGCTTTGTCACTACACTGTTTTTTTTCACATTAGTGCTATACTTTCATGATCTTGACCCTAGCAGTTGTAGGCAAGCTCTGTGACTAGTGGCATTTGGGCAATAGGCTGGCTCATGAAATTATGACTTGATCCTTTGAAATGTTGGAACCCACAGTGCCTTGAAAGCTTGAGTTGAGTGCAATGATGGTGGATGGTTAAAGAGACCAAACAAACCTATTAAGTCTTGTGGAAAATTTTGTAGATGAGACCCAGCACGCCTACTAATGCTCAAAGGGGCGGAGGGAAGTGGATCACCAACAAGCATTGGGCTTGGGCTTACAGAGATTGAGGGGAGGACACTGTTCTGCTGCTTTCCTATGTTCTCCTTTTCCTCATTCCATTCCCTCCTTGTCTGGCTGGCACCTTCCATGCCCTCTTCTCCACAACCCATTGTATTGTCGAATGTTAGAATTCAGTAAGCCCCTGTCCAATTCACTTCAGATTTGACAGATTAAATTCTGTCTTTGCTTAATGCTTAACATACACATTTTAAGGACAATATTTGTTTGCTTTCAGATTTTTTTAATTGGGCAAGAGGCACAATAATCAAGCTTATAAAAGAAACCGTAACTATGCAATGTCTACTGCCACTATGTGAGAATGTGCTACCTTTACTGCCGTTGCAGTGTCAGATATCCCCAGTTCAGTTACACGAACACTTTAAAGGATCATATATGGAAAGCATAACATTTTCCAGTTTGAAAACTCATTTTACAACAGTCCCTTCAAAATGAAAAGTGATTGAACCCCAAATTATTGGATATTTATCACAATATAACATCTTATAATATTTTCTTATTAAAAGGATATTTAATACCATTGCAGTAATGAAACAAAGGTTTTTTTTTTTTTTTTTTAAATTGTTTTATTGTTTTTCAACACAATGTCAAAAGGCAGTGGTTTTATTTTATTACATATGAACAGATGGTATCTTTATAATTTAAGAATGAGGAATAGAAGAAAAACATATTAGTTTTTCCTAAAGTCAATCAGTTAAAAGACTTTTGTTTAAATATGAGTAGAACTTCAGAAAGTGAATGCCTATACACATTTAGGTGCAACATCTAACCTTTCACCAGTTGTGCTGGAACAACTTGTATAGTGGGGATGCTGAGAGCCATTGATCCAAACTGTAAACCCTGTATATGATGGAAACCACTTTAAGCCATGGGGTGCTGCAGCATCCCTAGTTCCAGCATCTATGCCTTTCACGACTGCAGAACTCAGTGAACCTCCAGTTTAGATAGCATATTTGGTAAGCAATATCTGTCTCCTTGAACACTACCAGAGAGTAGCCCACCTCATAAAATAAGATAAGTTTATCAGAAGGGGCAGCTTGATGAGGGGATGATAATAGAACTCAAATTTGGATTTGAAAAGAATTAACTATTGAAAAATAGGTTTAATTTTCTATATTGTACCCAGATACCAGCAACACTATGGCAGGAATAAATCAGGCCAAGGGGCAGAGTCTATGTAATATAAAGTAGAAAAGAATTAGAAGAAGAGTTTTTCTTTGCATAGGTATGAGTCATGCAGAAGGCATAACTGGATACATCTAGGTGGAACAGCAAGTCTGAATAGCTCGAGCTTCATATAGCTTCATATGCCTGAATTTAAGCATACAAGTAACTGTATTGAAATCAATTATTTAAACTGCTAACAGCCAATTAATAGAACTGACCATAGAACATTTTAGGAGAGAACTCCATTTAGGTCACTGACTACTCACATGGTCATGTTAGGCACATAATTAAGTATCTTGCTTAAAGATGACCTTAAACAATTGTTTAATGAGAAATTTTGTGAGTTGGCTGCTAAAGCCAAAGCAGTCAAGGACCTAAGCTTTTTATACAGTCTCCCACAGTATTCTTGCCAGCAAGTTAAAAAAGTATGGATTGCATGAATGGACTATAAGGTGGATAGAAAGCTGGCTAGATTGTCGGGCTCAACAGATAGTGATCAACGACTCCATGTCTAGTTGGCAGCTGGTATCAAGCAGAGTGCCCCCGGGGTCGGTCTTGTTCAATATCTTTATCAATGATCTGGATGATGGGATGAATTGCACCCTCAGCAAGTTCACAGATGACACTAAGCTGGAGGGAGAAGTAGATACACTGGAGGGTAGGGATAGGGTCCAGAGTGACCTAGACAAATTGGAGGACTGGGCCAAAAGAAATCTGATGAGGTTCAACAAGGACAAGTGCAGAGTCCTGCACTTAGAAAGGAAGAATCCTATGCACCGCTACAGGCTGGGGACTGACTGGCTAAGCAGCAGTTCTGCAGAAAAGAACCTAGGGATTACAGTGGACGAGAAGCTGGATATGAGTTAGCAGTGTGCCCTCGTTGTCAAGAAGGCCAATGGCATATTGGGGTGTATTAGTAGGAGCATTGCCAGCAGATCAAGGGAAGTGATTATTCCCCTTTATTTGGCACTGGTGAGGCCACACCTGGAGTATTGCGTCCAGTTTTGGTTCCCCCACTACAGAAGGGATGTGGACAAATTGGAGAGAGTCCAGCAGAGGGCAACAAAAATTATTAGGGGGCTGGAGCACATGATTTATGAGGAGAGGCTGAGGGTACTGGAGTTATTTAGTCTGAAGAAGAGAAGAGTGAGGCGGGATTTGGTAACAGCCTTCAACTACCTGAAGGGGGGTTCCAAAGAGGATGTAGCTAGGCTGTTCTCAGTGGTGGCAGATGACAGAACAAGAAGCAATGGTCTCAAGTTACAGTGGGGGAAGTCTGGGTTGGATATTAGAAAACACTATTTCACTAGGAGGGTGGTGAAGCATTGGAATGGGAGGTGATGGAATCTCCTAGGTGATGAAATCTCCATCCTGAGAGGTTGGGATCTCCATCCTGAGAGGTTGGAATCTCCATCCTAGGGAGGTGGTGGAATCTCCATCCTGAGAGGTTTTTAAGACCCAGCTTGACAAAGCCCTGGCTGGGATGATTTAGTTGGTGTTGGTCCTGCTTTGAGCAGGGGATTTGGCTAGATGACTTCCTGAGGTCTCTTCCAACCCTAATCTTCTATGATTCTAAATTGATCTCTGCCCTAAAATGTTCCATGTTTGCTATTAACATCTTAACTGTCAGAAAAATAAAAGATGTATTAATGGGGGTGGAAGGAAAACAGACTTGCATCCTTTCTTTCTCAGTAAACAGTGCAAATATTTTCTCTAGGTGAAATGATTTCTTTTAGAATCAAGGTTATTCAAAGCAGATATATATGCGACAGCTGAACACAGACTAAATTTCTAACAGCCCTTAATTGCATTCTTGTGATGTACTTCCACTCGTGATCAGAACATGAGCTGTAAGAAGAGGCAAAGTGTCATAGACAAGGCTCTATTTAAGTTCACAGCTCTGAAATGATTTCATATTAATATTGAAGAAAGTTTATTATTTATCACGCATATTGAAAGAGAAATATAATGCCAAATAGCTAGACAGAATGTGTGATAAATGTTAATCTATTTGGCTAGAAGGAAAGAATTCATACTTGTAAGACTTAAACATCTCTCTTAAAGACTCTCTTCTCAGAAGAAATAGACCTTGAGAAATTGAACCTTGTGTCACATACATCTGTAGGGCACAGTAGTAAAACCAGAAAATATTACTTGAATGAAAAAAAAGCTGTAAACTAGCCTTCAACATTGGTTGATAGTGCAATAAATTTGGAATAGCTGTTGCTATGGTTACAAACATATTACCCTGACCAATAACATAACGGTGGCCCAGAGTTATTTACTATCTATGTTTTACATGCTCTTCAGTTTTTGGAATGGTTTACTGCATTTGCTTACTGCTTCTAATAGAAATATGCAACATTATGTCAGGCTCAATTCTGCATTCCTAGATCACCCAAAATGCCCATTGAAATCCATGGGATTTGGGGGCACACAAAGAATACAGGATTAGGGCAGCAATACTTTAAATATTGTCTGAAATGGTGTATTTATGGGCTGTGCTTAACAAGATGTTTGCAAGTTTAAATTTTACCAAACTCTGTTTTATAATTTTTTTTCACATAAACTAAGATCAATGGGAATGTTTTCATTACTGGTTTTCTTTTGTTTCAGTGGGGAATTATTGTTAAAGAACGAGAAACCAAACAAAACCCCCCTTTTCTGCACAAATGGGAAGCAACAATACATGAAAAACTAGTGCTGGTGCAGGAGACCCATGAAATGGAACTGACTAGAAAATAACTATGAATAAAAGTGAAACTGACTTTGCTTTTTCCATTGGCCAAACTGAGAGCGATGAAAAAGTAAACAAACAGCACAATGACAAGGGGAGGGGGGGGGAAGAGGTTTTGCCAACTCCTTCTGTTGTAATAATTTAAACCACTCTTTGTAACCTAGGAAAAATTTTAACCTGATACAGACCTGTGACCCTATTACAATATCAACTATGTAGTATGTTGGTCTTTGCACAAGAATATGGTCAGATCATCATCCTCACTCTAGGTACAAAGTTTCATCTTAACTAGCTCCTTGAGGATTTCCCCTGCATAGGAACATCCTCTGGGAGGTGCGGAGGTGCTGTAGCAGCTCCTATGTCAAATCATCTCTCCTTCAGGTGGCAAGTCCAGTGGAAAGGAGATATGGTCAGGCATCCCTCTCCCAAGATACTGGAACAGCCTTTGCAGTGTGTGGGCACCTGGAGTTGAGTTAGAGTGGCCATCAAACAGTGGATGGAGCAAACTGCACACAATATACGCACATGAAGATGGCCAGGGAGAAACTGTGGAGCCTGAGGCACAATTGGGTCACTGTTTCTGGTGAGACAACGGAGCTCCACACTACACCTTACACAGAGCTCTGGCATAAAACATTCTGAAGAATTGATTTTTCACTGTATATCGTCATTTTCCAAGCAGACAGCCCCTAGTGGAGCAGATTCTCCTGGTTCACAAGCCTTTGTTAGTATCCAGGGCCCAGCCTACTTCTTTGTTCATTTCTCAATATCAGCAATCAATCATAAGTCGGCTTGGGGAAACAGTGTATTTTCTTACAGTTAACTTCTACTCCCTCCACAGGGTCTGCAGAGGCAGAGTGTTAAATATTATTATATGTTCTGAAGTGCATAGACTAGCCTGTGACTTATTTTTTCTTTAGTTGTAAGTGGCAGAGCAATGCAGGATTTTTAAGAGGCAAATCATGGTCCTCACTGGCTTATTACAGCTATAATGTTAAGCCTAAATAACTTGATGGGGTCTCCTTGAGGTCCTATTCTAGCAATAAGTCTGAATTTCCAGGACATTGCTTCTACAGCATTTGGTCCTATTTGTTAATACTAGTCAAGCTCCTGTTTTCATTTCTGTGAGCCATGACTCACCATGGAAAGGAGTGCAGGGTGGTTCCATTGCAGTAGGAGCCACCAGAGAAATTTAGGATGAGTCAGACTAGAAGGTCTGGTGGTCCCTTCTGGTCTTAAACGATGTGAATATGACTCTGACAATTCCTAGGGACAAAAAGCCTACTTTCAAAGAGGGGGTGCATTATTACATAAGAGCAGCCACTCTGGGTCAGACCAAAGGTTCATCTAGCCCAGTATCCTGTCTTCCAACAGTGGCCAATGCCAGGTGCCCCAGAGGGAATGAACAGAACAGGTAATCATCAAGTGATGCATTCCCTGTCGCCATTCCCAGCTTATAAACTGCCTTCAACTCCCATTCTGCCAGGGTATCTAGAACGGGCCCTGTGAATCACACTTGCTGGGAATGGACATCCTGGAGCTGGCAGAGCTTCTATGAAGCCCAGGCTGGAATTTAAAGCTACATTTTCAGGCAAGGACAATGGTAGTACTGTGCTTTCCCTCCCCAAGAGGTGAATTTCACTTCAGGCACAGATAGAGCCAAGCGTGCAAATTGCCCTATAGCATTTTTTAGTTCTAACTGCCCTTTCCACATCTCCATTATTTTATGTGTATGTCGTTGTGGCACAGAGACCCCTTGGAAAAGGGTATCCTGCTCTTTGAAAACATCTCTCACCCTCAGATCTGACAAACTTGCTACACTAAATGTCTTACAGGCAATTTATCCATACTGAGTAACATGTAAGGTATCTACAGAAAGCTCATAACGTGTCAAAATTCATAATCATTGTGAGATGTATGTATGGGTAATATTTAAGAAATAATGTATTTATACTGACAGCATGCTCTATGGACTTGGAGCAGAAATTAGACACTAGGAGATAACATCTCAGTGATGGCCCATTCGGGAAAGGAGGAGTTGGCATCCCACCCTGGTTGGCCAGTGAGGGTTTGTCTACAGTGCAATGTAAGCCCAGCGTCAGTGGGACTTGAGTCAGCTGACCTGTGTTAGAGAACCCTAGACTTGAGCATCTACATTGCATTTTAGTTCTATGTTAAGACTTTTCTAACCTGTGCTCAAACCTAGGCTCTGGCATACACACTCCAGTGTGCAGACCTGAGTCAAATAACCATATCCTGGAGTCCCTTGCCCTTCCCCCTGGAAATGTGGCTACTCTAGCCCTTGGATCATGGAAAAACTGTACTGCCCACCCTATGCATTACCAGAAAGCAGCTCGCTTTGCAAAAGGCTTGATCAGTTCGCTTTGTATTGCAAACTTAGGAGCTGTCTGACAGGTGCTTGTAGCTTGGAGATCAAAAGAGAATGAGCTAACTGAGCTGCTGCTGCTGTTCAGAAAGGGAGAGTGGCTTTTGTTTTCAATAGAGTGGATTGCAGATTGTTGGGATGGAGAACACTAAGGAAATTGTCCTCTGGAAGTGTGGGATACTTCCAGCTGACTCCTGGGACCAGAGTCAAGCGGGGTTGCATCGACACTGCAAAGCAATAGGGCTTGGATGCTGGGTCCTGGCTAAATCAACATCAGACCCTCCAGGGTCCTGGGATCCTGGGTCTGAGCCCTATGTTAGTACAATTGCAATGTTGATGCAAGAGGGGTTAGGCTTGAGCCTGGGCTCAAGTATGGACTTACATTGCAATATAGATATGCAATGCAAGGGTCAAATTGTTTAGCTTTTCACTAAAACTTTGAATGGAAAACCATCAGAGGCAATGACAAACAATTAAAACCACCTAAGGTAAACAAGAAACTCTACAAGAAGACCAGGCTTTGCCCTCTCTGTGAATAGAAACAAAAGCTGTTTTCAGTATAAGATCAGAGGAGGGAGAAGCACTCTGTATTCCATTCCCTGAGGGAAACCCTTGGTGGAGCAAGGGGGCTTTCATAAATGTTTGGTTCCTGGTTCTTATGAAACCAGCCAGCTCTGGAAACAAACTTTTTGATAGGAAAGGTAACTACTACTAAGTGTAGACCCAGGTTTGTGTTTTAGTCTTTGTTTTGTGTAGTAACCGTTTGCTTCCATCACTTTCATTTCTAGTTAAATCTTTATCCTTTCCTAAATAAACTGACTTTTGTTTTATTATAAGAGCTCCCGAGCGCTGTGTGATTTTACTGGAGTGGTGATGCAAGGTGAAACTTGGGGTGAAGTGGATCTGGAATTTTTGTAAGTAGCCAATATCAGGAGCTGGATATCACAGGGGGATGAGTCAAAGGGACTCAAGAATTTGGGTGCCTATTATTAACCTGCAAGGAGAAGTGAGGGCTGGCATAGCCCAGAGATGAGTGCTTGAGTGGCTAAAAGGCTGGTGGTGTCAGGGAGCTTTCACCCATTTAAAAGAAAGACTCCCTCAGACTGCAGGCAGGGGCTAACAAGGATACTCAGTCCTGGGTTCCCAAAGAACCATCAGAGTCATACTGCTGGCTATATTGCTAAATCCATATTCTTGTGCAAAGTGAAAATCTCACATATAAAATCTTTCTCATCCATGATAAAAAATGTTCTAGGATACTGTGCCTTACAAAAGATTAATCTTTTTGTGCCACTTGGTCTTTGGAAGTGGTTTTAAAAAATGGCCAGGACTTTCAGAAGTGACCAATGATTCTGAGTGCCTCAATTTTGGCAGGGGCCCAATTTTCAGAGGGAGCATACTAAGAACTTTCTAAAAATGAGGCCCCTTTCTTGTATCTCAAGTTGGAAACGAATAATCATTAGTCATTTTTGAAAATCTTGGCCATTGTGCCTTTTGTTATGTATATAAAAAAGCAGTGTGTGGTAATACTGGAAAGGATTGTGTATTTTCTAGTTTTAACCAATCTGTTCCTACCTGGCAAGATAATGTAGGGGACCAGTGTGCAGTCCCCTTTTCATGTTCCAAGGGACTTGTCCTGATTCTAGTCCAATTGTTTTATCCAAAAATGAGATTCACAAAAAGTGGGTCTCCCAATTGGCCACCCACTGAGATTTTATTTAGTTCAGACTCCTGGATTTCTTAATCATAGAGGATTTTGCATAAATCAGAACGTCTCTTTTCAGACGAAAAGATTTCCCTGCTGCATTGTCAATTTACTGTATGCTGGCTCAGATTGTTATCTCCTGATAGCTATGCAGTTAACGCATGCCACTGGTGAGGATGATGACCTTTAAAATATTAGAGAAATTAAAATCCAGTCTTTTGCAACAGAGTACGTTTCACAAATATACAATTAATTGAGGCTGGTATGTGGAAGTGGCAGGAGCGGACGAACCTTTTATTGCTTCCGACTTAACAAAACATTTCAGGAAAATGTGAGTGACCTTTTTTAACCACATCCCCTTGTTGCTTTTTCTGCCACAGTGCTAATCAGCACATCTCTCTTTGTGCAGGGAAACTGGGAGGGGAAAGGTAGAGCCCTAGGAGCAGCAGAAATTGAAAAACAATACTTGGTAACACAAATCATGCAAAAAGAAAAGGAGTACTTGTGGCACCTTAGAGACTAACCAATTTATTTGAGCATAAGCTTTCGTGAGCTACAGCTCACTTCATCGGATGCATACTGTGGAAAGCACAGAAGACGTTTTTATACACACAAACCATGAAAAAATGGGTGATTATCACTACAAAAGGTTTTCTCTCTCCCCACCCCACTCTCCTGCTGGTAATAGCTTTGTAATAGCTTATGTACTCTCTTTACAGTGTGTATGATAATCAAGGTGGGCCATTTCCAGCACAAATCCAGGTTATCTCCCCCCACCAACAAATACTCTCCTGTTGGTAATAGCCTTATCTAAAGTGATCACTCTCCTTACAATGTGTATGATAATCAAGGTGGGCCATTTCCAGCACAAATCCAGGTTATCTCCCCCCACCAACAAACACTCTCCTGCTGGTAATCGCTTATCTAAAGTGATCACTCTCCTTACAATGAGTATGATAATCAAGTTGGGCCATTTCCAGCACAAATCCAGGTTATCTCACCCACTCCCCCACACACACAAACCCACTCTCCTGCTGGTAATAGCTTATCTAAAGTGATCACTCTCCTTACAATGTGTATGATAATCAAGGTGGGCCATTTCCAGCACAAATCCAGGGTTTAACAAGAACGTCTGAGGAGGGGGGAGTAGGAAAAAACAAGGGGAAATAGGTTACCTTGCATAATGACTTAGCTACTCCCAGTCTCTATTCAAGCCTAAGTTAATTGTATTCAATTTGCAAATGAATTCCAATTCAACAGTTTCTCCCTGGAGTCTGGATTTGGAGTTTTTTTGTTGTAATATAGCAACTTTCATGTCTGTAATCGCGTGACCAGAGAGATTGAAGTGTTCTCCGACTGGTTTATGAATGTTATAATTCTTGACATCTGATTTGTGTCCATTTATTCTTTTACGTAGAGACTGTCCAGTTTGACCAATGTACATGGCAGAGGGGCATTGCTGGCAAATGATGGCATATATCACATTGGTGGATGTGCAGGTGACCGAGCCTCTGATAGTGTGGCTGATGTTATTAGGCCCTGTGATGGTGTCCCCTGAATAGATATGTGGGCACAGTTGGCAATGGGCTTTGTTGCAAGGATAGGTTCCTGGGTTAGTGGTTCTGTTGTGTGGTATGTGGTTGCTGGTGAGTATTCTCTTCAGGTTGGGGGGCTGTCTGTAGGCAAGGACTGGCCTGTCTCCCAAGATTTCTGAGAGTGTTGGGTCGTCCTTCAGGATAGGTTGTAGATCCTTGATAATGCGTTGGAGGGGTTTTAGTTGGGGGCTGAAGGTGACAGCTAGTGGCGTTGTAGTTGTAAGAATGCTTGATAGAGATCTTGTAGGTGTTTCTCTCTGTCTGAGGGGTTGGAGCAAATGCGGTTGTATCTCAGAGCTTGGCTATAGACAATGGATCGTGTGGTGTGGTCAGGGTGAAAGCTGGAGGCATGTAGGTAGGAATAGCGGTCAGTAGGTTTCCGGTATAGGGTGGTGTTTATGTCACCATCGTTTATTAGCACTGTAGTGTCCAGGAAGTGGATCTCTTGTGTGGACTGGACCAGGCTGAGGTTGGTGGTGGGATGGAAATTGTTGAAATCATGGTGGAATTCCTCAAGGGCTTCTTTTCCATGGGTCCAGATGATGAAGATGTCATCAATATAGCGCAAGTAGAGTAGGGGCGTTAGGGGACGAGAGCTGAGGAAGCGTTCTACTGACCGCTATTCCTACCTACATGCCTCCAGCTTTCACTTTAGATAAGCTTTTACTTTTCACTTTAGATAAGCTATTACCAACAGGAGAGTGTTTGTTGGTGGGGGGAGATAACCTGGATTTGTGCTGGAAATGGCCCACCTTGATTATCATACACATTGTAAGGAGAGTGATCACTTTACATAAGCTATTACCAGCAGGAGAGTGGGGTGGGGGGAGAGAAAACCTTTTGTAGCGATTTCTGTATATTTCAAGGGCTGGGGAAAAAGAAAAGGTTTAAGTGAGGGGAAACTGAGCGACAGTGCCAGAAACAATGAACATGATAAAGCTATGTGCAACCAGAAAGTCATCTTATTTTAACAACATTTCACTTCTAATCAATCTCAAATATTAAATGAGTAGATAGGGAATGTAAATACAATAATTTGCTATTCATCATGAATAATAAACAGAATAATTTACTATTCACACATCTCGAGTTTGTAAATTAGCTCTCATGCTGAGTCAGAAAGCAGTGACCAGAGCAAATTTATCAAACGAACTGATGCAAGGATTATGTGGTAAATCCCTAACATTGCTAATAAATCACCAGGCTTATTGGGTGAACTCAGTTCTCTGAACTTTTGTTCTTTCAAGCAGTTTGATTCATCTCCACCCTCTATTCACTCCCCTATCCCCCCTGCGGCTATTTCACAAGAAAAAAGTACCTGAACCTACAGGGTTTCTCCTTTGTATCTGAGCGTGAGAGACATACACAGACATAAAGACTCATTACACCACATTTTTCCCTTTGTGGATGACTTGGTCACTCAATACTTCCTAAATCTGCACAGTGCTAGGACACTGAAGCACCAAATCAGCAATCAACAAGCTGAGAAACTTGTTTCACAGTAAAAAGAACAGCAGTACTAGTGGCACCTTAGAGACTAACGAATTTATTAGAGCATAAGCTTTCGTGGGCTACAGCCCACTTCATCGGATGCATAGAATGGAACATATAGTACAAAGATATATATATATATACATACAGAGAAGGTGGAAGTTGCCATACAAACTGTAAGAGGCTAATTAATTAAGATGAGCTATTATCAGCAGGAGAAAAAAACTTCTGTAGTGATAATCCAGATGGCCCATTTAGACAGTTGAAAAGAAGATGTGAGGATACTTAACATGGGGAAATAGATTCAATATGTGTAATGACTCAGCCACTCCCAGTCTCTATTCAAACCCAAGTTAATGGTACCTAGTCTGCATATTAATTCAAGCTCAGCAGTTTCTTGTTGGCATCTGTTTTTGAAGCTTTTCTGTTGCAAAATTGCCACCCTTAAATCTTTTACTGAGTGGCCAGAGGGGTTGAAGTGTTCTCCTACTGGTTTTTGAATGTTATGGTTCCTGATGTCAGATTTGTGTCCATTTATTCTTTTGACACATGATGGCATATATCACACTGGTAGATGTGCAGGTGAACGAGCCCCTGATGGCATGGCTAATGTGACTAGGTCCTATGATTGTGTCACTTGAATAAATATGTGGACACAGTTGGCATCGGGCTTTGTTGCAAGGATAGGTTCCTGGGTTAGTGCTTTTGTTGTGTGGTGTGTGGTTGCTGGAGAGTATTTGCTTCAGGTTGGGGGGCTGTCTGTAAGCGAGGACTAGTCTATCTCCCAAGATCTGTGAGAGTGAGGGATCATTTTTCAGGATAGGTTGTAGATCTTTGATGATGCACTGGAGAGGTTTTAGTTGGGGGCTGAAGGTGACGGCTAGTGGCGTTCTGTTACTTCTTTGTTGGGCCGGTCCTGTAGTAGGTGACTTCTGGGTACTCTTCTGGCTCTGTCAATCTGTTTTTTCACTTCAGCAGATGGGTACTGTGGTTTTAAGAATGCTTGATAGAGATCTTGAAGGTGTTTGTCTCTGTCTGAGGGATTGGAGCAAATGCGGTTATATCATAGTGTCAGCATGCACTTGGCGTTTTGGGGGTGGTGGGTATGTTAAAAAGAATGTTCGGCTTCCCTCATCCCACGCACACATAACACCAGGAGGCATAGTACCAGCTCAAGAGAAAGTTCTTTGAGAGGATTCTTCTCATCCCAACCTTTCTTCAGATTGCCTCCAGCTTCATCTGGTGCAGGGGAAGAGGAATTCAGTGTAAAGAGGACAGCTTTGGACTTAATAGTTATAGTCTACAAATTAGAATGGGGCCCAGCCATCAGTGCTGCAGGCTTACTCTGTACACTATATAAGACCTAGAGTCAGTGTTCAGTGGTCATTTGGCTATCTTAACCCAAACTTTCCAATGTAGATGAAAATTTCACCAATATCTTTTGTCCTGTTCTACTCTCTGACAAGGGGGCAGAAGGATATAACTCAACCTAGTTGAAATTTTTCCCTGGAAACTTTTTTCCAACAACAACAAAAAAAGCCATTTTATGAAAATGATTATTTGTGTAGAAAATTCATTTTAATTTTTTTCTCCAATATTTTGAAGGAAAAATATTGATGTTTGTTTTTATAAACCAAAACTGTAGTTTTCCAGTGATTATGTTCTGTCCCATTCCCCTTGTCTCTCCTTTTTTTGATTTCTTCTCCCTCTCTTTTTAAGTGAAAAAAAGAAAACAGGTGAGAAAGGGAAAAAAAAATAAAAGTAAAGAGAGAAAAAAAAAGAGGAGGCAGGAACTGAAACTGGAATAGCAAAGCCTCTAAAAAATTCAGGATTTTTCTTTCTGGGTGCATTATTTTTAAAAAATACACTCGAATTGTTTAACAAATTGAGAAATTATTTTTGTGCAACAGACTTACTATTTTTGATCAGCTGCCTATCTAACTTTTCCTGCCTGCACAGGCTTTATATTGTAGAATTTACCTTTGTGAACATTTGAAAGCAAGTTAAAAATGAAAAATGTTTTAGTTTAAATGTTACATTTGTTTTCAGATTTAAAAGTTTTATTAAAGCTAATGTTAAAAAAATATATAAAACACAGGTTAAGAAAAGAGTGTCTGTACATCTTGGAATAGTGCTTAGATTATCCACAAACGCAAAGTTTGTTTTAAAAGTCATAAGATACATATAGTACATCATCAGCAAAAAAACCAAATTTAGGTGAATATATTTAACAATACAGTTTAGATATTCGCATCCAAGTAGTTGGGTACATTATTCATGAAAAGTTATACAGAGAGAGTTGGTTGTGGAAAGCAAAATATATCAGTGAGTGAAGATTGTCCCTCAGTAATTGAGAATTTAGGATAGGTTGTCCATTTAGAAAATACAATCCATCAGAGAAGTATTTTGAGTTCCTTTCCCGACTGTGCTTCTCATCTGCACTCCAGCTCATCTCTCCTGATATTGCCAATATCCTGTAATGTGCTCTAGATAGATGTCCCTCAACCACCTGATGGCATCTGACACCGTGAGTTGCCCCATCAGTTAAGCGTAGCATTGACCGATTCTGCAGTCCCACAACACTCGCTTGTTACCAGGTTCCCATGCACCCAGTGCTCTGATGATCAGCACATTTGTCTGAACCTGGTAACCCTTAGCTCTCAAGGTTTCAGCCGGAGGAGCGTATTTCTTCACCTTTCGAGCTTGAGCATTGCGTAAGGCCATGGTCCTATTCTCAAAGGGCACTGTGATGTCCACCATCATGGTTTTCTTCTGGTCCTCATTGGTGACGACAAGGTCCGGTAACAGCTGGCTGTTGGTTCAGGTGATGGTGAAGTTCACTATTTACCCATGGCCTGATCCAAAGTACAATGAAGTCTTTCCACAGACTTCAGTGGACTTGGGCTCAAGTCCTCATTCTTTCTTAGACATATTTACATATTGTACAGTAAGCTATATAAAGCAAATTGTACCCACGCCTTAAACTAAATGAATAATACCGATTAGAAAATGCAAAACTAGTTTATCAATTTTAGAGAGCCTTTGGTTATCATTAGTAGAACTCCATTGTCTTTGACCTGACAGGGAGCAGAAATATACATTGATTTCTTACAATATGTGTTGTTAACCTAAGAAAGAAGCCCTAAGTCTCTGGGGAAATCCTGATGAATATTAACAATCTTGCCAGCCCCAAAACCAACCTTTTCTATACTAATTTCTGAAACACTCTTGAGAACTTCATTTGTTAAGTCTCAAAAAATCAATCCCAAAGTCTTTATTAAAAATTCATCTGCATTAATTAGTTATATAACTTCATTATGCCACGGCACAGCAGATCAACATGAAAGAAATGGGAGCTTTACTCTTATGTGAGGAATAATAAGAAGAGTTGGGATTGTAATACACTTTCTGATAATTTAGCAGATATCGTTGCACTGTAATGACACACAATAGGAACGGGCATTATCTAGCCAGCTGCAGTAATATAGCAAGTTATTTTATATAGCTACATATTCAAACAGTAAAAAAAACCAGTTGGTCTTTTTAAAACCACAAGTCTTTGGGGGAGAAAAAATATTCTGGATTTAAACAGATAAAAAACTTTGTATTTTGCCAACAGTTAAATTCTGCCAGACAAATGTCAATGTAAAACTTAAAGGGGCACTGTGAACTTGATTTCTCTTTAAATTGACTAACTTTAAAATATTCCTGTTTTGGATACACTGTTTAAAGAATGCTCTATCTTGATTTTTAATGATCTAGTCCTTTGTTATTGAAGGGTTCTTATGCGTCCCTTTGGATTTTTATATGGCTTTTTTCAGAAGAAGAGAAACTAACTGAGGTGGATGATGGTCTTGTGTTTAAGGCAGTGCACTGGGACATCAGGGATAAATCATCGTCTCTTCAACAGATTTCCTGTGTGACCTTGGGCAAGTTACTTAGGCACAGATTTTTACAGGTATTACAACTGTAACTCATATTGATTTCAGAGGAAATTAGTCACCCACATATCTTGAAAAATCTCTGCTCCCCGTGGGCGTAACAACAATTCCTTTATTTATTTTGTGGGTGTGTGTGTGGGGGGGGAGGGGGTTCAGTTGTCAGCTCTATTGGAGTAGGGGCCATATCACACTATGGCCAAATCTAGATTAGGACAATAGCTAACAAGTTTTGAAATAGAAACTATTTTCTTAATCTAGGAAGGTCCTGTATATTTGTACAGCACCTAATATAAAGTGGCGTCAATCTGAATTGAGATCTATAAATGCTACCATGATGCCAATGTAAGCCCCATAACTAGAAGGCATAGAGGGATAGAACATTCTACTCCTTCTGTAGGGGAAAAGATGCAAAGCAAACTTTTGTTAACACCATTTACATGAATTATAATGTTGCCTACCCATTGTATGACATAGTTGCTTTAGTTAGGATATGTCTATGTTCTGATTGTCACCGTGACTATACTCATGAAAGGACATGCCCTGGAGTAAGTGGGTCAGTGTCGCTTCACAAGCAGTGGACTCTGGTTTGATAACAAGATTTAAACTCAACAGATGGGATGGAGGGTGCTGTTCTAGAGACCAGGAGCTCTGTCCCTGGGAACAGGCACTCTGTCCAAGGTTCCTGTGCGGCTCAGGTATCTCCACGTTCTCAAGCCCGTGTGGAGTGATTTTGTAGGGCTTAACTAGCAGTGGGACAGCACAGCGCTGACTTCATAGGTAGGCTCAACCAGGCCAGCAACCGTGGTGCAGAGCTGATTTTTGCAGCAAGGTCTGACCAGTAGTGGCAGCAGTTCAGAGCAACTTTGTTGTGCCTCAACACATGCCAGCAGTGCAGGGAGCAGAAGTGCAGAACTAAACCAGGTAGCTGAACGTCAGAGCAGGAAAGCGAGGTGCGGACTTCACTGAACTGGAGCCGTCCCATGAACAAGAGCTCCCCCACTGCACCATATTATTACTGAGTCTAATTGTACCTGTGAGTGGAGTTTTAGTTGGGTGGGGATTCTTGTGTGGCTAACTTCTGAACCTCAGTAAGCTGAGCAATTAATACATTTGTAATACTGACTTTTGCTCCTTTTAGCGTGTGTGTGTGTGTGAGAGAGAGAGAGGAAAAAAATTGGTTATTGTGTTGCTTTGTTTAGTTTTTTTCTCCAAATAAAACATTTGTGGTTCCATGTTCCCAAGGTTTCCTGCATGCCCGTGAATGGGGAAGAAACACCTGCAGAGGGACCAGGGAGGTTGTATGTTACTTTCAAGTTGGTGCCCCTTTAACATTATGACTATTATGTAGAGGCTGCAATTGCCAATAAACTCACCCAATAAAAACATGCTATTGAAAACATTTTCACAAAACAAGCATGCACAGCTAAGCACAACCCCCCCGTCGTAGTCTGAATAAGGCAGTGAAATAGTAGACAACATTTTTCATTGCAGACGGATCATTGTAATGTTTACAGGATGCAACAATTACTTAAAGTTCTTGCTGGAAATGAGGTTATATTTTCCCTTCAGAAAATTTCAGTGACACTATCATTTTTCTTAAATGTTCCAAGCCTCTTGGAATGACTGTCTTTCTTTCTCAAAAAATAAATAACCCTCCCTGGTTATAGTTATTCTTCAGATTTCTGACAAATTACAATCTGTTGTGGCAATTAGTCTGGGTTAAAGATAGACATGTCAGACACATCTCTTGATCAATGGCAAGTTAAAGTGTCAGAATGTAAAACAGAATTAATTCAATCTAGGCTGTGGCTGCAGACTTTCCTCATGAATACTGTAACTATGACTAAACAAGGACACATGAGCCTAAAAAAGCCCCAGCAGTATTGAAATGATCCATTCCTCAGGTTTATTCTGTGCTGTTCTCTAACACTAGGCTTTTCAGAGTGCTCTGAGTATCTTCAAATGAAGAGCTGCCTGAACTTCTAACCCCACAAAAATGTCCACCTCATGGTCAGTCAGCCCTTGCTGAGGCTGAAATTGCTCTGAAGTCAGGAAAGACAGTGGTGGAGCCAGATCAGGGGACTAAGAGAAACTGCCCGGGAGCTAACAAAAGTCACCTGTAAGCATGAGTCAGTAGCAATTATTCTTTATCTTTGTGTGGGGCTTGAACACCCGATATTAGGGTGACTCAGAGTCCTATATTCTTGTGCAGGAGCCTCAAATCTGCCACCATCCTCTTACCATATCTTTAGTGGCACTCTCAGGTGAGAGGCCACATATTGACAGGGCATGGAGACTTAATCAAGCTCTCCAGTCCCAGAGATGATCCCTATAGACAACCATTCATTACCACTGCGTCTGCTGTACAAGTTCACTGGATAAATAAAGGACCACAGTCAAAAGGGCTGTCAATCTGGCATCTTTCACAGGACCTGAATTCTGAGAAAATTAAATTCTTAAATAACTAGATATATATTTTTGAAAAAGACTTGGTTGGATAAATATGTTTGTGATGCTTCATGTGGCCAGATTTGGATAGTTAAAGCATTAACAGTACATGTTTGTTTTAGAATCAGACTTGATCTAAGTCACATTAATAATAATAATTATGAGTATAAAGGAAGGAGGAATACTCCTGTGTGTTTGACAAAGGAGGATGAAAGGAAGGAAATGCAATGTGTCTAATATTTAAAGGATTTTTATTAGATTATAGGGACAATAAGAGCTCGTTAGTAAAATATCAACTTTTTAACTCCAGATCACTACTCTATTGTAAATTAACTATGAAGTTGGTTTCATATTACATCCCCCATTCTGCAAACACTTTCTGCACACTGAGATGGGGTTCCCGGAGTGCAATCTGAGGTGTGAGACCGCTGAGCCCTCTGTCCCACCAACCTGGGGTGTCCCTGTGATGCTGTGACAAGCTATAAATCTCTGACAGGCACTGCACTTAGACAGACATGCACAGGCAGGGATACACTCAACTGAATTGCATGAATGCTTCTCCCAGCCACCCATGACCCAACAATAGAGAGGCTCCAGCCAATTTCCCCCCACTCTCCAGCCTTACATTCCTGGAATAAACTGTCTTGGCCTCATCAAAAGCCTGACCAGTGTAAGTTTATTACCCAGTCTGCCCCTTTCTCGATGTGGAGAGGACACACACTAGCCTTTGTAACCTGAGCTGAGATTTCCTAAGCACTTCAGCCAAAACACACTGTTTTAGGTAAAATATAAAACAGATTCATTAGCTACAGAAAGACAGATTTTAAGTGATTATAAGTAGCAAGTGTAGAGATCAAAGTTGGTTACCTAAGAAATAAAATAAATTTGCAGTCTAAGTTCTATAAACTAAACAGGATTTGAATCAGTGTCTTACCCTGATAGATGGTACAAACAGCTCACAGAACTTCAATACACATGCTGGAACTCTCTTCCAGCCTGGGACCACCCTCCCCAATTCAAAGTCTTTGTCCTCCTGATGTACTGAGTTGGGAGGGTGGGGGGTTTGAGGCCAAGTCATGATGTCACTTCCCATCTTCATAGTTTCTTCCAGCTTGCTGGAAAGATCTATGCTTGTGACATGGAGGTCTGCCCCCATTGGTCAAGCAGCCTCCATTGTTTAGGTGATCTGACTGAGAAACCTTCTGGGATGGTCGTTGGGAGTGTGGATTCCCTTTAATGGGCCATCAGTGCATCTGGCTACTCTGCTGTAGTATCTGAAAGGCTGACTGTGAGTATTCCTAGCCTCACAATATATTTCAGTAACACAGAGCAAAACTTCATAACTTCACATACAATGATAGCACATACAATCCAACAGGATATTAATGTTTAAAATGATACCTCACAAGACATACATTGTACAAAACATATCATAATTATATTACAGTGGTGAATATGGGGGTTCCACGTGCTGCTTTGAGGGACAGAGTGCCACACACATTTCATTGTAAACACATGAACTGTTAAGTTCAGTTAATGTATTTACATGTTGTAAGTTAAACAGGTGTACAAATCTTTGCAGACTTGGTTTCTTAGTCCCCAGTAACCACATTGCCCTCATCAAGCATCATAAAAGAATAGCTCAAATTGATCTGTTAGGACTTAGAGCTAGAACTGGAGTCTCCATATACATGTAACTCGTCTGCATGTTATGCACATGAAGTCTAGAAGTCTTTCTACGTATCAGAGTTGAGCGTATATGAATGATATGTTAAATGGGTGAAAGATTAAGGGATTCATTTTAATAGCCCATTTGAACTCTGACATTCTGCTTTCATGATATATATTGTATTCTGAGAGGAAAATGTTACTTTATAACTCTTTAGACTCACTTTGACAAACACAGAAAAAGCCTCTTGTATAAAGACTAACTTTTGGATAAAAATGATCCATGTAGTAAAAAACACAAAGTTGCTTCAATATTGTTCATGACCTTTTATTTGCTTTCTGTGAACATCTGTTAGAACACATTTTGGTTTGCAATAAGTTACACAAGAGAAAGTGTTATTAAAGTGTCACTAATACTTGTGTGACTATTCATTTGTGCCTTAAGTGTTTGTGTGGTTGCCTTGGAAGTTCTTTAGATATATGGGAATGATCCAGTCCAAGGGTGCTGGAACTAGGGGTACTGGGGGTGTGGCAGCACCCCCTCGCTTGAAGTAATTTCCACCGTATACAGAGTTTATAGTTTTGTTCAATGGCTTTCAACACCTCCACTATACAAATTGCTGCAATGCCACTGATCCAGTAAGGGAGCAGAAATTCCATATGACTTTGGTGACCAATGGTGCAGCATAAGAAGCTAGTTATGATTACAAATACTCAATAGTTGTGGTAAAGAGTTGGTGAGCTAACCATAGAATGAAACGTGTTCACATAAACTAGTCATTGAATAATTTCTAATGACAAAAACTGAAGTCTGATCATAGAGAATTAGTGAAGATAAAAAGGGGTTGAACTTATTGAATAAATTGTTTGCTGCAAATAATTCATCCACTTTAGTTCTGAGCATGAACATGCCTCATTAACAGCCAAATTAAAGGAAAAATATTTTTAGCTCATATTTAGAGATAAAACTAACTTTGTACTCTTTATGACCTTATACTGCAGGAAAAGAATAGTGGCTTTATGAAGTCTTCATGAAATCATCCTTCATTTTCCCCCCATGGGATTCTCCATCACTATTTAGAGTTTACCAAATTTCACAGTGGAAAACTAATGCTTTGTAAATATCTTAGTTTTTCGAATAACGTTAGCATTTGATGTATAATATTTGTCTAAGATATAAGTAAACTGAACTAAGTGGAAGGCAATTAAAATAAAGTTCTCTCAAGTTTACAAAGGTTTCGAGCTTAGGGCAAGCTTAATTAAAGTCAATCCTGGAAAACAAAGCACTTAGCACTACAGTCCTCCACATTTGTCAGACTTGTGAATCATGGGAAGAGTTAATTAGAACCAAACAAGGAAAAAGTAAACATTAAGAGTTCTTCCTGGGGTTCATTAAATTTGAATAAGTCAAAATATGCAATATTCAACTTTGTAGCTATGACCCACAGTGCTCTGTCTTCTCTCCTCCTCTGACAATCTCTGTACTACTGGATTAAAATACATGTAGGCCTGATTCTCTTTTACAGAGAACAGGATCTTGGAATGAGTTGTAAAACAAACTGCAGCCTACAGGCCTAATACTCATTTACACTAAAGCCACTTTCCACCATTATGGCAGTAAAGGGTAAGTAAATTATATATACTCCTACTTCAAGACCACTTTACACTTTCATAATGTGTAAAGCAGCCTTAATGAAAAATAAATCTCCTGCTTTCTTGTCTCAGCATATCAAGTCCGAGCAATGCCCTGTTTTCCAAGAGTATGGCAATCCATGAATGAAGGTGCTGGAAATGTGGCTAATAGTCACCTGGTATACTGCACTGACATGCTAGCATTGTGTTTACTAAACATTATAGAGATATGAAGTCCTTTATGTCAGCATTTCTCAACTGAAGGGTTGGGACCCCAAACTGGGTGTCCAGAATGTTTCAAAGGGTCACGTGGCAGCTCCTGGGGCTGGCTGAGCTCACCTCCTTGCTCTAGGCACTGCAACCTCTGGGGTCCCAGTGTCACTCAGGTTTGGCCCAGCCATCATGACTACGGGAGTCTGGATAGGCCAAATTTGAGTGAGTGGCATTGCATCTCTATGAGCCAGGTCACAACTCCATTCACACAAATTTGGTCCAGACAGGGGGCAGGGCCAAACCTGAGCAGCGCTGCAACCCCAGAGGTTGCAATGCCCAGAGCAGAGAGCCAAACCCAGCTGGGCCCATAGCACAGGAGCTGACACTGTAGGGTGAGTGCCAGGCAGGATCCAGCCAACAGCATGACCCCAGGGCCTCCACCCCCAGACAATTTACTGGGTCGCAACAAGCCATACCATTTACAAATGGGTCCTGAGCCCAAAAACGCTGAGAATCACTGCTTTATGTGCTATCTCATAAGTTGTAATTTATTACATATGCTGCTATGTTACAGTGCAATGCTTAAAAAAGAAAAGAAATGAAATCTCTATTTTAAACTTGTTCTGCCAGGCAAATGCCATTGGGAGAGTTTATATAAAGTCTTCAGCAGGGAGAAAAGGGCAGCTCATTACCTATTGTACATTAGTGTTTAAAGAGCTATGGCAAGATATTAATCTTGAAGGGAAGGAACAGGAAGAAAAGCAGAGCAAGATCCTATATCACAAGACAGCTTTAGCAATGACAAATCAGAACAGCACTGGTGTTTAACAAGGAAAAAGGAGATGCTGTTTTGTTTAAATTACCCCAGCAAAGGCAGCTGGCCTGATGAGAAACACATGCATGATATAAGAATGAGCATTCATAATGATGTTAAAGTAGTGCTAGAAAAGCATGACAATTTGTGAAGTTAAATGTGACTGTCTACTCTGAATTCAGCCACTGTATTGTGTGAGTGGGATTCAGACTTGCTGTGGTTATGCAACGGTTCTACAATGGAAAACCTGTGCAAGTGGCCCAAATTAAAAGGCAACTTTTACTGGATGATTATTTTCATAGCTAGACCTACAGGACAGAAGTCTCAAAATTAACATTATAGCAACTCTGATCATTCCTGAAGGTAAAATGATGAGAACAAGGAGAATACTACAACAACATAATTCAACTGAAGGAAAAGCTAATTTCCTGAAAGAAAATGTTATGTTGTCCCAAAAGTCTGAAATATTTCATAAATCATGTCCTGTAAGCAGCCCAATTATTGAAGCATCTCTTTAATTCTCTAACAGCCAAGCTGTTTTCTGTATTTTTGAATGGAGCATTATTATACTGCAGCAAATTTTTCATTCCTGAGAGTGATGCCTCCAGAAGTTAGCAATGTCAGAAGGAATGCAAATGGTCTATGAAGCCTTTGTGAGTCTGTATGAGGCATAATACATCACAGGTACAGAAATATGTCAGTCAAATGGATACTTCCAGATCCTATAAAAAGTATGCAGTTATGCCTGGAGGTTGAGATACGTTCTGAAAGCACTAAGCTTTTCTAGAAACTTCCACAAAATTAAACATCAAACAACCTTTGGAACATTCATAGATTCCAAGAACAGAAGGGACCACTGGGATCATGTAAACTGACCTCCTTTATACCACATGCCATAGAACTGGCCCAAAATATTTCCTAGAGCAGATCTTTTAGATCAATATCCGATCTGGATTTTTAAAATTGCCCCGGATGGAGAACCCACCACCACATTATAAACAAACAATGTGAAGCTCTGTTGTGATGAGATGAGATGAGAGAGGAGCATGATCTCTAGTCAACCAGAGAGTCTGGAATCCAGGAACTTCTGAGTTTACTATTTGTTTTGTGTAGCTTTGGGTAAGACACATTAAACTCTCTGGCCCAGATCTTTGAAGGTACTGAGGTGCCTATCTGCCTTTTCAGGAGTCTAATTCCAGCAGTGAGACACCAGTGATGTTTTTAAAGCAGCTACTCAGTTGCCTCCTAACCCCTTAAGCACCTATGTCCCCATGGTACCTATATTTCCCTGTGTCAGCATTTGCAAAGCTGGCTAAGAGCTGACGTGGCTCAACAACCAAGAAGCTGCTTAGAGACCTCGCTCAAGCCAAAGTGAGATTCTCAATGCCCCTTTTGCCAGTGGGGCCTGATCCCATAGGCATGCTCAGAACACACCTCGCACCTGTTACCTGAAAGCCCCCAGATCGGGAGGGCTGAATGCAGGCCATCACTAGGTGAAGGGACAGCAGAGCGCCTGCACAAAAGACAACCAGGGACACAGGGAATGTAAGGAGAGTATGAGAGAGGCATCAAGTGTGAGCAGGAGACAGAGATAGAAAGAAGCATGGGCTATTTAAGTGACCTGATTTAGATGCCTAACTCTAGGAGAGAATTTGTAGCTGAGTGGAGGAAGATGCCTATCAGCCTATCAGGTCCATCAGCCAACTGCTGAGGTGCATAAGCCCCTCTACTCTATTTCTTCTCAGTGTTTCATTCTGGCTACCTTAGACAGTTCCTCGCTCAGCTGGCCAACTTCTGAAAGACCCTTTCTTAAGCACCTAACTTTCCCCATAGATTGTTTGGGGATCATGGGTGCCTAGCTTGGGGCTGAAAATTCCACTGGGCAGCAGATTAATCATTACAGTGCTGAGTGGAGCAACACCTAAATACCTTTAAGGATCCTGGCCTCTGTTTCTCATCTGTAAAATAGGGATACTACTACTTTCTTAGGGCCAGATTGGGTCCTTACACACATTGGTGAGCACTTACTCCTGTGGGCAGTACCATCCAAGTCAAATTAGAGCTCTGTGAAAACCCTTTTTTTTAGGTTAGGTGCCTGAACTGAAAAACAACAACAACAATCAAAATAATAAATTCCTTTCATGTTGAACCTAAAATGAGAATTCATCAGCAACACAAAATGTGAAAAGGAGTTTCCTTTCGTGCTGACCAAAATCAATTTCAACATTTTAAAAAAAGGTATTATAACATTTTAAATAAAAGTGAGGGAAATTCCCAAACAAAATGTCTTTCTGAAATGAAAAGTCAAAACGTTTTGACATTTCTGAAATGTTTCTCTTTTCTTTGATCGAAACAATTTGCTGAAATGGACCCAAAATTGAAAATAGTTTCAGTCAACCCGAAATCTGCATTTTTCAGGGGAAAAAGTTTTGCATGAAAAATTTCACCCAGGTCTGTTCACAATACCTAGCACACACAATTGTCCTCTGTACTTCAGTGCTGTGGTGAAGTAATTACTAGTCAGAGCGGAACAGAGAAGCCCCTGCTGTATTGTTGATTACCGATAGCTAGGATGAGGGACAGATGGGGACAATTTGCACTGACTTTATATCTGCTAATGTCTGGTACTGAAATCAGTAGGGAGCCTATTTTGTGATTGTAAACCAGAACACGGCTCTTTGAACTATCTGCAGCACTACTGACTCCTGAGATTGAAGCATAACCATGCCCTGTGGCAGTTTGGATCTTGGGGCAAATACAAGGCCAAATAAACTCATAAGAAGTACATATTTGTGTACTGATGTTTCAGACCTATCGTCATAGCACGTGAGCATCTGTGTGTATTTAAGTATATTTGAAATAGGTTAAGGTCCCCAAAATGCAAGTACAGATCCACCTCCCAAAGGGACTTACGCATGCAGTTCTCTCTTTCTAAATTATTGTATCCACATTATGGTAGACAGCTAACATAATTATTAACATATTCAACACTCTTCAGAATGTTTAACTACAATCAAATATACTCTATCTGCATGTGCTTCATCAACATAGTATCTGAGCACTTCCCAGATATCTGATTGTAATGGTTCCGTCCAGCCTTAAAATCTATGTATAAGAACAAACAAAAAAACCTCTCACTTCTCCACTTGTAAGAGTAGCTTAAAAGATGAGTATGCAAGGGAATGTCTCTTCTGATCCCTTTTTACCTTCTGATCCCCAATGGGTCAGATCCCCAATGAGCTGTGTGAAGCGTTTATTATGAGAAAACTAAGTCACAGAAATGGTTTTTGCAATTAGATCCAAATGCTGTTAATAAATGTGGATTAGCATTTTAGTAGCTACTGCTATTAAACAACTAGCACCTTCATGCCTGCACTTCTTGTAACTACCACAAAACATGCCACTGCAACAGCTTTTAGGAATTAAAGGCTAGATTACTATAATTTATATATAAATTGTTATAAATGAGCCATTAATTATCTTGATTGTTTATCAAAAATAACTCCTTGTTTTGCAGTAAATTATAAATAACAGAAACAATAAGCGGCTGTTTATTATAGGACAATAGGGATTCTTGTGACATACAAATCATAAGAACAGAGTTTGAAAGTTACTTTCCAATTAGATGACATCCTATTAACTCAGAGTTATTAAGAACCTATAACATGATCCAAAAAGCTGACCACATGGCTTCATGGATAAGTCACTTGTTCAGAACTTGAAGCATAGGCTTTTTCATTTCAAAATATATAACAGAGGTTGAATATCCATAGAACTGAATGCTGGTAAATGAACTGCATGCAGATAAAATATGGCGCAACAGCAGTTCTCAAACAATGATCTAGAGCAGAGGCTCTCAACCTTTCCAGGACTGTCCCCCTTTCAGGAGTCTGATCTGTCTTGCGTACCCCAAGTTTCACCTCACTTAAAAACTACTTGATTACAGAATCAGACATAAAAATACAAAAGCGTCACAGCTGAAAAATTGCTGACTTTCTCATTTTTACCATATAATTATAAAACAAATCTGTTGGAATATAAATATTGTACTTACATTTCCATGTATAGTATATAGAGCAGTATAAGCAAGTCATTGTCTGTAAGAAATTTTAGTATGCACCGTCTTCTCTAATGCTTTCAGGGTAGCCCGTTGTAAAACTAGGCAAATATCTAGATGAGTTAAGGTACCCCTTGGAAGACCTCTGCATAGCTGCATGGGTACATATACCTCTAGTTAAGAATCCCTGATCTACAGAACATTTGCCAGGAGTCTGTAGTGAGCTGGTTGATTGCCTAAGGCTGCTTATTCTCCTTGCCGCTACCTTCTAAATCACATTAAAGACAACTCAATATCCAAGACCAGGCCATGAAGTTATGCTGGTTTACACCAGCTGCAAAACTGTCCACACTAAACAATTTTCTAGTCTTTTTTTTACATGTGAGCAACTGTTGCCGTAGCCAAAGGAATGTCATACAACCACAAAAGGGAAGGAAGATGCTCACAAAACACTGTTAAAATGTGATACTCACTAAGAAAAGTCTGAGATGCCCTATGGGCCAGCTTTACTGCTCATGCCAGTGTAGTGGAAGCAAAACCAGGCTGAAGGGCCAGATTTTTTAAAAGCAGGCACCTAAAGATGCAGAGAGGCAAGGACTGACCACAAATTAAGTGGAGTTGAATGCACTGTGGGGGTCAACCCCGCATTTGCATCTCACCCCCACTGAAGTCAGTGATATCACAAAGTTATAACTTAGAGTATAGTTTAGATCTAATATGGGTCCGCATGTATATTTTTTAAAATTACTCTGTGAGATCATTTAATTTTCAGTAGTAGAGAATGTTAATTTAGATGGCATATTAAGCTCCTATTTGATTTGTATTTCTATTTATGTTACAAGTATCATATTGTAGTCTGTTCCATATGGACTGCTATAAACACCAGTCCAAGTCCGGGAGTAATCCTGAAAAGTATCCATGCATATAGAGCTTGTTTATCTTGCCATACTGTGATGTAATTCCCATAAACACCAACTCCAGCTGTCAGATGGTGATGTCATAGGGAATGATAGTACAATGCATTCCTGATACTGTGGTGTATATCCTAGGTGTACCAACTGTGTGGCTGTTACTTCTAGGACTAATCTGAAAAATAGATGGCACCTGCCGTAGAATGTAAGAAAACATCTGCTTTAGGTGTGAATTGTCAGGCCCAAAATCAAATGGATTCAGACATCATCACCCAGTTGTAGAACTTGTGCAGGCTTTAAGAATCATTAAATTCTCCATCACCTGGCCACTTTTTCCAGAGGTATTTGAAATACCATGAAGCTATAAACAGTGTGACCTCCCCATACTAGGGTTGTACTTTTAAGATCTGCAAGTCACCTGTCAGGATGTTTCATTGTGCAATTCTATGAACAGATTTTGAAAAGAAAACATTCAGTCATCCTACAAGGATATGGGGAGAAGAATATCTTGCTGGTGTTGATTTCCTGATTACTATTACAGCAAAGCTTCAAACCATGTGCTGCGCAGCCCATGTCAATAACAAAAGGAGGCTTATTGGAATCTTCTGTTCTCCAGAACAGCTGCTGTTCTTGACAGATGTGCCAATGTCAACACAACATTAAGTTTAAGTAATTTCCATAGAGATTACAAACTTTATCAGCATTTCTTTTACTTGGTGCCAATAACGAGGTGCTGAACTGTTTAGCATGAATGTAACCTGGCATAAAAGGCTTGCTGACAGTCAGTGTTCCACACATATAGATAAATTAAGTAAAACTGCATCTGTTGCACACCTTGGCCCTTAATCTTACTAGAAAAAAACATTTCCTTTTATCCATTTGCACAGATACATGATACTGGCATTTACATGTTTAAGGCTTTCTTGATCAGTGGCTTTTGATTATGTAGAATTTTTAATGAGACCCACCATTTGTAAACAGTGAGAAATAAGGAGACAGCAGGGTTAGATGGCGTGGCCAGAAACTAAACTAAGCAAAACAAAACAAAAAACAAACAAAAAAGGGGAACCAAAATCCATCTGTCAATAAGTGGTCATGAGCCAATGAATCATATTACAGTGCACACTTGCTACCTGTGATAAGGTTAGTGCACTTCTAACTAGCACACATTACTCTGTAAGACTTACTAGCTGGTACCTGTGAAATATTCACCAGTTGTGGCTCTGCCTCCTCTCTTCTGCTCTGTCCCTCCTCTGGTTCCTTTCCCCAAGCCTCCGTTGTCCTCCTCCTCATCTGCCTCCTCAAAAATTTATTTGCACACTGTACTTGGATGTTTTGCAATGAATCATAACAAATGAGTTAAGTCAGCAGCACACAAACCAGGTTATTGGAGCTGAGTGAACGATCCATAATGAATAACTTACTTGGCTTGGAGCACGAAGCACAATGGGATGCTAACTCGTGACTGAGGCTGCTAG
The DNA here is from genome assembly GCF_965140235.1 of Caretta caretta. Classification (NCBI taxonomy): domain Eukaryota; kingdom Metazoa; phylum Chordata; order Testudines; family Cheloniidae; genus Caretta; species Caretta caretta. The sequence continues at coordinate 84,648,261 of NC_134207.1, read as the reverse complement.
GAGTTACTGCAATACAAATAATAATAATATTAATAATAATAGAGATTGTTTACCAGCAGTTCACAACAAGTATTCGTGATCTGAAATTCAAAATTAATGCTGTGTTGCTTACTTCTAATTGGATAATATAGGTCCACAAGGCCTTTTTTCCCTATATCTTGACTGGCTGAGCATGATACTTAGAATCAGGTTCCTGGTGTGAATACTTGTGTTTACGAGTTCCAACTTTGTTTACTGCAAATATTCTCCAGTGTTTGCTTAAAATTTATAGTCTCCACAAATATTTCAGCTAGTATTTTGTTTGCTGGAACATAAATAGAAAATGACCACTGTGACAAAGTTCCTCCTCTACCTTGGTGGGTCTTGTGCTTATTGGCAGATTTGCTTACCTCAGAGATTCATGGCAGCCCTCAGTTTGGCCGTTTTCGTGAACCTACAGTCCAGGTCAACTCCTCCGGGATCAAGTAGGGAGTTGAGGGGGGTGGTGGAGGGAACCCGGGCCCGCCCTCTACTCCAGGTTCCAGCCCAGGGCCCTGTGGATTGCAGCTGTCTACAATGGCTCCTGTAACAGCTACATGACAGCTACAACTCCCTGGGCTACTTCCCCATGGCCTCCTCCCAACACCTTCTTTATTCTCACCACAGGACCTTCCTCCTGGTGTCTGATAATGCTTGTACTTCTCAGTCATCCAGTAGTATGCCTTCTCACTCTCAGCTCCTCACACCTCTTGCTCCCAGCTCCTCGCACACACACCACAAACTGAAGTGAGCTCCTTTTTAAACCCAGGTGCCCTGATTAGCCTGCCTGTCTTAATTGATTCTGGCAGCTTCTTGATTGTCTGCAGGTGTTCTAATCAGCCTGTCTGCCTTAATTGGTTCCAGCAAGTTCCTGATTGTTTTAGAACCATCCCTGTTGGGAAACAGGACGTCCCTCGCTTGCTCCTCAGCTATCTGCTTTCTATTCTTTTCTAAAGCCCCCTGGCCTGGATTTTTCTTACTTTTTGAACCTGACTTAGTCTCCCCCCGACCGGGTCAGACGCTTTTTTTGCTTTGTTTTGATTCTTTGTTTTTTTTCTTCTTGCCATCTACGTGCTAGTCGGCCCTCAGCTTGCCGCCAGCACCCACCCCCCCACGCCTGCTTTCGGGCGCAGTTATTTGTCTCAGCTGAGCCCCCTGGAGGGGGGGGGGGGAAGATTGCCGATTTTGCTGTCCGGAGGGGGGAGTGGAAACCCCCAGACCCAGCCATTTTGCTGGCAGCTCGGACTTTACAACATTCTCAGCATGCCGGAAGCCTTGGAACACAGCCAACACAGCTGGAGAAGAAGATTTCAGAAGACAGGAGAAATAATCCAGGGGAGCTATAAATCATCGTGAAGGGGGCCGTAAGACTGAGTAATTTACTGAATTATACTCTCATGGGGGGGAGTTTGACTGTGGTTTACTTGCATTTGTGGCGGCACAGGGGGTGTGACGCGGAGCCCCCCTCCCCCGATCCATCGGTGCCCCTAACCCCCCCACCATTACTACAACTGTCACGGCCCCCCCGCTGTCTGTCCCTGCTGGCAACCTGCCATCTCCCTTCGGATCCAGCTGTTCGCTTTGAACTTTGCCTTTCGGACCGGACATAACAGCTGACCAAACGAGACTCTTTGGACAAACGTATGTGGGTCTGCACCCCCCCTGGATTGCTTATCCCACAGCCCCTATTACTGGACCCTGATTTCCCACCCCCCTCCCAGTCCAACCCCTTCGGCATCCCCCCCCCCCTGCCTGCAACCAGCGGGGAGGAGCGGTTACTTTGCTTTCCCCCTCCCCCCTCCTCCTTCCGGTGTCTCCCCGTCTCTCCCTGCTCACAATGGCAGGGAATGAGAGGGGTGAGGCCGCTTCAATAAAATTAGTTGTCCCTCCCCCACCACCCCCCCTGCCCGACCCCCAAGGTCCCCCCCCACTATTGTTAAGATACATGCCACCCCCCACGCTGGGGCACCGGCAGCAGGAGGCACCGGGGTGATCACTGCTGCTGCTGTGCCCACCGCCCCCCCAGATTCTAGGAACCCTACCCCAGCTGGCCGGAAGGGCCAGGGCAGGATGAAAGGAAAGGGCCCCGCTAAAACCACCAAGCCCTCCATGGCAGGGGCTGCCCCCACCGCTGTGGCCTCGTCATCAGCCGTGGCACCCCTCCCTGCGTTTCCCTCCACCAGCTCTGCGATTGTCCCTCCCCCGGCCCCCAGGACTTATGCCCGGGCGGTGATGGTTCCCCCCTGCCTGCCGCCTCGTCATCTCGCCCCCCCGCCTCCGCCACCATCATCAGCGGCCGGAGCCCTTTCCCCGCCTTGACCAGGAGGCACGGTGTCCGTTGCCTCCTGCTGCCCGCCTCGCCCCACGTGGAGACATACGTGCAGGCGTTGGCGAAGGTGGTAGGACCCACGGCCATTGTGGCGGCCTCCAAGATGTATGGGAAGGTCGTTTTTTTCTTAGCTTTGGAGGCTGCTGCCCAGGAGGCAGTGGAGAGGGGCCTGGCGGTGGGGGGGGTGTTTGTCCCCCTGGAGCTGCTAGAAGACCTGGGCGTTCGCCTCGTCCTCACCTCCGTTCCTCCCTTTTTACCCAATGCTGCCCTGTTACCCGCTGTCTCCACTCTGGGGAAACTTGTTTCTGTCATCAGCCCTCTCCCGTTGGGCTGCAAGGACCCCACCCTCCGTCACGTTTTTTCATTCCGCTGGCAAGTGCAGCTTCTACCGCCAGCAGGGGCGCGTGACGGAGAGGCGCTCGAGGGGTCTTTCCTAGTCCCCTACCAGGGAGCCCGCTATCGGGTCTTTTACTCCACCAAAGAGGCCCGGTGCTACCTCTGCCGCTCAGCGGGGCATGTCCGCAGAGACTGCCCTTTGGCCTGGGGGGGAGGGGCACCCGAAACCCCCGAGACCCGGCAGGACATCGGCCCCGTCACTGCCGACGCCCCTGGCTGCCCGGCACCTAAAACCAATCCTCCTCCTACTCGACCCATCGCTGCTTCCGTCCGGGCCCAAGAGATACCTTCCCTACAACGCCCGGGCGAGCAAGGGAGTTCCACCCTTGCTAGTACCAATCCAGCAGAGCCTATGGAGGAGGGTGTGGCAAGGATATTACCGGGTATAGGAGAGGGCCCGCCCCAAGGAGAAACCCCCGCCCCTCATGCTGCCTCACCGCTACCCCCCAGAACCCCTGAACCATCGCCTCCGCCCCCCGACACGACCCCTGCTAACCAACCTCCAGATGACGCTATGGAGGGCTGGACCCTAGTCCAGGGGAAGCGAGGCAAGCGGAAAGCTCAAGCTCCGCTGCATCCATCCGACGCGGAAGCTCCCCGGAAGACCAGGAAAGGAGGCACTGATATCGAGCCTCCCGCCACAGCCACGAGTGAGATCCATCCACTAGTGTCAGGAGGGGAAGACGGACTGGCATTGGAGGGTAGAATCCCCCCTCCACGGGAGACCCTCCCCTCTGAGACTCCTGAGGATGCCCCTTCTGCCTGGATACCACCCGAACCCCCCACGGACCCCAAGGCGACCGTTGAGGAGAGGCCCCCAGGGTGGCAGGAGCTGGCCTCTCCCCCGTGTATGCGGAGATTGAGGCCCTAGATTTGACCCCAGTCACTCAGGGAGAGCATGATCTACTGCCGGCTGGCCTCGAGCTGGGCAACCTTACCCCAGCTCCCCTTTCCCCATGCTCCCTCCCCCTAATTGCCTTCCCGGGCGAGCACCCTGCAGAAGGTGGTCCGCTAAGACCACCATGGAGCCAGTGCCTAGCATTATTGGGAGCCCCCTCCCTTACCCCTTAACCCTTGACTCTGCTCAGGAGGCACTTTCCTTTAGCTGCTTGCCTCCTGAACCCCAGAGCCTTACCCCTGCCCCTGCCCCCACCCCTGTCCCTGCCCAAGTCCCCTCCTCCTGCAATGCTAATGCCGCCCCTGGGGTTATTTCCTTTCCGCCTTTCGCAGATTCCCCCCAGGGAGCAGTCTTTGCACTTTCTAGTCGCGACCCATTAGGAGTTGCAATTTTTTCCTTGCCATCCCCCTCCACCCCAAGGCGTGAAATGAATTTAACAACCCCAGCCTGTCAGACGCTCCGTCGGTGGTCCGCACCCTGTCTACCCGCCTTAGCAGACCATGAGGCTGTATTAAGACTCCCACCAGGGAACACCTCGGAAATTGTGACCCCACCCCCCCATGAGCTGCGGCATGCACTACGGAAGTTCCTAGAACACACCCGTGGCTCCCGCAATAGGGTACAGCTGGCTCTTCAGCTATGGGGGGACTTTGACCAAATTCTCCAGGCCATAAGGGCCCTTATAAAGGAGGGCAAGGGGCAAGGAAGGTGCGGTGCTGCGGCCTACGAGCGAGCCCGTGGCTTCCGACACGATCTACTCATCCACGGGATGGGTCACGGGTTGCTGCGCAACCCGCCGGGGGCCCTGAACACCCCCACCAACAAGAAACCCCCACCCCCCCAGCCCTCCGCACAACGCCTCTTATTATTGCGACCATGAATACCAGGGGCTGTAGGATGGCTCTCCACAGGTCCCAGGTGCTCTCTTACCTTCAGGAAGGGGGGTACTCTGTAGTTTTCCTGCAGGAGACCCATACGGACCCGGCCGCCGAGGACAGATGGCAGCTGGAGTGGGGGGCGGGGTATACTTTAGCCACTTCGCAAGCTGGAGTGGCGACCCTGTTCTCCCCCAACCTACGGCCCGAGGTGCTAGGGGTCACTGAGGCCGTGCCGGGGCACCTGCTGCACCTTCGAGTCCGTATGGAGGGGCTCGTGGTCAATCTTGTTAACATCTATGCCCCGCAAATGAGCTCCAGGCGCCCACAATTCTATCAGCGCGTGTCCGACTTTCTCGGCATCCTAGATTCGCACGAGTGCCTGGTCCTGGGAAGGGACTTTAACACCACCCTCGAGGAACGGGACCGCTCAGGGGCTGAGCCCGGCCGCCGCTAATATTCTCCAAGGGATAGTTGAATATCACTCCCAAGTGGACGTCTGGCGTGACCATCACCCACATGACACTTCCACGTTTACTTTTGTTCGGGTGGAGGCCCATCGGTCACACCACTCTCGGTTGGACCGTATTTACTTATCCCGTTTCCATCTTTCACAGGCCCACTCCTCCGCCATTTGGCCGGCCCCATTCTCCGACCATCACTTAGTCACCGTAACGGTCTCCCTCTGTGCAGAGAGACCGGGGCCGGCCTATTGGCACTTTAACAACAGCCTGTTGGAGGACGAGAGCTTCGTGACATCCTTCCGGGAGTTTTGGCTGGCCTGGCGAGAGCAGTGGCGTGCCTTTCCCTTGGTGCGGTGATGGTGGGATCTCGGGAAGGTGTGCGCCAAGCTCTTCTGCCATGACTACACTCGGGGCACCAGCTGACAGAGAAATGCGGCGATAGAGCAGTTGGAACGGGAGGTCTTAGAGATGGAGAGGCGCCTGACTGCCAACCCCGAGGACCCGTCCCTCTGCGGAGCGTGCCGGGAGAAGCGGGAGGAGCTCCGGGCCCTCGAGGACCACCGGGCCTGAGGTGCCTTTGTTCAGTCCCGCATCCGCCTCCTTCGGGAGATGGACCGCTTCTTCTATGCCCTGGAGAAAACGAGGGGGGCCAAGAAACACGTCACCTGCCTTCTTGCGGAAGACGGCACCCCCACTCACGGATCCGGAGGAGATGTGTGGGAGGGCCCGTGACTTCTACACAAGCCTTTTCTCCCCGGATCCGACCGACCCTGGCGCTTGCGGGGTGCTCTGGGAGGTGCTCGCCTTGCTGCCGAAGAAGGGGGACCTCCGCGATTTATGAAACTGGCATCCCGTCTCACTCCTTAGCACAGATTACAAAATCGTAGCGAAAGCAATCTCGCTGCGGCTAGGGTCCGTGATGCCGGACGTGATCCACCCAGACCAGACCTATACTGTCCCGGGTCGCAGCATTTTTGACAACCTATTTCTAGTCCGAGACCTTTTGGAACTCGGACGGAGAGATGGTCTGTCATTCGCCCTCCTGTCTCTTGATCAGGAGAAGGCGTTCGATAGAGTAGACCATGGGTACCTCCTGAGCACTCTGCAGGCGTTTGGATTCGGACCTCAGTTTGTGAGTTTTCTCCGGGTGCGTCCGCCTGGTCCTGACCTCTGTCCCTCCTTTTCTCCCCAATGCAGCCCTGCTACCCGCCCTTTCCACCCTGGGGAAATCTGTTTCTATCTTCAGCCCTCTCCCGTTGAGCTGCAAGGACCCCACCCTCCGTTACATCTTTTCCTTCCGCCGGCAAGTGCAGCTTCTATTGCCATCGGCGGCGCGTGAGGGAGAAGCGCTCGAGGGGTCCTTCCTGGTCCCCCACCTGTTACCGGGTGTATTTCTCCACAGGGGAAGCCCGGTGCTACCTCTGCCGGGCACCAGGGCATGTCCGGAGGGACTGCCCCTTAGCCCGGCAAGGAGGGGGCACCTGGGATCCCTGAGACCCAGCAGGACATCGGCCCCGTCATTGCTGATGCCCCTGGCCGCCCGATACCTGAACCCACCCCCCTCTTATTCAGACCACCACTTCTCCCACTCAGGCCCAAGGGGCACCTCCCCTACAATGCCCAGACGAGCGGGAGAGCCCCGCCCTTGCTGCTGACAATCTGGCGGGGTCTATGGAGGAGGAGGGTGTGGCAGAGATACCACCAGGCATGGGAGAGAGCCTGCCCCAGGGAGAATCCTCCTTCCCTTATGCCGCCCCACCGTCCTCCCCGCAAGCCCCTGAGCCATCGCCTTTACCCCCTGATACGACCCCTACTAACCAGCCCCCAGATGATGCCATGGAGGGCTGGACCCTAGTCCAGGGGAAGCGAGGCAAGCGGAAGGCTCAAGATCCGCCTCATCTACCCAAGGCGGAGGCCCCCCAGAAGATGAGGAAGGGGGGCACTGATGCCGAACCTTCCGCTTTGCCCACGAGTGCGTCCCATCCACCGGTGTCAACCAGGAAAGATGTGGTAGCACCGGAAGGTAGAGTCTCCCCTCCACGGGAGACCCTCCCCCCGAGACCCTCGAGGAAGCCCTTTCTGTCCTGACACTGCCTGAAGCCCCCGTGAACCCCAAGGCAAAGTGGGAGAACCCCGGGGCGATGGAAAGTGTCCTCTCCTCCATGTTCGAGGAGATTGAGGCCCTAGATCTGACCCCGGTCACCCAGGGGGAGGATGACCTTTTGCCAGCAAACCTCGATTTGGGCGACCTCACTCCACCCCTCTTTTCCCCAAGCTCCCTCCCCCTAACTGCTGCTTCTGCTCCCACCTCCGAGGAGCCCTTGGACTCCTCCATCGACCCGGCCGCTGATGGCACCCCGCTGACAACCACCGAGCCTGCTCAGGTGACAGCTGGTGCCACGCGACCAGGACACGAGCCTCCAAGGGCACCCCCCATTAGTGTGGAGCAATTGATTTTCTTCCCGGGGGGGGCCCAACAGAAGATAATCCACCTCCTGATGCTGTAGCCGCTAAATCCACCATGGAGCCCGCGCCCGGTATCACTGAGAGCTCCCTCCCCATCCCCTTAACCCTCGAACCTGATGGGGAGGTGACACCATCCAGCTGCTCACCTCCCGAAATCCAGAACCTCGCCTCTGCCCCTGCCCCTGCCCCTGCCCCTACCCCTATCCAGTCTACCTCCTGCAATGTTATCGCTGCCCCAGGGGCTGTCTCCTTCCCTATTCCAATCGATGACCCCCAGGGAGCAGCCTTTGCGTTCTCCTGCCCCGACCCATTAGGGGCTGCTATTTTCCCTCTGCCGCCCCCTATCGTCCCAGGGCTTGAGGAGGGCCTAGAAGCTCCAGCCTATCAAGCACCCCGTCGGGGGTCCGCACCCTGCTTGCCTGTTTTAGTGGGCCACGGGGCTGCACCAAGGGCCCACCGGGGAACAACTGGGAAACCGTAACCCCACCCCTCCATGAGCTGCGAGGAGAGATGCGGAAGTTTTTAGAGGCTGTCCGTGGCTCCCGCAACAAGGTACAGCTTGCTCTCCCGCGATGGGGAGATTTTTTTCAAATCCTCCGGGCCACAAGGGCCCTCAAGGGGGAAGGTAAAGGGACGGGGAAGCAGGATGCCGCGGCCTACTGGCAGGTCCGTGTCTTCCGTGACCATTTACTCACCTACGGGATGGGTCAAGGACTGTTGCACGGCCCGCTGGGGGATGCGAGCATCCCTGCCAGTGAGGACCCCCCCCCGGCCCTCCCCATGACACCTCTCACCATCACAACGTTGAACACCCGGGATTGTAGGATGGCTCTCCGCAGGTCCCAGGTGCTCTCCTTCCTTTGGGAGGGAGAGTACTCTGTAATTTTCCTGCAGGAGACCCATACGGATCCGACCACCAAAGATAGTTGGCAGCTGAAGTGAGGGGACAGGGTCTACTTTAGCCATTCCACGATTCGGCAGGCTGGAGTGGCGACCCTGTTCTCCCCCGACCTACGGCCCGAGGTGCTAGGGGTCGCCGAGGCCGTGCAGGGTCGCCTGCTGCATCTCTGGGTCTGTATAGAGGGGCTCGTGATTAACCTCGTTAACGTCTATGTCCCGACATTGGGCCCTGAGCGGCTGCAATTCTATCAGCAGGCGTCCGCCTTCCTCAGCACCTTAGATTTTCATGAGTGCCTGGTCCTGGGAGGTGATTTTAATACCACCCTCAAGGAGCGAGACCGCTTGGGGACCAAGCAGTGCCCAGCCGCCGCAGACACCCTCCGGGAGATAGTTGAACATCACTCCCTAGTGGACATCTGGCGTGACCACCACCCGGATGACACTTCCACGTTCACCTTTGTCCGGGTGGAAGCCCATCGGTCGAGCCACTCCCGGTTGGACTGCATTTATCTATCACGCTTCCATCTCTCATGAGCCCACTCCTCCAGCATTCGGCTGGCCCCATTTTCTGACCATCACCTAGCCACCGTGACAGCCTCCCTCTGTGCGGAGAGGCCGGGGCCGGCCTATTGGCATTTTAACAACAGCCTGTTGGAGGATGAGGGCTTCGTGACGTCCTTCCGGAAGTTCTGGCTGGCCTGGTGAGGGCAGCGGCGTGCCTTTCCCTTGGCGCAGCGATGGTGGGACCTGGGGAAGGTGCGTGCCCGGCTTTTCTGCCGCGACTACACCCGGGGCACCAGCCGACAGAGAAATGCGTCAATAGAGCAGTTGGAACGGGAGGTCTTAGAGCTGGAAAGGCATCTGGCTGCCAGCCCCGAAGACCCGCTCCTCTGTGGAGCGTGCTGGGAGAAGCGGGAGGAGCTCCGGGCCCTCGAGGACCATCGGACCTGGGGTGCCTTTGTTCAAGCCCGCATCTGCCTCCTTCGGGAGATGGATCGTGGCTCTCGCTTCTTCTATGCCCTGGAGAAAACGAGGGGGGCCAAGAAACACGTCACCTGCCTCCTGGCAGAAGATGACACCCCCCTCACGGAACCGGCGGAGATGTGCGGGAGGGCCCAAGCCTTCTACACAAGTCTTTTCTCCCCAGATCTGACTGAATCTAGCGCTTGCAGAGTGCTTTGGGAGGAGCTCCCTACGGTCAGCGCGAGCGACCGAGACCGGCTAGAGTTGCCTCTCACTCTGGCTGAGTTCTCAGAAGCCCTCCGTTGTATGCCCACCAATAAGTCTCCAGGTATGGACGGGCTGACCGTGGAGTTCTACCGCGTGTTTTGGGACGTCCTCGGTCCAGACTTAGTCACCGTCTGGGCTGAGTCTCTGCAGAACGGGGTCCTTCCTCTCTCGTGCAGGCGAGCTGTGCTCATCTTATTGCCAAAGAAGGGGGACCTCCGCGATTTACGAAATTGGCGTCCCGTCTTGCTCCTCAGTACGGACTACAAAATCGTAGCAAAAGCAATCTCGCTGTGGCTAGGGTCTGTGCTGGCGGACGTGATCCACCCAAACCAGACCTACACTGTCCCGGACGGCAGTATCTCTGATATCCTATTTCTGGTTTGGGACCTTCTGGAACTCGGGCGTAGAGATGGTCTGTTGTTCGCCCTCCTGTCCCTAGATCAGGAGAAGGCATTCGATAGGGTGGACCACGGGTACCTCCTCCTGCAGGCGTTTGGATTCGGACCCCAGTTTGTGGGTTTTCTCCGGGTGCTGTACGCTTCCGCAGAGTGTCTGGTTAACTCAACTGGACCCTGACCGAACCGGTCAGCTTCGGGCGAGGAGTATGGCAGGGGGTGCCCCCTCTCAGGCCAGCTGTACGCTCTGGCGATTGAGCCCTTCCTCTGTCTCCTCCGCAGGAGGTTGACAGGGTTGGTGCTGCGAGAGCTGGAGCTGCGGCTGGTCCTGTCGGCGTACGCTGATGACGTGCTCCTCGTGATCCAGGACCCCAGCGACTTGGCGCGGGTGGAGGCTTGCCAGGCCATCTATTTGACAGCCTCCTCCGCCCGGGTCAACTGGGTCAAGAGCTCTGGCTTGGTGGTAGGAGACTGGCGGCAGGTGAGCTCCCTCCCACCTGCGCTTCAGACCATCTGGTGGAGCGCAGGTCCGCTGCTCTATCTCAGCGTTTACCTTTCAGCCACACATCCCTCTCCGCCAGAAAACTGGCAAAATTTAGAGGGCGGGGTGATAGAGTGGCTCCGGAAATGGACAGGACTACTCTGATGTCTCTCCCTCCGAGGGAGAGTGCTGGTGCTTAATCAGCTAGTCCTGTCAATGCTCTGGGACTGGCTCAACACCCTGGTCCCGGCCCCGGGTTTCCTGACCAACCTCCGGACATTGGTTCTGGGGTTCTTTGGTCAGAAACGCACTGGGCCCCTGTAGGGGTTCTTCATCTACCCCTGAAGGAAGGAGGACAGGGCCTGAAGTGTCTACACACTCAGGTCCATGTCTTCCGCCTCCAGGCCCTACAGAGGCTCCTCTATGGTGCAGGCAGTTCGGTGTGGAGCACACTGGTGCACGCCATCCTGCACCACATCTGAGGGCTCCGATATGACCGGCAGCTCTTTTATCTCCGTCCGGGAGGTCTTCCGCGAGACCTCTCCAGGCTGCCAGTCTTCTACCAGGACCTCCTCCGGCCTTGGAAACTGTTTTTAATGACCAGGTCCATGGCGGCCACCGAGGGGGTAGATCTCCTCGCGGCGCCCCTGCTACACAACCCCCAGCTCCGTGTGCAGGTGACGGAGTCCCGTTCGGTGCGCCAGAGCTTGATCCTGGCAGAAGTCACGAGGGTCGGAGACCTCCTGGACTACGACCGGGGAGACTGGCTGGATCCCCTGATGCTCACCTGGCCCATGGGGCTCTCCAGACCTCGCACCCCCCGGCGCGTACTTCAGGAGGTGAAGGCCGCATTGTCTCCCGCTGCTCGAGCTTACCTTGACCGGGTCCTGCTCGAGGGCACGCCCCGCCCACCCTCTACCCCAGGCCCGCCGGACTTTTTAATTGGACCCCTGCCCTGCAGATCCAATCGACCCCCCCCACCCCTTCACTGTGAGCCGGCTGCATGAACTGCAGCCGGTACACTTCCAAACTGCGCCAAGGAAACATCTATACACACTCGTGCTCCACACCCTTCACGCCCTCACCCTAGTGTCCCGCCCCGACACAAAGTGGCGAGACCTTCTGCCACCTTTGGAGGGTGAGCAGCCCCGGTGGGCCAGCCTATATTCCACCTTGTTTCTGAGGCCCGTCAGGGACATCAGTTGGCGGCTCCTTCATGGAGCTGTGAGCACGGGCACGTACTTGGCGCGGTTCACCCCCATCCCAGATACTTGTCCCTTTTGTGGTATGAGGGAAACCCTGGTGCATGTATATTTGGAGTGCGCCAGGCTGCAGCCCCTGTTCTGGCTCCTCACAAATCTCCTACTACATTTTTGGTTGCATTTTTCCCCTCACCTTTTTATTTATGCACTCCCCTCTGTGGCCTCACAAAGTCACGGGATCTCCTCGTTAACCTCCTCCTGGCCCTGGCTAAAACAGCCATCTATGAAACCAGAGAGAGGAGGTTGGCCGATGGAGTTTCCTGTGACTGTGGGGCCATTTTCCGATCCTCGGTCCGTTCACGTATCTGGGCGGAGTTCCTCTGGGCGGCATCCACCGACTCCCTTGATGCTTTTGAGGATCGGTGGGCACTGTCTGAGGTTCTCTGCTCGGTGTCCCCATCCGGGTCCCTTTGTCTGACCCTTTGATTGGGGGAGAGAGTAAGGGACCCCAGCCCCAGCCATTGCTGCTGTGGACACCACCACCCTAGAGGGGTCCTTTCACACGTGGGTGCACGTGCCCGCCCCCCGGATTGTCCACCCCACAGCCTGCCCCTCTTGTTGGGTGCTTTCAGAGGAGGGAATTGTTGGTGCCACTTGGGCATGGCGCCAGGTAACTCGAGGGGGTGGAATGCCACGAGAGTCAATGAAGCCCCCTCGCTCTGGGCCATCAGGTAACTCGGAAGGGTGGAAAACCACGAGAGTCAAGGAAGCCCCCTGCTCTGGGCCCAGGCAAGCTTGAACACTTCCCTCCCCTGAAGCTAATGACAAAACAATTGTGATTGGTTGCTGTGTTACACATTGCATATGCTGCTGTTTTTACTTTGTAAGTGTGTTATGCAAATAAAAACATCTTTTGCTTCAAAAAAAATCACTCTCCTGTAGCCCTCTGGCCATCGTCATCTCTCCCGCCCACTGCCTCCACTACCATCTATAGTGGCTGGGACCCCTTTCCCACCATGACCAGGAAGCACAGTGTCCGTTGCCTCCTGGTGCCTGCCTCATCCCACGTGGAGGCCTATGTCTGGGCGTTGGTGAGGGTGGTGGGGCCTATGGCCATTGTGGCGGCTCCAAAATGTATGGCAAGGTCGTCTTCTTCTTAGCATTGGAGGCCGCCATCCAGGAGGCAGTGGAGAAGGGCCTGGAAGTCGGGGGGATGTTCATCCCTCTGGAGCCGTTAGAGGACCTGGGTGTCCGCCTGGTCCTGACCTCTGTCCCTCCCTTTCTTCCCAATGCCACCCTGTTACCCACCCTCTCTACCCTGGGGAAACCCATCTCCGTTGTCAGCCCTCTCCCGTTGGGCTGCAAAAACCGCGCCCTCCGTCACGTCCTCTCATTCCGCCGGCAAGTTCAGCTTCAACTGCTGCCGGCGGCGTGGGACGGAGAGGCGCTCGAGGGGTCCTTCCTGGTCCCCTCCCAGGGGACCCATTACTGGGTGCACTACTCCACGGGGGAGGCCCGGTGCTACCTCTGCAGGGAGATGGGGCACGTCTGGAGGGACTGCCCCTTGGCCCGGCAAGGAGGGGCATCCAGGACCCCCGAGCCTCGGCAGGACACCGGCCCTGTCATCGCCGGCGCCCCTGGCTGCCCGGCGCCTGAAGGCACCCCTCCTCCTTTCCAGTCCACCACTGCTCCCACTCAGGCTCAAGGGGTACATCCCCCAGAGTGCCCAGACGAGCGGGAGAGCCTCACCTTTGCTGCTTGCAATCCGGCGGAGCCCCTAGAGGAGGGTGCGGCAGAGATACCACCAAGCATGGGAGGGGGCCTGCCCCATGGGGAATCTTTACTCCCTCATGCCACCCCACCGCTGCCTCCCACAGTCCCTGAGCCATTGTCCCTGCCCCCCGACCCGACCCCTGTTAGCCGGTCCCCAGATGATGCCATGGAGGGCTGGGCCCTAGTCCAGGGGAAGCGGGACAAGCAGAAGGCTCGAGCTCCACTCCTTTCCACTGATGTGGAAGCCCCCCAGAAGACAAGAAAGGGGGGCACCGATGCCGAGCCTTCTGCCTTGCCCGCAGGTGCGTTCCATCCACTGGTACCGGCTGGGGAAGACGTGGCAGCACGGGAGGGCAGTACCGCCCCTCCATTGGAGTCCCTTCCCTCCAAGGCCCCCAGTGGAGCCCCTCCTGCCCCATTACCATCTGGAGCCCCTGTGAGTCCTGAGGTGAGCGTCGCTTTGGGCACTGGTGGGGAGAACTCCGGGGTGGTGGAAGGAGAGCTCCCTTCCATCTACGAGGAGATCAAGTCCCTGGGTCTGACCCCAGTCACCCAGGGGGAGGACGACCCTCTGCCAGCAGGCCTCAATCTGAGTGATCTCACCCTGGCCCCCCCTTCTCCATGCTCCCTTCCCCTAACCGCTGTTTCTACTCCCGCCTCCAAGGGTTCCCTAGGGTCCTCCATCTGCCTGGCTGCGGGTGGCATCCTGCTGACGGCCGCCGAGCCTACTGAGGCGATGGCTGGTGCCATGTGGCTGGGACCCGAGCCCCATGGGCTGTCCCTCGTGGGCGTGGGGCGACCGACCTCCTTCCCGGGCGGGGACCCCACTGAAGGCTGTCCCCTTTTGATGCCGTGGCTACTACGCCAGCCATGGAGCCAGAACCCGGCATCACGGAGGGCCCCCTTCCCACCCCCCAGTTTCCTGAGCTTGACCGAGAGGGGCCATTTCCCAGCGGCCTGGCTACTGGGGCCCAGGATCCTGCCTTTGCACCTCTTCCTGACTCTGCTCCCGATCCCTGCCCTGCTCCTACTCTAGAGTCCTGCCCTGCCCCTGATGCCAACCCCGTTCCTGTCCCCTCCACCTCCCATGATACCATTGCCGCCCCTAGGGCCGTCATCTCCTCACTTCCAGAGGAAAGCTCTCAGGGTGTGTCCTCTGTATTTCCCTGTCCCGACTCACCAGGGGCTGCTATCTTCCCTCCACCGCCCGCAATTGAGCCGGGGTTTGAAGGGGGCCGCGTGGCGCCAGCCCATCAGGCGCCACGTCGGGGGTCCGCCCCTTGCTGGCCTGTCTCGGTGGGCCACGGGGCTGTGTCAGTGGTCCCTCCAGAGGAAAGCCGGGGACTAGTGACCCCGCCCCCCCATATGCTGAGAGAGGAGATACGGGAGTTCCTTGAGGATGTCCGTGGCTCCCGTAACAAGGTGCAGCTCGCTCTCCAGTGATGGGGGGGACCTCCATCAAATCGTCCGGGCCGCGAGGGCCCTCATGGGGGAGGGTAAAAGGACCGGGAGGCAGGCCGCCGCGGCCTACCAGCGGGTCCGCCTCTTCTGTGACTCCTTACTCACGGACTGTTGCACCGCCTGTTGGGAGCCACGAGCGTCCCTGCTGGCGAGGATCCCCCCCAGCCCTCCTCATGGCACCTCTCACCATCGCAACGTTGAACATCCGAGGATGTAGGATGGGTCTCCGCAGGTGCCAGGTGCTCTCCTTCCTTCGGGAGGGGGGGTACTCTGTGGTTTTCCTGCAGGAGACCCATACGGATCCGGCCACTGAAGACAGCTGGCAGCTGGAATGGGGGGACAGGGTCTACTTTAGCCATCTCACAGTTCGTATGGCTGGAGCAGCGATCCTGTTCTCCCCCGACCTACGGCCCGAGGTGCTGGGGGTTGCCGAGGCTGTGCCAGGCCATCTGCTGCACCTCCGGGTCCATATAGAGGGGCTCGTGGTCAACCTCGTTAACGTCTATGCCCTGACATCGGGCCTGGAGCGACTGCAATTCTATCAGCAGGTGTTCGCCTTCCTCGGCACCTTGGATCTTAATGAGTGCCTGGTCCTGGGTTGGGACTTGAGGACACCACCCTTGAGGAGCGGGACCGCTCAGGGACTGAGCAGTGCCCAGCCACCGCGGACGTCCTCCGGGAGATAGTCAAACACCGCTCCCTGGTGGACATCTGGCATGACCACCACCCGGATGACATTTCCACGTTCACCTTTGTCTGGATGGAGGGCCATCGGTCGTACCACTCCCGGTTGGACCGCATTTATTTATCACGCTTCCATCTCTCACGAGCCCACTCCTCCAGCATCCAGCCGGCCCTATTTTCTGACCATCATTTAGCCACCATGACAGCCTCCCTCTGCTTGGAGAGGCCGGGGCCGGCCTATTGGCATTTTAACAACAGCTTGTTGGAGGATGTGGGCTTCGTGACGTCCTTCCGGAAGTTCTGGCTGGCCTGGCGAGGGCAGCAGCGTGCCTTTCCGTCAGCACGGTGGTAGTGGGACCTGGGGAAGGTGCGCGCCCGGCTCTTCTGCCGTAACTACACACGGGGCGCCAGCCGACGGAGGGATGCAGCGATAGAGCAGTTGGAATGGGAGGTCTTAGAGCTGGAGAGGCATCTGGCCGCCAGCCCTGAGGATCCGCCCCTCTGCGGAGCTGCCAGGAAAAGTGGGAGGAGCTCCGGGCCCTTGAGGACCATCAGGCCCAGGGTGCCTTTGTTCGATCCCACATCCGTCTCCTTCGGGAGCTGGATCCCGGCTCCCGCTTCTTCTACACCCTAGAGGAAAGGAGGGGCACCAAGAAACACATCACCTGTCTTCTAGCAGAAGACGACACCCCCCTCACGGATCCAGTGGAGATGTGAAGGAGGGTGAGAGCCTTCTACGCAAGCCTTTTCTCCCCGGATCCAACCGATCCTAACGCAGGTGCTTAATCAACTAGTCCTGTCCATGCTCTGGTACCGGCTCAACACCCTGGTCCTGGCCCCAGGTTTCCTGGCCAACCTCCGGACATCGATTCTGGAGTTCTTTTGGTCAGGACTGCACTGGGTCCCTGCAGGGGTTCTCCATCTACCCCTGGAGGAGGGAGGGCACGGCCTGAAGTGTCTGCACACTCAGGTCCACGTCTTCCGCCTCCAGGCCCTGCAGAGGCTCCTTTATGGTGCAGGTAATCCGGCGTAGAGCATACATGTTCAGCAGGAGCAAAGATGGCTCAGTTTATTAGGCTGTTGTTGAATGGTCCTCCTTGCATCTTTCTTTTAAATGCAGTTTACTGCCTGTGATAACTGACAAGCCATTATTTTCCCAAAGAACAGCTTTGAACGAGGCAATATTACCTTGACAATGTGGCTCGAAGCTGACCTAGGAGGACCATCTTGGGGGAATTAGAACATATTTCAGAGTTCACGGCTCATTTATTCTTTGGCCTCTTTGCTGAGGTGTCAAGGACTCCATTTAGTACCAGTGTCATGGTGTTTACAACATGGACACTTTTCCACTGGGAAATAGACTGAGACCATGAAGTCATTTCTCATTAATCTCTTTATCTTACCAACAGCTGGTATTAAAATATATGAGCAGAATCAAGCAGAATGAACAAAATCCTAACAAAAATTCTACCAACATGGGTGAGTGAAGGAAACCTCCACAGATGAGGATCACTATTTATTTCACATTTATTCTGTGGTAGTGCCTAACGGCCATTGTGGCCTACAGGCTCAGACCCATTGTGCTAGGCATTGTACAGACATACAATGCATGGCACTCCCGGTCTCAAAGAGCTTACAGATGTTGCCAAAATTCCCTATGGATATCTATTGGCCATTCCCATATTTCAGACTTATGCAGAAGATAAAGAAAAATAACCCCAACATTTGGGAATAAACTGAATGATTGAAAAAATATACTATTTGCTATAAGTACACGTCTGGTGTGGGAGGGTTCTAGAGACCATGATAAACCACTCAAAGTATACACTCATGGTTTCTGATTTCCCTTGCACTGGATTAGAGCCTTATTACATACTATTGTGTGTACATTATTCCATATGCAGCCATTGTATATAAGAGATCACTAGTGATGCACACACTTTATTATACTTGCACCTGAAGTTCTTTATAAACCTTGGTGCTTGAAAGATTAATTGAGTCAGACCAGTCTGGAAATTTAAATCATTTTGTACACCTCCCTGAGGCCTCTATCTCTTTTGAAATCAACACTTTCTTTCCATTATTTTCAAGCCACTTATGCTTGATTCTCCCCCTTAATGTTCTAACCTAGAAAATATCATGTATTTCTCTACTGTTGTAATCCATTCAAGTACATGATAGGTGGAGAGCCCTAGGGACTTACAGTCATTATGCTTCCATTTACTTGGAGAAGGATTTCAATGAAAAGCTCTAGATTCAGACTGGGTGGGGGAGGGGAGAAGCAATGTTCCCTACTATCAAGATTTAGTTTGGAACATCCTGAGCTTCCTTAATACACCATTACGGGGCCATTATCCTGTGGGCCATTTTCATTATGTCCTTTTAAAGTCTCCATATTTCTTTGTCTCTTGTTCTGTGGAGTCTCCTACACTGAGGCCCACCAAAGAGAAGGGAGATATTAAGATTATCTTCTAGTTTTCTTGCCTTCAAGCGAGCCCTCTTATTTGCCTCTCTTTTCATTATTCTCCCCCAAAGAGGAGACAGAAGGAAAAAGGGAGATGTTTTGGAGTCATTTCTCACCACTGAATACATTGTGACGTGACCTCAACTGGGGCAATCGGTTTAGCAGTAAACCTGTTCTTTTTGGTAATGGAGGCCATATACGAAAGATTACGGTACTAAAGACATAACTGGAGCACATATAAAAGATAATCTACTTGTTCACGATGGAAATTTATATAGATATACATATACATAGATAGATAGATGATATTCCATTTTAAGTCTATTGCTATTGAGGCACTAACAGTTAAAATTTTAATTGTTTTAGTTTTGTTGATTGCAGCTCATCTCTCTTTCAATATATTAAATGTCTATTGTATAAATCCAAACAAATCTGTTTTGCAAAACAGTTCCATTGTAACGAGAAATATTGGGCCAGATTAACCAGTAGCCTCTAGCCATTAAACCAGATTTATGGATAGAGCTGCACAAAACAACAGGACCGTACTAGTAAATTAACTCATTATTTTCATTTTCACAAGGTCATCTGACAGGGATTGATTAATGGGGGAGGTATGGCATTGAAAATGTAATCTGCGGGTTAGTAAAAATTATTTTTCCCCTACACAACTCTCTATTGTGCTAATTTTTGTGGACCTTTTCTTACAGGCTTTGATATTCTATTTTTTTAAAACATTTTCTTCTCTATGTTATTTATCATTTGATTCCTGCAGACTCATAATTATTTCAAAAGTTTCATAAAAGAAATAGGAAAGCAATCACAAAATTTCTCATGATATACCTCTACCACAAAAAATGAATCAGACAGACTGTATGAAATAGACTGGTATTATTAATAGTTGGATTTATCCTGGTACTAAAGGTTTTGGTATAATTCATGTCAACATAAGTCATTAGCTGCACTTTGTTAAATGTCCATTTGTTGTTTGTTGATGGCTTTGAATGATCATTTATCCAGTTTAATATCTTATTAAAAATGTAAGCCCTACATGCATAGCCATACATTTATATTTCACGAGATAAAATATGTGGAGATAAATTTCACATAAATATATATATATATAATCATAGGCTGTAATCATGCAAGCAATTCTGCACAGGGACCAGAGTCTGCCTGCAAACAGGACTGGGGCTGAAATGGAAGCATTACCCCAAGGTGACACTGTAATATTTCAGGGAAATATGCAGATTTATAATCTTTCTTAAACTTCTTTAAAAAAAATACTTCTGGCACCTTTTAACAGCGCAAAATCAAATCAGCCTTCCAGAGGACTCAAAGATACACTAGATGTACAGATTAGCCTCCGTGCAAAGCTCCAGCGGGAGCTATTCATCAAGAGACTTTAGCTTTGGCAAACAAACTACTCCAAGCTCACAAGATCTCCTCCACCTGCATGTTCGCCTGATACCAACGATAGGCTTTTAGTCTAAGAGACCTGGGGCTCCTGGGCTGCCAAGTCACTGGAGACCTTTTAAGATTGGTGTTGTTCAATTTACTTACTAATAATGTAGAAAAAGGAGTGAACTGCGTAGCACCAAAATTTTCAGATGACATGAAATTATTTAGTATAATCAAGACCAGAGAAGACTTGAGAAACATCAGAGGGACTTAACGCTAGGTGAGCGGGCAACGCGATGGCCAATAAAATTCAGTGTTGACTAATGCAAGGCTATGCACACTGGAAGAATAATTTCAACTGCTCAGGCATATTGACTGGGTTCTATTTTAATTGTACCACTAAAAAAAAAAAAAAAAAAAAAGACTTGGGCGTCATTGTAGACAGTTCAGTTAAACCCTGACAAACACACAGTTTACCCGCTGCCACTGCAGCCTTGAGTTTCAGCCACCATGACAACAGGAACTCTCTTTCTAACTGATCGACAGTGCTGGGTCAGGTGGCAAGGTCACTGTTGTAGAGCATTCAGTTAGCAAATTTCACAGAAAGAAACTTGGGTTTAAAGATGCAGAAACTGTAAAATGTTTGTGTGTGTTCCCTTTTTAAATATTTGGTCACTGAACATTTTTTTCATATAAAATTCCAAGAAAATGTTAATTAACCACAAACATGTATAGTAGATCCATCCTGCCGTATTTTGCAAGTCTCCCTTGTTTCTTTTTTTTACTGACACACAAATCTTGTTTTGAGGAACATTTCTTAGAGAAAGTTTCTGATTTAAAAAAATGAGTGGCAGAAGTAGTGACAACTTGGATTAATTGTATTTTATAACCTGAGAGGGTACTAGCCAGCAGTAAAATGTTTTCCTTACCTATGCTTTGGGGGAGGTCTCTTTTTAAATAGATATTCCATAAATCTTTGTGTGACAAATGCTTGACTATTGGTCTCAGGGGATATATCATTTAAAGAGAAGCATTGCAGTAAAAACCCTATTATGCAACTCATGAACCAATAAAAAACAGTTCATTACCTTCAGCATTACAAAGGGGTGTCTGCATTACCACATCAATTTATTGTTGTTTAATATACAGTTACCTAGCATGTTTATTCTATCTTGAGCAAAATAACATTAAATATAATTTGCCTAAGACTTAAAGTGAAACTCTTTTAGTAAAAACATATATACTGCAAGCTAAACATTTGTATCCTATCATGGTTCTCTTTTTGTCATCCAATAGCATAATGTCAATGATTATGAAGAGTAGTTGCATTAAATAGATCATGCAATTCAGCTTCATTAAGATATTTGATCAACCTGAATACTTAATCTGCTACTTTGTTTACTCTAGCATCATGCATATTCTTTCTTAATTATCTTAGGCAATTGGCATGCATGGCAAGAAAAATGTGAAAGTGAAGGAGGAGGAAAGGCATGTGTACTTTGAAACATATCAAACTTTGTTATAACTTCCTTCACTTTCATATTTTTCTTGCTGTGTATGCCAATTGCCTAAGATAATTAAGGAAGAATAGTCAGGATGTGAAGTCTCCTTTTTAGGTCCAGTGATTAAACTGGACTTATGAAATTAACAAAGTGAATTCCATCAGTTTTAAGGAAATCCTATTGTTTATAGGTCCAAATTCCCCTCTCAGTGCTTCATTGCCTGTATCTAAAATTTGAAATAAGATGTTTCAAATGCTCAGTGCAATCTATGTGCTTAATTGTCGCTCCACTGGTATGCTGCCAAACTCCAGAAAGATAAGGTCTTCACATACTGTAAATATATTTTCTACGTTTGTGATGATGAAACTCTCAAAGGTAGGAGGACTTAACAAAATGCATACATTTTTCATGCCGTCATCTGAAAGAGGCAGATTTGGGTGTCAGATCTGACTGCCAGAAGCTGGGAGTGGACAACAGGGGATGGATCACTCAATAATTGTCCTGTTCCATTCATTCCCCCTGAAGCACCTGGCATTGGCCACTGTTGGAAAGCAGGATACTAGGCTAGATGGACCATTGGTCTGACCATTCTTATGGAGTCAATTCACTCAGCATATGTAACATGGTATTAAAAACAGAGGCTAGTAATGGCTTGATTAATATTGTGACTCTCAGTACACATTGTATTTCTGGCTCACTGTAATCCTTTCATTGGTTTATGAACCCAAGACCTCCAGGGAGCATCACAAATTCACATGATGTCCCGCAG
This sequence comes from Caretta caretta, assembly GCF_965140235.1. Lineage (NCBI taxonomy): Eukaryota > Metazoa > Chordata > Testudines > Cheloniidae > Caretta > Caretta caretta. The sequence continues at coordinate 84,626,556 of NC_134207.1, read as the reverse complement.
TGCTTGATTTTGCATTTGGATTTCTGAGTTAGCTAAAAGATGGACAAAAATTCAATTGTCCAGACAGCTCAAGAGGATATTGTCAGACATATGACTTGTGTAAAAATGAAGCTGTCAGTCTAAATGAGTTTTTCTACATCTTCCATCTAATTCTGAAAACCAAACGCAAAGTCCAGCACTCAGGGACTCCATGTGGCTTGGTGATCCTCCCTGAAGGGCCATAAACCAATGAATAGATTACAATGAAATATAAATATTGAGAGCTATTGTAGTTACTTGGGCCCTTAGAAAAAGAGCTTTTTGTTATTATTCACAGAGAGAAAATCTTGGCTTCTGATCCTGCTGCCAATAAAATCACTGGCAAAACTCAGAGTGATTTGTAGACTAATTGTCTAGTCTCCTGTAGGCTGTAATAATTTGATCTAATTGTGGTTGTCAGGATTAGTGTGCTGGTGGCGATATACAGGAAGTCAGACTAGATGATCTGTTGGTCCCTTCAGGTCTTAAACTCTGTGACTTCAATGAGAGCAGAATCAGACCCCTTTTTAATCAAGAAAACTCCAGCTGATTGCTGCCGTGGCGATACTGCATCAAGAGAGAAGTGGTCTCTCAAGTGGGTAGGTCCAAAGTCATTTAAGGCTTTAGAGATCAAAACCAACACATTAAACCCCACCCTAAAACCAACAGGAAGCCTCTGCAGATCACAGAGTACCATTGTCAGTGACCCCAGTGAGATTCTCTTCTTAGAGTTGCTGGGTTCTGCAGTAGCTTTGGCTTTCAGGCTGATTTAAGGAGTTGTCCCTTGTAGAATACTGTTGTAGTGTGGAGGTGAAGATCATTTGGATTATGATAATGATGTCCGCACCCAGAAGAACTGATTGCAATTTCCTGGTCAGAGACAGCTTAAAAAAGTCTTCATTGACATTGCTGCAAAAGAGTGCCTTACCATGCAGGAACTGGAAATACACAGTACTTCAGTTTCATTGGGAAGAAATTGATTCTTGAACCTCTAGCTCATATTTACAGCTATCTGCTATGCTCCCCTCCCCCTGCCTCCCTCCTCCCTGCAGCGCTGGGGCTTTGAAACTGCAAAGCTGCTCAACACAGAGCCAAGATGACAGACTCATTCAAGTAATTCTGCTAGAGCTTGGCATGAGTTAGGTCATTCCAACCAACTGCAGTGCACTGACACAGTGACCCTAACCATTTAGTTACTCCCTGTCTCTTACATTCACTCTCTACGGCAAGTTGTATACCAGCAAGAACAGATATGAACTGAAATTACAGTTCAGCTATTGATATTCTTTTATTGTTCCCTTTTCTCTCCTCTGCATTTGAGATTACTTAAAAATAATAGAAGGAAATGCCATTTGCATCCTATAGTATTTGGCCTTTCTTCACTAATACACTTTACACACTGAGTTCTTTGTATGAATCTATTATGCCATTTTGAGGATTGTAACCGATGTGTTTGTACTGAACTATAATCTCTTTTGAATGCACATAAGAATCTCTCCCTCTCTCTCTCTCTCTCGCTCTAAAAAAAAAAATCAAACCAGGACATCTTGTTAAACACCCAGGCTGACAGAGTGCAGTTGGTAGAAGCCCCAGTGGTATTCTGCTAAAACTCCTGCCAAATAAAAATTCCTGAATTAGAGAAGATACCTAAGTAGCAGCAGTCTGCAGCCCAATTGAAAAGTTGACAAAGAGCCTTTTAATTCCAAGGGGGCATAAAAAAAGAAGCAGCAAAATAAGAATTTTGCTCCTAAAGAACAGCATGTACAGTGGGAAACTGAGGCACGAGCTCACCCAATTTAAGCTTAATCAAATTTTCACCTTTATTTATAAACAGAATTATTGTCATGGATAGTTTCTGATCATATCACATATGACAGACGATAAGACAGAAAAAGTAGGGGCCCAGTTACCAAGTGGCAGGGTACTGGAAGTCTCTCGATTTCATGTTGGTTGTCTCAGTCTTTGGACCAGTGTTCTCCAACTTGAGCCTTTGGTCAGTTGGTGTTTATACATTAATTTATCCTTCTACATCATCTATTATTCCACATGCCCCATTATACAGTTACCCAAACATTCATAAGTTGTTTTTCCTTCTCCATTCTAGGTTATTTATAAATTAACATGACATCAACATAACTCAGTTATCTTTTTACCAGTCAACATACATTGCCAGAAACTATTCAAATTAAAATAATAAAATGTAGCTTATATTTTTACCATTGAGCAATTTACATCTTTTCGTACCATGGTTCAATACATGAACTATTAATCCTAAATAATTCATTAACATGACCTTTATTTTTCTTATTTGAGTAGGAAAGTTAAGGGGAACACCTGGCCTGAATGTCGGTATATACTTATCTTTTCCAAACATGTGTTTTCAAGGGTCTTTTGCTCAAAGTTTAGCATCTCAAAGTTTAGCACTTAGGCTTATAAATTATTAGAAAACCTTGTCAAGCAATCTTATCTGTTGTATTTTGAGGTGCTTATTCAATTAAGGCCTAGGTGTTTTAGCTATTCCCTAACAAACAGGAAACTAAAAAGAAAAAGATGGATGCAACAGAAAGAGACACTGGGTGAAATCCTGGCCCCACTGAAGTCAAAGGAAGTATTGCAGTGGTTCTCAACCCACGGGCCACTTGCACACAGCCGCAGCCCATGCGCATCCTCAGGGCTACACAGGTAGTATATATGGTTTGAATGCGGCCCACATAACACACAGAGAGCTGCATATGTGGCCCACAGAGATAAATAGGTTGAGAACCACTGCTATAGATAGGGTTGCCAGTTTTGGGTGGACGTGTTCCTGGAGGTTTTATCGCATGGCATAATCCTTAATTAAAGATTAATCTTTAATTCCTGGAGACTCCAGGTCAATCTTGGAGGGTTGGCAACCCTAGCTGTAGAGAATGAAATGCTGGAAGAAATAAATATTGAGCCTACCCTGTCCAGACGAATGAAAACATTAAATGAAAAATTCTAAAATAATAGAGGCTAGGAGAGAAGATAATGTGCTGGAAAAAAATTAAACCGGAATTTCTGGGGCAGTTTCTGCCACCCATATCCTTGTTGCATAAGGCTATTCTCCACAGGTAGCCCCCTTAAAAGAAGGAACTTCTCATGGATGCAGATACTGAACTTGTATAAGAGTGGTAGAATCTAGCCTTAATATGGCAGAAACTGGGAAAGAATCTTCTTCGTGGAGGACAGACATCAAAAACTGGAAGACCAAACTAAATAAAAGCTTAAAATAAAAATAGTCAGGAGAGGAGGCAGCATTGTCCAGTGCTTAGGACACTGGACTGGGAATATGGACACATGTGTTCTCTTCCCAACTCTACAAGTGATCTACTGAGTGACCCTGGGCAAGTCACTTTGTTTTCCCTTCCAACATCTGTCTGCCCTAGTTACTAAGAATGTAATCTCTTCAAAGAAGGGACTGTCTATTACTATATGTTCATACATTCCCTAGCACAATGAGGCCCCAATTTTAGTTGGAGCATCAACTGGAGCATCACCCCTGGCTGAGATGATTTTGTTGGGGTTGGTCCTGCTTTGAGCAGAAGGTTGGACTAGATGACCTCCTGATGTCTCTTCCAATCCTAATCTTCTATGATTCTATGAAGATGCTATACAAATAATAAATAATAATAATAATCAAGAGACTTGGGTTCTATTACTGGCTCTTCCATAGCCCTGCTATGTGACCTTAGGCAAGTTACTTCTCTCTGTGACTTTGTTTCACCTTCCATCTTTGCTTGTCTTGCTGATTTAAATGGTGAGCTCTTTTGAGCAGGGACTATCTCTCATTATGTATGGTGCATAGCACAATGGAGCTCTGTTCTTGGTTGGGGCCTTTGGGCATTACCATAATACAGATAAATAATAAAGTCAAAATTGATAAATTGGAAAAATAAATACAGTGATAATAGTTAGAACTGTTTAGAATTTTTTCCCCCACTGGAGAAGTTCATTTTTTTAAAAAATGTTTTAATTAAAACTTTCCCTGGAAAATTTCAATTTTTCAGCAAAAAAATCATAATATCCTTGGCGAAAAAATGAAAGCTTTGATTTGGAAATATGGCCATGGTATCACATTGGAGCTGTAATTTGTGTGCCTCATGCCCACATTCTCCTCTGTGGGCCAGACTCCCTGACTGGTCTACATCTTCCATGGTGCACTGTGGTATCCTGTGTTACTGAGCTGTGCTGTGTTTCATGGGGGGGGGAGGTCGTTGGCCATGATGCATCATGGGACATGTAGCTCCACTGATGAAAATGGTGGCATTAAGCAGCTGAACTACAACTCTAAGGTACCGCTGTGGCGTTTCTGAATTGAAGGTTTTTTTGGTTTGCAGGCATTCCGTTTTCTGACAAAAAGTTGAAAATTTCCACAGAAAGCAGACTCTTCCGATGCAAAAGAAATCTTCAGTTGAAAAACTAATATTCTTTTGAAAAACAGATTTGAATGAAAGTTTTGACTAGCCCTGACACTAATTCAATTAACAGGACCAACTAAAGTAGTAAACCACATCATCTAGAAGAATTCCCAGGAAATATGCTGGGACCTAACACACGTAAATCACACCTAAAAGACTGTGATTGTGGGGGGAAATCCACCATTTTCTCTCCCATTTTTTGTTGACATTTTAATTCTTTTTCTGATCAGCCCAACCTAAAAGGATAATGGATTATCTCAGACTCTATTCACATTGAGTAGATTAAAATGGCATCCATAAAAATTTCCCACTTAGCATTAGGTGCCTGGAAACTATTCAAGGGTGCTGCTGGCTTTTAGGATTCTTCTAACCGAGAGAGCAGAACAGAAACAGAGAGAACTGAGTGAGAAAGACAATTCAAAAGCAGTTAAATATTCTTTTGATCTTTATCGTTGCTCAGAAACCCAGATAAAGTACAGGTACAGGCTGAATGCAAAAGTGTGAAATCCTGAGATAGGACAGAATTTTGCCATTGTCATTTCTTTATTTACATAAAACACAGACTGTGAAATGATGAAATTTCCACCATATTCACAAATTTGGGGTGTATGTAGCTAAAGCACAAGAGTGAAAGTCAAACCACCTGGATTCTAATTCCAGTTCTTCAACAAGCTGCCTGTGTGACCTTGGCAAGTTTCCTAAGGCTAGATTGTCAAAGTGCCCCCCCTTCCCTGGCTTCCTTTGCGTACGAATTGCTCAGTTTTCAACTATGGCCACAGAGGGTGAGCAATAAATGCCACTGTGACTCAGGAAGTGGGAAGGAAAGGATAGCGAATGGGAGGAGCCCTGACTCCGCCCCTTCACAGACCAGCCAGAATAACTGGCCAGAAAAAGAAAAGTCAAAAAAAGCCAACTATTCCAAGAAAAACATTGAACTCAATCTCAATCTATTCTCTTGTCTGCTCCTGAAAGCTATGTGCCACATTTACTCCCATTACAATCCAGACTTTTGTTGCTTTTTGTCTCATTTTCTCCCATTTAATAATTTCTACCCTACTTCACTGTTAGGTGGCTTGCTTTGGACCCTTGGATGGAAACACTTTACAGTACATGTGCAAAGGATGAAATTCCTGTAAAAACTCTGTGAGAATTTCAGTGTAGGTGCATGAAAACTGATAGCTTTACACAGCTCAAGCAAACAGCATTATTCACTTGATCAATTAATCCCACAGGGTTACTTTTGGTCAAATATATTGATATCCAAGAAAAACATGGCTTTTAAATCAGTTAATGTTCCTGGAATCATAAGTTCCTTAAGTGTAGGTGCAACAACTTGAAAGAGAAGTTGTTTAATTTGTCTTTCCAACCCAGGATGAGGAAGGAAGCTTGTAATCCCACTGGTGCACATTTCTACCTTTACATCCATACTCCCTTGAGGATATTACAAGTGGAACTGAATATCCTATTGCCACCAAGAAAAAATCGTGTAGGAAAATGCGTATTAGACTTATTTTATTGAACATGATTCTTTACAAGTTTGTTTTTCTTGTAGGTGAAGAAAGTTGCCAATATAAAATAACAAGACTTAACCATGCTTTTGGGTAAATGTAATAGGCATGGAGAGGAAAAGCTCTCATTTTCTGCCTAGGCATACTTAAGCATTTTAAAAGTAGGAACTAATCTTATTTCCATGCTGTGCATGTGCAGAAAATCAATATGGGTATTTGCTGTTCAGAAAAGCTAATGACTTTTCTTCTTTTTCTTCTACACAAATCCCATGGGACCCTGTGTCACAGAGGCTACAGCAGCTCTTTGCATAAAAAAATTAAGAAAAATATTATTTTATATCCATTTCTTATAACACACACATAAGTTACTGTTACTAATTAAATCTGTGTGCTTTACTGTACTGAGGGAGTATAACCCATATCTGGAGTCTTTGGAATATCTTTTTTATTATGCATTGGATAAGTCAACCTAGATCATGACTGGAATTAATCATGTTTAACATTTACCAGTCCGTAACAGAAATTATTGTGACAAATGTCTGTTAATATGCAAATGAGATTTCTATTGCTTCAAGCATCATCCTGTAATTACTCAGCTGTTTCTCCAATGAGATTTATTGAATCAGCAATTTACGAAGATGGAGTGGCATAACCTAATTAATTCATGTAGATTCATTAATGTTTGAGGGGTGGAAATATGCTTCCTGTCACTTTCATGAGAGCATTTGTTAGCACTGCAACTTGATATGGGTCAGTTAATTCATCTATGCAAATTCACTTACACCATGTTTCAGGATCAGCAGCTTTTGGACAAGCATGTCTCTGAAATGTTTCCTGCAGTACTCCCACTCATGGTTTGAGTGTTTAGCTTAAAAAAACCTCTGAGAAAACAGCAACAGCTGGCACCAGATAAAAAGTATATGGCCAGATTAATTGGGTAGTACAAACTTCTGGTAATTAGACAAGAATTGGTTGTATTCCTGACTATTGTATCATAGTTGTAAACAATGCTAAAAGGAAAGCAGGGCGAATATACACTAAGTGTTGACTATAGAAAAAGTCAAAATAACTATGGACTACAATTCTGTTAATGATCAATAATATTCTACAGGTTTGAGTATGGAAGCCAGTCACTGACACATCTTAACATTATACAAGCTGGGGGTATATACATATACACAGTTTTAATTTGATCCTGGAGCTGTTCTGCAATACTAAAAAATTCTGCTAAAATAAATGGGAGAGCTGAACACAGATCAAATTGCACAGCCAGGTCATATAGTCACTGAGATTTATTTCTTTCCATCATTTCATCTTTGTATCCCTGTCTTCTCATTGGCTGAACACCTCACCAGAAATTAAATATTTATTTTAGGAGGGACTTGATCCCATGTGTCTTTCCACTGAGGTGAGCATCCTAACCACTGGGCTATAGATTAATTTACTCACATGTGCTCTTCCCGCACCCCCCACTGAATATTTAATTATTTATATAAAGTAGAAAAGCTTCAACAGAAGAGATTGAGAAAGCTGCACCCTAGAATCCCTTACATCCCGGTGGCTAAGGCACTCGTGGGAGATGCAGGTTCAAGTCCCATTACCAGTTCAAGCAGAGGATGGATTTGAACCTGGGTCTCCAACCTCCTGGGTGAGTGTGCTAACTATTGGGTAAAAGGAAGACACTGCCTTCCTCCTGTCTTGTGAGTGGGGCTAGGCATGCTCTGAGCACACCAGACACATTGGGCCTGATAGGCAAGGGAACACCTCATTTGTAAATCCCACCAAGCTGTTTCGCAGTGTCAGATTTAGGGGCTGTTTGCATGCCTGGTGGCAAAAATTTAGGGAACTTTACCAATGGAAATATAGGTCTCTCCAGGTGGCAGCTGAGCAGTGGTTATATGAATACCAGTGGTGTTTAAATGTTGGATGTGGGCATCTAAAGGGTCTAATTTCCCTTGTGAATCTAGTCATTTGACTTCAGTGATGTGTGCTTACAGTTAAGTATGCATATAAGATTTGTAGGCGCAGGGCCTAATTTAAAATACTAAAGGACCAGATTCTGCCATCCTTCCTCCCATTGTGTAGTAACTTACTCCAAGAATAGTCCAGTTGATTTAAATGGGACTACTTGACATAAGTGAGGGTGGAAGAATCTGCCCTTAATTTAAAGGATATATACATTTAAAATATGTCTAATTTTAAGATGGTATAAAATAACAGTGTTATCACTGTTGTGAAATACTGTAGGTATTATAGAAAATGTAAGGTTTTATTAAAAAGTCATTTGAGAAGTTGATAACTAGATATCATACAATGTCACAGAAACCTCATGGAGAATAATTATTCACTTCCCCTGTTAAGGAACCTTAAAAACTCTGATTTAGCCCAGGAGAGAGAAGCAACAGCATTCATTATTACATGCATACGATAAGATTTCTTTTCCAAATCCACTGTTAAATCACCAACTGGTCTTGGAACCATTGTGTTGAAACAATGATAACAGGGTGCCAAGCCACGTACAGCATTTATTATTACATTAGCAAAACAGGTCAGAGGAAGATTACAGAGCCTCCGTGTAAATTGTGTACCTCAGAAGACATGAAAACGGAAAGAAGGGACCCCATCAAACATGCAATGGTCTGTTGAAACACATGTGTTGTTTTATTTAAAAAGTGCAGATACTACACACACTGATGCTCAGGCTTGCCTCATGAAAAGAGCAAGAATATGGGAAAATAATATTTGAAGGGAGGGGATCCTACTGCAGAACAAAGACTTTTCTCTTTACCTATATGCATGTGGAACTGGCTGCAAGCAACAGTCTGGCACTCGCTCACCTAAATGATGTACCTAAAACAACGATGCTGCCCTTTTGACGAGTGAGGGTATGGGGTGGAGGGCAAAAAGAACTGAGTGGGTATTTTGCAAAAGCAAGGCATTCTGGAAGAGCTGAGGCAGTTGTACAAATGGTTATGAAACCCCAGAGTAAGATTTCATTTGGAGCCGTGACAAAAGAGCAATATGTACAAACTCAGGCTACCAGATTGAAGTCAATGTAAGCCCAAAACTATGAGAAACAGGAAATTTCCAAGGTTGACAAACTCATTTCCCACTCTCCCAGCCTTCAGCCTTCTTATCCATTTCACAAGTGATACTTCATGGAAATACTGTCTTGTGGATAGGGTAGGGGAGCAGGAAGACAGGATTCCTCAATTCTATTCCTAGCTCTGCCATTGACTCACCTTGATCTTTGTACTTCATTTTCCTGATCTGTAAACTAATATATTTCTATAATTATAATGCTGTAATAATAATAATATATAATTATTTATTGTTATATAAAACTAAAAATATTCTCCTCCCTCACAAATACCTCTTTTCTAGGCTTCATTAATGTTTGTAAACTTATGTGAGATCTTCATTTAGGCCCCAAATCTGTAAACTCATAAAAAGAGGATTAACTTTAAAGTAAAAATGAAACTACTCAGATGCTTAAAGTTAAGCATGTGCCTAAGGGTTTTCAAGGTCAGGACCATAAATGGTGCCATAGACATATTAAATTCTCCTCTATATGCTGGCCGCCGCTTCTCACAGCTCCCATTGGCCGGGACCAGCGATGGTCAATGTAAACAAACTGTCTTGCGGCCCACCAGTGGATTACCCTGCAGGTTGCCCACCACTGATCTAGACTATATTTCCCTAGTTTGCTTATGTGAATGTCATGTGAGACCTTGTCAAAAGCCATATTAAAGTCAAGATATATCTCTTCTACTCCTTTTTCTCCCTGTCTTGAGATTATAGAGGCTTGGTTATAGTGTTAGCTCAGGTTGTTCGAAGATATGAAGGTGGCTGACTGACCTCCAGCCGTTCTGGGGATCTGATGAGCATAATGGTAACTTGAAGACACGTTTGCTCCCAGTGCCAATGCAGTTGCAAAGAGTGAGGCGGTGGTGCAGCTGAGGATCAGCAATAGAGTTGTAATGTATATTTCCCCTGATACTGCATAGGCTCGATTCTGCTCTCAGTGTAAATCCAGAGAGATTTCAGTGAAGTTACTCTAGACTTCCACAGGGTGTAACTGAGAATTGAATCTGATCCTATTTCTCTAAGGCTGGGTAATCCTTTTTTTAGTGTTATGCTCACTCCAGTGTATTATGTTTTTTTTATTCTTTCATCAGCTGGCAAGAGATGTTCATGATGGAAGGGAAGACTATGCATTCATCATTCCCAAGAAACGTATTTTAGTTTTAGTTTCCAGAAACGATTTCATTATGTCATGAGATGATAGCCCTATGCAGATGGTAGAAATGATGATAATATTATACAGTTATAAGAAACCATCTGCAAATAGAAGCTTTTGAACCATCTAAAATATGCAGCATGCCACAAATGGTAAATAAAGAAAACAAAGGCTAACACAAGAGCCAAATCATGAGAGGCTGAGAGAGATGAATCCAGCCAATTTAAACCATGAAGGGTTTAAATATTTTTTTCTAGTATTAATAATTCTGGAAACGTTTTAATATTACAAACAAATGTACAATGTCTTCAGTACCTTCCTTTTTATTTTAAAATGATAAAATTAGAAGACAAAGTCCACTTTACCCCAGTAATGAGAAGAAGAATCATTTCTACTAATATAGTGCTTTTTGCCCAAATACCAAGGTCAGCATCTATTATTATCCCAATTTTGCAGATGAGAAAACTGAGGTAGTGAGAGGTTTTTAGTGCGGTTACAACAGTAAACAAGTGGCAGAGCCAAAACCATAAAGTAGAATGTAAGATAGTGGAAGCTGCTACTGCCCAGATCACTTTTAGAAGACCTTGCCTCTAAAAGGAAGCTTGTCAGCAAATGAGTGATAGGCAGAGTTGATTTACCCTATAGAATATCCCCCTCTTTACCCATAGATTTGCAAAGTTTCTACTACATATAAAGTTCTGCTTGAATTATGAAATTAAATTAAAAACATACACATAAAAAAGGAATCACACTGTTGCTTTCCTGTCTACAGCATTACTGGTGTGGTGATGGGTGAAAAGTCAGACAATTGGGGCTAGATTCTCAGCTGGTATAAATCAACCAAACCTCAGTAAGGTCAATGCTAAGGATCTGATCCTCAGAATACTGCAGTAGTAACCCCCCTGTAAGCATTGTAGTCATAGAGGGGTTGAGGTTATGATAAAGGGACTATACATTAAGTAATATACTCTCAAGAAACTAATTAGATTTCGAGATTTCCATAACTTCCTGTTTGGAAAACAATTAAAGTTATTAAAAAATTCAAAACTTATTATCATTTTCTCAATTATACATCCTACAAATTCTTTTAATCTGAGAAACTTTATACATTTAATTAAAAACTGACTGCAACATGCAGTTCTTCTCCAGTTAATCTGTAATTAAGCCAGACATTTTACAATTAAATTAAGCTGAACATTAGTATTTAAAATTACTTTGTGAAGAGCAAGGAATTTTTATATTAAAATAGTTTAATTATGATAACACTGGAAACCTATTCCTTTCCAGTTAAAAACAGGAAATTCATTACTAAATGTATAGTTACTTAAATCCAGGAATTAAGAGGATTACCCCTTAAAGAAAATTATATAATTGTCATATACAGTACTACTTTCTCAATATGAAACTGCAAGCTACCATATAGGTAAAGCTCATTGATATTTGTTATATTTACCAACGACACTTCAAGAATGTAATTTCTAATGACAATCCAGACCTGTTGAAATTTTTACTTGAACATTTGGAGAGATTCTGAATAGAAATACATTTCTTGTTATATAATAGTATAAATATGAATTAGTCATTTACGTTTGACCTGAGGCCAATATCCATGGTTAACAGTTGACAGTACCAGAATTGTCAACATTCTTTTAAACCACTGGCGATTATTCAAATGCTTTTTTAAATTAAATTTATAGAAAATGTAGTGGAACAGTTTCTTTGTTAAGTTAATGTGTCTCTTTTGTAGCCCATCCCCAAGAAATCATTAGAATTCAAGCTTGCGCAAATTGTACTCATGTGTGTATCTAAGCAGAGTGTTTTTGTGCATGACAATTTTGTATTATTTGCAAAACTCTATCAAATGTTTTAGACTTTCTTACAAAGCTGTCTGTAAGATATTTTTAATACCATTTGCTGTTGGATATTATTATTTGTTTGACCACAGCACTTTGGAGCTCTAGTCATGGACCAGGACCCCTTGTCCTAGTGGAGTTTATGAATGCATTAGATATATTGTTGGCACCAGGACAAAAATATACTTGTATCAAATGTAACTAAATATGCATTTAGGTAGCTAACTGTAGACCACAGTCAGAGGTCAACCCAGAAAGGCTGTGGACTGACTGAATGGTCCACCTACTAGTTTGATCTGCATGTTTCTGGAAGTAAATAGCCATTGGGGCACTGCCACGAATCAGAAATGGCACTATTGGGCTGCTGTTGATATATCTAATACCATCCCAGCCCCAGGTGGCATCTCCTAATTGCAACTGTGAAGTTTATGCTTATTATCATTTTACCTCTCTCTCCTTTCTTGACATCTCCTAGCTTCAGCACGACATAGAGATTTTTCAAAGAAAGCTGGTGCAAATTTAAAATTTGCTCTCTATGAATACTTGAGCCCATTAGCTTAGCATTTGCCTTCTGCGGGCATTCATATGAGTATGTCAGTTGTGCAAATGTTCACAAGAAGTGAATGCACAAAGCAAACGTGGACGAAACAAATCCATTTTTAAATGCAGGATTCACTCCACTCTAGAAATAATTTGTGTGATTTTGGAATTTTGTAACTCAGTGTTTGAATACTTGAAATTTGTTAAAAGAAAAGGAGTACTTGTGGCACCTTAGAGACTAACAAATTTATTTGAGCATAAGCTTTTGTGAGCTACAGCTCACTTCATCGGCTGCATGCAGTGGAAAATACAGTGGGGAGATTTTATATACACAGAGAACATGAACAATGGCTTTTTCCATACACACTGTAACGAGAGTGATCAGGTAAGGTGCGCTATTACCACCAGGAGAGAAAAAAAACCTCTTGTAGTGATAATCAAGGTGGGCCATTTCCAGCAGTTGACAAGAACATATGAGGAACAGTAGGGGGAATTATCTGCCCGTAAGATCATCTTCCATTCTGATCTTACAGAGTTGTTCTCTTTTCTTATTTTTGTTCCAATAGAGTTCTGTTTTTTAAGAATCTGATTGGGTTTTTTGGGTCTTAAAAATCCAAGGCTAGTCTGTGCTCATCTTGTTTATTCTCAAGCCTCCCCAGGAAAGGGGGTATAAGGCCTTGGGGGGATATTTTGGGGAAATAGGAACTCCAAGTGGTTCCTTCCCTGATTGTTTGTTAAATCACTTGGTGGTGGCAGCGTTTACCTAATCCAAGGGCAAAGACTTTGTGCCTTGGTGAAGTTTTAACCTAAGCTGGTAGAAATAAGCTTAGGGGGTCTTTCATGCGAGTCTCCAAATCTGTACCCTAGAGTTCAGCTCAAATAAATTTGTTAGTCTCTAAGGTGCCACAAGCACTCCTTTTCTTTTTGCGGATACAGACTAACCCGGCTGCTATGCTGAAACTTGAAATTTGTTTTAAGGCAACTTCAAAAATGGTGATACATATTAATGTTGTCTGAGCTCCATTTCTATAGTGTCATAGGAATGTCTGATTATAGTTCCCAATGGGAAAAAATGCCATTGCTTAGCTATCTTGTAAAACATTCGGGAGTAAAACAACTACATTTAATAGGGAAGAGAAAACAAAAGTGGAACAATAGTACTTTACACTTCTATAGCATATTTTATCCTAGAATCACGAAACATTTCATACACATTAATTATTAACATCAAGACATCATTGTAAGGTAGGCATCATCCCTATTGCACAAATAGGTAAACGGAGACATGGAAGCACAGATTCTGAAAGGTATTTAGGGGCGTAACTCCCTTTGAAATCAATGGGAGCTAGGTGCCTAAATACCTTTAAGGATCTGGGCCAGAGTGGCTAAATAGAGGAGAGGTCCATCACTGGCTATTAGCCAAGATGGTCAGGGATGCAACCCCATGCTCCAAGTGACCCTAAACCTCCAGCTCCCAGAAGCTGGGGCTGGATGACTGCAGATGGATCACTCAAAATTGGCCTGTTCTGTTCATTCCCTCTGAAGCATCTGGCATTGACCACTGTCAAAAGACAGGATACTGGACTAGATGGACCTTTGGTCTGACCCAGTATGGCCATTCTTATGTTCTTGTTCAAGGTTATACAAGCAGTCTGTGGCAGCATCCAAATCTTTTAATTCTCACGTGCATAAATCAGTAGACCTATCTCCTCTTCTAGAAGAAAAATATTTGAGAAGGAATAATTGAAAGATTTTTTTGCTGCATGTGAGCCTGTATTGCTTCTAAGTCATAGAGTGGATTTCCTGTCATAAGGAGTACACACTCTTTGCTGTTCTGAAATAATATGATAAAATAATTGTAAAACCTAAACCTAAAATAGAAAATTGAACCTGAGCCCAATATTAAACCACTGTACATCTTATATTGCTATCAAGCTTTGTAGCATCATGACAGATATAGATGAAACATGAGACATCTAATTCATCACTTCAGTGCTTACAGTAAATATGCTTTTAATCTTACATTGTTTGTAGTAAACACATTATGTGATAAATCACACTGTAAATTTATATTTTATGGGTGGTTACAGATTTCAGACAAATTCTTGGAGACGATACATTTACAAAAGTTGTCTATTGCAAATAGCATTGAGCTGAACAATGATGTCGATGGAAAAACTTTAACTAATAGTAAGAAGCTGTTGAGTTTACTTCTTAAGGCCCAGATCCTGCAATTGATAGTGCGCAGGCAGATGGCTGTGTTTGTATGGTGCCCCACTGAAGTCAATTGGGCTCTGGATAGGTGCAACAGTCTACCCACATGCTGTCCATTGCTGAGCTGGGGTGTAAGGTTATGCCTCTATTCCCATTAATTAATAAACAATATTGGTCTTTAAGGGCTTGAGCCTACAAACCCTTACTTATATGAATATCTGTACTTTCATGAGTCGTGCCACTGAAGTCAAGAACAAAACAAAAAAAAGTAGTTTTAGATGAATAATTTGTTTCCTTCTTACTCAAAATGTAGTTCTCCAATAAGGGCTAGGTCTATGTGGGAATTATCTGTTTAGGCGTGTGGAAAATGAAGGAGTTATATGTATTATTTTTTGTAAATAACACGTGTGCTTCAGTTTACTCATTTGATTTTATCCTGGTCTTCACTTCCCGCAACAGACTGCAAAGGAGTCTGTTGGGGGGAAGCAAACAAGAAACAAAACAATATGAGAGATCAGGCTTCTTAAGAGAACAATGGGGCAAACTATTAATTAGGGAATGCCCTTACTTGGCTAGTAACAAGGAAAATTGGAAGAAGGAGAAAGTTATGGCCTGGAAAAGAGAGAGAGCAAGGAATATAACATTGAGAGAGTTCTAATAAGTCCAAAACAGAGTGAAAACTGTGTTTTTGAGGGAGAGAGAGAGAGAGAGAGAACACATCCATCTGTGCTGGAAACAGAGAAAAAGAGGCTCTAAAGAGAGGATTGATCATAAACATAGAGTTAGTTCTGGGGCACAAGTGAAGTCAAAGAACATCACTGAGGGCTGTACCCCTGGGAGAATCAAACACCAAAAAACAAAAACACATCTGAATGCATTAGGTATCTGAATTATACATAATGATTTGGCACTATGTGTCTGATTCCCCACCTCCACCCCATGACACAAAATGTGAAGTTACAGTAAATGGTTACCAGATGTCTGATTAATGGCTAAGAAATTAATAGTTTTTTTTCTTTTAAATGTAAATATTTCCCAACCAAGCATTAGAGCTAAAGTGAATAACTTGTACTGAATAATTCATTCAATTAATATCCTTTGTGTGTGTGTGACTTGTTCACACACAACACATGTAATTCTCTAATGTATCTGTTATTCAAAATTACTCATAAATTTTTTCAGAGTAGAATCCTTGGTCTGGAGATAATTGCACTTTAAATATTGTTATCAGAAAAACTGTGATTTGAGAGGGGTGGGAGTGGAGGGAAAAGGGGATTGTAAAACATCACAACTGGTGAAGTTTGAGCTAAATGAATGACAACTTTTGAAGATCTGCAAAAGTACCAACACTTTATCACAGTAGTTACGAGTGTACTAGCACAGGAGGGACAACCCTGGTATTATCCCATTTCCATTATGAGACCATTATAGTTATATGATACCATTGAGTCCAGCAGTTGTTAAAAGATGGGGATAGAGCCTTATTATTTTGGTACCCACATGCTTATTTTTTCTTAAACCACAGAGTTCTGCTCCATCTGCAAAACTATGTAACCATTATCCTCTCACTTCTCCATACATCTACAAACATAAATACTGTTACCACAGAGATACAAACAGTAGCATCATCATGTTGCTGTTCTTTCATTTTTCATAACCTGATAAACCTAGATTTCTACATTTGCTTTCTTTTTATTAATTCTTAAATATTAGCATTGACCAAATTGCTAGAAGAATTAACTAATATTACCACATATGTACACTTATCCCCTGTGTTTAAAACGGATTTTAAAATTTTATTAGTTTAAGTTTTCCATTTTATTGTATCATAGCTGTGCTAAATAAACAAATAGCAATTCCTTGTTAGGTAACCAGACTACAAATGGCTATCTCAAAATAACCTTAGCAGCTTTACATTTTCCATTGCTACCCCGCTTGACCTTTATTGCAAGATTGATAACACTGGAGAAAGCATTCAGCTACCCCTGTACCCCTCTCACCCCAAATTAAACTATGAGGGCTAGTGAAACTAAACACCACCTGGTGATCACCATATTAAATAATATATTGTAGCACTTTATTTAAAACTTTACAAGACAGTATTAATATGACAGATTCTTTTCTTCTTTCTTTCAATTTATAATGACCAGAGAACTCTTGAGCTCTAGATGCTTTTGCCAAACCTTAAAATGACAACTCAAATCAAAAGTAAAGCCAGCTCTTCATCTCCAAACCAGAAAATAACCAACTGCAATAGAAATCAAGTTAAAATCTGAGGTGATCAGGAACCTTAGCTACTGTAGAGAGGACTGATGCAGTAAAAGCATAAGACAGAATTTTAAAAAATTACTAGTAGAGAATAACCCACCAAATTCATTGTTTTCTCTTAGCTACCACTGTGGATTTGCTAAGATAATGCTGTTTGAATGAAAAACAGAATTTGGAAAAGAGAAAGACAAAGGTAAAGAGACATCTCAATACAGTGAGTTAATGTGATTTTGTTTTTATCTGAACCTTACATCCACAGCAAAGAGAGTAGGTTAAAATGATAGTCTCTGAGGCCTGGCCCCTTTTAATGACTCAAGTCAATATAACCAAGTCAAATGCAGAGTTCTCTTTTTACTCAGCCCTGGTGGGTTCATTTAAAAAAAATGGCTTAAATAACATGGGTTGATGCTGAAGTCTTCCCCCATGGCTTCCTGGGCATTATAGTCAACAACCTTCCAGGCATACATAGAGCAGATGGAAGCCTGAGGCCTCCACATGAAAAGTTTTCTAAAATAATCTGGGTCCTTGTTCTGCAACATTCCACTATGCCACCAGGTAGAAACTAGTAGAAGACATGAGTCTGCTCCTTCCTCTCTCCTACTCCAACCCCCACCCTGGGCTTCTTTTGTTTTTTGTTTTGTTTTGTTTTTTTGATGGGAAGAAAAGGGTTCAGACCTATGAAGCTTACAAACTTACCAATCCTAGGCTTTGCATGGCATTTTAGCCAAGTTAAAAGATACTTTGCCATAGTAATAAACTGGATGTACACATTCAGACATAAAATAGGTCTGATATTCATTTCTCAAAAATCCAGGGAAATCCATTTTTTTGGTGCATTTGCTTCCTTAAGAAAAATCATAACTGGTGTCCTTCTGAGGCAAAAGTTACCTTTCCACATGAGGTTGGTTACAATGTTCTCAATAGGACAATTTTGATAGACACACTATCAGATTTTGCATAATCCTGTTTGACTTGCAAATTGTGGCTGCCATTTTAGATTCAAGTTTATGTTCTGAGAAAGTCAGACCTGGCAGCTATAAGAGTGGTATGCAGTGTAGTTGTAACCAAGTTGGTCCCAGGATATTAGAGAGACAACATGAGTGAAATAATACCTTTTATTGGACCAATTTCTGCTGGGAAGAGAGACAAGCTTTTGAGCCTGCACAATGCTTTCAAAAGATGAGCCTGGGAACTTACATTCATACTCTGTAAATTCATAAATTAAATTCATAACTCTGCTAAACAATGTAAAAGAAGCAGCGAGCGCTAATAAGGCATCTTTGGAAAAGTGGAAGTTAAATCCTATTGAGGAAAATAGAAAGGAGCATGAACTCTGGCCAGTGAAGTGTAAAAATATAATTAGAGAGGCCAAAAAAGAATTTAAAGAACAGCTAGCCAAAGACTCAAAAAATAATAGCAAAATTTTTTTAAGTACATCAGAAGCAGGAAGCCTGCTATACAACCAGTGGGGGCACTGGACAATTGAGATGGTAAAGGAGCACTCAAGGACAATAAGGCCATTGTGGAGAAACTAAATGAATTTGTTGCATCAGTCTTCACAGTTGAGGATGTGAGGGAGAGTCCCAAACCTGAGCCATTCTTTTTAGGTGACAAATATGAGGAACTGTCCCAGATTGAGGTTTTGGGATAAATTAAACAGTAATATGTCACCAGGACCAGATACTATTCACCCAAGAGTTCTGAAGAAACTCAAATGTGAAATTGCAGAACTACTAACTGGGGTATGTAACCTATCAATTAAATCAGTTTCTGTACCAGATCACTGGAGGATATCTAATGTGACACCAATTTTTAAGATTGACTCCAGAGGCAATCCCAGCAATTACAGGCTGATAAGCCTAACCTCAGTACCAGGCAAATTGGTTGAAACTATGGTAAAGACCAGAATTGTCAGACACATAGATGAACATAATTTGTTGGGGAAGAGTCAACATGGTTTTTGTAAAGGGAAATCATGCCTCACCAATCTACTAGAATTCTTTGAGGGGGTCAACAAGCCTGTGGACAAGGGGGAGCCAGTGAATATAGTGTACTTAGTTTTTTCAGAAAACTTCTGACAAGGTCCCTCACCAAAGGCTCTTAAGCAAAGTAAATTGTCACGGGATCAGAGGGAAGGTCCTCTCATGGATCAGTAACTGTTAAAAGATAGGAAAGAAAGGGTGGGAATAAATGGTCAGTTTTCAGAATGGAGAGAGGTAAACAGTGGTGTCCCCCAGAGGTCTGTACTGGGACCAGTACTGTTCGACATATTCATAAATGATCTGGAAAAGGAGGTAAACAGTGAGGTGGCAAAATTCGCAGATGATACAAAACTACTCAAGATAGTTAAATCCCAGGCAGACTATGAAGATTTACAAATGGATCTCACAAAACTGGGTGACTGGGCAACAAAATGGCAGATGAAATTCAGTATTGATAAATGCAAAGTAATGCACATTGGAAAACATAACCCCAACTATACATATAAAATGAATAGTCTAAATTGGCTGTTACCACTCAAGAAAGATCTTGGAGTCATTGTGGATAGTTCGCTGAAAACATGCGCTCAATGCACAGCAGCAGTCAAAAAAGATAACAGAATGTTGGGAATCATGAGGAAAGGGATAGATAATCAGACAGACAGACAGAAAATATCATATTGCTTCTATACAAATCCATGGTACACCTACACCTTGAATACTGTGTGAAGATGTGATTGCCCCATCTCAAAAAAGATATGGTAGAATTGGAAAAGGTGCAGAAAAGGGCAGAAAAGGGCAACAAAAATGATTAGGGGAATTGAACAGCTTCCATATGAGGAGAAATTAATAAGATTGGACTTTTCAGCTTGGAAAAAAGATAACTAAGTGGGAATATGATAGAGGTCTATAAAATCATGACTGGTGTGGAGAAAGTAAATAAGAAAGTGTTATTTACAAAGAAAAGGAAGTATTTCTTCACACAACACACAGTGGAGCTCTTTGCCAGAGGCTGTTGTGAAGGCCAAGACTATAACAGGGTTCAAAAAAGAACTAGCTAAATTCATGGAGGATAGGTTCATCAAAGGCTATTAGCCAGGATGGGCAACAGGGGATGGATCACTTGATGGTTACCTGTTCTGGTCTTTCCTTCTGAAGCACCTGGCATTAGACAGGGTACTGGGCTAGATGGACCTGTGGTCTGACCCAGTATGGCCGTTCTTATGTTCTAAAAATCATGGACCTGAACAGAGATACTGGATTTATGGCTTTTACAACAATCTCTGACCCACTAACCCCCCATTTTTGTCCCATGACTGCAGAGGTGATAACAGACCACTCTACCTTAAATGGTCCGTTAGAATATGTGCTAATTAATTATGCTAAACAATCTGTTCCACCTTGCATTTTGCTGTGGCACTAAGGCTATGTTTATGTTACAAATTACTTTGGTATAATTTATTTCCCTCAGGGATGTGGATAATCCACATAAATGACACTGACCTAAGTGCCAGTGTGGACAGTGCTATGTTGGCTGGAGAGCTTCTCCTGCTGACATAACTACCGCCTCTTGCAGAGGCAGGAGTTATTAAGCTGATGGGAGAGACCTTAGAGCATCTTCACCAGAAGTGCTACAGTGATGCAGCTGGATAGGTGCAGTGTGCCACTGTAAATGATGTAGTGTAGATATAGCCTAGGAGACCTGAAGAAGAGCATTGTGGGGCTCGAAAGCTTGTCTCTCTCACTCAACAGAAGTTGGTCCAGTGAAAGATATATTACCTCACCTGCCTTGTTTCTCTAATAAGAGAGGCTTGGAAGGCAAGTATATCAGTCTTAGAATGGTGAAGGCCCTTTTCCCTATGAACTGAAAAGAGGTTACCTCAGGTTAATTAGTCAGCTGGTGACTTTTTAAACCTCTCTTCTAGGGAGAGAAGGGAAGCAAGGAGAAGAAATAAGCTGCAGCAGGGTTAGGGGCAGCTTGGAGAACAGGCTTCTCCTGGATAGAAGGCTGTTCTCCTCCTATAGGGGAAACACTGAATATACTTCTGTTTGGGGAAAGACTGGTGACCAGAAGCCTGCATAATAAGTTAATTGGGAGCAAGGAAATGTGTTTTGTGTGTGTGTGTGTGTGTGTGTGTGTGTGCGCGCGGGGGTGTGTGTGCTTGAGTGTGTGTGTGTGCTGGTAGTTGGGCAACCCTGAGATTTGTATATAAACCAAAGTTGAGAATAAAAACCTCCATAATAGGATTGATTTACTCCAGGGCCACCCCAGCAGAGAGAGAAATGCTGAGACCGATGTGGTGAAAGAGGAGACTTGCCACAATATATGCTACTACTTTTCAATCTCTAAAACCTTCATTTTGTTTTCCTAGCGCATGTAGAAAGATGCCAGTTCTAAACCTGTCAGTTACATGTTAACACTTCCAAAAGTTTAACCGGAAAGAAGAATATCTACATTGAAATTATTAACACTCTAACATCATTTGTTATGTCAAGTGATAACTTAAAAAATCCACTTACAGCTGTTTGAAAATTTTCACATTACAATTTTTTTTTTTTGGCAAAAAAACCAACCTTTTTAAAAATAATGAAATTTGTTGCCAAAAGTTATTGAAATTTCCCATTTAATGAAATTTTGATATTTTTAATGAAATTTTAACCAAATTTTTTTTTAAAATCAATTTTGAATGTATGAAACATTTTAGTTACCAAAAATACCTTTTTACTGAAAACTGGTTTTGGTAAACAAAAAATGGTAATAATGGTATGGTGGATTTTTTTTTCCATGAAAAACAGAACACAGGTCCTTTCTGAACCCTACAAAGCAAACTACTTTTTTCTTTTTATCTCTTTTTAGTCAACTCTGATTCCACCACTATTATGGTTAGGGCCTTACATCAAATGTGCTGAGAATATCAAAAATGCAGTGATCAAGATACAGTAAAAGTTGAGCTGCTGCCATTATAAGCACATAGGTGGAGGGCACTAAACAGAGAGTAAAGGTTGCTCATGTCTTGTTTACTTTGTAATGAAATGTGAAGTCAAGGTCAAATGCAATGTCCTACGTTTCCTGCCAGAAACAGCCTAAAGAGTTGGCAATTTAAGGCAGTAATGAGAGCAAAAGGCTCCCCTCGATACAGGAGAACATAGATGTGATGGCTCTATGGGGTCACTACTCTTTGGAAGACAATATGTAATTGTGGTTTCATACTGACAACATGAAACCTATCTGACCTTGTTGCATCTGAATGTGTGCTACTTTAAATACAGATTGAGATAGGGTTAGACCTTTGTGTCTGATACTTCTGATAATAATGCCCCATAATATGTATGATGGATTGGAGTGATATTACTATACATTTTTCTCCTTTTCCATTCTATTTTAATTCACATACATATAGCATATGTCTATACAAATTATTTGACACCTAACAGAAATTATAGCTTATATTACAACACATTTATTATGGGTTAGGTTGGTAGAAAAAGCCTGTAGAAAAGAAGTATGTGATCATGTAATTAAAGACTATCGTAATACATATGCACAAAAGGGCCAAATTATAGTTGCACAGGAAAGATTAATTCTGGCATTTCTTAACTTCTGGGTGCTTTACATTGCAACCTTAAAAAGAAAAGGAGTACTTGTGGCACCTTAGAGACTAACCAATTTATTTGAGCATAAGCTTTCGTGAGCTACAGCTCACTTCATCGGATGCATACTATGACTGTATGCATCCGAAGAAGTGAGCTGTAGCTCACAAAAGCTTATGCTCAAATAAATTGGTTAGTCTCTAAGGTGCCACAAGTACTCCTTTTCTTTTTGTGAATACAGACTAACACGGCTGTTACTCTGAAACATTGCAACCTTAATGTCTTTTAAAGTAGTTTTTGTGTGCAATCATATATAATTCACAGTTAGAAATAATAAATATAATTAATTACTTTACATATGTAAAATCAAGTAAACTACCTTGTTATACAGAAGACAAGGAGGGTGAAGTAAGATCTTTTGTTATACCACTTCTGTTGGTGAGAGAGACAAGCTTTTGAGCCACACGGAGCTCAGGTCTTGAAAGGTACTCCTAGCATCACAGCTAAATACAAGGTGGAACAGATTGTTTAGCCTGAATTACCCATGACTGTTCCTATGGGTTGGACAAGGTGTTTGTAGTTGAATCTAGAATTGTTATGGGTGAAGATGAAATGGATGAGTTTGGCTATATGTTTGGGGTGGATATTTGAGAGTTGTCTGTTGTCATGCAAATATTTGAGTCAGGCAGCTATGCTATCATTGTGAGGGATGTTGGTGTCTAGGGAAGCAACATCCATGCTGGCGAGGATGGTGTTCTGAGGGAGATTGCTAATGTTGCTCTGTATGTCTTGAAAGCTTGTCTGTCCCTCCAACAGGAGTTGGTCAGATAGAAGATATTACCTCACCCATCTTGCCTCTCTAATATCTTGGGACTGACACAGCTACAACTACACTGCATACATCTTGCTCTACGTTAAATTCCACCATTAGGGACAAGCCTTCATTCCCAATATCCTTATACACACAATGGGTCAGATTCTCATTTTCACTAAGAGCCCATTACACAGCTATGCCAATGAAAGGGCCCTTTAACGTGGGTGTTAATTAAATTATACCTACTTCACACTGCCAGAATGGTGTAAAGCATAAATGAGGCTATGACCATTATTAGCTCGCATGTCTGAATTCACATGCTTCCATCTCTATGTGAATTATTTCAGAGTAGCAGCCGTGTTAGTCTGTATCCGCAAAAAGAAAAGGAGTCCTTGTGGCACCTTAGAGACTAACCAATTTATCTGAGCATAAGCTTTCGTGAGCTACTGCTCACTTCATCGGATGCATGCTCACGAAAGCTTATGCTCAAATAAACTTGTTAGTCTCTAAGGTGCCACAAGTACTCCTCTTCTTTATGTGAATTATATGGCCCTTCCTATGTGATTAAAAAGTGCCACTGAATCCTCAAGCATCCTCAATTCCCACTGAAATAAATGGGATTTGTAACTATAGAGTACATTTCAGTGACAGGTCTTATGAATCTTTAAAGTAAGAAAGAGCTTCAAAGTAATCATTTAATAACTAAGCTATTTGTTCGCTGAATGAACTCTAGTTGAGTAGGCAGCATTGTAATGTGGAATGAGCCAGATGGTTTGCTGAACAGCACTTCAGGATGCTTCTTTTGTCCCAATCTGAGCACGTTACATCTGTTCTACATCCAAGCCACATTGAATCAGAATCTGTCAAACCTATTTGAATGCAGGGTCTAAAGGTCTGAGGTAACTTCAGATTGTGCTGTTGTATTACCATATGTCTAAGCTTCCCACAGATGCCACACATATATTCATTTGCCTGAACATACACACAGTGTAAAGTTGCATCAGAAACATGAATTATCGAAAAGAGAGCTGTTAATTTCTGAAGAGCAGCAAATGTGATAAAAGGCTTATTTATGTAATTTTCTAGATCACTGTCCATTTTAATTTTACATACATGGTGGCTAACAGGAACGGAGAAGTGGTTACTATCCACTGGAGTCTTAAAAACAAAATTGCAAACAAAGTTTGAATTTTGATTATCAAATTGCCAAAGCAATCTTTCTCAGAAGGTTGTTCCTAATTTCAGTTCTTTCTTGAAATAATATAAAATTTCTATAGGACTTCTGAATAAAGGTGTAGTTTTTAGAAACAAATAGAGATTAAGGATGTTAAGATTCATCTCAAGAACTGCTGGGCAGAAATGAAAATATACTTTTGTTAAATGTATATGCACAAAGCCCCCCCTCTCCAGTACCCATCTGAATCAGATGTTGCCACAGATGATATTTTCATTATTTCATTTACACCTTCTTTCTCCCTTGAATCCCTTTGTCTGGTTTCTAAGCAACCATGCTAATATTCCTGTTCAAAGAAAGAAAATATTCATGACCCCAAAACAGGATTCCTCAAGGTAGTTTGAAAACAGTCTTGGGAATTTCAAAAGTCTGCCAGAGGTTCTCATCAGCATCTTGGAACTTGACAAAAATAATGTTGATAGACACGTAGAGATACTGGTACCAAGAGGCCTTGTTCAGAATAGACAGTGCATATAAATACAGCCCCGGATATTTGACTGAATGCTGTAGCTGAATTGTGTGTTCTTCTTACAGAAAAAGGCACATTTATTTTTTGTTAACTAGGTGTAATAAAATATCAAATTTTAAAATATCTATAAGTTATAAGTATCCACCAAGTAATTGTTCATTTGAGTCTGTAAGCTGCAAACTAAGAAAAGTGGTTTTAGTGGCTATAATAGAAGATGAGGAATCAGGACTCCCAACTAGATCCTGCTCTGTCAATGCTCATAGTGTGACCTTGCTACCCTGTGCCTCAGTTTACCATCTGGAAAACAAATATATTTACCTACTTCACAGGGATTTCATTAAATCAATATCTGTTAAATTATTCAAGATCCTGAGATGCAAGGTGTGATATACATAAATAAAAAAGGTAAATGCAAAAAAGTGGTGTTATAACTCCAAAATGCTTGATCTGTTAATATTTTGTATTAATTAACACAGTATCTCAGGTTAGACAGTGACAGACTAAACTAATTTTTCTAATTAAATTAACTTTGTTGTTAAAACTTACTCCCAACCACATCTCATAGCATTATACATACATCATATATGACCACTGACATGAGGCTACTCCCAAAACAAGGTACAACTGAATATGAGGAAATGTGGCAGAATTGTGCCTTCAGTGATTAAGATAAGCCACTCTTCCTTTTTATTAAGAAGCCTTTAATCTTGAAGTATTGAAATTAATGGCAGTACTTGTGGAACAAGATATAATTCAGTGCGAGCAAGGGTGGCAGAAGTGGGCTCTTATTGTTGAGCCAGAATCATCATACATATTCCTTGTGATTGAGGTCAGTGGTTTGACTTCCCTATTTCTGATTTTCCCCCCTTTTAAAAATGTTTGATATGTTTTAGACACATTTATTATTGCCTAGGCACTAAATTGTGCTCAGTAATCTCACTGTAAAACCACACTAACTGCACTGATTTTAAGGGAGTTACCCTATTTACCTTAATTACACTTTTCCGACTCAGAACAGAATTTGGACATTGAAACCTAAACTGGTAGCCTTTATAGTCTCGGATGGTAAAATATAATTTTCTGAAATACAGAATACATACAACATTGGACAAAAAAATTGAAATGTATTAACAATTTCCTTAGAGGGCACTTTCACAAGAACAATTAAATTGCATTTCTGTGGCTTTTTCTCTTCACTTTATGTGAGCAGATACTGTATGTGAGTTAGCTGTCAGTATAATTTGAGGCACTGTAGTAAAATGTAATTTTATCTTGCAGTGTGTGTCTTCACAGTACTTTTGAACAACAAAAGCAGTAAGAGAGAAAATATTTATCATATTTCCTTTATGATAATGAGATTTGACTTCTTACTATCATATAACTTAGTATACAATAGGCTTAGAATACAAGAGCTGCAATCATGCCTACAATGTTTTTCTATCATATTAATTTAAGGGGAGACAGAAAAACCTTTCTATCCCTGAAGTCTCAATTTAAAGTTCATTTTCCTTCCTTAGTCTTGGTTCTCAGCTTTTGTGATGTGTGTTTTTTTCTCTCACTTTTTCGTTTCACACTCTTCCCCAGAATTAACATCCGAACAAAATCATCTATCGGCATAATAGACATTTCTCTGTGCTATGGGTTTCCTCTGATGGCTCCAGCCCTCTTCACTATTAATCTTATCCCTTTGACTAAATATTTTCCGTATTAGTTCAGTCATGGTTAGCATTCCTACATTGAGTGTATCCAAATCTACATAACTTTCACTGATTTGGCCCATTTCTCATTTTGGGACTGACCTTACACCACGGAAATCAAAAGAAGTTTTGCCATTGATTTTAATGGGAGACAGATTCAGCCATTTATGCCCAGTTCAGCCTCATTTTGCTCCTCCTGTCCTTCAGTTTAATGTCATCCTATCTATTGGTAAGAAGAGCACCTTCAACCAAAACGTATCTACCTCCGATTCTCTTTGACTCCAATCTCAGGTTCCTGCACTTTGGCCCTGGCCTTTCACATGCCTTTGTTGTCCGCATTTCCCAAGTGTCTGAAGCTGCTTATGTCCACCTCCAAAGCATTGTCTACGTCTGATGCTCTGACTACTCTGCTGATGAAAATTGTATTCATTCTGTCATCTCTGCTTGTCTCAAGTATTCCAGGTCCCTCCTTTACTGTCCCCACTCTCTGTATATCCAAAGCACAGCGGCAGCATCTCTCTTATTTGTACTTAGGGATGGATTACATCACTCCCACCCTTAAGAACCTTGAAAAATAAAGACACTTCACAGCTTACTCACTGATCTTCATAATCTGACTCGGTTCATTTACTAATTTGGTGTAAATTCTCCCTTTGGATTTCAGGATCCTCTATGTAATTGATCACATTGCCTGCCTCCCCTCCGGCTTTATATCCTCCTATTCCTTAGTGGCACCCATATTCTCAGTCACAAAGACTTCATTGGGTTCTATTCCCCATCAGTCAGCAATAGATATTTTTTCCCATTCTTTTGCCATTATCTGGAAGAGATTCCTGAATCTCTTTAATTCTTCCTGAGACGTTTCTATTCTTCCCTGGTCTCTGATCCCTAACTCACACTTCCTCTTTATTGTAAAAATCAGACTCTACTCCCCATGCCTTTCAGTCTTCCCCTGTTCAGTTATTCTACTCAAAACTTGTCCATGGTATATGATGTTGTTTTTCTGTTGCATTTTCTCTTAAATAACTCCAGACAATAGTTTACTGAAAGGGAATAATTCAGAATGTAAAAGTGATTGTTTTAAAAGAATATGCAAGATTAAAAATAAAATATAAACATTCATATTTTAACTTAAGGACAAGACGACAGTTTGTACAAGAAAACAAGGGTCTTAAAAATGCTAAAGAACCAGAAATATATATATTTATCCCCCCTAAAATGTCTTCCTGATTTGGAGCTATGATAAGTTTTCCTGAGGCTCAAGGAAATATGTGCAGAAAACACTTAAAATGTCTTATTTTACTGACTTAAAGGTTAATGAGAGAAATGATCCTTTTCAATTTATGAAAAGGCCATTTAAAACAGAAGACAAACGCACTACAGCTGGTAAGGTTATTATAGAATATGTTTTGACAATTTGCACTTTATAAAATGCATTGTTCCAGTTTTCCTCTTTACGTGCATGTCTCTTCTGCGAATGCTTAACTTTATTTATTTATTTATTTACAAAAGGTTGCCTTTATTACAGAATTTATATCTGAAGGGGTTTGACAGCTATGGTATTATCCCAGTTGTTTGTTTTACTCCAGAAAATGGCATGATAGATTTCAGAATCAGCACACACACTTGATGAGCCCCAGAGAGAGGTACACAGCCAAATGTAATATGCATGTGCTGTAAAACTTGAGGGACTTAATCTGAACTACAAAGCTTTGACCAACATTGATTTAATCAGATCTCAAACTACATTGAGTGCAATTGGGCTTGATCAGTATTTGGATGAGAGACTGACTACTATTACCTAGGTAGTACGTGCCAGAGATGATGGTGGCATTTAGCAGATGGCACTGTTCCCTTTGAGTCATTGGATAGGCAATCCCCAGCATGGTGCTAAGGGACATTGTGATGTGGGTGGTGGCACCCTTTGCAGGATAAGTAAAATCAAGATCATGTAAAATGAAATTCTGGCATTTTTAGGCAATGTAGTAATGCTAACTCTAGTGTCTTGGTTAAACTCCACCTTGGAATTATCAGCATGGTGCTTAAAATATCCCCACATAATATCAATGGAAGAAGTTATTTTCCATTACTTCTTCTAAGCACCATTGTGTATTATGTTGGTACAGAAATTCTGCAGATTTAACTGCATTTCTGTGGTTCCAGTGGGTGCTGCTGTCAACATACAGTCTGTTAAACATTTTGGTACTCTGAACGAAAGGAGGTAAACAAAATAAAGTGCTATGTAATTGATAAGTATTATTAATATTCAAAATGGTGTATTTTCTTCTGATGTACTTACAAGGATATCTTGGTAAGGGGGGGATGAAAATGGATGGGCTTGACTTACACAGCAAATTGTCCCCATTGTGCCTCTAGAGGCAGCTGTACTTGAGTGGGGATTCACCTCAGAGAGTAGGGGAGACAATCGCCCTGTACTAGGGGTGACTCCAGGTCCTTTTCAAACTGACTGACCAATAACTGGAAATAACTCCAGGACAGCCCACTTTAGACTTCTATTGAGTTCAGCACAAAAATAAAGAGCGGGAGAACAATATGTTCTAGAAGAGGAACCCTAGAAAATGATATATTTGAAATATACCTGCTATTGAGTTTTATTTTTCAAACTACCTCTGCTATAGGGAAGGACATTTTCATGTTTGAAAAGCTGCCTTTCTCCACAGAAAAATCATTAAATGAAAGCATTTTTTTAAGAAGAAAAAAAAAGTAAAATCTGTACCAAGCCTGACCTCCTATTGTGACTGTGGAGGCCAGACCTCCCCAATGATTTAAGCTACACTACAGCAGGATTGGAGGCCGAAGGAATTTCAGTTGATGAATCCATGTATCATGGTCCGAGCCCTGAAAACTTCCCTGGCCTGAGCAAGTCCAGCAAAAATGTACCCTTTCTTTTTTATTTAATAGTGTGGAGTACCCCATGGAAGGCAGTACAATTCTTCACCAAATGACCGTACAAATCATAGTCCTGTCTGTAGCTCTGCCTGTATATTACAGTTGGTTAAACTGTTTGTTATAAACGATCTCAAACTTTCATCTATTTTTCTGTTTATAAATTATTTACAAAGTTTTACTGATATTTTACATTATTTTAAAATGTTTGATGAACATTTTAAGCAATAGTCTATGTATCAGCTTATGGCTTTTTTTATATGAACTGCTGAATATATACTAAGGGCCAAATTTTGGACTTCAAATTATTCTGTTCCTGCATCTGAAATTATGAACCCAGCTGACTGAAATCATTTCACACACAAACTTGGCACATGTGCTGAAGGTTCTTTGTGCTGAAATGAATTACCTACTAAACTGTCTTTAAAGTCATTAAACTTATTTTGAATTCTAAGGCAATTCCCTAATGCATTATTGAGGGGGAGGGGTTGGATTATTTTTCTTTCTAAAGACTGGTTTAAGGAGGAAGACGTCAACAGGAATATTTGTGCTGTAATGTGCCATTCAATGAAAGTCAGAGTATCACAATCTGGACCTTTTGAAGAACAATGGAGAAGGTCTTTTCAAAGCAAAGACATTTAAAGCTACTCAGGCCTTATTTTTTCCCCATTTTTTTTTCAATGTGGTATCACATACCTGGAAGGGTGTTTAGATATGTCTACCATGCCACCTAAGCACAATAAATGAAGGCCGGTGACACCTGAAACTAGGCAGGAAATAACACAAGTATATGCCCAAGTCAATTTTCCGTAGTAGGGAAAGACCATAATAAATCTGCCTCAAAATCTGCCCTGAGGATGCCCCAGTAGGCATGAGGAGTTACTGAAGAAGAGAATTCAGACATGAATTTTCAAAGTAGACTAAAGGAGTCAGGTGCCCAGATCCCATCAGGAGCCTTTGAAGATCTCAGCTGAGAATCCTAAACCTGAACTTCCTCACTTTTGTCATTGTTTTATGTTACATTTTAGAGTTAGTTGAGGACATTTTGAGGTTTCATTATAATACTGTAGCCACTTTTTTTACATAAATTTTCCTACATACATATAAAATATAAATAACATCACCAAGATTTACACTGAGTGATGTGTATTGTATATGGCTTATATATATATATATATAAAAATCAAATGTTTTACTGGTTAAAGCCCATATTTACCTATTCAAGGGGGCAAGTTCTTCTGTGATTCACACAATGAGTGAGACAATAATAACCTCAATAATTAATAAAACCCTAACATCCTACTCATTCCAGCTTCCCAATGCATCAGGTCTATCCCATGTCTATCAGGTTTTTTAGATTTGCAGGAGCTATCTTGAGGCAGGGATCATCTTGAACAGTACTTAACACATTGTCAGTTCTTAAAAATAAATACTAAATAAATATGGTTTCTAAGGACGCCTCTGGAATTCACTTGAGGCATTATTCATTCAGGACCTGGTCCACTGAAATAAATAGGAGTTTTTCTTCAGTTGAGTTCAATGGACTTTGGATCAGCCCCTTAAGAAGCACTTGTATATCCATTCAAGAATTGTTTCTGGGATCTGTGCCCCAAGTATATTATTATTGGGTTAGGGAGCTATTTATTCAGCTTAGACAAAGACAAATGATGATTTAGGGTCTTTGGTCCTGTAGCTAATAAAGGTATGTCATCTCTATCAGCTCAGGGTGCTACTGATCATGAGTCCTTCACTGGAATGATTCAAAGCTTCTGCCCTCTCTCCACCCCCAAGGGGCCCTATCACAGGCTCCACCTCATCATTAGGTTTCTAACCATCAGAGGAGTGAAGTTTTGGAATAGCGTTCCAAGAGAAGCAGTGGGGGCAAAAGACCTATCTGGCTTTAAGATTAAACTCGCTAAGTTTATGGAGGAGATGGTATGATGGGATAATATGATTTTGGCAATTAATTGATCTTTAAATATTCATGGTAAATAGGTCCAATGGCCTGTGATGAGATGTTAGATGGGGTGGGATCTGAGTTACTACAGAGAATTCTTTCCTGGGTATCTGGCTGGTGAATCTTGCCCATATGCTCAGGGCTCAGCTGATCGCCATATTTGGGGTCCGGAAGGAATTTTCCTCCAGGGCAGATTGGAAGAGGCCCTGGAGGTTTTTCACCTTCCTCTGTAGCCTGGGGCACGGGTCATTTGCTGGAGGATTCTCTGCTCCTTGAAGTCTTTAAACCATGATTTGAGGACTTCAATAGCTCAAATAGGTGAGAGGTTTATCGTAGGACTGGGTGGGTGAGATTCTGTGGCCTGCATTGTGCAGGAGGTCAGACTAGATGATCATAATGGTCCCTTCTGACCTTAATATCTATGAATTTATTAGGGGTACCTCCTCCTGGCCATTCTGGGATTAGCTCCTTCCAGGTGTGGGGCCACCTCCTGCCTCTTGTTCCATAACATAATGCTGCTTTCTCTTTCCCGCTCTGCAACTCTGGGTGCTCCTGTGTGACTTAGCCCTCCAGTCAGGCCACAATACATGTTTTCCCCTTCTGGGGTACCAAAGGGTTTCCTCACTAGCAGGCAATCTTCCTAGTCACTGCCCCTATGGTGCCACCTCCCCAGTGGCTAGCAGAGGAACCAGGGCTCACCCTCAACACTGGGAACCTCTAGTCAGCAGCCAAGGTCTGTTCCCTCCTGGACCTTAATGCCTTTCCCTAAGCCCTTTCCTTACCTTCTGGCTCTTCCCTCCCAGCTTGCAAGCCTCACAACTCCCTCCTCCTAGTGAGTAACTGCATACTACTTGCCTCTATAACCCCAAACAAACCTCCCAGGGAGTGATTGCAGATTATTTCCCTGCAGACTCCATACCTCTGCTGTCAGCTTCCTGCCTTTATAAACTCAGCCCAGCTCATTCCCCTTCAGCTGGGTTCCCTTATTATTCAGTCAGGAGATTACTTGAGCCATCTGGTTTTCTCAGCTGTGGCCTGTCTGGTTAATTGGCCCCCTTCTTAGCCTACATTAATCTCTAAAGGGCAAATGTAAGGTGAACACCCCATTACAGGAAAGCATGCCTCCTGCTATAACCCTTCAGGTGGTGCAGCACATGTGCACCAGACCCATTCCCTGACCCAGTGCAGAGAGGATGCAGGATAAAGGAATTATGCAGGGCATATAAGGTGTGCAGTGCTCTTTCTCCATTCTCCCATACACTTATATAAAATCCAGTCACAATCTAGGACTTCGCTTGCAAAATATCAACTGTAAAAATGGAGTTCAGAAGGATTTGTAGAGGATTTTTTAAACTAAGGGCTGAAAGAAAGTTGACAGGCTCAGAGGAGCACACAGTTCAGGTGGAGACATCCCTTAAAGAAGGAATTCTATATCCCAGTAAAGAGGATAGGAAAGAAGTTGGTAAAGTACAGGTAGGAGCTAGTAAGGAACAGTCAAAAGTATGAAAGTCCCATTTAAATATAGCAAATGAATTAGATACGTTTATGGAGGATAGGTTCGTCAATGACTATTAGCCAAGATGGCCAGGGATGCAATCCCATGCTCTGCGTGTCCCTACACCACCAACTGCCAGAAGCTGGCACTAGATGACGGGATAGATCACTTGATAATTGCCATGTTCTGCTCATTCTCTCCAAAGCAACTGGCTCTGGCCATTGTCAGAAAACAGAAGTGTGGGCTAGATGGACCACTGGTCTGACCCATTATGGCTATTCTGATGATATATTTCTAAAAAGATAAGCCGTAGCTCAAAACAGATGTTAATGGCTTGATGCAGGAATTACTAGGTGCAATTCTATGGCTAGTTTTATACAGGAGGTCAGACTAAAATCCTCTGGCCCTAAAATAGAGGACTATATTAATAAAATAATTGAGACAAATGTGGGGTAGGAGAAACCTGGCTGCCTGTACTAACTTCATGCCTTTATTGTCTGAGCTATTTGAGGAAAGTGGAGCAAGTGGGATGAAGTGACTAAATCAAATCATTGCCATAACTTTTATCATATCAGTCCAGAAAATAATGAATACTGTCAACAATTCTATTTGTCTTTTTAATAAAAATACTGGTAACTCTGACAGGGGTCAATAGGTATGAATGCATTTGTTGGTGCACTGTGTTCTTTTCATTATAGAAGTGCTTTGAATGAGAAGAGAAGATAGAAAAATGGTTAAAAATATCATTCAAACCTCATTAAAGTTTGAAAAAAAATGTGCTTTCCCCGAAACATATTCCCTTGAACATTCTACAGTGCAAGAGATCAAAGTCTGTATCGTGCGTGTTATTTCAAGAAGGCAATATGGCAGTTGCCAAGGCAACAAGACTTTTTTTTTAACATAAAATAAGGATGTTGCAGACATGACCTGTCTTAACAATAGCTCATGTGACCATGAAATGCAGAAAGATATGATAATCTGAAGAAAAAAAGAAAAATCCTCGAACTGTATCTAGTCTTCAAAAGAAGTTTCTTTTTCTTGTCTATCAATGAATTGCGAACCCACGCCTCAACAGTGTTTCAAAGTTATAAATAAATATATTTGCCAGCAGTGGTTATTTCACTGATAATCTACTATTGTGAGGTCTCTTTAAATCTGTACAGTACTTCATGTAAGAACTCAGCCTGTTTTTTTCCCCCAACTGATTTGACTTCTTTGGTGAAGCACTGTGATTCCTAAAGGACATGAGCTCAGTGATGCACAGGGAGGGAAGATGAGGGGAAAGGTGTGTTTATTTACTAGAAAACTTGCAAATGGAAGCAAGGCACATACTTGTATGAGAACATGCAACATCCACACCAGGCGCTCTTTCAGGATAGTAAAAATGTTTGTTTCTACTACCAAACTTTTAGCTGTCTTCTCCTCTACATTTACTTCTGTAGCTGAATGTATACTTGCAGTCACTTTATATTAAGGATGCATTTATAAATGGGTTACACAATGTTAATAAATGATTAATAGCTGTTATAAGCATGTCACTGACATCAGAAAAAATGTGACAAATATGTGCTAGAAGCACAACAGTAGAAGATGCTTTAGCTGATTATAAGCCATAGTTATAAATGATCTATTGACCTGTTGGACTCAAAAACAGTCAATAACAATTGATTAACCATTTAGTACAACTTCAGTAAATAATTTATCAACTCCTCAAACTATTTATACATGTAACCTTAATATAAAGCATGCCCCCCTTTTCTTTCTTTCTTTCTTTCTTTCTTTCTTTCTTTCTTTTTGCTGGATGCAGAATAAACGGCAATTAATAAGACCCTAGAATTGCTGTACATTCAGGGGCCTGGATGGCTGGCTAGATTTCTTTCTTCCAGGAGAGCATGTTCTTTTGGCTCATTTTGACTGAGAATATTTCTTCACGGTTGTATACTACTTTTCACTCCAAATAAGACCTAATATAGCATGGAAATGGTATATTTAATACGGAATAAGATGAACTTTGTCATGTTTTCCTACTGTTTGAAAAACATGTTTTAATCTACAAAATAAACATTTACTATTCTCTCTCTAAATTTTGGGCAATGTATAGGTTCTTTGTTATACTAACTGGTCAATAAGAAATGAAAAGAAACCATACTGGTTTTGATGTTCTGTACTTTAATTGAAGTGTGTCCTAAAATACTGGGCCTGATTTATCGCTGCATCACTTTCGCATAAAACCAGAGTACCACGGTGATGTTATGGAGTTTATTGAAGAGAATGCATCAATTATTAGAAAGAATGAGGAACAAATTCTATTGACATCTCTTAAAGTCTTCAAATCAAGACTGGATGTCTTTCTGGAAGACATGCTTTAGTCAAATACAACTTATTGGGTTGATTGATCAGGATGCACAAATGAATGAGGACAAACACAGGGATGGATTTTAAACTGCTGGCTGAAACTTAATTAAAATGTAACATTGGAGAGGGACACTATTTGCCAGTCTCCCCATACTAGTCATTTAGATTGGTCCAGTGTAGAACTTCTGTCATATAGCTCAGGGGTGCTCAGACTTCATTGCACTGTGATCTCCTTCTGACAACAAAAATTATGACATGACCCCAAGAGTGAGAACTGAAGCTTGAGCCCACTTACCGGAGCTCCACCAGCCAAGCGGGGGGGCAAAGCTAAAGCTCAAGGGCTTCAGCCCCAAGTGGTGGGGCTCAGGCTTCAGCCCCGGGCCCCAGCAATTCTAATGCCAGCCCTGGTGTCCCCATTAAAACAGTTTGAAAACCACTGATATAGCCCATAACTCAGGGTAGACCCTCTGCTGACTACCCCTAGGATTAAGCATCTGCTGCTGAATCCTCTCACCTTCCCCTCTGTGAAGAGGACGGAAGGTATGAAAGAAGGCACAGGTCTGTATGGCATTGGGTCTCCATTTTTCCGTAGACCTGGATCCACCAGTGAAACCCTGCATCTCTTAATTTCTTGTTGCTGATCCTTTGGCCTTTAATCCACAGTGGACACCAGTTACAATGAACTAATGTGCACACAATACCTAAATTCTATGCCTATTTACCTAACTGAGTTTTCCCGATGTTATGAGGAATTGAAAAAATCCATTAGGGCCAGGCAATTAGGCCCTATTGGGAAAAATTCCTTCCTGACCTCTTGAACGGGCAATCAATCAGACCCACAACAACCTGAAAACACAGTTCCTGTACCATATAATTATAGGGATGGATGCTAGGTTCAGGTAAAAAGGGGGCAAGAGGCAAATGGTTGTAGGAAGAAAGAGCCAGTCAGCTCACATCTCTCAAGCTGTCCAAAGGCAATGGGGCACTCAGGAGTAGAAGAAGGGGTTCTATCCCTGTATACGTTACCCATTTATCCTAAAGCTGTCCAGCAGCTTGCGGATCAAATCAGTGTTCCCAGCCCTTAAATTGGTGGACAGCAATACAAAATAACTGGATGAAATACTGTATAATAAAGGGTTCAGACTAGGAGATCTAATGGTCCCTTGTGGCTTAAAATCTAGTTCTACATTGTCATTTACACTAATGTAAATCTGGAATAACCAAGTTGCTGGCATTACTCCACATTTAGACCAGTACAACTGAGAGGAAAACGTGGCCCACTCTATTTATCTTTTGAAAGGACAATGGCCTTCCCCACCCAGGCTGATAAGCAGAGCCCTGCTTGGATACAAATTTATATCCACGGATGCGGATATCCCAGGATATAAATCGGCATCTGTAGAGCTGCAGTGCTGTACTAGGAACTGCAGTGGCCAAAGGAGCAAAGGAGTGGGGCATCCACTCCCAGAAACAAGCACCGGCAGCTCCCCCTAGTACTGCCTGCAGCCCTGCCTCCAGCCCCACCCACTGGGGCAGGCACCAGGCTCACTGGCAGCTGGCCCTAGTCCCGCTCGTGTGTTCAAGTGGCACGCATGGCCCCGGATAGGAGATGCAGACCACTGCATGGAAGGGACTGCAGGCAGTACAGCCGTGCTAGAGGAGCTGCCGGTGCGGGGCGCTGCTCCTGGGTGGCTGCCCCACGTGCTGCTCCTTTCACCACTGCAGTTCCCTGTACAGCCCGGCAGCTCCGTGGATATCCGCATCCACTGATCTCAATTTGTATCTGTGCAGGACTCTACTGATAAGAGCTTGAATATTAAGCAATTGACGATGGTAGTGACACAAGTACAATAATACTACAAAATAATGCAATTATCCACCTGTAAAAATAAAAGACTAATTTCTTATAAGTTATATGCATTAAAGGGAAATGAAGACAGAGAAAGAGAAAGCATCTTAAAGTTTATGTAAAATAAATTATGTGGAATTCATCAAAGCTTAGGCTTAATGAAATAAGACATTCACAGTTCTGTTTTATGGTAATTATGGTTAAATAAGACTAAAATTAGTGTTAATGGAGAGGCCTAAAGACATCTTCATTAATCAACTCCCCAGGTGTTCTGAAATAAAGTAAGGATACTTTATGCTGTATGGTCATCCGCTAAAACATTCTATAGCTCTGCCATTCCCTTTTCCAAATGCACACAGGGTACAGCTTGCTTGTATTTCCCAAGTGTGTAATAGTAAGTGGTGAAGTTTACTTTAGGAGGAAGCTGAATTTTGTCCATATGCATCTAATTGACACATTTGTTACATTTCTGTCACTTTTAGGACTTGGACCAGGAATTATTTGATTAAAAATAAACAGCACTACCATTAAAGGGTTCCCATTAATCATTTTCTGTAGCAGCAATTATATCCTTTTTTCCAACCCTACTATACCATGATATTATAGTTATGATGAACTTTAAATTAAAGCCCCCGTGTTCAGGTGCCTATAACTTTATGCAAATATAAATTGTTGGGTTATGGTTACTTATGCTTCAAACACAATTTCATCACTGAGTATTTTGGGGGATGAAATTTATTAACACTTCAGGTGCTTTTCTGGAGGTTTGAGCATAACCCACCACCACCACCGCCACCTTTCTTCATCTTCCAAAACATTTCTGTTTTTATCTTGCCCCAGATAATGCAATGAAAACAAAATCATGCTTTGCTTCACTCGAAAAGAACAGGCTGAGAAATAAACATTTTGTGTGTTTTCTATTTTCTTTAAGTGCACATTACAGGCATGAATCTCTTCTCTCTTGCAACAGTGAAAATCAAGAGGAACTTCACTGAAGTCAGCGGAGTTACTATACTGTAAAACTAATGGGATGTCAAATTTAGACATTCAGTGTGGGTAGGTAGATGTACACAGGAAAGAGCAACTATAAATCTGGATATAATGAATTCAATTCTTAACCTTCAAGGGCACGTCTACACTGCATCTGGGAATAAGCCTCCCAGCCTGGGTCCACAGACTTGTAATAGCACTCTTAAACTATCTTTGTAGACAGTGCTTCAACATTGTGGCTTAGGGAGGAGCCTGGGCTTTTAAGCCTGAGAGGGAATGGGGGAAGCCTTGAGAGCCTGAAATCCAACCCAAGCTGCAACGTTGAAGCGGGTGCTATGAAGCAGGTCTACACAGCTATTTTTAGAGCACTAGCATGAGCCCTGTAACCCAGGCTGAAAGCTCACTCTCAGGATGTGTCTACAGAGCAAAGAGAAACCTGTGGCTGGCCTGTGCCAGCCAACTCGGACTCGCAGGGCTCAGGCTGTGGAGTAGTTTCAGTGTAGACTTCTGGGCTTGGGCTGGAGCCCGAGCTCTGGGATCCTCCCATCTTGCAGGGTCCTAGAGCCTGGGCTCCAGCCCTAGCCCGCAAGTCTACACAGCAATGAAACAGCCCCGCAGCCTGAGCCCCGCAAACCCGAGTCGGCTGGCACGGGCCAGCAGTGGGTGTCTAATTGCTGCATAGACGCACCCTCAGATTCAGTGTAGACAAGCTCCAAAATATTCTACTCTGTAGTCATTAAGATGTGAGGAGTGGGTAAAAGGAATCGCACTCTGAAGGGCACAAAAGAATGGAGCACAGAGGCTTGTTGGTGGGAGCCTGGACAAGTGAGGGGTAAAAGGATCTAGTTAAACCAAATCTAAAACCAGACAAAATTTGCCTGTGTAGGACCCAGCTCAAATCCCCTCAAGAAATTTTGCTGGAACGACTGAATCTTGGTGAATTTTGCCTGTTTTCACATTTCCTTACCAAAAAAATCTCACAAAGTTCTAGGTTTACTACGCCATGTCACATTACTGATTTGCAGGTAATTGTTACTATCATCATTTCAGCTTCATGATGGACAATGGCTTCATGGTGATATGATACCCTGTAATGTAGTAACATCATGTTACATGGCACACATCCTTGTCATCTCTTACATAAGTGAAACGCCAGGAGAGAAAGCATCTGAATTTAAATTCTCTCTCAATTCTGTTCACTCAAATTGACAGTGGAAAAAAATGGCAATACAAGAAATTTCCATTTTACATTTACTGTGTAGACACTGGCTATCATTCTAAGGAATTGTGAGCAATATTTCTTTATTCATGTAATTAATAATACTAATAAAACAGATCAGTGGAAAAAGCCAAAGATCAGAGTGGCTTTTAGAAAGTCCATAAAATTATGAGCTTGTGTATTTTAATCCGACTTTGGATTTGATTAATCTATTGAAAAATCATAAATGACGTTATTGGTCCTGAGTTGCTTATTGTCTCTCTATAAAGAGTATCATCTAACATAAATAAAAGTTTTGCTGTTAGCTCAGCTTTTGTACCTTTTTCCCATTCTTTTGAGAAGACAGATGGAATAAGTTCAAAATCTACTTTTGTATGTGCATTTTTGGAAGGGATGACTGTACTTCTTCAAACAAAATAGGAACCATTTTGTAACTCAGACTGTATTGAAACTTTAAATGAGTAGTACCTTCCCTCCTACTTTTCTTCAACCCACAAAGGCCCCTTTCATTTGTTGAAATCCAGCACAGGAGGTCACCAGGTCTGACAATCACAGCTGATCTGGCTACTGTCTTTAAACTGAACGCATTTCTAGACTTCCCTGGTGCTATTAAGCTAAGAAAAAAATATCCAATGGCATTCCAAGAAAATCAAGAAACATGCAAGATTTGAATAGAGCAGAGTAGCAAGAAGAGAGTACTAAAATGGAGACCACTGACAAAAAATGTCACTGTCATAAATATAAAGGGAAGAGTAAACCCCTTTAAAATCCCTCCTGGCCAGAGGAAAAATCCTCTCACCTGTAAAGGGTTAAGAACCTAAAGGGAACCTTGCTGGTCCCTGACCAAAATGACCAATGAGGAGACAAGATACTTTCAAAAGCTGGGAGGAGGGAGAGAAACAAAGGGTCTGTGTGTCTGTCTGTATGCTGCTTTTGCCAGGGATAGAACAGGAATGGAGTCTTAGAACTTTTAGTAAGTAATCTAGCTAGGTATGTGTTAGATTATGATTTCTTTAAATGTCTGAGAAAGGAACTGTGCTGAATAGAATGGACTATTCCTGTCTGTGTGTCTTTTTTGTAACTTAAGGTTTTGCCTAGAGGGATTCTCTATGTTTTGAATCTAATTACCCTGTAAGGTACCTACCATCCTGATTTTACAGAGGGGATTTCTTTACTTCTATTAAAAGTCTTTTTGTAAGAAAACTGAATGCTTTTTCATTGTCCTCAGATCCAAAGGTTTGGGTCTGTGGTCACCTATGCAAATTGGTGAGGATTTTTACCAAACCTTTCCCAGGAAGTGGGGTGCAAGGGTTGGGAGGATTTTGCGGGGAAAGACGTGTTCAAACTACGTTTCCCGGTAAACCCAGTTAGAGTTTGGTGGTGGCAGTAGAGATCCAGGGACAAAGGATAAAATTAATTTGTACCTTGGGGAAGTTTTAAGCAAAGCTGGTGAAAGTAAGCTTAGGAGGTTTTCATGGAGGTCCCCACATCTGTACCCTAGAGTTCAGAGTGGGGGAGGAACCTTGACAGTCACCAAGGATAGGGATGCTCTTGGGAGTTGCTATTTAGCATAGGGATCAGAGTGAAGAGAGGGAATTACAATATTTGGGTCAGTTTGTGTGCGGGAGCTGCTGAGCTGAGAAAATCTGGACAGATGAAGGAAAGGAAGCCATGTATTGGCTTGCAGGGTTAAGGAATGAGAGGATGGGAATGGTCAAACATTCAGAAATATAAACTGCTCAGCTTCTTCCTTAAATTTCAACTTGCAGTATATATAATGGGAAATAACTGTAGCATCTCACCATCCTGTGGTAACTGCTACCATGGTTCAGTAACATTGCAAAATTTAGAATTTTTAATGGCAACCACAAGTAAATACCAGAGCAGAATGAACCTATTCAGACCATGGATGTAACTCTTTAGAGTCAGATTTCTTGCTTGAATGTGGGTTCAAGATTTGCTTTCTGCGGCTATTTAGCAATGTTTGCCAGATTGGCATATAATAAAGTGTCACTTTTCAATCATGAGGGTGAGGCCTCCTCATATTGCATTTATTGCCATAATGCAGCAGGACAAGCAGTTTGTGTACAGGTGTTATTAACCACATATTTGGTACAACATGAGGCTAAGGGGTATTAGAGTGGAAGCAACATGGCAATGTTGTTTGCATCCAGCCTGAAATGTAGAAGATCCATTTCAATTCTGGGTCAAAACACAGGGCATCCATCTTGAGAGTGAGTCCCACAACAGAGTTAAGGTGGATCTAGTTCTGGTGTTCCAATTCCTCTGCCGCACGACACAGTCCAAGCATGGGCAGAGCTGGTTGAAAACTAGGAAATTGTAACTGCTTGGGTATTTTTTTTTTGAAAATTCAGCCCATTTTTTCCCTCGAATTTTGAATTTCAATGAAAAATCACATTGAAATTTCAAAATTTGAACCTATCTGACCACCTCTGTGCATGACCTTGGACGTTTCTCACCGCAGTGACTTTGGTAGAGCCAACATAATGTTACTCAGTGAATGTATCGTTAGCTTGGATGATGAATTCTTGGGATCAGTTTAGA
Organism: Caretta caretta; assembly: GCF_965140235.1. Classification (NCBI taxonomy): domain Eukaryota; kingdom Metazoa; phylum Chordata; order Testudines; family Cheloniidae; genus Caretta; species Caretta caretta. Next base: position 84,584,355 of record NC_134207.1, on the reverse strand, counting down.
ATCAACTGAGATCACCGTGATACTATTTCAGGTTCAGCTCACGTGACTGGTCACGCTCATGATGTCATATTGGGGATGAGATGGCAAGTTAGGCAGCTGGAAATTAGGACAATATTGTTGACAGACCACTATCTCCTGCATATTCAGATTGGGGTACAAGCAGCCTTTTAGGGTGACAGTCCTATTTTGATGATCTACTCTAAAAAGGTTAATGAAACCAGAGTACTCCCCGAAGGCACTGCGGTAAGACACTGTTCCATCAACAGACTCGTCTGCTGTGGTTTTGTTACTTGAGCAGGAGCCTCAGTATAAAAGAGGAAGAGTTATCAGAAGCATGTTCTCCAAGAGTGACCCTCAGCTTTGGACTCTATTCCCTGCTTGGTCCAACAAAGCCATAATTTACTGCCCTTTAAGGAAGGCAGCCACATCCACCTCTATACTCAGGTTTTTGGGAGGGAGAAGCTTGATAAGAGACAAAGTTTGTGGGGAAGGGTGCTGTCATAAATATAAAGGGAAGGGTAACCACCTTTCTGTATACAGTGCTATAAAATCCCTCCTGGCCAGAGGCAACATCCTGTTACCTGTAAAGGGCTAAGAAGCTCAGCTAACTTGGCTGGCACCTGACCCAAAGGACCAATAAGGGAACAAGATACTTTCAAATCTTGGGAGGGGGGTGGCGGAAAGGCTTTTGTTTGTGCTCTTTGTTTAAGCGTTTGTTCTTTCTTGAGACTGAGAGAAGCCAGACAGAAATCAATCTTCTTCAAGCCATCCTAATCCAAGTCTCCAATATTGCAACCAGTATAGGTAAGCCAGGCAAGACGGATTAGTTTATCTTTTGTTTTATGTGAATTTTCCCTGTGTTAAGAGGGAGGTTTATTCCTGTTTTCTGTAACTTTAAGGTTTTGCCCAGAGGGGGATCCTCTGTGTTTTGAATCTGAATACCCTGTAAAGTATTTTCCATCCTGATTTTACAGAGGTGATTCTTTTATCTTTAATTAAAATTCTTCTTTTAAGAACCTGATTGATTTTTCATTGTTCTTAAGATCCAAGGGTTTGGGTCTGTGTTCACCTGTACAAATTGGTGAGGATTATTATCAAACCTTCCCCAGGAAAGGGGGTGTAGGGCTTGGGGGATATTTTGGGGGAAGATGTCTCCAAGTGGTCTCTTTCCCTGTTCTTTGTTTAACACGCTTGGTGGTGGCAGCATAGGGTTCAAGGACAAGGCAAAGTTTGTACCTTAGGGAAGATTTTAACCTAAGCTAGTAAGAATAAGCTTAGGGGGTCTTTCATGCAGGTCCCCACATCTGTACCCTAGAGTTCTGAGTGGGGAAGGAACCCTGACAGGTGCATTGTTTGAAATTAATTTAAATGTGTTAGGAATTTTTTTCCTTTTCTTTTGGGCCAGGACAGGAGGATTGGAAAAGAAGAGCTTCTGCTGAGTTTATTTTTGAGGTGATTGTATTTTTCTTGGGTGTTTTTTTTTTTTTTTTGGCAAAGGCATGTAAATTCTAGGATAGGTACTTTATTAGAAATCAAAATAAATAAACATTCACTTAAAGTACATTATTCTAATGAATGTTGCTCCAAGTAATCTTATTCTCTACAGTGGTCATAAAAAACTAAAAAGGGGTGTGAACCTTTTTAAAATTCAAAGGAATGCTCAGAAATAATGTTTTGTGATGGAAGAGAGGAAAAGTAAAAAGGAGGATAAAAAGAGGGCAGAAGGGAGGAAAGGATGATAAGGAGAATAGAGGCTGGAGAATCAGCTGATGGTGGAGAACAAGTGAGCAGAGTCTACAAGGTTACAGGACACCACTAGTTTGCATAAGAAATGGAGATTGTAATGTTAAGAAATAAATGAGCTTGGTTGTTGAGACACAAAAAGTATAGAAGTTCAGCAATGCTCACCGGAATTATACATTAACATTTGAAAGTGCATATGTACTGTAGTCATCCCAATTCTTTACTGAATGCAGCACTGTGTGAGAATAAAAAGCTGCAAATCAATATCCAGTTTTATGTTCAACTGTCTTTTTTTCTCGGCTGTATATCAAATAATATAAGATATTGTAAAAGACACAAGCTTTCATAAGCTTGCTTATATCTTTTTGTGTCCCCCAGATCCCAGCTGGGAAATGAAGGCTAGGTTCTTTTTAAGTCACAAGCACTCAGTGAGCCTTCAAATGCTGGATGCCACCTGAGTCCTGATTATTGTCACCTGCCAACTGTTTCACAGAACTCAGGTGTTCTAGGTTTTAAATCTGGAATATCATCCTTTAGTCAGTGGCGCTGGAACATTTTAAGTAGTGAGGGTGCTGAAAGCCAGCCCCCTTACTCCTGTCTTCCCCCCCACCCACTCCAAGGTTGTGAGTAGGGCTGTGTCTCCAGGAGGAGGGGGACCTGGACAGGGGTAAGGAGGCCGAGGCCACAGCTGAGGGCAGGCATGGGGCCAGGAGTGGAGCCAGGAGTGGAGCCCTGGGCAGGGACCAGCAGCCAGGACCTCAAGTGCAGGGCCAAGAGCAGAGCCTGAAGTGTGGGGCCAGGAGTGGGATGGGCCCTGGGAGTGGGGGTGGGGCTGGCAGCCAGGACCCAAGCCCCAGATGAGATGAGGGGTTGGAGAGCAGAGTGCAGGCGGAGGGCTGGGAGCAGGGCATAGGCACAGGAAACCCCCAAGTTTTATGCGCGAATCCAGTGGCTGGGGAGTGGGCCCAGCAGCCCCACATAAAACCTGGGAGTTCTGCAGCACACCCCCACTTCTCATGCCTATGCCTTCAGTGTTTTAAAGGAACAATTTACTGTGCGTAACAATGAAAAGACACACTGCTCTCAGAGACACAAATCTGTTTTTTCACTACCTAATAGAATGTAACAAAAAGATTGATTTTGTTAATTCTACAGTTTCTGCTTACATGTCTTTCCGGTCTCTTCAAGACAGCACTTCCTGTGCCATGGTGAAAGTGAAGTCATGTTTTCATAGACTATAAAGAACATATTAGGACAGAATGGAGTTTAATATGGAAAAAGTTAATATAAATTTAGATAAGCCCAAAAAAGTTGGAGGTATCAATCCCAAAATGTTCTTTTCCAAGACTAGTCATAATCTCTTTTTTCCCATTCACCCTCCTCGGGCCATTGACCCTTTCTCCAAGACATCTGTAAAAGTAGACTACAAATCATATAAGGTCTTTGGTACTTTCTGCTGCTGGTCAGACCAAAGTATAGCCTATCTTAAAGTATTTTCAGAATGAGGAAATACAGAATCATATACACATTAAAATAATTTTAATAAAATATCGAATTATTTTCATAAAACTTTGGTTCAAATTTTGGATCATAGCTGGTTTAACTGAGCAATTCTACTTCCCTAATTGTGGGGTTTCTTTGAGATACATACTTTTTAAAAGTCAAAAGACAAAGAGTACTTAGCATGACAAGACAGTCTGACAAAAACTTTAATTATATGCACAGCTGTGTCACACATTTTCTGCTATTTGTTCATATTGTTAAGTGAATTTTAATTGGCTTGTTTTAATGTAATGGTTTCCTCATTGAATACCTCCTGCCACTCCTCCACATGTCACTTTATGAGGAGACTGCCTTCTCCCCTTTCAATCCAACCTCAGGCTAAAGAAATGGTTGAGTGACTTTTAACTGCACTGGGCTGATGGGGAGTGCATCTAACTCAGCCTTAGAAGTAAAATAATGATAAGGAGCTTAGATGATGATGAAAATATAGTTCTGTGCTTGTTTCCCCCCGTTTTCAATAGCTATACATTTTTCAAAGCTAACTAGCCCTAATTTAAAAATCGATTCTCCAGTAATTTGGATTGGTCTTCAGATCCACTATAAATGGTATACAGCAGGAGTAATCAATAGGCAGACCACAGGCCAAAGTCGGATCACCAGCCGTTTTTGAACAGACCCTGAAATATTTTATTTTTTTAATACTTCCCCCCCCCCCCACACTTCTCTGGAGTCTGGACCTTGACCAAGAAATTTGGACCTTGACACAAAAAACAATTGCTTACCCCTGCTTTACAGGGTTATTTAGGAGTAGCACCTAATGAATGGGACTTGTGGGGTAAGGAAAGAAAACTATGGTTTCAGTACCATATTTTAGGATTTCTTGTGAAATGCTAAGCTAGTACTAAAGATAATTCTGTATGCCGCTACAGTCCTGGTAGGTGTGATAGACACACTCTCTCAGCTCAGTGATGAATACAGTTTGTGCACAAATCCCTAAGAATCAAAATGATAAAAGACTCAATTACAAATATGAAATACACAATGTTCCTTGGTTTTCTGAATTGACCTACAATATGTGAGAGCACTGTTAGCCTAGGAAGATGTGCAGATTTGTTAGGATCCATGGAAACTCCATTGCCCTCCCTTTCCAAGACCATTAGGATGGTAGCCTTTAATGGTAGTTCTGTCTACTCTGTGAATCTGTTCACACGTGTGTGCGTGTTAATGATTTCTCTCTCTTCCCCCTCTTCCCCCCATCCATGCAGTGTCCTGGTGCTCCACTTCTCTTCCCTAAACCAGAAAGAAAACCATCCGTTCCCCCAAACTACTGACCCACCTCTCAGATTGACGTATTGAATTCATTTTGACTTGCACTTCTTTTTTACTTCTCCAGAGTTCTGGAATGTGTGAAAAGAGGCAGAAGGTTCAATTAGAGCCAAGCTGGAACTAACTGACCACAAGAAACTAGGATCATGTGATCCAGTTGCCTGTAAAAGCCCGAGCAGGGTGAGGATGAAGATAGGTATGTAGAGAGCTCTAGTATAGTCTTAAAGTATCTGCCTGAGAAGTCACCAAGCTTTTGGTCTGAATTCTGAAATTCTTTTATCTTTTACTTAGTGCATTAAATGGAGCTGGTTGGAAAATGAAAAACTATGTTAAAGGAATGTCATTCAGGCTGCTAATAGAGCTATAGGGGAACTGGAATTTCTGTTTTGCAGGAAGTTCTGCAATTTTGACATTTCTTTTCTTTTCTAATCAGACCAAAAAAAAAACCATCAAAATTTACCACAAAATATATATTTTTTAAATCCAATATCTCATTTGAGGTCAATCAGAATGTTCAGTTTTGATAAAATCAATGTTTTGTTCTTTCTTTGTTCTTTAGTTTATATTACACACAACCTCAGTTCTGCTTTCCTTCACAGGCAAGTCACCACTCAACTGGTGGTGGCAGTGAATGGCTGAGTGGCCGGGGCTGGCCTACTAGCATTTTGGCAGCTTGCTGCAGGATGTGGGCTTCATGGCATCCTTCTGAGAATTCTGTCTGGCCAGACAGAGACATGCCTTTTCCTCAGCACACGGATGTTGGGATGTGAGGAAGGTATGCACCTGGCTCTTCTGCTGCAACTACACTGGGGGACCAGTAGGAGGAGGGACATGGCAATGGAGCTGTTGTTTTGGAGTAGGAGAGGTACCTGGCTGCTCAACCCAGAGATCTGTCCCTCTGCAGAGTGTGTCAGGAGAGCTGGGATGAGCTCCAGGCCCTCAACCACCATCAGACCCCGGGTGCTTTTTGGATCCCATATCCAGCTCCTTCAGGAGATGTATCACAGCTTTTGCTTCTTCTGTGCCCTGGAGAAAAGGGGGGGATACCAAAAAGCACTTCACCTGTCTTCTGGCAGAGGATGGCACCCATCTTACAGATCCAGTGTAGATGTGGGAAAAGGCAGGGCTTTCTACACCAGCCTCTTCTCTCCAGACCTGACCAACGCTGATGCTTGCAGGGTTCTGTAGGATGAAATTCCTATGATCAGTGAGGGCAACTGACACTTTCTAGACCACCGTCTCACTCTGACCAAGTTCTTGGAAGCCCTGTCTGATGCTCACTAACAAATGGGCTGACCATGGAGTTCTACCATGCATTCTGTGACATCCTTGGCTCGCACCTCAACATAATCTGGGCCGAGTTCCTTGGTGAGGAGGGACTTTCTCATCTTGCAGGTGGGCTACACTTGCCCTGCTGCCCAACATGAGGGACCTCCATGATCTAAGTAATTGATGCCCAGTATCACTCCTCAACACAAAGTTGTAGTGAAGGCCATATCATTTCAGCTGAAATCCATGCTGGTGGATGCTGCTCTGGTGCCTTTCAGGATTCCCTTTCCCACCCCACCCTGAAATAAAACTGTAGTGAGGCCCTTCAGTGTATGCAACAATTCACACAAAATAGGAAGCCTACAGTTGTGTGCACAGATATCACAACTGCTGCAATTATTGGAGGTATTTAGACAAGATATTTAGACCCAAAAATACCCATCTACACGATATGGTAAGTGCCTATGCAAATTTAGAAGTACAATTGTATATGCATTTTTTGTACAAAATTTGATCTTTAAGAAATAAAATAAGAAACTGCTGTAAAGGCTATTGTGATAGAAAGCCTGTAACATTTAAGAACATAAGAACTGCCACAATGGGTCAGACCAATGGTCCATCTGGCCCAGAACCCTGTCTACAACAGTGGCCAGTAGCAGAGCTTCAGGGCAAGTGTAAAGAACAGGTAGTTGGAGTGATCCACCCCATCTTTCCTCCTGGTTTCTGAAAGTCAGAAGTTTAGGGTTCCCCCAAAGATGGAGTTGCATTCCTGACCATCTTGGTTAATAGTCATTGAGGAACCTATGCTTTATGAACTAATCTAGCTCTTTTTTGAACCCTGTTATACTTTTGGCCATCACAACATTCCATGGAAGTGAGTTCCACAGGTTAATTGTACATTGGATGAAAAAATACTTCCTCCTGTTTGTGTTAAACCTGCTGCCAATTAATTTCAATGGTTGACCCTGGATTTTTGGTAATGAGTAAATAATGCTTCTCTATTCACTTCTTCCACATCATTCATGATTTTATTGACCTCTGTCATATCCCCCCTTAATCACTTCTTTTCTAAGATGACCAGAGTTAATCTTTTTATTCTCTCCTTGTATGGAAGCCATTCCAAACACTCGATCATCTTTGTCAATATCAGAGGGGTAGCTGTGTTAGTCTGGATCTGTAAAAGCGGCAAAGAGTCCTACGACAGGACAGGCCTAACAAAGAAAATAACAGAACGCCGCTAGCGGTCACCTTCAGCCCCCAACTCAAACCCCCCAACGCATTATCAGGGATCTACAACCTATCCTGAAGGATGACCCAACACTCTCACAAGTCTTGGGAGACAGGCCAGTCCTTGCCTACAGACAGCCCCGCAACCTGAAGCAAATACTCACCAGCAACCACATACCACACAACAGAACCACTAACCCAGGAACCTATCCTTGCAACAAAGCCCGTTGCCAACTGTGCCCACATATCTATTCAGGGGACACCATCACAGGGCCTAATAACATCAGCCACACTATCAGAGGCTCGTTCACCTGCACATCCACCAATGTGATATATGCCATCATGTGCCAGCAATGCCCCTCTGCCATGTACATTGGTCAAACTGGACAGTCTCTACGTAAAAGAATAAATGGACACAAATCAGATGTCAAGAATTATAACATTCATAAACCAGTCGGAGAACACTTCAATCTCTCTGGTCACGCAATCACAGACATGAAGGTCGCTATCTTAAAACAAAAAAAAACTTCAAATCCAGACTCCAGCGAGAAACTGCTGAATTGGAATTCATTTGCCAATTGGATACCATTAATTTAGGCTTAAATAGAGACTGGGAGTGGCTAAGTCATTATGCAAGGTAGCCTGTTTCCTCTTGTTTCCCCCCCCCCCCCCCGATGTTCTGGTTTAACTTGGATTTAAACTTGGAGAGTGGTCAGTTTAGATGAGCTATTACCAGCAGGAGAGTGAGTTTGTGTGTGTATGGGGGTGGGGGGATGTGAGAAAACCTGGATTTATGCAGGAAATAGCCCGACTTGATTATGTAAAGAGTTGTCACTTTGGATGGGCTAGCACCAGCAGGAGAGTGAATTTGTGTGGGGGGGTGGAGGGTGAGAAAACCTGGATTTGTGCTGGAAATGGCCCACCTGATGATCACTTTAGATAAGCTATTACCAGCAGGACAGTGGGGTGGGAGGAGGTATTGTTTCATGATCTCTGTGTGTATATAAAGTCTGCTGCAGTTTCCACGGTATACATCTGATGAAGTGAGCTGTAGCTCACGAAAGCTCATGCTCAAATAAATTGGTTAGTCTCTAAGGTGCTACAAGTACTCCTTTTCTTTTTGCGAATACAGACTAACACGGCTGTTACTCTGAAAAGAGACCTGTGGCACCTTATAGATTAACAGACATATTGGAGCATAAGCTTTCGTGGGTGAATACCCACTTCGTCGGATGCATGTCATCCACAGGTACAGGAACACCTGCAGGTATTCACCCACGAAAGCTTATGCTCCAATACATCTGTTAGTCTATAAGGTGCCACAGGACTCTTTGTTGATCGTCTTTGTTGTATCTTGTCCAGTTCCACTCTATCCTTTTTGAGACAAGGCAACCAGAACTGGACACAATATTCAAGGTGTGGACATATCATGGATTTATGAAATTTACGGTATTATTTTCTATCCCTTTCTAATAGTTCCTGACATATGTGTAGTTGGGATTATTTTTTCCAATGTGCATAGCTTTACACTTATCAATGTTGAATTTCATATGCCATTTTGTCACCCTTTGTAACTCTTCAGTCAGTTTTGGCCTTACCTATCTTCAATAATTTTGTATCACCTATGACGTTCACCACTTTCCTGATCACCCACTTTTCCAGATAATTAATGAAAATGCTGAACAGCATAGGTCCCAGAGCAGATTCTTGAGGGACCCTGCTGTTTACCTCCCTCCGGTTGTGAAAACTGACCATTTATTCCTACCCTTTGTTTCCTCTCTTTTAATCAGTTACTGATCCAGGAGAGGACCTTCCTTGTGGTGAAACAGACACATATGAGATTTTATATCTACTTCTAAAGCGAGATTCATTCATGTACATTTTTAAACATTAAGGAATATTTGTTTCCATAGTACAGATTAAGAATTTAAAAGCCTGTCTCAAAATACAATAAGGACACGAACTATCCATTTAAGATTGTTAAAGATAAAATTCTCTGCTATGTTATTAACTTCGAATAAGGACAAACTACTACTAAAATCTTTATCAAAGGGTCAATAGCAGATAAATATTCTGGGCCAGATCCTCAGCTGGGGGAAATCAGAATAGTTCCATTGAGGTCAATGGAGCTAATTTGATTTACATCAGCTGAAGATTTAGCCCAAAGATTCTTCCTTTGTTACAAATATGGAGCAAGTTTTTTTTAAGTTTTCCTACTTACAATCTAAAGATGAATGCAAATCAGAACGTCTCAGTCAGCTCTCCAACCAGGAAAAATAAAAAGACTTAACAAAATAAATCTATAGGAAAGACTGCTGCTAATGTTCCTGGAGAGGAAGAATGAAAAGAGGTGCCTCCTGCCTCCAGACTTCAAAGAGATAAGAGAATAAACCACAAATGTTCTCTATCATACAAAGGGAAATGTCTCTGAACTGTTTTGGTTTACTACTCCCTTAGGGATGATTTTTATTTGCATTTCTTTGCAGGTTGTGTCTCACAACTGGAGATGCTCTTAAACAAACCTCTGGTCTCAGTCATCCACCAATTTTGGTATGTGTTTGAAATTCAAAATGAAATATAGATCTGATTTTGCCACTGGCTCCTATTTATTCTAGGGTGAATTGAAATGCAATTTCTGAACACCTCCTAGTGGTGGTCATATGGATACTCACCTCAAAACATTAACTTTGCAAATACTGTAGTTTTTTTGTTTTTGTTTTTTAAAGGATACCACCTCCTCCCTTTCTCCTCTGTGCTTTCTTTCATTATAGAACCAAACATAAACCTTTTCAGATTGTGAAGCGTTTGAATAAGGTGTTCGGGGGGGGGGAGGTCCCCTTTTTGCTTAGTTTTTGATTGGGGTTTTTGAACCTGAAACACCAAAAATAATTAAATTCTGCAACACAAGTTGCTCTCAAGATCTTTCCAGGTCAAGAAGCAGACACTCCACCAATCCCATAATAAAGTCTATTTTCAGTTGGAAATCTTATGAGCATTAGAGGAGAGGAAAGTGATCAGAAATAGTCAGCATGGATTCACCAAGGGCAAGTCATGCCTGACTAATCTAATTGCCTTCTATGATGAGATAACTGGCTCTGTGGATGAGGGGAAAGCATTGGCGTGTTGTTCCTTGACTTTAGCAAAGCTTTTGATACGGTCTCCCACAGTATTCTTGCCAGTAAGTTAAAGAAGTATGGGCTGGATGAATGGACTACAAGGTGGATAGAAAGTTGGCTAGATTGTCGGGCTCAACAGATAGTGATCAATGGCTCCATGTCTAGCTGGCAGCTGGTATCAAGTGGAGTGCCCCAAGAGTCGGTCCTGGGGCCGGTTTTGTTCAATATCTTCATTAATGATCTGGAGGATGGTGTGGATTGCACCCTCAGCAAGTTTGCAGATGACACTAAACTGGGAGGAGAGGTAGATACGCTGGAGGGTAGGGATAGGATACAGAGGGATCTAGACAAATTAGAGGATTGGGCCAAAAGAAATCTGATGAAGTTCAACAAGGACAAGTGCAGAGTCCTGCAGTTAGGACGGAAGAATCCCATGCACCGCTACAGACAAGAGACCGAATGGCTCGGCAGCAGTTCTGCAGAAAAGAACCTAGGGGTTACAGTGGACGAGAAGCTGGATATGAGTCAACAGTGTGCCCTTGTTGTCAAGAAGGCCAATGGCATTTTGGGCTGTATAAGTAGGGGCATTGCCAGCAGATCAAGGGATGTGATCATTCCCCTCTATTCAACATTGGCAAGGCCTCATCTGGAGTACTGTGTCTAGTTTTTAATCTTCATTAACCCTTTCTGGGCAAGTGTGATGTGAACACTCCATCACATGCCAGAATAATTTATTCCAGAGTGCTAAAAGGTAGAACCATTGCTAATACAAAGATCCAATCTAAATAAAAAAAATACGGAAATTTGGACCTAAAGATTCTCTTCTGATTTCTTACATGCTTTTCATTTTGGATGTATTACCTGAAAAAAACATGTAAATGTACATTAAAGCAATAGGTCCAGATAGAAAATATCATTTCCATAAATTTCTTTACAGATAAAACTGGAAAGTATCAAGCCTTTGGTGGAACATGTACTGAAAGTGAATTATTGTATATTCAGCCTAACCAATCTGAAAGCCAGAAATAAATGACAACATGAACTAATCAAATGTAATAGGCCAAATTATGCCTTGACTTGTGCAGTGGCAAAAGGAAGTAATCTTACTCCCCTCCACCAGCTACCCACATCACAGGTATCAACACAGGAGGGAAAACAGGCTCTGCAGAGCTGTTACATTCCCCTGATATGTAGGTGGGTGGCAGGGTGCAGAGAATGAACATAACTTTGGGTCCACCTCCCCAGCACATCGTGGAGAATACGTGATGCTGTGTCTACATCTGGCCTAGTTTATGCCCTCCTGGAAGTAGCAGGGAGTCTGGGAGGAAGATTTCCTGAGTCACAGTCAGCATCCCAATATACTCCAAGACAGTGCAGCAATGTGCTGCCTCTCACTTTAGGTGGATCATTAAGTCTGATCTAGTCCAGTATTTACTGTGGGCTAATTGCTTGTTTTTCACTCCATTTTTTCCCCCTTTTGATGTCATTTTAGAAATATTTACTTCAATTTGTGCTGTAATCTCCTTATTGCAATCAGTTACATTAGGGTTTTTACAAATGGATATCCACATCACAAAAGCAACCACAAAGGCCCACTGAGATAATTAATAACAATGCAAACTTAGACCTGGTTTGAATGCTAGTTCACGATGAAGAATTGGAACTTCCTCTACTCCATGTTCCCCTAAAGTTATGCAATAATGCCAAGGATGAAAAAAATCACTTCACCATGTTACCGTTGTTTGTCTGTAGGCCACAAGGAATTAAATATCCTTACCTTTCCTTGTTTAGTGAGCAACAAATCACTGTGATTTATGTCCACTAAAGAGATTCTACAATGAAAAAAATCTTTCAAATAGTCCCAAAGAAGTCATTATGTTCCCTTAGCATGCTGTTAACGTATGTTTCTGATTAGTGGTGCTCGTTATTAATGCTCTGCCATTAGGCTCATCTGATGTTTCTATATTCAGAACAATGAAACAAAATAAACAAACCCTTGTTCAGCAGGAGCTGTCAAATTAGAAATGGTTACAAAGCAATAATTGGGGAAACGGATCACAGTGTTCACGTTTTGGCAATGATTGTCCCTCTGTGGAGCCATTAACAAAATCTAGTCATTGGCTCAGCATACAATTTTAATGAAGCCACAAGTAAACAAACTGCAAAATGATGTGGGCTGGATTTTTGCTTGCTTTATGGGACAGCCAGCCATTTTATACTTTTCCTTTCCTTTCCTGTTCCTTCAGCTCCCGTTGCCTGTATGCATGGTAAGGGGGAATTAATAAAGACTAGTTAGTTAGTGGCATGGTATTTGAAACACTGTGTTCTCTACTGACCCACATAGTGTAGGTCAGCTGTAGTTATATCAGTGTAACAGATTTATTTATTTAAGGGAAAAACAGTTTCACATTAACAATCATGGAAACTAGGGTTCTGAAGCAAACCTAAAATCCCTGGATATAATTACCAATTGCAGTGCAGAGAATATCTACAACAAATGCCAATAAGGAATTCAATGCAGCTTGTGCATTAGTCCACTCATGTTTTCGTCCATTTCAACTGTATTTAGTGCCATAAGAAATTCCGGCTGCTTCAACTTCTGAATCCTGTAGAAAGTCAGTTTGTTTAAGAAAGCCTTCACAACCCTGTCATTTCACTTAAACATCCCTTGTAACAAGCCGGCAGTGTTTACTTGAAATAACCCTCCTTGTTAGCAGGCATTGATTCTGTAGCAAAAGGATGAAGTGGGTTCTCCTAACACACTGAGGGAGAGGACTCATTATCTCACCAGATGGAAGTGGTCACTGGAGGAGACCAGATTTAGGGAATGGGATGAGCAGACCTGAGGAAGGAATCCCTAAATCCATTTACAAAAACTTTGCAGGCTAATTGGTCTTCAGGGTTCAGACTGCCAGGATATTCTTGCTTGCTTGCAATGAGTCTTGATTTTGCTGATGTGACTGGATTACTCCATCCTGTTGTTGAGCAACCAAAAAGGGGAGAGGCTTACACCACAGTCACTTGGCTTCTGAAGCAATGATAATATAGTCATGGAGACAATTTATTTTAAAGGCTCATAACCTGCCTCTCCATTCTTTCTGGTATTTTCTTCCAGAAATTCCTTAACAAATCTAAATAAGGCACTACGTGGAGTTGATAGACTTGTCTTCCAATCCGTTCTGGATATATAATTTATGAAAAATGGGACTTTGGCAATATAGCTTTCTATCAAGATAATGTTTTAAAACTATTGAATGTTTCACAGTGCCCAGACTGCTTGTTTTGTGATCTCCAAAAAACACTTAGGGTCCCAACAACTTTGAGGAAGCCGATTTGAGTTCTCTTTAGTTATAGGTTCCACTGAGATATTATGTCAGGCCACCTTAAAGTAATAAATCCAATTTAAAATTCTAAAATAAATAAAAGGCAAAATTGACAAAAAGTTGGAACTAAATTTATTCATACTTCAGACACTCCACACTTACTCTCAGACAAACAAAATTATTCACAGATTCACTTCCTCTAATCTCAGATTGAACAGATGTTCTTTCACATTATATAAAAAGTTTGAAGTTCCTCTCATTTTCTGCTGATGCCAAGAGAACCACAACACTTGACTTAAACAATATTTTAATTAAAAGGATTTTTACTTTGTCAAGGTTCCCTCCCCACTCTGAACTCAGGGGTACAGATGTGGGGACCCACATGAAAGACCCCCTAAATTTATATTCCACCAATTTAGGTTAAAAACTTCCCCAAGGCACAAATTTCTTTCCTTGTCCTTGGACGGTATTGCTGCCACCTCCAGGTGATTTAAACAAACATTCAGGGAGGGGCCACTTGGAGCCCTATCTCCCCCAAAATACCCCCCCAAGCCCCTTCACCCCCTTTCCTGGGAGGGCTTAAGAATAATATACCAACCGATAGGTTAACAAAGTGAGCACAGACCAAATCCCTGTTTTTTAGGATGCTAAAAATCAATTAGGTTCTTAAAAGAAGAATTTTATTATAAAGAAAAAAAGTAAAAGAATCACACCTGCAAAATCAGGATGGAAGGTAACATTACAGGGTAATAAAAGATTTAAAACACAGAGAACTCCCTTCTGGACTTAACTTTACAGTTACAAAAACAGGAATAAAACTCCCTCTTAGCACAGGGAAAATTTACAAGCTAAAACAAAAGATAATCTAATGCATTTCCTTGCTGTTATTTACAATTTTTGTAATTTTAGATGTATCACTTCAGAAGGAGCTGGATTACCTGGTTGATCTCTCTCTTTGTCTCAAGAGGGAACAAAACAAAGAGCACACAAACAAAACCTCCCCTCCCCCAAATTTAAAAGTATCTGGTCAGGTGCCAACCAGGTTAATTAAACTGATTAACTCCTTACAGGTAAGTAATTCTGTACCTCTGGCCAAGAGGGATTTGATGTTACTGCATACATAAAGGTTGTTACCCCTCACTTTATATTTATAACATACTTTAAGAAAGGTCTGGGATCTTAAGCCCCAAACCTCCATAGGACCCAAAGCTATGGAGTAGTCTCCCAGAATGTTTTCTTCCTGAACACAAGGTAACACTATAAAATTGTACTGGTACTGAGAAAGATGTACACTTTGCAAAGTAAGTGTGGCTATATAAAAACACCAAGGGGAAAATGAAAATGAAATCCTCAGAGGAAACCTATCCACCTTCAAAAGATTATCCTGGAAACTTAAATTCATAACTCTGCTAGAGACCAAAAATCATGGATTCAACAGGGGCACTGGTTTTATGGCTCATTACAAAAATTTGTAACACACCACCCTGCCTGCTACCCCTTAATTGTCCACTTCAGGTGCCTTATGTATAACAATTTAGCCTTCTGTTGTGCACTTCATTTCAGTGACTGCCTAAATGTGGTACCTCTTATGCTTAAAAATCTGTCCCAATTTGTATTTAGCCCAGATGCTCAGATTTCCTTTGGCAGACCTGAAGAAGAGCTCTGTGTAGCTCGAAAACTTGTCCCTCCATCAAGGGAAGTTAGCCGGATAACAGATATTACCTATGTTGTCTGTCTCATATCCTGCGACCAACATGGTTACAACATTGCAAACAATGCTTATTACCCACACATTTGTCACTAGTTCCTGTCAAGAGCTCAGACTAATAGAAACCACTCCACCAGAGTTTTTAAAAGACTTGCTCAGTTATTTTAATATTAACAAAAAAGTACAACTAACAGACTGAATCAGGCTATCACAAAAACATCTAACTGTGTAACTGTAGCCCCTTACTGGAGGACTCCTGGTCTCCAAGTGTGGTAGAGTCCACTTGCTCCATCCTCATAATTGATGCCAGAGCCTAATTTAGGACCAAAAGATCTCAGTTCTTTGTGTGCCTGTCAATTTCTGGTCTTGTCCCTTAGACCTATTCTACATTAGGAAGTTGGACTGGCGAAATTCACATTTTTTCAGCACAGCCAGGTATGCATCCACACTTCATTTTGTCTCCTACCAACAAAACTCTGCACTTTTTCTGGAAGTTATTCTCCTTTCCAGAGTGACATAAGTCCCCTGTCAGAAAAGTTCTATTGAGACAGTGTCAGTGTGGGGGTACACGGACCTGTGCCACTATAAGCAGTCCTCAGCTGCAGTGTCCTATTAACAAGACTCCCTTCAGGCGTGACCAATCTGGTAGCACATATGAATTCTGCTGCACAAGGGTCACAGTATCTGGATTCACATCAATTTTAAATGCCCAGCCACTTCTCTTCCTGTTACCTGCTACCTTTTCACTGAAAGCATGGCTCCTTGTGCTTTGTCTCATGCCGCTGCCTGGTCCAGGAGGTTGGGGCTCAATTTCCTTGCACTTTGGGGACAGAAGAATGTTCAGACGCAGCTACAGCACTTCCATGGGAACAGGAATATTTATAGCAACTTGGTGAAGGTGATAGTGAAACTTTGGTAGTCCAGAGTGGATTCCCATTTCCACACAAAAGGAAAAGAGCTGAGGCAAAGGTGCCGGAAAGTGAATGAGAATGATAATAATTCTGGAGTCACCTGCATGACTTGTGACTTTTATAATGAGCTGGATGTGATATTCAGCCTGGACCTGCCCCCTTCCTGTGCAATCACTGTGGACACTTCACATCCTGGAATGGAGAAGGAAACTCCCCCCACCCCTCAGCCCCTCCTCCTGGAGTGATGGATGAGGAAGACGTGTTCATTGGCTAAGAAGGGGAGGATGAGGCAGAGTTACATCAGCATTCCTGGTGAGTGTTCTGCCATTCTCAACACACCCAATTAACTTTCCACTCCCTCCGTTTACATCAGGAGGTGAGTACAAACCCAGATCTAGTGTCCACATTAGACTCAAACCTCTTTCCACACAGAAAAATCTCTTTTTAAATACAACTTTATTGCAAAGGCCCTGGCTGCATCAATAGCAGCACTAGATATTGTTCCTAGCAAAGGAAATGAGACAGCATTAAGAATACATGATTTCATGAGACTGGTAAGATGGGGTTACATATACAGACAAAGTCTTCATATGCAGGCAGTTTCTCAACAACAAAGTATGTGCATTTTAGGCATTATATGTAGCCTGGCCAGGCACCATAAATCATGAAAGGACACGTATACAGTGCACTTACATTTGGAAATTCAAGACTAGAAAAAATGTTTCCTCTTACAGTTGAGATAGCATTGCAGTGTTACACTGCTCTGGAGGCACGGTACAAATTACAAAGGCATCATGAACCGAATCAGCAAACGCATACACAGCACATACAAGGGGTACATCTGGCACTGAGAGGATATGCAGTGATATCTATCTGTAGATGCCATCATATGTGTTTCTACAACACCATTGTTCAACTGAAATGTTTGTATCCTTTTTGGTGCCACGGCCATCTTTTCTCAGTGAAACAATTAACAATTTCCAATGTCACAATGGATCACATGAACCCAACCACAGGGAATTGTGCACATTCTTATTAAATACACATAATTTCCCTGCAAGCAGTATGGGGAATCAACAGAAAGAACTGAAAGTATTATTTTTAAGCTAAATCAGGACCAAATTAGGGCTTAATTGGAATCACAGAGACATAGTGGGATAAATCTCATGACTGGAATATTGGTACAGAAGGGTATAGCTTGCTCAGGAAGGACAGCCAGGGAAATAAGGGAAGAGATCATGCATTATACATCAAGAACGCATACACTTGATCTGAGGTCCAGAAGGAGGTGAGAGGCAGACCAGCTGAAAAAAGTCTCTGGGTATAGATAAAAGAGGAAAAAAACAATAGTGACATCATGGTAGGGGTCTACTATAGACCACCAAATCATGAGGGAAAAGTGGATTAGACATTTCTAGAACAAACAACAAACATTTAAAGCACAATACCTAGTAATAATGGGGATTACACTCAGACGCCTTTTGGAAAAGTAATACGGCAAAACACAAAATGACCAGTAAGTTCTTGGAATGTACTGCAAACAACTTTTTGTTTCAGAAAGTGGAGGATGTCACCAGGGTCATCAATTTTAGACTTGATTCTGACTAACAGGGAGTAACTGAATCTGAAGGTGGAAGGCAGCTTGGGTGAAAGTGATGATGCAATGATAGATTTCATGGTTCCAAGGAAAGGAAGGGTTGAGCGCAGCAAAATAAGGAAAATGGACTTCACCATATTGAATAGATTCAGAGAACTGGTAGGTATATTCCTATGGGAAGAAAATCTAAGGGACAAAGGAGTTCAAGAGAGCTGGCAGTTTTTCAAAGAGACAATATTAAGGGCACAATTGCAAGCTATCGAGATGTGAAGAAAAGAGAGAAAGAATAGTAAGAGGCCATTATGGCTCCATCAGGAGCTCTTTAATTACCTGAAAATCAAAAAGGAATCTACAAAAAGTGGAAACCTGGACAAATTGCTAAGAATGAGTACAAAAGAATAGCACAAGCATATAGGGACAAAATCAGAAAGATTAAGGCTATGTCAGCAAAACTTTTGTTTATCGGGTGTGAAAAAACATACAGCCCCAAGTGACATAAGTTTTGCCAGCATAAGGGCTCAAGTGTACGTCTCCCAACATAGCTACCACCGCTCGTTGAGCTGGTTTTATCATATCAATGGGAAAGCTCTCTCCCGTTGGCATAACGCGTCATGTCAGGTGATGAAACCTCTAGGAACACATCCAAGCAAAATGGCAATCCTAGCAAGCTTGCTAGTGTAGACACGGCCTAAGGCACAAAATGAGTAACACCTAGAAAGGGACAGAATAGGTAATAAGAAGAGTTCTATAAATACATTAGAAACTAAAGTAAAGTGTAGGTGTTCTACTTAACAGGGAAGAAGAGTTAATAACTGATGACATCAAAAAGGCTAAGGTGTTCAGTGTATATTTTGCTTTAGTCTTCACTAAAAAAGATTAATGGTGACCAGACACTTAAAACAAATTGTATTAACAACAAAGAGGAAGGAATACAAGCCAAAATGGGAAAAGAACAAGTTAAAGAATATTTAGATACATTCAATGTATTCAAATCCTCAAGGCCTGATGAAATTCATCCTAGGATACAAAAGGAACTGGTCAAAATATCTCTCAACCATTAGCAATTTTATCTTCAAGAACACATTGAGGATAGGTGAGGTCCCAGAGGACTAGAGAAGAGCAAACATAGTATCTTTTTAAAAAGAGAAGAAAAGAAGACACCTGGGAAATTATAGACCAGGCCACTTAACTCTGAAATCCAGAAAGATATTGGAACAATTTATTAAATAATCAATTTGTAAGCACCTAGAGGGTAATGGTGTTATAAGAAATATTGTCAAGAACAACCCATGCCAAACCAATCTCATTTCTTTCTTTGACAGGATTAGTGGATGGGGGTGGGGAGCAGAATATGTGATATATTTTGATTTTAGTGAAGCTTTTGACACAGTCCCACATTGGCACTCTCATAAGCAAACTAGGGAAATATGGTCGAGACGAAATTACTGTAAGGTAGCTGAACAACTGGTTGAAAGTTCATATTCAAAGGGTGTCAACGGTTTTCTGTCAAATTGAGAGGATGGATTTTGTGGGACCCCACAGAGGTTAGTCTTGGGTCTGGTATTATTCAATATTGTCATAAATAGCTTGGATAATGGAGTAGAGAGTATGCTTATAACATTTGTGGATGACACCAAGTTGGGAGAAGTTGTAATCACTTTGGAAGACAAAATAAGAATTCAAAATAACCTTGACCAATTACAGAATTGGTCTAAAATCAACAAGATGAAATTCAGTGAAGACAAGAGCAAAGTACTACACTTAAGAAGGAAAAACCAAAGACACAAGTACAGAATGGGGAACATGAGTCATAGTACTACTGAAAAGAATCTTGGGGTTATAGTGGATTAAAAAGGCTATTATCATTCTGGGGAGTACTAACAGGAGTGTCACATGAAACACACTGGAAGTAATTGTCCCTCTTTACTTGGCACTGATGAGGCTTCAGCTGGAGTACTATGGCCAATTCTGGGTACTGCACTTTAGGACAGATATGAGTAAATTGGAGAGAGTCCAGAGGAGAGCAACAAAAATGATAAAAGGTTTAGAAAACCTGCCATATTGGGAAAAGTTAAAAAACTGGGCATGTTTAGCCTTGAGAAAAGAAGACTGGGTGGGGATCTGTTAAGTCTTCAAAATATGTTAAGGGATGTTACGAAGCAGACCGTGATCAATTGATCTCCATGTCCACCTAAGGTAGGACAAGAGGTAATATGCAGTACGGGAATTTTAGGTTAGTTATTAGGGAAAGGTTTTTAACTATAAGAATAGTTGAGCACTAGCATAGGCTTCCAAGGGAGGTTGTGGAATCCCCACCATTGGAAGTTTTTCAGAACAGATTGGACAAACACCTGTCAAGAATGGTCTAGGTATACCTGGTCCTGTTTCAGTGCAGGAACCTAGCTTAGATGACCTCTCAAGGTGCATTATAGCCCTACATTTCTACAGTTCTATTAAAGCCCCTTCCACGCTGCATTGTCTGGAACTAGATTGCTCTGTGCTATGTACATATGGCTATCAATTGAAAAAAGTGTGGCAAACTTAAAATCTTACCATCACTCAGTCTCCCTTCCCATCCCCAATACCCTGTATGATGCACAATAAACAGCAGTGAAATAACCCAACAGTCCTTAGTTTAATCCATATACATTCTGACACCTTACCTTATATCTTCAACAGTAACTTGCTATTTTCTTGCTGGAGGCTTCATTGGTACCTTTTAAATCTTTCAAGAAGTCTTCCATTCTCTAGGAAATAAAGAAACAGTACTTCAAAAAAATTTTCCTTCATCATTTTTTTAAAAAGTGACACAGAAGTCTCCTATGATGTGGATCTGCATCGACACATTGTATCTTTATAGGTTTACTACATGTTGATGGATTGTGCTGTGAAAACAAACATAGAAAGCCCTTGAATTGAAATGATTCTGGGGCTGGCTGTTCCTTTTGTGATTCCTTTTTCCTTTTGTATTTAAACCACAGACTTCAGTGGTAACACATGCCAAAGTTCTCCACAGGAAAGTTAGAACAGAGGCAAGGGTTTTGAATAAAATGTTTAATGAAATTTGTCCTTGTTGCTCTCTAGTGGCTACAGTCTGTGTTTTTCAGCTTTGCACACATTTGTATAAAAGCAAACTTGTTTTCAACATTTCACTGTGTGCTGCCTGTCTCCACTATGCATTTTTTAAAAAAATTGGCAGCTAAATAAACTGTTAGATACCACTGCTAATTTAAGTCCCGCTGGTGATCAGTTGGGAGGAGACAAGTAAAATTTTACATGCTGCTGTTTTCAAGGAAGTAAAGAATTTCCCACTGAAATTCTCCCTATAGTGTCAATTTAGCAGTGTTCCCCACTCTGAACTCTAGGGTACAGATGTAGGGACCTGCATGAAAGACCCCCTAAGCTTATTCTTACCAGTTTATGTTAAAACTTCCCCAAGGTACAAACTTTTATCTTTTGTCCTTGGACCTTATGCTGCCACCACCAAGCGTGTTAAACAAAGAACAGGGAAAGAGCCCACTTGGAGACGTCTTCCCTCCAAAATATCCCCCCAAGCTCTACACCCCCTTTCCTGGGGAAGGCTTGATAAAAATCCTCATCAATTTGCATAGGTGAACACAGAGCCAAACCCTTGGATCTTAAGAACAATGAAAAAGCAACCAGGTTCTTAAAAGAGAATTTTAATTAAAGAAAAAGTAAAAGAAAAACCTCTGTAAAACCAGGATGGTAAATACCTTTACAAAAAGACACAAAACAGGAATATACATCCCATTCAGCACAACTTATTTTATCAGCCTTTTAAACAAAACAGAATCTAACGCATATCTAACTAGATTGCTTATTAACCCTTTACAGGAGTTCTGACCTGCATTCCTGCTCTGGTCCCAGCAAAAGCATCAAATTCACAGACAGACCCTTTGCTTTGCCGCCTCCCCCCCCCGGTCTAGTTTTGAAAGTGTCTTGTCTCCTCATTGATCATTTTGGTCAGGTGCCAGCGAGTTTGTCTTAGCGTCTTAACCCTTTACAGGTGAAAGGGTTTTTCCTCTGGCCAGGAAGGATTTAAAAGTGGTAAGCCTTCCCTTTATATTTATGACAGTACCACACAGAGAACCAGCTTTGATACTGTCAAATGTTTTGTCTTATTTAGTTTGTTATTTACTGGATTATTTTATCTGCAGTATATTTAAGGCCAAATGCTGCTTTTATCCATGACAGAATTCCCATTGAAATCAATGGATAATGCATATGTAGACAGAGGTTGGTTGCTCACAGACAACTTGCTGTCAACCTGATTGATGATTTCATAACAGAGAAAAATGCTACAGGACCAAACTCAGAGGTGAGTTTCAGTAAGCCAGGAGGGTGTCCAATGTAATGTAATATACACCTTTTAGGAGGTGCCCTGCCCCAGATAGATTATATATACCCTCTGCCAGGGGTTTCTCTTTCTAGTGTTCTCCCCGCAGCTGGCTTTTCCTAGGGTTCTCTGAAAGACATCCTTATTTCAAACTCTAATTTTGAGTGTCATGCCCACTTCTCTTACAGGCAGATTGAATTAACAAGCCCCCTGCCACAATGAGATAGCAAAATGTACTCGGCTGTTATAGGAAGGATTATAACATGAGCTGGTTGGAACATATCTGAGAAAACGAGGAGAAGGAGAACACAAATTGTAAAGGTGACCCTTTTGATCCACAGATGAACTGCTCGACACAACCCCATTTCACAAAAAAATTCAAAAGGTTTACTTTTCAAGCCAAATCAAATTAAAAACAAATGTCAAAACCTCAAGTCTTCGTGAAACAGAATTGTCTGTATCTCCCAGTCAGCTCTAGTTATAATTACTGCTAACTGTGCAGGTTAAAACCTTGTTACACTCCTCCACATGTGTTACACTAGTTTAGATGACATATAGACAGCCTGAGACTTAGGCTATATCTACACTACAACGTTAAGTCAACTTAAGTTACGCCAACATTCATCCATCGCCCTAATTAAACCACTTTTGCGTGTCCACACAACACTCCCTGTGACAGTGGAGCACATCCCTAGTTGGTGCTCTTGCATCAACAGAGAGAGCAGTGCACCATGGGTAGATATCCCACTGTGCAACTCGCTACCATCTGCTGCTGGGTGTTCTGGGAAGGGATCGCAGTGCCTCATGGGGATGGGCTCAGCATCCCATAATGCAGTTTTAACCATCCCATCATTCCATGGGCTTCCAACTACATTTTGCGCCGCTTTTCAACAGCCCCTGTAAACTGTGTGCCCGCTATCTCTGTCTGAAAGCATGGATCCTGCACAGCTCTTAACACAATGCTGTTGATCCTGCAGTATTTTGTGAGCTTAAAATCTGATAATGACACTGTGATATCTGTGTGGCCTGGACAGAAACAATTCAAGCTTGCGTTTGGAATTCACAGAGCAGCTGCCCATGGTGGACTGTCGATTCCGGGTGCAGGCAACAAGCACTGAGTGGTGGGATCGCTTCATTATGCAGGCATGGGATGATGAGCAGCGGCTGCAGAACTTTCAGATGTGCAAAGCCACCTTCCTGGAACTGTGTGAGGAGTTTTCCCCCTGCCCTCCGGCACAAGAACACCAAAATGAGAGCTAATGGTGAAGGCTGGAGTGGAGCTGTGACTGCACAGTCTCCTCTCCCCACAGACCCAGCAGATCCACCAACTCTGGGGTACTCCAGGCAGCTGTCAGCTGGCCAGATGCTATGTGAACTGATCACAGTAAGTAAACAGGAAGAGGAATTTCAAAAATTTCCAGCACTTTAAAGAGGGTGGGGCGGATGCCTGTGTACCTGGATGCAGGGGAGCAGAGTTCAAACTGGTGACCAGAATGGTCACGATGGGCATGGACACATAAGCAACACAGTGTCTACAGTAATGGTTTGTCACTCTAACTACATCATCCTAAGCACTACGCTTCTCATCAGGGTGGTTTTATTACGTTGGTGTAGCAGGAGAGTTACATCAGCGGGAGGAGCATTTCAGTGGCTACACCTCCATAGTTAGGTCAACATAAGCTGCCTTATGTTGACTTAAGTGTGTAGTGTAGACATGGCCTTAGACTTCCTCTAGACTTAGATGGAAGACCCACTTACTAACATGTAATTTACTGGTAGTGGCTATATCAAGTTACCAGCTGCACTGGGTTTGGCATACCTTCATACAGCCCTGGCAGCAGGTAGTGAGCTATTTTGCCTAACACTGACTAATTACTCCAGGAATGCAGCGGGATAAAGATCAGTCCTGCAAGAGCAAGGGCATCACTGTTGGCTTGTGCAGAATGAGGTTTCCCTCCCCTCCTTTTCCTGCCCCAACTTAACAGAGTCTTACATTGCTGGTGGTGCTAAACTTTCATAGGTTTTGCTCTGTGGAGGGTAACAAAGACAGAGAAGGGGAAGACTTCCTTCTCTCTGCCCTCTTGTGTGTTTTATCCAGGAATGGACCTGAATCAAAGTCCCAGATCTAAATACTTCCAAGGTTTTTTGTTTGTTTGTTTGTTTTTGCGGTAGAGTGAGTTGGTATTTGAAATCAAGTCTGGATCCAGATCCAAATTTTGCCAATGGTTCACAACTTCACAAACAAAAAGTCTGGGTCCAAACAACTCTTAATTTAGTGATATTGAAAAATCCAGATCTGAATTTTGTAGGTTGAGTCATCTCTGCTCTTATCCATTCAGCTGTCTACTAGAAAGCAAAACTTCCTTTTTCTAAAATGCAAAAAAAAAACCCAAACCCCAAACTAACTGGTACAATAGGGTTGCCTGTCAACATGAATTATCTCTGCAACTCAGGGATCCACAGGTCATAACCAGATGTCAACGTACAAGTTTGAGAGTCCAGTTAGCATTACTATACATTAATATTAACAAGAAAAAAAAGACTCCAGGGAGAATTTGTGACCCCTCTTCAGCATTAATCTTGTTCTCCGTAGGGTAACCAGAATAAGAAGTAGGTGCTTTTCTATCTACAAGCTAGAGAAAGCTGTAGGTAGTTTATTTCTTCCAAAGATCTGAGTATTTCACATCAAAAAGGTCTTCAGTAACTTGCAGGGTGAGCAGATATTTTGTAACTGCAGTGGAACCACTTTACAAATACCCACAGGGCTTTTGTCATGCCCCTCATTGAATTATTCCAGAGAGAAGAGGCACTATACTCCTCCACAAACAAGGCATTTCTCACTCTCTGAAAATATCTGTGGGTTTTCATGATATCAGCTATTAACTTTCAATAGTTTTAGCCCATAAATGGGGGCTTTGTGGGGACGAGGGGGTTAAAAAAGTCAGAGTAATTCAGAAGATTGTCAGAAGAAAATTAAACATAAAGGAAACGAGGCTTTGAAGAGTGTGTGTGTGTGGAGGGGTGTCTGAAGTGAACTTTTCAGGGTTGCTCCTCACTCTCACAGGTGATTCATTACACTCCATCTGATAGATGATGTATTGCAATCTATCTGATGGATGATGTGCTCCTGAAGTTTCATTATTCCATTTTTCTCACCATAAAAGTCACAAATTTACAGAAATGGTCACTAATTTTGGGTGCCTTGATTTTTGCACATCCAGCTAAAAGAAACTTAGGCCCAGATTTTTTTCAGAGCTACTGAGCACCTGCTGGTCCCATTGATTCAACTGAAGCATTTTACTTCTGTGTTACTAAAAATCTCCATATGTTCCTGAACAAATACTTTGGAAGATCCAGAGGAAGTTTCCATGTTAGAGAATTTTTGTTTAGTCACTAAATTGAGATGGTGGCTTAGAATTTTTGGCTTTGCAGAAATAATTTATTTTGAGGAGGTATTTGAAAGTGATGGTTGTGAAGGGCACGGTTTGGGGAAGGTGACATCTGTTACACATTTGGATTAATTAATGAAGGAGTGAGAAGTTTGTGACATTTCCCAGAGTATAAACTGAACTGTTGTACAGCTGTTCCCCCCTCAGTTTTCAACCTGGGGTGCCTTTTTGCTGTGAGAACTGACACTCCTAGCCTGTTCACACACAGCCTCTGGCATGCAAAATCACTCCCAGCTGAACGATATGAGTGCTTCAAGCCAGCCACTCCTGAATTATGTTGCAGAGTAACACCAGCAAATTCCCACTCCCAGACTTGTCCCTAGAAACGCACATCAGATGCGGCCACTGGTGAGGCCACACCTGGAGTACTGCATCCAGTTTTGGGCCCTCTACTACAGAAGGGATGTGGACAAATTGGAGAGAGTCCAGCGGAGGTCAACGAAAATGATTAGGGGGTGGGGCACATGACTTATGAGGAGAGGCTGGGGGAACTGGGATTGTTTTGTCTGCAGAAGAGAAGAGTGAGGGGGGATTTAATAGCAGCCTTCAACTACCTGAAGGGGGTTCCAAAGAGGATGGAGCTTGGCTGTTTTCAGTGGTGGCAGATGACAGAACAAGGAGCAATGGTCTCAAGTTGCAGTGGGGGAGGTCTAGGTTGGATATTAGGAAACTCTATTTCACTAGGAGGGTGGTGAAGCACAGGAATGGGTTACCTAGGGAGGTGGTGGAATCTCCTTCCTTAGAGGTTTTCAAGGTCAGGCTTGACAAAGCCCTGGCTGGGATGGTTTAGTTGAGGATTGGTCCTGCTTTGAGCAGGGGGTTGGACTAGCTGACCTTCTGAGGTCTCTTCCAACCCTAATCTTCTATGATTCTATGACCTTATACTGCCCAGCTCTTTCCTTCTGGACAATACAAGCTCATAGAAAATCCATCATTTCATTAACAGAAAATAATATAGGCAAACCCTGTTATCTCAAATGGAGGTTTCCAAACACTTCAATCCAAACACACACTGGTTTAAATAAACAATAAAACAAGTTTATTAACTACAGAAAGATAGATTTTAAGCTATTAAGTAATGAGGCATAAAAGTCAGAATTGGGTACAAAGAAATAAAAGGTAAAATGAAAACTAATACATATCTTAACAAACTAAGTGAACTTAAAGCAACAAGATTTTTCTCACCATGTGGTCAGAGCAGTATGGCTGGATATTTCAGCCAGGACCCATTCCCCAGTTCAATGATGCTCCTTTTGTCTTTCAAACTTTGTTGATGCCGTGAGTAGTTGATGCTGGGAGAGAGGTAATTTGTGTCCTCTGTTCTCCTTTCTTATAGCATTTCTCTTCTTTAAGAATCATCTCCAACTCGGGTTCAGGTGACAAGTCTGTTTTGGATGGGAACTCCAACTGTTCCATTGCCAAAATGTAAATTTATCACTCACACCCTTTTTCTTGCCAATGAATGGCTGCTTAAAATGGTGATAGTCTATTTGATTATGCTGACATTTGGCTGAGGTGCTGACTAGCTTTTTCTCTCTGAGGAATTGATTTAGGCTGCTTCCTCAGAATTGGAATACGCCTTAGTAACATCATGCAGTAGAATCTTATAACTTTACATACAATGTTGTTGCATATATTTTACCAGGACAATAATGATCAGTGAATGATGAGTTTTCACAAGGCATACTTTGTACAAATATTATCCTAGTTTTGTAAAAGTGGTGAACATATATATTTCTACAAATACATTAGAAATAAGAGAAAGACCAAAGATAGGGCAGGGCCATTAATCAATTGGTGTGGGGGAGGAAACAATAACAGAAAATGTGGACATGGCAGAAGTGCTAAATGACTTTTTTATTTCAGTTTTCACTGAAAAGTTTAGTAGCAATTGGAAATCTAACATAGTGAACGCCAGTGAAAATGAGGTAGGATCAGAGACTAAAGAGATATCTGAACCAAAGCTGTTGGTTTGGAGCTGACCAAAGAGATATCTGAACCATTAGCAATCATCTTTGAAAAGTCATGGATGATGGGAGAGATTCCAGAAGATTGGAAAAGGGCAAATATAGTGCCAATGTATAAAAAGAGGAATAAGGACAACCTGGTGAATTACAGACTAGTCTGTTTAATTTCAGTACCCAGAAAGATAATGGAGCAAATAATTAAGCAATCAATTTGCAAACATCTAGAACAGTGGTTCCCAAACTTGTTCCGCCGCTTGTGCCGAGAAAGCCCCTGGTGGGCTGGGCTGGTTTGTTTACCTGCCGCATCCGCAGGTTCAGCCAATTGCGGCTCCCAGTGGCCGCAGTTCATAGAATCATAGAATATCAGGGTTGGAAGGGACCCCAGAAGGTCATCTAGTCCAACCCCCTGCTCGAAGCAGGACCAATTCCCAGTTAAATCATCCCAGCCAGGGCTTTGTCAAGCCTGACCTTAAAAACCTCTAAGGAAGGAGATTCTACCACCTCCCTAGGTAACGCATTCCAGTGATTCACCACCCTCTTAGTGAAAAAGTTTTTCCTAATATCCAATCTAAACCTCCCCCACTGCAACTTGAGACCATTACTCCTCGTTCTGTCATCTGCTACCATTGAGAACAGTCTAGAGCCATCCTCTTTGGAACCCCCTTTCAGGTAGTTGAAAGCAGCTATCAAATCCCCCCTCATTCTTCTCTTCTGCAGGCTAAACAATCCCAGCTCCCTCAGCCTCTCCTCATAAGTCATGTGTTCCAGACCGCTAATCATTTTTGTTGCCCTTCGCTGGACTCTCTCCAATTTATCCACATCCTTCTTGAAGTGTGGGGCCCAAAACTGGACACAGTACTCCAGATGAGGCCTCACCAATGTCGAATAGAGGGGAACGATCACGTCCCTCGATCTGCTCACTATGCCCCTACTTATACATCCCAAAATGCCATTGGCCTTCTTGGCAACAAGGGCACGCTGCTGACTCATATCCAGCTTCTCGTCCACTGTCACCCCTAGGTCCTTTTCCGCAGAACTGCTGCCTAGCCATTCGGTCCCTAGTCTGTAGCTGTGCATTGGGTTCTTCCGTCCTAAGTGCAGGACCCTGCACTTATCCTTATTGAACCTCATCAGATTTCTTTTGGCCCAATCCTCCAATTTGTCTAGGTCCTTCTGTATCCTATCCCTCCCCTCCAGCGTATCTACCACTCCTCCCAGTTTAGTATCATCCGCAAATTTGCTGAGAGTGCAATCCACACCATCCTCCAGATCATTTATGAAGATATTGAACAAAACCGGCCCCAGGACCGACCCTTGGGGCACTCCACTTGATACCGGCTGCCAACTAGACATGGAGCCATTGATCACTACCCGTTGAGCCCGACAATCTAGCCAGCTTTCTACCCACCTTATAGTGCATTCATCCAGCCCATACTTCCTTAACTTGCTGACAAGAATACTGTGGGAGACCGTATCAAAAGCTTTGCTAAAGTCAAGAAACAATACATCCACTGCTTTCCCTTCATCCACAGAACCAGTAATCTCATCATAAAAGGCGATTAGATTAGTCAGGCATGACCTTCCCTTGGTGAATCAATGCTGGCTGTTCCTGATCACTTTCCTCTCATGCAAGTGCTTCAGGATTGATTCTTTGAGGACCTGCTCCATGATTTTTCCAGGGACTGAGGTGAGGCTGACTGGCCTGTAGTTCTCAGGATCCTCCTTCTTCCCTTTTTTAAAGATTGGCACTACATTAGCCTTTTTCCAGTCATCCGGGACTTCCCCCGTTCGCCACGAGTTTTCAAAGATAATGGCCAATGGCTCTGCAATCACAGCCGCCAATTCCTTCAGCACTCTCGGATGCAACTCATTCACTGCTCCAGGGCAATGGGAGCTGCTGGAAATGGCAGCCAGTATGCCCGTTGGCCCGCGCCGCTTGCAGCAGCTCCCATCGGCCGAACCTGCATACTCAACAGGTAAACAAACCAGCCCGGCCCACCAAGGGCTTTCCCTGCACAAGCAGCGGAACAAGTTTGGGAACCACTGATCTAGAAGATAATAATCTGATAAGAAAGAGTCAGTGCATGGATTTGTCAAGGTAAAATCATGTCCAACCAGCCTAATAGCTTTCTTTGACAAGGTAACAAGCCTTGTGGATAGGAGGGAAGAAGTAGATGTGGTATATCTTCACTTTAGTAAGGCTTTTGATACTGTCTTGCATGACCTTCTCATAAACAAACTAGGGAAATACAACCTAGATGGAGTTACTACAAGGTGGGTGCCTAACTGGTTGGAAAACCATTCCCAGACAGTAGTTATCAGTGATTCACAGTCAAGCTGGAAAGGCATATTGAGTTGGGTCCAGCAGGGATTAGTTATGGGTCCAGTTCTGTTCAATATCTTCATCTATGATTTAGATAATGGCATAGAGTACACGGATACATTTTGCAGACTATACCAAGCTGGGAGGGATTGCAAGTGCTTTGGAGGATAGGATTAAAATTCAAAATGATCTGGACAAATTAGAGAAATGGTCTAAAGTAAATAGATGAAATTCAATAAGAACAAATGCAAAAGAAGCAACGATCAGTTGCACACATACAAAATGGAAATGACTGCATAGGAAAGAGTACTATGGAAAGGGATCTGGGGGTCCACAAGCTAAATATGAGTCAACAGTGTAACACTGTTGCAAAAACAGCAAACATCATTCTGGGATGTATTAGTAGGAGTGGTGTAAGCAAGAAACAAGAAGTAATTCTTCCACTCTACTCCACGCTGATTAGGCCTCAGCCGGAGTATTGTGCCCAGTTCTGGGCACCACATTTCAGGAAAGAGGTGGACAAACTGGAGAAAATCCGGAGAAGTGCAACAAAAAATTATTAAAGGTCTAAAAAACATGACCTATGAGAGAAAATTGAAAAAAAAAAGGTTTGTTTAGTCTGGAGAAAAGAAGACTGAGGGGGGACATGATAACAGTTTTCAAGTACATAAAAGATTGTTACAAGGAGAAGAGAGAAAAACTGTTCTCCTTAACCTCTGAGGGTAGGACAAGAAGCAATGGGCTTAAATTGCAGCAAGGAGGCTTTAGGCTGGACATTAGGAAAAACTTCCTGTCAGGGTGGTTAAGCACTGGAATAAATTGCCTAGGGAGGTTGTGGAATCTCTGTCACTGGAGATTTTTAAGAGCAGGTTAAACAAACACCTATCAGGGACAGTCTAGATAATATGGTCCTGCTTTGAGTGCAGGGGACTGAACTAGAAGACCTCTTGAGACCTATGATTCTATGATAGGGTACAGTCTGTCACAGAGTTGTAAGATGTAGCTGAGGTAGCGTTGTTCAGAATTTTGGGGGTGAAGAATATAGAAGCTTGAATTTGATGCAGACGTTAAGAGGAAGCAGGGTGACCAGATGTTCCGATTTTGTAGGGTCAGTCCCAATATTTGGGGCTTTTTCTTATCTAGGCACCTACTGTGCCCCACCCACATCCCAATTTTTCACACTTACTCTCTGATCGCGCCAAGAGAGGGATTTAAAGAGTGAAGTGGCATGAGCTCAGCTGTGGGCAAGAATGATTATTTTAGTCACAGCAATCTGAACTGGCTGGAAGAGAACAAGATGAAAGCAGAGAAGTCAGAGAGGAGAAGAGTACAGTAGTTGAGGTGGATACAATCAATTCATGGGCAAACCTATTAGCCACAGGGCAGAGAGGAAGATGCATCTTTTTATTTAATAAATCCTACACGAATTCTATTCTCAGGAAACCAAGTAAACCTTATGAATAATCTGTTTGTAAATTCAAGCATGATCCAATATGGTTTATGGTAAAAATCTACCTTACTGAAAGGTGGTTAGAAATAATCATTCAAGCTCAAAAAAGCTATTAAGCCTTTGATAGCACCAGCAAAAAGGGAAATAAGGGCATATTCAATTTAGATTACAAACAGTGAGAACCATCATATTTTAGACTGCATTACACCCTGCCCGAGGAGTGATTTCTCTCTTTACCGTAAGTTAGTAGCAGAACACGGAACATTGTGTAGACCAGTGTTGGGCAACCTGTGGCCTGCAGGCCGCACATGGACCACAGGTTGCCCACCACTGGTGTAGACAATAGGGGTGTCACTGTATGTGCGGGAAATGATGAGGATGTGTCATGTTTGCACATTCCTTTAACTTCCTTATCAATAACTTCTTCAAGAAGACCTGAAGAAGAGCTCTGTGTAAGTGTGAAAGCTTGTTTCTTTCACCAACAGAAGTTGCTTCAATAAAAGATATTACCTCAGCTACCTTCTCTAACACCCTGGGACCTGCACGGATACAACAACATTGCAAACAATAACATCTTGCACAGTTAGCCAACATTATGAGGCAGTGTATAAGAGACAACCCCAGTCATCTTTCAAAAACATTAAAAGTCAAGGAAAAGAGATTCTCTTAGTCCCCATCCTGAAAGCCTGTCCAGCAGCTTGGGCAAGTAGTCTCATTTCATTGTCCAAGTTCCATTCTGCAAAGTAGCAGCACAGCCACTCTCTGTCCACTGCTGCAACCTGAAAGGTGTAACAACATCTGCAACACATGTGCTTCCTTACCCCTATTGGGGAATGGTTACAGATCTACTAGCATACATCACCTCCTAGCATTGAGGCACACTGAGAACTTCCAAAGCTGGAACTCTGGCAAGTAGACTTGAAAATCAGCCCTATTCCCCTCTATACAGCAGAACCTCCCTGATTAACCCTTGAACCAGTCCAGCCAAAACACTGGAGGAAGAAATAGGATTCACACTTATATAAAATGGTGTCACGAGTTCATGTGCTATGCTCTTCGTTCAGCAAATCCACAACACGTGCTTAACTAATATCTGCTCCAGTGATGTGCCATCATGGTATGTGTGTATGTGTGTGTGTACGCATGCACTCAAGAGTCCCACAATGATTGATCAACAAGTTTCATTCACACGCCTTGTGCTCCATTCTATGGCATTTTAAAATTAAAACAAAGCTTATAGAAGCTCATATAAAGCCTGGGGGATGCATTCACTAGCACAGCAAGTCCAAAATAAAGGCAAGTGAATGGCCCTTTAGCTATAAAACTTTGTTTTAGCTTTTTAAACACCTATGCTTTAGGTATGAATTGAACTATGGGAGGATTACAGATCACCTCAGCTACAAAGGCCAAAATCACAAAAGGCTCTTGTCGATTAAAAAGATTTTTAAGACAGCCAGAGAATCAAGTAATAGAATCATTTGAGAAGAAAATTCATTTATAAGGCAATGCCACATACTGTTGGACTGCGACGCAGTAGTGGCATGTTGCCTACTCCAAACCACATCCACATTCATCACGTCTTCCTGCTTGGCAGTTCTGTAATGATCTATGTCATTTTTTGAAGTGGAGAACAGGATTGGTTGGAGGGGCAGGTTGACATCAGGATAGTAGGGATTTCTCTCTGTGTTTTTACCTGGAAGCAAGGAAATACACATATGCAGAAAGCTCTGTACATTTACAGGGAAGCTGCTTTTAAGCAGAACTGGATATATGTGTGAATACTTGTTCAACTGTTTAAATAAATTTGCTTCTTCCATATTTGCTCCCTTTGTGTGTTCACTTTCTGAAAATATTCATGCAACTGAGTTTTACTGGCATGAATATTTGGGAAAGCAAACTTTAATAGTCACAGAAACCAAATTCTGCATTCACCTGAACAGAGATATTCCAGCAGTGTGCTCACACACACATCCAGCCAGAGAACAGAAATAACACATCTGACTTTTCTGGCCATACCTAATACAATTCAGATATTGAACATTCACAGAGAACTATTGATAAGCAATCCAAAGAGTTAGAAAAAAATCACCCAAAATGTATAGAACATATTGAGTAATGAATACATTTGAGGAAACTGAATTGCAAAATTATTTTTCTTAGTGCTACCGCTGGATGGTAGTATTTCTGGGAAAGATTTAACAGTCAGGACATGGCTGTTCCATGAATAGAAAAAGAGGCTAAATTCACTGAATAAATTAAGGTTATAAAATATTATCTCTGTTCAACCATTTTATTTTAACTCAACAGCAGCACCTGTTATATAATCCGTCCCCCCTCTATTGAGTGCCAATTCCATTTCAACAGATACAAACCAGTCACTGTTGATTCCATAATCTCTTGGCTCCATTGTATATAATTCACTTGAGAGATCTCTCTCTTTGTTCAGAGTAGTGGCCTTACTTTAAGCATCACAGTGTGTTTCATTTAACTAAAATGTGGCAAGCACACACAAAATACCATTTGTCTCTTTTTAAAAACAAAAAAGCGGCTCCCAGATTTTTCACACAATTCTCTCCAAATGGAAATGTCCTTGAACTGTCAAAGAAACGAAGCAGTTCTAACAGAAAGCACAGAGAAAGGGTCTGTAGTCTGTGATGATCAGTAACAAAGGTCTCAATAATGCAGAGGGCTAAAGTGCTGGGAAGCCTCAACTGCCATTGCTGTGCCGTTACTAAGACCTGAGAATACTCAGCATCCCACAGACAATGCTCAGCACCTTGCAAGATGAGGGGGCTAAAAATCTTTGTTTCCAGGCCAGATTAAGGAAATAAATATTTGGTGATTTAGCCCACACTGATTTTAATAGAACATGTGACTCCGAGAACCAGGCAGCGGAAAAGACCAGATGAACAAAGGCCTGTTCTCATGGGATGGACTCCACCTAAGGAGGGAAATAGACTTCTGGGATGGAGATTGGCACAACTGATTACAAGAGTTTTAAACTAGGAACTCAGGGGAGGTGGGAGATGCTCATGTAATCTCCATGCCTGATTCTAACACTGAGTGAGGGGAAAATCAAGTAAGAAAGGAACAGCAGTGGGTAGGAGAATGGACATTAAGAGGAAAGGTAGTGCCGATACCAATGAAGCTAACTGTCAGGTAGGTGATACTGGCAGTAGAATGACTGTATCCAAAAGGTTGAGGAATCTGGGTGAAGCCAAGCAGAAACAACTAAGTTATTTGTATACCAGTGCAAGGAGCCTGGGTAACAAAATGGAGGAACTATAACTACTGGTGCAGGAAATGAAACCATATGATATTATAGGGATAACAGAAACATGGTAGAATAGTAGTCATGATTTGAGTATAGGTATTGAAGGATATATGCTGTTCAGGAAAGACAGAAATAAAGGCAAAGGTTGTAGGGTAGCATGGTATATTAACAATGAGATAGACTGTAAAGAAATTAGAAGTGATGGCATGGAGTTTGTTTGGGTCAAAATCACTTTGGGGAAGAAAGCTATTAGAGGTTCCCCTGGGGTAGTGCTTGGAGAATGCTTCAGACCCTGCTTCCCCCCTCCCCCTCCCAAGATGTAGATAGGAGGGAAAGTGTTACTAATAATAGAAGGGCCCAGATTTTCCTGGATGTGATAGCTGACAGATTTCTTCACCAAAGTAGTTGCCAAACCAACAAAAGGTGATGCCATTTTAGATTTGGCATTGGTGAGTAGTGAGGACCTCACAGAAGAACTGATTGTAGAGGACAACCTTGGTTCAAGTGATCATGAGCAAATTCAGTTTAAGCTAAATGGAAGGATAAACAAAAGATAGATTTGTAATTGGTGTCCTTGATTTCCAAAGGGCAAACTTTAAAAAAAATTAAGGGAATTCATTAGGGAAGTGGACTGGACTGAAGAACTTAAGGATCCAAATTTGGAAGGGGCTTGGAGTTAGATACTTTAAGTCAACGTTGCAGAAACTATCTGAATCCTGCATCTCAAGCAAGGGGAAAAAAATTATAGGCAAGGGTAGCAGACCAAGCTGGATGATTAAGCATCTCAAACAGGTGATTAAGAGAAAGCAGAAAGTCTACAATGAATGGAAGATATGAAGGATCAGCAAGGGAAGCTACCTCTTGGAGGTCAGAAAGTATAGGTATAAAGTGAGAACTGGCAAAAACCAAGCAGATTTGGACCTTGTAAATGGAATTAAAACCAATAGTAAAAGGTTCTGTAGTCATATAAATAAAAAGAAAAGGAAAGAAGAAGTGGGACCGCTAACCATTGAGGATGGCGTGGAGATTGAAGATCATCTAGGCCAGATCCAACAACTAAACAAATTCTTTGCCTCAGTTTTTAATAAGGGTAGTGAAGAGTTTAGGGGTAGTGGAAGGGTGGCTAATGGGAACAAGGATATGGAGGTAGAAATTACCACATCCAAGGTGGAAGTCAAACTCAAACAGCTAAATGGAACTAAATCAGGGGGCCCAGATAATCTCTATCCAAGAATATTAAAGGAACTGGCAAAAGAAATTGCAAGTCCAATAGCAAGGATTTTTAATGTATCTGTAAAACGGTGCATGGGATTCTTCCGTCCTAAGTGCAGGACTCTGCACTTGCCCTTGTTGAACCTCATCAGATTTCTTTTGGCCCAATCCTCTAATTTGTCTAGGTCCCTCTGTATCCTATCCCTACCCTCTAGCGTATCTACCATTCCTCCCAGTTTAGTGTCATCTGCAAACTTGCTGAGGGTGCAGTCCACGCCATCCTCCAGATCATTAATGAAGATCTTGAACAAAACCGGCCCCAGGACTGACTCTTGGGGCACTCCGCTTGATACTGGCTGCCAACTAGACATGGAGCCATTGATCACTACCCGACGATCTAGTCAGCTTTCTATCCACCTTATCGTCCATTCATCCCTCCCATACTTCTTTAACTTGCTGGCAAGAATACTGTGGGAGACCATATCAAAAGCTTACATTATACAAGACACTGGTGAAACCTCACCTGGAATACTGTGTACAATTCTGGTCTCCCATGTTTAAGACAGATTAATTCAAACTGGGACAAGTGCAGAGAAGGGCTACTAGGATGATCAGAGGAATGGAAAACGTACCTCATGAGAGGAGACTCAAAGACCTTGGCTTGTTTAGCCTAACCAAAAAAGGCTATGGGGAGATATGATTGCTCTCTATAAATACATAGGAGGGATAAATATCAGGGAGGGAAAGGAGTTATTTATGTTAAAGACAAATGTGGACACAAGAACAAATGGTTATAAACAGGCCATCAACAAGTTTAGGCTTGAAATTAGGTGAAGGTTTCTAACGATCAGAGGAGGGAAGTTCTGGAACAGCCTTCCAAGTGGAACAGTGGGGGAAAAAAAACCTAACTGACTTCAAGACTGAGTTTGATAAGTTTACAGAAGGGATGGTATGATGAGTTTGCCTACAATGGCATGTAGCAAATCTGCAACTGCTAGTAGCAAATATCTCCAACCTCTAGTGATGGGACACTAGATGGGGAGGGGTCTGAGTTATTATAGAGAATTCTTTCCCATGTGTCTGGCTGATGGGTCTTGCCCACATGCGCAGGGTCTAAATGATTGCCATATTTGGGATCAGGAAGGAATTTTTCCCCAGGTTAGATTGGCAGAATCCCTGGGTTTTTTTTGTCTTCCTCTGCAGCATGGGGCATGGGTCACTTGCACATTTAAACTAGTGTAAATTGTAGATTTTCTGTAACTTGAAGTCTTTAAACCACGATTTGAGGACTTCAGTACCTCAGCCTGAGGTTATGGATCTATTACAGGAGTGGGTTTTTTTTCATAGATTCATAGATATTTAGGCCAGAAGGGACCATTATGATCATCTAGTCTGACCTCCTGCACAATGCAGGCCACAGAATTTCACCCACCACTCCTAAAAAAGACCTCACACCTATATCTGTGCTATTGAAGTCCTCAAATTGTAGTTTGAAGACCTCAAGGAGCAGAGAATCCTCCAGCAAGTGACCCGTGCCCCATGCTACAGAGGAAGGCGAAAAACCTCCAGGGCCTTCCAATCTGCCCTGGAGGAAAATTCCTTCCCGACCCCAAATATGGCGATCAGCTAAACCCTGAGCATATGGGCAAGATTCATCAGTGGGTTGTTGAGGTTCTGTGGCCTGCAATGTGCAAGAGGTCAGACTAGATGACCATGATGGTTCCTTCTGACCTTAAAATCTATCACTCTAAATCAAATGTCTCTATTTTCCTTTGTCTCTCATAGTAATATATTTTAGAAGCAATAATGATAGATAATCTCTAAAGCTTAATGATGTTTTAGCTGTTGATTATTCCTAAAATATCCTTAATGCCAACCAAATCTTCCAGGAGTGAATTACACAGCAAGATGTTTGTTAAATGAACATTTCAGGCTGGCTTTACGGTCAGTTTAATTAAATATATATGGAGTGCCTTTTGTAGCTTCCGAGTATGTAGCAGGATGCTATTCAGTCATTTAAAAACTGCTTAATCTTCAAATTATCAATCATAGAAAAATGTAAAATGAGATATTGTCAATGATGGCAAATTTGTCAAAGTTAATGAAACTTTGATGAACTCAGAGAAGCTCACAGTAAAATAATTCATCTGTGTGTGTGTGGGGAGGGGAGGTTGTTCCTAATTCTTTGAAACTGTAACTCGTATGTTATGATTGCCAAGTGCAGTAGCTGTAAAGTAGTATTCCATGCCTATAAATGCAATAAAAGATCCACTACTTTTAGACTGTTAACTCTTTGGGGGCATAGACCATGAGTTCCTATACATTTGTAAAGAGCCTACTGTGTTGTAGCACTACTGAAATACAAACAATAAATTAAGGCCAAACAAGAGAGGAAAAGAGGAGGAAGCATTTGGATAATAGATATACATCAAATAGGCCAGACAGTTTTATGATGCTCAGTTCAATATAGCCCTCTCTCATACTGAGGCAAATCTGTACAGATTCATCACTTGGAAAGGCATAATTTATCACAGAATTGAAGGAGAAAATATATGCATATATGCAAGGATTATACAAAAAGCAAATGTGTATACTGTTGACTGTATTCTCCAGAAAAGAATATAAATTCTCGGGGCCAGACTAAAACAAAGCCACCAACTCTAAAAACAGTACAAGGATAAAATTACACACAAATGCAAAACACAAAATAGGGCAGGCAGAATCAAAAATTAAAGTACCACAGAGATATATAATCAGGGAGATCAAAGCGGAAAACAACTGGTGAGCAAATGACATTATTCAGCTTTGGCCTCATAACAAATCTACCTTAGACAGTGGATAGACTCTTATGTTTCAGTTAAACAAACTGAGGGCTTGGACTGATAACATGTTATATACACAGGCAAAGCTCCTACCAAAATTAATGAGAATCTTTGCTTCTGTAATGAGTAAAGCATCAGCATCAAAAAATTGTAACTACTGTTACACTATGTACAATTATTTCTGTCATTGGTACAATGAATTGCAAGAAAATATCAATGAACTGGAAATAAACCCCTTTTTTTAATCTTGTTTTGATGATTGACAAACCAGTTTCAACTTTAAAAAAAGGCAAACTCATCCAAAACCTACTAGAAGGCTAGACTTGTCAAAGTTTCATAGGCCGTTTATGGTACACCAGTGCACCCCCACTGGCATCAAAGAAATTGAACGGATGTGAGGGCAGAATGTGGCCTTATATTATCTGTATGAAGCAAGGTGGAATGGATAAGAAAGCTGAAGTTACATAATTGATGTTTGGAGCAATGGCTTCCTTCATGTCTGAATACTGTATATTATATTAACTTAATTCTCTTAGGTGGGGCTTCTTATCTATCCTAGGTACTTAGAAAGCCGCCATTGCTGTAGTATCTGTGTGTGTCACAACACCTTTGTGGGATAGGGAAGTACTATTATTCCCCATTTTATAGATGGGGAACTGAGGCACAGAGAGGCTAAGTGACTTGCCCAGTGTCATACAGGACATCTATAGTGGAGCAGGGAATTGGGTCTCTCAAGTCTTAAGCTAGTGCCCATCCTTCCCCTCTTACAGGTTTTCTGAGCTAATGTATCCTTCATTATTTCCTGGTAGTAATTATTTTATATTATAGAATGTCTCCCATTTTGAATGACATTACTGCAAAGGGACAAAGATGTTCAGGCTACATGCCTGAATATTTCTTGAGTGGCATGACCCTCAATCTTTTGGAGGCTAGAGAGTAGCACTGGAAGTTCCAAGTGGATAGCACAGTTCTGTCTTTGTACTACTTAGCAGAGATGATATTTCGAAGATTAACTTTACAACATGACAGGTCAGTGAGGGGGAACATACAGCAGGTACTTGTGTAGTTCATGTAAAAGGAAGCAGCTATCAATTGATGTACAAGGGAAAATTCACTGAAATCCACCATTTTTTGAACAGTTTATATATGCTACTGTTGTGTGACTATAGTGAATTGCCTTGACAAATTATTTTACACATTGGCTACAAGTAAGTGATACTTTTGTTCTCCTAAGGCACCAACTGAGAGAATGAGGAGAATAATAGACTTCACAGCTAGGCTGAAAATACATTTAGGATGAAGGATATTCTTTTATTACTTCAAATTTCTTTATATATTTAAAAAAAAAATCCCTCAGCTAAGATTCAGCTTCTGATTTCAGTACGGTTCTACTTTTTAGTACTTTTTCCAGGTGGATTGATAGAGGAATATGATGTTAAAATGGCCTGCCCCCGGCTACAAATTGAGTAAGTGGCTTAAACTGGGTTAGAATTTAGGATCCTAGTGTCTTCTAATCCTTCACACTAACTAGGCCATATGAGTTTTTTTGTATTTTTGGCAGGAGATTAAATATATCTATACACTAGTTTTCATTTTTAGTTAATCCTTATAAATGGTCTTGGAAGTATTAGATTTTTATCTGTAAGTACCTGCAAATTATTTTACCATACACACACACATTAACAACAAATATTTCCATTGATAAATAAGAAAAATATTGCTTGAAAACTTCTTACAGTTTGATATTAAGGATATTTATTTTGTATATTTTGACATGTGATGTCAGCAATTTGTGTTTTAACAGACATAGAGATTTAACTTTTTGAATCACAACTTCTACTGACATTAAATAATTATTGTCTGACTCTTTCCATCATCTGACCCACCCCATAATTTTCCACAACTGTGAACACTGAAATAAATAGAAATAAAAAAGCTTAAAGCCCATAATTTGGTGTTACTGTGAAAATTTAAATTGATAAAAATCTAAAAAAATGCTTAAAATAAACACTGACATCTGTCAAAATTTACATAACCTTTCCAGCTCACACCAGTGATATTAGCTTGCTTCAATTCTTTATCTTTCTCATTTTTTGCAAGGTCAAATGAGCCAAGTTGGCAAAAGCTGTCACTAACAAAATTATTAGGATTCCCATCACCTGAAACAATCAAAGCTTTGTTGTTGTTTACTAACTCCTGACTTCTCATTAGTTCAGCAATGTAATATATCTTGTGTTGAGGGATTGGGTAGCACTGGGAAATGTTTCCGTATCGACTCACTGACCTATGTGGATGGTTTTCAGTTTTCAAAAGAAATAGGCCAAACCAAAACCTTTCCCTTAATTCCTTCCTATGCCCAACACACTCAAAATACAAGTGCTTCAGATTAAGTCGAATCTACAAATGAACTATCCCTAAGTTTTCATTTTACAAAAACAAAACACACCATTTGCTTTTCTTGCAAATATTCTTGCAATAAAGAGTGGGTGGGGTTTTTGTTTGATTTTAAATGGCATTAAAAGTTTCAGTCCCTGTTCCCAACCTTCGTGCTTTTCAGGGAGGAGCATAGTATCATGCAGAATCAGTCCATTTATTTACATCTATCTCCCATTTAAAACATATTTCTGAAGTTGTGATAGCTTCAGCCCACTGCTCTGATGATATTAGCACTCTCAATACAATTAATATTAAAATTTCTTTAAAATTAGACAAATCATTAAGATAGTATATCTAAAGGCACTGAATTCAATAAATATGGGAGTACAATATACTTGAACTGGTTGAAATTTTTCATTTAGACATGCTTTTCAAAGAAGAATAGATGTTTTTCTATAGAAAAGTTTTCATATACATTTTTGTTTTCTTTGAGCTGTTTGATTTTTTTGACAACCCCCTCACCCCCAGTTTTTCAGTTTTGGAAAACTAGAAATAGATTTATTTCCCCCTTTCCTGTTTTCCTTTTTTTTCTGTTTTGCCACTGGGAAAGATGAGGAAAAGGAAAAAAGAGGGGTCTGTGGAGAAAAAAACAACTAAAAAAGTGAAAACCAAAATATTTGCATTTCTGAAAATCAAAAATTTAATACTGACTTTGTTTCTCATTTGGAAAAAATAAAAAAGAGGGAACATTTTGAAAAAAAAATGTTTTTCACAATTTTTTTTGACAACTACTGTGTTTTGACCAGCTCTATAACTTCCATCTTATCTGTGATCAAAAATTAGTTTGTTCTTAATTTCATTACTTTATTTAGTCTCCCAAGAGCAATGACCAGTGAGAACACAAGCAATGACCAGGCCAACAATTAAATTATTCAAGTCACTTTTTTCTTTACCATTGAAGGAA
Organism: Caretta caretta; assembly: GCF_965140235.1. NCBI lineage: Eukaryota > Metazoa > Chordata > Testudines > Cheloniidae > Caretta > Caretta caretta. The sequence goes on along the minus strand of NC_134207.1, from coordinate 84,542,438 downwards.
AGCATCAATGAAAAGAATTGTTCAAATCAACAGCTAAATGACGGATCCTAACTCTATCTTAGACAATCAATTCCTTCCTTAGACAATCAATTCCAACTTCCAGTTTCCCTAAATGATTTACCAGGAACACAGTTAATGCTCAAGATTATACAAAAATCCTGCCTTTGCCTTTATTAGTCTAGGAGACAGGTGGATTAGAATAAAGAAAATGAGTACTTGTGGCACCTTAGAGACTAACCAATTTATTTGAGCATGAGCTTTCGTGAGCTACAGCTCACTTCATCGGATGCATACCGTGGAAACTGCAGAAGACATTATATACACACAGAGACCATGAAACAATACCTCCTCCCACCCCACTGTTCTGCTGGTAATAGCTTATCTAAAGTGATCATCAAGTTGGGCCATTTCCAGCACAAATCCAGGTTTTCTCACCCTCCGCCCCCCCACACACAAACTCACTCTCCTGCTGGTAATAGCCCATCCAAAGTGACCACTCTCTTCACAATGTGTATAATAATCAAGGTGGGCCATTTCCTGCACAAATCCAGGTTCTCTCACCCCCTCACCCCCCTCCAAAAACCACACCCACAAACTCACTCTCCTGCTGGTAATAGCTTATCCAAAGTGACCACTCTCCCTACAATGTGCATGGTAATCAAGGTGGGCCATTTCCAGCACAAATCCAGGTTTTCTCACCCCCCCACCCCCATACACACACAAACTCACTCTCCTGCTGGTAATAGCTCATCCAAAGTGACCACTCTCCCTACAATATGCATCGTAATCAAGGTGGGCCATTTCCAGCACAAATCCAGGCTCTCTCACCCCCCCCCCCCCCCGGGAACACACACACACACACACACACACACACAAACTCACTCTCCTGCTGGCAATAGCTCATCCAAACTGACCACTCTCCAAGTTTAAATCCAAGTTTAACCAGAACGTCTGGGGGGAGGAAGAAACAATGTGCCAGCAATGCCTCTCTGCCATTTACATTGGTCAAACTGGACAGTCTCTACGTAAAAGAATAAATGGACACAAATCAGATGTCAAGAATTATAACATTCATAAACCAGTCGGAGAACACTTCAATCTCTCTGGTTACGCAATCACAGACATGAAGGTCGCTATCTTACAACAAAAACACTTCAAATCCAGACTCCAGCGAGAAACTGCTGAATTGGAATTCATTTGCAAATTGGATACTATTAATTTAGGCTTAAATAGACACTGGGAGTGGCTAAGTCATAATGCAAGGAAGCCTATTTCCCCTTGTTTCTTCCTCCCCCCCCCCCCCCCAGACGTTCTGGTTAAACTTGGATTTAAACTTGGAGAGTGGTCAGTTTGGATGAGGTATTGCCAGCAGGAGAGTGAGTTTGTGTGTGTGTGTGTGTGTGTGTGTGTGTGTTCCCGGGGGGGAGGGGGGTGAGAAAACCTGGATTTGTGCTGGAAATGGCCCACCTTGATTATCATGCACATTGTAGGGAGAGTGGTCACTTTGGATAAGCTATTACCAGCAGGAGAGTGAGTTTGTGTGTGTGGTTTTTGGAGGGGGGTGAGGGGGTGAGAGAACCTGGATTTGTGCAGGAAATGGCCCACCTTGATTATCATACACATTGTGAAGAGAGTGGTCACTTTCCTGCTGGTAATAGCCCATCCAAAGTGACCACTCTCTTCACAATGTGTATGATAATCAAGGTGGGCCATTTCCTGCACAAATCCAGGTTCTCTCACCCCCTCACCCCCCTCCAAAAACCACACCCACAAACTCACTCTCCTGCTGGTAATAGCTTATCTAAAGTGACCACTCTCCCTACAATGTAGATCCACTTACTTATGCTGCACACTGTGATGTTCACTGTGCAGGTACTAGGAAAATGGACACACGAAGACCATGACCCCTTGCAGCTGTTATACGTAGCTAGGTCAGTAGTTAGTCCCCCATCCTACTGCTTTTGTGAAAGTTAGGTTAGAAAGTTAGAAGATCCTCTTCTGCTCCTGTGTGTGGACGGGAGTGGGTGTTCTCTTGCTAGGATCACAGAATCATAGAAATGTACAATTGGAATGCACCTCGAGAGGTCATCTAGTCCATCTCCCTGTGCTGAGGCAGGACCAAGTATACCTACACCATCCCTGACAGGTGTTTGTCTAACCTGTTCTTAAAAACTTCCAGTGATGTGAATTCCACAACCTCCTTCGGAAGCCTATTCCAGTGCTTAATTGTCCTTATTGTTAGAAAACTTTTCCTAACATCTAACCTGAATCTCCCTTGCTGCCAATTAAGCCCATTACTTCTTATCTTACTTTCAGTGGTCATGGAGAACAATTGATCACCATCCTCTTTGTAGCAGCCCTTAATATCTTTGAAGATTGTTATCAAATCCCCATTCAGTCTTTTTTTTCAAGATTAAATATGTCCTTTTTCAACCTTTCCTCATGGGTCAGGTTTCCTAAGCATTTTATCATTTTTGTGTCTCTCATCTCTACTCTCTCCAGTTTGTCCACATATTTCTTAAACTGCAGTGCTCAGAACTAGCTGCAGCTTCACCAGTGCTGAGTAGAGCAGGCCAATTACCCCCAAGTCTTACATGTGACACTTTGTTAATACACCCCAAATGAGATCAGCCTTTTTTGAAACTGCATCACTCTGTTGGCTTGTATTGAATTTGTTATCCACTATAACCCTCAGATCCTATTCAACTGCCTAGCCAGTTATTCCCCATTTCGTATTTGTGCATTTGATTTTTCTCTCCCAAGTGCAGAACTTTCCACTTGTCTTTACTGAATTTCATCCTGTTGATTTCTCCGACTTGTAAGGTTATTTCTCCAATTTGTCAATGTTACTTTGAATTCTAAACTTAACCTCCAAAGTGCTAGCAACCCTTCCTAGCTTGGTGTCATCTTCAAATGATCTAAGTACACTCTCCACTCATTATCCAAGTAATTGATGAAAATATTGAATAGTATCAGACCCAGAGCAGACCCCTGTGGGACTCCAATAGATATATCCTCCCAGTTTGATACTGTACCTTTGATAACTACTCTTTAAGTATGGTCTTTCAACCAGTTTTGTGTACCCATCTTATAACAGTTACTTTGAGACCACATTTTCCTAGTTTCCCTGGAAGAATGGCATGTGGAACTGTGTCAAAAGCCTTACTAACATCAAATTATATCACATCTACAGCTTCCCACATCCACTAGGCTAATAACCCTGCAAAGAAGGAAATCATGTGGACTATTACTTATTACCCTGTTATTTTCTAGATGCTTACAAATTGTTTAATAATTTGTTACAATATCTTTCCAGGTATCAAGCTTAGGCTGATTGATCTATCATTCCTAGTTCCTCTTTGTTCCTCTTCTTAAAGACAGGCACTATTGTTTGCCCATCTCCAGTCAGATCCCATCCTCCCAGGAGTTCTCAAAGATGATTGCTTCAGCTAGTTCCTTAAGTACTCTATGGTGAATTTCACCAGGCCCTGCCGATTTGAATACACTGAACATACCTAAATACTCGTTAACCTGTTCTGTCCCTATTTTGGCTTGCATTCCTTCCTCTTTGTTGTTAATATAAATCATTTAAGTGTTTGGTCACCATTAACTTTTTCAGTGTAGACTGCAGCAAAATAGGCACTGAATACCTCAGCCTTCTTGATGTCATCAGTTATTAGCTCTCCTCCTCCCCTAAGTAGAAGACCTAAACTTTCCCTTGCTCTTTATAGAGCCTCTTCTTATTGCCTTTTATGACCCTTAATAGGGGTAACTCATTTTGTGCATGCTTGTGCTAGTCTTTTGTACTCATCCTTAGCAATTTGTCAATGTTTCCACTTCTTGTAGAATCTTTTTTGTTTTTCAGACCATTAAAGAGCTCCTGGTGGAGTCATATTGGCCTCTTACTATTCTTCCTCTCTTTCCTTTGGGATAGTTTGCTTTTGCACATTTAATATTGTCGCTGAGAAACTACCAGCTCTCCTGAATACCTTTTTCCCTTAGATTTTCTTCCCATGGGACCTTACCTAGCAGTTCTCTGAGTTTGTTAAAGTCTTCTTTTTTTGAAGTCCACTCTTCTTATTCTGTGGATCTCAATTCTTCCTTTGCTTAAAATCATGAAATCTATCATTTCTTGATCACTTTTACCCAAATTGCCTTCAGATTCACACCCTGTTCCTCCCTTTGAGTCAGAATCAAGTCTAAAATGGCTTTCCTCCTACTTACTTCCTCCACCTTCTGAAACAAGAAGTTGATCCCAATACATTCCTAGAAGTTATTTTGTATTTTCCAACAGATGACTGGGTAGTTAAAGTCCCCCATTATAACCAGGTCTTGTGTTTTGTATATTTCTGAAATTCGCTCTGGAAATGCCTCATCCAACTCCTCCTCCTGCTTTGGAGGTCTATAATAGACCCATACCATGATGTTGCTCCTGTTTTTTCCTCTTCTATCTTCACCCAGAGACTTTCAACTGTCTGCCACTTACCTCCTTCTGGACCTGAGAACAAGTGTGTATATTCTTGATGTATAATATAACTCCTCCCTTTTCCCCCTACCTATCCTTCCTAAACAAGCTATGCCCCTGCATACCAATATTCGAGTCATTATAATTTATCCCAGCAAGTCTCACTGATGTCAAATAAGTAATAATTTAGCTTATGTACTAATAATTCTATTTCTTCCTGTTTATTCCCCATACTCCTTGAGATTGTGTACAGACATCTGGGATATTGGCCAGATTCCCCCACTTGTTTTCCTTGTTGCTCCTACAGACTTATTGTAATTTTCCTTCCCCCTTATCTCAACATCAGCCCTCTGATAAGATCACCTCCTTTTACTATCTATCTGTAGGTTTTTATCACCTGCCATCTCCTTTGATCATCTGCCTTTATCTCATTAAATCTATTCCCTGCCATTGCAGGGACATCAGGCATTGGTGAACACTGGTCCATCCTCTTCTCTGCCTATGGCAGTAATAGTTTACTCCCCTGAAAGAGGTAATATTTTTGTCTAATGCTAGTTGCTGGGCTTGGTGCAGGAGCGTCTGAGTGATATTTGGTGGTTTATGATATACAGGAGACCAAATGAGGTGATTTAATGATCCCTTCTTGCCTTAAACTCTATGAGGTCCCAGATGTTCTCTTCTCTCATTAACACACATGCAACAGTGGGGAGGATTTGATCCTCAGTCAGGTCCTGCTGATAATCTAAGTTTAATTGTTATCTAAATACTGATTATCCAGTTCTTTCTGGCACAATAACATATCACACGATACAAAATATGAGCAAACCAACTTCAATTGTCCTGTTCCAATTTTAAAGTGCATATTCTTGCCCACCAAGCCTGATCAGATATAGAAGGGGTTCTCAAACTGGGGGTCAGGACCCCTCAGAGGTTTGGGAGGTTATTCCGTGGGGGGTCATGAGCTGTCAGCTTCCACCCCAAAGCCCGCTTTGCCTCCAGCATCTATAATGGTGTTAAATATATAAACAAGTGTTTTTAATTTATAAGGGGGGGGGTCACACTCAGAGGCTTGCTATGTGAAAGGGATCTCCAGTACAAAAGTTTGAGAACCACTGAGATACAGTAAGATAAAAGGGCTCTCACCTGTCCTTTTACAATAGCATTGTCCCATTGAATGAGTTTCCTAGTCCTATATCTCTCCCTTCATGTTCCCCTTTTATCTATTATATAGATATACTGGAGCTATTTGATCTGGCAATTCCTGAATCTTCAACTCTCAGTTCTGACTCACATATACCATAGCTTGGATTTGCAAGAAACGGTCAAAATGAATTAAAAGGAGACAGGGCCTGTAAGCTATTGTTAAATGTACCATGAAGGTATTGAGTTTTGAAGTTGATATTTAACTATGATTTGTCATTAGTAACCAAGTGAAAACTGTCTACTTAGGTGCAAAAATTGTCCAAACTGTCTATATGTTAACTGGAAAAATAAAAGTTCTTTCTTTTCCAACATTAAAGAAAAGAGATTATTCTCAGTATTTGCTATCTTTAGTACTGTCCTATTATCAACAATGTCAAAGGCTTCTCTTTTTCTTTTTGCTTAGGTTGTTCAGTTACTTAGGCTGTTCAGCTGGCCCAATTTTACTGGGGATATTAAACAGTAGTATACATTAGAGTGAGTCTGTTTATTCTTTCTATTATACACACACCCCTCTCTCATTTCCCGCATTAGAAGTTGTGCATGGAGGGCTGATGAGGCACTAAGCCTTGTCAGTCAGAATGCAGGTGTAACAGAAAAGTACAGATGATTAAAACTTTCAAACTCACATTTTTCACAAATTCAATAAACTTTCAAAATTCACAGAAAAGGAACATTTTACACAGAATTTTTGGGATCTCATTCCCCTTTTTTAACTAGCTATAGCACCAAGGAAGTAGGAGGGAATGTAACTTGCACCAATATGATAATTCATTGTTGTTGATTTACAGTATGCACCAATTTGCTATTCTGTAGGAACCAAATTCAACCCCTATTCACTAGGTCCCTTACAAGATGTTACTTGAGTTTGTAGCATGCTGATAACTCCAAGAGCTTCCCAAACTACATGGTTTTCATATACACCATAGTCATTTCAAAGATGTCCAGCCAATTGACCTGTACTGACCCATGCCAAACACCCTTATCTGGCTCCCTTTAGGATGTCCAATCTGCTCTGACTTCTCCTTTAGTATAATTTGTGTCTTAGGGCAATTTTAATACTGCACTTAGCTTTCTAATCCAGTGATTGTCTTGCTGGAGTATCAGCCAAGAGAAGCCAACAATCCATCCCACTAATTACCTTCCTTTTCAAATTGTCATTCTTCTCACAGCCCTTTATAAGTGATGTTGACTAGACTGTGTCTGGCAAGTGTTTGGGAAGACTCACTCTCCAGTCCAGGCTATACCACAAGTGGTCCGTTTACAGACATTACCCTTTGAACAAACAATGCTGCCTCAAAATAAAACAGCTACACCTTCATTGTTTTGAATATGAAAATTAAGAAAAGTTCTATTCAGTACCTCGTTTGCCCCTTGTATGTGGTACCAACAAATTCTTTGGAAGCCCATCAGTAAGGGGAACCTACACCCATTACAATAACTAGCATTAGATATATTAATAATCTGCAAAAAGAACTAAAATTACTAAAACCAAAGCACCCGTTGACTTTTTCATACAATACACAGGATAAGACAGGAAGAACATGTCTAAAGTTGGTGACCTGAATGTATTTCTTTTCCCTAATTTATGAGTTAAAGTCTGATAGTAAGTCACTTCCACATAGCACCTTAAAGACTGATATTATTCAAATGTGGATTTTTTGTAAATCATGGGACTCAAGACCATGTCAAAGCAACATGCTATAGATTGCAAAATACACTTTTTTAATTTGAAAAAAAGGGACAGCAAAGGCCAGCAGCTTCATTTGCCTTATTCATGCACGGAGTCTTGTAGAAGTCAATGGATTTGCTGACATGAGCAAAGTGAGAAGTATTTGACAGTTAATTGCTTAGGCTAGTGTACATAAAATATTAAGAACTAAGGTGTCTCTCAATTATTTGTCAATCCATGACACATTTTTGCTCCTCTGAAGTCTTTATTTTCAACTGCAAATGCTTCACTTACAGCTGGTAAATATTCTCCTGGAGTAATATTTGAACAAATACTCATGATTTAGTGTTATGAATTAAACTGCAACCCATAATTAGCATTGAAACAAGACAACTGTGGAGGTTAGTGGCAGCATAGGAGATGCATAAGGTAAAAAGGTGTCTAACAGGTACTAATTTTCAACTTCAAACATGGACTCTCAAGTGTATAATTTCTTGGCAAATCTAAGAAACACTGAACTAAGTGTGAAGCTCAGTGGAAATAATTTTTTCAGTGACAATTTTTTTTCCCCTTTCTCATATAATTTCACTCTAAAGCTTAGTATTATAGATACAATCTATGGCTCATACTCAAAAGGATCAAGGGATTCTACCAAACTGACAGTCCTGGTGGGATCACCCCCCAAAAAATCCAATAAAATCAGCATGCACACTTGGCCCCATGTTGATCACAAGGAAATCAATCACTCTGTAGTCCTCATTCCATGGCCAGATCTCAAATCAGATTCAGAGGGATCTAGGAAACTAAACAAATCTGCTGTGAGTGGATTCACCTTCTCAATAATCTTCCCTGGAAAGGGAATGATTGAGATGGGGCAGGAATTGTTGAAATTGTTCACATGAAGGAGCTGTTTGTTGATCATTTCCTTTAAAGCTGTAGATAACTTACCCTCACAAATGGAAGTATTAACAATTCTCATTGGTAATGATTCTCAGGTTCTCCTCTATTACTATCCCACAAATAGGTGAGTATAGCAACATCTCAGTGAAACTAGATGAAACTCAACAGAGAAAAGGATTTATTGGGTCCTTCTTATTCTGGAACCATATCCATTGTGTTGACGGACTAACTCCGATCCAATCAGTCTGAAGTAGATGGGAAACTTTCAGAGCAAGAAATATTCAATTTGGTTTCCATCTGGAAACAATCCAGCTTTACCTGTCTAGCCCTAACACAGAATTATTTTGATCTAAACCTAAATCTCCGTTCCCTAACGCCAATTTTCACTACTGTAGTTACATTCAAAAATCAAAGGAGTTAGACAAGCATCAAACCAATGTACCAAAGTGGAGAATTAGGCTACGGTGAAGGAAAAGCTAAACATCTCACCCTCCACCAGTACCAACACATAGGAACAATCACTGACTTTCTAGCCTTTTCCCCTGCTGCTTACTTGGGGGCAGGGCAAACATGTGAAGGGGACAATTAGGGGCCAGTGTGTCAGCTGTCTATGTCAGCATACAAATGGAGTAACACAATCCTGTATCATGGCAATTTCTAAGAGGCTGGCACTGACTTTGCCTATATACCTGATTTATTCACCATTTCAATTATGCAGATTACATACGAGATGTAAATAATTGTTTCTGCTAAGTGAGGATTTGAAGAAAAAATTGGGGAGGGAGGAAGGTTGTTTCTTTTTAAATGCCTAAATTCAAGAGGAAAAGGATGATGAACGTGACTCTAGTAAGGATTTGTTTGATGTAAGAGTGTACTGTCTGGATACTGAAATAAAAGGGAACGCGATCGGCTGGGCAGAAATTATGTGGAAAATGTATGAAGGTCCTATGTTTAATTACTGAAGTACCCCAAAGGGAAGAATGAGCAAAGAAAATAGTACTTATAGGACGCCACTGTCAGTAGGAGGTTGGGAAGTATTTGAAACAAGGCTAAATAGAACAGATTTCATTGTTGTCTTTAGCCTTCACCCTGTCATCAAAGAAGAGTATTCTATGGCGTATTTAAAGTCATTACACTTTTAAGAGATACTAACTGAAATGTTATGCATTTTGTGTTACTTCTTGTGGTCATTTAAGGAGACTTTGTGAAGTAGTGATGACAGCAAAGGACTAAGGTGAAAGTTCTGAGTGATAAGCTTACCTGAGGAACTGTACAACAAGATCATCAATGGAACATCATGGGCCTGATTATTGCTTACCCACCGCCCTTTCCACTGTTCTGGAAGTGTAAAGCAACCTTACTGTGGGTATAAATTTTATTTACACTCAATTTAAGATAATTAAGTGACAAGTACATGGGAAATTATATTTTTACAGCATACTTATGCCAAGTGGTTCAGATTATTCAAAGAAGAGAATTTCCTCCCAAGAAGTTACGTCTAAAAGTTTGTCATTTAGAAAAAAAGGAAAATAAACATCTGAGACATTGACATTTTTAAGGCTGATGATTATAGTTCCTTATTGGAAGAGTATATGAACACTATGGTTACCCCGGCATAAAAAACACAAGAACAGAATAGTCTAAAGGAATCTAAATAGAAAAAGAACCTGAGACATGAGTCCCAGTATAAGGGGCCCAGTGTGAGGCCTAAGGCCCATACTAAAGTCAGGCCCTGCTGATATAAAGCAAAGTTAGCAAGAGTCAGGCTATGTGCAAAAGTCAGGCCCTATTATAAAACATGCCTGCTTGCAGGTTCACTGTACGGAACATGAACTTGGCAACAACAGGGTTGGAGTTGTAAAAAACACAAACACTCCTAAGAAGTGCTAAGCACAAGATATTTGCATAAACACATTCCAGAAGGGTAATACCAGAACACCCTTATACAAAGTTATGGTATAAACACATTTCCTGAAGACAATACAGGGATACACTGACCCTTCTGAAAGATAAGTTCAGGATGACAGGGTTATGGATAGAGATGTTTTGATCAAACCAATAAGTACAAAGTAAAGGGTGGTAACTAACCACGTCAGAGGGGCAATATGTAACCTGTTTGTGTCTGTGTATAAGAGGGGTCACAAAGGCGGTGTCTTAGTTTGGCCTACATGGGAGCAGAAAGTCTTGCTGCTCACAGAACTAGCCCATTGTAACGGGGATACATGTGTTAGCATACCTGTAACCATTGAGCCAGAGCGCTGGGACCTGTGGGACAATAAACCTGGCCGAGCGCCTTTGACACTGAAACGAGTCTGTGGTCTTCTTGGGCAGTTGGATCAAAGTCTGCTGGACAGTCTCTCTGGCCAGAGCCAGTGCAGCACACAGAGAGAACACAAACACAGCAAACAAGTGACAACAACAGGAATTAATAAGAAGATCCTATTGAGACCAGAAGTCAAACATAATCAAGGCCTGGGAAATTGACGAGGAATAGCCTGCTTTTACCAGTCACTCGGAATTCCTCTTAATGTAAACTAGCCAGCCACACAGCTCTTAACCCAGAACAAATTCTCTCTCCTCCCAGACTGGCATTAAGCCACAGGCAAAGCCATGGACCATATTAGTTATTGCTTGAATAAAAGTTACCATACAACCATGGAATTATAGAGTGGATAATTCAGGCTACCATTACTATGTATTGTTTGAGATCACCCAACTCCCCTCAGGTTTTTGTGTGTGTCTTATAGCTCAAATGTATAGTTAGTGTTTTGCTGTTTTGTGATAGAGTGTCTGGAGTGAATTAAAGGTTTGGCAATTTCCCCATGTTATGCAGATATATTTCCTTTGTTACTATATTCTTCACCAGACATTAGGTGTAAGAATGCAGAGCACATTGCAGGCAAGCAAGATGAGAGTTGTTTCTACAAAAATAAAAATAAAAACTGTGAAATTGATACTTTTAATGATTTAGAGTTAAGCATATTTTTGGATGTTACAGATAATCCATAATGAGTTTGTTTTAAAAATAAAAAAGCAACAAGTTCTAACTTCTTTTTTCTTCTTATGTTGCAATGATTTAATTTCTCAAAGCATATGGTGAGACTCAAAATTATCCCTCTCCACCTACTACTTGCAATTTCTTGCTTACTGATTTCAGCACCTATTCTATAGTGCTAAAACCAATTAGTGATACATCAAAGCTTTCTCCACTAACAACGTTTGGACCAATACACTAATATGTGTATCGGGTCCTCATTATAGGCACGAATGTATACTATCTCTGAACTGTGTGATAAAGGACAAATTCATAAATTTCTTTGGCAAACTTAGTCTTCTAATTGAAAAAAAAATTGCAAAACTAATTATAGTTTCTTGCAACGTTGGAATTTGCTGTAATAAGGATTACACACAAAAGTTAAACAGTACATGACAACGGTCAACTTTATGGGTTGTTTTCTTCTTTTTTTCTCTCTCTCTTTCTTTCCTGCCTACTAGACTGAAAGAGAAAGTTATTTTTCAAGAAAGCAGGCTCTGACAGATGGTTTGAGGCTTCAGGAGGACTGCTAGATTAAGTTGGTTCCTGTGTTGAGTAAAGCTCCCATCCTGCAAAGATATACATGCTTAACTTTTGGCACTCTGAGTGGTCCTATTGATGTCCCTGAAAAACAGCTGGTGAGGGCTATACACACATCTGGGGTTTAATCAAGTCCAGTGAATGGGGCCATTGACCCTATATGTGTAATATTATCATCCTCATATTGTTATCGTCATCTGCTACTGCTACAGAAGTAACCACTGATGGTGTTACCCAGGAACAATATTATAAATGTGATAGTGAAATGGTATCAGAGTGGAAGAAATTTCAACCAACTGGTCACTAACGTTTTGAATGTACAGGGTTAATTCTCCATAATATAATTTATTTGCAAATTAAAGGCCATACAGCCCTGCAATCCTGAAGATCCCAACTCTCCTGCAGGGAAGGGGGTGTCATTGTTACAAGAATCCCAGCACAGTCACCCTGTAAACTAGAAAATCCCCTGCTGGAGCGGTGCAACTTTGGGGCTATAGGACTGTATTGTTCTTGATGCAGGTTGGATGCTACATGAAGCGTCTTGGGGAGGTAAATATGGGATAGCAGCTCCTTTCTCTCAGAAATGAATTCTGTCTCGTTAATGAGGGAGAAACTGACCTGTTATAAAAAGAGTGTGAAGGAGATTGATAAAAATTGACAATGCTTAAATGGGTTTGCTACTAGCCAGGCGGCAGAAGTGAGTTCTGGGAGTTGAACCATGCTTTGAAAAATATTTTTTAAAGCTGGCAAACCATTAACATTTTAAACAGATCAGGATGGTCTTAAACAAACACAGAGCTGTTCAGCAGAATTTGGTTCAGGTAATGATTTTGCTGAGGGGGCAATCAGGCCCCTTCTCAGTAGGTGAGCTCCACACAAACTGTACTGTTCCATTACACACATGCACAGCGCAGACAGGACTTAGTGAGGTTGCACAGGGAGCATGCTTCCCTTTTGCAGCATGGAACTGAGCTCTAAAGGGACGTTTTGAGCATGGTTGTAAAAGAAGGGTACGGAGGACCTGACTTTGGTGCTAGATGCACCAGCACAACCCAACTGATTTTCAGTTTAACTGAAAGCAGAATTTGACCTCCTAAAAATTAGAGGAAAAGTCTTATTAAGCCTCTTAAACAGCCCATCCCTGTCCCCTATAAAAAGTAGTACTTTGTCTTGACAAGTCTGAAATGTCTTCAAGAATAAAGCTTCTGTCATTTCCCTGAGGAAACTTTTCTAGATAAAACTTTCAGGAAGTTGCTGCTAATATTTGTAAAGTGTCAGCACAATAAATAAACATTCCTGGTGACAGTATATTAAATAATTTTTCCATTTCCCACATGTTTAGTTCATTGATGACAAGACAATAGAAATAATATCAGCAATTTACATTTGAATTAACAGTGTAGCAAGTTATCCCTCTTCCTTTAGAGCTCTTATAATATAAATAATCTGTCTCTGAATAGTTCCTTTTTTAAAATATAGTACTACCATAATAGTGAGTCAAAATGGTTTTGCAGAGTTCTATTTATAAGATTTCATTCACTTTCATATTCAGTTTGCAATTTAAAAGATGCTATTCCAAGATACCTGACCCCCAAACCCACACTGTTCTCTAAAAGTAAAGATGTTGTCTTTTTCTCTGACTAGTTATAAAGGTTCTTCAGCCCAAATAATACTATCATCTACACCTGTGCAAACCCACTTACAGCAAGGAGGGTCACACAACTGTTCTGAGGGCCTGATTCTCACTACCTTGCATAAGCCTGATTCTCACTACCTTGTATCTTGGTTACAATTTATACCTGTGCAAAGTGAGTGTCAAATGCTTCTGTAATAAAGCTGCAACTCACAGGAATGCTAGTAAGAGACTGGGCTTTATTTCTGGAGTCCCATGGCTTCTTTCAGGATTACAAATTACAATTACAAGTTTACAATTATCCCTGTCACGTGGGAGAAGGAGGGGTGTATGTCCATTGATTCCTGTGTTTACTGTGACAGCATGCAAATCAGAATGCTTTCTGAATGTCAGCTGTACATGGGTGTAAGTGAAAAATTAGGCACAATGGGTTTGCACAAGGGTCACTGAGGATGTAACTTGGCCTACAAAATCTTTATCAATGACAGTGTGAAAGTGAAAAGGTAAGCTAAGGAAACTATATATTGAAATTAGTGAGATACAATTAAGATCTGAATCTACATTGTGAGCTTTCAGTCACTTTTTAGGGCAAAGCTGTCAATAGTTCGTTAAAAAAGACTTTCACCACTGTATTTAGGGCCAAATTCTGGACCCACCCCACAATGGGTAAACATGGTGAGTACTGGAGAAGGCTATGAGGGGGCAGGGGGTCATAATCTGAATACTTCTTCTAGGCTGCTCCTCCTTTGTTACTGAAACTCTCAAATAGGACTTCAGAAATATCTGCTTAAAAGCACAATTACATAATCTAATCTCTTTTTCTGTCTCCCATGCAGAGTAGCACAGAACAAATCTAATTCAAAAATGATTTCTCTGGTGCAGAAGCAGGAGCTGAAGTCCTTTTTATAGTCCTCCTTTTTCAAGACACCCACTTACTGTAAATTTAATTTTCTTTCCATGCAATCAAAAATGAAATAATATTGATTTCTTTTTTATTGAATTCCTTTTTTGGGTATATGACAGTGAACAACTGTGTGATATACCAACAAAAAAAATATACAGCACCCCTACATTGATTTGTTATTCCATATTACTTGAAACAAAACTATTCACGTGGACATGACTGGAAAGCACTTATACTTTGTTCATCTAAAGTTCAGAAAGAAAATTACATATATTAACTAAACCTAAGAAAAACCTTGTTAAACAGTTAATTATTAAATATATCAATTTTCAAGATGGAGGCACTATGGTGGTTAACTAAGACGGTTATCTGACATTGTCACGGTAACAGAGCAAATTAGTTGTACAATCTGGATTTGAACTCAGGAAACCTGCCTTCCCCCTTTAACCATTGCTCTCTTTAGTACCATATATTTCTACATGTGACACATGGTTCACCCGTGCAACAGATGTTACGGCTAAGTGGCAACAAAGAAAGTAGCAGAACGCCACTAGCCATCACCTTCAGCCCCCAACTAAAACCTCTCCAGCGCATCATCAAGAATTTACAACCTATCCTGAAGGATGATCCCCCACTCTCACAGATCTTGGGAGACAGGCCAGTCCTCGCTTACAGACATCCCCCCCAACCTGAAGCAAATACTCACCAGCAACTACACACCACACAATAAAAACACTAACCCAGGAACCTATCCTTGCAGCAAACCCCGTTGCCAACTCTGTTCACATATCTATTCAAGGGACACCATCATAGGAGCTAATCAGATCAGCCACACCATCAGGGGCTCGTTCACCTGGACATCTACCAATGTGATATATGCCATCATGTGCCAGCAATGCCCCTCTGCCATGTACATTGGCCAAACCGGAAAGTCTCTACACAAAAGAATAAATGGACACAAATCAGATGTCAAGAATTATAACATTCAGAAACCAGGTGGAGAACACTTCAACCTCCCTGGACACTCAATTACAGACTTAAAAGAGGCAATTCTTCAACAAAAAAACTTCAAAAACAGACTCCAATGAGAAACTACAGAACTGGAATTACTTTGCAAACTGGACACCATCAAATTAGGCCTGAATAAAGACTGGGAGTGGATGGATCATTACACAGACTAAAAACTATTTCCCCATGTTAATTTTTCCCCCTACAGTTACTCACACTTTCTTGTCAACTGTTTGAAA
Organism: Caretta caretta; assembly: GCF_965140235.1. Classification (NCBI taxonomy): domain Eukaryota; kingdom Metazoa; phylum Chordata; order Testudines; family Cheloniidae; genus Caretta; species Caretta caretta. The sequence continues at coordinate 84,526,843 of NC_134207.1, read as the reverse complement.
TAGGCCACCTGATTACCACTTTAAAAGTGATTTTTCCTCCTGCTGATAGTAGCCCACTTTAAGTGAATTGTCTTGTTAGGATTGGTAAGGCAATCCCCATCTTTTCATGTTCTCTGTATATATTCCTACTGTATTGTCCACTCCATGCATCTGATGAAATGGGTTTTAGCTCACGAAAGCTTATGCCCAAATAAATCTGTTAATCTCTAAGGTGCCACAAGGACTCCTCATTGTTTTTGCTAATGCAGACTAACACAGCTACCACTCTGAAACATGTTCAAAACTGTAACCTTTATCTTTTTTTCATTCAGTGTGGAACATATTTGCAGTTACCAAAAAAAAAAATTAAAAAAATAAAATAAAAGAGAAGGTAAAATTCTTCTCTTACTCAGAGTTTGTTTACTTGATGACCTTTAAGGATAATCTGAAATGAGACAGCAAACTATGATTAACTCTGCTATGGCCAAAAATCCACCCACAATGGACACTGAGGCAAAGAACCTGATACTAATTTCACATGTCCCAGTTTTGATACTAGAGAAATTTTACTAACTGCAAATGTAATCACTCATAGACTCACAGAAATGTAGGACTGGAAGAAACCTCAGTAGCTCACCTAGTCCAGTCCCCTGCACTGAGGCAATATTAAATATTATCTAGAATATCCCAAGCAGGTGTTTGTCTAAAACTTCCAATGACGGAGACTCCGCAACCTCTCTCAGTAATTTATTCCAATGCTTAACTACCCTTACAATTAGGAAGTTTTCCCTAATTCCTAACCTAAATCTCCCTTACTGCAATTTAAACTCATTACCTCTTGTCCTGTCCTTGGGGGATAGGAGAACAATTTATTACCCTCCTATTTATAACAATCTTTTAGTTTGTTGAAGACTGTTATGCGTCTGCCCTCAATCTTCTCTTTTCCAGACTAAACAAATACAAGTCTTTATAATTTTCCCTTATAGGTCATGTTTTCTAGACCTTTAATCATTTTTGATGCTCTCCTCTGGACTTTCTCCACATCTTTCCCAAAATTGGGTGCCTGGAACTACACACAGTACTCCAGTTGTGGACCAATCAGTGCTGAGTAAAGTGGACAAATTACTTCTCATGCCTTACTTACAACACTCCTGCTAATACACCCCAGTATGATGTTTGCTTGTTTTGGAACAGTATTACATTGTTGACACACATTTAATTTGTGATCACTATAACCCCTAGATCCTTTTCTTCAGTACTCCTTCTTAGGCAGTCATTTCCTATTTTGTATTTGTGAAATTGATGATTCCTTCCTCAGTGTAGTACTTTGAATTTGTCCTATTGAATTTCATCCTATATATTTCAAACTATTTATCCAGTGTGTCAAGATCATTTTGAATTCTAATCCTGTCCTCCAAAGTGCTTGCAACCCCTCCCAGTTTGGTATTGTCCACAAACTAGTCTATAATTCCCTGGGGTGTCTTTATTTATAGATAGGTAATATATTTATTTTATTTATGCCTTTTTTATAGATAGGTACCATATTTGAACCGCTTAACTTACATAATGGAAGCTTCTCTGTTTAGTCAGTCTCTTGCAAGAGGGAAAGAAAAAACTCACCAGTAATCTGATTTCTCTATAACCCACAGTAGGAAAGGATTGTTTATTCAAATGATAAAGTTAAACAAAACACAATTACACAATTAGAGTTAACTCAGTTTATCTTCAAGAGCTCAAACTTGAAAAGCATCCAAATTTAATGTCATGTCTTAAATTTAAAATGTAAAAAACAAAAAAAAATGAAAAACATTATTTACTAATCCAGGTGAAATAAGCTGCTTAATGTACTAAATTTCACTGATAAGGGGATAAGCAAAATATAAAAATAAAAAATAAGACAAGGTAGTCCTAAATATTGTAGAGTTTAATTGTAGCCATAACCACTAGAGGCAGGAAGTCATGGCAGCATTCTACATGGCTGGAGACAGATGAGGATGGGCAAACTGTTGCCACCAGAGAGATGAGGACCAGGAGAAATTCCACACAGCTAGAAGTTTTAAAGCAATACCAGGTCCTCCATGTGGAAACTTTGGAAGATACCTCTCAATATCTGACAGATACAAGGGAATGGAGACAAGTATAGGACACACCTATGGATGACAGCTAAGCCCAACCTGTAAGAAAATCAAGCCTGCCTGCAAAAAGTTGTCTAATCATCCAACGAAGATAGACAATCCTTGTTGGAGATTCAATACACAGAAGAACATTCTGAAAGGGACAGGCAGACAACAGGACAGTGTACTGCCTTCCTGGAGCCAAGACATGGAATGTCATTCTAAGATGGGGTAGGTTTCTGAAGCCAATGGGCAAGGATCCATATTGGATTCGTATTGGTACATATTGGCACTAAGCACATTCCTTTGAGGGATATCTTACAAATAGTAGAGGACTTCAGGGAACCTGTATGCATATTGAAGAAGAATGTCCAAGGAATCTTCTCTGAGATCATTCCTGTCCCACAAGCAAAGGAAGACAGAAGGCAGAAGATTCTGGAAGTGAACCGCTGGCTAAGTAAGTGGTGTACAGAGGGAGGGCTTTGGCTGCGTGGAATGTTGATCCACCTTCTATGGGGAGAGGGGGCTGTATAGTGTGGATGGTCTCCACCTCAGCAGAAGGGAGAGAAAGCTCTTCAAGGACAAGCTGGCTAGAGCAGTCAGGAACCAACGGGCATGAAGAGAAGAAATTCTTTAATTGCCTGTTCACTAATGCTAGGAACCTGGGTAATAAACAAAAGGAATTGGAATTGTTCATTTATGAGCATACATTTGATCTAGCTTAGGGGTCTTATCGAAACCAGGTGGGATAATTCACACAATGGGAATCTTAAAATCAATGATTATAACGTATTAAGAAAGGACAGAGTGGACAAAAGAGGAGGGGGAGTGGCACTCTATGTCAAAAATGGCATCACCTGTTTCCAAGTCTCAGATAACTCAGAAGAAAATGATCCTGAATGCTTATGGATCAATGTTGTAGCAGATAAAGCACCAGATGGGGTATTGGTGTCTGCTACAGACCACTAAATCACAATAGGGAACAGGATGACAATCTTCTTATGCCCCTATCTATAATGTGTAGGGGGAAAAAACTGTGCTCATGAGGCTCTTCAATTTGAGTGACCCATGCTGAAGGTCTCATGTTGCCAGTACTAAAACATCTTTGGAATTTCTAAACATTATTGATGACAAATTTCTAAGTTAAAAATTGTTGCAGCCAACATGGGGGAATTCTTTAATACACCTTGTCCTAACAGATGACAAGGAACTGATCACAGAACTAAAAATTAATGGTGGATTAGGTACAAACCATGACTTGATTACATTTATAATGTGCAAGCAGAAAATAATACAGTCCAGTAATATATACGTACATACACACACACACACACACACACACACACCTGGCTTTAATAGACCCAATTTCGGAAATAGTTATGAGCCCAATTAGCTGGCCAGAAGAATTTAATCAGAAAAATATGAATGATAATTGGGAACCATTTAAGAACATGTTAATAGATGGTCAAAAAACCACAATCTCACAATTAAGGATGAAGTCCACGATGATTAATAAAACTGACCTAATTTACAGGAAAATAAAGACAGCTATAAAAATTATAAAACAAATGGAAGAAAGTGAAGTTGATAATAATGAACATAAATCAGAAATTAAGAATTGTAGAAAATTGATAAGGGAAGCAAAGGAACACAAGCAGAACTCTGTGGCCAGGAGAGTTAAAGATAATAAGAAAAGGACTACTTGTGGCACCTTAAAGACTAACAAATTTATTTGATCATAAGCTTTCATGAGCTACAGCTCACTACATCGGATGCATACAGTGGAAAATACAGTGGGGAGATTTTATATACACAGAGAACATGAAACAATGGGTGTTACCATACAGACTGTAACAAGAATGATCAGGTAAGGTGAGCTATTACCAGCAGGAGAGTGGAGGGGGACTCTGTGCCAGCTATGCCCCTCTGCCATGTACATTGGCCAAACTGGACAGTCTCTACATAAAAGAATAAATGGATACAAATCAGACATCAAGAATTAGAACATTCAAAAACCAGTCAGAGAACACTTCAATCCCTTTGGTCACTTGATTACAGACCTAAAAGCGGCAATTCTTCAATAAAAAAAATTCAGAAACAGACTCCAACGAGAGACTGCTGAATTGGAATTAATTTGCAAACTGGATACAATTAACTTAGGCTTGAATAAAGACTGGGAGCGGATGTGTCATCACACAAAGTAAAACTATTTCCCCTTGTTTATTTCCCCACCTACCATTCTTGTCAACTGCTGGAAATGGCCCACCTTGATTATCACTACAAAGGGTCCCCGTCCCCCCACTCTCCTGCTGGCAATAGCTCACTTTACCTGATCACTCTTGTTACAGTCTGTATGGTAACACCCATTGTTTCATGTTCTTTGTGTATATAAAATCTCCCCACTGTATTTTCCACTGCATGCATCCGATGAAGTGAGCTGTAGCTCATGAGAGCTTATGCTCAGATAAATTGGTTAGTCTCTAAGGTGCCACAAGTCCTCCTTTTCTTTTTGCGGATACAGACTAACACAGCTACTACTCTGAAAGATAATAAGGAATTTTAAAAAATATATTAGGGACAAAAATGATCCTGACAATGATATTGGCCCACTATTGGATGGAAATGGTAGAATTATCAATAATAATGCATAAAAGGCAAAAGTGTTCAATAAATATCTCTATTCTTTATTTGAGTGGGAAACAGATGATATAGTCTCATCATATGGTGATGATAACACTCTTTCGATTCCACTAGCATCTCTGGAGAATGTAAAACAGAAGCTACTAAAGTTAGACATTTTTAAATCATCAGATCCAGATCACATGCACCCAAGAGTTTTAAAAGAGATGGCTGAGGAGTTCTCTGGACTGTTAATGTTGATTTTCAATATGTCTTTGGAATATTGGGGAAGTTCCAGAAGACTGGAAGAAAATGAGGGTTGTGCCAATTTTTAAAAAGGGTAAACAGGATGACCTGGGTAATTATAAGCTTGTCAGACTGATATTGATCCTGGGCAAGATAATTGAGCAGCGGATACAGGACTTGATTAATAAAGAATTAAAGGAGGGTAATCTAATTCATGCAAATAAGCATGAATTTATGGAAAATATTTCCTGTCAAACCAACTTGATTACTTTAATTGATCAGATAAAAGTTTGGTTGATAAAGGTAATAGTGCTGATGTAATATATTTAGACTTCTGTCAAGCATTTGACTTGTTATTGCACAACATTGTAATTAAAAAATTAGAATGATAGAAAATTAACACATCACACATTAAATGGATTAAAAATTGGCTAACTGATAGGTCTCAAAATATGATTGTAAATAGAGAATCATCATCAAGTCGGTGCATTTCCAATGGGATCCCACAGTGATCAGTTCTTGCTATTTAACATTTTTATCAATGACGTGGAAGAAAACCTGAAATCATCACTGATAAAGTTTTCAGATGACACAAACAATTGGGGGAGCAGTAAATAATAAAGAAGACAGGTCATGGATTCAGAGCAATCTGGATTGCTCTGTGAAGTGGGTGCAAGAAAACAATACGCATTTCAATAAGGCTAAATGTAAATGTCTACATCTAGAAACAAAAAATGTAGGCCATGCTTACAGGAAGGGGGACTCTACTCAAGGAAGTAGTGTCTCTGAAAAAGATTTTGTGGTGGATAATCTGATGAATATGAGCTCCCAGTATGATGTTGTGGCCAGAAGGGCTAATGTGATCCTAGGATGCATAAATAGGGGGATCTCAAGCGGGAGTAGAGCGATTATTTTATCTCTGTATTTCACATTGGTACGCCTGCTGCTAGAATACTGTGTCCAGTTCTGGTGTCCACAATTCAAGAAGGATGTTAATAAATTGGAGAAGGTTCAGAGGAGAGCCATGGAATGATAAAAGGATTAGAAAACATGACTTACAGTGATAGATTCAAAGAGCTCAATTTATTTAGCTTAAAAAAGAAAATGACTTGATTGCAGGGATGACTTGATTACAGCCTAAGTATCTACGTAGGGAACAAATATTTAATAATGTGATCTTCAATCGAGCAGAGAAAGGTATAACATGTTCCAGTGGCTGGGAGTTGAAGCTAGACAAATTCAGATTGGAAATAAGGCATGTATTTTTTAGAGTGAGGGTAATTAATCACTGGAACAATTTACCAAGGGTCGTGGTGAATTCTCTATCACTGACAATTTTAAAATCAAGATTGGATGCTTTTCTAACAGATCTGCTCTAGGAATTATTTTGGAGAAATTCTATGGCCTGTGTTATACATCAGATCAGACTGGATGATCACAATGGTGCTTTCTGGCCTTGGAATCATTGACCATTAAAAAGGTAATATCTTTTATGGGACCAACTTCTGTTGGTGGAAGAGAAGCTTCTGAGCTCCACAGAGCTCTTCTTCAGATCTGGGAAAGATAATCAGAATGTCACAGCTGAATAGAGGTAGAACATAGGGAATTAACACGTTGCAAGAAACAGTTCAAAATGAAGTTGGCAATTAATGCCTCTGTAGTTATAGGACCTGAAGAAGTGCTCTGTGGAATCTGAACCAAACTTACTGGAGTATGGGTATATTTATTAGATATTTTTGGTGCACCAAAACCAAAAAAGAACAAACAAAATCACTGGCTTCTATTACGTCACATAGCTGAATGTTCTTTAAACACAAAGACAAATAATATGATTATCAAGAAAATAAAAACAGATCATTTTTTGTATCTCCAGTGCATACTTTTCTGATTTTTTCTAACAAGAAAACCCCATCTGTTTCTTCAGAGGAAACCCAGCCCCTCATTTAAGACTCTTAATCTGCTGCCCTTAATTAACTCAATCATAGGAAATCTAGCAATTCCCCCAAATATCCTTAACTCAGGAAGGCAATCCCACATGGAGGCAGAGGGAGAAATTGATAGAGCCCTGTGCGGATACCAATTTATATCTGCGGATGTGGATATCGGAGGATATACATTGGAATCTGCAGACCTGTAGGGTTCTACCAGGAACTGCAGTGGTGAAAGGAATAGCACATGGGGCCGGGGCTCCCAGGAGCCAGTGCCCCATGCTGGCAGCTCCTTCAGCATGGCTGTACCTCCCCCAGCCCTGCCCACTGGGGTGGGCACTAGGCTCACCAGCAGCTGTCCCTTGTTGTGTTCAAGGGGCTTGCATGCTCCCAGACACAGACCGCTGCATGGAAGGGACTCCTGTTTGGGGGCATTTCGCCGCTGCAGTTCCCAGTAGAGTCCTGCAGCTCTGTGGATCTGACTTATATCAGCAGATAGCCGCATGCATGGTTATAAATTTGTATCTCTGCAGGGCTCTAGGAATCGAATCTGAGCCTCCCACATCCCCAGTGACCACTCTAACCACTGGGCTAAAGGTTATAAAGGAGGCTGCTGCAGCCTCCTCCCAGCCATTCCAGTGGCATAAGTTGTGCTTTGAGTACATCTACTGGCTTAGGCCCCACAGGCAGGATAGGCAGAGGAGCCCCTATCTTTCTCCAGTTTGTGGATCGTGGTGGAGTTTAGGCATGAGAGAGATATCGGCACACCCAGATTGACTCAGCTGCGTGCATGTCCACAGGCACAAGCTTAGGTGCCTAAGGGACCTTTACAGCAAAAATTTCGGTACAGAATGAGTTTTGGCCCCTACAGGGTTAGGAAGCAGCTGATCAGGCATGTTGTGGATCACACATGGTGACTCAAACTGGGACTTAGACACCTAAGTCCCTTTGTGGATCTGGATCTAAGGGCATAACTGAGGGCCTGTGTAATTGTGGGGTAATGAGAAATATGGGGAGTGGTTCCTAAAGCACACAAATGTATTGCACATTAATTGGTCTGTAGACCCTGCTGGTCCATATAGACCCAACTGATGTAGTGCTGTTTGAAACAATACTATGTTAAAGTATATCAGGCAACCTTGGGAATCAGCAGGGTCTACGCTGACCAATTAATGAACAGTATGCTAGTGCACGTTAGAAATCACACCCCCACAGATCACATTACCCCACTGTGTAGGCAAGCCCAGAATTGGACAGCATCATGTTTTTAAGCGTGAATATATCAGGGCACCAATGGATCTGTACGGCCTGCATAAACCATTCTAATAGGATCTGAACTTGCCTTTCATATGAGTTCAACAATGGAGTAATTCTACTGTCTCCAGAGAGTCACTTTGGATTTTCACTGGTGTGAGAGGGGAAACAGGACCTAAGGCTGCTTATATGAAATTCCTTTACTGCAATACCTGTGGCAGATCCATGGCAAATGCATTCTGATGGAGATTTCAGTCCCTTCTGCCATGGCAACTGCACCACAGCAGCTCTTCAGTGATATCTTGAAAATCTGATGCAGATGTTTTCTCCACTCTCACATAAAAAAAGCTTTGTTTAATAACGTTGGGTGAGCAATTCACAGCAAAAAAATTATTCAGCCAGGTTAGCTCCTTTTCTTGATCCCAAGTTATCTATGTACGAACTTCAATCTGCTATTTTAAATTATTCAGGGTACGGTTTTGACAAACATATCATCCTGTAACCTGCTTACAAGTTATTTACTTTGACTATTTTTTGTATATTTTCTATTCCTCAAAGGGCTTTTAAGATGGCTGCAGAAGAATTCCGATACACATACTCACGCAAATAAATATCCGTGCATATTTTGACACTATTTCCATGAAGATTTTTGTGATCAAAAATTCATTTGTATGAATATTTACAAAACCCTAATAAGACAGGTTACAAACAGAGCTGATCAGATGCCAAAATTCCAATAATTTTTTTTGGTCAGAATTTGCCAATTTGTTGAAATTGAAAAAATTTGTGGAAAAAGGTTCGATTTTGACAAAGTTCTGCCAGAATCCAGGTCTTCCAGGCTGGTTTCCTGCCAGCTCACTTGCCTGGTTCCTTGGCAACCTGCCCCGTGGGCTGCTGGGATCTCAGGGTCCACGGTGGTAGGACAGCCCTCCAGACAGACTGCTTCAAAGGCTATGTCTACACTTGGAGCTAGGGGTGTGATTCCCAGCTGTAGTAGGCATACTTGGGCTATCTCTCATAGAACTAGTATGCTAAAATAGCAGTGTAGCCACAGTAGCATGGCCAATGAGTGGCAGCGCAGGCTAGCCACCCCAACGACAAACCAGCTTGGACCTCCTGGCAGCTAGTCCATGGTGCCACTCACTGCTGCTTGTGCTACTCCAGCTACACCACTGGTGTTTGTATGCTAGCTTGTTGAGAGCCAGGGTGACTATGTCTAATGGAGCTGGGAATCACACCCTTAGCTCCAAGGGTAGACATAGCCTGAGTCAGGGTTTCCAGGGTCCACGGCGCCATCCTCTTTGTGGATATTTTTTGGCTTTCATTTGTAATCAGAATTAAACCTAATTTCAAAATAGTGGCATCCTCCACAAAAGAGAGTACCTTTCTCCACCCAGCTCTAGTTACAGATAGCACAGAAGCAAATACATAGGTTTTAGTTAAACACATGACGATGATGAACTTTTTTGCAGTATTCAGCCAACTCCATTATTAGTTTGGCCAGTAGAGGGCTTTGCTGTTGTTCCTGGAATGCAATAGGAACACAGTGAGATGAAGGGAGGAAAATATATATTTGAATAGAAGAGTTTTGAGGGTTAACATGTTTTTTGCACCCTACCAAGTTCTACATACATACAGATAAAAATTCACACTTAATGTTGTATCGGGTATTTTTTGCTTCTTCATCAAAATGTTGTTTGGATATTTTGCTAAATGCAGTCTTTTGGGATAATAAATGTGGAAAGTATAAGTCCTGATCTTGCACATTGCTCCACTTGGGCAGATCACTGTGTCTGCACAAAGCCCTACTGTTTTCAGCTTTTGAGGTTATTTGACCTTTAATACAAAGCACGAGCTTTTAGAAAACAAATGTATTTGTTTTAAATTGACTGACTCTTGGACAAAAACACATGAGTTGAAATTAAAGAGAAAGAAAGCCAGTTTCGTGAACCTGTGCAACACCAACATTTCTTGGCATTTAGCAAATCCTTGAGCTCATCTATCAAGTTTGCCCATCCCTATTTAATATTGTAATAATAATATTTTAACAGAATTACCATGTGGTTTATGTCACCATATTCAAAAACACATAAGTGACTTAAGAGCCTTAGTCCCATTTCCAAATGTGACAAAAGTCACATTTGGAAATGGGACTTAGGCTCTTAAATCTCTCAGGAGTTTTTGAAAATTGCCCATATACTATTAATAGCATAGATCATAATTAATGCAGCTTTTAGTATCTAAGCTTTATGACTACACAGACAAAAGTCTGAAAATATTTAAACTGTTTCATATATTTGCAAAAAATAATTTTCTTTATGCTAGACCATTATCTTAGCTCAACAATAAGGGAGCTTAGCTAATTATTATTGTGATACAATTCCAATTGGCAACAAGAACAAAAAGATTTCATTTCTAAGTTGTATGATCTGTAAGTGGTAACTTGAATTCAGAAATCATGAATCTGTTAACCTTCAAGAAAAAGATAGGTTTGCCAAGAGGTCACTGACAGATTGGCTGAAGCAGCTACCTCTGCAAAGTCTCTGAGGGCTAAGTATATGACATCCTCAGAGAGCCACAGAAAAACCCAGAAGGAAATTAATAATGCTATCTTCAGAGCAGGGTTTGAATAGTGTGTAGTAAATAAGGCATGGGACCACACATGGAACAATGAGGAGAAAACAAAATATTGATTACTTGTTCCTAAATCAGCATGGTCCCTCCTGTGCATTCATTGAGGCAGGGTTCCCATGGAAAAAATAGCGTGTGATCATGTAATTAAAGACTATATCATAATGCACTTACTCAAGGGGCCGAATTAAGGTTGCACAGAAAACCTGAATTCTGGAGTTTTCTAACTTCTGAGTGCTTGACTATAGAACCTTAAGAATGTTCTTTTCCATCATGTGGCATCATATTGACACCTGCATCCATAACAGAATATCTGAGAGCCCAGTAGTTAGGGAATTCACATGAGAGGTGGGAAACCCATGTTTAAATCCATCAGGTAGAAGGGGTAATTGAATCAGGATCTCCCACATTCCAAGTGAGTACCCTGAGCCCTGGACTAAAGGTTTTGGTAGTCCTCCTCCCCCAATCCCAATATAGTTCTCCTTTGCTTTTGTCAAAATGTCCAAAATTAAAATGAAAGATTTTGGGTCAGGTCAAAACAAAACATGTTTGTTTTGATCCAATAACATTGTTTCAATTTTTTGATTTGCTGAAATTTTTTGAAAAATTTCATTTTTGGTTCAGTCAGAAACAATTTTGTTTTTTGCCCTTTTTGGAATTGCCAACAAACCAAAAAATCCATTGTTGGCCCAGTTCTAACTGAAACCACAAAACAGACAGGATCCCAGATCTCAGATCTGGTGGCCAGCATCCTGCTGTCCTGCTCGGTGTGGCTGGAATCTTTACAGAATTAATCTGCAAAGCTGTAGCAAGTCTGAGCATGTGCAAACTGTATTTTTTCAAAGGCTTATTATGTGGCCAAATTTGGGTGGATTTTTACAGGGGCAGCAAAAGGCATATCCTTGACACAAAGGCTGCCTCCCTGCCAAATTGTCAAGCCCTGCTCCAAAGGATGGGATCTCTGGAGCTTCTCAAAGAAAAGGTCATCAGATTTTTTTTTAAATATGGACAAAATAAGCTTTTTTCCTTAGCCTTGTTCTCGGAAATAGTTAAACTGTTTTCGTTGAAATTTTCCAGAAAGCTTCAGCCTGAGGCAGGCACTCTGCATTGGAAATGTCAGCCCAAATGGTTATAGTTTGGCAAAATTATAAGCAACTGAAAACAGGTCTTATAATTGGACATATCAAGCAGCCTTAAAGATGGTGCTGTCAGCCCCACCTACAATATACATACATACAGTGTAAGCTATTAAGGTACGGGTTTTGTCTTTGTTATAAATCACAAGTAACTCCACTGAAGTCCATAGAGTTACACTATTGTAAAATCAATATGACAGTAGAAAATTACCTTCGTATATATTCACCCACTCACTCTCTTTCTTGAGCAAACTGAAGGAAATGCAGTGGAAGTGTATTTCTCTAAAATGACTTTGCCATACAGGATTATTTTCATAATTATTTCATAAACCAATAAGGAAAAACATGTCTTCTTTCACCCAAAGTAACAATTTGTTCTGTTTGTAGGAGGAAGGTTGGCTGGGGATGAGGGAGTTCAAATTCAGTAATTACAAAATGGAAATAGAAACTGGGAGACACAGGGCAAAATCCTCTGCTGATGTTAATCAGCATAGCTCCACTGAATTAACTGAGCTACCTCCAAGTGCTTTGGAGGATAGAATTAAAATTCATAATGATCTGGACAAATTGCAGAAACGGTCTGAAGTAAATAGGATGAAATTCAATAAGAACAAATGCAAAGTACTCCACTAAGGAAGGAACAATCAGTTGCACACATACATAATGGGAAATGACTGCCTAGGAAGGAGTACTGCGGAAAGGGATCTGGGGGTCGTAGTGGATCACAAGCTAAATATGAGTCAACAGTGTAATGCTGTTGCAAAAAAAGTGAACTTATTCTGTGATGTATGAGCAGGAGTGTTGTAAACAAGACACAAGAAGTAATTCTTCTGCTCTATTCCACTCTGATTAGGCCTCAGCTGAAGTATTGTGTCCAGTTCTGGGCACCACATATCAGGAAGGATGTGGACAAATCGGAGAGTCCAGAGAAGAGCAACAAAAATGATTGAAGGTCTAGAAAACATGACCTATGAGTGAAGACTGAAAAAATTGGATTTGTTTAGTCTGGAGAAGAGAAGACTGAGATGGGACATGATAACAGTTTTCAAGTACATAAAAGGTTGTTACAAGGAGGAGGGAGAAAAATTGTTCTTCTTAACTTCTGAGGGTAGGACAAGAAGCAATGGGCTTAAATTGTAGTAAGGGAGGTTTAGGTTGGACATTAGGAAAAACTTACTGTCAGGGTGGTTAAGCATCGGAATAAATTGCCTAGGGAGGTGGTAGAATCTCCATCACTGGGGATTTTTAAGAGCAGGTTGGACAAACACATGTCAGGGATGGTCTAGATAATACTTAGTCCTGCCTTGAGTGCAGGGGACTGGACTAGATGACCTTTCGAGGTCCCTTCCAGTTCTATGATTCTACGATTTACACCAGCTGAAGATCTGGTCCATATTGTATAGCACATTGGAACCCCAATGAAGACAGTTATTTTGTAATTAAGAAAAAGCTGGGAGAGACACAGGCTGCAATTCTGTGCTGCAGCACTAAACAGAATATGCAGCCTAAGGACAGAGGGGACTTAGGTGGCTATAAGCCACCTTTGAACCATTCTGAACCTGGGCTGCATGGGACCGAGGGCAGACAGCCTCTCTGGGATTCCCTGGGAGACACAGTACTTTTCAGAATCTCTGTAGTGCTGTCTGAGGTGGCCCCACCCCCAACATGTCAGGGATGTCATTAGAACGCAGTCTGACAGCTGTCCTCCACAGTTCATGTGGGGGGATTCTCCCACAGGCAGATATGGGGTTTTTAAGGCGCCTTTATGCCTTTCCAGCCTTTTTATGAAACATAAAGGGGCTGGAGGTGGGTCTCACCTACAAACTATTTGCTTCAAAGTACAAAATACAAAGTATGACAGCAGTACTTCCTAAAGCTCTCTAAATAATAGAAGAGTTCTGAGCAAAGAAAAAAATGTCTGTATAACTTGAGGACGTAGGAAAGAGAATGTAGAACTACCCTTACAATATGTGGCAGACATGAACACTATTGACAAACGGACTCACTGTCGAAAAGCCAGCTACACCCTTCAGGCGGTTAAGCAGATCCCAGTCACTATTTTGATATACTTGCATTGACACCACTTGTATTCTTTATCATGCCAATTGAGCTATTGCAACTGAAATCTAATAGTTGAAACTAGTCAAAAGTATTACTATATAGTAATACAATGCAAATTTAAGCCTCAGATTCATACAGCTCCAAAAGTTCTTCTCATAGTGGATCTAAAGTAATTCTTTGTGGAAATGCCTTTCTATAGCACCTTTCCAATATCATAGTGTACCCCAAGAGACTTGACTGGTTCATTACTGCACTTTAGTATACAGGGATCAGTAACCAGAAAGAAAATGCCCTTCATGTATTGTGGCTTATAAAAGACTAATGCCAAGCCATTTAATGAAGAAAAATAGGGGTCTCTCATAACTTGATCTGCACCAGAACTTGTAGGAAAATGCAAAATACTTTTGGCAAACAATCTTTTCAGTGAAAAAAGTGTAAACATTTCATGCACTCAAAATACTGGTCAAAACAACATCAAAATATTTTTGCCTTTTGGGGGTCTAAATTTAGAAATTGTCACCCTCCTTCTTGTGTCCCTTCATTGACTCCTTTTGCCTTTCTTCATTTACTTTGCCAGCTCTATTTTTCCTACATCCCATTTCTCCCACTGCTCCCCATGACACTCACCCTTTTCTTGCCTTGCTGTTCCCTTTGTCTCATCTTCACACATCTTCTCACCTGCAGTGACATACTCACTTTCCTCCTTCTATATATTCTTATATTTCACCTTCCTTTTTGACAGTTATTTCCACTGCACTCCTAGCCTACCTCTGTCTCAAAGTATATGACATTACAAGATAGTTTCACTACAGCTGATTGAACTATTGGTAGATACCAACTTAACTGATAAATATAGCCCTTTATTCTGTGTTTGAATTATCTGTGAACAGACTCATTTTCATGAATGTATTATTTTTAATTGTTCCATTAACTTTACATGAACATCTTTAGGTGAATTGGTTGTTAATGAACTATTTACTTTGACCCTGTCACACCATTTACTCATGGTTCATACTATGTGAATGGTCAGAGAACCATAGAAATGATTCTATGAGCTGGAAGGGACCTTGAGAGGTCATCTAGTCCAGCGCTTGTAGTGAGGCAGAACCAAATATACCTAGACCATCCCTGACAAGTGTTTGTGTAACCTATTCTTAAAAAGCTTCCAATGATGGGAGTTCTACTCCCTCCCTTGGAAGGCTATTCCAACTTTTAACTACCCTTATTGTTAGAAAGTTTTTCCTAATGTCTAACCTAAATCTTCCTTGTTGATGATTAAGCCAATTATGTCTTATCCTAACTTCAGGGGACATGGAGAACAATGAAACTTTTGTAAAGAAGGGCTGAGCAGTTCATGCTTGACTAGCAAGTACCTGTATTCACGTATGATTATCCAGGTTCACGTATGAATACCAAAGTTTCTGTGAAGAATAAACATGCCCCAACATTTATATAAATAAAGTTAAAAACCCCTTCACACAAAATGTTCTGAGAAAAATGGACAAAAGGGGTGTGTGGGGGGAAGCAGGCATGGCTGGATAGGTAGTGCAGAGAGTTTTTTCCTCTCCATTCATTAAGCCCTAATTATGACTAACGTGTCTTCAAGCCCTTCTCCCTCCTTCTCCTGCCCCCAGTAGCTCTTTTCTATGTTTGTCCATTTAGGTCACAATTTTGCAAGTGCCCTCTATAAATGCAAAGATCCACCTATGTGAAGCCAATAACAAAACTGGGGCCTTGACTGTACACTCCTTAGGGCACAGACTGTGTTTCTTTTTTAAATCTATGTAAATCACCTTGCCCCTAGTGTTTAATAATAAATAAGTAATAATAATGAGTGCATTCTTCCCCCCGCCCCCTGTTGCATATGTTACTCCAGCTAACATAGATTTAACAATGTCCCTGCTGAATTTGGACCCTCGCTTTCCTAATTGTCTGTAAAGTGCC
Source organism: Caretta caretta (assembly GCF_965140235.1). Lineage (NCBI taxonomy): Eukaryota > Metazoa > Chordata > Testudines > Cheloniidae > Caretta > Caretta caretta. The sequence goes on along the minus strand of NC_134207.1, from coordinate 84,510,931 downwards.
ACCCATGGCACTGTAGAACTAAGACGTAGCAAATATAAAAGGCATAAAAGACCAGGTCAAAAAATTCAATGAGCTATAGCATTCTAAACATATTCCATCAATAAACAACGTCTTTACTGTTCAAATCCATGAGCTTCAAGTCTGACCGGTTACAGATTGTCTTCTCTCTAATTTTCTCTACAAGCCGAAAAAAGGCTGAAAAAAATATTTGTTTCTAAGGGTATTTTCTTTCTAGCATGTCTTTTATTAATAGCTTTCCTTCCCCCTTTGTTTTTCACAACATCTGCTGAGACAATATATGTCTTCATTTTCCCTATCATAGCTCTCTTTGGAAAAGTAAATTCTCCATGAAATACAATAGTAAAGGATATATGTTTTTCCCTTAGCCTGAAAAGCTATTGCTATGGGGCAGCCCGTCCATATAGGCGAACTAGGCGGTCGCCTAAGGGGCCAAATTAAGTGGGGCACCAAATTGGAAGAAAAAAATCAAAGAAAAAAAAAAGAAAAAAAATGAAAGATGAAAAAAATACAAATAAAATAACGAAGATGTCATTATTTCAATTCCCGTGCATGTATGGAGGGAATATGAATTATAATTCATTTCTCTACATTTCTGAGAATTTATTAATATGTCAAATCTTTTATTTACTGCAAAAATAAATAATATTTCAGCGATTTTTTTTCCAATTTGCGACGTAGGGTCAAGATGACCCACTCTGCAATTTTGATAAGCAGTAACTCAGCCACAATTAAACACATCCGCCAGCGGCAAGAGCTGCAATGCTAGTGACACCTAACTCGAATATACATCAAGGTTGCATAGCCGTAAATTCATTTAGAGCAGAGATATCGTGAGTTGATACATGTCAAATGTCATTTTAACACACGTCGCAGGTAGATGGTTAAGAATTGGGCGAATACTGTGGAAAATAGTGTTTCTTGGTGCCAAAGAATAAAGAATAATGTCTTTCAGCATTATAAATCCAAAATGTGAATATCTTTAAGTGTTATTAAACCTTAGCATTATTATCGGGCTGTATAATTATGAATTTCTCTTTGTTATAACTTGTTCACATGTAATAAATAATGTCCACAGAAGAAAAGTAATAGCGTTAACGCTTAATAGACTATGAAAGTGATGACATCACACTCGAAGCGGGTAACCATGAGGAAGGGGATTACTTTCCAAACAACCGGTATCGGGTTATAACGTTGAAAAAGGTCATTTTGTTTCCTTGTAAATGCTGTAACTAACAGTTTTTAATAGGTAAGTAAGTGTTTGTTACTAATCATTGAACCTTTAAGCAGTGAAAAGACGTGCTGGGATGGCTGCAGTGTGGCTTAAATCGCCAACCATGTGGTGTGTCAGCCATCTTTAACGCTATAATGCTTGCAGTCGGGAGCACAGTACATAACAATATTCAAATGCCCCATGGCAGAAAGAGGAAAAAGAAAACCCTCAGGAGCTGAGTATCATTAATGAAAGGCTGAGAAGGAAAAGGACCAAGCAAAACATCAGGGATCCTTCCTGAAATATCTTCTCTTTAATCCAAATAAAGATGGAAGTAGTTCACAGCATCCAGACGAAGGAATTTTACTTGGAGAGGAGGTTAGCTCACATGCGCATGGAAGCAGTTTGGAACGTCAAGATGAAGGTATATTACTTTGAGATGAGGGTAGCGCACATCCACAGAAAAGCAGTTTGGAAACTCAAGATGATGGAAACTTACTTCTAGATGAAGGCAGCTCACAGCATCAGACTGATATGGAAGTGGAGAAAATTTATTCACCTTCAGAGACACATGCAGAAATTGAAGTAAATGAAGTAGAAAGAAGAAAGGATGAGGAAGTTACAAACAAGTTACAGTATGGGGACCCAGCTTCATGGCCCAGATGTGATGACAGGTGCGGCAATTTCTCATAGAACATGGACCCGAACAAGTTCATGAATTTCCCTTCCCTAAGGATGGAAATAGAAGAAAATTCTCTACTCAGCATTACAAGAGGAAACTCATTAATGGGGAAGAAATTCATTGAAACTGATTACAATATTCAGTGTCGAAGGACTCTGTGTTTTGCTTTTGCTGCAAGTTGTTTAGAAATCAAGCAATTGGTACATCACTTATAGAAAATGGTTCGAAGGACTGGAAAAACATATCTTCAATTCTTTCTTCACATGAAAGGTACAGAACATTTGGAATGTTTTCAAAATTGGAAACAACTTGAATTACGATTGAAAAAAGGAAAAACAATCGATGAAGAAAATTTACGTGTGATCAAGGAAAAAGAAGAATATTAGCAACAAATATTAGAGCGTCTGATTGCTTTAGTGACAGTTCTTGGTCGGCAAAATTTAGCATTCTGCTGTCATGGTAGAAATGAAAAATTATACACTCCGGGTAATGGAAACTTTTTAAAATTTGTTGAATACCTAGCTTTGTTTGATCCAGTCATGAAGGAGCATCTATGTAAAATAACTGATCATGAAACACAAGTTCATTACTTACGAAAAATATGCAGAATGAATTGATTCAAATCCTAGCAAATGCCATTAAAAAGAAAATTGTAGAAGCTACCCATTCTGCAAAATACTTTTCAATAATACTGGACTGTACACCAGATATGAGTCATGTTGAATAAATGATGATGATCATTCATTTGTGGATATGGAAAAGTCTGCAGATGAAGATAATGCTGAAGTGCTCATAAAGGAACATTTTTTGAGTTTTGTACCACTGAGGTTTCATGCCACTGAGGAGGGGGGAGGGATAGCTCAGTGTTTTGAGCATTGGCCTGCTAAACCCAGGGTTGTGAGTTCAGTCCTTGAGGGGGCCATTTAGGAATCTGTGGCAAAAATTGGGGATTGGTCCTGCTTTGAGCAGGGGGTTGGACTAGATGATCCTGAGGTCCCTTCCAACCTTGATATTCTATGAAAGAGACAACTGGAGCATTTATGACTGAAACTATTCTACAAGAGCTTGAAACAATGTCATTATCTGTTGAAAACTTACGTGGCCAAGGCTATGATAATGAGAGTAATATGAAAGGTAAAGGCAATGGTGTGCAAAGGAGAATGATGGAAATCAATCCTAGGGCCTCTTTTGTTCCTTGCAGTGCGTATTCTCTGAATTTGGTTGTCAATGATGCTGCTAGATGCTGTTTGGAGGCAAGCAGTTTCCTTAACCTGGTGCAACGTGTTTATGTGTTTTTCTCAGGCTCAACATGCCATTGGGAAATTCTGACTTGCCATGTGAATTCTCTAACTGTGAAACTACTTAGTCAGACAAGATGGGAGAGTCGCATTGATGGTTTGAAGCCTCTTCACTGTGAACTTGGAAACATTTATGATGCCCTAATTGAAATTTCTGATGATACTATCTTTACTGGATCATCTGGCAATATGGCACATTCAGATGCAGAAGCTCTTGCAAATGGCTTTTCCAAGTTCAAATTTGTGACTTCACTGATTTTGTGGTATAATAGCCTTTTTGAGATTAACCTCACTAGTAAGCAGCTTCAGGAAAAGGACTTGAACATACTTTGACAAAGCTCTGTCCTTGTCTCCATGGGTCCTGCGTTTCCTGGTGGATTTTGCTAGCCTCAGAGGCTCACTGTGACCCTCCATGTAGCCCTTCTCTTTCTAGAGGCAAGGATCACAGCCTACTGAGCCATTTTCATCATAAGCTAGCAAGGGAGGTGAGGAAAAGCTACCCTCCCTTGCACAGTCTCTGTTGTCTCCCAGTCTCAGTGATTAATCAGGGGCGCAAAGGGGGGAGCCTGGGCCCGCCCTCTACTCCAGGCTCCAGCCCAGGGACCCTAATAGTATCAGCTATGGTATCTGACTTTTTAGAAACAGGGCACGTACAATTCCCTGGGCCACTTCCCCACAGCAGCCCCCACTTCCTCAAGATCCACTTCACCCTTACTTCAGGGCTTCCTTCCTTGTGCCTGATATGGTTTGTATTGCTCAGTCTCTCCAACAGTGCGACTTCCTCCTACAGCTCCTGACACGCGCGCCCACCTGACTAACTGGGAGACTTTTAACTAGTTTCAGCCAGCCCCTGATTGGCTTCAGGTGTCCCAATCAACCTACCTGTCCTCCCTGCCTTCTGGAAAGATCTTAATTGGCCCCAGGTGTCTTAATTGACCTGAAGCAGCTGCCATTTGCTTATCCTGGTAACAGGGATTTGTTTAGCCCATGGCTAATATACCTGTCTCCCATTACTTTACTATAGCCATCTGGCCTTGCCCCATCACAATACATTCTGCTATTCAAAAACTGCAGCAAACTAAAAATATTCTGGAGGAATTCAGAAGTGATGAAGGTTTCAAAAGAACACTGGTAGATTCTCCTGAGCTTGCTGAAGAAATAGACTTTCCGACAGAATTTGAACCAGAGCCAGTTCATATTTGGCAAAAGAAACAGCAGTTTTCGTATTAAGGATGAGACACATCCATTCAGAACCCAAAACAAAGGTTCAAAGTGAATTTCTACTTTGCAGTCCTTGATACTGCTATTCACTCGGTTGAAGAAAGATTTCAACAGATGCAGCAGCTAGAGTCAGTATTTGGCTTTCTATATGATATCGACAGCTTGCAAAAGAAAACAGCAAAATAGATAAGAGAATTTTGTATAAAACTGGAGTCGGCACTGACTCATGAAAATTCAAAAGACATTGATGCTACAGATTTGTGTAGTGAGCTTCAGGCTTTTTCAAGACAACTTAAGAAACATTCCACTCCTGAAGAAGTACTGAAGTTTGTTTGTGAAAATAAACTCAGTTTTCCAAACATTTTTATAGCTATGCTCATTCTTTTAATTTTGCCAGTTTCTGTAGTTAGTGTGGAATGTAGCTTCTCAAAGTTAAAATTGATAAAAACATATCTGCATTCAACAATGGAGCAAGAGAGACTTGTTGGACTTGCCACAATGTCAATAGCGCATGAACTAGCTGGAAAACTGGATCTAAAACAACTAGTGACTAAATTTTCAAAATTTAAAGCAAGAAAAGTCATGTTTTAAGAGCACAGAATGTTTTTTATTTGAAGTGTTTTGTAAATACAGGTTAAAGTTCATTGAAGAGTTTTATTTCTTTTTATATTGGATGTGGCGGTAATGGCAGTTAAAGCAGGATAGTGTAATGGATGATTATGGATTTGTAATAATAAAAATCATAATTAACATTTTAATGCATTTTTATTTGAAATTGGACTGAAATATCATCTAGCTGTCGTGTACAAATCTATTCTGAAAATTTCATGTCTCTATTTTATCTGATCTCAGAAACATTGGTTGGACAGACAGATGGATGGACAAACTGAATAATTAAGCCTCTGTTTAAAAAAAAACACTTAAGCATTAGAAGGAAAAAAGGGGCAAAATATTTCCCAGTTTACCAAAAACCTCAGCCTAGATCTGCCCTTGGGGTTTGGGGGTGCCGATTGCATGGTTCACCTAGGGCGCCGTTTGCTGGCAGCTAGTCTAGGGCTGCCCCTGATATTGCTAGTCTCATGACATTCCTTTTACCTTTACACAATCTGCCAAAAGAAAAGCCCTAGACTTGTATGTTTAGTCATAGTCAGGGCTCTATGAATTCTGCATTTCCAAAGCTGTGGAATTTGTATCCACTCCTTGCAGAGGAATTATGCTCCCTTAAAAATGTGAATCAAGTGGTAAAAGATGCAGTGATGTCTGCCTGAATTTGCTATCAGCCTGAAAAAGTAGAGTGGAAAATTATGAACTGCCTCTTCATCTCATCTGAATCCCATTGATACTTACAAATGTCAGTCTTTAACTATTTCACTAACAATCATTTTAGCACAAACAGGTAGCTCATATGCTTATTTCACAAGCAGCCTCCCACACCTTCCTAGATGCCAAAAATGTCCACTAACCCTTGCTAAAACCTCCCCCGACAAGGTCTAAAATGTAGTTACTTTGTTGATGCAAAATATATGAAGCACTCTGGAGATGAAAGTGTAACTACGGACATAGTGGAATAAATGGAATTTACTATGAAAATATGTAGCACCAGGAATATTGTGCTGATTGATTGAATTATGTATTTTTATATTTAATTTAGCAGTAAACCTCAATTTTTTAATTTACCTGCAGTTGGCAGAGAATTTCCACTCTGCTACAGAATCCAGGGGGATTTGCCACAGTATTAAGGCCCAGATGGCAAAGTACACAAAGCTTTGCACATAGCAAAAATATTCTCATATATCAGGTGAAACAGCTTCATTATCTGATTACCAACTTAACACAATGGACATTAATAATAAATGAGAGGAAAGCTGCAGCAAGATACCAGTCTGTGAGATATATATTAGTGCATGATCATCCAGTTCCCATCCTTCCTTCATCAACTACCCACATTTACAAACAGATGTAGTGAGAAGAGACTCAGAAGCCTGTAATTCTTATGCAAGATTCCTTACAGCTGGTCTCTGTCAGTATAATGACCAATAATACAGTGGCACTCTTAATGCTCTCTCTTTAATTTCCTTCTACTGCACTCCTCACCCTGAGTCAATTTTTTGTTAGCAGATCCAGAATCTCACTTGCAGCTAGTGGTCACAAGGCAATCACAAATCAGTCTCCAGTGCCCAAGTGGCACCTTCAGATTCATAGTCAAAAACATATTATCAACTTACAAAACATATTAGTCCAATTGTGATTGATTGCAGCATGTAAAGCCTGGCATGGCAACTTAGTAATGCAGCTAATTTAAAAAAAAATCTAATTCTATATCAACATGTCCAAGAAAATGTTTGTTCCACCCCTTCACAGCTGTGGGGTTTACACCATTAAATCACTCTGGTCTGAGATCCAAAAAGAGCAAGAGTCAGTCCTGAACCATTGATGGATTTTCTGTATGAAGAACTGTCATAGATGTTTCTCATTTTCTGGGCATCCAACATGAGACACCGGAGATCCAATTTGCAGAAGTGCTGAGAGTTCACAGCTGCAACTGAAGTCAATGGGAGCTGTGCTTTGGACATGAGGTGCTACAAGAATCTTAGATTTGCCAAAAAATCAGGGCATATGTATTTTAATTTGGAGACACAGAAAGGCAAGTTGGGGAATATCTGTGGACACTCCAGTAGCGTGGTGATGAGTGTAGAAAAGCCCATGAGGAAATTAATATGAAATGAGACAGAAAAGCCCATGAGATCATTAGAAAAGCCCATAAGGAAATTAATAATAATGTATTCAGTGCAAAGTGTAAATGGCATGCAGTAAACTAGGCATGGGACCACATGACACAAACAAATAAGAAATACTGAATAGCTCCCCATTCAGTAAGCTGTGGCCAGGTTGCACAGGGAACCTTAATTTGGCATGTCCTAACTTCTGAGCACTTTACTTTGCAACCTTAACGTTCTTTTGTGTAAGGGGCGTTTTTAATGTAATTTCTTCAGCTTTTTAAAAAGCAAACTGAAAAAACAGAAATCTGATCACACAGAACCATACTGACCTCCACATAGATCACCAGTAGGATGAGAGCCTTGAGATACATAGCACAGACCTCTTACCCTGTGTGTTAAGAGGCAGCTGTAGAGATGTTATTCTGTATATGGACCAGACACTCAAGAGGGATGAAACATATATTTTGCCACGGTGCTTCACAGATATTTGCAGACAGCGAAGAAATATTGTAAGTCAGGAATTCTGGAACTGCTCTCATAGTTACAGACCTCTTGGCTCCCATCACCCCCAGCCTGCACCACTAGCCTACCTCAACCACCTTTCAAAGATTCATAGATATTTAGGTTAGAAGGGACCATTATGATCATCTAGTCTGACCTCCTGCACAACGCAGGCCACAGAATTTCACCCACCACTCCTGCAAAAAACCTCACACCTAGATCTGTGCTACTGAAGTCCTCAAATCGTAGTTTAAAGACTTCCAGGAGCAGAGAATCCTCCAGCAAGTGACCCATGCCCCATGCTACAGAGGAAGGCAAAAAACCTCCAGGGCCTCTTCCAATCTGCCCTGGAGGAAAATTCCTTCCCGACCCCAAATATGGTGATCAGCTAAACCCTGAGCATATGAGCAAGAGTCATCAGCCAGACACTACAGAAAATTCTTTCCTGGGTAACTCGGATCCCACCCCATCTAATATCCCATCACAGGCCATTGGGCCTATTTACCATGAATATTTAATTACCAAAACCATGTTATCCCATCATACCATCTATTATCCCATCATACCATCTCCTCATCACCATTTCCCCTCTCCTCATCATCTACTTTCAAGCAAGCCAGGCCTTCTCCTCTATGCTGCCTGGGTACAGCAATAGCAGGATTGAGAACACAAGAACATCTCCTTGCTCCCAGTTCTGTTGCTCAGCATAACCATGACCCAAGCTGCTGGGAGGAGCAATTGAATGAACAGTCTGACTCAGCCCCGGCAGCCTGGAATAGTGCTCACTGCAGTCAGCATGCAGAAGCTGTGCGGAGATGGAGTATGTTCAATACAGACTCTTCTGGCCTCCAAACAAACTTCTAATGAGTAGATAAGCAAGCTGAGTTTCAAAGGCTTATAACTTGGTCAAATTTGGATGAATTTTCACAGTGATGGCATAAATTACAACCGTGATACCAGGACAACCCCCAGCCCCTTGCTAAATTTCAAGTTTCTGCTCCAAAGCATGGAAGTGCTAGTTTCTCACAGAAATGGTTGTAAGAATTTAATTTTGGCAACATAACATATTTTCCCCTAGCTTTCTTCTCAGAAGTGGTTGAACTGTTTTTGATTAAATTTTCAACAAAATAGACAAAAGAAAAAGGAAAAAACATACAAACCAACAAAAAACAGCCTGTGGCCGGTATCCAGCATGGAAAACTCCAGTACCAACAGTTAAATTTTGGCAAAGATAGAAGCAAGTGAAAAAAGGGTCTTATAACTTCAAGCACTGCTACTTTTAATATTTATTCCTAGTAGCAAAGTGTTGAATGGTTTAATCAGAATATGTTTATCTTGTACTCCTATTATCATATTTTTTTCTTTGAATAATTACTGTAATAGTGAACATGTTCTTCTCCCTAGCTGTTTAAAATCCATTTGATTAACAAGGAATATCTACATAAGGGACTTCTCCGGCCCACGCACATGAAACAAGGAGAATTTGCAGTTTTCTAATTTTTCTTCTCCAAAACTCACAACAACTTTGGTCCCCAGAGAAGTAAATGGCACCAGCTAGAGTAACACTTCAAACACTGAATATTTTTGACAAGCTTTCTGAAAGACAAAACTCAAGATTAAAACAAGCTGCAGCAGCTTGTGTGCCAAACCAACTGGCAGTGTAATGTAGGAGAAGGAAAATATGCACATCCTGAACAATCAGTGCGGAAAATCCACTGAGGAAAACCCACGTTCTTTTGTTTTTTGCCTTTCTATTTGGGTCATCCGTTTTCGTGATTTCTGGATGAGGCAACAGGCTTGCAGAGAAATTGTCAAGAGACAGCGTTTTAACACAAGATATTAGAAATTCTTCTAGAGCAGCTCTGAACTGTCAAGCAGATAGACCGTGGTAAATCCCTTAAGCCACATCAGAACAGGGTAACACAAACACAGGCACCACAACACAAGAAACATAAAGGTTCTGAGATTGCACTCTCAGATCCTTCTGGTTTACAAAAAGATGAACAGTAATTCATCTTATCACATTGAAACGGACATTTATGCTGCTGGCAAAATGCAACCGTATCTCTGCTTAATGGCATGTGGGTGTTGTTAGCAAAGCAAAAAATCAAAATCACGACAGCAAAATACAATTAAAAATGTATATTTTTTTACACTTTAAAATATAACAAAACCTGCAAATAGAAAAGTGTATATGTGTATAAGAGTATTGCGAACGAGTTGCTCATTGATTTTGAACGAGTTGCTCATTGATTTTAAGGCCTCAGTTCAGCTAAGTATGAATGGTTTTTTAGATATTGTGACGGGGCAAGGCCAGATGGCTATAGAAAAGTAGTGGGAGATAGATATATTAGCTCCAGTCTAAACAAATCCCTGGTACCAGGTTAAGTGAAATGGAAGCTGCTCCAGGTCCATTAAGACACTGGGGCCAATTAAGAACTTTCCAGAAGGCAGGGAGAAGGCTAGGTTGATTGGGACACCTGAAGCCAATCAGGGGCTGGCTGAAACTAGTTAAAAGCCTCCCAGTCAGTCAGATGGGTGTGCATGTCGGAGCTGTGGGAGGAAGTTGTGCTGTTGGAGAGACTGAGTAGTACACACCATATCGGGCACAAGGAAGGAGGCCTTGAGGTAAGGGTGAAATGGAGCTTGAGGAAGTGAGGGCTGCTGTGGGGGAAGTAGCCCATGGAATTGTACATGTCATGTTTCTAAAAGGTCAGCTACCATAGCTGATACTGTTAGGGTCCCTGGGCTGGAGCCCGGAGTAGAGGGTGGGCCCGCCCCCCCCTTTGTCCCCTGATTAATCACTGAGACTGGGAGACAACAGAGACTGTGCAAGGAAGGATAACTTCTCCTCACCTCCCTTGCTGGCTTATGATGAAAATGGCTCAGTAGACTGTGACCCTTGTCTCTAGAGATAGAAGGGTTACATGGAGGGTCACAGTGAGCCTCTGAGGCTAGTGAAATCCACCAGGAAATGCGGGACCCACGGAGGCAAGGATAGAGCTTTGTCACAATATATATACTTCATACCAAGGCTTTAAAATAAATATATGCGCCCTAGCAGATGAATGTGGAAATTATCTGCTCAAGTAGGGATTCTGGATTCCTCAGAATCTAAACTTCTAGCCATGCCCATTAAGGATGGTGGCTCTCAAATAAATGCTGATGAATTCATCAGCCCCAACACTAGGGTTCATTGGGATTTAGAATGCATTTAAATACACTGTTGTTATTATTTATTTCTATTACAGGATCAAAGCCTCATTGCGCTTGGTGCTGTACAACTATCTAAATAATAGTCCCTGATTCAGAAAGCTCACAGCCTAGGATTATGGCAAGACATAATAAGTGGAAGAAACAGACAAACGCGGGTTGGGTGGGTGGACAAGGTAACTGTAAAATGAACGCATTATAATAAGCAGTAGTCTCAGCTTGCTACCTACTTACATGACAACTGTCTCAGAGGAAGTGATAGGCAGCAGTGCATCATTATCTTCTTATGGTATAGACCCTAAGGCTGGGTATTCAAGGTAAGACGGGGTAACTACTCTGCATGGCATGTCTGACAAAGGGATGCAGAGAGAATGGAAGGCCAGTGACTGGAAGGGCCTCTTCTATCAAATCTCTGGAGAGTGCAAAGGAGACTCAATCACTGGTTTCTAGCAGGCACTGAGAGACGTGTTAGCACCTTCACCATGATAGGGCAGAACTAGCTGATCTGTGTAAACCATACTGGCCAAGCTTTCATGAGATGAGAGAAACACAGAGAAGAGTCCCTCAAGGCAGCGGAAGAGTACTTGCAAGACAAAAAAGGGGCCAAATAGCAGGGGAAATAGATATGGGTATATGATGTAAAAGGAGACTCAAATACTTAAAATACAGAAGGGAGAGAAAAAGACAAGATGGAAACTATAAATTGTAAGGACCAGATTCTGACCTCAGTTATTAATGTGAAAATCCAGGGTCAGCCCACTACCCCTTAATTTTTTAAATATGTAAAATGTTTTAAACGTGCTATGTATTATCATCGTCTCCTTAATAGGTGTTCTGAAATAATAGCTCCCAGATAGCTGTAGGCATTTATACACAGGGTCATATCCTCAGCAGCTGTAGTTCAGCACAAGTCCATTGAGGTTCATGGTACAACACCAATTTACATGAGCTGAGGAGCTGGCCCACTGTATCACCACCTGCTAAATAGTGCTTGAGTCTTGGGTGTGGCTTCTGGGTGTGTGAGGGATCTTGAGAGTCTTTAATAAGTAGGTATTTTTATAATAGTGTTGCTGCTCTGGGAAGTGCTTTGCATGAGTTCACCACACTTCTTAGCTCAGAGTACTGGTACAGAGCTTCAGTGAGCACCAGGATATAGCAGCTTGGAGACTCCTCCACCTTTAGTAAATTGAGGTGCAATCTCAAATCTTTCTCAGATTGTCCATGAAAGCTTGGACAAGGCACTTAGGTCCATTGATTTCAATGGAAGTTAGGAGCCTAAATACCCTTGAGGATCTAGGTCTTAACCACTCTATGCCTCGGGACTTGGCTACACTTGCGAGTTAGAGTGCATTAAAGGAGCCCCAGGCGCACTAGTTCACTACTCATCCATACTGGCAAGGCATGTAGAGCGCTCTGACTCCGCGGCTAGACCGCTCCTGGTACTCCACCTCGGCGAGCGGAATAGCATTTTGTGTGCCCCCGCTGGAGCACCGCGGCACCAGTATGGACAACCTGGTCTGTTAGTGCACTCTGACCAGCCTCCAGGAGTGTCCCACAATGCCTGTGCTAGCCACTCTGGTCATCACTTTGAACTCTACTGCCCTTCCCTCAGGTGACCAACTGTCAGACCCGCCCTTTAAATTCTCTGGGAATTTTGAAAATCCCCCTCCTGTTTGCTCAGCCAGGCATGGAGTGCTCTCAGCGAATCTTTCCAGGTGACCATGCCTCCACATGCCAGGTGATCCCCAGTATGGAGCAATAGTGAGGTGCTGGACCTCATCAGTGTTTGGGGGGAGGAAGCTGTCCAATCCTAGCTGCGCTCCAGCTGTAGGAATTATGATACCTTCGGACAGATATCAAGGGACATGATGGAAAAAGGGCCATGACCGGGACCCACTGCAGTGCAGGGTTAAAAGTGAAGAAGCTGCAGAATGCCTACCGCAAAGCCCATGAGGCAAACAGCCGCTCCGGTGCTGTCCCTGCAACCTGCCGTTTCTACAAAGAGCTGGACATGATACTTGGGGGTGACCCCACCTCCACACCAGGTACCACCATGGACACTTCAGAGCCCAGTTCAACAAGGCAGGAGGAGGAGGAAGAGGAAAGTGCTGAGGTGGAGGAAGACACACCAGAATCCACAGATGCATGCAGCCAGGAGCTGTTCTCAAGCCAGGAGGAAGGTAGCCAGTTGTGGCGGCCGGTGCTTGGGGAAGGACAAACACCAGAGGAGGTTCCCGGTAAGTGACTTTTATTCCGGGAAGGAAGTTATTCGGTGCAGGCTCTTGGGGTGAGGAAGGTTAGGTCTGCATGCATGCCTAGATGCGGAATAGGGCGTTGATGTGCTCTCTCACATCATGATAATCGGCCTCAGTGATCTCTTCAAAGGTGTCATCCAGAACTTGGGCAATGCGCTTGTGCAGGTTTCTTGGGAGAGCCACCGTGGTCCTTGTCCCAGTCAGGCTAACTTGTCCGCGCCACCGTGCCATGAGGCAAGCTGCATATGGGCCAGGGCAGAAGTCGCATTTCAGTAGAAGACCCTCCCTTGCTTCCCAGGTCACCCTCAGAGATATCTTCCAGGACGAACTCCTGTGGAAAATATGGGGACAGAATTCAGTATAGGGGCCCCCTGCCGCTGTTGGCTCTCCCCAATGCAAAGAAACCCAGAGGACAGTACAGCCGTGAAACAATCAGTCACGCTTGCCCCTGTGCTTACTCACCATTTTGGGGCTCCCATGGGTTATGTGCACTCACTTTGGGATTGGCAAATTATACTATTGTGTAGACTGTGCTTGCCCTTAACTACGGGGGAATCATTGCTCTGTCTGGTGTGAACAATGCTGCCTCTGTTAAGTGTTGTATTTTGCCTTTACAGATTCAACCTTGAGATCTCAGCCGTCCATGTTATCACCAGCCAAAAGACTCCAAAGAATCAGAAAGAGGCCACGTAGAAGCAAGGAAGACATGTTGCATGAAGTAACGCAGCATTCAAGTAATGAAAATCAAAAAGTGCAGAGTGGTGGGATAGTGAAAGGAGGATCATGCCAGCAGAATGAGGAGCACCGGTACAAAAGCACAGTGCTCTGGCAGCAAAGCATGGGTCAGCTGATAAGCATAATGGAGTGCCAAGCGGACTCTATCCAGGCTCTCATAGCCATGCAGGCAGAGCACTACTTTGCCCACCCTCCCCTGCACCCCTTGTCCTAAAACTCTTTCCCTTGAGCCCCCATGTCACTTCCAACCCACTTTCCCCAACATCTGGGTTCTTACCGCCACCAGCTGCCTCCAACACCTGTAGCGTCACCACCCAGCCCTGAAAACCACGACCCTTACCCACTGCACTCAACCCCCATCACCATGCAGTACAGCCATCCTGAAGTGCAGCACTCATTGCACAGCACTCCAGACAGGAAGGCTGAGTATATACAGGACATATGCAAATCTGTGATTGTACCATTCCCACCCCACTCCCTGACCCTTTCTTTTTCCCAAGCAGTTGTGTTTCTTTTCAATAAATGAATTTTCTTTTCAATAAATGGATTTTTTGTCTTTGAAAACATTCTCTATTATTGCATAAAGTAAAAGATACCTTAGCCCAGGGAAGAAACAGGCACTGCAAGTCAGCATAGCAAACACAGATTCCTACTAACATTGGAACCACTGCACTTCACTCCCATGCAGGACACCAGACATTACTGGTGGTTTTCAGCCTCAAATTGCTCCCTGAAGGCATCCCTAATCTTTGTGGCCCAGCGCTGGGCCCCTATAATAGCCCTGCTCTCTGGCTGTTCAAATTCAGCCTCCAGGTGTTGAACCTCCGAGTTCCATGCCTGAGTAAATCTTTCACCCTTCCCTTCACAAATGTTATGGAGGGTACACCACACGGATATAACTGCGGGGATGCTGTCATTGACCAGGTCCAGCTTTCCATACAGAGAGCGCCAGTGGCCCTTTAAACGGCCAAAAGCACACTCCATAGTCATTCTGCACTGGCTCAGCCTGTTGTTGAACCGCTCCTTGCTGCTGTCAAGGCTCCCTGGATAGGGTTTCATGAGCCATAGCATTAAAGGGTAAACGGGGTCTCCAAGGATCACAATAGGCATTTCGACTTCCCCTATGATCTTCTGGTCTGGGAAAAAAGTCCCGGCTTGCAGCTTCCTGAACAGGCCAGTGTTCCAAAAGATGTGTGCATCATGCACCTTTCTGGGCCAGCCTACGTTAAATGTCAATGAAACACCCACGGTGATCCACAAGCACCTGGAGAACCATAGAGAAATACCCCTTCCGATTAACGTACTCGGAGGCTAGGTGGGCTGGTGCCAGAATTGGAATATGTGTGCCATCTATTGCCCCTCCGCAGTTAGGGAAACCCATTTGTGCAAAGCCATCCACAATGTCATGCACTTACCCAGAGTCACAATTTTTCTAAGCAGGATGCTATTAATGGCCCTGCAAACTTGCATCAAAACGATTCCAACGGTCAACTTTCCCACTCCAAACTGGTTAGTGACCGATTGGTAGCTGTCTGAAGTTGCCAGTTTCCAGATTGCAATAGCCACCCACTTCTCCACCGCCAGGGCAGCTCTCAATCTCGTGTCCTTGCGCCGCAGGGTGGGGGAGAGCTCCTCACACAGTCCCATGAAAGTGGCTTTTCTCATCCGAAAGTTCTGCAGCCACTACTTGTCATCGCAGACCTGCATGACGATGTGATCCCACCACTCAGTGCTTGTTTCCCGAGCCCAAAAGCGGCGTTCCACAGTGGTGAATGCCAAATGTGGACAGAAGCACAGGGATTGCTGGGATGCGAACTGATGCATCACAGGGAATTGGGACAGAACCCAGAATGCCCCACCCCCCCACCCCCTTCCCACAAGCCACAGCGCCAGAATGGGAAGAGGTGCTCTGTGGGATAGATGCCCATAATGCCCCGCTCCCAATGCCACTGCAAGTGCCACAAATGTGGCCACACCAGTGCACTTTGCAGCTGTCAGCATGGACAGACTGCAACACTTTCCCTACTGTGCTCTCCGAAGGCAGGTTTAACTCAAAGAGCTCTACATCTGCAAGTGTAGCCATGCCCTCAGTGTTTCTATTTGTAAAATGGGACAATAGGATAATAATACTTCCTCGTGTCAGAGGATGCTCTGTGATTTAATTCACTCATGTTTTCAAAGTGCTTTAAGATCCTCAAACAAAAGTTTACTCCCAAGGATGAGCAACATTACAGGACACTTTGTTCCTGGAGAGATCAGAATCACACCCCAAGATTTATGTGCAGGTAAAACAAAACAAGCAATGGACAGCAGTCAATCAATAACGGGTGAACCAATCATTTTGTCAGTGTGCTCCTCATAACTTCTTCCTATCCACTTTGATTGTGTTTCCAAGTTAATTGCTCAGTGCTTTAGATTTCAGAGTTGTGATACTTGAGCAGCACACACCATGGTGTGATTCACTCAACATTCTGAATGAGCACATTCTTCATCCATAATTCACTAAAATGCATTTTAAAGGCGCATATCTGTAAAATGCTAAAGAAATCACAGTTCTCACTGCATATTTGTATAATCTGTTGTCATGTGGGGGGGGGAACCCATTGTTTTGTCTCAAGAATTCTTTAGTCCCTTACACTACAAAGTGAAGCAATTCATTTAGTCACTTAGCATTAAATTCCCACCTTCAGTCTCAAAAGAGTGTGGAAAATATTTAAGGGAGGACTTTTCAGGGAAAGTTCTGAAGGGAATAAGCAACAGTCCCTCCAGCTGTGGGAAGATTGGAAACTGATAGCCCTGGGTCACAAGGAAAGTGAGACTCCCATAAAAGAGATGAACTTGTCATCACCTTGTTTCCGCTGATATAGGAAAAAACGTGTCAAGACAAGTGCAAGAATTCATTCCACAAGTAAAAGAAAGAAAAGCATAACTGCAATTACAGCAAACCAGAAAAACGATACTTCTGACAAACACTGCACATTTTGGTGATACAACCATTCAATCTGAATCAACAGGAGAATGATGAATAAGCTACATCTTCCTATCAAAGAGGATCTCAGAGCAGCAACAAATGGAGCAAAGGAATGAGGGCCAACAATAGAATATAAAAATGAAGGGATCGAGAGTGTTAACAGAACCATATAAGCACTCCCAAAAAGGAGAGAGGAAAGAATTTAAGTACATTAGTGCTGCTTTGTGTGCATGATTTTATTAAAGGATATTTATAAAATGTTAGTTATGCAGAGAAAAAAGTGTGCTAACAAGTTAAATGTCAGGATAAACCACCTGCATCAGGTTTTAAATTAAAGTGCTCACACTAAATCACTTTTTATCTGCCTTAGAGATATTTAGATAATGTTATCTCCATATTTTCAGTATTCTAGGTGGGGCTCATAGCACCACCTATAGTTAAGGTTACTCAACACTTCCCATTATAAGACCCTGTTTTCAGTTGTTTATAACCATGCCAGACTTTAACTCTTCAGGCTGAAATGTTTCATGCAGGATGTCTGTTTCAGCCTGAATTTTTGAAGCCTTGAAAGCCAGGGCTAAGCTAGAACAACTGACTGCCAGGCAGAATTTTGTTTCAAAATTTCAGAAGCAAAACTATTTGATTACGTCAAAACTAATTTTTCTGAATTTGTACAGGAAATTTCAACATCTCTCCTTTTTGTTCCAAAATTCATTTCAAAATTTCCTACAGAATGGAAATGCCAGTTTTTGACCAGCTTTACATACAATTTTTTTAACAGAACCTCTATATCATTCAGGGCACAGGACTGACCTGCTCTGGGGGTGAATCAGGATTGTGTAGTGAAGGAGGCTGTTGTCTGTAGGATCTTTGTCTCATTTGTCACAGAAGATAGAATGTGTGTAGTGTGTAGAGGCAGGGGATTGTAGGAAGAGAAAGGAGGGTCTCCTGGTTAAATTAGTAAAAAGCTGCCATGGAGAATTGAATTCTGTTCTTTCCTGTGCATCAGAACTCCTGTGTGATGTCTAGCAAGTCACTTTAACCAAACATCTCATAGACAGTCACTAATTGTGTGTTCCATATTTCTGGGTGCCTGACTTGAGACCCGAGGGTTTGATTTGCAGAAGTGCTGAATGCTCACAACTTCAACTGAAGTCAGTGGAAGCTGTGCTTTGAACACATGCAGTACAATGCTACATACTTCGAAAAATAAAGTCCTAGTACTTTAAACTGAGCATCCAAAATTAATGGATACTTTTGACCTCAGTGTCTCTGTGTCTCAGATCCTTGTCTGTAAAACAAGGATAATCATACCCCCACATCTCACAGATTAATGTAAAAATACAAGGGTGCCATAGAATAGCCCATAAGGAAGTTAATAATTCTGTCTTCAGAACTGGATTTGACTAATGTGCAATAACTAAGGCATGAGGCCATATGTTGAATAATGAGGAGGAAACAAAATATTGAATTGCTGGTCATTAAGTGAGGACCGTCCATTTCACGCACTGAATGAGGCAGGGTCCTGTGGGAAAAAAAAGTTTGTTATCATGTAATTAAAGACTGTATCATAATACATGAGGAGACCAAATTACATTTGCACTGGCAACCTGAATTCTGGCATTCCTGACTTTTAAGTGCTTGACTTTACAACCTCAATAATGTTCTTTTTACATCGTTTTTTGTGTGTATGAATAATACTCAGTAGTTACGAAGTACAAAAATTACCCCAGAGAACACAGCAAATATTAAGGTAATGGGATCTAAACATGTCTAAAACTCTCATTATGCATTAGATAATATAGCCTAGTATTTGCAGTAATTTCTAGGCATTCCCTGTATTCGTGGTTCTGAAGTTCAGTGGAAGTTGGGTACCTATCTCCACTAGGCTCCACTGAAAATCCTTACTGTAATAGAGTAATCCTTACTCTAAAGGGTAATCAGAACATTTTTAGGTGTGACCACTGTTTCATGGATGAACCTCAAAGACTTAGGTCCCAAACCAGCACAGCACTTACACAAGTCCTTGATTTTAAGTTCATGAGTAGTCCCATTGACATGAATGGGACTACCCCTAACCTCAGAGTACTACAAGTGTTTAAGATCCTCATAGGAGAATTTAGGCTCCTAACTTAGGGTATGTCTTCACTAGCCACCGGATCAGCAGGCAGCAATCAATCCAGCAGGGAATCGATTTATCGCGTCTAGTCTAGACGCGATAAATCGACCCCCGCGCACTCTCCCATTGAGTCCTGTACTCCAGCACCATGAGAGGCGCAGGCAGAGTTGACGGGGGAGCAGCAGCAGTCGACTCACCACGGTGAAGACACCACAGTAAGTCGATCTAAGTACGTCAACTTCAGCTACGCTATTAATGTAGCTGAAGTTGCGTAACTTAGATTGTTTCCCCCCACCCCCAGTGTAGATCAGGGCTTACACTGAAATAAGTGGAAGCTAGGAGCCTAAATATCTTTGAGGATCTGGACCTAAGTGCTTTGCTTGATTGGGGCCTTCGTTTTATCTGGTTTGAAGCAACCTCAATTATATAAACTTCTTCAATCTACAAAGCCTGACTGGAAATCTCTTGTGAGACTTCCAAATGGAGCTGGTTGAAAAATATTGGGAGGAGGGGGCCTGACGGTAATCACCAAAGTGTTGGAAGGTTTTCTTCTCTTCCTCTTTTTTCTTTTTGACACTGAACGCAATAAAATGAATTACGGCCATGGGGATGGGGTGTTGCTTGTTTTCAGGGTTTGGCTTTTTCATTTCCTTTTTTGCATTCTTCCTTTGCCACTCTGTCACTTTTCAAAACTTTCTCTTGAAAAAAAATTAGGGTGGCAGAGTCACAGAATTTCATTTTCCCTTTTGCTGCCCTGCAACTTTTCCAAAGATAAGGACTCCCCAACTTCTTCTCCCTCAAAATATCTAGCCATAATTCATTCTATTCCATTGAGTGGCAAGAAGGAATATAGGGTGAGAAAAATGTAAAGACAAAACTAAAAAAAACCCACCAGATAATTTAAAAAACCCAAAAGTTTTTCACAAAAGATTTTAGTTTAAAAAAAAAAAAAGAGGGAGAGTGGGGATTTCCCTTCCAATAAGATTGGAATGAAAAATTTCGACCAACTCTTCCTCCAGTACTTCCTGCTGAGTTGACAACACTGCAAGAACTTTTTTCGTGATATTTAGTAAGCTCTTCTTTCAGTCCAGGCAAGAATCTGCAAGTGCAGGGGCATGGGGAAATGATTAACAAAGGGGAAAAAATAACAGAAATTGTTTTGACTTTAAAAAACGTTCTGACTGATTGTGGCTTGTGCTTTGGCCAAAGGAGTGGCACTTAATCTCCATGCCCATCTGCAGTTAAGACGGCTGCTATGTGATTATATTACATTTCATTTCACATTTTTAAATGAAAGATTAAATGAAATTGTTGGAGTATAAACTACCAGATAAAGGAGTGTGTGTGTGTACTCAGGCCACTCACCCCATGAAAGAGAAGGAACACCTCACCCACCAAGGGCAATGTAGGACTGAGGAAGGGGAATAATTCTTTGATTTGAAGACTCAGAGAGCCTGCATCTTTGGACTGTGCACAGATTTCAGATCTTCCCCCTTTAACTGTGCAAAATTCTCTTTTTATTCAATGTAAAATGACACATTCAGAAGGTATAGGTGCTCACTAATCTTAAACGCCAGCTATTTTCATTGGCCACTGTTCTACAAACATGAACCTCAATAGTTGCAGGCATATGTGTGGGAGTGAGCTAAAAGAAATGGAGCTAATTACAACCAAGACAGAGACATAAAGAGAATGAAAAATGGACTTAAAGGTTAAATGGAAGTGGAACTCTACAGATGTGGCAGGTTCTTTCATGAAAGGATTCAGTGCAAGGACTGTGGTGTTTTTGAGGTGACTGAAGCTGTGCATTCCTAGTAAAAATCCTTTCGTGCTGCACAGCCTGGCAGCTGTAACACCCAGACGTCACTATATGTCTGCCCCTCTTTGAAAAAATACCATCCGTCTCACACTGGTGTCGCCACAAATACAGACTCTAGCGATGCAAAAATAAGATCCTATGGGCAAGAAGAAATCTCAGAGACGCAGGTTAAGTCTGTAAAGCCGTATGCGTGCATATATGAAGTTCACAGGGAACGATCACTAGTTGGGGAATATTCATTTTCCCATAAACAAGTCCAAGTTTTGGATGTGACTGTATCTGATATTTCAGCAAATGCAGCAAAATCAGAGGTACCATGATTAGATACGTGATATCACTGGAACAACATCAGCAAGAAATGGCACCGTTCCTTTGGGGCTCGTAATGATTATTTGCGACAAAGGTAAGCAAGAGTTCTGATACCGCTATCCCTTCCACTAGTTTTATACTGGGTAACTCCATCCACTTCTGTAGAGTTACTCCTGATTTACATTGGTATAAGCAGGAGCAAACTCAGCCCCCAGGCATTACAGCACTGCAGCAAATAGTAAATGCTAACTGAAAGAAAAATTCTCATTGCCCAAATAATATAGAAATCAAGGCTCTGAAATAATTTCTGTGCTTGAGTAATACCATGTCCTGGAATAGTACAAGTTCTGATAGAGCCAATAAAAATGAAACATTTTAAATTAAAAAGTAAGTAAACACTATTTAAAAAATATGTTAGTACATTCTTTTTTTCAAAAATGCTGTTCATCTTACAGGCAACTCACTCATTCTCCTCTCTCCTAGGCAACCTGTCCTGCCTTTTGGAGAGAGTCTCTCCCCCTGTAAAAAGCCCAGCTGCTTCATAAATAATAACAACTGAAGTCTTTTAAAAATACTTCATGAAATGTTTATAAGGTTGTGTAATGCCCACCACAGATGAAGTGCTGCTTGTCTTCCAGCCAGAGACAATCTGAAGCTCTGCTGTGGAAAGAGTTGTAAGGGCTTCTTGGGATCACATGACTGAAGAGAACAGGGGCCTTAGAGATTCCTTTCTTTGCTAATCAAGTTGCATTATTTGACCAGTAGCTGAGTTAGTGAGAAACTTGATGGGGGTGGGAGGCTGTGCACACATGCAGACAGGTGCCCAATCGTCTCCTGACTATCCCACTCCCTAAAACCAAACATTGCTTTGAGTTTCAAAATAAAATCAAGATGAAATTGCCAAGCTCTTCTTGATTTTACTCTGAAACCATGTATAATGCAATGGCTTACTTAATGGAGGATGGTTTCCATTACCGACTGCCTGCTGTTGACAACTAACATTGTTACTCCTTCAGCTCAAGAGATGGGTGTTTGCATGCTTTATGGGTTCTAGCCTTGCTGACACCCATGGTGCTTGTAATGGGGTGCAGACACTGGATTATAAAATAGCCATGAGAACATTCTGAGCTGCTCTAATGGTTAGGAAATTCCTGCTGTACCCAAGGAAGGGAATATGCATACACACAAAATTACATGACTTTTGTCACGCCAGTTCAGTTTACCAACAGATTTTTATCTTCAACATTTCTTAATGTTGGAGAGAGAATAGTCCAATGGTAACCACAACAGGAGAATCAAGTCCTCTACTTACTACTCTACTTACTAATTTCCCAGTTAGTGCCCCAAAGATCCTCAATATTGTGAATCACCAATTCTGGAAGCACCACTTCCACCTCCCCAGGCAACCGATCTCTGTTAACAATTTAGCATGCAATCCAATGTGGAGAGAGAGAAAAAATCTACTACAAACTGCCTTTCCCATTCTGGTAACTCCTTTTGTGAGCATTCCCCCCCTCTTTTATATTATTTATCTCCCCCCCCCCACCCCAGTACCAGGCACTTTTCTTAATGATTTGGCATGCATTTTGTGCAATACTCTTTAAAAAAAATGTATGATTCAATTGCTCCCCATCAAAACCCCCTCATTTAACATGCTGGATCACTGGGAGGAGGCACTCTTGGGTCGGACAGTTCAATGCATTGAGTCAGGTTACCAACAAGCTGTGAGTATTTTTGTAGTACTTGTGGGTACAGACAAGTGTTTTAGTAAATTTGCATCTCTAATCTGCATTTGTTTTTATTAAACAAAAAAATCCTATCATGAAAACAATATTCTATGTAATTAGAATTTACCATGTTTTAGCTTAAATCCTCAGCAGAAATCACAAGTTCCTAAGCCATTCTATTCTCACTATAATTAGATTTGGATGATAAGGCTCAGGTGAACTGAACCTTATTCAAATGTAAATTAAACATGAAATAGCTGAAGACATTGGTTGGTAGGTGTCTGTTTGCTTCTGGTGTTCTATGTTGCATCCTCCTCCTACATGGATTCCAGCCCTCACAGTTTCTAGAGTTACGTAAACGGATTCCAGGTAAAACTTTAAATAAAAATGTGCAGATTACTTCAGATTTTGGAAATTGGTGATTATTGCAGCATCTGATTTATTTTGCAAAAGTACTGCAACCTAGTTTGTTGCTCATCAAACAACACAGTTGAAGATTGTTTCCAATATGTTCATTGTTTAATTCCTGCTGATTGTCTACAAACATTAGCTCCACCAATTGCTCATAACAACATCACAGTCTCTATACAAAACAGCATACAACCCTCATAATGTGCCAGCACACAGGGCAGGGCTTTTCATTCTGTTGACCTATTAATGATGGCAAATGATTCCTGGCCTACGTTATCGGGAAGCCACCTGTGAGCTACAGAAGTGGAGAGAGCAGCTGGGTCCAGTTTTACAAAGGATCCTGTTAGGCCTACTTAGGGAAGAGTAATAGGATGGCTAATTTACGTATGGACTGTTTGGACTCTGCTTGCATTTAAGAAAGCTTCATGGTGGGAGCTGAGGAAGAGCAGAGCTGTGGGGGGAAAGGGAAGAGGAGAGGAGAGATGAGATGTTGGTGCTTAGAGTAGCAGTACTCAAGCATTCCCCATTTCATGTTTTGTCTAGACAGGCATTTCCTGAAAGGTGTTTCTTCTCCCTCCCCACCCCAAAGGAGAGAGAGGTTTTTTATTTTTAATGAGTTTTACAGATTTTATCTATCTGTGTATGATTTGTGACACCTTTTTTTTGTATGAAATAAACACTTCAACACAGAACTCTGTACCCGTCAGACTACCAAGTTCACTCCATACAACAATCTGGTCTAGAGCTTGCCACAGAAATTTGTGTGTAGTGATCCTGAGAAACACAGTTTCCATACTGAAATGTGAACTGAGAAAACTGGTGATACTATTGAACAACACCTGTGATTTTTCTCTGCCTCCACCGAGTTAAGTGTTAAAGGACCATGAGCACAAGATGACAGAAAACAAGAACTAAGGAAATACCCAGTAGACAGTATACACACTGGCAGTGATTGTTAGCATCTCCTGGTTCTCACCAACATCACCAAGGGCAACTAATATCAGATATGCAAAGGATTCATGAAGAGAATGGTGTATACAAGTTCTTACTCAAACTCCAGATATGTTCTGGATTAGCTGACACTTCTATATGATCTACAACCCAGTACCATCCAAAAAAAAACTATGGCTATTGTTGCTGATTACATAAAAGTACTGTGTGCCTGTTAATTATTTCTTTATCCAGCTCCAGAGCAAATCAAATTCCCATTTTTTCAATGTGCAAGAGAGTGAGGACAACAAAAGAGGAGAACACATAATTTAAGCGCAGTTATCTTTCTCTGTGTGCAGAGACAGTAAGCATGAAGGCATCTGTGCCTGTGTAATTTCAGCCAGAACCATCTGCCACCAAGTTGTAGCAAACGGGTAGAAAAATCTATTCGTGACTCAGAGGAATCAGTAAGGAATGTGGGAGTGAAGGCCCAAGGACTGAGCCAGTGGAGATGTGTATCATCGAGTGTACAGCAAAAGGATGAGAAGCAGGATCATGAAAGTCTAATGAATGGAGACCTTGTGTTCCTTCCATACTTAGAGTAATTATGTGAATCCAATAATTAAATGAACAGTTACAGCATGTGTCCATCAAAACACCACATGACATCTTTCAGATTAATGTATGTGTCCCACTCTTCCTCCCCACCCCATCCCTCCTTCTAAGCTCTAAACCAATGTCATCATTAGGAAATTTCCAGAACAATAAATTTAGTAGTTATATAGTACACAAGTTGCCTGAAATTGATTCCAGCTCTGAGTTACGGTGGCCATCATAAACTTTGATCCACTTAATGGAATTATTTATCACTGCAATTATTTATTATTTATCACAGCAGCTTGTAAGGTATTGTCTGCTATTGATCATGTAACCCCATGCACTTTATTTATCATTTATGTTGTCTAAACTAGCAGCATCTTAAGATGACAAGCATAGACAATGCTTCTACTTTCCACATCTACAGAGGAGGTTCTGGGACACAAAGCAACCAAAATGGAAAGTGCACGAGCAGGGAGATTAACAGACTATTAACAGAATAAGCATATTCAGCTATCTGAATTCATAACAAAATGAACATGAGTTTTCAAGGTAACCCCTAAATCATGACCCCAACTATCTGTGGCTTAGACTGGTGCTTGTGTGACTTAACTGGTGATTCCTAGTACAGTCTTAACTCTGACTGAGGGGTTTCTAAGTGGTTTTGAAAATGTCAGTTAGGCACCCACCCCTTACCATGTCCTGAATTGGTCCTCTTGGAGTGCTCAAACAGGAATGCTGAAAATGCCAAGTGTCCAAACGGTTGTAGCCACAATAGGCCTCTTGTATCCACGTAAGCTTTTGAAAATTCTAACAATTGGGTAATCTGAGTAGCAGAGTCCAGTGGCCAGGGTACTGCTCTGGTACTCAGGAAACCGGGTTCTTTTTCTGGTTTTACCACTGACCTGCTCTGTGACCATGGCCAAATTACCTCAACTGTCTAAGTCTCCGTTTCTCCTTCCACCTTTAGTATATCCTGTCCGTTCAGATTGTAAGAATTTGGGGCTGTGTCTTACTATGTATTTATAGAATGCCTAGCAAATGGAGCCCTGATTTCTGTTCAGGCCTCTAGGTGCTACCACAATACAAATAATAACAGAAGTCATCATGAAAATTTTGATGACAAACTCCCTCATCTGAGATGCTGTATCAATAACGCTTGTTATCAAGGCTGTGGTCCAACAGTTTTCTAAAAAAAATGGTATTCTCCAAGCAGAGAGGAGGTCTGCAAATGTGACTTTGAGATTCAGAATGAATTACAAAGTTACTTTTTAGGGTTCATCTTTCAGCCTTTTGACTAAACCTGTTGCATGACTAAGGGGAAAAGAAAAAATTCTTCTAGAAGCGTGAAATGTCAAAGGGTGACAAATGTATCTCATAGACTAACTAGCTGTGTTGGAAATGGAACACTGGAAGTTCTTTCTGGAAGTAGAACATACATGATTACATTCTCCAGATGTGAACTGAGTTGTTTTTTTTTTTCAGGGGGGAGGGAAAATTACTATAGGGAAAGGTCTTCATTCTAAGGTTTAGGGTGGTGACATTTTTGAAGGGTATTCTGTGCCGGGCAGCAGTGCTTTTAGAAATATTAATGTATTTTTATCTCTTCAACTGCATATCAATTATAAAAAGGCACTTTATTCAGCAAAAATTGGGATCTTTAAGAAACTCCAGTATGACACTTTCAAGACAGGAGTATATCTGGTTCCAAGCATGTATTTTAAGAGACGTTCTTGTCTCACTAGATAGTCTCCAGGTAAACGTCACTGTTGGATAAAACAAGAATGTGTCTTGACAAAATATCTTCAAGTACTTTTTTTCTCTTTTCCATGTCATTTCCATTCTCTGGAATTATCTTATGATAAGTGGAATCAAAACAGCCATTACATTCTATGATCTGGATGAAGTGTTACGGTGGGGAGCTCCATCTCTATTTTTAAATTCCTCCTGAGAATTATTAGACTTCTCGTTAATATTTAAGGAAATCTAAACAGAGTAGCCTTGAATTTTTTTTCTCTCTTTTTCTTTTTTTATTTGCTGCATCATAAAACAATTATACACTCACTGATGGGTCACTGAGTTGGTATAATTAGTCATCTCAAATGGGTAACCTTTGACAAACAAAACCAACAAACCAAAAAGCAAAGGAATTTAAATATGAAGCCTTGAA
Organism: Caretta caretta; assembly: GCF_965140235.1. Classification (NCBI taxonomy): domain Eukaryota; kingdom Metazoa; phylum Chordata; order Testudines; family Cheloniidae; genus Caretta; species Caretta caretta. The sequence goes on along the minus strand of NC_134207.1, from coordinate 84,484,022 downwards.
TCAAACACCCAAGCTGTGACTTCAAGGATAGTTACACACCACCAACTCTAGTTGAAAAATTAAGTACACCAGAGAACAAGACATGCAAAGTTATGTTACTGATTTCTGCAACACAATGTCAGAAACTCCCACCTTGATTACGTTTGACTCCATTAGACAATAACACATTTTCATCTCTTCAAGGCTGAATATCATTGATATAGTCCATCCCACATATTAACAGTGAAGACTCAAGCGGCAAGCAACATTTTTAACCCACTTAACTAGAACCTGCACTTTAAACCAGTGTGAGAGGCAATGGGAACCTGCCTTTGTCTAGCAGCTTGCCAGGTGCTCTGGGGTCATGCTAAGAAAGCAACAGTGTTGAGCTAGAACTGCATGAGGGTGGGTCATCTCTTTAAAAGGCTACCAAGAAGCCAGCCAGGAGGGGGCTGAGGAAGGTTTTAGACAGAAGTGGATTTTTAAAAAAAGACTTTTAGACTTTTTGAATTAGGATGTGATAATTCAGAAACCCCTTGTTCAATTCGCATCAAGTTTGGCGGAGAACATCTATCTTTTCCCCAGACTAAATTTGCTAACCAATAAAGGGGCTAAAGTCCTGATTTAACACAGGCACTTAAGCATGTGCTTAATTTCAAGCATCTGCTTAAAACTCATTGATTTAAATAGGACTTATACACGTGCTTAAGTGTTTTGCAGAACTTAAGCATGTTTTTAAATGTTTTGCTGAATCACGGCCTAAATTAGCAACATGACAATTTTATTCAGAATGTTTTGTCTGACCAACACCTGCACTGCACGTGGAGAGAAGCCATCTCTCTAACCACCTCATCCTTTCTGCTGATGATCATCATTTTTTTAATTTATTTATTGAATTTCGAACTACTTTTCCTGCCACAAACCTCCCTTCTTCCACTTCCTAATCCACACAGAGTTTTTAAGATAGCCAGAAGAGATCTTCCTGCTACAACTTTCCACAGAACAAATTATTATTCAGCCAAAATATTGTGAAAGTTTCAGGATCCCACAGCCACAAATTTTTATAAGTGCATGGTAGCTGCCTGAATGCTTCTGAATACTAACAATGTAACCCCGTCCATAAAGCATCGTGAACTGAGCTCATTGCTTTGATTTGTGAAACTATTCACAATTTAAGTTACCTTTTTATTCAGCTGGTTGTACCAAGCTCCACCTTGCAGTATCTGCTCCATAACATAATCAGCCTCGATGTTGCAAACACTTACATACATGCTTAACTTTAAGCATGTGAGCAGTCCTGTGACTTCAGTGGGAGTGCTCCCATGAGAAGAGTTAAGCATGTATCTATTGCACCACAGATAAGCTACTTCTTTTCACTGTCAAGGCCCTTCACGGCCTATCCTCACCCTGCCTGTCATCTCTCATACTTATACTCTAATCAAGACGGCGATTCCCAGCTCTGATCAGCCAGTGACATCAGCCTGCATCACCCTCTATCAACAATCCCCTTCATGCTTTCTCCTGCGTGGTCCCTCACACTTGGGAGGAGCTCCCCATAAACCTCCACTAAACTAACTCTTTATCCTCCTTCAAAATCCTTAAAAATCTCCTTTCCACGATGCCTACAAAAAAACACTGACAACAGTTTGGCTGCTGGTGTGCTGAGACCACTATGCTAATACGGTCTCGTTGTTTATTTGTGTTCCCATGATGGTCTCTTTGTATCCACCTGCAGTTTCTTACTTTATACTTATGTTGTAAGCTATTTCTGTTTTGTGTTTGTACAGCGCCTAGTACAATGGGGTCCTGGTTCATGACTATGGCTCCTAGGCACAATGCTAATGCAAATACTAATAAAACCGTGCATGAGTATGTGCAGGATTGAGGACTTAGTCTCTTCTTCTTTGCTCTAAATTATGGTAACTCAAAGGATATTTTATTAGCCTCAGGGCAGCTGAGACAACATACCTGTCATCACACGGTTTGGGATTGGGAGACGGCTTTTAACATAGTATGAGATTTATATGGGGATAAATATAGACTCCTAGACACAGACTGCTATCTAAAGTAAGAGAGGCTATTAAAGTTATGATGAAAGATCTAGGAATTAGAGATATGGTAAGTGACTGGTCCTATTGCTAAGGTGCATACTTTTTTTGTCTACACATCATTTAATTTATTTTAGTACAGATTACATTTGTGACACTTGGGGCCTGATATGTTGCACAGAGAAGGCAGAGGAGAGAAGTGTGGCATGCTTAAAAGATCAGTCCCGGTACCACTTGAGGACTGCCTTAGAAAAAAAAAACGTAATAGATGCCAGACACTTAATTCCTAAGACACCAGAAACTTTGTGGAAGGACAGATGAAGAAATGGAAATCTTCTTTAATATTAAAGACTCACCACTTAGGAGAGTGTGGGATGCTGGAAAAGCAAATATAATAGAAAAGAGATTATTTCATTTCGTTTTGTTCTGTTTTGCTAAAAAAAGGAAAGATCAAATATAAATATGAATCAGAAAAGAACTAAATTCAGCCACTTGCTTTTCATTTTTTACAGCCAACACCAAAAGCAGAACACGCTCCAATTGGGAATAAAAGTACGTTGATAAAAAAGGGAGTAGGAGTGAAAGAATAATGTTCTATCAGACCAAACAAATAGAAAGTAGTGTTTTAAACTCTGCTGTGATTGGAGATATAGTAAATAAAATTCCTTTACATTAAAAAGCATTGAAATTAGCTATTACAATATAGTCTTGTTTCTCTGAGTATCCCAGAATTAAAAGAAACAAATATTTGTCCTATTTAGTCAGATTATTATTGCTATTATTGTCAGTGGTGCTGGAACAATTTTTACAGTGGGGGGGGCTGAAAGCCAGTGGTCCCCAAACTTTTTTACCTTGCACCCCCCCATACCCCTGTTTGTGCCCCCTCTCCCGGGAGCCATAGCTCGGGGGTGTGGGGGGAGAACAACACATGGACGGGGATAAAGGGGCTGAGGCTGGGACCACAGCTGGGGGTGAGAGCAGAGCCCCATGTGTGGGGCCAATAGTGGAGCCCTGGGTGTGGGGTCTGCAGCCAGGACCCCATGAAAAAAACTGGAGGTGCTGCAGCACCCCCCCACACCCCTAGTTCCTGCACCTATGATTGTTTTTGTTGGATGTAGATCGGGGTGGGCAAACTTTTTGGCCTGAGGGCTGCATCGGGTTTCTGATATTGTATGGATGGCCGGTTAGGGGAGGCTGTGCCTCCCCAAACAGCCAGGCATGACCCGGTCCCTGGCCCCTATCCAACCCCCCTGCTTCTCGCCCCCTGACACCCCCCGAGACTCCTGCCCATCCAACCCGTTCCCTGACGGCCCCCCGGGGATCCCTGCCCCATCCACCCCCCGCTCTCAGTCCCCTGACTGCCCCTGGACCCCCGCCCCTAACTCCCCCTGCTGCCCCATCCAACCCCTCCCTCCTTCCTGACTCCCCCCCGCCCCCAGACCCCTGCCCCATCCAACCACCCTTTCTCCCTGACCACCCTCAGACCCCTCGCCCCAACCGCCCACCACCACCCTATTCAGCCCCCCCCCCCGACTGCCCCCCGCGGGACCCCTTCCCCATCTAACCCCTCCTCTCCTTCCTGACTGCCCCCCCGGGACCCCTGCCCCCATTCAACCCCCATTCCCCACCCTCTGACCGTCCTGACCCCTATCCAAGCCCCTGGCCACCCCCCGAACTCCCTTGCCCTATATCCAACTCCCCTTCCCCGCTCCCTGCCCCGTTACCACGCTGCCAGGGTGCCACGCAGCACAGAGCACCAGGTCAGGCCGGGCTCTGCAGCCCCACTGCCCAGAGTATTGCGTCATGCGGCAGTGTGGCTGCAGAGGCGGGGGGCTGCCTCCCGGGCCAGGAGCTCAGAGGCTGGGCAGGATGGTCTCACGGGCCCTAGTTTGCCCACCTCTGGTTTAGATAGTGGTCTAGGAATGTTCCCTCCATGAGATGAAGCCTGGAATGACAGTTTTGGTGGTGGAGATTAGCAGAACTCCCCTCCCCTCATTACACACGCTTTTCCAGATCCAAGATTAGTGGGAGACTATTTGGGGGGTTGTGATGTTCCCCACGATAAGCAAGAGCCCCAGGAGCTGTGAGCCAGATGAGGAGGATGGAAGCAGCAAGCAGAGAAGGACCAGGCTACTAGAATTGATAAGTAGTATGATGATCTTGCCATGATTAATGATGCAGCAAAAAAGAAATTCTTCGAAGGCTGAATAAGGTCCTGTGACAGGGTGTCCATCCCACACAAGACTTGAAAGGGTTAAGATGGCCAGGCTACAGTGGTCTACAGTTACTTCATGGGAGGATGGAGTTTGGGCTGGCAAACCCAGAGAAGGGGGAAAGGCTCAATGGTAGGGTGACCAGATAGCAGGTGTGAAAAATCGGGATGGGGTGGGGGGCAATAGGTGCCTGTATTAGACAAAGCCCTGAATATTGGGACTGTCCCTATAAAATTGGGACATCTGGTCACCCTACTCAAGGGAGAGGATAGGACAGAGCTTAGCTGCTGATGAAAGGGCCCTGAGCTGGAACCCTGATTAGAAGGGCAGGCTTCAATCCCCCTAACAGCCCCTGGGGCAGTGGCACAGACCACATAGTGGGGAGCAGACTATCTTGGACAGTTTGCCCTGAAAGACTTTGATACCCCAGAAGGGGGGAAAACACACAGAGTGACCTGGCCGGAGGGCCAAGTCACGAAGAAGAAGCGCCTGGAGTTGCAAAGATGGGTGGAGAGTCCGCCAGAGGAGGGTCCAGCACGAGTAGAGCTCATCCCCAAAGCTGCCAGGTGGAGGCGCACCGTAGCAGTGAGTGGACCCCGTGACTGGTACATTTCAGAAACAATAACAACCTTATCTGTTTCTCTGTGAGTCACAGAAGAGACAGGTTTCCTCCTGGGGAAATATACGCAACTTTTAAAACCTTTCTCTGCTTTACAACAGTACATCCAGTTTCATCTCTACTATATTGTTTACATGTATATGACAATATTCTACATTAATGCGTGTGTCTCTTTTCACAGTATGTATATATGCACTGTCGTCTAGCAATCACTGCTCTAACCACTAGACAACCCATTCCTCCTAGAATTGGGACTGGAATCCAGTCTGGCCCTCCAACTTTCTATTACTGACTAATAAATAGTTGTGTAACCCACTGCTCCAGTGTATTTCATGCCCCCTTCTACTAGCTGGGCCACATAAAGGACATTTACTACTCTTTTAGCTCAAACGGTAGAGGTCCAGGCTAGGGCTTTAACGGTCTATGATTCCAACTTTACTGTTGACCTATGTAAGGAGTCTTTATGGTTGCACATAATGGAATTTGTTGTTCCAATTTTCTTGTATTAAAACTGGTTTATTTAATTAGCACAGTGAGCAAATATGTTTATCAACAGGGTTTATTGTTAAAAAACATTATAATCTCTCGTGCATGGTGCAACCCATAAGTGATCCATAGTTTGGTTGTTTGTCACACATTTTTGTTGCTTGTGACACACACTGGCATGTTTGGAGTTTGAGAGGTATGCTATGATTAGTCCCATCGATTTCATTTTGCAGGATTGGGGCCCAATTTATGATCCTATTGCTAAAATAAAAGTTAGTAGAATAACTTCAGAATTCTACAACAACCCACAGTGGCTGAAAAAAAAATGAAAATCCTAACCTACAAAATATTCTGTTTGTGATAAAGTGAGTGAGAGCTCCAGCTCTCCTATGGCCCAGAAAAATGTACGCACACTCATTAAAATGTCAAGCAATTATAATTGAAAAATATACTTATAGCTTTTAGGCATATCTAGTCAAAAATACACATTACACTTCATTTACTTTCCACATTTCCAAAATGGAATGACTATTAATACTATGCAATACTAGAAAGCAAAGAAAATGGTCTAAAGTACTGCAAGGACACTACCAACTTGTTTACCATACACGGAGTGAAATTCTCATCCTTGTCAAAACTTTACACCAAGCAAAGGCTGGAGTGGTATGAAACAGCTCTAAAAAGCTCCAGATCCAGCCATGGAGGATTCACCTGGTCACAGGCGCTACAGAGGATAGCTATAAGCTACCTTCTGAGGACCACTTCACAAGCAGTGGTATAGGGGGCAGGAGGGACATGTCAGGGTGAAGCTACAGCATATTGCACTATGGAAATTGAGCAGCACTGCTTCCCCAGACACACATAGGGCAGCCACGGGGAAGCTGTCATCACATAGACAAGCTGCCAGTGCTTTCTAAATTATGTTGGGAGCAGCTCTTGCCCCTGGAGCAGCACGAGATTAGAAGGGCACAAAGGTATGTTTAAGCCACCTTTGCCTCCACTCTTCCTGGGCTTTAAGTTCTGTGCTGCACCAGCTGTGTTTCAGTTCCACAAGACACTGCAAGGTCCACCTAAAAAGAAACCACTGGGGAGGGGGAAAGGATTAGAGGCATGGGGAAAGAACAGATGATGCATTTTCCAAAAATGTACAGTTACAATATCACACTGGCAAGTTAGAGAAGAAAATAATTTTACCTAGTAAGCCAGTGACCCTGGAGAAGCCTTAGATTTCTGAGAAGCTCAGGTTTATAAGGGCAACGATCTCACAGGTTTCACCCACAAGGTCCTACCCTTAATTATAAAACCTTAACTATTACATGTGCTCTCTGAATCGCCAAAGATTGAAACTGAAAGAGATATTCCTATCCACAAAGACAAAAAAATAGAGAGAGACAAGGTTGAGAAAGCCTGGTCCATTAATTTCAGGTTTCATCATTTCATTGAAAGTGCCACAATCTTGGGAGGTGTAAAAATAAAACAAAACATAAAATGAAACAACTTTCCTTTACTTGTATTCTGAACACACATTTCCTTTCAGCAAATCACATCAGAAAATACTCTTTTTTTCATCCACATGAAAAAGGATTCCTTCCACACTCTGGTTAAAAATTATGCTTCAATTACCCTGACACAACAGGAAATATATTTTCCTTCTGTTCTTGTGTGCGACATCCACAAGCTTTAATGGATAAGATTAAAGCAATAATCCCTTAGTGCAGAAATCAGAAATGGAAAAGACCCATTAAACTATATCTCTAGTTCATCCCCCTGCAATTAAAGGATGATCCCAATTGTTTTTCTTACAGTGGTTTCCTCTAGTCTTCTTTTAAAATAGCTCAAGGGATGGGGTTTATATCACTTCCAAGGAGTTATATCCAAATTATACAATTGTACGCTTGGGATACCACTGATGCTGTGGTTTGGGGTATAGTTTTGTTGAGTGTCCACACACAGAGAACTCTAGTCAAATGCTGCAATGGTGTAGCCCTCTGCATAGTTATCCCACAGTTCCAGCACAGCTTCCCTAAAGCAGTTGCTTTGGAGAGATTTGGAAAGACTTTCAAGAAGCCCAATGTAATTGTGTGCAAAGGGGTCAAACACCTATAGCTCCTTGGAAGAGCACTCCAGAAGCACAGTCAGGAAACTTTTCTTCCTGATTTACTGTGAAAGAGCTGGAGATGAAACTTGACACTAACCTCCCTCTCAACAATAGGCTTAACCCAATGTCCACTGAAATCAATGGATGTTGTTGTTATTTTATTGGCTTGGATGAGTGTAGGATCAGGTAGAAGATCAATTGGCATAAGGGCCAAACTGGTGCTTGACTGGATATTGGAAAGCATAGCTTTTGTACAGTTATTTTATCCAGTTATATTAGTAACCTACTATTGGGGAACAATTAAATACCTAGTCCCCAAAATGGGCTAAAGAACCTCAAAATGCAACAAGCAAAACTACTGACAAAGCTTTTTTAATAATGTACAAGCATGATGCTGGACTTTGATCAAGATGTCCCTAAACACCCATATTAAGGTCACATTGTTTTCCATAACTCTCCTGCATAAATAAAAATTAAAGGTTATATCAATAAATAATTTAGGATAAACCACATATACTGAACTAGGATATGGAAATATGAAGAAAATTGCTGAATGGTAAAATAAGGGCAATGTTTTATTAGTTTAATGTTAATAGTTAATGATTCTGTATAGTGAATAAGTTTGGATGGACCAGGATAATGTTTATGTCACGGCTTTGGTCTATCCTGTGACTGACATGAGTATTGTCTCATTTTCTCTTATATAGACTTGTTTAGATAATGCTCACAGCTAACAGGATAAAGGTGGTGTTTTGTTCATGGACTGTGTTGTGCTGGAGGATTTAGATAAGAAGGAGTATAATAAAATACACCAAACGTAATGCTACAAGTCCCTATATTGGGAAAAACAGGAATAAGGTGACATAACAATAGAATGACATGAAAATAGTATTGACAGCAAAAATTATGTAAATTGAAGCTTGTGCATGCGTATTATATGGGTTATCTAATACACAATGCTTAACACTGATTGGAGGAATGCTAATGAATATGTAATATGGAAAGATACAGGAAACCAAGTGAAGAGGGGCCCAATCTGAAGAAATACCAGACCAGAGACTGAGATGACCATCATGAAGTATAGGAAAGCTTCCTAGTACCCTAGACATTGGTAATTTGGAGATAGACAAAATAGAGATAGACAAGGTACCTGCTCTGTTTTATCTGTTCATTACCTGTCATTTGTATAAAGATCAGAAACCATCCAAAGTGACAATAATTCTGTCTGAAAATTTATAAATAAAGGCAAAATTGATTATGTCTAAATTTGAGTAAATGCATGACTCAGTTCCCCACCTTGCAGTGGGTTGGGTTTTAGTTATTTACCTCAATATTTAAGCATAAATGACCTAGAGAGCATTTTCTGTATAATGTGAGGGTGAAAGCAGCAGCATGAAATGAGAACAGGCCTTGAAGGAGAACCGTTTACATGCTAGTCAGACTCACTATCTCATTTTCATATGGGAGCCATTAAGCATCTAGGGACTGGAGCTGAGGGCAGAGAAGTAGGCTTCAGAACTTGGACACAAACTAAGACCATAATGGAGAACCCAAAGAAGCTTGGAACTGGGAGAGCCTGTGCTATGTTGTATGACACGATTTGTCTCACTACCACCCACCCCCAATCTTCACTTCACCCACTAAAGTTTGCAAAAGTTATATCCCAAGTTCAAACCAACATAATACCAGGAGATTCTAAAATTACATTTCCTGTTCAGGGGATCTATTTCCAATAAATAACAGAAACAAACCAAAGTAAATGTATACCCCAAACCTGCCTCTTGTCAGCAGGAAAGATACTGAGCAAGCACTTTCCTTACCTTTGTGGGGGAGAGGGTGCTCAGCTAATACAGCAAAGGGGAACTTTATATAAGGACTTAATAGGTATATAATCTTCTGGCTCTCAACCCTGCAGTGGACTCTGAGTACCTCTGAGTGCTCTCTCTAAGCTTCATTGATTTCAGTGGTGTTTCCCAGATAGAGCTCATTGCAGGATCAAAGCCCTGATATTTTATGTTGACATTTGCGTTTACTTCTAGCAAATTTTAATGGGTGAAGTTAAGATCTGGTGGGTGGTGTAAACTGGGAGGATGGAGAGAAGATGATGAAGAGTTATAAGGCGGTAGGGGAAAATGACTTAGACCCCCTTATTGTTCATTTCCAGACGTTCCCATCAACAACCCCATTCAAAGGAAATATTTGCAGGGATGACAAAAACCACACAATCAAAGAAAAAAGGCAATGCCCACCATGAATAAACGTGGGTAGCAAATTGTGATCAGACCTCTGAAAAGCCCTATGTTTTTAAGTGCCTAAGATTTACAGAATGGATGAAGCTTCTTTCTCTAAGAAATATTTCTTCTGTTTTTCTTCATGTGGTTCAGCTGCATGTTCACAGGAAGTCTCCATTCATCTTTGTATTACAAAAGGCTCCCTACGATATTAAAAAACCCTGTGAAAAATGTAGACACAAATGCTTCTAGAAAGCTCCCTCAGTCTCTTTATGACAAATCTTCACCTTAAACCCAGCCTGTTCTGTGTCAAATGATTAACTGTCACTCCATTTTAGTATTATTTTATCCTGTATTTTCACAATGGATATGCTCCTATATTGCAACCCTTTTGGACAAGGGAAACTATTTTTTGTTTCACCTGAAAATCATTTAAGCCCTTGAGAACTGCCTGTCCCATATATGTGAACACATATTATATAATAGTTTTATTACAGTAGTGCCTGAAGGCCTCATCCCCCAAGATTGGAGCCACACTGGGCTAGGCACTGTACTTACAAATAGTGATAGATATTTCCTGCCACAAAGAGCTGACAATCCAAATAAACAAGATAAACTTTTGGAGAGAGGGAAGTATAGTATCCTTATTTTACAGATGGGGAAATTGAGGCAAAGAGAGGGTTTTTTTAAATCTAATTGGTCCAAAGTCACCTAGGAACTTTGTGGAAGAGCTGCAACTCAACCCAGATCTACTGCAACCCAGTCCAGTGCTTTAACCACAAAACCATCCTGCTTCCTCTTCACTGTTTTTAACTGAAATTAATAGATATTTGTATGCCATATATTATTGAAACTCTGCCACAGCCAGTCCCGAGACTGGTTGAAAAAGGAGGAGGGTTGGCATCAGGCTTCCAGATAGCCATAAAACTTTACCAAAGAAATCCATCAATCAACCTCACGTAGATGGGACTAAAGCTAAAAGAAGGAGATAACACATATTATTTTCCAAAGTCCTGTCCTAAGCAGAAATTTTCTTGGTAAGAGTACCATTTTCTAAAAAAAGTTTTGTAAGAACTAATTTGAGCTGGATTTGCTTAGCTCCACTGAATGTCCTCTCTCACTTTTTATCCGAAGTTGGGATGTAGAAAAGGGAAGGATAAAATTATTATGTAATGTCTTATCCCATTCCACTACCACAACAAATGGCAAAAATGAAATACTGTTTAATTTATTTCCTTTTCTAAGTAATATATTTGTCTGTAAAACAAAAACAAAAATAAAAAAACCCAAAACCAACAAGAAACCCAGAAGGGAGTTGAGAATAAAATAGTCCTCCTGAATGTTTTCCAGATGCTGTGTAATCCACACAAATTAGTGTAAACATTAGCCAAAAAGCCCATCAAGCCTCAAAAACAAACAAACAACCTTGTACAATTTCCAGTTTCTGTAAGAGTTCTTTAATTAAGGCCGGATTGTTTCCAGGTGGTGGGAAATTACACCTTGAAGGAAACAATAATTCTTCAGAAGTCTAGTAGCAAATTGTAGGGGGGAAAAGATACTGGCAAATCTAACATCCCTGGTTGTGCTAAATTTTATGTTTTATGTTGTGCTATCATCCATGATTCTATTCAGATGGAATACAATAGCAAACCTTTAAAGTCTCCACTGGGAAATGTAAAGTAATTTTAAAATAAAAGAACAGAATCTAATATCAGCTCTTGGGGTTTACTGTTTAGGGTCTTTGAAAATTATATGCACATTAAATGTGTTGGTCTAGTGATATTAAACTAATATTTCATTTTTATTTTCCAGTCCATGTTTTTGAAAAGCTTTATGAACTCTCAATAGTGTTTCAAAGCCTTGTTACTTAGCAGGGTAACTCATAGTGTCTCATTACTACAAACAAATGGACAGTTTTTGGTAAGCTATTTCTAACAGCATTTTTCTGTATATTACGAGGAAAAAGTAACTGAAAGAGAGACACTGTTTGGTTAGGTCTTTATTGTGATGCCTGTGATTGCTGCTACTAATTGGCCACGAATTGCACACTAGTATGTCTGTGCTAAAACATCCCGTTGTAAGTTACTTTGTCAGCTTCCCCATCTCCCACCTACATGTTAGTCTCATTCATCTGTTACCTCTTGTCATTTTAGAGTGCAAATACTTTGGGGCAGGGACCATAATTTCATATATTTGTACCATGCACAATGAGGCCCCAACCCAGTTGAGGCCTCCAGGTATTATCACAATGTTACTGCTAATAATAATAGACTAGGGACCTACAAAACTTGTTCAGAATGAAAACAAATATCCTTTAGAGCAAAGTACACACATTTTCCTTTCTGCTTTCTTGGCGGGAAATGTAAGCGGACATTTCATTTCAGTGGGTTTAGTCATTTTCCTAACAAGATCACTCTGGTGCATAATCTAACAGACGTGTAATATATCCTTGCAGTATATAAAAGACATCCTTTAAAAATTGGGAGTCATATCCTACTGAGAACAACAGAAAGGAGTATAAAGTCTGTCAAGTCAAGTGTAGAAGTATAATTAGTCAGGCCAAAAAAGAAGAATAACTAGCAAAAGACACAAAAAATAGCAGCAAAAGAAATGCTAAGTACATGAGAAGCAGGACAATAGAGCACTCAAGGAAGACAAGGACATTGCAGAGAAGCTAAATAGATTCTTTGCATTGGCCTTTACTGCAGTGGACCTGAGATACCACAGGATACCATAGGATAGCTAACATAATGCCAATTTTTTTAAAAAAAAAAAGTTCCAGAGGAGGTCTTGGCAATCACAGGCTGGTCAACCTAACTTCAGTATCTGGCAAATTGATTGAAATTATAGTAAAGAAGAAAATTATCAGACACATAGATAAACATGATATTTTGGGGAAGAGTCAAGATGGTTTTAGTAAAGGGAAATCTTGCCTCAGCAATCTACTACAATTCTTTGAGAGTGTAATCCAAGTGTAATCCTGTGGTTATAGTATACTCGGAATTTCAGAAAGCCTTTGACAAGGTTCCACACCAAAGGCTCTAAAGCAATTAAACTGTCATGCCTTAAGAGGGAAGGTCCTTTCATAAGTAAGTAGTTAAAAGATAAGAAACAAAGGGTAGATCTAAATGGTCAGCTCTTACAATGGAAAGAGGTAAACAGCAGGGTACCCCAAGGATCTGTACTGAGACCAGTGCAGTTCAACATATTTATATATGATCTGGAAAAGGAGGTAAATGATGAGGTGGCAAAGTCTTCAGACAATACAAAATTACTCAAGATAGTTAAGTCCAAAGCTGGCTGTAAAAAATTACAAAGGGATCTCACAAAACTGGGTGATGGGGCAACAAAATGGCAATGAAATTCAATGTTGATAAATACAAAGTAATGCGCATTGGAAAACATGATCCCAACTATACATACATTAGCTGTTACCACTCAAGAAAGAAATCTTGCAGCCATTGTGGATAGTTCTCTGAAAACATCCACTCAATGTGCATTGACAGTCAAAAAAGCTAACAATGTTAGTAAACATGAGGCAAGGGACAGAAAATATCATGATGCCACTAGATAACTCCATGGTACACCCACATTTTGAACACTGTATGCAGTTCTGGTTGCCCTATCACACACACAAAAAGGATATATTAGACTTGGAAAAGGTACAGAGAAGAGCAACGAAAATGATTAGGGATATGGAGCAACTTCCATATGAGGAGGAATTAAAAAGCTTGGGACTCTTCAGATTAGAAAAGAGATGACTAAGAGGAATATAGAGGTTTATAACATCATGAATGTTGTGGAGAAAGTGAATATGCAAGTATTATTTCCTCCTTCACATAACACAAGAACCAGGTATCACTCAAACTAATAGGCAGCAGGTTTAACACAAACATAAGGAAGTATTTCTTCACACAATGCGCAGTCAACCAGTGGAACTCATTCCCAGGAGATGATGTGAAAACAAGAAGTATAACTGGGTTAAAAAAAGCTAGCTAAGTTCATGGAGCATTGGTCCATCAATGGCTATTAGCCAAAAAGGTCATGAATGCAATCTCATGCTCTGGGTGTCCCTAAACCTCTGACTTCCAGAAGCTGGGACTGGATTACAGGATGGATCATTTGGTTCTGTTCATTCCCTTTGAAGCATCTAGCACCAGCAGGAGAGTGAATTTGTGTGGGGGGGTGGAGGGTGAGAAAACCTGGATTTGTGCTGGAAATGGCCCACCTGATGATCACTTTAGATAAGCTATTACCAGCAGGACAGTGGGGTGGGAGGAGGTATTGTTTCATATTCTCTGTGTATATATAAAGTCTGCTGCAGTTTCCACGGTATGCATCCGATGAAGTGAGCTGTAGCTCACGAAAGCTCATGCTCAAATAAATTGGTTAGTCTCTAAGGTGCCACAAGTACTCCTTTTCTTTTTGCGAATACAGACTAACACGGCTGTTACTCTGAAACCTATCAGAGATAGGATACTGGTCTCGATGGATTGGTCTGACCCAGTATGGCCATTCTTATATTCTTATAAAATATATGCCTTGGACTGTAAAAACAGGAAATGGGTAGAGCTGGTTGGAAAACAGAATTTCCATTCCCTGGGAAACTGACATTTTCAAATTTATCTTTGTTCTGAATCATAATGAAGAGTCAAAATTTCAAAACTTTTTGTGTAACAGAAAGTCTAAACAATTTGATTTGGAGCCATTTATATTAACATGTTTTGAATGAATATTTCAGATATTGGATATAATATTACATATATATCTGAATCAAATTTAGTAAATTAATATTTTAATATAATAAAGTCTCAAGTCAAAAGAAAATGTTTTTGCCTTATCAAAGCAAAATGAGAGTCAAAATGACTTATTTTAACTTGTGAAAATGTCATTGAAATCTGTATGTTCCCATGAAACTCTTCAATTTTGATAAAAGTACATTTTGCAGTGGAAAACTTCCTTTTGGAAATGGTTTGACCAGCTGTAGAAATGGGATCTTGTGGTGAATAGAAGTCTTTCCATTTAATTACATGAGCTTTGGATCAGCCCCTATGTATCTCTTCCCTCAAGCATGGGGGGGAAATGTTTCACTTGTTCTGAAGAGGAATTTTGTGATTCTGTATGTATTTAGAATGCCACATTTTGATTTGTGTGGATGTGTGTGCCAGGGGATTGTGTTAGGATGACACTTGAAATCTCTCTCTCTCTCTCTCTGTTGCTGTGGTATTATAGACAAGTGTTGACCGAGCCAATATGTAGTGAAATGTTTTTGTGGTCCCCTTCAGATTTTTGTAAAAATTAAGCTTTCATTAAGAGAAAAGTTACTTGTGTTCATAGTTGTGGAGGTGATCAAGTCCTGTCCAGGTCTGCACTGAGAGAGAGACAGAACCAGGTTTCACCATCCCTGGTGTAACAATCCAATAGAATTACACATGGGACGAATTCGGCCTATTTGGTCTAAGGGAAAGCTGGATGGCTCCCATTCATGGACATAGGTGTAAACTTTGAAGTCTAATAATGACAAACTATTTCACACACCATTCCTAATGTGGAAATCTAGCAATAAGAGATGTGAGCAAATGGGTGTGAACAAAAACCCAACAAAACACATGCCCAGAATCAGAGTAAGAAAAAAATGATGGTACTCTGTGTAACTTTTGTCTACCATTCCAACATTTGCTCATAATCCAACAGTAGCTGGATGTCCACTAAAGTGGTCAGCACGGACGGTGAGATATCTTCCAGAGATGTTACAGGTTCAAAGAGAAAGTCGCAAGATTTCAGACACAAAGTACTTCTTTGGTCAGCTGGTTCAGTGGAACCAGAGATTCTTGTGCCTCTGATTTGGAAGATAAAGGCTTAGGGAGCTGCAGGTGCTCTGCCTCTGACAATAAGGTTGTTTTTTATTCAAGTGCCTAAGTGTGTAGCCTAAGTTAAGGGCAACATTTTCAACCCTGCATGCTTAAGATTCATACTGTCTGAGTTTTTATTTTAAAGCACTGTGTACCCTTATCTGTTTAGCACATTATGTGCTTTCTATGTTCTCAATGGTTTAATAATAAATGATGGAGAAACCCACAAGACAGTTTAATTATTTATTTTTCTTTTTGGATTTGTTTGCATTCATATTATTAAATGTTGTGTTATTGCTTACTGAGTCCACAATGTGCCTTCTTACATTGATTAGAGAGGCTGTGTACATAAGAGCAAGTGCCATTAACCAGCTCCCAGTTGACACTCACTATTTCAGAGGTGAGCTCACTTTTATTGCTCTATTAGATGGCAAATACTCCAGCCACCTTCTCTCTACAGGAGTGAAAGCAACTGATAGTGGTGGATCCCTGATAGTTTTTTCCCCTGGTGTCATTCTTTTGTATGAGTTTTAATGTCTCATTGGCTGGGTCAGTGGACAACTAGGGAACTTGTTCCCTTTCACCTTGTTCCTCTTTCACTTGACTGAGTGCGGGTTTAGCACAGATCCAAACGAAGTTGCCCTATGTCTCCCGTTGGGACTGAGACTCCCTAAATCACTTTTTACCTTGCAACATTTTACCTTGAGACAGAGGCAATCTCTCCAATAACCAGGACTCAGATATTAGGGGCTTCTAGGTAAATAGCAACACCCTTCAATTTCATCCAGAAATCAAATGAGGAAGGCAAAGCTAGTCTTCTGAAAACTCTGGGGAATTACACAACTGTTAAATCAAAGACCACAGAATTCTTCAAATCACTGAGATTTCAGCAGTTTCTAAGGAATTATCCAGATTGGAAAGCCAATTTTGAGGTGTATGAGGCTATTTTTGAAAAGCAATAGGTCTGTGGATAAATAATTAATGGCACATTGGGAGCTCTACCTCCGTTAAACATTTAAGGCTCCATTGTGACTTAAGCCAGAGTCAAAGATAAGGTCTAGAAGGACACTTCCCTTATGGAAGAGCCTTGAGTACCTCTGTACTCTTCAATCCGCTTTTGGCTGCCAGCCAGTGCAGACCTCTGGGGTAGTCTAGTGGCACTGGAGGCACTTGATCTTCGCAGTTTTAGTACACTCGGAGTGTCAGCACAGGGCCTGATGCAGATGTGAAAGAGGAAGACATGCACAGGGAGCCCTCTTCCTTGCCCACCAGTTCCCACAGAGGAAGACAATTCTGGCCCTCAAGCTGTAATTTGAAGGTGCAAAGCAGGAAACAAGCTCATACCCAGTGTTGCCAACTTTTGGCATGTTATCATGAGTTTCAGGATATTGGTCTTTTTTTCTTAAAGCCCCAGTTCCTGGAGGAATGGGGTTAGGTGAGAATCTCAGCTTCTTTCTTCTTCTTTTTTTTTTTAAGTACATTTCAAGACCTCAGAGATGCAAAGAAAATCTTGACAACTTGACCTGAGTGCAATCTAAAGACTTAGAAACCAGAAGACAAATAAAAAGAACCCCAATTTAAAAAAAAAAAAAACACCACCACCACCACTCTGTGATTTTTAAGCC
Source organism: Caretta caretta (assembly GCF_965140235.1). Taxonomy (NCBI): domain Eukaryota; kingdom Metazoa; phylum Chordata; order Testudines; family Cheloniidae; genus Caretta; species Caretta caretta. Next base: position 84,466,871 of record NC_134207.1, on the reverse strand, counting down.
AATCTTGACTTTTTGCGGGAGCTGGCATGTGTTTTTTGAACTCTTGAACAGGTGGCAGAATAGCAGATCTGGACTTTGTATTATAGTAACCTAACCTATATGAGTAAGAGGCTCACAGGTATGGATTTTGTACTACAGAGTACCCCAACAAATAAGCTGTGTGGCAGGCTGAAGTAGCAGTTACATTATTAATTATTATTACTTATTGATATCGTGGTTAATACCAGAGACCTCAATCAATGACCAGGGCCTCCCATGGTCCTTGGCAGTGTGCGCACACATAACAAAACATGATTCTTGCCCCCAAAGTCTATCCTCTGTGTTTGAGGTTAGGTGTTAGTGCAGAAAATGGCAATACCCATGAGAAGCATGAAAACCACCAGCCACTGATTTGTTGTCAGCAGTGTGGTAGGAATGAAGAGCTCTGTGAATATCTAGGTTTCTCTACTGAAAAACAGATAATGGGAAAATGTCTGGTAAAGTCACCACCAAGCAGATCAAGACGCAGCTCACCCTACTCAAACTGGGGGTAGGAACACATCTTAGTTATTGTACTGTATTAATAGTAATTAGTTGAGTACCAACACCATACTAGATCCTTGAAAAAATGCAGAACAGTGCTTCCCAACCTGGCAGCCAGGCACCAGCCTATGCCAGGGTGAGCAGAAGGCACAGGAGAAATGCAGAGGAGTGGGAGAACTTGTTCACCCACTATTAAAAACAAACATACTTGGAAGTCACACATCTACCTATTTCTACAGCTGGCTGTGCACATAGATGCTGGAACTAAGGGTGCGGGGGGTGTTGCCGTGCCCCCTGACTTGAAGTGGTTTCCATTATATACAGGGTTTACAGTTTGTTTCAATGGCTCGCAGCACCCCCACTGTACAAATTGTTCCCTGGCTGCACAGGTTCATTTCATTACCCCAAGGCTAAAGCCTGCTAGCACAAGCTTCTTTTCTCTCATCACGTGGCTTTGGCTCAGATTCTCAGCTGCACAGAGTCACCCATAGTTCCTCCTGCTCCCTCCTTCCCCACTGAGTAGCACATGACCTTCTTCAGAAGAAGGGACCAAGCAGGCATAGAGCGAAAGATAACTATGGTTAGGCTCACATTGGCTAGGAAAGAGCAGCGCCTCCTCGCTGGCTGAGGTAGGCAAAAGGCATTTCTGTGATGACCCCGAGATTGTGCACTGCTTAGAAAACCAGGGGATCGATGAGGTCAAAGCTCCGGCCAGGTCATCCAGTGAGTCTCCCTCCCAAGCAATATAACTCCTGTCTTAGCCAGCTGAGTTTGAGCAGGCTGTTTTCTTTCTTGTACTTACCTCTCTCAGGGCCTGGATGTCTGAACGATCATTCTCTCTGCGTCTGATGAGAATGGGAAGCAAAGTTAGTATAGTTAACACTGAAGGCTGTAGCTTCTCACAGTCTCCCCTCACGGTTTAACATGTAAATCGAATCATAGACAGGCCGCCTCAGCAGCAGAAGACCTCAAGGCAGCAGCTTGTATCTGAGAAGAAGCAGAAGTGGAATCAGTAGGGGTATCAGCAGGAGTCAATTCTGTGCTGTTTCTTTGGCAGATGTTACACAAGGTTGATTTTGTGAAGATTCCTTGCAGCAAGTCTAAAGTAGCTGTTTCCCTTCATTCATATTTGCAGTCCCTGCTAAAGTATTTATTACAGTCTGACAAAAGCTGCCATCAGTAGACATAGCCATATTTTAGAAAGTGATGATTAATTAGCATGCAGCAAATTGAGAAGTGGCCGAGAAAAGATGTGATTTAGCGAGAAAAGCTACTGAAACAAATAATGCCTTTTTTAAAATAGCATACTAACTTCATGTAGAGTTGTATTAAAATCAGATTTGTATTTTATTATTGAACAGTGTTCATTGGAAAAGTATTTGCTTTAAAAGAGACACCACATTTTAAAAATAAGCACAAGGGGACAAAGTCAGGTCAATATTTTCTAACTTTTTAGTTCCTGATTTTTCATTCTTTACAATCTATTAATGTGTATAGATATTATCTAAATACTATATACGCCTATTGGGCATAGATATATAAGCATGCATGAACCTACATGTACACACTCATACATAATATATGCACATTTTAAAGAATACAGATCTGTGCCCTAACAGTGCAATTTGGACTTTTTGAAAAATAAACTATGTGTATATCCATTTCAGTGCATATGTTTTTAACATGACGGCTAATTTTTGTTCTAAATTTCCCAATATTACAAATTAATATTCTGTAGTTCTTAATTCTAGCCTTTAGCTGCGATGGGCAAAATGGTTCGGCTAAGAAACCCCATTGGAACTTCATAATGCAATTGTACACTTTGGATGAGGCAGAATAGTTGATCATTTTCTTGCCTTTTCACTTTCACATACTTCCATATATCCTGGCTTCAGCCAAGACTGGAACGAGCATACCTTTGTGAGAGGCTCTCAGGATACATCAGAAGTGGTCAGAAGCAGGAAGCACTGGGAAAATGTGCTGTCTTGAGATTTCCAGCCCAGTTCCTTAGACCTAAAGTTCATATGCACAACTCAGTTTATTATTTGAACTTTCAGTGTGTCTCTGAACTGAATCAAACTTCTCAATCTTTTGAGAGTCACCCATCATTATTCCTTGTCACTGATTAATCCCCCTTTGCCGCCCTAGCATTACAAAAGTTGTTCACCTCTAAGTCCTATTTGTTTTTACAAAGCATGTTTCCTTGAAGAGTTCCTGTTGTTATCTGTGTATAGTGTTTTCTTCCTCAGAACTTTTGGTTTTGACCTGAAAATTTAATGCTCATCTATTTGTTTTTAATCTTTCAGGCAACATCAGCTGGAACATCCTCCCTCCCTTTCCTCAAGAATTTTTGTAGCTGTGTGGCTTTGATCTTTTTTGTGATTGTTATAAGATCAGGGTCAGGCAAACTTCAAACGATCTACTGTAGTTCAATGGTTTGAAACAGAGCTAAACCAAACTTTGTTTTTAAACACACGGATTGCTTAAGGCTTTTTGTTGTTACAGTGTGTGCTACTGCATCCATTCATCTACTCATGGAAAATGTTATTGAAAACCAGTTAATACTTAAAGATGTAATAGAACAAGGGGTAAAGAACTAAAGGTCCTATCACCGCCCTCCACATCAGAGTGGGGTGTCTTGCCCATTATGCACAGCAGTGGTGACCCTGATTAGCCGGCTGATTCCTTGGGAAAGTCTACAAAAGCACAGAATTCCTAACAGAGTCCACCAACAGCTCACCCAGTACCTAAATGTGCTTGTTCTACTCAGCAAGTTGCCCACGCATGAGGAGTCTCAGGGTAGAATATGGCTGCCACTACTGATGCTACCATTTCCCCCATACTCATTCACAAGAATCATCCATACATCACCAGAAATGAATGAGCCAGATGCTCCTGCCCCGGCTTCAAGCCCATAAAACTATATGGGCCCTGCTAGTGAGGGCATCATCACAGAAAGTCACCATGCAACAGGCCAAGCAGCAGAGGAAGTGACCTCTTTCACTTCTATTGCTGGTAGTAACTCTCTGCTCTGTACCCCCCACAATCTGAACTTCATTCAGATACATTAACTTTTGTAACACACACTTTTCTGTGGTTTCCTTGCATTCAGCCTTCCCCCACCCCCACTCCAAGTAAGTTTCCCACAGGCATCCTTTCCAGCATTAATCTGCCACCAACAAGAAATCTGGATGAGAGCCTACTATCTTGGCATGCTATGGATTAGCTGGAATTTTCAGCATCCAAACTTACCAGGCTTTCCCCACTTGCTTTGCAAACCTCTGTTGGCCACCAAATCCCTTGAACATGCCTGCATTACACAAATACTAGGAACATCAACCCCAGTGCGCAGAGCATGCATGCATATGCTTAGATCACCCTTCTGAAAATTCCACAGTCACCTGCCTGCCAATCACCTACTAATTAAACCTCACTCAGCCTATTTAGGAGCATGACATGCTTCAAAAGTTGCATCCTACTGCCATGCAATTAGTCATCGTCTCTGATGTATACACAGCTGCTTTAATTCCACTCTTCCACAAGCCTTAAGCTGCCTTTGATGACAGAGAGGGAGAATGAGAGTTGCCTATATTGTGTGAGAACAGAAGTTTCTGAATACTGCTAAACTTTTAATGACTTGCTAAGTAGCTCATCGATTCAAAAATAGATATGCACTGAGCAAGGAAAAACAAACACTATCTACTGTACTATCCATGTCATATGCAGTCTATCTGCCTAGGTTCTGCAGGATTTAGTGCTTCAGAAACATCTTAAACGTATGTATTATACAAACACAAAGAGTCCATCCCTCAAGACAGGGCCTAAGAGGGATTTAAGGCCTTGTGCTAACCCTCTCCAAAGGGTGATTTTCACCCTAGTGTTTCTAATGTGCTTTAAGTTTCTTGTGTAGAAGGTGAAGAAAGTTGTATTATCCATTAATTTCATATGACAAGTTAAAATAATAAAATAAGGATATTTGTATTTTGACTAGTTTGTTATATTTACATTAATTGTGAAAATAGTACATTCTATGTTTATTTGATTGGATTTTCTGGCTTTTTCTTAACTACCAATGGACTCTCAGACCTATTACAAACACAATAGATGATACAAACACAAATAGATGGTAGCTGTTTGTACATTGGCCATGAATTTTTGACCCCAGAACATTAGGCTGTGTAAATTAAAAATGGTCCTGTAAGTACTTTTTTTTTTTACTTTGCCTTTGTTGCTAGAGTTTGTTGAAAAATGGAATTTCCATCCTTCCAGAAATTCTGAGGTTTGTAAATCTGGTTTCATCACAAACTGGGCTGAAAAGTTAGTGTCTTGGAATTATTCACCAAATGAAAACTCTGAAAATATTTTATTTCAACTTTGTGTAAACATTTAGATTGGATAAGGTCAAAACTTTACATTTTGACTGTATCCCTTTAAGTGATAGAACACAATTCAAAATGTTTTGATAATTACCTGCACAAAATTGACAAATTTATCCCCTTCCTGCAAAATGTTTCAGTGTTGTTGAATCAGAATTTTCCAACAGTAAACTGTTCCATTGGAAAATGTACAATCAGCTCCAGCTGTTATGTTCTATAAGGTACTTTCCATGCTTCCTTGATTGCACTCAAAAAATCCTATAGTACTAAAAAAAAATATTTAACATATAGGCAAGTTTGTGTGTGTGAGTGAGAGTGAGAGTGAGAGAAGAATCACCTTATGGCATTTGCTCTTCCTTCCTCCTCAAAGGAGCAGTGTGGATACTGTCTCCCCCCTCCCCCCCTGCCTATTCCTGAAAATCCCCCCAAATTTGCTGTTATGTTCAGAGAAGATAGAGTATTGGTTGTTTCATTATCCTTCTGGAAGATAACTACTTATATTCCTCGACTCCAGACCAATAAACACACAGTAACCAAATACAGAGAGACAAAGCAGGCTGCTCCCTGAGGCAGAGAGGCACAACTCTCTCTCGCATTGCTCTAGACTGGCTCTCTCCTGACAAACTCCGATTGTGTGCTTTCCTACATAATCCCTAGTCTGCACTACCAGGAACCCCTTACAAATTAAAGTGACATTTTACAATTGCAATACAGTTTTCAAATACACCAGATCTGCCTAGAGAGACAGGATTATTCACATGTGATTTCCCTCAAGCTCCCGAGGCTATGCAGACAAGGCTTTCCCAGCAGACAGCTTTCCTGGAACCTCTCAAACTGGGGATTCCAGAGCAGGAAAGAGCTTCTCCTCCAGAGTTAGTAAGTCTGACTGTATTAACTCCAGAGAAGACATCATGTGGGATAGGGTGCAGAAATAATGTACAGCCCCCTGAACTTCCCATGACTATAGTGTTAACTTGAGTTAGACCCTGATCCTAACTCTCGTGTTGCCAACTCACAATTTTGTCATAAGTGTCACAATATTTGGTATTTTTCTGATAGCTCCAGCTCAGAGTCCTGTTGTCACACTGTCTGGAGTGATTTATGACTGTGTGTGCCTACCTCAGGAAGATTGTCAAAAGCAGGGCAGACACCCCAAATTGGTGGTAAAGTCGATAATTAGATTTCACCAATTCAGTAACAAATGTGAACGCCTGGATTACTGTAACAGTCTTACCATGAAGCCACAGACAGTCCCCTTAGACCCTCCAGTCTATCCTGCCACCCAGGCAAGCTGGACTTGGTGATCAATGGTCACTTACATGAAAATAAATCAATTAATTAAATAAAATCACAAAATATTCACAAAAAGAACAGGAGTACTTGTGGGACCTTAGAGACTAACAAATGTATTAGAGCATAATAAATACTAATAATATAATAAATGTGTTGGTCTCTAAGGTGCCATGAGTACTCCTGTTCTTTTTGCAGATACAGACTAACATGGCTGCTACTCTGAAACCTGGCAAAATATTCAGGTTGCTCCCAGTCCCAAGAGGCCAGTCACTTACCCCAGATTAATTTGTACCTTAGATCTCACACCAAAGACAACTCTGGTAGCCAATCCTGTAATAAACTAACTAAAGGTTTATTAACTAGGAAAAAGGAATCGGTGTTATTTACAAGTTAAAGCAAACAAGCATATACACATATGAGTTTCAGTCTGTGATTCAAAAGATGACAGATTTGTCGCAATCAGTCGATTCAAAATATCTTTACGGGCTAACCAATGCCAAGAAGCATGAGGATTCTTTTTTTTTTTAATCTTTAGGAATCTTTGCCCTCAGAGTCTGGATAGCATGAAAGAGATTCAGTTTCTTCTTGTCAGAGATTTTTATCCCCTCCCCTCCAGAGTCCAAACTGATGGGATGAGTTCACCCGTAGGTCTCCCCTTCCTGGAGGGAGTTAGGAATGCAATCAACAAGGCCTCTTTCCTTTGATGCTGCAAAATACCTTTTTCTCTATCAGTGGACCATCTTCAGCATTCTACCTTAATTAATGCTTCTTTCCCTGTTTGAATTACACAAATTACAGAGCTTTACAATGCGAACACTTTATAACTTTATACCATGGGCTACAGAGGTTATTTGTGAGAACAATACATCAGTAAAGTCTAAAAACATTCTTATTAACTTAACATCTAATATCTACATTTATAATGCTAACACAGGGAAGCAAAACTGGTTTCCAACTATGCATTTGTAAGTGTACAGTGAGGTCTGGGGCCTTAGCATGAGCTGGCACCTGACCTACCTGCATCACACATGTGATAATATTTTTAAAACAATAGATTTCTAGCCCTCTTGGTTGTGGAGAAAAATCTTGAAAACATGAACCCTAAAGGCTCAAAAATGAGAAGACAAATAATAAGAACCCAACATGTAATATAAAATCCTATGATTTTTAAGCTACGGAGATGGGGAGGGCCTGATTCATGATTTTTTAAAGACTTAGGGCTGGGGATACTTTCTTACACATGGGTCCCTCGGCCCCCAAAGACCCCTCCACAATTTGAGGAAAGGGGAGGTACCATGCTACAGTAGAAACTGATGATCCTCCCCACACAGAAGATCTAGCCGGAATGATCAGGTCTATCATTTCTAAGTCTTGCAAGTTCGTCTCTTCTTTTTCTTGCTGAGAGCTTTTGCAGCTTCATTTAAAGGGTGCCAATTTTTTATGTATAATAAAAGATTACAATGTGTCCACTTGTGTTGTCTCAGCTTAAACATAGCTTGGAAATTCCTATGGGCAAGGACTGTCTTTTTTGGTATATGTTTGTACAGTGCCTAGCCCAATGGACGAATAATAAAGAACAACACAGGATGAATAATAAAGAACAACAAACAGCCAAATAGCCTTTATAAAGCTCTGTAATTGTGTAACAAAAATCACTACATGCTAAAACACTGAATTTTTTGTCTTAGATCTGTTGTACCTATGAAAATAAATCGTATATTATACTTCAGCCATGAAGTGGTAAAGGGCTATTAATCTGTATTCCCACATACACAATCCATATTCCAACTTGCTGCTTCTGTATCAAAATGATACACTGTATCCAGCACACAATGATGGACTTTTTAGAATAATTATTCACAGAACTCTGTTCCTTAGAGACTGGATATTTATAGGAATATGCAAGTGGAAGTGATATTTCTTGGCAGATACTCTTGATATATTGAAGCCATTATCCAGACTAAACCTATACATTTTATTTCTGCATAAGAGCACAGCATAGTGACCAGTGCCAAATCCATTAGGATCTATAGATTACATAGAAGTATCCACGATAAAATCCTGAATTCCTTACCCAGGGACAATTCTTGCTCCCAACCCCCAAGTGAATGAGAAAAATGCAAAACATATCAGAAAATGTCACATTTCTACAGTTGAGGGGATCCAGCCATTGGAAAATGAATGCAGTATAATCTTCCACACTTCTGTGGCAGCTTTAGGGAGGGACAGTTCTGTGCTGATCCTCATGGAAAGAGGGTGATGTGTATAGACTAGAGGTGTTAAAGGGCCACAGTGAGTAGGCCTACGTACAGCATGAATCCACAGGCCAAGAATAATATTGTCAGAGGGGAGGAAGATAAACAGCATGCATAATGCACTACTCCAGTTTATGTTCACTGCAAGCAGCCACAGCCCAGCTGTATAGATACACCAGTCCCTATATGTATAATAGGGGAGAATTTTATCCCATCACCCCTATAATTCCTGTAGGCAAAGCCTTTTTATTCAACCTTTTCTTGTGGGATCAGGGTTGGTCCCTTAGTCCATACTCAGGCAAAACTCCCAATAAAGGGATTTGCATTTGCAGTTTGCCCTGGGTTAGAGCTGACATACGGCTGCACAAGCTGAAGGTGGAAGGCAATTTGGGTGAAAGTGATCATGAAATGATGATTTCATTATTCTAAGGAAGGGAAGGAGAGAAAGCAGCAAAATAAGGACAATGGACTTCAAAAAAGCAGTTTAACCAACTCAGAACTGGTAGATAAAGTCTCATGGGAAGAAAATCTAAGGGATAAAGGAGTTCAAGAGAGCTAGCAGTTTCTCAAGCAATATTAAAGGCACAACAGCAAACTATCCGGATGCAAAGGAAAGATACAAAGAATAGTCAGATGCCAATTTGGCTCCATCAGGAGCTCTCTAACAACTTGAAATTCAAAAAAGAATCCAACAAAATTGAAAACATGGATGAATTGCTAAAGAGGAACACAAAAGAATAGCACAAGCATGTTGGGACAAAGTCAGAAAGGCTAAGGCACAAAATGAGTTACACCTAGTGAAGAACATAAAAGGTAATAAGACATTCTTTAAATACATTCTGAAACAAGAGAAAGACAAAGGAACGTGTAGGTCTTCTACTTAGCATGAAAGTAGAGATAACATCAAGAATGCTGGGAGGTTGATGACTATTTAGCTTCATTCTTCACTCAAACTTTAATGGTAATCAGGTACTCAACACAATTAATATAAACAACAAGGAGGAAGGAACACAAACAAAAATAGGGAATGATCAAGTTAAAGAATATTTTGATAAGTTACATGTACTCAAGTTAGCAGGGTCTGATGAAATTCATCCTAGGATATTTAAGGAACTAGCTGGCGGCTATCTCAGAAGCATTAGTAATTATCTTTGTGAACTCATGGAGAATGGGTGAGGGTGGGTCCCAGAGGATAGGAGAAGGGCAAAAATGATACCTATTTTTAAAAATAGGAACAAAGATGACCCAGGGAATTATAGACCAGTCAATTTAATTCAGTCAGTAACATCAATACCTGGAAAGATACTGGAACAAACTATTAAATAATCCACTTGTAAGAACCTAGAGGATAATAGGGTTTTAAGGAATAGCCTGCATGGATTTGTCAAGAACAAATCATGCCAACCATACTAATTTCCTTCTTTCACAGGGTTCTGGCCTAGTGGATAGGGGATGAAGCAGTAAAGTGATATATCTTGATGTTAGTAAGGCTTTTTGACACAGTCCCACATGACATTCTCGTAAACAAACTAGGAAAATGTGGTCTATCTGAAATTACTATAAGGTGGGTGCACAACTGGTTGAAAGGCTATACTCAAAGGGTGTTTATCATTGGTTCATTGTCAATGATTGGTTCACTGTCAATGGGAAGGCCTATCTAGTGAGGTCCCACGGAGTCAGTCCTGAGACTGTTACTATTCAATATTTTCATTAATGACTTGGATAATGGAATGGGAAGTATGCTTATGACATTTGTGGATGACACCAAGATAGGAGGGGTTGCTAGCAATTTGAAAGAGAATTCAAAACAATCTTGACAAATTGGAGAATTGGTCTGAAATCAACTAGATAACATTCAATAAAGACAAGTGCAAAGTACTTTATTTAGGAAGAAAAAACAAATCCACACCGACAAAATGGGGAATAAGTGGCTAGGTGGTAGTACTGATGAAGGAGATCTAGAGGTTATAATGGATCACAAACTGAATACAAGCCAACAGCCTGATGCAGTTGCAAAAAAAGGTTAATATCATTCTGGGGTGTATTAAAAAGAGTGTCATATGTAAGACATAGAAGGTAATTATCCCACTCTATTCAACATTAGTGAGGCCTCAGCTGGAATACTGTGCACATTTCTGGGCACCGCACTTTAGGAAAGATGTGGAAAATAGGAGAGAGTCCAAAGGAGGGCAAGAAAAATTATAAAAGATTTAGAAAGTTTATGATCTAAGAGAAGGGGTTAAAAAAGTGGGCATGTTTAATCTTCACAAAAGAAGACTGGGGAGGATCTGATAAAAGTCTTCAAATATGCTAAGGGCTGTTATAAAGATGATTCCGATCAATTGTTCTGCATGTCACTGAAGGTAGGACAAGTAGTAATAGGCTTAATCTGCAGCAAGGGAGATTTATATTAGCAAACTTTCTAACTGTATGGGCAATTAAGTTAGGCTTATCGACTTTAAGGTCAGAAGGGACCATTATGATCGTCTAGTCTGACCTCCTGCACAATGCAGGCCACAGAATCTCACCCACCCACTCCTGTAACAAATCCCTAACCTATGTCTGAGCTATTGAAATCCTCATGTTGTGGTTTAAAGACTTCAAGGTGCAGAGAATCCTCCAGCAAGTGACCCATGCCCCATGCTGCAGAAGAAAGTGAAAACCCCCCAGGGCCTCTGCCAGTCTGCCTTGGAGGAAAATTCCTTCCCGACCCCAAATATGGCGATCAGCTAAACCCTGAGCACATGGGCAAGACTCACCAGCCAGATACCCAGGAAAGAATTCTCTGTAGGAACTCAGATCCCACCCCATTTAACATCCCATCACAGGCCATATTTACTGCTAATAGTCAAAGATCAATTAATTGCCAAAATTAGGCTATCCCATCATACCATCCCCTCCATAAACTTATCAAACTTAGTCTTGAAGACAGATACGTCTTTGCCCCCACTGCTCCACTTGGAAGGCTGTTCCAGAACTTCACTCCTCTGACGGTTAGAAACCTTTGTCTCATTTCAAGTCTGAACTTCCTGATGGCCAGTTTATATCCATTTGTTCTTGTGTCCACACTGGTACTGAGCTTAAATAATTCCTCTCCCTCCCTGGTATTTATTCTTCTGATATATTTATAGAGAGCAATCATATCTCCCCTCAACCTTCTTTTGGTTAGGCTAAACAAGCCAAGCTCTTTGTCTTTCATAAGACAAGTTTTCCATTTGTTGGATCATCCCAGTAGCCCTTCTCTGTACCTGTTCCAGTTTGAGTTCATCCTTCTTAAACATGGGAGACCAGAACTAAGTATTCCAGATGTCTCACCAGTGCCTTGTAGAACGGTACTAACGCCTCCTTATCCCTACTGCAAATACCTTACCCCCCGATTTAGTCCCATTCCAAGACCACATTAGCTTTTTTCACGGCCATATCACATTGGCAGCTCATAGTCATCCTGTGATCAACTTATACTCCGAGGTCCTTCTCCTCCTCTGTTACTTCCAACTGATGCATCCCCATCTTATAACAAAAAATTCTTGTTATTAATCCCTAAATGCATGACCTTGCACTTTTCACCATTAAATTTCATCCCATTACTATTATTCCAGTTTACAAGGTCATCCAGATCTTCCTGTATGATATCCCGGTCCTTCTCTGTTTTGGCAATACCTCCCAGCTTTGTGTCATCTGCAAACTTTATTAGCACATTCCCGCTTTTTGTGCCGAGGGCAGTAATAAAAAGATTAAATAAGATTGATCCCAAAATCGATCCCTGAGGAACACCACTAGTAACCTCCCTCCAGCCTGACAGTTCACCTTTCAGTATGACCCATTGCAGTCTCCCCTTTAACCAGTTCCTTATCCGCCTTTCAATTTTCATATTGATCCCCATCTTTTCCAATCTAGCTAATAATTCCCCATGTGGAACCGTATCAAATGCCTTGCTGAAATCGAAATAAATTAGATCCACTGCGTTCCCTTTGTCTAAAAAATCTGTTACCTTCCCAAAGAAGGTGATCAGGTTGGTTGGGCATGATTTACCTTTTGTATTTTGTCCCAATTACCATTGACCTCAATGTCCTTAACTACTTTCTCCTTCAAATTTTCTTCCAAGACCTTGCATACTACAGATGTCAAACTAACAGGCCAGTAGTTACCTGGATCACTTTTCTTTCCTTTCTTAAAAATAGGAACTATGTTAGCAATTCTCCAGTCTCCCCTGAGTTTACAGATTCATTAAAAATTCTTACTAATGGGCTTGCAATTTCATGTGCCAGTTCCGTTAATATTCTTGGATGAAGATTATCTGGGTCCCCCGATATAGTCCCATTAAGCTGTTCGAGTTTGGCTTCTACCTCGGATGTGGTAATATCTACCTCCATATCCTCATTCCCATTTGTCATCCTTCCATTCTCCCTAAGCTCCGCATTAGTCTCATTAAAGACTGAGGCAAAATATTTGTTTAGATATTGGGCCATGCCTAGATGATCCTTAACCTCCAATCCATCCTCAGTGTTTAGCAGTCCCACTTCTTCTTTCTTTATTTTCTTCTTATTTATATGGCTATAGAACCTTTTACTATTGGTTTTAATTCCCTTTGCAAGATCCAACTCTACATGGTTTTCGGCCTTTCTCACTTTATTCCTACATGTTCTGACCTCAATAAGGTAGCTTTGCTTGATGATCCCTCCCATCTTCCACTCCTTGTATGCTTTCTGCTTTTTCTTAATCACCTCTCTGAGATACTTGCTCATCCAGCTTGGTCTACAACTCCTGCCTATGATTTTTTTCCCCTTTCTTGGGATGCAGGCTTCTGATAGTTTTTGCAACTTTGACTTGAAGTAATTCCAGGCCTCCTCCACCTTTAGATCCACAAGTTCTTCAGTCCAATCCACTTCCCTAACTAATTTCCTTAATATTTTAAAATTAGCTCTTTTGAAATCAAAAACCCTAGTCATAGATCTATTTTTGTTTATCCTTCCATTTAGTTTGAACTGAATTTGCTCATGATCGCTCAAACCAAGGTTGTCCCCTACAACCATTTCTTCTATGAGATCCTCACTACTCACCAAAACCAAATCTAAAATGGCATCCCCTCTTGTTGGTTCAGCAACTACTTGGTGAAGGAATCCATCAGCTATCGCATCTAGGAAAATCAGAGCCCTATTATTATTACTAGCACTTGTCCTCCAGTCTATATCTGGGAAGTTAAAGTCTCCCATGATCACACAATTCTCATTAGTATTAACTTCATTAAAGACATTAAAGCAGTCTCTATCCATACCCAGATCAGATCCCGGCAGTCTATAGCATACCCCAAGCACTATCCCAGGGAAGGCTCTACTAGCTTTCTTCCCCAATGTGATTTTTGCCCAGACAAACTGTGTTTTATCCATTCCATCACTTCTTATTTTTCTTTACAGTCTACCTTATCATTGATATACAATGCTACTCCACCACCTTTGCCTTTGTTTCTGTCTTTCCTAAACAGCACATACCCTTCAATAACCATACTCCAGTCATGACTACTATTCCACCATGTTTCTTTTATCCCTATAATATCTTGTTTCACTTCCTGCACCAGTAGCTCTAGTTCCTCCATTTTGTTACCTAGGCTCCTCGTATTAGTGTACAAACATGTTAATTTTTGCTGTTTGTCTTCGCTCACATTCTTTAACCGATTAGGCACAGACATTTTACCACCAGTATCATCTATTAGACTGGTAACTACACTACCCTTCCTCCTTATGTCCGTTCTCCTACCCACAGCTGTACCCTTTCTTACTTCGTTTTCTTCCCTCTCAATGTTAAAATGTGGTATGGAGATTACCTGGACATCTCCCAACCATCTCCCCCAGATTCCTAGTTTAAAGCTCTCTTAATCAGTTGTGCCAATTTCCCTCCTTACTCAGGTGAAGTGCATTCCGAGAGAACAGTCCTCTGTCCATGAATGCTTCCCAGTGGCCATACATCCCAAAGCCCTCCTTATAGCACCACTGCCTGAGCCATCTGTTGATCATCATAATCTTGTCACACCTTTGTTGCCCTTGTATAGGAACAGGCAGAATCCCACTGAAGATCACCTGAGCCTCAATTTCCTTAAGCATCTTCCCAGCCTGGCATAGTCTCCCTTGATAAGTTCCAGTTCTGGAATAAGCTTCCAAGGGAGGTTATGGAATCCCCATCACTGGAGGGTTTGAAGAGCAGGTTGGACAAATACCTGTCAGGGATGATCTAGGTTTACTTGATGCTGTCTCAGCCCAGGGGGCTGGACTTGGCTATATTTTAATGATTGTATGAAGCTCTGGAGCAGCACAGGGAAGGAATGATGCCTCAGAGAAGACGGATTCTGTCTCTACTCGTCCTTGTGCTTCAGGGGGCAGCAATCTGCTATTGGTCTTTACCAATATTGGTTTAGCTATGCTGGCCAGCATGTTGGCTCCACCTACCTCCCCTCAAGGCTACATACCACTACATGGATGAGAGGGGTGTAGTTTGTGTACTGCACCTCCTTACTTCTATGCACCCAGACCAAAGGAGGATGTGAATGAATATACTGGGGGAGGGTCTAACCCTCCCTTGTGTTCCTCACTGTCCACACAGCCTTGACCATGATCTGGCCCAGAATTAAGAGTTGTTTTGCCTGAGTAAGGGCTGCAGGATTTGGTCCTACATAACTTGATAACAAGTTTTGCCAGAAAGATTATTTCCCTACAACAATGCAAAACTCGTGTCTTTATAAAAGTTGCTTGCAAAACAAAACAACAAAACCCCATCACTTTGATGCAATGTAGTTGTTGAATGAGGGGTTATGAGTAGGGAACATGCTTGGGAACAAATTCCTACCCGTATGGAGAGTCAGCATTAGCTCTGAAAGCTTAGTCAAAACACCTGCATCTAAATTTTGACCTCAGGCTTTGCTCCCAGTTATATTTCTCCAGGCTTAGCCAAATAAGCAAACAAACAATCCAATCTAACTGCAGGGCTTCTCCAAGAATTCACTGTCCATCTGTTTGCAAATCAGTCAGAGGCAAAAATCAAGGAAAATAATAAATACATGAAGATATCAGTAACAAGATTTAACTCAAAAACTGCATCTCCTCTAATTCCAGGAATGTGATCTGTGTTCTAAAGCTGGCATTCCATTATTTCTTTCTCCCAGAATGAAAGTAAGTGAACCTACCTGAAGGCTTTCTGTGATTTCTAAACAAGTATTTCATCCTTAACTGTTTATTCTCTTTATAGTTCTTCCATAGATCAGAATGTGTTTAACATGGTGTAAAAACATGTTCATGTTCATTTTTATTTCCTCTTTGGGAGTTTGAATAAAGGAGCACCTCAAGTTAAAAACATTTTGCTTCTGCTTGAAATTTTTTTACCTACTACTGTCACAAGAAACACCTCCGATTATTGTAACAAAGAGACGAGAGGAACAATATGTTTTTCCATTTAAGTTATGAATTTAGGCCCTTTGTGTATAGTAAATGGCACTGTTTTCTCTCTATAGTCGGTTTCATCTTAATGCTCACGCAACCACAAGGAAGACCTGCTACTCTTCCATTTGGTGCCCTCAGAAGTGCCACTGGATGGACCCTGGCCTACTTTCTTTCCTCCACATCCCAATACAGACACTCTAGCAGCTCTGAGGTGTGCCCAACACAGTGTGTGGTGCTGCTGCTTTTGGCAGTGGCATGGACCTCACCTTAGAATGTTCACGTTCGGTCAGTATTTTGGCATGCTGGGAAATTTTTTCTGAGAAACACCAGTGAGAGAAGGGAAATGGTGATTTTTAATGGGTTATAGCTCAGCCAAAAGTGAATGTCATGTCACGGGACAAAGCGAAAATCATTTATTTAGCACTGGGGCGTTCCCCTGTGGAATATCAAAGGCCTGCTGCAAACAACAAGGTGTGAGAGATTTTCAAAGAAATGTTGCAAGAATCTTTTATAAAGGAAAATGTAAAGCAATCTAAATGAAAGGGTCACAAGCAGCTCTCCCTATGATAATGAATCTAGTTATTTGGAACTGAGTACATTTGTTCCATAATTACAAATACTGAAACTAAGTATTGCAGGAAAGTATTCATTCATTTCCCCCCAATCCCCACACACTCTACAGGTGTATGTGGCCTGACCGGCATTAGAACCCACTAAATCTACTGAGCATGGAAGAAAATTAGCAAAGCTATGCGAACTAATCACCATATTAATTTGTGTGTACATTATAACCCCATCCTTTACCCTTTATGCATTTGTAGAGACTGTAAGCCCTGCCCCTTATGGCTTATCTCTTTTCTATCTGTGTAGCACCCAACAGGCTAGGACCCCAATACCGACTGGGGCTTTGGGTGCCACTATAATATAAATATTTCTCATACTACTAACAATATGTTGACAGCCTGTTCAACAGGGCTGCAATGTTCTGTCCACTGCATAGAGAGCAGAGACATGGCCAGTGAATCTATGACTACTCACATCCATGATTCAACCCCCTCTGAAAACAGTTACTAAAGAGACTGTTGAATCCCGAGGCTAGAGTATTAGCCAGAGTGGCACTGTTGGCATTCCATGCCCTGGGGAGAGAATTCAACCCCCAGGGAGCATCCCTTCAGAAAGCCCATTTGTTCATGCCTTGTACAGGAGAAAGTACACTAAATGTCTAGGCCTAGATGGTTTTGAGGCAGACTTTCATAAAACCTTCTTAGAACAGATTACAACCTTCAGAGGGTGCAATACACACATTCTATCCATAGAACATCTCCCTCAACCTCACAAGCCCTTACAATTCTGCCAAAAGAAGGCAGGCACAGATCCTGTGTACTTCCTATAGACTCATCTCCCCATTCGACTGAGCTACAATCCTGACAAGAATAATAACCAACCACCTAAATCCACTCAATGGATGGCCTCATAAACCTACACCAAACTGGCTACTTCACACAGCAAGACAAGACTCAGACAACCTAAGAAGAGTCTCAAATATTTTCATTTAAACCACTTTCTGTAGCTATCTACTTTGTCATGTGGTTGGATATGAGAAAGCACTCAATAGAGCCAAACATCTGTACCTGTTTGTGATGTAAGATCACAGGGAAGCTGGTGGGCTGGTTCCTCCCAATTTCATCACATCTTAGCAAGCTGAACCTCTGGTTATGTACATACAGATATGTACGGCTCAGTTGTCAAGTTGTCTGGAGTGACTCACAAATGTGGGTGCCAACCTCAGGGCAGACTGTTACAAACCAGGGCACAAACCCCAAACTGGTTGTGTTCTTTATTATTAGATTTCAGCAACCAAGGATCAAGTGTGAAATCCTTAAGTACTATAACAGCCTTAGCATGGAGTTACAGATAATCCCCTCGAGCACTCTGGTCTATCTTGTAACTCAGGCAAGCCTGCCTTTGTGATAGCTGGTCCCTTTACACCAAAAATCACACCAATATTCGTGTTACTCCCAGTCCCAAAGTACCAGTCCCTTACCCCAGGTCAGTTGTACCCTAGAGCTCTCACCAAAAAGAATGCTTGTAGTCAATCCTGTAATACACTAACTAAACTAGGAAAAAGAAATAAGCAAGTTATTTGTAAGGTTAAAGCAGGTAACAGACACACACAAATGAATTACAGTCTTAGATTTCAAAAGGTAACAGAAGCTGCTGTAATGTGCAAGCTCTCTACATCCTTCAGGACTAACCCAGCTAAGCAGCTTGGGGATCTCTTGCTTAAGCTTCCAAATTCTAAGTAGCATAGTGATGCAGTTCCTTCTGGTCAGGGATTTTTATTCCCTTCTCCAGAGTTCAAACTGTGATGGGACAAGCGTTTATACACATCCCCTCTTCATGGGTGTAGGGAGCGCAGGCGCCAACTTTCCTTGGTGCCGGTGGGTGCTCACGCCCCCCACCCCGTCCCGAGCCCCGCCCCAACTCTGCTCCCTCCCTGAACCCCTCCTCAATCCCCGCCCCGGTCCTGCCTCTTCCGAGAGTGCGCAGCGTTCCTCCTCCTCCCTCCCAGCGCTTGGGAGGGAGGGGGGAGAAGCAGGATGCGGCAGCGCACTCAGGGGAGGAGGTGGAGGAGAGCTGGGGCACAGGGGTGCGGCGGGGAGCTATTCATTTGTCAGTGTCGGTGAAGCCAAGGGGCATTAACATGAGCTGACACCTGGTTTGCCAGAATCACAGCAGTCAGTCTTTATCACTAGACCTCTAAAACTTTGAGCCCTTTTATAATATTACAAAAATAGAAGGAATATGTAGGCAAAATGTGGGTCAGAAATGTCTTGTCCACTTGAAAAATGTCAGAAGAAAGTAGGAATTCCATTATCCTACCTGTTACACATACCAGTGTTTGACATTTCTGACTTTACACCTAGGGTCTTCCATGACATCAGAGCCAAATGGGAGCAGAACAAACTGATCTCCTACTCTACATTTTCAGCCTGTCAAAACTGAAATAATTTGAACAACTAACCATGAAATGCAAACTAGAAAGGTCAGATTTTCACAAATATCTCCAGTGGTATCATTACCTCCATTTGTCCTCCAACTCGGATGACCTCAGCCAGCTGATGTCAGAACCTGAAACTGAACTGAAGCAGCCTAGACAAGTAGGAAAAGGAAAAAATTAATCAGCATACTATAAGTGAATGAATGAAGTTCAAAGAGTGAGATGGAGTGTGATACAGGGGATCGAGCACTAGTCTGGGACTCAGGAGAGTCAGGTTAAGAACATAAGAACATAAGAATGGCCATACTGGGTCAGACCAAAGGTCCAGCCAGCCCAGTATCCTGTCTGCCAACAGTGGCCAATGCCAGGTGCCCCAGAGAGAGTGAACCTAACAGGTAATCATCAAGCGATCTCTCTACTGCCATCCATCTCCACCCTCTGACAAACAGAGGCTAGGGACACCATTCCTTACCCATCCTGGCTAATAGCCATTAATGGACTTAACCTCCATGAATTTATCTAGTTCTCTTTTAAACCCTATTATAGTCCTAGTCTTCACAACCTCCTCAGGCAAGGAGTTCCACCGGTTGACTTGTACGCTGAGTGAAGAAGAACTTCCTTTTATTTGTTTTAAACCTGCTGCCCATTAATTTCATTTGGTGGCCCCTAGTTCTTATATTATGGGAACAAGTAAATAACTTTTCCTTATTCACTTTCTCCACACTACTCATCATTTTACACAACAATCATATCCCCCCTTAGTCTCCTCTTTTCCAAGCTGAAAAGTCCTATTCTCTTTAATCTCTCCTCATATGGGACCCATTCCAAACCCCTAATCATTTTAGTTGCCCTTCTTTCTGAACCTTTTCTAATGCCAGTATATATTTTTTGAGATGAGGAGACCACATCTGTATGCAGTATTCAAGATGTGGCGTACCTTGGATTTATGTAAGGGCAATAAGCTATTCTCCATCTTATTCTCTATCCCTTTTTTAATGATTCCTAACATCCTGTTCGCTTTTTTGACTGCCACTGCACACTGCATGGATGTCTTCAGAGAACTATCCATGATGTCTCCAAGATCTCTTTCCTGATTAGTTGTAACTAAATTAGCCCCCATCATATTGTATGTATAGGTGGGGTTATTTTTTCCAGTGTGCATTGCTTTACATTTATCCACATTAAATTTCATTTGCCATTTTGTTGCCCAATCACTTAGTTTTGTGAGATCTTTTTGAAGTTCTTCACAGTCTGCTTTGGTCTTAACTATCTTGAGCAGTTTAGTATCATCTGCAAACTTTGCCACCTCACTGTTTACCCCTTTCTCCAGATCATTTATGAATAAGTTGAATAGGATTGGTCCTAGGACTGACCCTTGGGGAACAACACTAGTTAGCCCTCTCCATTCTGAAAATTTACTATTTATTCTTACCCTTTGTTCCATGTCTTTTAACCAGTTCTCAATCCATGAAAGGATCTTCCTTCTTATCCCATGACAACTTAATTTACGTAAGAACCTTTGGTGAGGGACCTTGTCAAATCTAAGTACACTATGTCCACTGGATCCCCCTTGTCCACATGTTTGGACTTCAAAGAACTCTAATAGATTAGTAAGACATGATTTCCCAGGTTCAATTCCTAGCTCTACCTCTCACCTGTTTCATGAGCTTGAGTAAGTATGCATCTGTTTCCTCTATCACTTTTAATGTGTTGTGTGTTTTTGATGTAAAAACATCAGGGCAGGGAGTGCCTCTCACAGTCCATTTGTACAGTGACTAGCACAACAGTCTCCAGATTTCAACTGTGGCCTTTAAGTGCAACTGTAATACAAATGAACAATATTAGACACAAAAGTTACAACATATAAAAGAATTTGAAGTAGAATTTCACTATAACATAAGAGAATCCTCCTGGCCTATTACTTTCCAAAAAACCCATATCATTGCCACCTTTCTCGATAATTGAGGGAATTCTAGTGGAAAGTTCTCCTGGTTTTTTTCTGCACCAGATAGAGCCAATAAAATGCATCCAAATGCTGAGAGAGAATGATTGTGGGCAGATTAGTTACCACACACACATTTTCTGGGACTGTGTTCAGATACAAACCTTCTGGCCACCCATACATGATAGCTTAGAAAAAACAGTCAGCATTTGGTTTCATAAGACTCAAGTTTACTATATTTCTTGAAGTTAAAGCAACAAAGAAGGACGTGTTCTAAATATTAACAATAGCCACTATGAAATACATTACAGTACTCTGGCTCACAAAAGAAACTCCCACACAGATGATGTGGCTAAATATATAGCAAGATTCCAGGATATTGAACAAAATATAATTAGAAGCAGACAATCCCAGGCCAGCTTTGATGGCAGATGGGACTTAGCCAGACCAGTTACTCATTATTCCTGAGAACAACTGTCAAGCAACCTAGTTTGTGAGTGATATCTCCTATACAAATTGTCCCCACTTATGGGGATCCATCTATTAATAGAAATTATATTCCATATATATACAGTACTCCCTGTTTTATAATGCAAGAACAAAGGGGCATTACATTATATTAAAAGGTGGAAAGTTCACAATTAATAAAAGGAAATGCTTTTCACACAACTTGCAATTACACTGTGGACCTCATTGCCACAGGAAGTCACTGAGGACTAAGTTTTCAGTTCTCCAGGCAATTAAAAAAAAAATTGGCTCAAACTGAAACGCTTTGATGTTTTCAGAATTTTCTTCAACTGAAACAATTTGGCAAATTTGACACAAATTCACAAAATGTTTCAGTCAACCTGAATCTGCATTTTGGGTGGGAAAAGTTCTCTGAAAAATTTTGCTTAGCTTTATATTAAACTTCATGTTTCAAGGTGTAAAACCAGGAGGACAGAGTATGTGAGAGGCAGATTATCCCACATCTGCCTACTGCAGAGTTCATACATCTTCCTCTGAAGCATCTGGCGATGCCCACTTTCAGAAACAAGATATTGGACTAGGTGGACCTCAGGTCTGATCCAGAATGGCAATTCCTGTGTCCTGTGTTATTTCACTGTATCCACTACTTATGTACCAAGCAATACCCAACTACTACGGACTATAAATCAGTAACATATAAGGTCACTGTTCCAAATATGCATCCCAGTTGTATACCAACATATACGTAACACTTCTATAATTACATGAATATTCAGCTGTATCACATCAAGTACAACCAGCTTAAATGTATAATTTTCCTAACTGCATGCTTGAAAAGGGACCATACATTCCTGTAATTAATCTTTTGAAATGCAAGTAGACATTTAGAAAGGAGCTCAGAACCCACAAGAACCCCTGAAAAATGAGATGTTGTCATCTGATAGATGAAGCAAATACTATTATGATTGTGACCATGCCCCAAACAAAGTATCTGCAGCCCAGTTGAAGACTGTAATGGGGTATACAAACCCCACACTGGACAACATGGGTTAATGAGCCAATGTGGGCTCAGGTGGCTCTGCCCTGTTGCACCTGTGAGAAAGGTCTTGATGGGAGGGAAGACCTTTAAGAGGGAGAGCCCCAGCACAGTTGGGTGGCAGGGTGGGTTGGGGGCTCTGACTAAGGCTGACTGAGCAATACATTGTGTGTGGGGGGGCGGCAAGATGGAAGATGTAATGGAGAATACTGGAACCAATCTATAAAATGATGGGGATAGAAGAGGAGAAGGATGATCACAGGTTAGGGAAAAGAAATGGGTGGACATGCTAACTTATACTCAGTGCTAATATTTTATCATTTCTTTCACTTGCCTTTTTATTTAGGATGTATAACCATAGAAGCCTTCTTTTATGATGGAAAAATTGTAGGGATTTTGGGCTTCCAATATATCATAAACAATGTCTCGTTCTCATTCATATTTGTATGCTTAAATATTCCCCCCTGCCACACACACAGACACTCCGTTTTGCTTATGATTGTTTTTCGCATTGGAAAATTGGCCTCTTTAAAGCACAAAGTACATATATTACTGTGTGGGAAGAAGAAAATAAAATAAAATAAAAATCTTACATTTTATATGTGTTATTTAATAAATTCCTGTGGAAAACTAGATTAATAAAATGTACTTAAAATAAAAACATAATTCCAAACACTTTCCAAGAGTTATTACTATGTACAGGACAGAAAAATTGTTTAAATAAATGGCATTCTTTATAAATGCAAAATTCTTCTTTGCAAAGCTAAGAAAGAAGTGTTTAAAATGTACTCAGGTATAATTATTACTGGTTTTGATGGTTTTATCATGAGTTATGATATTTTATGCTTCCCTAACTTATCTCCTGGAGGTCTGGATCTCAGCTTGCTCTTACCAAATTAAAAAAAAATTCTCCCTATATCTGGTCAGAAAATGATTCTTTTCCCCCTATAGAAAACTTTGACTTTTCATTAAAAAAAAAGTTTTTGACCAAAAAAATTTCAGTTTTAATATTTTTTTAATTAAAAGTTTAAATTTTCCATAGAAAGTAGACCAAACCCATGAAATTTTCATTTGGTTGAAAACTTGATTCCTGCCACCCCCATCACAGTACACTTTCAATGGAAACTTTTCAACAAGCCCTATTCTAAGCTCCGCTGGTTATGGACAAAACCTTGAAAATGTGAATCATAAAGGCTCTAAAACAGAAGGCAAATAAACAGAATGCAAAATATATTTTAATAAAGACGTAAGTAAATCTTATGATTTCTTGGGGCCTGACTCATAATTTTTTTAATGTTCGGGGTTGGTAGTACTGCAGTAGTCAAAAAAACAAAACAAAAAAAACCCCTGAAAATGTAATAATAAAGCTACTTAATTTTTTTTAACCTAAAAACCATAGAACATAACTTATGAAACTATTTTGATTTCTACTATGATGGAGGCTGATCAATTTAAAGTGCTGTGGTATGTGTACTGAGGCTTCACTAGAACCACACCAACTGCAGATTGGGCCCCGAGAATGTCCGGATTAATTGTGGTCAAAACTATGAAATTTGTTGCATATGCAAAAATGAAATTACATTTGTTCTGAATACCAGAGTATTATAGTTGATAGTGATCTGGTTGGGATATTAGAAAACTCAGCACACACACTCTAGCAGAGAGGTAGGTAACGTTATACCCTGCCATTCTTTCTAGGAACAGGGCTGAAGGTGAGTAGAAAATATGCCTAGTGAGCCAATTCACCTGCTACCTCTGTTAATTGCATTTTCCATATGGGAAGAGAGAATTCATAATAAAAAGAGTGAACTTTACATTTTAAAGAATGCCCTGAGACTAGGACCAGCCAAAACTCTCTAGTTGCTTTCCCCCGGGACATGAGAGCTCAGTTCAGATAACAATGATGAAAACAAGGAACTATTAGAATTTATTCTCAGAGTCCTGAGGTAAATCCCCGTTGCAAAGACTCAATTAATTAAACCATGATAAACTTGAAGAGAGCCTTATTTTGTTGCTCTCTGATAAAACCAGCTAACATGACGCTCAGAGATTGTTTTTAAACACAAACCAGAAACTTTAAACTCAAATGAAAATAAAGCAGGCTTTTTTAAAATTGCATCCTCTCTCAAGTAGTGAGAGACAGTTTTACCTCATGAGCTCAATTCATTATCCTACACCTTAAATGCTCACACAGCTATATCACCTAGTGAATTAAAAAGCCACAAATATGGAAGCCTTCATTTCCTCTTTAAAAAATAGCATAGGCTCACAATACAGGATAATCTGCATAGGTTCATTTCTGATGGTAACTACTGTAAATCAAATACTAAAATAGTCTAAAAATGTTTTATTTGTACAATATATAATTGAGAACTAATCAAATGCTACTCTTAATCAGAAGCAAGCAAATCCATAATTTACATTAACTGTAAATTAACACTATACCAGGGATTAAAGGAATTCTCTCTCTCTCTCCAGAGAGTGATTAGATTAGAAAGAGTCAGTGGGAGAACATGCAGTTGTGAAATACATTTTGTTTTTTTTAATCTTATGCATACTCCTTGGTATGACCTGTTCATTCATTGCCTGTGGAACTCAATCAACAGGTCATCCCTGATTAATACAATCAATTGTAAGTTTCCCCTTTGAAAACATTAGCTATTTGGTGTGAAATATGGTAAATTATTAGCCAACCATATAGACAGTCAGATAAAATGAACAGGGGAGACTTATTTTATCTTATAAAATGAGAGGTGGTGTTCGTCTGTGACTGTTCAGAAACTGTCAGTGAACTTGGTGTAAGAATCCAAAACACACCCCAATTTACATGCCATTAATACATACTATCTTTTCTTCCCCATGTGCCTCCCAGCCACCCTCTCCCTCCCCGGCCCTGTAGCCTTCTATTTCTTTTAAGAAGAGGGGATCATGGGAAAACTGAGCTGGCTTGTCTGACAGAAAGAAAATATAGATTTAGACCACCATTATATTTAAAAAATCCACTAATTTGTGATTCCAGTTTGGAAATCCAATTTGACATAACAAGGTCTTGATTCTCAGAGATGCTGAATGCTTGTAGTTCCATTTGCTTCAACTGGAGTTGTGAGGTCAGTGAGAACAGGACCAAGCCCTGTCTAGTTTTGTTTACTTTTTCTCCCCACTTTAACCTAATGATGGCTAGAATTAAATTGGAGTTGCTGTACTTTGAAAGACTTGTGTACATAAATTTCTGCAGAAAAAAGTATAAAATTACTGTTTTTCACTTGCATTGCCCATGGCCTATTACTCACTTCTACATATGAATAATAAGCTGCCTCTATCCATATTAGATTAGATTAAGAAAGGGACATAATACAGTAGTTGTGTCAGGCCTTTCTTTTAAATTACATTCTTCTAGAGAACCTCCTTCTGGTGGAATTAAAGAAAAAACCCAAAACCAATATTACACAAGAGCTATTAAAAACTTAAATCACATGAGTCACCATTGAGACAGTTGCCAGTCCTGACAGGATCCCTAAAATATGAAAAATATAGATTCCAAAAACAGCCTTGTTACCAGGGCTGGCTGGTTTTTTTGCAAATTTATATAATTACTTTTGTTTTGTCATCCACATTTGCAAAGTCCCAACTCTTTGACTTCTGGAATGACTATATTTTGTTGAAGTTTGGAGGCTGTGGTTTTTTTGTTTGTTTGTTTGTTTGTTTTTGGGGGGGGGGCTTGTTGAGGTTTCGTTTTTACTATTTTAACCAGAGTTCACTTATGGGGTAGAAGTGATTATCCCATACGGTCACTGTCACCATGCCTCAGTGGGTCACAGCTGAGAATACCAGATTCAGGACAAACTGTTGAGAAATGGGGCAGCCCCATCCCAAACTAGTGGTTATTCTTCTATAAGATATGTGAGCCAGTAACAAAAGTAAACTTCTGTCTCACCACAGTGACTTACAAGAAGTCAGAAATGCAGGCTCCTTAGGTATCCCAGCCCTTGTTTCACCACCCAGACACTAGACTTAATGAATGGTTACTTAAAACCAGTTTCAGCAAACAAAGGTTTCTTCTGATCCCAAGAGATCAGCCACACAGCCAGGCCAATATATAACTCAGATCTTACCCAATAATCATGCTGTTGCCAATCCTTTCATATCTAATATCTAAAGGTTTCTTTATAAGAGAAAAGAAAGAGGAGAGAGTTATAATGGTCAAGGAAAACAAATACATACACTCATTGCAAAGTTCTTGGATCTGGTTTGTAGCAGTGCTGGCTTGTAAAGTCTCTGGTAACTTCCAAAAGATTGGGAGGTCCTCAGTCTGTTGGTTGAAATGTTCCTTTTAATGTAAGTCCAGAGATCAGAGAAGGAAAAAGCCAAAATGGAGATGCTTCCAGGGCCTTTTATACTTTCTCCCATGTGGAGGGAATGCTCTCAGTCTTAGTTTGTGGAAAATTGCAGATACAAGATGGAATCCAGGGTCACATGAGCAAATCATATGCCCTTTCATGCTCTGATGGGTCATAGGAGCAGCCATATTCTGGCGAAGGTGTCTAAAGGAAGGCTCACCAGGTGGGGATAAGCTTCTTCTATGGCTCACTGTGTTCGTTAATGGGCCATCAGCTTGAACGGTCCATTTACAATGTGCTGGCTAGACTGGATGTAAACTACCTGCTGGGTGTTAAACCCTAGGAGCAAACACATTTGAAATACTGGTACATAGTTAATATTCATAACTTCAGATACAAAAATGATACATGCATAAGAATAGGATAATCATATTCAGCAAATCATAACTTTTCCATTGATGCCTTACATGATACACTTTGTACAAAATTTGTTGCAATTGACTTACAATGGCAATATTAATGATATACCTGGTCATGTTTCAATCATACAGCATCACAGTCACTTCTTACATTGTCAGTGGAAGGGGGGGGGGTTAGGGAAGCGGGGGGAAGAGTAGTGGAGTGACAGAAGCACTGGGGAAGAAAAATACTGGAAAAAAGAAAATAGATGAGCGTTACCATCACTTTCCTCCCTCCCTAGCTCAAGAAATTTCAAATATTTTCCTTCCTTTGAGATCTTTTACAGAATATTTGAGTTTCAGAGAGTTGTGTAAATAGTAAAAGACTCAATACCCCAATCATTTTTTCTGAGCTTCTGCTGTCGCCCATGGATTTTATGATTTGTGTTCATGCACAAAACTATAAACATTTGTTTTTTTAATTCAGTTGGTGCTGGTCTATAAAGAGAAATTGACCAGACTAGAGTTTGTGGAATAAGCTATTTGACCCAAAACAAAATTTGTTGACTTTTTTGATTCACTGAAAATTCCAAAAAATTTCAGTGAGACCCTAACCAATTTATCTGCTTTTTTGATTTTTTGGAACTGCCAGTGAACTGAAAAGTCAGTTATTTGCTCAGCTCTACTGATGGATCTTGTAATAGGAGTCAATAAGAGCATTATCAGAACAGCACAGTTAAATGGCACATGCTTTTTCTCTCCCTATCTCCCAATAAACAAAGTAAAATGTGTAAAATTCTAGGCAAGTACTAAATATTCTGTTATTTTAATGGACTAATGGATTCCATTAACCAGATCATTCTTGGGACCGTCATCTTTGACACCTTTAACTCATATCTCACCTGTGGTTGTTGGAAACCCTCTGCACCTGTTGGACTGCAGTCCAGCAAGAGACATATTTTATGGCAGATGATCCTTGTCTTGACCAAGAATCCTGGAAGTGACAAGCTCCAAATACCCTTCAATCACTTTTTTCCTGTCATATCCCTATCTGGAGTTGGTGACTTTTATAGCCTTCTTCCAAAACTCATGATTGTATGGTTGTTCTGCAAATTGATTGTATATGGTTTGCTGATATCTGGTCTATGTACCAAGTCTTTGGCCAAGCCATTGGTAGTCTTTCATCCAGGATCATTGCAAGTGCCATTCTGCCAATATAGCTCTCAAGTCTCCACTGGACACGTCCATATCAACTTATCCTAGCCTCCCTCATCTTGGATTCTGTTGGGGCAACCTCACAACATCATTTAGTTTCCAACCATATGACCATCTCAACATCTTCGTCTCTATAATGGAAAGCCTATTGATTTCTTTTCCTGTGGCTGGCCAAGTCTCTGTTCCATATATTAGGATGGGTCAAATTATAGTTTTATATACTCTACCTTTTAACTTGACATCCTTTTATTACAGAGAACTGGGATCATGTCCTGCCATTTGCACAAGGCAGCTTTGGCATGATGCTTGGCATCACTCAAGAGGGCACCACCATCAGCAGCTATTGATCCTAGGCATTAGATTCTTTCACTCTAAGCTCTCTGCCTGTAACATCCTTTATAGTGCGTCTTCCTCCTTTATCAAAGCCTCAGTCTTACCCCGCAACCTGAAGCAAATACTCACCAACAACCACATACCACACAACAGAACCACTAACCCAGGAACTTATCCTTGCAACAAAGCCCGTTGCCAATTGTGCCCACATATCTATTCAGGGGACACCATCACAGGGCCTAATAACATCAGCCACACTATCAGAGGCTCGTTCACCTGCACATCCACCAATGTGATATATGCCATCATGTGCCAGCAATGCCCCTCTGCCATGTACATTGGTCAAACTGGACAGTCTCTACGTAAAAGAATAAATGGACACAAATCAGATGTCAAGAATTATAACATTCATAAACCAGTCGGAGAACACTTCAATCTCTCTGGTCACGCAATCACAGACATGAAGGTCGCTATCTTAAAACAAAAAAACTTCAAATCCAGACTCCAGCGAGAAACTGCTGAATTGGAATTCATTTCCAAATTGGATACTATTAATTTAGGCTTAAATAGAGACTGGGAGTGGCTAAGTCATTATGCAAGGTAGCCTGTTTCTTCTTGTTTTTTCCTACCCCCCCCCCCAGATGTTCTGGTTTAACTTGGATTTAAACTTGGAGAGTGGTCAGTTTAGATGAGCTATTACCAGCAGGAGAGTGAGTTTGTGTGTGTATGGGGGTGGGGGGGATGTGAGAAAACCTTGATCTATGCAGGCAATAGCCCGACTTGATTATGCAAAGAGTTGTCACTTTGGATGGGCTAGCACCAGCAGGAGAGTGAATTTGTGTGGGGGGTGGAGGGTGAGAAAACCTGGATTTGTGCTGGAAATGGCCCACCTGTTGATCACTTTAGATAAGCTATTACCAGCAGGACAGTGGGGTGGGAGGAGGTATTGTTTCATATTCTCTGTGTGTATATAAAGTCTGCTGCAGTTTCCACGGTAAACATCTGATGAAGTGAGCTGTAGCTCACGAAAGCTCATGCTCAAATAAATTGGTTAGTCTCTAAGGTGCCACAAGTACTCCTTTTCTTTTTGCGAATACAGACTAACACGGCTGTTCCTCTGAAACCAGTCTTACCAATGTACACTCTCAGTTCTGCTCAAGACTGTGTTCTAAATTGGTTTGCAAGGTCTCACAATCTTCTGCACTTTTCATTAAGTCATCAGCAAACATATTCCAAGGCATCTCCTTTTATATTTTTCACATACATGACAACTGCAAACAAAAACTGGCTGCACACTGATGCAGGTCAACACTTACTGGAAATTCTCTGCTGTAGCTCCATTTGGTTTTGACAATACTAGTCACTCCTCTTACATATCCTGGATTAGACTGACATATCCTTCTGGCACACCTCTCCATCACAAACTCCACCATACTAAGTCTCTTGATAAATGATTATACACCTTCTCTAAGTCCACACAGTTGCAGTCTCTTTTCTCTGAACCTCTCCATGAGGATTCATAGAGTAAATAGGGCATCAACTGTACTCCTTCCCAGCACAAATCCATACAAACTCATCCAAATTTCAACTGTTTCACACAGTTGCTTTTCACTAATCTTCTCCCATATTTTATAGAATGTGACTTCAGCTCCCAATACCCTTCCTTCGCTACCTCTTCTTATAGCTTGAAGGTTATTTCTCCCTGGATGGTCTCTGTGAAGTTCCCAAACAAAATCTATGACTCAAGTGATCCAATTAAAACCAAGATTTCTTAAGAATATGGAAAAGATAAAATTGAAACCAAAGAAACTGTCTGCATAAACAGATCTGGTCTGAAACTGAAAAAATCCATCTAAGTGGATATAGCATAGGGTTGATTACAATGAATAATAGAATACCTCACATTTTCTCTTTTTCCCTCTTCTGACTCTATGGCCTCCAGACTTATTAGCCATGTCCCTATCTGCCCCTGTTGGCCAAGCAGCACCTAAGAGACAGAGCTTCTGGTTTTAGGTGTCTTCAGTTTCCTCTTCCCTTTGAATCCAACTCCTTTACAATGCCCATTTTTGATGTTCAAGGTGTAATAGAGTTCACTGTTATACACATGCCAGGCATTGTTACACAAGCATATCAACTGTACAATGTTGGGGTGTTCCTTCTGTTCTTCCTAAAATGGCTGTGATCCTTCATATCTTCACATTGCACCCAATCTAGCTCTGGAGGTATTTCCCAACTTAATACCTGGCATTTGAAATGCCACTCTGACCTACTCTGCACTTTAGTCAATCTAAATTGTCATATGCCTGGATCCTGTCTGCAGGTATTAGACTGAGTAAAGCTGTCTACCTTTACATTTTTTGGATAGACTGGTGAGAGAAAACCTTCTACTCTATATCAAATATGAATTGTTGACACATTAAAGTCCACTTTTTATATGCTGTAAATAGCTCTCAAGGAAGTTATGGGCTGGAACCTCAGCTGTATCAGCACAACTGACTCAGCATAGCCTGATCCTAGGCCAGCAATGGGCCAAAACAGCCCAGCAGAAGTCAAAAGAGTTGCTCTAAAGTATGCTGACTGCTGCACAAACCCAGGATCAGCAGAGCGCTATGTGCTCTTCCCCATTCCTCCCCCTCCCCAGTGACAGTCTCCCAACTTGCTTTAGACAACTTGACAAATTTCTCAGTCTGCTGTTAAAAAGCTAGAAATTGTATAATATCTAATTTCAGAGACACTTACTGTACCTGATTGTTCTCAGGTAAACTGCAATGACTTTGTCAGTCCCTAAATTATTGGTTCTCCATTTCTTCTGTCATTCATCATTACCCTTTGTCACCTTATTTGTTCTAGACAATTTAATGCATTGATGTTGGTTGCAAAGGATATAAAACTCCCTGTGATTCTTGGCAAGTATGAGTCAGCCTCAAGCATGATAAGTAGGAGTGTAGTTAGCTGATAGTCAGAGATGTAAGTTATAACATCCTTTTGATGCTCTTGAGGCCTGGATGGGGAAAGAAAACTGCTAAAAATTATCAAATTTGAGATCCCCCTCTCCAAAATGCAGTTTAATATGTTGATGACATTGCTGTTTTATGTTGAAGACCATCAGAAACTCTGAGTGACTTTCTGGAATAACTATGATAAAAAGAGTCAAGTTGATTTAAGACCAGAGCAAATGAAAAGAGCATTCACAATCTCTTAATCACACAAGTCATTTAATATTTTTCTTGATTGTAGTAGTTGTCTGAAACTTTCATTTACAATCCTGAAAACAGGTGAAACTCACCAGTTTTCAGATTGAAGAACATACCCAAAACTCATCCAAGGATCATCATTGAAGCATTCAATGAAGTTTGCAAATATTTTAAGCAAATCTGGACCCAGTTTCAAATAAATCTGGGACAATTTTTGCCTTTGCATCAAAACTACGTGGTTTCAAGTTAGTTTCACTGTGGGCTAGATTGTTGTCAAAGTCCTTACTCGGCCATGCTGGGGAGTAAGAGGGAACAAGGTTTCTCTTGCATCCCTGCTTGGCCCTACCCAGATTGTTATGCCGGTCAAAGGGAGGAGAACAAGAAATATTCACGTAATACTCCCCTCTGTGAGCAAAAGGAACCCTGACTCCAACCACCATTCACCAGCCAGCATAATAAAAGAGATTTGCAGTGGGGAGGAAGTTGCTTCATGGAAAGGAATAATAACTTACTTCCCCATAAGAACAAGGTGGGAGCAAACAAGGAACTGTGGATCTAAATCCCAGTTCATTCTCTCGTCTGCTCTTGGGACGCTATAGCTGAGTGCAGATTGTGAAGTTACAATATAGTCTTTGCTATATTAGGATCTGAATGGAACCCAAGAGCAAAGCTCCAGGAGAGGTAGTATCTAGCTGCCTATAAAACTAAAGAATCTTTCAGCCTGAAACCCCCTAGAGAAATGAAACAATTAAGTTTGGTCCCACTTCATCAGACACGGAAAATATGTAAATCATGGTGACAGTCTAGAGCAGTGGTTTTCACCCTGTGGTCCGTGGACCCTTGGGGCTCCACAGACTATGTCTAAGAGTTCCAAAGGAGTCCACATCTCCATCTGAAATATTTTAAGGGTCCACAAATGAAAAAAAGAGGTTAAAAACCACTGGTCTAGAGTGGAAATAGTAGAGGAAGCCATGATTGGGGGAGGGGTTTTTTCCTCAGAGGCCCCCTACCCAGTGGTTAGGATTCCATCGGCAGCAGTCTCTCCCAAATGTCTAGAGTTCAGAGAAGTAAGGGAACCCTGCCCTCCCCCCCCCCCCCCCCACCCCTCCACTGGGTTCTAACCCAGGGCTCTGGGAGACTGACTCTCCTGCTCACTTGCTTTGTAGGGTGTCCGGCTTCTTGTCAACTTCCCTGAGTCACTTCCTACTCCAGTCTGGGTCCCATCTGACCACCACCCAATTCTGGGGAAAGTCACCTTTGGGCACCCAGCCCTCATCCCTGCCAGGTACTGAGTGTCTCCTGTTCACCAGCATGAGGCAGTCTCTGCTCTGGTCCTCCCTGGGAGCTCCCAGGGTATGTCCTCCTCCCTGGCTGGTCAGCCCCAGACTGAGGTGCCTGGCTGGCTTTTAAACCCTGCTTCCAGTCCAATGATGCTCAGCAAGGGCTAAAGGGTGGAGCCTCCTTAGCCCAGAACTGTTCCTTAACCCCTTCCCGGCCAATCTATACACCCTGTCATAGAAGCATTCAGAGGTTTATTCTGAGGACTGGATTAAAGTCCACTTCTTATTTAAGTCTAACTAATTTGTTCGGACATAAATGGAATAAATTGTTCAGCTAAAAGAGCCAGCTCCTTGGACTTTTGCCCAAACCATAACCTTTCCTAGAACACACTATAAATGAAGGGTCCATCCCGTTACCACTGAATAAAGACTACATGCAAAAAAAGTTACATTGCACTCCCTGTTCCTGATTCACCACTGCATTATTCCAGTTTTAGGGCAGTGTAACTGCATTGAAACGACTGGAGTTATGTTGGTGTACATACAAATGGAGGAACACAGAGGTCCCCATATCTTCAAACACAAAACACAACACTGCAAACAGTCTGGGCTGACACACAAGGGGAGGCCCTACAGCAGGAGTGACCAGTAGGAATTCTGGTTTGTTACAATAAGAATTATTCCTGAGGACTTAAGGGCTCATTCACTAGAATTGCATCTCTGCCACTCAGGGAAGGGTTTCAGAATGGCCAGCTCCAGAGAGGGAAGTGAGAACAGAATCTAGGGCTCCAACCAGTGGATGAAGGATGGAAATAGACTGAAAAAAGGAGGGTGGAGATCTTACTGTACAAGCCAAGGAGCAGGGAGAAACCGCCACACAGCCAAGCCAAACAGAGCTTTGCTTTCTTGTCCTCAATCCCCTTGACTCTGCCCCTTGGCTTCTCCCCTTTCTTTTTCCCATTGGAATGCCCAGTGCTACCCCCAGATGCTTCTGAACCATAGCAGAAGCCTTTCTTCCCATCTCCTGTGGCCCTGCACAAGGACCAGTCATATACGTGGAGCCTTTATTCATTATGCTTAATGTGGCTAGTGACGACACTTTCATTCACAACATGGAGCTTTGCATAAGTGTTACTTGGTGTTACATTCTTGCTTCTCACTTTTTCAAATGACTCCTTTAAAAAAAAAAACACCACCCTGCTTTCATGTCATCTCAGGGAGAAGCTGGAATATTTCCTCTGCTTCATCAAACTCAGCTCCTTGGAAATGTAAATGGGACATATTCTAAATGTGACTCCAGGGACAAATGTAGTCATATCTCAAAAAGAATTAGTCTGTTTACAGCAAGAGTCTCCTTTTTAGATATATGAGGTCCTAAGCCTGTGTAACTAATTCACTTGCCCACCTTTGTATTGTATTCAGAACCCTAGGAGTTTGGAATAGGTCATACATTTTCCAGCACAGGTTTTATTTCCCCCTCATTTAAATGTTTTCTGAACCATGAATTATTTATAAGTGATTCACTAAAGAAAAAGCCATTTACATTGTATCAAATGCATTTTTAACTATGAATTGCAGGAAGAAGCACCACTTTATTGTTTAAATGGTCCTATGAAAAAATATGACTTATCTAGATAATAACAAGCTTATGGTGAGAGATGAGCTAAATAATCGAAGAGATAGCCCCATATCTAAATAAGTAGGTAACCTCTACTTCTAAGCATAAAACCCTATAACAATAATTACCATCAACTTAGTGGTGAAGTTGTTCCTCAGTAGTGATGCAAAAGCTGAAGATCTTCACAGCATGGTCTGAAAGGTCAGCATCCATTTCTGTCCAGTGTATGTTATGTGATGTGTTCTCCAACTGTACAGCAGCTAAATGTTAAAAAAAAATTGATTCACAAATTCAAGCTGCAAGTTTGGGTCATTGTGATTTGTTGGGTCATATTAGTTGTGGTTTGTGGGTATTTGGCAATAAGGTATTCATAAAAACAGTACTGAATGTCAGAAACCACAAAAATGAGTATACATATGGAAGCCCATACCTAAAGTGCAATATGCATTATTCCTCATTTGTTGATTATTAGTCTTCTGTTTTAAAAGTTTTAGTTTTGCATTTAAGGAACAGAAACAATACCATGTGACATATGTGCAATGTGTGAATGGTCACCTATCAGAACATTTTGCAAGGACTCCAAGACTTAAATTTGTTAGCATAAACTATCCAAAGAATACTAGCAAATAACTGATACATTCACAAAAAATTAAGTTAATTGAACAGAAAATGGTTTAAATGATCACTGAATGTTATTCACATTAAATAGTTACACCAGTTAAAGCATCAACTTCACCATCCTCAACAGAAGCAGGACATTGTGATGCTGTGGAATGCTACACACCACATGTTGAGCTGCCTCTGTAAGTAGTGCGTTGCTATCTAGGCTTTTTACCTATCTTTCCTCTCTCAGGCCCAGAGAGACAGTCACTTGCCCTTTGCATCAGGAGACTAACCACTGATCAGGACTCCCAGGGCTCTATGATGATGCCACAAGGCTTATGAGTGGGAATGATGCTGGTTGTTCCTAGGTCATTCCAATGATCTATGAATTGGAACAAAATAACTTCTGTGGTTAAGCTGTCTGAGGAGGACATGGCAGAAAAAAAACATGGGTGGGTAATTGCCACCTCAGAGAAATATATGAAGAAGAGGATTATCCTGTGGCTACATGTGAGGATCCCATATTTTAAAATGTCATGGGTTACTTTCTTCTCCCTGGGATGGAGAGGGGAGAGAGATAAACCATCAAGACTAATTGACAAAGAGGCGGATGCCCTCCTCTCTGTCAGTGACCATTTGACATCATGTGTGTGAATGGCTTCAGAACCGAATATCGCACAGAGACCCATTTCATTGTGTGGCTTTCCATTGGCACTGAATCCAGCTGTGGACATCTCAGTCCATGTTCTGGGTCTAGAACTCTTGCAAAGATAAGGTGTCTTTCTGCTGCTCAAGCATCTCCATGCTGCCCCCTCTTTTTAACTGCTCTTCATTCTGAATGATCCTTCAGTTGTTTGTGTGTTTGCAAGCGAGGTGACTCAGGTAGGACTTTCGAAGTCAGTTTGAGAGAGAGACAAGGTGGGTGAGGTAATATATTTTAAGTGGACCAACTTCTGTTGGTGAAAGAGACAAGTTTAAAGCTACAGAGAGCTCTTCTTCAGGGCTGGGAAAGGTAATCAAAGGATGACACAGGTAAAAACAAAATGGGACAGATTGTTTAGTATAAAGGATAAACACATGCTGCCAGTCAGTATTTAAGACGAAGAGCGCAATTAACACATCTGGAGTCACCAGCATCAACTTCTGGGACACCACAATCACTTTCAGCAATGGAACTCTACAGACAACCATATACAGGAAACTTACAGAGCCCCACACCTACCTCCATACATCCAGTAACCACCCGAGACACACCACGAAATCTGCTATCTACAGCCAGGCGCTCAGATACCACAGAGTACACCCCAGAAAGAAAGTCCAGGATACACACCTTAACACACTTAAAACCACTTTAACCAAACAAGGACGCTGCACCAGAGAAGTAGATTGCATCATGAAATGGGCCACCCAAGTACCCCTAGAGAACTTGCTTCAGTACACAAGACAAACAAACAAACAAAAACCCATCAACTGCACACCCCTAGTTGTCACCAACTACCCCACACTGGAACGTGGACAGGGTATCATCAAACACAAACACAAACCAAACTTGTGGGGATCTCATCCTGAAAGAAATTGTTCCTGACCCCCCATCATTTGGCCTTCAAACAACTCCCCAATCTCGCCAAGCTCAGCACCAGAGGCAAATTTCCCGCAGACCAGGGCACACCGATTCAAAGCAGCACCAGACTGCCAGAACAATAAATGCAAAACCAGGAGACACACCTCCACTGCTACAATGATCACTTCTCCCCTGTACAACACATCTTTCAAGATTCATGGGTCCTCCACATGCTTATCACAACATGTGATGTTCCTCATCCAGTACATCAAATTCCCCAACAAAGTGCTGGCGTGAAACCAGACTGTTGCTATTGCCTTGAAAGAACTCATACAGAAAAACGATAAAGACAAAAAACACCCTATCACAGAGGGCAAACATTTTTCACAAAGCGATCACTCCATCTCTGACCTTGCAGTCCTCACCCTCAAAAGAAACCTGCACAACACCTTCAAAAGACGAGCCTGGGAGCTTAAATTCATAATTCTGCTAGGACGTTTCTACACGTACAGTGCTGCACCGGTGCATCTCATGAAGACGCACACTAATGTTATGATAACTTATGTCGCTCGGAGGTGGTGGTTTATTCACACCTCAGAGCGACATAAGTTACGTCAGCATAAGCTGTAGTGTAGACATAGCCTTAGACTCTAAATATCATGGACTCAACAAAGGTAATGGTTTTATGACTCATTGCCACAAACTGTAACCTGCTGTCCTTTCTTTGTCTTATGACTGCAGATGTGTTAATTGGCCACTTCATTTTAAATGCTCTCCTGCATCACGTGTTTACCCCTTATGCTAAATAATCTGTCCCACCTTGTATTTACCTGTGACACTTTGGCTATGTCTATGCTACAGCATATGTCAACATGACTTATGTCGCTCAGGGCGGTGAATAAACCGCCCCCCGGAGCGATGTAAGTTATACCAACATAAGCGCTGGTGTGGATAGCGCTATGTCAGCAGGAAAGCTTCTCCTGTCAACATAGTTACCGCCGCTCACGGGGGCTGGAATCATTAAGCTGACGGGACAGATGTCTCCCATCGACTTAGAGCAGCTACCCTAGAGAGCTTACAGCAGCACAGTTGCATTGGTGCAGCTGCGCCTCTCTAAGCTCTCTAATGTAGCCATAGCCTCTGACTACGCTTTCCAGAGCTGAAGAAGAAGTTTATAGCTCAACTGCTTGTCTCTTTCACCAGCAGAAGTTGGTCCAGCAAAAGATATTACCTCACCCACCTTGTCTCTCCCATAGCCTGGGACCAACATGGCTACAATTCACAAACAAAAAGTCAGTTTGTATTACCTACACATTTAAATATGCATACGTTCGTTTACATGCAAATAGATGTGTTTGCATAGTTAAAAGCTCTTCCTCAAACACCCATGTCAACAAAGCTGTTTACACAAATATTCTCAAAGAGGCAAATAAAAAAAGATGCAAAAATGGCTGGATCAATATGCGATCAGTATTTGTGAACACATTTGTAAAGACTTTTTCCCGCAACTATCTGCTCTGTTCTATTGTAAGTACAAGCACGTCAAACTGAAGCCAGGGCTAATTTTCACAGCTAAATTGTAACTCCCTGAAAATGCTGCTTGAACCCTATACAAACTCAATTTCTAATGCACTAATGGTTCCAACATGATTAAATTAGTCAGCACAAATCCATGGAAGTTATGTTGTCTTAATCTGATTCCTGGATAAAAATATAGACCTTACAACTTTGTAGAGATCTTCTGTGAGCAGAACATGGATGCTTTTATTCATGTATACCCTGCTGTCACTAGCCCTGACCTTTAAAGGAGATGCCAAATGATGCACATACTGACCGTAATAAGACCGAATGGAAAAATGTAATGCAGGTGAACAACTGTGCACGTTCCCTCAAATAAGTGAAAGATAAGTAAGAGAAATATGGTCTTACATACTCTTTGTTTGAACATGTGTTCAATATCTACAGTCAAGTATAGAGAAACAAAAGAGTATGCCCTTTAGTAAATGTGTGTTTATATACTGTAGCTGTTAACTACTAATGTCATGAAGAGATATGATTAACAATCCCTTTCACCCAAAGACTGTGTTTTGGAGAAGCAAAAAAAAAAAAATCTATCAGTTACAATCTACCAACTAATTTTACTTTAAAGCAAACTATTTTCTGTACTGCTCTGTAATGAATACAACTGATGGCCACTGGGTGACCTGTGTCTTAATTATTGCCTATAGCAGCGGTTCTCAAACTGGGGTCTGCAGACCCCAGGGGGTCAGCGAAGGTAATCCAGGAGGTCCACAAGGGTACTCCAGGGGGTAAGCGAGTCACGTCTGGCTCCAGGCAATCCACAAGTCATGTCCAGGGCTGCCTGCCTCACTGATCAACTTCCCCCTCTCCCTCCCAGTGCCTCTGGCACTCTGGGGAACAGATGTTCAGTGTCATGCAGGAGGCACTGGGAGGGCAGGGGAGGAGCAGGGATGGGGTTCGGTCTGTGGAGCAGCCAGAAAGAGGTGACGAAGAGGAGGGGTAGGGACGGAGCAGGGGTGACGCCTTGGGGGAAGGAGTGGTATGAGGGTGGGGCTGAGAGGAGGTGTAAACCTCTCATGGCATCACCATGTTTCCTATATTCCATACCGTGCTGAGTATCATCACTCAACAAACAATTATGACAAGAAAACAGGTCATCTTGGATCTGAATGACTTACGGTCATAGCTTGGAAACTGAAGAGTAGCATCAGGCAAGATCATCACTATGTTCCAAACTTCTGGGCAGTAACCAGAGCATTCTTACGTATGCACTGAAATATTTCTGACAGCTCCAGGAGAGATAAATTTTGTATGAGTCAAATAATGTGCGAGTCATTTATACAACATTATTTCATTCAGCTTCCATTCACTTCATTACAGCTAGAAAACAGGCAAAGGAAGCTTTTTGCTTCCGATCAAGATATCCCAAAAAGATCAGTCATTTACTGTACATATATCTCCACCATAGCTTTGTGATGGTAAGAAAGAGCAGTTTGCCTTTCCACGTACTTATCATGAATGTTGCTTCAAAATCATGAAGATTTTTTTTCTAATTTGGTGGCCTTTTAGCATATATGGGGAAAAAACGTCCCAGGAATTTGAAATTTCAGACTATCTTTCTTTCTATTTACTAAACTCTTAGTTTTAATACATCTTGATTATAAGAGAAAATTCTGACTGAACAAAAGAAAGGAAGATTATATATATATATATATATATATATATATATATATATATATATATATATATATATATATATATATATATATAATGTTGGTTTTGCATTGCATTTCTCTGTGTGTTGTATAGCTAAAAATACCTTTTTTAAAAAAGTCAATAACCTTGGAGTTTTGAGGGAGAGAATGGATTGTACTCCCTGGTTAATCAAATATGGCTCTATTATGGTTTGTATTGTTGTTGTAGCTGTGTTGGTCCCAGTATATGAGAGAGATAAGATAGGTGAGGTAATATCTTTTATGGGACCAACTTCTGTTGATGAAAGAGACAAGCTTTTGAGCTTACACAGAGCTCTTCTTCACGTCTGGTTATGTTATGGTTATCAGCGGAAAGATGTCTTGGTAAGCTCACATAATGCGTCAACACAATAAAAGACCCACATCACATGACATGGAGCAATGCAAACCCATAACATTTTAATAAATTGTTTGCAGTGTTGTAGAAATCTGGGCCCCAGGATACTAGAGAGACAAGAATGGTGAGGAAGAAGAGCTCTGTATAGCTCAAAAGCTTGTCTCTTTCACCAGCAGAAGCTGATCCAATAGCAAATATTACCTCATTCACCTTGTGTCTCATTTTAGTTTGTTGGCAGTGTGCCTGAATGTCTGAGACAGGTGATTCCTGCAATGAGCAGGTTTCCCCACATTTCTGTTCTTGAGTGCAGAGATGTGTGATGATAAAAAAGAGTAAATTTATGGTGCCATAAACTTTTTTCCAGCTGGGATCGCTTTTTTCCAGCTGGGATTTCACAAAGTTTGGGAACATCCAAGTCAATTAGCAGCAAGCCATATATAAAAATCACATTTTCCATGCTCATGTGAAGTATACAAGGTATGTTGATGGTTTGGTGCCAAAAGTACATTAATTCATGGCTGCACAAGTGCAGCTATTATATAGTTTCAGGGTTTTTTTTAATTAGTAGCTCTGGTGATTATAAACAGGTATCTACAACCCAAAAGTCTGTAACTGGGCTAGAGTAAACTATGCTATGGGCTATGGCATGGCAAAGGTAGAGCGTATTACAGGTAAAAGCACTGGAATTCTAGGACCCAAGAAAAACCTTAAATTCATATAGGGGCTTTCCCTGCCCATCTCCAATCACCCCATTTCTGTTGCTTACAGACATTGCTTTCAATTTCTGTGTGCATTTTTTCAACACAGCTCTGCTTAATTGTTCCATTATAAATTGAGAAGCAAAAGTCTCTCTTTTTTTTTCTTTCAGCATCCTGCCTTCAGCATTAAAAACAGGTGTGGAAGTACTGATCCTGACAGACATCTCCGACGCTCTGAGATATGCAATAGCAGCTAGGGAGTTATAAGCAGGTCAGTTCGTATGGTCTTCTTTTTTAGCCTCTTACGTCATCATATCTTTTAGACTCTTATTCTCATTATCAGTGTGGAGACAGTGGGTTTTTCCATTGAGATGAGAAAGGAGTCTGAGCTAGAAAAAAATCTGCATTTTGATTCTGATCTCTCTCTGCTTTCCCAACTGAAAGTTCATGGTGTTCTGAGAGTGGTTTGGTTCAGGTCCATTTCTAAATTAAATACATGGGGACATGCATAATAATACATAAGACATGCACTTGAGTGCTTATCTTCAAAGAATTTTAGAAACACTAATTAAGTAACAAGCCTTGTGGATGGGGGGGGGGAGTGGTAGATGTGATATATCTTGATTTTAGTAAAGCTTTTGATATTGTCCTGCATGACCATCTCATAAATAAACTAGGGAAATGCAACCTAGATGGAGCTACAATAAGGTGGGTGCATAACTAGTTGGGAAACTGTTCCCAAAGAGTAGTTATCAGTGGTTCACAGACAAGTTGGAAGGGCATATTGAGTGGGATCCCGCAGTGATCAGTTCTGGGTCTAGGTCTGTTCAGTATCTTCATCAGTGATAATGGCATATAGGGTACGCTTATAAAGTTCGCGGACGATACCAAGCTGGGAGGGGTTGCAAGTGCTTTGGAGGATAGGATTAAAATTCAAAATGATCTGGACAAACTGGAAAAATGGTCTGAAGTAAATAGAATGAAATTCAATAAGGACAAATGCAAAGTATTCCACTTTGTTCCTTCCTATCAGTTGCACACATACAAAATGGGAAATGACTGCCTGGGAAGGAGTACTGCGGAAAGGGATCTGGGAGTCATAGTGGATCGCAAGCTAAATATGAGTCAACAGTGTAACGCGGTTGCCAAAAAAAAGTGAACATCGTTTTGGGATGTATTAGCAGGAGTGTTGTAAGCAAGACATGAGAAGTAATTCATCTGCTCTATTCTGCTAGGATTAGGCTTCAGCTGGAATATAGTGTCCAGTTCTGGGCAACACATTTCAGGAAGGATGTGCACAAATTGGAGAGAGTCCAGAGAAGAGCAACAAAAATGATTAAAGGTCTAGAAAACATGATCTATGAGGGATGATTGAAAAAACTGGGTTTGTTTAGTCTGGAAAAGAGAAGTCTGAGGGGGGTACATCATAACAGTTTTCAAGTATGTTACAAGGAGTAGGAAGACAATTGCTTTTTTTTACCTCTGAGGATAGGACAAGAAGCAATGGGCTTAAATTGCAGCAAGGAAGGTGTAGGTTGGACATTAGGAAAAATGTCCTAACTGTCAGGGTAGTTAAGCACTGGAATAATTGCCTAGGGAGGTTGTGGAATGTCCATCATTGGAGATTTTTTAACAGCAGGTTAGACAAACACCAGTTAGGAATGGTCTAGCTAGATAATTAGTCCTGCCACAAGTGCAGGGGACTGAACTAGATGACCTCTCCAAGTCCCTTCCAGTTCTATGATTTTAACTACCAACCCTTTACTTACCTTTCTTTCTTCCCAGGGGGTTAGAAAAACAAAATTTTAACAGATGGGAAAATAGTCCATTAAAGCATTTAAGCACCTGTTTAACTTAAAACATGTTAGTTTGACAGACTGAAAAAATTGGATTTGTTTAGCCCAGAGAAGACAAGACTGAGAGGGGACATGATAATAATCTTCAAGTACATAGCAGGTTTCTATAAAAAGGAGGATAATAAATTGTTTCCCTTATCCACTGAGGACAGAACAAGGCGGCTAGGGAATTTGAGGTTGAACATTAGAAAAAACTTCTTAACCATAAGGGTAGTTAAGCACTGGAACACATTACTTAGGGAGGTTGTCATTATCACTGGAAGTTTTTAAGACTAGGTTCGGGGTGGTATACATAATCTTTAGTCCTGTCTCAGTGGACTAAATGACCTATTGAGGTCCCTTCCAGTCTTATATTTCTATGAATCTCTGTGAGTTGACCCACTGATGACTCACATGCTTAAAGTTAAGCAGGTGCTTAAATACCTTGCTGAATTGATGTCTTCATGAATTATCCAAGTTTCATAAAGTATCAGTGTTGGTGGTGGGATCAGAATACAGCAGTCATGGCCCCTAGTCCTGTGTTCAGACTGTATCGTGTGAAGGGGTCAACTCCTCATGGCCAGGCGGGGTGTAGAAGCTCTCTCCTCACTGGTGCCTCTGCCAATGGCTGCTCAGCCTCTGTGACTTGACCCTCCAGATAGACCACTTTAAAGTTTCTCCCCTTCTAGAATAGTCCATGAACAAAAAGCAAAAGCAAGGGGAATTAACGCAAATACATTGAATTAGTAAGAGACAGAGGGGAATGATTCCCTCTCAAGGTGCATCAGGATCTGGCCCTATCCTCCCTCAGGGAGGGACCTACTATCTGGGAAGCACCTACCTTCTCTCACTCCTTTCCTTAGGAGCTGAATGTGTGTTCTTTCCTTGGTCTGCCAACAAATGAGCTGCTCTGCTCCCCTATTAAGCTCCTCCTCCAGCCCATGCATGCCTTGCAGGTGTGGCAGGGCAGAGCCGGCTGATCCTAGAATAACTCCTTAGCCCCGTGTTATCCAGGGTGGGGTTTGTATACCCAATCACACTCTTCTTTGATATTTTGTTGTGTAGGTTCAGACAAGTCTGTATCACTGATGAGCAGAACAAAGAAAACAGTATGGCTTCATAGAATGACGGCAACATATCAAGATGAGGGGCCTCAGCTTGGTTGAACATATTGCAACATATAGATACATGAAAGTTAAAAAGTTCACTTGGAATTCTGTCAGAAACATTGCCATGAAAGGAGTTAACTATGGGATCACCGAACAGAATGTCAAACTAAACAATAATATTGGAGACAGGTTTCAGGGTGGTAGCCGTGTTAGTCTGTATCAACAAAAAAGAACGAGGAGTACTTGTGGCACCTTAGCGACTAACAAATTCAAGAAAGGTCCAGGATAAGAAATCAGAAAATGTCTCCAATACAGAATTACTGGGAGAGGGGAATCTGCACAATGCAACTATCCCATGTACAGTAACAATTGTGGATTGTCAAGTTGCAGCTGTGCAATAATCTCAGAAGGTCATACTATCAAAGGGTTTTGTTAATAGTGTGCTTCACACTTGACTATTTTATTTAAAGACTTGCCATCATTTGGTGACATAAGCAGTCAAGCTTCTTCAGACATCTGAGTAGGTACATATGTCTCCATTTGGTTCCCTCTGATTAACTGGCCTTTCTCATGAGAATGTTCTTTGAAGTCCTGCCAGAGTTTGTATGTTTTTCTGTGTTTTGAGAAAGATTGGCTGAAGACGGATTGGCTGAAGATGGATTGCTTCCATAGATTGGCTGAAGACGGAAGCAAAATCATGAAACCTAATAGTTCTGGCATTGTCCCTTACTGACCCTTCAGCGTTTGCTGAGAGGTGGCTAATTTGAGACATTCTTTTCC
This sequence comes from Caretta caretta, assembly GCF_965140235.1. Classification (NCBI taxonomy): domain Eukaryota; kingdom Metazoa; phylum Chordata; order Testudines; family Cheloniidae; genus Caretta; species Caretta caretta. The sequence continues at coordinate 84,421,978 of NC_134207.1, read as the reverse complement.
TTCCCTCCTGTTTCTTCAGACAGTCCTCTACTGCCCTAACGCAATAGACAACGCAACGCATTTATACAATAAACATCTCAACAACCAGGCCAACATACAATATTCATATACGACCACAGAGTAGCTCCAAATCCACCACAGCACATTGTGACAATAGTGGTCAAATTGCCTATGATTAGAGAAATCATTGTTGTATTCTGTCCAGACCTTGGAACAGAGTAGGACCCATCACCATCACAACAAGGGAATTCAGAAGCACTATCTAAATATTGTAATGAGGAAGATGGAGGTATAATTGAGGCAGTCCGCAGAAGACTTGTAAACCATTTCCTAAGAGACAGATATGTTTTACAGTACTTAACTCCAACAGAAACAACAAAATCTTAAATAATAAACTCTCAGTAGGAATCTTGGAAATCCTCTGCTGATTATGCTTTCAATACTACCAAGACCAAGGTACATTATTAGCAAAATGCTATGTGTGGTAGTAAGAAAATAAGATAAACTAGCATTTAATATGCTTGAAATTTTCAGCACAAATCCTCTTCTGAGCTAGACTTTTTCTAGAATCTTTTATTAAAATCAAAGTTGATCATTCAAGCCATGTTGTTACACCAACACATAATGCAAGACTATTTATTCTTCTAATAACTAATACCTAAGTCTCTGATCCTACGCACACTTATGCATGTTAGTAGAACTATTGTAACTAATGCGACTAAGCATGTACATACGTATTTGCTTAAATCTGGGTGAGTAGCGTAGAAAATGTTCTGCAGAGATTGGTATGAATTTTTCAAGGAATTCACTTCATCCAAATTCATGCTCTTGTTGTATTTACTGAAAATTAACATTCAAACCCATAGATTTTAGTAACACTAGTATTCACAAAAAGTTAGTTTTAAGTTCATACTTCCACATGCTCTCAGACAGCTAATTTAAATTTACTCTCTACAAGAATTTGCACTACAAACTGGATCGTAAATTACATTTATCCAATCAGAGAAGTGATGTTATGTGATTTACTGAACCAATGAAATGAAGCAAATCAGTTTAAATTTTAAGTGCAAAGCACTACACTTAAAAAATAAATGGAAAGAAATAGCCTGTAAATTAGTTAAAACAATTAATAAATCCAAGCAAATTGCAGTCTGTTCACAAATGGACAGAACATGCATGAAAATACATTGCATGTATTATTTGTTATGAATTATTTACTCAACTCTGGTAAAATCCTTCTTGAATTAGCAAAAGCAAAGAGATAAAAGTGACTTAATTCAGACATATCTGATGCAACAACAATGCATTACCCACAAGACTTACTAGATTATACAAGTTTAAAGAAATTAAATTAGTATTATTATCAAATGTGCATATTTATATATTCTAATGACTTCTCAATTCATATTTACAAAGACCATCACTGATGACAGGGACTCATTAAAAACAGGTTACTTTATACAACCTGGCTGCAGCAGAAACTGGATCTGAGGATGTGATGCCAGAACTTAACTGAAACAGATATGAATATATTATGGCTGGAATAACTGAATTTATGGGAACCATACCACTGGAAACATACCAGTATATAAACACAGTTTGCTTAAACTGTGCCAAAAGTTTATTTCTGACCAATCTATTCTGACTGAATATGTAAATTATCAGAAGGAAAATACTGTTTCTAAGTGTATAAATATTTGGTCTCAAAGCTAGGACTGAACAAATGGTTTCTAATGTGGAATTTAAATGCAGGGCCTGATCCAATCCCCTTGACTTAAATGAAAGCAGATCAGGCTCTCAGTTTGTATCTTATTAATTATTAATTATTATTATTATTATTATTACACAGGGTGGCAATAAAATGCATCTGAGTGGTATGGGCTAGATATTCTTCAATAGGACTAGATTCCATCAATTGATCTCTGTTGGTTTCTTTGTGTGTCCATTAGAGGCCAGAAGATACCAATAGCTTCAAGTAGAGGATCAGGCGCACCAGGCAACTGTGGAATGTTGCTATGTTCTAAAATCTGATTGGTCAACTATAACTAATAGAAACCAAATGAGAGTGTTTAACTGGAATTTCCACTAGGGTACCAACTGTTCAGTCTAATAGTTCCAAAAAGGACTTTCCACCTGAAGAAGAGCAATCAAAATCTTGTCTATCTCACCAACAGAAGTTGGTCCATTAAAAGATATTACCTCACACTCCTTGTCCCCCCATCATTTTCCAGGAGGTTTTCAAGGAGATAAGAGGCCACCAGGAAGCACATCAAATACTGTTTTTAATTATTTTTGTGGGGAAACGTGGTAATATTGTGAAAATAGATGTAGTCACCAGTTAGAGAGGTGGCTAAATAGATGCAAGTGTTTGCCTTAGGATGCAAATGTTTTATTGTAATTAATGATAAAGCAAATAAGCAGCAGCCAGGAAGTTTAGAGTTTGGGTCTTTTGAAACTGAGGTGCTGGAGAGCTGCTGGCAAAAATAGTGAAGAGAAACCAGCCTTAGATGAAAGCTTTGGAAGCCAGACAAACAGTCGAAGGCCTGGGATAAGATAAGATAAGATGTGTTTAAAAGACTCACCGCCAGATTGAAGCCAATGGAACTATGTTGATTTATACCAAGTGAGGAATTGGCTTATGTCTTTGTCATAACACAATCTTTTTATTTGCATACAGTAGATTTTATACAGTTGTCACCATTCACAAATAACCATGTCCCAGTGTTGTGACTAGAATTGGGTAAGGGTCTTTAGAAAATTCAATGGCATGGGGGGGGCCTCTGCACTTCACAAGAGCCTTCATTAGGAAGCTTCATTTTTTCCTGTGATATTAATTTTAATATTTTACTATTTATCTAAAGGTAGGATTTTCAAAAAATGCTCAATATTGGCCTATCTCCACTCCCAGTGACGTTAATAGGACTTTTGCCATTGACTTCAGTGGGAGCAGCTAGGCCAAAACTGAGGGCTTTTGAAAATCCAATCCTTTATTTTTGCAAACATATGGCTCCTGCTGCCTTTTCAGTGAATTGTTCCAATGGGGACCAACCGCACTCCCTGCAACCAAGGTAGCAGACGCTGCACTCCCTCTTGTGGGAGGATGGAGCTCCTTACTTCTATCTCCTACACCACATCTCCACGTTTGAGGGACCCATGATTTAGCCCACAGTGCCCACACTATGCTAGATGCTTTAATGTGTGTACATATAGCCTGATCTGCATATTATATCTGAGGACACAAAAAATGCATCAAATTTAAAAAGAGAGAGAGAGAAAGAGATTTCTGGACAGGCTCACCAACTGCTTATTTTAAATCTGGCTTCGTCCTTCCATTCTGCCTATATGCATAAACCACTTAAAATTAGTTGGATCCATTATTATAATGGAAATCATGGCTCCAACATATCAAAATCCAAAACATTTCAAGGTTTTATTTGCTGGTATTACCACTGTAAAACAATGTCCCTAAGTGGATCTAAAAATATAAGCCTCAGCTCCCTGAGCTAAAGGAGACAGTTCTGTTAGGACAAAGGCTATAACTGACTTGTAAACCACTTCGTGGGCCAGCCTCTACTGGGGGACAAAAAGCTGCACTGTGAAGATGGATTATAGCACTGTACCTGTTAGCTCTTAACCTTCATCCAGAAGACAGTAAATAGTTATTTGTTTTCAGTGAAAGACATTGTGCATGAAAAACACCTTATTCAAGTCTACTTGGAGAACTATATAGAAGCAGTTTATCTGTTAAGTGTTTGAGTAGGTGTACGTGGAGGGGTGGGACGCTTTATTCTGTACAAAAGTGTGAATACGAATACTTCACCTAAACTATTTCACATCACATACTGTGTGAATAGAGCAGTCAGATTTTCAGTAATACAAAGTGACAGTCAAGATAGTTCACAAGTTTAAAGTATTTTATGCAACATTTATTTTTGGAACAGCTGACAATCATGCTTTGCCAGTGTTCTGGCTAGGGAAGCAAAGCTATTCATTAACTATATATATATATGCTCTGCAAACAGAAAAAAAAGATTGGCAGTGATATTTCGGCTAGTGGAAGAAAACAGAAAATATCAGTTGCCAGTATCTCTTTTTTAGTTAGCACTTGTTTTCTGCTTTCATAATAATGGTGATTAGCAGTAACAAGAAAAACTACATATATTTTTATATTTGATAATTATGCATGCATATACTCATTTTATTTATTATTTACTGTGATGGGGTGGACTAGGCCCAGAGGCCTAGGGTCCTGCCCCACACCCCATCCCAGGAAGGAACAGAAGAGAAGTCCTCCAAGCAGCCTAGAATGGTTGCAGGGAAGCAGCCAATGAGAGAGGCTGCAGGGAGCAGCCAATCAGGGCCCAGGAGGGCCATAAAAAAGGACCTGAAGACCAAAGCAACAGTCATTTGTTGCCTGGAGCTGAAGGAGAGAGACTGAAAGAGCAGCAGGACCATGGATACCTCAGTGCCACCAGGGACTGGGCGAGCAAGAGTGCTCCTGCTGTTTGCTAGAACTGAGCCTAAGACAGTTGCTGGCGGGGACCAGAGGAGCAATGAAGGAGCTCCTGGCTGGTTGCTGGGACTGAGTAAGGACTGAGCCTGGGGAGGGCCATAGGAAGACAGTATCTCCAGGGAAGAAGCCCTGGGGCTACAGCCCCATACCAGGGTCAGGATTAAAGACTGATCTTGAGGAGGACTAGAGAGACACCAACCAAGGGGTACTGAGATAGGCCCCTGGTGGCCGTGGAAGGGGTCTGTTCTGATTCAAGTACAGACAGTGTGTGAGACTCAGCCAGAGGGGTGCGTGACGGGTTTGGTCACAGAGACCCCCTTGGGACTGTCACCTGACATGCTGAGACTACCTCTAAGCCTGCTTTCTCTGCCAGTTTGGGCCTCCAGAGCCCTGTCTTGTTGAGCCAGATACGCTAATCTGCTGCAACACAGACCCATGCCCCCAAAGCTGCAGATTTAATTGAAAACAGCTTAGCAAGTGCTCCTGTCTCTAGCACCCAAACACCCAGCTCCCAACGGGATATAAACCCCAAATAAATCTGTTTTACTCTGTATAAAGGGTAAACTCATAAATTGTCCACCCTCTATAACACTGATAGAGAGATATGCACAGCTGTTTACTCCTCCAGGTATTAATTACTTACTCTGGGTTAATTAATAAGCAAAAGTGATTTTATTAACTATAAAAAGTAGGATTTAAGTGGTTTCAAGTAATAACAGACAGAACAAAGTTAGTTACCAAGCAAAATAAAACAAAACATGCCAAGTCTAAGCCTAATACATTAAGAAACGGATTACAGATGAAATCTCACCCCCAGAGATGTTCCAATAAGTTTGTTTCACAGACTGGACTCCTTCCTAGTCTGGGTCCATCAATCACTCACGCCCCCATAGTTACTATCCTTTGTTCCAGTTTCTTTCAGGCATCTCTTTGGGGCGGGCCATTCTTAAGACAGCTGAAGACAAAATGTGGGGGGGGGGGTTCCAGGGCCTTTTATATTCTCTGTCTTGTGGGCAGAAACCCCCTTGTTCTTCTGTGCAAAATCACAGCAACAAGATGGAGTTTGTAGCTACCTGGGCAAGTCACATGTCCATGAATGATTCAGCTTTTTGCAGGTCAACGCCGTTGTTTACATGTCAGTTTGAACGTTCCCAGGAACGTTCCCAGGTGTAGATTGGTATCTCCCAAAGTCCATTGTCAGTTAAGTGTTTCTTGATTGGGCACTTACTGAGAGTAGTCCTTTTTCAAGAAGCTGACAAAATGTTTCACTGAGGCTACTTAGAATCAAACACACTGATATACAAGTACATAGCCAATATTCATAACTTCAAATACAAAAATGATACACACATGCAGACAGCATAATCATAGCCATCAAACTACAACCTTTCCATAGACACCCCACTTGACTTCCTCTGTACAAGACCTGGTGCAACCGTAGGACCCTGGTTGCAACAATGATCTATACAGTCACAGTTCATGTCAATAACGTCACAGGCTGAGTCACTCAAAAAAACCTGAGAAACCACTGCCAAGTGTCACCAGAACTGAATGACTGCAGATACACCTGGCCAGAAAGGAGTGCTCTTGAGAGGTGGATTCTTCCCTGTTATATTTAGTCATCATTTAGCCTCTCTCTTAAGGATTACAATACTGTGGTATCTGAGAGCTTCACAATGTTTAATGTAGTTATCTGCACAACACCCCTTTGAGGCAGGAATTACTATTATCCCTCTTTTACAGATGGGGAACTGAGGCACACAGAAAGGCTAAGTGACTTGTCCAAGGAAGTCTGTGAAAGAGCAGGGACTATAAGCCAGATCTTTCAAGCATTCAGGTAGTGCTCTAACCACTGTATCATCATTCCTCTTTATGTGTGGCAGGGTTCACTCCCAACTCTGAACTCTGGGGTACAGATGTGGGGACCCACATGAAAGACCCCCCTAAGCTTATTTCTACCAGCTTAGGTTAAAACTTCCCCAAGGCACAAATCCTTCCTTGTCCTTGGAGGGTACTGCTGCCACCACTAAGTGAGTTAGACAAAAATTCAGGAAAAGGACCACTTGGAGTTCCTGTTTTCCTGAAATATCCACCCAAGCCCCTTCACCCCCTTTCCTGGGGAGGCTTGAGAATAATCCACCAACCAAATAGGTAAACAAGATTCTTAAAAAACAGAACTTTATTATAAAGGAAAAAAAAGTAAAAGAAGCACCTTTGTAAAATCAGGATGGAAGGAACTTTATAGGGTAATCAGATTCAAAACACAGAGGATTCCCCGCTAGGCAAAACTTTTAAGTTACAAAAAAACAAGGGTAAACCTCCCTCTTAGCACAGGGAAAATTCACAAGCTAAAACAAAAGATAATCTAACGCCTTTCCTTGCTTTACTTACAATTTTTGTAATCCTAGATCTTAATTCAGGCAGGGTTTTAAGAGATGTTTTTTCCTGCCCCTGGTCCCTCTCTGGCTCCGAGAGAACCCACACAAAAAGACAAAGCAAAAACCTTCCCCCACAGATTTGAAAGTATCTTCTCCCCTTATTGGTCCTTTTGGTCAGGTGCCAACCAGGTTATTTGAGCTTCTTAACCCTTTATAGGTAAAGGAGGGATTTTATGCTACCCTGAGCTGTATGTTTATGAAAACTTGTGACTGCATGCAAATACAAATAAGCTATAAACTGAATGGTTTTCTGGTCATTTTTATTTAACCAAACCACTCCTTCGCCCATATCCTCTCACTCCTGTAGTATGCTGCTAACATATCTCCTGCAACTCATAAATCCAGACTGAATGGGTCAAATTAATTATGGTATAACTATTCACTGTGGTGGAGTTATATTAGGGATCAGTTTGGCCTAATGTGTCTCCCAAGCCCTCCTAAATGTTATAAACTTGGGTTGGAAATCTAGTTTCTAATTTTGAGAAATGCAGCTTGTTAGTGGGAGGTAAAAGGACAGGATTGAAATAAGGGAAAAGAACACACAGGGCAGCATATTATGTTGGTAAAGGAAGAAAAAACAATTGGAATAAGTGGTTTATCTCTCACTTCATTCCTGACTCACAAAACCCATTGAGCAAGTAACTTATACACCCAGAGTTGAACAGTGCTCAGTTGGGAATTATTGGTTAATAATAATATGGCCTCATTCATTTTTTCAGTAACATAACAGCCACTGACAAGATTAAATTTTTTATGGGAAAAAGTGCCTATAAAATAGATATACATTCTCACTCACATGCACACACGCATTGTACTGGTAGAATGCCAAGGTACTAGATTATGACTAATACTAACAGACCATTCAGTCCAATGGCAATGAATCTCTCAGCTACTTAAAGAGCAAATTCACAATTCTTTGATTAGGAAGCTATGGTGTGTGAAATATAAGGTTACAAACAGCATCTGGCTACTGAACCCCCCACCCCGCAGCCACTCCCAGCCAGCCGCAACTCTTTCCCCCTTCTTCTTAGAGGTGCGAACACATAATGGGATGCCTGCTACACAAGGGAATTCTACTTCAGTGTCACTTGCCTGGAAGGAGGAACCCCAGGGTTCTCCTTCCCCATGGCTATTTCCTGTGCTGCTGGCTAGGTGTAATAGGTGGGTTGCTCCAGGGCTCCTCGTATTCCCAGCTGCCTCTGGTGCTGCAGTATGAGGGAAGTGCAGGTGGGATAGGGCCTCCAAGTCTCTGACTCCCCCTCTCTCTGATGGGGTAGATAAACCTCACACTGGAGAGATGGGGTGCAAGCACAACTTTGGGTCCAGAAGTCCCACTCCAGCAGGCCTGATGGGCATGCTCCAGTTGGAGAAGGGGCTTAAAAGAATTTTCAGGACAGTGGGTTGGTGGGTAGAGGAGACATACCTGCACTCATTATTGTGGCAGGACTATGTCAGGAGGGTATCCCCAGGGGAGTAGTGCTGCATGAAACTTGGACTCCCAAGCTTGCAAGGGCCCATGGGCAGGATTGCATGGGACAACCACAAGCCATGACACACCCGAAGGAGGGTCAGAGGAGTAGGAAGAGAACCAGGGGAATGTGTTGGCTCAAGTGCAAGTAGAAGATGCCTTCCTTACAGTGCTCAAGAGGGCCCCAGGGTCAGAACCCAATGGAGTGGGAGGGCCCAAGTTCCCCTGCCTACACGAGCTAGATGAGGCTGCTGCTACAGACTCTAACACCGAGGTGAGAGCTGATCCACTCTCACATCTGCTCATTCTCTTTTGCTGTCCCCATTCCTGATAAAAGGCAGCTGACATTACTCCCAAAATTAGCATGGACACTTGATCTTTGTTCACTGATGGAGGGAGAATGACTAAGGGTATGTCTACACTACGGAATAAGGTCGAATTTATAGAAGTCGGTTTTTTAGAAATCGGTTTTATATATTCGAGTGTGTGTGTCCCCACAGAAAATGCTCTAAGTGCATTAAGTGCATTAACTCGGCGGAGTGCTTCCAAGGTACCGAGGCTAGAGTCGACTTCCGGAGCATTGCACTGTGGATAGCTATCCCACAGTTCCCGCAGTCTCAATTCTGGGTTGAGATCCCAATGCCTGATGGGGCTAAAACATTGTCGCGGGTGGTTCTGGGTACATATCGTCAGGCCCCCGTTCCTTCCCTCCCTCCCTCCATGAAAGCAAGGGCAGACAATCGTATCATGCCTTTTTTCCTGAGTTACCTGTGCAGACGCCATACCACGGCAAGCATGGAGCCCGCTCAGGTAACCGTCACCCTATGTCTCCTGGGTGCTGGCAGACGCGGTACGGCTTTGCTACACAGTAGCAGCAACCCATTGCCTTCTGGCAGCAGACGGTGCAATACGACTGGTAGCCGTCCTCGTCATGTCCGAGGTGCTCCTGACCACGTCGGCTGGGAGCGCCTGGGCAGACATGGGTGCAGGAACTAAATTTGGAGTGACTTGACCAGGTCATTCTCTTTAGTCCTGCAGACAGTCCTATTGAACCGTCTTATGGTGAGCAGGCAGGTGATATGGATTGCTAGCAGTCGTACTGTACAATCTTCTGCCAGGCAGGCAAGAGATGAGGATGGCTAGCAGTCGTACTGTACCATCTTCTGCCGAGCAGCCATGAGATGTGGATGGCATGCAGTCCTTCTGCACCATCTGCTGCCAGCCAAAGATGTAAAAGATAGATGGAGTGGATCAAAACAAGAAATAGACCAGATTTGTTTTGTACTCATTTGCCTCCTCCCCTGTCTAGGGGACTCATTTCTCTGGGTCACACTGCAGTCACTCACAGAGAAGGTGCAGCGAGGTAAATCTAGCCATGTATCAATCAGAGGCCAGGCTAACCTCCTCGTTCCAATAAGAACAATAACTTAGGTGCACCATTTCTTATTGGAACCCTCCGTGAAGTCCTGCCTGAAATACTCCTTGATGTAAAGACACCCCCTTTGTTGATTTTAGCTCCCTGAAGCCAACCCTGTAAGCCGTGTCGTCAGTCGCCCCTCCCTCCGTCAGAGCAACGGCAGACAATCGTTCCGCGCCTTTTTTCTGTGCGGACGCCATACCAAGGCAAGCATGGAGGCCGCTCAGCTCACTTTGGCAATTAGGAGCACATTAAACACCACACGCATTATCCAGCAGTATATGCAGCACCAGAACCGGACAAAGTGATACCGGGCGAGGAGGCGACGTCAGCGCAGTCACGTGAGTGATCAGGACATGGACACAGATTTCTCTGAAAGCATGGGCCCTGCCAATGCATGCATCATGGTGCTAATGGGGCAGGTTCATGCTGTGGAACGCCGATTCTGGGCTCGGGAAACAAGCACAGACTGGTGGGACCGCATAGTGTTGCAGGTCTGGGACGATTCCCAGTGGCTGCGAAACTTTCGCATGCGTAAGGGCACTTTCATGGAACTTTGTGACTTGCTTTCCCCTGCCCTGAGGCGCATGAATACCAAGATGAGAGCAGCCCTCACAGTTGAGAAGCGAGTGGCGATAGCCCTGTGGAAGCTTGCAAAGCCAGACAGCTACCGGTCAGTTGGGAATCAATTTGGAGTGGGCAAATCTACTGTTGGGGCTGCTGTGATGCAAGTAGCCCACGCAATCAAAGATCTGCTGATATCAAGGGTAGTGACCCTGGGAAATGTGCAGGTCATAGTGGATGGCTTTGCTGCAATGGGATTCCCTAACTGTGGTGGGGCCATAGACGGAACCCATATCCCTATCTTGGCACCGGAGCACCAAGCCCCTGAGTACATAAACCGCAAGGGGTACTTTTCGATAGTGCTGCAAGCTCTGGTGGATCACAAGGGACGTTTCACCAACATCAACATGGGATGGCCGGGAAAGGTACATGACGCTCGCATCTTCAGGAACTCAGGTCTGTTTCAAAAGCTGCAGGAAGGGACTTTATTCCCAGACCAGAAAATAACTGTTGGGGATGTTGAAATGCCTATATGTATCCTTGGGGACCCAGCCTACCCCTTAATGCCATGGCTCATGAAGCCGTACACAGGCAGCCTGGACAGTAGTCAGGAGCTGTTCAATTACAGGCTGAGCAAGTGCAGAATGGTGGTAGAATGTGCATTTGGACGTTTAAAGGCGCGCTGGCGCAGTTTACTGACTCGCTTAGACCTCAGCGAAACCAATATTCCCACTGTTATTACTGCTTGCTGTGTGCTCCACAATATCTGTGAGAGTAAGGGGGAGACGTTTATGGCAGGGTGGGAGGTTGAGGCAAATCGCCTGGCTGCTGGTTACGTGCAGCCAGACACCAGGGCGGTTAGAAGAGCACAGGAGGGCGCGGTACGCATCAGAGAAGCTTTGAAAACCAGTTTCATGACTGGCCAGGCTACGATGTGAAAGTTCTGTTTGTTTCTCCTTGATGAAACCCCCCACCCCTTGGTTCACTCTACTTCCCTGTAAGCTAACCACCCTCCCCTCCTCCCTTCAATCACCGCTTGCAGAGGCAATAAAGTCATTGTTGCTTCACATTCATGCATACTTTATTCATTCATCACACAAATAAGGGGATGACTACCAAGGTAGCCCAGGAGGGGTGGTGGAGGAGGGAAGGAAAATGCCACACAGCACTTTAAGCACAGCACTTTAAAAGTTTACAACTTTAAAATTTATTGAATGACAGCCTTTTTTTGGGGGGCAATCCTCTGTGGTGGAGTGGCTGGTTGGCCGGAGGCCCCCCTACCACGTTCTTGGGCGTCTGGGTGTGGAGGCTATGGAACTTGGGGAGGAGGGTGGTTGATTACAGAAGGGCTGCAGTGGCAGTCTGTGCTCCAGCTGCCTTTGCTGCAGCTCAACCATACACTGGAGCATACTGGTTTGGTCCTCCAGCAGCCTCAGCATTGAATCCTGCCTCCTCTCATCACGCTGCTGCCACATTTGAGCTTCAGCCCTGTCTTCAGCCCGCCACTTACTCTCTTCAGCCCTCCACCTCTCCTCCCGGTCATTTTGTGCTTTCCTGCACTCTGACATTATTTGCCTCCACGCATTCGTCTGTGCTCTGTCAGTGTGGGAGGACAGCATGAGCTCGGAGAACATTTCATCGCGAGTGCGTTTTTTTTTCTTTCTAAGATTCACTAGCCTCTGGGAAGGAGAAGATCCTGTGATCATTGAAACACATGCAGCTGGTGGAGAAAAAAAAAGGGAGAGCGGTATTTAAAAAGACACATTTTATAAAACAGTGGCTACACTCTTTCAGGGTAAACCTTGCTGTTAACATTACATACATAGCACATGTGCTTTCGTTACAAGGTCGCTTTTTGCCTCCCCCCACCGCGTGGCTACCCCTTCAACCCTTCCCCCTCCCCGTGGCTAACAGCGGGGAACATTTCTGTTTAGCCACAGGCAAACAGCCCAGCAGGAATGGGCTCCTCTGAGTGTCCCCTGAAGAAAAGCACTCTATTTCAACCAGGTGACCATGAATTATATCTCACTCTCCTGAGGATAACACAGAGAGACAAAAAACGGATGTTGTTTGAATGCCAGCAAACATACACTGCAATGCTTTGTTCTACAATGATTCCCGAGTACGTGTTACTGGACTGGAGTGGTAAAGTGTCCTAACATTAAGGATGCAGTAAGGCTGCCCTCCCCAGAAACCTTTTGCAAAGGCTTTGGGAGTACATCCAGGAGAACCACGAATGCCAGGGCAAAGTAATCCTTTCACATGCTTGCTTTTAAACCATGTATAGTATTTTAAAAGGTACACTTACCAGAGGTCCCTTCTCCGCCTGCTGGGTCCAGGAGGCAGCCTTGGGTGGGTTCGGGGGGTACTGGCTCCAGGTCCAGGGTGAGAAACAGTTCCTGGCTGTCGGGAAAACCGGTTTCTCCGCTTGTTTGCTGTGAGCTATCTACAACCTCCTCCTCATCATCATCTTCTTTGTCCCCAAAACCTGCTTCCGTATTGCCTCCATCTCCATTGAAGGAGTCAAACAACACGGCTGGGGTAGTGGTGGCTGAACCCCCTAAAATGGCATGCAGCTCATCATAGAAGAGGCATGTTTGGGGCTCTGACCCGGAGCGGCCGTTCGCCTCTCTGGTTTTCTGGTAGCCTTGCCTCAGCTCCTTCAGTTTCATGCGGCACTGCTTCGGGTCCCTGTTATGGCCTCTGTCCTTCATGCCCTGGGAGATTTTGACAAAGGTTTTGGCATTTCGAAAACTGGAACGGAGTTCTGATAGCACGGATTCTTCTCCCCATACAGCGATCAGATCCCGTACCTCCCGTTCGGTCCATGCTGGAGCTCTTTTGCGATTCTGGGACTCCATCATGGTCACCTGTGCTGATGAGCTCTGCATGGTCACCTGCAGCTTGCCACGCTGGCCAAACAGGAAATGAGATTCAAAAGTTCGCGGTTCTTTTCCTGTCTACCTGGCCAGTGCATCTGAGTTGAGAGTGCTGTCCAGAGCGGTCACAATGGAGCACTCTGGGATAGCTCCCGGAGGCCAATACCGTCAAATTGTGTCCACAGTACCCCAAATTCGAGCCGGCAAGACCGATTTAAGCGCTAATCCACTTGTCAGGGGTGGAGTAAGGAAATCCATTTTAAGAGCCCTTTAAGTCGAAATAAAGGGCTTCATCGTGTGGACAGGTGCAGGTTTACATCGATTTAATGCTGCTAAATTTGACCTAAAGTCCTAGTGTAGACCAGGGCTAACACATCCAGCCCAATTTCTGTATTGTATTCAGGCCTAAAAGCAGGCTGACTGAGATCAGGGAAATCTGAGGCCTACAAGTACCACCAGAGCTGCCTCATGGCAACAACCAGGATTATCCATGCTGTGCTGCTGCTAGAGACTTGGTTGAGGCAGAGATTTTTTTTTTTCTTATTTCCTGCACAGCAAGGGTACAAAATAAACCTTTATCATACTTGGTCAGAGTCAAAACGAGACTTCACTGATAGCCCCTTAGCTATCCAACTTCCCACTTTATCTGTCAAAGGCTATCATGGTGATTTATGAAGTTAAAAACAGGGGAAGAGGATATTTAGGACCAGATTCTGCCACCCTTACTTCTGCTTAGTAGTACCTCACCCCATTAATAGATCTATTGACTTGAATCAGTTGTTAAGGACAAAAAAGAAGTGTAGTCTCTGAATGGGCCACTGATAGAGTGGTCATTAGAGTAGTATAATGTATTTTTATATAGATAGCACGCATATAATGTGGTGTAATAAATATTTTGAGACTTCACTGAAGTTGCTGAACTGAAAAGGCAACTCTTTACTCTTCTAATTAGCGAAACTCCAGAATCTCAGGAGACCATCAGTAATTGCTCTCAACATAATTTAAAAATGACATTGGCACGAATCAAAGATGAAATTTAACAGCAATTATGCCTTTCAGACTGGAAATTATTGTGTCATTTGGACTAGTTGTGAAAATGAGATAAACCCTTCACTGTCAGCCTGAGATCCACATCACTCTGTTTACACCCAGCTGAAAAAAGCTAATAGAGATGGAACTACCCTGTAGCCTCCAGGTAGAATTAGGGAATATTTCTGAAAGGAGTAAAATGATGGTATTTCAGAACTGCAATGGTTGCTCAGTGGTAGCTCAAGTAACCAAAACACTTCAAGGGTTGGGACATTCAAAACATATGATCATGTATTTTTATTATGGTAGCACCTGGAGACTTCGATCAAGGATCAGGATCCCTTTGCACTAGGCACTGTACAGACAAATAAAAAAGGCAACAGTCTCTTCAGAATCAGATGCAGTCATTTTTCATGTGTTTATGTCCACATTTATCACAGCAGTTACCTTAGGCTTGACTCTCTATATTAAAAATATAATTAGAAATGTATTAAGGCAGAACTAAAATGTATCTCCTCCCCACATCTTCACTCCACTGCATAACCCTATTAAAGAATCCCCCTCATACAAATTCCCTTTCTTCTCTCTCCTTCAAAATATGGCTGTGCCTTTAAGACACAGTCTAATCAAATGTCAGTACACCCCATTCATGGCACACCAAGGAGAACAGGGACTAATCAATCAAAAACACAGAGGAATAAACAGTATGTTGTTTATCAAAATGTAATCCAAAAAGACACATGAAAAACATCTTTTACTACTAGACGTGCAATAATTTGTCTTTGATTATCAGAAGGGAGAAATACATTTTTATGACTTGCTTTATTTAAGGCCTGCCTTTTATAGGAATGATCTTCATCACTCTGGTGCCATGTGCATTTTAACCTGTAGTTCAACTGAAATATTTATTAGGGTTTCATTTATTTATATCTTGTGAATTCTCATTCTTTAAAGTGATTGGAAACCTCAAAAGGTTTAATTACGATAAATTCAGCAGTATTTAATAAGAATTAAACACCGGTATATAGTAGAGTATCTGTTTGCATGCAGCAGCAGCAGCTCTCACACATCCTTGGACCTGTTGCACTGGCAGAGAGAATACCAGCAGAAAAATCAGGGTCATCCTTTTATCAAATGGTATACCTGTGAATCTCCATCAGAGAGATTTAAACTTGATCCCCAGGAATTTAGCCCCATTACCTCAATGTGCCAAGGGAAAAAACTTACTTTGTCAACATAGAATGATGATGATGAGAATAAGGTGGACTCTCAAAGCGTCTTTCATGTGAGAAGTTCAAAGTGTTTGAACTTACAGCACATCTGTGAAGGAGATGTGTGGCAATGAAGCCTATGGGACTCAGATTAGAATTGTGCCCATGTTCTTTCGGGGCCAAATGTCCCAAGAAGGCCCAAGAAACTGGGGTGTGCACTGAAGCAAACCTTAGCGACCCAAGGGGGAAATGGAATTCTTCTCTACCCCTCAGGATTTGAAGAGGTAACAGAACTGCTCAGGGTGGCAACAGACCCCTTGGCTGCAGCTTGCCCCCTCCCAGGGGCAGACAGGGAAGAATATGACTGAAGCAGCAGAGCTACTAGCTAAGATTTTCCCCTACTCATAGAATCAACTTGCATGGTAGGCTGCAGAGCTACTGTGAACTTTGCTGCGCAGCATGCCGGAAGCCTGTAACCCCTGCATATGCTCCTGGCATCCTCTAGGGGCATAGACACCTTTTGTTACTTAGGGGTGGGACTAGAGGTAAAAAAAAAATAGCTGTTGAATATTGTTTCAGTGAGTAGCTTTGAACCATAACTAAACCTCTCCACTTTTAATAAAGTGAGATAAATGAGCCTCTCTTCCAAACTAAGTGTTTCTTTTATTTATTGATACAATCCTTAAATTTAGGGGGAAGCTGAAGCCCACCTCCACCCCCTAGTTATCTAAATTGCTCGATTCCTGTAAGCCCTTCGTACATAGGAAGTGCTCTGGTTTTGTGGCTGTCAGGTGCTCTATAATGAGGGGTAATTAGACTATGACAGAAAATGGAGCTAGAAACAGGAGTTCAGACATTTCAAACTTTCCACATCATTTTCTCTCCCACCCCCACCTCCACCCCATTACTCTGAGCTAAGGATTCGTACAAGGGTGCTGGGACTCTAATGAAACAATCCAAATTTAGGCAATAATTTCTCAGGTTAATTTACTAGGAGCCCACTATTTTTTCTTATACCAGGCAAAACAGTTTTCAAATAAATGGTTCAAGTTATAAAAAGCCATACTTTTCATAGGCTTAAAGATCTTAAGGCTAGAAGGGATCATTATGATTTGACAGATATTGCAATTCCATGCAGTATCTTCAGGGATGTTGTATTAAACCATTCGTAATTTTATGTATTATGTTCTACTCCGTGGGGGAGGGTTACCATAGCTCCTCCAGGAACTAAAAACAGTAGGGGGTGATTAAGGCAAATAATTCAGACTGTAAACAACTCCAGGGAGGTAACACCCCCTGGGGTAGCTTGCATATACTGGTTCAAGCTGAGTTTTTCCAGAGAATAGGAAACAAAAAAAGGGCTTTTGTATAAAATGCTTATCTCAAATTGACACAGGGCCTTCTTTCTGAGCCATCAAATGGACATGAACTTTTGCCCAAGGGAGACCCAATCCTGCCGAAGGGTTGGAATGACTTTGGCCTACTAGGGCCCCAAAAGAGTGACGGGGGTTTCCCTGGTAAGTTTAGTGTGGGTTTAAATCTAACTTCTATATATTTTTCTCTGTAATGCTTTTACCTTAAGAATATATGTGCTTGCTTAGAAAAAGCAGTTTGGATTAATGGTTAGTCACTCCGGTCATAGCCCTCAAAGAGAAAGCAATGCACAGAAGCTAGTTGTTAGGCAGGCTGGCTTACTGGGGGTATCACAACGTAAGGTGGGAAGCAGTGCAGCCTTAAAAGTCCAATCAGAAGGGAGTGGGACAAGATTCCCTACCCAGAGACAGGTGACAGCTGGAAACCTGAGACCTGACTGAACACAATAGGAGTGGACCATAGAGGTTCAATACTTGTGCAGATTACCTGAGCCTGTGACAGTGGTAATCTAGTCTGATTTCCTGCATAACACAGGCAAAAGGCTCTCACCTTACCTTCATAACTTCAAAACGACCAGGCTGATTTCAGTCAAGTGTGATTGAGTAAAACAAGTTACTGTTCAGTATACAAACTGCTGCCAGGTAGGGTCTCGGAGGGGTGTTTTATTTTATTATAAACTGCCAGATTAGAAACTATGTTTGCATACAGTGGTGGTGTAGCCATGTTGCTCCCAGGATATTAGACAGACGAGGTGGGTGAGGTAATATCTTTTATTGGACCAACAACTTCCGTTGGTGAGAGAGAGACAAGCTTTCGAGCTTACACAGAAGAAGAGCTCTGTGTGGCTCAAAAGCTTGTCTCTCTCACCAAAAGAAGTTGGTCCAGTAAAAGGTATTACTTCACCCACCTTGTCTCTCTGGATTATAAACTAGTGATAAAAGGATTTACAATGAAAATACTGAAGGAGCTTTAACTAGAGTGACGCTAGCTGGCACCATCGCTATATAACAACATTGATCAAGTCCATATGTCATCTGTCTAATGAAAAGGAAGTAATTATAGGCATCTGTAGATGATTCAATTGTTACAATGATGTATCTGTTATATTGGATAATGGCCTAGTTATATGCGGGTGACCCTGACATCTGAGCCAACAATGAAAAAACAAAAACAAAACAAGTGCAAATGCCCAAGTCAGAAGAAAGATGAGAAATGTAAAAGAGTGAAGATTAGCACATTGCATTTGCCACCAAGAAGCCCGGCTTTTCAGTGGTGGAGAGAAGAAATTGAAACTGTCTAGTTGGTAAACTGATTCTTCTAATAAAATTGCATGATAAAACAGATTTGTGACTGTTTATCTACATTAAATCTGGTGAAAAAGTCATTACACAGCTAATTTCTAGAGAACCAATGAGCCCAGGCTACCATGGTGAAAAGGTGCCTCAAAAGTGGTTGCAGGCTTGGCTCATGCCCTGCATGACAGCCCTCACAAAATGACATCGGCAGGTAAACATGAGTAGCTTAGCTGCTAAGTGGTTTGAAATGCTCCCTGTTCTTTTCAGTCAAGTCACATTCAACTTTTTTTTTTAATATTTCAGTTGCAGAACACTTCTGAAATGTACCTGGCACAAAGCATTTCCATGGTCTTAAGCCACATTAATACAAAAAATCAGCCAGATATTATTCGAGTAGCACCTAGTGATCATATTCGAGATCAAGGCCTATTTGTGCTAGGCACTCCACAGACACATAAGGAAGTCTCTGCCCCAAAGAGCTTACAACATAAAGAAATAAGGCAGAGGCACTAAAACGTGAAGTGACTTGGCCAGGACTACAGAGCAGATCACAGGAGAGAGGCAGGAATAGAGCCCAGGTCAGTCACAGCTACGTTCTCTAGCCACTGGCTCTTTACAAGCTAACATATAATCACAGCTCTATCAGAAGAGGATTCACCAGGAGGTGATGGAGTAGGAATGGATGAACCTGAAGAGGTTCAGATTTTAGCCTGCCTTTGGCAAAGCTGAACCTGGGTTGTGTTCCAAGGCAATGATTTGCAAGGGTTTTTTAAAGAGAGTGTTTTTCTTTTCATCTAATGGCTAATGCAAGGGGGTCCCAAAAGCATATTGAACAGCGAGGGGAAGGAGAGGGGCAGGCAGACATTCTTGTATCAAACCCCAGTGTATTTAAGAGAGGCATAATAAAACTCCATTAGTAAGAGATGAGGCTCCTATAGCTACAGAAAGAATTTCAATGCAGTGATGACAAATGTTTTCAAAGTCAAATTTGTATAGCAGGAGCAAAAAAGTTAACCCAATACATTTCTGACAAAAGCTTTCTCTCAAGAGTGAGCAAGCAGAGTCACAGCTGTTGTCTGATTGATTTAGGCTTATTAATGCAGCTGAATATTATTTGGATGTTTACATCTGGCCAAAACTACATATGTTAGAGTCAATACTGCTAAGAAGAACATTCACTGATGTTCTAGCTAGTGTCTTGATTAGGTTTATACAGCCTCTGGTAATCAATAAAATGTGTAAAAGACTATCATTTTCTCATTTTATTTTTTGTCAATTTTAGATTTGTCACGAACGTGTGTGAAAAGATATAATCATTTAAATTATATACATATTTATCCTTAATGTTAACCTAACACATTTGCATTTCAATGCAAATATAATAATATTATCCCATAACTATTAAACAATTTCTGTACTTTGGGGCAGGTTTAAGAATTACAGTGATGAAAGTTTTCCTCTGGGTTTGGGTACTATCTTAGCAATTAAAATCTTCCTTATACAATCAGTGTAGCAAGGGGGCATAATGCTTCCTCAAATGACTCCTACAAATCTACAGGGAGGGAACTGAAACTCACTTTTTCAAGTTTGAATTGTCTTTACAAATTTGGACACCTGTAAGCCCTTTTCAAAACATTTTTCGTAATATGTTTAACTGACCCTTATGGAAAATAGGGATTAAGTCAATAGGGTTCCACAGATATAAACTTACAGGTTTTTAGAACCTATAGAATGTAATAGAGAACATTTTTAAAAAAATTCTATTGTTCTACGAATTCTTTTCAATTCTCTAGAATTTTCCATAGAGAGGGGAACCTACATGTATTAAAGAATGTTTCCAAATTGAGCTATTAATATTCCCAACTGGACAAAACTGTGTCCATATAAAAAACTGTTGAAAGAATATATAATGGCTGCCTGCCTAGTTTCAATCAACACCTTCAGAGATACATAATTTCACTCAAACAACACACACATATATGCACAGTGTTAATAAAACTTTGAGAGATCATGGGTTAAAAAAATAAGATCTTTCATTTAGTAAAAGAACAAAAATATGTGCAAAGTATGTGTTTTCACCAGACCACCAAAAGGCACAACCTAGGGACCATGGTTGAAATTTTCAAAATAGACTAGTAATTTTGAGTGCTTCAATTTTTGTGGGCCCAAGCTGGGTCACTGAAAATGGGCTGAATTTCAGAGGCTGGGTACTTAGCACTTCCTGTCAGATTTTAAATATCCATGCCAAACCACTGTGGTGTGAGAACTGTTCATATTGCCATTTTTTAAATATCAAACAAGTAATTGTATTTAATTCCTTTGTTGCTTTAAAATGAGTGGACCATTTGGTTCAACCTTTCCAAACAACTGATCAACATCCAGATCTAGAAAATTTCAGCCCAAGAGTTGAAAGCACTAGAAAGTTGTAAGTAACTGAAAAAAGCCCTTTAGAATGGAAATGATTAAGCAACCTTTACTACATGTTCCATCTACAGTCAAACACAGCAGCCATGTTAAAGACAGTTGGTGTTGAATTAAAGGCAAAGCATACTGAATGCCATAGAAACAGTGCTGTAGCCTGGTAAAAGCATTTGTGGCCTTCTAAAATGACATTGTGGCTCTTTATAATCTGAGAATTGTGCATGAGAGTTCTAAATTTGATAAGTGAATGGGAAAATTTGAATGTATCATATGGATACAGTAAAAGAAAGGAGACATGCAAAATTCTAAAAAATTGGGAGGAAAGAAAGATATACCACACTGGTCAGATACTGGTGGAAGGGCACCCCATTATCATATATATTTAAATTACAGTGAATCCAATCCTCTTCCTATTGACATCAGCTGGAGCAAGAGTCTGCCTATGAGGAATTAAAAAAACCCAAGAATATTATTACAAATTTTACTATTCTGTGGTTAATATATGTATATACATGTACTCTGTGTAGACATACTCAGTGGAAATATACATACTGCACATTCACAGTGTGCACATATATATTCCTTTGTTTTTAATTAAACTTCCCCATTGTTTTTATTTACACCATTAATTATATGAACAAAACCCAGAGATTTTATCCAATTCTTTTCTAAACCGTTATGCCAGTAAACTCCCACAGTGCATCATTAACACATGTTCTCTGAAGGTCTGAACCTGCAAACACTTATTCAGCTGAGTAACTTTTATCCTATGCATAATCCCAGTAAAATTGCTGGAACCACTCACCTGAATAAGTATTTTCAGGATTGGGCCCTTCCCTGGCTCTGTGAATCCTAACTGAACTGATACCTTGAATTATCACACCTATGGTTTCCAATACTTTTCATTTTCTTGCTGCTGGTAACCACATCGCCCTCAGAAACAGAGGCATTAGCTTTCCAAACCTCAAATATAGACATTAGAACATGAGGTCTCTTTCATTTCACGGTCATGCATTAATTCCAATTCAGATACTAAAAGAATATCTTTTTCTAAGCTACCAGGTCTGGCACAGTGTAATGGGACATACAGGTCCACTGTCCCCACATCAAGGCTGTGGTGAACTAATTGTCTCAGTTGTGATAGGTTAGATATTGGACTGATGTTTTATGCCACACTCATTCATGCAGTTTGGCATGTTACCATCTTAATTGTTCAGTTATTAGCCACAGTCTCAGCTCTCTGGATTGGTATTAAAAAGGTAATTCCAAATACAATCCCTCAGAAGCAGCATGAGGCATAGACATGAACTAAAAAGCATCCCGATATTAAAGGGTACCCAATGGGCAGAGACAGGTCATGAAATCGAGTTCATACACTTTATGAGAGATACAGTTTCAGCCTGAAGCCATCTTCTTTTGATCTCAGAATTTTAAATGCAATGCGGAAGCTACAGCATTTATTTGTTTTTCTGGCAGGAGGGAAAGTCACTAACTATGATTTACAAAAGGTGAAGAGAATATTAAAAAACAAACTGCTGAAGGGTACAACCAAGTACTTTTTATTGTGTAAATAGAGCAGTGGAGTCGGTGTTGATTGCATAGGTGAAGCCCCTCGTACAGACACTTCACATAGCCTCTTCTCCTCCGTTCCCTTTCCCATCTGATTGTCCTGCACACTTCCATACAGAACTCAGCTGAAATTAAAATTTAAATAACTGGTCAAACTGTTGTTGCTGCTGTGGAGTTACTGCTGTCTGTAATTCAGAGAAACTGGCACTTTTAAGTTAGTTATTGATATTTTCCAACTTCTTTTTTAATTTCCTCTTAAAGCAATATTGAGACAGCATATTAGCTTCCTGGGGACAGAACCCCCTCTGTGAGTCTTACACGGTGACTAAGTTTTTCTTACATGAGCCCTCAATAACAAAATCAAGGGGACAGCTTGTGTTCACTCCCTTAAGCAGTCTCTCTCCCAGGATGTGAGGGGAAAGATCGGGCACAGTTGCACTTACCCAATCACCAGGGGAGTCTAAATTATGGCTGTCTGCAGTAGCTCCCAAGGGCTGTGAGGGGGAAGGTGTATAATTGGCATAGTCCGTAACAGGGGAAACCCCAGTTGACCATCAATAACCATCAGTGGCTATTAGCCAAGATGTTCAGGGAAGTAACCCCATGCTTTGGGAAACCCTAAATATCCGACTGCCGAAAGCCAGCAGAAATTCACCCGTCTTTTTCTCCATGTTGCCATGTTCTATATACTCCCCAGAAGCTCTGGTACTGTCCACTGTTGTAGACAGGATACTGATCTAGATGGACCATTGGTCTGACCCAGCATGTCCGTTCTTATGTCCTTATAACCACTCAGGCCAGATTTAAATCTGCTTTGCACCACCATAGCAGCACAACTACAACATCTGGGGACCTAGCTTCCCAAACTCAAGCCTTTCTGAATTTCTCATAACATTTCCTATAATTCATGAATTCTCATCACACAAGAACACAGAAATCAGTGTCACGTAAAAGAGCATGTTTGGTGGAATTTTGAAATATGCATCAAAGAAACAGTTCTGAATAAGCTAATACATTTGTCCAGCGCGTAACTTGTAAGGAACTTTATATCTACATTAATCGTTAAGGGAAACATTTTCAGAAGTGGAACCTTAGAGACTAACCAATTTATTTGAGCATAAGCTTTCGTGAGCTACAGCTCACTTCATGCTCAAATAAATTGGTTAGTCTCTAAGGTGCCACTAGTACTCCTTTTCTTTTTGCGGCTGCTACTCTGAAACCTAGACTAACACGGCTGCTACTCTGAAACCTGTCATTTTCAGAAGTGTCTAAGTTCTTTTCAAAAGAAACTTACGCACTTAAGGCCAGAGTTTTAAAGGCACTCAGGCACATCTGGCTCTCCTGCTGCAGGGTCAGACAGGTACCAGGTGTTAGGTGTGTGCTGAGCAAGCTACAGGATCAGCTCCCAACTAGTTTGAGAACCCTGCTTTGGGGCCTCTGGCGTTTTGGCTTGAGCTAGGGCTTGGAGCTGCTCATGAGCTATGGGATGGCATCAGGGTCTAAACACCTTGCAAATGCTGCCCAGTGGAAACTTAGGAGCCAGGGGGATTTAGGTGCCAACTGAGCAGCAGTTTTGAAAATGTCAGTAGCACCAAATGGTGGACTTAGGCCTCTAACTACCTTTGAGAGTCTGGGTCTAAGAGCCTTTGTTTCATTAAAAGTAAATGGTGCTTATGTAATTTTTGGAAATGGGAGTTAGGTATTTGGAAAGACATACTGTCAGTCATTTACCTTTTTGTGTGTTGTTTCTTTACCAAAAAATCAATAAAAAGTGAAGAAAATGGAAGTTAAGCTCCCAAGTCATTTAGGTCCTTTTGAAAATTTTACCCCAGTTGCATATTAACATGATATGCGAAAAACAGAGCCTTACATTAGTCATTTTCTGTAGTCAGCGGAAGCCTATGGAAAGAGCAGTGCTTTGCAGAGTGTCTATTTTGATATTTTCAGCTATACTTAACACCAGGGGGATGGCATGTTTTTGATGACTTCCCTCCCAAAAGATTACCTCCTGGTAACAGGCCTTGAGAGAAAGGATCTCAAATTGTGGGTGTGAATGAAAATGAAAGATATAGGTTACCATTCATGCTGTGTTATATAATATTTCCCTGGCTCTAATTTATGCAACTTGCAAAGTTAGGTTTGCAACAAATGGTGCCTTATGCAACCCACACTCAGTTCCTCAGACTAATTTCAGAACATTACTATGTGTAGCGTGATAGTGTTATCCTATTATTATGAATGGTATGAAATCAGGCTTGGAGCCGGAAGGAAAAAGTCATTTCAGGGGGAAAGAGCAGGAAGGGGAGAAGAGGAGGAATCACTAAAGTTCTACAAATATTCTGAAAAGGAGACTGGGGTTTACGTTCTACAGTCCCATGTAGCACATGTATCCTCTACCATTCCTTCTTTGAAATGAAAAACACAGCATTAAACACAGTTCCAAGATAAAAATGGAATGATTTTGAAGGCAAACTCCGTAATTCTTCCATACACATGTAAATGAGGCCAAGCAGTTACACCTCTAATAATTCATGGCTAAATTCTGCCCTTGGAGCTGTATACATGGCTCCCACTGACCTCAACTAGAGCCATATAAGTGATTCCGTAGGCAGCATTTGGCCCTCAGCATTCTCCATTTATTCTCCTCCACAGATAATGTTGAGTAACAGACCGGAGCATTGTAGTTACTATATATTGTTGGCATTTTGTTTAATTAAAAGAGCTTTACAGCTATAAGATATGAGTAAAGATCGTGAGTGGCCATGAAATGTCTGAGTGCATCCATTTTAAATTGCAAACCGTGTAAAACTACTTTAAATCCTGAATTAGTTCCATCGTTGATCTAAAAAAATACTCCCTAGACTTGAGACTCTCTTCACTTATACCAGTGTAAATTGGGAATTAGTCCAATGATGTTACCATGCCATACCATAGTACCCAAACACCTCCGTTTTTAATGTATTTGTTCCACTATACCGTATGAGGTAGGGAAGTCCATTTTACAGGCGGGCAACTAAGGCACACAGAATGAAGCTGGAAACCTGCTTCCCAGCTCACATAGACACACACTAAGTCTGCTTGAGCTAGTATGCTAAAAATAGCAGCGTAGCTCAGGTTGCAGCTCAGACTAGCCACCCGAGTACAACCTTCCAGGACCCCCTGCATATGTACTTAGGTGACTAGCTCAATATGCGCCAGCTACACTGCTATGTTTAGCATGCTAGCTCAAGCTAGAGCTAGAATATGTCTGTCTACCCAAGCTGGGAAGCACAATTCCAACTTCAGGGTAGCCATACCCTTAGTCTCTGTGTGCCTCAGTTACCTATCTGTAAAATGGTGATGATAGGACTTCCCTAGCACGTCGGTCTGCCCAAGTTGGGAAGTACGCTCCCAGCTACAGTGTAGATGTACTCTAAGTGACTTATCCAAGGTCACCCAGGAAGTCTGTGGTACAACAGGAAATTGAACCCAGGTCCCCTGAGGCCCAGATGAGCACCCTAACCACTGGACTACCCTGCCTCATCAGTTTGAGTCATATAAAACTCTCATGTAATGGACCTCACTACCCAAAGTGAACCGTAGTTCACGAAAGCTTATGCTCAAATAAATTTGCTAGTCTCTAAGGTGCCACAAGTACTCCTTTTCTTCCTCCTGACTAGACATGGCATAGCTGCTTTTTTACCATATGGCACTGACTGCCAATGCTCACTCCATCACTGTAGCAGTCCCTCAGTATGACTCAGTCCTCCAGCTAGGTCAATACATGGTCCCCTATTCTGGGGTATCAAACGGTCACCAGACCAGCTGTCTGGATGGCACCCCCAGCAGTTCTTCACCACTTCCCAGTGGCTGGTATGGGAATCCAGGCCCTTCCTCTATGCTGGGATCCAGGCCAGGGACACTATAACCAACAACCAAGGCTACGCAGTCCCTCTCCTTGTTTTGTTATCCTGCCTTCACAACTCCTATAGGGTTGATCCTTCTTTCAGGGCTTGGCTCTCCATACAGTGGCCCCTTCCACCCTCTCAACTCCCAGAGAAAGAATGACTGAGTGCGTGTGTGCATGCGTGCTCTCTCTCCCACACACACTTTCTTTAGCCCCTGGCTATTACAGATTTCCTTTCTTTATACTCTTTTTCCCAGCTTCTCCTCCAGTGGGGCTTCATCAGCAGTTAGAATTTATAAATCCCTGGGCCTCCATTTAGGTGCAATTATGAAGGATAATTGGCCCCTTCAGTGCCATCTTAACCCCTTCAGGCCTGTGTGGGGGTGCCTCACAGAGCACTATAATAGTAGACCACCTCAGAGGATCCGCATCTGGATCTCTTCTTGTGCATGCAGAGGGGCGAGGGGCTAGGTGGCACTTAGATATTATCTCTCTCTGGGTTTGGGACCCTAGACACACAGGTGCAGGCCTCAAGTCTGATACCTCTCTTGGCAGTGAGGACCCCTTAGTCCAATTGCCTAGGCCTTGAAACTGGTGCTGTCTTTCCCAAGCCCTATCAGTAGCTGCTGCCTGCGTTGAGAGTCGCACCAAAGTTGTGGACCCTCTGCTTTGGGCCTCAGGGACAGTGTGGCAATGTAAGCAAGTAACACAGACTCTGCAAGGGCATTTCTAAACACATGCTCATTTTACCTTAAGACAGTACAAGTCTACAGAAAAACAACAAAACCTGCAGGCATATCACTGCCTCAGTTTTCTCACCCCTCCAAAATCCCCATGGGAGTTTGTCAGCGTGTTTTCAGAGTCCCAAGAACATCCTCTCTTCTTTCACCTCTAGCCTCCTGCCTAATCTTACCTGCTTCTAGTTTCTTCTCCCTCCCCTTAGCTTGTTCAGGTCCAGCAGCCAAAAGTCTCCTCCACTCAGAGAACATATTCGTTTTTAATAGCAGCTCCTAACAACACCTCTTTCTTGTTTCTCTTTTCTGCTGGGGATTGTCCACTGCTGCAACCCCACCCCATGCAGACAATCTGAGAGAACCAGCTTCCTTTAGGTTGGTCACCGTCTTCAGCATGCCTATTGTTCTACCAGGGCAGAGTCATGCAACGTCAATGCCTTTTTGATTATTCTATAGCAGTTTCCAGCCAGGGTTTGTGACACACATGATCAGTCTTTGCTAGCAAAAGGCTGATTCAATACATAGTGAGGGTTAGATTAGACACCCGCAGCTGGTCCATGCCAGCTGGCTTGGCTGTGGGGCTGTTTAATTGCAATGTAGACTTCTGGGCCCAGGCTGGCACCCAGGCTCTAGGACCCTGCGAGGTGGGAGGATCCCCAAGCTCAGGCTGCAGCCAAAGCCTGGAAGTTTACACTGCAATTAAATGACCCCACAGCTCAAGCCCTGCAAGCCCAAGTCAACTGGCACAGGCCTGCTTGTGGCCTCTCCGCCCCAGGCAGGAGAAGAGTAATGGTTCCGCTAATTTTATAGCCTTCTATGCTAGCAGAAAGGAGTGAGGGGTCAGTATCCGGTCCCTATACAGTTAGACAATGTTTAAAATATTCTAGTAACGATACTTCAGCGTGATGCATATAAAGAACAGTGCTGACATTCTTCAAACTTTGATCTGTTCTTCCTCTGACTCACAAAATAAAATTATCCCTGCAGATATAAAATATAAACCTATAAAAGCAATCCTTTACTCAGAAGACTATTGTGACAGAGCAATCACGCATATACAGTAGTTAAACACACCTAGGAATGAATTATGTCCTGCTGAAGCTCTTGGGTTTACAGCACCTGTCTGAAGTTAATCTGCCTAGCTGCTCCATTGATTTAAACATTTTACCTCCCATTTTAAATATTATTTGTAGGGCTGACAATCGCAGTTAACTCATGTAATTAACTCAAAAAAAATCACAATTTAAAAAATTAATTGTGATTAATCGCACTTATAACAATAGAATACAAATTGAAATTTATTAAATATTTTGGATGTTTTCCTGCATTTCATAGAATCATAGAATCATAGAATATAAGGGTTGGAAGGGACCCCAGAAGGTCATCTAGTCCAACCCCCTGCTCGAAGCAGGACCAATTCCCAGTTAAATCATCCCAGCCAGGGCTTTGTCAAGCCTGACCTTAAAAACCTCTAAGGAAGGAGATTCTACCACCTCCCTAGGTAATGCATTCCAGTGTTTCACCACCCTCTTAGTGAAAAAGTTTTTCCTAATATCCAATCTAAACCTCCCCCACTGCAGCTTGAGACCATTACTCCTTGTTCTGTCATCTGATACCATTGAGAACAGTCTAGAGCCATCCTCTTTGGAACCCCCTTTCAGGTAGTTGAAAGCAGCTATCAAATCCCCCCTCATTCTTCTCTTCTGCAGGCTAAACAATCCCAGCTCCCTCAGCCTCTCCTCATAAGTCATGTGTTCCAGACCCCTAATCATTTTTGTTGCCCTTCGCTGGACTCTCTCCAATTTATCCACATCCTTCTTGTAGTGTGGGGCCCAAAACTGGACACAGTACTCCAGATGAGGCCTCACCAATGTCGAATAGAGGGGAACGATCACGTCCCTCGATCTGCTCGCTATGCCCCTACTTATGCATCCCAAAATGCCATTGGCCTTCTTGGCAACAAGGGCACACTGCTGACTCATATCCAGCTTCTCGTCCACTGTCACCCCTAGGTCCTTTTCCGCAGAACTGCTGCCTAGCCATTCGGTCCCTAGTCTGTAGCTGTGCATTGGGTTCTTCTGTCCTAAGTGCAGGACCCTGCACTTATCCTTATTGAACCTCATCAGATTTCTTTTGGCCCAATCCTCCAATTTGTCTAGGTCCTTCTGTATCCTATCCCTCCCCTCCAGCGTATCTACCACTCCTCCCAGTTTAGTATCATCCGCAAATTTGCTGAGAGTGCAATCCACACCATCCTCCAGATCATTTATGAAGATATTGAACAAAACCGGCCCCAGGACCGACCCTTGGGGCACTCCACTTGATACCGGCTGCCAACTAGACATGGAGCCATTGATAACTACCCGTTGAGCCCGACAATCTAGCCAGCTTTCTACCCACCTTATAGTGCATTCATCCAGCCCATACTTCCTTAACTTGCTGACAAGAATACTGTGGGAGACCGTGTCAAAAGCTTTGCTAAAGTCAAGAAACAATACATCCACTGCTTTCCCTTCATCCACAGAACCAGTAATCTCATCATAGAAGGCGATTAGATTAGTCAGGCATGACCTTCCCTTGGTGAATCCATGCTGGCTGTTCCTGATCACTTTCCTCTCATACAAGTGCTTCAGGATTGATTCTTTGAGGACCTGCTCCATGATTTTTCCAGGGACTGAAGTGAGGCTGACTGGCCTGTAGTTCCCAGGATCCTCCTTCTTCCCTTTTTTAAAGATTGGCACTACATTAGCCTTTTTCCAGTCATCCGGGACTTCCCCGGTTCGCCACGAGTTTTCAAAGATAATGGCCAATGGCTCTGCAATCACAGCCGCCGGTTCCTTCAGCACTCTCGGATGCAACTCGTCCGGCCCCATGGACTTGTGCACGTCCAGCTTTTCTAAATAGTCCCTAACCACCTCTATCTCCACAGAGGGCTGTCCATCTCTTCCCCATTTTGTGATGCCCAGCGTAGCAGTCTGGGAGCTAACCTTGTTAGTGAAAACAGAGGCAAAAAAAGCATTGAGTACATTAGCTTTTTCCACATCCTCTGTCACTAGTTTGCCTCCCTCATTCAGTAAGGGGCCCACACATTCCTTGGCTTTCTTCTTGTTGCCAACATACCTGAAGAAACCCTTCTTGTTACTCTTGACATCTCTGGCTAGCTGCAGCTCCAGGTGCGATTTGGCCCTCCTGATAACATTCCTACATGCCCGAGCAATATTTTTATACTCTTCCCTGGTCATATTTCAATATTGATTTCAATTACAACACAGAATACAAATTGCACAGTGCTCACTTTATATTATTTTTATTACAAATATTTGCACTATAAAAATGACAAACAAAAGAAATAGTATTTTTCAATTCACCTCATAAAAGTGGTGAAGTGCAATCTCTTTATTGTGAAAGTGTAACTTACAAATTCAGATTTTTTTTTGGTTACATAACTGTACTAAAACCAAAACAGTGTAAAACTTTAGAGTCTACAAGGCCACCCAGTCCTACTTCTTATTCTGCCAATTGCTCAGACAAACAAGTTTGTTTACGTTGACGGGAGATACTGCTGCCTGTCTCTTATTTACAATGGCACCTGAAAGTGAGAACAGCGGTTCGCAATGGCACGTTTGTAGCCGATGTTGCAAAGTATTTACATGCCGGATATGCTAAACATTCATACGCCCCTTCATGCTTCAGCCACCATTCCAGAGGACATGCTTCCATGCTGATGAAACTCATTAAAAAAAATAATGCATCAATTACATTTGTGATTGTACTTCTTGAGGGGAGAATTGTATGTCTCCTGCTCTGTTTTACCCGCATTTTGCATATATTTCATGTTATAGCAATCTCGGATAATGACCCAGCCCGTGTTCATTTTAAGAACACTTTCACAGCAGATTTTCACAAAACGCAAAGAAGGTACTAATGTGAGATTGCTAAAAATAGCTGCAGCACTCGACCCAAGGTTTAAGAATCTGAAGTGCCATCCAAAATCTGAGAGGGATGAGGTGTGGAGCATGCTTTTAGAAGTCTTAAAAGAGCAACACTCTGATGCAGAAACTACAGAACCCAAACCACCAAAAAAGAAAATCAACCTTCTGCTGGTGGCAACTGACTCAGATGATGAAAATGAACATGCGTCAGTCTGCACTACTTTGGATCTTT
Source organism: Caretta caretta (assembly GCF_965140235.1). Classification (NCBI taxonomy): domain Eukaryota; kingdom Metazoa; phylum Chordata; order Testudines; family Cheloniidae; genus Caretta; species Caretta caretta. The sequence continues at coordinate 84,391,016 of NC_134207.1, read as the reverse complement.
ATCAAGCAGAACCCCATCATCAGTGTGGAAGCATGTCCTCTGGAAGGGTGGTTGAAGCATGAAGGGACATATGAATCTTTAGTGCATCTGGCACATAAATATCTTGCAACACCAGCTACAACAGTGCCATGCAAACGCTTGTTCTCACTTTCAGGTGACATTGTAAGCAAGAAGCAGGCAGCATTATCTCCTGCAAAGTGTAACCAACTTTGTTTGTCTGAGTGATTGGCAGACCAAGAAGTGGGACTGAGTTTTACATGGTTTTATTTTTGAATGCAGTTTTTTTGTACATAAATCTACATTTGTAAATTCATTTTTCATGATAAAGAGATTGCACTACAGTACTTGTATGAGGTGAATTGAAAATTTTTTTTGTTTTTACAGTGCAAATATTTGTAATCAAAAATATAAAGTGAGCACTGTACACTTTGTATTCTGTGTTCTAATTGAAATTAATATATTTGAAAATGTAGTAAGCATCCAAAATATTAAAAATAAATGGTATTCTATTGTTGTTTAACAGTGTGATTAATAGTGATTAATTTTTTTAATCGCTCGACAGACCTAGTTATTTGTTATTATTCTTCATGCTGCTACAGTAGTGCCCAGAGGCCTGGATCAGGATCTTGTTGTGGTACTATACAAACACATAGGAAGAGATGGCCCCACAACCTGAAAGCTTTATAATCTGAAATTCCAATCCTGTAATCTTATTTTGTGCATACAAGCAGCTCTTCTCTAGTCAAGGTTATGGACCTTCCTTTGTTAACAACGAAAATTGGGCCCAAACTCAATAGTGAGAAAATTACTGTACATAATGTTAATAGGAGTTATGTTCATACTCAGGCCTGCTCTTGAGTTGGTGGGTGATAATTCCAAACACTTTCCCTTACGGTTATCTTGTAAAAAAAAAAAAAGGAAGCAATGCAGCAGGGACAGTAGTAGGAGCCACTAATCACAGATATTCTGCAATAGAATGTGTGGCTTGTTTACCATTTCATAATTAGAGACATCTGTGAAAGTCCTTTCCAAGAGTTAACAGTTATTGTTAATGGATGGGAGAGGTGGGGGTTAAGGGACAAACCAACATGTCACTCCAATCATGTTAGAGATTAAGCAGTGCTGGGAGTGGCAGGTTGAAGCAGAGCTCCTGATTTAATTCTTTCTTCGTTTTCCCCTGAGTCCCAGGTACACTGGTTACCAAGACAGCTAAGAGGCTGTGAAGCAAATTTGATAATCTCGTCCTTTGCATGTGCAGACACGTTTTCAGTAAGAGAATGGGGAATCAGTGTAAATGAATCCATCGATCCCTTGTACAATTCTGCCACAAACAATTTAGAATAAGATTTATGGGATGTCAAGTGCAGCAGTTGACTTTTGAGCAGTGATACAATTGAGGACATTTTTAAGTTTCAGGGGAAAAAATTAAGTGGTAGTGTTTCTACTAACAAAGAGGGGAAAGCACCAGCGAAGCAATAAAGTCTTTATTGTCCACATTGTTCCTAGTGACCTTACTATTTTAGCCATTTATTTAGTCTTTATGCTCTACTAGATTACTGCTAAAGTAATAATTGGTGTGATGGGCTGTGTCAGCACTACATATGCACATGGAAATTTGTCTACCTTCAAAACTGGACTTTTTATAAAGACTTCTCATATGGCACTGCTATGTCACTATAGGGTGTGGGGAAGGATGGCATAGGGTTGCCTCATTCCTCAGCTCAAGCACATAAAAATTGTATATCTTAGCATATAATATTTCAGAAAAAGTTTGTGATTTTTTCCTCAATTTCATTTTTACAATATTTCATGAGCTATCAGTAATGCAATATGATGTTGCGTCATATATATCAAGTCATGTCATGATATAGGTTAGTTGAAATAATACTACATATCGAAACATTTTCTCTTACTTTCTCGATCCAAGTATCTCCCGTTTGTGTTGTAATGAAAGATAAATGGATAAAAAGTGTCAGATTGTTTCATTACAACACAAACAGAAGACACTTGGATCTAGAAAATAAGTAACAGCTTCCCTTAGATTTTATTTTTTAAGCAAAATAAAAATGACATTCTGACTGTGTCAATACGACATAATGCGGACATGTTATGTTTTGCACTTGTGTTATTGACATGAAATAATGTAAAAATAATATTTACAAATGAGAAAAATAAACTTAAATTAAAAAATTTGTTTTGAAGTGATGTTTTCCAAAATGGAAGATTACAAAAATCTGGAAAGCGTTATCAAAAGCGGTATGATTTCATGGAAAATTTCAGTTTTGTCAAACTGGCGTTTTCTGACAAAACTATACTATTAGAATTTTCTGACCAGCTCTATCTATTAGTAATAATCCTTTGGGAAATAAATGGGGTTTAACAAACATAGCTAACTTCTGGTGATGTACTGCATTTACTTCTTTGTAATTTTAAATAGTCATGAAGCTGTCCCATCCCTTCATCTTAGCTGATTAACCTACCCAGTTAAATGTGTTTATGAAAGTGACAGAAAATGGATCCCTATATATTGTATTCCCTTGGTAAACTGTTTATTAAAATAAAATATTTGTACCTATAGACTGTTTCTGTAAAGTCTCCTCAAAAGGCTTCTTACTGTATAAATAGCTTAGTCAGGGTCAATGTACGCTTTTCAGATAAATATTTTCATATACTGGCTAAGGTAACAACCACCAAAATTACAGCATCCTTTCTGTATTCAGTTAGGAATAACTGATTCATTTCCTCTCTTTTGAGTTTGTCAATCCTCACCCAAATATACGTAAAGGAAATTAAGTTTTGTTACTATTATTCTATGCCACTTTCTTCAGGCTACTCCCTGATCTGTATTTTCAGAAGTATTTTCTGTGTGAAAAAGACACCTGGAAGATTTTTGCTGTATGGTACACCCTCTAGCAAGCCTTTTCAATCACTTCTCTGAAGTAGTGTGTGTCCCAAATGTTTAAGGGGCATAGTTCAAAATAAAGTTTCCAGTCATATATATTGCTAAACACAAACTTTTAAAGTCTTACTAATGACAGTTCTTCTAGTTTTGTTTATTGATATAGGGGTTGATGTCAAATTTTGTTTTGTTTTCAATATACTATAAAAATAGTTGGACAGATCCTCTTATGTGGTCAACTACAGAAGAAACCCTACCCAATAGGAGAAAATGAAACAATGTACAAGTGAAGTTTTGGCAGTTTTCTGTAAGTTGTACATCAAATTCAGATCTAACGTAACTATATTGACTTTAAGAGACTTACTGTCACTTAATTCATGAATGAACTTGGCTCTGAAAAGGATGAGAAATGCGTATCTTATTCCGCTATTTCATTTCCTTAGATCTGTATATAGAGATCTAGCAGTAGCTGTATTTTCATATTCACACGTCTACTAAATATGACATATCTGATGTACAAACATATGGGTCTATACTCTGGGAACATTCTTGGATTAAATACACAAACACACACAACCCTCCTCCAGTATTAGATTAATCTCCTTCTCCATTCAAATGTAAGTCTCATCAGAAATGCATAAGACTTTTAAAAATCTTAAATATACAACTACAGCTACAAACGTAGCAATATTCTTGTACGTTTGTCAAATAAGCATGACGTAACATAGGCTGGCAAATACCGAACTCTTTTGAAGAAAGCCTTGTGATTTATTGCCCTGGTTCCTTTGCTGAGCTAAGCTTCGCTTCAGTCCAGCAGGAGAGAAGAGGGAGGGGCCAGGAATTCTGGCAGAGATCCACATTCAAATGTCTTACAGAAGTCTATTACATCACACAGTTTATCAACCAAACTTGTAATCTCAGAATATATCCAACAGGAGCTATCTTCCATAAAGCCATGTTGATCAGCATTATGTTATCCTTCTTTAATTCTTTATTAATTAAGCCTCTCAAATGTGTACTTTGTTAAAGTTTCATAGATACATGGTGAAAATCTGAATAGTACCTCAAAACATAAGACAATCCTTCCTCCCTGTTACTGGAATATTAAACACTCAAGAATAAAATCAGTTCTGTGCTTTCCTACAACACGCCAAAAGGCGGTATGGGAAATTTCCATATTGAATTATATTCCAGTAAAGCTGAATAAAAAAAATGTTTAATGATCTCGGATAGTTCTCTTTAGTGGTTGAGGTATAAACTAATTCATGCCATTCTTAGAAGCGGCCTTTATTAGTATATCTTTAATATGGTTTTCTTCCTCCTGTTGCTGCTCTTCCAGCTTTGTGTTCTCTTCACCAGACGGCAAATGATTCAGCTAAACATTTCACAAGCACTAGTTTTACAGCTTAGATTGCTACTATTCTTTATTGGCTCCATGGTTTATCAATGGCATCCATTCTAAAATTTAAGTGCCTTGAAAGCTGGCCCTGTTTAAATTATCCAGACTAGATGTACAATATATTGGCTGAATGGTTACAGTCTATCTTAGCTACTAAGCCTTCTTACCCTTTACATCTAGGATTCCTTTCCACAAAGAAAGATGGTCTACTATTTTCTAGTCTACCAATCAAAAACCTGGTTGGATGAATATATAAGCAACTACTTCAAAGGCAATCAGGTACCTGCTTCGAAGGTCTGCATTTTTCTTCTATGACCAAATTCTCAGTTACACTTTGAGTTTAAAGGAAGTTAAACCCATGTAAATAAGAACAGGATCAGGTCACAGTGCTTTTAAAAGTTGGGTTGAAAATTATCTCTTTAATAGGTTTTATAATAAGTCTGTTCCGATTATATTGCTTTGATATGAAGATATGGTGGGAAGCCCCTATGAGGTACCTTGATATTTTTATTGAATCTGAATTTTTTATTGATGCATTACATTATCCTACATTAATAAACAAGTCTTTGTTGATTTAGCTCTCGACCTCCATCTATGTTATGTTGTATCACATTTTGCTTTCCAGCACATATACACAAAAAATGTTAAGATACACTATAGTATTAAGATTGTGGATAGTGTATCTTCTACCATCTGAGTGCTTTGCTAATGTTGCCTTCAGAATATCTGCTTGCTCCCTACAGCTAAGTATTTCCAGAGTTTGACATTGGGATACTCTGCTTCATTTTAAAATAAATAGATAAAATAATGGAAAATATATATTTCTTACCAGAGGTGAGGGTAGGATAACAAATTCTGGAATAAGTTGCTACAATGGTCAGAAGCAGTTAATAGATAATGTATAGTTAATATGTCATGTTACTTTTGCATTATCTTTGTGCTTATGTCAAAGGATCCTGGAGGTACAGCAAAGTAAAGAGGAGGCCTGTTTATGACAGTTCTATAAGAACTCAAAACCCAAAATTAGCACTGCTCAGTTCAGTCCAAACAAAGCAGAAACACCAGTAGACTCAGCACTTCCACAATAGCCACAACCCAGAATTAACATACACCTTTTACCCATAGTCTGGCTCCTCACCTTTTACGTTACACAAACTTTGACCGCTTCACACTCCAGTGGAGGGGTGATAATAGATCTAAGGGAGTCTGAGCAAGATATAATGTATTGTAAGAGCATCTAATTTGCTACCTGACACACAACCTCTGAGTCTAAGTTTCATAATTCCCTTGACCCCCCTCCCCCCCCCAAAAAAAATAAGAGTGCTCCTGCAAGTTGATCACATTCCATGGTATTTCATAGAAAGGGACATTGGGAGCAGGGCTGGATTACCCAATATACAGACTAAGCATGTGCTGAGGGCACCAGAAAAGCAGGGGGCACCAAAAAAAAAGTTTAAAAAAGCATCTAAGTAGTCAGCATGGGAAAAAATCAGAACTTTGTTAGACTTCCTTACACTCCACTACACACTCTTCCCCCGTTTTTCTGTTCTCTTTTTATTACTTATCCCCACCTAAACCATGGGGGGCATCCTACTAACAGATTGAAATAATGTGAGGAAATCAGATCCTGTCATGTATTGCAATAAATTTATGTTTTATTATTGATATATTCTTCTGAGTTATATGTACTTGATTCGGTCCCCTCCCCCTTCTTTTATTTACACACACAGACACACAGTGTACATTGTATAATTTTCTTTTGGGGGGGGTTAAGTTCAGATAACTGAGATAAGGTGCAGGATGAAATGTAGCGAATTGAGTGGAACACAGAAACAAACTGGCAGAAGAAAACAAAAAACCTAGTGAAATTTGCCAAAATCTGCCAAAGCTGACATTTTTCAAAGTGAATCCATCAGAAGCAACATCTTCCCTAAGTAGCACAAACATCGTTCCAAAACCTGTAGGTGTTTCAGAGACTGACCCTTCTTCTATTGGTGAAACAAACATCATTCCAGAACATGTGGCTGTGTCAGAAACTGTAACTGATCATCCTGTTTCTGGCGGTAAAAACAGACATTGTTGTAGAAGGTGTGGATGTGTCAGAGACTGAACCTGCTCATGCTGTAAATAGGAGAAAAGATCCTGGTACGTGGGTTGATTTCAGTACCGATGATGTAGCTTACTGGATAGATCATGGACCAAATGACTGTCAACACCACACTGGGCCATTTGAGAAATCATGTCAGACTTTTACCAATGGCAAACAAACAAGATATTGTCCACAAAAAATATTTTTCGGCATGAAAGCGAATGGTGAGAAATACATTCGAGAACAGCTACTGTATTCACCATCAACAGGATCTGCGTACTGTTTTGTTTGAAAACTTTTTGCATATAAACCTTCAACATCCCTGTTTGCTGCAGATGGATTTAGTGACTGGCGGAATACTGTTTTAATTGAACAACATGAAAATAGCACTACTCACAGAGATTCCATGTTGACCTATTTAAATCGAAGACAGGGCTTTAGACTGACACAAAAATTGGAAGAACAAATTAAAGGGGAGCGTGAATACCGGCAACATGTCTTGTAGAGTTATTCAAACATTAGCTAATGTGGTCTGCCTTTCTGGGGATCAAATGACACATTTGGATCATTGCAGAATGGAAATTTCTTGCGATTGTTGGAGCTTGTGGTTCAGTTTTACCCATTTTTAGCAGGCCATATCTCAAAATATGGGAATGCTGGCAAAGGTAACCCATCATACTTACCCAAGACAATATGTGATGAACTCATTGGTCTAATGAGTGACAAAGTTCATTCAGCTATTGTGGATGAAATAAGTACTGCTGGGTGTATCAGTTTCTCTGTCGATTCTACACCTGATCTTTCACATGTTGATCAATTGAGTATTGTACTAAGATGTGTCTCCCACAGATGGAAAGCCAGTTGAACTATTTATAACATTCCTCAATTTGAAAAGCCACACTGGTGAAGAAATGGCAAATCAAGTGGTGCATTATCTGTGCCAAGTTTGCAAAATAGATTTCTCAGAGTGCAGAGGTCAATCTTATGACAAGCTGCCAACGTCAGGGCGTTATCAAGGAATGCAGAAGAAGCTTTTAGAACAGAACAAATATACCATATTCATGCCATGTGCTGCACACTCAACCTTGTTGGCCGCAGTGCTGTTGATTGTTGTCCAGTGGCAGTAAGTTTTTTCCTCAACAGTCCAGTTACTTTATACATTTTTCTCTGCCTCAACACACCAATGGGCAGTTCTTAAAACTTATTTGGGCAACGGTAGTGTGTTGAAATCTCTAATACTCGCTGGAAGGCACAGTCAGTGGCAACAAGTGCAATTCTGGAGTCCTACTCAAAGATTGTGGATGCATTAGAAAGTATGGCTGAAGACCAATCACAAAAGGGAGAAACTGTATGAGAAGCAGAAAACATTGCAAACAAGATGCAAGAACTAGAGTTTGACTGTTTCCACTGTTGACCATGTGGAATGAAATTTTACAACATTTTTACCACACAAGTCAAGCTCTCCAAGAATTGGATTTGAAAACATGTGCAGATCTCTGCCAATCATTAGCATCCACTTACACACTTTGAGGAATGATTCTGAAAGATTTGAAGACATATCAAAAGATATCTTGCCTGATACTAACTACAAAGAAGCCCAGTCCTGCAAGCAAATCAGGAAAAAACAAGCAAATGATAACAGTGCAACAGAAACAGCATTGAATCCTAGAGACAAATTTCATGTGTCTACTTTCTAAGCTATAATTGATACACTTGAAGCTCATATGAAGAGGAGAGGTGAAGTAGTATCAAGTAGATTTTCTTTTCTAAATTATATGGACTTATCTGACGAACAATATTCACAAAATTCCCAAAAGCTAGTTGACTCATACCCTGTTAACTTGAACATGAATCTCTGTGGAGAAGTACGGCACTTCCACGGTTATATGCGTGCAAAGTTTAATGAAACAGGAAAAATGAAATTCAATCACATTGATCTTCATGACAATACTGAAAGATGGAATACAGTGTGTATTTCCAAATGTAGAGATCGCACTATGTATTTTTCTAACACTGATGATTACTAACTGCTCCACAGAACTCTCTCTCTCAGCTGAAAAGAATAAAAAACCCTCAGAGAACAACAATGTGTCAGGACAGACTGGATTCACTTTCCCTATTGCGTATGGAAGCAGACATGCTTCATCAAGTCAGCTTCAGTGAATTTATCCAGAATTTTGCGATCAGATTCTGCAATCAGAAAAATCTAGAAAGAAGCTATTTTAATTTCAGCATACATGTAAGTTTTGTGTCATTTCGAAAAATAAAATTTTATGGTATAGTATTGTTTTTATTTTGAATTACATATGGGGGGCACCATAATCTTTTCAGTGCTTAGGGCCTCTAAAGGTCTTAATCCGGCCCTGATTGGGAGGGTTATGGTCTAAGAACAGCAGCCCTTTCTAAAATCAGCCTGTATCTCTGTGAATCCAGGCTTAAAAAGACAACTCTTTGCTTTCAATTCAGTGGCAGAGTAAAGCTTACCTTGGAGAAAACCTCACTGTGCTGAAAGCAGGGTCCTTTGGGAGGTAAATAGGAAGCACTGTATTTCTCCAGCACACCTAACATGCATGTTGCATGTGGGTGTGGTACAACATCTACCCTCTGTGGCCCATTACTATCTACTTTTATAGTTTATATGAAAGTTATAAAGCCACTTCAGTAAAGAATGTAGTTGGACCTGTATCCTCTGTAGCCCATTAGTATTTTTACTAAAACAAAAAACAAACAAACAAAAAAAAAGCAGCACACCCACAACCAGTTTCAGAGCTGAAGGAGTCACATCTTAACCAGGGCTCTTTGGGATTTTAAGTGACCATTAAAATAACAAATTGGCAAATAGAACCAATAATGATGTAATATTGTTGATGAAAATAGTAGTGGAGAGTAACAGCTGCACACAATACGGCCACCTGAGCAAGTCAGATCACGTTGATTGGTAAAGCTCAAGCCTTTTGAGCAGTCTCTATAAAGTCCCATTTTGAAAGGAATTAACAAAATGTTTACTCACAGCTCTTAGAATTGCTTTTGACATCAGTACTTATCCAGTTGCTCCTGCACGGAATCTGCCACTACTCTTTCTTCTTCTTCTGCCCCACTTGCCAGAATTACTGCTATTATCGGAGTGACAGATTTCTCTTCCTAGTAAGATAGCCAACCTTCATCACTGGAATACATGTTGTGGTGACTTTTATTCCTGGGAACTTTACTGCTAAGGTATCTGCTTTTGTAGGAGATCATTTCCTCTTGGATGCTGAGGATATTACCACTGCAAGTCTAAAAATTAAGCATGGCAAAAAAAAATAAGGCTTTTCTGTCAATTTTAGGATTCTCAGATTTGATTTAAAAACCATCACACAGGCATTTGCGCAGGTAAAATACAAAGCCGCAGATTTTAAAAGGTATTTAAGCATTGCTGCACTCAGTCTAACTGATGTAGGAACCAGATTAGTTGGGTATTGCGCTGCCTAAATACCTTTAACTATCTGGGACAACGCAACCATGATCTGCACCAGGTGCCAACAAAACAAGCCAGCACAGTCTGTTATTAACTCCAAGTCTGCTTAGCCAACATCAGCATGCTGCAAAATGGCTGCTACTAGTTCTCTTAGGCCATGGTCCAACTACAGTAGTGAAAACACAGCAACAAACCTACATAAAAGTTTGACACTGAAGATATTAAAAGGCCTTTTAGTACTGGTCACTATTACTCAAAGAATCACCATAAAAATGTATATATCTCAATGTTCCCCTATTTTCTGGGTATCCTTTTCAGTCTAAGTTCACAGTATACAATTGTTAAACTCTTGTGGTCTAAATTTTCAAAATTGACTAGTGATTTTGAGTGCCCAGCTTGAGACTCCTAAAGTGATTTCTTTCCAGCGTTTAGCACCTTCCGAAAACCAATCTCCTATAAGGTATATCAAGCCGGGAACTTAAAAACTGAGGCACCCAAAGTCACTAGTCACTTGTGAAAATTCCATCCATTAACTATATTATCAGCTTGCATAGTGTAATCTCTATTAGTTGCGGATAAAAAGAAATAGTCGTTTAAAGCATTAATAGCAGGCAGTTTCATATCAAACTTTAGGAATTGTATCTGAGAAAAAAAATCTCACTAGGGATTAGTTTGTGGGCAGTTCAAGAATGTGAATAAGAACATAAGTGCTGCCATACTGTGTCAGACCAAAGGTCCATCTAGCCCAGTATCCTGCCTTCCAACAGTGGCCAAAGCCAGGTACCCCTGGCAAACAGAGGCTCGGGATGCCATCCTTGCCCATCCTGGCTAATAGCTATTGAATCTATTTACATAAGCACTAAAAACAGGCAAACTTGTTTTTAAAATTATTATTTCTGAAACTTTAAATGATTCAATTAATTTTTAAACACTTCAGAAAAATGCACATTCCTGATCTGTTCTTTAATAATTTTGTGCTCTTGATTCACTAAGTAAATAATATTGGCAATCCTGGTGGACATTATATATAACAGTGCTACTTGGTACTGATAGATATAGATATTTTCTGTGTAATGCATGGGGAATTAGATATGCAACTTCTGTTAAATAGGAATTGCGTGCCTAACTTATGCACATGCTGAACTGCAAATGTACCCGTCAGTGTTTGTACATTCAGACAAGCTGCCAAGTGCATCACCAACACCCTGAGTCACAACTTCTGTTGAGTTTCTGAATCATGGATCTGTCCCTGGGTGTCGTGAGTATTTGAAGTGATCTATGACCGCTATGCTATTGCTATGATTGCTATTACTTACTTTACAAAGTGCTCCATACTGTATGTGCAATACAGGAAATAAATATTATATTAGCAGAATCAATCTGTCCATCCAAAGGATCCTGGTTGGAGCTAGGGAGTGGTTTGAATCATTTTATCAGCTACATGAGGATATTGATCCCAGACTTACAATGGGCCCTGAAACTGCTATTCCCACCCTCCAAGAGTTTCAAAAACAATTTAGCCCCTTTTTTGATGCACCCTCTCCCACTGCAATGCCCAAGTCAAGAGCAGGTTTTAACCACTGATCCAGCCTATTTGACTTAATCTGACCTTTTCAGCTTTAGGGCTTTAGCTGTTAGAGTGCCCTGATCATATTCCTATATGTTAATGTCTTATTTCTTAGTAACCATTAAGAACGGCCATACTGGGTCATACCAAAGGTCCAGCTAGCCCAGCATCCTGTCTTCTGACAGTGGCCAATGGCAGGTGCCCCACAGGGAATGAACAGAACAGGTAATCAAGTGATCCATCCTGTCGCCCATTCCCAGCTTCTGGCAAACAGAGGCTAGGGCCACCGTCCTTGCCCATCCTGGCTCATAGACATTGATGGACCTATCCTCTATGAATTTATCTAGTTCTTTTTTGAACCTGGTATAGTCTTGACCTTCACAACATCCTCTGACAAGGAGTTCCACAGGTTGACTGTGCATTGTGTGAAAAAATACTTCCTTTTGTTTGTTTTAAACCTTCTGCCTATTAATATCATTTGGAGACCCCTAGTTCTTGTAGTATGAGGAGTAAATAACACTTCCTTATTTACTTTCTCTACACCAGTCATGATTTTATAGACCTTTATCATATCCCCCCTTAGTCTGTTTTCTGAGCTGAAAAGTCCCAGTTTTATTAATCTCTCCTCATATGACAGACATGCCATTCCTCTAATCATTTTTGTTGCACTTTTCTGAACCTTTTCCAATTCCAATATATCTCATTTGAAATGGGGCAACCACGTCTGCATGCAGTATTCAAGATGTGGGCGTATCATGGATTTATATAGAGGCAATATGATATTTTTGTCTTATTATCTATCCCTTTCTTAAATATTCCCAACATTCTGTTTGCTTTTTTGACTGTTGCTGCACATTGAGTGGATGTTTTCAAAGAACTATCCACAATGACTCCAAGATCTCTTTCTTGAGTGGTAACACCTAATTTAGACCCCATCATTTTATAGGTATAGTTGGGATTATGTTTTCCAATGTGCATTACTTTGCATTTATCAACACTGAATTTCATCTGCCATTTTGTTGCCCAGTCAACAGGATAAAAGATTAAAGATAAAACCTGCCAAAAAACCACCACCAAAACACACAAGCTTCTTAAACCAAAAGTAATGACCATTACTAAACATCTGTGCATGCATAAAGCACCAAGGGCCAGTGCAGATCACACCACATGTAGAGAGACATGTAGGCCATATGCTCTGGCCTAGAAAGTTTCTTGCAGCCAATTATGTGAATATGGGGGGGGGGAATGTTTGTTCCCCCCCCCCCATCTCTGCAGGAGTGTGATTATGGCTGGGGCTACTGTGCACAGAGTTTTCAGTGTGTACTAGAGCAAAACCCAATATATTTGTAAAGTATAAGTATGGGCTCATAAGTAATTTCCATCAATGCCTTACTCTGGCTAACATAGTGACATGAACGAGAAATACATGGATAGAGCACAGAGTATGATCGTGCATATTGTGAACTGTTATGATTTGGAAACATCCCACCATTAAAGCATGTTGTTATCTATAACAGGTGCAAGGGAAAGCCCCATGGTGCTCCATTTACACTCCAGCTGGCTGCCTGAGGCACACCAGAATTGAATATGTGATTTCCCCATGAATAAAATATATTTATAAGTGTTATTTTGTTCTGAAGTTTTTCATTTGTGATTTGATGTGAGAGAAGTCAAGTAGCACAGTTTGGACTCATAGCATATCCTATAATATTTAAAAAATATTAAATATCTGTATTACTAGTGCTTAAGATCCCCAAGAGGCTTTTTTAAACATCTGAGCACAAGTCTTGGAGTATTAATATTTGTTAGTGTGACATGATGTTCTCAGGTACTACTAATACTGATCATGTAAAAAGTTTGACTATTCAAAATTAGAGCTGAGTGTAGGTGGCATTATTTTCTTTCTATCTTTGCTTAACTTTAAGTCCCTGTGGGGAGATAAGCACACCCCCATGGGCTATCCCATGTTACTTGTAATCCTGGTTAGGGATGTTTTGCTGAAGAAGGACATTAGTAGTCTATGTAAGCAAGGCCGTAACTCTAAGGGCATGAGTAGTCCCAATGGCACAACTCTTATTCTTAAAGATATACAACTTTCTGAATCAGGACCATAAGGAAAATACTCTGAATAGCTTATTCTCAGTCCATGTTTTTCAGGCCAATAAGTTGAATTCCAGTAAGTATAAGAAGAAAAGGAGGACTTGTGTCACCTTAGAGACTAACAAAATTGGTTAGTCTCTAAGGTGACACAAGTCCTCCTTTTCTTTTTGTGGATACAGACTAACACGGCTGCTACTCTGAAACCAGTAAAGGTGTGTGTGTGTGTCTCACACACGTAGAAAGCATGAGGAAGAGAAAGAAACAGCGGTAAGAGGTTAGACTGTGCTGCTGCTTATCTGTAAGCTTGACAAAGCTACACACAAACACCTTTGCCAAATTATGTCCCCAAGTATGAATGCAAAAAGGATAAAGTGGCCTCAAATAATTTCATTTACTTATATTTCCATTTTACAGACTCATTCCTGAATTGATTTATACAGACGTAAAATTCAAGTATGATCCTCCCAGAATTTTGTTTTCCTTAAAATATTTTCAAGATGTTGTGTCCCTTTATGGGCTATGAATAATTCCTGTGTTCAGAGACAGTGCAGCTGTTCAAATTGAAGCTGATTTCTGAATGGTTTTGCCAGGACATTTTTTCCCCCTTCCAGAAGTAAATTCTAGATAAGCAAAACTGCAAAATATAGAAATCTAATCAATGGTTTGGTTTTTTTTTTTTTAATTAAAAGACATGCTTGCTTCAACTAAATTATGGTGTACTTCAGTCACAGTTTAGATGCTAATAACTGATTATGGCACATTGAGACAAGAGGTTGCTTTTGGAAACATATTGGAGCTCCTGTTATTATTAGGAATAGTAGTATTACCATGGCACTTAGGAGCCCTAGTCACAGATGCCATTGTACTAGCTGAAGTACAAACATAGAACAAAGGAAGATGGCCCCTGCCCCAAAGAGTTTACAATCTAATTAAGGATCCTGTCTCTACAAGTGTTCCCCCCTTTCACTAGTGAATAAAGGCTTCAGGCTCCGTGTGCTCCAGCTTTGGCATTTTAAACAAATAGTGAATAGAGAAGTTGTAGAAGTCTGAGCATTTACAAGCTTTGCTATGATTGATCAAAACAACCTGTCTGACTGACCCTCTAATTTATTCCTTTAGAATCTATCACCAGCTGGGAACTCCCTGCCCATCACCAGATCACATGGAAAGACCATCCCACCCAGGACATCAGGTCTGAAATGGCCCCCTGTGGGCAGGAGAGGGGGTGGCTAAGAGCAGGGCAGAGTAAGACCTGAAGCAAAGATTCTTCCCAAAGCAAAAGGGAAGGGCAGCTCAGGATGAGCAAAGTGGGGTGAAGATGCAGCTTGGGTCCACCTACCATTGCCTCTTGGACTGTGGCCTGGTTGGGACACCTCCCTCCAAAAGCCACTGAGTGCTAAGCGGAACCCTACTCCATGTCTCCTTCACGTTAGATTCTGGACATTATTTTCTGTCTACTGGTTGGCTTGTTTTCTCTGATCTACACCTACCCCTCTTCCTGGCAGTCACTCCCCATCCCCCAGTTTCTTTCCTCTCCTATTCCCTCCCTGAATAGCCTTATATTCTTTCCTTCCTCTTT
Organism: Caretta caretta; assembly: GCF_965140235.1. NCBI lineage: Eukaryota > Metazoa > Chordata > Testudines > Cheloniidae > Caretta > Caretta caretta. The sequence continues at coordinate 84,375,926 of NC_134207.1, read as the reverse complement.
CCCACTTCTCTGCTGTAATCATCTGCTTCCTGCTTTCCCCTCTCACTCCCTTCCCTCATAGTGCATTCAAAATCATCATATAGAACAAACTGTATTTCTTAAGGTGGGTTTATATATAAAGATGGAGTTTGCCACAGATTACTGAGATGACTCTGCTACATCCCTTCCCCACTCCCACCATCTGAAGATATAAATAGGCTCAAAGGCAGGGGAGGCAAGTTATATAGGCCTGTGGTGCCTGGCCTCCAGCAATATTCAGCACCTTGGGGTCCAGATGCACCAATGTTTGGGGCCAGGTCTTTCCCCCAGCACCGCCAGCCACCTCCAGTGCACCTCCCTGGTGCCCCGCGGAGCATCCCTGCCTCAAGCCCATTGCTGACCCCTACAGCTCCATGCTGTGCTTCTCTCTGCTGGCTCCCAGCATCAACTGCTGCTGCAGGGTCCTAGCGCTTCCCAACCACTAATGCCAGGGCAGGCTGACCCTGACCCTGCCCTTCCACCTCGGACCCTTCCCTTTTCCCGTGGGACCCTCCACCAGCACAGGTGGCCCCCCTGCCTGCAGTCACTGCTCCTGCCCCATGCTGGGCAAGGAGAACCCCCCCACGCAGTGAGGCTATAGTGAGGGGCAGCCGCAGAGGAGGAAGCTCACAAGTGATGGCAGCCCCCCTCCTATCCCCAGCACCCACCACAGGGGAGGCGAGGGGGCTTCCTGGACCTGAGAGGGGCCCTTGGATCACCTGCAGTGACAGTGGTGCAAGGTGAGTGTGCTGCTGGGGGGGGGAGGGGTCCTCCTCTCTGGTCCTAGCCCTGGGGCAGCCTGCCTGCACCCCAAACTCCTCATCCTAGGCCCCACCCCAGAGCCTGCACCCCCAGCCAGAGCCCTCATCCTGCCATACCCTAACCTTCTGCCCTAGTACTGAGCCCCTCCCCACACCCCAAACCCCTCATCCCCAGTCCCAGCCAGAGCCCTCATCCTCCGCACATAACCCTCTGCCCCAACCCTGAGCCCCCTCCTGCATCATGAGCCCCTCATCCCTGGCCCATCCCCACAGTCCTCACTCCTGCACCCCAACCCTCTGCCTAAGCCCCTCCAACACCCCAAACCCCTCATCACCAGACCCACCCCAGAGCCCGCACATGTTTACATTATTTTGAATTATATATAATCAGCTTACAAGGGAGGTGTCGGGGGGGGTGGGGCAGGACTTGGACCTGTTCTGGGCACCATCAAAAATTATACAAACCTGCCACCCCTGCTCAAAAAGGTGTTAATATTGTATATCAAACCCCAAACCTTGTTTAACACTGTTCAGAGACCTCAGCCTGCTTAGTACCATGGCAAACACATCATTAAAAACCTTTTTAACCTCTTACCAAAGATAAAGAAGGAAAGACATTTGAAATGTAAAGTATTAAATAAGGCTTTAATTTAACAACATCCCTTGTTCCCTTTAGCTGGGGGGGGGGGGGGTTGTTTGTGTTTTTTTTAAGGTCCCCCGACAGTCTTAGATGTCTAATAATGGTCCCTTTGGAGAAAAGAGAAGTTAGTTGAGATGAGCTGGAGCTGTTGTTGAAGCCCAATCCAGCGTTATCCCAGGTTGCGTTTGGGATTCAGCTGTAGTCACTAAAGGTGGCAATGTCATCTGGGTCCCTCTCTCTGGGCTGGTCTCACATCTCTCAGGATCAGGATGACGAAGGCCCAAGGTCCCAGAAAACAGTGGGGGTTGCAGCCCTGATGGTGAAGCTTGCTCCAGTGGCCAATTTTTCTCCCCAAAATCTTTCTTTAAGGACCCACAAAGGGAGTAGTGGGCAGAATAGTCCATCCCCTCATTATTTTGTCTATCGCTTAGGCCTAGTTTCCAACACACCAATTTTGCTTCACTGATTTCTGGTCCCATACTTTTACCAGGCATGATCTTAACACAGTCCTTGAATTATATCAGTATAATATGCAGGCCTTTTGTTTGGCCTGATTCACTCGTTTTTTCCCTTTTGTACCTTTTCTGAGCAACATTTGTTATCATAGGTTATTGGGTCCTTTTAATACCTTTCACTCACTTTCTACAAAAAGAAAAGGAGTACTTGTGGCACCTTAGAGACTAACTAATTTATTTGAGCATAGTCTCTAAGGTGCCACAAGTACTCCTTTTCTTTTTGCGAATACAGACTAACACGGCTGTTACTCTGAAACCTGTCACTTTCTACAGTTAAACACACGATGAGGGTAAATTTGTAGGCCCCATTACTACAACATACCCTCTCTTGATAATGGGGACAGTTAGCACTTCAGAGCAGGGATATTTCTTTTGATAAGTTTGTACAGGGTCTAGCACAATGGAGCCCCAAGGCTGGTTGGTGCCTTTCGGGGCTATGGCAATACAGATAGAAAATAATAACCACTGCTAAAGCTAAAGGATCATTTTTGTTTAAAGGAAATTTGTACCTCAAACTTTTAAACAAGGAAAAATATTTAAATGTACAAATCAAGCTACAGCCTTCTTATGAGAGGCCAGAGAGAAACAGTTCTAACTCAGAAAATCTTTGCAAGTTTCATCAGCTTCTGAGCAGAATTCCTTAAATGTGCCCTGCCTTGCATACACAGTGCGTGTAATATGTCATTTAAATGATTCACTCTCACACAACCATCTGTTACTGGGTCAGCAAAGAAATGCTTTCAACTATATTGTGCTAACAATTCCCGCATGACCCTTCACAGATGTCTGATTTATTTAGGGTTTGTTTGTTTGTTTTTAAGACAGTGGGCCAAATCCTCTTATCTTACTCATGGAGGTAGCTCCCTCTAGTCAGATTATTTGTGTGACTAAGGCAAATGAGATTTGGCCCCTTTGATTTAACAGTCTGCTGAATAACTGGACTGACATGAAATCTCAGTTAAGGATAGTCTGGTGACTGTACCTTATTGGTATGCTTCTCTAAATACAAGAAGAAAATTCAAACCTCATTCAACAGAAGGACCTCCTGAGGATTTTTCATCTTAGTAACTAGTTACACAGATGTAATGCAAGTTTCCCCCCACCCATCTGAACAGAGCCCAAAATGAGATTTCAGTTACACAACTTGAGTCTGTTTTGTGAAATCTCTTCCCCTCTTAACGTTTACATATTGATTTTCTGAGGGGAAAAAAAAAAAAATCAATGAAAAAATATTTTTCTATCAAAAGCAAAGATGGTGATAGGCAAACAAGAAAGAATGTAAGAGAACCTTGTTCTGTTATAATTGTTCTATTCTTTAGGCCAGGGCCTTTGAATTTTATAAGTGACATGCACAGCTATTGCACTGTATCAATAATTAGAATCATGGAATATTAGGGTTGGAAGAGAGCTCAGGAGGTCATGTAGTCCAAACCCCTGCTCAAAGCAGGACCAACAGCAACTAAATCAGATTTAGGGATTTAACTAAAAATCTAAGATGCTAAAATAAATACCAAACTATATAATGTATTTTTAAAAGTTAGCATGTTAAGAATTCAGAGCCACATACCCACTTCATCATTTGAAAAGCTTGGCAACAGAGACTATTATTTTTATTATCCATGGCCAGCTGGTGAGCAATGTTATCTTGAGTTAATACATTTGACCCATATTTGTTCAGTGTTGTTCTCCATGGGGAAGACTCATGGAAATAGAGAGGGTCCTTATTAATACAGCTATGTTTAGGGTGATGGTTAATTTGTATTATTTAGAATTGTGCCATGGATGTTATGATAGTTTCTCCATAGGGGGGCATTATAGTATACTTATGTGTAGGGTAATGTCTAGGAATTTTGAAAATCTACTTTCAGGAAGAGCTTGACAAGAGAGGACTGCACATGTGGAGGAAGAAATAATGCCTAAGTGTTGCATTGTCTTGGCTCACTCTTTTTTAATGTTTGAACATGGTGTCATGGGTGACTAAGTTCCTACAAATACATTAAATCAGAAACTAAAATATTGCAAAATGCAAATACACACCATCTTGGCAGCATACCAGATTCCTGTTTCTGCGCATATAGACATGACAGGATGTGCTGAGCAACTGGACATTCTTAGATCACAATGGGAAAGCTACAAAATTGCAAAGGGCCTGGATTAAAAAAAGCAAAACAAGCTAAGAGCAAGCATGCTATTATCTGATAAGGGCAAAGATTGCCATGTACTCCAGCACTATCTGGATATGTTAGCAGCAGACCAGGAGGACCCATGGAAAATTCTATAAGGGCTTCAGAATGTTATCTGAGGAATGGAAAACCTACCTTATGAAAGGAGACTCAAAGAGCTTGGCTTGTTTAGCCTGACCAAAAGAAGGCTGAGGGGAGATATGATTGCTCTCTATAAATACATCAGATGGATAAATACAAGGGAGGGAGAGTAGTTATTTAAGTTAAGTGCCAGTGTGGACACAAGAACAAATGGATATAAACTGACCATCACAAATTTAGGCTTGAAATTAGACAAAGGTTTCTAACCATCAGAGGAGTGAAGTTCTGGAACAGCCTTCCAAGAGGAACAGTGCGGGCCAAAAAACTTAACTGGCTTCAAGATTGAACTTGATAAGTTTATGGAGGAGATGTATGATGAGATTGATTACAATGGCATGTCGCACATTGGTGACTGCCAGTAGCAAAACTCCCCAATGGCTGGAGACAGGACACTAGATGGGGAGAGCTCTGAGTTACTACAGAGAATTCTTTCCCACATGTCTGCCTGGTGGGTCTTGCCCACATGCTCAGGGTCTAACTGATCACCATATTTGGGGTCAGGATGGAATTTTCCCCTGGGTCAGATTGGTAGAGACCCTGGTGGCTTTTTGCCTTCCTCTGCAGCATGGGGCATGAGTCACTTACACATTTAAACTAGTGTAAATGGTTAATTCTCTGTAACTTGTAGTTTTTAAACCAGGATTTGAGGACCTCAGTAACTCAGCCAGAGGTTAGGGATTATTTCAGGAGTGGGTGAGGTTCTGTGGCCTGCAACGTGCAGGAGGCCAGACTAGATGATCATGGCAGTCCCTTCTGACTAAAGTCTGTGAGTTTATGATCAAAACTCTAGATAACCAGTATATCAGTCTATTGGCAAACTATTAGCAATATGTCTGACTCATGTGATTATCAAATCGTAAAAGAGGAACAAATTTGTGATAGATTAGTAATAGGGATCAAAGATGCAGGACCTTGACTGAGAACGCTCAGGAGAGTCCACACTAACCAAGAGTTGTGGACATGTGCAATGCTAGTGAACAATTTCACACCCAAATGAAGAGAACAAATGAAACAGACAAAAAGATAATTCACCAAGTACCATGAAAATGAGGTAAAATATATCAAGAATTGTGCAAAAGAAAATGTATAAATACAAAGCAGAAGAAAAACAAAATACAGAGGATGACTTGTGGGCACTGTGGAGAAAAACATGATAATGGAAAAAGGCTTGCACATGGGGTCATATACAATAACTATGGCAAGAGAAATCATCATGCCAAAGCTTACAGATAAGAAGAGCAAAGAAAAAATGCACCAGATTCAGGAAGCAAGCAGTGACTCAGAGGAGGAGAATTTGCATGTGTATGACGACATTAATGAAGTGCAAAACATCAAAAATAAATGGTTTAAAAAGTTCTGATTAGCTCCAGATGCTAAGACAAGCAACAGCACATAAATAGGAAATTGAATGCTAACTAGACAGTGAGGCATCAGTGAATGTGCTAGGCTACAAAAGGCTTCCTCCCCATTAAGAAAAAGCAAAAGCAAAATTACAACCAATCAAAGCCAAACTAAAAATATACAATGGCATGATCATAATGCAACTAGGATAATATAAATTTCAAGCAGAATACCAAAGGAGATTATGCAGGTTGAAATTTCAGGTAGTGCAGATAATACAGAAGCCATTGCTTTCCGCTACAGCAAGTGAATTACGAAACCTAAACCTGAGACAGGACCTGATGCTATTTTTGTCTCTATACCTCCAGAATGACATGGCAGAAGTTGTGGGCAGATACCAACCACAACCTCATCTATCTTCTAGAAAGACTCAAAGTTTAAAATATAATAAAAATGACCTGAAATTGCAACTGCTGGGGACACTGGGGCATGGCCACTAGGTAACTCGAGGAGATGGAAGACCACAAGTGTCAATGAAGCCCCCTCGCACTAGGCCCAGGTGTCCTTGGCCCCCCCTCCCGCCTGGAGGCACTCGCAGCAGCTATGCTGAGGATCTGCAACAGTATGTTGCAGAGTCAGACTGCCTGAAACTAAACAAGGCCAAACGGCAGATATGGAAGAACAATGCTGAATAAAGCAGCTTTATGTATAGTTTAACAAATGATACAAAAAACAAGGGAACTAGCTGCTAACTGGATTGGCTGGCTATATGGATACTTAGGGCAGCTTGCTATTGGATAAGTATGCTGAAGAAAGGATGTATAAAAGCCTGTGTAACTTCCTGCTCTGGGTGCAGGATTTGAGATTCTATTCTCCCTGTACCTTGTTTGCAGCTGCAAATAAACTTTTCTGCTTCTCCACCCCGTTATGATTATTGGGTGACGCACACCGGGTAACGAACCCCCGCTGTTGTTTTGCTTCTCGGCACTGCGTGCCGGCAACACGACTGACCGCAGTACCATATATGGGACTCTTGCTGACCTCCCCAGGGTGTGACCTGACCCTGAAAAGGTAAAAGCAATCAGAAGCTGTAATGGGCGCTGGGCTTAGCATCACCTAGTGGTTAGGCCACTGGGCCTCCACTTTCTCCCATCTCTAGTGCCTTTCATCAGCAATATCTGATATTGTGACTACCCACTTTTTGGTTTTCCCCTTCCAGAATAGCAGAGTCCAAAGGAGTACAAAGAATCCCATGTTCTCATAATGGGAAGGGCCTTCAGCCCACCTCCAGATCCTTGTTGGTGGGTCACCCTCACTGTAGAGCTCTGGGTGCCTCTATCCTCTTCTTACTCCTGAGAGGAGGGTTGGGAGGGGAGTTTTATGTCCCTTTGGTAATAAGGTGGTTGATAGGGGAGCCTGGACCCTCCCACTCCATCAGTCTCTGGTCCTGGACTCTGTGAGAAGCAAAAGTATCTGGCACCCTGGAGTGCCTCAAGGCATCCTCCCTGCACCACAAACCATTCCCTCTCCCCAAAATCTCAAAGTCTAACATAAGATGACAAAAATAATTAATTAGAACCTTCAGCACTTCAGGGCTCAGCTGCTAGCCCCTTCTTTGTAGCAAAGGCTTCTGCAACATCCTTGTTCAGGAGCTCTCAGGATAGGTCTCTCCTCTAACCATGTCTGCCCCTATCTGAGCTGTCTGGCTCCCTTTTAATGTCCTTCCTCTAGCTAGAGCATGCTCCTCAGGCATGAGGTGGTAGCGGTGGGGAATCACTTGTCCCAGAACTGCTCCTTAACCCCTTCAGTTTTTGTGTGGAGTTTATAAACCCCATCATATATGCCCACATCTAAATAAATTAATTCAGAGGTTATTAGGATTTGTATACTATCTCATAAAATTTCTTACAAGCCCCTCAGAGGTGTAAGTACCTCTGAGGGGACTATTGGACAAGATGCAGTATGCATAGGATTGCCTCTACAGCCATCACATGTATCAAGGAGCTGGTGACCAACTAACCTATCCTGAAATACTATGATGTGAAAGAAGAGGCAACCATACAGATGAAATGGGGCATGGGCCATCAATCCTATAAAGTAGACAGCTGGTAGTTTCCATATCAGATTTGCTATCACCAAGCAACCAAAGAGAAGCCCAAATTGAAAATAAATGTCTTTCAATAATGTTTATGTGCTAAAAATTCAACTAGTATGTTCAAGAATGGGAAAACTTTTGAGTAGAAAGTGGTCATAAAACCACTACACAGCATTTTTAAAAAGCCTCTGCCAGCGGCCCCAGAATGCCTTCAGTATATGCCACTTAAACTGCAAAGCTACAATCTAGATATGTACTAAAAGAAAGGAACTGAGATGTAGCTGAGATAAATAGCTGACTTCTTTTCCAGAGCAGCCTTTCAGCATGGAAATACAGCAACTGAAACAAAACTAACAGAAATATGGAAGACACCAAAAGACATAGAAAGCATCAACCAAGCCAGTTATGTACCAGTTTTAAGCCAGGGGCTGGAAAGAATCCAAGAATAAATCATATAAGTCAAAGATTGACCAGTGCTCACGTCTGTCAGTCTATCAGGATGGCCAGACACCAGGGGAGAATTTTCCCTGCCTCTGAAGAATACTGGCACCATTGAGATAAACCAAGCATAAAAGATATCACTGGCAGTCAAATCATAATATCCAGATCACTGAGAACAGAAATTCTAGAATAGAAGTCTCTATTCAGAAAGCCCGAGGCTCTGTATTGAGGACAAACAAGGATACCCAAGATGCAGTGAGCAGGCTAAGCAGCAAAAAAGAGACAATGAAAACTTATAATATCCCCAACAGACCCTGGAGCAAAATAGGAATGGACCTTTTCACTGCGAACCACACAAACTAGCTCATTATTGTCAACTACTATTCTGACTTCTGGGAATTAGATGAACTGTCAGACCCTACCACAGCAAGCATTGTAGACAAAGCAAAGCAATGAACCATTTCAGCAGCCATGGATCTGACACAGCATAGTTTCAGACAATGGACCCCAGTTTACTTGAAGTGTTTGTGCAATTTACCTGGGAATGGGAATTCAGTCACATCACATCACCACCAGATCACAGCCAGTCAAATTGCAAAGCCTAATCAGCAGTCAAAATTGGTAAGACTCTGTTTAAAGAAAGCCTGCAAAAAACCAACAAAATATATGACAAGCCATTCTTGAATAGAGAAACATTCCCACAGAAGACCTTACTAACAACTTGGTACAATGCTTGATGTCCAGATTCACATTTACCTTGGTGCCTACAGCTCCATCCTTACTACAGTCAGAAGTGGTGGAAGGATTCAGAGACTAAAAGAAAGAGACGCTCAAAGGCCAAAAACCTGCTATGACCAACAAGCCATAGACCTCCCTGAACTACAATCTAGGATCAAATTATTTCCTCAGGACAAATCATGCCCTTGGACAATAACCACATGTGTTGAACAGATAAACCCTTGTTCATAGAACATAGCAGTTGGATGGGCATATATTTCATTAAAACTGAAAATATATTCTCCTATTAGGAACACAGACAAAAACATAGGCATGGAGGATGGTGAAATATGCGGTCTGCTGAGACTTGATTAGCAGGACATGGAAGAAACACTGACAAATATTGGAACAGATCCTTAAAACACCACACCACCAGAGGAACTAAATGCAACAGTCTCCTGTTGTCACAAAACAGACCCGCAATAACTCAAACCTTCTGCAAGATATACACAATACATTGTACTATATTAAGGTGTGAAAGAACAATCCTCCAAAACCCAAAAGAAAATGCCTTGGTTCTCAAGTAAGTTAAGAGTTAGCACCAACATTTTTTTAAGTTATGTTAAATTATGTATGCCGATATAAGGTAGTATAATAGAATCCTAAATATGTAAGCAGGTTATGGTATGTGTGTTTAATTTTGCTACCTCAAATAAATGACAAAGAGAGGTTATGATATAGTTAACTTCACAATAGGGGGTGTTATAGTATGCTTATGTATATAGGGCAACATCTAGGAGCTCTGGGTCCATCTACCTGTGGCAGCAAGCTTCCCAGTCCACATAGATAGACTTGGGCTCGCAGGGCTCACACTAGTGCTCTAAAAATAGCTGTGTAGACAGCACTTTGAAGTTGCAACTTGGGTTCTGAAGCCTAGGGATGGAGCTTCTGCTCAAGCCACAACTTCATGTGCTATCTACACAACTATTTTTAAGAGTGCTAGCACAAGTCCAAGTCTGTCAATCCAGGCTGGGAGACTTGCTCCCACAGGCTGCGTAATACCTTTTGACAACTCAACTTTTAGGAGGCGTTTGATGACAGAGGACTGTCTATGTGAAGGAAGTTATAAAGCCTGAACGTTGCACTAGCTTTTCTCTCTCTTCTAATACTTGAACATGGAAGAGAACAGGGTCCTGAAGTCCTTTCTTAAAAGAGGACATGCCTCCCCTTCCCCATTGCAGAGCCATGTGACTGTCACATTTGGGAGTGCAATCCAGACTGTTCCAGAGAAGTTGTGTCACAGAACGCCCATACCCCTAGGTGCCTTAAATGCTCTGCGGCTGTGGCTCACAGCCTGGACCCCAGCAGCCTGCCTACAACACAACAGCCCCACCCTAGTCTCCACTAGCCTTGGTTACTATATACAGAGTGACTCTAGTACACCCTCAGACCCAGATTTTCCCAAAACTGACTGCCCAGAAGCATCTAGCCCTCACCAGGAACACTCAGAGAATTAATATGGTTTGTTGCTCCTTTAAAGAGACAAAAAACTCCACAGTTTATCACTTTAACTAGAGTTAATAATCTTTTCAATTCAAACATGGCACTGAGTTCAATTATAGTAAAAATAAAACAAGTTTATTAACAAAAGGACATAGGTTAAGTGATACCAAGTAGAAAGGATTGACAGTAGAATGGGTTACCAACAAACAAAAGGAGAAATATACTTCCTAGTGGCTATGACTTAACAAGTTACAGCCTTGGTTCAAGGTAGATTTCTTACCAATCTTTTTCTTTCCAGCCATGGCTGACTTTCTCTTAGACAGAACCTTCCACAGAAGTAGAAGCTGCTGGTTTCCCTGGTCTTCACAAGTGAAAGATCTTTGCCTAAGCTGGTTACACACCTATATTCAGTTCCCAAAGACTTCAAACCCCTTAGCTGAAGGGCCTATCTTTTTCAGCTTGAAAGTACTCTGGCCCCTTGTAGCTGCCCAGTGATAGATGCCAAGATGGCTTCTTCTCCCTCCTTATATCTTCCCAAGTTCACTATTGCATCCCCAGACTCAGGATAACCTCATGCTGTTCTTCCCTGACTGTGGACTTCCTTCTCCTTGCTGATTCCTATTTAAATAGGACTTCCATTGTTCATAGTCACACCCTGATTAATTTCATTGGAGACAGCTAGATAACTGCTTTCCCTCCTGTCTGCTGGAAAATCTTTTTCTCCCTGTGTTTGGACACAGACTTTAATATCATTAAGTATCCATAATTCCTCAGGTAGTGTTAATACATACACTTTACAATTATATTAATCACCAGCGTGTCACAGGCTTTCATAAAATACCTTACTTGATACACTTCTATAATACAGTAATATTGCATACCATCAGTTGATTCAATTGCTTATCATTTGAGGTTAGGACCCTGCAAGACAATATCTTCCCACTTGCTAGGCTCATGGCTTTGTTTACCTTTTATATAAATAGACATTCATTGTCTAGGGCAGGTCAGGCAAACAAATATACCTTCCTTTGTCTAGGGCAGACTGGGCTTTTATGCATTGCTTACCAAACACATTTTAAGAACATAAGTCTAGCATATATTCATAACTCTGTACATACCCCATACATACATGAAGCAAGAATATTAATGATCAGTGAATTATTAGTTTTCCAAAGATATATTGCATGCCACATTTTGGGTGTATATCATGAGAGGAGTGTGTTAGGTGCAGTGAGTATGTCAGGCCTGACTAGAGTTGCTGACACAGAATAGTGAACCACCAATGGGCCTCAAAAATAACTGAGAGTGAGAGCACACAATGAGAAACCCCTTTACATTTCCTGATGGAATGAAAGGGCAGCAAGAGCCATGTTATCTGAAGCCAATGGGAGTTCTATCCTACAGAATCATGTTCTAAGATTTTATACCTGATAAATTAAGAGACTATTACAGACTGGCTGGCCCCTTAAGGCAAGCCAAGCTCAGCCTTGTCTGTGACATAGCAGCTAGCCCCAAGCTGATGATGATATGGCAACTTAGTGATAATTAAGAACCCCACCTGTGAAAGAGTTAGAACAAAGACTGTACAATCAGAGTAGAAAACTCAGGGAGGAGGTATGAACAGATAGGAAGTCAGACAGGAGGACCTACAAGGGGCAGTATAGCCTCCTGTAGGGGAAACCCTGCGCTAGGGCCTACAAGAAGTAGGGATATCCTAATAGAAGTTGCCAGAGTCCCTGGGGAAGGTAGGCAGTAAGGAAAGCCTACTAAGACAAGGAGCAACACAGGAAGAATTCTGCAGGAGCCGGTAAGGCTCCTGTGGGTAAGGCTCTAAGGTAGAGTCAGAAAAAGCACTTTGATGTAGCCTGAGAGGGGTGGAAGATTTATTAGTGGAGCAGAGAAGGGACAAGCCAGAAGCCTGAGGCTATGGCTACACTAGAGAGCTTACAGCAGTGCACCGATGCAGCTGGACCACTATAAGCCCTTTAGTGTAGCTTGCTAAGCCAAAGGGAGAGAGCTCTCTCATCAACTTAATTAATCCAGCTCTCCTGCTGATACAGACCTGTCCTGTCCACACTAGTGCTTAGGTCAGTGTAATTTATGTCCTGCAGGGGTGTGTCTTATTCACACCCCTAGCTCTATAAGTTGTACCAACATAAGTAGGGCTCTACCAAATTCAACGCCATGAAAAACGTGTCACAGACCATGAAATCTGGTGTCCCCCCATGAAATCTGGTCTTTTGTGTACTTTTACCCTGTACTATACAGATTTCACAGGGGATGACCAGTGTTTCCCAAATTGGGGGTCCTGACCCAAAAAGGAGAGGCAGGGGAGTCGTAGCCAGCAGCCACTGCTCTCCTGCTGTGCAGCTCTGAAGGCAGCGCTGCCATGAGCATTGACACAGAAGTAAGGGTGGCAATACTGCAACCCTCCTACAGTAACCTTGTGACTCTCCCAAGGCCCCCTTTTGAGTCAGGACCCCTACAATTACAACCCCGTGAAATTTCAGATTTTAATAGCTGGACTCATGAAATTTACAATTTTGAAAATCCTATGACTGTGAAATTGACCAAAATGGACTGTGAATTTGGTAGGGCCCTAAATCTAAGTGATAGTGTAGACATAGCCTGAAACTCAAAGGAGGGCTCTGTTAAGCACAGGCTCTGAGGAAGCAGCACAAGGGAGTTTAGAGGTAGGAAGGTGCCCAGGGAAATAACAGCATATCTGAAAAAAAGCAGACCTAGCTGTTTAATCCTGGGCAGAAGGCCAGACCCCAGAGTAGAGTGTGGGCCTAGGTTCCCCTCCCAGCCTCTGAGGAAGGGATATGCAAACCCAACTGCAGGAGTAGATCAGGCCCTGAGGTAGAGCCTGCCAAAATACTTCAGTGGAGCCTGAGAGGGATGGAAGAATTATTATTTGGATGGTTAGCTTAGTCTTTCAGATAGACCTTTCGTTACCCTGGAAGGAGACTGTACTTGGCCAGAGGGCTAAGCAATGGAAGACATGGCAGGAGGCGCCAGAAATGAGACCCCCTTGCAGCATTGCCCCCTGACACCAGGGGATGCTCCAGGTGGTGAGTACACCACCTTACAGAGACATAACCCTAATGAAAAACACAATACAGCAGAACCACACCCTCAAACACAAAAGTATTATATGAAATTGTAACCTTTGGAGAGGATATAGATACAAATTTAGTCCACTGAATTTTGGTCCTTGAGTCTTTCTGCCAAACAAAATTAGAATCAATGAGGGAAAAGGCAATGGCATTCTTTAGAGTTTTCTGCGCAAAGGTCTCCTATATGGCTTTTTTAATGTCAAAAAGCACTCTTCCATTAATGACTAACTTATTCTTACAGTTTCACACTGTATGTAGTGAGAGAGAGAGAGTTAGTTCTGTTATTACCATTAGATATGCAGACTACTTGACTGTACGCAATGTTTCAGGATGTGGGGGAGGGGTGCTTGATTTCAAGTTGAATTCACAGTACTCCTGGTGTTAATTAGTGATGTCTGAGCCACAGAATAACGATTCATCCTGCCAGACTCTTGCATCTGTTTGTAAACATAATTGCCAAGATATATTTATGTATTTCATTATCATGTACTGCCTGAAAACAGTTTAAGCAAAAAACAATAAGTGGGGGAAGAGGCTGAAAACACTATTGCTCAAAGATGTGTGAAGTCTGCTGGGAAAATCACCATAAAGACAGATTGTCAGTAGATCAAATCACATCAAACAGAACCTAAGACCTGTAACTATCCTGAATTTTGCACATTTCTCCATACCGATATAAAGATACAGAGAAATAATATTTTTATTCTGCTGATATTTTTTCAACTTCACTTAAAACCACAACCCTTCCTCTCTGTCTGTATTGCAAATACATTGGTCTGTTATGTCCAACTTTGTCTAATTCTCTTGCCTGCCCAATTCCCATCTTCAACCCTACTTTGCTCCATTCAGAAAGTGTTGCTGAACTCATCATCTTTATCTGCCATTTGGCCCATGTCAGACAGGTCCCTCATCAAATCCATCCACTGGTTTCTTCTCACCTCTTATATTAAATTCAAGTTTTTCATCTTCCACTTCTAATTCTCTGCACAACTCTGCTGCTTCTCTCTGCATCTCACACCTCTGCTTTGTAACAAGGTGGCAGACTCTGGGAGGGCTTTTCTGTTGAATCACGCAGTGTTCAGTTACTAAAACGCTGCATGAAAATGCAGTGCAACGACTGCTGAGCCATGCTTAGGGGCAGACTTGTTTGCAACCTTGGCTGTAGTGATGGCTACCCCAGCAACCACTCTATTGTATATTTACTTTTCTGAACTGTTGAAAACCTTTACAAATGTTCAATGCAGAAAGTAAAAAGAGATTAACAATCTTAAACATAATAATGAAAACTACAAAGGCCACTTCTGTGACACATGAATAACATCTCAGATTCTCAGAGACAAATAGACTTTAAGGTCAGAAGGGACCATCATAATCATCTAGTCTGACCTCCTGCACATTGCAGGCCACAGAACCTCACCCACCCACCCACTCCTGCGATAGCTGGTTTGTCTAAAACTGACTACTCTAAATCTATCTTTCTGAAGCTTGCTGCAGCCAGTTTTGCTGACAAATGCTAGCTTGATGTCCTCAGAAAATAGAACATGGAATTGTCATCTAATAATCACCTATGTTTTAAGCAAGTTTAATTTAATTTAAATATCATTTCTACTTGAATTCCCTTAACAGGTAGAATGATTAAGAAAGTCATGCCCTTTTATTAAAGAGTTTTAAAGCCTATTTTTTAAAATAATTTTGTTAGTTCCTGGAGATATTTTCTAGGTCTGATTTTCTTAAGTTCAAAGTACAGTCATAATGTGAATGGGAAAGCTAACATGGATTCTGCTCAAGCCAACAAAATGGGACATTACAGGATGTCTGTAGCAGGGACCAAGTATCAAGATAAGTTAGGCGGAAACACTTCTGTATGCATTTCTCTACAAACTAGTTAATTTATATTACTCTCTTTACTGTGCAGTACAAAGAAGAATATATTAGCTGGCTGTTAAACCTAAAATAGATATATCCTCAACTTGCATATTGTATATCTGTCACAGAATATTTAAAGGCAACATTTTAGTTTAGGAACATCAAAGGTCAAACCTTGCTAACTTTACTCATGCAACTGAAATCTTGTGTAAGGCAAGCAGGATTTGACCTCAGAAAGAACACACAAAAAATACTCCCTCACAAGGAAGAAATGCTTTTCTAGCTTTACAGTTCAACTTTATGATCATCAAAACAGCAGAAGTCTGAACACAATTTGATTCCCCTAAGAAAAGCTTTAGTATTGTGTTCTTAAAAGAGTAGGAGGAACCAAAGATCAGATTCTGGTTTTGCTAGAGTAAAATCAAATGATATAAAATCCAGTAAACTGCTGTAGAAGAGGTTAGGCATCCGCTGTAAGAACTTTGCAATCAGTTTGCAAAGCCACTAATCTTGAGCAACCAAGCAACATGCTATAAAAAGAAAAAAGGTAAAAGCTGGATAATACTGTTTCCCTCTGGCACTGAATATTTTGACTGTCAATTTTGATTGCACCACATTCTTTTAACTGAACTGTTTACAAGGAGAAAATTGTACTGTATGCATTTGTGCTGGAGTGCAGTGCTTACTGACACGTTCAGTGAGGTCAGGTGTGTTTTCCCCCATTGGAATGCAAATATATCTGTCTGCATTCAGGAAGGACCACTGTTTCTCATGCCTTCCTTTCACGTGTGGCACCACAGCCTCAAAACCATGGCAATTTTTCCTCTTATTTACCACTAGTACAAAATAATAATCTAAAAACACTTAAAGTTATAAGATACTTCATTTACCAGAAAGAAAATATCTGTTTTAAAGTGAATGAGTGTTATTTTACTCAGCAGAGTGACTATTTCATGTGTTAATGCAGTCACTGGAATTCATTCATTATTTTCAAGTGCTTTCATTGCTGGTGAACGGTCCCCTGTTGCCTGCTCTGGAAATGGTGGTCTTAGAACAGGTATCATAAAGCACAGCTGGTAGTAAGCAGTGCACGTTTACCCACACTGCCACACCAAGGCCCCTTAACCTACCAAAGGGGAAAGATGAGGTTTCAGTTTCTATGTTCATCTAATACTTGAGCTCTCTGCTAAGACAACATTAGTCCTATTGTTATATGGGACTTTTAAAAGCCTGTTAATGACTGGACTGCCACCACACATTTGTCTCACACAGGGTGGGACACCCAATATTTGTCTGATGGTAATGGTCATTGTCAACAGCGACACAAATCTAGATTCAGATCCAAAACGTAGAGGCTGTTAGTATCCCTTCAAACCCCCTTCAGAAATAAATGCTCTGTGCTCCAATGGTAACTTTAGTGGGGGAAACGTGTGCATCCCACCCCTAATGACCTGACCTATATGGCCACAATAGGGAACCCCTGGGAAGTAGTCTCCTTAGTTTAGTAATCTTCTTAGTCCGTGCCCCACTCACATCTATCTTTTTGTTTTGTTTTTACATCACCTAGCACAGTGGGGGTCCCAGCCCATGACTGGGGCTCCTAAGTCCAGTAGATGTATTAAAATTACTATTTTGAAAGGTCATGTTCACACAAGGCATCACAATGACACGGAGGGACAATCATAAACTAAAGATGTAATTAAGATTGTAAGGCAAGATGTAAAAAAACTGTGATTACTTAGCATGTAGGGGGAAGATAGCTTTGCATATAAAACGAAGCATTTAAGAAAGAGGGCTCTGTGGAGAGATGCATGGAGGGTAGAGAGAAATCCAAGGCTGAAGGAGCAGAGTGGTTGGCCAAGAGAGGCTTGTGAAACTTGCTGGGTTGATGAGTTCATAGGAGTTAGAGCATATTCTGTCTACAATATTATTGGCCTTCTGAAGTTTCTTGAAATTGCATTTGCTCTCCAGGAGACTTGAACTCTTTAAATCAGGATCAGATGCCTTTCTGAAAGATCTTCTCTAGCTCAGCTACAAGTTATTGGGCTTGATACAGGAATTACTGGGTATCGCAGGAGGTCAGACTAGATGATCACAGTGGTCCCACCTGAATTTAAAGCAATAAATCTGAGACCCAGCTGGCTTCTAAGGGTTGGTTCAATTCTTTCTGTACACGTAAAAGGTTCATAAACTAAAATGCACTAGGATTTTGATATGGAAATGTACCTGAGGGAATGCCCTGAGCAATGGGAAGGTACTTAACAGCATAGGTGGAGCCTTTTCTTTTCTATACAGAATAAGACATGATTTAGAGGACAAGCTGCTACACGTGCCATCTTTCAGCAGTGCACATGCTTTTCTGTTCAATACATGCTACGTGCAGTTCTCACATATTTTACCTGTCATGTTGAATCTCTCTCATTTCTGCCCAGCATGAGACCACAAGAGGGGTTTCAGCCTCACCTTTCTGACTGAAAAAACAGGAAATCTTGAAAGACAACAGAAGGTTTCTCACTACTTGCGCTTCTGTATAAAATGCTTTTACGAGTTGAACAGGAGAATGATAGATTATTAAATGAAGGTAAGAGACAGGTTAGTTGGGGGGAGAGGAGGAAAAGACAAAGTAAGAAATAGATGCCCCAGACTTACATTTCTATTACGTCTCCCCCTGCAGGAGGTGCTTATGGAAGCCTGTCTCATCTTCATCCTGCGTATCAGAAAGTGGTCAGAGAATATGGACAAGCAGCATAAGAGATTTATTCCCATTTTAATGGGAATTGGGCACCCAAATCTCTTAGTGTCTTTGAAAATCTTAGCCTACCAGTGATTTGCCTACACCCCCCTGAATTTCCCCAACATCCCCCCCAGTTTTGTGAACTAGTTACATGGCAATTTACTGACTGGAAATTTTAATTGAAATTGAAACATTAATACACACTTTAAAAGCATATACAGTGTATGATAAAATATGTGTATCTGCAGAAGTATAATAGATTTGAAAAGTATGTGTCATAAATATAAAGGGAAGAGTAAACCCCTTTAAAATCCCTCCTGGCCAGAGGAAAAATCCTCTCACCTGTAAAGGGCTAAGAAGCTAAAGGTAACCTCGCTGGCACCTGACAAAAATGACCAATGAGGAGACAAGATACTTTCAAAAGCTGGGAGGAGGGAGAAAAACAAAGGGTCTGAGTCTGTCTGTATGATGCTTTTGCCGGGGACAGAACAGGAATGGAGTCTTAGAACTTAGTAAGTAATCTAGCTAGGTATGTGTTAGATTATGATTTCTTTAAATGGCTGAGAAAATAGCTGTGCTGAATAGAATGAATATTCCTGTCTGTGTGTCTTTTTTGTAACTTAAGGTTTTTCCTAGAGGGATTCTCTATGTTTTGAATGTAATTACCCTGTAAGGTATTCACCATCTGGATTTTACAGAGGTGATTCTTTTTTTACTTCTATTAAAAGTCTTCTTGCAAGGAAAGTGAATGCTTTTTCATTGTTCTAAGATCCAAGGGTTTGGGTCTGTGGTCACCTATGCAAATTGGTGAGGATTTTTACCAAACCTTCCCCAGGAAGTGGGGTGCAAGGGTTGGGAGGATTTTGGGGGGAAAGACTTGCCCAAACTATGTTTTTTTCAGGAACCCAGATAAAGTTTGGTGGTGGCAGTGGAAGTCCAAGGGTAAAATTAGTTTGTACCTTGGGGAAGTTTTAGCATAAGCTGTTAAAAGTAAACTTAGGAGGTTTTCATGCAGGTCCCCACATCTGTACCCCAGGGTTCAGAGTGGGGAAGGAACCTTGACATGGTGGCAGAGTAGTGGGATCAACCTGAAATCATTTTGAGATCAATTTGAGATTTTTTTGAACCAGAAACACAGACTTTAAAAAGGAAGTATTTTTTTTCCTTTGGGGCTGCTGGAAAGGAGGTCCAACTGAAAGCAGCTAGTGTTTTTTTTTTGTTGTTTGTTTTTTTTTTGCTTTGCTTTGGGGCCAGAGCAGAGACAAAGGGGAATTGTCTTTGGGAGCTGCAGTTTCTCTTCCTAAAGGCAGAGTAGTTAACCTCCTGCAGGGAAATTCACAAGTCTTCACAGACCTAAGAGCAACTAGAGGGGATTTCTACCTATTTGCCTGAAGACAAAAGTGTTAGGTTTTGGGTTTTTTAGGATTTTGATTTTGATTTTTGAACAAGGAGCACAGATTTGAAAAGGAAATTCAAAGCAGGAAAGCAGGTCTCCAACTGGAAATAGTTGAAAGCTTTTTTCCTTTGCTTTGGGGCCAGAGCAGAGACAGGTTTTCTCTACCAAAGGCAGAGTAGTTAACCTCCTGCAGGGAAATTCACCAGTCTTCACAGACCTGAAAGTTTTTTTTTCTTTTTTTTTTACCTGAGAGTAACTTGAGGGGATTTCTGCCAATTTGCCTGGAGACAAAAGGTGTTAGGTTTTGAATTTCTTTTTTTTTTTTTTTTTTTTTTCTGTAGGCTGACAACCACTATCAGAGAATAGATATCCTATTCCAGCACAGCAAAATTTTACAAGCTAAGTTTTGTTTGTTTTATTTCTAACCCTCGGGTGTAAAGTTTGTTAAAACAGACAGGTGAAGATGACAGACACCAAGGCACTACACAAATTGGAGTTAGCCAGACTGGAGACAATGAAAGAAGCTGAAAAAGCTCTAGAAGCTGCTCACAGGAGAGCAATGGAGGCAAAGGACAAAGTACTGGAGGAGAAGGAAAAAGAGAGGAAGCATGTGGAGAAGATGGAGAAGATAAAGGCTCAGCAGAATATACCAACAAACCCTAGCAATCCTTCTCCAGGTACCACTTCCCATCCCAGAAAGTTCCCCACCTACAAGGCAGGTGAGAATACTGAGGCCTTCCTAGAAAACTTCGAAAGGGCCTGCCTTGGGTACGGCATCTCTACAGACCAATACGTGGTAGAGCTGAGGCCGCAGCTCAGTGGACCCTTAGCTGAGGTGGCAGCTGAAATGCCTAAAGAACACATGAACAAGTATGAACTGTTTAAATCCAAGGCGAGAGTCAGAATGGGGATAACACCCGAGCAGTCTCGTCGGAGGTTCAGAGCCCTAAGGCGGAAACTAGACGTGTCATTTACCTGACATGCCTACCACATTGGGAAACATTGGGATGCCTGGATATCAGGAGCAGGTGTTGAATCTCCAGTAAATTTGCCCTTCCTAATGCAAATGGAACAATTCTTAGAGGGTGTTCCTGAGGAAATAGAAAGATACATCCTAGATGGGAAGCCCAAAACTGTAATCGAGGCAGGAGAGATTGGAGCCAGATGGGTGGAGGTGGCAGAGAAGAAGAAAACTGGTTGCAGTTGGAGCGGAGACAGAAGGGACAACCCCAGACCACACCCTATTACCAGGGGCTGCCCAAGGCCCCACCTTCCTCCCAAAGAACCCTCCAGACACCTTATCATCCCACCACCCCGTTCTCCAGCAACCCACCTCACCCCAGTGACCTGTCAGCTGGACGATGTTTTAAATGTAATGAGCTGGAGCAAGTAAAGGCCAACTGCCCCAAGAACCCCAACAGATTACAGTTCATTGCACCAGAATCACACCAGAGATCCACAGGCCCAGATACCCTTGAAGTGGAGGGAAACTGTGAGTGTGGGCAGGAAGAAGGTCACTGTGTGGAGGGACACTGGAGCACAAGTGTCAGCTATCCATGCTTCCTTAGTGGACCCCAATTTAATCAACCCAGAGATCCAAGTGACGATTCAACCCTTCAAGTCCAACTCTTTCAATTTGCCTATAGCCAAGTTGCCTATCCAGTACCAGGGCTGGTCAGGAACATGGACTTTTGCAGTCTATGATGATTATCCCATCTCCATGCTGTTGGGGGAAGACTTGGCCAATCATGTGAAGCAGGCAAAGAGGGTGGGAATGGTCACCCGCAGCCAGGCTAAACAAGCCGTGACGCCTAGCTCTGTTCCAGAAACTTCTATCAAGACCCGGTCAGAGGTGATGGACCTGGACCCCAGGCCAATGTCTGCAACAGCAGTAGTGGATCCAGTCCCAGACGGAACCAGTCCCAGAACCGGAACCAGCGGAACAACCAGCACCAGACCCATTGCCAGCACTTAATCCAGGACTTGCAACCTCAACACCAGAGGGCCCCACCGAACCTGAACCATCAGCAGCCCATCACACTACACAAGAGGCTCAGTCAGAGCCTGAACCCCAACATAGTGTCACAGCGGAGAGCGGTTCACAGTCCACGGAAACAGCCCTATCCCCTACATCGCTTCCAGAGGGACCAAGCATTGGTCCACAATCCAATGAGGAACTGATGTCTCCAGCATCAAGGGAACAGTTCCAGACCGAACAGGAAGCAGATGAAAGCCTCCAGAGAGCTCAGGTGGCAGCACGGAGCAACCCACCATCTCTCAGCTCTTCTAATCGATCCAGGTTTGTTGTAGAAAAAGGACTTTTATACAAGGAAACTCTTTCTGGTGGACACCAGGAAGACTGGCATCCTCAGAGACAGTTGGTAGTTCCAACTAAATACCGGGCCAAGCTCTTGAGCTTAGCCCAAGATCATCCTAGTGGCCATGCTGCGGTGAACAGGACCAAAGACCGTTTGGGGGGGGGGGTCATTCCACTGGGAGGGAATGTGCAAGGATGTTTCTACCTATGTCCGGTCTTGTGAAGTATGCCAAAGAGTGGGAAAACCCCAAGACCAGGTCAAAGCCCCTCTCCAGCCACTCCCCATCATTGAAGTTCCATTTCAGCGAGTAGCTGTGGATATTCTGGGTCCTTTTCTGAAAAAGACACCCATACAAAGTACATACTGACTTTCATGGATTTTGCCACCCGATGGCCGGAAGCAGTAGCTCTAAGCAACACCAGAGCTAAAAGTGTGTGCCAGGCACTTGCAGACATTTTTGCCAGGGTAGGTTGGCCCTCCAACATCCTCACAGATGCAGGGACTAATTTCCTGGCAGGAACTATGGAAAACCTCTGGGAAGCTCATGGGGTAAATCACTTGGTTGCCACTCCTTACCACAATCAAACAAATGGCATAGTGGAGAAGTTTAATGGAACTTTGGGGGCCATGATACGTCAATTCGTAAATGAGCACTCCAATGATTGAGACCTAGTGTTGCAGCAGTTGCTCTTTGCCTATAGAGCTGTACTACACCCCAGTTTAGGGTTTTCCCCATTTGAACTTGTATATGGCCATGAGGTTTAGGGGCCATTACAGTTGGTGAAGCAGCAATGGGAGGGATTTACACCTTCTCCAGGAACCAACATTCTGGACTTTGTAACCAACCTACAAAACACCCTCCGAACCTCTTTAGCCCTTGCTAAAGAAAACTTACAGGATGCTCAAAAAGAGCAAAAAGCCTGGTATGATAAACATGCCAGAGAGCGTTCCTTCAAAGTAGGGGACCAGGTCATGGTCTTAAAGGCGCTCCAGGCCCATAAAATGGAAGCATCGTGGGAAGGGCCATTCACGGTCCAGGAGCGCCTGGCAGCTGTTAATTATCTCATAGCATTCCCCACCTCCAACCGAAAGCCTAAGGTGTACCATATTAATTCTCTAAAGCCCTTTTATTCCAGAGAATTAAAGGTTTGTCAGTTTACAGCCCAGGGAGGAGACGACGCTGAGTGGCCTGAAGGTGTCTACTACGAAGGGAAAAGTGCTGGTGGTGTGGAAGAGGTGAACCTCTCCATGACCCTTGGGCGTATGCAGCGACAGCAGATCAAGGAGCTGTGCATTAGCTACGCGCCGACGTTCTCAGCCACCCCAGGACTGACTGAACAGGCAAACCACTCCATTGACACAGGTAATGCTCACCCAATTAAAGTCCAACCTAACCGGGTGTCTCCTCGAGCTAAAACTGCTATAGACCAGGAGATCCAGAATATGTTACAGATCGGTGTAATCCGCCCCTCTGGAAGTGTATGGGCATCTCCAGTGGTTCTAGTTCCCAAACCAGATGGGGAGATACGTTTTTGCGTGGACTACCATAAGCTAAATGCTGTAACTCGCCCAGACAACTATACAAT
The DNA here is from genome assembly GCF_965140235.1 of Caretta caretta. NCBI lineage: Eukaryota > Metazoa > Chordata > Testudines > Cheloniidae > Caretta > Caretta caretta. The sequence goes on along the minus strand of NC_134207.1, from coordinate 84,352,552 downwards.
GCCACGCACATATGAACTATTAGAGAAACTGGGATGGGCCCAGATCATCTCTACCTTGTACTTAACCAAGGGGTACTGGCAGGTACCGCTAGATGAATCCGCCAAGGAAAGGTCAGCCTTCACCACACATGTCGGGCTATATGAATTTAATGTCCTCCCTTTCAGGCTGCAAAATGCACCCGCCACCTTCCAAAGACTTGTAGATGGTCTCCTAGCGGGATTAGGAGAATATGCAGTCACCTACCTTGACGATGTGGCCATATTTTCGGATTCCTGGGCAGAACACCTGGAACATCTACAAAAAGTCCTTCAGCGCATAAGGGAGGCAAGACTAACTGTTAAGGCTAAGTGTCAAATAGGCCTAAACAGAGTGACTTACCTTGGATACCAGGTGGGTCAAGGAACTATCAGACCCCTACAGGCCAAAGTGGCTGCTATCCAAAAGTGGCCTCTCCCAAAGTCAAAGAAACAGGTTCAATCCTTCTTAGGCTTGGCCGGTTATTACAGACGATTTGTACCACCATACAGCCAAATCGCCGCCCCACTGACAGACCTAATGAAAAAGAAACAGCCAAATGCCGTTCAGTGGACTGAAGAGTGTCAGAAGGCCTTTAACCAGCTTAAAGTGACACTCATGTCTGACCCTGTACTAAGGGCCCCAGACTTTGACAAACCGTTCCTAGTAACCACAGATGCGTCCGAGGCATGGTGTGGGAGCAGTTTTAATGCAGAAAGGACCTGATCAAGAATTCCTCCCTGTAGTGTTTCTCAGCAAAAAACTGTCTGAGAAGGAAAGCAACTGGTCAGTCAGTGAAAAAGAATGTTACTCCATTGTCTACGCCCTGGAAAAGCTACGCCCATATGTTTGGAGACAGCGTTTCCACCTGCAAACTGCCCATGCTGTGCTACAGTGGCTTCATACCACCATGGGAAATAACAAAAAACTTATTCAGTGGAGGTTAGCTCTCCAAGAATTTGATTTTGACATCCAACACATCTCAGGAGCTTCTAACAAAGTGGCTGATGCACTCTCCCCTGAAAGTTTCCCAGAATCAACTGATTAAAATCATCCTTGAGATGTGGAAAATATCGTTAGTCTTTTTATGTACTTGGTAGTATATTTAGAGATGCATGTGTCTTATTAACTCTGTTTTTCCTAGAGCTCCAGGAAGAAATCCCAGCCAGTGTTTCACTCTAGCTGAGATTTGGGCGGCGTGTCATAAATATAAAGGGAAAAGTAAACCCCTTTAAAATCCCTCCTGGCCAGAGGAAAAATCCTCTCACCTGTAAAGGGTTAAGAAGCTAAAGGTAACCTCGCTGGCACCTGACCAAAATGACCAATGATACTTTCAAAAAGATTCAAAAATGACAAGATACTTTCAAAAGCTGGGAGGAGGGAGAAAAACAAAGGGTCTGAGTCTGTCTGTATGATGCTTTTGCCGGGGACAGAACAGGAATGGAGTCTTAGAACTTAGTAAGTAATCTAGCTAGGTATGTGTTAGATTATGATTTCTTTAAATGGCTGAGAAAATAGCTGTGCTGAATAGAATGAATATTCCTGTCTGTGTGTCTTTTTTGTAACTTAAGGTTTTTGCCTAGAGGGATTCTCTATGTTTTGAATCTAATTACCCTGTAAGGTATTCACCATCCGGATTTTACAGAGGTGATTCTTTTTTACTTCTATTAAAAGTCTTCTCGTAAGGAAAGTGAATGCTTTTTCATTGTTCTAAGATCCAAGGGTTTGGGTCTGTGGTCACCTATGCAAATTGGTGAGGATTTTTACCAAACCTTCCCCAGGAAGTGGGGTGTAAGGGTTGGGAGGATTTTGGGGGGAAAGATGTGTCCAAACTATGTTTTTTTCAGGAACCCAGATAAAGTTTGGTGGTGGCAGTGGAAGTCCAAGGGTAAAATTAGTTTGTACCTTGGGGAAGTTTTAACCTAAGCTGTTAAAAGTAAGCTTAGGAGGTTTTCATGCAGGTCCCCATATCTGTACCCTAGAGTTCAGAGTGGGGAAGGAACCTTGACAGTATGAACATAGACTAGCTTCCTTATACAGCTGTTGTTTTTATGACAGTGTCAGTGCATTCATTTTGGTGATGTTGGCCAACCTAATAATTTCAAATTATGATTTGTAAGCAAAGTCTAAATGAGCTCTCCCTGACAGCTAGTGATGAGCTAGGGGCTAGGGGGAAAGGCTTCAGGACCAGTTTGGATTTACATTCACACCTAATCTACCTAGGTATCCAGCAAACAGAGCCTATCTTGCCCAAGATAGATTTTGGCTGGGGTTGGGTTACAAATCACTTGAATGCAGGGGGTAATGAAATGTTGTTATTCTTATTGTATGAGTAAAGGGCAGTAGAACTGTACTTAGCCTGTGTTGATTGAGGGCATCAAGAGAGAGGGTAGAGACAGGTGTTTTGCTTGATTGTCTGTCTGAGTCACAAGTACTATTTGACCTGCCCCTCTCCACTGTTTAAAGACAGAGCTGATTAGGTTCCATAGATAGTCTTTTGTTTTGTTAAGTGACCACTACAGCTGAAATACTGATAATCAGGTCTAAGTGCTTAGACCTGCTGTGGGACAGTGTTTCTGTGGAAGAGACGGCCCAGTTTGCACTAGCACCGAGGTTCCCCCACTGAGAGCTCAGCTGAAATCACTGAGAGCTGGGTGGTACCTCCAGAGACTAACTCACAGAGACCACAGTGGCAGGTGGCAGCAGAAGGTGACTGTGCAGGGCCATTGGCAACAGAGCGGTGGAGTGAACGGTGGCACACCGAAGAACAGTGGCCAGAGCAAACAGTGAGCAGCTGGAGGAATGAGCAAGGTGCCTTCTTGCACCCCACCTGGGAGGTGTACTCATGTGAAAGCACCTCTGAACTCTGAGTCTCCACTGACCAAGGACAAAACCGGTGAGTGGGGTGCAGTGGAGGGAAAAGTGAGGGGCACGTTAAATAAACATTTGTTTGTTGGGCTATATTTTAGTGACTTTGCTCCAGAATGCTAGGTTTGTGACTGGGAATAGAAACTTTTATAAATGTTTCCTAGTAGGCCAAGATTTTTAAAATGCATTATTTGCCAAGGTTGTTGTCTCACATCATTGCTAACTTGAGAGGTCATTATGTTGGGGGAGTTTCTGTACTAAACATTTTTATTATTATAATTAATTTTGACAAAAGAATGGTCCTACTAGGTCAGACCAATGGTCCACATAGCCCAGTATCTTGTCATCCGACAGTGGTCAAGGCCAGGTGCTTCAGAGGGAATGAACAGAACAGGTAATCAGCAAGTGATCCATCCTCTGTCACCCATTCCCAGCTTCTGGCAAACAGGCTAAGGACACTCCGAGCATGGTGTTGCATCCCTCTCCATCTTGGCTAAAAGCCACTGATGGACCTATTCTCTGGGAATTTATCTAGTTCTTTTTTTAATCCTGTTATAGTTTTGGTCTTCACAGTATCCCCTGGCAAAGAGTTTGATGGGTTGACTTTATGTTGTGTGAAGAAGAACTTCCTTTTGTTTTTTGTAAAACCTGCTGCCTATTAATTTCATTGGGTGACTGTTAGTTCTTGTGTTATGTGAAGGATTAAATAATATTTCCTTATTCACTTTCTTCACACCAGTCAAGATTTTATAGATCTCTATCATATCCCCACTTAGTCGTCTCTTTTCTAAGATGAAAATTCCTATCATTTTAAGCTCTCCTCCTGTTTCATACCCCTAATCATTTTAGTTGCCCAGCTCTGTACCTTTTCCAATTCCAGTATATCTTTTTTGGGATGGGGTGACCAGGTCTGCAGGGTTCAAGGTGTGCACGTACCATGGATTTATATAGAGGCAATATGATATTTTCTGTCTTATTATCTATCCCTTTCTTAATGATTTCCAACATTATGTTTGCTCCGTTGACTGCCGCTGCACACTGAGTGGATATTTTCAGAGAACCATCCACAGTGACTCCAACATCTCTTTCTTGAGTGTTAATAGCTAATTTAGACCCCATCATTTTGTATGTATAGTTGAGATTGTTTTCCAATGTGCATTACTTTGCATTTATCAATATTGAATTTCATCTGCCATTTTGTTGCCCAGTCACCCAGTTTTGTGAGATCCCTTTGTAACTCTTTGCAGTCTGCTTTGGACTTAACTATCTGAATAGTTTTGTATCATCTGCAAATTTTTCCACCTCATTGTTTACCCATTTTTCCAGATCATTTATGAATACTTTGAACAGTAATGGTTCCAGTACTGACCCCTCAGGGATACCACTATTTATCTCTCTCCATTCTGAAAACTGATAATTTATTCCTACCCTTTGTTTCCCATCTTTTAACCAGTTATTGATTCATGAGAGGACTTCCCTCTTATCCCATGATGGCTTACTTTTCAAAAGTCAATTTAAATTAAATACATTTTTTTAAAAAAATTATATATTTTTTAGAAATCTAGACGGGTTATGTGTTTTGGTGTATTTTGCATTATCCTTATGTTAAATTTACATTATCCTAACAAAACATTTAATTTATTCATATCTCTTTTACATGTTGCAGGTCAAAGTGAAAATGAAAAGACAAAGGCCTCAAAAACTAACCAAGGTGAAGAACACATCAAGAACCAAGAATAATGCAACATTTCATCTGAAGGTTCAAGTGGTGTATCTATATCTGACCAGCCCAAAGCACAAATACAGCTACCTACTGAAGAAAAGTGTCTCCAAAACCTAAAGGCAGTTCCCGATGTTTGTCAGTCAAAGTGTTCCCATTTATTGAAGTTACAAAAGATGACTACTGGTGCACCTCTTGCAAAAAAGCTTACACAGAAGGAACGCTTTCCAATGCTATAATTGGTAAAAGTGGAGGAGCTTCGTTTGTCAGACCGATCAGCAAAGCCAATGCTGACAAACTATGTGAAAAGGCAGCAAAACACCAGGCATCTTGATTGCATCAACATGCAGAAAGCCTTATAAGCCCACTTTCAAAGCCAATTTTAGAAGTACTTAATGAGGCTGTTAAGAATGCTGGAGACACAACATAGTTCATGTGAACAAACATGGTTGTGGCATCAGACTTTCTATTTAAGCAAGAGATACCACACATTACAAACTGGAGGCCAATGTTAAGAGCATTGTCACTTGTTCATCCTGTAGTTGAACACTGGTTCCGAACAAGACGAGCAAATGCTCACTATTTTTCTGCAAGAAACTCAGCTGACTGGCTAGAAGCATGCAGTGCAACAGTGAAAGACTCAACAGTTGAAAAAGTGAAGAACTCTCTCACCACATTCAAAAAATTTACATACATGGCTGATGAATGCACTGATGCAAATGGGCATCAAGTATTAAGTCATTGTGTATGTTATCTTGATGTCAGTGGTAGGCCAGTAGATGCATTTCTAGATGTTCAAGTTATAGAAGACACATTGGCTGCATCTGTGACAACCCACATCTTAGAAGAATTAAATGCTTGTCAATTGGACCCCAAACAGATGGCTGCTTGTGCATTTAAGAGAGCTGCAAACTTCTCTGGAAGATATGGTGGAGTACAAGCTTTGCTCAGAGAAAAGTGTAACCCTAATCTCTCCTATACAACTAGCACTAGTAGGAGCTGCAGAATCTTCAAAACACATTTAAAAAGCTATAAATTGAATGTCTTCATTATATTCTTTTTTCAGCAAGAGTCCAAAAAGACTGAATATCTTGGAAAATATAGAAGATACACTGGGACTGAAGTTCATATTAGTCCAACCTGGGAAAACCCTCTGGCTTTCTCATGAGCGATCCTTGGCTGTTGTCTTAAAATTACTCCAACCATTATTACTGGCTTTGGAAAGTATCTACCAAGATGGAATGGAACTAAGTAGTGAGGCTGGTGGATTACTTTTGCTACTACATTCAGAAAAGACTATTGCCATTATCTGTCTTGTAAGTCTACTGTTGAAACCACTTGGGACATTAAACAATGTCATCCAGTCATCTGCTACAACAGTAGTAGATCTTTGTCCAGCAATAGCTCTCTGATTGATCCAAATGTAGCTTCTATCCATTGAAAAAGTACTGGAAGAAGCAAAGACTTCAGTACAGAAGTTGACTAATGAAGGCATTTATACTGAATCCTTAAGTGAAGAGGACAAGAAGTGTTTATTAAGACAACTGAAAAAGTATACAGACTTCATTCTTAAAAATCTACAACAGAGACTTCTAGATTCTACTCAACCTCTATGTAGCTTTTACAGATGCCTGTCCTATAGAACACGGACAGTTGAGTGGAGTGAGGCACAACCAGGAATGGGTCTGCCATGTGATCAGGACAGAATAGAGAATTTGAACACAGAATGGAATATCATACGACAAATGAATGAAGATTTGACTTCAACTTCTTTTTTATCATCACTAGTGGCTCGACCAGATCTTTATGGTATGTTTCCTGGGATGAAAGAAGTAGGAATTCATCTCTTGCTACTCCCAGTCACACCAGCTACGGTTGAGCGTTCTTTTTCATCATTGAATAGAATTTTGTGTTCTGAAAGAAGTTGTCTTCCGCCTGATCATGTGAATGAACTAATGAGCATATCAATTGAAGGAATGGAAGTACTGGACACACGAGAAGCCACCAAAGATGAACGCATTGCATTCAAGAAGTTCATTAACAGAGTTGTACAAAATTATAACAAGAAACCAAGAAGGATGTAGATGTAGTGTTTCATAGAAGGCTTGAGTAGCCAACTTTAATTTGTGTGATTTTAAAATGTGAGTTAAATCTAACAAAATGGTCATGAAACATTTTTCAGTTTTTACTATGGTGCCATACAGCCCAACTTCACCGTCACAGTCTCACCCCTCATCGGCCCTGACACCCCCTCTCCCCCGTAAATTCGAACACCCCCCCTAATTTCAATTCCTGGGGAAACCACTGTCACATACAGCAGGCATATCGCCAGTTCAAAGAGTCCACCATCCACTGCATAGCCTTACTATGAATGGTTCCCACACATGACTGGGAGCTGCATGATCTACGGCAGCACACAGCTCTTCCCACTTAGCCGAAAGGTAGCCTTTTCCTGGTTAACCATGTAGGCATTTCTCAAGGTTTCATTTGAAAACTTATGGTCCTAGTTTTTATTGGTGCTGAGCACCCTCAGCTCCCACTGAGGTCATATATTCTCACATGAGAACATATATGAAGTCAATAGGAAGTTAGTATTCAAGACCTCTTAGTTCTACAGTGTGTTCCATCTTCAAAGCCATTTACAAGCTTGGACTAACAGCTCCTTGCAACATCTTTATGGGCTATGTTTACTATCCCCATCTTTCCAGCTAGGGAAACTGAAGCAGAAAGGTTAAGTGACATACCCAAGCCACAGAAAAAATTGATGTCAGACTCCGGATTGAATTACAGGAAGCCCTGAACTCTAATATTGTACTTGTGCCATAACCTCTTCCATAACTAGAGTAAGAAAAATCCCTATTGTACTGTACTTCATTTTTAAAGTTCTGCAAATAACTCTGAGGAGGGTCTTGAACTCCTTAGCACAAAGGCTGTTCAGTTTGCCACATAGTGCCAGCTTTGCCCTGCTGAGAATGGTGGGGCAATACATGGCCAAGCCTCCTTCCTGATGTCTTTGGGCTGTTCTGCATCCCCAGTGCTGCATATGGGGGAAAAGTCTCCTGTGCTACCAGGAGCACTGAGTCTGAGATGGTCCCAGCCTCAGCAAGGGGTGTGCAAGTGGGAAGAAATCTCTTGTTTCAGCCTTTGCAGTGCTGAGTTGTTGTTTCTAAAATAATCACAAATCTGAAAAATAGCATCTTCCCCTAGGTTGCAAGCAGAGTTGTCTTTTTAAATAGGGTGAATGCTGTGACAATATATATACAGTGTTCTAAATAGCTGATTTATTTAGCTGATTAATACATCCTTTTCTCTTTGCTGCCATTCTGAGGTAAGAGTATTTGCTTCTCCCAGATTTGTATCTAAACTATGAGAGGACACAACAGACGTATGTTGCATTGAGTAACTAACATACACTTTTAAACCACATTTCTTTGTATGATGCAGTAAGGAATAATGTTCTTTCCTTATTTGTAAGTAGAGAATTAGAGGATGTAACAAATGGTGAAGGCTTACTGTCATTTGGTGGTGTCCATTAAAGTAACCCTGGCTGCCAACTGATTGTTCATTACACCAACCATATTAAGGTGCACTGAAAAGAAGAAGGATTTCAGAAAATATTCTTTAGCATGGCAATTTCCTGCTAGACTGACAATTACCTTTATTCTTATTTAATTTGTTTTCCTTTCAGTAGTGTCCAGATCCAGGTCTATTGTCATAGGTACTGTGAAAAGAGAGGTAGACATTGTCCCTGCCTCAAAGAGTATACACTTGAAGAACAATGGCTATAGCATGTTGGGGGAGGATTTACAAGGATAAAAAATGATGTGTACACAAAACTTGGTACAGTGAGGCAAAAATATGCTCTGTAGACATTCAGCAGAAATACAAATTACTTTCCTCCTAAATGTAGGTTACCTATCTGTCACCCATATACAGTGCTCTGACTGATATCAGCAGAAGTCATTTCACGTATCAAGGACCAGATATAGCTTATAAAGACTCCTCTTTTCAAATATCTTGCAATGATGTGTGTCTATTTATTTTGGATGCAAAGGCCTGTCACATACAGTAAAAATATATACTAGCAAACCAACCACAGCAACTTCTCCAAACCAGAAAGAGATGAGAAAGGACCACTACTGCTGCCTCTGATCTCAAAGCCCCAACTCTTCAAATCCAACTGTTGCTCACTTCACTCTATCAATCAGTAAGGGCAGTTTTTCTTACCTGCAATCAAATTTGTAGCCAATACTTGTATACCGCTTTATTTTAAAAAAACTTTCTTATAATTTTCTTACATGGAGTGGTTTGAAATCCATTCAATGTTATAGTTTAAACTAGCTGTCAATATTATTTAACCTTTGTGACATGACTGTATTTCCAAATCAGAACTTGCTGCAGAGATAAACTATAATTTACTGCATCATTGATTCTTCTATCCTAATGGATCAACAGTGACTTTTAACCTTATTTTTATTGCAATAACATCCTGAGGCCTCCAGCCCAGACTGACACAATATGTCCAAATAGATTCAGTCACTGCCCCAAAGAGTTTACAGTATAACTAGGCAAGGCAGACAAAGAATGGGCAAAAGAAAGTTGTATTGTCCTCATTTTACTGATGTAGAATTAAGCTAGAGACACTGTAAGACTTGCTAGGTAATAAATGGGGATTCTGTAGTACATCTTGGGTATTGAACCCACATCCTATCTCAGTGCCTTATGCAGAGGATCATGCCCCCTCTCAGTTGTTTCTTTAACCAAATGCTTTTTGATTCATCATTTTTAAACAGATATGACCCTTTTTGAGAAGATGATTCTATTTTCCACTTTCATATTATATAATACTCTCTTTCAGAGGGGCTTCATCAGATTACGCAGAGAGCACACAGAGACATAAAATGAATGGTGGCTACTGCCTGCCATGTTCCTTGCTTGGAATAAATAAGAAATTCATGTCAAGGGGTGAAAAATAGTCCCTTCTGACCTTAGTATCTATGAATCTATGACTCTATTTTCTTCTGTATGTGAGTCATCCAATTTACTATTCCAGGTATACTTCCATGCTCAGTAAAAAGGGGGTTATAACTGGAGGTTTTTCAATATTTCTGGCTAGGCTCCCATATAAGTGCACACTGTTTCTCAGGGGTGATGGAAAGCAGAAACCAATATTAATCTTCCCTCTTTAATCCAGTCATCATAGCACTCTGCTCATAATTTTTCCCATAATATAAGAGGAAAAGCAATTCTCTCCTCATTTGAAGTGTATACAGAATAAAATAAAGCCTCACAGATATAATGTAGTGCATTCCCTGAATCTGGTGGCCATTTCACTATGCTTTAGTGAACTTTGCTCAAAGAGACACAAGTTCTGTGATCACATTTGCACTCAATCCCTCCCCAAAGAATAGGGACAAATATACACGTGCATGTTACATTATTACATATTGATTTTCCTGTGGAACAACTCTGAATCTCTTATTCCTGATTACCCTCCCATCCCTTCAGAAAAAGAACACTAGCATAAAAATCATTTATAGTGGATGCCTGACATGTCTGAGGTAAACATGCTAAAGAAGTAGCTAATGAAGGAATTTACATATTAAACCAATGTAAAGGTTCACAATCTGAAATGACACAATATTTCAGTTCAGCTTGATTAAATTAACATAACAGTTAAAATGTTTCAGTGTCTTCTGGGCACCAAGTCAAGCTAACATTATACATACAGCAGAATTATTACCGCACTGAAGGAATACTTTGAATAAACAGCTGGACTGTGTTTTAAAAATCAAGCCTGATACATACAGTATTCAGAGTGATAAAAGGAAGGTGGTGTTTTTAACATCATTATAATGAAAAAAGAAAAGGAGTACTTGTAGCACCTTAGAGACTAAGCAATTTATTTGAGCATGAGCTTTCGTGAGCTACAGCTCACTTCATCAGATGTATACACATCTGATGAAGTGAGCTGTAGCTCACGAAAGCTCATGCTCAAATAAATTGCTTAGTCTCTAAGGTGCCACAAGTACTCCTTTTCTTTTTGCGAATACAGACTAACACGGCTGTTACTCTGAAACCTGTCATTGTAATGAAAAATACCTGACCTCACTGCCTTCATTAACTATTCCTTACTGGCTAATAACAGCTTAGATCAGAAGACACTACACAAGGAGAGGAAGAGAAAAAAATGTAGTTTTAGATTGCCTTTCAGTACCAGGAAAGCATCAGTTGTCTGTTTTGTGGGGCCTTTCCTACCCAGCAACATGTTTTCATTAAAAGAAAGTCACGATGCCAAATTAAAGGTTGACTACAGAGAAAGCTGGAGGTTAACATTCTGGAAGCAATGCTGTTGGATGTCTAGAGCAAAGTGCTAGGAGTCAGGACACTTTGTTTCTCTCACAGCTCTGCTACAGATACTTTATGTGATCCTGGAATCAGTGTGCTGTATTGGTGGCCTAGAATATCAACAGAGGCTTATGAAATGTGAAGGTTATATGGTTGGGTAGGTTATGTGAAAGTATATTATAAATTTGTGTTTTAACTATATTGCGTAGCAACTAATGTGTAGAGTTCTTTTGCTTTGTTTTTTATTTCATAATTAGTATATGTTAGCGTTATAGTGTACTGAAAATGGATCTCTATATAAGAAATGGAATTTTGTAATCGAGTAATTTGATATTTTGATAGTTTATTTTTCCAGAATTTGGAGGTAAGATTAACAATTAATTAATGGTATAAAAATTGGGTGAAGTGATAGTGAGTGACTGATTCTATGGCAGTGGGTGCTGCTTGGATGCCTTAAATGTTTGTTTCTAAAACTACTGAGCCTGATCCAAAGTTCATTGATTTCATTAGGCCTTGGATCAGGTACTTTAAAATATAAGGTTATTTGGAAGTGACAGCACTTTTATAAATAACTGTGGCATTGTTGCATTGTTAGCTGGAGTCTACTGAGATACTCTTTCAACCTTAATCTTAATTAAATGAAGTTTTCTATGTAGTAATAACTATCCATTATTTTCTTCCAACATTCCCTTATTTGCTACTGGATTAATTCATGCAAATTCAGAATAATCACAATCTTTTCTACATTTTCAACAATAATGGTGCTTGTTGTTTCTACTCTTGCTACAATGCATTATTAACAATGATAAGCTTCCATACATTTTCATTCAATTATTCAACTGTGAAAAAACACTTACATTACCATGAATTAAGATACTTCAGTTATTTGGAAACTAAGATCATCCTTATGGCCAATTACAGCAAAGAGTAAAAAGTCTAAAAAACAATCATCAGTATCAGGGGATTATAGTAAAATACTAGATAACTTTTGTTTTTGCATTTCAGTCAAAACATTTTAGTTTTCTGAGAATCTCTCAGAATTGCTGCTGTTTACAAAGCTCTGAAATGATTTCATCACCAGTTCGGGGTTTGTTTGGGTTTTTTTTCCCATTTAGAAAAGTCAAGGATATTTAATGTTATATAAATCACAATATTCCATATTTTCTCTCTAAGGGATGTGTAGCACAGATACGCCTTGAATGATTAATAACTACTGATTCATTCTGGCCCTCAAAAATTAGAAAATCTATTCACCTCTATTTATCTCAAAATAGGATCCACCTAAGAAGTAAAGACAATAAGAAAATGGGTCACATCATGTGATTTATGTAACGTTAAATATCCTTGACTTTTCTAAATGGGAAAAAACCCCAAACAAACCCCAAACTGGTGATGCAATCATACTTTGTCTTAGGACCTACAGATCAGCCCAAATCAGGAGTTCCTCTGATTGAATACAGAAACTAAAATGGATTAATGAGACGGTCATTAACCCCCATAGGCAAGAATCTCTCATATTTTGCTTAGGGATAAAACCTCTTTCTCCCTCCTAGATAAAAAGAACTCTATGTAACCAGCCAGGATCACATGCTACTTTCCTATGCAAAGTGGCTCATTGCACATTCAGTCCATCAAGAGATGGGTGGGGCAGCTGGAAGTTAAGCAAGACATGTGGCTATAGAACTGAAGGTCAAATAGGGTAAACTATGTGTTATCCCAAGAAATACATGCCACACCCCAAATTATAAACTATACGTGGTTTTTTTTGTAAATCAAATATACCATAGATAATCTGTCTTTCACCACCCCAAATTAGAAGTTATATGTTTGATTGGCTTGTGAGTCAAATCTGTATCCTCCTATATTTGGGAAATCTCTCGTTCTACTGTAAATCCTAAATAATATGAAATGCTTATATACAGTGTGAACTCCAAATTTAGAAGATTATAAAGGGTTTTTGTTGGTTTTCATTGTAAATAATTGTTGTATCCTAGAAGTAATAGGAATTGTCTGGCACAAGGAAGAAGGAATGTTGAAAGTTATAAACCAGGGTATAACTTTGGCATATTAAGAGAAACTGATTAAAAGGGGTCAATCCCAGTTAGTAGTAGGGGCTAATAATGAAATACAATCCTTGAAATGACTCAAGCTTAAAAAGCCTCTGATAAGAAAAGATTAACAAAATTTGTTATAAGCCCATGCTGTCTACTGGATGCCAATGAAAGCAGTAGAGAAACTAAGATGAAATCTGCGGCTATGCCTACACTTAAAATGCTGTAGCAGCACAGGACACCACGGTAGAGCTTCAATGTAGACACTTGCTGTTCTGATGGGAGGGGTAGCTAGGTCAACAGACGAATTCTTCCACTGACCGACTGCTGTCTGCACACTGGGTTAGGTCTGATTAATTATGTCTCTCAAGGGTGCGGATTTTTCACACCCCTGAGTGACACAGATATGCTGATTTAACTTTTCAGTGTAAACAAGCCCTGAGCATCCACTTGGCACATGTGCAATAGGAAGCAGCAGGAGACTCCCTCCAACAAGCCCTGAAACTAGGGTATATAAAACTGAGGTCGCCATGTGCTCAGCAGAGTTGACTGAATCCAACAAGCTGAAGAATCCTAAGGGTGACCAACTCCTGGACCAGCCATGTGGAAAGGCATATCCCCCATTCCGGGGTTAAGAGGATAAAAAATGGTAAGATTTCATTTCAGAGATCATATTTTCCCTTCTATTTCTTTAATATAAATAACTGAAGGTTATCATGCTAAGCCTACACTCTCTAGTGAGACCTCAGTGGGTCAAGAGGTGGGAGTAATCATCTTCTATATCAGGGATCAGCAATCTTTGGCACGCAGCCCATCAGGGAAATCCGCTGGTGGGCTGGGACAGTTTGTTTACTTGCAACTTCCACAGGTTCGGCCAGACGCAGCTCCCACTGGCCGCCGTTCGCCGTTCCAGCCCAATGGAGGCTGCAGGAAGCGGTGCGAGCTGAGGGATGTGCTGGCCGCCGCTTCCCGCAACCCCCATTATATACCATGTACCACATTATATATTTCCATATACCCCATGGAAAATTATAACAGTATAAGTGTTGGCACTTGTTATCTATTAGATTTATGCATTTATAAAACGGTACCAGATTGACAATATGGGTTAGAGATTTTTGATTCAGTTACTTCAGAAGATACCTTTCCTAAGGCTGATAGGCCAGTGCAGGACATCTAGTCTATAGCACTTGCAAGTACTTCAATATTTTCAACAGAGAGCAACTATTAGCAGAGAATCTATTATGAATGAAATCATAAGGACAACGGAGTAGGCCTCCCGGGGTCCTGGCCATCTACCATTATCAGAACATTTCCAGCAGTTACTCTCTAATTCTATGCCTAAATTTAGCTAATGCATTTTTTATAGCATCACATAGTGACAATCTAGGTACAGCTGAGATGGCACTCACAGTCAAAATACCTAAAGACCCTCATAACTTTCTAAAATACATTACTTTTTAAGGTGAGACTTCTTATGCTTTGATCTCAGCTAGAAGTGGAGTTTTAATGGTGAAGTGCAGTTGTCATTTCTTCTCCAAGAGCCCCAATTCTGCTACCCTTACGCACATTGTATAGTACCTTATTCTGGGCCAGACTGTCAACTCCTTACTCACATGGTGAGCAGTTAATTGAATGAGGAGTCCTACTAAGTCCAGTGGGACCACTGCTGTGAGTAACTGCTCACCAGTGTGAGTAAGGAGTTCACAATCTGCCCATCTGTGAGCAGTCCCACTGAAATCCAGGGGACAATTTTTATATTAAATTGCTGCTTCAACGAGAGTAAAAAGGGTACCCCCAACTGGGGCCTACGTTTGGGTGGATTGGTTTGGGTTTTTTGCTCATCTGTTGCCTAAAGCTACAATCCTGGGAGCTTTAAAAGTCCACCTGGTCAGCAGAAGGAGGATATGTTCTTAACAGGAACTTAATGACATTCCATGCAGTTCACCTGGCAGAGTGGAAAAGGACAGGTGAAATTTTGATACTTAGCACTGTTGTTGTCAAACTGTATGTAGATTGTGAACTCTCACTTGCCTCTCTGATGAGTATTTTACTAGTGATATATTTACAAGGTAGATGCACTTTATTTTGTTAAGTCAACTGAGTCTGTACTCCACAGTGAAGTGGCTGCAACGAAGACAAAGCACATCAACATCTCTTCTCCATGTATGCCTGTTATAAATTATCCATCATACAGAATGATTTGTGGAGTCTCTCTTAACAAGAGCTCACACATTCTCTAGCTCTTGTAAAGACTCATATTTTTTAAGAATTCGGCTATTGTAAGACTGTTTCCATAGCCACATTATTAAAGTGTGGTGTCTTGTAAGTCATGCTATGTGAGAGATTTCACATATAGTTTGTAACTGAAACATTTGGCTTTTCACTGGTTTCGCAAAACAAAAAGGAAAATCAGTCTGTAGGGTTTGAAAAGTTTTTACCATATACTCTTAGGAACAACTCTTAAATTATAGAATCATAGGACTGGAAAGGACCTTGAGAGGTCATCTAGTCCAGTCCCCTACACTCATGACAGAACTAAGTATTATCTAGACCGTCCCTGACAGGTGTTTTTCTAGCCTGCTTTTAAAAATCTCCAATGATGGAGATTCCACAACCTCCCTAGGCAACCACCCTAACAGTTAGGATGTTTTTCCTAATGTCCAACCTATGCCTCCCTTCTTGAAATTTAAGCCCAGTGCTTCTTGTTCTATCCTCAGCAGTTAAGAAGAATAATTTTTCTCCCTCCTCCTTGTAACAACCTTTTATGTACTTGAAAACTGTTACCATGTCCCTTCTCAGTCTTCTCTTCTCCAGATTAAACAAACCCAGTTTTTTCAATCTTCCCTCATAGGTCATGTTTTCTAGACCTTTAATAATTTGTGTTGCTCTTCTCTGGACTTTCTCCAGTTTGTCCACATCTTTCCTGAAATGTGGTGCCCAGAACTGGACACAATACTCCAGTTGAGGCCTAATCAGCGTTGAGTAGAGCAGCAGAATTACTTCTTGTGTCTTGCTTACAACACTCCTGTTAATACATCCCAAAATGATGATTGCTTTTTTTGCAACAGTGTTACACTGTCATATTTAGCTTGTGGTAAACTGTGACCCCCAGATCCCTTTCCACAGTACTCCTTCCTAGGAGGTCATTTCCCATTTTGTATGTGTGCAACTGATTGTTCCTTCCTAAGTGGAGTACTTTGCATTTGTCCTTATTGAATTTCATCCTATTTACTTCACACCATTTCTGTAGTTTGTCCCGATCATTTTGAATTATAATCCTATCCTCGAAAGCACTTGCAACCCCTCCCATTAGAGATATTTTAATTAAATTTTAAACAACTAGGTGATAATGCAGATCTAATTATTATCTAGCTGTTAAATCAAAGTAAATAAGAGTTCATTTGTAGGAAGAAAGTGCAAAATGTTCATTTTCTCTGCCTGTAGATTCTGGTCTCATTCTCTAAACACCTTCTGAATTTTAGGGAGCCTGTGGCAGGAGTCATACAGACAAATGTTTTATTCCTTCTATAAGCATGGTTTATTCATTAAACACTGTCCATACTGTGCACTGAATGAGGCGGGAGTCCTGTAGGAAAATCGTATGTCATCATTTAATGAAAGAGTATAAAGTATTGTATATGCATCATGGGGCTGAATTAAAGATGCATAGGCATAACCGGTGTATAATCTTACACTATAAACATTAAAACCCACTGCAGCAATTAAATTGCTTTAAGAATTATCAAATATTTTCTTTGTTGCCTTTTCCCAAAATCAAAATGCCTCCTCTTGCCCCCATTTCACCTCCAGTCCCAAAGTCTTAACATTTTACTTGTCCTTCGGAAGAGAGCATGTTTTTAACAGACACTTAATGTTAGTCAGTGAAATTCACCCTGCAGGGCATGGAGTCCCCTACAGGATAGGAAGAATGTTAAGGCTTCTGGACTGTGCTTCTCATATTCAGCAACAGGTACAGTCTTGGAAGGGATTGTTCTCGCCCAGCATGACCTCTGCATTACTAATTAGTTTTATAAAGGCTAGACTTTGCAATAAAACGTAGGAGTGGTAGAAGGACCTAAGCCAAAAAAGACTAGCTCACCAGAGAAAGCAAAGTGCTGCTTCTAGACACATTCTGAGTTTCCCATTGCTACGGCAGTTAGAAGAAATGACATGGATCAAAACTATGTATACTAGTGCCACCTCTTACAAAATGTATCCGCTTGTTTGGATACAGGGCCATGTTCTTCCCCCTTTGATAATATGTGCAATGTCATTAAAGTGGCATGGAGTGTAAACTGGGCAGAATTTGGCCCTGTGTCCAAACAAGCGGAGTCTAACCTCTCTTTGGAATACAACAAGAAGTCAAAATCAAAAGTAAAAGAGGCTCATGATTAACCCAACTTTGGAGATTCTGAAGAGATTCTTTGGAGATTCTCATTCTGAAGGTCTGAGACAATTGCTCCCTCCAGTACTTGTCCCGCTGGCATTACATGCAGCAAAGTGTGGAAATGTATCATATGGGGAGGCCAGTTGCAGAGAGATGCTTATCCACAAATATCTATCTGTCCTGAAACTCTGCTGCAGTCATTCAGCTATGTACCAAAACAATAGACTTTCCCACTCTGGCAGCCTCACCTGGTCATCTTTAGGCATTTAAACCATATATGTTAGTCAATACAGCAACACTGTGATAATGCTAAAAAAAAGTGCTAATACCAGAGAGATCAGAATTGTCATGAACAGGTCCAAACAGATCTTGTATAAGTTTCATCTCAGCCGTGGAGAATATGATGTATAATTGCAAAACAAAATATCTGCATGCTGTCAATTACAGAAAATACCAGGCACCAAAGTACAGTGAGTTATATATCAGGAAATATCCACCTTAATTTATTGCTCTAATGGACAAAATTCCTAGCTCTAAATATCTAAGCATATGGCATGGGGGAGAAAGGAAGACCCTCTACTTGTATGCCTGTCTCCTCCTTCCTCCAAGACCTCTTCCTTCTAAGTCTGAGGTGATGTGGGCTCAGCCTGTCATAAAAAAGGTCCATGGAAAGGGGCAATATATCCATCTTAAAAATCCCAATAAGCATCCTGTCTCCCATCTGTTTGCCCCAATGTCCACACTATTCCTGACTGACCTGTGCTGTTTTCATTTCACCAAAGATTGCCAAGGCCTAGTACAACACTACATGCATGCTTGGCCAGGAAATTTGAATTAAACACAGACTCCCTAAAAAAGAAATGGGAGGAGGAACCAGGCCAATTATTCTCTGCCGACCAATGGAAACAAATTTTAGCCGGTGCTCTGAACTGATCCTTCAACCTCCATTTAAAATCAATCCATCATAAAATTATATGAAGGATGCATTGGACCCCACTCTGATTGATCAAAACAGGTGCAACTAAGTTAGACAAATGCTGGCACTGTGATTTAGCAGGTGATAAACTTAACCCATATGCTCTGGGAATGCTTCTATACCCATATGTTTTGGGCAAAGCTTAATTGCAGAGTTATTTTTTCTTATAAAATAAAATTGTGTTACAAGCTAGACATGGAATTTTAAATGTAATGGATGTTAACTGGAAGCAGAATGAATCTGGAAAACTTTGGCTAAATAGAGCACTAATAATTGCTAAAAGACTAGTACTACAAAAATAGAAATCCAAAAAGTGACCAACAATTGAAGACTGGAGCATAGACATCATAAAATTGGCCACCATAGAAAGAATTGTATATCGTAGCAGAAATATCCAAGAAAAAATACGAGATTGCTTTCCTGGAGTACCTGAATGATCCTGTTAAGTACATGCTCTCTCCTCTCCCTCCTCGTCCCCGTCCCCGCCGCACCTCCCCATCCTCTGAATTTTGTTTCTATTCTTTATCTTATCTTAATTTTTCTTTAACTAGTTGGATTTTTATAAACAAATTTTTGTGTAAATTGTCTAATACAAATAATTGATTTATATTTTAACCATTTATTTATATAAATATATATATTAGTGTGTGTTTGTGTGTTTCAAGTATAGAGTATAGCTAAGATTAGGTAGCAAATGGTTAATATATTATGAGAAGTTTCTGTTTTATGAGAAGTTTTATTTATAGTTTATAGTTCGCTCGCTCTCTCTCTCTCTCTCTCTATATATATATATATATATAAATTAAGGCTGTCGATTAATCAGTTAACTCACGCGATTAACTCAAAAAGATTAATCGCGATTAAAAATTTATCACAATTAATCGCACTGTTAAACAATAGAATACCAATTGAAATTTATTAAATAATATCAATTTCAATTACAACACAGAATGCAAAGTGTACAGTGCTCAGTTTATATTATTTTTATTACAAATATTTTCACTGTAAAAATAATAAAAGAAATAGTATTTTTCAATTCACCTCATAAAAGTACTATAATGCAATCTCTTTATCATGATAGTGCAACTCACAAATGTAGGGGTTTTTTGTTACATAACTGCACTCAAAAACAAAACAATGTAAAATTTTAGAGCCTACAAGTCCACTCAGTCCTACTTCTTGTTCAGCCAATCACTAAGAACAGGTTTGTTTACATTTGCGGGAGATAATGCTGCCTGCTTCTTAATTACAGTGTCACCAGAAAGTGAGAACAGGCATTCACATGGCACTGTTGTAGCTGGCGTCATAGGATATTCACATGCCAGATGCTCTAAAGACTCATATGCCTCTTCATGCTTTGGCCGTTGTTCCAGAGGACATGCTTCCATGCTGATGACGCTCGTTAAAGAAATAATGCGTTAATTAAATTTGTGAATGAACTCCATGGGGGAAGAACTGTATGTCTCCTGCTCTGTTTTACCCGCGTTCTGCCATATATTTCATGTTATTACAGTCTCGGATGATGACCCAACACATGTTGTTCATTTTAAGAACACTTTCACTGCAAATTTGACAAAAGGCAAAGAATATACAAATGTGAAATTTCTAAAGATAGCTATAGCACTCGACCCAAGATTTAAGAATCTGAAGTGCCTTCCAAAAATCTGAGCAGGATGAGGTGTGGAGCACGCTTTCCAAAGTCTTAAAAGAGCGACACTCTGATGCGGAAACTACAGAACCCGAACCACCAAAAAAAGAAAATCAACCTTCTGTTGGTGGCATCTGACGCAGATGATGAAAATGAACATGCGTCAGTCCGCAGTACTTTGAATCATTATCGAGCATAACCTGTCATCAGCATGGACACAAGTCCTCTGGAATACCAACATATGAATCTTTAGCGCATCTGGCATGTAAATATTTTGCAATGCCCTCTACAACTGTGCCATGCAAACTCCTGTTCTCATTTTCAGGTGACATTGTAAACAAGAAGCAGGCAGCATTATCTTCTGCAAATGTAAACAAACTTTTAGTCTGAGTGATTGGCTGAACAAGAATTAGGAATGATTGAACTTGTAGGCTCTAAAATTTTAATACAGGGGTTTTTTTAATATAATTCTACTTTTGTAAGTTCAATTTTTGTGATAAAGAGATTGCACTATAGTACTATAGTACTTGTATTAGGTGAATTGAAAAATACAATTTCTTTTCTTTTTTACAGTGCAAATATTTGTAATAAAAATAAATATAAAGTGTGCAATGTACACTATGTATTCTATGTTGTAACTGAAATCAATATATTTGAAAATGTAGAAAAACATCCAAAAATATTTAAATAAATGGTATTTTATTGTTTAATAGCATGATTGATCGCAACTAATTTTTTTAATCGCTTGACAGCCCTAATATAAATATATGAAAATTTAATAAGTTAATAGAAAAAAATTGTCCATGGAGAGGAGGATTCATCAGGTACTCATCAGTAGCCTTATAATAGGAAAACTATGTCTGCTTACCCAATACTAATAAGAGAGAGGCATAAAAATGTGATTTAGTTGGTCAGCTTACTCTAGTAAACGATCAACAGTGCTAACAGGCTTATCTATGGCTGCAAGAGCAAACAGGAAATCCATTCAGCCACTTTGGATGTATGTCCCTGAGATACTCACTGCACCTCTAAACAGGACAAGACAGATAAATGTTGGAAGAGGGAGTCGTTAGCAGGGGAGGCAAACGGAGAACAATGACTGACCGACAACATGACACAGGCACATACTGGATAAATATTCAGAGAGGGTGGAGGTTCAGCATAACGTTCTGGCTCTGCTTGTGATCAGATGTTAGACTGTTCTCATTAGTGTCAATTCAAGTTTCCCAGTTCTGACATTGTGACTGTGAAAAGAGGCAGAAGTTTCTGACTAAAAAAAAAAAAAAGTTTTGATTTTCCTCAATAAAATCAAAAACATTTTGATTTGTTTCTCTCCATGTTTTATCTTTCTTTTTTGTTAATGTTTTTGTACAAATTGAGAATGAAGAGCAAAGACACCTATTCTTCAGTCTACCAATGGAGCAAGAGGTTATGATCACCCAAAGCTATTAGAGTATTGTATAAAATGCCACATAACTACAGTAACTTTGCTATGAGAATTTTCTTAAATGTATCTACTTAGAAGTGAAAAGGCAGCAACTAATTAATTCGATTTGCAACGTCATTTAATTCCATTTGCTCAGTTATATAAATAGCCATGTGAATGTCTGTTATTTAAGTTTTCTAGGGAAAAAAGCTTGATTCGTAAATGTGTGAATTGTATACTAATTTTAAATGAAAATTGTTTCCAGTGTGATTATTAAATGCAATACAACTGTTAAAGAGATTGTACAAAAAAGAATTTGAGTGGTTGTTTACACCAGAACACCTAATTTTTGTAATAACATGGATTTACTCTGTCATGAAACCAGTTGTGTTTTGGTGAATGAGAAATATGTTAATATACTATAGGAGATTTACTTTTATCAGGTTAAGTTTTCATGGGATTTTACCTCTACTAGATTGCACATATATTCCCTTATCATATATATTAAAGTATCCTTAAAAAGCTGCACTGCACTTTAAATGGTTAAAAATGGTACTAAGTCCATCTGTGCTTTCATAAAACAGTTTAGGACATGGATATCACATAATGGAGTTTGTAGCCCTTACCCCAGTTTTCAGGAAGAGAACTATGTCCACATTTTCTATATGGCTTCAAACTGCAGAGATACCCCAGCCACATGTGAATATAGCCAGGTTAATTAGTTTGCCAGGACCTGAGTGGAGCTGGCTCCACAGTAATGAGCAGTGGGAATATAATTAAACCAACTGGAAATGAATTAGCTTGGGCTGAGTAAGCTAGTGTAGAAGTCGGAAGAATTAACCAGCCTACTATCCATTGAGGCTTGCCACAAAGAACTGAGGAAAGGAGAATAGGCTGGGGAAAGAGTGATTTTGGGGCCACTGAGTTATTGTTGGCGGGCGGGGGGAAGTGGGAAGGGCAGAGAGAGGAAGGCTTATTTTACAACTCTTTTTTTAGGTTTTTGATAGTAAACACCTAAGGAGTCATTTAAAATGGAGATTTTTACAGAGCATTGCTTACCAGCATGTGTTGCAGAGTCTGCCTCTGTCAGATCCAGGAAGCCTGAACTGCGGAAATGTCTTTTCTTTGTGACATTTGAAAGTAGAAGTTAGTGGCCTTGTTTTGTATAACTTTTAATGGCTTTCAAAACTACGGGTTTGAAAAATCTGACTCCCACTGAGGAGAAGACGGAGTGTAAAAATAAACAAATACAAATTTTAAAATGAACATAATACTAAAATCCCATGGACAGAACAAAAAGAAAAGGAGTACTTGTGGCACCTTAGAGACTAACCAATTTATTTGAGCATAAGCTTTCGTGAGCTACAGCTCACTTCATCGGATGCATACTGTGGAAACTGCAGAAGACATTATATACACAGAGACCATGAAACAATACCTCCTCCCACCCCACTCTCCTGCTGGTAATAGCTTATCTAAAGTGATCACTCCTTACAATGTGTATGATAATCAAGTTGGGCCATTTCCAGCACTAATCCAGGTTTTCTCACCCTCCGCCCCGCCACACACAAACTCACTCTCCTGCTGGTAATAGCCCATCCAAAGTGACCACTCTCCTTACAATGTATATGAAAATCAAGGTGGGCCATTTCCAGCACAAATCCAGGTTTTCTCACCCCTCCCCACACACACACACAAACCCACTCTCCTGCTGGTAATAGCTCATCCAAACTGACCACTCTCCTTACAATGTGTATGATAATCAAGGTGGGCCATTTCCAGCATAAATCCAAGTTTAACCAAAACGTCGGGGGGGGGGGGGGGTAGGAAAAAACAAGGGGAAATAGGCTACCTTGCATAATGACTTAGCCACTCCCAGTCTCTATTTAAGCCTAAATTAATAGTATCCAATTTGCAAATGAATTCCAATTCAGCAGTTTCTCGCTGGAGTCTGGATTTGAAGTTTTTTTGTTTTAAGATAGCGACCTGCATGTCTGTAATTGCGTGACCGGAGAGATTGAAGTGTTCTCCGACTGGTTTATGAATGTTATAATTCTTGACATCTGATTGGTGTCCATTTATTCTTTTACGTAGAGACTGTCCAGTTTGACCAATGTAAATGGCAGAGGGGCATTGCTGGCACATGATGGCATATATCACATTGGTGGATGTGCAGGTGAACGAGCCTCTGATAGTGTGGCTGATGTTATTAGGCCCTGTGATGGTGTCCCTGAATAGATATGTAGGCACAGTTGGCAACGGGCTTTGTTGCAAGGATAGGTTCCTGGGTTAGTGGTTCTGTTGTGTGGTATGTGGTTGTTGGCGAGTATTTGCTTCAGGTTGGACAGAACAATGACTATGGAGCAGAGAGCATCAGACAGTGAGCAAGCAGAAAATGTTGTCATGGGTCTGTGAGAGGGCAGACAGAGAGAAACAAATGCTAGTGAATAAGTAGGATTAAAAATATGCACTGCACAGAGACCATGCACTTTGTGCCAGTTGAGGCCCTGATCGTACAATAAATTCTGTTCGGGCAGACTCCTGTGGGTTCCAATACAGCTTCGCATGGCTCCAGGGATTGCATCTGATCAGGCTTTTCCTTTGTATAGGAAGAGTTCTTTCTCTCACACTTAGCACAGGCTTCTCTTTAGTTAGAATAATCTCTCTCTCTCTAATTAAATCTCCTTGATAAATACCAGAGATTTACATTTCTGGGGCATGAGGGGAAATCTATCATCTCTAACTAGTTTTAAACCCCAAATTGGTGTAAGAGATTTACCAAATTGAGCTTCAAAAGGTTTCTGTGAATTTCTTTCTCATTTGGTCATTAAAAGGTATTCTTTTTCTGCCTGGACACAAAGAGAAGGGAAGAAATACAGTGGAAATACAGAGAAAGTTACATACCACTAGTACAGTAATAAGAGTATATTTAAAATTGTCTCGATTTTGTAACTGTTTACCTTTTTCCCAGTGCCCGATCTGCAAGCAGGGATTCCATACAATTTCCTCTTATGAGGGAGAGTTCTAAAAGTGCAAGAATTGTTAAAAACTCAAACCTTCTTTCAGAGTAGCAGCCGTGTTAGTCTGTATTCGCAAAAAGAAAAGGAGGACTTGTGGCACCTTAGAGACTAACAAATTTATTTGAGCATAAGCTTTTGTGAGCTACATGAAGTGAGCTGTAGCTCACGAAAACTTATGCTCAAATAATTTGGTTAGTCTCTAAGGTACCACAAGTCCTCCTTTACTTTTTTCAAACCTTCTTGCAGCTGCTGTGCTTTTCGCTAATGCAAAGCAAATAAATACAATAAATGGTATAAAATTATATGTAGATTTAGTTGGTAAATCTAATTAATATTTCTTCCAGTTTGCACTGACAAGGTTGCTTACGGTAGAGAACGGGACTTTGTGAAAGAGGAACAAAAACATAAAAACGTCTCTTCCAATCCCCTGGCCAATGATGCATGTTGAAGCAGGAGATCTGCTTAAGTTCAGAAGCCTTGAGACCTACAGCAACCTGTAGATTTGTACCTATTTCATTTAAAAAGTAGATGTAAGGCAGGGTTCAATACCAAAGAAAAAGGTGTGTTAGAGGCCAGGTATAGCAACAGCAAGACGACTCTGGATCTGTTGTATTTAAAAAACGCATAACTACTGAGCTTGCCTCAAAGATACTTTTCACAATGTCTGTTAGTCACTTGCACTACATTAGCACATCTCCAACAATGTCAATGTCAGATGGAAGACCAAGGATGCCCTTTGATAATGATTCATTAAATTGTACTGCAAAATGCGACTGAAAATGTTGCTGTAACATGACCTTCTTCCTGTTGAATAATGACAGCATTGGAGAAATGTACTTGTTCTAGTCTCTAAATGCATCAAATACAAGCAAATTTTCCTAATCCTGACATTATGCAACAGCAGAGAGATCATGTAACCAAGCACTTTATCACAGTACTTCTTTGCAGTACACTGTAGCAGATTTTCTTAAGTAGAACAAGTCAGAAACTGAAATTTTAGTTCCACAGGAAATTCCAACATTCTCCACCCATTTAAGCTCCCCAAAAAGTCATTCTAAATCAGAATGAAAAGCCAAAGTTACCTGTGAAATGAAAATTCAAAAAATATTGAATTTGGAATTACGGAAATATCTCATTTCAATAACTTGATAGTTTTCATTTTGATAGTTGAAATGAAATATTTTACCTTATATTCAAAATGAAATTAATTGAAATGAAAATATATAGTCAAAACAAGATGAATAAAACTAAAAAATAAAATATTTACCTTATCAAAACAAGAAAGTTTAAATGATTTGTTTGAACTCCCCTCCCATAATTTTATCAAAACTGATACTTTTAAGATACATTTTTACATAGCTGAAACTCCATTTTTTGACAGAAAAGTGTTCTGTCAAAAAAAAAAATTGACCAGCGGTATTCATAAGCATTATCACAGGACACTTACCTAAGCTTGCATTGTAATGGTTTTAGGTCTGATTCAGATCTCACATACACCCATTTCCCACTGCCAAAATTCCATTGAATTCAGTGGAGTTACTTTGATTTACACCAGCTAAAGTGAGATAAAATGAGGCCCAGTGACCAATCCAAAGTTTGCTAACAACTTTGCCATCTAATCCCTAGGAGAGAAAATCAGGAATTTATTTTTTTTTAATCAGACCAGGGTAAACATGATCAAAAGTCTTCAATGATCCCAAGAAACCTTAGCTCAAAAACAGCTGTAAATCAAAGAAAATATTAGATATTTTAACTGATCCTGGATTTAGCAGACATCCATGAAAAAAACCAACAACATTTAAGCCAATTACTATCTTGACATTTTCACTGGATTTATCAAAAAGAAAAAGGTGTTTAACCATTCCTTTATACAGGCATTTACCACACAGTTGTCAGCACACCCATAAGTGGTATGAAAATCTTCCTGTAGTTCCTGTAAAATGGAAGTCTTACATCGTGCCAACAACTAATCTGATTCAGAAAGATAGTAAATAGCAGAGTCAAAACTGGAACCCCATAAATGAGTACGCAGCTTGAAGTGTAAAAGTTGTCCAGAGAAACAGTGCAGCCAGTTGCATAAATGATTTGAACCAATTAAAATCCTGAAATGGCTGGACTGGATCAGGAAAAATAGGAGTAAGCATTCTGGTTTTCATTCTGAAGCCTGTTCAAGACTCATAATCTTACAAAATGGTGTTTAAAAAAAGAAACCCCAAAACAACCACCCATGAGATAAGCAGACTTTATTATCACAATAAGTCACATCCGCATAGCATAGCCAATCAGCGTCAAGTTTCAAAATTATCATGTTTAAAAGTTCAAGGGTCAAGAATCTTTAAAATACTATACAATCTAAAGTATCAGCGGTATGTTCACAGCACACTGTCTCCTCATTCTGGTCGCTATCTGAATTTTCTTGTCCAACAACAAATATCTTCCTTTCAACTTTATATTGAATAGATTCCACTAGATAGTTTTAAAACTCCACAGAAAAGCTCTCTAAATGGCTAAAATGCTCCAAAAAAAGCTTAATGTTTTTGAAATGGTGATAAAATTCCTCCTTCCCAAATAAGTGGATTTTTTTAGACCAGTACCACCACAAGGCTTCATAAACATCAAAAGCTATGGTAGATGACTGTATTTCAATGTATCATTGGCTCCCATTCATCATGCACTGCTGGGGGGGAAAACAAGCAAAAGCTGCCCTCCAAGTCCTCTGCTTCTCAAATTGCAGGCATGCTGTTACAGACAGATTTCCAAAAAGACTCATCTCCCGATAGGAGAACTAGACTTTCATGTCTCCAGCATTCAGTGGTTTTCACTGGGATGCTTATGTACAGATTTTTTTAAATGATCAGCATCCAATGTGCCCCTGGCACTGGCCACTTATTCTAGTGCCTAAAGAAGAGCTAAGCTTTTTTGAAAATTCTTGCCTTGGAGAGCTTGTTGCAGGACAAAACACACTGAGCTAGATTTTGACATCTTTACTCATCTTGAAGTTACTCTTCTATCAATGGAATGGCTTGCAAAGAAAAACAGTACTCAGAGAGCCAGATCCTGATACCTTTAGTCTGGTTTAGCAGCACCTGAGATTCCAGTAAGGCTACATATGGAGTACGATTCCATTCAGCATGAGTCAGGGTATCAAAATCTGACCCACCAAGATTGCTCCCAAGCTTATTTTCAGGTAAGGTTTTGCAAGCAGCCCACACACTGTTGCGCACATTGATTTCAGTGGAGTTGCACCTTCAGAGAATGTTCTTGGGAAGTGGAAATACAGCAGCAGAGAATTTAGCTCCTGATGTACAAAAATGTCTTCTGGTTTAAGCCATTTCATATCAACCACAGAAGTCATGTTTTCTGTTAAAAATTCCATACACTTTTATTAGCCCCTCTCTTTGGAAGATAGCTTTTCACATTTATTTTCTGTGGCATCCTCACTTAATAAGAAACCCAGTAAATGTCCACAGACAAGCAATATGTCTACTGCTTTCAGCACAGAAAACCATCTGGTTTTTTTGTTACAGTTGGTATGCTTTTGTTTTGCCCCCTATGGAGTGCACACACCATGAAATTTGTGCTGAGTTCACGAGTATGCTTAAATGGCATGTTGGAAAGCATGAGGAAGTCAAACATATTTTGAGAAGCTGGTGATGATTTCAGTGCTACCAGCCAGATTGGAACATGGACCATGTCATGCAAAAGGTTTTCAATGCAGCTGGCTGAATTACTGCAGACAAAAGTACATTCTTATTCATCTAACACTTTCTGCAGCATGCCCTCCATGTTGGTCATGATGGTTCATCTCCCCCAAGCCTATGTTTTATCCCAGAGATCACCCTGCTTTTGTTGAGTATGTCTGGACTATGAATGAGATTAAATAATATATTTGGCATCATTTGATAAATCCATAGTAGGCTTTTCTCATATATTTGCCTTGATTTGCAGAGTGTTTGGGCAGACAGTGAAAAATAGCCTGTCATTGGGGTGCCCAGTGGCCTTAGACTGACTCCCAGCTGAACCACGGCTCCTGCAAGTGTGTGCTACATTGCCTTTGTCCACCTGTTTTTGTCTGAATTAAATGATATCACCTGTGAGTGACAGGAGAAAAAGAAAATTAGTATAATTATTTTTCCACATGAGATCTCTCAATTTAATGTGCATTTTGGACAAAACATGTTCTTCTGTCTCTCTGGAAATAACCAGAGTAGTTACTCTGCAACGTCTACAGATCAAGTGCTGCTTACCATGTTAGCTCTTCCACAGTGTTCCCCAGCACATATCGTGTTGCTGTTTTCAACCTCCAGGGCATTATAAGCTGTTACTCTTTTATTAGAGATGAGCCAAGGGCTGGTCTGTTTAGAGGGCATATATGGGAGGCCACAGTCAGAAGAAAAGCTTTAGAATCTGGGAACAAATTTCCAGATTTTATTGGTAACGACTGGAAAGACACAGCATGGTTTTATCGTCTTTTATCAGGGCCATATCACTTTAAAGTGAAAACTGGAATCTCTCCCCTTGCCTTTATCCACTACAAGTGTTCAGTTCCACATTTGGATTTAGGGATTGATTGACAATGTATTTATTTGCAGCTACTTTTGAATGTTCTTAATCCATTCACACATTAGTTTTTAGGAGTCCTATGGGAGAAATTAGTGATAGCTGGAAGCAGATTTTCTGAGTAGCAGGGGGAAAAGAAGAAGCATCAGTGGAAAGGTGTTGGGAATGCACAGAAGCCAGAGAGGCAGGCTGTTTGGGGAGGTGAGAGGTGGAGGGGTGGGGAAGAAGGTCTGAGGTAGCTGGAAGGGCAGATGGTGGTAGGTAAATAATGGGAACAGTATTAGTTAGAAAGGTGGGTAAAGGAGGAGAATCAATACAGGCAGTCAGGAAGGATGGAAAGCAGGGAAAGTCAAATGATTTGGAAAGGACAAGCCTCAGCAATCACTGGCTGATCAGCATATTGTTAGCAACTGCAGAGGAAAGGAGTACTTGGGGCACCTTAGAGACTAACAAATTTATTTGAGCACAAGCTTTCATGAGCTACAGCTCACTTCATAGGATGCATGCAGTGGAAAATACAGTAGGGCAATTTTATATACACAGAGAACATGAAACAATGGGTGTTACCATACACACTATAACGAGAGTGATCAGGTAAGGTGAGCTACTATCAGCAGGAGAGAAAAAAAAAACCTTTTGTAGTGATAATCAAGGTGGGCCATTTCCAACAGTTGACAAGAACACGTGAGGAACAGTGGGGGGATGGAGGAAATAAACATGGGGAAATAGTTTTACTTTGTGTAATGACACATCCACTCACAGTCTTTATTCAAGCCTAATTTAATGGTGTCCAGCTTGCAAATTAATTTCAATTCAGCAGTCTCTCGTTGGAGTCTGTTTTTGAAGTTTTTTTGTTGAAGAATTGCCACTTTTAGGTCTGTAATCGAGTGACCAGAGAGTTTGAAGTGTTCTCCGACTGGTTTTTGAATGTTATAATTCTTGACGTCTGATTTGTGTCCATTTATTCTTTTACGTAGAGACTGTCCGGTTTGGCCAATGTACGTGGCAAAGGGGCATTGCTGGCACATGATGGCTTTTTTTTTCTTTCCTGCTGGTAAGATAAGTATCTCTACAATGCAAATGTTGGAATATTACCAAATTCAGTTATCCTAATTGTATATATTAGGTACTACAAAAATATATTTTTCTAAAAGCTCAAATCAGGTACCAACATTATTGACTGTGCAACAATTCCCAGCATGGGTTATCAACAAGGTTTAAAATTTCAGCACTAAAAGCATGTGCCCCTACCACTTGAGGTAATGAAGTAACTCAATTTGTGGGTAGCAGTTGTAGGCTCTTAACTTCTTATGTTAACCAACCAATACAGTACAATCACTGAATCAGTAGATTATAATCACGCCAGAAAAAATAGATTTTGCAAGTCAAGAGAAAGATAAAACCAACTGGGATGAATTGCCAGAAATTTGACTGCAACATAATCAAGGAAAATGGTGAAACATTTATTTAAGGAAGCAGTACACTGAAACACATCTTTTTACTTAAGTGTCATTTACAGAATAAATAAATACCTTGTTTGAAGCCTATTCCCTGACAGACAGACAATGGGTGAAATGGAGTATATGGTATTTGATTTATTCACAAAACTATAACTAAAGCATTTAAAATAAACATTACAAAAGGTCAGTTATAACCTTCCCTGTTTACAGGAAAATGGAAAGGAAGCGGAAGGGCTAAAATCTGTATGCTGTTTATGTTACAACCTGATATATAGACTGTGTCAGCTTTTTTTACAGGCCCAAAATCCAGAGTTTGGTCAAGAAGACAGAGGCCAAGCAAATAGTGAACAATATTAGCTAAGAAGGAGAACAAACAAAGGACAACCTTGCTTTTTGCTAAGATAAGCTTGGTCAGCAAGAAGCCAGGTGGAAATTATGATTGGGGGCTTTATCTCAAAGTTGCGAACAGACCATGGGAATGAAAGAGGCCCTGTTTCTTCTGTAGAAGAGGTGCCTTCCTACACACCAGCCTTGAGTTTATGGAAGAGGTTCAAACATATCAGTATGAGATATGATATCCTCACTCTCACAGATGTGGACCTTTCCTCCTCGCCATTGCCAGTACCTGCCTTAGAAACACAAATGAATAATTAAAAGACAACCTTTATTGCTATATACTTTTCATTTGTCCTTTTTCTTCAACTCCTAGGTGTGTACCTGTTTGACAATCAAGGGAGCTACTTCATTATCTATGGATCCCAAATCAGAATTCAACATATATGTATTTTATACTAACACACTTTATATATTGTTTAATGGAAAACACCTGTGTACTAATTAAGTGTCATGTGTTAACCTGAAACCATGGGCGGAGACATTATGTAACCTTTTGACCATTGGCTACTGTGCTTATCTTGTCTTGCTGATAGACCTATCCAGGGGTTTGGAACTGCCTACCCCGTCATTTCCCTCCACCCATGGAAAATCCATATAATCCGTTGTAATCAATTGTTTGGCAGTGTCTCTGAGCCTAATAAGCAAGGTGACACTCTGTCAGCGCTGTACGTAATAAACCCACGTGCTTGATTCTACACGGTGTCCATATTTGTTCCTTCAGAAGCTTATGAACCATGTCAGCTAAAACGAAGTAAGGTTGTGTGACAGTTCTCAGGGTACCCAGGACTATGAGTCACTTTGTTACCCCCTACCATCAATGAGAGGGAGCTTTGCTTGTGCTTCACTGGGTGTCAGCTCTCTGAAATCACCAGCCTGTTAACTACTCACACGCTGTCCTCTGGGCTATGCCAGCCCTTACTTTGCTTTGCTTTCAGGCAAACAGTAGGTGCATCCTAATCCCTGAGTCCTTTTCAAGCATTTCCCCTGTAGTGTCCAGCTCCCCATCCACTGAACACTGACAGAAATACCAGCTCTGTTGGCCCCAAAGGGACAGTATACACTCCAGCATTGTATGAGTCAACTGAGGATCAACACTTTGCTTAATACCACAGCACTATGATATACTGACAGTGAAAACAAGGATAAGATTATTACCAAAAATTCAAGTGATAGTGAGTAAATATATTGGAAACAAAAGGTTACGTAGAAATCACAAAATTATAACATGCTTTCCAGAGACTAAACTGAACTATCATGTTAACCCCCTGTCTAAAGAAGTTTATCTCACTGATAGAGTTGCCAGCCTTCCCATTTTCATGAATGTAAATGTCCTGCCCATATACTTCCTAGGTGCAGGATGAGGGGGTGTCTTCTTCGCCTTTAATTTATATTCCCCAAAGTTAATTGTCTGTACACAGAGAAAGTATAACCACCGTTGGTTTGTTTTTCCTGTGTGCTTCTTCCCTGTTGGTTTTATATGTAAACGGGTATCCACTGTGTTAGCTTACAATGCTTAATTTATATCTGACAGAGAAGGGGGCGGGGCGTGACTAAACATCTCTTGTCTGACAGATAACCTGTTTCTGCTGGTGACTCATTCCTTGATATAGAATTTAAGAACATATTGTCGGTATATATACATAACGCCCTACATAGTATCTGTGCATAGATTTCCCAATGATATTGATGAACAGTGACACTCCAGATTTCATTTAAGACCTCACATGACATTTTTTGGTGACCCAGTATGTACATACCAGAATCTGGACATTCCTGTAACTCCCTTACAAGTTGTCATTAAGGGGTTCTTGGGTCACAGGTCACACGTGTTTTTGTGAGCATTACAGGAGAACATGTTAGAACTGGAAACAAAGGACTAAAGCTTTTTATTCATTGTATTGGAGAAAAGAATAATAAGGGTTGAATTAATAACAATAACTTATCAAATTCTTCTTGTTTTAGAACATCGTTATGCCTAAAGAGAGTTGTCATATTGTATAGTGAGGATCGATAAACTTTGGAGTGAGATCTTCCATTGTGTGAACTGAAGTAACCTGAGATGTACAGGTTAAACAATATAGTAGAGTTTCTTGGAATAGACTCATACTGTATCTTGCAGGAATTCATGTGCTGCTTATACTCATTTACATTTCAATTACTCACTGACACACTGTAGTGTGTTACCATTTCCCCCCATGTATTGTTTTCCATAGTTAATGCAATCAATATTTCAGTCTGAGGAAATAAACTGTAGCCCAGGCTTCCCATTGTTTTGCTGTTGATTTGATTTCAGACTACAGGCCCATTAAACAATATTTTGTGTTCTGTTTCATGGATCAATTTCTGGGATTCTTATTACTTGTCATTGTATTTGGCTCATACTAAACTGTTGTTTATTTTCATTTCCTCATTAATGTTCAGCTGACCAAAATTCACTCTTTAAATCCAATGAGGATCATATCTGCATCCCCTTCTTTCACCCCAATTCCTGGTGAATTACACTGAAGCTATAATACTAGGTGTCAGCAAAAATGCACATAAGCATTCATAATTAGGAATCATTGAATAACAAGATTAATCATATGGCCTATTATTGATACTCTACCTGCAATTTAACTTGAACTTTTTTTAAATGTCAGTTGCATAAAAATATTATTCATCTTGCTTATGTGAAGGCTAGGACTATAACAGGGTTTAAAAGAGAACTGGATAAATTCATGGAGGTTAAGTCCATTAATGGCTATTAGCCAGGATGGGTAAGGAATGGTGTCCCTAGCCTCTGTTTGTCAGAGGGTGGAGATGGATGGCAGGAGAGAGATCACTAGATCATTACCTGTTAGGTTCACTCCCTCTGGGGCACCTGGCATTGGCCACTGTCAGTAGACAGGATACTGGGCTGGATGGACCTTTGGTCTGACCCAGTATGGACATTCTTATGTTCTGATGTTCTTTGTGGTCTTGCTTTAGTTTCCAGGGATCAATAGCCAACAGCACCACAATTGGAAGCCTGTTGTTGGCAGCCTCAGCAATTTAAATAGGTAACTGCGTTAAGAGAGAACACCTTTGTGAAGTATTAGACAATTGATTGAAAACTCATCTCATTTTGATTCTGATGCCCACACCTATGTATTGAAACAATGTCTAATTCACATAGCAGAGATGGATGATGCCTGTGTAAACATCTGCAAAGACAGCACACCATGGATGCGGGGGTGGGAGGGGAAGGTGTATTGTGCTTTGTAGGCTGTATGTATATATAGTGACTAATCTAATTGCCTTCTATGACAAGATAACTGGCTCTGTGGATGAGGGGAAAGCAGTGGACATGGTGTTCCTTGACTTTAGCAAAGCTTTTGACATGGTCTCCCACAGTATTCTTGCCAGTAAGTTAAAGAAGTATGGGCTGGATGAATGGACTATAAGGTGGATAGAAAGCTGGCTAGATTGTTGGGCTCAATGGGTAGTGATCAATGGCTCCATGTCTGGTTGGCAGCCGGTATCAAGTGGAGAGCCCCAAGGGTCGGTCCTGGGGCTCGTTTTGTTCAACATCGTCATTAATGATCAGGAGGATGGTATGGATTGCACCCTCAGCAAGTTTGCAGATGACACTAAACTGGGAGGAGAGGTAGATATGCTGGAGGGTAGGGATAGGATACAGAGGGACCTAGACAAATTAGAGGATTCGGCCAAAAGAAATCTGATGAGGTTCAACAAGGACAAGTGCAGAGTCCTGCACTTAGGACAGAAGAATCCCATGCACCGCTACAGACTAGGGACCGAATGGCTCGGTAGCAGTTCTGCAGAAAAGGACCTAGGGGTGACAGTGCACGAGAAGCTGGATATGAGTCAATAGTGTGCCTTTGTTGCCAAGAAGGCCAATGGCATTTTGGGCTGTATAAGTAGAGGCATTGCCAGCAGATCAAGGGACGTGATTGTTCCCCTCTATTCGACATTGGTGAGGCCTCATCTGGAGTACTGTGTCCAGTTTTGGGCTCCATACTACAAGAAGGATGTGAAAAAATTGGAAAACGTCCAGTGGAGGACAACAAAAATGATTAGGAACACATGACTTATGAGGAGAGGCTGAGGGAACTGGGATTGTTTAGTCTGCGGAAGAGAAAAATGAGGGGGGATTTGATAGCTGCTTTCAACTACCTGAAAGGGGGGTTCCAAAGAGGATGGATCTAGACTGTTCTCAATAGTAGCAGATGACAGAATGAGGAGTAATGGTCTCAAGTTGCAATGAGGGAGGTTTAGGTTGGATATTAGGAAAATTTTTTTCACGAGGAGGGTGGTGAAACACTGGAATGCGTTACCTAGGGAGGTGGTGGAATCTCCTTCTTTAGAAGTTTTTAAGGTCAGGCTTGACAAAGTCCAGGCTGGGATGATTTAGTTGGCGATTGGTCCTGCTTTGAGCAGGGGGTTGGACTAGATGACCTCCTGAGGTCCCTTCCAACCCTGATATTCTATGATTCTATGATTGTTTTGTAAAGTTGCAGGTCTTTTTTGACCCATCTAAAAGGGAGGAATCACTGCAAAGCCAGACTGTATTGTCTTATACAATAAACCCCAAAATGGATCACCTCCTATAGGCTCGAGTTTAACCACAGTGGTAGTAATAGGCTGCTTTGCAACAACTGCAGGAATTCACAGAATTAAGGAGAGGTGCTGTCACAACCAGAATGAGGGCAGGCAGGTCTACCGGTCAGCGTAAGAGTCGGGCATTAGGCCAAGTCAGGTACCAGAAGGTCAGAGTCTGCGACAGGCCAAAGGGTGAACTGAGAGTCATGAAGCAGGCAGGGTCAGGTTACCAGGAGATCAGGGTTGGGCTCCAGCTTACAGACAGTAATCAAATAGCAAAGTCAAGGACAAGCCAGGGTCAGAAGCAGGAGTCAAGGTTCTATTGCAAGCAGGGTCTGGAACAGAGACAAGCAGGCAGTGTGTGTTGTTGCTCAGACCGCTCTCCTTCATAGCCCCCTGCTTTATATATGGCTGTGAGGGGCTACCATTCCAATCCTACTGGACAGTACATCCTGTCAGGTCAAGCCTTACAGGGGCTTCCCAGGGGAACCCAGCCTAAGTCTCTGATGGCAACGCAGAGGCATCAGCAACCTGCATAGGTCCAGGTTCCAGCCCACAGGTTCTAACAGGAAAAATATCACCTGCTTCCCTACCCTTCTTATAATACATCAAAGCTAAATACTTCAGATGTTCAAAGTCACTGAAATCCACAGGAAAAGATTTGACTCAGGACTCTGTAGGAGAGAATCTTACTGTAAACAAACTGCAAGGGAAAAGAGTTCAGTTACAGAAATTTTCTTATACATGTTTGAGGGCATTATGATGTGGGAAAGAAAACAAGTCTTTGTTGGCTTGACCTAGTGAATTGGAAGTGTTCTTCTTTGGAAGACCTAACAAAGATGCATGCAATCCGTATGCCAGTAAGTGTCTTTTCACTCTGTAGCTTGCTCCTCCTTGCATTGAAGACCGTGGGAATTTTTACTAGTGACTTCAGTGGGAGCAAGACTGGGCCCTGAATGTAAGATATTATACTGGTCTATATATATGAAAAGAAAGGAACATAAATAGGGGTTGCCAAAGTAGAAGCATCAACATCTCTTTGGATAGCCACAGCAGTCATACTACTGCTCTAAATAAGTCTTCTCATTGGTTCATATTTAAATAAAAGATTGGGATCAAACCTATAGAGTTTAGATTTTGAATTGAATCATAAATCTAAAGCTACAGAAAATTGGGTTGTTTCAGATCTGGTCTTCTGGGTCAGGAACCATCTTAATTTAAATATAGTATTTGAGACTGAAAATCTTTTAAAAAATAGTTGCAAGATATTTTTAAAGAATGAAATAAAATACCACTGACGTCTGCGAAAAGTTCTGAAGGCTCAGGGCCAAATACCTATCTCCACTGATTTCAGTGGAGTCACACCAAAGCTGAATATGGCACAAAGGGTTTTTTCGGCCCAAATCTTTTCATAGGTTTTTGGATGTGTGTTGTGGAATCCAAATTTAATACCATCCGTGAAATTTGTCTCATATCACATAGCATGAAGCCTGAGATACAGCTGAGCAGTAGCATCAGCTTCAAAACATGTAGCAGCCATTGCAAATGTGAATTTATTGGAAATACAACTGTCTCCGTTGCTGTACTGAATGTAAAAAAAAACCTTATTTCCCATGGTAAGACACAACAGTGATGCTCTGCTTCTAATAGTGTGCAGTTCAGTAGTAATAGCTCAGCTCAGTTTAGTTTATTGAAAATATATGTTCAGTTAGATGTACAGTGAATGCATAGTTTCTGTGCTTATTGTGTACATTCAAAATATATAGAGTGTACATTCATAGTGTGCATTCAAAGTGAATATAAAAACTAGATGTGGCTATAATAATTATGAAAATCTAATGCTAGTAATTGAAATATCTTTGAAAACATTCTCCCCCCAAGCACCTCATGTGACTGTATATAAACAGTCACTGGGCCAAATTCATCCCATGTGGTCGATTGCATTTATTGGACTTAAAGTAGTGAAACAAGAATTGCAAAATGTTGTGTGGTACTGTAGTTACCTTTTGCTAACCTAGGTATACATTAAATGGTAACAAAATCACTGTCACCCCAGCCTTTCCAACTGGATTGCAACTCTGTTTTTCCAAGCAGGAATCCCCACAGCCTCCCTGCTAGGAGATCATCTTTACC
Organism: Caretta caretta; assembly: GCF_965140235.1. NCBI lineage: Eukaryota > Metazoa > Chordata > Testudines > Cheloniidae > Caretta > Caretta caretta. The sequence goes on along the minus strand of NC_134207.1, from coordinate 84,314,959 downwards.
AGGGGAGCAACCCTCACTCTCCCTGCTCCTCTCACAGTTCCCCTGAGTCCAACTCCTCAGCCCTGGAGACATCAACAGGTAAGCTCCTCCACTGTTCCCATGCCGTCAGCCTGCTCCAGCCTTTGACCCCGGCTCTCTAGCTTAGTAACTACTGGTAACTCCCTTTGCTGCTACCTGACCTTCAGCCCTGGCTTGGGTATGCTAGCTGTGGCTGTTCTCCTGCCTTCAGCCTTCTCCCTGCAACCACAATCAGTCCCCTGGATCTGCCAGGTTTCACCTCATGCACCTTTCCAGACTGACTCACTGGATCTCTCCACTCCTATGCCCCAGGTGCCTCATTGAAGCCCAGTTAATTGGCCAGATTGCAGTGTTCTGATAAGGCACAGGTGCACTGGCTCTGGTCCCTCTTTAATCCATTGAGAGAGAAAACACAGCAACATTTCTTTTCTTGATTGTTGGCATCCATTAGTTTTATGATTGTACTAAATCATGTCATTTTGGGTCTGTTTTTTTATATTTAGTACATGTGTTTGATGCTTTTTGTGAAACCACTTTCACTTTGTGCTGTCTAATTTAATATCTGGAGTCATGCATCAATTGTTGCTGTTTGAGCATTCCATGGTAAATTCATATTCACAAGGAAAGGCTGTCATGTTCCAATGACAAATCCAATGAATGAAGCAATCATGTTCCTGAAGAAATTAAGATTTATGTAGCTATAAGAGATCTTTATTTACAGCAATTCTATTGAAAGCCATGTCAGGACAGCTGCTGCCAAAGCCTTCCTTTTTCATGTTTTCCCATTTTTCCATAGCTATTTTACTTTTAGTTAAAATTAAAATATTTTAGTTACCTGCATCTGTAATATATATGTATTAAAAGATACACTACACGCCTGATCCAAAGTCTATTACAAGCAATGGGAATCTTTCCATTTATTTCAATGGACATTGGATCAGGAGACCACCAGATTTTTAGCCCTAAACAAGTATTATACAATTGTGGTAGAAAGGTCTTCAGTCATATATTCTTTAGTAATTCACAGTCAAAAGTGTATTGACTGACAGTAGTTTGACTGTTCTCCTGTTATAAAGGCTGCATAGTCTTTCATTTTTGCTCTAAATGGAGAATACAACAGTTTGCATATCATCTACCTAAGCCTAATGGTTAGTGAGTGGAAGGAGCTAGAATTTTTTAATATGTTTTAGGACTTGTTTACATGGAGATTTAGTGGTCAACAAAGCAGGGCGTGAATCTACACCACACCAGCTGCCACGCTGTTACTGTCCATGTAGACCTTGATGCTGCGCTCTAAAAAGTTCCACAGTGCTCTTTGACATATTGCTGTTTGAAACCACAGTACATCAAAGTGCACTAGGGAACTTTTAGTGTGTGGTAGCAGAGTCCACATGGCCACTTTGTGCATGGCCACTTGGTGCGCCGTAGATTTACCCCTGCTTGTCACACACTAAGTCTCCATGTACACATGCTCTTTAAAAAGCAGCAACACTTTCTTTCCAGCAGAAAGCTTCAACAGTAAAATATTTCCCAAGGCTAGAAGGTAAAATGTGGCAAAGAACAAAGAAGAAACAAAGAAGCTCACCTGTTTGTCTAACTCTAACTTCATAGACCCAGTTTCCTACTCAGCTGATTTAGTAAATCATGTTTATTGAATAATGATCTTTTCTAAATGAATGAGACATATTTAATGAGACACTAAGTGTTCGGTTCAGCCTTGTTCCATGTTTAGGTCTCTCTGGCCCTTTTGGCTTTCTTGTTTTGCTAAACTGCACATTTCAGCATCTGGCTCCCGAGAAGTTTTATATCTTCAATAAACTAAACTGAGCTGAGCTATTACTACTGAACTGCACACTATTAGAAGCAGAGCATCACTGTTGTGTCTTACCATGGGAAATAAGGGTTTTTTTTACATTCAGTACAGCAACGGAGACAATTGTATTTCCAATAAATCCACATTTGCAATGGCTGCTACATGTTTTGAAGCTGATGCTACTGCTCAGCTGTATCTCAGGCTTCAGGCTCTGTGACATGAGACAGCTTTTACTGATGGTATCAAATTTGGATTCCACAACGCACATCCAAAAACCTACAAAAAGATTTGGGCCAAAAAACCCTTTGTGCCATATTCAGCTTTGGTGTGACTCCACTGAAATCAGTGGAGATAGGTATTTGGCCCTGAGCCTTCAGAACTTTTCGCAGACGTCAGTGGTATTTTATTTCATTCTTTAAAAACATCTTGCAACTATTTTTTAAAAATGCCTTTAATAGCTTGTGACAGGGTGCAGGGCATTTTCTGGTCTATAGTGAACAAAGTGTTAACTGCACCTGAACTTCCCCCGGCCCCGAGTACAGGTGCTATGGGTAAGAGCTATGAGATCACATGCCTTTGGGACAGCAGAGCCCCACTGACAGCAGGGGGCATAGGGCTCCAGTTCAAGACTAGGCATATCCTGGTCATATTAAACTATTTCCTTTTCTTGTTGTAAATGCTACTCTAACCTGTAGGAATAATCCATGATGAAGAGACCTTGCTGATTAAGACTGCCTATTTCCTGTTGAACTGCTCGGCCAGCTGACAGAGATGTTGAGCTGCATCTGGCAAATAGCAATCCATCACATAATACAACAGATGCAATCTGACCTTCATATCACATATAGCCCATCGCCAGGAAAACTGAATGAAACAATTTTCAAGAGAAATAATGCTTTAAAAGGGCTTTGCTGGATGTTAAAGGATCTGAAGTTAGTTGTTCTCCATACAAATTCTCCTGGGCGAGTGGTATATAAATTTACAGGCTGCTTTTTTCTCCACAGCCCACAGATAGAAAGAAAGCTGCAAATGGACACCCAGCACACATCTAAATCTAAAAGGCTTTGCAACAATCCCATGAGGCCTCCTCACCTCTCTTATTAGAAATTTTCTCCATCTTAGACAGCATTTTCCTTTACTCTAATGTTTGTTTTTAAATTGGTTGTCTTTAAATGAGTCCTGTGGGCAGAGTTATCATAAGACATCGCAGAAACCAGTGGGATTTCTTCAGAGATCCTGTTAAAATGACTGACCCCAGAATCAATAGTTGGAGGGGCACTATAAATGTAGTCATACATTTTGATATGGAGACAGGGGATTGTAGAAAACAAGTTAAGTGGCTCTGCAGGACTCAGATTTTCTTAAATATCTTAGGGCAGAAGAAATAAGATTTGTGGATTTATCAAGCGCTTATCTGTGGTGAATGGGAGTTGCTGCTGAGGCTCATTCAGGTCTGTTTTATAGTTAGCTTGTCAGCTAGTTTTCTTCTCCTTGATGGAGTCAAGCCTTTCTGGACAAACTGAATGTAAAGGATTTGAAATATTATCTAGTTGGCCCAGAAGAAAATGCCAAAAAGTGGATCTGAATGATCCTCCAAATGGGCTTAGACATTTCTTCTTTTATGGCATTCATATAGCATTTCTTACATCCTACCACTTTGCATTGTTTGTGAATTGGGGGGGGGGGAGTTTGACTGCTACCATTCTGCAACTGCCTTCAGACATCACTGTTCCTATTTGTTCTGTATCTTGCTGCACATGGCATTCTAATATGTTGAATATAGAGCTTGTAGTAACTTGTGTACTGTTTGTAGCTCTCAAGGTGGTATTTACATAGCTGCCTGATTCATTTTCATTGGCTTGCACATTTATATCTACATTGAATGTGCATACCCTTAAATTGACTCAAATGAGTAAAGTGATTCACAATGTATTCTGACAGAAAATGAGGAAATCCTTCAAATGTTTCTCATCTCTTTGGGTGTGCCCCATAATATGTATAAAAATAGCCACATAACAAGATGCCAGAATCCATCATTTTAATTCATAGTGACCATATACATTAAGGCAATAATGTCTTATTCATTGCCATGCCTTTTTCCATCATAGTTATGTGGAACTAAATAACACCTGCAGCTTAATTTGCATTCTAATATCCATTTTTACATAAAGAGAAGAAAATAAAATGGGTCAGTAAGTGGCTCAGACTAGGACTGGCATATGTTTGATATTTATGCTGCTTTAAAATACATTCTTAAAATATCTAGGAAGTTAAAAAAAAAAGTTTTGTCTGAAACATGGAAAACAAATGGAGCAGAAAGAGCTAACAACCAGGGCCAGGGAGTCAGCCGGTAAAAATCAGCATAGCTTCACTGACTTCCAAAGAGCTATGTCAGTTTACACCAATTGCAGATCTGGATGAATTTTTTGATCAGCTGGATTAAAGAAATAAGAGTATATTATATGCATCTGACATGACTTGCGAAGTGAATGCAGGCTTTCAGTTTTGGATGTGTGAGAGTAGTAGTATAATGTGCGGGAGGGGGATATAAATCCATAAGATGGTGCACACACAATCAAAACAATAACAGAAGCAGTCTCAGAGGGGAATCATATTACAGTAGAAGCTCAGAGTTACAAACACCTCAGGAATGGAGGTCATTCGTAACTCTGAGATATTCGTAACTGAACAAAACGTTATGGTTGTTCTTTCAAAAGTTTACAGCTGAACATTGACTTTGAAACTTTACTATGCAGAAGAAAAATGCTGCTTTTAACCATCTTAAGGTAAATTAAACAAGCACAGAAACAGTTTCCTTACCTTGTCAAATCTTTATTAAAACTTTCCCTTTAGTTTTTTAGTAGTTTACATTTAACACAGTACTGTACTGTCTTCACTTCTTCTTCTTCTTTTTTAATCTCTGCTCCTGCCTGCTGCCATACTTCTAGTTCCAAATGAGGTGTGTGGTTGACCGGTCAGTTTGTAACTCTGGTGTTGTAACCCTGAGGTTCTGCTGTACATTAATTTCTGGACATCGGTAAAGAGCAGGAGCAACTGAAAACTGACAGTTCACTGGGGTGGTTAGAGATGTAGTTTATCTTTATACAGGGGAGAAGTGTAAGATGTGATCTATACATTTATACTGATGTGTAAATTGCGGGGGGGGGTTCTTATTTTACTATTCTAGGTACATGAAAGTTTAGTGAAATTGTCAACAAGTTCGTCTTCTTTATTCACTTTTACTAGATACTAGTGTATTATAACTTGTACCATTTGAAATCTACACAAAGCCATTTTGTCTTTCATTAAAATGTTCCAATCCTGGGTCCTAAACGGAATTAAGGTTTCCTCACTCATAAAAGGTTCCTACTGTTAACAGCCATTGCTTCCTTCCTACCACTCATTTACCAGATTTTGTATCTGCATGAGGTATATTGTCAGCAGATGGATGTCTAATTTTTAAACCTGGGCACCTAATTAGGAGATGCAAATCTCCATTTTGACACTTTCATCAGCATTTAGATATATGGACTTCTATTTGTTTTCTACCTGCTCTGTCAGTGTCAGTCGAACCCGCCTTGGCAGTCTCAGCGAAGAGGCCAACGAGTAAATGGCCAGCAGGCTCCCTTAGAACTTTTTTCCCCACAGGCCCTGAAATGGAAGGTGTGCAGAAAAGTCATAGTGGCAGCTTTCTGCTTTTCTCCTCTCTCCCAGTCTGTCCCTTTATACTTATCCTTTCTTTCTCCTGCTCACTTTCATTTGGGCCCTTTTCATGCACATAGGTAGACTCATCATCCCCTTTCCTGAGCTCCCCCTTTTCTCATTACCTTCCCCTGCTCTGTCTCCAGGAAACAGGCTCTAATCTCTGACATCTTTATCTGCCACTCTGACTTGCCACAAGACAAGCAAATCACCTCATCAAGGAACACTTGAGGAAATGGGCGCGTCTTGCATTGTGCCCTAACGCATAAACAATGGCAGAGATATAAACAAAATGGTAAGCGCAAAGCTGAGTGCTTCTTATCATTATAAACGCATACAGTCCAATATACAGGTCCTATGCTGCAGTTCAGGGCATTTGAGTCATATAGAAGGCAGAGTTCAGCATCTTGGCTGTATTTTCCTTTAGCATTATCTGAACCTAAGTCACTAAATTGACATTGGTTGGAGGGACATCTTGAGGGGTACTCACAAAAGCAAGAGTACAGAAGTTGGTCACTTGAGTGTCTCTGTAATAGGTCTCTCCGGAACCGGAGCACCCTGATGAGACCACATCAGAGAAACCATTTCAACTCTGTACAGGAGTAAAAGTAGTGTTTATAGTTTGAGCAGTGAATCCTTCTCTCTTGCCAGACAGTTTGCATGGGCTGGAACCACTGACTATGCAATGTCTCTCACAGAAGTAAGACACACCTGATGGGGTAAAAGGTCTTGAGTGCTGGAGAACTTTTTGAACAACCATCTAAGCAATGCACAATTTTAGTGGAATTAAATGCTATGTTTATAAAATCAGGGTTATCTCCTGATGCTTTTAGGCTGGAAATATAATTCTGCCAAGAATATTTTGGAACTACTGAAATTTGTTTAAAGATTTAATTATAAAATAATAAAATAATAATAATAAAAGGCCAAGAGAGTTAAATTGAGCCAAAAACTCTATGCAATCTGACAATATTCCTTAAAAGTTTGCAAAAGCGACTTAAAAAAGAAGGAAATAATGAGCTAATCATTAAGAATCTTTAGTGAGTCCCAAGTTTCTAAAGTTTAGAACTGCCTGTAAGCAAGCTGCCAGAGAAGTAAACAATAGAAGCCAATAGGAGTTTCAGCATTAGGGTTTTATTTACACTGGAAGACATCATGCTCTGATTACATTCTAATCCCAGCCTGCCACCAACTCATTGTGTGGCTCAAGGCAAATTTCTTAGGCCAAAATTTTAACACACTGTGTCTCGGCACCTACAGTAAATGAGTGCCCTGATTTTCAGAAGCATTAAGCACCCAAAGCTTGACTACAGTGAACTTCCATTAACTACAGTACAAGCTCAGCATCTTGGAAAATTAGACCACAAATTTATAGAGCCCTGCGGATATCCACTGATATAAATTGGTATCTGTGGAGCTGCAGGGCTCTACCAGGAACCTCAGCAGAGAAAGCAGCAGCCTATCGGGCCACAGTTCCCAGGAGCCAGCACCCCGCACCAGCAGATCCTCCAGCATGGCTGTGCTGCCCCAGCCCCACCCACTAGGGTGGGCATCAGGCTTACCGGAAGCTGTCCCTGGTCACGCTTGTGCAATGGGTGGGGTAGGGGGCGGGCATTTGATCAGATGTTAGCTTATGCAACCTTTTGAAAATATAAACTGCGAGGTATCATCTGAGCATTTCTAGCTGTTCAGTTACCCGTAGTGTTCATCCATAGGAGCAGTAAGGAGAGGTCTGGATGAACTCTCTCAGGAAGAAAACATCTTATTCTCATCATAATAATTGTCACGTCATTAAGTGAGGATTTGGGAAGTGGATTTTTTGTATGGTGGCACTCATCACTGTAGGGGTAATACTGAGCAGTTTCTTTGGAAATCTGTAGCCTTTTCTTTATTGGGGGTGGGTGTCCTGTTTTTCTTAAGTGTTTCTATTGGTCAATATTTTTTCTGTACATTTTTTAAGATCATACCAGTAACTAGGGCTTTGCAGATAAATTCTGTGTAGCTTTTATTTTAATACAACTACTTTTAATAGGCAACGGTTAAGTGATAAATACATTTATCTTTCTATTGTACATTTTTAAATTGTATTGTCAAAAACTGGTTAAGAGATAGGAAGCAAAGAGTAGCAATAAGTGGCTGCTTTTCATCATGGCAAATGGTTAAGAGTGTTGCATCACGATTCTGTATTGGGACTGGTGTTGTTTAATATATTTATTTACAGTCTGGAAAGCATGTGAGCAATGAGGTAGCAAACTTTGCAGGTGATACAAAGGTATTTAGGTTTCAGAGTAGCAGCCGTGTTAGTCTGTATCCGGAAAAAAGAAAAGGAGTACTTGTGGCACCTTAGAAACTAACAAATTTATTTGAGCATAAGCTACAGCTCACGAAAGCTTATGCTCAGATAAATTTGTTAGTCTCTAAGGTGCCACAAGTCCTCCTTTTCTTTTTTTAAAGGTATTTAGGTAAGTCAAATCTCAAGAAGATTATGAGGCACTTCAGAGGGAACTTAACCAAGTTAACAAATGGGTAACACAATGTCAGATGAAGTTCAGTGTTGACAAATGCAAAGTAATCTACATTGGAGGGGAAAAAATTGATCTACTCACACACCTTAGAGGTCTAAATTAACTGTATCAGCTCAGGAAAGGGACTCGGATACCAAAGTGAACAGTAGAAAACAGCTAACAAGATATTAGAATGCATAAGGACAAGGAAGGAGAATAGTACAAAGACTATTCTACCATTATATAAATCAGTGGTTCAGCCTCATCTAGAACGCTGTGTGCAGCATCGGTCACACCTTCTCAAAAAAAGTTATTGCAGAAAGAATAGGTGGTTCCAAGGAACAGCACCAAAAACTATTTGAGGCATGGACAAGCCTCTCATGTGAAAAAAATCTGAAAACCAATAAGATTAGTTACCTTAGAAAGGTGAGGAATAAGGAAGGCATGATAAAAGGACATAAAATAATTAATGGTTTGGAGAAGGGAGATTGACAGCTTCTGTTCTTCCTGGGTGATAACATAAGAACAAGGGGACATTTAATGAAACCGAAAGGCAGCAAATTTAAAAACGATAAAAGGAAATGCTTCTTCATTCGCCGCAAAATTTGACCTTAGAACTCATTGTCACAGGAAGTTGTTGAGGAATGTAGCAAGATTCAAGAAAGACTGGCCATTTATATGGATAACAAGACTATCTAGAGTTATCAACATGACTGCAAGTTATGGAAGGAATAAAAATCTCATGCTTCCAGGCTTAAAATGCTCTCTACCTAGTAGGGATTAGGATGAGACGAGACTATGCTACATCTGCCCTCATGTGAGGTTCTTGTACTTTCCTCTGAAGCAACTGGCACTGGCCACTCTCAGAGACAGAATACTGAACTAGATGGACCATGGCTCTAGTCCAGTATGGCAAGCCATATCTTCCTATGACTTAAATAGCAAACGAAGTACAATTCATCTATTTATAACTCTGACGGCAGTTTCTATGCAGGATGTAAAAACAATTTTTTCCTTGAGTGTTTACTTGAGCACTTTCTTGTTAATGGGCATGATAGTATATATTGATATTTGGAGTATTATGCTGTTTGGGATTTTTCAAAACTCTTTTTTTAATTCCCATTTTAAAATGGGAATTAGTGGAGATGCTTCTGCTGTGATTATTTTTAGCTAAAGGAACAGGTGGAAATGCATATGAAAAAGCCAAATGCACTATCCCATGAACATTCCAATTGAATCAAAAGCTCTTTGGGGGCCACATTAGTCTAAAGAGATCTATGGACAGGGTAAATTGAAGTAGCCCCAAGAATGGTCCAGCCATTACATTAAAACCACTTCCACTCTCTATTGCCAGCTATAAATCTGGCAGTAAAACGGAACAGAGAACTCTTTGTTCTGAATACAAAGTGCCATTCTTTTCTATAAAGACCATCTCAGTACTAGGGCCAACTCATAAAAAACAGATGTTGAAAGTGGATCTTAGTCCCAGTTATTTTCTGAATCCTGTTCTGAAAAGCTTCACTAAGGGCAAGATTCTACTCGCCTTTATGCAGGTACACAAGGCAAGAAGAAGACGAGGGCATAATGAGCCTTCCGTTCCTGGCTACGTGGAATTGTAGCCCAGGTGCTCAGAAAAGCCCTAGGACTGTGCTGTCTTTATTTTCTTGAGGGCATGAAGGGACAGAGGTGCAGCCAAGCCATTGATCTACCCCCTGCAGTGACCAGCTATGGGGTGCAGCTACTCAGCTTGGTGCATCAGCCCCTGTCCTGCCATGCCTAGATTAATATCAGAGTTAGAACAAACTAAATCTAGAATAAAAAATTTGAAGTATTAAACATTATGGGCCAGATCCTTAACTGATGTAATTCATCATAGCTCCACTGAATACCATTTACACTAGCAGTGGATTGGGCCAGTGATGAGCTGCCAAAATCTTAACAACTGGTTCCCTCCTCACCCCACAAGGAACTCCTGCCCCATCCAACCTGCCGAATTCCTTGACGCCCCCCTTCCCCCGGGACCCCTGCCCCATCCACCCCCCTCCCCTGTCACCTGACTGCCCCCAGAACTGGGCAGGAGGGTCTCGTGGGCCACCATAGTGGGTGCCCACCACGCCCCACCTCTAAGAGCCAGAGGGACCTGCCGGGGGCGAGGTGGGGAGTCCCAGCTGTGCTTACCTGGGGCAGCTCCCAGGAACCATCCGGCAGGTCCCTCTGGCTCCTAGAGGTGGGGTAGCGTAGCTAGGGGAGGAGCAGGGGGGGCGGCCGCTCTCCCCACTGATCACATCAAAAGTGGTACCTTAGGCACCGACTCCCTGGGTGTTCCGGGGCTGGAGCACCCATGGGGAAAATTTGATAGGTACAGAGCCCGCACTGGCAGCTCCCTGCCCTGCGCCCAGCCCCAGCTCATCTCCACTCCACCTCCGCCTCCTCCCCTGAATGCGCAGCCCCGCTCTGCTTCTCTGCCCCCTGCCCCCTCCGGTTTCCTGCAAATCAGCTGTTCACGCGGGAAGCCTGGGAGGGCTGAGAAGCAAACTGCAGCTTTGCGCTAAGGCCCAGGAAGGTGGAGGTGAGCTGGGACAGGGAGCGGTTCCCCTGGGCCCCCCCACCCCAGGTTACCTGCTGCAGCACGGGCAGCCCTCCTCGCACCCACACCCCCCCGCCCCAGCTCACCTCCGCTCCTCCTCCCTGGGCCTGAAGCAGAGCGGGGCGGCACATTCAGGGGAGGAGGTGGAGGCAGAGCGGAGGTGAGGTGAGGTGAGGTGAGCTGGGGCCGGGCAAGGAGCTGCCGGTGGGTGCTCTGCACCCACCAAATTTTCCCCATGGGTGCTCCAGCCCCTAATATCTGATTTACAGTGGAATGTGCAGTTCAAAAGCCAGCTTGTGACTCAAAGGATTTTTTCTGCTCTTCTTCTCATCCAGCTAAAAATTACTCTTTCAAACACCTTACTAGGAATGCTTATAAGACTTATTCCTCTGCATCCCTTGCAAACTGTCAGGTCACCTGTTTTAAAGAGTTGTACAATGATTATTTCCAGTCTTCAGGGACTTCACCCTTCTTCCAAATAAGGTTATAGAGTTTGCAAAGGAGTATGATCATGCCTCTTCCACTACATTTTAACACTTCAGTTGATATACCATCTGAACAAAGTGCCTTGTTTGTTTTTCCAGGGACCTGCTTATGGCTTCAGTTTCTGCTTCCAATACGTATTCTTCTTCATTGTTGCCTTCACAGCTATCGCCTCAAGGACAGCTGGGTCAACTTGACTATTCAAATTCAATAGCATCTTTTAAGCTTTTGAACTTTATCTAGTATATAGGTCCCCTGAGTGCTGAGAAGCTGATTTGGTACAGGTGTTAAACTTCTTTGATACTAATCTGACTTACTGAAAAAGCTCTCACATTACTTTTTTTGAAAGCATTGTTCAAAAGTTCTTTGTCTTCTCTCAAACCAGGCTTACTTCGCCTTTTTAGCATTCTTTTTAGTTCCTTGTTGAGCTATCTGTATTTGTTTTTTCCACTCAGGGCACGCTTCAGCTTTCAAATGTTCGTGATATGTTTCTTTTTTCTTCATGATAGGTTATCTCTGGAGTCACCCAGTCTTTTCTTTTAGGATACAACCTCATCCCTAAAACTCCTTGCTCATGGCATGAATGGAGTCTTTCACTCTGCCCAGAGTCGTTCTACTGTTGTGTCCTCTAGGTCTAAGAGAGGGGACATAGCAGCCACCAGTGGTGTTCAGAAAGGTCATCATAGTGTCTGTATTTTTCAAAGCTTCAACATTATAGATTCTCTCGTGTGTGGGTTTGGGGGGGTATGCAAATTTTAGAGTATTAAGTCTGATCCTGACTGTAGTGGTCACTGCCCAATGGTTTGAGTATGCATTTAGGCTTCTGAAGACCCTGTAGTCAAGTACACTTGTTTTCCAATGTTGTCTTATTCAGATGAAGTCTATCTTGTTTTTTCTAGTACCATCTGAGAAATTCAAGTTTTTTTGTTTGTTTTTACAAAATCTGTTCTTTCCTAGCCTTTTTTTTGGGGGGGGCGCTAAGTGTTATCCAATCTACTATGGATGTTGTTTTGATTTTTGACATTTTATTGAGATTTTGGCGTACATAAGTATCTAGCCTTCCAGCCACCTCAAGTCTAGGCAGCCCCCTCCAATTAAGGGTAAACCCTGGTTGCACCACAAGCAGGTTGGAGTGGAACATTGGGTTTGTGGCCTGGTTGGGTCCCTGCTCCCAGTAAAGGTACTATGGGGTTGGCAATGCCAGTGTTTGACCCACCAGCAAGATCAGCAAGAAGAAAATGCGTTCACCCTTTGCAACCCTTCTAATCATTATACTCAGATCCAAATATTTCTGTGATGTTTATAACACTACATACTATTTTTGTTTGATTTGCATGGGTGTGCAGCAGTTTTGCACACACCTGAGATGTGGTTCAGTCAGAAATAATCGGGGAACATAATTTTGCTACTGATAGGTACAGTTTCTAAAAAAGAACTGTACCACCACTAACACCAAATATTTTTCCAAAATATCTACCCATACATTCAGTAAAACAGAACTACTAAGACTAACTATAACAACACTATCTAGTGATACCCAATAATAGCACGATCCCTGTTTTTCTTCCTGCCTGAGTCTCTGTTTGGAATCATTTTTATGTACAGAGTAATCACCTACAGGATATACCCACGCAAGTAAATAAAATATTGCATGGTGTCAAAACATTACAACTCCCAAACTTGGAGACTTCAATTCAACTCTAAATCTAATCTTCCCCACATGGTGGTGTTTGGAGTTGATCCATTTATTAAAGATATTGTACATTCAAGCTGTGAACTGATTTGTACATTGGATTCAGTTTCATCTGTAATGTTATTGTATTTAAACAAATGGTAGAGTAGAATACTGTTAGCTTTGCAGATGGGCCAATCCTCAGCCTTTTAAAACAAGTTAATGTCATATCTCCTGTGTTTTTGTTTTATAAAGAAAATGAAGGGGTGGATGGGGGGTCATTCTACTATATCATTCTATGCTTCAGCTCCTTTTTCTTTACCTGTACATTTCCCAGTTATACTTGAGCCCACTACTTTGTTTTTAGTACAGTACCTTGGTTAGCAAATGGTCATTAAGAATGTTTCTTGATTTTCTTCTTTCTGTTATTCAACTCAAGTGATCTTCAGTTGCATCAAAATAAAGCAATGCAAAAAAAAGTTTATATAAGGAAAATAATAAAATACCCTCTTGAGATATGACTGCCTCTCCTTTTTACATCTATTTCATCAATTATACATGGAATGAATCTAAGACTTCATCTCGCTAATGGAGAACACTGTCCTACTGTTTAAAATCAATAATACCAGCATATTAAGAAAAGCTGTGCTCAAAAAGAACAGATCGACTTGCATCTGCCACAGTTTCAGAGAACTTCCATGCAATAATGAATCTGTTGCATAAGTAGTTTCCAATTGTTTTGCATTCCTATCCAAGATTTTCATAAGTAATTTGGGGTGCCCACTTTAAAATACTTTAAAGGGGGACTGATTTTCAGAAAGTGTTGAGCAATCAGCACCTGGACAGTTGTGTCATAGTGGATCAGAACTGAAACTCAACATCCTACACTAACCCGCATCTGAAGATGATATTGGCATGAACTGGGAAACATGCCCTGTCAGAGCCTGTAGTCATTGTGATCTCTTTGACTTCCACTGACTGTATGCATGTCTTCAATCACATCTTCAGTCACTCGGCACAAATAGCTTCTTAGTTAAAACATGTAGTGATCTGAATAATTACACAAATCCTGTGCAGTTTCCTCTTGAAAGCTCATAATCTATTTCTTTCCACTTCTAATACACTAAGATTAATATGGGTTTAACATTAGCTATCTTTAAATGTTGTGATCTTACTTCAAAAATACAAATAGTGTCTAATAATGGTAATGTAATAGTAACAGAAGTTGTGTGAGACAGAATTATCTTACATATTCATTACACTAGCTCTCCATCTAATATGACACTCATGGTGTTCTTCAGTCACTTCATTCCTCTAAAGAAACATAGCTAGTAATATTTGCCAACTAGTTGATGTTCATACATAACAGCCAAGAACAGCACCAGATGGCATAATGCCCTCTTAAGTGTACTTTACCCTTATGTTACCATAAGAGAGAAAGAGGAAGAAAGAAAGAATTCCTACTTCCCATAACACAGGGAGACTCTTGTGACAGACACAAGACCTTGGAAGTGTAAGTTCAAACAACTATATTGAAATATGCCAGACACACATGGACTTTTGGTATAAGAAGTATCAAGTGGCTTTCCCTAGGGAGAGGTTAATGCGAATTACACAACCCCATTTATGCAGAAACCCAGCCTTTTGAAGCTTCCCCCTGAGGAAAGAGCCATTGACAGGCCATTGACCTGTTCCCAGAGCCTGGAGCTCAAAGGCCCGAGAAGTATAACGAAACCACTCAGCTGTCCAGTTGGGGTCTGGTTCCTGCTCAAAAACTGACATGAACTTATAACCAAGGCATCGGTGCTGGAACTAGGGGTGCTGGGGTTGCTGCCGCATCCCTTGGCTTGAAGTGATTTCCATTATATACAAGGTTTACAGTTTGGTTCAGTGGCTCTCAGACCCCCATTATAAAAATTGTGCCAGTACCCCTGAACCAAAGGGGCAAACCCAGTTGTGGGGTCTGAAAGACTGACACCTACTTGAGCCCTGTGCTGAAGTGGGGAGAGATCTCTGGTAAGCTTTTTGCATGAGTGTAGGTGATTTTATTATTTTTATACATTTTATCTGCAATGCATTTGTCCTAAGAATAAATGCAGATTGCTTTGTGAAGGCTGGTTGGTAACTGGGGTACCCTGGTATTGCCCCTGGAGGAAGAATTAACCACAGATGCTGGATTCCTGCCAGAGCTGCTGGAAAATCACTGTAAGGTCGTCACTGTGCCTCAGTGGGTCACAGCTGAGAATACCAAATTCAGGACAAATTCCTGAGAAATAAGGCAGACTCATCCCAAACTGACTATTAATCTCTCATTAGATTATACCAAGCCAGTAACAAATGTAAATTTCTGTCTCACCACACTGGTTGACAATAAATCAAAAATGCAGACTCCTTAAGCGTTCCAGCCCTTGTCTTAGCACCCAGATGCTAGACTGTATGATGAGTGGTTACTGAAAACCAATTTCACCAAATATAGGGTCCTTCTAATCTCAAGAGATCGGTCACTTAGCCAGGTCAATATATAACCCAGATCTTACTCGACAATCATGCTGAGGCCAATCCTTTAGTAACTAAAAACTAAAGGTTTAATAATAAAAGAATGAGAGTTCATAATAGTTAATAGATCATATTCATATAAACAATTGCAAAGTCCCTATATCAGGTTTGTAGCAGTGATGGTACAGGCTGCTGTCTTGTAAAGTCTCTCAGGTAACTTCCAAAAGATTGGAATGTCCACAGTCCATAGTTCAAAATCCTCCTTTTTGTTGTAAATCCACAGTTCAGAGAATCAGGCAGGAAAGAATCAACATGGAAATATCTCAGGGGTCTTTTATATCCTTTGCCATGTGCCTGGAAATTTACTGTCTCAAGTTGGCATCCAGGATCACATGAGCATATCACATGTCCTTACATAGTTTGATAACTCACAGGTGCAGCCATTGCCCATATTCGTGCTGAGGCAGGAAGAGCTATCTGGAGAGCTGATTCTTCTTAACGGCCCATCAAGTTTGAATAGTCCTTTCACAATGGGCTGGTGAGACTGCACATAAACTACCTTCTGGGTGTTACCCCAGGAACAAACATTTGAGAAAGAGATGCATAGCCAATATTCATAACTTCAGATACATAAATTTAACCAGGATAATTATACTTACTAGATTGTAACTTTTTCATTACACCTTACATGATACACTTTGTATGAGATTTGTTGCAATTATAGAACATTGGTAGCAACCATGATACAAATGGTCATTTTTCAACCAGACAGCATCACGGAGGTGCAGAGAGTGCAAGCCTAAACCCCCCAGTCTGAGCTTCAGTTCATTTGCAAATTTGATACCATCAGCTCAGGATTAAACAAAGACTGTGAATGGCTAGCCAACCACAAAAGCAGTTTCTCCTCCCTTGGTGTTCACACCCCAACTGCTAGAAGAGGGCCTCATCCTCTCTGATTGAACTAACCTCTTTATCCCTAGCCTGATTCTTGCTTGCATATTTATACCTGCCTCTGGAAATTTCCACTACCTGCCTCCGATGAAGTGGGTATTCACCCACGAAAGCTTATGCTCCCATACGTCTGTTAGTCTATAAGGTGCCACAGGACTCTGCCAGTTTTACAGATCCAGACTAACACGGCTACCCCTCTGATACTTGACAACTTTTTTTTTTTTGACTCTTCGGGTCACATTTTCAAAGCTCTGTACAATGAGGAATTTTACAAAATGGGAACACACTGTCTGACAAACTGTTTTTGATGTGTGAAAATGTGTAGGGAGGCAAAAATCAGTGAATTGTAGGAGAAAGTAGGTGTTTGGTTGTACACATACCCCATTTTCATGTGCATATTCAGGCTTTAGAGCATGCATTGTGTATTTGTCTATTGGGGCAAGTCCACTGTCTAGCCTGAATATCTGGAGTAAGTGCCTTTGCTCTCCTTTTGGCTGCTCTAAATGATGAAGGATCTCCAGGGCTCCCACTCCTTCTTTTTAAGCCTGTGTGGAAAACTCACTGAATTCTCTCATGTGGGAGAAACAGACACACACAGAGGCATGGAGAAGGAAAGCAAAATAGTAGGCGGACAAATTGAGAAGTTGAAAGATGGCACGAAAATAGCCATTTTTTATAGATTTACACTGTGGTGTGAACAGATATGGGTGGTATTTTGACAAAAATGTAAATTATGCACCCATTTACACAGGGCTCTGGCTATAATTATGTGAGTGAAAATATAAAATAATGGGACAGTTTCCACTAACTGGATGAAAGTAATGATGTTCCCAGGTCATTAGTTTAGTTATCTTTTTTAATTATAGTTGTCTTTTCTTTTCCTTTTCCTCCTTTGACACCTCCCTTTTTTTTGTGCAAAGCCACGGTAACCAGGGTAATAGGAGAATTATAGATGAGGGGAAGGAAAGAGGAGAGGAACAGAATGCCAAAGGAAAGTAGGGTGACCAGATAACAAGTGTGAAAAATCAGGATGGGGGTCAGGGGGAGGAGGTAAATAGGCACCTATATAAGAAAAATCCATAAATATCGGGACTGTCCCTAGAAAATCAGGACTTCTGGTCACCCTAAATGAAAGCAATAGATAGATAGTCTATCTAGACTGGATAGACTTGGCAGCAGTCTCATCAGATGCAAACCGCTGATGATGTCAGAGGATGAGGAGACTAGCGGCTTTGAAGGCTGCTTGCCCTGATGCTACTGGGAAGGGCCATCTTCCAGCAGAACAGGAACCTCTTAATGGATGCCTCCAAGAGAGTTCACTGGATGAATTGCCACTTGTTCACTGTGCGTGGGGAGGATTGGTCCTGAAGCGTAATGCCCTGGAATCGTTTCTGCTCGTCCCGGTGGGTGAGACAAAGGAAGTGGGGGTGAGGGTGTTACAGTTCAGGGCAACTGCACCTATATTTCCCCTTACTAGTTCAGTAAGGGCACCCAGTCTCAGGCTTCCAGGCTTCCCCAGCTGTTGCCTCTTGAGTGAAGACCCTGCTCCTCTCTCCCTTCTGACAGGAGTATTTCCAGGCTGGACAGTTCCCTGCCTTCACTGTGTCGTTCCCAGCACAGAGATGTTGCCCTAGGACGCCTGCTTGTTTCTCTTCAGAGATGGTGAACAGTGCAATTGCTGCAGTTATAAGTTACCCCACAGCTCTTTCTAAGCAAGCCTACTTCATTCTTAAGGCACAAAGCATTACAGAGATAAACATATTAAGATAAACATATTAACAAAAATTAACAAACCTATGCACAAGCTGATACGTTTACCAGAGTTCATGCCAACTCACATGGGCTCTGGAAAGTGCAACTTCTTTAATACCCTGCTTTTGAAAACCACACGCTGCATGATTTCCACTGTGTGTCTTGTCCCCTCTGACCAATCCCTGTGAGTCTGGGTGTAACTCGGAAGGTACCAAAGACAAGTTCCAGCGAACTACTTGCTTCCTTGTGAACACAGATCACCTCCAAACTGAGGTGGGCTGACTCCGTGTACTTGACTTAGTTGAACAATTTTTACAGCTGTAGTTTTCTAGCAATATGGATAGTATGGAGGTCTGTCATATTAGTACAATACATTTAATATTCGATAATAAAGACCAATTGTTTCTTTGGTAGCATATAGCCGCTCAGAGTAAGCCTGTAGTTTGCAGCGTGTGTACTAATTTTATACCCTTGCCCTTTGTTTTTTACTATTTAATATTATGCTTTTTTTCCTTTTAGACTCTGTATTTGTAATACCGGAGCAGTAGCCAGTTTTTAATCCTTAACAGCTGTCATTTTAGATCTTCTTTATTCCAGTTTTCAAAAAGCCATCAAACAATATTGAATAAGACATTTTCCACATTTTTACATCAGATCAAAATGATTAATGATTTGCTTAAGAAAAAAAATCTGCCTAAAACCAATAAACCTTCCCTCCCCCCCCCCCTTGCAATAGCAGCTACATTGTTTGGGTTTTTTATAAAATCTGTAATATATTTTATGCCAGGTTTCAGGCAGTAATGGTTTTTGATAGCCAAATTGCAGCCTCCTGAAAATAGAGAAGCAGCCAATTTACCCCGCCCCACCAAAAAAGGCCTTTGTACTCTTTAAACAGTTTTGCTAAAACCTTGACTTGCAGCTACCAGTTATTCCCATGTTATATAATTTCCATAGCAACACTGCTTACCATGAAAAGCAAAGCCTTAATTGACTGAGCTATGTGTAATAATTTACAAATGCTAAAGGGAAGGAAGTAACCTGCTGCCAGTCATTTTTATACATATAAATTATCATCACAACTTATTTTAATCTTTCTGTTAAAACGTTACATTTGTAGTTTCCCTGGTTTTTGTTTGTCTGCCTGTTTTAAGTAGGCTTAGCAGTCGATACCATTTGAGAAAGCAACTATAACAGATTTTGCGAACCTTGGGTTACAATACTTTTTATCTATACACAACAGAATGCATTTACATACTGTGTCAGAATGTATTTTAATATTTAATACAGTCACCTAAAAAAAACCCCTATGTTACATAAACTAAAACAATTTCTTGGAAAATAGTTACCTTGAAAGAGAACACTACAATTTACAAGAGTTTCTAAAGTCCTTGGTGTAATCTAGATGATTTCTGAAATAATTCATGCTGAGAGAAAGAAATCCTAAAATCTCTAGACCTGATTCAGAAGTCCTTATTAAGGATGCAATCCTGCAAGTCCTTATGCACATGAGTACAAGGTGAGCACCCACATTAAAGTACCTGTTCTGCACAGCTGGAACTACTTGCATAGTAACTTTACCACATGTGTGTTTGCAGAAGCAGGACCCAAGCCTTTTCTAACTCAATATTATCTGTGGAGTTTTTTTCCTGAATAAGGCTGAGGACCTGCTCTTACTCTCCCTGAAGGCAATGACTGGCCAGGCCCTGCTTTTAGGGACTGTAAGGTTTGGCTCTATGAATGTTGTTAATGTTGACAATTGCAAGAACAATAGATCTGAAAAACAATGCAGTATTCTGACCTGAGTATTATTTGCTGTCATTCTTTTTACTGCTGAGGTCTCTCTGAGCTGATGCTTCCATTTTCCTCATTTATTTTCCACAGAAACTATCCAAGCTGATTTCTTTCTTCTTCAATTTTGTTTCCTAGTGTGTGATTTCTGTTCTGCCTGTTTCTGTCTCTTGGCATTTTCCGCCCATTGCTTTTTTCTCTTTTCTTATATGAGGTACTGATTTGTTCCCTGATCCTACTCCAGATTCCTGGCTGCCTAGAGGGAGTACACAGGCTGCTCCATTCCCAATGCACCCTATCAATGTCACAGACTACTATCAGCAAAGGGGGAGGTGTGATGACCTCACACACTCCTTGGGGTGATGCATGCCCCCAGGAGCACATTACAAGCGCAGTTCCTATTCCCCCTCAGTTGCAGGGTCTGCAGTTGTCCTCCTCCAACCCACAACACATGGAAGGTGGGAGGAAAAGGTCTCTTTTTACCCACAATACAAACCCACACAAGGACCAGGGACAATCTCCCCTAAGCAAATATGACTCAGAAGGCACAGGGAGTATCAAAATGATATTATTCAGAGTATATGCAGTAGCATTGCAGAGTGATATCATTCACCTCATTCTTCTGATCGTAACCACATTTTGTATTATAGTAAAATATAACTGAAAAAAGAATGTTTTCTAATGTCTTTCAGTGGAGCAGAGAGCCTTAAAACAGAAAATACATATGGAATACATTTTCCAAGCAGTCTGCAGAAGGCATACATGCAAATCTCGTTAACATATAATAGGATTTGTGCATGTATCTCCCACAGACAGCTTTGAAAATGTAATGTATAGACTCAATAAGGATTTTGCATACAAGAACTTTTTAGGGAGCCTTTCCTTTTAATAATCTGTAGAAAGAAACTAAGGCTATTTATAAGTAGAAAGACAAGGAACAAATAAAAAGAAATCATCGCTAACAGGTATAAGGGATGAGCACAATTCCTTGCTTTTGTATTCATGAGTCCAGCACCCAGAGCTTTAAAAATAGTTTATAACACAGCTCCAAACTGTACCTTATGGCTCAGAACTTTCACACATGTTGAACAAGCCTCACTATCCTGATGCACCTACCATGTGTCCCTCTCCTTCCCTCTTGCTTTTCCTAATCATCTTTAATGTAAAGAAAGTTAGATATTTAAATACTTTGAAATCTTAAACACTTAAAAGCCATTGAATTTATAGGTAGTGCATCTTGGGATGAATATATAAATGACACAGAACTGTCATCACAACTACTGCCCCTGCAGCACTGTTTACTTTGCCTTTGTCCTGCCATGACATGTTTATTTTATAAAGCATAATGTTTGGCTTGCTGATGTCCCGTCACTGCCTAAGTCAATAACGAATAATGTTTTCTCTAAAGTCTGTGACATTTGGGTTCCAAATACCACGATGTTCAGAATCCAGTATTCATATTTATGCATATCCCTGTCAAGTAACCCTTTGTCTGCATATCTGCTGACCCTGTAACATCCCTTCTAGAAATTCTCTCTTCCGTCCCAGGTCCACAGAGCTCTGTACCTCTGGGAATTACTTTGCAGTTCCGAGCAGCACATTCAAGACTGAGAGCTCAGCTCTGCAAAGGGTTTCCCATCCCTACCCTGTTGTTCTGATAGCTATATGTATTGCAGTATGTTCCATACCTGCATTTTATGTTGCTGTAGGCATTGTATAAACACTTAGGGCTGGATTGTGCATTTTGCATAGAGGGTAGTAAGGAAGAATACTGGGAGAAATTATGCCTAAAGAGCAGAGACGCTCCTGGGATTGCTTGGGGCACAGGGACAGTTTGTACTCTCCTCGAAACATTAAAACAGAGCAGATTGCTCTTTCTAGTCCAGGGGTTCTCAAACTGGGGGTCAGGACCCCTCAGGGAGTCACAAGGTTATTACATGGGGGGAGGTTGTGAGCTGTCAGCCTCCACCCCAAACCCTGCTTTGCCTCCAGCATTTATAATGGTGTTAAATATATAAAAGAGTGTTTTAAATTTATAAGGGTGGTCGCACTCAGAGGCTTGCTATGTGAAAGGGGTCATCAGTACAAAAATTTGAGAACCACTGTTCCAGTCCATTGTCCCTTTATGTGGTGTAGGTAAAGAGAGGGATACAACATACAAGCAAAGTAATAAAAGTGATGGGAGGCATAAACCCTGTTAATTCAATATTCACTTATTTATTTTTGCCCAACACTGGCAACACGCAAAGGTGGGGAAGAGGGATCCCATAAAATATGTATAATATTTATACACATTACAGACATAAAAACACTTTTTAACCTAATAACTCTTCAACCTACCGATTACCAGATGGCCAATTTCTTGTTAGTTATCATGGAAGCAGCGAGGCTGCAGGAGGGATTTGACATAGAGAAAAGAATAGCCTGACAGACCAATTTGGGAAATACATTTCATGCATATGTGTCTGAATGGAAGAAAGTAAGGAGATGGCTATGGACAAATAGCTGGTATCAATGGTGGAGTGCAGAGGTGACATTATAAAGGCAAATAACTAGGCAGGGGCAGAGGTGTTTTGTTCTTAGTTTCAAGGGACCAAATTCTGATCCCAGTAATACTGCAAACCAAGTAATAGCAAAATTCTGCCTTTAGTGACATCTGTGCAATCCCATAGGTTTCACTGAGGGCTGTACAGATTTCACTGGAGACAAAAATTAGTCTTTATTCTTATTTATATTATAGTGCCATATATATTGTATTATTTATTATATAGTGGCTAGTGGACCCATCTGAAATTGTGGGTCTATGGTCTTATGTGTGGAACAAATACATTGTAAGAGACAGTCCCTAAAGAGCTTATAATCTAAATAGACCCAACAGACAAAGGGCAGGAGGGGAAACCTGACTTACCTAAGGTGACACAGCTGCTCAGTGCCAAAGCAAGGAGTAGTATCCAGGTCTCTTAAGCGTTGATAAATTATATAGTCAATTGCTTGATCACACTTTGGTTCTGTGTGAAATATATTCAAGACCAAATAACCAGTGTCCATCAGGTTTATTGCTAAAAGCTAATAAAAGTATAATACAGGAAGAAAGGTTCAACACAGTACCAGTTTCCGAGAAGCCATTTTGTGAAGTGTTGTTACATTCACCTTATATAGAAAGTGTGCTCCCAAAGTTACGCATTTCAGTTAAGAGTGTTTATAGGATGATTTACAAGTTACAAAACTCTTTCATGTCCCTAAAATCCAACCCATCAGTTTGTCCTAGTTTCCTAAATTGTTAGGGGCCTTTCCTTATCTTTATTTTAGAGCAGTGGTTCTCAAACCTTTGTACTGGTGACCCCTTTCACAGAGCAAGCCTCTGAATGTGACCCTCACCTTAAAAATTAAAAACACTTTTTATATATTTAATACCATTATAAATGCTGGATGCAAAGCGGGGTTTGGGGTGGAGGCTGACAGCTCACGACCCCCCCATGTAATAACCTCGCAACCCCCTGAGGGGTCCCGATCCCCAGTTTGAGAACCCCTGTTTTAGACAGTAGCGTTTCAGGTATTTGGTTGGTGAAGGTACTTCCCTACCTTGGACTAAGACACAGAAGGGATGTATCTTGATTTTGACAAGTTTCCGGTCTGCTTATGCCAAATACTGAGTTGTGCTATTGCAGGCTATCATGAGATGTAGCTTAGCATGAGCTAATAGAACTCTGGGAAAAACATAGGCCATTTAAGCTCTTATCACTGCAAGGTATTTGTAAAATGTGGCTATACAAATGTAACACACATGTGTTGCCTAACAGAAGCTTTATTAAATACGTGCCTCTCAGTTGAAGGGCTATATAAAATTGCCTAAATGCTCTCAAGGTGTTCCAGCATAGGCTGGGTTTGCGTGAAACCTAAGATTCATTCTTCACAAGCTTATTATTTGGTCCAGAATATGAACACTATTTTTGTAAGATATTAAATTCCCTAGTGAGTTGTTTGTAGTTCATTTTTAACCATCCAATACAATGGCTAGTTTTTATATCCAGTACCATTTTCCAGCCTGGAGTTCAATGGGGTTGCATTGAGTATAAGTCAGAGTGGAATCCAGCCCTTTATGTTCTAGAAATTATGCCTAAATCTAAATTATGCTAAAACTGAAACAACTCCAGTTTCATAGATCCATAGATATTTAGGTCAGAAGGGACCATTATGATCATCTAGTCTGACCTCCTGCACAACGCAGGCCACAGAATTTCACCCACCACTCCTGCAAAAAACCTCACACCTATATCTGTGCTATTGAAGTCCTCAAACCATAGTTTAAAGACTTCAAGGAGCAGAGAATCCTCCAGCAAGTGACCCGTGCCCCATGCTACAGTGGAAGGCGAAAAACCTCTAGGGCCTCTTCCAATCTGCCCTGGAGGAAAATTCCTTCCCGACCCCAAATATGGCAATCGGCTAAACCCTGAGCATATGGGCAAGATTCATCAGCCAGATACTACAGAAAATTCTTTCCTGGGTAACTCGGATTCCACCCTATCTAATATCCCATCACAGGCCATTGGGCCTATTTACCATGAATATTTAATTACCAAAACCATGTTATCCCATCATACCATCTCCTCCATAAACTTATAGAGTTTAATCTTAAAGCCAGATAGATCTTTTGCCCCCACTGCTTTCCTTGGAAGGCTATTCCAAAACTTCACTCCTCTGATGGTTAGAAACCTTCATCTAATTTCTAGTCTAAATTTCCTGGTGGCCCATTTATATCCATTTGTTCTTGTGTCCACATTGGTACTGAGCTTAAATAATTCCTCTCCCTCTCCGGTATTTATCCCTCTGATATATTTATAGAGAGCAATCATATCTCCCCTCAACCGTCTTTTAGTAAGGATAAACAAGCCAAGCTCCTTGAGTCTCCTTTTATAAGACAAGTTTTCCATTCCTCGGATCATCCTAGTAGCCCTTCTCTATACCTGTTCCAGTTTGAATTCATCCTTCTTAAACATGGGAGACCAGAACTGCACACAGTATTCCAGGTAAGGTCTCACCAGTGCCTTGTATAACAGTACTAAAACCTCCTTATCCCTACTGGAAATACCTCTCCTGATGCATCCCAAGACCGCATTAGCTTTTTTCACGGCCATATCACATTGGCGGCTCATAGTCATCCTATGATCAACCAATACTCCGAGGTCCTTTTCCTCCTCCGTTACTTCTAATTGATGCGTTACTAGCTTATAACTAAAATTCTTGTTATTAATCCCTAAATGCATGACCTTACACTTCTCACTATTAAATTTCATCCTATTACTATTACTCCAGTTTACAAGGTCATCCAGATCCTCCTGTAGGATATCCCTGTCCTTCTCTAAATTGGCAATACCTCCCAGCTTTGTATCATCCGCAAACTTTATTAGCACACTCCCACTTTTTGTGCCAAGGTTAGTACTAAAAAAATTAAATAAGATTGGTCCCAAACCGATCCTTGAGGAACTCCACTGGTAACCTCCCTCCAGCCTGATAGTTCACCTTTCAGTAGGACCCGTTGTAGTCTCCCCTTTAACCAATTCCTATCCACCTTTCAATTTTCCTATTGATCCACATCTTATCCAATTTAAATAATAATTCCCCATGTGGCACGGTATCAAATGCCTTACTAAAATCAGATAAATTAGATCCACTGCGTTTCCTTTGTCTAAAAAATCTGTTATTTTCTCAAAGAAGGAGATCAGGTTGGTTTGGCACGATCTACCTTTTGTAAAACCATGTTGTACTTTGTCCCATTTACCATTGACTTCAATGTCCTTAACTACCTTCTCCTTCAAAATTTTTTCCAAGACCTTGCATACTACAGATGTCAAACTAACAGGCCTATAATTAGCCGGATCACTTTTTTTCCCTTTCTTAAAAATAGGAACTATGTTAGCAATTCTCCAATCATACGGTACAACCCCTGAGTTTACAGATTCATTAAAAATTCTTGCTAATGGGCTTGCAATTTCATGTGCCAATTCCTTTAATATTCTTGGATGAAGATTATCTGGGGCCCCCGATTTAGTCCCAGTAAGCTGTTTGAGTTTCGCTTCTACCTCAAATATGGTAATGTCTACCTCGATATCCTCATTCCCATTTGTCATGCTACCATTATCCCTAAGATCCTCTTTAGTCTTATTAAAGATTGAGGCAAACTATTTGTTTAGATATTGGGCTATGCCTAGATTATCCTTGACCTCCACTCCATCCTTAGTGTTTAGTGGTCCCACTTCTTCTTTCTTTGTTTTCTTCTTATTTATATGACTATAGAACCTTTTACTATTGGTTTTAATTCCCTTTGCAAGGTCCAACTCTACTTGACTTTTAGTCTGTCTCACTTTATCCCTACATGTTCTGACCTCAATAAGGTAACTTTTCTTGCTGATCCCTCCCTTCTTCCACTCCCTGTATGCTTTCTGCTTTTTCTTAATCACCTCTCTAAGATGCTTGCTCATCCAGCTTGATCTACAACTCCTGCCTATGAATTTTTTCCCCTTTCTTGGGATGCAGGCTTCCAATAGCTTCTGCAGCTTTGATTTAAAATAATCCCAGGCCTCCTCTACCTTTAAATCTATAAATTCTTCAGTCCAATCCACTTCCCTAACTAATTTCCTTAATTTTTGAAAGTCAGCCCTTTTGAAATCAAAAACCCTAGTTGCAGATTTATTTTTGTTAATCCTTCCATTCAATTTGAACTGAATTAGCTCACGATCACTTGAGCCAAGACTATCCCCTACAACCATTTCTTCTATGAGGTCCTCACTACTCACCAAAACCAAATCTAAAATGGCATCCCCTCTAGTCGGTTCAGCAACTACTTGCTGAAGGAATCCATCAGCTATCGCATCTAGGAAAATCTGAGCCCTATTATTATTACTAGCACTTGTCCTCCAGTCTATATCTGGGAAGTTAAAGTCTCCCATGATCATACAGTTTCCATTAGTATTTACTTTATTAAAAACATTAAAAAGGGCTCTATCCATATCCAAATTAGATCCCGGCGGTCTATAGCACACCTGAAGCACTATCCCAGGGGAGGCTCTAATAGTTTTCTTCCCCAATGTAATTTTTGCCCAGACAGACTCAGTCATATCCATTTCATTGCTTCTTATTTCTTTACATTCTATCTCATCATTGATATACAATGCTACTCCACCACCTTTACCTTTACGTTTATTTCAGTCTTTCCTAAACAGCACATACCCCTCAATAGAACTCCAGTTCTATGACTTTCCTCCCTCATTTTTTTTCTAGCAAGATCACAAAAAAAAAATAGATAACTAGTAATGACGCAATCACCATGGATTTAGGTGCCTAAATTTAGGCAACTAAGTTTGGAGACTTTGACCTTAGCTCTTGAAGTTCAGTAAACATTTGCTAAACATTTTAGGATTCATGATTTTAGGATTCATGACAAAATGCAGGGACTACCAGGACTGTGTGATGTTCTGCAGAGCACTACAGAGCTGCGTGCTGTACATGTCTTGCACAGCTAACAGCATAAATTCTTTCACTCTTCCTACATTCCCCACGCCTTACAGCAGATGGTACTTGATATCAAATGTAATAACCTGACGTCGTTGTCATCGATGAGGCCCAGAAAAAGACCATACTCGCCAACGCAGGGGTGGCTCTACCAATTTTACCGCCCCAAGCAGTCGCCACCAAATTGCCGCCGCACCTGGAAGAGCAGCGGGGCTGCCGCCGAATTGCTGCCGTGGGACATGGGCTGCTGCCCCATTCTCAATGCTGCCCCAGGCACCTGCTTGGAAAGCTGGTGCCTGGAGCCGGCCCTGCGCCGACGTGAAGCCTTCAGTGAAGCCCGAGTTCATAAGCTGGAAAAATACGCCCCCCTGGCTGACACCCTGTGAGCAAAGGGCTACGAGGTGCAGATCGGCACCCTGATCGTTGGAGCCCTGGGTGCCTGGGACCTCTGCAACGAGCATGTGCTGCAGGCCTGCGGGATCAGTCAATGCTACGCATGGCTCATGCAGCACCTCATGGTCTCAGACACCATCCGATGGTCCAGGGACATCTACACCGAACATATTACCGGCCACCGACAGTACCAGGAGGCGTGAGCCGGAGCGACATAGTGGTTCAACTACGAGAAAGGGACCAAGAGACTTTGTCTATTAGACCATATGAACTGGAACCATAATCTCACTGAACATTAATTCTCACCAAATGAGATCCTCATCATCATATCCACTCATTGTATACTCCACACATGAACATAGCCATTATATGAACAACATACCCTCATATCTCAGTGTCTGTACTTTGACCCATCAACCTTTTACCCCCAATCAGGAATAGTACAGATTATGTCTTCTTTATGCCATCCGATCCTAAACCAAACTTCACACCCCTTGATAATCTGTATGTTATTCCCTGATAGCAAGAAACTTCTATGCTTGAACTCTGTACCATTCAGGTTTTTTTAAACATCATCTTAATAAAATATTTAAATAAATTCAGAGTCATAGTAGTGGCTGAACCACATTAGAAAAAAGCCAGAGAAATCCAGATTCACTGAAGCTCATGCTAACTATGCACATTGCATGGCAGGCCCATTGTGCATAGAAATAATTGAATTAAGTACCCTATTTATAGAGAAAATAGTAGGCAACATGTAAGAAAACTGCTGTTTGCATCTTTTCTTCTACTGTGTAAGCATCATGTACAGTACAGAATATCGGGACTGCCCACCCCACTCTATAGTTTTAGGGATGAGTGTGAGCAAAAAATAATAAAGTATGATTTTTAAAAGTGTCACGCTTGGCCTAACTCTGCTCCCATTGACATCAGTGGGAGTTTCATCATTGACTTCAATGGAACACTTAGGCCAACGCTGAGGGCTTTTTGAAAATCGCCTCCAAAGTGTTGTGCAGTAGACAGGAGCCCTCACAGCCAGTCTTGTCTCTATGTTGGCAGTTTCTGCAGTTCTTTATCCTCTTATGCTCTTCATGCAATGGGGATGGATCGTGCTCTGGATAGGGCTACTCAGGCGTGAGGGCCTGCCCTGTGGCTACCAGTTTAACAAACTCCTCCATGTTTCCCTTCCCAGGTAGGCCTTAGCATCTCCAGTCAAGGAATTAATCAGAATATGGACTAATGACAGTCAATCAGAGATAGGGTGACCAGATGTCCTGATTTTGGGGACTTTTTCTCGTATAGACTCCTATTACCCCCCACACCACCCCGATTTTTCACTTTTGCTGTCTGGTCACCCTAATCAGAGAACACACAAGAAAGTCCCGACTTTCAGCACGGTGAGGAATGTACTCTGCACCCCACTGAAGTGAGATCAGGCCCCCTGCTGTCTTGATGAACTAGATATTTATATTGCTATCAACCCCTTTCTCACTTGGTTTCTTTCCATGTGACATTTTTGATCAGATGAAATATATTCAAGTTACCACTTTCACACCCATAGAAACAATTGTGCAAATATAGAAATGGTACAAATGGAACAGGAATAAATCTTTTAAAAAA
Source organism: Caretta caretta (assembly GCF_965140235.1). NCBI lineage: Eukaryota > Metazoa > Chordata > Testudines > Cheloniidae > Caretta > Caretta caretta. The sequence goes on along the minus strand of NC_134207.1, from coordinate 84,285,671 downwards.
GATCTTTTCCCCACATACTGACTAGCAAGTGTATACACTGAGTTTTCAGGCAAGTTCTTTGAGAATGAAACACTGGGAGCAGGGGTAAGTGATCCAAAAAATGTGTGAACTCAGTTCTGAGATGGGGGCAGCACTGAACAGAACTGATGAGCTTGCCTGAGTCAAATGACCTTTCTTCATTCACCACAAATACCTTGGTACCTATGATTCCGTTCCTACTGAGTAAATTTGGTACATAGATTGAAAATATTTTAGACAATATTTTACACCAATGGACATGATTACGGGCTTGCTGCTACATCATCCATTTGATGGCCAACCAAAAACCAGTTTTAACCATCTATTACTGCGGAATGCATGGGTACGTTGCTAAAATCTTTGCTTGCATTCTACAACGCATCCAGTCTCAAAGGCGCAATACACAAAGCCATCAAGAATTTCAATCATCCTTCCAACAATTTGTTCAGCATACAGCTGAGTGCAGACCCCTGGGCCTTCACCTATTTATAGAGCTACATGCCACAGTATGTGGCTTCTTCTTTTTTTTCTTCTTTCTTCTGATGCTTTACTTCTTCAGGGTGTCTGCAAAGAGCGAAGAACAAAATGATACATTATTAAGATCTGGCTACTTCACTCACACTGTACACACAGCCAAGCTCCATATTTATACCACCATCTCCTAAAAGGGAAAGAGAGGGTGACTTCAGCCTTCTGGACACAACTAGCCATCTGCTCACATTTCAGATAAGTTGTTACAATAGCCCTGTTGCCCTTCTCTTCAGGCCAAAGAAATCGACCTATGTCTGTGAGAAAGACTGTCATTAGGTATGTGTGTTGTAGAATTACACTACCACTCCCCTTCATACTTAAAGAATATATTTCTCTGTCTTGAAGAGAAGGAAAACCAGGATAGTATAATGAGTTTTTTGGAGTCTTTACCTTATGGCTAGTTTTGCTCAGAGGGCTGAATGTGTTGTTTGTTTTTTTTTAAGAAGATTGAGTGATAAATATGGAGCAGGGCTTTGTATGTGTGTGTGCACGCACACACATGTATGGGTAAACTTATTAATGTACTGATACAGTAAATTCATCATTCATTAGTTAGGCGTGAGTTTAATTACTTTGCTGAACTGGGGCTATTATGAAGTTCTAACAACAGCTGGCTCGATAGGACTACTCATATAAATAAGGATGATTGATTGAATAATCTAGACTATCTAGAAGCCAATGACTGACTCTCTATTGTAGCTATATCATCTCATAGGCCTCTTTTGTTGCTTATTGTCCACTTCCTATCTATATTGTGCACCATGTTTCCAGTATTTTCCCCACAAATGGCTTCTTCTATCAACTATATCAGAAATTCCTGTCATACTATACTATGCTGCAGTGATATGTACACTTTTGTGCCTCTTTCACATGGCTGTTAACATTGACTTTTATTTTCAGCAAGTGTACCATCTTTCAGAGGATGGTAATATGAGTGGATATATGCCCTGGAAGGATAAACAGGGGGACTGACACAGAGTGACTGATTGACAGGGACTGTTTAAATTCTGTCATATGGCTGGCAGGTCAAGTCTTTCTCCTGCCATTAAAAATTACACTGATGCCTCATGTGAATTTTAGTCTCTATTTATGGTGGACTATAGCTCCATTCAGATTTACTATGTATTTCATGTGAACAAAAAAATAGAACAAGGGACACTCTTCTGTCCCTGGCTGAGTTGTACTCCACATTCAGGTCAGCTCTGCTTGCAGAACGGTAAGCACATCTATTGATATCTGGATAGCTATAATTACTTATGCACAATCCCGGAGTGGAGGGTGGGAATTAAATCCAACATCTGACACAGCTTATCAAAATAGTGCACAGCAGATGGGTCCCTCAGGATTCATTGAAACTCCAAAATTGTGACAACCTCTAGAAATACTTTTTTGTATTTGTGACTGACCCTAGACACTGAGGTAGATAGCCTCAAAGGTGTTTAGATACCTAAATACCTTTGAAGATCTGGTTCTGGATCTGAGCAAATGTTTGTACACAGAAACAGTACAGTGAGAATGCAAACTTTCCTACAGTGTCATTGTAGTTCAGTGCCAGTCTGTACGTACACATTTATCCCTTGATGTCTCTTCTAAGATTGCCCAACAAGGGTGAAAATTAGTACAAAGTGTGGTGGCGGTAACTGTGAAATGAACAGTTGTTCACTGGAAATTAGCCAGAGACCACTACCCTTATTTCAAGATGCAGGCCTGGCTTGACGAAGTCACTTGCCTCATTGCTTGGTGGGCATAAATGGGAAGGTGAATGGAATGTTAAGTTGTAAATAGGGGCTTGACAAGCAGTATGCTAGAGCTAAGGTGGCCGTACTAGCTAAGATAAGCAGCAACATCCTAAGGCTAGGGACAATAGACAAGATAAACCCGGAATGTAAAGATCAGCTTCCATATGAAGAGAACATGGATAGAGCATGCTGTATGGGGATTGAGTCCTACAAAGTAACCAAGCCAAGCCAAAAACACGTGACATAATATATAGCAAATAAATGCAAAGTCTAAATGTATATAAAGGAAGAGGTTTTCTGTGTAACTTTGGATGTGTGGTATACCCTATACCCAGCCCCTACACTTGAGTTTGATCAACTCAGCGTAACTCCACAGAAGTTGGTCCAATAAAAGATATTACCTCACCCACTTCGTCTCTTAGTGAATAGCTGGCAGTAGTCAGAGACCTGGTAAAATCTCTGACTCAAATTCAATAAAACACCCATAAACTGAATGTGCATGTTCCATGGCAGCCGATTGCTCCCAGGAAACTTTGGGAAACATTCTATTTGGAAGGAGTTCTGCCAAATGTCCTATATTTACACTTTGTCTCCTTCCTTTACCTTGATATATTTCCATAAAAGCAACATCTTTGCTTCTTATGAGTTCATCTGCTGCTTCCCCCTATGAAGTCATGATTCTCTGTGATGACAATCATTTCCATAGAAATGCATTTGATGAACACTCTGTTGTGGATTCAGGTGAGGAATAAGTAGCAGAAGCAGCTGACAAAGATCTTTTCATGGAAATAGTCCCTTGTAATGAAACACTGGGGGAGAAAAAGATGCAGAGAAAATATATGATAAGTACACAGAATTGTCTTTGGAAATAATGTTTTAGAAAAATTTCCATAAGATGCGAATGGTCTTTAATATAGTCTGTTTTCCATTTAGAAATCCCAAGCATATCCAGATGATTGACTGAAACCCTTTACAATGGATATATGGAAAATAAATAAATGTATATTAAAAAATCCACTTCTCTTCCAAGGCATCAAAATTTGAAATGCAACAGAAGAAATAACCTGATAAAAGAATGGAATTCATAAACATATATTTTACCTATTTATCAAATCATGATATGCTTCACTATGCAGTGGATCAATGTCAATCTCAATAAAAATCCCTGTCAAAGTCTACCCTTGATTAAAGAATGGGGATTAAAAGACAGCGGACTTGCCCAGGATTCAGTTCTGCACGATAACCCCACTCAGACAAGTGGTCTCGCTTAAGTAAAGGGGACTATTCATCTGAGAAGGACTACTCCCATGAGTAAGGGTTGCAGAATGAGAGGTTGCAAAAATTTGGTACAGCAAAATTATTAAATAGGTTTACTATACAAAAATTATACTTCCTTCCTAGGAACATTATGATATATTGCAATGTAAACAGAAATTAGTGGCCCCCGTCTCCAGCTGGTCATAGAATTATAGAACTGTCAGGCTGGAAGGGACCTTGAGAAGTTATCAAGTCCACTCCCCTGTGCTGAGGCTGGACTAAATAAACCTAGACCATCCCTGACAGGTGTTTGTCCAACCTGCTCTTAAAAACCTCCAAATGACGGGGATTCCACAGCTTCCTTTGCAAACCTATTCCAGAGCTTAACTACCCTTCTAGTTAGACAGTTTTTCCAAATATCTAACCTAAATCTCCCTTGCTGCCGATTAAGCTCATTACTTCTTGTCCTATCTGCAGTGGACATGAAAAATAATTTATCACCATCCTCCTTATAACAGCTCTTAACATATTTGAAGACTGTTACCAGGTCTCCCATCAGTCTTCTCTTCTCAAGACTAAAACATGCCCAGGGTTTTTTTTAATCTTTCCTCATAGATCCGGTTTCCTAAACGTTTTATCATTTTTGTTGCTTCCCTCTGAACTCTCTCCAATTTGTCCACATCTTTCCTAAAATGTGGTGCCCAGGGTTGGACACAGTACTCCAATAATCTACCAGTGTCAAGTAGAGCGGGACAATTACCTCCTATGTCCTACGTACAACACGCCTTTTAATACACCCCATGTGAATGTACAGAGGCCTGCAACTGGCTTGCTGACTAGCTAATTAGCCCCACCTGCTGCACCTGGGAAAAGACCTACAACTTAATTGGCTGATCCTTATAAAAGGAGGAGCAGGAAATGGAGGGGGTGGCTGTGCTACCTTGCACAGCCTGGAGCCATTGCTGGGAGGAGCAACTCCAAGAAACATATTAACAAAAGGGAGAGTGGCTAAAGTTCTGTTATCACAAAACCTCTGAGGTGAGAGTCAGGAACTTTTGGGTTGATGAACTTGTGGGGTGAAGGACAGACGTGGGGAAAGGGACTTAACCTATGCAGACTTTGAGGGGAGAGGCTATGAAACTCTGGTTCTCTTTTTTTGTTAAGAAGGCTTGAAATAAACCCTCAACAATTAATTTGTCCGGAAACTACCTTCCCTGGATTCTGTGAGAGGGTTCCAGGCAGAATTTCCCCAGAGAGGGACCTAGCTCAGCAAACACAAGCTGGGTTCCCACTGGAAGAAGGTGCTATAAGGTAGGACCCAATTCTTTACACCCCAGAATATTAGCTTTTTTTTGCAACTGCATCACATTGACTCATTCAATTTGTGATCCACTGTACCCACCAGATCTTTTTCAGCAGTATGACCACCTTGTCAGTTATTCCCCATTTTGTAGATGTGCATTATTTTTTTTTCCTTTCTAAATGAAGTACTTCACACTCTTATTGACTTTCATCTTTTTCACTTCAGACCAATTCTCTAATTTGTCAAGGTCATTTTGAAAGCTAACTCTGTCCTCCAAAGTGCTTGTGACCCCTCCCAGCTTGACGCAGTAAATAAGACTTAAGATTTCACAGTACTAAACTTTTTTGGGATCTTGATAGGTACTTTGAAAAATTTGCACCTAAACAGATCCACTTTCCTGATGATGGACAATCTGCTGAGTTCATAGCCTGTGAGAAAAAGAGTAATTTGTGTCATTATTATAGAATCTGGACTTGAACAGCTGTGTTCCCTTAACTCTCTAGCCTGAGATGCCTTTCATGCTGATTTGCTGTCAGAACATCTACTCCTGGCCTGTTCACACAGCTTTCAGCATGCAAATGCACTCCCATCTAAATATATGAGCATTCTGACCAGTCACTTGTGAATTACATACAGGATGACACCCACAACTTCCTAGTCCCAGCCTTATCCGCCCAGAATTATACTGCTCAGTACCTTTCTGAACAGTACAAGTTCATAGAAAGTCTGTCATTTCATCAAAGGAAAATGATAATGCACCAGCCTTGTTATCCTAAATGGCGTTTCCCCATACACTTTAATCCAAACACACTGGTTAAAATAAAACAATAAGATATGTTTATTAACTACAGAAAGATAAATTTTAAGTGATTACAATAAAGATGCATAAAAGTCAGGATTCTTTACAAAAGAAATAAAAGAAAAAATGCAAGCTAATGGCTAACATAAACTAACAGAATTCAAAGCAAAGGTTTTCCTCCCCATATGCTGCCGTAAATTTCATAGGCAGGGTCCCCTTTCAGCCTGGGACTCCTCCCCGTTAGTTCAGTATCCTTCAGGTATTCATGGATGTCATGAGCAGAGAGATGGGAGAAGGAGCGAGGTCTAGCCTTTCCCTCCCGTCTTTATAATTCAATTTCTTATGCTAGAAACATCCTTGCTGAGTCATGGTGACAAAACAATCTCGTGTGGATGTGAGGGTTTGAACCTTCCCTGTGATGAAATGTAAATTTCTTGTTTACACCTTTTCTTCTGCTGGAGAATGGCCACTTAAGCAGTTTATAGTTTAACATCTGGCTGGGGCCAGTGTATCTTTGTCCCTGAAAAACTGGTCTGTGGGTGTTACTGAAATATGCTGTAATTCTGGGTAACAATTGTACTGTAGAATCTTATAACGTCACATAGCATTGCTACACATTAACAGGATGATATTCAGCAGATTATGACTTTTCAAATGATACCTCACAAGGCACACATTGTACAATATTTATCATTCTTGTAAAACTGGTGAACATAATGGTATAGATTTTCACACCCTGTTATATACAGAAAATGTTCCTTTACATGTTTTAATAATAGTACTGTCTTCATATCATGGACAAACACTGCATTGTTTGGGTGCCCATTCTGTGCTGAAAGTGTGACTGAAGTTATCAAACAAAAAGGCCCTGATGCTGCTCCAGTTGAAGTTAGTAGGAATTTCACCATTGACTTCACCAAGAGCAAGAATAGACCCTTTATAGAGAATAAAAACCAGTAACTGACCTATCAAACTTTTATAATCTAGAACAGCATTGGATTATTTCATGATCCTAAACCATTTAGCATCCAGGACAAAAAAGTGTGGCTTACCAAACAGCTTCTCTCTCTTTTTTTGGATGCACTTGAAAGTAAGTAACAAATAGCATCTTCAATGCTAAATGGTGGAGAGAATCTCAGCCTTAACCAGTAACATATTCTTAGTCTACTGTTTAGCAAAAGCCTGCTGAAGAGATGCTCAACTGTATGGTGAAAGAAGGTCCATTAGGGTATGGATTGAGATCACTAAACTGATATGCATCCTGATAGCTGGAACTCAGTTACCCTAGCCTGTCTCTAATGGGGACTTTATCTACTACCCAAATTAGCTTAGAGTTGATTTGCTGTTTCAATAATTCTTCCTTTTAATACACTGAATGTAGGTTTTACTTTGGGGTATTCTGCATACAGAAAATGAACTTAAAATTCTGACCTAAACACATTTAGGGATACAAATTTTCATTCCTAGTTAAGCACAGCTGCTAGTTAGTATTCTGAGCTTGCCTTTTGGCGTATGCAGACGTTCACTGGCAATCAGGAGAACTAGGGCATTCGAAAGCTAGAAGGGAATTAGTATTCTGCACATTTTAGTACTGCTAGTTGGGAAGCTTGACAAGCATCACACTTGCCAGTTTATCAAGCTCTGATACCAAAATAAAGACTCAAGCTTATGTGACAACGTTAAAGTGCTTCAGCACAGCAAACAGTCTCATTTTATAGCAAACGGATTTTGTAAATTCTCTTCAAGATGGTTCATAAAACTGGTGTTGCCAATTGCAACAATTCTTTCTTCAGCCACATTGTAAATCGCTACAATATGCCACCCCTTCCATTTCCTCCTCCCTACTGTGATTGTTATGAAGAAAAATAACTGATTTCAACTCTCTCAAACTACCACTAGAAAAAGGAGCTGAATTCAGTTTGGTCATTCATTTTAGAACAGCTTTCTGAGAGTAGCCATGGGAGGGAATCATGAGCACTTATGATGGCTTGCCTGGCCATATAATAAAATTCATCTCAGAGGATGAAACAATGCAGGGTCTGAATACCTTACTAGTTTATCTGTCTGTCTCTCTGACAGCACTGGAGTTGAAAGAATTTAGGTTTTATGGGGAGAAAGGGACCCTGACAGTTCATTCAGAAATAGTTACACTTTTCTCCTTTGATTCCACTTACCAGGAATGAGCTGATTAAAATGACACTGTTTTCTTTCACCAGTTCAAATAATACCATTTGACTCAAGCAACAGAAGTGGCACATAGCCATACTAACAGGTGGTGTGGAATTTCACCACTCCAAAGGGAGCTCCAAGAGACTCCAGCTTAGCATGGCACTGACTTTTTTGCTGCATCTTGACCGTCTCAATTTGTTCATAAATCTCTCACCCAGCCGAACATACAGAAATACCTGAACATTGGACAAGGGTTTAAAAAAAGAGAGCAACTTTGAACAGGATCCTCAAATGAATGGGCACCCAGCAGAATTTCCTGGGGATGGTTCATGTGGTTCACCTTCTGAGATGGGTGAGAAGATAGGCAGCAGTATTCCCCTGTTTCTCTCCACTCTGCTTTGGGTGGTGCTAATGAAGCCCCCCTCTCCCATCCCAGCAGCATGTAGTCTTCTTGTAAACAGGGAAATGGGAAGAGGAATCGGAGCTACCAGAGAGTGGAGGGGAGGAGAAGAATCAGCAAACAACATGCAAAAGGGACACAAATAAGAAAAAAGAAATACACAGAAAAAAGACAAGATGCCAAGAAGGGGGGAAAGAACAAATATGGAAAAAAAGAGAAGTGAGAAAGTGGTAAGGAAAATGGAGAGATGGGAGTAGCTGTGCCAGGCATCTGCTAACCCATTCCAAGTGGGAGCGCCAGCAAACAAGAGTTGGGGACCACATCTGCAGAGTATCATTTCAGTCTGGCAAGAAGACATTCAGCCTTATTAGTTGTGTGGTAAACTCAGTGCTTACAGTTAATGAAGCAATAGAGAGGTCTGAATACAGTGGGAGTTAAGGACCCTCAGTTCCAAGCTGATATAGAGGAAACTGGATGGGGAGCTGGAAGAGTATGAAAGGTTGTAACCCAAAGGTAAAATTGCAGCACAAAGAATGAAGAACCATCAAAAACGCCAGGACTCAATTTCAACTGGCTCTGCAGGGACAGCTCCTGAGGCTGCTCTAAACTGTACCAACTGCCAAGTCCAGGCACCAGTTAGCAACTGGAAATTGCCAGAGCACAGGTACACTCTAGCCCTGTCCTCTCTTTCCATCACCCTGCCTGGAGAAAGGAGGTAACGACATAGGAACTTCTACAGCAGCTCTACTCTACCAACTGAGTTCTCACAGTCTAGGAGAACTGTCATGTAGTTACATCAATGGATGTAAGGGTCGCTTTGTACCTCCAAAGAAACACCAAGTTGCTAATAGTACAGCAAAAGAGCTGGCTTCCACCATCTTGCTTTATTCATAGATGAGATTCATAGATTTTTAAGCCCAGTAGGGATTATGATCATCTGGTTTGACCTCCTGCATAACACAAGCCATAGAATTTCACTCCGTAATTCCTGCACTGAGATAAATATCTCATGGTTCAACTAGAGCATAGTGTTTTTCCCCCTTCCTAATTCCAAGTTCAGTTAGATGGTAATAAGGTACCTGCGCTCTGATCCCTAGAAAACCTAAGAAACAGATCTGACTTGTAACAAAAATAACTGGAACAATTTCACTAAAGTGAAATCACTTTCTAATACTACATTAGGGAAGCTTCCCTAGAACTACAATTTCAATTTTACACCACTGGATGGCAACAAACTTTGAATGATGAGTATGCAGACTACATGCCAGACTTCCACAAAAGGCAGAGCCATAGAGAATTCAAGCAGTTCCTTGACTCTTTTATGTAGGCTTTGTAAAGCAGAAGAGAAGAGATTCACTTTGAGACACAAACTGAGACATAGCATCCAGTTGACAAATGAACTGTAAAATGCTACAACGTACTTTAGTGGGAATATAGAATACAGCCAAATCAAGTAAATTATTAGGATTCCTCTTCATAATGGCCTTCCTACTGAAAGCAATTACTTCTCTCTCCAGTGTGTTGTTTACAAAACATAGGAGGAGCCATGAGTGAAAAGAATATTAATAGCTTCAATAAGCAAAGTGTTGTAAAACTTCTTGTAAAATTTAAAGCTAAAGCCAAAATTTGAGGCAAATATGAGAGGCAATATGAGAGGAAAGCATTATATACCATAATACCTTCTAGCTGTGCATCTCAAAGTGCTTTATAAATAGTTAAACCTCTCCACAAAAACCCTGAGGTACGTATTATCCCCATTTTACCAAGGTTAGCCTAGAAGTCAGTAGCAAAGCCAGGAAAATGACCCACTCACCTTTGACCTGCAGTCCTATGCACTACCTGTCACCCTTCGCGTACTGCTATTTTATTCTTTCCTCACCATATTTTTTTAATGTGGTTCACTGGGCCTCAGCAAGGCAGAGTATATTCTTAAGGGATTCATGAGGTGATATGTAATGGCTCAGATCACTTGGAAACCCTTTTCATCTCACCTACATCTTAGTGCGTAGCTGTGTTTGTGAGTCTATTTTGGACATGTAAATTGCAGTGTTGTGGCACATTTTAGGAAAGTTAAACGTTTTGGGGCCCATTGATTCCAGTGGAATCGGGAGCAAGCCCTACCTCGGCAACAAAAGGGAAAATTACCATTAAGGGTGCCCAGAGATCTCCGCAGCTAAAGCTGTACATGGGCTTGCCTGCCCAAGCTAGCATGAATCCAGCTGGTGGGGGTAGCCAGTGCAGAAGGGCTTCAGCTCAGGTAGTACAAGCTTGGCACAGACCCGCAGCTTGCTCATCGGCTCTCAAACCTGTGCTGCATTGTCCACACTGGTATTGTTACCCATGCCAGCTGGATACAAGCTCGCTCAGACAGGCAAGCCTGTGCACAGCTTCGGATGTGTGTACATCCCCTTAAGGCGATCGAGTACAAACACTATGCTAAGTACATACCTTTTCACTCTTATCAATAGGTATCCTCCCTCTCGCAAGAAATCAGGAATCAGCCATAGCACAGAAAATTAGTCTGCTGTAATTTAACAAATAATCCATTAAAAGCTGTTTTAGTTAATGTTTATTTTCCAACTAGTACAGCTGACAATGAAATAAGACTAACTTAGATGTTTTACATAGAGGATTCAGTGAGGGGAAGAGTAAGACGATAAAGAATGAATTACATTTGTACTAGTTTCCATTCTTGTTCCAATTGTTCCAGGAACAGATTATTTTTGTTCCATTTTCTGTTGTGTTCTGTGACAATCATTATTCAGGGACTAAGCCATTTTAATGGCTGTGAAAATAATTTGGTGTCAGCCTAACTCCCAGTGGACACGTGTCCACATCAAAAAACCAACCAGTTTAATTGGCAATCTCATTGGCATTCTCAGCACAGAGGCCAAGAATTTCAGAGATTCATAGATTAAGGCCAGAAGGGACCATTGTGATCATCTAATCTGAATTTGTGTAGTACATATTACGTCCCAGAATTAATACCTGTTTATAAGCCCCAATAGCTGTGGTAGAACTAGCGCATATATTTTAGAAAAACATCCATTCTTAATTTTAAAATTTCCATTGATGAGAATCTACTACAATTCTTGGTAAATAGTTCCAATGACTAATAACCCTCACTTTTCTAAATGTGTGCCTTATTTCTAGTCAAACTTGTCTAGCTTCAGCTTCCAGCAATTGGATTTTCTTATACCTAACGAGTCGTTTTATTATAAAAATTCTGTAACCCATGTGGGTACCTATACACTGATCAAATCACCCTTTAATGTTCTCTGAAGAGCTAAATAGATCGAGCTCTCTGAGTCTCACTATAAAACATGCTTTTCTGATCCTTTAAATATGCTTGTGGGCTCTTCTCTGAACCCACTCCAATTTTTCAACATCCCTTTTGTAGTGTGGGTACCAGAACTGGACACAGTCATCCAGTAGTGGTCACACCAATGCCAAATACAGGTAATAACCTCCCTACCCCTATGCTAGATTTCCATGTTTGTATATCCAAAGATCACTTTAGTCCTTTTGGCTACAGCATCACACTGAGAGTACTTTTTCAGCTAATTATCCACCATGACCCACCAGTCGCTTTCACAGTGACTGCTTCCCAGGACAGAGCGCCCCCCTCCCCCCCCTCCATCCTGTAAACATGACCTACAGTATTTTTTTCTACAGTATTTGTTCCTAGATGTAGGACTCTATATTTGGCCATATTGACTGCATATTGTTTGCTTGAGCCCAGTTTACCAAGTGACCCAGATCACTATCAGTAGCCTTTCATTATTTACCACTCTAATTACTTTTGTGTCATCTGCAAACTTTATCAGTAATGATTGTCACTGATAAAATATTAAATCCAAGCCAAAAACCAATCCCTGTGAGACCCCACTATAAACACACTTGATCAAGGATTCCCTATTTATAATCACATTTTGAGACCTACTAGTTAGCCAGTTTTTAATCCACTTAATATGTGCCATGTTTTTTGTACCATTCTTGTCCAGGAGCAGAGTGAATTCTTATGCCCCTGCCCTCCAGAACACCTTGTGTGAAACTGACTTTGCTACTTGCAGAGCTGAGTGTTCACTCTGAGTGCTTGTGCCTTGCTCTTGCAATCCTGCTGCAATCAGTGTGTTAACTGAGTTTGCCAAGTCTACCACATTCATTGTATAACTGAATGTTCTGAATTAGGTGTTCTCTCTTTCTCTCTCTCTCTCAAGTGCTTAGGTAAGGGTTAACAAATGTTTGAGTAATTGCTCTACTTCATTGATGCTAGTTGAATGTAGCATTAAAGCTTGGTGCCGGCTGTGAATCTCCCTGCAATTTCCAAAGGAAAGTTATAAATAGTTAAGGAAGGATCTGAGTGAGGTGGAGGAAGAAGGATTAGCCCGAGGAAGAAAGGTCCAGACAGTGAATCCATCTCAGCCCTCTGCACTCCCTAGTCAGAGTAGGTTAAGATCCATATTGACTATTACGGATAGCTAGCTTATAGTCAGGGAAATGCCTATGTGATTGGCCTTTGTTAAAGGTTTGAAAAAAGACCTAGACTCTGAGTAGTCAGCCCAGCTCACCATCAAAAGTTAAGCCCCTGGGAGAATTCTGGGTGATTTAGTAACAAGTCAGTTTCTTAATCAAAAGGTGATACCAAGTCAAATGCCTTACCGTAGTTCAGTAGATTTACACCATTTCCTTTATCAATCAAACCTCTCATTAAAAAATCAAGTTAGTCTGACAAAGTATTTTCCATAAACCCCTGTTTGTCATTAACGCTAAGATTCAACAATTCCAAGGGCAGAAGGGACCATTGTGATCATCTAGTCTGGTGCCCTGTGTCACACAGGCCATAGAACTTCCCCAAATTTTCCTAGAGCAGATCTTTTTAGAAAAATATCCAATCTTGATTTTAAAATTGCCAGTGATGGAGAATCCACCATGCCCATTAGTAAATTGTTCCATTGGTTAATTACCCTCACTGTTGGAAACCTACATCTTATTTCCAGTCTGAATTTGTCTAGCTTCCATTTCCAGACTTTGGATCATATTACACCTTTCTCTGCTAGATTGAAGAGCCCATTAACAAATATTTGTTCCCCAGGGAAGTATAACCTGTAGTAGTAGTAATAACAATAAACCTTTACCTTATGTTTGGTAAGCTAAATAGATTGAGCTCCTTTAATCTTTCACTATTAGGCATGTGTCCTAATCCTTTCATCATTCTTGGGGCCTCTCTGAATCTTCTCCAAATTTCAACATCCTTCTTGAATTGTGGGCACCAGAACTGGACAAAGTGTTCCAGTAGCGCTCACACTAGTGCCAAATACAGAGGTAAAATAACCTCTCTACTCCTACTTGAGATTCTCCTGTTTATGCAACCAAGGATCTCATTAGCCCTTTTGGCTACAGTATCACACTGGGAGCTCCTGTTTGGCTCATTACCCACTATAACCCCCAAATCTTTCAGTCATTGCTTCCCAGAATAGAGTACCCCCATCCTGTAAGTATGGCCTACATTCTTTGTTCCTAGATTTGTACAGCTACATTTAGCTGTACTAAAACACACGTTGATTGCTTGCATCAAGCTTACCAAGTGATCCAGATTGCTGTGAATCAGTGGCCTGTCTTCTTCATTATTTACCACTTCTCCTCCGCCTCCTCCTCCCCTCCCCCACCACAATTTTTGTATCACCTGAAAACTTTATCAGAGATTGTTTTCTTCCTGGTCATTGATAAAAATGTTTAATAGGGTAGCACAAGGAACCAACCCCTGTGGGACCCCACTAGAAACACCTGCTTAGTGATGTTTCCCCATTTACAATTACATTGAAACCTATCAGTTATCTAATTTTAATCCATTCAATGTGTCCATGTTAATTTTATATTCTAGTTTTTAATCAAAATGTTGTACAGTACCAAGTCAAACACCTTACATGAATCTATTACATCCATTACCTTTATCAGCCAAATTTATAATCTCATCTAAAAAATATCAAGTTTGTCTGACAGGATCTATTTGCCATAAACCCACACTGATTGGCATTTATATTACCCTCCTATAAATCTTTATTAATCTACTCCAATATCAGCCACTCCATTATCCTACCTAGGATTAATATAAAATTGACGGGCCTATAATTATCCAGGTCATTCCATTAGTTTTTTTTTAAAATGAGCATATCAGCTTTCTTCCAGTCTTCTGGAAGTTTCCAGTGTTCAAGGCTCACTGAAAATCAATATTAATGGTCCAGCAAGCTTTTCAGCTAGCTTTTTAAAAACTCTTGGACAAAAGCTGTCTCAAGCTGCTGATTTTAAAAATGGATAACATTAATAGCTGCTGTTTAACATCTTTCAGAGATCCGAGTGGACTCGAAACAATGCTATATCATCTGGTTCTTTCCCAAATATAGAACAGAAATATTTATTGAACCTGCATTATGATAATTCTACCATTTCCATCTAGTAATGGATCAGTACCATTGTTAGGATTATTTTTGTTCCTAATATACTTTAAAAAGTCCTTATTGTTCTTAACTCTGCTAGCCCTAGCATTGTTACTGTGTCTTGCTTCCTTCATCAATTTTCTACAACTCTTTGCTTTTTATTTTTATTCATTACTATCAACTTCCCCTTTCTTCTATTTGTTTATATATAGACACACAAGGAGAAATCACAATCCCACAATCAAGGAAGGTTATATGGGTTACAAAACTGACCTTGTTTAGAAGGGAAGTGAATGCAGTTATAAAATATATAAACTAGAGCAGGTTTTTTAAGTCATTACAGCCTCCTTCCCTGACTGGCTTTTTGGAGCACTGAGTAAAGTGTTTTTAAACAATTCCAAATTATATTCACATTTTTCTGATCTTCCCCAGTGTGCCAAGACTTATTAAAAATCAACATTAACAGGCCATAGTGCATGTTGGCCAGCTTTTAAAAAACTCTTGGATGCAAGTGATAAGGAGCTGTAGATTTAAAGATGTCTAATTTTAATAACTGGTGTTTAACATCTGCCTTTTCATTCCAACAGTAACTATTTCTTCATCATATGATAGAATATATAACCTGACTTTTTCCCAAATACAGAACAGAAATATATATTGAAGACTTCTTCTTTTTCTGCATTATTGACCATTCTTCCACTTCCATCAGTAATGAACCAATGCTGTTGATTCCTTTTGTTACTACTATAATTTAAAAAATCATTATTGTCCTTAATTATGCTGGCCATAGGTTTTTCTTTTTCCTTGTGACCTTTTGCTTCTGTTATCAGTGTTCTGTAGTTTCTAGCTTCTTAGTTACATTCTTTGATATCAGTTCCCTGTTGCTTTTTTACATATGTTGCCTTTTTGGTGTTTGTCTGTGGGCGGTTGTTGTTTGTGGGGTTTTTATTTTTTTTTTTTTGACCATCTTTTACAATTGTGACTTCTTAGTCACCTAGGAAATTTAATTAAACAGTTTTCAATTGTCATTCATATTTTCTGTTTAAATTCTCTCTCCCAGCTGATTTGGCTCACAATTGTTTTCAGCTTTCTGATGTTGGCCTTTTAAAAGCAACAAGCATATATATTAGTGGTTGGGTCTTTCTTCTGTTTGCACATAACAAAGGTAATCAAGTCATGGTCACTTGCTGTCAAGGTTCCCTCCCCACTCCGACCACTAGGGTACAGACTTGGGGAGACCCCCTAAGCTTGTTTCTACCAGCTTAGGTTAAAAACTCCCCAAGGCACAAATTCTCCCTTGTACCTTGGATTAGGTAACGTTGCCACCACCAAGTGATTTTTATCACTTGGAGTTCCTACTCCCCCCAATATCCCCCCAAGCCCCCATACCCCCTTTCCTGGGGAGGCTTGAGAATAAACAAGATGAGCACAGACCAACCTTGGGATTTTTTAGGACACTAAAAAAAATCCCAATCAGATTCTAAAAGAAACAGAACTTTATTGTAAAGAAAAAAGGTAAAAGAAGCACCTCTATAAAATTAGAATGGGAGATAATCTTAGAGGGCAATCAGATTCAAAAACATAGAGGATTTCCCTCTGGGCCAAACTTAGTTACAAAAAGAAAACCAGGAATACACCTTCCTCTCAGCACAGAGAAAATCACAACCCAAAACAAAAATAAGCTAATGCATTCCCTTGCTAGTATTTACTAATTCTAATGGAGTTGGATTGCTTGCTTCCTTGATCTGTGTCCGGCAAGCACACAGAACAGACAGACCAAAACCTCCACCCCAACCCCGCATCCCCAGATTTGAAACTATCTTGTTCCCTTATTGGTCCTTTTGATCAGGTGCCAGCCAGGTAGCCTGAGCTTCTTAACCCTTTACAGGTAAAAAAGATTTTATGCCTCTGGCCAGGAGGGATTTTATAGTACTGTATACAGGAAGGTTGTTACCCTTCCCTTTATATTTATGACACTTGCACTTAATGCAGCCATTAACTTTTGGTTCTGTGATCAATTTCTCTTTATCTGTCAAGATGAGGTCTAATATATAATTCCCCAATGCTGGATGCAATCCTTTTTTAACATAATGGGCCACTAAACTCCTCTCACTCTAAAGGTACCCTCTGTAATGTAAGGTTGAAACATATTGATGGAGCAGTGTAGGAAAACAGAGCTATGTTGCCCATGATGTATCTCTTCTGTCAACAGAAGATTCTAGACTTACTTGAAAGTCTGTCAAACCAACATATTGCACAAGCAGTACGTTCACACACACTTAATTTAATGCCACTCAGTAAATCTGAAATGTGTATTTATTGTTCCTGTTGCCCCTGTTCTGGAAACATAATTATTCTTCTAATATAACTAGACAGACAACCACTGAAGAAAGTACCAGTAGAATCAGATGTGTGTATACACACACATTTGACTTTACAGACTGCATATACATTCAACAGGTAAAAATTTGGAGAAAATTTTCCTTTTGATTTGCTTTATTATGATTGTAGTGCCATCCCTAACAGACTACCAGCTGGACAGAGGCTGTAAGACAGCTTAGTAGTCTTCAGCAGAACGAATTTCCAACTTTCCTGAACTTAAGTGGGAGGAAAATATCATGGGGTAAAAGTGTGGGAGATCCGGCTATGAATACCCAAAGTTTCTTGGTGTTATAAGAGTCAACTTACAGTATCCTTGGAACACGATCGACTGGGGATGGGAGAAATGCCCTTTGGTCACGTATAGTTATCATTACTGAACAATAATGAAGTGCAAACAGAACCAGTGATATGTAGTCTTTTCCTTAGAAAAATAAATTACTTCAGCTCTTATATGGTACACTATCCTTCACTTAATTAGGTCATGTTTAATCTAGATAGCCTCCTTATTGGAATATCTACAAGGGAATAGATATAGCTTAATGGCAATGATTGCTGGTTAATGGGGGCACAATTACATTCTACTTAATAGGGATGCATTTGCCCAGTGACAACTGATGCTTTTCACTAGGTGTGAAATTCCACACTAGTCTAGAAGTGCCCAAGTAAAGATTAAAAGGAGAATACAGCTCATGAAAATTAAATGCAATAAAATATTTGTTCTAATCCATTTGGTACAGTATTAATTCATTTTTAATCTCTCCCTATTACATATACAATGTCTTAATGGGGACAGTCCCTTCATTGGGACTATATCTGTCCACCCAGTTGTCCCAGTGAGGTGGATTCTTCTGTATAATTGGAATGAACCGTCTTCAGAACTCCTGCAAAGCCATTACAGGTTCAGCACCAGCCACATGGCTGCTCCTCCAAACAATAATATTGTATAATGGAATTGTCCTCCCTGGTTACGAAAACATACATAGCATATGGTTTCCCCGTCAGCTTAGCTCTCTTAAACCACTTTGGAACACACAGAATCAAGGCGCTGGTGCTCCAGTTATGGCTGAGGACTTGGAGGCACTTTTATTATAGAAAATTGCTATAATTACAGGCGAATAGCTCTTCCTGTTGCTAGCACACATCCCATGACATCAGCACTGCAGCTGCTAGCAGAGAGCCTGAGTCTACCATATGGCTTGCCACAAAGGGAGGATTACCCAATAAACCCTGTAGGACAGAGTGTCACAGTGCCGATGGCTGGGTTCTGACAACAACTTAGCTAGGGCTTTGGGATTTTTAAAAATCTTTTTCCTTTTAAAAGTTAAACACAGGTGGGTAGGTAGGTCAGATGAATGGAAAGAGACCGGAGAGGTTCCCCCCTGCAGATACACTTCGTTCTAATTATTTCAGAGGCACCATGCTCCAGTAGATAGGACTGGGACTCAGGAGACTTGGTTTCTAATTCCTGGCTCCATCAGTGATCTGCTGTGTGACCTTGGACAAGTCACTTCCCCTTTCTTTCTGTGTCCCTCCCACCCCTCACTGTAAGCTCTTCAGGGCACAGACTGTGTTCATGCAGTGCCTAGATCAATGGGAGCTCTGGTCTTAGGTGGGGTCTTTAGGCATTTAAAAAGTTTGACATAAAAAAAGGAGGGGGGAAGGAACAGGGCCAGGAAAGAGGCTGAATCTTGCTGTCAGCTGCAGTTGTTCTGTATCACCAGCACTGAACTCCCATGATTATTTCAGCTGTCACTAAAAAAAAAAAAAAAAAAAAAACCACTAATTTTTCAGGTGCATTATAAAAATACGACCTTTGAGCTTACACTTCTTATAGCTGTTCTTAGTTCAAATGTGATTTTCTTTTTAAAAGTTTGAACAGAGCCTGTAAAGTTGTACACATTTGAATAAGGGCTTTCATGCTTTAAATAAACAGTTCAGTTGCAATTTAGCACTCATAACTCCCCTGGCATGGACTTAAAACTTCTCACTTGCCATATTGTGCATATCATCCTCCCCGAGGGTGGTCCACTTTTACCAAGTTTGAAAAAACACTGATTTTTCCCAAATGCTTTCAGGTGCATAGTTTTCCAGAGCTACACCATTGCTACTTATTGGAATCAACACAGTTGCATATCTTTTTATGATAATGGAACAAGTTTTTAGATGTGACTTGATGTATACAAACACCCACAACTATATACAGTCAGGTAGGCATTTTACTGAGCAACTTAAGTCAGTAAGTGTCTAACAGCACGACTTTTGCAAGCGGATGCAAAATGAGGTAAATGGGTCCATGCCCATTTGAAGCCTACTTCGAGAAGCACATTTGGAAGCCTAGCCTAAAGGCATTTGAAGCCTTAGAGTGTGATTTTATATTTCCATTTGAAGAAATTAAGACCTCATTCTCCACAGCCTTTTATCCTGTGCATTTGTGTAGACCTGTGCACAGTAGATTTAAAATGCTACCAAGTCAGAAGGGCTGACGTTTATATGCACTTTTCACAAGGTCCAGGGCTGTGGTGAATCAGGCACTGAATTTACAATATGCAATAGGGATTGTAGAGTCAGATAAATGCCTCAACACTTTCCCCACTCTCTTGTCAAAGAAAATGGCAATACAAAAATGTAGGTTAATGCAACATTATATTTAAGAATATATACTCAGGAAATACAAAGTTATGTTTCCCACAGCAGCCAGAACTTGCTTACACTTCGGAAATATAAATACATTTGAGTTAACTGCATTGAAGTCAATGGAGTCACACCATCTAAAACTGGCTTAAATAAGAGGAGAATTAGATCCATTGTGTGAATGTCACTAAGGTTAACATCAAATATTGTAACATAAAACTACTCTATGCACAAGTGGGCTGAGTTGCAATACCTGTGATGTTATAACTTAATTTCCTGACTTTATTATCCTGATTCATGTGTGTAAAAAAACAACCAAAAAAACTCACAAAACTTGCATTCATGCAAAAATGTATCAAAATTTATTTTCATATTAAAGAAGCATCAGCTGCAATTTCTTCTCAAGTGAAGGAAAATAGTTGGCAAAGTTGTCCCTATTAAATTCAGTTCTTTATCAGAACGGGAGAATTACATTTGTATTTGCTACAGAATTTTTTGGTCTTTCCTATAAATGCATCAACACTTGGAAACTGAAAGAAAACTCAAAGCTGCCTACGTTTTGTTGCTCATAAACCAATGATACACACACAATGATAATTCCATGCCCTTCAAAATATGGAATGCAGACTCCAGCCTTCTGAGTTATACTCTATGCTACACCAAGGCAACGCACACTTTTAAAATCTCATACATTACCTTGTAGTATCAGTGTGCTAAATACTCCAGAGAAAGGGAGACCAAACATGGGTGTCTAGCACTGGGCACCTAAGCAGCCCAATTCTTTCAGGTGATAAACATCCCACTCCCACCAAATCTTTAGACACTGTCTCAAACTTCAATCTGTGCCTTCTTCTATCTTGTGTGCATAACCTAGCACTGTTTGACATTATAGAAAATATACCTTAAAATGCTACTATAAAAATGTCAGTGCCCCGGGATTAAAAAGGGGGGAGAGGAGAACACTCTAGGATGCAGAAGATCTTTCTATCATAGCTCAACACTTTCAAAGCACTTCTTTCCCTTGGCTGAAACTTCACAATAGGTCAAGCTAATAAAAATCCACGCAATAGTGTAATCATTTGACTTTTACTAGCACAGCACCAGACGGATAGCACGTAGCCCTCCTCAGGAAGGGAATTTAAAAGCTTAGGCTCCAAGGGACAGGCAGGAAGAGGCCAGGATGACTTCAGTCACAAAGCTGGGTGAATTTCTGAATCTCCAGAATATTTGTTTGCTCATACAGAAGTCCTTTAGAACCCACTTGCCTCCTAAAGGGGGTGTATGCATGCAGTCATAATTCATCACTTCATCTCATCCACTGCCTACACTTTGCTTCTCTTCTTGTCCTTCACTGAGGGCTGGTCTTAGGGTGACTAGACATCCCAGTGTTATCAGGACTGTCCCAATATTAGGGTTCTTGCATATAAGACAAATATGCCCCCACCCCTGAAGAAAGTGAGTGCGGTTTGTTTGTTTTTACACTTGCTATCCGGTCACCCTAGCTGGTCTGGACACAAACATTTATCTGGTATAATTAATCGTATTACATTGATATAACTATTTGGTTGAGTGAATTCATACTGTTGTGCTTGTGTTGGCACAAGCAACATTTAATTTCAAGGGCTTCATCCGCATAGCACCAAACTACTTCAATTTAAGCAAGATGCAGTATGAGTAGGTCCTAGAGTCCCACTGGCACTCTCTCCAGACTCATGGTGTGCTGGACAATTTTCATGGTCCTACTGGCCTGAAGGAGTTGTTGGAGCAGGAGGTCAAACACTTGTTAGCCTTTCCTCTACCACCTGGCACCCACACAATTTCTGGACCGTTTTCTGCCACTATGGACGAGGCCCAGAGGAACACAGTGCTCCTGTCTTATGACTGCAAAAGCATATCCTGTTATACTGGGGAGGCTAGGGTACTGCATTCGTAGCACCTGCTGGAAATATCTGTAGACAGTGGGACTTAAAAGAGGAAAATCCATATTTTGATCCTACTCAAACATTTTTGGTAAGAACTATTATAAGAGCAGTTTCATGTGGAGTGATGCTTTAGAGCCTGGCCAATGAGAAGTGCCAGGTGGTGGGCCCACTTCATTCTGGAGACTTGGCATGACCAGCAGTGGCTCTCAGATGCTTTTCCTAGCTGAATCTTTTACAGCCAGTCAACAGGTCCTTATGATTTGTCTTCTCAGAAGTTTATTGGTTTTCTGCATCTTCCCCTGAGATAGCCAACTCCTCTGCTTCTCCCTCCTGCTCTGAAGTAGATGACTGTGCCCTTCTCCCTCCCACCATGTTCCTGGATTAAATATCCTCTCACTGCTCTCTTATAGCAGGAAGACCTGGAAAGGCTCCTCAGATTCCACCTCTGTTTACTACATCTTTCTTCCTCTCTTTATGGGGAGAGGCACCATAAGGCTTGCAGGAGAACATGAAATCCTCATTCTGTAGCTTGTATGCAGAGGGTATATGGGGAGGAAAGGCATCCAGCATGTACATGGGTATAAAATGGGTGGTGGGTGGGTGCAGAAAGCATGCTGACCCATACGCTATAGGAAGGTGAGCAGGAGTGCGGAGGCCGTGATAGAGAGACAGACAAGCAGAGTTGGTGATGGAACTGGAATGAGAATTTCCTGAAGATTTTTTTTTAATCACACCCTAAACTTTGCATTCACTAAGACTTACTATAATTTGGTCTGATGTAACTCCTCTGTCAACACAACCAAAACCTGATATCTTAGTAAGCATAGTACAGACCACTGAAGTTGCTGACTGAGAGGAAATACTTCTGTGGCGCCTTCAAAATGTTTGTTTACAGGTGCCTTGTATGAGCCAGAAATAATATTAAATGACCTTATAATAAATTCATCAATCTTCAAAATACTCCCAAGTAACTAAATTAACATCATTGGTGCTTTGGGGTTCAAACCAGTCCAGCAAAGGGTTGTCAGCACCTACCTAGTAAGCCTGGGTGCTTCTGTGCTCTGCAGCTTTGGCTGAGCCCTGACACCAGCAGCATGTTCACTGCACAGTGGCCAGATCCTGCCTTCCACCAGGTTACTCCCCTCCAGTCCCCTCCACCGGAACCTCACAGAAGTTAGTCTGTTGTCTCCAAGGAAACAGAGCGCGCACCAGCCTGCTAGATTGGTTGCGGATTTTACCCGTTGGATTAATATACTGCATTGAGATGGCTTGTTAAGCTTGGTTCACTTTTAATACAACCTAGATTTTAGTGATACCAAGTAGAAAAAATAGGCATAGAAATGGCTACAAACAAAACTGTAAAAATACACTTCTACACTTCTAAAAATCTAAACTTAAACGAGTCTTTTGTTGAGAGCAGTTTTCTCACATTTATTCTTCCAGCATGGCTGGCCATGCCTTAGCCAGGATCCAGCACAAACCAAGCACTTTGGTTCTATCTCCCCAGGTGAAGGAAAACCACAATTTCTTTTCCACTCCCATATATTCCTCCAAATGTAACCGTCCTGGTGGCAAGAGCCAAATGATCCTCTGAGGGATTCCACCTCCTCCCGGGGGGAGCAACTTCATTTTGATCAGTGTCCCCTCCTGGTGGATTCCCATGGGGTGTTCCTTGCTGTCATTTTACAATGCAAATGAAGTCTCTGTCTCTCTCCCCCACCCCACCACCACCACCACCAGTAAAATGACTGCTTTCTTTACTGCTGATGTATCTCCATGGCTCTAAAGTAGACCGGGAGAATTCATAACCCTCTCAGAAAAATCTATATATCAATTTTTCCTGGTCTGCCTGGTTTAAACACATTTTAGTCACATTTCCATCATACCTGTCTACTTCTGTACATCACACAGGAATCTTAATCAGTGAGTTACTAGTTTTCCGATGATATTACAAGATACCTTTTAAATTAATATGACAATAGTGGGCCAGGTGCAATGAGGTGGTCAGGCCAGCTGAGATTCCCCACCACATACTAGCAAGCGCCTTGCCCTCTGGCATTAGGGACACAGTATTTAAAGTTTAGCTTTCATCTGCTATTTTAAATTTTGCACTTTGGTGAAGACTTCTTGTTTGATTGCAAATTAAGACTTTAGCTGGGAGAAATACATGTTCAATTTTGCAGTACTTGCGGGTGAGCCTTATCATACCATCCATCAAATAGACAGTTCTGATTTAAAAAAAAATCAGTGGTCCTCTGTTTTAGATGGAACAGGTCATCCTGGAAATCTCACCTTCCCTATCTAACTCAGTCTGTGGTTCCTTCCCTTTCATTCTTCCTATCGCTCTTCTTTTCTTTTCTTTTCTTTTCTTTTCTTTTTTAAGCATATTGCTCAGTCAATGCCTCTTGAGGATTCTATGATGTTTATCACATTGTCACAGAACTGACAAAAAGGCAGTAAGCAGAGAGTTGACTGGCATGAAAATATTGTAGCAATGGCACAACAAGCAAACCAGCGCACAGGAGGTGTGGATTCAGGAGACCAAGTCAAATAAAGAATATGCTGAAAAAAGATATAGGTCCTTTTCTGTCAGGCCTTACTCAGATAAAACGCCTCAGTGACTTCAATAGGGAGCATCTCCTGAGGAAGGATTGTGGGCACCATGCCCTAACCTTAACCCCCTTTTTTTTTTCTTAAGCACAGATCAGAGAATTAATTGTTATACACATTTTGGACTGTGCTTCTTCATGTCACTTTCCTCATCCCACTCTTTATTTTTAGAAATGCTGCTTATGGTAGAACTGACTGTGCAGCTGCTCTGGAAAAATTAAATTGCATATTTTCAATGGACAGGTATTAGCTGAATTACACCCTTTCCTTTTTCCACCGTTTAAGCGCCCTCTTTATAACTGGTATTTTTGTGCCTACTCACTCTGCCAAATATAGAACCATTCAGGATGTTAGATTTGGAATACAAAGGGAAAGTATACCCTCCAAATAACGGGCAGGTAGTTTGATTTCTGACGCACGTCAATGTTGTTGGTTTTTTTCCCTCTGCACAATCTCTTAAAATGGAGCAAATTGTTTCCCTGAGTGAATTGCCTCACTCTGTAGAACTCTGGTGGAAATGGAGCACTGTCCTCAAGAAGCAGCCCACATGAATGAGAAGAACATCATTGTGGACAACCAGTATATCCATTCCCTCTAAATGGACAGAGGGCAAAAAAAAACGTGCCCTGGAGTAACCCACTAGTAAGGATATTATGTCCCACTCTGAGCATGATCTCTTATAGCTCTCAGCTAGAAAGCCTAAGCTAGAGCAGGTCAAATCTAGGAATTTCTGTTCTGTGGGAAATTCTGGCACTAATTTTTTGTTCCAAACTGGAACAAAACCAGAAAACTTCAACATTTCCTGTGAAACAAATATTTACAAGAAAAAGTTAACTGTGGGTTAGTCAAAACATTCCCCTTCCAGATTATTGAGGTTAATTTTTTAATGTGATGCTTTTTTAAATAAGTCATTTCAAAGCAACTAGTCAAAATGACCTGTTCCAATAAGGTCAAAATACTTTTTCCCCCCAAAATACTTTGTCCCCCCCAAAATCACAGAGACTCATAGACTCATAGACTTTAAGGTCAGAAGGGACCATCATGATCACTGAGTCTCACCTCCTGCACAATGCAGGCCACAGAACCTCACCCACCCACTCCAAATCTCAATTTAATCAAACTCTTTTCCAGGGAAACTTTCAATATGAAATGGAAACTTTCAACCAGCTCTAGCTTTGGCTCTTTAGTTCTAAAGACTTATGTATTTGGCTGTGAAGGTCACCAATTCCATCTCTGGGGGGTTGGCCAATGTGGTGGCTGTCACATAATTGGGGGCTTCTTCAGTATTGAAAATGGGTCCCTCTTTATGCCTCAAGTATAGCAGATATGAGCCTTGGTAGTCATCCCCCTATTTGTGTGATGAATGAATAAAGAATGCATGAATGTGAAGCAACAAAGACTTTATTGACTCTGCAAGCGGTGATTGAAGGGAGGAGGGGAGGGTGGTTAGCTTACAGGGAAGTAGAGTGAACCAAGGGGTGGGGGGTTTCATCAAGGAGAAACAAACAGAACTTTCACACCATAGCCTGGCCAGTCATGAAACTGGTTTTCAAAGCTTCTCTGATGCGTACTGCGCCCTCCTGTGCTCTTCTAACCGCCCTGGTGTCTGGCTGCGCATAACCAGCAGCCAGGCGATTTGCCTCAACCTCCCATAAACGTCTCCCCCTTACTCTCACAGATATTGTGGAGCACACAGCAAGCAGTAATAACAGTGGGAATATTGGTTTTGCTGAGGTCTAATTGAGTCAGTAAACTGCGCCAGCGCGCCTTTAAACATCCAAATGCACATTCTACCACCATTCTGCACTTGCTCAGCCTGTAGTTAACAGCTCCTGACTACTGTCCAGGCTGCCTGTGTACGGCTTAATGAGCCATGGCATTAAGGGGTAGGCTGGGTCCCCAAGGATTCATAGAGGCATTTCAACATCCCCAACAGTTATTTTCTGGTCTGGGAATAAAGTCCTTTCCTGCAGCTTTTGAAACAGACCAGAGTTCCTGAAGATGCGAGCGTCATGTACCTTTCCCGGCCATCCCACGTTGATGTTGGTGAAACATCCCTTGTGATCCACCAGAGCTTGCAGCACTATTGAAAATTACCCCTTGCGGTTTATGTACTCAGCAGCTTGGTGCTCCGGTGCCAAGATAGGGATATGGGTTCCGTCTATGGCCCCACCACAGTTAGGGAATCCCATTGCAGCAAAGCCATCCACTATGACCTGCACATTTCCCAGGGTCACTACCCTTGATATCAGCAGATCTTTGATTGCGTGGACTACTTGCATCACAGCAGCCCCAACAGTAGATTTGCCCACTCCAAATTGATTCCCAACTGATCGGTAGCTGTCTGGCGTTGCAAGCTTCCACAGAGCTATCGCCACTCGCTTCTCAACTGTGAGGGCTGCTCTCATCTTGGTATTCATGCGCCTCAGGGCAGGGGAAAGCAAGTCACAAAGTTCCATGAAAGTGCCCTTACGCATGTGAAAGTTTTGCAGCCACTGGGAATCATCCCAGACCTGCAACACTATGCGGTCCCACCAGCCTGTGCTTGTTTCCTGAGCCCAGAATCGGCGTTCCACAGCATGAACCTGCCCCATTAGCACCATGATGCATGCATTGGCAGGGCCCATGCTTTCAGAGAAATCTGTGTCCATGTCCTGATCACTCACGTGACCGCGCTGACGTCGCCTCCTCGCCCGGTATCACTTTGCCAGGTTCTGGTGCTGCATATACTGCTGGATAATGCGTGTGGTGTTTAATGTGCTCCTAATTGCCAAAGTGAGCTGAGCGGCCTCCATGCTTGCCTTGGTATGGCGTCCGCACAGAAAAAAGTTGTGGAATGATTGTCTGCCGTTGCTCTGATGGAGGGAGGGGCGACTGATGACATGGCTTACAGGGTTGGCTTCAGGGAGCTAAAATCAACAAAGGGGGTGTCTTTACATCAAGGAGTATTTCAGGCAGGACTTCACGGAGGGTTCCAATAAGAAATGGTGCACCTAAGTTATTGTTCTTATTGGAACAAGGAGGTTAGCCTGGCCTCTGATTGATACATGGCTAGATTTACCTCGCTGCACCTTCTCTGTGAGTGACTGCAGTGTGACCCAGAGGAATGAGTCCCCTAGACAGGGGAGGAGGCAAATGAGTACAAAACAAATCTGGTCTATTTCTTGTTTTGATCCACTCCATCTATCTTTTACATCTTTGGCTGGCAGCAGACAGTGCAGAAGGACTGCATGCCATCCACATCTCATGGCTGCTCGGCAGAAGATGGTACAGTACAACTGCTAGCCATCCTCATCTCTTGCCTGCCTGGCAGAAGATGGTACAATACGACTGCTAGCCATCCTCATCTCTTG
The DNA here is from genome assembly GCF_965140235.1 of Caretta caretta. Classification (NCBI taxonomy): domain Eukaryota; kingdom Metazoa; phylum Chordata; order Testudines; family Cheloniidae; genus Caretta; species Caretta caretta. The sequence goes on along the minus strand of NC_134207.1, from coordinate 84,258,120 downwards.
CCTGCCCGGCAGAAGATGGTACAGTATGACTGCTAGCAATCCGTATCGCCTGCCTGCTCACCATAAGACGGTTCAATAGGACTGACTGCAGGACTAAAGAGAATGACCTGGTCAAGTCACTCCAAATTTAGTCCCTGCGCCCATGTCTGCCCAGGCGCTCCCAGCCGACGTGGCCAGGAGCACCTCGGACACAACGAGGACGGCTACCAGTCGTATTGCACCGTCTGCTGCCAGAAGGCAATGGGTTGCTGCTACTGTGTAGCAAAGCCGTACCGCGTCTGCCAGCACCCAGGAGACATAGGGTGACGGTTACCTGAGCGGGCTCCATGCTTGCCGTGGTATGGTGTCTGCACAGGTAACTCAGGAAAAAAGGCACAAAACGATTGTCTGCCCTTGCTTTCACGGAGGGAGGGAGGGAACGGGGGCCTGACGATATGTACCCAGAACCACCAGCGACAATGTTTTAGCTCCATCAGGCATTGGGATCTCAACCCAGAATTCCAATGGGCAGCGGAGACTGCGGGAACTGTGGGATAGCTACCCACAGTGCAACGCTCCGGAAGTCGACTCTAGCCTCGGTACTGTGGAAGCACTCCGCCGAGTTGATGCACTTAATGCACTTAGAGCATTTTCTGTGGGGACACACACACTCGAATATATAAAACCGATTTCTAAAAAACCGACTTCTATAAATTCGACCTTATTCCGTAGTGTAGACATACCCTCAGATCTATTGCAGGGGGTCGGGGAGGGAGAGGAATGAGATGTCTGGGTCATTCGTGCTAGGCAAACGCACAACTAGCACTCCACACCCAGAAGTTTCTGGAATTCGGTGTGGTAGTTTTGGGTATGCTCAACAGGTTCCCTGTAGCTGGCTTCAGACTCCATGGAGGGGCAAGTAGTGAGGTTTACAAAAGGCCATGTGACCTGTTCAAGTTGGGAGAAGGTGAGCCCCAGGAGCAGCATGACTCTTTTCCTCTAACTGGGAAGCATTTTGCATTTTTAATCTATATTTAAACTGAGTGGTTGGTTGGTTAGCTAAATGTGTGATTTCAACAGAGTGGGAGGAAGAGTCTACACGGATTCCAGCTGAAAGCTTCTGCAAGCAAGAGAAGAGAAGATATTGTTGCAGTGCTTTGAACTCAGCAGACTGTATGGATTTTGGTGATCAAAGACTTTGTAACTGAGACTCAAGTGAAAGCAGCCTCAGCTTTTGGGAATTCTTTCTTCTCACTGTTTCTGTGGGCACTGACCTGTTTAGATTTAACTTTTCTTTATGTACAGCTGAAGATAATGTATGTGAATCAGAAATTAACTATGTTATGGGGTAGAAATTAAGTTAGTGTTTATAATGAAATTTTATAAAGTTGGTATTTAAGAATTAAGTTAATTGCTTTTTGTTCTTTTTGGGGAGGTTGACCCTGTGCAATCCTTGCTGAAAATTCTCAGTGACTAAATTCTGGGTCTCCTTTGCTTTTCTGAGTTGTTCTTAGGTACTAGGAGAAGGGCAGAGAAATAAACCCTAGCCCACTCAAAGGTTACACATGTTCTGGAAAAAATTCCCATAAGAGGAAGTCCTGCACTGGAGAGAGCTGGGAGGGGTGTGAGTAGCATATTACCCCTAATCTGGGAGAGGGTGTATACATCCATACTATTAAGCTTCTAGCCTATTTACATAATATTGTGTATTTCCTTGTAAGACCCAGTCAAGTAATTATTTTCATGCTTTTTAACTAATATTTTGGAAAAAATACCCTTACCTAGTGACACTTTTCCATGTAGCAAACATTCTATGTCCTTTGTTTATGGAAAGCAAACCCATGTGCCTGTTTTATTTACTCCATTTGTATATAAAATGAAGAGTCTACATGGCTCTGTGTGTTACTGTTAACTTTAATTTACCTTTACTTAACTTTCTGCTGCATCAGAGCTTGAATTGCTTCACAACAGTGCTGGAATTGGACACAGTAATGATGACTCATCCTACATATTTAGGAGTGAAGGTGCTCTTTTCCCCCCATCTTCCCTCAGCAAAGTTTGAATGGTATCCCAGAAACAGGAATTTATAAAAAGAATGGCTTCACTGAATGTCACTATATGAAAGAATATTTCACATGTGTGTTAATATTTTATGTCTAAAAATACAGACTTTCTTCCCTTGGCAAAGATTTGTTTTATTTGAGCTTTGCTTGTTCACTAAGAACCAGCAATAAAACTTTAATTTAAAACTTTAAATTAATGTATGAAAAGCAATCATACATTCCACCTGGTTCTTAGGGTTTTTTCCCCTCTTAGTCCCTTATTTTCTTTTTTGCTCATCTGGCAACAATGACATGAGGGCATGACAAAAAAAGTTATTCCCTATTTGGCCACTTCAGGGGGGAAGTAAAGTCTTCCCCGCCCCCCCATAGTGGTGGGTTTAAAATATATATATTAATCGAGGCTATTTTTACAAACACAAAATGGATCAATCTGAATATACTCTGATTTTCACTATCATTTTACAGGAAGAAAGTGATTTTTTTTGCCCCTGCACATGATTATATCTACAGGGAAAACTGGAAAGTCCCCTTTCATCCATTTTCATTGTTTGAAAGGGAGTTAACATATACATGCATACCAGTGCAGTATTACTGAAAATTACCTACTTGGTAACATGGATCAGACAATAATTCTGAGTGCACAAAACCTGGGAGATGTGATCTGGTCAGCTTTCTAGTTTTTATACAGGACATACAGTGCCCCCAAAGCCACTAGAGGCAGTTATTACCCTCCTCTCATACTCTGAATCTCTTTCTGACATCATGCACAGTAAAACAAAGCTGTTTATAGCACAAAATGCAGTAACAAAAGCCAGACACCGAGCATCTGGGATAAAATCTGCATTTGAGGACATAAGAGTTCAAAGCTAAATTTAAGCAGAGACATTGCTAGAGTGACTGATTAGCTACTTGGTACATATGCACAGCGAGAGATCCAGTGGCATATAAAAGCTAGCAAATTTGTCAGCAAAACTAGTGCTGTGTAAACAAATCAGCTAGAATCCACTAACAACCCAAAATAAGGGGGGAGGGTTAAGATTCTTAAACCTGTGACCTATTGGACCCAAATCTGTATGAATGTTGGACCCCAGATACATAAGAGCATGCTTTTCATTGCCATCCTCTGAAAATGGGCACTCAGTCAGATACAACAGCAATGAAGGCCATTTAAGAGTCTAGATAGACAAACAGATAAGTTCAAGTATCCCATGTGACCCAATTCTAGTTTTAATGTCTTGCTCTGTAGAAATCATTTTTCACCACAGGGAAAAATCTGCACACTATAAATAGAATGTATACCTATATTATAACTGAGTTTAGACACATAGTCAGATTCAAATAAGTAACCTGACTTACAAATGTTGCAGCTTTACAATTACTGAAAACCCAATGGCTTTTGAACCCTTCAGATGCAACCTGCATAAACTATTACACTTAAGTGAAAGGAATATTTAGAGTGTTATGTATTTCTTGTTGAAGGGGGAGAGCTAGTATTCTCTTCTTGTCAGAAAAAGACAGTTAAATATGAATTTTATTCACTACAGCCCCTGATGCAGCCTGCTCATTGGTCAGTGGATCCCATTCCTTGGAAGTGAGGTGAGCTAGGAAATGAACCTGTAGCCACACTCAGAGTATAATTCCACTAGAAAAACTGGGATTAGCTATCTTCAGGAAATGTTAGGAGCATTAACTTTGCTAACATTAATTAAATGCAGACTATGGAAGGTGCCTGGGGAAAGCTAAAGGGAGGGAGCTACCATCTGCCACAAGGCATGAAAGCAATGTTGACCCTTTCATGATTCAGCAGAACATTTCTTCCTCACTCTCCCATAGAGTTTCATATAAGGCTCCATCATAAGGAGCTGCTACGATTTATTACTGTCAAGTCTTTCCATGAAAGAAACATACCCACTAAATAAGCATATGTTCTTCTGGACTTCATGTCAGTTGCAGAACGGTAGTTTAAAGTTCTTTCTTTTGGGGGGCGGGGGCAGGAGGGCAGAGGGATACAGAGTTTTTTGCTCATAGTTTGTGACCTAAAGTAAGTATTGTTACCACTGCAAGCCTTTTCCAAAAACCAGGTTTCCATTCATGAATGTGACTAAGTGATTTCTGGTCTTGCTGCATGCTATATTGTTAAACACCAATTTGAGGCATAATCACTGTTTATAAATCATGTGTTACACTAGCACCAGACACGGTGGGCGACAGCCCCTCTTCCTGTTTTTCTCTCATACACAAAGAGCAACCATATACTTTAATTCTTAATTTATTTTCGATTAGGAAAACAAGAAAGAACAAAAGTAAAGTATCCATGTAAAAAATGTATAGCAAGTGTCTCTTCTGTGGGCAGGCTGAAGCAATCCTGAGTAGTCTAGCAATAGTTTAAGGATCAAAGCAGCTAATCGGACCAAAGACTATCTAATCGGTATGGTGTGTAAGCAGTGTCAGGATGAGCTCCACTTGACATCTGGTGGTGAGGTGTGGCAAGTTGTGGAAAAGAACTTCAGGGGCCGATCTCATTTGCATAGGCACACCCACCCCGCCTAGAATGAGGCCATAGCTGCCCAAATGGTCACTTTGGCTGCTGTGGGATCCCCAGTGTCTCTGTTATTGGGGCAGGAAGAATAAATTGTTATTACCCTGATTATGGGAACTGTGCTTGGAACTGTACTTGGCCTTTTGTTATGATGAAGGGACTCACCATCAACTAAGTAGCACTTGCTAGGCAAGGGTCATGGGTTTTAAAACTCTGTGAATTGAGAGAGACTGGGGACAAGTATTAATACTTGGTGGCTTGGGCCCCTGGGTAAGGGCCTTACATGCTAATTGCACTTTCTCCTCTCTCCACTGTGGAATATCGGAGCTAATTTTGATTCCATTAGGAGTCTAGTTACAGGCTGCTGAGCTCACTTTGGGCTAATGGTGCACCAGCACTGAGGCTCCCCTACTACAAGCTGAATTCACCAAAGAGCTGAACTGACTAAGAGCTGAAATCACTGAGCATTGTGTTAAGTAGTGGGGGAGCCTGAAGATATATTGTGGAGCAGTTTGCGGGACGGCTGGAGTGCCTTGTGGACAGGCTGATGGAGCAGTTCGTAGGATGGCGGGAGCTGCTGGTGGGACGCAGAGCAGTTTGTGGACTGGCTGGTGGAGCAGTTCATGGGACGGTGGGAGCTGCTTGTGGGCCGTGGAGCGGAGCTGAGCGAAGGAGTTCGTGGGGTGGCTGGTGGAGCGGAGCGAAGCGAAGGCCTATGGAGCTGTGGGGTGGTCAGCTTCAGATCATGTAAGGTGCCTCTTACCCCCGTCCCATCTCCACCCAGGTTGGGAGGTAAAACTCTGCAGATAAACTTTCGAACTCTGGGGCTGCCTTGACCAGGGACAGAGACTTTTGGGTCATTGGACTTTTGGGACTTTGGGTGATTTGGGGTTGCTGGACTCAAGAACCAAAGGGAAAGGGGCATGCCCCAATTTGCTTGGGGTGGGTTTTTTGCTCATGGGTTGTGTTATGAATCCTGTTGGTAGTGTTTCCCCAACATAATGCCACATTGTTTCTCTCTGTTATTAAAAGGCTTTTTGCTACACTCAGACTATGTGCTTGCGAGAGGGGAAGTATTGCCTCTTGGAGGCGCCCAGCGGGGGTGGTATATATTTGTCCCAGGTCACTGGGTGGGGGCTCGAGCCGGTTTTGCATTGTGTTATTGGAATGGAACCCCTAGATATTGAACCCGGCCCTTGTTGCTGCCAACTCTGACGGGCAGAAGGGTTACAGGTGGAAAGTTTTTTTTCCTTTGAACTTCTACCTAAGGTTTTGCAAGAGGTGAGGTGGGGGAAAGAAGAGAGGGGCAGTTTTAAAAAAATAAATTGACTTTTAAAGGAAAATTCTGGTCCATTTTGGACCATTTGCTGGAATATGAATTTATACAACTTAATGCTGGAGAAAAAGCATTATAACGTTGGGAATCCCAACATAACACAATTTAAATTGCAAATCAAGAGCACAGAGCTGTGCTGCACTTACCCATCAGAGCCACCAGACCTACCAGTAGCAGTTTTCCACAATGTTTTCAAATATGTGAAGTCTTGGGTTAGCTGATCCAAGAGGCACATCTAAGTCTGCAAGCCACAGAGCAATTACACTCATAGGGCCAGATGGCAATCTCTGTAAAACAGGTCTAGATCCTGAGTAACGCCATTCACCTCAGTGGAATTATTCCAGATTTACAGCACTCTTGCACTTAGATTCCAAGAAGGTGTAAAAGAGAGCTCTGAAATTGTTGGAGATATCTGCTATCATGGAAGAATTAATTAAAATAGAAGAGGAACTGCTTGATCTCATTCCCTCTTGTCAGCTGTTTTTTCCGAAGACTCTCACCATGGTGGATTTTCTCCATTTTTGAAGGCTACTTCCACTGCTTCTGCTTCAATTACTGACCTTTCTCCTCACCTCTCTTGCCACTCACATGCTCTAAGTGTAAGTTACATTCACTTTGCACAAATACATGGAATGGCAAATTGCTGCAAATTACAGCACATTGCCACTTCTAGACTTTTGGACCACCTTTCACCTGTCTGCTGACTCACACCTGTTCTGAATAATGCCCTTATACTGGTAAAGGTTCAGCTGGCATCATCCTTGGCAAGCACCTTGGGGCTGTAATGCAGTTATACCAAGGAGGTCCAAACATGCCTTGGCCCTTTTATGTCTTATTCTGCTTTTGCAAGTTTGCTAATTTCATGTGGATATGTGCAAATGTCTCTTAGCTGGTCACATGGGAAGGCTTTGTATGTGATTGTCCTCACACTCATATAGAGTTAACTCTGGAAGAAATGCACTAAAGTCAATGGAGTTACACTGGAGTGAGTGACTGAAGAATCATGCCCTTTGAATTAGAGTATGGGAGAACACGCGCAGAACCAGAAGTTAGGTCTCGTGAGATTCCCAATAAATCCCCTTGTGTAGTCATGAAACCTATACAACACCCTTGCATGACTGAACAACATGAACCTTAGTACTGCTACCTTAGAGACTAACCAATTTATTTGAGCATAAGCTTTTGTGAGGTACAGGTCACTTCATCGGATGCATTCATGATGAAGTGAGCTGTAGCTGACAAAAGCTTATGCTCAAACAAATTGGTTAGTCTCTAAGGTGCCACAAGTCCTCCTTTTCTTTTTGCGGATACAGACTAACACGGCTGCTACTCTGAAACTTAGTATTGCTCTAACTCTAAGGTCCAATTTTGCAAATCCTTACTCATACAAGCAGTCATGCTGACTTCAAGGGGCTTACTTATATTAGTAAGGGTTGCAGGGTTAGGACCTCAGCTGGAAATGGGGAAGCAGAGAAAGGTAGAATAAGAGCTTGAAATGAAAACAGGTGAAAGAAAAGTGATCTAACACACTTTCAGTCTTTTTTTAGCACGTCTATTTCTCTCTCTCCATACCCTTTGAAAACATGAAATTCTGTGCCTAATTTATTAATGGAATGTGCCAGCACCCAAGTTATTTTTAAATTTAGAATATAAAGGGCTTTCATGAACTGGAGCAAGCCAGCAGCACCTGACACAAGTCTCAGAGCTAGTGTGAAGTTTACTTTTAAAATTGCTGCTGCTTCTCCCAAAATTATGCACTGTGAGCGTGTGGCTCCATTTGTGTTTGCTTTTTCTTTATTTAGCAAACAAAACAGCAGTAAAGAAAGTGACACACTGAAAGGATATGACCTTAACATGTGTGTGATTTTTTTTTTAGTTTAACTATTTCTTCATGGTTACATAGAGCTGGTTAAAAATGGGAAATATGTTTCATGAAAGTGTCCAGTTTCTTTCAAACGAAGTCAGATTTTTTAACCAATAAAAACTCAACAAAAATATCAAAATTTCCAGTGAAGAATGAAAAGGGGAGGAAAGGGGGTGGGGCTAAAAAACCACTGAGATACAATTGGTTAAAAACACAGAAGTCACAGAAAAGAAATGTCTACAACAATTCTACAGAAGTTTGGTGCACAAAAAAGTGACTGGTATTTCTCTCTTTAAATTGCTCATTCTTTTTGTCACATTGTCACAATGGTCATCTTTACAAACCCCTTGGAGACATGGATTTAAGTGTCTGGGGTGACTAGAACTGAGAAAATAATTCCCAATTAAAAATTTGTCTTTATCAAGAATCTCAGACATTCATTCAATCAGTGTCTGTCACACAGGAGTGGTGGTTAGAAACTGAAACTTGATTTCCTGGCCCTTCATTATGTGAGTTAGGACTGGAATCCAGAGATGAATACAACAAGGGACAGTAGTCACTAGCTCCAATGACTGACTGTTCCTTAGGGGCTTGATTCTGCAAGACTACTCTCGTTAATGGAAGTTTTCCTCCGGACTTGAATGGGAGTAGAATCAAATCTTAACACAGCATTTGCCCCAAGCTTCCTCCCCTGAGAATAGAATTGAAAACTGGGTTGTACACAAATATTTTCAAACTTCAGGCCAAATTCTGGCCAAAAACATGGCAGCCAAGGGCATAGTTTCACAAACTTTTATTCATGTGAGTAGCCTTTAAATACATTGTAGTTAATGGAACTGCTTATGGGAGAATAAGCTACCATCATGAAAAGAGGAAAAGATTTCCACGGCTCTATTAAAAATATTTTTTATTGAATCTAAACTATCCCTCTATATTTTCACAGGTTAGTCCATACTGAAAATGTTCTTAGGTTTATTCTTGAAAGAATTTCAATATGCATTAGTTTTAAATTAAAGTTTTATTGCTGGTTCTTAGTGAACAAGCAAAGCTCAGATAAAACAAATCTTTGCCAAGGGAAGAAAGTCTGTATTTTTAGACATAAAATATTAACACACATGTGAAATATTCTTTCATATAATGACATTCAGTGAAGCTATTCTTTTTATAAATTCCTCAAATTGGGTATACTGTTTCCATAAACAATCCATAGCTTTCACAAGAATGAATACTTGATATCTTAGTTTTATCCTATGTCTAATAATCAAATTGCTGCATTTTTCTTGAGTTAATTTTGAATTAAGCAATTCTAATCATAAGGGATTTTCTCTCCTTTTGTCATTAAAGTTTAAAAAATCAAATAAGTTAATAATTAACACTAAACATGCTGTCTGCATGCTAATATGCTGGCAATTTATCTATCACTCTTAGTGGTGAGTATACTTTAATTTTCTCACCTCAGTGCCTGATGAGCAATCAATGGACTTTATTTAATGGCTCCATCTCCGGTGCTAATTGTATCCATTTAGATTAAACTATTCTGATTGTTATTCTATGTAGTGATTTGGTGATATGAGACAGAGGAGATACTATTGATTTTGGGCAGCCAAACTCTATCCATTAGAGCTGCTAAGGCAGGAGTTAAATATAAATTATGGGCTATTATTTTGCAGACGTCTTTATGGACAAATAGGATAATTACAAATTCACACTAATCTGTTTTAGATTTATAGGTTTGTTTCCTACAAATAAAATGAGGGATATAAAGTAATTGAGTGAGACTGGCAACAGGTGCAGCATGGTCTCCTTTAGCTGAAATGAAAGGGAAAACAGGGGAGGGGCAGATTTTAAAAGGTATTTAGGTACCTAAAAAAAAAGCCACATAGGCATTTAGTGAGATTTTCAAAGTAGGTGCCTAAATACCTTTGAAAATATGGTGATACATCCTGATCTAAAACTCATTACAGTTAATGGAAGCTTTTGAATCAGCCCAAGAGATCATTCCTTATTCACTCAGACCTTAAAGTCTGATCTGAATGTAAGTATAATATTTGGAAAATCTTGGGGACCAGATTATTCAGTCTAGCATTTCAAGTGCCGTCTGTGGGGGTTGCCACTGAAGTGTCATAACAAATAACACATTTCTGAGACTGGTATCCCAGAAACAGAAATTATTTCCTGTCCTAAATATAAGGAAACACCGTTGTATCTACTATACCACAGCAAATGCTACTAACACTGTGTAGCATCTGCTGGTAAATTATTTTTAATGGTAACCACTGTACCTCCATTGCACTAGGCAATTGAATTAACAATTATTTTACAACTGAGCCTGAAGTCTGATCTGACTCCATTGCAAATCACGAGTAACTCCAAATAGTTGTATGGGAGTTTTTGAAAGAGCATTACAATCTGATCTCAAGATAGATATACTCAGAAATAATAGAAATACAGCTGATCAAAACATCAGAGTCAAGGGTCACTCCCATAGAGTCTTTGTATTTCATAAGCTTAATGGGCCTTCTGTAAAACTAATCCAGTGTGAGAAAAGTCCATAATTACCTCTCCAACAGACCAGCAAAAACCTCAAGTTCTCGTACACCAAGATGTTCCTGTACACAGGTGCAGTAGTTCATCTGTGAAGCAACTAATGTCTCATGTGAACTATCTTTGAGCCTGACTATCCTCAATGGCATGAGACAACCATCAATCCATAAGTGAAGCTCTCATTGAAGTTAATGGGAGTTTTGATCATGGATTGATGAGGGACTGGACTAAAATCTACAATGTTTTCTGTGAATATGGACACTACATTAATGAGAGTTGGGCACCTAACCTGTTTAGGTGTTTATGAAAATCTCACCAGGTGCCTATCTTGCAACACCTAAATACCTTTGAAAATCTGACCCATAGTGTCAGATCCTGCTCCCATTCAAGTTACTGGGACATTTTGATATTGACTTACATGGATCGAGACAGTTTGCCAAAAGGTAAGTATGAGTGGTGCACCTAGTGTGTGGCTACTGGTGCAGACACATTTTGGGAGTGTGAAATGTTTTGTTTTACAGTATTTTTTTCAAACAAAACATACAGTGTGAATTAAATCCTTATCTCCCACCTTAATAGCTGCAGTGTGTCCTTGCTGTGGAACTGATGCAGTTCTAATACTAAGGGGGACACACTAAGGGTTTTTATTCCTTGCACGTCAGAGCCCAGTTTCATGAGAGCTGCTTGCGCAGTGAGGATCTGAGAGTGGCTTTGGGTGAGGACTGACAATTTGCAGATCCAGCAGTTCCCCTCCCACTGCCTCTCCCATGGAAAAGGGGTGGCAGAACAGCCACAGAAGCTAAGCAATGTGTATTCTGTGCGCGAGCCCATACAGAATGAACACTTCTTTTAGGTCAAGTGGTAGAGGTCTGTGGTTTTGGAGCTGAAGGATCTGTTCTGGTGCGTGCGAGAGAGAAAACTCTCTCTAGATTTGTATCTACTATTTGCAGATGAATGTCTTACAGCTCTCACGGAACTGTTAATCTGCACCCTGGAGGAAGGCTCCTTCCAGCTCAGAGTTCTCTACTGCCCAAGTGAGTAAGAGGCTGGATGCTCAGAAGATTAGCTCCAATATGCTTCAATTATAGAAATACATTTAGGTGCTCCACCAAACTTACCTTGCGTTAAAAAAATGAGATACTTTACTACAAACTTTCCTCCTGAGCTGCAAACTTTGCCAAGAGTCAGCCTACAGAGAACATAGACAGAAATATATACATTTCTAGGAACTGGTGTTTATAATGGGCAGCATGAGTCACTCTTTACAATAGCAGCAGTACAGAGCTGTACTCTAATCACTGATTCCTATCTGGGTCATTTATTTGTGAATGTATCTTAAAATATCGAGCCATTTCAGGCAGGTATCTTTTTTTCCTCCTACAGTTTCACCCTTGCTTCCTCTTTTCACTTGAGACAATAAACATTTCTCTTGGTTGTAGCAGGTGCTCAATCTCTGCATTTTTCTTGCATTTCCCAGCAGCAAATTCATCTCTACGTGTGTTTGCTCATTTGAAAGCCCAGCTAGCTCCTCCCTTTAGTTTTAGGCTTCAAAGCAATTTCCAAGAGATCAGGTATTTTAATAGATTTCTGGAGTAAATTTACTTTTTAACAAAAATAAATCCTAGTAAATAATTCAGAATTCCAAACACACTCATCTGACATTTTCAAATAAACACATTTCTGGTCACTTAACCTCAATAACAATCAGGAAGAAATTGTGAGTTGTAAATTCAAATTCTTCTATGTTATGCCAATGTAAATTCAGCTGGTGGATTTCAGTGTGGCCTAGAGCTTGTTTAGTTAGATCCTAACAGAGTCTAATTGTATGCTGATGATAATTTATAAATGAATACATAATCACAAGGGTAACATTTAAAGCTCAACTAACCCCATGCTCATCCATTAATGATCTATAATAAAAGTGACAACATTATAGTAGTTCATACAAAAGGATGCTTCCCTTTGAGGGCAAACAAAATGCAATTTAGTCAGAAGCCATTAATCTATGTAGTGCTGGTGCCAGATTTGCCTAATTCAGAATTAATGAGATCTGGTCAAATCAGCTCTGATGTGGTTAAAGGTATGGCCACTGAGTGTAGAACTGAGATAACAAATGGAAAGGAGAGCAGTTAAATATGTGTACTCAAATGGCTGGACATTTCTGGATTATGGGTGTGATCCACAAAGCAATTTTGGTGCCTAAACTCCAGAGTTAGGCACCTAAAACCCTATACACCACACCACTGTGATCCATGAAACTCCTGCTTGGCTGCTGCCTAACTCTGTAGGCATCTGAACTGACTCAACACCCAACTTTCCCCTGTGAAACATCCCTAGGAGCCTAAGTTTTAGACAGTGGCGCATGTACATTGCTGGCTCTCTCTAGCTGCCCCAGCACCCAGAGCCATTCATGAACTGGGGGAAGATAGGCATTTTTCCTCTTAAATCACAGGCCAGGCTCAATCCAGTAGGTGGCTTCTGACAACACCACACTGATCAGGTCGCTTTCAAAATCCATTCCCGAGAAGGACGAGGTGGGGATGCCCACCTTATAACTTTTAATCCAGCGGTTAGAGCACTCGCCTGGGATGTGCGAGACTCACGTTCACTCCTTCTCTGCCCCCAACCTGAGGGGGAGAAATAACACCCTCCTGTCAGGAGAGTGCCCTAACCCCTGAGTTTGAAAGTTTGAAGTGCGATTTCCTCACTCTCTCCTGTTGAAGCAGTTGCATTGTGGATAAATACAGAGGGAGTAGTCCAGTGTTTAGGGAATCCACGGGAGAGATAGGAGACACCAGGGTCAGTCCCTCTTGCTCCATCACTCTGTTATTATTTAGCCACAAGGGAACTGCTTCAACAGGAGAAGCTGAGGAAATCTCACATCAGGCTACCCCATAGCTCAGGGGTTAGGGTATGTGCCTGAGAAGTAAGAGACCCCTGTTCCAGACTTTTCTCTCCCTCAGACAGAGGGGAGAATTGAACTTGGGTCTCCTATGTGACAGTTCTAAAAAGTTATGTGGGCACCACTTACTCCTTCAGTTGTTTTGCATGGAGTGAGGCAGGTGCCAAAATCATTTCATAAAAAAAACCTCCCTGAGTGCCTAAGTCACCTGACTGGAGGCACTGGGTTCCCATTTGTGGATCTCTAGTAGAGATAGGTGCCTCCCTGCAGCCCAGACTCAGGTGTCTAACTCAGAGAGGGGAGGAGCGTAGAACACCCCTCTCTGAGCAGCATCTCCCATTGACTAGGATAGGCAGCTCCCCACCTAACACGTTGGCTTTTGTGGATCGCATGTGTAGGTGCCTCTCCGTCTCTATTCATTGTATAGAGAGCCTCGGCATCTAACACAGGCTTTGTAGATTGCAAAGTTATCCCTGTGATTTTTCTAAGCGCCTAAAAGTTAGGCATCGTGATGCTCTGCATTCCAACACCTAAGTACCTTTGTGGATCCCCCATGAGCCTTAACAAGAAATAATGTCAGTGTCACAGGGTCTATTCACTGCAAGGGTGCCTCCTCCTCGCTGCTCTGGGGATTAGCTTTTTTCAGGTCCACTACCAACTTTGTAACTTGTTCATGTGCTCTGTCACCTCTCTGTCTCTCTCTCTCTACAACTCAGGGTACTCTCTCTTCATGCTTGGCCCTCCCACCAGGTCCCTATGTGTTTTCCCCTTCTGGGGGGTTATCCAAGTCTCTCCATCCAAAAATGGCAGTCTTCTCCCTCAATGCCCAGATGATGTCACTTCCACCATGGCTGATAGGGGAACCCAGACCCACTCTCTACTCTGGGTTCCAACTCAGGGACCCCCTAATCAGCAGCCAAGGTCTACAAACTTACTGCCATTTCCCTGAGCCTTTTCCTACTCTGCCTCTCTCACCCTTACTCTCCATCACCCTTATGGGTAAACCCTTCCATGATGGCCTGGATCTCCTCGATTTCTACTCTCCCCTGGGTTTCCTCCTTTCCTTCTCTAATGCTCACAGAATAGTTCTAGCCTCCCTTACTGCAGACCCCTTCTGCTGCCAGCTTCCTGGCTTTACACAAACCCTGCCTGTTCCTCCTCAGCTGGGCTCCATCATTATTCAGGAGATACATAGGTCACCTAATTCCCCTCAGCTGTGGCATAGCTGGTTAATTGGAATCATCTCAGGCTCATTAACCCCTTCTAAGCTAGTGTGGAGTGAACACCCCCTCACAGTCAGGACCTGGTTGACATTAAGCTTCTCAGGCTAACAGTTTCACTGTCAGTATCTTCATGATTAGAAGAGCTAGCTCTGTTGAGCAGCTTAATAATTAAAGAGGAGTTATTAAGAAGCCATTTCACCATTTAAATACGTAACTCAATTAGTATCCAGCCTGAGCAAGAAGCAATTATGTCATCCTAAGGAGAACAAAGTGAATTTTATTTTTTAAATATTTTAAAATTGAACTCTATTAACCCTTTCATCAGTTTAAGTGTTCAACTGCATCTTACAAATGGGTATATACGTAGCCTTACATATATGAATCATAGCGCTACCTGTCTAACATGGTCAGCAATAAAATCAGAAAGGACCTTTCCATGGAGTTGCCATCATAGCTTGTAGCTTCACCCAAAATTATACACAATAATTTTATTAATAAATAATTATTCCTCCCTGTAAATTCTTCGCTCTGTTTTCCAAGAACAGTGCCTTACATTTATCTATCAAATTCATCCTCAAATATTCCAGATCTCTGGGACTAATCCTTACACCGATGGAGCTTTTCTAGTGCTGAGCCAGTCAAATCAGACCTTTCAGGCTGGGACAGACAGAGTAAAAATCCCTCCTCCAGTCAGATCTACCCTCAGATTCCTTATTACCACTCCTTCTTTGCAGCTTTGTGTGGATTACAGCAGCTCCAGAGCATGACTAAACTCCCACCGGTCAAGCACATAGAGGGAGAAAGACCAAAATATGTGGCAGATGATGGGGGCTGAGAACAGTCAGAACATTTCCATAAGCTCCACGCTCTGTTTGCACCAGTTTACCATCCTCAGAATCAAACAGGCCAGTGCAGAGCTGGCATATATAGAAATAATGGACGAATGTGCCACTTGCTCCCTTGTGCCAGTGGGTCAGGATTTGTTCCTTCATATACAGTAATTACTTTGCCCAACAGTGAAGTGCACCACTTAGCCACCCCTGGGATAGACTCCAACTGCCACTTAACAGTGTATGGCAACACAATATGACAGGAAGCATATCCAATTAAAAATCATTCTTAATATTTAGCACGTTCAGAGTTCTGTACAAATATCAACTAATTCTCATCATTTCCCTAGGCAATAAGAAAGCATTACGATCTCCACCGTACAGATGGAAAAGAGGTAGTGACTTAGCCAAAGCCATGCAGTGAGTCAGTTGCAAAGTAGGGATTCAAATTCAGGGCTTCCTGGGTGAGTTTAAGCTATTTGAGTATTCGGACTCTCCTCCTACACAAAAAGGAATTTAGGAAGACACAGTATAATACCCCAATGGGAGTTTGCCCAGGAATAGTGAGGATTAGGAATGTGTGAGAGGCCCTGTGTATGGTCAATTGGCCCAGTATTGGGTTCCACAAAATCCAGTTATTTTACCACTAATTGACCTGGTCAAGCATCCCTCCCTGAATCTAAATATACTTCTCCTGATGCTCCTCTTTCCCCTCTCCCACACCTCTGGCCTCAGGATATCTGTTGCAAGCTGCGGAGATTGCTATCTTCTTCAATCTCACTTGCCTACTGTCCATTGGATCTTCATTTTTCCACCCCACTGAAACCAGTAGAGAGGAAAGTGTGGGTGCTTTGTTTTCTCTCTACCATGCCTCACAAGGTTGGAGGCCAGGAGAGGGAGGGATGGCTTGTAAAACTGCCAACAGGAATAGCAACAGTGAGGAAAGAGGGTGATCTAGGGTTAGGGTCAAAAGCCTGAGATTTGGGATTAGTTCTTTACCCCAGACTTCCTGTCTGACCTTAAGCAAGACTCTTAAGTGTCCCTATGCCTCAGTTCTCCATCTGTTCACTGGGGATAATAGTACTTCTCTGCGTCAGGGGGCTGTGAGAATAAATGCATAAACAACATCATGAGGTGCTCAGATACTATGGTTGTGGGGGCCATATACATTACTATGATAGAGAGAGAGGAACTGATCTGCATGTGATGGGTTGCCCCCTCTTTCTGGGGTGTCACCTGATATATTTGGGTACCACTGAGCCTGCTGGTTCCACAAGTCTGGGTTCCTTTACACTACCCTGCTGAGCCAGACCCTTAAGCTTCCTCCAGCACACACACAGGTAGGGCCACACCCAGCTGCAGAAAGACACAGACATTGAGATCAGCTCTGCATGAGAAGACTCAGCTCTGGAATTGCCCAGCACTCAAGTGCACATCCACACTCTGGAGTGTAAACCAAATTGTATTGTCTGGTGCTGCACAGAAATCTGTACAGTGTAAGCTCATGAAAATTTCCCCTCCCTCAATGTGGAGATAGAATCATAGAAGATTAGGGTTGGAAGAGACCTCAGGAGGTCATCTAGTCCAACCCCCTGCTCAAAGCAGGACCAACTCCAGCTAAATCATCCCAGCCAGGGCTTTGTCAAGCTGGGCCTTAAAAACCTTGAAGGATGGAGATTCCACCACCTGCCTAGGTAACCCATTCCAGTGCTTCACCACGCTCCTAGTGAAACAGTGTTTCCTAATATCCAACCTAGACCTCCCCCACTGCAACTTGAGACCATTGCTCCTTGTTCTGTCATCTATCACCACTAAGAACAGCCTAGCTCTATCCTCTTTGGAACCTCCCTTCAGGTAGTTGAAGGCTGCTATCAAATTCCCTCTCGCTCTTCTCTTCTGCAGACTAAATAAGTCCAGTTCCCTCCGCCTCTCCCCATAAGTCATGTGTTCCAGTCCCCTAATCATTTTCGTTGTCCACTCTGCTGGACACACTCCAATTTGTCCACATCCTTTCTGTATTGGGGGGCGAAAAATTGGATGCTATACTCCAGGTGTGGCCTCACCAGTGCCGAATAGAGGGGAATAATCACTTCCCTCAATCTGCTGGCAATGCTCCTACTAATGCAGCCCAATATGCCGTTAGCCTTCTTGGCAACAAGGACACCCTGTTGACTCACTGTAATCCCCAGGTTCTTTTCTGCAGAACTGCTTCTTTTTGCCCCCCAGTTATGAACTATACAAACTGGCTTAAAGAAAACAAAAGTTCATTAACTACAAAGGACAGATTTAAGTGATTATAAGAATTAGCAAACAGCTCAAAGCAGATTACTGAGAAAATAAAATAAACATGCAAACTAAGCTCAATACATTAAAGAAACTGATTACAAGTAAAAAGAAAAGGAGTACTTGTGGCACCTTAGAGACTAACCAATTTATTTGAGCATAAGTTTTCATGAGCTACAGCTCACTTCATCGGATGTATACATCTGTAGCTCACGAAAGCTTATGCTCAGATAAATTGGTTAGTCTCTAAGGTGCCACAAGTACTCCTTTTCTTTTTGCGAATACAGACTAACATGGCTGTTACTCTGATTACAAGTAGTAATTTCTCACCCTAAATGTTGTTTTAGGCACTTCTTTCACAGGCCAGACACCTTTTCCAGCCCGGACTCAGCTCTTCCCCCACTCGGTTCTTGTTTCTTAGATGTTCTCCACAGACATCCTGGGCGGGGATTCAGTGACCTCATTACCTCAGTTCCCTGCCTTAAATAGGGTTTACATATGGCGGGACTCCTTTGTTTCTCAATGTGATTCCCCCCACCACACCCTCAGTGAAAAAATACTAGTAGTCCAAGATGGAATCCAGTGCCAGGTGACATGATCACATGACCCTGCAGTGTCAAAGCAGCCATGAGTAAAAGGCCATTTGAAGCATCCCAGAAAGCTTCTCAGGGAGGTGGGGATCAGCATCTTCAAAGTCCTATTGTTTTCTCTAGTGGCCCATCCAGGCTGATTGCATTCTGTCTGGTGGGCGTTCCCTAGGTGCAAACACTTCTGTAATTGATACATAGTCAATATTCCTAACTTCAGATACAAAAACGATACATGCATACAAATAGGATGATGATATTCAGTAAATCATAACCTTTCCAACGATACCTCACATGACCCATCTTGCATATAACACATCTTAGTTGTGCCACATTCATATCATAACAATATCTCTATGAAGAATATGGGTCGTAGTGTCACACTGCACTCCAGATATGCCTGACAGCCTAGGGTCTTCTACTTTTTCTCTTGTGTCTCACTAATATTTGGGGTACAAAAGATGTCTATTATTCAATTTTTCCATCCCTAATGGAGCTAACAGAAGCCTTTCGGGTGCCAATTATTCAATTTATCCATACCTACTGTAGCTAATAAGAGGACAATCCAAGCACCAATGCATCCTGGGATATTTGATAGCATTATAGCCCAGTATGGAATGGCAATGATTTTAATCATCTTTGTAAATAAACTGGCCAACTGGAATGCAGTGTCTGAAATCCCAAACCGTGTGTCAGAAGTAGTGATCATGTTATTTACAATTTGGTCATGGTCAGCATCATTTGAGTAAAGAAAAATATGCTGCTTCTATTGAGTTCACAAAATTAAAGTCATTATTTCTAACTGAGAAAGGGCCAATAGGTTAATGAGCAACAAAAAGGCCCACCTGTAATCTTACTGATTTAGCGGTGAGATAGCAAACAATTCCACAAGATGGCAGCAGATTTAGAGAATGTAAGTCCCCCACAGCGGTGTTAGCCCAGTTTGAGTTCCTATGTAGAGCAGCTTGAAAAGATTTGAGGGAGCTCTTACATTGACAGAGACAACTAGAGTTAATTGTAAACTTGAGTGGATGCCATTAGCTAGCCTTCTTAACAGTTCCTCAAAACAAAGCCATAACCCCACTACAAGCAGATGAGTACATATGGGAACACCTGAAGATGTTCAAATCAGATGGTCATCTGAAATTTATCTCACCACTTTGGTCTGGAAAGCTTGTGAAAACAGGCCTAATCAAGAGGCCCATCTAATTGTCAACCTTGAGAATAGCTTTTCTTAATGTTCCCAGCTTCAGCTAGGAACTGTGGAGGCATGTGCATTATTTTTAAGTTTACCACCTTTTTTCAAACCCTTTGTTTTGAGCTGCATCTTGAATTGGTTAGTCTCTAAGGTGCCACAAGTACTCGTTTTCTTTTTGCGAATACAGACTAACACGGCTGCTACTCTGAAGACTGAAGTTAATATTTATTTAATGTCTTATGGAAGAATCTAATAGAAATGAATAGAGAACAGTAATCCTTCTATACAAATTTAAATCAACATAAAGATTTCTACAGCAGGGATAGAATTTTCTATTAAAATGTATATTTCAGTAAAAAAAAACCCAATAGAAAAGTTAGCATTTTATATTGAATTCTACTGAACATTTCCATTAGGGTGTGAAAAACCAAATTGTGTACTGCATTAGAACGAGATGGAGATGTTATGTTTGATTCTGCATGAGGGGTTATGTATAGTTTTGCTGCTCCCAGAGATGCTCCAGAATGAATTGACTTATTCACGATTTCTTCCCTGCTTCTTGCCTTGTTCCGGTGAAGAAGTAATCTTCACCAAACTTTTACCACATGCAGATTACTCCCCGCTTTCCCACTCTGGCACTCAGTTACACTCCATTATCATGTTGCGGAAGACTGAACCAGGGTTCTCAAGTCCCCGTTCTTCTACATCTGCTCTACTATAGGTGGGGAAGTAGGGATCCTGCAGAACTAGCTTGCTCCTTCACTGCCACCCAATGGACAGAGCAACAATCCAGGTAAGCTGCTCAGGGCAAAATATATAAAAAGTCCAGCAGAGGGCAATGAAAATGATTAGGGGGCTGGGGCACATGACTTACAAGGAGAGGCTGAGGGAAGTGGGGTTATTTAGTCTGCAGAAGAGAAGAGTGAGGGGGAATTTGATAGCAGCCTTCAACTACCTGAAGAGGGGTTCCAAAGAGGATGGAGCTCGGCTGTTCTCAGTGGTGGCAGATGACAGAACAAAAAGCAATGGTCTCAAGTTGCAGTGGGGGAGGTCTACATTGGATATTAGGAAACACTGTTTCACTAGGAGAGTGGTGAAGCACTGGAATGGGTTACCTAGGGAGGTGGTGGAATCTCCATCCTTAGAGATTTTTAAGGCCCAGTTTGACAAAGCCCTAGCTGGGATGATTTAGTTGGAGTTGGTCCTGTTTTGAGCAGGGGGTTGGACTAGATGACCTCCTGAGGTCTCTTCCAACCCTAATATTCCATGATTCTATAATATTGGTGGGGCATTTCATCCCTTTACTTTGCCGTACAGGCACAGAGGATAAATTAAAATTTTACCCTTAATCTTGTCAAAAATCATCAATTTTAATTATCTGACTTGCCTGAGAAGCCTACCTAGGGTATCAAAGTTAAGAAAACATTGAATACTGTGGTGTTTGCAGGCCCAGCAATAAACTGAAACTATTCCTCTATTTGAGAGTGTGATGAGTATATTTTCTTTGATACATAGAAGTATACTGCACCATACCAGAGTTCTTCTCATGGAGGTGGACACATGGATTTCACCATCAGATAAGTGATATATGCCCACAAATATAGAGCAAGATTGCCCTATGCACCCACACCAACCTGGGTTACCTAGCCTGGGATACAAAAAAGTAAAAAAAAAAAAAACTTTGTTTCAAGTTAAACAAAACACTTAATTTGACCCCCCCAAAAAAATTCATTTAGATTTCAAGGAGCTGTTTTCAAGTCTTTAATTTAAAAACAAAATAAAATTGAAAGAAGTTTCAAAACAAAAAGTCATTCTGAATAGAAAAAGATAAATGTTTCATTAAAAAATGAAAAAAACAAAACATTTCAACTTGGGGGCAATTTTTTATTTGTTTCCAATACAAAGCAATTTGTCAAAACTAACACAAAGTTGCAAAATGTTTCAGTGTCACCAAATCTGACTTTTTTTTTCCAATGAAAAATGCAGATGAAAAATTTCACCCATCTAATTGTGACTCTTGCCAGGCCATTCCTGAAACGGCACAGCTGCTAACTGCCAGTTATACAGGCAAGATGTAAAATCTTAGTCTTGCCTTCTGCACATAAACAAACTGTTACTGAATTTTTCCCAACTCTTAAACTCTGTAGCTCAAATTTTCACAGAAGAACAGTGCAATCTTATCCTAATGCTGACTTAGCTGTCACTTTCTTCCTCTAACCTATCGCTTCACAGCAATAGTCACAAACAAATCCAATACCCAGGATAAGTCAAAAGGCCATCCCTAGGCATTTAGCAGATTTAATTTGCTTGATGGTAGAGTCATCTCATTTGAGGTTTTAATTAACAGTTGATTTCCTTCCAGTGTGAAAACCCAAGGATCCTTGTCTTGCAACAGAGAAAAGGAAATGTAAAGCACATCTTGAAAACATCATTGATTGTTTCACCCTTTTTTAACTGGTGCCAAACTCTTCTGCTTTCATGTGAACTACAAAGCAGAAGAATAAATTGGATAAATCAAGAATGGAAAGTATAATCAAATAAATGCAATCCAAGTGTCTAAGGACACATTTTCCCCCAAATATATAAAACAACCTTGATATGGCAAAGTAATCAAATTATCATCATTTAAACCGCTTTTTCCTGTGACTCCACCAGTCCTCAACTTGTTTGCTAATAGACCTGGCTGAATAATGCAAAAATGTTCATGAATAATGTATTAGTCGATTGATGGACATACAACTGTCTAATAAATTATTCACTATTCAGCCCACTACTCAGCTGGTCGAATAATGACTACATTATTCATGTTTAATTTAGTCAAAGAAAAATACCAAATTTGTCCGATAAATTATCTGAAATTAATAAATCATATAGCTGCCTTTGCGAACTCAGTCTCATCTCTGAGGCATTATTTACTGAATCAATCATTTTATTTAGATGGTTGGACCAGAGTCTCTTTTTACCTAGGCTGTAGCCAGTGATGCTAGGAAACAGCTGTGCAGATGAGCAGAAGTTCATTGTAAAATTTAATCACATTTGCCTAAAGATGAAAAAAATAACAGCAGATTACAAGTTTACATAAACTTTCATCTATCCCCATAAGTTCAGGCACAACCCATCAGTATTGCTTTCCCATTGTACAGGTTCTATCGATTATAGAGATAGATACAAAGATAATTGCCCACATTTGTATGAATTACGTAATGAGATTAGTTGTGTATTTGCAAAGAATTTGTATATAATCATAAACTGAAGCTTCTGTCCAATACAGCCTGTCTCAAGCAGGGGCAAGGGTAGGACATGGAGCTGTACAAACCTTGGCTGCTCTGGCTGGGAAAGGTGGGTACTCAGGGGCATGGAAGGTGGGTAGCTGAGCAGGTGGCTGCTGCTGCTGTTGATGCTACTGGGGTTTAGGTGGCTCCTGGGAGGTAGAGGAAGCTGGAGCTGAGGGGGAGTAGAAGGTGCTGGCACTGTTGGGAAATACATGGCTGCTGGGTCTTCTGGTGTTGGAATTTATGCTGGAAGCGGAGCCTGGCAGAACCTGCTGCAGGGTGAGGGGGATCCTGGAACCAGTTTTGGGTCCCTCACCTTGTGCTGTTGCCTCAATCTCTGTCTCCTGCAGTTACTGCTGCCTCCCAGTGGCTCATTGCTGGCCCCGATCCAGCAAGGAGAAAGGCAGTTTTTGGCTGCCTGCTCAGGAGGCAGCCAAAACAGCCTCCAGTGGCCAAATGCATGAAAATCAAACTGAAGTATGGCATTGCAAGTATCACTCAAGATGCATGACACTGGGCACCCCCGATAGTATAAGAGTTCATTGTATAAAAGAACAGGAGTACTTGTGGCACCTTAGAGACTAACAAATTTATTTGAGCATAAGCTTTCATGAGCTACAGCTCACTTCATCAGATGCATTCAGTGGAAAATACAGTAGGGAGATTTATATACACAGAGAACATGAAATGGGTGTTACCATACACATTGTAATGAGACTGATCAGGTAAGGTGAGCTATTACCAGCAGGAGAGCGGGGGGGAAAAACCTTTTGTAGTGATAATCAAGGTGGGCCATTTCCAGCAGTTGACAAGAACATGGGAGGAATGGGGCGGGGGGAGGGGAATAAACATGGGGAAATAGTTTTACTTTGTGTAATGACACATCCACTCCCAGTCTTTATTCAAGCCTAATGTAATGGTGTCCAGTTTGCAAATTAATTCCAATTCAGCAGTCTCTCGTTGGAGTCTGTTTTTGACTTTTTCTGTTGAAGAATTGCCACTTTTAGGTCTGTAATCGAGTGACCAAAGACACTGAAGTGTTCTCCGACTGATTTATGAATGTTATAATTCTTGACATCTGATTTGTGTCCATTTATTCTTTTACGTAGAGACTGTCCGGTTTGGCCAATGTACCTGGCAGAGGAGCATTTCTGGCACATGATGGCATATATCACATTGGTAGATGTGCAGGTAAACGAGCCTCTGATAGTGTGGCTGATGTGATTAGACCCTATGATGGTGTCCCCTGAATAGATATGTGGACACAGTTGGCAACAGGCTTTTTTGCAAGGATAGGTTCCTGGGTTAGTGGTTCTGTTGTGTGGTGTGTGGTTGCTGGTGAGTATTTGCTTCAGGTTGGGGGGCTGTCTGTAAGCAAGGACTGGCCTGTCTCCCAAGATCTGTGAGAGCGATGGGTCGTCCTTCAGGATAGGTTGTAGATCCTTGATGATGCGTTGGAGAGGTTTTAGTTGGGGGCTGAAGGTGATGGCCAGTGGCATTCTGTTATTTTCTTTGTTGGGCCCATCCTGTAGTAGGTAACTTCTGGGTACTCTTCTGGCTCTGTCAATCTGTTTCTTCACTTCAGCAGGTGAGTATTGTAGTTGTAAGAATGCTTGATAGAGATCTCGTAGATGTTTGTCTCTGTCTGAGGGGTTGGAGCAAATGCGGTTGTATCGTAGAGCTTGGCTGTAGACAATGGATCGTGTGGTGTGGTCTGGATGAAGCTGGAGGCATGTACGTAAGCATAGTGGTGTGTAAGTTTCCGGTATAGGGTGGTGTTTAAGTGACCATTGCTTACTAGCACCATAGTGTCCAGGAAGTGGATCTCTTGTGTGGACTGGTCCGGGCTGAGGTTGATGGTGGGATGGAAATTGTTGAAATCATGGTGGAATTCCTCAAGGGCTTCTTTTCCATGGGTCCAGATGATGAAGATGTCATCAATGTAGCGCAAGTAGAGTAGACACATTGTATGTGTCTGAATTAAATGCATGGCCTGAAGGGGCTTCCATGCCTATTCCATCAGAAAACAATTTTACCATGAAATGTCCAAATCTTGAGGGCCTCATCAACCATTCTGTGCCCAATTTTCAAAGGCCTTTGAAAGTATACCTAGAGTATTTGTGGAACCCCTATAAATGCACACAAAACTCCAGTTTTCTGCATGCCAACAGGTATTTCTGCATTACGAATTAGGTACTTGTGCATATTGTGCTTACAGGAATGCACATTTCATCGTGCAAGTGCTGGATTTTACATGGCAAACAGGTACTACTGTATGATTGGTGGGCACATTTGATTGCCCCTTAAAAAATGTGCTCAGAATTGATGGGCCCAATCCAGTCCCCACTGAAGCCAATGGCAAGATAACAGCATGTGCACCTCTATTTATTTCAAATTACTGTAAATTTTTAAAGTGTATTTTGTTATAAAAGAGCTACATTGAAAGAACGTTAAATTTGCAAAGTTAAGAACTCAAATGTTAAGAAATTAAGACTGCCCCTGCAGAACAATTTTACCTTGAAATATGCAGCCCTAATTCTACCCTCTTACGTGTATGCGTTATGACATTTCAGGGATTATAAATTGGCCAACTCTCACTGGATTTGTACAGAAACAGAAAAAGGCAACTGTCCTGTCATAGGATTATTCTCCTGACAAATGTCAAGTTCCTGCTCCAATGTACAAAAGAAGCTGTCCAAACAAGCAGTTGGAAGACATTTTTAACATTCAAAACTACCGGTTTTTTCCCCAATCTCATTCTCCAAAAAGTATGAACCTTTTTGCCGAAACTTAAAAAAAGAAAAGAAAAAGAAAAAGAAAAATAAAATCAACCTGAAGCAAACAACCAGTAGGGAAAAAATTCTGCCTGAATGGTTAAAGTGTAGCAAAGTTATAAGCAACTGAAAGCAGGTTTACAATGGGAAGTATTAGGCATTAGGCACACTTAACTATAGGTGTTATATTGTGCTCCGGCTATGGTAAAACATCTACAAAGGTCCCAGAGCAATGGTCATTGCAAATTGATACATATCATTTTCATTTCAACTGGAATGAGGCACAATGTGCCCATTATCTCCTTTTATTTTAATTTAGCCATAAAAGCTTTGGTTATAGCCATTAGACAAGACAGAAATCCTTGGCATTAAAGTAGGAAAGACGGCATATAAAAATGTAAAATAAAAGTGTAATTTACGGTGTGAGAGACTAGTAGATTCATATTAATAGAACTTAAAACTAGTTCTAAATAATTAAATCTGATTAATACAAATGGGAAATTATCAGGATATAAAACAAATTGAAGTGAATTGTTCATTTTAGAGCTATCATAAGCAGACAACCAATGTTTTAATTCAAATTTTTCAGATAATGACAGAGAAAAAAACTAGTCAGTTTCACTATTTATAGTACATGTCTAGTGAATTTACTTTTACATTTTCACTTGTAATGGTTGGGTGGCAAATATTGCAGGGGAATATTTGGTTTTGAAAGAATTGCTTTCCATTTTTTTTTAAATCATGGAAATATTTCTATTCTTACATTTTCTTAAATCTTATCTTTAGAAAATATAAATTTAAGACCCAATTTGACTGTTAGCTTTCCTTTTGCTATTTATCCAATATAAGAATGCAATTCCCAGGCTAGTAAAATAAATAAATACAAAATGTAATTATGGAATTTATTTTAGAACTGAAAGAAATCCAACTGAAGCAAGATATATTGCAAGCTTTTTGTTTGTTTGTGTGTTTGTCATGGTTCTTGACCTTGAAATACAATTAGAGCTGTAAAAGATATAGCTTGTGGATATAGTCCATTAATGAGCTGATGATAAAACTTAATATACAGACTATTTAGGGCTACATTATCCTTTCAATTACACCTGGCCATTCAGACTTTCAGCGATGTTGTATGGGTATAAAAGAGGTACAACTTATGCTTTTAAGGTTCGCCAGCCAACTGCGATGGATTCTTTTATTAATTTGTTTTTAGGTGTTTGTTCAGTGTCTAGCAGGACAATGAGGTCCTGGTCCATGACAGGATCTTCTAGGCACTACAGCAACACAGAAAATAAATAGTATTAAGCATATATTATTATCGGAACTTGATAGGGAAAAGAAGTTGTACTCATCCAGCTCTGCTTGCAAACAAAGCTCTCCTCACACAAGCAGGACACATATATTCCACAATTGCAGGGCTGCAGAATTTGCCGTGAAATCCATCCCTCTATCACGGAATTGTGCTTCTGAATCGCATCTTTCTTTCTTTTTTTTTTTTTTTAGGTTAGATTTTCGCAGAGACGACCTTGAAAGAGTGAACCAAGTGTATCGCACGCAATGATGCCTGCCTTAGTATGCAGACAGGCTGAAACAATAGTTGTGAGAGGTGTGGACTGTCCCATTCATCTTAATCAAGGCCCCTTGGACTCCATCGCCACAGAATTTGGTATTTTTCCAAGTCAACACAGATTCCAGCCTTTTGCCACGGCATTCTCCATTTTGCTGCAGACAATCAAGTCAACAGGGTTCTGTGCACGCACCCAGATCCACCCGCACAGAACAGCTTGCAAGACTGCAACCTAAGTGCAAGCAACAGCTGTTTTCTTGGCAAGGTTGAGAACCCCTCTCGCTGGCAGATTGAGAAAGCCCACGCTACTCCTACTGCACTGAAACTGATCACTACAATCGACGAGCATTAAGCAAACATGCTAAACTATTATTTATGCAAAGTTGAGATTTCAAACAACAAGTGTTCATCTCAAACACAACATTATAGGCACGTTACGAAACCACACTTGAAATTAATATGTCAAGTAACTTGAGTAGCAAATTAATACTTTCTGAACACACTGAGTAAATCCTGTCTATGTCAGTGCATGGAAAGGAAGTTATTTCTAAAGGCAGAAGTATTATCTGCTGCATAGCTCGTTTTCTTAAATCTGATCATCATTACCAAGTTAATTTGTCTTTTATCTGCATTTGTCTCATAGCTCACTTATAACTTTATGAAAAATAACAGTGTCAACATCTTGCCATTAATGAGCCATGTGACAAACAGAATCCACAGCAGGCTGAGAAGAAGCCAGGAAACCCTTTAGTGTGAAAGTGATCAGCAGCTGTTACAACCACTCCACCCCAAACACACACACACACACACACGTGTTGACAAAAAAACTGCACTAGATGATTTGTAGTTTCCTGGTGATATGTCCAGGACCTAAGACAGACATGGTATTTTTGGAAAACACAGGAAAATGGTTCCCATACAACTGAATCCTAAAAAGAAAATGTTGTTTAAAGCTACACAGAGGGCCAAACTAAATGACTCCATCTCAGACTTCTGTATACATTCCGCCCCATATATCAGTTGTCTTCAGCAAGAAAGTTAAGCACAACAGGCTTTCCATGGAAGTTAATGCGTTATCATAAGTAGTTGGAAAGTGGGTGATACCGTAAAGGGAATTCGCAGTGCAACAAAAAGCCTTCTCGTTGTAACTTGTGCAAGTTCTTACTCAGTTGGGGAAAAAAAATTCTTCCTCACAGAAAAAGCAATGAAATACTTTGTCTGGTTGACTCTTATTTTTGATTAAGGAGAACAACAAGAAGAGAGAAGCAAAATAAAGCATTCATAAGAAAGTACAGCTCATGTTTCCTCTGTGCAGCCATATCAACTCTGAGAATCCAATAAATATGGTCTCCTTGCACACAGGCGGACAACGTCAATTTACAAACCCTGGAATATTCTTAAACTTTAAAGAATTACGTGGGAAAAGCAAGCTCCATTCCATTAAAGATTGACTTACACCAGGGATGAATTTGGCCCAGTGTATTATAAATGAGGTAATCTCTTTGACACTTTTTTTTTATTATAGTTAACTTGGGGGAAAGGGTGCCTCTGCCTAGACAGAAAAGGAAATCTCTGAGCACAGAAAAGTCCTGGAGAGTCTCCTTTCCAGGCATGAACACAACAAGACTTTTTAATGTTCTCTCTCCCCCTTTCAACTCCTGATTTTGTCCAAATTAGGGGTTTGCTCTTTTTCCTATTAAAAGGAGTTCTCATTTGTTTTAGTAGTAACAGGATCAGATGCCAACTAATAATAGACAATAGTCTTAATCAACAATATACTTAATGTTGCACCAGTCATAACTTTAAAATCTGCAGCAACGTCTTACAGAGCAATTCCAAGAAAAATCTGCCAGGCTCCTGAGTTTTGCATGGACATGCAAGAACACTGCAGGGCAAGTTAAGCCCTTAACAACTGCTGGAAATACTATGGGAAGAACTACGCAATATGGTTTCAGATAAAACTAATGGCTACAAATGTCCCATAACATAAGATTATTATTTTCAACATACCAAGAAAACAATACAAAGAGTCAGAGACATTTTTTCTCTGACTGCAAGACTGAATCTTTGGAGTGTAACTTTTCCCATGCATAGTTGCACCTTTTGAAGTTGCACCTTTTGAAATGATGTAATGTAGTCTTCAGAGTGCTTGCAAGTTACATTTTGTTTAATGATGCCTAAGAGTATTTAGATTTCATAGATGAGACCACAGCATTTCCATTGTTCACAGTGTAGATTCAAAATGTTCATGAGACAAAACTACCTGCTTGTCTGCGTGACATTTTGTTATAGATAACAATTTGAGGATAAAAACATTTGTAAAACAGAAAAATCCAGATGAACATTTTTCATTCAGAACAGGAAGCAAGGTATCTACTTTTTCAATCATTCTCCTTCATACAGAGTATTCACAGCAGGAAAAGCAAATGTAGAAAAAGAAGTGCAAAAAATGCAGAGAAAACAAAATTGAGCATGCCTAAAATAGAGGAGGAAGGAGCTTCAAATTGATCTGACTTATAAAGAATCAAACTTTACACTAAACAAACAGCACCATTGATTTAGCCCAAAGCCCTGACTTTTTCTGGTACAAATACATTAGAATACTAACTGATCTCACACAGCTTTTATGTCCTGCTTTCCATGTTATGCCCAATATTAATCAAAGTCCCCTATTAAACGAGAAAGTTCGCAGAATATGTCTCACGATTATTGTTAAATCAGAGGCCCTGACTCAACAAGATTTTGACTAACATGACACAAAAGCCTACATAAAGCCACATAAGATGATTTTCTAGAATTTTTGTGACTTCTGCAATACAACAACCAGATGAAACTTCTCCAAAGATCCAAGGAGCACTGGACCACTGCTAAAACCAGGAGACCTTAAGAGCTACAGTCAATTTCTAGGAGTCACCAAAAGACGATTTTAGCAGTATTGCTTGTCGGGGAACTGTTCAATTGCTTTAAAATACTATTATAATAAAATATTGTCTCATTAAGAATCAGAGCCAACTAGAAGTTAACAAGAAACTAAATAAGTGAAAAGATACAAAATTCAGGAATGCCTGAGAGTATGTAAACTCTTCTGATTCATGCACTGAAATAAAATGTTGTTATTGAACCAGCGTAAGATGTCCTGCCTCCCAATTAAGCATTGTGGCAGAAGTAAATTCCCTTAAGACAACAGAGCAACTTGAGGAAAAGAAAAATACAAAGAGCATGTACTTAAGTATAATGCTCTAGAGCCGTGGTTTTCAACCAGGTGTCTGAGGCCCCCTGGGGGGCCATGAGCAGGTTTCAGGGGGTCCACCAAAATAAACCAAAGACCAGGGTTGGCGTCAGAGTTGCTGGGGCTGAGGGAAGAAAGCCGAAGCCCAAGCCGCACCACATGGGGCTGAAGCCAAAGCCTGAGCAACTTAGCTTTGCAGGGCCTCCTGTGGCGTGGGGCTGTGGACAATTGCCCTGCTTGCTACCCTGTAATGCCAGCCCTGCCTTTTAATCTACTGGATACGCAGAAAGACAGTTGTTGGGGCACAGGTGGGCCATGGAGTTTTTCTAGCATGTTGAGAACCCTTGCTCTAGATTGCTTCCACACTGGCAGAGGGGCCTAACTGTATTCGCTGTCTGGATTAGCATATTAGAAGATTCGTTGTCTTTATCCACTCTTGCATCGTACAGTGTCATAGCCTGCCCCATCAGTGATGCCAGCCTCCATTACCTGCTTGTCTGATTCTCCAATAGCTGCCTTAGCACTTCTTCCGTGGTGCCCCCACATGATACGCCCTTTCTAAGTCAATTTAAAAAAAACAAAAAAACCCACTACGTCTTCCTTCAGATTGTTTTTCGAGAACCAAGTCTCGAAATGGGATGCCCCAAGGAAACGGCTTAGTGACCATCCCTGGGTAGGTGACATTGTAAAGATTTTTTTATATAAATGAAAATTAATCAGTTTGTTCTGAAATCTGCAATCTTTGTAAATGTAATTGTTCCCAGGGTACCCAGGACTCTGAGTCACTTTGTTACCCCCCCTCCCTGCCTCCAGGATGAGAGAGTTTTCCTTAGGCTTGGATGGGTGTTAGATCCCTACCACCACCAGCCTGTTAGCCACCCAAGCACTCTCCTCTGGGCTAGGCCAGCCCTTATTAACCTGCACGGCAAAGTAATAAATGCACCCCAGTCCTTTAGCCCCTTTGAAGCATTCCCCTGTAGTATTCAGCCCCCCATCCACTGAATACTGACAGAAATACCAAATCTTATGTCCCCAAAGGGACAGTATACACACCAGCACATGATTCAACTCAGCACATTGCTTAATACCACAGCACTAAGATATGTTTGCAGTGAAGACAATAAAACATTTATCATCAAAGATTCAAGAGATAGTGAGTAAGACTATTGGAAACAAATGGTTACATATAAAACCAAATTATAATGCTTTTTATAGATTAAACTGAACAGGATAAAACTCCTTTAGACAGGAGGTTCTCTTGCCCATTGTCTTCTGCAGCTTTGCAACCAAGTCTGGCTGGGATCCTGTCTTCACAAATGTAGACGTGCTGCCCATTTACTTCCTATGTTCAGGATAAAGGGGTTATCTCTGGCTTCCAATTATATCCCCAAAGGTCATTGTCCATACTCCAAGCCAGGATAACTACCCAAGGCTTAGTTTTCCTGTATGCTGCATCTTGGCTGACTTCACATCTCTCCACTGATGACATATATAAGTGGGTATCCACTGTGTTAGCTTACAATGCTTAATTTACATCCCAACAGAGAAATAGGTGAACGAACCATTTGTTGTCTGACAGAAAACCTATTTCTCCACCTCTGCTGTGATACAGCTGCTAATAACATATTTTCAGGGTATATAATATAACTCCTTACATAGTATCTGTATGCACATTTCACAACAATATTAATGGCCATTGTGATGGTTTTCATTTGGGACCTCATATGCCCTTCTTTGGTGACACAGAATGTACATGCCAGAATCAGGACATTCCTGTTAACCTTGCCAGTTAGCCTTAAGGGGCTCTTGGCTCACTGTATATGATTAGTCTGGCCATTGACTATACATTGTGACAAGCCACCTCCTTTGCCTTGTTAGGCTCAGCATTTCTCCCTCTGGTGATGGGGGCCTGGAGTTAATCCAGGTAGGCCCAAGGAGTTCTCTTATGCAGGAAAAATAAATTCACAACACAAAAGAAATACATTTCCTTACCCCTTCCCCAGTGCATTTTCTTATTACTCTAGCTTCTGGTTGCCAGAAGTAGTAAACTTCATTGTCTCCTACAGAGAGAAGAGCAGCCTTCCACTTAGGAGAAGCCTTTTCTCCCTGCTACCCCTAACCTTGTTTCAGCTTGTTTCTCATCCCTCCTGCCTCTCACTCTTACCAAAAGAGTGAGTTTTAAAGGTCACCCAGCAGCCCTTAATTGGACTCAAGTAACCTGAGGTAACCGTTTTTCAGTACATAGCAAAAAGGGCCTTCACAATTCTCGGGATGATATACCTGCCTTCCACTCCCTTATCGTTGTCAGGCCTGACTTTGTCACATTTTAAGGTCAGAAGGGACCATCAAGATTATCTCATCTGACTTCCTGCATAAGGCCATAAAATTTCATCCAGCAATTTCTGCATCATTCTCAATAACTTGTACTACTCTATGTAGCCATGTGTTCTTATAATTAATGCCATTGTCACACCCCCACACATTTGTTACGTCTTTCTTTATTTTGTTTATAAGCTCCTCTGGGCAGGGTCTGTCGTTTATTGTATGTTTGCATATCACCCAAAACAGTGGGTTCCCAATCCTGCTTAGAACCACTAACACTACTGTCATGCAAATAGTAATAGAGCAGAGGCAAATGACCTGAGTCAGCCACGTCATACATATGAATAACAATCGACTGCCTAAGAGAGTTCATTATAGTGAACTTGAAAAAGGGAGTAGGAAGGTTGGCCATCCCAAACTCTGCTACAAGGACTGAATCAAGCAGCACATACAGTCTTCCAGGCTAGATTTAATGACCTCGGAGGATACGGCCCATGACAGGCGAGCTTGGCAGTCCACTATGAAGGAAGCAGAACAAGCAACAGAATATCGTCGTGCCACCTTGGCCGATAGTAGGAGGGAACGTAGACACCAACTTGCCCTGGCACATCTTCTGAACCCTATATGTGGAAACTGATTTCCCGTTGTAGTCATACTTGCATATGAGCAACAGTCATTATTATAATCGAAATAATTACTAATAGTGCAGTGCTTCACCAGGTTCCTCATAGTCCCCAAGTTCATTAATTTACGAACCTTGTAGCTGCAGGCTGCTATAATAGGGAGAACATGGAAATGTAAAGGGGAATCTCAGCTTTCTTAAAAAATTAAATTTCAGCCCTTTTCATTGCAAAGGACCCCCAGGGAAATGTAAATTGATGCAAAACTGATCACTAGGGTTGAAAAGCTTGTCACTAATTTTTCTTAAAGAGCACAGGCTATATACAGAGCCTTCCCAGATGGCTGTTGGGATCCACTCTCTTGATTTCTGAAAAGTCCCATAGCTATAAAGGGCAATGCCACCCATGTTATCACTGATAAAAGTGGGACCACCAGCCAGCTGCCTGTAGCTGAACAGCCATGAAGACCTGAGGTTACGAGAAGTGTGAGGCAATACAGTACTATTTACTGGACTAAGTGAAGAATAATTATTTACTTTGTCCTACAGTTTTTCTCTGAGAACTCTATACTAGAGCCTGCTTCAGCATTTTATCCAGTGCTGTTCTCAGATCTTACCAGGATTTGTAAAGTGTTCTCTGATCAAGGCTTTTTAAGGGGTTCCTGTCCCATTGTAGAAAAACAATTAATGAAATGTTCTCCAGTTTACAATGGGGATTGCTTTGGGTGTAACTCAAGACAGCACTGGGCTTTAAATACTTGTTTATTGGAAGATAGCCCAACTTAAAAAATGTTATGGTCCTGAGCTTTTCCTAGATCGTGGAAATTACCCATATATTGCACATCCAATCTCCCATTCTGCTTCTCTCTACCAGAAAAAAGGCAAAATGCAAACTGGCTACTCAGTGATATGAAAGCAGACATCAGAACAACATTTCCTTCTTTTGTTTTGCTTTTTATATTTACATATCTGTAGTTCAATTTTATGTAGGATAGTATCAATTTTTGCAAAGTCTTTACATACCAATTTCTGCAACATGACTGATGACTGGATTTTTGGGGACAAACATCAGAGTGCTCAAGGAGTTTGCTGACCAGTGTAAACACTCTTGTACCTTATATCACTAGTTTATAATGTTTTCATTTCTGACAGTTTGGGCTCACTTGCTGGGTCATCAGTGTAACTGGAATGCACTAGTGTCTGGCTTTTCTTTAACAAAATTTATAAGAGAAGGAAGTTAGTGATATGTACACAGCTAACAAAATGTGAAACATAGCAAAGAGCATTAGACAGGGCTCATTCTTTCATTAAGCTTCTGTTTTAAAAGGGAATGGCTCCCTAATATTCGTTTATTTTGGAGATCTTAAAGTAAATGGCAAAACTCAAACTGACTGGAACCAGAATTGTGCCATAGAATTGCATTCCATGAGGTGTCTTCCAACATCCTATCATTTTAAAATCTTTTTATTCATGTTTTCACTTTATTTCATCAATAAACAGTCTCCCTACTTTGAGTTCCAGTGGCTGGCACCACCATGGCTCATGACTGTCAGGAGGAGCAATTGCAGGGAAAGTCCTGCTCTGTCCCTGCATCCCTGGACTGCAGATTGCTCACTGCACGTGAATCTTTGGCAAATTTAGATGCCAAACTCTAATAAGTCTCTACTGAGCATGTGCAAAACTGCAGTTATTCAGATGCTTATGACCTGGCCAGATTTGGGAACATTTTTATGGGGACAGCAAACAGCACATTCCTGACACCTGGGCAAGCACCCTGCCAAATGTCAAGCCCTTGTTCTAAGGCATGGAGACATTATTAGAGCTTCTCAATTAAGCAGTTGTAAGAATTTTTTAACAAGAGCAAAACAATGTATTTTGCCCTAATCTAGTTTTTGAAAATGTCTGAACTGTTCTAACTGACATTTTCTTTTAAAATTCAGCCTGAAGCACACACTCAGCATCGAAAATTTCAGCTCAAACAGTTGAAGTTTGACAAAGGTATACCGAACTGCAACCAGGGTTTTATAATGGCAACTGTCAGGAGACCTGTACTATACGGAGTGCTCCCAGCTTCACCTATAATACATGCGGTAAAAGCTTCCAGAATCTTGAGTGTATTGTGTACCATCTGTAGCATACAATATAATAGAGTACATTATATGTACATTGTTCAGGTAAGTGAATAATGAATGATTCGGGGGAAAATAAAGGACTTTACAATGAACTGACATGTTTCCACAATTACCACATAATTATTACTATTCTTACCTAAATAAAGGTAATCAGGTTTAACAACCCATCTACTGCAGGAAACTGTAGTCGTTTAGGCCAAGAAGATAGTAGCTATGACAGCATTCCCAGATCAAAGATTTTAGCAGAATCAAAACAAAGGCAGCTCCTGTGTATTGATTATTCTCCCAGACAGCAAATTATCACTGATTACTTTGAGAAGAGAGGTGTTGATGGCTTGCTTCCTTCCATTAGCCTGGAATGAAGTCAATAATATATTTCATATACAGAAGACAAAAGTGCTGCTGTGCTGCTTAAACATTTCAAAGATAAATAGTTTTTGTAAACAGTTACAAAAGGGCATGTCAAAACTACATGGAGTCGAAGTCTTCTCTGTTCTGTGCGGCCCCAATAAAACAATGGATTTGTACCTGGACAAACTTTGTCCCATGACATGGATTGATATCATTTAAATGATACACACTGAATGAATTGCAATGCTAATCCTTTGGGATGCTGAGGGTATGTCTCTAAACTGCAGCTGGGATCATGCCTCCCAGCCTGGGTAGATGGACTCAGGCTGGTCTTCACTACAGGGGTAAGTCAACCTAAGTTACGCTACTCCAGCTACATGAATAATGTGACGAGAGTCGATGTAGCTTAGGTCAACGCACCCCGCTGTCTTCAGTGCTCTGAGTGGACAGGAGACGCTCTCCGGTCAACTTCCCTTGCTCTTCTCGGAGAGCTGGAGTACCGGGGTCGACCGGAGAGTGCTTGCCATCGATTTAGCAGGTCTTCAAATGCCAAATCGATCCCTGCTGCATTGATTGCAGCAGTATCGTCTCCCTGTAGTGGAGACCAGCCCTTAGTAGCTCCGCTTGAGCTAGCATGCTAAAAATAGCAGTGAGGATGTTGTGGCCCAGGCGGCAGCTCAGGCTTGCCACCTGCATCCAAGCCCACCCAACCACCCGGGTCTGAGCTCAGACGGCTAGCCCGAGCTGCTGCCCTTGCCACAAAGTCCACACTGCTATCTTTAGTGCACTAGCTCAAGCACACCAAGCACAAGTCTCCCATTCCAGGCTGAGAGACCTGCTACCAGCTGCAGTGTAGGCATTCCTTTAAAGGCTTAGTCCTCCTCCATGTATTAAGCTTGAGTACCTGCACATGGTGTATGGGGGGAGAGGTCTACAGGAGTTTGATGAAGATGACTCAAGGATATACATTGAAATATAAAACCTACAGCCTCTAAGTGAGTAATTCATATAGTTCATTCTGTATTGACCCAGAAGTTGTTCTCTGATCCTTGGAGAGCTCAGACTATATCCTAAAGGACAAGTTTCCATATCACAGAATTTCTATTGGCATTCTCAGTAGAGAGGCCAACCACTGAATTGGCACAAACAGACAATCCTGGAGGAGATTACGCCACTACAGGGCTGGTGCACCTTGATGGGATAATTTGAGGGAAGCTTGCACAGCTACCATTCAGGCCATACTTGTTCTGCTCGATAAACTGAAGACTTCAGTTCCCAGAGCTGTCATTCTGATCTCTTTTACAAGCAAGCTATTCACCTTTTCTTTAAGAATATGCATGGTCATAATAGACCTCTTTGTAGCATCTCTTCTTAAAGTAAAACCTGAGCAAAATGTATCAATTTTGTATATGATAACGAAAAATAGACTTCAGCCCGTTCATTTGTTTGTAAACTGTACAATGAGAAAAGTACATACACGGGGGTGGTGGGGGGGAGAGAGAAAGGATGAGGCAAGACTAAATAGGTGAAATCTCAGATTTTTTCCTCTGGGATCCTACATCAGCAACACCAATGCTCCTAATGCAGTTCTCATAAACCAACGCCTTCTGAAAAGACAGGATGAAGCAATAAAGTCAAAAGAAGCCTTTCTCAAAATATTTCAACTTCCAGCTGAAATAAGGAAGTGTGGAGGTACAGGAAAATAGATAAAATCTTTTAGAAACTTTCATGTTCTTCATTAAAGATTTTCGGAAGGAAAGTTTGGGCTGATTTTTATTTAATACAAAACAGTTCATCATTTCCTAGTAGTAATCCCTACCTAATAGCCCAAATTAGGTGAATGTTTTGGATTTTACTTCAGGAGAACTGTTTGGTAAGATTTTGCTGTATTGTTTTACCAAGATATGTCAGTTTTGCCTCCTTTACATTTAGATTTCTCTTCTTAAGATGAACTGGTTCGGGGGGGCAGGGGAAAGAACTAGCCCACATTTTAGCTCCAAAATCCCTAATCAAACCAAACCTAAACAATGTCCTACTATATCTGTGTGAAACTGCACACAACTTTTGGTGACTTATTTCATGATACTGTTCTCAATTTCATTTAATCCATTTTCAGCCCCCTGAGATAACACTGTCTTGCAGCTTTTCTCAACAGAGGATAATTTGGCTGAAAAAGCCCATGCAAAACAACATTTCATATACTTTCACACTGAAAGCAATTTTGTTTGATAATAGGCCCAGACAATTCAGAGCAGGCTATTCTTAAACCTCATAGTGCCATGGTCAGAAGGGAGGCAGGCAGTGAATTCTGGGGTACTTCTGACTGGAACAAGTTCCAAAGAGGTGAAATCTAAAAAAGATGGCAGAGCCAGAGTCCAGCAGACAATCCTGAGGCCCCACTCTACTGCCACTCATGTGATATTACCAGCAAAGGGTTAGAAAGCAGTAGTTGATGTCTAGGGGAAAGGAGGGGGCTTGTTTTGGGTCAGTGAAGAAAGGAATTGATGTTCTTGGGACATTTGTTGGGAATGATGGGGCTGGGAGTGGAGAAAAAAGGGAGAGGAGAAGGGGAAAAGGAAACATCTGAAGTACTGAACAAGCATCAATAGTTTGATGGCTTTCTCCAAATAAAACTTCTAACCTTTTGAGGTTTGCCCATCACAAATTGTAGTCATGAGCCAGATCAGCTGGTGTAAAGCTTCCCTGAAGTGAACAGAGCTATGCTGGTTTACACCACACTTGGATACGCTCCTTTACCTTCACATAGTTGGCAGATGTATGAGGTGTGGTTTAGTATGTGGCACGTGAAGAGATGTTCACTAGAAGAAGTTTATTAACAATAAGTATTCAGAGAATGATCATGGATTAAACTAAGAAAAAACTGCAGTCGAGATCATTTATCATCTGACTAGAATAAGGATTTAGCAAGACTCTCTCCTGTGTCCATTTATATTTAATGCTTTTAGGAAAAAAAATCCCACCACCACTCCAATGTGATATAAAGTGGAAAGGCTTGAAATGTGTGAAAAGCTATGGAGTCTTCTGTATGAAGGAAGGTGGTGGTTTTTTCCCCTTCAGGATTTTTTCCTATTAATTTAACTTTCAAGTGGAACGAATAACTATTATAAGTGTCAGTTCCATTCCACACAGGCCTAATGGTATTATAATATTCATATACGTTAACTCTCCATTGCCATCTTTCTCCCCCAAAAGTCTCTCTCTTCCACAAAATAACCTAATGTCGCACAGACTCCTTAGAGACGGAAAATTTCAGTCCTTGAGTTAAATATTGTATAGCTGTCAATACCAAAATAAATGCTATTGAGGACTAAATGAAAAAGAACAAACGCCCAATTTGATCAAGCCCCAAAATCAAAATAATCTGAGTCTGAAGCAGAATCACAGGTTTTTGCTGAAACTGCAGTGGGGAGAGTTAGTAAAAGACAATCATTAATTTACTAATAATAACTGCAAACATACATTTTAGTATAATAAGGAAACATGCTTTTGCCTACCCCAGATTAATATTAATGAGTTGAACAGCAAGAAGTAATGTTTCTATTTTTTCCCACAATAAGTTAGTGATCAGAACAGTCATGTACAAACCATTATTTATTTATCTTCTCCCTGTCCAATGTATGTATTTAAATTGGGCCAGTACCAGTGGTATTTATACGCTGAAATACAACACTTTTGATACTAGTATCATCTTATTCAGACAATATTCTCTGCTCAACCCCTCCAACAGGTTATGTACCTAGGTGATCTGCAAGTAGTTTTTCTTTTAACCCTTCTTCCTCGGGAGATCTATATGAGAGAAAGAGGACTTGTTCCTAATGAGGGAAGACTTGACAAGTCAAATGATTCTTCTTTGAAGCAGGTAAAACATGAGCTCAGGTTGATCTCTTGAGTTCCACAACCACAAACCCTTCAGGAAAGTCTCATCACTAGTTGTGATGAAGAGCAGGATCCTGCTTGTTGATCACAGTACTGTAGAGGGAGGCAATAGTGAGAAGGGAGAGATGTCCTTTAGATAGTCTGGTCCTAACCCACTGAGTCCTTTGAAAATGCGGACCAGGATTTTGAATGGAACCCAACACCCAGTGAGGAACCAGTGTAGGAACCCAGTGGAACATATCTATAATGTGACCACTTTCCATTTAGGACATGTGCTGCTCTATTATGGGCCAGCTGTAACTTCTATGTAGCTTCCTTTGTCAGAGATAGGTAGATAGACTGTTACAATTCTATATCTGAAGTCACACATACTTGGCCCACTGGGACCAAGTCTTCATTCATGAGAAGCAAATGCAGTTTCTATTTGGGTAAAAAGTGTTTTGATCACTCTTGTGACCTGCATGTTCACACCTGCAGGAGTGCACCCAACTGCCATTTCCTGTCAATGGGATGCGAGCACCTGACTCCATCAGACACCTTTGAAAATCATAGCCTACACAAATGATGTGTCTATGTGCCATCACCATATTGCTGGCATTTGAACCCATAGCATCTCATAATATTCTCTGGTGGCTTAATACACATGTTGAGCATTTAAATTTCCTTTGTTTCTGTAGTTGTCTTAATTGATTGTATGGTCTCTGTCTACTTTTAGGAACTTTAATGAAAATGGCACTGGTGTGGTGAAATATAACAACATTTTTTTAGTTCTTTTCTTTTCCTTCTCTTCCCCATCCCACTTTATTCTGTACTAAAGTTACAGAGAACTCTCTTTTTAAAACAACTGTACAAAGTTAGGCGTGATTTCAGTTATGTGAGCCTCAGGGGCTCAATGAAATAATATGAACAGATGTCTGAAATCTCAGAAGGCATGTGACAATGGAAGGACAGGGAATAATGTAACCAGATCTGACAAGATCCAGTTTGATCTGAAAGTTTCTAATACTCCTGTTACCAAGAACATCATCTTTATCTGTTCTAATCTGTGCTTTAGATTACAGTTCATAAGCAATGCACCATTAATGACCTCTCAATTAGAGTAAGTACTATAATCTATTGTCATTTTTCCATTTATATTTTTTTTATTTCCAAAAGACAGGGAATGACTTAGATACAGACATATATAGTTGGATGCCAATCTTAAAAGCAAAGCATTCATAAATGTTAATTTTAAGTAGGTAACCTTTCAATCAGATTAATTTTACTTGCACAGGGAGAAGGTCATATTCTGATTTCAGATATAACATATAAATTAGAGGAAATCCAGGTTTACTCTGGTGTAGATGAGATCAGGATCTGGTCCAGACAAATAATGTATTCTCTTTTAAGTGAGAATAATGTATTCTCTTCTAAATGCTATCTATCTCATCGTTCGGGCAAAAAAATTTTTTTTTTTAATTTGCCACTTTGCCTAGCCCAGCACATAAACCTCCATCAATTTAGATTGCGAAGCTCTGAGGGTCAGGGTCTTTTTATTCTGTTTGTCCAGCATCTGGCACAATGGGGTCCCTATCCATGACTGGGTCTCCTAGGGTATGTCTACACAGCAAGGAGAAACCCGCGGTTGGCCCGTGCCAGCTGACTTGGGATCATGGGGCCATTTCATTGCAGTGTAGACTTCTGGACTCAGGCTGGATCCCCGGCTCTAGACTCTGTGGGGTGGGAGGATTCCAGAGCTTGGGCTCCAGCCCAAGCCCAGAAGTCTACATAGCAATAAAACAGCCCCACGGCCTGAGCCCTGCAAGCTGGAGTTGGCTGGCACAGGCCAGCTGTGGGTTTTTCTTTGCTGTGGCGACATATCCCTAGCACCACAGCAATATTAATAAATAACGATTAATAGCATTCAAGCTTCTTGTTGGCTTCCATTTTTGTTATTATCTTTGGGAGCTAAGATCTGGTTATTTAGGTGCTTAAATATAGATTTAGATGCCTAACATTAGGCTCTCAAGTCAGAAAATATTTCCCGATGTGAAGATCATACAGCAAGTCAATGGTAGACTTGCTAGCAGAATCCAGGAGTCATGACTTCCACTGGCCCCATTCCCAGGTATACATAACATAATACAGATAAAGAACGTTGGGCCAGGTGTGGTAGTGGGAAAGGGGACATTGTACTGCTTAGCCTGAAGTTGCAAAGTTAAAAAAAGAATATTTTGAAAATCTGGTGATTTGCTTGTGTAATTAGAATGCTCAGCTGAGCACAACATTTTTACTCACAAAATCCTCCAATTCTAGTTGCACTATTAAAACAGCTTTAGTAAAAATACTCCTGTTTATATATTTTTGAACACTTGTGCAATCTTCAACTTTTATTTTTAAATGTATTTTTTGAAAATGTAGCCCTGAATGTGTGTATTTTCTTCTGCCATTTGGTACGTTGCCATCATATTCCAAGTGACATGACACATGGTAGATTTATGCACCATGAAGCAGACACTGCAGGGGTTTTGTGTATTTGTGTTTTGTTTCCAGTTAAACAATACACAGGGGACTGTCACACTAACAAGGTATATAATGATTGACTTGTTCAGCCTCCTTGAGACTTTTTCTTCAATACAGTAGAAACCTCAATAAACAGGAAAATTATGTTTGAACAGATGTTTGCTTTGAATAGCTGTACTGTATTTGTTTCATCTTCTGAAAAGTTAATTCCTATTTTAAGATGCATTTAGTTCTGAGCAATTTCAGTTGCAGATTAAGCCATATTTACATATTTTTGCATAGTTCATTACACATTTTGTTATGTGTGGGGTATCCTTTGTACTTTTGATAATCATAGGATTTACAGTGAGCGGGGTTAGCACACTGCAACAGATTGGCTGGTGTAGGAACATAGGACTTGTCAGAAGGCAAAAACACCAGTACCATCATAATGGATTGATCCAATGCCCCCTGAAGTCAATGGAAAACATTGGTTTCAGTGAGCGTTCAATCAGGCCCCCCGTCAATTTTTAATGCTGTACATGGGGGAGGAATTTCGTTATAAACTCTGTGGCAATCAGCTTAGACCTTAATCGTGAGATCTGTTGTCCTTTGTCATGTGACAATAGTAAAGAATCACTGTCTTCCAACAATGAAGAACCTTTATTAGAATAAGGAAAATAATCTTAATCCTTGAAGTGTCTCTCTGTGTCTCAGCTGTAGAGCTTCTAGAATCTTCCCCAGATCCTCTCCTGCCTGGCTTCCTGCTACAGATTCAAAGAAACACAACATAAAACATCTTTCCCCCCTTATTTGCTGTATGAACAATCTTCACCAAGAATTCATGTTTAACACCAAATTATAGATCCAGACAAGTTACCATTTTCAGCACTAGTCCAAATCTGGTCTTCTTCTGGCCATGAGGAGGATTTTAGCTTGTTGATTCATTTGCATTGTCAAATCCCAAAGGGGTAGACTCCTTTTCAGTAAGTGTAGGGATCTTCCCAACAAGATTTTCTCCCTCACAATGGCTGGGTGAGAGGCTCATTGCTACTAGGGCCACGCTACTATTCAGCTGAGGTCTGAAACAGCTGAAGATGCCACCTTTTCATCTATACTGAGTGTTTTGATCAGCCTCAACCATGTAGGCTCTCCTAGTGCAATTAGCTACATCTAGTGATAACAGTTGTGGTAGTCCAATATTTTTCCTCATTCCATTTTTTCATCTCTGGATCTCCTGAATAAAATTTGGTTAAACTGCATTGCAATGGTTGAAGGAGAAAGCCTAATCCCGCTTAGATTTAGCATCTCTCAACCTCATGTCCTTTAAACCGAATACTGAGGAAAAAGACTTACCTTTACATTTGACTGCATTTTCTGATCTGTCAACCCATAATCAGCTGAGTTGGGCTGACTCTGATGGCAGATGTGGCTATTGGCTTAAATAGCTCAGCAGAGCTAATATGTTTGTTGTAGTAATCTGTAGTACTTTCTCAACCAGATAATTGCCTTGAAGCCAATCCTTGCTTGAAGTCACTCTGTATCCCAAAATCTTGGAATTCATAGTTGACAAACTGTGGCCTATGGACAGGGACTTATTTCTTACATATTGCAAAAAGAGGAGAGATCTTTTAACTTTTCTATGGCCTGTTTGCTTGTGGGTCTAGTGAGAAGTCAAATTTCTGCAAATTCAGAAAACAATAAATGGTTATTAATAAGGCTATGTTTTAGTCAAGTGTATTTTTAGTAAAAGTCATGGACAGGTCACGGGCAGTAAACAAAAATTCACTGCCCGTGACCTGTCCATGATCTGTACTATATACCCCTGACTAAAACTTGGGCCGTAGATAGGCCGCAGGTGCTCTGGGGGGGCAGTCCGGGGGAACCACAGGTGCTGGGGGTGTGGCCTGGGACCCCCGCTGGTGCTAGGAGGGGCAGCCAATGGGAGCTGCGGGGGCAGCACTGATAGCGTGGACAGCGCATGAAGCCTCTTGGCCCCTCCACCTAGGAGCTGCAGGGACATGCCGGCTGCTTCTGGGGAGCCCCCCACCAGGTAAGCACCGCCCCGCACCCCAACCCCTGCCCCAAGCCCTGAGCCCCCTCCCACATGCAAACTGCCCCAGCAGCAGCCGGTGCTGCTGGCCAAGGGGCTGCCTGATCGGCTTAGGCAGCCCCAGAGCCAGCCACACCAGCCGCTGCAGAAGTCACAGAGGTCATGGAAAGTCACAGAATCTGTGACTTCCATGATGGACACGCAGCCTTAGTTATTAGATACGTAGGTCCCTTTTCTTCACCAAGCCTACTGCTATCCTTTTCCAGCATGTATTGGGTAATCCAGTTTTTTCTTTCCAGATTCTTCCCAATCAA
Source organism: Caretta caretta (assembly GCF_965140235.1). NCBI lineage: Eukaryota > Metazoa > Chordata > Testudines > Cheloniidae > Caretta > Caretta caretta. The sequence continues at coordinate 84,213,761 of NC_134207.1, read as the reverse complement.
AAATATTAGTTTAGAGTGAAGGGAGTTAAAATTTCTTACCATCAGATTGTCCAGTTGAAGATATTGACAGGTTGGACATTAGGAAAAACTTCCTGTCAGGGTAGTTAAGCACTGAAACAAATTGCCTAGTTTGTGGAATCTCCATCATTGGAGACTTTTACGAACAAGTTAAACAAACACCTGTCAGGAATAGTCTAGTTATTACATAGTCCTGTCCTGAGTGCAGGGGACTGGACTAGATGACAACTCATGGTTCCTTCCAGTCCTACACTTCTATGATTCTATTCTATGATTCTATATTGAATGCTAGTGCAGTCTACAAGGCTCTATTGACTATACCAATCAAAGTTGCATAACATCTATGGAATATATTGTTCTTCCTGCCACCAAAATCTATGCAGCCAAAGAGCAACGCAACTCCAGGAATGTATAGAATTACAGCATGGAGCCAGAGACATTAGTCCCCTCAGTAGAGATTTGACTCAACCTATTGAACACCATCGTCATGATTTTCCTAAAACGTTAACACTGGTTTTGCATGATTTAAGGATTCGCTGTCATCTAACTGGGTCCCTACGTCTAATGGAATTCTGCACTGATGGAAAGGACAATGCAAGCACTGAATGATCAGCAATCTAGGGAGACAGGGAGCAAGATCCTCAGCAGGGCTAAATCAATGTAGCTCCATTTTAGTCAACAGAGCTACACTGAGTTACACTAGCTAAAGTTCTGACAATGTAGGTCTCTAGACAGAGTAGTTTTGTAGGTGAACTAAGATGGTGGATGACATACTCATCCCACTCTGTATGTGTAGAATGAAGCTCGAGAGTCAGCTTTCCACCTGCTGAAGTTCTCTTGCACAGAAGAAAACATTAGATTCCTGGGCAAAGTGTTTGTTATGTTCTGCCACTGTGTCGCCATCTATCCGTTGTTGTATATTTTAATTTACATAAGCATGCAATAGTAATAAAACAGTTCTAACATTCAGGATATGCGTTGTTCATTGAAATTCTGTGGCACCAGATGCTGAACAATAGTGTGGGTAAATGGCAAATATCTTAAAAATCATAGGCCCAATTCTGCTGCAATTAGACAGGTTTAGATCCAGATTATCCCCATGAATCAGAAAAGAGGACTTGATTCTCCACTGTTTTGCACCCCTTGACTCTACTCCCATGTAAAGTGGGTGGATGAAGGGGAAAGTCAGCAGGGCAGGAGTGGAGGGGGGACATGCACCATTCCCCCATTGAATCTGTGGAGCTCAAACTGTCTTATCTTTTCACACCCTTTTCCCCTGCTGTGGAGATTCAATTGAAAGTAACCTTCCCAGAGCAGCACAGTTAAGTTTCCACTAGCAAAGTGAGCTTTGTCATATTGCAGTATGCAATATTTGTTCTCATTTTTCTGTTTAAATATTTAGCTTACTATAATGCTGTTCATATTCTATATCCCTAAAAACATACAGTACATACATGTGCATTGCAGATGCAAGGATCAATACCTGACTGCCTCTTGGAGTCAGGTAACACCTCCTTTTTGCAAATATTCTTTCTAACACTTAACCAATGAGTAAATCTCCTCTCCTTTAGCATAGCTGACTTGAGTGGTCTGTGTCCCTACAATCATTTCTTCTAGTGGAATTCTGGAATGGAAATCATTTCTTCCAGCAGTGGTAACAGTCGTCTTTCATAGTTGCCAGGGATGGCCATGCTCTCTTTCCCTCCCACCTCCACCAGTCGTCTTTGATACTTTTTTCCCAGTTGTTGTGTTTTAATACTTCCATCTCTTTCATAGTAGCCACCCAGGAGAATTGTTAGCAGTCAAACTTCTCTTCCACATTCAAGCTGCCCTTTCAGTGCTCCCACGCCATAAAAGAGGCTTTAATACTTGGTGACACTCTGCACCAGCAGTTCTGTTTCCTGAGGCACAAAATTAGGTTTCTTTCCTCATGCAGTGGAGCATGTATTTGTGATCCTAGATTCATCTGAGAGGCCATAGACAAACCAGCAGTAGCAGCTGTAGTCGCTGCAGTGATTCCACCAGCAGCAAAGTCTAAAATAAGAGGAAACTAGATTGTCACCTGCAATGGCAGCCACCAGAATTAATTAGGAATGGAGATGGGGTTCCACTGGGTCTCTTCATTACCATAACAGCACCATGAAAGAATGCTTTAGGATTCAGCAAGGTGTCTGTAATGATTATGGATCCAAAATATGACTCTTTTACCCCAATGCTGTGAAACTTTTCTGAAACTGCTGGTTGGTCTCAGAGTTCTTATCCAGATCCGGATCCATACTTTGCAGCTTGGATCCATCTCCAATATTTCAGAAACTGCAAGAGGTCCAAGCATAAATATTACTCTGCCCTGGATACAGTGTTAAGAAGAAAAATGTGGGCCCAGTTGCAAAGGGAGTGTAAAATGCTACCATTCTGACTGCTCACTTTTTCACAGGAGTAAGGCACCAATTCAGCTAGATACTTGAGCACGTGCCTAACTTTAAACACGTGAAGAGCCCCATTGAAGTCACTATTCACAAGACTAAAACTGGACACATCCTTGAGTGCCTGGGTAAATCAGGGCCTATATGACTACCCAAGAAGCAAAGCAGGGCAGAACCAGACCCTAGGTATTTCCCAGGACCATTATTTGAATTCACTGGTAACAGTCATACAAACTTTCCCCAGTTTTAAAGATGAACTGAAAACCTTTTCCCTGCCAAGAACACAATACTGGTCCCTGAGGTTTCTCTGCTGTTTCTCTTGCTATACATACTTGAAGCAGAGCAGGAGATACTTTCCTTAGTGATGGCAACAACTGTAGCAGGGGAAACAAAGAAACCTGGAGGCCTGTACTCAGGTTTCACAAGTAATTGAAGTATTTACTCTCATCAAAGCTCAGAAATAATCCAACTGAGCCTTGGGTCCAACATATCCATAAGAAATTCAGAGAAGAACAGAGTACGCATATTGGTTTACAGCCAGGACCAAATCTCAAAACTTTGATTTCCTCTATTTGTTATTTTTTCCCTACTTACTGATATTGCCAAGGCTCCAGTCAGGGAAGGGGATTCTTATTTTAATTACAGTTGGTTTGGCCAGAGCTGCTCAGTAGGAATTACCTTTCAGTCTGGACAAACAGTTCCTTATGTCACTTTCCGTTCTGAACATCATGGGAGGTTTGTTTTCTACCCAGTATGCAAGTTAAAAACGGAAAACTATAGTAACTAATGTAAACCAGCTTTTAATGAACTTAAGCACAAAAATCATATCCCTAGATGTTTTAAACAGCAGCATTGCAAGTGCTCTGTAATTTCAGAGCAAATAATTTAATAGTCTAGTTAAACGAGAAAAGACTCTCAGAATACAGGGCAAAGACATGGAGGTTTAAAGAAAACCCTTGCATGTACACAAATATAAATAAAAAATATTAAACTTTAAAAGGACACAATGTAAAGACAGCCTCCAAAACAACACTACATGACCAAATTTCACTAACCAGGTACACATACATAATGTGGCATTTCTTGAGATTCTTTCAGGGGGAAATGGCCTTAAAACCCCAATTCAGGAAAGTATCCCTGTGACTGGGGTCCCAGTGGGGGCCAGCTGGGGTCACTCAGTTAGGGTGAACTGCAAAGAATGGGGCAGATAATCCCCAAAACTGGTGGATATTTCAATATTTAGATTTACCAAACCAGCATAAAACAGCTTCTTTATTACTGGCCATTAACGGATTTTTCAGTTCCTGCTCTGGGGCCTTTTTCTTAAAAGGCAACCCCCGCTATGAGCACAATTCTTCATTTTTCTGTCAAGATCTTCATATACGCCTTGCTCAATCATTGTAGCTGATTTTAACCTTTAAACTCTCCAATATCAAATATAATTTTTGACAACCATGAGATTCTGATCCAAAAACTCAATTAACTTGTGGTAATGTATATCTTAGCACGACTATGCCACTCTGACCGGGATCCCAGTGGGGGCCAGCTGAGGTCACTCAACTAGGGAGAACTGCAACGAATGGGGTAGATAATCCCGCAAAATGGTGGATATTTTCAATATTTAGATTTACCAATCCAGCATAAAACAGCCAACACCACAATTCCCTTGAAGTAACCCAGCCTCAGGCCTCCATCCAGGTACCCAGGTCAAATATGATGAAGACTTCTGAAAATCTTATTTCATCATATGAAAGAAAAGGTTCTACCAACCCCAGAGGATTGGACACATTACCTCCCAGGTTATTGAATATTCCAGATCTTACCCAAATACACGCTTACAGCCAATTCTTATTAACTAAACTAAAATTTATTAAAAAAAGAAAAGAGAGAGAGTGTATGGTTAAAAGATCAATATAGATACAGACATGAGTTCAGTTACTGAGGTTCAGATACATAGCAGAGATGGTGAGCTTTGTAGTTGCAAAGAGTTCTTTTAAAATGTAGTTCATAGGCTATAGTCCAATGTCCAACATCACCTTCAGGGAGTACCAGCATAACTGGGATCTCAATCCAGTGACTCAAACTTCCCCTGATGAAGCTTAAGCAGATCTGAGATAAACAGGATCAGGGCCCAAAGCTCTTTATACAGTGGGTTCTCGCATTCACTTGACCACACAGTCCTGGGTAAACAATAAGCTTTTGATGTAACCTTCTGTTTTCTAAACACCACCAGTAACTAGTTACACAAATTAACATAGGGCAATTTATCCATTAGGCAGTCTATTACAAACTTCTAAGAGACATATAGACAATGACATTATTTCACCCAAGATTCATCTAAATGTTAATATTCCCTTCTGATCTTTGAATTAGTAGCTATAGTGACAGACTGTTTACATGGGTAGCATCTAAGATACACACAATTAGTATCACTTCTAACTTCTAACAATATAGGTTTGCATTTCAAAGTTCTAGCCTACCTAGCCATAGAATGGCCCTAATTACCATTTCTACCATGTCTTTAAAGGTCGTTTTTGGGTTATTCAGCCTGAAAGCTGTTTAACCCTTTCTGGCCATGAATTATATTTTGCATAAGATTTGCTGCAATGATATAGCAGTGGTAGCAACAATGGTTTGCATAATTATGTTTTAATTAGACAACATCACAATCCCTATTCATGATGGGTGCATAGGCATGTGCTTGCATCCCATTGAAGTCAATGGGACTAAAGCACATTCTTGAAGTTAGGCATGTGTTTACATGGTTTTCCTGAATAAGGTGTGGACTTCATGATGTGCATACCTGAATTGAGACCTAAATGAGTACTGTCTCAGTGTATTGGTACATGATCCACAGATATTATAGGCCTTATTGTCTAAGGAGCAGTGAGTCAAGAAACTAGAGAGTCCCTGACATAGGCACCGACTTCCCCTCTTCCCCATGGGTTCTGGACCCCACCCTCCTGCCCCTGCCCCTGCACCACTCTCGCCCCGCCCCAATTCCACCTCCTTCCCCCAAGTCCCCACCCCTACCGCACCTCTTTACCGCCTCCTCCTCCAAGTGTGCCACGTCCCCACTCCTCCCCCTCCCTCCTGGAAAGTTCTAAGCCCGCCAAACAGCTATTTGGCCACGGGCGTGAAGCACTGGGAGGAGGAGGAGTGGGGACACTGAGCTCAGTGGAAGAGGAGGGGGTGGGGCGGGGGGAGCTTGGCTGCTGGCGGATGCAGAGCACCCGCTAATTTTTCCCCGTGGGTGCTCCAGCCCCACAGCACCCACAGAGTCAGTACCTATGGTCCCTGATCAGCAACCACACTGCCACCTAACAGTTCTGGCTGCAGAAACACTTGGATGGTATGAGCTTCAGGGGCCCACACACCACAGGAAGTGCTGCCTATCCAGGACCTGACAGACAGGACAGTCCTGATGAGTCTGACATACTATTTAAGCCTGAAGAGGCCACAGAAAGTTTGTCTGTACAACTAGGTGGAACTTCAGCTAACTGCTTCTAAAGACCCTGCTTCCTCATGCTACTCTCGATCCCTAGTTCCTGACCTCGGCTTTACCTCTTGGCTCTGCTACCCGGTTTCTGACTTGACTTTGTCTCCTGCTTCTGACTTCTGCTTCCTCACCTTGGCCTATCTCCTGGCACCAACTCCCAGCTTGTGACACAGCCTAGACTCCTGACACCGGCCCCTGGTTCCTGACCCCAGATCAAACCGTAACTCTGATTCCTGAAATCTGACTCTGGCTTTAACTACTAGCCTGGCCACCCATGACCCAGCCCTGACATACTGTGACATCAGTTTTTAAATAAAACTCCCCAGTGATTTCAGTGATCATGTCAATGGTGACGAGCACCACAGAAATACTAATTAATTAATTAACATATTCAGGAGAAATAAAGAAGCTCCTATGTTGATCTTGGGATAAAGCTTTCATCTTTACATTATGTTCTGAGACAGTTAAAATTCATCCGAAGCTTTCACTAACACGCCTTAAACAAAATTGGAAGATTTCCAGTCCCCGTAGCTATTAACTCAAATTTCTACTTAATTAAATATCCCTATCATATTTAATTCTAAATGGTTAAATCAATACATAAAGTCCTTCAGGGAGGAAGGACAGGAAGAAATGGGCTTAATCTGCAGCAGGAGAGATTGAGGATAGCTATCAGGAAAAACTTTTGACTAAAAGGGTAGTGAAGCTCAGGAACAGGCTTCCAAAGAAAACTGTGGAATCCCCATCATTAGAGGTTTTTGAGAACGAGATGAACACCTGTCAGGGATGATGTGGGTTTTCTTGATCCTGCCACTGCTCAGGGGGTTGGAATTGATGGCTTCTTGAGGTCCCTTCCTGCCCTACATGTTTGTGATTGTATAATAAAATCACCCAAAGAAAGGACATTCAGAAGAACAAATGTGGGCATGGTGTTAAAGTATAATCTATATACTAGGCTGTAATAATTACTGAAGTCTGACATTACAGGTAAAGTGATTGGAACATTTACACTACTCTAAATAGGCTTTGACAAGAGGGCTGAAGGGTTTGTCTGGTGGGAAACTCTAACATGGGCTTTAAACTGGTATTGGGCACATGACTGATGCTCAACTGATGCATGTAGAGTAACAGAAAGAAGCGCTGCTGCTTTAGCCAATTTTTACTTTGTAAGTCCTGTGTTTTCCTGTTTCATTGTCAAGCATGCCCAGAGCTCTGGTTAGGCACCCTTTGGCGTGAGGTTTATAAAAGACCCAAATCATTTTTCAGTGTCCCCATTTCCCTGAGGTCTGAGGGCCTTATGCTCTTTGAATCATTTATTCTTGCAACACCCCTGTGAGGTACTATTATTGCCTTTTGATAGCTGAGAAACTGAACCACAGAGAGGCCAACTGACTTCGCCATAGTCATACAGAAAGTTTGGGGTAAATCAAGGACTTGAACTGAGAACTTCTAGGCTAGTTACCTAACCACTAGACCAGGGGTGGCCAGCCTGGGGCACCAGAGCCACATGCGGCTCTTCCGAAGTTAATATGCGGCTCCTTGTATAGGTATCGATGCCGGGGCTGGAGCTACAGGAACCAACTTTCCAACGTGCCAGGGGGTGCTCACTGCTCAACCCTTGGCTCTGCCGCAGGCCCTGCCCCCCCCTCAACCCCTTCCCGCGCCCTCCCCTGAGCCTGCCGTGCCCTTGCTCCTCCCCTCCAACCACGAGCCTCCTGCATGCCACAAAACAGCTGATCAGGAGGTGTGGGGATGGGGGGGAGGCACTGATTGGTGAGGCTGTCAGTGGGTGGGAGGGGCTGGAAGCGGAGGGGAGGGGAAGCTAATGGGGGGCTGCTGACGTATTACTGTGGCTCTTTGGCAATGTACATTGGTAAATTCTGGCTCCTTCTCAGGCTCAGGTTGGCCACCCCTGCACTAGACAATCTTTCCTCTCCAGCCTTTGAAAAAAGAATAATAGGTATAGTCTGGATGAGCCTGAATTTCCCTCCTAGCCTCCTATGAATCTAGAATAAATTTAACAATGTGTCACAGAGGAGACATCTGAAATCTTGTTAACCTTTCCATAGATAAGGCTTTCATGATGGGTTCATCTTCTTGGACACAAACAAACAAGGATTTCTGATGGGCTTTTCCCAGTTTTAGTAGACGAATGAATTTGTAATGGGCGGATAGCGGAAAGTCCAAATCCACAGATCTATTTGTTTTTCACCTCTAGGATAGACTACTGTAAAGTGCTCTGCTTGGATCACTTCCCTTGAAAGCTTCCACTAGTGCAGCTGTTCACCTTCTACGTTGCATTCGCTGTTACGAGCCAGTAACACTTGTACTTGCTTTCTCTTCACTTCCAGTTGCAGGGCCTCACTCTCCTCTCATTTACAAAGATGCAAAGCAGGAGTAATTCCATCTGCAGCAAGTGGAGTTAGACCATGGGTGTGGTTTGACGGCAGTGGGGGAGCCCATGCCTGCACTCGCACACATGCACGCCGAAGCCACTTTCCCTGGCGCTCTCCCCCCAGCATGGAGGGCTGCCAGTGCTGGGGGGGGAAGGAAGGGGTCGGCTTAATAGGGGAGCCCCAGCTGCTGCTGAGCAAGGGAGCTGCGGCCACTGACTCTGGCCCTGGCTGCTCCGGTGCCTCCCTGGGCTGCTGTGGCCACCTGCCTGCTGGGGCTGCCGAGGGGAGGACGCCACACATGCCGGGCTCCCCTCACTTCCATAACCCGTTCTGTTCCCCTTGCCCTCTCTCAGCCCCACCCGCTTGTCCTGCCCCCCGTGGGCACTCACCGTTGTACCGGAACAGGGCAGACACTAGGACCCAGGAGGTGGCGTCCAGCTGCCAAGGTAGCAACCTGGAGCTCCTGCCCCGGCCCAGCTGCAGGGCTTGCTCTGGCCTGTTGTGGGGGAGGCACAGTGTGGGCAGGACAGAGCCCCCACTCCACAGGCGGAGCAGAGCAGAGCAACCCCTGCAGGGCAGTTGGGCGCTCGCAGCAATGGGGAGGGGGAAGAGCACGTGATCCCGCGTGCCCCCCCCTCCTTTCTTTGGGGGAACAAGGCCTGAGTTGGATTAGGCTGATGTAAAACCCGTGTGAGTTTAAACTCAGGCCCACTGTGTCTGTGTGGCCCATTCTTTGATAGTCGCTGTCAAAAAGGCCATGCAGTTGCAGCTAAAATCTAAGTGACACAAGGGATGCGAGACAGGAAATCTGGCTGGAAAACTTGCAAAAATCAGGAGCCAAGATGTGATTAGATCTTTGAGTGTCCAGCTTGACACACCTTTAAGGGGCCAGATTTTCAAAAAAAGTGCGGAGCACTTCTACTCTCAATATCAGGCCCTTTTAAAGAATCTTCCATTGGGAATCCAAGAATTGAGGCTCCTAAATTCAATAGTTGTTTCCGAAAAACCTTGGCCAGGATTTCTCATGATATAACTATTTCTGCTCTGAAACCCTTAGACTGTGTGTATGTGGACAATGCCTAACATTGCGGGGTACCAAAGGACAACTAAAAAGTAACAATAGAAATAATTGTGTGAAAACTGCTAAGGCAGCCTTTCTCCTGATCTTTCAGGAAGTCCTTCTCACTGAATGCCGGCAGTGAAAAAATGAAACATAAGTTGAACTTTTTTCAAATCTAATAAAAGGTTTAGATCAGGTTTTGTAGGAAAATTCTGGTCAATTCACCCATCCCTTAATATCCCCAGGAGGTTTGTTCAAAAAGGCATATGGAAAGGGTGAAAGAAACTTTCACTCATTAGAAACTACTGTAGAAAATCTCTAAAATACTCCCTAAGGAGTATACCTCTACTATACCTCTCATGGTTTCTCTCCTAGAAATTGCACCCTGTAGAAAGTAAATGGAAAATGACAGTAATCTATCACTATATATTGTGAAGAACGCCTTTTACTTAATATTTTTTTATTACAGAATTGGACATATAAAAAGAACTATATGGTTTACATGGTTTAGCCATAAAATCTAAATAAGGATGATGATTCATCTCCAAACTAATTGCTTGGCTCTAAAAACACACCTGCTACTACTCCTTTGCATGAGTTGCATTATCGCCTCCACTGCCACTGAAAAACTGATCAGCTGTGCTGGCCAGCACATGGGTTTGTGAACCGTAACTCTGCCACCCCTTCTCTGCTTTTCCTGCCCCCTGTGGGGCATGGCACAACCCAGGGGAATAGGAATAGAGCAGCTCCTGTGCTCATCTGAAAGCAAGTGCTACAGTTTTGCCTGGCCTTTTGGCAAGCCTCACAAAAGGGCAGAGGTTCATTATACCCCTTCCTCCCTGAGGAAGGGTCAGGTAGACTCCAGCCTAGAGTAAGAGATTGCCCCTGAGCCAAAAAGTTTAGAATAAATGAGCCTGTTCATGATGATAGTATCCCTGAACCCAATGCAAATGCTCGCCTACTAATAAAGTACACTTTCATCATGCACAAAGGTGACAGAATCTGGTTGTGTGTGGCAATCAACCATGCTTAGGAGTTGTCATAATAATTTGTATTACAGCAGCACTTGGAAAAATCGAATCAAAGACCAAGGCACTAGATACACATATAATGAAAAGTTGGTCCCCACACCAAGGAGTCTACAATCTAAATATGCGATGAAAGCCAACAAGTGGATCCAACAAATCGACAGGGGGAACACAAGATGACAGTGAAACAATTATGATGAGTGTAATAAGCAGCCACTACAAATGCTACAAATCAAAATATATTTACTCAGTATGTTTCTGTCAAGGTTCCTCCCCCACTCTGAACGCTAGGGTACAGATGTGGGGACCTGCATGGAAACCTCCTAAGCTTATCTTTACCAGCTTAGGTCAAAACTTCCCCAAGGTACAAAATATTCCACCCTTTGTCCTTGGATTGGCCGCTACCACCACCAAACAAATACTGGTTACTGGGGAAGAGCTGTTTGGAAATGTCTTTCCCCCCAAATACTTCCCAAAACCTTGCACCCCACTTCCTGGACAAGGTTTGGTAAAAAGCCTCACCATTTTGCATAGGTGACCACAGACCCAAACCCTTGGATCTGAGAACAATGAAAAAGCATTCAGTTTTCTAACAAGAAGACTCTTAATAGAAATAGGAGTAAATAGAAGAAAAGAAATCCTCTCTGTAAAATCAGGATGGTAGATACCTTACAGGGTAATTAGATTCAAAAGATAGAGAACCCCTCTAGGCAAAACCTTAAGTTACAAAAAAGATACAGACAGAAATAGTTATTCTATTCAGCACAATTCTTTTCTCAGCCATTTAAAGAAATCATAATCTAACACATACCTAGCTAGATTACTTACTAAAAGTTCTAAGACTCCATTCCTGGTCTATCCCCGACAAAAGCAGCATAGAGACAGACAGAGACCCTTTGTTTCTCTCCCTCCTCCCAACTTTTGAAAGTATCTTGTCTCCTCATTGGTCATTTTGTTCAGGTGCCAGCGAGGTTACCTTTAGCTTCTTAACCCTTTACAGGTGAGAGGAGTTTTCCTCTGGCCAGGAGGGATTTTAAAGGGGTTTACCCTTCCCTTTATATTTATGACAGTTTCAAAGCAAAACATGATGCACCCGTCCCATACTCCATTCACAGCACAAAATCTTGAGGGAGTAAATCAGGCTATTGTATCCAGATATGGACAATGGCCCTATTGTCTTCACACCTGAGCAGTACATAATAGCTATTGGTTGATTTATATTAGCTACGGATTGTGTTAACAGTTGAAAGTATTTTAAAATAAGACAATCTTCCATGTACTAAATGGAATCCCTCACCACTCCCAGATCTCACTATTTCAAATTATTTATAGTTAGTCAAAGGTGTGAATGAAGAAATAAGTCTTATGTTATGTGCAGGAGCTCCCCAAATTCAGGCTCTGCTAAACTGCCAAAGTTATGAGTAGGGCTGGACCGCTGGTTGAGAATTTTTTCACTAAATGTTCAGGTTGGGTGAGCTGGCATGTGGGGGGTGGGAAATACTAATTTGTTGAAACTTTTCATGGGAACATACCAGTTTCAACTAAACTTTCATCAGGAAGGTTTATCGGGTACAGAATGGAATTTCTGGCCTAAAGAATGGAAACAGACCCACCTACAATATCCTGATGGTTGGGGCTTTCTGGTCCAATTAATATTTAATTTTGTATACAAAGTGGACCACCTCTAACAGGAGAGATTGAGAGAGACACCCCTCTCCCCAAATTGTCAGGCAGTTAGGGCCCTCACCTGGGACTCAGGTGCTCCAACTCAGGTAAAGCAAGGTTTTGATCTGAAGTCTCCCACTTCAGAGGTGAATGACCTAACCACCAGACTCCTACCAGCCCTTTGGTGTTTTTTTTTTTTTTAAGAATAAAAAAGTGTCATACATTTACAGTTTCATCTTCCTATTGAACAGGATATTTTTACTCTCAAAAATTTTTGTAGGACTGGAAAACTTTTTGCCACTTGTCCTGGAGAGTTAAGCCCAGCACAACAGAGACCATATGGAGCACAGATACCAAAGAGGAACTATAGCATGAAAAGCTATTTAGCGCTTTGTGGAATAGCAATGTTGACATCTGGGCTTGAGGGGCCGGGAGAGCCTTGGCTCTGAAACCTGGTGAGGGTCTCAGCCCAGGCTCCAGCCCGAGAGGGAAAATCTACACTCCTATTTCTAGCCCTGAATTACAAGCTCCACAAGCCCAAGTCAGCTGACCAGGGCTACGAGACTTGCTGCCATAGGCTGGGAGGGGGAGAGGAGTTTCAGTGTAGATGTACCCTAAAGCCACTTTACACTACACTGGCAGTGTGAAGGGGCCTTGACGAGAGTGTAAATGTAGTGTCCCCTTGCTAAACATATCCACCACGTATTAACTTTATAGAGTGTTTTGGACTCCTTTGCATTTGCTTTACTAGTTTTTAACATTATCCTTGTTAGAATAGCATTGTAAGAATTGTATTAAGGGTTTCTGCTAGGAGAGATCCATATTAATACATGGTATCTACTGATTCAAACTCTCCCTTTTGATTTCTTAGCCACACACTAACAACTTAAGTTGGTACATCGTTCAGTGGCCTCATTATTTTCAAGCGTAAGGCGCTTATAAACAAGTATACTGTAGCCATTGCAGTAAGAAGATTTCATTCTGAGAAGGATATTAATGTGAGCCCATAGAAAAACATCTTAATACATTATGTATGACCATTTTGAATTTTGGAATGAAATCTCTTACACTAATGGGTAACATTAATCTAACATTATAATGTGACTCACTGATAAAGAAACATTCTAAAAGCCACCTCATTATCAGCTGAAGTATCACAAGTTACAGCCTTACTAAGAAAACATTCCAGCCACTTTACAACCATTGCACTTGCATTGTAGCTACCAGTTACGGTCAGCTTTTCTCTCAGATTTAAATTCCTGGCTTTCTCTTCTTCTCCTTGCCATCCCCAGCACTCATCCTCTGTGACTTCAGCTTCCACATTGATGACCCATCCAACACCTTAACTCTGTCTGTTCACCTTCAGCTCCTCATTCAACCGGCAGCCTGGTTCAACTTTCCCACTAACCAAAAGGGTCATTCATTTAACTTGGTCTTTACCAAACACTGCTCTCATTCTGAAATCTGTTGCTGAACCCCATATCTTACCCTTCTCCTCAACCTCTCATTCTCCTCTGGTTCTTTCCCCCTTGCAATACAAACAAGCTTCAGTGACTCATTAAAAAAGCCACTCTTGACCCCACTTGCCTCTCCAAATTTCACCCCATCTCCCTTATCCCTTTTATCTCTAAGCTTACTGAACTTGCTGTCCAAACACTGTCTTGAGTTCCCCTACTCTAGTTCCATCCTTGACCCTCTTCAATCTGGTTTCCACCCATTGCACTCCACTGAAACCACTCTCACCAATGTCTCTAATGACTTCTTCTTGGCTGAAGCCCAGAACCAGTATTGCATTCTCTTCCTGCTCAACCTAACAGTCATCTTTGACACTCTTGACCACCCTCTCCCTCTTGAAATCTTGTCCTCCATTGGCTTCTGGGACTCAATCATCTCCTAGTTCTCCTCCTACCTCTCCTTCAGTGTGTCCTTCCTCATCCCCTCTCCAACTTTCTGTGGGAGTTCCAAACAGTTCTCTGTTGGTCCCCTTCTCGTCTACCTCTAGCCCTCATTTCTGGGTAATCTCCTTCAGAAAACATACATTCAACTATCATCTCTACACAGATGACTCACCAAGCTACCTTTCTATTTTGGACCTTTTCCTTCTGTCCAAACTAATATCTCAGCCTGTCTATCTAGTATTTCCTCATGAATGTACAGCCATCAATTTAAGATCAGAATGGTCAAAAGAGAGTCCTTAATCTTTCCCCCCAAAGATCATCCATCTTTTTCAACCACCGTCAACAACATCTGCATCCACCCTGACACTTGGGCCCATAACTTGGCCATCATCTTCAACACAACCCTCTTTCTAGATCCTAACATCCAGGCTGTGTCTCAGTCTTCCTGCCTAACATCTATAAGATATGGCCTTTCCTATATAGCCACACAACTAAAACGCTTGTCTTGGATCTCATCATCTTACATCTCAATTTTTCCAACATCCTCTTCTTTGACCTTGTTAAATGCAGTTTTGCTCACTCATACCCATTCAATACATTGCTGTGGGGATCATTTTCCTAGCTCACCGCTTAGACCATGTCATCTCTCTCTTTGCATCCCTCCCATTTGCCATCACAGCAGCCGTAAGCTACTTGTCTTTACTTTTAAGGCCCTTCATGTCCTATCCCCACTCTACCTATGTAACAGAATACACCCCTGTATTCACACCCCTACACACTGTTGTAATCATCTTTGCACAAGGTATGCCTTGTAAGGTATCATTTAAAAACTCATCATTTGCTGGTCACAATGGCCCTGATAAAACATGTGTGGCAACACTGTATGTGAAGTTATAAGATTCCTCTGTATGATGTTATTAACACATGTTCCAAACCCCACTGCCCTGCCCAGACAGAAGTTGCCAAACAAGTCTGTCCTAAGCAAAGGAATGTGTGCTTGCCTTAATTTGTATTTAAGCAGTAAACAGAGTTATCATGCAGAAAGAGAAAACAAAAGAAGCTCAATCAGGTGACAAAAACAGCAGGGGACATCCTTTCACATAGACTGGTTCCTGGGTCTCAGCTGGAAATGTTTTTCAAGAGGGGGATTGAAACTATAAAAAGGAAGGACTAACACCCTAAGGCACCCCTCTCTCTCTCCCTGCCAATCGCATGCTCTGCACCTCAGAAGGCAAAGGAAACAGCTGTTGGATTCTAGCAGGGGCATCCTCACCCAAAGAGTATGGTCAGTAATCTTGCTGGAAACGTGTGGTGAGAAATGTCACTCAAATCTAATATAGCTTGCTAAGTTAAGCACTAGGAAGTATTTTATCTTTATTTTTCTTGTACCTATTTCTGACTCTTATGCCTCATTATTTGTACTCACTTAAAACCTCTCTCTTTGTCATTAATAAAAAGAAAAGGAGTGCTTGTGGCACCTTAGAGACTAACCAATTTATTTGAGCATGAGCTTTCGTGAGCTACAGCTCACTTCATCGGAGTAGCTGTAGCTCACGAAAGCTCATGCTCAAATAAATTGGTTAGTCTCTAAGGTGCCACAAGTACTCCTTTTCTTTTTGCAAAGACAGACTAACACGCCTGTTACTCTGAAATTTGTCATTAATGAGATTGTTTTATCTCATCCAGACTGTTTAAGTTAAGTGTCTGGGTAACTCCATATAAGGTAATAAGCTGTAGAGGGCTGGGCAGCACAAAGCACACATGGGGGCAGCAAGCTTTTCCAGGCCTTTTCCTGGTGCAGCTTGCTTCCTCCTCTGCGCCAGCTCAGCTCCAATGGCTACCTCTTTGAGGGAGACAGAGCCAAGACGTGACCCCCTCCCCACCCACCCGCTCAGGAGAGGGAGTAGCAGCTTAGACTGCAGTGCTCTCCCCGACACAGAGTCTAGTGACGCACACAAGGGAGTAATGGCAGACACAGCTGGGCTCATGACCAAGACCTTAATAAGCAAAAGTGCTCAAAGCAAGAACTTGATCTACTGCTCTTTTGCTGAAACAAGCTTATACAGCTTGTTTCAGCAAAAGAGCAGTAGATCAAGCACTGTCTCACTGAAAGCACGTAGCATTTCCCAAATCACTCAGAGTGCTCCTCGAAGTCCAGTGCCCAAAATTTTAACAATACAGAAATCACTCCACAAAGAGGCACCTATGGCATGATTGCCCTGTAGCCCAATCCTCAGCTGGGCTTTCCAGCAGTTCTCTTAGGGAGTGCAAGTTTCAAGCTTTGTCAATACCCCCTTACCAGTGGAGAGCAAGTGCGGCAGCAATCTGGGGTTTGCTGTGTGCCCAGTACCTTCCACCGGTATCTGAATTTTTTTTTCAAGATATGTGACAATAATATGTGACAGTGACAACAAATTCCACTGGCTAGTTAGCAGGAGCAAGCGCTCAGGGCCAAATTCAGAGGTGGAGTTAGATTTCTTGACACTAAATGAGACTGTCCTACATCTAAACTTCCTTAGCCCCACTTATACTAACTCTGCTAACATAGAAAGGGATTTACATTGCTGAAGAGCCAAAAGAAAGCTTAAGTCAAGCAAGGTAAAGTAGGCTGATAACACGTCTGAAATTGGCCTTCAGCAAAAGGTAGAACATTATTAAGACTGACTCTACTGGTTGGAGTTAATGAACAGTTGGACTAACGTGGCTTGAAGGTATCAGCCTTTGCTCAGTTATAAAACTTTATCCTTCAGGTATCAGCACTTTTCCTAAAAGGCCAAAGATTAAAATGGATGAAACTAGAAGGTCTTTGAGAAGTACAGTTTTATTAACATAGCCTCAGGTTAAGTGTGGTATGAAACAGGTGTCTACAATGCTTCAAAGGATTTCCTACCCCACTCTAACAAAAATCTAATAGATCAACAAGATCAGCAAACAAATTTGTCAGAGTAGGAATTGCTTGAATGCCATTACTGAAGAGTTAGTCACTCGCCAAAAGCCTTTTTCCATAGCAAGTTAAAAGTTCATCCTTATCACTTCTTCATGTACATAGTCTTGGGAAAAGTCTTCCTTTTACACAATCTTTCTGTAAATCCACAGAGGGTGACAGCCAAGCAGCACCCAAGACACAGCAGAAAAATGAGTGGAGGGGCAGGAAATTCTGACCCAAGAAACATTTTCTCTCTTACAAACACTGTGATTTGGTGGGTTCCAAGGTGCTGAAGAAGATCAGCCCAATCTGTTTGTGTAGGTCATCCCACAAAAAAGAGATAGAAAGTTACTTGTGAAAAAAGGGTCTGACTTATACCAAAGAGAGGGAAGAGAAGTTCTCTGATTCTCCCCTAGATGAATGGAAGGGCGTGGGGTAAAAGGGATGGGAGTGGATTGTCTCATGCAGAAGTGTAAACGTGGGGGAGCAGAATTTCTCTTGGAAAAGAGAGTCTGTCACATATTTCTGGATGAAATATTTAACAGAAATAGGAATCTCTTGAACAGCCTCTTGAATAACCCTTGATGAATCATCATCAGCATGGATTAGAACCCACGACCTCTGGTTCTAAAAGCTTTAGGCTGTATTGGCTGAGCTCACTATTTCAGACCCTTTGTTTCAAGGGCTGTGGTAGGCTCATAAATCACTACAAGTGGACTAACCACTAGAGGGGACAAAGAGCCTCACTGTACAGGCGGGTTTACACCTGCATGGGGGAGCCAAGGCCCATATCTTTCAAGGCATCTAATTCCAAATACAGAGGATCTGGACCAAAGTGTCTTTGAGAGAGAAGGAGTGTGCAGGATGGTAGGGATGTGGAGAAGTGTACATCAGATGATTTCTTCACTGGGTGGAGTGTCTAGAGGAACTGCATATGGGAGAAAGTCTCAGGGAGGTGTCACTATACTGTACCACACCCACTCAACAATCATAGTGTCTTCAGAAAGGGTAGAGAACCTCTCTGTAAAGGTCACTGCTACAGAAGAGTCTGGTAGTGTGTACCACTCCCATGGGACTCTTCTTATTGCAATATGGTTCTTGAGGGCTGGGGGCTGACATCTTCCTAATATGTATTATACGTCTATTTTATTGTTGAAATATGATAGTTTCATTCATGAAACAGACATAATAAAAGATGCTTTTCTTTTTCAAATAATAAGATACAGTGGTAACATGAAAGATAGACATACAAAGATTGGAGGAGACGGGTGAGTACAACAAATTCCCTTTGGAGAGTAACAAGCAAGAGAAATCTGCAGAGTGTGGAAAAAGCATTAATCTTATACAGCTCAATAGAAAGCAATGAATCAACATACTTTTGAAGTGAAGATGCAGACAACATTTAAGAAGATCATTGTTCTCTGTAACCTTGGCCATCTGATACTGAGTCCTCCTGGGTTTCTCAGGCTGGCATTTACTTATGGAGGGTCACCAACTTCTCTTCTTAATGAATACGAAGTTTCCTGTAGGACAATGGTGAGATTACGGGGACAGAAATATGAATATGAATGTTCACCATTGTTCACTTCAAATTCATTATTTATGAAAACAGCCCCGCCAGTAAACTCAGTCACTAGAATAAGCATGGAAGGCAAACCCAACAGGGATGAGAACACAGTTAATGGCCTAATTTCATGGGGCAAAGTCAATTCATTTCAAAAGTCAAACAAATATTCACAGAAAACTGTTGGCAATACCTGCCCAACTCCAGTTGTGTGTAAGGTCTTTTAGAAGCTCGGACTATGGAATTAGGCAAAACAGTTCATGATCCAAGCGAACTAGACATTTAGGAGCAGTGTTTTATACCCATAGATTCTATCTTCTTGGGGAATGCAGAGGTAAGAGCTTTGTGGAATGTGTCAGCGTGTGTTTGGTGTCTTTAGACTTGAGTACTATTGAAACTGGGCAGTTTAGCTGCCAGGTCTGCGAGTTAATAGAAAGCCTCTCTGTTATGTAATGAAAGAGCTTGTTTCTGCACTTGACACTAATATAATTCCATCAAGTGCAATAGGGTTCCTTCCAATTTACATCACAGTGAGAAGAGAACAAGGCCCTATATCTTTCTTTATCTTCATGGACACTGTGTGCAAGATTCTTGTTCACATTTCAAAGGGCTTGTTGTGTTCTAAACATGAATATACAGAGTAGCAATTGTTGCACTACTTATATAAGGATGGCTGCATGAGCAGTTATACACACCACATTGTTGCCAAGTACACTACTCAGATCTTGCTTCTGCTAAGTCTTGTTGCGGATCCCATCACTCTGTACAGCAGGATAAATTACATTTAGAGCAGTAGGATGTCATTCTTTTCACATACAGAAGTGATAAATGAGGACTTGCGTTGTGTTCCTTCTGCCTAGAAAGCAGACACCAGCTTGTGTGGGGTTTAGCTGGAAAAGAAAGTAAAGTAAAGAAAATAATTTGTCTACCAAACCATCAGCTTGCGAATATAATCATCATGACCCAGGAGACATATTGGTAAGTCTGTAATGGCTTAGTGTTGGCAGCCAGAAGCAAGGTCCATGTATATTTGCTGTTTTGGGGTAGGTTTCTTTCTGTTTTTGCATGAACATTTTTGAAAGGTCTCCTGATGTGGAACAAAACTAAATATCAAACCCTAGAAATGTTTTATGAAATTGTATACTTGTGCCCAGGAATAATCTGCACTCACTCTTGCACTGGAATTCAACAATTTTGCATATCACCACACCTGCTCTGACTCATTGCCACATTATGGCCTGGATCCTGCCATTCTTTGTTCTGTGCACCTCACCTCACTCAAGCAGCCATGACAGCTGCAATCCCCTGAGCCTTTTGATTTAACAGTCCTCAAGGTAAAATGCTAGGAGGCTGGTCTGTGGGGTTTGAATTGGATCCTTGATTCTGGAATTAACTTCCCTTGCCAGTGTGCCAGAGCCTAAGTATGTTCCCTTTAAGAGCATGGTTCAAAGTCCATCTCTTTCCTCAGGCTTTTTCAAGAGGAGATTGGAAGGAGTTGGGTGGATGAATCTCAAAGTGTAACTGAGGGCCTGTATTTTTAATTTTTTTACATTGTAATTTATTTTAATTTTGATTTAAGAAACATATTTTAGACTTTTGTTTTAAGTCACAATGTACTATAGTGGTATATTAAATTGTATCCATGCCCCTGGAGACATTTTGTAATTAAGTGCATTTTATAAATAAGATTTTAAGCTTCTTGTGTCAGGGACCATGTCATGGGATCCATTCACCATGGTGGCACCTCCTGCTGGCTGTCCTAGGGATTAGCTCTGCCAGTTGGTGCACCCTCTTCAGGTGGTGCCTCTCCTCTCGTCCTCGCACCCTGAAGACCCACCTCACTCCCGGAACTGCAGCGTCCACTTCATCCCTCAGCCTCCGGCCAGGTCACCATCCAAGTTTCCCCCTTCCGGGGTTACCCAAAGTCTTTCTATACCAACAGTCCCAGGAAGTCTTCTCCTATGCTGGCCTGGTAATGCCACTTCCCCAGTGGCCAGTAGGGGAGCCTGGGCCCACCCTCTGTTCCGGGTCCAGTCCAGGGATCCTCAGCTCAGCAGTTCTGGAGTTTACCCTCTCAGCCCTCACTGCTCCTTCCCTGAACTGCTTCCTACTCTTCCCGGTCTCCCCCGCTTTTCTGGGAGTACCAGCTCCAAACCAGCTCCTTCGTCCCAGGAAGTGACTGCCCTTTTCCCCAGCAGCCCTGTCTTTTCTCAGCTCCTGGGCTTTATAGGCCTATTCCTGCCCAAGTGAGCCTCCTTTCGTCAACTCCCTGCTCCCTGGCTACTCCTTCTGGTGCAGCCTGGGTAGTTAATTGGCCTACCTGGCCACCTTAACCCCTTCTAATCCTGTGTGGGGTGAACACCCCATCACAGACCATCTTTTTGGTCTGCGTTTGCACAGCACCTAGTACAATGGGAACCCGGTCCATGACTGGGGCTCCTATATGCTACCACAACACAAATAATAAATGGGTGTAAAGTAGTATGATTTTTCTAAATGTAGTGCTCTACTAGCACTTTTTGTGGAGCGGTGATACTAGGCAACATTCCACATTAGTGAATTGAATATACTTCTCCATTTGTGTTGTGACTTATTCACCCTATGGGGTGGTTATAATACAGCCTCACCACATCCACTGCTGACTTAGTTCAGCACTGCAGCACTGCACTATCGCTTTCATTCTGCATGTTCTTGGGCTGTGCACAGAAGCATTTATTTGGCTGGGGGAGGGCGTGCATTGAATTCAATAGGATTGTGGTTTGTTGCATGTATGAAGGGAGATTAATTCAGGACTGCCAGCCTATACTTATATTGTAATCTATGCTATCTAAGCACATTGTGCTTGATTCTCATTTACACTAAGGCCCCTTTACATGGCTCTGGCTGTGTAAGGGGGCCTTCATTTAGGTATAAATTACATTTACACTCAATTTAAGGCCCCTCTATTTTGCAGACTGATATGGAGGAGCCTTAATGCAAATGACAATCAGGCCTGTTGGGCATAGATTTTGTTTTGCCATCTTGTAACAGCGGACATCAAGAGTTGTACCTATAACTCACCATTACAATTTTTCACACATTTTCTTTGTGTGTGTATATTTATATCTTCTCTGTTGTAGCACACTCTCTCCTCCAAACAGCTACCATAGGCCTATAACCTGCAATAACACACAGTTTAACAATACATCAAACACTGTTTAAAAGGAAACGTTACAGATGCAGAAGTTCAATTAATAAGTGAATTGGCAATTTGGCCACAGTGAAAACTGGGTTCTGCTCTCACAGGTCCTGCAGATTATTTCAGTTTTTCTTGTTCTTTTCTATTTTTTATAAGAAAACCTGAGTTCGATGAACACTCTCCAACCTTTGCTGTTACCGCTGCTCTTCTGCCACCTTGCTCCCCACCTCAACCTCATGTCAATTCATTTTCAATAACATTGGAGTACAGATCTCACAAGAGATTGTGCCTGTATTTTTATTAGCTGTATTAGTGTTCATTTTGAACTCAGTGGCAGGCAACCACATAACATGAAGCATTTTTGCCATCTCTTTTCTTTCTGTATATTTCTCATGAGCAGAACTGAGACACTGAAAAACTAAGGCCACCATCTTCTGAAGAATGCCCCAATGTGAATCGTAACTGCTAAGTGGAGAGATACAGTTCCAAAGAAGACACCAACAGCTGAGGCTCTGGGTGCCTATTTCCTTCTTCTCCACTTCCACTGAGATAACTGTTGTGAAAAAACTAAAGAGCTGCTGTGGAGAAGGCAAGTACTGGAAACATACATCTGATGCAAGCTGCAATTGCCCACTGAGAATTCTTACACTGTATGCCAAAGCCAAAATCCAGGGGGGAAGGAAGAGAACAGGACTTCTGAAAGAGGAATCTGCTCTCTCCTCATCCTGAGTGGAAACCCCATTCCGTGTTAATGGACGTTTTGTCATTCAAATGACATGTTCTATTAGGACATAATATAATAGTTTAAATATTATTTTATTTTATTTTAAACTCATTAAGGACAGCTGCTTCTTAGTACTGATTAAAACATCCTATGTTATTTTCTAGATTCAAGTGTCACAGTACCAAACTGTTTCATTGTGTACCAAACACAAATCACAGAGGCTTTGAGCTAGAAAATAAAATAAGATGTTTCAGTACTAAGTAGCAGCTGCCCTTGAATTTAAAAATAAAATAAATTAATAGAAAATTTTGACTATTGTACTGTCATGTTCCCTAAAGGGTTCAACCCCTGGCTAAGAGGGTGAGTCAGCTGTGAGTCACTTGTGCCCTGTTCAATTCCAGGTCAGCATCAACATCATGGCCCCCTCTAAAAAGTAGTACATTTGCCACAATACGCAACTGGTTTCTGACCTCTGAAAACTAGTAAGACTGCCAAGAAAATCCCCGCTATCACTTATGTTCTTATGTCATAATACACTGTCCTCTTATGCACTACTACAGTTATGTTCTGAAATAACATAAAATAAAGTAAAAGATAACAAAGTAATCTAATATACAAATAAAATACATTTCACAAAGAACATTTTGTTTTGAACCAAAATTTTGAAATTTTTCCAACAAAATTTGGAATTTCCGTTTCACGGGAAATTTCTAAGCAGAATAAAAACAAATTTCAAAGCATCTAAAACTGAAATTCTGAGTTTCAACCATCCCTATGCACAGCTTCCTGGGTCTGGTTTTATTTAGAATTTAACATGGAGTGCAACCCAAACCTTCCTCCTGGGCTTGGTTGCTCCTTGGGTTCCTTCCTGGGGACTATGCAGCCAAGACTCTATCTACGTAGAGAGCCACTTGCAATTCCTTTAGATCCCTGGTGGACATTCTGAGCAGCTGCTGCTGCAGTGAGTCTGCAGGAATCTTTCAGCAGTTCCCTAAAGGGTTCCACCAATTGCTAAGAGGCTGAGTCAGCTGAAGAACACTTGCACCCTGTTCAGTTCCGTGTCTGCATTAGTATCATGGACCCTACTAAAAAGCAATACATTTGCCTCAATATGCAGCTGGTTTCTGACCTCTGAAAACTAGCAACACTGCCAGGGAAATTCCCACTATTGCTTCCTTCTCTTCCACGGAGTGAATTGTAAGAAGACCAAGTTGTGTAAAACTATGGAAATTTGCTAAGGGGCTCGTTAAAGAACTGACTGCACCTGGTACCACAATGCTCATGGTATTCTGTAGCAAACAACCTGCCACTTGGTGGAATTGCATTTGAAAATGACTCATAGTTGTCAGGTAAGGATAAGTGAAAGCAGCAGCTTTGTGGCTCATCCATGGGATCTGTTTAAGGGCTCAGGGTCATTATTACAATTATTTCCTGGTGGAATTGCAAACCTTGATCCCCACCTTTCTCTGCAATAGCTACAAGGAAATCCTTCTCCACTGCCCCTAAAAATCTGTCAGTTTCCTGCTAGCTTGAAAATAAAATGGAATGCCAGCATGCAAATTACCTCCATGTACAGTATGCATGGGTGCCAGGTTTGTATAATTTTAGGTGGTGCGCAGAACAGGTCTAAGTCCCCCCATCCCCGTACACCTGCCTTGTAAATTAATATAAATTTAACCCTAACATATCAACTTTAAAATGTTACATTCTGCTTATTGGGTCAGCTCCTCAGCTGATGTAAATCAATGGATCTCCATCGAAGTCAATGATGCTATGCGAATTTACACCTGTTTAGGATCTGGCTCATAATTCCTATCCATTTATTGCTTAATTTAGCTGAACTCTTCAAATGTCTGAATTAATGTGACTAGAGGTATGTGTATATGGTACGGCAGATTAAGCTACTTCTTGGTTTTGTTACTTCATTGCTCCAATGTTTTCATTCTCTAACCTGCCCTGAAAAATTTTCCCCCCAAGGAACATCTGTGTCTTAAATCTCCACTAGACCATAGGGAAGAGGTCTTATCTGTCCAATATACAGGAAAGATGGTTGTTTTAATAAATGTTTCCATTTTATTTTTTGCATGCTTCTGCTGTTACATTCAGCACTCCATTCATTCCTGTACAGCTGTCCTGTTTAGCAGCACCTTCTAGTTTCCAATGTGCAGTTGGAAATCTGTTAAATGTCGTGGTCATCAGGTTTTAAAACACATTTTAAATCACAGTTTGAGCCCAGCCCCTCTCCCTTTGAGCACAGTGGGAAAACTCCCACTAACTACAGTGGGAGCAGGGTCAGGCTCCTCAGCAAGATCTATGTTTGCAGGTTCCTATTTGTTCTGTGTCTACCTCTCTGCTTCTCTCATTTTAATCCCCAAACCCCCACACATTCCGCACAAGTTTGGTGTCCCTGGGCGTGGGGCCAGCAGCAGAGCCCTGGGCGCAGGGCCGGCCATGTTTCCCCAGGTGGCAGCCAGAACCCCAGGCATGGGGCCAGTAGCAGAGCCCCAAACATTGGTGGAGCTGGGCCCACATTCCTGAATATTGGCGGGGCATGGGCACCACGGGCCCATATTACTCGCCACCTATGAAAGAATGTGCATGTCAGGGCTGATTCCGCGGCTGTGTGTGCAAGCTTCCTTACATTGGATTATAAATCAATTACAGAAAACAAATCCATGATGATGTTAGGAAATATTTTATTAACAATGGAGTTGGCATAATAAAAGATGGTGGAACCCTCTGTGCCCACGAATCCAATTTGCACACACCCCTTGTTGTTTCTAAGTGGTGTCCTGTACTGAAAACAATACTTATCCAGTCTTCATTTTATCTGAAGTTTTTCATTCTAATGTGTCTTGTTTGTTGGTACAGCATTTCCATTGACTGGGTCCAGTTCACTCTGTTACTGAAGAAACAGCTCATTCTTCAGCATTATCTTTCTCTCTGAACACTATCATAAACCCTCAGCGTAATTAGCTAAATATCACTCAGCTTTGCTAGTGATCAGCCGAGATCCTTTGTCATGGAAGCTACGCTGGCACCAAGACAGGTGGCAGGCTGTGGAAGCAGCTCTGATGTGGAGTCATGTCTCATCATAGGGAAGGACACAGCTCTTTATTTTTAGCCAAACTCACTTAATACACCCATCTGGATATCTTCAGTTTACCAAAAAAATTTCTTATGAAGGCTGCCAGGCTCTGACAAACTCCTGCTGGTTTGTGTCTTTCACTAAGATACCAGGCAGCTTAATACCAGAGTGGTCAGAAAAAGGCAGTCATTTTAGCAAAAGTTCAGTGACTTCCATATTGCTATATATATGAAAGCAATCCAGTTGTTCAACATGCCACCTTCCATCTGAAGTCAATGGGAAATTGCATTTACTGATGAGACTTCAGTACTGAATTCTATTGGCCTCATTTTCAAAAGTGCAGAGTACTCACAGTTCCCTTTCACTTCAGTGGAAGTCACAGGTGCTCAGTGCTTCTGAAAAACAGGCCATATCCTGAATACACTGAATCTTTGCTAGTAATTTGGTGGTGCCTGCAAATACTTAAGTGCCCATGGTATTTTAATACCCATGCGTCTCTATTAATATACACCAAGCTGTGTATGTATGTGCGTGATTACATATATACATGTATATATTTGCCACTGACTATATATATAGGGCCCTTCGTCTTCAGGGGTTTTTTTATTTTTTTTTCCCTGGAATTTATTGGTGTTTATTACTACAACAAAAACAGCTGAAAAAAGGGTACAAAAAACTATTAATCATTTTTCTGGGTAAATATCAGGATTTATTTTGGTGGATATGGTGAAATGGGTTTGTGGTGGGCATGAGATTCATCAGTATGTTCCAATGCACAGACACTTCAGAGCTACCATGCGGGCCTGTTTGCTTATTGTGCGTATCTTCTAGACCAATACATAGCCTTACTTCAACAGGCAGCTTTGCATATAAACACAAACTAACGTATTATCAGAATACATATATCTCCCACAGTGTAGTGTATTTTCTTAATAAAACAATTTATTTTTATATATTTGAATGATGAAAAGTAGGGTGAAAATCGGAAAAAAACAAATAATACTTTTTGTAAAACCAAGGATTTTCTTTGGGAACAAATGATCAAGAGACTGTAGCAGAAACAGACCTATCAGTGCGTTTCTATACATTTTTGGCAAAAATTCTGTTCCGTATACAAGGCTGTACTTTCCTTACTATTTTAGTGCAACTGTTCACAAGATCTTTATTAAAGTTACAGATCTACTCAGGCTGGAATTCAAATGTTTGCCTTCAGTTTATAGAAGGAGAATCTTGAAACACTGGACGACTTCATCATGTCTTAGCCGCTGACGTTCAGTGCTAACCTTCAAAATGAGACCGCTAAATTAGCATATAATGTTTTCTACTGACATTTGTGTCAGGAAGCATTGTTATAGAAACAAAAGTCTGTGTTCCAGATACATCAAAATATCTGCCTTGGTTATGTATACCAAGCAAAATCATTTGTAAGTCATAGTGAAAAATCTAAATTAGCTCTAAAAAGTAAACAGTCATGTCTGAATGAAAAGTGAAAGGCTAAAATAAGACCTTTCCTTTTTTTTTATTAGTGTTATTATTAGAGCATGTTGTTTCCACTGGTTTCCCTGTTCTCCACTGATTTTTAATATATGGTAATGAAAAGCTCAATTGTTGCTTTCCCACAGACCCCAAGAAATGGGTAGTACATGGTTGCTCAGTCACGGGAGCAGACCAGAGATTAGATCACAGAGATTCAGTCTCTCCAGGGCCAGTAATCTGCACCAGCCCTATACTTGGCACAAAGGTCAGCTGCAGTAGAGGACAGGTGCCTTTCAGGGGGCAGAGCAAAGGTTTCACCCATTGCCTGTCCCTGCCTCGCCATTCCCCACCCCCCTGTACAGGATTGAGTTTAGCAATCCCAAAGAGGCTACTACCCTGACTGCTATCTGCAATAAGTGTAGCCATGTAAGGGAGTCAGCAGGCATTTGACAACCCCCTTCATGCTCTGTATCAGCAGATAGGGTCACAAATGTGTCCAAAGGAAGTGTATTTCCCATGTGTTCAGAGATTCATATTAGGTTGGAATTATAGAGAAGTTCTATACACATTAATAAAAAAGAACAGTAACAGTAGGGTATAAAAGGAAGCATTTAACTTATCACACTGTCTTTAGCTCACTATGATATTACAAGGCAGTACTGCACTTCTCCAGCTTGACAACCCACAGTCTGGGAACCACTGTTGTCAAAGAATAAAATATAGCACACATTGAAAATGGGCAACTCAATAAGGTGGGGTCAGATTCTGATGCTCTTACCCATGTTGAGTGGCCCCATTGATTTCAATAGGATTATTATTTGTGGAGTAAAGAACTAATCACTATGAGTAAGGATATCAGAGCTTGGCAGTCAGTGACTGTAATTATAGAGTAGTTACACTGAGTATATGCTATTTGACCACTAATTATTGCTAAGTCACATGGGCCAGATTCTGCCACTTTTACTCCCATTATCATCTTACTCTACCGGAGTCCTATTCAATTAAATGGGATTATTTTTGCAATGCCCATGAGAAAGGATATCAGATTCTGGACCATTACTGGCAGGTTTAATACATGACTGAACAATGTATTATTATGCTTTGTTTTATACTCAATCCAGGTGTTTTTAGAATCCATCTACATTAATTTTATTATATTTACACTGCAATATAAATTTATATTTATCAGGCATGTAGTTAGCCCTGTTGTTATGAGATTTAGCAATGACTGCTGTCATTAAAAAGCCTAAGCAATAGTGTAATTACACTGTAATTGCAATGTAACTGCAGTATAATTGCAGTCACTGTGTTATAAACTGTAAGTACAATTTAGCATAACCAGATCAAAGGGGATCTGACAAATGCTTCCTTTCAATGGAAACTATTGTCCATGAGAAAAGGAATTTTTTTAAAAAAATCACAAAGTCACTGGCTTACTAACCTTTTATCTAGGTTATGATTGCCACAACCCAATACAAAATATAGAAGTGCATCACATCAGCTAATAAAACCAAAGATGATTAAACATACATATTCTTAAACTGTATAGAATTGTTTACATGTTCATTTGATTATTTATTGCCCTAGGAGAGTAGGAAAGGTTGGACAAACCCAAGAATGGACCAGGACATAATCATCTGCCTTGAAAACAAAGGCTAAAGCTAGCCATGTCCTGCAACACGTGCCAGCAATACCAAGATGAGAGGGTGGCCTCACTCTCTGGAAGGAACATACAGAGCGGAAGCAGGTTTAAGAATCAGGCTATATTGACAAAAGGATCTTTGGACTGAGACAGAGAAGACCTAGGGTTTATCTGAGAATGGAACCCTAGGAGCAGCCAACCTGGGAAGAAAGATTGGACTGTATTTTATTGAGTTATTGTTTATCTGTTTGTTGAAGGCACATCCCAGAAAGGGAGAGAGTTTTGCCTTACACAGCATATGTAGACTTTCTCTTAGAACATGCAAAAAAATCATCTGCTCACAGGAAGGCTTGGGCCGGGGGGAGGGTTGAGAGTGAGCTGTTGTTTCGTTTTCTGTTAGGCAGACAATGTGATTTTTTTTTTACCCACAAAAATGTCCCTTTGCTGCCAACACCAACAGGATAATTCTCAGCTTTTTCATTGTCATTTTTATCATAGCTCTAGAAAAACAGAGACACTTCAAAATACCATCTTTAAAGTACCAAAGTAACTTCCTTTTAAAAAACAAAATTAGTGTATTAAATAAAAGTTCATAATTTACCAAATAAAAACAAAAACAAAAAAACAAAGGAAAGTGTGAAATCAACCAAGAAGAACAAGGAAATGTGACAAGACTTTTCTTAAATATACAAAGAGAATACTAAAATACTAAAAAAAGAGAGAGAGAATGAGATGTAATGGTAAAACTTAGAACCAAAAGAGCCTAACTTCCCTTTGATTCTAAATTTAGCTCAGTCAGTGGCCCACCATGCAGATGACTCACCGACTTCCTTGGACTTAAATCATCCCTCTTATAAAACTTGTTAAAGAAAGACGTCACTGTAAATTAGATGTTGTATCTAAGTTTAGCTATGGCCAGTACAGAAATATTTTAACTTATATCACTTTCTAACATTTGTCTAATTATAGATAGATATAGATATAGAATTAGAATATATATATATAGAGAATATATATATATATATATATATATAGAATATATATAAAGAGAGATAAATTTCTTTCCTTTTACTGTTTTTGTAGTTTAACTCCCATATATTGTTATTTTGCTGGTCAGATAATGCACAACTGATTAAAAGTCTGGCCCTTTTTAGAGACACCTAATTCCTACACCACCTAAGCACTTTTTCTCTGTCCGTGATATTTCAGTCCAGAGGATTGGTGGGGGTAGAGGGAATGGTTTTATGTATATAACATACCTAACGGTTATCTCTAATGGCACTAATCTTCACTCCTGAGGGAAAGATAATGTAGCTCACTCAGAGCTACACCACACAAAAATAACCTCTCTTCTCACCAGGAAGATGAATGTCACAGTCACAGTTTCGGGCTAATCTGTCCATACCTGGTAGCAGAGTGCCACGGGAGCACCACTATAGTTAAGGTTAAGTCAAGATATCTCTTTAAAGGTCAACATGTTCAAGTCCTCTAAAATTGACATGGAGAGTCAGATTTCTTTGAAATTTAGTGAGCCTCAGGGGGGCTCAGGAGGGTTAATGACCCAAATCTGGAGTAATTTGAGCCAGGGTTCCCCGAGATATGAGCCTGGGGAAAACAGCTATTTTTGTAAAAATTTCCAGGAGGGTGGGTTGGTTAAGGAGATTAATGTGATGTCAAACGATTAATGTGAAGTGGGTCAAACTGGTCTCAGTCTCTTCAGTTGTACCCAAGGTAGTATATGGTACCCACTAAATCTTTGAAGGACCTAATCTGAGAACAGCATTTAAGAAAATGTATGGTTTTACTCTGCATGTGCGCCAATAGACACATAGGGCTAGAAGGTTTCCATTCCAGCTACTGTGTATGCTTTCTAGTTCAACTCTTGTAAGACCTCTAAAATGTGAACCATTAATGGGATTCTTTTAAAACTCGATGAGCCTCATGAGGGAGCAGGGTAGAGTTAGGGATCCAGATTTGGGATCATTTAACCAAGGGGTTCCTGAGTTAAAAGTCCCCCCCACCAAAATGGTTTCTTTCTGCTGCCTTCTACTGTTAAACTGAGGGAGTATAATGAATGGATGAATCACAGAACTCTGGACTGCTGTGAAGTCACCCTTCAATTAACATAACTAAAGATAAGTTAATCATAAGCCCCTGCCTAAGACAAAATGGCAGAAGGTTGCTACAATTTGTGAGTCAGAGGTGGCAGGGAGAATGTAATCAAAGTATTTGGGGGGGGGGCGGAATTACACATGTGAATTTTTCCAGGGGGGGAGATTAGGCAGTACATGAGTGGAGTAATGGAGGAAAAGGATTTGGGACTGCAACAAGGGGAGATGTGCTATGAGAAGGGGGATGGTAGGGGAGGTGAAAGAGGTTTTGTGCTCCAGTGAGGAAAGCAGGGCACCCCCCAGATCTGCCCTGTGCACCTCGAACACCTTGCCCCCAACCTGCCTCCACCATTCAGCTCTGCTAGTATTCCCCAATCCCCAGCCAACCTGCACCCCAACCTCCCAGCTCTGCCAATGCACCCCAGCCACCCTGTACCCCAACCTTCCTGCACTCCAACACTATTCCACTGTAACATAGTTGTCCTTTGCTCCAGGTGCTGCATGTGAGTCAGGTTATAGGAGGGAGTAAGCAACGGCAATAAAAATGTTTGTATACTAGGGAGAGAAGACTTCAGGGAGTTGCGTTCCCTGCTTGCCATGGGGAGGCCTACGTACAGTCATGGGGAGGGGGCTGGGTTAGAGGAGTAAATGCACTGAATAGGTCAAGGACATGGCTCAGAAGGCATACTGAAGCAAGGATGGTCGGACACAGCTGATGTGGGGGTGGGAGGGACTGCTGGCTTAGTTTGCTAATTGTGGGACATGATATAAACAACTGTCTAAATGACTACTAACGCCTAACAACATCATGTCTTCTCTTGTTAAAAAAAAAACCCAGGAAATTCAATGGCAAAAAACTCCATTAATGCAGAATTAAGGTTGGTTGGTGATATGCCATCCCCTCACAGAACGATGATTTGAGCAAAATTCAAAGGTCTGAAAACCAGGAAATGCATAGTTAAGGTTGCCCGTGCAACCTTAACTCTGCCTTCTTTTCAACAATGTCCCAGTATCCCCAATTAACATGCAGTTTTTTATTCTGCCAACCCCACAGTTGCTGAAGTATACAAACTTTTCACCTCTGTTTACAACCCATTCACTCTTACCAAAAGAATTCCATCTAACACTATTAAAGGACAAAAAGGAAAAAAATTGCCCACAATGCCTTCCTTCTGGCCCCCTGGAGCTGGCAGTAGCCAATGGGAAATATTTGCATACACTCCAGGTGAAGTCAATGTGTTAGGTGTATCTACAGTAAATGGTGGAGGCATTAGTTGGGCCTGCTTGGTAAAGGTGTGTTTGTGACATGAGGACGTGGGGATTACTTTGAGATGTGTGAAAGAGCTATTTTGCACCCTCCAACATGTGTGAGCAAAGGGAAGAGCTGCAGGATCCAGGATGCATCATTTCTATGCAGACTTGTGTGCTCTGTGTAATTATCAGGGCATAGGGGAGTAGCAAGTTGGGATATGAGCGCAGCATAAGCATTTATCTGCATGCACTCCAGGTAAAGCGAGTGTGGTCAGTATCAGGTGGAGGCAGTAGTTAGCTCTCCTTGGTAGAGGTGGATTTGCAAGATCGGGGGTTTACTTTGGCGTGAGTGGCAGAGCTGTGACTGTGAGATGAGGAGATCTATGTTTCACACCCTAACTTCTGTGAGGAAAGAGATGATGTGCATGTGTATCTTCAGCATGCAGTATGAGTATGCATCCTTTCTATGCAGAATTGTGTAGGCTATGTCAATAGCAAGGCATAGGCCTTTTATTATAAAGGATAAAGTCAGCAGTGAGCTGGAGTATGAGAGGATTTTAAAGTGAGATGATACCCTGTAAGTATAATGCAGTTGTAAAGGCTGTGAAGTGGTCCTTCCATTGTATGTGTGTGGTATTCTTTCTGGGGAGCTGCCGAAGTGTATGAGTGGATGCCAGAATTTGCAACCCCCTAAATTTTATAGTACCAAGGGCCATTGTGAGAGTATGTGCTATGTGAATAGTGAGGAATTTCTGGAAGAAGATAAGAAGAAGTTGGCGTGCGAAACTACCTCCCCCCCAACACACACATTTAATAGTGTTAGATGCAATCTAGTGGATGAGAATGAATAGGCTGTAAAAGACAGTGAAGAGTTTGTACATTTCAGCAACTGTGGGGTTGGCAGCGTAAAGGTATGCGTATTACCAGGGCGTATTGGAGCATTGCTGAAAGAGGGGAGGGTTAAGGTTGCATGGGCATCCTTAATTGTTCATATCCTGGTTTTCATATGTTTGAGTTTTGCTCAACTCAACATTCTGTGAGGGGACCATAGACCAAACAACAACAAGCCATAACTTTGCATTAATGTAGCTTTTTACCATTGAATATAGTTAGATCTGTTAGTCAAGTCTTGAAAACATACATTTAACATAGAGAACTATTTCTCCCATCTGTCTTCTCCACATGCAAAATCCTGAATCTAATTTGCAGTCAGAAGGGGCATGCTAGCCCTACAAAAATTGATAGCATATTACGTTGACCAATCCTTGGGACATGAGGTAGAAGTAATATGTTCCCAGGCCATGGTCAAGGACCAGGAGCTTCAGAGCTGCCCCAGACAGGAGTGATAAATAGAGAACTTATGTTCATTAATTCCCTTCACCTTAAGACCCTTTGCAAACCTTGGGTCCATCTTTCCCCACAGATGGCTCTAGTGGGGAGGCGAGTCAGGATAAGACCCAGATCCCTATAGTCTGATAGTATCAGTGGGAAAAGGGGAGGAGAGGAGTCATCTCTCTTTGCTGCTGAATCTTCACCCTCAAAAGGACCCTTTTCTCTTCCTGGCTAATGTTTCTATTTCGAAGATATCAGCTGTGAGATCTGCATTCATGGTGAATAGACACTTTCCTATGTAGTGTAGCTATGTAATAGTAGGAAATCTTCCATGGTTTATTTTATGGATGTAATAAAGTCTTAATAGCATGAGACCTTAATACAGCATTTTGCCATTAAATTGTTGCAGAAAGTTAGGCTGTTGTTGTATCTACATTATGGAGAGTACATCTTAGTGACATGGAAATGAATGAGGTTCTATTGCATTGGGCTATCTGAAGTAATAAGTAACTTGTTTCATAACCTGAAGTCAAGCCAGGTCTGTGATTCACTTAAAGAAATTATACTGTTACAGAGATGGATACAAATATCTATCTTAGATAATGCTTTCTTGTCGATCGAAAGAGTACCTGTACACCATATTAGGTAACAATAATGTTTATATAAACCTCAAACACAGGACACCAGTCTTCATTACTATCCAACTTTTCATTTGGCATCTTTATGGTTCTTAAATTTGTTTGTTCAAAATGAAATCTGTTTTTTAGGTCCAGACAAACCTCTCAACAAAACTAATTGTTGCCAAAGATTTTATAACCTTTGTGACTTAGCATTTCAGTGGGTTGCCTGTATAGGGCCATGTGCTGTTTGCCATCTACATGTAAATAGTCCCATTGATGTCCAGGAGCCAAACTCAACCCTGGCAAAAGCATTCACCATTCAAGCGGACTTCACATGTTATTTCGGTGTGAGTGGTACCTTGCCGAATTTAGTCTAAGAGGACTGCTCATGTAAAATTAAGATGATGTGGGCCACACTTAAGCACATGCCAAGAAAGTCAGTTTATTTTCTGTGTCACTTGCTCCCCTGTTTCTCTCTGCCATAGTATTCCCACTAGGGGCTCAGTGTTACACTCTTAAGTATAGTGGGCCAAATCAATCCCTGGTGTACTTCAGTAGAGATATATCAGAGAGGAATCTAACCCACTGATTACTACCATATAAGCAACTGTTCCCATTGATTTCAGTGGGACTGTTCACAGAGTAAGAAGCTATCGGTCTGAGAAAGGATGATTGAAGCAGGTACTAAATAATAACGTTTGTAGATGGTACAAAAATTGGAGCGGTAAATAATGACTTGGACAAGTCAATTCTATAGTGCAGTCTGGATTGCATGGACAACATAGGCTTTAATACAGCTAAATGCAGGACATACACCTAGAAACCGAGAATGTAGGTCTACTGATAGGAGGGTGGGCCCTGTATTTTTGAAAGCAGTGACTCAAAAGGATTTACATCTCATGGTTGATAACCCATTGAACATGAGCTCCCAGCATAGTGTTCACACCCAGCCAAAAAAAGCAAATGTGATACTTGAACGTACAAGAAGGAGATTATCAAGTAGGTAGCTGGGTACTGCCTTTGTATATGGCATTAGTGAGAGCATTACTGAATAGTATGTCCAGTTCTGGTGTCCACACTTTGAAAAGGATGTTGATAAGTTTGCAAGTGTTCAGAAAAGAGCTACAAGAATTATTTGAGGTCTGGACAGCCTGCCTTACAGTGAGAGGCTAAATAATCTCAATCTATTTATCAGAAAGCAGCAGTTAAGCTGTGATTTGATTGTGATCTGCAAGTACCTACATGAAGATTTCTGATTGTAAAGGGTCTTTAATCTAGCAGACAAAAGCATAACAAGATCCCATACCTGGCAGTTGATGCTAGACAAACTCAGACTAGAAATACGGCTCCATTTTTTAACAGTTGGAACAACTTACCCACAGATATAATAGATTCTCCATCACTTAAAATCTTTAAATTAAAACCGGCTACCCTTCTAAAAGACATGATATAGCTCAATCTGAAATTAAGGGCTTGATACAGGAATCAGTCGGTGAAAGTCTGTGGCCTTTGTCATTCATTGATAATAGTCCCTTCTGGCCTTAAAATCATGAAAATAATTACTGAGGTGTATTTGCACTTTTGGGGAGGGACCCTGCAGTTCTTGCTCAGATGAAACTTCCACTTGGGATTTTCACTGGGAGTTTTGCCTGAAGAAGACTGCATGATGAAGCTTAAAATATTTACCTCCTGAAATTTCGTTCTGAAGTTGCCTGCTAGCCATCAAAGAATAGTTGCTGCAGATTTCAAATTCTTCCTGAACCTTAGACAAAAATGTGTAAGTTCTACAGGTAAACTTGAATGTTAGAGAATATTCAAGACTAAACATGGAAACAGCTTCCGAACAAATTTCAGCACATTCAAAAGCAAGCCCTAATCTGATAGCTCTCCGAAGTCAGGAAGAAGTTCTGCTGATTTAAAATAATACTGTTGTCTGAGCTCTGGGGAACAACTGAGCGGTTTGAGCTGTGCTTCCAGGTGCACTCAACTCCTAAGCTTTGCAGGTATTTACAGTGTTATTTGCAATCAGAAACTTCGTGTTGTATGCCAGATCTCCATAGAAGTTTTCTGGTGAGAAATATATTGGGCCATAATCATCTCTAGTGTAACTCTGCTGAAGGTAATAGGGTTATACTAGGGATGATTTTGTTCCAGTGTATTCAGCACTCTGCTAAATGGAATTTGAGGAAGCCATGGAACGTCAATAGTGCACTTTAATCTTTACAATCCAGGGTCCCAGAACTATATCCTACTTATTATTCCTGCTTTTTTTCTCCATGTCTATATCTTTTAAAGTGTCTAAAGTTTAACGATCTTTTACAATACAAAGAATTTGCACAAAGCCCATCATTCGTAAGTATTGTGTAATATTATAGAAGAGTATTTTTAATATTTATGTTTAAATGATTGGGTAGAGCTTCTTAAGGTAGCAATCCTTGTTTTGACAGACATCCTTGGATGCATATCATTTAAGACTATCCATCGCTTTCTTCACATCTTAAACTAGGGTTGATGCCATGTTGAGTGAGATGGTGGTTTTTAATTTCCCAAATTTCACCTTCCAAGCCACTATACCTAAAAGATCTTAACTTCATTACTGTTTTCCAGTGGAGACTTCCTTTGGGAAACAGTGGTTTCATCCACTTTCTCTATCAGTTTGAGAAACCAATTTCATAAACTTTGCATTTCTGTCCCTGACCTATGACTGAGATCTGAAAAAATCATACTTGTAGCCATTCCTCGTGCTAAAATATTGACACTACCATCTTGTCTACATTATCTCAGTATTTCCTGTTTATTAGTGACATGTTGTTGCCTAAACTAACCTGTAAACTGAGTAAAACTGACACTGGACACAGAGGATCTAAGAAATCTTTTATAGGCACTGGCTTTATGGTTAAAAAAATGAAAAATCTTGGAGATTCCTTTTAAAATTTTGCTGGGACTTTGTAATGTATTCCTGTGGCTTAAACTTTTTATTTAAGTGACCCTTCTGAGGTTTGAACAGCACATTTGTTTGTTCTCAGATAGAAAAATTTAAACTAAATTGCTGGGCCTTTCCCAAAATATTTAAGTACAGTCAGAGAGTCATAGAAATATAGGACTGGAAGGGACCTCAATAGATCCCTGAGCTACTATAGCAATAATGATCATAGGCATGCACAAAGTGATGTCAGCATTTTCCAGATATTCTTGAAACGTTTAACTGAAGATTTCCCTGTAGAATTTTCTGAGTGGACTTTGTACTGACAAACCAGCCTGCAAATACCCTTTTTTTATATATAGCTACTAGATACATTTCTATTTAAGAAACCTAATTAACTCTTCATGTGCTACAGTATACCTATTTTAGTACAGCCAAGTTTTCACTTGGTATAATTTAAACCCAGTACAAGGGTGTTGCCCTCCCCCAAGACAAGTAATATTACAAAGTATATTTTTGTGTACCAGAATGTTCATTGGAGGAGTTTAGGTGAAAGTTCCATTAAGCTTTTCCTGTTTGGCAAGTATAAGCAATTCCTAAGTATAGGAATTGTTAAATACTTTGGGGGGAAAAGGCTATTCTAGGACATTGGCTGGTTTTTGTCTGTAAATTTTAGGCAAGCTTATTTATCTAGTGCGCATGAAGCTTGATTTTTCTACTTCAGTAATTACTTTTTAGTCTACTTGAATATAGAAGTAACCCATCAATAAAAGATTAGAGGACATCTGATGAAAATATGTAAAGGCTTAATAAAAAAAAAAAGATATTCCAGACATAAAAAATGTTAGAAAATATTGCTTTAAATTTAAACTAATTAAATAGATTTTAAATGAAATACAGCTTTCGCTGTTAACTGCTAGATTTCTCCCCCAAACATTAGACAAAGTTGCATTGTTTACAAAAATTTATTAATACAAACTTTACACACTTTATATAACAGTTATCAAAGTCCTAGTTATATATATCATGTGTGTAATAATACTTTAAGTTATTTTTATATTCAGTTGCACACAAAATAAGATCTGCAAGACTAACATCTACCTAAATTATCACTGTATCTCAAATCTGCTCCGTTTTAGTAAGGCTGTTGGTTTTTCTAAAAATTATACAGAGGATAACCTATGTGATCACTTCATAATGCTTGCAACTAGCCACTGAACTGGAAATGATAGTTCATAAATAAAACGTCAATAGAGCCCTATTTCATTATACCACAGCTGACACAAATACAGCAACGTCTGCCGATTATCCAAGAACAAATCATTAAGACTAAAATGCAAGCTGATGTGTTGCAGCATTGTAGGGCCACTAAATAGCCATCTGTGAATTCGTGGCGATTTAAAAGGCGAAGAAAGGCACGAAAAGCTGCAAACTGCATCCTGCGTCACATTGCCTGAGGAGAATGCAAAATTAAAGTAAGATTGATTTCATACACACTTCTCAGGCATAGATCGAATGCCTCTGTCCTAGCACTGTTTGCAATAAGCTCTGCTGGCACTCGCCATCCCGCCTGGGATTCCAAACTCAATTCTGTTTCCTTTGATTTATTACTTCACGCGGATCAGACTGGTAAAGGAAAATGAAAAGTCTTTTAAATTGTACAAGTGGCTTTTCTTTTTAAGCAACCGAAGACAGTAATTTAGGGCTGGTTATTTGCCTTCAAAAGCTTCCTCTAGAATATGTTTTGGGATCTGAAAGGAAACATACGTACATGTCCTCTTTAGTCACCTTTCAAGAAGGAATGGAAAGTTCCCTCGGGCTGGTTTGGTTTGTCTTTCCCCCAGAAGGTAAGCTATGAATCCGTACATATAAAGCTGAGGTTGAAATGATTCATCGGTTATTAGAAACTCACCCGCATGTGAACACTACACATTCTATTATGACAAAAGTTTGTTTTATGAAATAAATTTTACTAAGCAATAAGCCATAATGTAGAAAAATACATTTTACCTCCAAACTCAATAAACAAGAACAAAACTTTAGTTGTAGTGCATAATTATTTAGTGGTAGCTACAACAGGGGTTCCTAAACTTTTACAATAAGAGCTTGCATCAAACAGAACAAAAGAGTGAGAGGCGTTCACAACCTTAAATTGAAAAGAAGAAGAAGTGACTCAGATGGGTAACCGTGCTTAAATAGTGCAAGACAGGTTGGGAGGAGGAAGGGTCCACAAGAAAACAACAAAGGAAAGGAGCAACTCCGCTTGAAAAATTCAAAGGAGAGAATCCTAGTCATTTCACATGATGAGAGGCATGGACAGCACTGGAGAGTAACACATTATACTTTGCATCAAGTTCCAATACCGAGCTACCCACGGTCAGTCGGGTAGTGGATCTAAAGTGGAATTG
Organism: Caretta caretta; assembly: GCF_965140235.1. NCBI lineage: Eukaryota > Metazoa > Chordata > Testudines > Cheloniidae > Caretta > Caretta caretta. The sequence goes on along the minus strand of NC_134207.1, from coordinate 84,174,531 downwards.
TCTCATGTTCCCCAGACCCTCTGGCAGCCTAAAACCACGCATTCATTAGGGGCACCTCCTCTCTGATCTGTGCTCTAGCTATCGCTTCCAGTATCGAAATTTCAAATGGTTTCCAATAGCTCTAATTTCCGGTTGGCTTTGTAATGTAGCTATGCCCAATCAGTTAGAAGAACCATGAATGGGGCTAAATATTTTTCCCCTCCAATTGTCAGAGGTGCACAATTTTGACAGAGCTGTTGTTTCACCACAGGAGAATTATCTTCTAAGCTCAGTGTTTGAGAGACACAAATGCATATAAAAGTGGAATCAAAGAAAGCAGAAAAATTGAAATCTTTCGCGGGGGAGGGGGGCACTGCCCCCTTAAAATAGGCTAGTGGTAAAGGAGCCTGTCTTGAGACTCCTTGGGGAGAAGAATCTGCTTCAGCAATTCTTCCAAATCATTATCACCATAACCCCCTTGTAGCAGGGCATCAGTGTCTATGTACAGTAGCAAATGGTGACTATTAATGTCTTCGACCCTGTCGTGGATAAAAATACTCTCCTTTAAATTTCACTTACAAAAATAGGAGCAATATTCAAACAATGATTGTCTTTTTTTCTATTTATTTTATATAAAAACATAAACAGCTCAGGCGATTTTTTTGTTCTTGTGCAGGCTTTATATGAAGAATTGTTCTCTATCAGCCGTATTTATATATATATATTTATATATTATATATAACTTAATGATTGGTCCACAAAGTAGATCTGTGCGTTTCTCTAGTGCTTTTATACAAAAAGAAAAACAATATTATTATCAAAATATTCATTTAATGGCTTTACTTCATACATAAATACATGTTTAGATAACACAGGAGCGGTGATTGTTCAGTCACTTTGGAAATGACTTTTGTTTTTCTTTTTGGGGGGGCTCTGTATACACAGGAGTGGTGGGTTACTCAGCGCTACAAATACGCTACTCGGCGTCCTTTGTTTTTAACTCTTTGTTTATACCTTTTCCCCAGGACCGCTGCCAAGTATTTCTTGACAGCCATTTGTTTCCGGTAGCGGCTGTAGCTGTCTGTGAAGATGCCATCCGAGTGCCGTTTGGAGAGCGGTTCCGAGTCGTCCTCCAGGCCGCTGGCACCGCTGCAAAGCAAAGGACAGTTGCAACATCTGGAGCCACTCCCCTGTCCTGCCTGCACTTTGGAGGCCTTCCCCGCTTTGCATTTTGGCTCTGGTAGCCCCCGGGCTGCTTTAACCTTTCCAGATTCTGATGATGATTTGTCACTTAGGGAAAGCTGTATTCGTTTTGTTTATTTTTCCAAAGCTGTTCGATTTGGGGCGGGCGGGGGGGAGGGGGATGAAGCAACTAAAGCAACATGTAGACATCAGAGAGGCAGAACGAAACAAGAATCTATCTAAACACGCGGTGAGGTTGAAATCTGATCATAATATACGCCGACAGTCAGGAGACAATATATTCATGCCATGAATTATTCATTGTGAAAATGAAATCTATTTCCCCATGGGCTTTATTAAAATGTTACCTTCTGCCGAAATTATCTTCATTACACTGGGTTTGCCGCGTGCCAGGATGTCTGACTTTAAACGCGTTTTGTTTAAGCCCCGCTACACTGTGGTGTGGTGAATTCTATTCTTTACAATGGAGAGCTCTCTTAAAATACCCAGATCTCCACTTACGAGGGATCTCTTGTTGCGATTCTTCCCACCGGCTATCGCCTGAATCTTTGGGCTACTGGACTTTCTTTACAATGACCAGATTTTGATCATCAACTAGCCATCTGGGTTTTTCACTGCACCTTTCACTTGGAGTCAGAGAATGAGATCGAGCAAAAACCCTCGTGGATTTTGACATTTTCAAGAGGGGTGTGTTGCTTAGTGCGCGAAACACCAACCACAGAGCGAGCGTAACAAATATACACCGGTGGTACATTACACGTGGTTTAATAGAAAGATGGTTTCGCCTTAAGTGAAATAAACAACGAATACAAATCTTACCCCACCCGTTTGGCCATCAAAGAATGTAGGTATTTCCTAGCGGATAGCTGACCCAGAACTCTCCTGTAGGCTTTGTTAAATATCCCATCGGCGTGCCTAAGTAGGAAACAAAGATTAAACACAGAAAGAAAGATCAGTGTCCGAGCCTGGGGACCGGACCTCAGCAGCCCCTCACTCCAAGGCGGGATGGCGGAAGGAAGCCCCTGGCTGGCAGGTGGCTTATATTTACCCTGGGTGCAGAGGGCGGCCTCCGCCTGAGGACCCCCAGGGACAGCAGGGCCCTCCCAGCCACCCGGCTCATCTCCTGAGCGCAGCGCTCGCCTGGCGCGTCTGGTGTGTTTCACGGCGTGCCATCCCTAGCCCTTCCGCGGGCAGCCTGCTTCCCTCCCCCTCCCCCGCCTGCCGGGAGGTAAGGGACGCTCTTAAGCTGCTCGAGCCTTTATTCGGGCGGCAGGGCACGGAGGGAGAGATCTGGGGCGGCTCTTTTGAATGGGATGGACAAGGATCGTTTTGCTCCAGCTCAAGTCATGCGCCCCACCAAGGGCATCCCATAATCACCTCTTTTCCGGTGGGTAGTACAGGGTGTACATGTCGTCTATCATGGATGATGGGTTCGCTATCCCAAGGGGGTCGTTGTCAAAGGCGAAATCCTGCAGCGTGTTTCCATCCTCGTCATAAACTTCATCTTCCAGCCTAGCCCGGAAAGCAAAGGGCAAGAATTCAGACGCCTCCTGAGAAATCCTACACATAGGAGTATTTGATCACTGTTATTAAGGGCTACTCCTCTGCCAGGGATCTAGTGGGTTTTAACATGGGCACTTCCGAGGCTGGACTGAAGGCCCTGCTAGAGGAGCCCACAGACAAGATTACACCTACCCCTCTACCCCCCGCCCCTTCACTTCATTCCCCCGCCTCCGCATCAGTATAGGGCCAGGCGCGAGAGAAATACACAAGCAAACCAACCTGCTGCGAGGCTGGGGCCAGAAACAAGTCCAGGGGCTGCCAAGTAAGCAGCTGATCACTACCCACCTCTCCCAGCACGAATCCTGATCGCTTTCCAAACTACATACCCAGGCGCATGGGAGGGGGGCTATAAGTTAAGCGAGAGAAAAACAGCACTTCCCATTGAAAGACACCAGCTTTCTCTAGTCCCCCACCCACCCCGCCTCCAGGCCCCCCGAGAGATCAGAAACTCTGCCGTTAGCAAATGACTGCTCCTCCTTTCTCACACCAAGTGGGATCGGGGTGGGGCTTGTGTTTGTTTGTGTTTTTCGTTGAATGGTGTCTCTGTCCTTGAAGATCGCTTGAGTTTTGTTTTCCCCCTCTCTCTCTCTGCGGCAAGATGTAGGTCACTGAGCGTTTCAGGCAGCTATTTTTGTCTCCGAGCTCTGGCAGGGAGATTAATAATAGATGCGTGTAAAGTGTTTCGCTCTTGCTAATTCAGGCGTTTCAATGAACCGAGCCCGGTCCACTCAAACCAATGGCCCTTCTCACCCCACCTAACGCCCTCTGGAAGGACTGGCCATTTATACGGGGACGGCTCCCCCCGGCTCTGGCATCCGGGGGCCCTGCGGCGAGGCTGACCTGAATCCCAAAGCCCCGGGTAACGCTTTGCTTCGTTTAAGACCATTCCGGAGCGTGTGCTGCCCCGCACCCAAGGGCGAGCTCCGACCGTTCACATGAGCTCCAGAGTGAGTTTCGCAGTTCAGATGTTGCACGCACATTAGTGCTGAACCACGAGCGTGTCCCCTGTGGGACTTAATGGGCGGAATAAATAGAGCTGCATAATTTTCCGAGGGAGCTAAGATGGGTGGATAGGAAAGCTCCCCCATTCTTCTGTTGTAAGAAGCGCTGCTCGTTAAGGGAAGCCAGATTTACAGCAGGCTAGAGCCAGAAGTTGATTGATTGCCGCTGTGTAAAGCTTCACTCCCTGCTATAAAGTGCTGGGAAGTCGTCCTTTGTTATATAGGTTTGGCCTGGGGGCTGCCCCTACACTCGGCTCGATAGGTGAAGCTAGTTCTGAAATCCTGGCAGCTCTGCTCCGGTGTCTTAACAATCCTGCTCCGAATCTGGTGAGCGCGAGAGCGTCTTACGGAATCCTGAACCGATCTCAGGAAGAGTGAGCCGGATCACACTCTGCCCAGCCCTGAGTACTACAGTAGCCCCCCTCTCCCATCCAGCGAACTTCTAAAAAAAGAGCTGGAAAATAGTACTTAAAGTACTTTAACCAATATCACAGGGTGGGGACAGATTCTACCCTGCTATGATACAGGAACTTAATTCTGGAACATATCTAGATCTATATTAGAGAGAGAATATAGAGAGCTATTATATGTGTTGTAAAACTAAGTTTTATCTATATCTACACATATTCCTTAATAGCTGGTAAACCCTTCTGCCGGAAATGTGTCATTAAAATATTTTTCTAACTGTATGCTTCAAAATGCTTTCATCTAGGTACTGTCTATTCTGGAAGTACCTGTCAACTCCTTTTTCGCAGGTTATCGCCACTCAAGTTAGGCTCAGAGGTGGCCGGAAATATATATATTATTTGTTATTGCACTGTAGTTCATATAGAAAAATGGATCCACTAAAAGGCTAATCAGCTTTTTTCTATAAGGCTTACGCTGGCTTCTGAGAACCATGCTTCATTCAGGACCCCAGTTAACAGAAATCGAATACTTTCACCAAGACCAAAGTCAGAGCTATTCCCTATTATTTAGGAGAAAAGGGGATAAGAGTAAGGCACGCGTGTGTAGGAAATAATACAGCGCAAGATCCTCCTGGCTAAGAAGCCCTGATGGAAGAAAGGGGCCAGTCCATTAAACCCTCCATCTCCTGGCGAACATAAGAATCTATTCTAGTTTCCCTGCCACAGGAACTAAATTGGACTTTTAATCAAGCAGCCTCAGTCCCCAGTCTCTTTTCCCCGCTCTCCAAGAGGGTAGATGGAGTCGGTAAATAGGAGGCGACGGGGTTTTGCTCTTTAGTTTTTCTTTCTGGGTGCTTTTCATTGCTCGGAAGAGCGTTACTCCGTTCGCAAGAGAGGGAGAGTAAAAGCTATCAGACACACACAGAGTCTGGGAGACAACTACCTGCCAGTGCTCTCTGCTCTCTATTACCAAGATGCAAGGACATAACTGACGAGGACAGCCAGGGATGCGAGTCTTGCAGGGACTGGGAAGAGGGAGGGATAAAGAAGGCACCTACCTTAGCGCAGGGTATTGAAATCCAGCAGCAGGTGAGCAGTAGACGCTGCAGTGCATTATTATCCCATAGACCAGTAGCGCTAGGATCGCTTTGCTACACATTGCCACTCTGTGTATCAGGGAAGAAAGAAACAGCAGCTGTCAAAATGCTTCCCTCACGCTCCCTTTCCCCTCTAGCTTTGCCACGAGCAAAATCTAACCAGTTAGAAATCAAGTCTTAAGTGTGCTCGATGTAACAACAACAAAACGTGTGCGCGATTTGTGTGGAGCCGCGTCTTCAATTACAACCAGACACAACCCCCACTTCCCAGCACACAGGCGCGCGCGCGCACACACACACAAAGTGCCTGGGCTAACGAAACCCGATCTCTCCAGTTAAAGCTGCTGAGATGCCTGAGATACATTTTCCTTACCATCAAACTCTTAACACCCGGCACTAAGAGCGTTTGGCTGCGCAATTAAAGGGTAGATTTAAAACAAAAACAAAAAACTGTCTCCCAAGTTGCAGCCGAAATAGTTAAACCTCTGGTGGTATCGCCTCTCTGACGAGCAAAGCAGCCGAAGGCAGAAGAGCGGCAGTTACTTGTCTGCTGGCTTAAGGGGATCCGCTCCAAAAAGTTTGTAGGTAGCAGGCAGCACGGATCTGGAGTGGAGTCAGTCAGGGAAGGGAGAGCAAGAAAGAGGGAGGAAGGGAAGGAGACCGAAGGGAGAAAGAGAGAAGGGAACACAAGACCGGGGAAGAGAAAGCCAGGGAGGGAGAGAGAAGACGGGAAGCAGAAGCAGGCTGTTCTGGAGCTGCTGGCAGTGAGATGTTCTCTTCCCCAGATCTTTTCCTTCACTGAGATGCTTCTCGCTTCGGCTGCAGCTTTCTCCTTCTTCTTTCTCTGTGCCTCCAAAGTTGACCAGCCTTCCGCAGCTCGATTTTTTAATGCAATTAGCAACAAAATCTTTGCAACCCCCCTGCTTTATCAAGAGCCCTCTTTGTAAACATCGGTCTGCATGTTACCTTTAAGGGCGGCAGTATTGTTTGTTGCACTGTTGTGGCGTTCGGATTTTTATTCAGGAATCAAATGAGGTTTTTTTTTTTCAGTCACGTAATAATCGGGTATCAGAAAAGACGTCATCACCCCAATTCCTCAAGGAACATAACAATTCTGTGTCGTCCTCGCGGATGATCTGATCGAGAGTCATAAGCTTCTCATAAACACTTTAACTCACACTTTTTTTTCTTTTCTTTTCTTTTTTTTTTTTTTTTTTTACACAGAGGTCTAGAAGATTTGATGCTTGTCAAGTTCTCTCTGACTCAAGTTGTGGGGAGGGATAAGAAGCTGCTGAGGAAATTTTAGGCTTTTTACAGACCCCATCCTCAAGGGTGGTCTCAGCAGCCGAACCACAGAGCAGATCTGTTTGAAAGGATGAGCTCTGATGTGATAACTTCTACATAAATTCGTTTGGCAAAGCCCAGGATTCTAATGTGGTGCATATGTTCCCTTCAACGGGGCAATTAAATAAAGAAATACGTTATTGTTGTTACTGTTGTTGTTATTGTTATAAAGGCTGTTTGAAGTCTTGGAGGCTTCTCAGTAATTTTCTAATTAGAGTTTGTAATTGACAGTTGCTGGCTGGTGGGTGGACTGATTAGCTGAAGGCTCCCAGTGTGGAGCTGTCCAAACTCTGCGGTGCTGAACCTGGGAAATGTGGCAACCAAAAGACTGACTTGGAATAACATTTTCACCATTTGTTTTTTTATACAGCGCTCCCAGATGGGTAGAGGAACATTAGCAATGCCATAATTCAGCCTGTACCGTCATGATATCTCACAATCACTGTAGCAACAAAATATTTACAGCAAGCTATAGCCCCTTCTACGCGTGTCATTATATTTTTCTATGCGCGGGATTGGAAAACATCCCTTACTATTTGCGAAACCACGCCACAGGGTCCGAGACTGTCCTTTGTTTGATGATATCGCATATTAATTTCGGCCGCAAGCATCCCCATTAGAGGACTGAAATGATTAAAAATTCGCAAGCCCTGATTCACTTCTCACTGACAAGAACGGAGCGCAGTACATGTTACTTTGCAGGTCTAATTTTCACTGTCTGTCCCTTTTCCTTCCTGTCTTGTGTCTGCGATTTGAGCTCCTGGCAGAGCAGCAGAGGCAGACTGGAAAAGAGAGAGGATTTCCATTAAAAGTTCATTTGCTGAGGGACTCTTAAGGGAATCCGTCCGTTGGGAGGTCTCAATCCACCGATATTATTTTACTGAAAATGACGTGGAGGCATGGAAGCGCTGTGGGAAGACCACCGTCTGGCTTCCAACCCTCTTGATATTTCGATGATCTTCTTGCTCCCCCTCTACTGTAGAAATTCAGATTCATTTCCGAGAATTACCCAAAGAAATACAGACTGCAGGAGCCATTACAGTACATTTTAATTATTTGGCTCATCAGCAGAGAATTCAGGAAGCAGCAATAATTTAGTCCTCCTGTTTCCTATTTCAATGGTTTTGGTGAAACATGTTTAAATGAGCTATTTGAGCTCAAATCGATTTCTCAAAAACATACAATTACAATCCTATTATGATCATTAAAGATTTCTTTTTTTTCCCCGGGGGTTCAGGAACTATAACTTGAATGAAGTATTCCCTTAAAAATGATAAGCTGTGCGATTACGGAAAGGCTTAATATATGATACAACATTTGAAAACACAATTATTTTATAAACACTGTGTTAAATACTGAAATAGTCCTTTGGCATTCGGCAAATAATTAAAAAATCTAAAACTTAAATGACCAAATAATTCTATAAGAGTCAATGGGTGGGTGTTTTTTCCTAAGGGGAAAGAATAGCTACTTATTCTGATGATTAGGGGTTGCCTTGATAATGTTGGGGTGAACCTATTAAAACTTCTAATCTTGCTTCTCCAATGAATTCCAAACTGTGTTTGGATATAGAGAAATACCGGAATACGTCTAAGACTCTCTGGTAAAGGACACTCAGTGTAAGCAGAGGGTGCCATCTTGTGGGGACTTTGTTGTCTTTATGACCTATTAAAGAAAAAAAATATTTGGGGCCAAATCCTGAAGCTCTTGTTCAGGCTTGCTCAGTACGTATTCAGGTAAAAAACACAGAGGCCAGAAGAGTTTTGCCTGAACAAAAGCCTAGTGAGGGCCTTCGAGGTTTGATTTACAGCGAATATATTTATGCATAAACTCCCTTTAATTTATTCTTTCCCTCCAGATCCCTCAGCAGCTTGGAACAGATGTCATATTATTAAATTAACCTGCCAGGGAAATGTTTCCTCATTATCCCCTCCCACCTCAAATGTGGAATTTTTCTCCAAAATTACCCAGGCCCCAAGTCGAGGATGGCAAGATCCAGGCTTGGGCTAATAACAGCTTTTCTAGCACAGGAATGTCATGGCTTTAAGCCTGGTATCTTTCATCCTTGAGAGAGAGAACAACGAGCTCTATAGGGTTGGGAAAGGAAGATTTCCCCTGTTCCAAAGTGACAAGAATCCACTATATTAGACTTTAAAGATATTTTAGGTGATTTTCTATTGATACATATTCAATTGTTTTTCCTCCCTCTGACTCTGCAGTGGTAAGCAGGGTAACTAAAGCATCTATCTATCCAGAGAGAGGGATACAAGAAATAGTCCAAATGAAAAAAATTAAACTTTTGAACATTTTATTTTTTCCCTGTAATCTATATAGTGTATCCGGAATAAACCTTAGCATGCTGTGGTAAAAAGGTTTATGGACACTCATTTAAGGTGAGCTGCAAAACTCACAAATGTCTTTGCCACTCCTGAGAAATCCAATGATCCCAAATTCATGCCAATAAATACCTGTATAGCACACTGCTCCATCATGCATTCCATGCATGTGCATGCACATAATGTACATACGTTACATTAGCAGTCTAGGTTGAAACAACAATAAAGTTTGACTTTGGCCTGCTAAAGAAAGTAAATTCCAAGCTAACTCTGTAATTTGAAAGGAGTTTAAGATTCACAATACTTGATCTTAGGTATCACATATAAAGCAACATCTGCACACAAACAGGTGAGCTAAGATTTTGGTGGCAGAATTTTCTTCACCTTCCTCCTATCACCTGAAATTAGTCATTTTAATTTACCTGAATGCATCCTTTGTTTTTTCAAAATATTTCACAAAGTATATTTTTAAATTTCCATAGATATTTTAGTGGAGTTACAGATCCTCCAGCCTGACACAATATGAATGTACTAACACTCTGAGGTGGACGGCTCTAAGGTTGTGGTGGTGTCAGAGATTTTCATTCAAGCATGCATATTTCATACTTGTCTACATATGTTGGCTGATGCTTGAAGGGAAAATCTATTAATTTTTCAAACCCTTTTTTTTTTTTTGATCTAAAGGCACAGGACTTTATGACAACATCAGAAGCAAGCCTTGTTATCAGTCTACAAGCCAGGAAGAAATCATATGCATATATGCAGCCCCAGCCTTTCTCAGCAAGCCTACCCTTTGCTATGTTTTCAACATAAACTTGGACTACAGTTTCCTCTGGTTGCAGGAGCCTCTGGTTTCTCCATAAAATACAACCAGTAAGCTTAAAATACAAAAGAATTAATTCTTTCCTCACAAAAAAAATCACCTGTGACAAAAGCACAAATTCTCCAGGAGGGTTGATCCAATACCATGTCTTTTATCAAACCTAATGCATCACACACTATTGTATCAATGTCAAAACAAGTAGCTTAAAGGCATTCTGTACATTCTGAGTAAAGCGCCTCCTTCCAGTTTTGAATCTCATCTGCATAGTGATAAACCACAACAATTCCTCTCTCACCCCAACTCATCATGAACAAATCTCAGTCTTTTAACCATAGCTCCATTCCCCTTTTCAGGACTCCATGGGAAATAGGTCTCCACTATTCTAGTTAGCACCCTCTTGCACAGTTTGCACTGAAGTTCATAATATCTGATCTGCTACAAAAGGTTTCATCTCTCCTACTTAACTGTCCTTAGGAGAACCAGGCCAAATGATTCAGACAAGCATACAAAGGACAAACCAAAGAAGAGTTATTCGAGGCATAAAACTTTATTACTAAAACTCCCAAGCAAATAAAGGGTAAAATAGCACCTTCTGGACTAACAAAAATATGTACTGTGCACTGTTCCCTCTAAGCTGTGCGCGTGTGCACGCACACACAGATCCTAAACCCCACCCACACAGCGAAACACCACATGCACGTTTGTCCCGCGTCCTGACTGCACATCGGTAGGGACGCCCTTTGTCCTGATATCAGGGATTGCTCACCATCACCACCAAAGTCCAGTGGCTGGCGTGGCCATGCTTCCTGGGGCAGCTCCTGGCGGCGTGCCCGCCTGCCAGCAGGAGCCTGTAATGCGGGCGGCCCCTAGGCACAGAAGCAGAGGGGGTCTCAGTGTGCTGCACCAGCTCCCTCCTGCCCAATCAGGGCTGCGGGGGTGGGGCTTGCAGGTGCCAGCAGTGGGCAGAGAGCCCTCTGCCCCTCCCCCCCTGACCTGACCCGACCCGACCCTAGGAGCCAGAGGGACCTGCTGGCTCTTAGGGTCTCTGCGCGCTGCCAGCGCCTGCAAGCCCCACTCCGCAGCTCTGGCAGCTCCTATTGGAGCTTTTCCCAGCCAATGGGAGCCATGGAGCTTGCACTTGTGGCGGGCGCAGCACCTGGAGAGTCTGGCGACCCCCCCACCCTTGCCACTCTGACCCTAGGAGCCAGAGATCTCCCAGCAGAGCTGGTGAGTGCAGCCAGGGAAGGGGGCAGGGCGTGATGCAGTGAGTGTCTGGGAGGTCTGTGGTGGGGTGCTGGGCTGTGAGGGTGTGGAGGGCACTGGGAAGTGGGGGAGGTTTGTGTGTCTTGGGGTGCTAGGCAGTGGGGGCCTGTTGGGGGGTGCTCGACAGTGGGGGAGATCTGTGTGTGTCAGGTCACTGGGCAGTGGGGGTCTCTGTGGGGCATTGTTTAATTGTGGTGGTGGGGCTGTGGGGAAGGGCACTGGAAGGGAGGGAGGGAAGAGAAATCTGTGTGTTTTGGAAAACTAGCGAGTGGGGGGGTTCTGTGTGGGGTGCTGGGTGGAGCTGTGGGTGGGGGGGCGCTGGGTGGGGGAGTGATGTGCACAGCACTGTGCATTTGTGGTGGAAATGTGGGGAGGTTGTGGGGAGGCTCTGGGCATAGTGGGATCAGGGGGTGCAAGGCAGGGGAGCTATGTGGCTCTCTTCTCTCCCCCCCCCCCCCACTCGTCCAATGTGTCCTGAAATTTCCCTCTTGCGATCTGGTCACCCCATTTACAGGTGACTTTTGACATTGTTCCCCCGCCATCTATCAACACAGCCAGATTCTATTAGCTGGAAGGGGGGGAAAGGGAAAGGAGGGCAATGAATCGTACCCCTCCTCACCAGCATTTTGAACATGGAACGTTGATCACATCGGGACGGTCGGGACCCACACATCTCCTTGTAGTTTGTTCATTTGGCTGTGTACAAACTCAAGTACATGTGAATAAGTCAAAATGCCTGGCTGTAGTTGCTAAGGAACTGCAAAGAGATCCCAGAAATGAACAAAGTTAAGTGTTGTTTTCATGACTGAAATCTTTCAAAGGCATTGTACTTCATTTACTCGTGATGTTTTACCATTTTCCCATGTTTTTTTGCCACAGATGCATTGACGTGATCGGAGCTATGCACAAACTTCCAGTATCCTGATCTGAATGATCTCCCATTTGCCCTTTTGTTGAGTCACGCTGTTAAGCTCATTGAAATAGTAGCCATATAATAAAAGTATTAATTTTAGATAAACCAATCTGGTAGAAAATCAATCCTCAAATGTCACTGTCTAGAGGTTTAAAGCATAAAAGAACAAAGTCTTCATTTAAATCTGGATGGCTGGATGAGACTATAGAGACGATTACACCGAAGTCACATAGCGTAATGCTTATTAAACTTCATGAAATATTCATATATGATGAGGACAACGGAGTGGTTTGTGTATATTGCTGAGATGCCAGAGCTTCAGGAGAATTTTCAACAGGAAGAATGTGGAATGATGTATGGAAGTTGGATTTCTTAAAGCGTCATCCGTCAAGTAAGTCTCATATAGATGGTGTAACAAGACTTAGAAACAAAAACCTTTCCTTATAGAGCGGATTGCTTAGCATGATTCTTGAAAGTCCAGCTGAAAAGAAGAGGAGGCAAATTAATCTTGAACACAAATGGTCAAACCCAGAAGAAATCAAGGTACTTATTGACAGTGTGTTTTTGGCTATTAAAATGAACAGCTCAATGCTTTCTGTTCAGGATATTAATGACATATGGAAAAGTATATGCGCATACCAGCAAGCTGGAGAAGTAAAAATTATGCTTTTGAATTTCTTGAAATTATCAACTACATTGTCCAAAATGACCTCACGCATGAAATAGCATCGGCAATGTTTCATACTTTAGCTGTTGATGAAAGCACTGATATATCCATTAACAGATACTTGATACTCTACTTTAAATATAGATCCATAAATTCTGCAGACTATAAAACTTTGTCTGGTAGACTATTACAATTGCAAGAATGTGATGCTTTTTCAATAGTGTCTGCAATCAAAGAGTTTTATAAAAAACACCAACTTGATCAAATGAAAATGGTGATGTTCACATCTGATGGTGTCTCCATGATGTTGGGCAAACTCAACGGTGTGGCAGCTCAGCTGAAATTTGATATTCTACACTTAGTCCAGCAACATTGCGCTGCACACCGGGAAGACTCGGGGATTTCCGATACATGGAAAGAGGTCAAGCTGATAAGAGACATCGAAACCTTAATGAGAACTGTCTACACGGTCTTCTGTCAGTCATCCACGAGCAAATGCAAATTTCAGGAACTAGTGGATGCTTCTGAATGTGAGTCAGTGGCTTTCAGCCAATGAAGTGCGCTGGTTATCTAGGCACTTTGCACTTCGAGCAATTATTCGCAACTATAATCCTTTCTGGAATATTTTGAGCAAGACAAAGATACTGATCCAGTTTCTAAATACTGCCACAAAAAGCTGAATACCATGGAATACCGAATAACATTAGAAGTTTTGAATGATGTTTTGTCAGAGCTGGCTTCATTATCCAAGCTGCTCCAGAAACGGGGCCTTACACCTCTTGAAGCATTTCACCTTGCCTGAGGTAAACTGAACAAGATCGGAAGACAGTACCTTGGAGATTCAGTCTTATGGAGTGACAAAGTTAAGGTTCTCTTAGATATGAGCTCTCAAGAAAATAATGAAATTGATACCAGTTCCATAATAACTTTCATAAACATCTTGTGTGCACATTTTGCAGACAGATTTCCAGAGAATGAAGTCTAGGAGTGGTCTGCTTTTGATTGTGCAGCAATAATTAGGTGTGATTTCAATTTTGGAATTCATCAGGTCAAATCCCTATGTTCAAAATACAAAGACTTTCTTGTTGAAGAGATTGTTATAGTCAGTCAGTACAATGACTTCAAGTTTGCAGTAGCCGAAAGAATCAAAAGCCAATTCGTTTTAAGTTCCCGGATATGGTGACATTTGCTCACCAGAACGAACAGTTTCAGGATCTTGCAAAGTTGATGGATATTGGAGGAACATTCCTAGCATCAAGTGCAGACTGAGAGCATGGTTTTAGCTTAATGAACACTCTAAAAAACAAACTATGGAATCGTTTACAAGTAGATCATTTGGACATGCTGATGTGTATTAAGAGTTACCAGCTGGATGGAGGCCTGATAGATCTGGACAGAGTTTATATTGAATGGGCATATGAAAAAGATAGCAGGGAAAAACAGTAAGGTTAGTTTAGCAGTCTTTGACATTTTGATCAATAAGGAAATTAAAATGCATTTGTAATTACATATCTTATTCTTGGCTGATAATCAGTTATTGATTTTTTTAGGAAAATTTTAAATTTAAAACACAAACTGTTGTTTTTCTTTTTTTACTTATGATGTCTCTATCTGAAAACCCATATAAATTTACACAAATTTCAAATTAAAACTTTTTAAATGTATAAGCATTTTACTCGCTTGGGCGCATTTGCCTCATGGCACACAAATTTGAACTGTGTTTCAAAAATTTGCACAGAAGAAATTTTTTGTGCACACGGCCTATCAAAAATAACAGGGAACATTGGTACAGTGAGCCCATTTCTGCTGCTCTTAGTTATTCGGGATTAAACATAGGTGTAATTGCACTGAAGGCAATGGGACAGATCTTTTCTTCAGACAACTACTCTATGTCTCTCTTTCCTCTTCAGTCTCCTCCTGCCCAGAGGTAGGTTCACATTCCACAAAGGAAGTCCCAGATGATTGGAAAAAGGAAAATATAGTGCCCATATTTTAAAAAGGGAAGAAAGAGAACCCGGGAAACTACAGGCTGGTCAGCCTCACTTCAGTCCCCGGAAAAATCATGGAGCAGGTCCTCGAGGAATCCATTTTGAAGCACTTGGAGGAGAGGAAGATGATCAGGAACAGTAAACATGGATTCACCACGGGCAAGTCATGCCTGACCAACCTGATTGCCTTCTATGATGAGATAACTGGTTCTGTGGATATGGGGAAAGCAGTGTATGTGATATATCTTGACTTTAGCAAAGCTTTTAATACGGTCTCCCACAATATTCTTGTCAGCAAGTTAAAGAGGTATGGATTGGATGAATGGACTATAAGGTGGATAGAGAGCTGGCTAGATTGTCAGGCTCAACAGGTAGTGATCAACAGCTCGATGTCTAGCTGGCAACCATTATCAAGCGGAGTGCCCCAGGGGTCGGTCCTGGGGCCAGTTTTGTTCAACATCTTTATTAATAATCTGGATGATGGGATGAATTGTACCCTCAGCAAGTTTGCAGACGACACTAAGCTGGGGGGAGTGGTAGATATGCTGGAGAGTAGGGATAGGGGCCAGAGTGACCTAGACAAATTGGAAGATTGGGCCAAAAAAAATCTGTTGAGATTCAACAAGGACAAGTGCAGAGTCCTGCACTTAGGAAGGAAGAATCCCATGTACTGCTACAGGCTGGGGACTGACTAGTTAAGTAGCAGTTCTGCAGAAAAGGACTTCAGTGGACAAGAAGCTGGATATGAGTCAGCAGTGTGCCCTTGTTGCCAAGAAGGCCAATGGCATATTGGGCTGTATTAGTAGGAGCATTGCCAGCAGATCAAGGGAAGTGATTATTTCCCTCTATTCAGCACTGATGGGGCCACACCTGGAGTATTGCGTCCAGTTTTGGTCCCCCACTACAGAAGGGATGTGGACAAATTGGAGAAAGTCCAGCGGAGGGAAACGAAAATGGTTAGGGGGCTGGGACACATAACTTACAAGGAGAGGCTGAGGGAACTGGGGTTATTTAGTCTGCAGAAGAGAAGAGTGAGGGGGGATTTGATAGCAGCCTTCAACTACCTGAAAGGGGGTTCCAAAGAGGATAAAGCTAGGCTGTTCTGAGTGGTGGCAGATGACAGAACAAGGAGTAATTGTCTCAAGTTGCAGTGGGGGAGGTTTAGGTTGGATATTAGGATATTAAGGTGGTGAAGCACTGGAATGGGTTTCCTAGGGAGGTGGTGGAATCTCCATCATTAGAGGTTTTTAAGGCCCAGTTTGACAAAGCCCTGGCTGGGATGATTTAGTTGGTCCTGCTTTGAGCAGGGGATTGGACTAGATGACCTCCTGACGTCTCTTCCAACCCTAATATTCTATGATTCTAAAAGAGAGGGAAGGGTTTGGTTTTTTTCTTGACATTTTTCTGACAATTGAACTTTGTCTGATTTTTTACATTTGGAAGGAGGGGAATAGACTTAGAGAAAAAATAAATTATGGAAAATCTAATTCAGCAGTATCTCAGGCCAATCCAAAGGTGTTTCATGCATAAAGACTTACAACTCATTTCTTCATCCCTAAGATGGGACATTATGAACTTCGATACACGCTGCCCAGCTAACAATCTATTAGTGCCCATATCCATTTCCTATGGAGCTGAGAATACAAAGAATCTATGCACAGGTCTAATAAGGCATCCTTAGTTGTGGCAGTGCCTTTCTCCTGTGTTAATCCTTTTCTCTATCTTATCCTAAGTATCTTTAGAAAGATTACTCTCCATTGTGGGGCTTATATGTCAATGCAGCCATCTGGGTACCTGATGATTTTTCTCTTTCTTTTCCTACTATTCATGTACATAATGTGTAATGATATGTATTTGTCATAGGCACCGACTCTGTGGGCGCTCTGGGGCTCCGCACCCACCAGCAGCCAAGCTCCCCTCACCCCCCGCCCCACCACCTTCTCCTCCCCTGAGCATGCCATGTCCCCGTTCCTCCGCCTACCTCCCAGCACTTCCCGCCTGGCCGCTGCCAAACAGCTGTTTGGAGACAGCCGCTTGGAGGCATTCGCATGCTCTGGGATGGGGGGGAGGAGCGGGAACGTGGCACATTCAGGGGAGGAGGTGGGGAAGAGGTGGGGGCGGGGATTTGGAGAAGGAGTTGGAATATTGGCAGGAGGGGGCGGAGTTGGGGTAGGGACTTTGAGGAAGGGGTGGGGCCTCATGGAAGGGGTGGGTGGAGGCAGGGCCGGGGGCAGAGGGGGAGTCAAGCACACACAGGAAAGAGGGGAAGCTGGTGCCTATGGCATTTGTTATGTGTATTTGTAAGAGGTTTCTATAGGTTTTGTACAAACAAAAGGCCAAAGACTGAAATTTCCAGCAGTATAAGACATCCAGGGCAACACTGATGGAGGTCCTGCAGATGAGTGGAGCAATGAGAAGTTTAATAATTATCTTTAATGTGCACTAACAGCTATCAGACCTAAAATAGATCCTAAATAATGATCCGTTACCTTAGACCTGATCCTATAGGGAGCTGAGCGCTTCCCTTGGAGTGCTGAGTGTCATCAACCATAACCTGCAAGGATACTGAAAGACAAAAGATGGGCAGAGAAAAGCTTTTATTGAACTGCATTTCCATTCCAAGAGCTTCAGAACATACATCAGGTAAGAATACGGAGAATCTGCCCATAACAACAAGGTCTGGCAATACTAAATCATGTCACTTCTTTTCAGTGGACTTCCATTTGTCCTGCAGGGTGAAATTCAGTCATATGCAGAGGGTCAGTACACAACCTATGCACTTCTGAAGTCCCATTCAAACACTAAAAATAAGACTTATATGGGATTTCAGTGATGTATCACTCTTGTAATGACTCTCTGCACAGGGTTGATTTCTACTCATACCAAAGAGTCACTCTGCTTATATGGACCCTCTTTGAAGCCCAAATTCGTGAGTAGCTAAACATCTCTACAGAGTACTGAGTTTCTTTAGCTGTCATTGAATTTCCCCTGTGGCTCTCCCAAAGGGCCAGAGACTCCCCTCACCAAAATTGTTTCAGGATCCCATGTAAAGGGGGATTCTCACCACAGGAGGTGGTTGTCAGAGAAAATAGTACTTTTTCCACCATACGGTGGGGGAGTGTCAAGGTTCCTTCCCCGCTCTGAACTCTAGGGTACAGATGGGGGGACCTGCATGAAAACCTCCTAAGCTTACTTTTACCAGCTTAGGTTAAAACTTCCCCAAGGTACAAACTATTTTACCTTTTGCCCTTGGACTTTATCGCTGCCACCACCAAACGTCTAACAGGTATATAATTGGGAAAGAGCCCGTTTGGAAATGTCTTTGTTTCTCCCCCTCTCCAGCTTTTGAAAGTATCTTGTCTCCTCATTGGTCATTGTGGTCAGGTGCCAGCGAGGTTATCCTAGCTTCTTAACCCTTTACAGGTGAAAGGGTTTTTCCTCTGGCCAGGAGGGATTTTAAAGGTGTTTACCCTTCCCTTTATATTTATGACAGGGAGCAATGAATCTTACCTCCCCAGCCACTTCCCAGCTTTCCTCTCCTCGCCAAGCCCATCCACTGTCTTTCACCTACCTGCACAGATCCCTGATCTGGTTGAAAGGGGGAATGCTTCTCTGGAGGCACGTGAGCCCCCACCTCAGAGGTGGGCAAACTACGGCCCGCGAGACCATCCTGCCCAGCCCATGAGCTCCTGGCCCAGGAGGCTAGCCCCTGGCCCCTCCCCTGCTGCTCCCCCACCCCCGCAGCCACACCACCGTGCAGGCAGTGCTCTGGGTGGCGGGGTTGCGTGATCATGCAGGGCAGTGCGGCAGTGTGTCTGGCTCTGGCCAGGCTGCACGGCTCCCAGACATGCTGCTCTGAGTGGCATGGTAAGGGGGCCAAGGCCGGGGGGTTGGATATGGGGCAGGGGTTCTGGGGGGCAGTCAGGAGACAGGGGGCATTTGGATGGGGTGGAGGTTCTTGGGGGGGAGGCGGTCAGAGGATGGGGAGCGGGGGGTTAGATAGGGGGTGGAGTCCCAGGGGGGTGGTTGGGGCGGGGGTCCCGGGAGGGGGTGGTCAGGGGACAAGGAGCAGGGGGATTGGATGGGTGGGAGGTTCTGAGGGGGGCAGTCAGTGGGTGGGAAGTGAGAGGGGGTGGATAGGGGGCGGGGGCCAGGCTGTTTGGAGAGGCACAGCCTTCCCTACCTGGCCCTCCATATAGTTTCGCACCCCGATGTGGCCCTCGGGCCAAAAAGTTTGCCCACCCCTGCCCGACCTCCATGTGAGAGGGGGAGATCTACACACAGAGGATCTCCTTTCTATACGGCTCTTTGGGGCATGACCTGGCCCTTAAACTATTCACTTTTCTCTAGATTAATATTGCCATGGCCTCATTTACATTCGGTGGCAATCTACAAAATATCATTGACCCTGTTCTCAGTCAGCAGAGCAGAAAAAGTACCTGGCAGCAAGAAAGAACCTCATCCTGTTTTCATTAAAGCCAGTAGTACAACTCCCAGTGACTTCAGCACTTAGCATCAGGCCTAAAGACACTGGGCCAGACAATTGGCTGGTGGTAATCAGCATAATGCCGCCAAAGTCAATGGAGCAGCATCAATTTGCACCAGCTGTAAATGACGCATTATTTGTTGGCTCCTCCTTTCACAAAAATCATTGCCAAAGTAGGCTCGTGTTCTAAGAAGTTGCATACCAAGTTGTAATCCAAGTGCCAGTCTCTACACCCGGTTTGTAATAGCATTTCAGACACACTTTTAACCATGGAGCTTCTGTGTCCTTTTGGGAAAAAATCCTTTGCCGTCTGAGTTTTTGACTTAATGGCACATATCTAAAGTTGTTTATAGTTTAGAATGACCAGATATAGTTGGAACAAATTACTAAATTAATCAGAATATCGTTTATCTCTTCAGAAGAAAAAAATAGAAATCATCTATATTTTCTTGTTCCAAAAATTCTTATTTCCTATTGCTAAACATTAATTATTTCTTATGAGGTCACATAGAAGGATAATGTTAAAGGCCTTCTGGCTTCTGATGTGGCTGATTTGCACTGCCAGAGCTTTAAAGGTACTCCCAACCTGGGAGAATCCCAGGCTGACATAAAGCCAATCTACTCAGTACTTCCAGTAAGGGTAATGAAATGTACTGAGATGGGTCATGCACAACCCAAGAAATACAAAATCACAACTGCATCTTGTGAGTGTTTCAGTTCTGTTTTGCCATTTAATATGCATGTCCTCTGCCAAGGGAAGGGATGCTAAGTGGTCTAAGCCCTTTGTCTGAAACACTGGTGCAAAGCCATGCAGGATCAGTTCAGACACCTGTGTGTTGAAAAATTGTCCTCCAAGAAGTTTACCATGCAAAGGATTTTTTTGGATGAGACTTTACAAAACAAGATTCTATCTGAGCGTGACGGGGCCAGATTTTCAAAGGGGATTGTTACAACCATACAACTGCGTGTCTGTACTTAATTTGTATGTATTTGCATACACATATGAGCAGCTAGATGAATAATTGTCACTTGTGCACACAACTGTTCTCTCAATGCATGGCAATAGAGTATTGCACATAAATTAGATGCACTGCCATCTCTGAAAATCTGGCTGGTTTATAGCACTTTCATAAGAGCAGATATTTGTTCCAGTGTCTTTAGCCAAAATTTCACCTCCCACACTAGTGTGACAGTAAGCTGTTGCCCTTCCACCTCCATGGTGGCTTTATTCCAGTGCTGCTGTATTCATAGGATGTCTAAAGCACTTAGAGATCCTTAGGGATGAAAGGAACAATAAATGGAAAATATTATCATCCTCTCTGGCCCTCTGGGACAGGCTAGATTTGAAGCACTTAAATTTAACTTAAACACCTGTGAAAAAACATCTAGGGGAGATATTCTGATAGATTCATAGACTTAAGGCCAGAAGGGAACACCATGATCATCTAGTCTGATCTCCTGCACATTGCAGGCCACAGAGCCTCACCCCCGGTCTCCTGTATTAGGCCCATAACCTCAGGCCAAGTTACTGAAGTCCTCAAATCTTGATTTAAAGACTTCAAGTTACAGAAAATCCACCATTTATCCTAGTTTAAACCAGGAAGTGACCTATGCCCCAAGCTGCAGAGGAAGGGGGGGGGGGGGAAACCACAGTCTCTGCCAGTCTGACCTGGGGGGAAATTCCTTCCTGACACCAAATACAGCAATCATTTAGACTCTGAGCATGTGGCAAAACCCACCAGCCAGACACCTGGGAAAGAATTCTCTGTGGTAACTTAGAGCCCCTCCCATCTGGTATTCCATCACCAGCCATTGGAGACACTTGCTAATAGCACACTCAGATGGGCCATATGCCTTTGTAGGCAACCTCATCATACCATCCCTTCCATAAACTTAGCGTGCTCAGTTTATTCAAAGGAACAAGTGGCAGTTAGGTACCCACAACTGATTTGCAGCAGGAGTGGATCACATAACTGCCATTTGTGGCTTTGAATAGCTTCCCCTAGATTTTTGTCGAAGGTGTTTAAGGTTTAAGTCAGAGTTAATGACACAAATAAACAAAAGCTGAGGTAGTACATTGCCTCTTCCATTTCTAAGGACCTCTCTTCACATACAGTGCTACAACTTCACCGGTTCAGCTACGCTGCTGTGGCGCGACTGAAGACACTAGTGGAGACCTTCTCCCATTGGCATAGGTAATTCAATTCCTCAAGAGGCAGTAGCTATGTCAGTGGGAGAAGCTCTCCCACTGACATATGGCTGTCTACCCTGGGGGTTAGGTCGGTATAACTACATTGCTCAGGGGTGTGAAATCCACACCCCTGAGTAACGTAGTTATACTGATGTAGGTCTGTAGTGTAGACCTGGCCTAATTTCCCATGTTGTGGCTGAGTATTGCTAATGATTATTAATTACATTAAATTATATATTTAGATTCAGAAAAGTCTCTGTATTTTCCTATCCAATGCTCTGGGCACTGATTCCGTGATTCAAGTTGATACTATATGTAACATTGTCATTTATAGACCTCAGTCCTTTGTAATGCCCGAGCTGCACCACAGTCAAACAGACTGATGAAAGAACACAGTTTCAGTCGTAGGGGTATCTTTTGCATTTAGAGTCTGCTCTTGCACCTGGGAAGGCAATGGCAGCTTTGCCAGTAACTTCAACAGGCTTTGGATCAGACCCCAAACACATGCATATAACCCTACTAGTGTTAATAGACATACAAGCACAGTCAAGGTGAAATTGACCCACGGTGTGGAGGGCCAGCTCATGCCCCCCATGCTACTAAGCTTCATACTGAGAGTGTACAAGGGAGCCACAGGTGTCTGCACACCCTGTACATGGCACCAAAGGAGTTTTTGCTTTGGTTCCACTTAGATCAAATCCAGTTGGTGCAGATCCAGTGGCCCCCACATCTCACATGGAGCTTCTGACACAGGAACTCTGGACTTTATTGTCTGGTTTCAGTCACATGACCTCCACTGGTCTTCATAGCAATCAGTGTCACTTAGAAAGACAAAGAAAACTATACATGCAAAAAGAAAATATATAATGAATTATATGAAACTTTTGACAGCAGTTGGTTTGAAAATGAGTACATTGACAACCTTGAACTAAACTAAAAATAATTAAACCCACATTACTCATCCACAGAGAATAGGATACTTGAAGGAGATTTCGCACCTGCACAAAAGATGTCCTTCCAAATAAATTTCTGTTCCCCGCCCTTTCTATGTTAATTCCATGAATGGCGCTGAGTTAGTCATCCCACTTGATGAGGCATTTATTTGTTGGACTGGTGTCCTTCCATTATTTTAAGGCGGGGGAGGACTTTTGAATCACTGGTCCTCTAAATATTTTTCTTTCTTAATGAACAAAAGTGTGCATTTCTGTTCTAAGTCATAGTGACATGTTACAGCGTAGTCATCTGAGAGCACTGACAAGTTCACATGCTATTGATGGCATAGGGCAGTAGTTCCCAAACTGTGGTCCATAGACTACAGTAGTCCTTGGAAAACTTGCTGGTAGTCTGAAGAGAACCGGATGGTCTCATGGCGCTGGCTCCTTCGCCTTGTTTGCATCTGCTAAATTGCATTAAAAGAAGCTAAATATCCATAAAATACTTCCCTAACGTTAATTTTCCAGTTTCTGTAGTTGCTACAGGGATGTTATTTGATCACTGATTGGAAGAGAGATTGTCCCCCAAGACAAGATATGGTCCATGCTGTGAAAAGGTTTAAGAACTGTTGGTATAGGGAACATTGCTCATGATCAAATGCTTACATTATTCTGCCCAATGCAAAATGACTTCAATAGGGAAGTGAGACTCCTGTGAAAAGGAAGCCACCTAAAAATATATACATCCCCTCCACTCTTCTTAGACAATATAAAATTTAAGGGCCACAGATATTTTAAGCTGAGGTTTTCTGAACTACTAAAATGTGTGGAAAAGGTGAGATTGCTCTGTACAAATACTTGTGAAACTAACCAAATAGAACAAATTAAAATATGGCTTTCTAATACTACGGAGACTTGTGAGTTTAGCATCAAAGTGTCATATTCACAATCATTGCTTTAATTCAGCCGTAAGGGCCTGATCCCCATAGACACTGCATACCAGCAATTCCAACGGAAGGCATGGTATATCTCTAATGTGCATACAAAAGCCCAGTGTCCTGAGGAGGCACTTCAAAACAAATTTAAATCGCTAAATACAATGAATGGGAGTTGTGAATGCTCAGCTCCTGTCAGGATCATGCCATTAATGGGATAAACACAGCAGCAGGGGGATGGAAATATTGATTTCAGATAATACTATATTAACTTACACTCCCTGATTATCTTATAAGTGGCAAATTTAAGCTGAATACGAGGAAAACTTGCTGACGATGAGATCTGTGCAATTATCTCCCAGGAGAAATAGTGGAAGCCTTATCCAGGATAGAGACTTTGAAACCTAGATTGGACAAAGCACTTCAAAATATATCATAAGAAGCAATTTGGCAGAGGCAGTATTTCACAGAGCATAGTAACCCTCATTGGATATAAACACATTTTAAAGAAACACTGTGATGGATCCTTTAAGACCTTAGGGCCAGATTCACTCAGGGTCTCCACCAGTTTCTGATGACACAGACAGTGGCACAGATCTCCCAGAGGTGAAATATCTACCCCGGGAAGGCCTGCAACAACACAAGATGTCTCCAAACCTGTTCCCCCCACCCCTCTGAGGTTGCGCACAGCCTCCCATTGCAGCCCCAAAAGGGAACAGCACTGAGGGAACATTGGGGGATGTGCTTATTCACTGCACCACCACTGCAGCCTCAGCCAGTAGAGCTCTGGGTGGTGATTAAAGCTGCTTTCCCTCAGAGGCAAAAGCCTCCTGGTTGCAACAACCATCACTGCTGCAGGGAGTCACAGGGCTGTTTCAGGACCCTATGCCTGAAAGGGAAATCACCACCACCGGCTGCCAGGGGAGTCTAGGGAGGAAGGAACAGGACTCTGGAAAGGGCTAATGAAACTGGGAGGGTCTTAATTAGGCCAACTTGGAACTACCTGGGAAAGGGGTGTGTCTGTGAGGGCAGGCCTGTCAAGAAGGAAGCCTGTCAGAGTACTGAGAGAATGAGAGTACCATGCCTGAAGCAGTGAGGCTTACCAAGTAGAGAGAGCCAGAGCTTGAAGGGCTGAGGCCTGGGGGGAAGGAGCCTGAGGATAAGATGGGGGGCTAGGAGGCCTACAAAGCCTGAGAGAGGGCTGGAAAAAGACCTGGAGCTGAGCCCCCAAAAAGATCCAGCAGGGAATTGAGAGACACTCACTGGCGGGGGGAGGGTAGGGTCTAAAATGGATGTTAGAAGCCTAAGTACCTTGGAGAATCTGGGCCTGAGGGACTGGAACAGGACCTGAGTAGAGAGTGAACCAGAGTGGAAAATATTTGGATTAATATTGATGAATGACTTATGTTGCAGGGACTCCAACAGAAGACCTGAAGAAGGAGAACCTGAAACTAGTGTGACTGTAGGTGTTGATTTATCTATTTTGGACAGGGGACTTTGATACCCTGAAAGGGTGAACCCTGACCAGTCAGGACGTCCAAGTCACCAGAAGGGTAAGGGGATCATGGACATCCAGAGGGAGTGCTTGAGAGGCAGAAACTCAATGTAATCCTGTCTGGGTGCTAGGGGGTGCTCTAATGGATGGATTTCCCCTTGACACACAGCTTTTACAGGGGTGAATCTAGTCCCTATTCTGTGCTCTGAGCAGATGGCTGTATACAATAGAGCCTTAACCATGCTTTGGAGTACTCAAAATAAGCATCTGTTTGGATTGCCCAGGCGAATTGGGGGCTCACACAAGTGTACCCTCTCCTGTCTCTTTGCCTGTGTGAAGGCACTAAAATCTAGTCTCACTTTGAGTACATGAAGTTCTAAGTAAGCTCTATGGCTGGCCACGGTGAGAAAAATGTTCTTTCATGGTGCATTATGAAAACCCCCTAAAAGAAGCTTTTCACACCACAAGATCTTCTAAAAGGATTCTGTCAACACAAAAGCAAATTCTGACAGTAGCTGCATTTAAAAATATTCAGACCTCCAAACTCTGAAAGACATTTGCTTATTTAAACTTTTGTTAGTCTTTCAGATCAATTCTGCCATCTGTGTTCGGGGGGACTATATCAATAACTGCATGAACAAAAAATGTGTTTTGATTATTAAAATTATTGGGGGGGTTTAAATCAATAGCTTATCCTTCACATTAAGGTGTTATGCCTATGGAAATTGCATATTCAGATACCCAGAAAATCAAAGGAACTTTATCTCAGAGCTGATATGGAATTTTTAAGGTGCGCAGAGATTACTGTTCTCTGCTTATTGCGCATACAAAGAAACAGTTGCTCCTGCACTTGGTCCAGATGCACAACAATGTATACTATCTCATATACTTCAAATAAGATGCTGGAACTGCTGTTTTTGAAATAATATATAAAAATTAGTTTCTTACAAATCATGGTAAATAGAGACCTATGTCATTTTTCTTAAAAGTAGGGATTCCTACATAATTACAACCTGCCTTCTGAAAATTCCCCCTTTAGTTTTATGCAGATTATTTTATACAATGTAAGGGTCTACACCAGCTAACATCTGCCGAGGACTTTGCAAGTCAAAATAACTGTATAACTGTAAATCAACTCTCCTACACTGTTTTGCGATTACCTTAAACTCCAGCCTTTGCAACAGATTGCAGCAAAGAAGAGGGGAAGAACTAGAAGTCCTTATTGTTAACATAACTGACAAAGAATCTTGTGTTACACTCAGTTTTCAGACTAAAAGAAACCACTGTTAAAGTCAGAGCAGATTGTTTTGGAAGGGTACTGACTATGAATTTGATTATTTGGTAATACCAAGGACATTTTCAAGTTAATTCAGCTGGAAGAGTCAGTAATGTCAATAGCTACAAATTAGTCACCTGTGCTGAAATAATCAGCTTCCTAAAGTACATATTCAGACAAATGTTAAAATTGTGGGTCATTGGATCCTTCGTAGAGTTTTTGAAGTCTAAGAAGAGGGCAATCTGCAGATCAGAACAATGTGTCTTGGAGGGATGGACTGGAAACCATCCTAGTCAGGCAGCCAGTGAAAATTCAGATGTGTAGTAATTAGAGTCTAGTAACTCTATTACAGTTGGTAATTATCTTGTAAAATTATCTAGTGCTTGAATTGGCAACCAATTTTACCACCTGTAGGGGATCATCTATCAAACTCTAAGGTTATGACATATTGGACCCCCCAGGGATAATAGTTGGGACACACAGCTGAATGAGACAGACACAAGGAAGGATTAAGCAGCTGGCAGGGATTTGTTAATTTAACACGGTGGAGTGACACTCTAAGTAGGTCCAGTGGGGGAGGGGGTTTACCAGGCTCCCACCATATATCCCATAACTCAGGGTAGAGGCTCCTCAGCCTGTCCCAAGGATTCAGCTCACTCTGCTGAATCCTCTCACCCTCTCCACTATGAAGGGGACAGAAGGTGCCAAAGAGGGACCTTGCCCTGTGAAGACCTAAAGTCTCTCCTTTTCCTAAGGTCCAACAGCGAAATCCCAGGTCTCTTTTTTCTGAGATCTGGCCCTTTTGGCCTTTTATCGACACAGGACTCCTTCTGTAGGTAATGATAAACAAAACATTCACACAAATGACTACTGGTTTCTAAGTCCCAAGCCTAGTTAACTGAACTGTGCCTCCGTCACAATGTGAGCAAGGCAAAAAAAAACTACTAGGCCTCTGCCAATTTGGCCCCCAAAGAGAAAAATTCCTTTCTGACGTCCCGTCCCCCCCAAAACCCAAAAAGCTACTTGGCCAAACCCGCAACAGCCTAAAACCCCAGCTCCTATACTACAACTGTAGGGAGCAAGGCTGGGGCAGCTAAAATGGGGTAAGAGGGTCCAAAAGAACCAGGCAAGGGTTTGAATTAGTGAGGTGCTAATGAGCTCTCATCTCCCTCAAGCTGGTCAATGGGAGACAGAGAACCCATGGGAGATGAGAGGTCCAGCCTTGCTTTTCTCCAGCATGCAGTCTCTTCCCTCCTTTCCTTTCAAGACTGTCCACCATCAGGCAGCTCCTATGAGTCCCCCCACCTGCTGAGCTGGGTGCGTGGCATTTGACTTGATGCTACAATCTTAGAAGTGAGCAATGAGAGAGAAAATGCATCCTTTTTACAAATACGTCAATTACTTTAAAACTCAAGTCACAATATTCAACTGCACTCTTTTTTTAAATGGTTTTTAATTATGATTCCAAGGACAAACAGTACTTCATATTTGTGTAATACAACCCATTAAAAACCTAACAAGGACAATAGCATACTTTGCCTTGAAGCATAAAAGATCCATATGGGAGTTTTAACATCTTGGAAACAGCAGAAACTCTGGATCACATGGAAAAGCCTGAAATAAAAGCATGACTAATCCATGCTCCTTAATGACTGTTGAAGGAAACAAAGTGGAAAATATCCATCCATCCATTACCCCAACCAGTGGCCTGGGAAAATAAACCTAGGCTGATTCTCGCTGTCCGTTCTTTTGTTATCTGATGAGATGCTCAATTGCTTTATCCCAAATTTTGGAGTCTATCTTAGGTCTAACTTTCTTTATAGAAAACTTGTTTTACAACAATCCTAAAAGCCAGTCATATTTTTCAAAATCTTTGCTGCAAGAAAATTGGTAGCCTTCCATATAATCAGAATTACTTCATTGTCCAATATCAGTGCCACTAATTACTTTTTAAGCCAGATTTATTTGTAACCCTGAGGCAACCCCTCAAATGAATAAAGAATGCTTTTACTTTGATGTAGCAGTATGGTATGCCACTTATGGATTGTAAATGGTATAGGGGTGTGTACATACATATTTCTATAAATATTGGCATTTTTTATAAAACCCTTGTATTTTGCCATATGTCTAAAATTTCCAATAGCATAAAAGCATATCTATTTTTTAAAGTATGAGATTGGATAAAACCTTTTATAATTTTTTTTTAATCTTCATAACAAAGATTCTTTTAAAAAACATTGGCAATGTTTGTTCTATAAGCAATGAAAGTGTTTAAACTGTATTCATAGTGAACAAAATAGGTGATGAATTTGTCTCAGGCTTACCTCAAATTCATATCACTCTATTTTATAGCAATCCAAAATATTTCCTCAACAAAGAGCAGCAAATATTCTTCCAATAGTAGCTTGTTACGTTGGTGGTTGAAGGACTGACGTGCATGTCTCTCTTGCTTTCAGTCAGCACTTACATAATTTGTAATATGGTAACACCTAAAGGCCCCAACTGATACTTGAGCCCCCTTTGTCCATGACACTGTACAAGCATACATGAAACAATCCCTGTCCCTAGGAGCTCTCAATCTAAATAGAAAAGACAGACCATGGGTGTGGAAATAGAGACACAGGGAGGTAAAGTGATTTGCCTATGGTCATATAGCAAGTCAGTGGAAGAGTTGGGAATAGACTCCAAGTCTCTCAGTGCTGTGCTCCACCGACTGTTGTAAGGTTTGCACTACCTCTTTTCACTAATTTGTCTTAACCTTGTATTCCTGATCAAAGTCCAGCTGCGATTTAAGGGTATGCTCTCTGATAGGTTGAGGCCTAGTCTCTATACTAGCACAACTTGTGCCTGCAAATTGAACTGCAGGGTACATTCAGTGTGTTAACTACTCAAATTTGTGCCCACAATTGAAATGTAGTCATAATTTGGACCTATAAAAGGGGCAGAATTTGTACCTACCACCATGTGCACTTTGTATCTTCTGCCTGCCTACAATCTCTTGGCAGTTTGAATTCAACACAATATTCTTCCCTTCTATCCTAAACTGTTGGGTAGTGTTGCTGTGCGCTGTTTCATTTCATACCAGAAGTGGCTGCATTTCAGTAGTAGATGAGGTGATTCCTATTTATAAGCTTGGAAAGAACTTTGGAATCCTTTAGGATGAAATGTGAGTTATCAGAAACATCATATAAAGTTTATGTCTAGGCCCTTAGGAGGGATTTGTTGTTAAAATTGCAGTGTGGTCAGCTAAAACCACAGATTAGATAGATTAGATTAGATTAGATTAGATTAGATAATCTGTGGTTTAAGATGACCACACTGCAGTTTTAAAAAAGCACACACACATTATAGATATATTTCAGAGTAGCAGCCGTGTTAGTCTGTATTTGCAAAAAGAAAAGGAGTACTTGGGGCACCTTAGAGACTAACAAATTTATTTGAGCATAAGCTTTCGTGAGCTACAGCTCACTTCATCGGATGCATTCATTATTATAGATATAGATATATTATATTATAGATATAGATAGATAGATATACCACACCTATTCATATTTCAATATACATCCCATTTGCTCATTATTATGAGCTCAGAGAAAAACATATACACTCCTCCACTTGTACATTGAACTTAATTCCAGATCCTGATGCACACAAAATTTAAGAGCAAAGATCCCAAAAGACGGCTCAATTAGTTAATGTTGGCAACGTGCTTTGAAGATTAAAAGTACTATGTAATTGACAATTTTTATTAATTATTTTTATAATTACATTGGCACAAAATGTAACTCTACATTGTAAAATATGTTTATTCTGCTGGAATGGAAGTTACAACTTAGAAACTTTTAGCCCTGAATGTTTTTCTTCACTCACTCACTCACTTTGAAAGCCTGAGCCCCAGGGTGATGAAATCAATTCCTGGATGCCACATGTAGAGATTGCCATTCACTAAGCAGTGATTTTCTGGCTGGAAAGACTATGGAAGTAATTTGTGGCCTTTTACATCTTTAATGCAGGACAGGGTTTAGTCATTTTGGACAGAGATAGATTAGATCAGATTTGGGTCACTACCTTGAGGGCTATTCATTAATTAGGAAGACCACACAGCTGTGCTCAGGTGAAGCTAGGAAGAAAATACTTGTGGATACATGACTTTAGCACAAATGACTTTCCCTGTCAGATTTTTGTGCTATCTTTAAATGGTAGCATTATTCCACAAACGAATAAACAATTTAATTTGTCAGGACTCTGAAAGTCACAATAGAGTCTTTTGTAAGAACAGATGGCCCTGGGCCACAAAACTGGGAGGGATCCCACTCCAGATCATAACTTCTTTCCAACTCCTTGAAGCTCAGATTTGGGAAGCTCATTCCAGAGATAGGGTTAACTATGAAATTTTAATCTGGATCCAGATTTGTGTTTTGAACACCCCTCCCTTTTATGGGGGTGTCTCTGGAGCCAGGGTCTGGGTACAGAGCCAAAAGCAATATAAAATATCATCATAAGCAGTAAAAAGGGACCAGAAAATGAAGGCTGATATGAGGCTGATATGTATTTTATGCTATTTTTCAATTTCCATATGTGTTTGATGTATGAGAATGCTCACAGAAATGCTGTTTAACTTACATAGCTTGACTAATGAGTGAGGTTGCCCTTGACACCATTTCTTATTCGACCAAGAAAATGATCATTTAGAAACTGCAAACAAAGAAACTCTTTGATTTCAAATGTTTTTAACCATCCTGGGGGAGGAGAAGAGGAAGGATTCGCAGTACAGTGTGCACACACAAAATTACTCTTTTCTGCTACAGTTTATGTATGTTACTCAGAGGCTTGCAAACATTTTATTTAAGCTTGCAGTTAGTTTCATTCCCCACAGTTGTAAAAGATGTTGGGAGAGAGAAACGTAAACTGTTAAGCAAGCAGAATTCTCTGTGCGTAGCATGAGAATCAAATATTGTGTTAGTATTTTTCCCCTTGTACTTTGCAAACGAGGAGCCCTCGTTGTTCAAATTCAGGCAATTGTTTTTAATGTCTTACTATTAGTCCTGATCAGAGGTTCCAAATAGAGTGATGGGAACTAGAAACTTTGATCTGGTTGACGTCCTACAGATTATTAGTGTACAGAGAGTTTGTACCCAAGGAATGTTAATTAAAAAAATGTAACTGTTAATGCAATAAAGTTGACAGCAAGAGGAAACAGAGTTATGTTTTTGCTGCCGAGAGAATGATTCTATGGTACCATGCCTTCTTACAGTGATCAGAAGTCTCTTGTCTAGAGCGACGTGAGGTGGGTGGGTCTTTTATTGGACCAACTTCTCTTGGTCATTGAGACAACTTTCGAGTCACGCAGAGCAGGTGAAAAGTGTCAGCTAATCTAGGAAGCCAGGCAAATAGCAAGAGCTCTCACATCCATTCATTAGCCAGCATTTTCATCTAGGACAGCTAAAGGTGAGTTCTAGCATGAACTTTGTGTCTTGTTTTGTTTTGTTTTCTATTCAAATGTACTCTGCTATAGTGCAGTGTTTTGTATATAAATGCCCTAGCCTTGTAGCATCTTTTGCTGTGTTGTCTGGTCTGCATCATCTGAGTGTATTTTCACAATTGGGATTGAAATAAATGTCATATCTGAACCTTTGAATTTTGCAAGAATAGGCTTAGGGTATGAACCATCCACGCTGGTTGCTAGGGTTACATTTTTTTGACACAATCACATAAAATGAGAGAGACCTTGGTAAATGGCTGTATAGCAAATGAATATAATTTTACACTGAGATTTCCT
Source organism: Caretta caretta (assembly GCF_965140235.1). Classification (NCBI taxonomy): domain Eukaryota; kingdom Metazoa; phylum Chordata; order Testudines; family Cheloniidae; genus Caretta; species Caretta caretta. Next base: position 84,142,853 of record NC_134207.1, on the reverse strand, counting down.
TTGCCCTATTGTTTTTCAAACTCTGTTTTCAGCTACCCCTTATGCCTATGAATGCAACAAGCCTAACTTGCTCAAAACTAGTTCTGAGAGGCTAAACTGGAAAACTGCAGCCTGGGTTTTTTTTTGTTTATAAAAAGCTTAGATCACCATTTAGTTTAGCAGGGCTTATGCAGATCATGGTCCCTGTTGCACCAGTAAAGTGGACCAGGGTCTTAGTTAAAAGTAGTGGTTTTTTTACTCCTTCAAATCTTGGTATAGATCACCAAGTGAATCTGAGTTTTATGGTTTCCTGCTATCTTCCATTTGCTGCACCTCACAAAACCCCAGGAGAATTAGACATGATTGGCAGTCAGCCTCAGAGAGGCCCAGAACTGAAATAGCAGGGATATTAAAGGTCAGGACTGAGATGTATTGGCAGAGTTGATACCTACCCATCTGATGAAAGCCAGTGCTTTTAATCTCTCTTTCAGGAGCCACTCAGACAACAGTATATACTTAGAATGCCAGAGTTTCTGATGCTTCCAGGGCACTGGAACAAAATGTTCTTAATGTTTGTGGGATCCGGGGACCTTTTATTATTAATTAAACAGTTGTAAATTATTGTAAACTGTACATGATATTTTTATTATCAAACATCACATCCGTTGCTTTAGGAGCCTGACCAAAGCTCACTGAAGTCAATGGAAAGGCCTTTTGGGCCAATTTTCAAAAGAGCACAGCTCCCATTTAAGGCATCAAAATAGGTAGATTTTTCAAGAGTATAAGATTTGGGTGCTGAGATCTTTTGAAAATCTAGCTTTTATTTAGGTTCTTGAAGCCCAAACCACTGCATCTACACTGCTATTTTTAGCCATGCTAGTGTGGGTAAAGATAGCATGGGTGTGTCTACCCAAGCTGCAATCACACCTCCGACTGCAGTGTAGACATACCCTAGCAATGGGAGCTGAACTCTTTTCATCATTTGGTCTTAAGGAGTAAAATATATGTCCTATTTTTAAAGCTTCTAAAAATCTGAATGTTCAATAAGCTGTGTAAGAAAGTGCACTGCAGAAAATGTATATGACAATGGTAGCCCTTTTTGACCCAAGCAGCTAGTCAAAGTTCAGGCCTCTGGGGATGTTCTAGTTGCAAGTAGAAATTGATGATGGAGTCTGATACTATCTTTTATGCAATCTTGTTTATTTACAAGAAATATACAATATCCTGCTTCTCTGAACACAGGAGGAACCAAAATCAGGGAATAGCCTCTTTGCTGATAGCTTATGCTTCTTTCAACCAGCAGCTCGGAACCAAAACCTTCCTCTAGGCTTCTCCCCGTGTCATATCATGCTTACAGGCTGCCACTTGGCTTTTTTGCTGCCTCTGCATCTCCCTCAGTTTCTTTTTGGTCCTTTTCCCCGTCCCATTAGACTTTTTCCACACCCACAGACTCACCACCCACGTGGTCAGAACAATACCCAATGGAACACTCCACACACATGGTACTAGTCTCTGGGCAGACTCCATTATGCCTTGTTTTAGGTGTGGCCCCTTAACCATCTCCTACTACTATCTTAAATGAAGGACATGTTCACATGTGATTTTCAAGAAGGATTTAACTCAATGCATTAAAATTCTCAATAAAACTCAACCCAGCTCATAATAGCAACATCTTTTATTGGAGGGCTAGTTCGACTTTAGTTATATGCATGCATGCACAGAAAATATCCATTCAGATATCGCCCTTTGCCACAAATATTTGACCAGTTAGGAATTTAGCATTACCGTCAAACTACCAATTTTTATATTAATCTCAAAACAGAGTCATGCAGAAAATAACTCAGTTGTCAGTTAGCATGCAGTGAGGGGGAAAAAACACAAGTGAGGAAAAAAGTTAAAAAAGAACAATAAAAAATGAAAATAATATCTATAAGGAAATCAGAATCTTTTAACAAATGTGATTCTTAAGGTTCTGTTTTCAAAGAGAGGCACAAAAGATTTAGCTATGTACATTTCCCATGAATTTATGGGAGAACAGATGTTTAGAACCAGCTCCAGATACCATAGTTACACTTGTATAGTTTGGATGGACTTAGGGTTAGCAATTTTGAACCTGTCAGGGTGATAAATAAAACCCGTGGCAGGATGTAAAACTGCAATAGCTTAAAGGAGTAATTCCTGGAGGAGACCTGAGAGACAGAACAGATGTTCCATTTATCAGGTAAAATGTGTTCAACAATATCATGTATTCACTATTGTTTAATTGAAAATCAGTCCGTCCTCCATTTTCACATGTAAAGGCGACACTTGGTTATTTACAACTAGAAAAAAATTAATGGTTCCTCCATTTTTAATAAATATTTCATGATATAACTACGAAAAGCGACAAATGAAACCACCAACCCAAGCTAATAGGTCCAAAACTTAATGGTTCTTTACAAAGCAGATGACATATGACAGTTCTTTCCCATATTTGCTTAGAGATGATTAAGTACCAAGCTTCCAGGAAAAAAATCTATTTGGGTAAATTACTTTTGTGATATCATAAAAACTAGATCTCTTCTCTGCTGAGATATAATAGCGTCTAAAAGCAAGATATTTACTTCCAAAGTAAGTATACATGAACAAGAAGAAAAATTTAGAGTTTAGGCAATTCTTAGTTCATTTCAACTAACAAAACCAAACGTGAGGGTAAAGAGCAGACAAACCCAGCAGGCCACAGACAGTAGCCTAAACTAACAAATATTGTTGGAACTTTATGGGGAAAGTTTTCAAAGGGGCCCCTTTTGGATTCGTAAGGTCTTGATCCTACAACGTTGAAGCCAATGACAGTTTTGCCATTGCACCCACGGTTGTGGGGAAAGAAGGATAATCATATAATTCATACATAATTGGGCTGGCAGGAGGAGATTGGGCTTCTGTATCTGGCTCTCCCACAGATTTTCTATATTCATAGATTCAGAGAGTTTTAGGCCAAAAGGGCCCATTATATCACCTTGTCTGACGTTCTTTATATCACACAGGCCATTGAATTTCACACAATTAGTCCTGTATTGAGCCCAATGATCTGGGTTTGATTAAAACCTAACTTGTGTTTTGGATAAAGCATATTTCCAGAAGGGCACCCAGTCTTGATATGAAGACATCAAGAGATGGAGAATCCACCACTTCTGGTAGTTTGTCCCTCACTATCAAAAATGTGTGCCTTATTTCTAATTTGAATTTGTCTGGCTTCAGCTTATAGCCATTGGTTCATGTTATGCCTTTCTCCACTAGATAGAAGAGACCTTTAGTATACAGTATTTCTTCCCTGTGAAACAATTTATACAATGTAATCAAGTCACGTCTCAATCTTCTTTCTGATAAACTAAACAGCTTGAGCTCTGTTTGACCTGGGGCAAGTCACTCATCCTCTTTGGACCACATCACCCCCGCCATCATGCATCCTGCTGATCTAAATTGTTGCAGCAGCCAAGAATAGCCTGGGCATAGGAAAACCCCAAACAAAACCTCTTTCTCCCTTGGCCTGCCCCATGCACCAGGGGCTCCTGTTTGGAGTGGCATAGAACTGCCCCCTTTGAGAACCAAATCAAATCTATTCTTCAAGTAATTACACAACCCGTAACCAGAGAGAACCGGGTTTATATTAGATTAACCATCCCACCAGCAAAGGCTACAGGACAATTTGCCAGCCATCACTGCTGCCAACAGAGGTTGCGAGACAGCATCTGCCACTACCCTATGGCTGCTGCAGTGAGGAACAGCTTTTGGGTAGAGGAACAACTGAGATGCATGCTAGGGAAAGTGCTGAGAGAGAGTGGAAGAACTGATGGCTTTGGAGGCGAGGGAGAAGATTGCATTGAATAGGTAAGGGGAAAGGAGTTTGGATTTTTTTGTTGGAGTATCCTACGCAGTGAATGTGGCATATATCACTGATTAAGGTGCGCATTTTTGAGGAAGCCCTTCAATAACATTTTGGTAGCACATAATTGCTATTGTATATGCTTTAATTTGTTCAATATTTTTCTATCCAGCAATCATTATTCTCGATAATGTACATCCTTCTAGTTTCACTGAAATGAGAAACTGAGTAAGTGAGAAATCCTGTTGTATGAGTCGCTGTAAGAAGTCACTATCCACTGTATGGAGGAAATTTTGAGCTTGTTTAATTTATTACCTGAAACACTTCCAAACCATCTATGGCTGATTACATAACTGCTGAGGAATTTCAAGAACACAAAAAAACAGGAGGAAGCAGCAGCATCCAGTAATTTACTCAGGTCCTCATTGCTAGTTCTGAGCAAACTTTTACCTCCATTTACATCTTAGCAAATCCCATGAAATCAGTGGAATTGCCCCAGTCAACAGAAAGCAAAATATGGCTCATGAACTTTATTTCTAGACTTGTTGGGGTCCAAGAAAGGAAGGTCACATTTAGAGAGGTGAAGGAGGACAATCCTGATGTACTAGTCAATCAAACAAGAGCAAGATATTGTTGTTAGGAGAATCTTTCACCTTAGAACTATAAATATAGCACCTTATCCATAACACTAATGTAGAATCTAAACACACTCATGAGTGCAGCTAAGCTCCTTGTGGCAATATTTAACCAGCAGCTTGTGCTTCCCCATCCCCAAAAGAACAATTTTCATTGTTGGTCCCTTCTTATTTCAAGACATTTGTGAAGGGCAGAAAAAGAAGCTTCTACATCTTGTTATCTGGGGCTTTCCAACTACTAAAATACAAAATTGAGAAGAAACTGGGTAATTTTTCTTTAAAAAAAATGTGCAGAGAAGCTGTTACTCCCAGAGGTATTGTAATAGCTGAACAATTCCACTCTTCTCCATGTCTATGCAAATAAATCCTTATCCACATTTAGGTAATGACATTTGGGTAGAAAAAATAGATTTCCTGTGGGAAAGCTTCTCTATCACGTGGCATTCAGTTCCTGAAAACAGCAATTGATCTGTGGCGGTCAAACCTATTTAAACCATGTTTGATTTTACCAGAAATTAGTCCCTCAGCAGTCTCTCTTTTTAAAGTGAAATACCAACTAGTTTTTTCTGTCTGTACATAATATTATATTGCTAATATTCGACAGATTTCACATGGCATTTCTTTCCTCTTTTTTAAACCTGTCGGTGAGTTCTAATGTTAACAAAGGTGAGAGGCACATAGAATTGCTTTGAGCCAGGAATAGTGCAGGCCAGTGCTCTGCAAGCTACGCACACACTCTGCCCATGTGTCTATCAGTCTGGGAGCATTTGTAATTCTGTGGGCATATTCATGATAGAATGGTGGGGGAGGTGTCACTTGATTCATAAAAAGCTACAGAATCATAAAAGCTACAGGTATCATCCTCCGCAGCATAGCAGGGAGGGATTCATCTCCCTTCCCCCATCCGTTGCTCCCAGTTCCAGGTCCTCTGGTTGGTGGAAATGTTGATAATATAAAGTAATCAGAAATGGATTGAGTTGAGTATCATTCAAAAGCCTTTTCTCCCACAAACACAGAGGTACCAGACATGACAAACCTACAACAATTATGTAGATATATATTTGAGAAAATCTTTAAAAATCAATTTTTAAAAAATTATACTTTAACATGGGTGTGTCAAACCTGACACCCTCACAAAGTTAAATTAGGGTCCCTGACTGACAGTACTGTGTTATCAGCTAATACTCAGAACATGATACCTGATTAATTTTTTTTAATGTTACAGATTTTTTCAAATGGAAGAAGTGCTTCAAGTTGATTTGCCATCATCAGCAAAAGAAAAAGCAGTTCAGTGGTACTGATCATCAGCTTTGTTTATTATGCCAAAGGAGGTGCAATGAGGTCCTGGTTAAGACATCAGCATTCAGCCAGATATTACTGAAATCCATCCGCAAATGGTACGCACATAATTATACAACATGCATTACATAACATAATTAATTACAATCCCAAAATAAATTATAATGATTCTTGGTTTTACTTGGCTCTTGATCATTTGTAGGCATCAATGGGGAGATGAGAAGTACTGTCTAGTAGCTGAATCTTTGGAGAGTACCACCTTGGAGGACCTGTTTCAACACAATGCTCAGTGGCACTTTACATGCTGTAAGAATGCACCCCTAAACTGAATTTGGCAACGTTGGAGAGGAGCTACATTGAACATTAGGAAAAAGTTGAAAATGTCAGGACAAGTGCCAGCTGTGGGTAAGACTTGCCTTATACTTAGTCCTATGGCATGCGTTTAAGAAAAACATCTGATTCTTCTACAGTAAATTCGAAGCCCAAAGGCCTCCACGAAGCACCGTTTCAACAGGTGAGACACTGTATGAAGCAGTCGCTCTTAGCATGGAAAGTAAAGTTAAGTGGGTGGATGGCTGGGATGACTTTCTCAGAAGTAACCAAGCACCACCTAGACTTATTAAATGTTGTTAAATGACAGGGTAATTTTAAAGCTACAGGATGAGCTTGCTCACACTGCCAACACATTCTCGTATGACAGACTGGAGATCATTAATATCATGATGAAAATAGTCTTCAGTGATGAGATAGCTAAAGATGTCAGTCCAATGGATACTTTGGGTCATGACTTATATGAAGCCTTCAATACACAAAGAATTATCCAAAGCTCTGTCAATCTATAGACTCCAGTCAAGAAGAATAGACTTAAGCTGGGTTTGAATGCAAAGAAGAAAGTCAAAGTGAAGGTGGCAGAGACTATTACAGAGTTAACCACAGACAGGTCCAGGTCATTGTTTTCTCATCTCCTGGTTATATCTAGATCTCAGCATGATGTTGATCTACATGAGACTTTGGACAAGTATGAGTTCTCCATGGTACCATGATCAATGTTTGAATGCAATGGAACAATGCATATGTGCCAGGCAAAAAGCAAATTAATGCACGTCGTTCATGATCTTACTAAACCAGCACCTACTAACCACAAGGCCATGTAACAGGGTGCACTCACCTCTTGCAAGTGCCCTCTTGGGCCGAGTGTGTGTGCCTGAACACTCTCTCTCTCTCTCTCTCTCTCTCTCTCTGTGGTGTGCCTTTGGAGACTCAGCCCTCCAACCAAGTCACACACAGTCTGTCTGTGTGATGAAAGCAAAGCAAAACCCCTTCCAGGAGTACAAGTCCAACAGGGGTCTTTCTCAGTGCCCTCTGTAATGTCTCCCACCAGTTGTCCCTGCTCTGGGATAGAGCAGTGCCCCAGGGCTCCCTCCCTGGAGACAAAGTCCTTGTCCTCTTAGGGCCTTTCCAGACGCAGCTCTCCAGCTGGGCTGCTGCAGTTCAGTTTACCCCCTCTGGGATGCCTCAATGCCCAGGCCACTTCCCCCAGTAGTTAATAGGGGCTGGGTGGCCCACCCACTACTCCAGGTCCCAGCCCAGGAACCCTGTAGATAGCAGCTGTCCACTGTGTCCCTTTATCTAAATCGCGCTGCTGCTCTAATTCCTTGGTCCACTTCCCCACGGCCCTGCACCATCTTCACCCTTACCTCAGGGCCTTGTCCTGATGGAATCCCCACAACTAGCTCAGGGCTCCTTCTCACTGCCCCCAGCTTCTGGCTGCACTACCTCATCCAAGGTCCTGCAGCTCCCTCACTGCCCTTTTCTGTGGTGGGGCCATGAGGCCTCTAGCGGGGGCCTCAGATGGTCTGATATACCCTGTCCCAGGCCAGTACCTATGCCAGCAGAGGCCTTACAGTGTAGCAATCATATATGGTATGTCTGAGGTCAAGCTTTTGATAAACCAGAACCTGTTAACACCTGCCGAGATTTATTATGAGGCTACAGAGAAACCACTGACAGAACAAGGAGTAATGGTCTCAAGTTGCAGTGGGGGAGGTTTAGGTTGGATATTAGGGAAAACTTTTTCACTAGGAGGGTGGTGAAGCACTGGAATGCGTTACCTAGGGAGGTGGTCGAATCTCCTTCCTTAGAGGTTTTTAAGGTCAGGCTTGACAAAGCCCTGGCTGGGATGATTTAGTTGGGGATTGGTCCTGCTTTGAGCAGGGGGGTTGGACTAGATGACCTCCTGAGGTCCCTTCCAACCCTGATATTCTATGATTCACTGGACCCATGATGAAGTCCGTGTCTGACACATATGCAGAGGAACCAATTAAAATATTACCAGAAAGAAGATGCTCAGTGGTATTGTACCTGTCCAATACAAAATCAATGACTCCACAAACATTTCCAAAGTCACAATGAAGAAGCTACTATCTCAGACTCGCACAAAGGATGAGTTAACTGCATACCTTGCAGGAGAAATGCTTCCGGCATGCAAAGAATTAATCAATTAATTTTGTCAGTGCAGGGCATAACGAAGCCGCTGCCTTGCACTGTTCAGTGGAGTTTCTTCACAGTTCCCATGAAGAGGCTGACACTACAAGTTCCTTGCATGCCATCAATGCCACAGAGAGGTGCTACTGAACTCCAGGTTTGCGCAAGATACAGGTGTTCTAGTGCTCTCTGTGAGATGCTACCCAAGACCTTCTGCAACGCTCTGGTTTTATGCCTGCTGCTGGGGAGCTGAATTGCTGTACATCCCTCAGAGACGTGTTCCTATCACTCATATTATTAAAAGCTGCCACACTGCCACGTTTCCATGTCTTTCCAGGATGTGACACTATGGGAAGGTTGACTGGAAAGACCAGATTATCTTATTGGAAGTGATTTGATTTAGCCTTTAAAGGCTCTCTCCTCACTCTGAAGGAGCTCAGAATGGCTGAGACAGTCACTGATGAGGTCACAAATGCAATGGAGTCATTCATATGCTGAGTTTACCATTTGAAGACCAACATTACACTTGAAGAGCTAGGTTGGATGTTTTCCAAGAAGCAAACAAATGGCTAAAAGATGCCACCAACAAGGGTGCATTTATACCTTTGTGACTGGGTATACTCACCCTGCACTGGGCCGGAGGGGCGTTAACTCCATCCTGTGGGCCAAGGAAACCATGCCCACCAGCTCACCCTGGCTGAACATGGTTCAACTGGAACCACAGTATAAGAGGGAGCAGCTCAGCTCAGTCTAGGCTGACCAGTGATGAGAGCAGATGTGTATTGCAGCCTCCTGAGGGGGAGTGCCAGAGCCACCAGATGCCAATACCAGCCAGGTTGGTGCCTCTTTCGAACCTCAGACCACTGCCGAGGCCAATAGTGGTGAGGCAGCAATTGCCCAAGGACTCTCCTCTCCCCACTCCCCATGTTGGAAGAAGGGGTAGGAAGTGACCCAGGGAATGACATGTTAGTGACAGATGACCAAGACTGAGCAGCAAGGTATCGGTTCCCTATTGTCCCCCTACCCCATCCGACCCACCGTAGACACTGCCAACGGGTGGAGAGGTGAATTGGATCACTAGGCCTTACTGTCCCTGAACCCTGGGACAGCCTACTGATTTTGGCGATTGGGCCAGACTGCCCTGGGAAGAATGGTGGCTACTTAGACTTTGGCCACTGGGCCTTACTGTCCTGGACCCTGGGACAGCCCAATTGACTCTGGCCATTGGGTCACATTACCCTAGTAAGAAGAGCTGCTACTTAGACTTTGGCTACTAGACCTTACTGCCCTGAAGCCCAGACCCACCTTAGTGACTGGGCCCGTGAGGCCATACTACCCTAAAGGACTGACTGGGTATATTACCCTGCAACAATCTGCTATCAATAAGGCAAATTATCAAGCAATGGAATGGCTCGGGGTGACCAAGCACATCCAGAACTACCCTCCCCTATCAGTCATGGATGGGTCTTGGGAAGATGGACTGATCACACTAGAAATGTGTGAAATGCTATGCGCTCTTGAATCAATCCTTCAGCTAATCAAATGTTCATGTGCAAAGACCAGGCGGTCACCACCCTGCAAATGTTTGGCCAGCAGCCTGCCTTGTACTGAGATGGGCGAGTGCAGCATGGACGAGGATCAGTGTGACATTTCTAGCCATGGTGCCCTTCACAGAGATGACCGTGACGATGACTTTGCTGAAAAAATGTTTTCAGTCCTACATATCAAAGCTAACTTCTCTAGGGTTACCAAAGATCAGTATCTTTTTTTCATGTAAGCAATGCAGCCCTGTGGTAAAGTATAATTTTTAAAAATTATTTTTAAACATTTTCTTGAATATATATCGACCTAATTGTTCTAGATTTGTCATGTTTGGTACCATTGTGTTCAGGGCAGAAAGGGCTTTCGAATGACACCCTGTTCCACCCATTTCTGAGGACACTGTCTTATCAAAATTTCCACAAACCAGAAGCCCTGGAGCTGGGAGCCAGGGGGGCAGTGAGTCTCCCTGCCACAGTGCAGAGGGTGTCACCACTGAAATTCTGATTCTGTAGATTTTTACAAATCAAATGACACCTCCCCTATCTTTCTATCACTAATTTGCCCACAGAATGGGAGTTTACTACATTATGCTCCCAGACTATACCCTGAGCTATAAAATCCAGGTCAACCCACTGGCCTCCTGGGAAAAGAGTGCCTATTATGCTGAACTGTGTGATGCTTTGGTGATCTAGATGAATATGCAACCATGCCCTAGAACGAAACTACCAAATGTGTTGTAACAAATTGGCTCATGTGTCCATATAACACTTCCTCCTGTGGGTGGAGTCAGACTGTTCAGCTGAGTAACATAGACTCTATAGGTCAGATCCTGAGATACGGCCAAGAAGTACACAGTGCAAGTTGAGGCTGGTGGGTGCAAAAGTGGTATAAAGCTCCCTTTGCACTCCCAATCCTGGAGCAAAACATGGTCCCCAAGCTGGTTTAATTTAAGCCTTTGTCCCAAAGGGCCAAAATAGCAGCTGGGAATCAACACCACATAAGAGTGCCCTCGTCACATTTCCTTGACTCCAAACACACCCCATACACAGGATGATGGGGCATAAGACCCTATACCACTAACAGGGGTCCTCCTTGCACTGGGGTGACTCTCCCATGACCAGATACACAGACTTTGCTGTCAGATTCCACAGCAACATGGCACAAAGCTGATGCAGCTGCCCTACAGAATCCAGCTGTACAGTGCATATGTGGGTGAGCACTTACTCATACAAGTGACTTCTACAGTATTACTCATGTGCATAAATGTTCATCCATGAAAACAAAGATTGTACAGCAGGGCCCAAAGACAGCACACAAGATAGGGGCCAGTGCCCTTGAAGATGTAGAAACAGATTCTGTTTCCAGGAAGTTCTGAATGGACCCAGGGAGAAGCAGTGACAAAGGTGAAGCCTTTGCTGGCCACAGATTTCTTACAGTACTTATTTGTGACCTAGGGCATGTCTACACTGCCCCACAGTTCAGGCTATGGAGGAGGGAATAGCAGTGCTCACCAAAGTTCTGTGCTGTAACTCTCCCCTGTGAATGGTACAGGTGCAAACTAAAAGGATCGTAGTTCACATAGACATAGTCCTCTTCAAATAGGTCTACCTTAATGCGAAGTACAAATCTTTTAGCTCATGCCTGCAGCATCCACACAGGGGAGTTACAGCATAGCACTTTGGTACACTCTGCTATTCACACCCCTATAGTCCAAACTGTGGGGCATGCCTATAGTCCTCATTTGAACCCATCTTTCCAGGGATAAAAGCCAAAGGTATTAACTCATCGCACCACCAAGTCTCTTTTTATGTGAATTTTCTAAAGTAATACATTTTAGTCAAGATCTTGCTGTTTCCAGTCATTTACATTTCCTTGAAAGGAAATTCTTAAATTCTCATAACTTTTAACTGTGTTTTTGAATCCACATGCAAAGTCTATGACACATAACTTTGTTTTTTATGGGATCTTTTCTTTTATTTTTAATCAAGGCTTTTTATATAGTAAAACAGGTAATCTTATTTTAAATCTGGGTATAACAGGCAGATGCACTGTAATTATAAGGCTAAGTTCTGGTAACCTTAAGTATGTTGAGTTGTACTTTATTCCATGAGTATTCATGATTACTACTCATGAATAACGATGGCAGACTGTCCTAAAATAGCGTAAGATCAGTCTTCTGAAGTAACACGTATTTCCTGTAATATTCAACCAAAAATGACAAAGGAGCAAGTAGCCTGTTTAGTTACTCATTTTGAAAAATCACGAACATTAACAAAATGGATGAGGAAATGAGTCACAGAAAAGTAGTTAGTCCACCAAATGCATGATTTATGGCAATGCTACTCAATTTGATATTCCCCAGTTTTCAGTGGAATCAGTTCCCAAACATCAGCACATCTCTCTGGTAAGTAATCTATTCTCATGTCTTATAAGAAAGGCATGGGTTGAAATCCTAGTTCCATCAATGTCAATGGCAAAACTCCCCTTCACTTCTGCTGGGCCAGGATTTCACCCATGTTATTCACTGAAATTCTCAAGCAATCTCCTTAATCCTAAGGTTGATTCTCACTGGTTGGTAACCATTAAAACATATGATTTGTAACTAAATATAGCTTTTACAGTAAATTTTGTGCTTCTTTTTTGCTAACCTGGGGAATACACTACATCTATACACATGTATTTAAGCAGTTATATAGCTGAATTTACATTTATGCAGATTCTTAATTTTTACTTTTTTATTATGCTAGAAAATGGTGACTGGTACATTTTCTTACTAGGTGATGAATAATTTTTTACTTGTAATTTGTGTCAAGCTCTTTTTCAATGGAAATTCAAATTCAATTAAAAAGCACAAAAAGGCATTTTACAATTCTTTTTATACTAGTTAAATAAAACTACCTTAACAGTCCTGGGTACATAAGAAAAAAGTTTATCAAAACAGTTTTAAATGCAAAACATAACTGATTCATTAAACAAAATATTAGCCGTAGATAGTGAATTGAACTGCTTCTGGTTATCTTTGTCCTTCAGTATTTTGGAACTAATGGATTTCATTCTCTCACACCTAGATTGAAAGAAGAAAACAAGTTTTCCTGCCTTTTTAACTCCCAACTGATTTCTTGTTTAGCTGAACAACCTATCTGTAACAATAGAGAGACACACAAAAATTTCCCAGGAGTAGAAAGTTAAAGAAACTCCTATGACAACCCAGTTCCTGTTTCTCTGTCCTCTTCCCTCCCACTACCCCACTGGGGGGGCCAGACACCCACAACTCCTCCCCCCACCAGAGCCCAGCCATGGGGCTCCCCCCAGCCAATACATACAACCCCCCAGCCCCTCTCAGAGCCCAGCCACAGGACCCCCCTAGCCCAGACACTCACATTGCGTCACCCCAGAGCCTAGTCATGAGGCCCCCCCAGCCCAGATACCCACCCTCTTCCCTCCCCCAGAGCCCAGCCCCGGGACCATCCCCCAACCCCAGCCAATACACCTGCACCCCCTCCACCAGAGCCCAGCCATGGCCCCTTCTTGCCCAGACACCCACCCCACAACCTCAGAGCCCAGAGATCCAGAGGGAGAAACAGCTTGATGCTCGGTCCCATGCTTGCATGGAGTTTCCTGTTCGCCACCCTCTCCTTCCCTCAGGGCATGCTGGGAACTGCAGATGCCAGGGACCCTCTAGCTCCCTCCCTCTCCCCCACGGGGAGTGTCTCCTATGTGCGAGCTGGGTTCTGCAGGGTCCAGCAGCCCGTAGTGGCGGCCAGCAGCACTGCAGCCCATTTCTGTGGGGGAAAGGAAATTCTGCATGCACAATGTTAATGTCTGTAAAATTCTTCAGTGTGCAGTGGTGCAGAATTCCTCCAGGAGTAACATACATAATGGTACTCTGGCAGAGTTCTAGTGGTTTCTGAAACAAAGGGTAGACAGTGAGGGCTCACAAACTAAAGGAAACTACCCATCTCCTATACACTACACAGAATTTGGCCCAGGAAGTGGCTTTAAAATTTAAATGAGAAATTTAACATGTATAAGAAAGCCAATATTAAGAAAGGATAAACATAGTTTTTTCCCTATAATAAACGTTAAATAGAACTTTTCTTTTCACATGGGCTTTTTTAAATCAATAATAAACATCCCTTCAGAGGCTAATTACTGAAAAAAGGCAACTTCTGGGAATCACTGATTTTTTTGTTTTGAGAGATTCAGAAGAATTGTCCTTGCAGAGAGATCATTTACTGAAATAATGACCAAATGTAGTCATTGTATAAAGTCTAAGAGCACACTAACTTATTTTGATCAGGTTGGGAACTTTTGGTCCATATTGCGCCACCAATATTTGTTTTCAAACAGAATTCTATCTGTGTAGATATCTATGGTACTGAAGAACTCACAAGATATTAATAAATTAATCCTCAAAACACGTCTGTATGTGGAGGGAGGTATTATTGTCCTGCCTATAATATGGCTTTCATCATAGTATTATCTGAATATCCATCGACATTTTACGTATGGGGGAATAAGGTACAGAGAGATTAAGTGACTTCATAGATTTTAAGACCAGAAGGGACCACTGTGATCACCTAATGTGATCTCCTGCATAACACAGGCCATAGAATTTCCCTAAATAATTCTTAGAGCAGATCTTTTAGAAAAACATCTAATCTTGGTAAATGGTTCCAATGGTCAATTACTCTCACCGTTAAAAATGTATGTCTTATTTCGAGTCTGAATTTGTCTAGCTTCAGCTTCCAGTCATTGGATCATATTATGCCTTTCTCTGCTAGATTGGAGAGTTCCTTATCAAATATTTGTTCCCCATGTAAATATCTATAATGGAGCTTTTCACTGGTGTCTCTACTCTGGTACAGAAGTCCCTAATGTTGACAAGCTTCCAGTTTGGTGCCTTAGTTACAAGATCATCTTCCACTGAAAACCAATGGAGAGTTTTTCTTGAAAGTAGATGGTACTGTATCGTCCCTTGACATTTTTGTTTTAAGTGACCTTTAGTCATTTTTGCAACAGTAGTGCTGGCTGTTAGCATCTTGTTTTCTCTCCTCTCAGTGCATCCTGGAAAAGACTAGAAGAAGGAAAATCTCACTGTTACTGGGCTAACAAAAAAAACCCCAAAGAGTACACATAATTACCCCTGAATAGTAATATCCTATGTACAAGCACAGATGTGGGAAAAAGCAGAGAGAAGCTATCTCAGACTGCTGCTGACAGCAGTACTTAGCACACGTACAGGTTTGAATGGTAGAGGAGGATTAGCAAAGACGCAGAGATACACCTCACTTTACACATCAGAGACAGGGCTCTGGACCAGATTGTAGCCATTTCATGTCTTCTTGTCAACATACAAGAGCTGCAAAGTTACATTAATTACCCTCAGGGGGAATTTTTCCCAACATAGTGGGAGTCACTGGCAGGCCACAGAGCTGACCTTAGCCCATCCTACATCATCCCCTGCAGGAGCCCACAGCACAGGAGATGTGGTAGCAAAAGGAAAGGTATGGCCAGTGCTTTTTTACACTCTGGCTATTCCTGGTTGCTGGAACAATCCATAGGGGTTGTTGCAGCAAAGGTGTAAATTAGGTTTTAGGCTACTCTAATCTGCACTAGGGGCCATAGCTAGCCCGTGAACAGAGTAGGCCATCTTTGCAACTCTACCTCAAGCCTTTTGCCAAGCTCAGCATATGTACAGAGATAAAGTGGCATCCTGCGTCAGTGCACTGCAGTCAGTTACAGCCAGAGGCCAGACCAGGGGATCTGGAATCCAGGTCCACAGGACCATTAGGTGCTAGTAAGCTCCACCCAGCAACCTGCTGTGACGTTATTGACAAACTGTGGCCATATAGATCACTGTTGCAACCACTGTTGCAGCAAATATTGTACAAAGGTTGACATGTGAGGTCTCTATGAAAAGATTACAATTTGCTGATTATAATTATGCTATCTGTATGTGTGTATCATTTTTGTATTTGAAGTTATGAATATTGGCTACGTACTTGTATCTCAATGTGTTTGATTCTAAGTAGCCTCAGTGAAGCATTTGGTCATCTTCTTGAGAAAGCAGGTTATTTTCAGATTAAGTGCCCAATCAAGAAACACTTAACTGACAATGGACCTTGGGAGACTCCAATCCACATGAGAAGTCTTCCTGGGAACGTTCAAGGTAGCATGTGAGCAATGGCTTCCGCCTGCAAACTGAGCCATGCATGGACATGTGGCTTACCCATGTGACTCCAAATTCCATCTTGCTGCTGTGATTTTGCACAGGAGAACAAAGGGGTTTCCGCCCACAAGAAAAAGAATATAAAAGGCCCTGGAAACCCCTCCATTTTGTCTTCAATCCTGCTTCTTACGTTTGGAGGAACTTTGCTACAAACTGAAGCTCTGAACAAAGGACTGAATGACCCATCCAAGCTGTGGATGTACTCCAGAGACTTGATTTGAACCTGCAGTTTATTCCATCACTGCTACAAACCTGAACGAAGAACTTTGCCATTACTGTATGTAATTGATTCCATTTAACCAATTTTAGCTCTCATCTATATTTCTTTCTTTTTATGAATAAACCTTTAGACTTTAGATTCTAAAGGACTGGCAACAGCATGATTTGTGGGTAAGATCTGACTTGTATATTGACCTGGATCTGGGGCTTGGTCCTTTGGGATCAGGAGAACCTTTTTTCTTTTACTGGGGTATTGGTTTTCATAACCATTTGTCCCCATTATGAGTGATACTGGAAAACTAGAGTGTCTAAGGAAATTGCTTGTATGACTTATGGTTAGCCAGTGGGGTGAGACCAAAGTCCTCTTTGTTTGGCTGGTTTGGTGTGCCTTAATAGTGAAGAAAAACCAGCCTTGGGCTGTGACTGCCCTGCTCTAAGCAATTTGTCCTGAATTGATACTCTCAGTTGTGTCCCGTCAGAGGCAGCATTGTTACATCTGCTGACAGTTGTTACGGCAGAAGCTGAACCCCAACAGAGGACTCCAGTCCAGGAACCTGATTGGCAGGACGCTGGGCGTCCTGACTGGTCCACAGCTTGTATATCTGCACAAGAAGTAAGATTCACACTTAGAAGATCACATGACTGATTCGGTATACCACTGCCGGGTTCATTGGTCTGAGATTAGGGGCAGCAGTTCAGCAGAAACAATCTGCTAATTAATTGCTGCCCATCTTCTAGTGTTTCCTTTTTGCTGTTGCTCCCAATCATCCAGGATGGTCTGTCATTGCCTCCTCTGCTATCTGATAAGGTCCTCTAGTAGCACAGCATGGCATGGTCAAACGTTAAGAACTGAATGCCTCCTATTATTGTTGTTATCTTGTGTTCCCTACCTCCCATGATGACCCACTTGTTTACTTCAATTACTTGTTATGACTTGGTGGAGTTGGTTTGGTTTTGACGGGTCTTTTAGTTTGTAAGCTCTTAGAGGCAAAGACAGTCATTTTCTATGTGTCTGTACAGCACCTAGCACAATGAAGGCCTGGGCTGGTTAGTCTCTAGGCTCTACTGCAATATAGTAAAAAGGATAAATGCCCATACCTATAATAATAATAAAATGAAAATCCCACCTTTTCCTCTCCTCCCTGTCTATCCCGGTGGTACTACTGCTACCATCATTCCTCTGCCTATCATGGTTTATCTTTTACCCCTAATATTTCTGTAATTTGTTCTGGATCCAAATTTCCCTAAATAAAAGGATTTCTTAATAGGTGAAATTCAACCCTCTGCTGAGGTCCATTATCAGTTCTATGCATCATTCAAATCCCAAAAATAGAGCATAAGTGCGACTTAAGTGGTTCACAGGCTGCATGATGTCCCTCTGGACAGCCGTGAACTTCACCCAACATGAATATCATTCCAAAACCATATATTAACCATTGCCAACCCATTATAGTTCACCTTAATTCCCAATGCTCTGCAGCAAGTTATACAAGTGAGAAATGAATCACGGTGGGGCACAAATGCTACAAGCAAAACAAATAGGAGATTATTCAGGCTACCAGCTTAACTAAAAGATACCTGATCTCAAACCAGCTGCAGCAAATGTCGTAGGCCTGCCCAAGATAGAAAACTGACAACATTCCATACGCTCTTTGGGGTGGTTATAAATCTTTTATACCCAACTCTTACAGACAGCCCTAGCTAAAATACTCTTCAGGCCAATGGACAGCACTCACTTCCTAACAGTGGAAATAAAATGCCATTTGCAAGAGACAATGAAATCCTGAATACCATGCTGTTTGGCATGTGCAATAAATAGCAGGACCATTGCAAGAGCTGGTCTTTGTGCAGGCTGTAGTTACCTATTGCAACCACAAGATGACTCTTGTAAACCATGCAAATAGCGTATAACTCATACAAATGGAGCATTTGGGAAACATGAACAAATTCACCACTTATAACCTGGGTGTATTGGTTTTATATTACACCAGCATATCACAGAAAGTTAATAATAGAGGGTCAGATTCATCCCTGGTATAACGCCACTGACTCCAACAAGAAAACCAGTCCAAAGATTTTGCTGAACATAAGGATATTTTTAAATGTAAATCACAGGTGCTTTCCTGCAAGGGCAGATTTCAGCCCCAATACAATGGCTAATAATGAAATTCCACACTGAAAGTATTGCACATGAATCAAACAGTACATCGGGAACCATGACGGAAAATGGAATTCGCCAATGCAGACTCCTATCTCCAGTCCTATAGAGTGTATTATAGTTTAATCTCGCTTGGGCAATGGCACAGTGTGAGAAACATGGAGTGTCTGTCTAAATAGATAGTTTGCCAGGAAGGACTAATTGAAAGAAGTTGTGATCATTGACAGTGACCATAAGAAAGACCTATTGCATGCAGTAAAAGTATAACAGGCTGACAACCACCAAGTGATGAGAACCTATTGTAAATAATAACAATTGGTGCACAATAGGGAGAACAGCACTGCACAATAAATTCTTTGGGGGTGGGTGATGGTGCTGAAGGACAAGGAGAAGTTGATCAGTGACAATAAAGCGCTGTCTCTTAATTTTTCTATTATAGGAATTATTATTTTAAACCCTGACAAGTATTTACTAGAAAACTTCCCAGGATGGTTAGAGAGGCGAGATTGTTATTGTCTTCACACTGGGATGGATGCATGCATGACCCACATGAATTATTTCTGTAAATTACACAACAGCTTTTGACCTTATTTTATAGTCAATGTTTTAGTTAATGCATTTTTTCATTAAATGTTAATGCTGGTTTTAAAGAACTGACTAATGCAGCTTGATAGACAAATCCAGTTTAGACTCTCATTTTGTAAACAGACTGTAATTTAGTACATTTGCATCACCCAATTTGCTCTGAAAATCTGTGCTTTGAAATTAGAGCTGATGGAAATTTTTCTTTTGAAATGTTTAAGAAAATTTTCATGGTAGCAAAATTTCGGAAGATTTCAATGTCATTGAAAGTGACATGAAAAACTGTAAATGTACAGTTTTTGGTTGATGAAAAAATCAAAAAAATTAATCTGGACAGGTGACATTTTGAGTTTGGGAAATATTTCCTGACCAGCTCAAATTGAAATGTCTCATCTCAAAATGGAAAATATTCCCCAGTTGCTGTTATCTAAGTTAGGATGAAATTACACCAGACACATATTCACCTACCCAGTAAAATAATAATATTTATCACTAATAATCCACAAACCCCAAAGCTCCTTACAAAGAGGGTAAATAATGTTATAGATGGGGAAACTGAGGTACAGAGAAATAGCATGACTTCCACAAGATCACAGAATGAATCAGAAACAGAACCCTAGATTCCAGGCTACTCATGAGTCCTCCCCACTGGTCTACACTGCCACCTGAATTCAATCTTTCGGAGCTGCTCCCATGTATTGCTAAGGGCAGGTCTACAATTTAAACACTTAAGTGAAGATGCCCCTACACTGACAGGAGAAAGTTCTCCTGTCGGCATAGCCTTCCCAAGAGGCGGTACCTATGTTAATGGGAGAAGCTCTCCTGCCGACATGGTACTGTCTGCCTGAAGGGTTAAGGTCGGTATAACTACATCATTCAGGGGGGTGGATTTTTCATACTCCTGAGCTACATAGATATACTAACATGGGTCTGTAAAGTAGACCTTAGGTTGTAAGTTTCTTGGGCCAGGGACTGTCCTTTTGTTATGCATCTGTACGGTGCTTTGTACAATAGGACCCCAATCCATGACTGGGACTCCAGGTGCTACTGTAATACAAATAATAATGTTATAAGCTGGGTGAAACCTTCTTATGGTTTGAGTTAAAACTCCATTGAGATTATTAGGTGTGACTCACCTTTCAATTAAAATAACTGTAAGCAAAAGTCTCCACCTAAGACAAAATGTGTGTGTGAACCCACCCAGGAGCTTCTGGCTGAGTATAGTTTGGGGTATGTGTGGGTGGGAAGAGAGTTTTCATAGAAACTGAGAATGGACAAGAACAGAGTGAGAAGGAGAGGTAAGAAAGCCAACTGGGAGCCCTTATGCACAGGTAAAAGCTAGAGAGAGAGCTTTTGAGTCTGGTGTTGGCAAGAGATTTGGAGGCTGTAAGATAAGAATCTGCACATTTTGTTCTTGGTTCCTTCTGCATTGAGAGACACCAGACTTTGTGCATTCATTGTAAACAAAATTACATCAAAGAAAATACCAGACTCCATCAATTTCTACTTCCAACTGGAATATCTCCAGAGCCCTGAACTGTGACCAGTCAATCAAATGAAAAAGGGGCAACAATAACAATAATATATCTGAGGCCAGAATGTGGCTTTATGTCTATCCTACCCCTTTGCCCCTGAATGAGGTATTTTTTTCTTGCTTTCTGAGTTCAACTTCTTGCTCTGTTGAACATACTGTCCTTCACAACCTTTACCCATGTGAGTAGTGTTGTTGAAGTCAATGAAACAAATGACATATGTAAGGATGTAGGGCCCGATTGTTACAATGTATGCAGTAATAAAAATAAGGCAGCTGAGGAAAACTTGGTTTTTCAACAGACCAATTTGAAGAGTTCTATACTGCAGTAATATTAGTGGATGTTCTGAGGCTTAATATGTATATCTGTGTAAGATTTTCAGGTGAAACTTTATATATAAATCCAAAGTATACAATTGCATATTAGATTACAAAAGAATTACTTTAGGCACTTTTGTAAATTCTCTGCCTGAAATATTGCTTTGATAATTTTCCAGAGTAATTGGGATTTTCTGTAAATACTATACCAAAATAGTTACCTCATATACTGTACAGTAAATATACAGATCATCATCATCATTCTGCAGTGCAATGCATGATACATATCATTATTAATTTATAATAGCTATTATGGATCATTAGTCACTTCTTAAAGGAAATTTGTGACTCAGAGAGAATACTTAGACAGAATAATAGGTGACTGTGATTTTATTTCTAATTAAATCATGGGAAATTTAACAATAGTCTGTGATGACTACAGTACTTCATTAGAACATTAGTGGGTTGATCACCACCGTTTTTTGCTGAAGGAGACAGGTAGCCGTGTGGTTGAGAATTTAAAGTTCCTGGAACCTCTCATTCTAATTCTGGCAAGCTTGATTCAACCCTTCATTTTTCTGAGGTAGACTAACTGAGCAACGTGCAGTTTAATATGTGTGTGGGTCTACTGGTGGGATCCTAGAAAGGTAGATGCTGTTTGAGCTGCATGAGCATTAAATATCCCAAGGCATTCTAAGTGTGAGGGGCTTGTCCTGAAATCTTTAGCCAGAATAGCTGGGACCTGACAGAAAAGTCTGAGCACCTTGGAGTCTGACTTATCCCTCATATTACAAGAGTAGCTCCAGTAAGTGGGGAGCACAAAGGTGGCTTTTAAGCTATCTTCGCACCATTCCCTGCATCTCCAATTAGCTCCTGCAGCAAGCATAGTTTAGCTGGACCTGAGGATCTAGCCCAGGATATTACATAAAAGACATAGGCCATGATTTTTTAAAAACGGATCCTCATTTTAGATTGCTAAATAAGCTATACTACACCATGCCTAGAAGCATCAATACAATGCATTCCATTGCCCAATGCAACAAGTTCCCATAAATATACATTAGCATAACATAAGACTGTGAAATATAAATCAGCCTTGTTTACTAAATTCTACTTACAGATGTTGATCAAGTTGCTTGATAACTGTTACATTACATGATTCTAAGGAATGGTAGGAGGGAAATCAGCACAATAAAAATAATGGATTTCAAGAAGGCAGACTTTCGCAAACTCAGGGAGCTGGTAGGTAAGATCCCATGGGAAGCAAGTCTAAGAGGAAAAACAGTTCAAGAGAGCTGGCAGTATTTCAAAGAGACATTATTAAGGGCTCAAGAGCAAACTATCTCACTGCGTAGGAAAGATAAGAAGTATGGCTTAACCAGGAGATCTTCAATGATCTGAAACTTAAAAAAGAGTTCTACAAAAAGTGGAAACCAGGTCACATTACAAAGGATGAATATAAACAAACAACACAAGTATGTAGGGATAAAATTAGAAAGGCCAAGGCACAAAATGAGATTAAACCAGCTGGAGACAAAAACGGTAACAAGAAAATATTCCACAAATACATTTGAAGCAATAGGAAGACCAAGGACAGAGTAGGCCCGTTACTCAAGGGTGGGGGAACAATAACAGAAAACATGGAAATGGCAGATGTGCTAAATGACGTTTTTTGTTTCAGTTTTCACCAAAAAGGTTAGTAGTAATTGGACGTCTAACTTACTGAATGCTAGTGAAAATGAGGTAGGATCAGAGGCTAAAATTTGGAAAGAATAAGTTAAAAATTACTTAGACAAGTTAGAATATCTTTAAATCACCAGGGCCTGATGAAATACATCCTAGAGCAGTGGTTCTCAAAGCCGGTCTGCTGCTTGTTCAGGGAAAGACCCTGGTGGGCCGGACCAGTTTGTTTACCTGCCGCATCCGCAGGTTCAGCCGATCGTGGTTCCCACTGGCCGCGGTTCGCTGCTCCAGGCCAATGGGGGCTGCGGGAAGCGGTGTGGGCCAAGTGATATGCTGGCCACTCTTCCCGCAGCCCCCATTGGCCTGGAGCGGCAAACGACAGCCAGTGGGAACTACGATCGGCCAAACCTGCGGTTGCAGCAGGTAAACAAACCAGTCCGGCCCGCCAGGGGCTTTCCCTGAACAAGCGGTGGACCGGCTTTGAGAACCACTGTCCTAGAATACTCAAGGAGCTGACAGAGGAGATATCTGAGCCGTTAAAGATTATCTTCAAAAAGTCATGGAAGTCAGGAGAGATGCCTGAGGACTGGAAAAGGGCAAATATAGTGCGACCTATGAAAAGGGGAATAAGGACAACCCAGGGAATTACAGACCACTCAGCTTTACTTCAGTACCCAGAAAGATAATGGAGCAAATAATTAAACATTCAATTTGCAAACACCTAGAAAATAATAAGGTGACAAGTAGTAGTCAGCATGGATTTGTCAAGAACAAATCATGTCAAACCAACCTAATAGCTTTCTTTGACAGGGTAACAAGGCTTGTAGATAGGGGGAAGTGGTAGAAATATATCTACTTTAGTAAGGCTTTTGATACTGTCTTGCATGATCTTGTCATAAACAAACTAGGGAAATAAACTAGATGGAGCTGCTACCAGGTAGGTGCATAACTGGTTGGAAAACCATTCCCAGAAAGTAGTTATCAGTGGTTCACAGACAAGCTGGAAGGGCATATCAAGTGGGATCCCACAGGAATCAGTTCTGGGTCTAGTTCTGTTCAATATCTTCATCAGTGATTTAGATAATGGCATAGAGAGTACACTTAATAAATTTGCAGATGATACCAAGATGGGAGGAGTTGCAAGTGCTTTGGAGGATAGGATTAAAATTCAAAATTATCTGGACAAACTGGAGAAATGGTCTGAAGTAAATAGGATGAAATTCAATAAGAACAAATGCCAAGTACTCCACTTAGGAAGGAACAATCAGTTACATACATACAAAATAGGAAATGACTGCCTAGGAAAGAGTACTGCAGAAAGTGATCAGGGGATCATAGTGGATCAAAAGCTAAATATGAGTCAACAAGATAACACTGTTGCAAAAATAGCAAATATCATTCTGGGATGTATTAGCAGGAGTGCTGTAAGCAAGACATGAGAAGTAATTCGTCTGCTCTACTCTATGCTGATTAGGCCTCAACTGTAGTTTTGTGTCCAGTTCTGGGCACCACATTTCAGGAAAGATGTGGACAAATTGGAGAAAGTCCAGGGAAGAGCAATAAAAATTTATAAAGGTCTAGAAAACATGAGCACTGAGGGAAGATTGAAAAAAATGTGTTTATTTAGTCTGGAGAAGAGAAGACTGATAGGGGACATGATTACAGTTTTCCATTAAATAAAAGGTTGTTACAAGCAGGAGGAAGAACAATTGTTCTTCTGAACTTTTGAAGACAGGACAAGAAGTAACGGGCTTAAATTGCAGCAAGGAAGGTTTAGGTTGGACATTAGGAAAAAATTCCTGTCAGGGTGGTTAAGCACTGGAATAAATTGCCTAGGGAGGTTGTGGAATCTCCGTCACTGAAGATTTTTAAAAGCAGGTTACACAAACACCTGTCAGGTCTAGATAATACTTAGTCCTGACTTGAGTGCAGGGGACTGGAATAGAAGATCGCTTGAGGTCCCTTTCAGTCCTATGATTCTATGATTTAAAAAAAAAATTAATCTCCTGCACAGAGTAGGCTAGAGTCTACCAGATCTGCAACTGCTAGCAGAAGCAGGCCAAGTTATCTCTTTGCTCTGAGAAAGAATAGTAGCTGTAGGTCCTACAGCTATTAAAAGTTGCTCCAAATGAACTGCAGCCAGTTAGCAAAGTCTGTATTAAACTGTGCAAGACTCTAAACTGTTTTATCAAAATTCGCCTGTGACAACTAATACCTTCACAATTATTTGAAAATTTTGCTCCAAAGGATTTTTTTTACTCTTCTCACCAGTGAACATACCTTCTCACAGTGCAAATAGTAAATTATTAACCTCTCAAACTGTTCGATTTCCATGATTTTATCCCAAGCAGAAAGTCACCATTTTTACAAAGATGTGATTATACTGGCCGTGAAAAGGAGCTTTTTACAGGAAAAAGTCAAGTTTTTCTTCCTCAAAAAGTTTTACATCAAAAAATGAGAGAAATGTAGAGAAATATTATGATTTTTGGCAAACCTATCAAAATATGAATTTTTGCTAGTGTTGTTGGAGAATGCTGCATATTAATTTTATTTATAAATGTAGTCTGTTTCTAGTGCTCCTTCAACAAAGCACATAAGCACAATACAATAATTTATAAATATATAGAATTACGGTCCAGGCTTGCATTCATTTTGTTATCTCAAAGGGGAGCCAAGATAACCCTGAATGTGTAAAGTGGTGTAGGTATCAGAATAGAAACAAGCCCCTTTTTCTCAAAAGAACAGATTCGCCTTCTGCCGTATCTGTCACTGGTGGACTGGTGCAGATCTCCTTCCCTCTCCCCTTGTGTGGTGGTGCACAATAAATATAACTGACAAGAGATAAGGTTCAAAACAAACAGGTAAATGTATTAGCGGATAGAATTACACAGATAGAGAAGGAATAAATGTAAATTACTAATAGCTATATAACAAACAAACCCAGTGACACAGCAGCTCTTCCCTGCAAGCATGAAGCTCAGGCCCAGGAATGAAACTAAACCCACACTGGCATTCAAGAAATATGGCCCCCAACTTAGAAACCCTAACTGCTTTCTCACTCAATTCCCAGCACTTCAGTGGCAGCGGTGAAGTCCAGGACCTCTACTCCTTAGGTAATTGAAACCCTTGGAGGAGGAACACTGGAGAGTCCCTCGATGGATGTCAGAACAGAAGAAACGGACCAGGAACCCTCTGGATGATGACATTTCCAGGTGCAGGACAGGTCGGATGGTAATGTGTCTTCTTCTTTTCTTTTTACTCCAGGAACGAATGGTGTTCTTCGCTGATGCACGAGTGCCACGAAGACCCAAAACCGAACACAAAGTCGCTGTGATGGACTGCCTCATCAGCCTGTGTTCACAGTTCTTTTATAGAGTCTATGGCGGGAAAACATGGTACGATCCATAGAAAGGCGGGAAACAGTCCGAAGTGATGGAACTTTGGGGATTCAGTTCTCATTCAGTCCAGTTCTATTCAGACCAGCTAACAGCGTACCGAGGTCACAAGATGGAGTCACAAGAAGACAGTTTTCAGACTCCATCTTGGATTGCCACAATGTCCTTAAAATCACTGATCATTGGGTCTGATACGCACACAATAAACCATGTGTAATGAACCAGAGAACAATATAACAGTCCAACAATTTAAGCCAATGACAAAACTCACATTGACTTCAGTGTGTGCAGGAGTGATCCCTTAAAGTAAAATTGTACCCATCATAAAGTGGTACAGAACTGCACTGCTCCAAGGGAAAACCAGGAGTCATTGTCTTTTGAGCACAATGCCTCCCAGAGCTCTTAGAGCACTACAGGAATGGGAGTAATTTGCTACAGCCCTGTGAAAAGTACTCCCTCTTCCCACCCACCCAACCCCCATTTCTCTGTATGGGCAGTCAATGTCATCTCCACCTTCTCCCAGCCCCTCTCCACTCAGTTGCTCATCTCTGCTCCACTGAAATGCATTGCTGTTACTCAGGCTAACCTGCATGTGGGCTACAGAAGTTCAGGAAGGAGTTCCTGCTCCTTCCCCACCACCACACAGCCACATCAAGGCTATTCCTGGATAGTTTTCAATGCAATATTTTTTGTGGTGGGAGAAAAAATTACAAGATGTGACTTACAGTTCTTTAAAGTCTTTAAATGTTCAATGTTAGCAACTAACCTAGGCCTTCAAATGTGTATACCCTTGAAGTACATGCAAAACTTACATTAGCATGTGTAAATACACAAATATTTTATTGCATTCATGGGATTTTGCATATACAAATGATACACATACAATTTTGCAGGCCTACATTAGGAATTAATGTCAAAACCCTTAGCCCTTAGGCTTCGTTCTAAACTGAAAATTTCAAATACACGCAGCAAAATCAAGATTTATAAGACTATAGTGCCATGGAAACCCCGCTAGTCAATGGGTACCTAGCTTCCCTACATGCCTTTGAAAGTCTCTCTCTCTCATAAACTTGTTTCCAAAAACTCTCAGAGTTCATCCACTCTAAACTTCTCTCTCTACCCCGCCGCATGTTTTGTGCAGTTACCTGAGAAGCTGCATTGCTATATGGTCTCTAATGTCATTCTTGTCACTTGGCTTTATTTTATTTGTTCAGAAATCAAAGCTAATGCACATTTAAAAAACCAAAATGAACTAATTACTAACCACCACAAGAGGGGGCAACTGAGATTTGTAAGTGCAGTGGAGAAGTGAATGGTTTTCAGTAGTAGCTGGGCTTGGAAGTGACTGACAAAACAGATATAGAAGAAACACCTTACCAAGTGCAGTAAAATAAGAAAATAAATACATCTTGCAACACACTGAATGTGTTAATTATTCTATTATTCTATTTCTGAGGTGATCCTGATTAAGAACAAAATACACTTTAAAAATAGCCAAACCATTTTCAAACCATTTTGAGAAGGACCTACTTGTTACTAATTCAAAGAAAAAAGGTTACAAGCAATAACCAAGGTGGCACTCTGCTATGAAATTAATTCTACAACTCTTTATTGGTCTCCACTGATATCCTTAGAAACAAAGTGAATTTGAAGATGGGGGAGCATTTTCTGATTTCTCACAACAATGTAAATCCGCAATAATTCCACTGGCTTCAATAGTTATTCTCAATTAACAATGGTGCAATTAAGCTCCAAAACTGGCCTACTGCATTTGTGAATATTTTGTAGCTGTCTGAGCATGCAGAGTTGTTTATTATTTGTATTAAGGAACTGCCTAGGACCCCCAGTCATGGACCAGGACCCCATTGTGCTATGTCCCGAACAAACACAGAACAAAAAGATGATCCCTGCCCTAAAGAGCTTGACGAATGATCATATAATAAAGTTGACCAGATGTTCTGTATATCAAGCTGTGACAGGCAACTGCCTTCAAATGTCATGCTGAGTTCTGAGTAGATTTTCCTCTATTATCTTCCCTTTCCTCTTTCTCTGGCAGAGAGATCTTTAAAGATCTCTCATAGATTCATAGATATTTAGGTCAGAAGGGACCATTATGATCATCTAGTCTGACCTCCTGCACAAAGCAGGCCACAGAATTTCACCCACCACTCCTGCAAAAAACCGCACACCTATATCTGTGCTATTGAAGTCCTCAAATTGTAGTTTAAAGACTTCAAGGAGCAGAGAATCCTCCAGCAAGTGACCCATGCCCCATGCTACAGAGGAAGGTGAAAAACCTCCAGGGCCTCTTCCAATCTGCCCTGGAGGAAAATTCCTTCCCGACTCCAAATATGGCGATCAGCTAAACCCTGAGCATATGGGCAAGATTCATCAGCCAGATACAGATTCATCAGCCAGATACTCTCACCAGAAGTGATAGATTTTCCATTGCTTGATGTCATCCAATCAAGACTGAATGCTGTGACCGTTCTCAGGGCACCCAGGACTGTGAGTCACCTTGTTATCCTCCGCTTCCAACATGAGGGAGTTGTGCCTGTGCATGACTATGTGCCAGCTCCCTTATAACACCCGCCTTTCAGCCACTCAGGTGCTCTCCTCTGGGCTACACCTTGCCTTTCAGGTTAACAATAGGTGCACCGCAGTTCCCAAGTCCCTTTGAAGCATTCCCCTGTGATATCCAGCCTCTGACAATGACTAATCACAGAAATCCCAGATCCTCTACCCCCAAAGGTGTCATGTGCCCCAGTTTCTTAGTTTTACCTGATATCACCACTCCTGTAAAATCACAAAGCACGTCTGAGCACTTAAAATAAAACAAAAGTTGGTTTCATTAAGAAAGTATGGAGAGTTAACTACAAACAAGAGAGATTCATGGAAACAAATCGTTACAATACAAAACAAAATTTTTAAAAATGAACCTAGGTCTAAACTTATTAACCTAGTTACCTTTCCCATCTACAAAAGTAGGTTTCCCCATCCCCCTCCCCTCCTCCAAAGTTCAGTCCATTGCAGAGCTGGCTGGTTTCACAGGGACCAGGATCCATTTTTTCTTTTGTGAGAACACTCCCTGCTCCCCAGATGTCTCCTCAGTGAAAGGATCCAGAAGGTCCTTCCACCTCTTCTGTTTCAGTATAACAATCTTTTGTCTTTATTCATAGGCAGAGTGATTCTGTGTCTATAATGTTCCTTTTTTATCTCCAAGTGGTTTTGACTGTTTGGAGTTGTCTCTGATGGTTTTCCATTGAAAGTTTTGGGATGGAGCAAGGCTAGACAAGGGAGCCTGACATTACATCAGCAGCTAACCAGGGTGGGATGACAACTTCCTTCCTGAATGGGCAGTCACCTAGACATATTATCCTCTGGTGACTAGCTTTTATGCCAAGTCCATAAAGCATACTTTCAATATATTTACATTATTCCTTAAATATTACTCAGACATATATCTCAGAATGATTATGAATCTTGACAAGCTACAAACTTTCTGGAGATTCCTTACATGTTACTCTTTACGGATAAATATCCTGTAAGATGTGTTTTGGTGTAGTGAGTTTGTCAGGTCTAGAGTGAGAATTGTTTGTGAAGTAAAGGGGACTCTTTACCAAGGAACCTCTGTCACAGATGCCTTTCTGGAAAATCTGCTTTAGCCAAATGCAAGTTACTGGGCTCAGTACAGAGGCAACGGGGTGAAATTTAATGGCCTGTGTTACACTGGCGGTCCCTTTGATTTAATGGTCCCTTCAGGTCTTAAAATAAAGTGGTATTCATAGAGTTAATCACAGTAAGACCACACCTACTGCTACTGTAAATCAACTTCCAGGCTTCCACCACACCACCTCAAAACTTATCTAGGTAGTGCTCTTGTCAGTGATGAGTAGGACAGACCGCTTGGGGAGGCTGCAAGGGAGGGCGGGCGTGGAGCTGCTGGGTTTGAAGAGCTAGTGCCACCTGGAGCGTGTCCACTTGGCGCTCCATAAGATTTAAGAGCTGCTCTGTGGCTTCTTTCTGGTGTGCTGCGTTCCCCTTTTGGTCCCTCTTCTCGCTGTCCCACCACTCCTTCAATTCCTGTTTCTCAGCATCGGAGTGCATCATCACCTCACGGAGAAAGTCCTCCTTAGTTCTTCATGGCTGCTTTCTAACTCTGCGCAGCCATTCTGCAGCCGATAAGGGAGGCTGGCCTCCCAAGGTCATCTCTGTGAAGTTTAAATGCAACATTTTACAGAAGCACTATTGTTTGCAACACAGACAAAACTGATTCAGTGCTTTAAAACACAGCCAGTACTCACACACATGTCACTAACTGGCTGACCCCAGGCAAGCATACATGAGCCACAAGACCCACAAAATGGTGAGGAGCCACAGGGGCAGGGTGACTCACTCTTCCCAGACCCTGCTGTACACTGAGCAGGTGGCTCTTGGGGAGAGCTAGTGCTGTTGGGGGGGGGGGCTTGATAATCATTCCTGTTCCCACACTTTCCACAGGATGTGATCATTATGAAAGATATCTTGCTGCTAAGGGTGAGCAGGGAATCAAGGGAGGGTCTTCTCCAAGCCTGTGGCTTCTGCCCTGGCCCCTATGCAGCTCGCCTGTGGGCAGCAACAATCCCGTTACGCCCCCACCCCCACCCATGACAGCACAGTGGCGCAGGAAAGTTACTGTTAACGGGGCAAGAAACAAAAGCAGCTCTGCAGAGGAACCTGCGGCAGCAGATTGCCCTGTATCTCCACGAGAGTTTCCTGGAGATCTCTGAGGGAGATTCCTGTGAAGTGAGGGAGTCTATCAACAGCCTGTTCTGCCCTTCAGAGTCGGCATGCGGTGGGAGACAAGCCTGCTTTTTGCAACCCTCCTGCCCCCAACAACTCACTTCAGCAATTCCCAAAATTAGATCTACTTACTAGGAGTCTCCTCTCCTGTTTGTGCTTCAGGAAGATCCGACTGCTGTGACTGGCTAGGCTTCTCCGGGGTAGAAAAGAGCTCCTTGCTGCATGCATCTCTGGCCTCTAAGCCATTCTCTGCCTCTGAGTCCCCCTCCCCTTCTTCGTCCAAGATTTCCTCCTCTTGACTCGGTCCACTCTCGACTGGCATGTGAGCCAATGAAGTATGCACATGGGCCTTCGCTGTGGAGGTGAGGTCACCACCGAGTATCGCGTCCAGCTCTTTGTAGAAGCGGCAGCTCATGGGCACAGCACCAGAGTGGCGGTTTGCCTCCTACGCCTTGTGGTAGGCATTCTGCAGCTCCTTCACTTTTACCTTACACTGCAATGTGTCTCAGTCATGGCCCTTTTCTATCATGCACCGTGAAATCTGTCCATAGGTATCATAATTCCTACGGCTGGAGCTCAGCTGGGACTGGACAACCTCCTCTCCCCAAATGCTAATGAGGTCCAGCAGCTCAGCATTGCTCCAAGCAAGGGATCGCCTGGTGCAAGAGCAGGCATGATCACCTGGAAAGATGCACTGAGACCACTGCACACATCACTGAGCAAACAGGAAGGGGACTTTCAAATTTGCAAAGGAATGTACGGGTTGGGGGTGACGGTTGGTCACCTGAGGGCAGGGCAGTAGAGTTCAAACCGATGATCACAGAGGTGAGAACAGGCATTGTGGGACACCTCCTGGAGGCCAATCGCAGCACTGTAATCGCCACGGTGTCTACGCCTCTCATTGGGGTGGGTTATTTTAGAGCACTACAACAGCGCAGTTTCTGTGCAGTAAGTGGCTTGGCAGTGTGTACACCTCGGGAGTTACAGCACAGAAAGCCGCTTTACTGAGCAGAAACTTGCCAGTGTAGACATAGCCTTATGTATTTCCTTAACTTTAAGAATGTGACACACACGTGTAAGTGCAGGATCAGAGTGTGACAGACTGACAATTTCTTGCAATATCCTGAATGAAGTTTACTGAATTAGGTTAATACCTTTGGGGGCCATTGTATTAAAAATGTAATTATGGAATTGTATATTTCCATGGGAAGGGTAAATAGGAGAACAGCAGAGGGGGATTAGGCAAATTCACTTCTAACATCTCCAGAGGAACTACCCCCACCCCACCCCCAACCACCCAGAAGTATTAGTTCAATCTGGATTCTCTGGGGACCAACAGACTAAGAAAGAATTTTTGGATAAATAGCCTGGTATTAAACTGACTCATGACCTTCTTCCTGATCCAGCAAACAGAAAGGATCTCTGCTCCACAGAGGACCCCAATCCTTAGGACAGTGTTGGAAGCCCTGTGCCTGCCAGAATCTGAGTTAGAGTTGGGGTTAATTCTGGTAAGATTATTGGTATGAATGTACAATGAATGTCCTATTGTTTTTAATGATTTATCTGTAAGGCATTGTACCAATAAAGGGTTAAAAGGGCTGGCTGTTTCTTCCAGGGGTAGTTCTGAGTGAACCTTTCCTGGTCCCTCTCCTAGCTTCTTGAAGAATATCAAATCAAGTTCAAGGTCTCAGTACTTATCTTCGAAGTGCTCCATGGCCTGGGCCCATGATAAAGCTGAGAAGTGACAGGAAGGTAGTTCTGCTCACCTGATCCTGAGGCTAGGTGCTGACAAATTAAAACCTGGCTGCAACAGCCCCGTGCAGGGACCCCTGTGCCAGCCAGGAATCAAGCAAAGCACCGTCTATTCAGTACACCCCTTTCCAGGATCTCCCTGCCCCACTCATGGAGGGGAGTAGTCTTCTGCTGCTCCTCTAGGGCAGCTCTCTGCCCAATTTGTGCTGCTGAGGCAGGGAAGACAAAGAGGGATCAGGGCTGAGAATCTGGACCAATATGTGAATAAATGTGGATCCAAGTGTCTGAGCTAATGTACACTTAGATAATGTGCAAATGAGTCCTTGCAAAACTAACTTTAAAAATGTGAAGGAAATAAAAGATGAAAGAAGCCAGGACTTATTGTAAGTAGAGCTGGTGGCACCACCTATAATTACCGCTCTCCAACATTTCCCTGTATGAAACCCTATTTTCAGTTTATGATTTTCTCAAACATCAACCATTTGGGCTGGAATCTTTTGGACCACGTCTGCCTCTCTCAAGCTGAAGTTGGTTTGGTTTGTTTGTTTTCCTGAAGTGTCAGCTAAAACTGTTCATTCTGAGACTATTAAGGGAAAATGTTTGACATGAGTTCAAAGAAAACCTCCCAACACTTTTGCTGAGAAGCATTAGTGCTCCCATGCTTTGAAGCAGGTACTTGAAATATGAGGGGAGAGTATCCCTGGTGCCTGGCTGCGCCTTTTGCTATGCCTGTGAAAAACCATCCACATTTGGCCAACTTGTGAGCCTCAGAACATCTCAGTTCTCACATGCTCAGTAGAGGCTTGCTAGAGCGTAACAGCTAAATTCTTTGAAGATTCTGTCTGCATCACCTCCTTTCAGCTCCTATAAGCCAACCAGATTGGGCATGTTCCATCCCCACCAAGCTACTGAGCATGCTGCATCTCAGGGCTGCAGAGGTTGAGCAGGACTTTTCCTGTAATTGATCCTCCCATCTGCTGGGGGCCATTGTGTCACAAGCACAAGACCTGAAAGCAGGGAGATTGTATGTTCAATGTTCCCCCGGCTGCCTCACAGGCAGCATGAAGAAGGCAGAAGCATGAGATTTGAATGCTGACAGAGGAGAGGGGGTTTCAGGAGTCAGAGGATGAGGAATAGCAGAGGGGAAAGAGGACAGGAATTGGTGGGGGCAGGGAGGGCAGAGTTGGATAGAAGTAGAGAGTTGAATAGGGAGCACAAGGAGGCTGAATTAAGGTCGCATGTTAATCTGTAAGGTTGCATGTTAATCACCCTAGATGTTGTAGTAATACATTTGACATGTGATAGAATTGCTTCCTATATTGAAGTTTCTTAGGCATTTAGTACTCAGTATTAGGACAATATGATGTGTGCAATGAATACATGTGCATTTCCAATTGAAGTCAGCACATATTTGATCTGATTCTGCAGCCAATGTATTCTGAGGGTATGATGGGATCCAGCATTAATGTCCAAATTAAAGCTGTCCAAGGTTAGTTTTAACTCATGTATTTCTTTTCTCCAGGATGTCTTTCTGGGGGAAACTATATATATACCCCTGGTTTGGGGCAAAGGGAAGGACAAGTCTCAGCCTCTTTGAAGGACATGCTGGCCAAACTGAAAGCACTAGAGTTCTGACATGTGTGACTTCATGCACTTTAGATGTTTGATTTGTGTAATTTAAATGAAAGACCCCTATCAATGCAGTTCTCATTTAAATTATACAAGAATCAAGGATACAGGATGTGTGACTTCTGGCGGAATAAGGAAGAGTGTTGAGTGCTCA
This sequence comes from Caretta caretta, assembly GCF_965140235.1. Classification (NCBI taxonomy): domain Eukaryota; kingdom Metazoa; phylum Chordata; order Testudines; family Cheloniidae; genus Caretta; species Caretta caretta. The sequence goes on along the minus strand of NC_134207.1, from coordinate 84,108,617 downwards.
TCAGATATACCACTGTCCTTGAAACAAAAATAAGTGGTTATTTTAAGTAACCATAAGCGATACTCATGTGCAAGCCAAAGGAGATTGGATATTAAGAGATAAAGATTAGACGACAGCAATATGCCTTGCATTATAGAATGTAATCCAGCATGTCGGATATAACTGGATGTGACACACACAACTGTGCTGAAGGTTTCTTAAACTAAAGTGTAACTTTATAAATAACTCTGAATCACTTTGTTTTAAAAAAATTCAAGTTATCTTTTATAAAAATGGAGATCCTGTTGTGTATGCTAAAAACATAATATGCAGAAAGTAAACAGAAACGTTCAGCAAGGTAAAATGGACACCTTACTTGAGTAAGAATTGTATGATTTGACCTCTTGAGTAGCAAATACAAAAATTCTGGCCATTTCCAGGTACTGGCTGTGTTTAAGGGGAGGGGCACTTGTGAGTGGTTATATCTTTCTTTGTACACTATTGTATGCTTTTAGATACTCAGAGAATGACTGTGAAATACGAATAGCTCCCCTACCCGAATAACTAAAGAAGAAAACTTTAAATGGTCAAAATGTACATGAAGTACCAATTTCATAGAAACAAAAGCTAGACTTTGAGCAAAACTCTGCATTTTAATTACGCCAGTGTAATGATGGCATAAATCCATTAAAATCAATGGTGTTATTCTGGATTTACACCAGTGTAATTGAAAAGTTTATTTTAAAAAAAGAAACCATTAAAAAAAGAAAAAAAGAAACAATACCAAATTGATCAGTTAGCATCCTCACACTCAACCATCTTACAGCATTACCAGATTCATACATAACTTACATGATTCGCTTTAAAAGTGTTTCACTGTAAAAAAACAAAAGGACTCATTAAGAGACCCAATACTAAGGAATTAGTTCTTATTTTATCATGTTAACTGACATATTTACCCAACTTAGAAAAACTGAGAGATTTCAGAGAAACATCTTTGTATAAAAAGCCCCCAATTTTGCAGTTATGCATGTGCATGAGTAGTACCAATGAAATCAATAAGACTGTAAGGTTTTGGGGGAAGGATCATCTTTTTGTTAAGTGAATGCACAGTGCCTAGCACAATCGGGTGTTGTGCTAAATTCATTGCTTCAGTGTGGCTGCACTGGAGAGGAATTTGAGCCACTGTCTTTTGCATTCACTTTGCCCAGAGAAATGCTGTATTGGGGAATTGGGGCATAAGTGTTCCTATATTTATGTATTTAAATTGTATAAAATGTAAAAAAAAAAAAAAATCATATGTGCCACACGCCCAGAGAAATATAGAATCCATGCAAAGGATTTCTATGACTCTATGAAGGTTTAAGAGATACCATTCCTCTAGGGTCAGAGGCCTGCAACTGGCTGGCTGATTAGCTCTGCCTGCAGCACCTGAGAGATAGAACTTAATTACCTGACCCTTGTAAAAGAAGACAGCAGGAAACAGAGGAGCGAGATTGCAATTTCCCCACAGAGCTGAGGGGCTATGCTCCTAGTGGACTGCTACTGAACTAAGGAATTGGTCCAGAAATCAAATGGAGAGAAGGGAGACTGTGTGAAGTCCTTTATTGCTTAGGCTCTGAGGTAAGAGCTAGAAAACTTTGGGTTGCTGAAGTTACTGGTGTGAGGGAGAACTGCTTGGCCTGCACAGACATTTGAGGGAAGAGTCTGTGAAGTTTTGTTAAGAATGCTTAAAAATAAGCCAGCTAACACTGCTGGAAACTGCTTTCCTGGATTCCTTGAGAAAGCTCACACAGAATTACTCCAGGGAGTGAGCTTGCTCAGCAAGAGCAAAACATGGTCCAGTAGGAAGAGGGTGCTGTAAGATTGACCCCAATCCTTTTAGAAACCAAGACCATATTTGATGCCCACTCTCAGGAGTATGATGTAGACTTATTCCAGTTTTACTCTGCTATTCAGTGTTTCGGAGCAATGTATTGTACTACTTTGCAAACAGCATGGGAATAATAATAATAATAAAAAAAACCTACTTAAAGTCCCCATTAAATAAAACACTTCCATGAGCACAGTTTATTGCTAATTTATCCTGATAAAAATGGAATTCAGAATTTCTTTAATGCAACATGCAAATTGGAACTTTTAGGTAATAATGAAATCCCCTTAGCTCTTCAACGCCATTTGTACATACACTTAATAATTGAATTTTTAGCCAGCAACTGAAGGCCTGAGTTTTAAGTGCCACTTTATAATTTTTTTAAAAATGAAAAAAAAAACCCAACTCTGAGCAGTGTACAGACCCCTGCAAATGTATCTTTTTTGTCACTACAATACAATCTTCCTTCATTTTAATAAGTTATCAGTTTTCCTTAAATGTTTCCAGTTACTTGCTGTAAAGTGTAACATGCTTTAATTTCCTCATGTATCAGATTCATCTGTCAAAGTTCTTCAGGAATTCAGCCCATTCATCTTCAGAAATCTCAAAGGGTTTCTTTTTGTTTTCTTCCTTGGTCATCCATCAGTGAATCCATAAAGATGCCCAACGGAAGGAGGAAAGCCAAGTTGTATCTTTTGTCTCCACTCCCCCTTCTTTCTTTCTGTTCATTCTCCTGCTCACACACATACTTCATTGCCTTTTTATTAGTAATGGTTGTATTAGAGTTGCATAGGAGCCCCAGTCCTTTAGCTAACTAATTAAATAAAAATTATTTTATAGTTGTATAAATAATGACCATTCCTTATGGGAGTTAAAATAATAAACAGCTGAGAGCTAAATTTTCAAATAATATTGAATGATACTTTGCATAAACAACTATTTACACATGACTAGCACACAAACCTTCACTGATGTCCACAAATGGTGAGGCTACGTTGAACTGTTCAGACAATAGGAACTGCACCAAAATTCACTCACTCCTTATGCTGATTTTAAGGGAATACAGCAGTCAAGAGGTAAAGAGGAGGGTGCCCTGAGTAGAAGCCTGACTAAGTAAAACTAACTACGCATACAAGAGGCAGAAATAGTTGTGTGCTCATATACAGAGACAAGTGAGCCCTAAAGTCCAAATTCTGTTCCTTAAATCCAAATGAACTCCATTGACCAGTATTAGTGAGAACAGAATTGTCCTATGCTGTATATACTCTTTGCTTAAGTAATTCATTTGCTAATGTGAATCTGTAAACCTCAGTGTTTAATTTGAAAATTAAATATCAATTCTATCATTTGATTACCTAAATCACATTTTATAGACTTTACTAGTTTTAACAAGATCACGTGAGTGGGATTTATGGTAATGAAATTTCAGATCCTAAAACATTAACTTGCTTTGCAATTTATTTATTTTTTGTTAACTGCTTCCTGATACAAATATGAAACTATTAACTCATTTGTTTTAAATCAAACATTACAAATCGCTGTACTCCATGAGATTCTCTAATTAAGAGAAATGTTGAGCTCCATTACATTATTTTCTCATTTTTAATACATATTTGTATTAAAATCACTGTCAGCTGTTTAATATTTTTATGAAGGTTTTACCTCCATCCTTTGAGGCAAATTCACACACGATGTAAGCAGATGCAACTCCAGATCCAAATGTGACCTAACAGTTGAAAACAAGTAAAGGTACTCGTGAGAGGTGGTAATTCTCCTCCTCCCAAAAGCACTTTTACAAACACTGGGAGCAATACAACAGCATCATTCACTCCTGACCATGGCATTTTCCTCCATAACCAGGCTGGAGGTAATGTTCCTACATCACATGAAGGCAGAAAATGAAATGTCAAATTTTATAAATGCCTGAATACAAATGCAAGAAGTTTAAATATGAAGATAAGTGAATGTGAGTGCTTGGTATTAAATGATATTGCTATAATAAGAATCAGAAAATTGGTAGAAGGATAAGCAATGGGACACAGTAAAACCAGTGTACAAAAAATATAGTAATGACAGTAGTTTGCACTGGCAGGAGGTGCGGTGGCACTTCATCTGAAAGAAAACACAGAATAAAATATAGTAAAAAAATTTAAATGAATCAGACAGTACCACAGAATCTCTAGGGATAAAATTCCATACATGAATAATAAGAATATAGCCATAGGAATATGCTACTGACCACCTGACTGTGATGGTGACTGTGAAATGCGCAGGGCGATTAGAGCGGCTACAGAAAACCCAGTAATAATGGGGGATTTCAAATGTCCCCTATTGATTAGGAACATGTCACCTCAAGATACAGAGAGAAAATTTCTAGAAACTCTTAATGACTGCTTCTTGCAGCAGCTAGTCCTGGAACCTACAAGGGGAGAGAATTCCTCATTTAGACCTAAGTGGCACACAGGATCTGATCCAAGAGGATCAACAAAAGACACAAAAACTAACAGCAATTTTTCTTTTAAGTACATCAGAAGCAGGAAGCCTACCAAACAATCAGGGAGGCCACTGGATGATGGAGGTGCTAAAGGAGCACTCAAGGAAGACAAGGCTGTTGTGGAAAAGCTAAATTAATTCTTTGTATTAATCACCATTACAGAGGATGTGAGGGAAATTCCCACACCTGAGCCATTCCTTTTGGGTGACAAATCTGAGGTGTTTTCCCAGATTAAGGTGTCAATAGAGATGGTTTTGGAACAGAATGATAAATTAAACAGTAATAAGTCACCAGCACCAGATGCTATTCACCCAAAAGTTCTAAAGGAAGTCAAGTATGAAATTGCAGAACTACTAACTGTACAACTGTGGTATGTAACATATTGCTTAAATCAGCCTCTGTACCAGATGACTGGAGGATAGCTAATATAATGCTGATTTTTAAAGAAGGCTCCAGGAATGATCCTGATAAATACAGGCCAGTAAGCATAACTTCAGTACCAGATAAACTAGTAAAAACTATAGTAAAGAACAGAATTATTAGACAAAGAGATAAACACAATAGGATGGGGAAGAGTCAACACAGCTTTTGTAAAAGGAAATCATGCCTCACCAAACTACTAGAATTATTTGAGGGTGTTAACAAGCATGTGGCCAACTGTGATGCAGTGGATATAGTGCACTTTCAGAAAACCTTTAAGAGAATTTGGTAAAATTTATTTAGCAAAGCAAGCAGTCATGGGACAGTTAAGTGGAAAGATCTTCTCAAGGATCAGTAAGAGGTTAAAGACATTGTTTTTATGTACAATGTCCCACCATTTAGGTGGTCAGCCTTTACATCTGACTGATATTGATTGTATTTGCATTATTTTCTCTGGCCTCCTATCATCTGTTTGTCTTTTATAATTTCTGCACTGTAATCTTTCTGACTGCAGCCAATCCTGCATGCTGCGCTTCACCCACTCCTTTAAGTCTCAGTTAAAAACAATTTGGGAAAGCTGCATGAATACACAGCTGAATATTACAGCTGAACTGCTAAAAGCCTATGGGACAAGTGCTATCAGAGCATTAGGAAAAATGTTTAAGGTACAGGAGCAAGAGGAGGTATCAGATGGCTGACTAAAGGCCATAGTTGTACCAGTCCTGAAGAAAAGAGATCATGCTGAGCCAAATAATTATAGACTATAACAAGGTTCAAAAAAGAACCCTGGAGGGAGGGATAGCTCTGTGGTTTGAGCACTGGCCTGCTAACCCCAGGGTTGTGAGTTCAAACCTTGAGGGGGCCATTTAGGGATCTGGGGCAAATATTGGGGATTGGTCCTGCTTTGAGCAGGGGGTTGGACTAGATGACCTCCTGAGGTCCCTTCCAACTCTGATATTCTATGATTCCAAGACCTAGATAAGTCCATGGAGGATAGGTCCATCAATGGCTATTAGCCAGGATGGACAGGGATGTTGTCCCTAACCTCTGTTTGCCAGCGGTTGGGAATGGGCGACAGGGAATGGATCACTTGATGATTACCTGTTCTGTTCATTCCCTCTCGGGCACCTGGCATTGGCCACTGTCAGAAGACAGTCTAGCGGACTAGATGGACCTTTGGTCTGACCCACTATGGCCATTCTTATGTTCTTAGATATAAGCTTATTATCAGTACTGGAAAAATCATGATGAAAGTAATTGTCAACAGATTAAGGCCAGTAATAGGCAGGAGGTAATTGCTGATTTATACATGTAAAGTTCAATAGCTTTCGTTTGTAGGACTTTCTTTTTGTTCATTTCTTGTTGCACTTTTGTGATTGTGACCCTTCCCCTTGTGCAGACTCAAGTTTACCTCCTCCTCACAAAAACTGTTGTTTGTTATTACTTTAGATTATTTACATGTGAAATGCTAAATCATGAAATTGAGGTTGCAGGAAATGATGATGTAAAAGCTAATCTCACATTATTTCAAACGTTTACGTATTCTGTTGTGTCACTTTGACTTCTCCTAGTTAAGGACTCTGGTCTGCAAGCAGTGAACTTTCCCCTCAGCAGGAGCTGTAATAGAAGCACTTCTGAAAGACGAAGAAAGGCTCTTCTGTTTCACTTGAATAAGTTTTTTAAAAAAAGTAGAGAATGAAATACAGGAAGCCTTCCAAATCTTATTCGTTTGCAGACTTAGGGAATAATTTAAAGCAATTTTTAAGACGCTTTCTCTTGAAGAATTTTGTTGTTTGAAAGATTTAAAATCTGTACTTAAAAACTTATTGAATTAGTCACAGCCCTAATGCAAGGTGCAGTGGAGAAAAGGAAGATGAGAAAATAAAGCTCTGCACCTCTTCCACCCCTCTAAAAAGAGGCTGCTAGTTCTTCCCTAATACTCCTAGGAAAGCTCCGAGGCTTCTCTTCCTCCTCCTTCCTCCTAACCCCAACGTATTGCTACTCTTCCAAATCCCCCCCCCCCCCAAAAAAAAACACCTTCCAGGGCTGCTCCCCCACTGACTCCTAATTGCCAATAAAAAAATCCATAAAACTTTCCCCCAAAACCTGTGTCCGTCCCCCCATGGACTAACGAATCCCTACGAAGCCCTCCAAACTGCTCCAGCACCACCTCCCCCAAACCTCCCGCCTCATCCCACTCCGCAAATACTTGGAGCTCCCCACCTACCTCGGCCATCCCGCGCGCTGTTGTGGCTCCGGCTGCCCGACCCGAGGGTGACCTACCCTAGTGCCCCCCAAATCCAGCGCCGCCCCCTATAACCCCTTCCATGCTCCCACACACAGACAGCGGGGCTGCCCTGGCCTCGGGGGCGCCCCCCCCCCGGCCAGGGGCTGCTCGGGAGGGCCCGACTGGGGGGCGGGGGTAACACTTCGGCCACCGCCGCCGTAAGGGAAGCCGCCGCCGAAACCGCCATGTTAGGTCGGGACGCTGAACTCGCGCTCCGCTGAGGCGGGAGCTGCCGCCGGAGGCGGGGAGCGCCCCCGCTGCCCGGCTCCGCCCCGCGGCCTCTGAGTCGGGCGGCGGTCGGCCGGGAGGGGGAGGTTCCGCGGGCGCATGGGGCGGCCGCAGCGCCAGTGAAGGCGGGGGAGGCAGGCAGGAGGCAGAAGGCCGGCCGGGCGGGGGAGCTTCCTCCTCCTCTTCCTCGCAGCGAGTCTCCGCGCGCAGAGCGTACGGATCCCTCCTCCCCCCCTTCGCTGCCCGGTCCGGCGGCGGCCCCGGGAGGAGCAGGGGGCTCGAGTCCTTCCCTGCCGGAGCGGCTTGAGAAGCAGGTGAGAAACCGGCCGCGCCTTCACCACCGGAGAGGCTGCGGCGGCGCCCGGAGAGCGATAGGCCCCAGTCCCTCCCCCCTCCGGAGCCCCCAGTCAGCGCGGCCGCCTCCCCCGCCCTGGGCGAGCCCCTTCCCCCGGGCCGGCTCCGTGTCCCTGGCAGGACGATGGGCGGTGCCCCGCCCCCTTCCACTGCCCCCCTTGGGTTGACAGAAAGTTCCCGGTAACTTTTCCCCGCCCAGCGGGGAGCAGAGCCCGTATGCCTGGCCAGGCTGGGGGGTGGCCGCACCCCAGGAGACTATCTCTGAGGCGCGGGGGGGCAGGAGGATCCCGTCGGTGGCTTCCCCTCTGCCCGTCAGTCCCGTTCCTTGCAAGGGTGGCAGGGGCCGCTGTCTGTTGGCCGCTTGAAGCCTGGCAACAACTGCTCTGGGGAGAGGGGTCTCTGCCTTCCCTGGCTTGCTTTGATTGAAAGCCACAGCGTGTCTCATTGTTTTGAGAGGGGGCGAAAGAGCAAACAAGTTTATTGGAGGCTCCGCTTTTCATTTTCACTTACCACTCCTTTCAGTTTCCTCGACATTTCTCCACCAGGGCGCATGCTGGGAGGTGTGTGGTCAAGGTTTTTTCCCTTTTCCCTTGTAGTTACACCAGCATATGTTTTACACTGGTATTGATGGAAGAGCGTTTGTTTCTTGGCTTTAATTTTGACCACCTTGGCTCATAATGAGCCATATCCAGTATAGCATGGTCCAAGGCTGAATTGCTTCTTTTATCAGTTCAGTGCAAGCGCCCCCTCCCCCACACTATGTTAAAGAAGCACTATGTCTTGAGAATCTAAACCAGCAAAGTCAGGAAATTGAAAATTGATTTCCAAATCAACTAACTTGGCACCATTGTCTAATTATTATGTAGTATTGTATATTCTGTTTATTGTTGGGCATTATTACACCTGTGTGTCTAGCTGAGGCATGGTTACTTTAAATTTCTGACTTTTATATATATTTTTCAATCACAACACTTCACCAAGTCTTCTTTATTTATAAATAAAATAATTAAAAGCATATATAGAGAATACCTAGGCCTCCAGTCCTGCAGAGGCTTGTCCTTAACTTTATGTGCTGTGAGTAGACACATTGACTTGAATGGGACTATTTGCACTACATAAAGTTAAGCATGTACCTGAGTTCCCATAAGATAGGGGCCATATAGTGTGTGTATATATACATCTTATGCCTTAATTGAGATACATGCACTTGCTTGCACTTATTGTAATGTATGCAACTCTATACAACCTGTACACACACTGATATGGAGTGCTGCACTTTGCGTTGTCGGAGTGCAATTATAACACTATAGAACTTTATTCTCAGGACAGATTTCCCCAAACATACCAAAGAATTTTTGTCCTCATTTAAAACTAAGTTTATGTTTGTTCATGTTAAAATTAACTATTTTTAAGATAGTCTAGAGCAAACCTGTCTGAAAACAGTTTGTAATGTAGAGAATATTGGTGGGGAATGATGTTGTTTGCTTTTTTCACATGCTGACAGGTTCATAAAACTAAATGGAATTTTGTCATTTCACACACAGAATTAACCTTCGGCCACAAATCCAAGATGTGAAACTTCACTGTAAACCATAACTTTTTCTCTGAGAAATTATAAGAGTGTGAAACAGACATTGATAATGAATTTGCTTTCAAATATAGTTAGTGTAACTACCAAAGTTCTGTAATACAGTTTTAACACAGCTGTTTCTACTGACTTAATAAATTGCAAAATTGACTCCTTTACTGAACAGTAGAACTTTGGGCCTGAGCCTTACTCTTAAGTACGTACATAACTTTATTTACAAATGGTTCCATTAAATTCACGTGCATAAAGCTAAACATACACACAAGTTTTGTAAAATCAGGTAGTTGATCTGTAGTCGCAGGACAAGGTAGTGTTTGTGACATAAATGAAGCTTACACGTCAGAAGGACTATATCAAGTTTCCAAGAAAAAACAGTACGGTGCATGCAATTAAGTTTACAAGACAAAAACTTGAGTGTAAAACACTGACAGTGATTGCTCAGGTCTTTTGTTTGGTTTTCTTAAGTCTTTCACTACTTTGGATTCAAATCCTGAATGTTTGAAGTTGATCCATGTCAATGGGAGCATGATTGGGCCCTAAGTATATATCATTTGTATTTTATGTTATAAAGTGGATTTTATTTTATTTATTTTTTTGTCCTCAATCCATCTATGCCTGCAACTAACCTGGTATTCTGGCTCTATAGAAAAAAACAACTACTGTAAATCTAAAAATATATTTAAACTGCCAAACTTTCTTAAGCAGACAGGATGGATGAGGTTATATCTTTTATTGGACTAACTTCTGTTGGTGAGAAGGACAAGCTTTCGAGCATATGCAGAGGTTTTCTTCAGCTCTGGGAAATTAAGCAGCTGTGGGTGCAGGATTGTTCATGGGTTGCAGATTACAAAAGCCATAAATGCAGTGTTTCTATTCAGTCCATGGTTTTTAGTGTCTAGCAAAGTTATGAATTTAAGCTTCCAGGGACATCTTTTGAAAGTGTTGTGCAGGTTTCCTTTGAGGATGAGGACTTATAGGTCAGATACAGAGTGATAGCCTTTAGGGAAAAATATTGCAATTGACCTGTTGTAGAGTATCGGGGAAACAGTGACTTTGGCATGTAACTTCAGACTTTAAATTTGACCTATATTATACCAAAGTAACAGAACAGCAGAATGTCTTCTTCGAAAACATCAAGGGTTTTTTTTTTTAGCTAATATTCATATAACATAACAAACAAGAACATTTTCTGCTCTAGAAAGCAATTTTTTTTTGTTAGATGGGAGGCTTTACCTTCTTGTTCTGATATGCAATATACTTCCAGCAACTCCAAGAGAATAAATCAGAACTGTGTTTGTTGTTCCACTGTGGTAAATGTGTGTTGTTGTTACGTGTTGGTAAATATCTGTTTTGTGACAAATGTCAGTTTATATAACCAAAGCTTGCTTTATGAATTAAGTGGTAACATGACTTTATGTTCTATATTTTCTGTTTTAAAAGCTACTTATGAACAAAAGAAAAACCTAAGCAACACGTTTTCAGTAGACTAGTCCAGATGTTCATGCCACTACTGGGAAAAGTATGCTGTTTCATCTTTATTCATTGTTTGTTGGACTGACTACACTATTTCCATAATCTGGACACAGTTTGAACAAGCCATTTAATGTTAAGAATTTAGAAATTAATGTCCGTGCCAAAACAAACACTATCACAAGAACACTAGATTATTCTACTAGGTTTGACTAAACCAACTCTGTCAAATAGCATGCTTCCCCCCCATCCCTTCCCATCCTCCCAAAAACCCAAACAAACATTAGCTGTGTTTGAGAGATTCTAGAAGAAAATGCTCTGAGAACAGTTCTTGTGAAAGGTGTTATACACAGAGCAGATTCAGCACAGAAGTGGAAATGCAAAGTGTCCTACGCCACCCTACTAGTATGATTTAATCCTTCTCCTGGAGTCACCATCTCTGAGTGAGAAGGTAGGCTAATCTTCATGTTCACTTAAATCTCTGGCCTCTCTGGGAATGTCAACAAGGGTGCTATTTATGATGGTGGCTTTTGTGTTGTGGCAATCACTAGTTCTTTTTATATAAACCACTTCACAGCTGTGGTATGGTAACCACTTCCTGTGGCTTCTATGCTAGGAAAGATTCAAACCAGTGACTGAGATCTCAAAGGCCCCATGTTGCGTTACTAGTTGTCACCTTCTGTGAAAACACATCTGGAAAAGTGCCCAGGTGTATTTTAGACTTTATGATAATGATGTTGTTGTCGTCTTCTTGGCCAAGTATTTAGATTTTAGTTTTGAAGAGCTAAATCTTGGTTCTGTTGAAGTAAAGGACTCTGCTAGGTGCTCATCTAGCAAACAAATGTAAGTTTTTGCATAAGCACATTAGTAGTCCTATTGAAGTCAGTGAGACTATGCCAATGGATAAAGTTAAGCATGTGACAGCTATTTGCGAGATCAGGGGCTAAGATGTTAGTAACAGAAATAAACTTGTTTATAAATGGGTTTATGTTAATATTGTTTTTGGTTTAAAATATTGCTTTCAGACAAAAGTTTGAGTAAATGGATTGGCCTTGCCACATGCGCTGGAGATCAACAGACTTAGTTTTCAGTGTATAGCTGTGTCTCCTTAGGGGTGTTAAAAATCCACACCCTCGAGACACATAGCTATGCCGACTTAATTCCTGGTGTAGAAAAGAATTCTTCTATCGACCTAGCTACTGCCTTTCGGGGAGGTGGATTAACTACAGTGACAGGAATACCCCTCCATTGCTCAGTGTTTTTAAGAGTATACAGACCCTCATGGTCTGTCAGCCAACAAGAGAAGTTAATTCCAAAATCAAGGACCTTTCTCTGAGAGCTCTAATCTCCTGATGTACCACAGTGGGGGTTGACAGTGAGAGTGCCTTGGTTAATCTCAGCTGTCGGGACTGAGGATGGGGATGGAGATTTGTTTTTCTTGTCAGGAGTAGTAATATGTAGTGTTACAGGATATGGTTAGAGAGTGCAGAGGAAGTAATGACCACTAAAACCTCAGACTGATATTTGTTTTTCAATTTCTTGAATACTCCAGGAGGCTACACAGGAAATTAGATAATTTTTTTCCAGTGTGGCTTTGTTTTCTGTTTGCATTTTGGGAGTGGAGACAACTTGCTGGGTTTCTTGTGATCTTGAATGTGCTTCAGAGATGTGTGCTACATATGTTAAATATTCAGACCACGTCTACGCTACCATTTATGTCGCTCAGCAGTATGGAAAAAACACACACCCAAGAGTGACATAAATTTTGCCGGCATAAGTGGTAGTGTGCCCAGCGCTATGTTGGTGGGAGAGTTTCTCTAGCTGACATAGCTATCGCTGCTTGTTGAGGTGGTTTTATTGTGTTGACGGGAAAGCTCTCTCTCGTGGGCATAGAGTGATCTTACAGCAGCACAGCTGCATCGGTACGGCTGTGCTGCTGTGAGCTCGCTAGTGTAGACATGGCCTCAAAAATGTTTCATATGAGAGCAAACTGTTGACCAGCTCAGCTATGTAAACTTTAAATACTGACGCTGCTGCTGCATTTAAAATGATTCCACACACAAATGATTGGTACTTCAGGGCAAAATCTCCTGTGGATAAATCTGCATGCCCACTGAATACTGGGTGTTCTTTACACTAGATACTAGAGAAGGATGGAAAAGAGTAAAGAACACTTTAATAGCATTTACCTACCTGGCCTGATCCTACAGACTAACACGTAAATAACCTTACATGACAACCCCCATTGACAAGGTGGTTGCTCACATGAGCAAAGTTACTTGTATGTAAATCTTTGCAGATCAGGCCTATAGCTCACTTCTGAGGAAACTTGTGGGAGATTTCGTTGTTAGCAATCTGATATTTAAGGCTGGTTAATATTACTATAGAAACAACCATGCTGGAAGAGGCCCAGGTCCTCCATTGTTACTTTCTCTTCTGTGCACGTGTTTCTTCCCAATCTCATAACACAGATGAGGCCATAACTATGTTTTAATCATACCCTGAAGTTCATGGTACAAATATAGTCAGGGTCTCATCTGCACTACAATATATGTCTGGGTTTTTTTAACAGGAATGTGAGAGTGGGGGTAGATGGCCGAAGCCGTCATGCTGTAGCCCTTAGTTGCTTCTGCTAAGCCAAGTTTATGGAATACTTAGCTTTGGGAAGGAAAAAGTACAGTGCTTGGGCTAACTGCTAAAACTTTTAAAACTCGGTCTAATATGCTTACAGTTTTAATTGTAAGAACAAACAAGTGTTGTTGATGGGTGGTATTTAAGAGTACTTAAATAACAATATTAAACCTTTATCCACCACAATCTTTAGAATTTCTTTGATCCACAATCAGGAGTAGACATCCTACCAAAGAAAATCAATTAATAACTTTCTAAAATAAGTATTCTTAGGTGTTTTCAGTCAATAAACACAAGTGTTAGAATTTGACTTAAATACACAAGAAAAGGAATTCAGAATTAGGGCTGGGTCACTGCTTCCTCTTTCCATATAAGCTTTAAAGGAAATTTAAAGATTATGCAGTACACACTTTCACCACCTCTGAATGAAAAATCTCAAAAAACCTTACCTCGCTTCGATGAATGCATGCAACGTATCTATATGACATAGATAACATATTAGTATTTGTATTACTGCTAAGAGTAGAAAAAGGAGCATTTCCTTTACGTTACATTGTGTTATTGGTTAAAGTACATTCCATTAAGGAATTAATCTAGAACTATCAGTTAAACTGGTATTTCTCCTGGTGGTCTAATAACATAGTGGCCCTTCTTGCATCTGTGCATGTACAATGTAAATATACATATTTGAGGTCTGCCATTGCCAGGCCCAGATTGAAGAATTTTGGACCCCTGTACACTATGGAAATTGGGGAGGGGATTCACCTTCCTTAAAGCACTCCTGCCCAATATACTCCCCACACCACACAGCTCCCAGAATTCCCCTCTCTCCACCCAGTACCTTCCACCAGCCCCCACTTATTCTGACAAACCCCACACATCCCAGCAGCCCTGACATACATCCAACTCACTGCAGCCCCACTGGCTGCAGTCCCCAACATCCCAGCCCCTAACTTCGTCATCCCCCAACACACCCTGCTTAGCCAATAGCCCAGCCCCTCACCCACCACACCACACTTCCTGACTCAGAACTCCACTCCCATCTGAAGCTAGGGTAGCTCCTTCTGATCCTGGCTGCCCATCTCTGCTCACTCCCTTTGCCTGTCCTGCACTCCCATGGTCCAACACCACTAAGGTTTGGCCCAGTAGCCCCTGCATTCAGGCACCTGTTTTCAGTTCTCCTGCTTCTGTCCCTTCAGTTGTAGTTCATATAGTTTATTCATCGCCAGAATACATATATGCAGTATCAAACTAGGAGTGAGCAATGTGATTACCTTGAGTGTAAGGCTCAATTCTGGTCTCTAATATCCAAAAAGCTCGACAAGTTTGAAAGACTGACTGACTGGCATTGCACACTTCTTCCCATAGGTATTCTCTATGGAAATGATAAAGTCTTTGTTTTCGGACTGTTTTCTTAAAGTGTTATGGGATTGTATTTCAGGTCAATAGGCAAAATATAAATGAAAAATCTAAAAATGCAGCTACATCAAGTGCAATGGTGACTGATTCTTAGCTACAGTGATGTTCATGTAACATTCCAATAATATAACTGCATTTTTAAATATTTTTTTTTAAAAAAAGCATGATTTATAAATGGCAGAGTTTGAAGTCCCCTGTTTTTTAATTGAAAAAAAAAAACTATCCGACTAATTGTGTATTATCAATTTTAAAGAAATCAATTTTCATTTGTAAACTCTGGGATGTATTTATTTGCTCTAAATGTATAAAAACCTAAGTAGTGTTGTTTAATTATGGTTCTGGCTGAACTAACAATTTATCCATAGATCCCGAGACAAGTGATAAAATTGTTTTCATAAACTATCTGTCTTCTCTGGGTAGGTCTGACTAGTGCAAAGAACATTTTTGGTTGTAGCTATATTTTCTATTGGTAGAAGTAGTATACTGTAGCTGTTAAATCTAGGTATCTTTCTTCTTTTCTTTTAAACCCCTGAGAAGTCTGAGCTGCTGTAGGACTTCTGAATGCTATTTTGATTTGGTGTGTGCAGGGTGAAATGGTGGCTAACCTAACACGTAGTCAGTACAATGAAGTTAGACTATACAGTTCTATTGTATTTTCTGCCACTACTATTTTATGAATTATATTTTGAAATGTGTACAGTATCTCATTTTCATATAGTATGTGCAGTATCCACACAAGTGAATGGTTTAAGTTTTTTTTTTTTTTTTTTTGAGCCATTTTAAGGCTAGAAGTAATGTGACAGTTTAATTCAGAAGTTATTTTTATGATGCTTGACTGAGATTTGCAAATATCATTGATTTCAGCCTCTAGTCCTTTTAATCTGAAAAGACAGGGCAGACAAATTTAATGGTAAATCCTTCACTATTTAAATATTTTGAATGCGGTGAACTTTTTTTAAAGTCCTTGATCTGACACTGGCTTCTGATTTGCAAGTTACGTGATTTCAGTCAAAATCAAAATAACAATAACCCTTCAAATTGCGCAATATACCAATTTAACTATATAATTTTGTTAACTAATTAGGCAAAGAAAAATGTCAGTTTCTAGTGTGATTTGCTTTGAGATTTTAGCCTACTTATTTTAGGGCTTGATCCTGTTGACATGGAAGTCACTTGCAAAGTTCCTCTTCAGGGAGAGCTGGATTAGGCTTTTACACAATAGCTCCAGATTCTCTGATGGCATAAGTGGAGGCAACTGTATTGAAGTCAACTTCACTGAAGTATAAAATGAAGAAAACTTTTATCTGCTTACCCTAGCAGTGAAATTGGCCGTATTTTCTAAAGCCCAGTCTACGCTTCAAATTTATACTGGCATAACTATGTCACTCAGAGGTATGAGAAAAGCACGCGCCTTAGCAACAAAGCAAATTTTTTGTCAGCGTAGCTCTAGATATAACACAGAAGAGTGCTCCTGCTGGCTCAGGCTATGTCAGCTACAGAGTGTATGCTGGCATAGCCCCCTAAGCTATGTCTACACTAGAACCGTTACAGTGGCACAGCTGCAGCTGTGCTGTTGTAGCGTAGAAACTTGCTACAGGTCATGGAAAGGGTGGTTTTGTCACTATAGTAAACCCTCCTCATCAAGAGATGGTAGCTAAGTTGATCAAAGAGTTCTTCCGTTGACGTAATACTGTCTATGTTGGGGCTTAGGTCAGCTTAGCTATATCTCTCAGGGTGTGAATTTTTCATACCCCTGAGCGACATGGCTGTGTTGACCTAACTTTCTAGTGTAGACCAGCCCCTAGCATAGACACAGCCAATGTGGATGGAATTGTTTTCCTGTCAGTATAGGAGCACCACCTTCACAAATATTAGCTGCATCCACAGAAGCACATTTCTGTCAACATAGCTGCATTTACACTGGGGGTTTTGTCAGAGTAGGTATGTCAGTCACACCCTGACCAGCATAGCTATGCTGATGTAACTTGCAAGTGTAGGCCAACTTTAATGTCATTTGGGAGATAGTGTTCCTACACCAGCAGAAGAACTCCTCCCGTCTCTATACGCTGCAACTACAGTAAGGGGCTATGCCAGCACAACTATGCCGACATGACTATTCCAATTTGTTTTAACAAACAATATACTGTATGTTGGGAGTTACGCCACTTTTTTCTTGTTATATAATCATAGTGGTGTTTGTTCCAAGTGTTTCATTAGTGGAGAAGTCTATATAATCTTCCCATGTGCGAAGGAAAATTAAGTGTGTTTAAAGAAAACAAAATAAAGTAAAAAAACTGGACCAAATTTCTGCCTTCCTCTGTTCCAGTGTTCATCCAGAATAACACCTTTAACTTCAGTGGGTGAAGACATATTATGGCCTTCTATATAGTTACTAGATTTTATACAGTGATATCCAAATTGTAAATATGAAGGTTATCGAAAGCTAAAGTATCCAAAAATGTTAACAATTTGAATACAGTGCCTGTATATGCAGTAGTGTCTTACTCGTTTGTCTTATTGTATTTATGCGTGTTGAAATACCCTGTTTTTTAGTGATTCCATCTATTGGAAGCATTCATTTAATAACTGATCACTCTGATTTCTTTCAGTAAGCACTATATGATTTTACTTGTGGAGGACAAAAAAGATGATTGTAATCATTTGAAAATTTGACTTTTAAAAAATACTTAGAGCTAAATTTGAGTACCTTTTTATCAAAATTTTATGTGCATAATGAAATACCATAAAATGTAAGAATGAAGATCCACAAAATTCCCAGTCAAGCATCTGCAGTTCTGTAGAAATTCCACAAACCATACTCTAGGGATACTCTAGTTGAGCTGATATTGTAACTTGTGCTGAGTTAAAAGTCAAAGCAGGAGTTCTTTTACATTTGAGCTACCAAATTTACAAATAAGACACAAAAGTAACTTTTGGACTGATGAAATGCACTGAATCTTCAGCTTCTCCCTGGAAACATTCTGTACTTGTATCATCTTCAACTAGCTTAATCTATTGAGAGACCCACTGTGATTTTTTTAAAAAAATTCTTGCTGCAATTTCTTTGTGACTAAAGGACATTGTCAATCAACCCAATCCTCTCCATGCCAACCAACTGTCCCCCTTAATGCAGCAATTCAATTGAATGAATAGAGTTTCTACTTAAAGGATACAATTGGCTACCAGAGAGAGTGCCAAGTTGATTTAACTTTGCACAAGTGTGAAAGTTTTTAAATGGATACTGTCTACCAACGTTGGTCCAAAATTTCAATTGCCTGAAAATTGTAGTAATCTGATAGGGATTATGTCCAAATTTATGTGTGTAATATGTTATCCACTATTCCTTTGCAGTGAGAGTTAAAGTCCAAGAAACTAGGTAGACAATGTTCCTTGGTCAAGCAGAGCTGCAATGTTCTGATCAAATGTGCAATGTGACTTAAAATAGACATTTTTGGGACGTGCACCACTAAATTGGTGGAGGGAATAGAGGATTCATGTTGTAATCTGCTCCTCCACTATTGTTTAACAAGAAAATATGTGCTTGAAACACTGTCAGATGTGTGGTATAGTATAAAAGCAGAATTGTAGTCTACATGACTGTAACTTCCATGTGTACTTTAACAGATAAGTGTTAAAAACTGAAATATTATTTAACCAAACTACTATTTGAGCATGCAGTATCTTAGAAATACCTGTAACTGGTGGGAAAACTTTAATTTAAGAAGCTGACCTTGGTAAATGCAGCCCTATTAATACACCTGACCTAAACATCACCATCCTTATTCCTCTTGCCTTCCCAAACCCCTTTGATAAATTGTGTATGGAGAGGGTAGGTAGAAGTTTCTGGCTGCTTTCCTGCTATATGGCTGGCTGCAAGGTAGAAAGAAAACATAGCACTGAATCCTGGTGCAGTGCTCCTTCCTCCTCTTCAAGTGGTGTGAGCCAGAGAGCTATCTTACTGCAGTTGAGGTCTAACACACATGTCTTCATCTACACTATAGCCTGGAGAGAAGACATGGGAAAAGAGAGAGGAGAAAATCCAGGGGGAAGACACAGGATGTAGGAGACTTGTAGTGTCACCCAGAGGAGCCATGAGGTCTGGGGCAAGGAGATGTTAGTCAGGAGGTGTAAGGAAAGATGGAAATTAAATAACAGAACCCCCGGGAGGGAATAAAATGACTAATTTATAGAAGTTTGGGGGGGGATAGCTGTTTAGCTACCTATGATGGCATGAGCAGTCTATGAATGACATGAGATTGTCAATTGTAATTGTTGTAAAGGCAGCTAAGCTGCTAATGGAATAACGTATTTTATAAATTAAGACTTAAATACTCTCTTTCTTTTTTTAAGTTGCAGAGATTAGGAGCAGGATATAGGGCGACAGAAGGAACTAGGGTGAGGATGAGACAAAGCTATTTCCATCTGGCTTCTGAAAGAGAGAATGATCTTTTTGTTTTTGCTTTTTGTCTTACCATTTCCTACCGACAGCCTCCTGGGGGTGGTTCCCTGCAACTCTGCTCTTCTCTCAGCTTTTTCCACTTCATTTCATCCCTGTGAATATACCAGTGTGTTCCTCTGTGCATTTTTGCCCCCAAACAACAGCACAGTGGAATTTACGTAACCTTGTCACTTTCATAGCTGCCATGTGGTTCTCCCTAGCACCAGTGAAAATGATATGAGTTCTGTTAATTTCACTGCTGTCTGAAAAAGCAAACAGCATCAGAGGGTCTGAGTTGAGAAGACATCCTGGCCATTCATTCTTTTATATATGGAATGCTGATTTTTGCGACCACAGTGTTAAAACTTTTTTTTTTCTTTTTTCTTTTGAAAAGTGTAAATTTCTGCAGAAATTGATGGTATAAGCCCCTCACTTGCCAAGGTAATCTTCTTGCCCATAGTGAATGGGTGGGTAGACTTCCCTCCCCCTCCCCCAAGCCCTAGACGAAGATGTTAAATTTCAAGAATATTGTTTTATAGCATTATTAATAGTGAATTATATTTTCATTAGTCTGATACATTTTGTATGTCAAAATTGTAGACTGGGATAGGGAAAGACTGAAGTACATTGTGTTATTTTAAAGAAATATAATCTAATTAGAAACTAGCAAAAATGTCATCATGAAACCTGAAATTCTATTTGGCCTGGTTTACTGAAAGGCTTGACAGCACTTGGTAAGGCTGGGTTTATTTTCAAATCTTGGGAAGGGGTCTTTGGTTTTGAATGGACAATAAGGCAAAATTCAGTGTGTTTGTATAGATACTGAGAAAATCTTGGTGAGTTTGGCTTTGAGATTCAGGTTTCATCTGAAAGCTTCTGTGAAAAAACTGCAGTTTCATATAACTGCTGAATATATACAGTCTAATGTATGTCAAACATCGGATGCTTTGGTAACTTTCATATTTTCTTTAGTGTATGAAGCTACCAAATGGGTGGTGGCGATTTCTGCAAGAGTTCTGAATTTTTGTACTTTTTAATTAAAAATGTTTAAAAAGCAATATTTCTTTATGTACAGGCTACTAGAGAATCTCATTTACGAAATAATTCACCCTTCACCTGCCAATTTGTGTGGGGGGGAGGAGGGGTTTCCTACCATAAAAGACAAAGCAAACTGTTAAGATGATTGAACTGCTACAATGGCTCATCCTTTTGTGAGTGTACATTCATCGAATCATATTCTTTAGATTGAATGGGTGGGGCAGAGAGAATTTTTCTTCAGTAAATGTGGCCAAAGAATTGCAGTGGTCCACTTGAAGTAAAATTTCATGTTATGGATCTTAACAAAGAGACTGCTTAGAAATTTGCATTTTTTTTCTTGGAATGTTTACATCTTCTAAATGCCAGAAAACCATACAATAGATTTGATATTTTTAAAGGGAGTGGTGGGGGGGTTGGATTTCTGATTTCTGTTTGAAAATCAGAAAATGCATAATTTCTGTAATTTGAAAAAAAAAACAAATCCAGGGATGTTAGAACAGCAGTAGAGATGGGAAATGCCAATTAGGATATACATTCAAGGTGTTTGTGGTCACCTTTTGTTTGCAACTTTAAAACCACTCACTTGTTCCCTTGTGAGCCATTTCCCAGAATCATTTAGGCTATCTATCCCAGACTAATTTTGTGCTATGTCAACCAAAAATCCCAAAGTGGTGGTGTATGTAGTAATAATTTTCTTAAGTCATTGTTATATTTGGCTTAAGAAGATATTTACATATAGTGTATATACACTTGATTTCACATTTTGTAAGAATCAAAAAATATTAATTGTTACTGAAAAGTTCAGGAGTTACATAGTTCTTAACTTTTGTATTATAAAAGTACACTTTGGACTTAAATAAAGTAGATGTTTAGAATATGATATTTATGTTGCTAATAACACCTAAGATGATTAAAAGTAATAATATTTTCAATTAAGTATTTATTACTTGTATTACCATAATGCACAGGAGCCCTAGTCATAGACCAGGACCCAGTTGTGCTAGGCGCTGTATAACCATAAACCAAAAAGAATGTGTCTGCCTTGTAAGCTTGCATAATGAAAATTAAGTCTGTTTTACTTGCAGGTTCTTACAGTTGTTTTTACATTCCAAACAGACACATAGTATGTTTCCTTAGAATTTTTTTTAAAGTAATTCTGGAAACTATTCTATTTGTCTTGTCCCTCCCAACTCACTAACTTTGGAAAAGATCAGTTCCTGGACTCAGAAGAGCATGGACTAAAATTGTGCCAGGTCTCAGTGGAAAAGTAGTTGGGTGGGAGGCAAGTGGGTTGGATAGAAACCAAAGGATACCTTCGTCCTGTCCTCCCTTCCCACAAATAGGGCTGTGCAAAATCTGACTGAATACGTCATAGAAAAATAGAATTCTGATCATGGAAATAACCAAGAGATCCCTATAACTGCTAATTGGGGAGAAGATGCCTTAAAAATTTTTTTTTCAAACAATTTGTGTAGAATGGGAGCGCTGATTTTTTGAAAAATATGACCTATTTGCTACAGTGATAGTATTGCTATTTAATGTGACTGCCTTCATTTTCCTTATACCAGATCACACTTGTAAAAATCCTAGCTGATTTAACCATTTTATTTTCTCATAATTGATTATATATAAAGAAGAATGGAAAAATAAAATTTCTGGAGTTGGTGTACTTTTTTAAAGTTTACACCACTTTCTCTTTCCCTTCCCCAGTGTGTTTGCTTCTTGCATTTGATTCCCTCAGAGTCCTAATTTTCTTCAGAAGCACAATTTTTTTATTGTGAGGATGATTAAAAGATTGCAAATCACAGCCATTCATATATTTTCATCCAGCTATATATACAATTTTGTTTGAGAGAGATTCTTTCAGAAACCATCTTACAAATTTTACATATGATTTTCTGTATATGGTTGTATTATTTTAAAATAAAACTTCTTGATGTTTAGTATGTATTATCATTCTCATGAAGATGTCAAATGTTTGGAGTTTTTATTGAAAGATTTGCTCATTTTTTTTCCTATGGGCAGAGCTCTGACCACTGTGTGTGGGGGAAAATAGCAGTGCCTGCTAATTTTTAACTAAGCATAATATAAACCATTCCAGATACAAATTTAGGGTGTCTTGTAAATAAGAGAATTTTTTAAAAAGTTTAATTGGCAAAGTGGTCGCACAACCTTCTGAAATGGATTCTTACTCAGATCGCAACTATTGTAAACTCACATGATTATCATTCAAATAACATTATTAACACCATCCTAGCCACTATAGGTGTAGAAGCCCTCTACACCAACATTCCACACAAAGATGGACTACAAGCCGTCAGGAACAGTATCCCCGATAATGTCACGGCAAACCTGGTGGCTGAACTTTGTGACTTTGTCCTCACCCATAACTATTTCACATTTGGGGACAATGTATACCTTCAAGTTAGCAGCACTGCTATGGGTACCCGCATGGCCCCACAGTATGCCAACATTTTTATGGCTGACTTAGAACAATGCTTCCTCAGCTGTCATCCCCTAATGCCCCTACTCTACATGCGCTACATTGATGACATCTTCATCTGGACCCATGGAAAAGAAGCCCTTGAGGAACTCTACCATGATCTCAACAATTTCCATCCCATCATCAACCTCAGCCTGGACCAGTCCACACAAGAGATCCACTTCCTGGACACTACGGTGCTAATAAGAAATGGTCACATAAACACCACCCTATACCGGAAACCTACAGACCAGTATACTTACCTACATGCCTCTAGCTTTCATCCAGACCACACCACGTAATCCATTGTCTACAGCCAAGCTCTACGATACAGCTGCATTTGCTCCAACCCCTCAGATATAGGCAAACACCTACAAGATCTCTATCAAGCATTCTTACAACTACAGTACTCACCTGTTCAAGTGAAGAAACAGATTGACAGAGCCAGAAGAGTACCCGGAAGTTACCTGCTACAGGACAGGCCCAACAAAGAAAATAACAGAACGCCACTAGCCATCACCTTCAACCCCCAACTAAAACCTCTCCAGCGCATCATCAAGGATCTACAACCTATCCTGAAGGATGACCCATCACTCTCACAGATCTTGGGAGACAGGCCAGTCCTTGCTTACAGACAGCCCCCCAACCTGAAGCAAATACTCACCAGCAACCACACAACAAAAACACTAACCCAGGAACCTATTCTTGCATCAAAGCCTCTTGCCAACTGTGTCCACATATCCATTCAGGGGACCCCATCATAGGGCCTAATCACATCAGCCACACTATCAGAGGCTCGTTCACCTGCACATCTACCAATGTGATATATAACATCATACGCCAGCAATGCCCCTCTGCCATGTACATTGGTCAAACCAGACAGTCTCTACGCAAAAGAATAAATGGACACAAATCAGACGTCAGGAATTATAACATTCAAAAACCAGTCGGAGAACACTTCAATCTCTCTGGTCACTCGATTGCAGACCTAAAAGTAGCAATTCTTCAACAAAAAAACGTCAAACAGACTCCAACGAGAGACTGCTGAATTGGAATTAATTTGCAAACTGGACACCATTACATTAGGCTTGAATAAAGACTGGGAGTGGATGTGTCATTACACAAAGTAAAACTATTTCCCCGTGATTGTTCTTCCCCCTCCCCCCTTTACTGTTCCTCACACATTCTTGTCAACTGCTGGAAATGGCCCACCTTGATTATCACTGCAAAAGGTTTTTTTCTCTCCTGCTGGTACTAGCTCACCTTACCTGATCACTCTCATTACAGTGTGTATGGTAACAGCCATTGTTTCATGTTCTCTATGTATATAAAATCTCCCTACAGTATTTTCCACTGCATGCATCCGATGAAGTGAGCTGTAGCTCACGAAAGCTTATGCTCAAATAAATTTGTTAGTCTCTAACGTGCCACAAGTACTCCTTTTTCTTATTACTAACACTGGAGGCCAGCATCATTGTACAACATGTACTTCAGCTGTGTGGCATAAATTCTTGTTTGATGTGTGCTTACTTCAAAATACTGCATTAGTGGAGTTTGGGAACTGTTTGGTTTTCTCTAACTCTAGTTTCTTGATTTAAGGATGTTTCATTGTGGAATATGTTTGCTTTGGTCATTCAGAAACCATTGACATTTCTAAGCAACCTGTTGAGTTTACAAACTCACAGGGAAATTAGAAATATTTCATTTAATAGGCTGTGTGTGGGGGATGACATGAGAGGACTAGGGTTAAACTGTTACATCATTTACATTCAGTAATAGCCTTCATAACTATGCCCAGTTTTCTGAGCTGCAAAACATCCATAATTCCCATTGAAGCCAGTAGGAGCTTGATACCTCTGAGAATTAGATCATGAGGCTTTATTTTAAGGAGGGTGTGAGAAAATTGAATTTTTTAATAAAAGTACTTGCCCAACTGACTGTTATGCCAGTTTAGTGAAGGATCTCTGCTTTTCTCTTATGAATTTGTTCTTAGGGATTGAGGTATCTATCCCAACACTCACTTTCAGGTCAATAATATTTGAAGAAGTTCAGCACATCACACAATTGGACACTTAATTTGTGTTTCTTTTCACATTGAGTTGAAACTTGGAAAAATCATATACATTTCTCATTGTGCCTTAACTACTATGCTTCCCCTTTAAGGGTCTCTTTTCTACTCTCATGCTGTCTTTCTCTCCACAACCACAAATGGATCAGTACTGCATCACCACCATCTCTTGGTGGCTACAGGTGTCTATATTGGGTTCTCTGCTGCTTCTTCCCAATCTCAGTATTTTTGGGTCCTTGTCCTTTGTGAATAGCTGCAGAGCCCAGATCTGCTGCTGTTAATATATTGGTAAAACATTAAAAGAATTAAGTTGATGTGCTTCTTGACTGTTTCACTGCATTTAGCAAATAGTGTAGACAAAAACAGTGATGTTTAAAAAAAAACATGCAGGCTGGCCTAGGTTGACCCTAAGGGAAGACAGCACCATATTCTCACTTACTTGGAAGATGACGTTTGCAACCATAAGAATTAAAAGTTATTTCTTTGTAAATTGAAAGTTTGAATTCTGCAGAAATTCATGGCTTAGCAACCCCTCCTCCATCCACTAGGGAATATTTCTCATTCTCCACTTTCAGGCAGCCAAGTGTCTTTTTCATGTCTTGTATTAAATAGATCCCGGTTTTATCTTCTCACGAGAGAGTAAGAAACCTGCATGTAGGGGGTTCCTGTGAACCTAGAAAAAATCAGCCCAATATGAATTGGGACACTGGAATTAGAGAAGAAGTTTTAGGATGTTACAAAAGTTAATTCAGAAATGCTATTTTAAATACACACACACACACACACATACACACAGTACTTTTGTCTTTTTTGTTTTAGGATTTCCTTGTGAACAACTTTTTCCATGATAAAATTGTTTTTTTTTTTTAAATGCTTTGTAAATTAGACGTATTTTTAAAACAGCTTTGCATTACAGCTATCTTATAACAGCATCGCTACGGGGTATGTTTCAGCCCTCTTAATACATGCCTCAAGTATTACATGCAGTGTATTAATACATGCAGTGTTTTGCCTTCACAATGTATCTGTTTAATGCATTATTAAATGTCTTTTAAAAGTTGTTCATTTACTATCTCCATTGTTATTACTCATAATTTAAATATTTTTGTCGTCCAGCTTTCAACACGCCATAAACTCTTGGGAATAAACTATGAACTTGCCAAACTTACTTTTGCCAAATCTCAGCCTTTTTTAAAACCTATAAACTTTTTTTTTAAAGTAGTAAAACATCCTTTCTTCTTTTTTGATGATACTCTAGTAGCTAAAACAGTTCTTCCTAAAGCTCCATTTTCCAGTTTAGAAGAAAAAGAAAACTTACTACTGGGCTGAATTTGTTTGTTTAGCCTTAAGTAAATCTTTAAACACGAGTTACATACACCTGAAACAAGGTGGCATAATGCCTGATAATTTGCAATGGCTGATTTCTTTATATTTTTATAGATATAGATATGGGTGGGAATGGAAGAAGGAAAACTAAGTCTAAACCTGGAAAGCTGGTTGCCAATACATCAAGTAAAATGTTCACCTAAAAAGAGAATCATTTTTCTTTTTCTTGGTAAACTGATATTGATTATTTCTGGCTCTTCTCCTTGGTTTATAAAAAGAGAACTGATTTTTCCACAGGGCTTGCTCCTTTTGATATTCCATGTTCTCAGTGTGACCGGGGTCCTAGGAGTATCATGCTGAGATTGCTCAACTAGGGCAAACCCCAAAGAATGGGGCAGACAGTCCCCAAAACTGGTGGTTGTTCTAATACTTAGATTCACCAAGCCAGCAACAAAACAGCTTCTGCAATACCTTACGCGTTACCCAGAAGCCAAAAACAGTTCCCTTAAAGCCTTCCTTCCAGACAGCCAAGTCAAATATGATGAGGATTACTGAAAATCTTGTTCAACATATAAAAAGTTCTACAAATTCCAAATGATTGGACACATTACCACCCAGGTCAATGAATATTTCACATCTTACCCAAGTACATGCTTACAGCCAATTCTGATTAACAAAACTAAAATTTATTAAGGAGAGAGAGTGAGTATTGGTTAAAAGATCATTATACACAGAGGTAAGAATAGAATTCTTAGGTCAGTTTCATAGTAGAGATGGTGAGCTTTAGAGTTGCAAAGAGTTCTTTCAGAATTGGACTGAACCTAAAGACTAATGTCCAATATCAGGGTGACCAAGATGCAAGTGTAGACTTCAGTCTTTCGGCTCATGCTTCCCCTGATGAAGCTTAAGCAGATCTGAGATGAAAAGGATAAGGGCCCAAGAGGTGGATGTTTTTTTTTTGTTGTTTTTAAATATATACGGTCCCTGGGCAGCCTCTTGACAGCATGCGGTCTTTGGGTGAACAATAGACATTTATCCTAGCATTTGAAGTAGACCTCCTCTTTCCTAAGCATCGCTGATAATTAGCTAAATGGATTAACATAAGACAATTGCCTGTCTCCCGCCATTTACAGGTAGTTTGCTACATACTTCCAAGAGAAATTAAGATGGTGATATCACTACATGCACAGTTCATTTAAATGAATTAACAGAACACCGGGATAGACAGAAACTGTTTGGTTACATTATCAACCTCTAACAATATATATGTAAACACACACAACACACACATTATCTACTAATATGTAGGGTCCTACCAAATTCACAGCCATGAAAAATGCATCAGGGACTGTGAAATCTCATCCCCGCCCCCTGTGAAATCTGTATAGTATAGGATAAAAGCACAAAAAAGACCAGTTTTCATGGAGGAGACCAGCGTTTCTCAAATTGGGGGTTCTGATCCAAAAGGGAGTTTTGGGGGGGGGGTCACAAGGTTATTTTAGGGTGGTGGGTCACTGTATTGCCACCCTTATTTCTGCACTGCTGCCTTTAGAGCTGGGCGGCTGGAGAGCAGCGGCTGCTAGCCGAGGGCCCAACTCTGAAGCCAGCGCCCTGCCAGGAGCAGCGCAGAAGTAATGGTGGCAATACCATACCATACCATCCTTACTTTTGTGCCGCCGCTGGCGGCGGTGCTGCCTTCAGAGCTGGGCTCCCGGCCAACAGCTGCCGCTCTCCAGCTGCCCAGCTCTAAAGGCAGCACCGCTTTCCCCAGCAGAGCGCATAAGTAAGGGTAGCAGTACCACAACCCCGCCCCTCACAGTAACCTTACAACCCCCCCTCCCCAAATCCTTTTTGGGTCAGGACCCTGACAATTACCACACCGTGAAATTTCAGATTTAAATAGCTGAAATCTTGAAATTTATTTATTTATTTATTTTAATAAATCTTATGACCGTGAAATTGACCAAAATGGACCATGACTTTGGTAGGGCCCTACTAGTATGTGTCTAAAAGTTGAATCTGGGTCAATTAGCCTGCTAGTGTGTAACGCTTGCTGGCCCTGTGTCACACCTGGCCTTTCCCACCTCCCATTTTGTAATCATTCCTCTCTGCGCTGCCCCCCCCCCCCGTTTTCTTTTATTTCCTACAGGGTTAATCCATTGGTTTGCTCTGTATGATGGAATGGACTGGAAAGTGGCAGTTGCTAAAATGTTGGTAGGCTTCACTTTGCAAACTGTGGAGCACAGTGACTTACAGGGCTTTATGTGTGCTCTGGATAGTTTAACTTTACTGTCTGCAATATGGATAGCACAGTGGTGTCTGAGCTGCAGAATGCCAAGTTACAAGGAGAGACTGTTGAGCAAGTGCAGCACCCTCTGTTACATATCCCTAAAAGAGAGGTAGCTGGCATATCCTTAAGAGATTCATTTTTTAACGTGTTCTTTTTACTTACTTTACTTTAGCGCTCCTTGTGAATATGAAATGGATGGTTGGTTCTTACTTCAAAAACTTTTAGTGGTGCTTCTACCTGAAAGAGTGATGTCATTCAACACTGTTTCCTCCACCTTCTATAATGTCTTTCCTGAAAAGTCTTTGGCCTTTGCCTAAAACAGTTGCAGCAATTCCTGTTTGTTTTTCCACCTGCATTTTAAGATTTGTCCAAAGGGAAACAGACAAGGAATGGGAAATGCACAGTATGTGGTTTCCTGTTACCATTAAGCATTGCAGACTTAATATACACAATATATTCTGCTGAAATTGCTTGTTCTGAATTGGAAAGAGCTGAACACTTTGATTCATCAGGCCTCTGAGTCAGCGGGAATTAATATTGCCTTGTGAGATTCATGGGACCAAGGACTAGGCTTTCCCAGTGGCTGGCCCACAGTTGTGTAACTCCCTCCCTTCAGCTGTTGGAATTAACCAGGACTGAAGACATCTCTTAATACCTTTGTAATAGCAACAACCCAAGAATAGCCAAGTTTCACTTTCCAAAGACAAGAGGAGAGTAGATGTATTTCCTCTATTTTGTCCAGGACTGTAACACAGCAAAAATATCATGTCTACGCTGGAGAGCCAAGAGCATTTGTAGAAGGGCACTGCACTTTGCAGAGCCTGGTATCCGAGCATGGAGGAGAAATTGTTTAATAGGCACATCTGCACCACTCCATTGCTCATGTGGTCCTGCAGAGAGTGGGTCCATTGGCCCTGAACTCTGTGGGTAGGGAAGCAGAGGACCACATCTGTTCATCCTTGTGGTTTGCATTTTCTGGTGTGGATTGGTTCAGTGCTAGCTACTACTGCAGGTTGGTCACATTTCCTTTACCAGTCTGCTCTTTTATTTGGGTATTCGGGCATTGTGGTCTTTCCCAGTATTTGCTTAATAACAAAACTCCAGGATTTAACAAAACAATAAGAAAAAATGTTTGTCAGACTTAGATTCTACCAACATGAAATTTCTCCAGTATAATAGTGCTGTATCTGTCAATATATGAAGTAATACAATATAGGCAATATAACAGCAGTAATGATAGCAGTTGGCAACAATACACCTTGTTTTAGGTAAAATTTAGTATAACTTCTCTTTCAATAAAGCTGTTTAGTATGGAGTTGTGGGGGAGTGTTACTTTTTGTGTTTAATTTTGAATTTTTTTACTTAATTACATTTTTCCTTTTTATGCACAAAATAAAACAACCTTTTGTAGCATTAAACATACCGGAGTGGCTGTACTTGTTTATAGATATATATTAACTTTTTGTATTCGTGAAAAGGTTGACTTTTTCCAGCTGGCCTTCCTGACTACTGTTCAGCAGAGAACTTATTGACTAATGAGACCTGGGTATGTGGCCTTTGAATAAATTAGAGCTGCCACTTTTTACCAGTAATTGGGTTTAGACACTTTAAGCACTGCTTTTGTTAATATGCTAGTGATTATCAACTAAGGAAGTAATTAAAATGGTCACACTATTTTTATTCTGTCTACTGTTGTAATAATTTGCCTTTTCAAAATTAGTAGAGGCTGGGAGGTCTCATGAATTTTATATGTGGAATCAATGTTCTTTTTGTAATATCTTTTAAAAATCATCTTTAAGGTTTTTTAAAATAATATAAATACAGTAACTCCTAACTCGTTGTTACGTTGCTGATCAGTTAGGGAACATGCTCATTTAAAGTTGCGCAATGCTCCCTTTATAATGTCATTTGGCAGCCACCTGCTTTGTCTGCTGCTTGCAGGAAGAGCAGCCTATTGCAGCTAGCTGGTGAGAGCTTGGAACCAGGGTGGACTGGCAGCCTCCCTATCAGCTCCCCGTTCCCCCAAGTTCCCTGTGCAGCAGCCGCCCAGCAGGCTGTCAATTGCCAGCAGTTCAGCTGTCCATCCCCTCACTGCTACGTGCTGCTCTTGCCTTTTGCCTAGGAGCTGCTCCCCAGAGCCTCTTGCTTGCTGGGCGGGGGAAGAGGGGTGCTATTGTCAGGGTGTCCCCCTGCTCCTGCACCCCACTTACCCCATCTTCCATAGAGCAGGGGCAACAAACCACAGGGCTCAGGATGGAGGGAGCTTCCTGGCAGCAGCTGCCATCTCAGCTTGCTGATTAACTTGACAAGTCAGTGTACTCAGAGCGGGATCAGCATACTTAAAGGAGCGATGTGCCTCTCTCTTTCTTTCTCTCACACACGGGGTGTGTGTCTCCCCTCCTTCCATTCCTGCAACAATGAGTTAACCCTTGAGGGCTTAGCCAAGTGCTAGTTCATCATTTAGCAGTAAGGCATTCCATGGGAAATATCCCACCCTCTGACTTCACCATCTCAACCAAGCTTCACAACCATCATCGCTGCGTACCAGTATTAAATTGTTTAAAACGTACGTGTGTGTGTGTGTTATATAATATAGTCTTTTCCAGGGAAAAAAAATTCCCTGGAACCTAACCCCCACCCGCCATTTACATTAATTCTTATGGGCAAATTGAATTCGCTTAACATCGTTTCACTTAAAGTCGCATTTTTCGGGAACATAACTACAGTGTTAAGCGAGGAGTTACTGTAAAGGTCTCATCTTGCAGCTACTTCTGCTCATACTTAACCTTTATATTTGTGAGTAGTCCCAATAATGCATAATTGTCTGCAGGATTGGAATCAAAAATAGCAATTTACAAAAGATTTGTGTATGTGTATGTTTACACACTTTTCTTTTATTGGAAACGAGTGTAAACTAAAGACCGTATTCTAATAACTCTGGATTGCTACCTCTTCCTTCCCTGCTGACCCAAATCATTGACGCTTCTGCTGTTCCTGATACATATATTTATGCATCATTCAATGTAAATTGCATTCATCTCTATAATCTCTTATTTTATCAGTTACTATATAAATAATGAAGTGCTCATATTAGGCAAACTCAATCCCCTCTATCTATTATTCGTAGTTAGCATATAAAGTATGTCCATATCTTTCTAATTAGTTTTTGATATATGAAGTAAGAGACATTATTTTTTTAAATTCTTAATTCTGTAAAATGGTAAAAATCATAGATTAAATAATATAGGATCATTAGAAATATAATACATTAGTGTTTTGTCTTTATGAATAAAATTAGGTTTGGCAGAATTTGACTTTTTTAATATAATTTTGAGGATAAAATTGATTCTTTTAAATTTTTCTCTTTAATGACAGTAGACATTGAGATTCAAAACACTAAAGCTTTGCAACTGTTAAAACACCAATTGTTAACATCGCATGTCAAAACATACAATATAAAACATAAAAAATCAGATTCTAAAGTTCTCAAGCAGCATTTTTCTTTCTTTGCTTATCAGTAAATTTCTGTTGATGGAAATATTTTTTTCATGTGTTTGTGTGTTCAGTGAAATCAGGTACCTACATTTACTAATAAAAATCTAATCCTTCCAAGCATAAATAAAACCAATGAAAACATTGCAAGAGGCTTCTGTATTTTTCAAATAGTGAGATAAGAATTAAAATTAATATAACACATTTTAAATATGTAACAAAGGATATGAGAAAGAAGACAGAAAAAGGAAAATATAGAGTGAGAGGAAAGGGGTAGCTTTAACGTCTCCCTCATTTACTACTAAAGTACCCTGTTCCTGTTTATATGATCTTTTGTTTAAAGTAATTTGCAGAAGAATGTGCACAGGCTTGTGTACCTTCTCAAAGTATAACTAGACAAATGTGCAGAAACACAAAGTTCCAGACTTGAACCTATTCCAGTATGGTAGAAAATCCCTGACTCTTCCATCATCTACATATAAGCAATGGAGCAACCATAAGTAAAATTTGAATCCGCTTCCATTTATCTCGCTCATATTTTTCAAAGTTCAAATTCCCCAACATACAAGAGTCTGGAATGCTGGGCACCAAAAAGCCAGAGAATTTTGTTGAGTGTGATGGAGAACAAGTGATCAATAAGAAGGTAATTATGAACAGGACCACTGAACTTGAAATAGGAAAACATGTTGATCACAATGCCTCCAATGTTTGTCAGAGAAGTGATTTGCCATCTTGTTCATATTTACTGGTATCTGGTACAATGTGTTATTATATTTTATGCTGTATTATATTTTAACTCTTACACATATTTTGAAATGGAACAAACACAAAAGACACTATGAAATCTCAAACCTCTGGCATCAGAGCTCTTTCCCATTTATTCGTGAACTCTTCTTTAACAGGCAGGGAAGACAGATTATTTTGTACAATCTTCCCGTAACATTCTGAGGTTCTTTTCTTAAAAACAGGATTTACTCAAAAACAAAGGCATTCTAGTACAGGCAACTTAAACTTCAGGCCAAGTGAGAAGACTACTTATCTGAAGATACACCGCATGAGGCAAACACTTGTAACATTAAATTTGGCACATAATTTTGATGTCAAAACACACTAAACTACTTTAATCAAGACTAAATGCACTGAAAAGGGAAGATTATTTCTTGAATGTCTGTGTGACATACATTACAGGAAAACCATTAGGGAAATATGTTTGAAGTAGATGGGGGAACCGTAAAGACAGTAGAGCCTTTAAAAATATGCCTTTTGATATAGATTCTATGACTGACTTTTATCCATTAATAGCTCTTTTAAGTTGGTTAATGGAGACTGTAAATAAAGCTTTCATTGATGTAAACTTTGCAGACTTTGAACTCTTCTCCACTGTTCTTTTATATTAGTCTATATTTCTCTAACTATAAAATGTAGTTGCCACACTAGGCGGTCCTAGGCACTGTCCTTTCAGACAGGACAAAACTAAGATAAAACTTGCCATACACTAAGAGGATTATCTCTGTAGGTAAAATTAGAGTTATTGTGGGCAAACTGCATGCTTGGAACTTTAAATATTGTGGGCTTGCAAAATCTTGTTTAGTGTCAATAGGAATGATGCTAAATAAGTGTAGAAGTCTGAAAAAATAAGTGTCTTCATGGTGAGAAATCTGCAATTAATCTAGTTTTGAAATAAATTCAAGCAAATGATGTGTATTAGGAACATATTTAAGCATGACTGTTAAATTGTGTCTATTTGCAATAGTTTTAGCAGGGAAAAATCTATTTTTTGTTTTTATTACATCTTTGAAAAATAGTTGTATATTAGTTTTTCTTTTACAGTGCTTTTTCTGAATAGTAGTAATGTTGAGCTTTTTATTTTTAAATTTTGTTAGTGTAGTGGTTTATTTCCATACCCATTGGAAAGAAAATCTAAACTTGATTGTGGTTGGTGTAAAAAAGTTTTTATATGTAATCAAACAACCAGTTAAGTGTATTGTGTTCCAAACACTTATTGGAGGGTGCTTTGACAAAAGTGTCCAAAGTGGTTAATGCATTGATGCCTCATCTCACTTTTTCTGATGGTTTAAATTTATGAATAATGTGAGTTTTTTGTTTTATTTTGTTTTTATTTTTAGGTCACTCCAGATTTGAATTGTGTGTGATAGAAGCAGACTTAAAGTTGTTCTCCCTACTGTGAGCTCCATAGAGTACAGTAGTGGTTTTATAAAATGGCTTTTTAAAAAGTTGTCAGATGCATCTTTCTTTGAGAACAAATGTATTGAATATAGAAAGTTTGGAAAACAATGAGTTGCTTAAATATAATCTGTGAAATGAACAAGATTTACCCAGCTGCCCTAGTGCAAATAGGTTTCAGAGATACAAGATATATTTTGTTACTGGCAGTAGTTCATCAAGTCAGTCTGAAGTAGACTAGGTGGTTTAGACAAGTTATAACATATATTTTATGTTAATTTGAAACTAACTTTTGGCCTGCTTTTTCACACATGCAAGGCTCTTAAATCTGTTAAAATGTTCTTTACCCATTCAACTAAACATCCATGAGACTAAACTGCTTTTACGTGCATCAAAAAAGCATTGGAATTCTTCCCTTCCTACTTGTATTTGTTGCATTGATTGTTTGACTCTGTACATTTAAGGAAAAGAATGTACTGACTAGACTTTTTGTGGAGCAATAGCAATGGTTTATGGTTCATGTATTGTGGTGGTGTGTTTGTAGTATCTTAGAAGATTTCATGTGATGACGGTATGCTGCACCACAAAATACATCTCACTCCTGAGACATGAATTTACATTTTTATTTTAAAAATTATTCCTTCATACTCTGGTTCACATGTCTGCTGTACAGAAAATTTCTTTTTGCAAACTGTAGTTTTAGCAAAAAATCTCTTGGATTCTTGGCTGTGGGAGTAAGGAAAATGAATCATCAGCATCAAGTACAATTTCATGTGGTTTGGGTGGGGGTTTTTTAGGATGTACCCAAGAGCATAGTTAATATATATTTTTTTCACTTCTTGAATATAAACAATATGCTGACTTCTAGAGAACCTTGAAAGGGACACCAACAACTTAACGATGAAAATCTAATTTGAAAACTTTGTATCTGTTGTTGCAAGTAACCCCTAAAGTTACTTGAATTTTTTTCTGCCTAGATTTTTGGCTCCAGTTCAGGCAACTCAATCCTAGCTGATGAGCAGTTTTGTATCTACTGCATCCCCTCCTCTTGGAAACCTGTGCTTTCTCCCCCAGTCTTCAGTTACCTCACACTGGATAGGCAGCTCCTGACTGAAGTGGAGTACACTAATGGCAGCAACAGGAGTGCAGAAAGGGAGGCTTGTCTTTCTAGTGAAGTGAGTGGGACTTAGGAGATCTGGGTTCAATTCTTGATTCTGCAAAAGACTTCCTGTGTGACTCTGGATAAGTCACTAAGAGCTTGTCTACATGGGAAAGTTTTGCCAGTTTTACCCATATGATTAATCAGTATAGCCATTCCTCCTTTCCCTTTATGGAGGCACTTATTCTAGTAGCTTAAACCCCTTCCTAAATGGTATCAGATAAACTGAGTAAAATAAAAACAGTGATATCTAGCTCTTATCTACTAATGAAAAGCACTATCTCAAAGAGCTTTACAAAGGAGGTCAGCATCATTATCTCCATTTTACAGATAGGGAAACTGAAGCACAGGCAGGTGCAGTAATTTACCCACGTCACCCAGCAGGCCAGTGGTCAAGGTCTCCTGAGTTCCAGTCCAGTGTTCTGTCCAAGGCACTCATACCAGAAAAAATGTGTCTACACAGTAAGGTTATAACAATTTCACTATTGGTTCAAATTCATGCATTAACTCATACTGATATAATTTTCCCATGTATACAAACAAGTCCCTAATCTATCTATGCCTCCATTTTCCATCTGTAAAATGGGGATAATACTTCCTTTGTCTCACCGTTTGTCTGACTTGTCCATTTTAGATTTGTAAACTCCAAGGCAGGGGCTATTTCTTGCTATACGTATGTATGGCACCTAGCACAGTGGGGCCCTGATTGTGGTTGGGGCATCTAGGCACAACCACAATATAAATAGACAGTAACTTTAGGAGGAGCACCAGACGCTGTAGCTTCCATGAAGCCATCTGTGATTGGGTCATTTTCTTCAGTGTACTGCTTGGGACCTTTGCCTTCCCCTGAAATGAAGGAAGACCCGTCCAGAAACCGTTCACCTCCCAAGGTAAGCAGTGAGCAAGTAGTGGATCCTGTAGGTCAGGCACCAGGCAAAAAGAGGAGAGTGCAGTCTGAAGAGGGACTCCCAGTCCTCCCTACCGATCTCTGCTTCACCCAGCTCTTGTCATTCCCTAGTTCCGCTTCTTTTTGGTGTGAAAATAGACCTTTTTCTCCCTCTGCTCCTTGAAACTACAATCCCATAGGACCTTGGGGTCAGGTAGTAGGGCTTACCTTGTGTGGCAAGTATCTTTTAGGGTACATCTATACAGGGATAAAAGACCTGTGGCATGGCCGCAGCTGGCCCAGGTCAGTTGACTTGGGCTCACGGGGCTTGGGCTGTGGGACTAAAAATTTCTGTGTAGATATTCAGGATTGGACTGGACCCTGCACCCTCAAAAGGTCCTTGTTAGTCAAGAAACTGGCTCTTTATTGAGAAAATCAGTCACCCTCAAGAACCATCTTTGGCAGAAACATGAAATCTAATTTCTGAAGGAACTGCAAGCTGGTTGAGGACAGGTATAATATGTTCATCTGCTTAACTTTTTAAAACTATTTATTTAGGAAGGTTTAACCAGTTTACAAATCTTTACTGAAAATTGTTTTATACAGAAAGCTAACTTTAATAGAAGTGATGGCATCTGAGCAATTAAGAAACACAATTTATAACTATATCAATCTTTGCAGACAACTTTCCCATCAAAAAACTTTTTAAAAATATACCGTTAATATAAAAGGCACTTTCTTCTTACATAACTGGTTTATTCCCTTTATCTTTTCAGAGTTCTGTATTTGTGCTTCTCTTCAGTTGCTGCAGTGCAATGGGAGACTGCTGGGTTTTATTCTAGTGTCTGTATAGTCAGTGAAATCAACTAAATTCCAACTGCAGCACCAAATTCTGACCTTAATTACTTGTGCAACCCTGTTGAGGACAGTATTTGGCATGTGGAACCTCTTACTGGTTGGTTTTACAGTGCTATCAGTAAGGAAGGGGGAAAATATGTATTGCTGTTAAACTAAACAGATTTTGATCTGAGTGACACAAAACAACGGAGCCAACAGTGCTGTTTTTCCAGTAACTTTTCATTATAGAACCACTCTTTAGTACTAGTTGTACTAATCACAGACCTTCTGGTAGTTAAATTCTGTCCATTGTTTCACTGGCTTCTTTTATGCTCCTGTCTCACTGTCTTCACTCCTTCCCTCTCACCAAGTCATTATTTACAACCAATGACATTCTCAGCTGGATAACAATAGATTGGAGATTTAAAGTGGTTGTTGCATTATGCTAATGTTGTTATAATTAATTTTGATGAAGATACCCTGTAAATGAATGGTCTAAAATTTCATGGGTTGGTCACAGTGAAATTAGAAAATTTCATGATTTGCCAGTTTTAGATAAATTGTATTAAATAATACATGTGATGTAATTCAAGTAAAGACAAAAGATTATGCCAGTTTTGTGAAGACTAGAAACAATTAGTTTATCCTTTGAAGTATGCATTTCTTATGTGCATGTTCTTCACGTTTTATAGCAAAGGCAATACCTTTCATATCCAAACACATACCCTTTAGATGGAATTATAGAGCATTTCTTCCTTTTAACCAGGATTAGGAGCATAGGTTTTTAGCCATTCTTAGCGGGGATCTTTGATTTCCCTCATTCTTTTAATCTGCACCACCCTCCTACCTTATTAAATCAGTTTTAACTACTACCATCTGAAACCACCTTTTGTTCCACTGTGTTTGCCCAGTACAGTAAGCAAGGAGTCTCCACTCAGACACATTCAGGTTACTTGTTTACTTAAACAATCAGAAGCTTCAAGCTTAAAGGTTGAAAATCCACTGAACTAACCTGCAGAATATTAGTGACATTTTGAATTGTAAAAAATATTCTATTTTTATAATCACACAGAATTTTAATAGCAAGACTTTTTCCTTTAACACTAATTTGGAACTTCGTGTCCATAAAAAAGAGAGAGAATTAAGTATTGACTCCATAGAGCCAGTCTGTTATTAAGATGGGGAGAGAGGAGTTCTAGGCACTCTGAAAAAGAGAAATGTATAAACGAAAGTTCTCTTCACACTTGTCATCAGAGAATGGTAAGTGCTCAGACTGTAACAAAGAAAGAGGAAAGAAAGAGACCCAAAAAAAGGCTTCCCTCTGGACCGCTTCAGAATCACACTCCATAAGAGATATCCGAGTGTATGATGAATCAGGAGGAAAGTAAGAAATTCAACAACAAAATTCTTTTTTGGTATGGCTTCTAAGAGGGAACTCTGCATTCTCCTTGATCCTAAGGAGAAGAATGTTATCAAATCAGAGCAGGCACAAGTGAACCAAACTTAAGAGGTTCTCACATTATAAAAATTCAGTGTGGCACCCACATTAATTGAAAAAAAAAATCTGCTTTCATTACTCTTTCCAACATGCATACAGCAGTTGCCAGCCCACTGAATGCTCAGTAATTCTCTGAAGCCTTGGAAACCAAAGATGACTTTTTGCCCAAAAAACCTCACAGACTGCAGGGTAGAATCCACCTTATGGAAAAATTGAAACAGCTGTTCTGAGGGCTTTTCAGCCTGCTTTGCTCTGGCCATATTGGCCTTAAATGATTCAGTCAGAAGTTTTATCCATCAGTCCTAAAGATGTAAAAATGAGCCCTTCCCAAGATACTTTTGGTACAAGCCTTAAATCAAATATGGCCTCTTTTGAAGCACTCTGGGAGCCAAGTGTTTTATCAAACCAATGGAAAAGCAGTTCTTGAAACAAAAGATATTTTCAGGAAGATTCTACTATTGGAAGAAGGAATGAAAAACAATAAAAAAGCAGGCATTCCTTTTGTGACTCCTTCCCTGCTAGATTCTGTAGACAAGACTCAGACCACACAGAAAATTTGAAATGGGAAAAACAGACTAGTTGTACAGACGTTCTGTCACAAAAACTTGGAGTGCTTCTTGTCCCAGTGCATTCCTGGAGATATGGTGGCTCTCATCAGTTCTTCAAACTAGGAAATCACACCTTCTTTGAACAGGTAGGTGACAGAGATAATCAGCAAGGTCTATGCAATAGCATCAATCACTCAGACTTACAGATAAATTGGTTTTCCCCTGGCCCAACGTTTTGTAATCTAACAAAGCAGAAGTCAGAAAATAGAAGATGGAGAAATAGCCTTTATATTTTTAGCCTCTCAAACTACTCCACTTTGGACAGAGACCGAGGGATACTCCATCTTCCACCGTCAAGTTCCCAAGTATTTGCAAAGCATCAAAACTATCTTTGACCTGAACCATTTGGACGGATCAGTCAAAAGGGCAAAATTCAATATGGAAACTCAAAAATCTCATTTGTCAACTGTCTCCTAGAACAGTTTTTCTTCTGTTGGCCCTCAGGGAGGCTTACCTGAAAATCTCTTTCCTCCCCACAGCCAGTTTCTTTTTTTTTTTTTTTTTGGACAACATTCTAATTGGGGCCCCTTTCCAGTTAGAGAGCAGAATTGGACATCTACGTTTTTAGTCCATTTCCTTCAGAACATAGTTTCCTGGAAAACTGGCACTTGATTCCCAATTCAGTACCATGGGATCGCAGGTATTCATCTCTTATCTCCAAGGAGCCAAGTGTTGGGAGTCTGTCAAGCCTTTATCCTTAGTTAGATTTCTGTGAAGCCTAGTGAACGATGTTGGTTTCGCGTATAAACATAACTTGGGCCAAGTTTTTATTTATACAGTTATAAAGATCTTCAAAAGATCTTGTTCCTCCTTCTACATGTCTGTTTATCTCGTCTGTAAAATTACCTTGGTCTTATTGCCCCTGGAAGGGGTGGCATAAATTAACTGGGAAACACATCGTTCGTATAACTATTTTGTATTGTCTCTGGTAACACCAGCGGAAAAGAAGTGTTAAATACTTGTTGGAAGCTGCTCTGGTTATATACATTTTTAGTAACACATACTGTACTATAATAACCAATCCCCACATTACAGACCAGCTGTTTAGGATTTTTCCTTTCTCTAGTAATGCATTACAAAGCTAAACACTCAAAAAAGCCTATTGTTTCTCTCTCCAACTTCCCTAACCCTCCTTCCCCCCACAATACGTTATAGAAAGTCTTCATGTATGTTTTTATTTTTTTAAAACATGGGCTTTTGTCATTTTCTGTTTTGTGTTTTTAAAGGGGGGAGTATGTGATTTTTAAAGTAGAGCTCTTGGATTTTCTTTGGCTGTTTGTGTCTGAATGTGGCTTTTCCTTGAAGTGCCAATTGAATATCTATTGTTAATCTCTTAAACCTCAGAAAGAAGATTACCTTAACAGTGAACCAAAAGGCAGGGGGATCTACTGCATTCCTTGAATATGAATTCAAATCCTCAATAAGTATCTTTCTGCAGTCTGTTCAAATATAACATGATGGTACTTTTCACTACTAGCCACTATTTTAATTAATGAGGCTTGTCACAGAAACTATTTATAATCACTACAACATACATTAACATTTACACTGTACATTCGGCCAAATGTACAAGTGCTCTGGAGAGAATCCAGCAGGTTTTACTAGGTCAAGCAGACTTTTTTTTTTTTTTAAATCCTGAAGTCTCATTAGCTTGTTAGACAGATGTTAAAGATAGAGTACAAAACTTGACAGAATATCTCTGACAGATATTTAGTGGCACAGTATGTTTTGAGGATGCAGCAGCTTTTCCTTCTGCCGTCTTTATTTAATCCACATTATTTTTGTTTTAATAAATAATGCTCATGTATTTGTCTTCTTGAAGCTCTGACTTTGTATGACTTTATAACTACAAGCCAGATAATACATCATTTTATTAAGTACTGCTAGGAAAACACACTTTCACAAAGGCAGTACGGTTCATACTGTACACTTTAAAAAAAATTTGCAATGGAAATTGTCTACTAAAAGGGGTAGGCCTCAGGATTAGGCAACAAACCACACTGAGAATCCAGACAGACAAAATATGGTGGTTCATATCCTACTGGATTCAATTTTCCAGATGTAGTAGAGAGGTTATAAATAGGTGTTTATCGTTGGATTAAACTTAATTAGGAGTTACCTATTAGGAGCCTTCCAGATCTATATTACAGGATTTCTTTTGTAAGGTGTTTTTAAACAGCTAAACTCCATTAACTTCTCTTGAAATCATGCATTTATGTGATCCTTTACTTGGTTGTTCTAATAACATTTAGACATTCCCAACAGATATGGGTTAACTATAATTAATTAAAAAAAAAAACCTCCTTGGACAAATTCTGGCATTTCCATGATATTTTTGTTTTGTTCATCCCTGCAGAATTTTTAAACGATACTTGCAGGCTGCAACAATTCAGCTAGTTTGGATCTTTCTTTCTCTTAGCTAGTACAGTACCACAGATGTTAGAGACCAAGTGATATGGTGAATATTCTTATATTGATGTATAGGAATTATGTGCATTGAAATGAGAACATAGTTTTGTGTGCTTCCTCTGCCATGTGTTCATGGTCCATTTCAGGGCCTGAGAGTTCATTTTTAAGAAAATGAAAAGTGTCTTTAATATTTTAATGACCAGATGAAAAGAGAAATAAGACACACAACCTGAAAAAAAATATTTGAAAGTAGATGTATTGGGGCAATGATTAGAACTTAAGTTTGTTCCAGATGCAAATATCTAATGATTGAAGAGATCAGTGATGATTGCAAAGAAAAAATGTGGACAATTAATTACTTGAAGGAAGAACTCCAGTGTTCATACTTATTTGACCAGCTATGGAAGAAAGATTCATGCAATATTAACCATAGATGTCAATTAAAAGAGACTATTTTTTTTTATTAAATGCTTCCAATTTGTTACTGGTTTCAGTCATTTTCTCTAAATTTCTCAGTGATGTGGACTGCT
Organism: Caretta caretta; assembly: GCF_965140235.1. Taxonomy (NCBI): domain Eukaryota; kingdom Metazoa; phylum Chordata; order Testudines; family Cheloniidae; genus Caretta; species Caretta caretta. The sequence continues at coordinate 84,066,629 of NC_134207.1, read as the reverse complement.
AATTATTTCATGTTAAAGGAGACTTCCACTTCTGAAGTTAAGACAGAATTCTTATCTCTGGAATTGTCATGTCAGATCAGTGCTCCAGCTAGCACACAGTAGAACCTCCAGAAGTTATGAACACCTCCGGAATGGAGGTTTAAGTTCAGTCTCTTCTCATATAAAAGTCTTCCCGCTGCTCTAATCTTTCCATTACCCATCTTCCTACTTTTTCTGTCTCCTTAGAATTTACAGCCCAGGGAGGAATCATAATGATGAATATCCAAATACTGTTCTTGTTAAGGGCTGTCAGGGGGAAAAGTACTGTAGTACTTCGGGGGAAAAATACGTTTCTGTCAATTCTATGAATTCTACAGATTTCCATCCAGAAAACTTTTTTCATTAGTATTTGTAATCCAGGTATGCTAGCAAGCTAACTTAACTATTTTCTCCAGCCTTTATCTATTGAAATTTCAGCAGTTTTTGTGGCTGTAAAACCAACTACCACCTTCTTTTTAATTTTTAAGCAGTACTTAATCAGTATTTATAATAAGCCTTTATCATGTTTTCTACATTAACTGTATATCAACGGTGAGATGATTTTTTTCCCTCTACAGAAGCAACTATGGGGTGCATTAAAAGCAAAGAGGACAAAGGTCCAGCTATGAAATATAGAACTGATAACCCTCCAGAACTTGTTAGTTCCCACATCAGCCATTATGGATCAGATTCTCAAGCAACACAGTCGCCTGCGATAAAGGGACCATCAGTTAACTTTAACAGTCATTCCATGACTCCATTTGGAGGACCTTCAGGGATGACACCCTTTGGAGGAGCCTCTTCCTCGTTTTCAGCTGTGCCAAGTCCGTATCCTAATAGTTTAACAGGTGAGATTTATGTAAAATAATTTAATTTTTATCTTGTGACAGTCTCGTCTAGTAAATGTTATAGTGCCATACAACACAGGAAAACTTACATGGCCAAAACAGAACACTTTTCTAAGGGCTTCGGCTTTTCAAGGTCTTTCCCATTCACGTGGTAATTCAGTGGATATCATTCCAAAGAGTACAGCAAAGAGAACATCAATGGAAATCCAAGGCAGTAACAGGAGCAAGTAAGACTGTATTCGTGAGTCTGAGACATCAAAGATACATGTATGGAATAATGACCTTGAAATTTGGGGGAATGATTCAAAATGTAATAATACAGACAACAAAAAAGATTCAGGAAGTGTTTTTTGACAAAAGATTTCTTACGAGGCATATTAATACAGAACTTTGAGTAATAATTTATTTAACCTACAATATAGAAATGTATTTCCTGCACTCCTCAGGAGCAGTGCAAAGGCTTAGGGGAGCTGGATAATGGAGGAGCTGAGAAAGAGGGAAGTAATTGCTGGGGAAGGAGCCTTGAGAGTGAACCTGAAGAGGCATTGGGTGTGGATGGGAGAAGCATGGAACAATTTTTTTGTGTGAATGGGGATGAGGGGAAAAGGGATTGTTAGGGAGTTGGGGAGCCTTCCCATCAGACCCTGGCTGAGCCTAGCCTCTCCCAACCAGTCAAACACATCTGTCCCTGTTCCCATGTGGCGCTGCGCCCCCATTCAGCCATGCGTCCTCCCTGTCCCTGTGTGGCCCTGCCCCTCCAGCCCCCATCCCCATGTGGCCCTGCACCCCGACTCCCATTCATCCCCTGCTCCAGTCTGTCCTGCCACGAGCCCTTCTGAACCCCATTCCGTTTGGGTGGACCCCCGAGTAGCCCCGTGTGTCCCGCTCAGTCTGTGCCCCCATATTCTCTTGCCTCCTCATCTGGCCCCCCAGGCAGGGAGCTTTGAGGAACACAACCTCTCCTCCTCCTCCCTACTGGCTGCTAACTGCTGTGGCCAGTGAGTGGTGAGCCAGCGGCTGCTGTTCTGGTGCCACAGCAGCCCCTGGTGGGCAAAAGACATAACTGCAGCGCCTTTCTGACAAAATGTATTTTCTGTGGAGAAAAAAAAATCAGCAGAGCATATGAATTCTGCATGCGCACAATGGCACAGAATTCCCCCAGGAATAATGTCAATCACTTCCTTTACCTTGGTAGCTAACTGTTACAGAGAGCTGACATTGGTGAGGAAATTCAACACCACCTACAATGCACCATATGGTGCCGAAACCTGGGTCACGTACAGTAGACACTTCAAGATTCTTCAACAATACTATCAATGGTGCCTCCAGAAGAACTTCTGAATCAAGTGGGATGACCAATGCACCAACATTAGTGTTCTTTCCCAAGCCAAAACCTCCAGCATTGAATCTATGATCACCTACCACCAACTCCATTGGGCTGGTCATGTTCTTTGAATGCCGGAAAATCATCTCCCAAAGCAGGTCATGTTCTCATAATTGGACCATCGCCAACAGACGAGGGGTGGGCAAAAAAAGCAAAGGTGTCCTCAGAGCCAACATGAAGAAGTGCAGTATTGACATAAACTCACGGAAAACCCAAGCCCTAGACCGACCAATATGGAAAAGGACCTTGTGACAAGGACCCCAGTATTTTGAGATCCATCAAAGACAACAGGAAATGGGAAAGGAGGAAAGAATGCACTGCAGCCCGACTCCACAGTCCAGATCTGCCCCATCCATTGGGAAATGTCTGCCCCAATTGTTACAGGATCTGTGGATCCTAGGTCCATCTCATTAGCCACCTGTGAATCCACCAGTGATAACTGGCTATCATTTATGGAAGGCAGTCGTTAAGGATACAATTCTGTCATGGGGTCACAGATTCCGTGACTTTCTGGGACTTCTCAGGCAGGACTGGAGCAACTTTCAGTCCCCTGGGCTGCTGAAGCTGTCAGCGGAGTGGCAGCTAGCCTGAGTTGGGTCAGCCCCCGCTAGGGCTGGAGCAGTGATGGGGCTGGAGCAGGTGCAAACCCGGGCAGAACTCTTTGTTTCCCCCTTGTCCCCCAGAGTATTTTTAGTAAAAGACAGGGATGGGTTGCAGGCTTCTGTGAATTTTTGTTTATTACCCATGACCTGTACCTGTCTTTTACTAAAAATACCCATGACAGAATCTTAAGGTTAATAATCATCCTCAAACTCTGAGGGATCACTAATGAGTCTAGTCTAGGCTGGTCTAGTCTAGTCTAGGCTGGGGTGCACATTACCAAAAACTCAAAGTACTTGGCCACTGAAACACATGGCAGTTGACGCTCTGTGTAAACATCCGATAACTCAGGGCCGTATGCTGTGCCCTGAAGGTCTTTCGTCCCATCACTGCAACATCAAAGTATTACACGTCCTGACAGGCAATGTAAACAGAAGTGTGCAATCACTGAGCCTCTCCTTGGAGGTGAGGAAGCTGTAGCTGTGATACATAAAACATCATATCTATTCAGTTCTCCACCTAGCAAGAGAAGAAAACACATAGGCGGAGACTTGCTAAGCAGACAGACATAAATCTGGCAAGAGTGGTCTCTAAAACAAACTAACCAATGTCCTCTTCCAGAATGGGACCACCCAGATATCAACCTCTTCACTTCCAGAGCAAACACAAAATACCTCTTGTATTGTACCAGAGCTGGAAGAGTCTAGAAATCCCTATCAGACACGTTCCTAATGAGATGGTGTTCATAGCTCTTGTGTGCCTTCCTTCAAAATATCTGTTTCTCAGAGTCGTCTTGGAAGATCAGATAGCCCAAGGATGAGATTTGCTTTGTCTGTGTCTACACTACCGCTGTATCGATGCTCTGGAGATAGATGCACCAGGAATCGATTTAGTGGGTCTGGTGAAGACCCACCAAATCAACCACAGATTGCTCTCCAGTTGACCCCAGTACTCCACGCCGAACGAGAAGAGTAAGGTAAGTCAACGAGAGACACTATCCCATCAACCCAACACGGTGTAGACACTGCAGTAAGTTGACCTAAGCTACGTCGACTCCAGCTATATTATTCAAGTAACTGGAGTCGTGTAACTTGGGTCGACTTACTGTGGTAGTGTAGACATAGCCTTGTAGCCCCCCTAAATCCGCACCAACATTGTTACTGTTTCCTAGAGCTGATCCTTATTGCCTCTCCCTCAAGATTATCAGCCTTAAAATGGGCAGCTTGCAACACAGAGGATAATATCCCATCCACTACTGACCACTCCTGATGACAAAATGCAGACAGTTCTAACCCAATCAAGGCAAAAATCACATCCAAGATTGAAAATGTTGCCTAATAAAGATTTGATTCCATCTTAGTCTAAAATTTGCTGTAATTCTGGCCTGTCTTCTGTATAAAGTGCTTAGACCTGTGTGTAGCCTCTCGAAGCACACCTAACATCCCCTCTGCTTACTATCAATGTGTTGAAGCAGACTTACATTTTTCAATCCACTGTTGCTGGATTTTTTATTTTTATTTTTTAAGTCCTGATCAATGCATTCAGCCTCTACCAAGGAACTTTATGAAACCAATATATGCCTTTCCTTCGAACCTCTCAGGGAAATTTCCCTAGAGTGAGTCTTGTAAAGGCTGCTTTTCTAATTGCCATAGCCTCTTCTTGGAAAATAAGTCAACTACAGACCTTAATAACTATGCCACTTTCTATTGTGATCCACAGAGAAAAAGTGATCATGATACCCCACCCAAGTGTTATTCCTAAAGTGGTATTGGATTTCCACCTTAGCTGGTATATGCCCCTCCCTGTCTTTCCCAGACCTATTCCCATCCTAGGCAGGTAATTTGCACAATTCAGATGATAAAAGAATGTTTTTCTATTTAGAGAAGACAGGCTCTTTGTCGCTTATGGGAAAGATGTCTGGGAGAAAGTCAGAAAATCTTCAGTGAAATAGTTTTTCCATCAGAAAAATGCCATATTGACAAAATTGAAATTTTTCACAAAATCATATATGAACGTTCCGTTTGGGGGGAAATTTTGATATTTTTTCTCTCTAAATGTCAGTGTTCTATTTTGACATTTTCAGAAGAAAACGTTTCAATTTTTTTTACTTCAAAATTTATTTTCTATAAAAAAAATTGTGAATGAATGAATTATGAATGAAATGTTTCAGATTTATTGAAGGAAACATTCTGATTGAACCAAAACTTTTTTCTTGATTTCATGTATGTAAAAATGTTTAAATTTTGGCTTTTTATCCTAATTCAGAATGAATTTTTTTTTCCAAAGTCTCAATTTTTCACAGGATGGGGAAGTCCATTTTGTGACCAGCTCTAGTCCGGGAAAACTTAGATCTAAATAGGGTCTTCCTCAGTAGAATATGAGGTGCACAGAACTATGTGGCATCTTAGCTAGACTGCCAATTCTTGCAGGCATAAGATCCCCCTCAGAAGGCTGTATAGGCTTCAGAGTCCAAGCTCCATCCTGAGCCACAACTTCAAAGTGCTGTCTATCGAGCTATTTTCCCACCGGCCTGAGTCCATCAACTGAGGCTCGGAGTCTTGCTCCCACAGGCTCCAAAATACTATGTAGACATACATGTCATGAGAATTTAACAGTTCAGGAGAAGGAACTGAGGCGGTTGTGGAGGAGCACATTCCTTTATATAGATCTGGGTATCTGATGTATGATTCAATGTTTGGTTGCTCATGCACCTACCCAGCAGAGATGCCTTCTGAAAGAGGTTTCCATGTATTCACTGCCAGGGCAACAGTCAAAGAACAGCATTGGTAAATAACTTCTTTTGCTGTGTGGTTTGCATTTGCATGCATTATTCTGTTATTTTGGTTAGTATTGTGTAGTTTAACTGAATTAATAACTTCCTAGTTGCGATAAATTGTACAGTTGATCATGAAACGTGTTGGCTGGCTGGTAAGCAATCAACGCATCTGTCATAATGGAACTCTAGAGTATTCACTTTTGTCAGATGTTGAAGCTTAAAATATAATCAGATACAGCTTGTTTCCTTATGTTTGAGCATCAGTTGTATATTTGTGTGAATGTGTTTAAAGTGTGCATTCTTGCCATTTTCATTATTTGGTGCATCACCTTGACTTCAGACTAAGCGAGTGGTTACCAGGCAAAACTGATGAAAATCATGTTGATGTCATTTGTTTTATGCACCATCCTTCAACTTCTGGAAAAATTCAGACAGCGTGCTCTATTTCTTGGGCAAGCCGTGGCCAATTCTCTATTCATAAGAGGCTAAATTCTTTGTAGTCTAGGTTGTTGTAGTTCTTTTTAAATCCTTTCATGACTGTAAATTTAATTTTCAGTTTTGCTTCTTTCTCATAATGTTGACTTGATTTGATTTCATGAATGATCTAACAAGAGGTCTTCCACGAATTTAGCTGAATGCCTCCTAGCAACTTTGATCTCTGCCTCCAGGACATACCAATAGTAGAAATTTGAGATGAAAAAGACGTTTTGGGTCATATAGCCTCTCATCCTACAAAATGTTTGTACTTAGTTTTAAATGTGCAAAACAGTGGCGCTTAGAACTCCCTCGAGACTGTTCCTCAGTAATAGATCTGAGAAAGATCTTTACTGATAGTCCATCTGAAATTTTCCATTCTCAATTTCATCCAATTGCTTCTGCTTCTATTCCTATTCCTCCTTGGTGTTTTACACCTTTCAAATATTTGTAGACTCTTATCACATCCCTCCTGTGTCATTGTTTAGCCAAGTGACATAGGGTATCTTTTAGGGTAAGACAGAGTGTTGTCTTACCACTTCTCACACCTCACTCAAAGGACAGACGCGTTAACAGTCCCCATGCTTGGAATAACTGGCTAGAAAGGCTTGGAGGAGCAAATTTCAAATGGATTGATGCAGTAAGCTCACTTCTCTTATGAAAAATCTTATTCAGCATTCTCCCAAGGGTGATGCAGCTGTGCGTCATCCTCAACACCAGTCTCCCTTCCTGCTTTTTATGGCTGGGAGATAACATGTATGTTTTACTACTATGTGGAATTATGCTATAGTGAGGACCTTTTTTTAAAGCATAATAGAATGAAAATGTTTTGTCCCCTCTGGAATTGGCCTCTTGTCCGGTTAATCCCATGCACAGATCTTGATATTTAGTTCCAGAAAAGTGGAGAATCCATGGTGTAATGTCTGGAGATGCTCTGCCATAAAACTAGTTTAATTTATAAAAATGTAAGTTAAAAACTTAAATATGAGGATGGCTTTTGAATCTATTTTATGTTCCTTCTTTAAAATATATTTTTAAAAAGCAACTCTTTTGAGTTTTATCATTCTTGATGTCTTGTGTATAGTAAGCCCTGTATATGGTCTGACTGGAAGTACCACTCTTGATTCTCTAGTGAACTGCTGTAATCTTGTTTGTATTTTCTTTTTATAACTCAACTCACCTTATCTGAGGATTCTCTTTATGTAAATTCCCTCTTAATGAAAAGAAGTTAGCCAGTCTATTGATAAGTCAGCTTTTGCAGCTTGACAGGATCTAGTATGCAGAGAACATTTTGTTTGTTTTCAAAGCAAAATTGATTAGCTGCTGTCATAGACTGCTTTTTAAAAAAATTAATCTTAGTGGTATTGCTATATGATATGCCTTTTTCTTTTCATAAGGTGGTGTAACTGTTTTTGTGGCCTTATATGATTATGAAGCTAGAACTACAGATGATCTTTCGTTTAAGAAGGGTGAACGGTTCCAGATAATAAACAACACGTAAGTATTTTCTGTCAGAGACTTCTATAATTAGTGTTACTTTGGAAATAAATACCTTCAAGATACCTTTAAGATTTTTCAACAAAGAGTAGACAGGTTTTCACCTGATTTACAAAGCTCCATAAATATGGGCTTAAGAGGACTACATTAACATACTAATTAGAGCTGGGTAAATTTAATTTTTTTTTTCCAATTTGGCCAGCAAACCAAAATTCAGAGAAAAATACTTGGTTTAATTCTGAAAATAATTTGAATTTGTCAGCAAACTGGAAAAGCCCAATTTGTGTCATCCACAAATGGGGGGGGGGAGGCGTTCTGACCTTTTTAGTTCAGTGTTTGCGGCACTTGCCTGGAAGTGGGAGACCCAAGTTTGAATCTCAACTCTGGAGCAAGGATTCCGATCTCCCCCTCCCAGGTGAGCATCCTAGCCAATGGGCTATAGGATTTTCTGGGGTGGGCTGCTCTCAACCACTTCAGTTGAAGTTGTTCCACTTGTGTAATACTTAAATATTCATTGGGCCAAAGAAGGGGGAAAATTTGTAGCCTGGTGATTAAGGCACTCGCCTGGGAGATATGGATTCAGATCCCTCCTTTGAATCACAGGGTTGCCAATCTTGGTTGGACGTATTCCTGCAGGTTTTATTACATGACATAATATTCAATTAAAGATTAATCTTTAATTCCTGGAGACTCCAAGACAATCCTGGAGGGTTGGCAATCCTAGAACTACATGTGACAATATGCTGAATTCATATAATTCTCTGATCTAAAATTTGTACACAGGATTGTATTTATTTACTTTGTCCCTCCCTTGTAGCTCAGTGTGTACATAAAGGCAGCCTGCTGTGGTAGCTACATAACAGTACTTAAAGATCTGGATTCAACAGAAAAGGACTAGAGAATTGGGTTCCATTCCCTACGCAGTCACAGATTTGGTTTGTGACCTTGGACAAATCACTTAAACTCTTTGGGTGAAGTCCTGTCCTCACACAAGTCAACGGGGAGCTTTTGCTATTGTCTTGAGTAATTGGGATTTTGTTCCTTGTCTAAAAACTGGGAATTAAAGGATGGAGAAAGCACTCTGAGATGTCTAAATTGCCATAAAGTGTGCTAGCACTGGAACATCTCTTAATTTGCGTATCTATAGTTGACAGTTTTCTGCAACATTATAAATGCATTCATCAGGTTTTTTTTTTCTTTTAGCGTTTTTTTAATCCTGTTCATCACGAGGTGCCATTTTTTCCAGATTGTCAACAGTGGCAAATATTTGTCTGAAATGTATGAAAGTGATTAGAAGGCACTTCTAAAAAAAAACCTTCCTAAAAATTTAACTTTGCAATATATAACTGGAACGGCAATATCTTTGCTTAATAATCATATAACAAAGCAGTCTATTACTCTACACCTTATATGTCAGTAAATGCCTTTCTCTTGTACATATTTCTGTTTTAAAATATGAAATGAAATTAAGATGTACACATGCAGCTTATGATGAAGTAAAAAATTTACTGGCAGGTACTGCATTCTAGTTGGGATGATTGTCCTCTAAATTTAATTTTGCATTGGCTAAAATTTGATCTGAGTTGAATATTTGTGGATGATAATACATCACTTTGTAAGAGTTTATGCAATTTAGAGATAATTGCTATTGCATTTCAGGGAAGGAGACTGGTGGGAAGCAAGATCCATTGCTACAGGAAAGACTGGCTACATCCCGAGCAATTATGTAGCTCCTGCAGACTCCATTCAGGCAGAAGAGTAAGGCATTATTCAGTCTTTTGTCAGTCACTTTTGCCCATAATTTACTACCAAAGAATTATACGTAGGAACTAATTTACTACAGTGCCATATAAGTAGCAGGTTTCAGAGTAGCAAGATAACATTTAATTCGGGAAAGTATGAATATGATACTTCTCACTAATTAATGGATGGGAATACTACTTAAATAGTAACAAGTATAGATATGTGACTTTTTAATGGAATGCATTAATACGTATGAGATTGTTTATATGTGTGTGTTTGTGTTTAAAAACCTGAGTATGTCTGAGTGTGAAGATAACTGAATTGGTATACATACCCTTCAATGTGTTATTGCTTACATCTAACAGCCATCTGTTTCTCAATCAAGATATGCACACTTTGGAATGCAGTTGATAAAATGTTGTTTGTTAACTAGGTGGGCAAACCCAACAGGCTCCATCACCCTGATAGTGAGTGAACTCAAAGTTCTAAGCAAACATTTTACATGGATGGCATTCCAAAGCTGTTCAGGGTTTAAAGCCATTGATTCCTCCAAATCTCTGGGACAGATCTGTGTGAGGGGACAGAAAATTGCTCAGCATCCCCAAAGATCAGTGAGAATTGAGGCAACATTACCATTTTTACTGCCAGCACTTCTTACAATTGAGGACAGACACAGCCCATAATCTTTAATGTAGTAGTTAAGGAATCACCTGAAGTTTCTTTAGGGATTCTGAGATGTCTCAGGTAGTGCTTGTTTGCTAGGTAGTGGGTACCTAATTATTGCGTTAAGACTTACAGAGCTCTGCTGCCTTTGCCTCCACAATGCTAGCAGTGGGAGTGTTTCCCAGCTTTCATTGCCCTGTTATGTGGTCAGGACTCTTCCAGTCCTTTTCTTCACACATCTCACTGCACTTCTGGGAAAGAAGCCCAATTCCCAGCTTGCTTCCTGAATCTCAGTCTGAGACTTCAGTATATCACTACTGCTTCTGCTGCCACTACCTGGCCCTTTAATATTGAATAGCAGCTGCATCAGAGAGAGACAAGCATTTGTTCTTAAAAATTAAATCTTTCAGCTGCTTACAAAATGCTGCTCTATATAACCAAAAAAGTAATATTTAAAATTCCTAATTGAATTACTACGGCTGCAGTGCTGCACCTGTGATGGCAAAGCAGTAGCATCAATGGAGATGCTAGTGCTGATATATCCAAGTTTTGGGGATTGTTTCTAGAAGTGAGATGTTGCCCAAAGAGTTACTCTTGGGGGAACTCTGCATCACTGGGCATGCACAGAATTCCTGGCCCCCGTAGATTTCTTTGCTTCCCCGCAGAAAAATTATTCCCCGCTCTTGCAGCTTCCCTTTGCTTCCCCGCAGAAAAATTATTTCTGATGGGGAAGCAAAGGGAAGCTGCAAGAGTGGTCACATGCCCTTCTCCAGCAGTTCAGGAAGATCAGTTTGAGTGCCCAGAACAGCCAGCAGAGATGTAAATAACTGCCAGGGCAATGGGGCTGGGTAGTTAGAGATACACTCTGTCCTTCTTGCTCACTGTTGCAGCATGTTCAGTGTGGAGGGGCAAGGCTTTAGGGTGTTTCTGAGGAGGTAGGTTTGGGGAAGGCTCTGTCCCCTCAGGCAGAGTAGAATGTAGCAGCCTGCCTGCTTAGTGAATTGTTTCCATTGTTCATAGTGAATTCCCCCAGGTATAAAACAGTATAAAACAGGTGTAAAAATGTCCTTCACAATAAGGCTCCTTTACACCACTCTGGCAGTGTAAAGGAGCCTTAACTCTGACCTCCTTGCCCAGTCTCTGAGGAAGGTAAGAGGAAGGTGTTAGGTTTGATCCTGGGTTTTGTTATGTTCTGTTAACACATCAGAGGAACCTACAGCTTACAGAGGGAGGCTTCTTTTTCTATATTAATATATACAAATTATGGGACAAATTATTTAATCAATTTGTGAGCACCTGTAGGATAATAGGGTTGTAAGGAAGAGCCAGCCATGGATTTGTCAAGAATAAATCATGCCAAACCAACTTAATTTCCTTCTTAGACGGGTTACTGACCTAGTGGATAGGGGGAAGCACTAGATGTGCTATGTCTTGATTTTAATAAGGTTTTTGTCACGGTTCCACATTACATTTCTAATAAGCAAACTAGTGATGTGGTCTAGATGAAATTACTATAAGGTAGGTACAGAGCTGGTTGAAAGACCGTATGAAAAGAGTAATTATTAATGGTTCACTGTCAAACTGGGAGGGTGTATCTAGTGGGGTCCTGCAGGGGTCAGTCCTGGGTCCAGTGCTATTCATATTTTCATTAGTGACTTGTGGAGAACATACTTCTAAAATTTGCGGATCACGCCAAGCCGGGAGGGGTTGCAAGCATTTTGGAGGATAGGATTAGAATTCAAAATGACCTTGACAAATTGGAGTTGGTCGGAAAGCAACAAGATGAGCTTCAATAAAGACAAGTGCAAAGTATTTCACTTAGACGGCAAAATCAAATGCACAACTACAAAAAGGGGAATAAGTGGCTAGGGAGGTAGTAATGCTGATAAGGATATAATGCATTATAGTTGATCACAAATTGAATGAGTCAACAATGTGATACATTTGTGAAAAAAGCTAATATTATTCTGAGGTATATTAACAGGACTGTCATATGTAAGACACAGGAGTTACCATATATACTCGTTCATTAGCCCATTCATTTATAAGCCTACCCCCCAAAATGGATAGGTAAAAATAGTAAAAACTGTATGACCCTTTCATAAGTCGACCCTATATTTCATGGGTTGGCAAACTTTATGGCTCCCAGCCCATCAGGGTAAGCCGCTGGCAGGTCGGGACGTTTTGTTTACCTGGAGTGTCTAGGCATGGAGCCCCTCAGTTCCTTGTGGCCACGGTTCGCCATTCCCAGCCAATGGGAGCTGCGGGAAGTGCGCGGCCACAAGGAACTGATGTGCTCCATGCCTGCAGATGCTCCAGGTAAACAAAACGACAATGTATTAGATATTCAATTCAATGATTTCATAGAGTTTAAAATCAAATTTTGGTGTAGACCCATTTATAAGCCGACCTCTGCTCTTTGATGCATCACTTTTTTACCAAAAAATATTTGGCTTATGAACGAGTATATATGGTAATTATCCATCCCTCTCTACTCCGCACTGGTGAGGCCTCAGCTGAAGTACTGTGTCCAGTTCTGAGTGCCACACTTCAGGAAAAATGTGAATAAACTGGAGAGAATCCAGTGGAGAGCACCAAAAATGATTAAGCTTTAGGAAACCTGACCAGTTGTTCTCCCTGTCCACTGAAAACAGGACAAAAAGTAATGAACTTAATCTGAAGCAAGAGAGTTTTAAGTTAGATATTAGAAAAAACTTTCAAACTATAAGGTCGATAAGATCTGGAATAGGCACCCAAGGGACACTGTGAAACCTTCATCACTGGAGGTTTTTAAGAATAGGTGGGACAAACACCTGTCAGGGATGGTGTAGGTTTACTTGGTCCTGCCTCAGTGCAGGGGGCTGGACTTGATGATTTCTCAAGGTCCCTTTCAGCCCCTGTATTTCTATGATTCAATGAAATGAATAGAAAAATATAACCTGTAAAATATGCTAGCACAGTGCCTGTTAATTTAGAAGTCAGAATTTCTTTCCAGTGAATGGAAGCTCAGTCCAGAGATTTTGCTGTTCAGGGTGAAGTCAGATACTTTAATCCCTGCTGTTCCTTATCAGTAGTCCAACAGTTAGTAGTGGTATAGATTTATGTGAACTATATTTAGATGAATATCAGTGTTTGGGAGTTTGCATTATGAGCAGAAACGCTTTAGTGTTTGGCCTTCTGTTATAAATCACCATGTGAGTAATGATGATGAAGCAGCATTGCATCTGTATCTCAAGACCTTGCTGCCTATTTAGGTGTAAGGGCCTATATGAAAGGCCCCTAAGATTTGAAAAAAAATTAAGTGAAACTTATACAAGCAGAATTTATAGTGCTATTTTATGCAGATTATTACCACAGTATCTTCACTAACCTTATCAAATATTTTCTTTAACTTCTTCTAGATGGTATTTTGGTAAGATGGGCAGGAAAGATGCAGAGAGATTACTTTTAAATCCTGGGAACCAACGTGGTATTTTCTTAGTACGAGAGAGTGAAACCACTAAAGGTATTTTTTTAAGCTTACTTCCTCTCTATGGCAAAAGAGTTAATTGTTTCATTTAATTGTTTCATATGTGTACACTTTTTTTTTTTTTTTTTTTTTTTTTTTTTGGTAAGAAACAACATTTTAACTGTTTTTTCTAGGTGCTTATTCTCTTTCTATACGTGACTGGGATGAGGTCAGAGGCGATAATGTGAAACACTACAAAATCAGAAAACTTGACAGTGGTGGATACTATATCACAACCAGAGCACAATTTGAGTCTCTACAGAAGTTGGTTAAACACTATACAGGTAGGCTCAAGTCCCTACAGTCCAATACTAGTTTAATGGTTTTTACAAGAAAAGAAATTTGAATAAATGGTACGTGGGTATGTTTACATTGCAATGGGCTCACTCAGGCTTGAGCCCAAACTCCCCTTTTGTCTACACACTCATCTCTCAGGCTCGGACCTAGGAATCAAGCAGGGACCAAAGGTTAGCCCTATTACTTTGCAATGTAGACACAGCGCGCGCGTGCACACACACACATCACCTCGGGACCCTGGGAGTCTGACAAAAGTATCCCATGGAACAACTTCCATTGTCCTTTCTATCCCAAAAATCTCCTGTTGACTCCAGGGAAATGGTGTAGTGCAGCAGCTCCATGAGTCAGCGTTTAACCTGTCTGTTGTCTTCTGAACACTGAGCTGCAGACATACCATCAGAGAGCCTTCTGTGTTCGCAGTGGAGACAGATCAGAACAAGTCTTTTGCAAAGTGCACTGCTTCATGGTCATGGGTGTACAGCCAGATTTTGGTGCATCTCTAGAGCGAGGCGAGCAAAAGAGTGGATTTTAGTAAGGGTACCAGGAATGACTACAGATACCAGCAAATAACAAAGAAGCTGGCAGCATTGCAAATTAACCAGAGCGGGTTAAGTGGCTCAAGACTGAGTACATGAAAACAGGAACCAGAACTGTACCTTGGACAACTTGCCAGCATCATGCCTGTTTTATATGGAGTTTGACTGGATGCTGGGCACTGCACTGAACATGGAGCCAACAGTAGCGCATCATGATGTAGTCAGCCAGAATGGCGCCCTTCTAGCCCCAGAATCCAACATTAGGACTGATAGGAGCCAGCAGCAGGTGCCGAGTGAGGACAGTGAAGTGACTCTTACTGAAACTGTCCCAGAGGAGGTTTTGCAGTAGGAGAAGCAGCAGCACATCCTGGGGCCATACTCAAAGGAGCAGTTTGATTTCTTCTCTTCTCGCCGCCCGCCCCCCCCCCCCCCCGTGTCCCCCCGCCGAGGCACAGCCCACTGCGGAGCCTGCAGCCGACACGGAAGGGACAGAAGCTGCCCCTGGGCCTGGTAAGTTTCTGGCTCCATTTTAATGTTATATTACTATAGGGATAGGAGGGATTTCCATCCTATGAACCAGTGCAATAGTTATTAAAGGACCCAGCTAGTAGTGTATATCCGCTAATGGCAGATTTTATGTCACCAGTGGCTTGGCTGCACCCTTTCCTACCTTCCACTATGTGGAGTTCAAAATGGCATGCAAACAATAAAAACATCTTGAAAGTGAATTTTTACTAGGGCATTTCTATTTCTTAAAAGTAACCTTACATTGCCAGGCCTATAAGTATGTGGCTCTGTAACCGCTCAACAGTGTAACGAGTCGCCTGAAAACAGTGATCTGGATGGGTGGATGGGGCCGGGGTGAAAGGGAGTGAATGTGTTCCATTTACAAATCTAGTCCATTTCAATTAAAGGTCCATAGGTCCATGCAGTCCATTTTTGAAAAAATTCATTTGCTCCAAATTCAAGTGGGGTTTGAAATTTTGTCCAGAAATGGGGGTGGGGGGAGAGACAAGGAGACTGGCTGTGGAGTTCTGTGTATTTCCATACAGGCTAAGCCATATGAAAGCTAATACATCATCCTGTTGAGTCCCCTTTATGAATTCTGACCCAATCCCAGATGCTGATAGCTGCAAACTTGTCCTGAAGCAGGAACTCCAGATAGGCAGTCGCATTTTGGGGAAGGGCATATTTTCCACGGCCACCCTAGTAGCTGACCAGTGCACTTCATTCATAGATGAGCTGTTCACTCACCACACATTTGAATACTTAGGTGCATACACTGCAGGTGTCCCAACAGTAGCTTGAAATAAAATCTCCTTTGCCAATTGGGCACCACAGCAACTGTTATCTTCCAAAATGTGGAAGTCCTGAAATAATAGAAAAAGCTTTTGTAGCATGGCTGTTGATGGCACCCCCCACCCCAACCCAAGTAGTTCTGCAATTTTTAGAAAACAAAAACAGCTTTGAATTTTTAACTTATCATTGCCTCTGCACTTCTTTAGCTGAGATTAACGAGGCAGTGTCCAGGGAACTTCTGTGGTCTGAAGCATTCCTCTTACAATATATTAAAGTTCAGTTTGGAAAAGTAAAGTTTTGTCCTTTGAATTTCCACAATTTCTATGCTCCTGCAGTGAGCTATTGAGACAATAGCCCTCTGTGTCTTGTCCTATTCCAGGCCCCTTGACCTCTACTGGCTCTGGTACCTCCACAGCTCACCCACACTGCAGCAGACGCCCGGGTCAGTGTCGTCATGGACCATTCCAAGAGGAAGCATTTCCGTGATGAATTTGTTGTTGAAGTTCTGGACAGGGCCAACAAGCAGGTCCAGTACTATAAACAGAGAGGAACTTATGGCTAGAGGAGAGACACGGTGAGAGGAAATGGCTGGCTGTATAGCTTGAGGGCAGGGTTTCAGTGAGAGAGCAGGCGCTTGCCTCGCAGTTCCTGGAACAGGAATGGCAGATAAGGATGGAGGACAGACCTCAGCAGAAATAATTGTTTGAGCAGCTGATATCACTAATGGTCACGAGTAGTGGCTCCTGCTGCATCACCAACGCCACAGCCTCAGTCCCCCTGTGATGCAGTCCAGAAACAGCTTGGAAAACTCCATGGCTGGGTGCCCCATGCAGTTGAGCCCCATGAACAGTGGCTAGGCAGGGTTATTTTACCCCATGCAGTCCTCCATATTGGACCCCCTCCCATATGGATGCCTCCACCCCTACTGCCAAGTGCACGACAAACAAGGAAAGGAGAATGGGGGGGCAGGGAACATGCAACAGTAAGGGGCTTCTGTCTTGTAGATGGTTTCACTCTTTGCACTTGTTCATGCACTCTGTGTTTTGCTTTTTCTTAAAGGTTCTGTTATTGATGTTTGGCTTGGTAATGGCAGTTGGCTGCCTGGCAATGGGCAAATGTTGTACTTTTCTAATACATGTTTATAAATAAAGCTTTTATTTAATCAAGAAAGTGTGTTGCTATCACTGCATCACATCATACAATGTGTATTTAAAATAATAAAGTTAAACACATGATCGGAGCAAACACCATTCCTCAATGTGATTATCTACATAAATCTATATTTCAACCACTTCCCTGCATCAGTCCATACTGTGAATCAGCCCCTGGCCCCCATTTCATAAATGGTCACATCATTCATAAATACACTGCATGGCAATCAAATCCCCACCACTCCCCAAGCACTGAAATCCCTCAGAATCAATGACCCGCATCCCCACCCATCCACAAGCACATTCAGAAAGGTACTGTTCCCCCTCTTCCATTGTGTCATGTAAGTTCATAATGTGAGAGCACAAACCATCCCCAAATTCTGTAGCCTGGGTGCATCAAGCTCCAGCTGTGGTAGGTGCACTTTCTGGCTGAGTGCCAATTCAGTGGCCTCTTACTGTCATAGTCCATTTAGGGGAAAATGGCTCACCTCTGGTTTCACAAAGATTGTGAAGAGCACATCACAATAATTTGGACAATACTGATGACCCTGACATCCAAATGGGTCGGTAGACAGACATCTCCACGGGATTTTCAAATGAACATTCCACAACTGTTGTACACCTGCTGACCGTCTTTTGCCAGCGCCTCTGAAATCAGAGTATGGTTTCATAAGTCAAAGCAAAAGGGGGTGGGGGGGCATGGCAGGATTCCCCAGAATAATGGTAGGGACAATAAGTCAATTTATGATCATGTCATTTGATGGGAAGAGTGTCCCAGCCTGTCCATAAATACAGACTTGATGGGCGAAAAACCCTGGCATCATGATCTTCCCAATGCAACTCTTGTTGACATTCCATAAATCATCTTCTGTGGTCCATGAGGGCATGCATAACAAAGGAGTAGAACCCTTTGCGGTTTATGTACTCCTGTTTTTTGAGGAGGGCAAACTATAAGTCCCTTCAGTGGTTCTGGTGCACTTTGGAAACCCCATTCTCTCAAAGTCAGCAGTTACCTCAGGATTATCTTTTATGCCCACATGGGGTAAACCACACGTCTGAATGCCTCAGAAACTTCCACTACCACTTCAACCACAATCGACTTTCCGACACCAAACTGGTTGGCAACAGACCTGTCTTTACGCTGGAGGGTCAGGACAAGCTCCTTATGAACTCCAGAAATGTAGCCTTCTTCATGAGAAAGTTTGGGACCCACAGCTGGTCATCCCAGGTCTGCATGATGATGTGATCCCACCTGTCTGTGCTTATGGCTCTGCACAAGAAGCGTCGGTTTGTATAGGGGGCATCAATGGCTATACCGAGTGTACTGAGCAGCATCAGCCAGCGCAAGTCCACAATGCCTGGGTAGACCTCCACCTGCTCTATCCTAAGCCCTGTCAGGTGCCTTTGGTGGTTCCGAAAACACCCAAAATGTCCACCAGAGCCTCATGGATGCTCTACCTGTTTCCTGACACAGGAGTGAAAGTGCAAGCCAGAGAAGTTCTTCAAAAGGTGCCACCTCCATGTTGCTGGCTTTGGTAGCTGGGAGTGCATAGACAGTCTGCTCAGTAGCCTGTGGTGTTGGGCTGTTCAAACTTCCTGGAACATGCAGGGTGGGCAATAAAGTTTTCCCACAGTGCTAGAGCAGCCACGTTTTGTGAGGGTGCTAGGGACTCTGGGGTATGGCCAGTTTGATTTGGGTTTGCACGCTGCAGCAAAGAGTCTTAACGGATTAATGACAGGTTTCACAGTAGCAGCCATGTTAGTGTATATTCACAAAAAGGAAAGGAGGACTTGTGACACCTTAGAGACTAACAAATTTATTTGAGCATAAGCTTTCGTGAGCTACAGCTCACTTCATCGGATGAGCCGTAGCTCATGAAAGCTTATGCTCAAATAAATTGGTTAGTCTCTAAGGTGCCACAAGTCCTCCTTTTCTTTTAACGGATTAAGAATCAGTGTGTATGCTGAAGCCCAGAGTTCTCTAACATGGCTCAGCTGATTCAAGTCCCACCAACCCTGGGCGTAAAATTGCAATGTAGACATACCCTATGTGGCTGGTGATATTTTTGGAAAGTGTGTTGATTTTTTTTTTTGTTGTTGTTATTATTAATAAAGCTCTTTTTAGCAATGGCAAAAAAAATGCAACAGATAACTTTGTTAGACACTCTTTGTATTTTATTTTCTTTTATCATAGTCTTTCGCATATTATTTAACTTAAATGATTTCATTTTCCAATTATCCAGAGCATGCTGATGGCCTGTGTCATAAACTAACAACTGTGTGTCCAACTGTGAAACCCCAGACCCAGGGACTATCAAAAGATGCCTGGGAAATTCCTAGAGAGTCTTTGCGGCTAGAAGTTAAGCTGGGCCAAGGATGCTTTGGGGAAGTATGGATGGGTAAGAGTATGATATTTGCATCTATCCTGTTGCAATTATTTATTTTTACCTAAAATATCATAGTCTGGAAAGATAATCTGATGAAGAATTGAAGGCAAAATTACTAATAGCAGTGATATGTGTCAAGGAAAGTGCTTTCAATGCAAAATTTCCTGTAATTTTTGGATATGAATTCACACCATGAATGATGAGCTTTAGCCAGTAGCAAGGACTCTGGGATTAGCAGGTATGAAGCAGTCCAGCCACCATAAAGGAAGAGTGAGGAGGTAATGGCAATCACGGGTATGCTAGGAGGAGAAAAGGTGGCAACAAGAAGTAATAAATGGAGGAGACGACCCCAACAAGCATGAGGGGAATCAGAATAAAGCTCATTTGAAAACTGAGCTTTAATAATTCCATCTCAGTTGTTCACATGACTACACAAAGAATTTTGTTTTGTAATTTACTAGATCTCCATAATTAAATTATGCCCTCATTACATGTATTTGGTACTTCTGTATATTTATATATAGTAAAATTCAAAGCTAATTTTCAGTATAGTTCTTACTGCTTTATCCCCTTAAAAAAAAAAAATTGAAACAAAGAATAAAAGCAGTTTCAGTTGAAAACCTTTTAGAAGCATAGCTGAGGCAGTAAAATGTACTTTTTTCTTTAGGAACGTGGAATGGAACCACAAAAGTAGCAATCAAAACACTAAAACCTGGTACAATGATGCCAGAAGCTTTCCTGCAGGAGGCTCAGATCATGAAGAAATTACGACATGATAAACTTGTTCCACTATATGCTGTTGTTTCTGAGGAGCCAATCTTCATAGTCACTGAATTTATGACAAAAGGTATGTGATATTAACTGGAAGGCACTAAGTTTAAAAGTTAATAAAAGTCCCAGTAACCAAAAAAGGTATATTTTGATTCATGTTGAATACTGATATGTGTAAACCTAGCCCAGCATGTGAATTTGTGATTAGATTTTAACATATGATAGGTTCTGAAATCATCTTTGTTGGATCTGATTTTTTTTTCTTAATTTTGTGCTATCATGATTTGTTCAAATCTGCTATAACCTGTTTCTTTACTGAACTAAACCAGATGAGTTTTACAAAAGATCCAGATTTTTAGTTGCTAGGATCTATGTGGCAGAGATGCCTGTTAGTGGCAGAAGTCTTTGTAATTATCCCATTGAATCAATAAAACTTTTTGAAATTAAAAGAAGCACTGTTGAGGCTAGTAGGGCAAAAGTTTGATCTACTTGCAATAGTTCTGCAAACTAAACAGTAAACTAAAATTGTTTGCTGTGCTCTTTCCTCATCTTTTTTCCCCAAGCTACCCTTCGCCCCAAAAAGAGAGAAGTTTAAGGGTTCAGGATGTGTGTAATAGGCTTTAAATGTTTACTTCCAGCATTAAACAATCTTTAAAAAGAACAGGTCCCAAATCAAGTACTTTAATTTTTGAAGAATTTGATCTCTTGTGCTTATCTTGGAGAGAGTTGTGGCAATGTTAGGAGGATAGAAATCAGATTGAAGTCAGAAACTGAAATTATAAAATTTACAAATTATATCAAAGCGCATATAGCATATGAAATATTTTTAAAGTTTTGGATCAGGCCAGATAGGGTGGAGAGGAACTGAAGATTTCAAACTTTAAAAATAAAAACAAAATGGAAATGAATGAAATGAAGCAGTCTCTCTGATGGCAGATCTTAAAACAGCCTTGTGAAATCAGGTTTCACTGTTTAGAATAAGCCATTTATGTATTTATTTACTTACTTGAGATGGGATGGTACAAAGCAAAAATTAAAACTTGAATTGGAACATTGCCAAAACAAAGTAGGCTTACTAAAGTATTTCAAAAATCAACTGTGCAGTTTTCGATATTACAAATGTAAAACTCTAGTTTCCATTTTAATCTTAGACAAATTGTTCATTATTTTTCTGAAAATGTAAAAAGCCAGTGGAGGGGGGAGGGAATCAATTTTATACTAGTGCATAAACTGTTTTGTTAATATTTACCCCCAGTAGCACAAAGCCATTGAAACAAGAAGGTTGTGGCATTTTAATCAAATCAGGTTGTTGGGGTTGGGTTTTGGTGTGTTTTGTTTGGGTTTTTTGTAATTATTTTTCATTATTTGCACTGCTTTTCCCACCCCACCCCAAGAGAATTGCCAGTGCTACCTCTCAGGGTTAATTTAGCTAGCCTCAGAGACCCCAGCATTAAAACAGTCTTCTTCAAGGAAAAGAGAGCTGCATGGAAGCACGACAGAGCCCAACAGTGTTGTTCCTGGTCAGGCAGATTACTAGAAGTTGGAGTAAGGTCTTTGCTCCTCCACAATACTCCTTCCCCAAGAAACAGGGTATGGAAATCTCGTGTCTCATGAATTTAGTGCAGAACATCAACCACAGAGATCCTGGTTTGGCCCATCGCTGTTCCTTTAAACAGAAAATTGTAGCAAGCGATTATAAATATATCATATGTATTTAAACTTGTGGCAGTTACAATGATGAGATTGCTCTGAAAAGTCTATGACTTGTTTATTTTTAACATTTTTCATTCCATTTTTGTCTTTACCATTTTGGAAGGTGTGACTTTCTTAAATTACTCCAGTTTCTAGAATTTTAACATATTTTCATACTAAAGAGAACATTTTCTTGAATACCTATAGTATGCTTACAGGTGGGCAAGCTTCTATATCAGAGACCAAGATTTAAGATTGCTGCCTTTTAAGGAGTACAAATTATGGTCAGTTATTAAATCACTGCAACTCCTTTCAAGCAGTACTAATGTTTTAGTGTTCTTTGTATAAATGTGATATGTAGTTGAGGAAAGACTATTAAAATATGTATCTTAGAGGAGGGGAGATGGATTTTGGAATCAAAAAGAAAGTACAACAAACAACATTGCTGTTTTTGATACGTTCAAAGCAAAAACTGCAACTGTGTAACGTTACAATTTCCCTAATATATAATTGAGGTTGAGTGGCAGAATAACTTCCTTAATGTATTTTAGGGAAACTTAATTCACATCCAAAAATTAAAAAAAAAAAATTTATACTCTAAACACACCTGAATGTATTTAGTTATGCAGTAAATAATTTATTTCTTCTTCACTGTGAAAGAGGCTGCAAACAAAGCATTATACATTATATAAAATGTCTCTGTTTTTGTTAAATGGTGTAGGTAGCTGACAAGGAGCATCAATGATGTAAGGATGCTTCCTGACCTAAGAATTTATTAGCTTCCAGTTGTCCAGTAGCAGTCCATTTAGCTAGTGCAAAGGGTATTATTTAACATAGTCAATATAGGATGTGTGTGCCCTATTACTTTTACTGTCCTCATTTGAAATATTATTTACGTTTACAAATAGCCATGATATTTCACGTAAGGAGCTATTGCATTTCAGTGGCAGATAGAGTGTTTCCTATCTTCTTCTAATCCTGGAGCACCTTTGCAGGCACAGGGAGTAGTACAGCATTGCCATTCATTCCTGTCTATGCCTTCTTCCTCCGTTAAGCCTAGCCTGGTCGTGTCCCTGTGTATGATGTCGTGTCCCTGCCATCTGGTTACTTTTCAGCCTCTAGGTCTGACCTTGGTTGTGTTTATATTATTTTTCTGGCATCCTATCATGTGTTTGTTTTCTGCAGTGTCCCCACCATCATAATCTTTTTGATTGTAGCCAATCCCATATTCTGATTTTTACATTCTAGTCTCCTAACTTCTTCATTTGTCTTAAAATCATTCCACTTTACTCCTGCCATCTTTTGAAGATCTCTCATCTCTACTGCTTCCAGCCTTCTAATGTCTGTTTCATTTAATCCAGCTGCTTCCAGACCATAGACAATACTGTTGGTACGCTGGTTGGATAAATTTTCACTTTGGTACCAAATGTAATGTTTTCTGTACATATACATATATGCTTTTAAATTAAGTTGATGAAAGCAAAGGGTACTATGTAACTAAAAATGACGGTGCTCCAGTTTGCAGGTGCTAAATATTTAATTTAATAGTGCATTTATGGTCAGATGTATTAATGAAGCACTGATGATAGTGATATAGTCATTGAAAGAATTAATGTCGTAATTTTAATCCCTTTATATATGCCAGCACATTTCACTTTTATACTGTTGAATATATAGCTCTGATAGAGACATCTATATAGTTAAGGTTGCCTGATGCTTTCCATTATTCTACCCTATTTTCAGTTCCTCATTAGTTTGGCAAACTTCAACAATTCCAGCGGAAATTTTCCATTGACAGTGTCTACCTCTGGCTGGGGAAAAAATATATATTACGTTTCAGCAAAATGGTTTTGTTGTTTCCTTGAATGAGGTTATAGGAAAATGTTATTTTTGTCCATGTTAATTACAACCATTTTGTTGAAAAGCTGTCCTGTATCCATGATTTAGAGTCGGGGACCTGAAGTTTGGCAAAGGTGTCAAGCTCGTGTCAGCAATGTATCTCTTGCTGTCCCTGTGGGAAAATCCACCCAAATTTAGCCAAATTATACATTTCTGATCTTTTCAGTTTGCACATGCCCAATAACATGTTTGCTATTGACTGGCAGCATTATTCTTCAAAGATTCTGTCTGTACTAAACATGTTCCATCCTGACACAGTTTCTGTGTGCCTACCAGACTGATCTTGCGCCATCCCAGTGCTGCAGGGGCTGAGCAAGCCTTTTCCTGCAGTTGTTTCTCCTTGCTGCTGGTGGCCACTCTGGCACCAGTTACCAGATCTGAGGGCAATGAAACACTTTCTTTGCTCTCAGTGCTCCCCCTGCTGTCTCCCATTTAGCCTGGCTTGTTCAACGACAGAGGGATGAGAACTGGGAAGAGATGGATGGCCCAGTAGAAAAAATACTGGGATCATGTAATTAAAGACTGTATTGTAATGCATGTGCATACGGTCGCTGAGTTAAGTCACGTTTCTAAACTTTAGAGTGCTTGGTTTTGCAGTCTTAACGTTCTTTTGATGTACGTTTTTTATGAAATACCTCATTTATATTTAAATATTGTGTTCTCAATAAATTACTTGCATAGACGACTTGCTATATACAGTGGCATACAGGATTGCAAGATTCTGCATATGTATTTAAGGTTATATAATGTATTATTTGAGAAATAATACCTAGTTCTTACAAATAAATTTTCATCAGTAGAGCTCAGTGTTTTACAAAGGAGGTCAATATTATGATCCCCATGTTACAGATCGACTATGAAGCACGTGAATAAAGAGCGCTGTTAAGGTGGCATGTGCAAAGTTATCTTGGGCAGTTTCTGGCTTGTAAGTGCTTCCTCACGCAACCATAACGTTCTACTAATGTCAAGTTTCAGAATAGCAGCCGTGTTAGTCTGTATCCACAAAAAGAAAAGGAGGACCTGTGGTACCTTAGAGACTAACCAATTTATTTGAGCATGAGCTTTCGTGAGCTACATCAATGCATCCGATAAAGTGAGCTGTAGCTCACGAAAGCTTATGCTCAAATAAATTGGTTAGTCTCTAAGGTGCCACAAGTCCTCCTTTTCTTTTTGCTATTAATGACAAGATTTTGTATAGATTAATTAAAGTTTAGGCTAAACCTTTTAAGGATTCCCATGAGCATCCAAGGCATTGTACCAGTAGGTAACATAGCAGCATTTTATTCCTAATGTCTGCTTTCTTCATATTGACCTTGTGAGCACTTGTTTCTGGAGTGTGGTGAAGTAACCGAGATATGGAAGGAAGAGAGACATTCTTATGACCAATTCTTGTATTTTAAACAGAGGAGCATGCAGAATTGGATGAAACTTGCTGTTAGTAATTTTCCCATGTGTGCAGTTAAAGGAACACTATTAGATTGTGCAAACCCAGTATTACATTTTGGAGAAGGAAATATTTAGGGGGAGATTTTCAAAGGCACTGGGACTTTGAAAGTCAATGGGAGTTGAGTACCTAAATCCCATCTGTGTCTTTGAAAAACTCCCTCTTAGAGGCTTTCAGCTAGACCTTAATGATTGCGTCTGTGTTTTCCTAATTTATGTTTATCTTCTTTTTACAGGTAGCTTACTAGACTTCCTTAAAGAAGGAGAAGGGAAATGCTTAAAACTTCCACAGTTAGTTGACATGGCTGCTCAGGTACTTTGTATAAGTCAACAAATGAGTATTTTCCACATAGAAAACATGTTAAAAATGTGAAACAGATATACCAACGAACATCACAGCTGAATGTTCTATATGCTTTTACTCTTTACAACAGAGGTACGCAAACTACAGCCCACGGGCCACATTCGGCCCGTGGAACCCTCCTGTCCGACCCTTGAGCTCCTGGCCTGGGAGGCTAGCCCCCGGCCCCTCCCCTGCAGCCTCAGCTCACTGCAGTGCTGGCGCAATGCTCTGGGCGGCGGGGTTGTGAGCTCCCAGGGCAGCACAGCTGCAGAGCCCTGCCTGACCCAGTGCTCTGTGCTGCGCAGTGTCGTGGCTGGCTCCAGCCAGGCAGCACGGCTGTAGCGCCGCCAGCCACTGATGCTCAAGGCAGCACGGTAAGGGGTAAGGGGGGGGGGGGGGATAGAGGGCAGGGAAGATCGAGGGGGTTGTCAGGGAGCAGGGTTGTAGATAGGAGTCGGGGTGGTCAGGGGGCGGAGAACGGGGGTTGAATGGGGTCCCAGGAGGGGCAGTCAGGAAGGAGAGGGGGGGTTGTATGGGGAAGTCAGGGGCAGGGGTTCCAGTGGCGGTCAGGGGACAGGGAGAAGGGGTGGTTGGATGGGGTGGGGTCCGGGGGGGGGCAGTCAGGAATGAGGAGGGATTGGAAAGGGCGGCGGGGGAACAATCGGGGGACAGGGAGGGAGGGATGGATGGGGCAGGGGTCCTGGGGGTGGGCATCAGGGGACAGGGAACAGGGGGGGTTGGATGGGGCAGTGGTCCTGGGAGGGGCAGTCAGGTTGGGGGATCTGGGAGGGGGGGCAGGGGGTGGTGGATGGGGCAGGAGTCCTGGGGGGGGCCGTTAGGGGGTGAGAAGCAAGGGGGGTTGGATAGGGTTCGGAGCCCGGGCCACACCTGGCTGTTTGGGGAGGCACAGCATCCCCTAACCAGCACTCCATACAATTTTGGAAACCCGATGTAGCTCTGAGGCCAAAAACTTTGCCCGCCCCTGCTGTACAGCTTCTGTTGAAGTTTTATAATTTGCTACAAGAAATATCTCTTTATTAGATGTCCTGGAGTAAAATACACTTTATTAATGATCAGCAAGCTATAATGGCCAGCTGTGATGACGTATTTTATGCAGATATATAGCAGAACTGGCACCAAAAAGACTGGCTTGTTACATGTTTGTTTTTGGAGAAATGAGTCTGGTCACCAAATATAGCTTTTAAATAAAACCTTTCTTTTTCAGATTGCTGATGGCATGGCGTACATTGAAAGAATGAACTACATCCACAGAGACCTTCGGGCAGCTAATATTCTTGTAGGAGACAATCTTGTGTGTAAAATTGCAGATTTCGGTTTAGCAAGGTTAATAGAAGACAATGAGTACACTGCCAGACAAGGTAAGACAGATTTATTTACTGTATAAATAAATCTATGTACAGGTTTATGCATATATATATATATAAAATAATCATACCCTTGAAGGCATATATGTTTGGTCCCAACTCCCACTACTTTAATTGCTGCAGCTTTCACTAACAAGTAAACTTTGAAAATTATTTGGTGATTTTGGGTTCCCATCCTCTGAGGCACATTGTATAGGCCTGAATTTCAGTGGGAGAGTGCTCAGCACTTGCTGAAAATAAGTTACTCAAGCCGGGCACCAAAATCACAAGTCACTTTTGAAAATCTTAATTGCTGTAATGTTTTCCAGTCTGAAAAATCCCTTTATACTAAATGATATTAAGCCATCCAACTAATTGAACTAGCAAAGCAAAATTTAAATTCTTGGTAGTCCAATATTTATTTCAAATTATATACAGTAAAAGTTTTGTGGTTTTTTTAAACCGGCATGTTGGAGGAATGCGGAGCGCTGATAAGTGAAAAATGCTGTTTGACTAAGAGGGAGGGAGTTTGGATGCAGAAGGTGGTACGGGGCTGGGGATTGGAGCGCAGGACAGGGGGCGGGCTCTGGGGGGGAGTTTGGTTGCTGGAGGAGGGTCAGGGTAGGGGCTTGGGGTGAAGGAGGGGGTGTAGGGTGCCGGATCCGGAGGGTGTTCACCTTGGCAGCTCCCCCGCAAGTGGCGATGTGTCCCTCTGCTCCTAGGTGGAGGCGTGGCAGGGGCAGCAGCAGTGCACAGAGTCGCCTGCCACGCCTCTGCCTAGGAGCAGCAGAGAAACATCGTTGCTTCCGGGGAGCCACATGGAGCCAGGTAGGGAGTTTGCCGGCCCCATGCCAACCGGACTATAAACCAGACTTTCTAGGAAGATTAGAAATGCCGATTTATAGAGCTTTCCAGTTGGTAGGGGGCCAGATAACACAGCTTTTACTGTATATACAAAAACACATACATACTTCAGTGTGAGCAAACTGGATCTAGGAAAAAAGTGTCTGTTTTTCTCCACTGTCTTAGGAGCCAAATTTCCAATTAAATGGACAGCTCCTGAGGCAGCATTATATGGTCGGTTTACAATCAAATCTGATGTGTGGTCATTTGGAATTTTGCTGACAGAACTGGTAACAAAGGGTAGAGTGCCATATCCAGGTAAGAAAGCATTAAACAAGGCTTTATTAGAAAATATAACACCAGTATGTTATGATGATCATAATGGGATTTCAGAGGAACAGCCGTGTTAGTCTGTATTCGCAAAAAGAAAAGGAGTACTTGTGGCACCTTAGAGACTAACCAATTTATTTGAGCATGAACTTTCGTGAGCTATGGTGTTAAGGTAATACTGTGGAAAGTGTAGAAGATCTTTTTATACACACAGAGCATGAAAAAATACCTCCCCCCACCCCACTCTCCTGCTGGTAATAGCTTATCTAAAGTGATCACTCTCCTTACAATGTGTATGATAATTTAAGGTGGGCCATTTCCAGCACAAATCTAGGGTTTAACAAGAACGTCTGAGGGGGGGGAGTGCGTAGGAAAAAACAAGGGGAAATAGGTTACCTTGCATAATGAGTTAGCCACTCCCAGACGTTCTTGTTAAACCCTAGATTTGTGCTGGAAATGGCCCAACTTGATTATCATACACATTGTAAGGAGAGTGATCACCTTAGATAAGCTATTACCAGCAGGACAGTAGGGTGGGGGGAGGTATTTTTTCATGCTCTGTGTGTATAAAAAGATCTTCTACACTTTCCACAGTATGCATCCGATGAAGTGAGCTGTAGCTCACGAAAGCTTATGCTCAAATAAATTGGTTAGTCTCTAAGGTGCCACAAATACTCCTTTTCTTTTTGCGAATACAGACTAACACGGCTGTTACTCTGAAACCTGTTAAGGTAATGAAACTCAAAAAAGATACTCCTTTTAGTCCTAATTTCTCAAACTGCTCATTTGGATCTTATTCCAGTTTACAGTATAATCTTAAATAAAGCTCTTTGAAATCTTCCTCCTGCTCCTTTCTTTTCTACTTCTCCTATGTCTAAATCAGAGGTAGAATAATGAATACTGGAAATATGAATGGCTTCTATGTCCTCTTTCCAAAAATAAGTCTAACAGAAGAAACTTATCTTTCTCCTAATAGATTAGACTGTTAGCCATTTTAACATACTCTACTTCCAATATTATTGGAGAAAGCAAAGCTACCCTTTAACAGAATATTAGAGGAGTAAAATGATTTTCCAGGAGGAAAGCAATGGTGTATAGTGCTCCATTATATAAAGTTGCAAAAAGAGAAATGTCAAGCCCTGTTTCTATAACACTACATGCAGCTTGGGCCTTATTAATAAATAAATTGAGAAACTGGGAAATTTTTCTTCCGTCACAGAAAGTTGTCTTGACTCAGGGGCTAAGGATGTTTAATCAGTGTAGTTGATTGATATCCATTACTTTTAAATGTTTGGGTTTGATTTGTGGTTTTGCTCTGTTTGGATTTTTGTTGGTTTTGTGGGGGTTTTGTTTGTTGGTTCTTGTGTTTTTGCCAGTGCTGTAAAAAGCATAATACTCGTTACGTTACATTGCTACATGCCAAATCCTCTTCCCTGTACATGGGTGAGTGCTATGAGTTTCGAGGGTAAAGTATTTTTACACCATAGGTTAGTGTTCTGTGGCTGCTACTGCCACCTGCTGGAAGAGGAGATCAGCGGACCTGCATAATTGAGGATGCATTGGCCATGCTACGTCCTCAAAATCTTCCCTGCGTGCTGCTATGGATGGGCTCTGCAAAGTATAACATTCTAATATGTGAGGGTATAGAACCTACTAGAGGAGTTCCTGCATCATAACACATTCTGCATCCCTGTGCATCAGAACCACACCAATTTGTAATACTTACCAGGCTATAACCAACCAAAAAGACATGAGTGCAACATTTATTCCTAAAGAAGGCATAATATTTTGAGTGTCAGAAGGGTAAGATTTGCAATTAAGAGTCTTCTCTCAGAATGTAGGCAAGTCCAGAACACTCGCTTTTAGCATAATTTTGATACCTCAGGATTTTAATGCTGTTGTGACTCATACCATTAATTTCCAAAAAACTATTTCAGTGATCCAGTACGAATAAACACTATGATGACAAGCTGACAAGTCCTAAGCTAAAATATTTTAACCCACACTTGAGTGTCATAATTAGTCCCGCTTCTTTAGGACCAAATCCTTTTATCTGGGCCAAGCCCAAGCAGCAGGATTTAACACTAGTGGTTTTATAGAGACTGGAGGTGAAACTTACATGCAGTATATAGTACCCCCAAGCAATGGAACCACTCTGGCAGCTGCTGCTACAGCCTTGAGACTGCAGTAGCAAATACTGCTATTGCACCAACTTGGTGCAGGAAACAGTGGCAGCTGGATCATGGAGGGGAAGATCCCCTAGCCTAGAGTGACCAGATGTCCTGTTTTTAAAGGGACAGTCCCTTTTTTGGGGACTTTTTCTTATATAGGCACCTATTACCCCCCACCCCTGTCCTGTTTTTTCACAGTTGCTATCTGGTAACCCTACCCTACCCTAACTCTGTTTTTTTGGTGAACTGCCTCTGCCCTTCCACCAGTCATAATGACAAAGTGCAGGGAGCCCCTAAAAAGTAAGGCTCCACAGCATGCAGGCATCTACTCCCCAGGTCTCTAAAATCTGCCGACCACAGACTCCTATGCAGAACACCATTTGGACAGCTGTGGACCTCCATGGCTGTAGAGAAGAAAGCAAAGTGCATTGCTTAAGCAGTATCACTTAACCATTATGGCTGAGATTTTCAAAGAAGCCTGAGAGTGAGTTAGGCACCCAAAACCATGCTCTTGTAGGCTGTCTTGAAAATCTCAGCAAATACCTCTTTCCTGAACTAGGACTGCTATTTACCTAACAAAGTATATTCTGAAATTCTGAACTGTTTGTGTTTAGGGAAATATTTTGATGATTTTCATAAATGAATCCTTCAAAAGCCAACATTTTCAAAAACAGAAAAATGTGGGAGCTGGGTGGTACTGAGTATTTTTTTTAAAAAAAACTTCATTATTCATTAAGGCAGATAAATATAGAGTTAGGAGCCTAACTTTAAGCTCCTGTTTTGGAAAATCCTGCTCTTACTCTTTTTGAAATGTAAAATGTATTTTATAATTTTTATTCTAATTACAATTATGTAGTTTTTTGCCTTGCAATTTAATTATTGCATGGTTAAATGTAAAATGCTTTAGAACCCCATAGTATCTTAAATCCCACTGATAAGGTTTAAGAGTACTGAGTACAGGAGAATATTAAACTTGCTTTCTACCTGCTCGCTTCTGAAATTTCAGATTTGGGGCTTCCCTGACTTACAGCAACCTGATGCTGTCTGCAGCCAGAGTCTATACAGTATGTGTTGAAAATGGCTGCCTTATGGACGGGTTCCACAGGTTTTAGATCAATAAATGTAAATAATATGAAATATTTTGTTGTGTTGATTTGAGTTTATATATCACTTTTGTTCTGGGCAAGTTATCAACTGAACTTTAGTATACAGAATCTCTTTTAGTATTCTGTTCAGATCAAGTGGCCAATGAACAGAACTCCAGACAGGAGTAAGGGTCTTTTTGTGGGGATGTCCTTTGCAGGAATTTTCTCCAAGTAAAGAGGAAATGTTCTTTAGCAAAAGTTTTTGGAGAAGCATGAGGATGGGCCAGTACTAACTATTTGAGAAACATGGGTGTAACTGAATATTTCAGAAAATATACTTATTTTAAAATTTACAAAATTAATCCAACAGACTGTGTCTATAGTTAAGAGTCCCTTGTGACAGTACAGTTATATTTAACTCTCAGGTGGTCTGATGCCAGAAAAAAGCTGAGGGATTTTTGTAAACTGTTCTTTGTGTAATGTCATTAACACCTAAAATTCTTTATTGTAGGGATGGTGAATCGTGAAGTTCTGGAACAAGTAGAACGTGGGTATAGGATGCCTTGCCCACAGGGCTGTCCAGAGTCTCTCCATGAGTTAATGAAACTGTGCTGGAAGAAGGACCCTGATGAAAGACCAACATTTGAATATATTCAGTCTTTCTTGGAAGACTACTTCACTGCTACAGAACCACAGTACCAGCCTGGAGACAATTTATAAGCCAGCAACCTACATAACATGCACAAATCTGCCAAATGTAAAGGACTTTCAAAGAGTTCCTCGCTTCTTTAAAGGAATCCAAGGAAAGAAAATCTTCACTCTGCATGCATTTAATGGCAAACTGGAATTCCATAATACAGTTGCACAAAACCACTTTTAAACTGTTATACCCTAACTTACCTATGATGTGATTTCGCCCCTTTATCTCTCCCCCCTCTACCCCCCCAAACTGATTTCAGGGTCCAAAAGGAGCTTGCTGAAGTTGCTCAGTGGTAAAGTGAGTGTCAGCATGACAATTACTAGCAAGAAAAACCCCTAAAAAAAAAAAAAAATTTAAACAAAGGAACTTTATGGGACCAAACAATTCCATTCCAGGTCTATAAAATTTCCTGTGTTCAGAATTAGATGGACTTTTTCTTAAAGATGATACCACCATATCTGAGATATTGATAGTAATCTTCAGTTTAAGCTTCCTCTTGCATGGACTTAATTAGGATAGACAAGGTTAAAACAGAAATTTAAACAGTGTATGACAAACTTGATTAAATGCTAGACCTCAGTAGTGGAATTGGAGAGCATAATGCACTGTGTTCATATTTGTATTAATGTAACTGGAAAGTAGCGTGAGATTTTTCATTTTTATTTTTTTCTGCATAGTTAAGAATAATGAAGATAACAAGAAAATGAGGTAATATTTTATAACGTTGTGTTGATAAAATATGATAAAGTTTGAACTTGAAACCATACAGTACAATCAGAGGTTAAAATTCTGTAAACTTTTAAGCTCCAATCCTACAATGAGCTCTGTGTGGGAAGACTACCTAAACAAAGCTCATTGCAAGATCAAGACCTTAGCTGGTAAATGGCCACCTTTAGACAGTACACATTAAAACACAGATTTGGTACTGTGGGATGTGGCTAGTATGTATTAACAGTGATGGGTGCCACAAATGTAAAATTACACTAGTTCAGGGATTTGATTGCACTTTTGCTTTTCGTGACTATAAAGACTCTTACACACAGAATTATTTAAGTGAGAATAAATAGGAGAAGAAAATGTGAAGGCTTAAAAATTAGACGGATAAAGTATATTTAATATTGACATAATACAGTGATGACAAACCTTTGCTGGCATTCAGCTCACACTAAATCTATGATATTTTCTTCAACTACTGACATATCTAGCAATAACTTCATGTCCTCTGTTCATCTGGTGACATGAAGTTTGGAATTTTCAAATTAAGCTAACATACTTTAATTATGAAACTAAACGGTTTTCTCTGGTATCATGATGATGATCATATTAGCAGTGTAACACTATCTGACAAATGAATTTCATGCAAGTGGGCAATGTAGTTCTGGTACTAAAAATTGTTTTTCACATGTTTACACTACATTCTTCATACTGAATCTCTCCACTAAATGAAACTTTGTAAGAACAGTGCCATCATTTTGCATTTTCCCTTATCTTCTATATACGCGTGATTATCAAATTTTAAAAGGGCTTTATGTAAAAAACCAAGAACACTATGGAATTGTAATTTTTTCTGAATATTTTAAAATGGGTAACACAATCGTGCAAGTTTATGTATTAATACAGTTACAGTAAAAATGCCTGAAAATGTTGCTGGCATTAATTGGATTTTAATGACTGAATGGAATAATTCCTTGTAATAACATTTGTATAGTAAAGAAATAAAACACTAACTTAATGAGTTCGTTCATTGTAAATGGTTGTGTATTATAGAACTTCTCCAGAAAGAGTTTCTGTATGTATATGAAATTTTTATTTTTAACCGTCCTTCACCTCAAGACATTGATATGGATCTTACCCTAACAAAAATTTCAAAGTTCACATTTACGCTTTTTATGTAATAGTAATAAGTTTAATTATGTAATTATTTTTATAAAGTATGGCACTGTGGAATTCTTTTGCAGAATTGGTTTAAAATAAATGTCTCCCTCATTGCATCTGATTTACTTTAAAAAAGATAAAATTGTTTGGTTTCAAGGTTTCAAAACTACTTCATGTGCTAGCTGCTTTTTGGAGGAAAATTTTTTGAAGCTGCAGAGAACGGAGTTTTGATTTTTTTTTTCTGTTTAAGCTATTTTTAATATACTTTTTCAGACATTTGAATTGTGAAATCTATTGTGAAAGTGAAGATTTTCTAGAGCACTCCAGAACTCCTTAGTAGTGATCATTTAGAACAAATCCTATCTAATCTTACAACTCTTACAAGGAACCGGCATTATGTGAATTCCCATAAGAGAAATTCCAAAATAAACAAAATCCTCTAGTTGGGCATCACCTTACTACAGACAAGCATTTATTTGCTCTCTTGTACCTTATCTGTTGTCAACAGCTATTACTGATTTCTGTGTAATTGTTCTGGGAAGTCATAAATCCACTCTTGTGATAGACATAACTTGTTGCTAAAGTTAAGAAACATCAGCTGTCACTATGACCACTATCATTCAATGGGCACTTACAGCCAATCCCAAATTCTCAACTGTAGAGGAGGGCCACTGTATATTAAGACTGTACTACTTGTTAAAATGTTTTCTAAGCTACATCAAACAATTCTAATATAAAATTACAAAACAAAAGATTCTTTCTACACAAGTTATAAACTGCGAAGTTTACCATATTTTTAGTATTTCCTGTAGTGTAATCAATGTTTATTTTTTATTATTGATTTTAAATGGGAACATTTTATGTAATATTTCTGGTAAAAATTGTACTCAAATAATTGTTCATCAGTTTTGTCATATACATTTGTTGTGGAAGACTTTCAAACTGTTTCTATCATGCAGTGTTCTCAAGCTTTAGTATTTTTAAAATATTTTTATATTACTTTTGAGTAATTAAAGTTCCAAAAGTACAAACATTGTGTATGTGCCTACTCTTTAGAGAAAATAAGTAGCTACTTTAGCATAGTTATAAAAAGGGCCTTATATATTCCTGGGTCTTGCAGCTATGGAATTGTACCCTCCATATAGTATTGTGCCATAGGTTTTTTTTTTCTTGTTTCTAGCTCTCATGGGTTGTGAAGAGGACCTTGAAAAGGTAAACAAAACATAAACCAATGCAGTGTTGTCTTCATGAACTTGCAGACAGTCTGCAACAATTCAGAGTTCTGCAATCTTCCCCTTTCATCTAAGATGATGATAACCCTAAAAGTGGTGATCTGTGGCAAATTAAAAACTGGAAAAGTGGACAAAACTTAAAAATAACTAAATTTAATATCAAAATAAGTACCTCAGTTATAGTGAAGGAATTGTTCGTTTTCATGCTTAACCCAATAAAATTTCTGTTTTAAATATTTTATCTAAAGGTGCTGTAGAACTTAGCATTTCCACCAGCCTGCCACAAAATGCAAGGGCTTTGCTGCAGAATACACTGGGAGTTCTTCTTGAAATGAATCAAAATATTGTTAGTGATTAAGTTTATCACAAAACAGTGAGGAATTAAATTTTCTTTAGCTGGTTGTGTGTACAAACTTATTTCTGTTGTATAATTTTCAGAAAAAAATTTCAGTCATATTGTGTTAAATGAGAATAAACTCGATAGTATAAAAATTTCAGATCATTTGCACTCTGCTCTACAGTTGCTGAACACTGCCACTTTCTTCTGAGTTTCTCACTTATTTTAATGAGAGAAAAAACATGCTGTCCCTAAATGCCATTTTTCTTTTTAAAAAATTAAGGGCCAGTTTTAGACTGTGTACAGTGGGGCCTGGGGCGAAATCAGAATTTACGAAGGAGGAGCTGAATAAAAACTTCATCTGTGAATAGAGGGATAGATGCCTGAAGAGATCTGTGTAACTTGAAAGCTTGTCTCTTTCACCAACAGAAGTTGGTCCAATAAAAGATATGACCTCACTCACCTTGTCTCTCTCATATTCTGGGACAAACATGGCTTCAGCAATGCTACAAACAACAGATGCCAACTTGACAGCTGTGAAGACAGTCTTTTCTTTATCCATAGGATAGCTACAAGGAGAACTGAGAGTGTTCCTTCTGCCCTGTCAATAGGTTTTTTTTTATTTTTCATTCCTGGGCTTCCACTAGAAACCGTCAACAAGTGTGCACTAACTCTGATGTGGATGTGTCAGTGCATTTTGTATGAGGCCCTGAATATCCATTAAATGGTAATAACTTTTATTTTTCCTTGCCCTCAGCTGGATTTGAATTAGTGCCAGGTTCTGCGACTCGCTCTCTCTCGCTCTCATTCATTTTCTAATAGTCATGTGCATGTTGGGACTTCTCTCTGCTCTACAGTTTGAAAGTGCCAGTGGTATAGGAGCTGGACAAATGTGTCCTGATTTTGCTGAACTAAGCCCCCCACCTCAAAAAAGGTAACTTCACCACCCTGATAATGCCACAAATTGGGAAGAGAACTTACCTATCACTTGGCTTTCTCAAAAATGAGACCAACCTTGAAGACATCAGAATGGATTCAGGCAACTGCGGGCTCAACAGCTGACTGCATGTATGATAAGTTGATAAGGAGCACGAGGTTTGTGGCCAGAGCTGACCTTGCTGGCTTTGGGTGGATCTTCCAAATAGTGTTTCTTCATCACTTCAGAAACCTAATGTTGTCAGATGTTCAGCTGCATGTGTGTTTTCTTTTTGCGTGCTGTACTGGCTCTGGCCAGATAGCCCATACAGCAAGCTCTGACGGAATCGACCAATAAGAAGACCCCAAGACTTGGTTTAGTAGCCCGGCTCAATGGTTACAGGTACACTAACACACTTATGCCTGTGACAAGGGACCAGCTCAGTCAGCGGCAGGACTTTCCACTGTCCCCTAGGCCAGACAAAGGGTTACGGTGATGTATCCCAACATTTATAGATGGAAACAAACAGTATGGGATCAACAACTTACATATCACCTTTACATGTTTCATGACATGTTTGTTACCGCCTCTTGTACTTTTATCCTGATGTTTCAGACAAAACATTCCTATTCAACACCTGTCTTTGTACTTTTACTCCTGCTGTTTCAGGCAAATTTTCACTATTCACATTTGTCAAACCATTTTATCATGTGCTAGGTTGGGGTGTTCCTGTGCTGGCCTGCTGGACTGTGTTTACATATTCAGAGTGTGTTTTAGCAATGCTAGCAATATGGGTGCCAAGTTCGTGTACCGGACACTAATTTGCAGGCAAGCACCTGCTTTTGACAGGGCCTGACTGTTGCTCAGAGCATAACTTTTGCTGACTTTGGTTCAGGTCTCACGCCTTGCACCAGGCCCATGCCTCTCTCTTTCTACTGCACCAAACTGACTTGACTACCATGAACACCCCACTGTCCAGGACTAATGTGATTGGTGTGGGAGGGTTATTTAACATCCAAACACAAAATTTATTTTGTATAAAAGAATGGAAAGGGAGGGAGATGTTAAATACCAGCATTCTTTGTTCTCTGCCAACATATAGCCCACTAGCTCCTACTGTCTAACATACTATTGAGCTTTCCATGTTTGTTGTCTGTCACATTGTGTGTTCAGCAAATGTGCAAGCCTAGCTGTGAGCAACTAGCTGGCAGGAGGAAACTTGTCGTAGCCCTAGTGCTATCAGCAGTAATGTAATTCCAAATGCATCTGGAGTCCTCCAAAAATCAGGATCACGGCCTACCCCTGGACATCCGTGGGGGGGGGGGGTAGTGAATAATCTGTAATCTTTAGGGAAATCAGTGACAAGCTCTCAACCCTCTTGGTTCGTTGACAACTCTATTTTCAGGGCTCTTTGGACAAGTAAAAGGGAAAGCTAAGACAACATTTTTAAACTCCGATGCTTCAACCTAGAAAGCTAAATCCGGCACTGAAATAAGTGGCCAAACGTGTTTCCCAGTGGTGCAGAGCATCTGCAGTCAGTGGGAGATGGGGGTGCTCAGCATCTCTCAAACAAACATTAGATACCTAAAGTGTGGATTTAAATCCCTATTTTTCCAAGTTAGCCTAACTCAAGTTTAAAAATGTTTGCCTTTTATTTAAATGAAAGCTGAGGCTCTGTTTTACATTTCTGGGTTCTTTATATCAGCAAAAGAGGGTTATCTGCCAGGAAGTTCATAATCCTAAAGAGGCTAGCAAGATCTACACAGACGGAGTTAGCCTGGCGTGATTGTTAGGAAGCCACACAGATGTGTGCGCACTTCTTCTGCTATCTGAAATCAAGGGGGTGTGGTAATTACCCAGCAGTTTTCATTCTCTTGTGTCCTATCTTCTCTGCAACCATCACCAGCAAGGTCCAGGAAAGAGTGGGGCTAGCCAGGATCTTCACTTCCAGCTCACCTAAAATTCTTCTATTTCTCTCAGACGGAGAGGTGCAGTGCTGCAGTTTTTCTTTTTGCTCTCCATGTGATGATGCAGGGATGATGCTAGCATAAACTCCAAGCTTGGAGTTACTTATGGCTGTTAGCAACAAACTGGGAGGGGTAAATTCTGATGAGCTAAATACTGCCAATATGATATTTATCTATTCAGCAAATTTAGTGTTTGATTCACACATCTCCCCTCCTAGTCTCCTGCTGTAAAGATTAGACATGCACACAGCCTCAAAAGTAAATGACCTTGGAAAACTTGTGTGCATGTCAACAGCTCCCTGACATCAAAAGCTATGCAGCTGCCTTGTAACCACAGAGGCACTGCAGCAATCCTAAAGAGATCATGCATCAGAATATCTGAAATTGCTAGAATACGTGCTGATGTGGACTCTCAGTGTGAGGTTGAATGTTGAGCATCCTGTGTAAAGTAAACAAATCAAAAGGAATGTAAAGGCGGGGGGAGCCCTTCCTAGGAATAGCAATAGTCAAATTTGTGCTAACTAAACTTTCTAAAAGTGGAAACTGATCACGAGTGAGGTTTACATTCTCCTTGAGACAACTTTTCTTTCACTTCAGTGGATTCTCTGCTCCTGAATGTGGTTACATAGTGTATGGGCACAAATATGCAAATCTGAGAACAACACCAAAAATTTAAAGGCTCCAGATTAAACTCCACCACAGCTATCCTTTTAAATTAGAATGTGAAAAGTGGTAAATATATAGTTAATTGACTTGCCTTTAATGTCCTGCACATGCACTGAGCACAGAAATATGCTGTTTTAGAGCAGTTATGATGTAACACCCTGGAGATGCTGCTGCTGAAATACTGCACTGAGCATTTAGGGGACTCGCCCTGGATTACAGCAGCAATGGTGGAAAAGATTCAGGATTCTGTTTCTCAGATTGCTTAGGGTTCAGCGTGAAGATAGAACTAGTGAGCAACATTACCTGAACAAATCATAAGCCAGAACTCAGAGACAAAGGGTTTGGTTTTACTTTTGGTTTTAGCTGTGTTGGAAGTATAGCAGGGAGAGACGCATCTCTGCCAGAAAGGTCCTTTTGCATTACCCCTCCACATTTCTACCCAAGGAAAGATTTTGAGTCCTTTTGGGATTTCTGGGTCACTAAACAGCAGAGACCAGAAACTCTGAAGACTAAGGAGAGCCAGCCTAACTGCACATTGGAATCCAGACCAGAGCACCAAGGAAGATCTTACCATCCTTGGTGCACATACTTTGAGAGAATACCCTGGTTTGTTAATTTTTTTTATTTTGTTTTGAGCCCACCATGGACATCAGCGCTGCACCACCCATCAAAGAGGGGTGTTGGGGTTGATCCTGCTTTGAGCAGGAGGTTGGATTAGATGACCTCCTGAGGTCTCTTCCAACCCCAGTCTTCTATGATTCTGTGAAAGACTGAGCTTAAGATCACTATTTGCCTATCCAGGTGCTGGGAGGTTTGTACTGGCTGTAAATATTGGGAGGGCTAGTGTTAAATATTGTTGTTTTGTCTCTTTATCCTAATCTCCTGTTCCACTGACCCTTATCCTGAGCTCCCCATACCTAATAAAGACCCAGTTACTGTTTTATTACTGTGGGAATTGTGATAGCTAGTTTAGTTTTGTGTGCTCTGACACCCCCTCTGTATGAGATTATATGAAATATTTTGCCAGGAGACAAGCCCTCTGTGTTCTCTGCATTAAGGGGTTTGCTTGGGTGGAGGCACCAGGCACCCATATAGGTGAAACAAGGACCCATAACCCTGAGGAGGAAAGGGAGAAGGCAGTCACACCTCAGGGCTGGGCTACAATTAAACAAATGGCATACTGAAAACTTTTACATTCCAGATCTGGGGGCCATTCCTGTTAGCACTGAAGTTAAGAGGGAGCAAGGTCAGCCCTCTATTGCTGTCAGCAAAGTAATCGTGTGTTTTTGTTTTATCCAAGTTGAGTCTGTATTACACCTCTACTTCTTTTCACTTTTAGTATGATTATATAATTTTTCATTTTAATGTTTTATTACTTCTATGTATCTTCATTCTTCTGTAATAAAGAGTTTCAAGTGCAATAAATGGAGGTTTTCTTCTGCATTTCCATTTTAATTTAGTATTCAAGGGCCTGGATTTAAATCAAAAATAGACATTTTATTGGAGATACTATTTCTTGTCCTCTTGAACAATTTATGGGGATTCCATGATGGCTTTCTTGGGTGCCTCATTATTTCCTGTACACACAACAATCGGGAGGGAATGTTCAACACTGAAGTACTTCATTGCTGTCCATAAATTAGATAATCATTAAGGAATGTATGGGCTCTTAATTGTGTGAGTTTGTTTTAATATTACAAAGTGGTGGGTTGGTCTTGCAGATCCATAAAAAAGTATTATGTAATTTATGGACGGGCCTTTAAACGTTTAGTACAGTCACACAAGTGCCATAATTACCAGAAACACTGTGGTGAAAACATTACATTTAATCTTCTCAACACATTTGTCACAAAGACAGCTATTTGTAGAGAGTGATTTATGAAGGCAAAGCCTGATTGACTGCTTAGCTGGGGTTAACGTACAAATGAGTAGATTATTAGAAAGCATAACATATCCTGCAGAGCCATTGTCATTAAAATAGCCTCAGCACTCAAAGCCTTTTCAGGCTGTTATTGAATTAAGTAATATGGATACCATGTGCATGTGGTACTTATAAACAGATATTTCCTTTGGGTGTAATCTAACATCAGGATTAGTAGCAAAGGGTGATCTCCCCTCTCTCCACAGCAAGGTTTGACAAATCCATTTCAGAAAATTGGTGAGTAAAGTCCAGACAAGATGATTAAATGTCTGGAATGATTGTCAAATGTCAAAAATTATTAAAGGTCTAGAAAGCATGACCTATGAGGGAAGACTGAAAAAATGGGTTTGTTTAGTCTGGAGAAGAGAAGACTGAGAGGGGACAACAGTTTTCAAATATAAAAAAGGTTGTTACAAAGGTTGAGCAGGGGGCTGGACTAGATGACCTCCTGAGGTCTCTTCTAACCCTAACCTTCTATGATTCTATGAAGAAGGAGGGAGAAAAAATATTCTCCTTAGCCTCTGAGGATAGGACAAGAAGCAGTGGGCTTAAATTGCAGCAAAGATGGTTTAGGTTGGACATTAGGAAAAATGTCCTGTCAGGGTAGTTAAGCACTGGAATAAATTGCCAAGGGAGGTTGTGGAATCTCCATCATTGGAGATTTTTAAGAGCAGGTTAGACAAACACCTGTCAGGGATGGTCTAAATAATACTTAGCACTGCCATGAGTGCAGGGGGCTGGACTATATGACTTATCGAGGTCCCTTCTAGACCTATGATTCTATGAATTCAGACCAGTGGTTATGTATCCTGCCTCTAACGGTGACCAGAACCAGGGGGTTCAGAGGAAGGGCAAGAAACCACGTCAGAATTTTGCCATTTATTGTAATTATTTTAATTTGGTTCCTTGGGAAACAGTCCCATAAACTGCTAGTCCTTATATTGCCAACCCCAAGCATTCAAAAATAATGAGTCAGCCCCCTCCCCACAAACCAGATTTGCTTTCTGGTTGTCTAACCTTTAGGGCACACTTAGGTCACATTTTTTTTT
Organism: Caretta caretta; assembly: GCF_965140235.1. Lineage (NCBI taxonomy): Eukaryota > Metazoa > Chordata > Testudines > Cheloniidae > Caretta > Caretta caretta. The sequence goes on along the minus strand of NC_134207.1, from coordinate 84,024,844 downwards.
AACTTTTCTCCACAATCACAAAGGCTAGAAACTTACTTTTAAGTGAAAGCCAAGATTCTCATGTCCTCCTATGACTCTAGCAGCAGGGGCATTAAGAAAAACAAGAAAGCAATGTCTACACCAGGAACTGGCAACCTTTGGCAAGCGACCCGTCAGGGAAAGTCGCTGGCGGGCCGGTTTTTTTACCTGCAGCATCCGAAGGTTCGGCCGATCGCAGCTCCCACGGGCTGCTGGAAGCAGTGGCCAGCACATCCCTCGGCCCATGCCACTTCCAACAGCCCCCATTGGCCTGGAACAGTGAACCGCAGCCAGTGGGAGCTGGGATCAGCCGAACCTGCGGACGCTGACGGTAAACAAACCGGCCTGGCCCACCAGCGGCTTTCCCTGATGGGCCGCATGCCAAAGGTTGCCGATCCCTGGTCTACACTATAAAATTATGTTGACTTAAATTATGTCAGCATACAGCTGCCATAGTTATTAATTCATTTGTGCACATGCACACTTGGTTCCTGGTGTCAGTGGTGCACGCTCCACCAGGACTGCTTGTATTGATTGTAGTGTCAGTGTGAGGCTTTATGGGACAGCACCAGGAGACCAGTTACAGTTCAGGTAAGCAACACTGTATCTACGCTGACACTGTGTTGTTCTAATTACATTGACTGTGACTCTATGCTGTTTGGGGAGGTAGTGTTACTAAACCAGCACAGAGAGGTATTTACAATGGTGGAAGCCAAATTTAATCGAAGACGCTCAGGGCTTGTCTATTCTACTGCATGGGGTCGATCTAAGATACGCAACTTCAGCTACGTGAATAGAGTAGCTGAAGTTGACATACTTAGATCTACTTACCGCAGCGAAGACCCCGCGGTAAGTCAACAGCTGATGCTCTCCCGTCGACTCCACTTGCGCTTCGGTACTCCACCAGAACAAGGAGTCAACGGAAGAGAGCTCTGCAGTCTATTTATCTTGTCTCTATTAGATGCGATAAATAGACCTCTGCTGGATCGACTGCTGCCGGCCGATCCGGCAGGTAGTGTAGACAAGCCCCATGCACAGCTAGGTCGATCCAAGGCAGCTTACATCAGTCTAACCATGCAGTGTAGACTAGGCCTATCAATGTCACACAATACAATTCCAAGGGTTGGCAACATGTACATTGTTTTTTTTAAAAAATGACACGTAACAACCAATGCTTTCTGTTAACATTTGTAAAATTTGCTACAATAAAGTAGTTTTGCTCTGCTGTGCAATTTGGGGCAAGGGCCCCAGACCAAATCTCGGGATACAAACACCTAGGATTTTATTTGGGGCTGGCTCTGGGCTAAATACCCCCGCTAGCCACAGTTCCCACACCAAGCCAAACCAAAGCTCTGGGTCCCAGTTTTGTGACCGTTTAGATTCTGACCACAACTTTGTAATGTACCAATATCCGTTGAGCAGGCGAGGGGGGGGAGCAGCTACATCCTTCCTGCCAACCCCCGCCTGACCCTCCGCTAGCCCCAGCCGCTTCCTTTCTTTCTCCCGTCCCTTATATCCCCCGGCCCGGCAGAACGCCCGGCCCCCACGTTCTAGAACGCCCCGAGCGGCCAATCACACCTCCCGTGGCCGAGGGGCCGCGCACCAATCAGCGCTGAGAGTGGCCTCCGGGGGGCGGTGGGAGGAGCGCACGCTGGTGGGTGAGTTCCTCGCGCGGCCGCCGTGGTCTCGAGGCGGGAGGAGGCCGGGCTGGGCTCGGGCCATGGTGCGGGGCAGGATCACTGGGCTCGCGGTGAGCGACGTCCGCTTCCCCACCTCCCTGGGGCACCATGGCTCCGATGCTATGGTAAGTGCTGCCGCCGCCTCCCGCTCTCCGGCGCTGCAGTAGCCACAGGGCCGCTGAGCAGCCGCTGCCCCAGCCCCTCCGCAGCCCCAGCGAGTCTCCACGGGCTGGTCTGCCGCAGCGCCGGACTGCGCGCAGCCAAGGTCTCTGATATGGGGATACTGCATTAAACAGGGCAAGGGGATTTGGAGCTAGAGCCAGAGGCTGCAGCCCCTGGGCCATGAGCCTCTTGCCTGTAAATCTTTTCTGTTCGCTCAGATCAAATGCTGGTGATAAAATCTATCCGCTTCCCCCTGTAAGGACTTGCACTGTTCAGTGAGCGATGACTTGCCTTAGGCCCCCAGATCTAGACTTCTATATTTATTTTGCCACAAATCTTAAATTACCTGGATTGCTGCCCTCTTTGCCAGTGCTTTGTGGTGCTTTTTGTTGCTCTAAGAGGTATGTGACCTATGGCGGGTGAATCCGTGTCAGTCCTCCTTTGTAAGTTTCTTGCTCCAATATTGGGTGGTGTTTTTGGTCTTTAATTTAGCACCCGGACCCTGACTATTCTGCTGCCTATGTTGTAATAGAAACTGATGCCCGTGATGGAGTCAAAGGCTATGGATTAACATTTACTTTGGGTAAAGGCACAGAAGTTGGTAAGTTATTATCCAGTCCCTAAACACAAATGGGCCCCAAGTCACACTGAAAGCATTGGGTTCAATGACTAATGCAGTTTCTCCTTTTTTGAAAATGAAATACAGGACCATTTTAGGTTTCAGAGTAGCAGCTGGGTTCGTCTGTATCCACAAAAAGAAAAGGAGTACTTGTGGCACCTTACAGATTAACAAATTTATTATTTTACCATTGCTGAATTTAAAAAAAAAAAGCCATAGGTCTTGGGGCAGCTTATAGGGTTGTAGAGGTTGCAATTTAGCACTTTTCTTGATTTTTGTTCCAATAAATCACTTACTGGAGTAGCTGTTCTGCAAAATCTCTTTATAATCTCCCCTAAAAGAGTTTGTTATAAAAAAGTTTTAATCCTGGCTGCAGTTGTCAGACTTGCAGGTTGCCTGATTCTAAACTTGCTGATGTCTTGTAAATGCTTTAAGCTTTTAACAGTCCTTGCTTGCTTTCTTCCTCTCTTTTCCCCCACCCCCACACAGAAAACAGAACTGACTTTTGAAATTGCCCTTGCCAGGCAATTTTGTTACCATGGGTTACAGCTCTTTCTGGTCATTGGTGTAACAACAAACATTTTGAGGCGATTGAGGAAAATGTGAACAGTGAGAGGGCATCAGTGAGAACATTCACAGAATAGTAAAAAGTTGGGGGGGGGGGAATATGTTTTCCCTCTGCCCTCTCCCCTCCTCAGTATTTGTGCCAGTTCAAATAACCTCTCATACTGCTAAGTCCCTCATTAGCCACATAGACTTACTTGAGAATAGTATCAGTGATTTACATTTTGTATCGCATTTTCTTTCTGAAAATTAGGCCCTGATCCTGTAGAGAACTGTGTGAACAAATCCCTGCACCCACCGAGCGCCATTGACTTAGCCCCCGGACCCATTTGTCCATCTGTTCAGCTCTCTTTGCAGAATCAGGGCCTTAGATGGTAAAGGCATGGAGCATGCCTCTTTTTTAATCTGTAAAACACCTATACGCTTTTTGGGTGCATTGCATAAATTGTCAAAATAATAATGGCTGGATTTGGGGTGTCTCTGCTGTGTATAAATGTCCATGGACGTTTGCAGATATGAACCTCCAGATTACTTGATTTGAAAAGTTATTGCACAAATTAACTGTGAAATCTTTGTATGTGTATCTGATATAGTCGTTGGCATGATTTAAGTTATTTATTTTTAATCCTCAATAAGAGGAGTGACAAATGCTTCTTGCGCTTAAATGTCTGCAGCATCGTTGTAGCCATGTTGGGCCCAGGTATTAGAGAGAAAAGGTGGGTGAGGTAATATTGGACCAGCTCCTGTTGGTGAGCGAGACAAACTTTTTACACTACTAGTGTAGTATAGATGGGCTGTCAGCCTTTTATCACTGTGTCACGTAATCCCTCTAGGAGTAGGTCTCATTGATCTGATGTATAAAGTGCTGGGAGACTGTCTACGCTAAGGCTGCTACCACTGCGAACAGTGAGAAAGTTTTAGAAAATTTCCCTGCTATAGACAGGGGCTTAGGCTCTTTGTCCATCCTAGTAATTTAAAGTTTAAATGTTAGTCTCCAATACCTCTCCATTGTCTTAGATGTTTGATGGGTGACCCTTAGAGACATGTCTGTGTCCTTATGAATTACATAAGGGCTTCATCTTGCAAGCACTCTGGTTCCACTCCAGCAATGCACGTGAGCACCCGAGTAGCCCCATTGAAGTTGAGGGACCCACTCACTTAAAGTTAAGCACGTGCTTAAGTGCTTGGCTGGATCGGGGCCAGAGTGCTCAGCACCTTTCAAGAACAAGTCCATATGCTTGGAAATCAATAGCATTTTCACGCAGTGCAGTGAGCACAGTATGAAAATCCATGTCCCCTAAGTGTTCACCAGGTTTCAGGCCTAAGCGGTTTCTCTTTTATATAGAAGACGTATTGCAGCAAGGCACAGCTGAGATCACATTCTAGACATCCTTGAGGTGGTGAGGCCTAGCCAACACAAATGGCTGGTTTCTCGCACAGTGATGCTTGCTTCACTCCAATAGCAGCTTTGCCTTCTCTTGCTCACAGAGAATGTTCCGTTGCAGCCATAACACTCTCTTTATAAGGGTGGAATGAAATCGTGAAAGGTTAAGGAAGGCTGTGGGCTTGCTCTATGTTAGTGCTTTTTAACCTGTGGTCCATGACCCCTGGGGGTCCATAGACTAAGACTGCCAAAGTGGTCTGCACCTCCATTTGAAATTTTTTAGGAGTCTGCAAATGAAAAAAGGTTGAAAACTGCTGCTCTAAGTGAAATTATCTGAACTGTGTGGCTCAGTCTTCTGCCTATCAGTTTATATTATTATTATGGTAGTAGGGAGAAAATATTTGGAGAAAGAAAACATAGATGCCATTAGTATTGGCAAGAAAAGGGAAGGAAAGATAGGTTTAAATAGATTCTTAGGGCTCGATCTGTGTGTATTTATTTACACATTTATCTTTGCAAAATCGGCTCCTGCTCTTCTGTATATTCAAGATACACCTAGCTACACATGTCCATAGATAATTGAATGCTCAAGCTCTTAAACAGATAGGACCCAGGTTCTCAGCTTTGCTCTACATCTCCAGGGGCACATCTGCACTGCACGTATCCCCTATCTGGTCAGAAGCTAGCATCAGTTTGTAAGCATTGTGCATGCAAAGCCTGTAATATGTTAATCATTACATACTGCCTGATGATTTGGGGGAGGAAGTTTACAATCCAGGACCAAACCTTTGTCTTTCCAGGGTCATTCTGAACAATTGTAAGATTTGTGCCTTTACGAAGTAGCAATGTATCCATTGCACACCACTTTTTCTTAGAAAATTGCTAAGTAGGTCTCTAAGCAACTCTTCATAAGTGCTTTATTGCCTGGAAACCTTTCAGCTAACGTCATTCTGGCATTCTCGGATCACAATGTGACAGTCACAAAATCATAGTCCATTAAAACCTTGCCACTCAAGTATAGGGACAATACTAAATATGTTACGAACTCTAAAGAATCATCCTCCATGGAGGTGATATCCTACATCAGATTATATGTTGTCTTTCCCTTTTTATAGCTATATTTGTAAAACATTTTCAAAATTAGTCCATTTACTCTTTAAAAGGAAAAAAGTATCATTGGGTGCATAAAGAAGACACAACTATCAAGTATTCACAACTGTTGGTCTCCTCCATCAAAAACAGCAGGGTTTTTTGTCCATATAATGGCAAAATAATCTCTAAATATTCCAGTGTACTGTACACAATCATACTTGCCATGATAAAGGGATCTGTTCCTGGTTCAAGAGTCTCACTATGGCCTTCAATAAGACCTTCAATGAAGATACAGTCCTTTTTGCGAACTTTGGACCTGGTATGGCAAGGTGCTGAGCACTGACCACCCTCCACTCTCCCGAAGTTCATGAGAGTTTGAGAGTGTTTGTTGCTACCTATCTGGCCCCCATCACTATAGTAGCTGAGCACCTCCCAGTCTTTATCCTCACAATACCCCTGTGAGAAAGGGAAATATTATTTCCCCATTTTACAGGAGGACAACTGAGGCACAGAAAGACTGAGACTTGCCTAAGGTCATCAAAGCTTGGGATGGAGGAGGGACTTGAACCCACCCATCCCAAATCTCAAGCTAATGCCTTAAATAGGCATACCTAACAGGATTGGGCCCAAGCTTTCCTGTGCAGTTTGCTGTTCTCTCTCTTATTTCTTCTTATCTGTGTCAGAAAATGATGGTTGAATGGTGCTAAAATTCCTGACATGTCCACTCCTTTCTGTGATTGCCTCCACCCTGTCCAGCCTGCTAGATAACAATGGATGTATAAGATACTTTCTTGATTTGCTAGTGTTTTGCTCTAACAAAATTCTCTGCTGGAGCTTGTGTTGAAATGAGATGGGGTAGATTTTTGGGGGAGTTAAAACAACTGGATCACAATTATTATACAATAACCAGAAACAAAATCCCTTATGAGGAATTGAGAAATTTAACATGGCTGCAAGTACCATATATACTGCATGAGATGCAACAGGTCCTGTGGGTGAGGTCTATCAAATCCAAAGAAACAGTCTTCTCCCAGCATTTTAGGGAAACTTCTGTAGTTCCTTGTGCTCACAATAGCATAACGCTGCCCCCTCTGAACGCTACTGTGGTGTGCGTGCCTGAGGATTACATTGGCAGCAAGATCTTTCTCTGGGGAAAAAGGTGACATGCAAGTGACTTTTCATCTTCAAACACCCTTCCGTTATTAACTAATTGAGCCTTACAACCTCTCTTGGTGGTAGGTATTATCTTTACCAGGGGATAAATAGGGAAACGTGAGATGCAGAGCAGTTATGTAGCTTATCTAAGGCCGCACAAACTGAATCATTGGCAGAGCCAATGTTACGTGTCAAGTGTTCCTGGCTCCCAGTTACATATTCAATCTGCTAGACCAAGCCCCTCTCAGAAACGTAGTGGGGCTGGAACAATTCGCATAGTGGGGGTGCTGAGATCCATTGAACCAAACTACAAACCCTGTGTATGATGGAAACCACTCCAAGCCAGGGGGTATGGCAGCACCCCTAGGTCCAGCACCTATGCAGAAAAGGTGAAATTCTAAAACAGTGGTTGAACAATAGAACTAGTGTTCTAGTAATTTTGTTCTAGTCACTGTGTGGTATTAAAGCAACAAATTCTGGTGTGTTTTGCAGTTGTTTGTGCAGTTAACGCTCTCTCCATTCACGTGGTTAATAAAGACCTAGAAGAAATTGTCAGCGATTTTAGAGGATTCTACAGGCAGCTCACCAGTGACGGACAGCTCCGATGGGTAAGGGGTATCTTATGGAGTGTTGTGAAGTGGATGGCAACAAACATGAATTTGTGTTATGAACTCTGTAAGGACACATATAAAAGTATTTTTAGATAAGGATTTCTGTGCAGGTATGGGGGGGGGGCGAAATTTCTGTTTCACAACCAGGACTCTAACATTGCAATAGGATCTACACGGGCAGAACCCATACACGCATCCAGAGCCCTGTTGTTTTCAAGGGAGCTTTAGACAAATGAAAGTATCCACCCACATAGATCCAATAGCAGAAGTGGGGCCTGGGGTCCAGATTCTTTGTTTCCCTGTGTTTAGAGCCCAAATGCTGTGTCTTTATCTGTTCTTTTTTCCAACTTGCAAGTGTTCACGAAATATTATTTCTATACAGTGTCTAGTATTCTTGGAAATTGAAAACTCAGCTGGTATTAAGATGAACTAGATATCAATATAGCCATTGTAGTAATCTCACAATGCACTTAATACACACCAACTTCAGATTTTTCTCAGTTTCTGATGAACAGAGGTTTATCTTTTTAATTCCAGTGGTTTTTCCTTTGTTGTGTTGTCCAGATGTATAAGTTTGCTAATGGTCATTAACTAGAAATGAAGACCCCAAAGTATGCTAAACCATTATAGGTAACTGTATGGTTGTTTGTTTGTTTCTTTTCAACAGATTGGTCCAGAGAAAGGTGCTGTGCATTTGGCTACAGCTGCTGTTCTGAATGCCGTGTGGGATTTGTGGGCTAAGCAGGAGGGAAAGGTGATGTACTTAGAGCACATGGCCAAAAAATGTCCCTTTATTTGTTAAATTAGCGAGTCCGAATCCTGATATGCTTTTTGCAGATTTAGATCCTGGTCCTAATTTCATGGATGCCCACCACTGAGTTCATTGGGGCTATTCATTTTGTGGGACTGAGGCTTTAGTAGCTGACACTTATACACCACTTACCAGTAGAGCTGGCTGGGAAGAAAATTCAGCAACATTTTTTGTTTAAATTTTGACTAACAATGACATCTTTACAAAACCTTTTTTGACCAGCTCTACTTAACAACTAATTTTTTCTTGATTTCTCTTTTCTTCTTCTTCCTTTGCAGACTGTTCATAAAATTACGAATTCCTTGTAACTACTTTCTAGTATGGCCTTGTAAGCTGTTTGGAGCAAGGCTCATATATTTCTATCTGGGGCACGTAGCATGGTGTTAGACACTGTAAAAAAAAAATAACTAGGGCAGGGAGTATCACTTTGTTGTGTTTGTACAGCACCTAGCACAATGGGGGTCTTGGTCTGTGACTAGGACTCTTAGATACCACCACAATAGAAGTAGTAAATAATAATAGTACTGTAGTAGTAAATCATCGCTACTGTCTTAAGTTGGTCCAATAAAAGATATTACCTCACCCACCTTGTTTCTCTAATTATCCTGGGACCAAGACAGCTAGGACAACGCTGCAAACCATTGTCTTATAGAGTTATTGTGATACTTTCCCTTTCCTAGGAAAGGGTAATGGGCACCTCTAAACTTGTCAGTATCCAGGAGCTCAGTCCAACGTAAGGCGCATAAGAAGTAGTGCCGCAGAAATCTTAAAAGTAGAAAGGATCAATTTCTTCAGCATAAATAACCATTTCCAGTAATAGTGTCCCGTCAGCATTTCAAGTCTGACTAATTTAACATAATAAAAGTGAGTTAACACCAGCTATTTGTGGGTCCAGGATCAGTGTCCTGGCCATAACGAGGCGGCACAGACAGAGATGTTCCTGTTAAAGTAATTTAGCCTGGGGCTTGACATCTTGAATCTCCTGTCTTGATTTGGGAACCACATCAGCCAGATGCATTTGGCGTCAAATGTAAATGTTTTCCACACTTACTTTTTGTCACTCCAAGATAAAATATCACCTGTATGCTGCTTTTATGTGCTCTCCATCCATTTCATATAATTTAATTGCTTTGTTTTTTAGCCTCTGTGGAAGTTACTAGTTGACATGGTAAGAAAATCTTATTATATGTGAGCTAATGTTACCACTGTTCCACACTGATGTTTTTGATGCAGTAGAAGAGTAAAAATTTCAGGCAGTATCTAGGCTATAATTACCTCTCTGGCCATGTAGCTCATTCCAAGGCTGTAGAAACCAAAGGGTTCTACAAGCTGTGGATGTGACATTTTGCTCTGGAGGGCTCTTCTTCTTCCAGGATGTCTCTTTCTGGCACTACACAGCTGTGCAAATCGGCCCCTTTAATGGGAGCACTGATACACACTCTGTGCTGTCCAGCTACGATACTATATATGGCAACTGGAACCCATCTGTACTGATACCAGTAAATTATGTTTTTAAAGTGCAAACCTAAAAGTTGACCTTAACCCTTATGATTAGGCTGAGGAGCTGTGTTTTTTTGCCAAGACAAATGTAGGGATTCGATTATTGGGGTTTGGTTGGTTTTTATATTATATATTATATATTTATATTTTTTTTTTGCGGGGAAATAAGTAAATATTTCATCATCTGACTTTTAGCAAATATTCAGATCTCGTTGGCCTGCACTTTCAAAAGTGACAGGTCATTTTGGATGCTTCTGTTTTTGGGTGCTCGACTTTGAGGTACATTGACAATATAGTTAGCACTATCCTTCTGGAAATCAGACCCTAATAAGGGGTCTCAACATAGGACACCTAAAGCAAGTACCCAGAATCACTAGTCACTTTTGAAAATACAGGCCTCTGTATACAGTAATAAAGGTTGATGTATTTACAGAAAGTAAAAGTCCAATCTCTTGATTCATTAGTAGCAGATTTTATATTCGGATATTAAGCGTGTACATAAATCGTTGCAGGATTGGGGATTGAGTATGGTTTGTTTGTTTTTGGTTTTTTTTTAAATGAAATCTTCATTTTTTTTAATATGCCTAAAGTAGCTCATGTTTTCAGTCTCTTTTCTGCAACCTGTTAATATTGAATCCCTTCTCAGTTTAAAATGTATTGAATTGGGTTTTTCTCAAACTATTTCAATAAATTGCTTTCAATCCTCTTTTGATAAATACTCTCTTGAGACAGATTTTCAAAGGAGTCAAAAGCAGCCTCTGATGCTGAGTGCGCTGTCGTTTCTGTGTGAAGATTATAGTATGTACAGATTTGCACACCTAAAGCATTCCAAATGGATTAGTAATTTTTTTAATGTTTGTTAATCAATTACACCCTGTGCAAATATTTTTGTACATGCTTAACATTAAGCGTGTGAGTGGCACCATTGAGTTAAATGGAGTTATTCACATGCTTAACTTTAAGCACATGCCTAAATATTTGTTGGATTAGAACTTTAAAGTTTGCCAGAGTCAGTTAATCAGTTTGATTTTAGAGTCGGTGAATCCATTCTCAGTACTGTCTGTGACAGGGAAAAGGCTGATAGAGGGCTCACACGGCAGATGTATATGTTACGTTAGTATTGCCTTTTTGTAATCATGTGATTTTATTATTCTTTGCTGTTTGATTTACATTAAATATTTTGTTAACAGGACCCAAAGCAGTTGTTATCCTGCATAGATTTCAGGTATATTACTGATGCACTAACAGAAGAAGAAGCTCATGGTAAGTTGTCCTTCTGTCAAGACAGATCCCCTTACTCCTTGAGCTGTTTTTGATTTCAGTGGGACTACTCGAGCAGTAGGGCATTACTCTTTGTAAGTAAACAGATCAGAATCTTGTTTTATGAAAACAGCAGAGTGTGGTGGTAGGATGTGGAGGAATTGAACTTTGGTTAATGCAATAATCTTCCCCTCTTTTTCTCCCCTGCCCTCATGCAGAAATACTCCAAAATGGTCGTCTTGGGAAGACGGAAAGAGGTAAGTTTAAACCAAGTTTACTTTTGCTGTCTTGTAGGAGAATAAAGGACTGAACACATTGCATGATTGATGTGGCACTCTGCATCCTGGAGGGTCCTAGTCACTGGGAAGTGGAATGTGACAATTGACGCTCTCGTATGAGGCTGAATGCATTGTGTGTTATCTCCTCCTTATGAGTCATTGGGGAGGTGTACCTATAGAGGGGGCTTGTGCTGTCTTGGTGGCCATTTGCTTGGGAACCCCTCAGTGAATGTTTGTGTCAGTCACGATGGCATAGTGATCGTGCTGGTTACACCCTAAAGGTATTTTTCTGAGCTGAAGCTCTCCCACATTTTGGAAAGAAGGGGAGGATAGGGAGGATTTTTCTCAGCAAATTTCATCTGCCCTGATTAAAATGAGATTGATTTTTAAACTCCTTTCATTTCCATGAGTAACGACTTATCTAAAACTAGAATACAAACTAATCATCTGTTCATTGGTGACATTCTTTGGTTTTTTAGAAGAGCAAGTGTTAAAGCATGGATACCCTGCTTATACCACGTCTTGTGCCTGGCTGGGCTACCCGGACCAGCAGTTAAAACAGGTTTGATTCTTTGACATTAGATTACAGAAGTAAGATTTTAAACATTTCTATCCAGTGAGGAATGCCAAGGTGACGATTCAGCACTCAGGGGTTGCTTAGTTTTGGCTCAGATGCAAAGCGAAACCGTTAAGCATTGCATATGTGGGAGGGGTATGTGTGAAAGGTGGCCCTGTTCTGTGGGCCTAGTTGTTCATTGGCTTTTGTGCTAGCCACAGTGGGAAGGGTTTTATAGCCTTGTCTACCTTGGGGTTTTAGCTGTAGCTGTTGGGGATAAGCATGGACCATTGCAAGCCAGTTTACACTGATGTATTGTGTATAACTAGAGGATTGCACTTGTGCAGCTACATTGGTGCAGACAATGGGCTTTGTCTACATGGGGATGCTCAGGAAAGTGAAGATGAATTAACAAAAGGTGTGAAGTTAAAGCGCATTAAACCCCTGTGTGGAAACTCTCCTTCAGAAGTAAAGTGGCCTTAGTTTGCTGTAACTAAATCTGCCTTCAAAGTGAAATATCATGAAGGCTCTTCACAGCTCTGGGATCTGAGGTCTGGTTAGTACAATACATGTTTATCATCTGGTTTAGTTTTTTGGAAAAGTTCAGCTTTCTGTGTCATAGGACTGTCATGCATAGTACATGAAAATAAAGAAATGCATAAAGTATTTCTTTACATATATTGAGGAATTTGGATCCTACAATTCAGTTGGACGTTATTCATACCTCTGCTCTCAATTACTGTCTGCACTACACTTTTGTCAATAAAGAAATGGATAGAAAGTTCACCCTGGGTTAGACAGCCTGTAAATAAATACTGGTCTACATATTGAGTAGTGCAGCTACTTGGAGGTATAATAGATGTAATTTTTCTCTGCAGCTATGCACAGATGCATTGAAGGATGGTTGGACAAGGTATAGTAAACAATTATCTCATTTGCTGAACTTTTCTGTTTAATGATTAGTAGCAAATAGAAATATACTATCGAGATCAGTCCTGATTTGGCACCGAGACAGACTAGATGGATGACCCTATAGGTCTTTTCAATCTCTACATTCTGAGAAGAGATGTCTTTGCTTCTGATATTTTTAAAAAATATTTTCCCTTTCTGCTATTCCATAACATACCATTACAGTAGGTATCTAAGTAAATGTATGGCAAAATGAGCTCTCCTCCGGGCAAACTGTAGGCTAGTAGCTAACAAAGGTAATTGCTTTCCTGTTGATTCATGGAAAGGTATTTGCTGTCTTTTTTCTTTTTTGTTAAACAAGGATGAAGTGTGCTGGAAAAGGGACAGATGTGATAAGGAAATATTGACCATAAAACACTGACTCTGGTGTTTTTGTAAATTTGAGTTTAGAGTTTCTCGTAGAGGAAAGTTATCACTACATTAATCGTGGTGAAATGACTACATTTTATTATAAATGTTGTGTCTAGGTTTAAAGTAAAGGTTGGTGCCGATCTGCAGGATGACATTCGTAGATGCAGACTTATTAGAGAAATGATTGGCCCTGACAAGACACTGGTGAATATTTTTTTTTTATGACTACACTATTAAATAATTTTAAATATAAAATGGCTGTCTCTTCATGTAGATACATGATTGATCTCACCCTGTACCAATATTTCTTGTGCCAAAACTCCCATTGAAATCTAACCCAGTTTTCTGACCACCAGTGCTTTTTCCCCCTCCTACCCCCAGCCAAAAAAACCCAACCCAGTTCTGTTGAAAAATTTCAACCATCCCTGTTCCAGAGTGCTTCACTCACTTACTATATAGAAATTGTTTTGCCTGCTACTGAAACAGTCACTTCTGGAGTTCAGGGTGTCACCTCTTTAATGGTGTACAAGAACACTACACAGACATTTGGGAGAGAAGTTGACAATATCATATTCATTTGAAACCTGGTGGAGAAATTCAGAAAAGCAAAATACAACTACCACAGTTGGAATAAGGATTTGAGACCAAATCCATGACCTTCACTTTTGTAAGAAGTTTCCTGGGGTCTTTTAACAATTACAGTACACCAGGGCCTTTGATTTAATGTGTCATCTCAAAGCAGCATTTCCAGCAAAACATAATTTTGGATTTCCACCTGAAGTTCATCTTTTAGGCTATTATTTTATCATTACCTTTATTGAGTCTAGGAATTGTAGAACATGTTCTACATCATAACATATCATATGATGTGTTAAAGATCAGAAAACAGCAGTGATCTACACTGTCTGAATTTCCTTTTTTCATTAATTTATAGCAACATTATGGGGTTGGGTTTTTTTGACAATTTCATATATAAAAATTCAGTGGAGTCATATAAGTGAATTTGTTTTGTAATTACTCTCAGATGCTGGATGCTAACCAACGATGGGAAGTGAAGGAAGCAATAGAGTGGGTCACTAAATTAGCTGAATTTAAACCATTATGGATTGAGGAGCCAACTTCTCCCGATGATATTCTTGGACATGCAGCCATTTCTAAGGTTTGTTTTTCATTTCAGTAATGACTTAGTGACTACACACCAGAGAGCAGTAGTGATTCATTTATTGACGCTGCTGTTTGGAATGTTCAAAGTTCAGGCTGAAACCAGCTGTCAAAAGTCATTAAATATGTTTGCTACAAAATCCTGGGCACATCCTGTATTTGTATTCCATTACACTTAAACGAAAAGCATGGTCCAAAGATTATATCAAAGGCCATGAGACTATCATGCTTGCACAAGAAAAGCAACCAGGATTTGCCCGGAAACGTGTATGTGTCTTTTTCTTTTAATATGTGTGGATTGGTGTTTCAGTAAAGTTAGAGTAATGCTAGCCCAGGATATGTGCTCATAATGTGATATAGCTAATAGTAATGCTTGAGCCGCAGATGTATATCCCCTTATGGCAGCACACACCCTCTTACATAATTCTTCACATATTATTGGGGTAGCAAAAAAGCAGCATAAAATGCACTAACAAAAAATTACACAACGCTTAGTTTCTTCCAGATGCATAGCAAGTAAACATTGCACTTTGTTAGCTGTTCTTCTCTCTCTGTCTCCTCATTCTGGTGAGGACCAGTATTTGGGAATTACAGATTAGAAGCAAGTCCTTTGTTTTTTGTTTATTTATTATTTATTTTTGTAGGCCTTGGCGCCATTAGGAATTGGTGTGGCAACAGGAGAACAAGTAAGTGGGTGTCTAATTAATTGTTTTTTATTCAGTCATTTATTTAATGTAGCTTCGTGACTTTTGAGAATTTGTGCCAAAGTTCACTTTGATTTCTCACTTGGGAATTAAATAACATGACTGAAAACAGCCTTGGATTTATTTCACAAAATTTAAGACCAACTTTGATAGGTATTCTCTCCCCCACCCCCATTTGTCTGGACAATCTGGGAAGATTTTGTTGTGATGAATTTATTATGAAGGTTTGAACAGGGATCTACCACTTCTCAGCTGAGTGCCCTAACCGTTGGCCTATGAAACATCCTGATAGAGGGTTCCCTCAATGTTCGCTGTTGAAGTTCCCTGCTTTAATTAAGTACTTGAGCCAGAGAAGGAGTTAGAATGACTCTCTAGCCTTGGGGTGAGAGGTCGCAGATGACCATTCAAATTCCTTCTCCTCTGCAGGTGGAGGGGAGACTTGAACCTGGGTCTCCTACATTTTGAGTGAGTACCCAATCACTGTGCTAAAGGCTGATTAGCCTCCTTTGCCCTCTTGTTGTTTTTGTGTGAACTTGCTTCACTTGAGGCACTCAGGTGCCTATCTCCCAGCTGAGCCATAGAGCAATTCACAGACGGGGGAAGATAAGCATTCAGCCGCATAAGTCACATGCTGCGGATCTGATCTGTTAGGTATCAGGCCCTGCGGGCAACAGTGAACATGCAGAGAGGCAAAAACATAGGTGACTAGGGAACTCTTTAGTGTAAAAACTCAGGCACTGAGTGAATTTAGGTGCCTACAGGGTTTAGCAGCAGCCGGGCCGGAGCTTTGCGGACCCTAGTTGGGCCTAAAGTTGGCACCTAAATACTTTTATAGATCCCACCCTTAGCTTCTTGCTAGCACTAGTTCCAAGAGGCACTGACAGAAGTAGGATGACCATATTTCGCTATGCTGAATATGGGACGCGTGGTAAACTTACTTGTATTCAAGCGAGTTCAACGACATTCAATCAGTACTATGCAGTACAAACATTCACATTAACATCAAGTTGACTGAGCCCCTGTTAAAAAGAAATATTGCGTAGTTGGATTCTTTTTAGTTACCTTCTTACCTTTAAAGCTGTAGGGCTCACACAAGGAGAGGTTTCAGAGTAGCAGCCGTGTTAGTCTGTATTCGCAAAAAGAACAGGAGTACTTGTGGCACCTTAGAGACTAACCAATTTATTTGAGCATAAGCTTTCGTGAGCTACAGCTCACACTCCCATACACTTCTCTCACACAGTGTGGGTGACGGACCTACCCAACCCTCCCTGCCTGGTGCTCTCCACCCTCCGTGCCTGGCTGGGTCCCCAGGATGGACCCACCTCTCCTGATACCTGGCGCTGCATCGTCTTGAGGAAACATGGGAGGGCACACAGGGTCACATGCCCCCCCTCCCCAGATTTCTGCCCAGGTTCACACCAGAATGTGGCCAGCAGTAGCCTTTATGGGAGGGAAGGGACAGGAGCTGCTTACAGCGATGGGTGGGGAAGGGATGACTTGGCCTGTGTCTTTGCAGAGCTTATCTCTTTCCCCCCTCCCCCACTCCCCTGTGGCTGGAAGCAGCTTGTCCTTCCCTGCCTGCACAGTGTTGAAAGTCAGCTAATGCCTTCGGGCTGCTGCTGGCCACCGACATAACCCAGCCGCCTCCTGTGCCCTGGCTATAGCGTGGGCAGGAAGGGGTTAAGCCCTAAGGATGCATTGTGCATCAGGGCCCAGGGAAACTGACTGCAGGGGATTCAGCGAACCCCACCAGAGAGGTGGCTCAGCAGGCGAGGGTGCCTAGGCGACGAAGCAGCCCTACACTCCCTGGGGTGCAGGACCTGGGGTAGGGGGTTGGGGGGGTGAAGAGGGTGCTAAGCCCCTGCCTGGGGGGCTGCTGTGGAGCCTGCAGGGTCAGGGCGCAAACAGGCTGGAAATCGCTTCCCGCCCCGAAACCCCTTTCCCCCTCGCCACTCCAGAGCTTAGCTGAGGGGTGAAGAGGCTTCCCCGTGCCAGCGCTGTGTGGGGCTTTGGCACATGCAGGGCTTGGCTCCTTATGGCCAGCGTCCTGGGATGGAGGGTCTTGGGCTTTTCCAGGTTCCTGGCCCAGCCAGAGGCAGAGGGGGAAGGAAGGAGCCTGCCGGCCAGGCTGTTGGTGAGTTGAGTGATCTGACCAGGGGCTGGTTCTCCGCACAGCACTGGGAGTGGGACGTGGCCTCCTTGCGGGGGATATGGGGGAGCTGGGGGCGGTGAACAGGCAAAGCAGGGAGAGGACAGCAAGAGGAGGAGCAAGTAAAGGGCCAATGGGTGAGCACCAGAGGTGACATGTAACCGGCTGCCACCTGGCACCTACCTGCACTCGTCAGCCGCTGCAGCTCGCAGTGCGCAGCCAATGCTGGCCGGAAACGGGGTGCAGGGCCTGCTGGCTGAGAGCCAACACACAGTGGGGGCAGAGCTGATGGACCAGCAGGGGGAGTGGCCAGCCCTGCGTGCTGTAGCTTTGCCCTGCCACAAGCCTTGCACACCTACCCCCATTGTTGGCCACTGGACCCCCACTCACTGCTGATGGGCAGGCAGCTGGTGAGCAGGGATCCGGCCAGCAGGAGGACCCACCAGTACTGATGGGAGGGAGACAGAAAATATGGGACAATTTGCCTGTTTTTAAGAAAGATCCCTGCAGCAGGTCTTAAATATGGGACTGTCCCTTTAAAAACTGGATGTCTGGTCACCCTAGACATCAGCAGCATGTAAAAGTATCTTAGCAGTCCAAAGACCTCATTTCCTGAGCTCCTCTCTGGATGTAATGTACAAATTGTTAGCTATCAATAAAATGACTGGTCCCTTTAAGAAAACCAGCTTCAGCACCAAATTGAATTGTTTTTTATTGTGCTCATGAATGACATACCTCTTCCTGCCAAACTCTTCTACTAAATCTACAGAGCAAAGCAACATAATTTAGCAAATTCTCTCCAGCTGCCAGTGAGCAATGAGAAACCCTGCATTAGCATAGGTTTACTCTGTTGCCAGTTTCTCATGCAAAGCCCTGCTTTCGCCGTATTTCATTGTGATGCTGACCTCCAGCTGTTGTTTGCCAGCAGATAGAACATTTAATTTTTGGTGTGAATAATGACATCTATTAAGGAGAATGGGTTTGAATGAACTATTAGCACAGACCTGCCTGGCAGACTAAAGGCCAATTCCTGAGTAATAGGCTTTATATATTGTACGTAGAGGTTTTTCCATACCATAATATCTGAGCATCACATAAACATGAATGTATTTATCTTACTTCCCCTGTTAGGTAGGGGAGTACTATTATCCCCATTTTACAGATTGGAAAGTGAAGCACAAAGATCAAGTGACTTGGCCAACATCTACGTAAGAAGTCCGTGGCAGAGGTAGAAATGGAATCCTGAGTTTAATAGTTAAGACACTTGACTAAGATCATCCATCATCTCTAGGGCCCTACCAAATTCACAGTCCATTTTGGTCAATTTCACAGTCATAGGATTTTAAAAATAGTAAATTTCATGATTTCAGCTTGTCAAGGTTCCTTCCCCACTCTGAACTCTAGGGTACAGATGTGGGGACCTGCATGAAAACCTCCTAAGCTTACTTTTACCAGCTTAGGTTAAAACTTCCCCAAGGTACAAATTAATTTTACCCTTTGCCCTTGGATTTCCACTGCCACCACCAAACTTTATCTGGGTTTACTGGGAAACGTAGTTTGGACACGTCTTTCCCCCCAAAATCCTTCCAACCCATGCACCCCACTCCTGGGGAAGGTTTGGTAAAAATCCTCACCAATTTGCATAGGTGACCACAGACCCAAACCCTTGGATCTTAGAACAATGAAAAAGCATTCAGTTTTCTTACAAGAAGACTTTTAATAGAAGTAAGGGAATCACCTCTGTAAAATCAGGATGGTAGATACCTTACAGGGTAATTAGATTAAAAACAGAGAGAATCCCTCTAGGCAAAACCTTAAGTTACAAAAAAGACACACAGACAGGAATAGTCATTCTATTCAGCACAGTTCTTTTCTCAGCCATTTAAAGAAATCATAATCTAACACATACCTAGCTAGATTACTTACTAAAAGTTCTAAGACTCCATTCCTATTCTGTCCCCGGCAAAAGCATCATACAGACAGACACAGACCCTTTGTTTTTCTCCCTCCTCCCAGCTTTTGAAAGTATCTTGTCTCCTCATTGGTCATTTTGGTCAGGTGCCAGCGAGGTTACCTTTAGCTTCTTAACCCTTTACAGGGGAGAGGATTTTTCCTCTGGCCAGGAGGGATTTTAAAGGGGTTTACTCTTCCCTTTATATTTGACACAGCTATTCAGCTGTGGAGAGGTTGCATGGTTATTTGGGGAGGGAGCGATATTGCCACCCTTACTTCTGTATGCACTCTCCAGCCGCCCAGCTCTGAAGGCAACAGTGCAGAAGTAAGGGTGGCATGGCAGGGTGCTGCCTTCAGAGCAGTGTAGAAGTAAGGGTGGCAATACTGTGACACCTCCCCTGCCCCCACAATAACCTTGTGAAACCCCTTGCCCCTGTGACACCTTTTTGGGTCAGGCTTTCCAGTTTGAGAAATGCTGGTCTCCCCATGAAATCTGTATAGTAGAGTAAAAGTACACAAAAGATTTCACAGTCTGTGACACATTTCTCATGGCTGTGAATTTGGTAGGGCCCTAATCATCTCATTGGACTGGTCTGCAGGAGTCCATGAGAAGAAATAGTCTTCCACAGCCGACAGAACCACTGTGTATTCACTACTGCTGTCTGAGTGCTGCAGTAGCCCAGTCATTCACATGAGGGGTAACATGCAATTAAGAGCAGGAGTTTTGCCTGGCAATTAAAACAAAACATGGAATTAGGACTCAGTTCTGATCCCAGCTTTGCCACTGAATTGCTGTGTGAACTTAGGCAAATAGTGACATTTCTGTGTGCCTCCGTTCAGAGAGCTGTAAAATAGATGTAATTCTACTATGCCTCTACTTTACAACTGTACTGTGATTCTTTAATGTTTGTAAAATGCTTTGCAACCCTCTGCACTTCTGTGCATTGTTCCAGCTAAGTGGAAAAAGAACTTGGTTTTAATGACAGGTTTCAGAGGAACAGCCGTGTTAGTCTGTATTCGCAAAAAGAAAAGGAGTACTTGTGGCACCTTAGAGACTAACCAATTTATTTGAGCATGAGCTTTCGTGAGCTACAGCTCACTTCATCAGATGTTTACCGTGGAAACTGCAGCAGACTTTATATACACACAGAGAATATGAAACAATACCTCCTCCCACCCCACTGTCCTGCTGGTAATAGCTTATCTAAAGTGATCAACAGGTGGGCCATTTCCAGCACAAATCCAGGTTTTCTCACCCTCCACCCCCCACACAAATTCACTCTCCTGCTGGTGCTAGCCCATCCAAAGTGACAACTCTTTACATAATCAAGTAGGGCTATTTCCTGCATAGATCAAGGTTTTCTCACATCCCCCCCACCCCCATACACACACAAACTCACTCTCCTGCTGGTAATAGCTCATCTAAACTGACCACTCTCCAAGTTTAAATCCAAGTTAAACTAGAACATCTGGGGGGGGGGGGTAGGAAAAAACAAGAAGAAACAGGCTACCTTGCATAATGACTTAGCCACTCCCAGTCTCTATTTAAGCCTAAATTAATAGTATCCAATTTGCAAATGAATTCCAATTCAGCAGTTTCTCGCTGGAGTCTGGATTTGAAGTTTTTTTGTTTTAAGATAGCGACTACATGCTACAAGGGGCCACAGCAATGGTTCCCTCACCCCACCTAGCAATATTGTTAACCTATCCAACTATGCTCTCAGCCCAGCAGAAGCAGCTGTTCTATCTCGGGGCCTCTCCTTCTGCCCCTCCACCCCCACGAACATGATACAGTTCTGTGGTGACCTAGAATCCTATTTTCGACGTCTCCGTCTCAAGGAATATTTCCAAAATACCTCTGAACAACATACTAATCCACAGAGGTCTCCCTGCCAACACTACAGAAAGAGGGATTCTAGATGGACTCCTCCTGAAGGTCGAGACAGCAGACTGGACTTCTACATAGAGTGCTTCCGCCGACGTGCACGGGCTGAAATTGTGGAAAAGCAGCATCACTTGCCCCATAACCTCAGCCATGCGGAACGCAATGCCATCCACAGCCTCAGAAACAACTCTGACATCATAATCAAAAAGGCTGACAAAGGAGGTGCTGTTGTCATCATGAATAGGTCGGAATATGAACAAGAGGCTGCTCGGCAGCTCTCCAACACGAGTTTCTACAAGCCATTACCCTATGATCCCACTGAGAGTTACCAAAAGCAACTACAGCATTTGCTCAAGAAACTTCCTGAAAAAGCACAAGATCAAATCCGCACAGACACACCCCTGGAACCCCGACCTGGGATATTCTATCTACTACCCAAGATCCATAAACCTGGAAATCCTGGGCGCCCCATCATCTCAGGCATTGGCACCCTGACAGCAGGATTGTCTGGCTATGTAGACTCCCTCCTCAGGCCCTACGCTACCAGCACTCCCAGCTACCTTGGAGACACCACTGACTTCCTGAGGAAACTTCAATCCATCGGTGATCTTCCTGATAACACCATCCTGGCCACTATGGATGTAGAAGCCCTCTACACCAACATTCCACACAAAGATGGACTACAGGCCGTCAGGAACACTATCCCCGATAATGTCACGGCTAACCTGGTGGCTGAACTTTGTGACTTTGTCCTTACCCATAACTATTTCACATTTGGGGACAATGTATACCTTCAGATCAGCGGCACTGCTATGGGTACCCGCATGGCCCCACAGTATGCCAACATTTTTATGGCTGATTTAGAACAACGCTTCCTCAGCTCTCGTCCCCTAAAGCCCCTACTCTACTTGCGCTATATTGATGACATCTTCATCATCTGGACCCATGGAAAAGAAGCCCTTGAGGAATTCCACCACGATTTCAACAATTTCCATCCCACCACCAACCTCAGCCTGGTCCAGTCCACACAAGAGATCCACTTCCTGGACACTACAGTGCTAATAAACAATGGCCACATAAACACCACCCTATACCGGAAACCTACTGACCGCTATTCCTACCTGCATGCCTCCAGCTTTCACCCTGACCACACCACACGATCCATCGTCTACAGCCAAGCTCTGCGATACAACCGCATTTGCTCCAACCCCTCAGACAGAGACAAACACCTACAAGATCTCTGTCAAGCTTTCTTACAACTACAATACCCACCTGCAGAAGTAAAGAAACAGATTGATAGAGCCAGAAGAGTTCCCAGAAGTTACCTACTACAGGACAGGCCTAACAAAGAAAACAACAGAACGCCACTAGCGGTCACCTTCAGCCCCCAACTAAAACCCCTCCAACGCATTATTAAGGATCTACAACCTATCCTAAAGGATGACCCAACACTCTCACAAGTCTTGGGAGACAGGCCAGTCCTTGCCTACAGACAGCCCCGCAACCTGAAGCAAATACTCACCAACAACCACATACCACACAACAGAACCACTAACCCAGGAACTTATCCTTGCAACAAAGCCCGTTGCCAATTGTGCCCACATATCTATTCAGGGGACACCATCACAGGGCCTAATAACATCAGCCACACTATCAGAGGCTCGTTCACCTGCACATCCACCAATGTGATATATGCCATCATGTGCCAGCAATGCCCCTCTGCCATGTACATTGGTCAAACTGGACAGTCTCTACGTAAAAGAATAAATGGACACAAATCAGATGTCAAGAATTATAACATTCATAAACCAGTCGGAGAACACTTCAATCTCTCTGGTCACGCAATCACAGACATGAAGGTCGCTATCTTAAAACAAAAAAACTTCAAATCCAGACTCCAGCGAGAAACTGCTGAATTGGAATTCATTTGCAAATTGGATACTATTAATTTAGGCTTAAATAGAGACTGGGAGTGGCTAAGTCATTATGCAAGGTAGCCTGTTTCTTCTTGTTTTTTCCTACCCCCCCCCCCCCCAGATGTTCTAGTTTAACTTGGATTTAAACTTGGAGAGTGGTCAGTTTAGATGAGCTATTACCAGCAGGAGAGTGAGTTTGTGTGTGTATGGGGGTGGGGGGGATGTGAGAAAACCTTGATCTATGCAGGAAATAGCCCTACTTGATTATGTAAAGAGTTGTCACTTTGGATGGGCTAGCACCAGCAGGAGAGTGAATTTGTGTGGGGGGTGGAGGGTGAGAAAACCTGGATTTGTGCTGGAAATGGCCCACCTGTTGATCACTTTAGATAAGCTATTACCAGCAGGACAGTGGGGTGGGAGGAGGTATTGTTTCATATTCTCTGTGTGTATATAAAGTCTGCTGCAGTTTCCACGGTATGCATCTGATGAAGTGAGCTGTAGCTCACGAAAGCTCATGCTCAAATAAATTGGTTAGTCTCTAAGGTGCCACAAGTACTCCTTTTCTTTTTGGTTTTAATGGGAAACATAGTGGGAACATTGTACAATTGTTTTGACTTGCATTGCCACAGTTCTTGTAATATCCTGCCAATTCCTTAGATTCTGGGGCTTAACTTTTTTTTCTCTCCCCCTCTTCCCCCCCCCCCCCCCCCCGCAGTGCCACAATAGAGTGATATTTAAGCAGCTCCTACAGGCTAAGGCCCTGAGCTATCTCCAGATTGACAGCTGCAGGCTGGGAAGTGTGAATGAAAACTTGTCTGTGTTGCTGATGGCCAAAAAGTTTCAAAGTAAGGCTCTTGGAAGTGTGTCAGTAGCACTAAAACCTCTTTTGTTCTAAGCCAGTTTGCCATGCAACTTCTTCAGCTGTCATGTTGCTAACTCATGAGCATGCGCTTGTGTGTGGTTCAGTCATTTGTTTTCTCTCATACTTTAGTACGAATTCAAAATGCCTTTGGTCCCTTATTACTGGAAGCCGAGTTTCCCTAGGGCTGCCGGGGGTGCTATTGAAGCTGTAGTTAAACACCAGCAGAGTTGGTACACAAGCTTTCTGAATAATCTAGTCGTTTGCCTTTATTCTTCAGATTGGTTTAAAGGGATTGTTCTGTTTTCATTTCAGTTCCTGTGTGCCCTCACGCTGGGGGTGTTGGGCTCTGTGAGTTGGTACAGCACTTGATAATATTTGACTATATTTCAGTATCTGGAAGCCTTGAAAACAGGTTAGTAATGTGAAATGCTACTGTAATATTCAATAGTGGTGATGGCTTATTTTTCCAAAAGGCTGTTGACATGCAATAAGAACCAGTAAACAAAAACAACACCCACCCACTCACCTCCCTGTGGCTCTCCCAGAGAATTTTAAACCAGTCAGAAGTGTGTGAACTTCACTCTGGCAATTGCCTGGCAAAGAGCCAGGAATATTTTTGACAAACACTGTTTTATACTCTTGGAACTATATTTTGGCACCTCTCTCTCACACCTACAACCCCTGGCCAACACATTCGTGACCAAAGGATTAACTCCCTGCTCTAAGTTGAATAGCGTTCTACGTATAGCTTCCCAAAAGGATCTAACAACTTCCCTTGTCTTGTTTAATATCAGCTTCGGATTGTATTAGCCTTCTTTGAATGCAATGAACAATTTTTTCACATTATTGCAAACAAATTTCCTGAAACTCTCCTGTTGGCTGTATATTCCTGTTCTTTGCACTAGTTGTTTTGTAAATATTAAAGTCAAATATTGTAGCTTCATCTTTTGCTCACATTTAAAATCAGCTGAATCATAAACCATTCCTCTTGTTTTGATCTTCCTTGTCTCTGGAGCAGTATATTTAAAATTGCCTTTAATATATAGACCTTGTTTGGTAAATTTTGCTGGTCTACAGCCACAGAAGTGTTCTTGGTAATTCATAAACTGAGGAGCAGACCCAGCCCTTCAGCTGCCCTCGTTAGTGATTTCCCTTGCTGCAGAAAATAGTCTTGTTTATACCCTTTAAATACCCATGTTAGATGCATACATTCTGTATCCACATTGGCTAGCATAGCACAAGCTTTTGTGGTACTTTGTGGATTTTCCAATCAGTAAACAAAGCTCTTCTGTATAAGCTCTTCTATATAAGTTTACTAATCTCTGTCTGTATTGAAAAAGGAAGTTTGAATCTTGCTCTCCTAACCCTACATACTGCCCAAAGGGCCCATCTTCTGCCCTGTGTTCTTGATCTGGCTTGTTTTATTGAGACCACCAGTCCTCACTAAGCTAAAATGCCAAACAGATTCTAGTTGATCAATATGGAACACTGTCTAGCAGTAGTTTCTGCTTCTAAAACGAAGCCTCCTAATTTTGATAATTGGGATACAAATATCCGTCTAACTTTTACCCCAGCCTTGTTTCTTTGTCAGGGATAATAGCCATAAATAAGTACACGATTAGGTAAAACTGAAAACCATCCCTCCTCTTTCTTGCAGGATGTGCGAGTATGTAGATCATTTGCATGAACACTTCAAATATCCTGTTGTAATCCAGAAAGCTTCCTATGTACCACCTCAGGTATGCTATGAGAGTATCCACTGTACTTAAGTGGCCTTGTAAAGAAAGCATTTTAATTACAAGCAGTTTAAAACAAAGATTGCTTGTGAAAGACTCCTTTTACAGTCATCTGCAGAATGAAAAAAAGTTGGAGAGGTGCTATTAGACTAAACGATAGCATAGGTTTGGCAGTTCAGAACTGTTGAAATGAAAGGTATACATTCCAGCACACATGCTTCAGGAAGTGGTGTGACCCTGGCCTAAAACCTCAACCCAAAGCAATTCTTTAGTTACCGATGTTTAATATATCCGCATTGCTGGGCTAACCAACTTAGGTAAAAGTATTAATACTTAAACTTCTCTGTTCAGCTGGAGAAGAGGGCATGAGGGAGAATAATTCACTGGAGACACTTTAAAACATTCTCAGTTTTTCACTGAAACTCGTATTCCAAAACTAAAGATTGCTTAACTACAATTCTGTTCAGCCCAGACTTTAGAACTCTAGTTTTCCATTTAACATTTGCATCAGGTGTTAGGAGATGAACACTAGTTACAGCTGATACCTTCTGTATTACAAATTAGCCTGGCATGATCCCCAGCAGCACAGAGATTACAATTATTATTCTCCAGTTGCATGACAGCAGTTAAGTTACTTGAATGAAGAGGGGACTAGATCTAGTATCACTTTCTAAATGGCAACTTTTTTTTAATCTTGTAGGATGCTGGATATTCCACTGAAATGAAAGAAGATTCTGTAAGGAAATTCCAGTTTCCTCAGGGAGAAATTTGGCAGAAGCTCCTTTCTAAGCCATAAAGTACTACTGCATTAAGTCTAACCCTGACAGTTTTCAGGCAGAAGATTAAATTTCCCAAGCTGTTCATGCCCTATTGTTAGGTGATGATACAAGATTTCAGCTGCCAGTAAATGCTTTTGTGTCACCAGGCAAAAACCTTCAGGAATTAACATAACACATAGTCCAGGCTGTTTAAAGAAATGACTGAGGCCTATAATCCAGCAAAGTTGTTATACTTTAGTGTAACTAATGGATAGGCAATGAACTTCATTTCTAAAACTAGTCTAGAACTCAGTAACTCTGCAGTATCTGTTTTCATAGATTCCAAGGGCAAAAGGGACCACTGTAATCACCTAATCTGACCTCCTGCATGACAAGCATTAAAATTTCCCCAAAATAATTTTTTGAACTATCACACACATCCACTCTTCTTTTAAAAATAGCCAGCGTTGGAGCATCCAACATGACCCTTGGTAAATTGTTCCAGTGGATTTTCTCACAATATACTAAAGTATTTGAATTTGGAGATTTAAAATAAAATTCTTTACTGTCTGCTCTTGTCTTAATCCTATACAAAACTTCATACTGGTTATGTTGTGGAACTAAAAGCTGTTGAGTGTACAGTTAGGTATAGAAACAAGTCCAGTGGCATCTTAAAGACTAACCAATTTATTTGGGTATAAGCTTTCATGGATAAAAAACCACTTCTTCAGGTATGCATGTTAGGCATAGAGCTATTCAGAGTTGTTCCATTGATTGGGTGTTTAAAAACTTTCATATTTTCTTTAAAGCCCAAACTTACTCAACCACCCTCTGTGTACATAAACTACCATGGCTTGGTAAGATGGGCAGCATTATGAAAGGACCAGAACTGGTACTGATGTCACCAGTATCCTGCAGCAGGGGTAGAGTTGATAAAACTAGGTGTTATGCTTTAGTTGTAGCAAGACTTGTGACTAGACATTTGCTGATTCATCAAAATTGAAATGTTTTGAAATCAGTGTCCAACAAACTTCTGTAGGAAGCCTGCCTGGCTTCTTGACAACTTGCTTACCTGCCCACTGCCTTAGCAGCCTACTGAGGGAGAGTAGAGCACTTGGGAGCCTACAGGCCACAGCTTCAGTATACTCCAAGTACTACAGCCCCCATTCCAATTAGGAGAGTTCATGTTTTGGTTTTTTGTTCTGAAATTGAGCGAAGCCAAAACTTTGAAATCTCAAAATCCTCTGAAAGTTACTTTGATCTTCTTGATATTAGTGTTACAAGCACAAATTCAGTACCAGGCCTTAGATACAATACACTTTCCAAACACCATTGAAAATATTTATACAAAAGTTTATTAAACATTCTTCTCCAGCTTAAAAAAAATCCACTGCTATAACACCTGTTTTGTTTAAATACTTACTAATGCATAAGGGTAAGTAACTAATTCAGAACAAGGCTAATACTTCTCACTAGTCACTACTCAGGCTACAGTGTAGAGCAAGGAAAAGCTTGAAATATTAACTTAAACCCAGTAACAACTTAGGGGGGCTCCAGCCAATTCATGAATGATTTATAGACAGTAGAAATGTACAACCCAGAGTCACCTTCCAACGGAGACCTCTGTACTCAAACACTGGCTAGTAAACGGTGCTAATTTTTTCTTTTACACCAAGATTTGGTTCAATGAGACCACCTGCACAAAGGCAAGCCACTTTCATTAACATACATTTTTCATTAGATACTTCAGAAGCAGGTTAACAGCTATGAACAGTCCATCTTTTAGGTCAGGACCCCTTTCAAAGTGATGTAACTGTTTTAGCAACATTTAAGAGCATCACATTGAGCTTAAGTATTGACAAGGTAACATACTTATGAAACAGACTCATATCATGTTTAAAAAGTTAAGTGCATTAAATAGCCATCTCCATTTTAATAGCTGGATGTGGGTTATAGTCTTCAAGCTGAAAGTCATCTGCTTTGAAGTCACTGATGTTTTCAATTTTACGAAGAATCTTGAGTTTTGGGAAAGGACGTAGTTCCCTCTGAAGCTGAAATTAAAGAGAGTTTGACTTACTTTTGAGTGCTAATCTTGTACAAAATGTAAAGAACAGTGCATAGTGAAAACCAAATACTTAGACAGCTCTTTTGGTTAGGTAGACCTCACCTGCCATAACATTCTCAGTCGTCATAGTATGTAGATATTTGTGTGACGAAGGTGGAAAGATTGATATGAAGTGAACAAGTCTGTCAGAGACCCAAAAAAAGTACTGTAGAGCCTTATTCAGCAGAATACCCACTAAAAATTACTGGTTTGCAAACTGACTATATATACGTAAGTAAGGATAATGCATCAAAGTGCACTTTATTCATTTAGTCAGTTAGTTACAGTTATGTTGATAAGACAAGTATAAGGACACTAATATTTTGTAACAATGATAAAGATTAGAGTACAAATTCTTGTATCTTTGACTTGCAGAGTGATAACCACTCTTTTGGTCCAAATTAATGTACAATTCAGTCAAAATTCTAGTGTTTTCACTTGTAACCAGAGTTGACCCCAGGTAAAGGGGAGTATTGGAGAAGAAATCAGAGGATCAGCCATGCAAATTAAGATAGTATTTACAATGAAAGGTCTCCACAGTACCAGATCTAAAAACGCAGGATTACTATGAGTTAATAGAATACCAGGATTGGAAGGGACCTCAGGAGGTCATCTAGTCCAACCCCCTGCTCAAAGCGGGACCAATCCCCAACTAAATTTATCAAGCCTGACCTTAAAAACCTCTAAGGAGGGAGATTCCACCACCTCCCTAGGTAACCCATTCCAGTGCTTCACCACCCTCCTAGTGAAAAAGTTCCCTAACATCCAATCTAAACCTCTCCCACTGCAACTTGAGACCATTACTTCTTGTTCTGTCAGCTGGTACCACTGAGAACAGTCTAGATCCATCCTCTTTGGAACCCCCTTTCAGGTAGTTGAAAGCAGCTATCAAATCCCCCCTCATTCTTCTCTTCTGCAGACTAAACAATCCCAGTTCCCTCAGCCTCTCCTCATAAGTCATGTGTTCCAGTCTTCTAATATTTTTGTTGCCCTCTGCTGGAATCTTTTCAATTTTTCCACATCTTTCTTGAGAGTGGGGCCCAAAATTGGACACAGTACTCCAGATGAGGCCTGACCAATGTCAAATAGAGGGGAATGATCATGTCCCTCGATCTGCTGGCAATGCTCCTACTTACACAGCCCAAAATGCCATTAGTAACCAGTTGTGGTAGATGTATATCAAAAAGACAGCCAGGCTCCAGTCACCATGGATACTTACTTGAATTTTCAAAGGTTCAACATGATTCAGATATATATGAGCATCTCCTAATGTGTGTATGAATTCACCAGGCTGAAGAAAAAGAGGGAAAAGTGTTCAGACAAACAAGGTAGCACATTTCAGGACTTTATGACATTGCAATGCTTGTGCTAGAGGTTCCCAGCACCTCTGTTGCTGAAGTGTAGCTCCTGCACCAGATTGTCTTGATAAGCCATTGCCTTACAAGTTCAAATATTGTCCTTCCCTAAAGTAACCGATTATTTTAAGCTACTCTAAGCAGAGTATGAAGTTCTACAACAAAGATTTTGCAACAGATATAGCAACTGAGCACTCATATTTATCTGTTAACACAAGTGAAAGGAGATGGGGGTAGTGAGAAATATAGCTTTCTCCATCTACCTCAAAAGTGATAGGTTGCAAATATTTCTTAGATATTAACAGTGCTACAGTGAGCCATGCTTCTACCTCAAGATTAGACTACTGTGGCACTTAATTCTTTTAGGAAACCGAAGCAACTCATTAAAAGGAGTTCCTTGCAGGATCATATGAAACCAATGCACCATGATCTATCCTGACAAAGCCCTAAGGTTATGTCTACACTGCAACTGTGAGTCTGCCTCTCAGCCCTGGTAGACAGACTCACACTAGCATGCTAAAACTAGCAGAATGATTATTGTGGAAAAGACAGTGGTTCCAGCTAGCCACCTGAGCTAAGATGGGCTTGGACTCTGGCAGCTAGCCGAAGCCACCACCCACACACTACAATGCTATTTTTAGTGCACTAGATTGAGCAGAGATAGCATAAGTCTGTCTGCCCACGCTGGGAGGCATGTTCCCAGCTGCAATGTAGACATATCCAAAATGGCTTTGAACCTGCCTAGCTGAGAAACATGCCTCACTATTGCCATAGTTATGGTATGCAGAAGCACTTGAAAGCCAGTCTTCTTGGTTTAAATCGGAGCGCCTAGCAGGATGTTTTCCGTAATGAGCCCTGAACTTTGGAATTCTCTTCCCAGCCTCTTGATCAGAAATAGCCCACATCTGTTGGCCTTCATGACATGCTACAAATCGCAGCTATCCTCACATTTGGGAAAGGGCTGGTACTTTTTCTAACTGGGAAAGTTGACAGGTTGGTTTGTCTGCATTAACGTTTCTTTCACTTACAGCAGGGGCACCTAACGCCCTGGATAAGCATTTTGTGTGACTTAAGCATTGCCTGACAATTTACCATCATTGATTTAGGTCTAGTGCTTAAGAGTTTACTGCTCCTGAAAGTATCTGCACTATTTTGCTTCAGTATTCTTAGCCATAGCATGTAATGAAATACTGGATTGTAAAAGCAGAGCTATTTACTACATTTGTCTGCAGTGTTATTGCAGTATTTAATGTTATGCAAAAATTCACAAGTCTTCTATGAGTTGTTCTTTACTGCAGATCTCTCCCACAAAAAGTGTTTTGCTTTAAGAGGAGATGTAATAGTTAAATGACATTGTGGAGGAGACATCAAACTTCATTTACTTTAATTGCCTTTGATATAAAACTTACACTAAGTCCTTACTTATTATAAAGCATGATTTTCTCCACTCACCCATTTTATCTCCTCAGTGCTAAAAATGGAAGCAGCAACTCCTGATGATAGCACCAGGAATCAAAAATCACACTATCCCTATTAAATGTTTAAGAAGTGAGGAAGTCAGATTTTAGTAGAAAGACTGTAATGTATTTAAATTAAACAAATCTCTGCTCTACCAAGTCACAAGAACGCAGCTATCTTTGGTGAAAGATAACAGGTGGCTAACAGAAAAGAGCAGTACTATACAACCCATTTACAGTCAGAAGAGAAAAATATCCAATTGAAACCATGGTAGGAATTTAGGTAGGCAGATCACAATATGCAAATTGGAATCTGACAGCAACCACAGAATTAATGCTCTGTCTAGTCCAAAAAAACCACCAGAACAACACTGACATTTCTAATGGCTTGAAGTTGGTAGTACCTTGAAGACAGCTGTTTCAGTAGCACAAAGAGACACCCCATGGCATTTTTCATTGTCACCAGAAGGAAAAGTACTCAACTCAGATTTTTGGGAGATAAACTGGTGGAATAAGCCAGGATACATCTTCATTTTGACAAGTTTTTTTCCACAAGATTTGGAGATTCTTTGATATAAGTGACCACAACGAGATTTATAGAGTACTTATAGTGCAGGCCACCCCACTAACACATACATTAAACATAATTAATCTACAGAGCCTGTTCCTGTACATATCTAAACTTTTGAATGCTGTGTTCATTCCAATTCTTCCTACATAAATGTTAGTCTATTTAATGTTTTAGTCCTCTGTTCAAACTATAAATATCTAAGCAAAAGGATACTATACCTTCAGGCCTGTGACATGGGCAATCATATACGTGAGAAGTGAGTAACTGGCAATATTGAAAGGCACCCCGAGTCCCATGTCTCCAGATCTCTGATACAACTGGCATGACAGTTCACCATTTAGAACATAAAACTGGCACAGAGCGTGGCATGGAGGCAAAGCCATTAGTGAAATATCTAAGGAGATGCAAAACAGGAAGAGGGGGAGGGGGAAAAAAACAGTATTAAGACAGCATGAAAGAGCAAAAAAAATATACATATGTATATAGAAATAAATATGCATAAATACATCAAATAGCAATATTGAACCACATATTATAGTTCTATTGCTTTTACTATTAAGACTTTTTAAATCCTGCTATTACCACTACCAGATATTGCTTGCTTAATTATGTAACTGCTATTGTTAACAGTAACTGGATGGACAGAGTACAAATTCCCCTGAAGAAAGGTTTTAGGCCCTGATAATGCAAACGCTTATGCACATGCTTAATTTTACTCACATAATTAGTCCTATTGATTTTATGAGATTAGTCTCATGAGTAAAATTAAGCATGTGTCAAGGGCTTTAGTCATTCAGCCTATGTTTTCCTCCTTAAACAAGCTCCTGCCTCTAATTTTTATTATTTGTATTGCACTACAGACACCGGGGGTGGGGGGGAGGAGGACATACTCCGCCTCAGGGAGTACAAGACAAAAAGTAACAGGTGGACAGAGACAAATGAGGGAGCACATGGGAACAATGAGAATACTGGTCAGGATGATAAGCAGCAGTCAGAGCACTCCTGCCACCTGCTGTAAATTTATCGGCCCAATTACCCTAATTGTGAGCTTGCATGTGAAAAGAGCAAGTTCATAAAAATGTTATAATAACCTATTACAACAAATGTTGATGGGAAAAGATGCAAAAGGAAGACAGAAAGACAATTAGTCCAAATAAAAAGGCCTACTGATATAACTCAAGGACTGTGTTTACATCATGCCTGGTAAACAAGAAGAGTGTGGGACTGGAAATCAATGGGTCAAAATTTTTGTGTTGGAAATCAATCCCAACTGTTGGACAAAATAATGAGGGGATGGGCTATTCCACCCATCACTCCCCTTTTGGGGTCCTTAGGAAAATAATAAAATGAAAATAATAATAATAAAAGAACAAGGGGATGACTATGACTTAGGAAAAATCCAAAATGATGGCTGACTGAAAGATGGAAGAAGAAAGGAGCAAATTTAATGATCATGTCCACCACCCCCGTTGTCGCTTTGGGACCTGGTATTTACTGTAACACCATTGGGCCTTCGTTATTCTGATCCTCAGAAGTGTCCTGACCAGACCACACAGGAGAGTGGGGGCCAGAGGACATCACCACCTCCACAGACTCAGACATACATGCGTGCGTGCGTGCGAGAGAGACAGACAGACACACACACTTTCCTTCTCCAATGTATTTCTTTCCTTTCCTTAGCCCCTTCCTTTTTTTCTTATGTCTAATAAGGAGTTTGGTTTCAATGGCCAAAACTGCATATTTTGCAACACTGCTGTAAGCTTGTGACCAGAGAGGCAGCTAAAAGCAATCACCTAAACAGCTTGATGCTGGAATAAGTTTGCCAGGTCTTGGAATGGCTGATAAAACCATGTGCAGTGCCTGTTTCTCCAGCAGCGAAGTAGCAAGTAAAAGTCAACACCAGAGACAGAAGCTGCATTTTCTATCCTTGTTGTTCTTTTCTCTTCCCTCTTGAGAGTTTGTCTTGTTTTGCTTTCTAGGAAACAGGATCGGACTTTACCAACAACAGTGATACCAGCTCCAGCCCATCTCAACTAACTTCTTCTCTTTTCCCCAAAAAAGGACAGTTATCACCATCAAAAAGGCTGTCAAGCACAAGGGTTTTCCTTCTAACAGCTCTCTCCTGCTAAATGGACAGGGAACAAGGGATGTTGTTAAAATGGAAGCCTTATTTACTACTTTACATTTCAAGTGCTTTAACTATTTTTCCTTCTTTTCTGTATCTTTAATAAAACAGGTTTAAAAGATTTTTAATGGTGTGTTTGCCTTGATACAAGCAAGCTGCAGTCTCTGTATACCAAACCTCTTTAAGTTTAAGGTTGGACAGTTTCAGGGTCATGTTAACACCACTTGCTCTTGGGGTCCATTTATTCCATCTAAATTAGTATAATATGCCTACTTCAGTCACATTTTTGTAGATATCATGGCAAAGGGGAGTTTTAAGGAGGAATTTAAATGACAGTTAAGTGGTTTAGTAGATGTTTATGTGCAGCTCTTCCTATGCATGAGAGACAGAATGGAAGAAAGCATGAAGGTATTTTTTTGGAAACTGAACAAGTGGGTGATAAAGGTTGATGTCACTGGCAAGGTGGAAGTGGGAGTCAACATCTTGGCAGGATATGAGAGACGATAGGTAGCATGAGGATAGGCTGTGAAGGGCCCTGACGGTAAAGGCAAGTAGATTACATTTGAGGCGATGGAGAAAGAATGGATGCAAAAGCGGGTGACATGATCAAACAAACTAGGACAATGATCTTTGCGGAAGCATTTTGAATGGATATAAGCTGGGTGAGACTGTATTTGTCAAGGTCAAACAACAGAATGTTGCAGGAGTCGAAATGATGGGAGACTAGATGAGTGAACTGTGTGGACAGAGAAGGAAGAAGTATAGAGATGTTAGGCAGGAAGGATCAACGAGATTTAGACCAGCAGACCCTAAACTTACTGGTTCATGTACCACGTTCTTAAAAAAAAAAAGAAAAAGAAAAAAAGAAATGGCTGTGAAGTGAACTGATGGAATATATGATACACCACAGTTAGGGAAACCATGATTTAGACACAGCCCAAATGTTAGAATCTAGAGAAATGGTCAAGTTAAAGATGCCAAGTGACAGAGAAGATAATGGTGTCCACTGTGACTGAGAAAAGGGGGAAGACTTGGTGGGGAAGATTAAGAACCCAGTTTTGGCTTTGTTGATTTTAAACTGACAGCTGGACATCCAAGGTATCACACTCCTTTGACCTGCCTGATCCCTATTAACCCTCCACCTACTGTACAGTTGCCATTTAATGGGAACCTTTCCCCAGCATGCCTTTTTGGAAACTGGCTCTAACTATAGCAGGGAAAACAGCTAAAACGACAATTTTGTAACTGGCTGCTGCTTGTTGGCATCTCCCGCTCTTCTAGCTGTTGAGTACCTTTAATTCCTAAAGTTCTTAAACAGGCTCCTTTCTTCAGAAAAGATTCTAACAACTACGAAAAAGAGCATTGTAATTTTTTTTTTTTAAGCTTTGTTCTCTTCTCCCCAAATTTTGAGTATAATCCTATAATTTAATACACAGTAAAAAACAAACAGCTGCTTGATTATATTTTTCAATTATGAGTTTCCTTAAAAAACAAGTTAAATGTTTTTTTATTATATGCAAAGCGTCTTTGAATAGTGACTATGTAGAGGGCAGTGATAATCATGTATTTCCATTTGTACTAAGACAGAAAAGGTTTGAAATCATATAGGATGTTTTGGGGCCTGAATATCCTCTCACATCAGTGAGAATCATGAGAAACAGGAGAATTCAGGTTATAATTCACCCAACCATTTATAGAACATGAAATCACATATCAGTTGTGTAAGCTCACCTTTTCTTGCAGAAAAATGTAACCACCACCACCACCAGAGCCGGCTGTAGACACAGGATCTGGTAATTATACAAACTTTCAGGACTAACTGAGCACCAATGATATAGCTTAGCATGCAACTTGGTAAGGTGCAACTACATTCACTTCACACACACACACTTCTGTACCTTTGGGATTCCAAGCACACATGATGATTCTTCTGTCATCTGGATTGTTTTTGATTGTGTCAATTACATTCTGCAGCTGGTCCACTCCTTGGTCAGAGTAATCTGAAGAAAGTTACCAGACAAGGTTTAAATAAGTCAGACAGCCTAAGGTTGTTTTAACAATAGCTTAGAGCTGCCCCAAAAAATCCTTTTGGAAGCCAAGCCCACACCCTTCAGAAAAATTACATTAATTGTGCCCTCTTCTGATCCCACCTGGGATTGTTAAAGGTTTACACCTTAATACATCTTCTGAGCCTTCCCTCTCTCTCTTCTGGGTAGTCCTTTGGGAGCCCCAGATGAGTGCTCCAAGCTTTGGGAAAAGGTGGTGTCCCCTTCCCCTCTTTTCTTGCATGCTTTGAGAAGTGAAATAGTTATTGTTGACACTTAAAGCATCATCACTAGCACTGGGGTTAGTACCTCCTGAAATGGGGTCATACACACCCCAGAGCTATTCTTTCACTCTCTCTGCAAACTCACATAAGTGTCTGCATCCTTACACCCCAAGGCCAGGTCTACATTTAAAACGTACATGAAGATAGCTACGGCACTTAGAGGTGTGAAAAATCCACACTCCTGAGTGCTGTAGCTATGCAAACCTAACCCCCAGAGTAGGCACAGTTAGATTGATGAAAGAATGCTTCTGTTGACCTAGCTACCATTGCTTGGGGAGATGGAGTCCCTACAGCAATGGAAAAAACCCCTTCCATTGCTGTAGTCTGCAGCCACACTTTGCGGTTACAGTGGCATAGCTACAGCACTGTTGCTATAGTGTCCATAGTGTAGACACAGCCCATGATTGAACATTTTCTTCTCTAGCACAACAGCTAAAAACTTTAAATGAAACCTGAGACCTTGGAGAATAATTGAGAGGTCTGTCTGTATGTCTGACAGTGGGTCTTAGAGCCTACAGAGTTTAAATAGAGTGGAACTAACATGCTATTTTTATCACCCTTAAGTCCTGTGTTTGAGAATGCACAAAAGCCAGATTTCAATGGGTAACAAGATGCTACAAACTATTAGTTCATATCATGACAACTGTTAAACCGCCTCAATTAAAATAATAAATTTCTATATCATCATTTTAAACAAAGGCTTATCCTTTACATGGGAAATCAAAGGTACCTTAATCCAAGAGAAATTTGAAGAACAAGTGAAATACGAGGCCAGGGGGCCATAAAACAATTTTGGTTACTTGGTGCTGATCATTTTTACTGGCCTGCTATCCAATAGACTGACTACCTGCCTTTTCTTTGTCCTATACCAACATATGAATATGTGGAGATTGTTCTGGTATAAAAGTGCTCTCTTTAAAAAAGAAATTATGCCCAGGTTGATATAGTGTGAAGTACTGGAATTCTTCTTTACATTTTTACTTGCCTTTTTAGATGGAGAAAATACTTTTTGATGGTTGAATAAGACATTAGTTCACCACCCCCAACATCATTATGAAAGCTAAGCGTGGGAGAGTCATGATTTTCCAATGATACTTTCCTGTAAACAGCACAAATTAATGTGCTAATTATACAAATTAATAATAGCAGCTCTCTGAAATGAGTGATTTTAGTGTAGTTTAAAAAAAAAGTGTCCTGTTACAATTGGCACCTCTGCTGGCAGCCTCAGCAGAGAGGCAAAGAACTAAATGGGCATGGAAACCAAAATATCCTCCCACCTACAGGTGATATACCAGCACATTAGCAGAACAGTGTACTGCCTATGATTCACCCATTCTATAAATAGGCTACTGCCTGCAATACTGCATATTTCATAATGGTAGGCTTTCCTAGAAGCTCAATATAACCTCCCAAAAAGACCTACTTATTCTGGTTCTCAGTTACCATTATAAATGTCCTCGTTATCTTTTCATGCCTCCATAACCTCCTGAAAGTGAGGTACCACAGTAATCCTGTCAGTCTCACTAAGCACTGAAGATAAAATCTCTAGTTTCCCCCTGTTGAAGTTATCTACTTTCCTCACCTGTATTCATATCTTTATATTCAGCTCCAAAGTGTCTCCACTGGAAACCATACACTGGTCCCAAATCCCCTTCTGTTCTGCTAGGGAAACCTTGTTTATCCAAGAATTCACGTGATCCATTGGCATCCCAAATCTTCACTCCTTTTGCAGAGAGCTCTTTAGCATTTGTTGAACCCTACACACAATAAAACTGTTATAAACAATATGTTACTGAGAATTGAATTATACTGCTCTAGTCATCTTTAATTCATCTCTTGCTTTGTATACTGTAGGCCAATGGAGGTTCAAGGATAAATGCGATTGCCTACAGTTGCTTGTACACAGGCCCTTCAGCAAACAAGGTTTTACTTTTTGCTTGATGAAACAAGAAAAAACTTGTTCCATGTCTGTATAATTCTGTTACTCATGATGCACCTGCTGTCAGCCTTCGTGAACTGTCTTACAAGTCATTGTGGGGGGAAAAGTTTATGCAGTCCCTTCTCTTTTGCATGTTTTTTCTGTTTTCTTGAAGCTTAAATTACATGCTCTTGAGAGATGCCAACTAGAAATAGTTGGAAGTTCTGTTTAGTCACTGAGCAGATGGTAGGCTCCCATATTCTACTCTGCCACTTTGTATAAAACCTAGAGATGAGAATAAGAAAACAAATCCTCTGAGTTTAAAATAGCACTGAAAGCGAATAGAGACTTAAATATTATCTGCTATCAAAACACGTCTACAGTCTCAGAGTACAGCACTGTGCTGGTTGACATCTGAAAGGTTCTAGCCCTTACAATTGAAAGGATAAGGCTTCCTTTTTAAAAAAGCATTAAGTTCTTCAAAAAACTGATATCTGGATAAGTTGATTTTTCAAGTCCCGATGTACCAGCATTTAATCAAATGCTACTCAGAATCGCATCAGGGAACATCGATAGGGCAACACAACATCTTAGCACTTGTCTACACAAGTTTTACCAGCATAAACTATGCTTGGTAGCCCTGGTCTCCACTATTGGATTAGGTCGAATTTAGCCGCGTTAGGTCGATTTAAAAATGACTGCATCCACACAACCAACCCCATTCCGTCAACCTAAAGGGCTCTTAAAATTGACTTCTGTACTCCTCCCCGACGAGGGGAGTAGTGCTAAAATCGACCTTGCTGGGTCGAATTTGGGATAGTGCGGATGCAAATTGATGGTATTGGCCTCCAGGAGCTATCCCAGAGTGCTCCATTATGACTGCTCTGAACAGCACTTTGAACTCCAATGCACTAGCCAGGTACACAGGAAAAACCCCGGGAACTTTTGAATTTCGTTTCCTGTTTGGTCAGTGTGGCGAACTCAGCAGCACAGGTGACCATGCAGTCTCCCCAGAATCGTAGAATGTTTCTACACTCCCCTTATCATCTTTGTCCCTGAAGTTATCGCAGATTAGAAGGCGAAAAAAACCGCTCACGATGACATGTTTTCCGAGCTCATGCAGTCCTCCTGCACTGATAGGGCACAGTTTAATGCATGGAGGCATTCAGTGGCAGAGGCCAGGAAAGAATTGAGTGAGTGCGAATAGCAGAGGCAGGACGCGATGCTGAGGCTAATGGGGGAGCAAATGGACATGATGAAGTGTCTGTTGGAGCTGCAGGATAGCCAACAAGAGCACAGACCCCTGCTGCATCCACTGTATAACCGTGGGAGGGACAGCTCAGTGGTTTGACATTGGCCAGCTTAAACCCAGGGTTGTGAGTTCAATCCCTGAGGGGGCAATTTAGGGATCTGGGGCAAAAATTGGGGATTGGTCCTGCTTTGAGCAGGGGGTTGGACTAGATGATCTCCTGAGGTCCCTTCCAACCCTGATATTCTATAGGTTTCAGAGTAACAGCCGTGTTAGTCTGTATTCGCAAAAAGAAAAGGAGTACTTGTGGCACCTTAGAGACTAACCAATTTATTTGAGCATAAGCTTTCATGAGCTACAGCTCACTTCATCGGATGTATACTGTGGAAACTGCAGAAGACATTATATACACAGAGACCATGAAACAATACCTCCTCCCACCCCACTCTCCTGCTGGTAATAGCTTATCTAAAGTGATCACTCTCCTTACAATGTGTATGATAATCAAGTTGGGCCATTTCCAGTACAAATCCAGGTTTTCTCACCCTCCGCCTTCCCCCCCCCACACAAACTCACTCTCCTGCTGGTAATAGCCCATCCAAAGTGACCACTCTCCCTACAATGTGCATGAAAATCAAGGTGGGCCATTTCCAGCACAAATCCAGGTTTTCTCACCCCCTACCCCCATACACACACAAACTCGCTCTCCTGCTGGTAACAGCTCATCCAAACTGATCACTCTCCTTACAATGTGTATGATAATCAAGGTGGGCCATTTCTAGCATAAATCCAAGTTTAACCAGAACGTTGGGGGGGAGGGGGGGTAGGGGTAGGAAAAAACAAGGGGAAATAGGCTACCTTGCATAATGATTTAGCCACTCCCAGTCTCTATTTAAGCCTAAATTAATAGTATCCAATTTGCAAATGAATTCCAATTCAGCAGTTTCTCGCTGGAGTCTGGATTTGAAGTTTTTTTGTTTTAAGATAGCGACCTTCATGTCTGTAATTGCGTGACCAGAGAGATTGAAGTGTTCTCCGACTGGTTTATGAATGTTATAATTCTTGACATCTGATTTGTGTCCATTTATTCTTTTACGTAGAGACTGTCCAGTTTGACCAATGTACATGGCAGAGGGGCATTGCTGGCACATGATGGCATATATCACATTGGTGGATGTGCAGGTGAACGAGCCTCTGATAGTGTGGCTGATGTTATTAGGCCCTGTGATGGTGTGATGGCCCACCTTGATTATCATGCACATTGTAGGGAGAGTGGTCACTGTGGATAAGCTATTACCAGCAGGAGAGTGAGTTTGTGTGTGCGTGTGTTTTTTGTTTTGTTTTGTTTTTTGGGGGGGGTGGGGTGAGAAAACCTGGATTTGTGCTGGAAATGGCCCACCTTGATTTTCATACACATTGTAAGGAGAGTGATCACTTTAGATAAGCTATTACCAGCAGGAGAGTGGGATGGGAGGAGGTATTGTTTCATGGTCTCTGTGTATATAATGTCTTCTGCAGTTTCCACAGTATGCATCCGATGAAGTGAGCTGTAGCTCACGAAAGCTTATGCTCAAATAAATCGGTTAGTCTCTAAGGTGCCACAAGTACTCCTTTTCTTTCTGATATTCTATGATACCCTCCTCCCCATGTTCCATAGCCTCCTCACCCAGACACCCAAGAACACGGGGGGGGGGGGGGGGGGGGGCGGCGCTCTGGGCACCCAGCCACTTCACTCCAGAGGATGGCCCAAGAAACAGAAGGCTGTCACTCAAACAGTTTGATTTTTAGTGTGGCTACAATAAGCCCTGTGACCTTGTCCCTCCCTCCTCCCCCACCCCACCCCACCCAGGCTACCTCGTCCGTTATCTCTCTTTTTTTTAAAATTAATAAAGAAAATGTATGGTTTCAAAACAATAGTTACTTTATTTCGAAGGGGGGGGAAGGGTGGCTGGCTTACAGGGAATTAAAATCAACAAAGAGGGTGGGTTTGCATCAAGAAGAAACACACACAACTGTTTCCTGACTGGCCAGGCTTCAGTGTAACTGGTTTTCAAAGCCTCTCTGATGTGCAGCATGCCTTGTTGTGCTCTTCTAATCGCCCTGGTGTCTGGCTGCTGAAAATCAGATGCCAAGCGATTCGCCTCAACCTCCCACCTGCCATAAATGTCTCTCCCTTACTCTCACAGATATTATGGAGCACACAGCAAGCAGCAATAACAATGGGAATGTTGGTTGCTCTGAGGTCTGACCTAGTCAGCAAACAGCGCCAGCGAGCTTTTAAACGTCCAAAGACACATTCTACCACCATTCTGCACTTGCTCAGCCTATAGTAGGCTGGGGTAGGTGCGACCGCATGGTGCTGCCGGGGGCAGAGCAGCCTGAGGCAGAAGCCTCCAGCTCACATGATATTCTAGGCAGGACTGAATCTCCATGAGACGAAAAACTTAAAGAAGAGAATGACCTGGAGTCTCTGTCTCCCATTCGGTGCTTTAAGAGGAGACTAGCCATGTCTGTCCAGGCACCCCGATCGACCTCACCGAGGTCTGCCAGGAGCTCCCAGGAGATGTACGACAGTGATCAGTCCTACTGCACTCTCTGCCGCAAAGGCAAGGAGCTGCTGCTGTGTAGCACCCCGGAGATGTACGGTAGCTGCTGCTGTGTAGCACCCAGGAGACGTACGGTGACGGTGAGCTGAGAGGGCTCCATGCTTGCCGAGGTATGGCGTCTACACAGGTAACCCAGGAAAAAAGGCACAAAACGATTGTCTGCCGTTGCTTTCATGGAGGGAGCAACGGAGGGGGGCCTGACGATATGTACCCAAAACCACCCACGACAATGTTTTTGCCCTATCCGGCCTTGGGAGCTTAACCCAGAATTCCAGTGGGCAGCGGAGACTGTGGGAACTGTGGGATAGCTACCCACAGTGCACCGCTCTGTAAGTAGATGATAGCCACAGTAGTGAGAACGCACTCCACCAACTTAATGCGGATATACGCAATCGACTGTATAAAATCGGTTTCTAAAAATTGACTTCTATAAAATCGACTTAATTTCGTAGTGCAGACATACCCTTAGAGGTGTGATCGTCTATTAGAAGTGTAATTTATTTATTTATTTATTTATTTTGCAAAGAGTTGTATTGGTAAAAAGCCTAGGATCGATGCAGTTATACCAGTATAAGAGTGCCTTATCCTGGAGTATCTCATTTTGGTGACAGAACAGGAATAAGCTATACCAGTATAAAAGCATTCACATAGAGTTTTCCTGTTTTAACTACAGCAGTATAGTTTAAGGAGCAAAACTTTCTAGTGTACACAAGTCCTTCAACACTTCAGAATATTTCACTAAAAAGAAGCAAGGTAAGATTTAACCAGCATTCCCTCCAGATTGTACTAGCACCTTAACCAAAATTAACAAAATGTTTTGAAGCTATTAGACTTATTATTAAGTTGGAAAAATACTAGAATGTCATAACTTGTTTGTTCCCTGTATGAATGGAAACATCTGTAAGTGTTTCAAATACACTAGTCCATAGTGGGATATACTCTATAGACAATGCACATAACAACCATGCATCATACCTTGATAAACCATAGCAGCTCTTCCAGCACTCCCTTCCAGAACACTCGTTTTGTCGTCAGCAAAGGAAACTGATCTGAAAAAGGTCAAAGCAGCAAAGTCAATTCTCACTCATCAAATACCATGGATTGCTTTTCACTTATAAATACTAAAAGTGTTAAAGCTTAGACACTGATCTGTGGTGCATGTGCATTATATACTATCACAATAAGAGCCTAGTTTATTGGAGCACTCATTTAGAACTTAGCACTGTAACAGTCAGGAAAGCATGCAATGATGAGTGTAAATTCTACTACTGCTTTGCTGGGGCAAGGAAAACAGGCATCTAACCTTATTCCTAAAAAATGGTCTTTGGAGCCAAGTACATTGCCAGATAAAGACAGAGATTTTAATTAGAAATGTATCATTCATAAAACTCAACCATGGGGTGCAGTTAAGAGCCTATGGCAAGGTAAAATATGCATACATGCAGTTGAATTCAGAGGCTCATGATAAAGTTCTGGTCAAGTCTACTTTACTAACATGGAGGTGAATCAGACCTAGGATACCTGCTAGACAGGGTGGTGGTAAAACTGTCTCAGGAGGTTAACCTGGACCAGTCTCTTGTTTTTTCTCCATAAGGCAACGATGGGGGACAGATGCAAGGGGACTCAGCCACCCCGCACCTAGGGCAATAAAAAAAAAAAAAAAGGAGAGGAGCAGATGGGTTTAGGGACCTTATGTGTAAGGAGGTAGGGCAACCGGAGGCTCTTCCCTGTAGGTGGGAGTTACACCTGCCCATATCTGGATTACCCCCACCCAATCCCTGCCTATAAAAGATGGGGTCTGGACTAGAGCAGAGTTCAGCAGCAGCAGCAGCAAGGGCCAGTGCCCATAGACAGCGCTGCCCTCTAAGATGTGGCACAATGGCCTCCCCTCCCCTGCAAGAAAGGTGATAGAGGCTGTCACCCAGAAGACAACAGGAGGGGGTTGAGCAGCACTTCCTCAGACGCCCATGACAAGTTGGAGGGGCAGGTGCAGCCAAGAGTGGGGCAAACAGCAATGGGGGTGTGGGTCTGGGGCAAGAGGAGATGGA
This sequence comes from Caretta caretta, assembly GCF_965140235.1. Lineage (NCBI taxonomy): Eukaryota > Metazoa > Chordata > Testudines > Cheloniidae > Caretta > Caretta caretta. The sequence continues at coordinate 83,980,949 of NC_134207.1, read as the reverse complement.
TGCTGGCAGCCAGCTCGGGGGGGGCGGGGGGGGCGATGTGAAGCGCTTGACAGGTCTGCCAGGCACCAGACCGGGGGGCAGCTGGTGGGATGCGGTGAGGGACTGGAGGGGCACATGGGGTGGAGGGGGTCTGGGGAGGGGGAGCCCGTGGGATGGAGAGGTCTGTGGGGAGAGTGAGCCCATGGGGAGGGGGAGGCTGCGGGGAGCGGGCCGAGAGGTCCCCGCCACGCCAGTGACTCTGGCAGTCACCTCTCAGGCTGTACCGCGCCTGCAGCCCGAACGCGGAGATGGTGCCGGTCCCGGTCCGATCCTCCTTCCGGTGGCCGCGCTGCAGGATGTGCTGGACCTGCCCCAGGTACTGCAGCTCCCCGTGCGGCGGGGGCGCCGGGCTCTGCGGCTCGCGCGCGGCGGACATGGCGGGGCTGGCCGGGGCGAGCTGGCGCGGCGGGCCCGCGCTTCGAACTGGCGCCACCCCCGGCCCGCCAGGCGCCAGCCAATCGTAGGGCCGGGCGCGCGCGCGGGAGGCGCCTTGGGCGGCGCCGCTTCCTTCCCCGTGACCCAGCGTGGGCAGGGCCGGGACACCCCATCCCCCCACCAGGCCGTGAGGAAAGGGGCTTGGCTGCCGGGCCGCAGCACCGAGCTGAATAGCCCGGTACCCAGGGCCCCCTGCTGGCGCAGACCCCAGGCTGCAGCCGCCGCGTGTCTCACGAGGCGCCCCGCTCCCTGGCGGCGGGCCGGGGAATTCAGGCAGGGAGGCTCTCTTTGGCCTCTGCTCTGCTCGGGGGGTCAGAGCCGACCATCACCATGGGCCTTCCCCACTTCAAAATCTGTGATTGTGCCGGGCCCAGGGCAACCAAACAGCCCAGGAAAAGGGGAGACTCCAGGAGTGGGTTTCTTCTTGGACTCAGCGCTGGGGTGGGGTGTCCCCCCTCTCTTTCTCTGTAACTACTTTGTGAAACAAAAAGAAGCCTATTTAGATTCAATTCTTCCTGTAGCTCTGGAGCTGATAATGGCCTAGGTAGTTTGATAGGTTTCAGAGTAACAGCCCTGTTAGTCTGTATTCGCAAAAAGAAAAGGAGGACTAGTGGCACCTTAGGGACTAACCAATTTATTTGAGCATAAGCTTTTGTGAGCTACTGCTCACTTCATCGGATGCATCCACTAGTATGCCTTTTTTCGTAGTTTGATGGTGCTGATTATTCCCCCTGGGATTTTCCATTAATTCAGATTGATGCTCAACAAGGTATATCTACAGTAGCCCATGACCATTATTTATTTCAATAAAATTATTAGATTTATGTTTTTACCACTTTTGCTAAAATCTTCAGCATAAAACATTTTCATAGGGGTGGTTCCTCTCTACTGGTTAGGAAGTGACTGCCAAAGTGCCTTCCTGATCGACTGTGTGTTAGGAGGAGTACTTTAGGCACCTTGGAGACTAACAAATTTATTGAGCGTAAGCTTTTGTTTACAGTGTTTAGGACAACTACATCCTCCCTGTTTAGAGAGGCAATCGTTATACATTGTTGTTGTTCCCTTACAAACATATCTTTTGTTACAAGAATCTTTTCAGGTCTCTGGAAATTTCAGTGTTGTCATGCACTTGAAGTCCCCTTTCTATATGTATAAAGAAAAGGAGTACTTGTGGCACCTTAGAGACTAACCAAGTAAATTGGTTAGTCTCTAAGGTGCCACAAGTACTCCTTTTCTTTTTGCGAATACAGACTAACACGGCTGCTACTCTGAAACCTTTCTATATGTATGTAGCATCTGACACTTTCTTATGTACAGTAATCAGTAGACTGGGTTTATCTAGAGGCGTGAAAAGGGAGAATTTCTGTCAAGCCTAGAAATAAGTGCAGAGACGGGACATAAGGTTCCCTTCTCTTAAAACTCACAGGAAGACAATGCTAGCATACAAGACAGCCAGGGAAGTAGAAAGTCTTACAGGGGCATTGAAAACAGATGAAGAAAAGAGGAAAATAGATGCCTCCCTCTGTATTGCAAAGTAATGCATGTCGGAAAGCATAATCCCAACTATACATACAAAATGATGGGGTATAAATTAGCTGTTACCACTCAAGAAAGAGATCATGGGCAGCGTGTGAACCCCCTATTCTAGGAGGCTAGCCTCCGGCCCTGCCCCTTCTGTCCCTGCCCTGCCCCCTCACTGTCACCCACCATGGCTAGAGAAGCCCCAAGCCCCCCATCATGGCCAGAGGAGCCCCAGCTGGCTGGCCGGAGCTGCCCTGAGCGCCAGTCCACCCGCCCGAGCTGCTTCTGGCCCGTCTGCCTGAGCCGATCCGAGCCCTGGCCTCCTGGAGGAGCTCTAAGCCCCTACACGGCTCCGCCCCAGGACCATGGCGGAGAGCATTAGTGGAGGTTTGGGGAGGCTTAGCCTCCTCCGGCCTCCATTATGTGCCTCCAATGAAAAAGCTCTTGGAGTCATAGATAGATCTCTGAAAACATCTGCTCAATATGCAGCGGCAGTCAAAGAAGCTAGCAGAAAATTAGGAGCCATTAGAAAAGGGATAGATAATAAGACAGCAAATATAACGCCACTATTTAAATTCATGGTACACCCACACCTTGAATGCTGCGTGACTTCTGGTCACCCCATGTCAAAAAATATATATTAGAATTGTGAAAAGTACAGAGAAGGGCAATAAAAATGATTAGGGGTATGGAACAGGTTCCATATGAGGAGAGATTTAAAAGACTGGGCCTGTTCATCTTAGAAAAGAGACAAATAAGGGGGAATATGATAGAGGTCTGTAAAATCATGAATGGTGTGGAGAAAATGACTAAGGAAGTGTTATTTACCCCCTCAGATAACACAAGAACCAGGGGTCACCCAATGAAATTAATAGACAGCAAGTTTAAAACAAACTAAGGGCGTACTTCTTCATACAGTGTATAGGCAGCCTGTGGAACTCTTTGCCAGAGGATGTTGTGAGGGCCAAAAGTATAACTCTGTTCTCTATGCTCTGGGTGTCCCTAATCCTCTGATTGCCAGAAACTGGAACTGGACAACAGAGGATGGATCACTCGATAAATTGCCCTGTTGTGTTCATTCCCTCTGAAACATCTGGCACCAGGCACTGTTGGAAGACAGGGTACTGGCCTAGATGGACCATTGGTCTAACCCAGTATAGCCATTCTTCTGTTCTTTTGTTTATTACGTTAAACAAATCTCTGTGAGAATATTCTCATCCACAATCCAATGCTGTTCCCTCTATTCTTCACCTTTCTTGGAAGCTAAGCTTGTTGCACTCATTGCACATCATGCTTTCTTACAAAAATACTTATAAAAATAATTGGTTTGATATATCTTAAGTACTGTTAGTTGGTATTAAAAGTGTTCACTTTCTTGTCAGTATGTGCTTTTTTTACTCTTTTTTTGGAGATGAATTGATGGATAGCAAATTCAGAACAGGGAGCTGGTCTTTTCAGTCAGCCTCAGGGTTGAAAAAGCCATTGGTTAACAATTTACTTTGTATAACCCTTTACTACACACTTTGGCAACCCTTGTATAATTTGTTAAAGGAATAATGTACCTTGAATTTTAATAACTTTATATCCTTTGTTTTCAGCACTTTATTATAAGCTTTTCAATTCCTGGCTGTACTGGACAGATGTCTAAAAAGGAATGGGGGAACAGAATTACAGCAACTAACACATTGTTCCAAGTTGATACTAGGTTGGCTGATATGGTCTGGATTGCGGAGGTGTGGAGGAGTTAATAGGAAGCCATGATCAGTTGAATATTCCCCAAATACTTCTACTTTAATATGTGATGCCTTACAAAGTCATTTGAGGGTAAATATTTAGAAACTTCATTATTAGTTATTTAGAGCCCAGTCCTGAGATATGCCAATTCACATGGGAGTTGTGGCTGCTCTTCACTTCTCAGGGTTAGGCCCCCATTGGTACTAGCAATGTTTAAGACTTAACCTCCTTTCAGTGGTGCATAGGGCCTTGCACTGGAGAGAACTTCACCTGCCCCAACAATGTATTTTGCCAAATAAAGGAAATAAAGAGGACTCTTGAAACGCCTGGCCTTTCTGTTGGTTAAAATCGTTAAGTATTTTTAGGTAAGTAGGAGTGAACAAGCAGAATATGGTATAAACAAAAAGCTGCAGTTTATTATATTGGAAACTAATACTTTGTGCACTTAGAAATAAAGAAAAGTGAGTTAGGAAAAAATACAGCTGAGAATGGGGAAATGTTCTTTGGGATGTGTACCACTCTTGGTGTGCACAGCAAATTAAACTGAAATCACTTGGAGCTCTGCCTAGGACTGAGGGTATTATAGCATAAGGATCTTAGTTTTTATTTTATTTTACACATGAAGTTCAAGCAAACATGTAAAATGGACAAAACAAACTTTTTTCCAATGAAAATATTTATTGCCCTGTTAAAAAATTACTTTAGTTGCAAACTACAAGTAAACTATGCAAAAAGCTGAAGAATTTGTTCATCACAAATTATGAAAAAAGCCATTTAATGTACATTATAATGTAAAAGCAACTGGAAGAAGAAATAGAATACATGCATTAATGTATTACATATACATTCAGCCTCGGTTGATTAATTCTTAGCTGGGTGTACAAAGGATTTAGGCCCTAGTCCTGCAAAGTCTAAAGCATGTGCTTAATTTTAAGCATGCAAGTAATAGCATTTAGGGCAACGGGGACAACTTACATGGTTGAAGCTGAGCATGTGCTTAAGTCTCTGTAAAACTGGGATCATAAGTGATAACCAACAATCACATAAAGTTCCAAACATGCATATAAGTTTTCATTTAAAAGGAATACAAATTGACATGGATTTTAATTTGCCATGCAAAAAAATTACTGTAAATATTGAATACCTGATGTCACAATATTTATTAAACAATATATTGTTTGTAAGCAAACATTTTAAAACCCTATTCATAGAACAGTTCTCTGTACACTGAACTTTGGAGTACTTCACTGTAAGGAGAGGATGCTGGATTTGAAGTAGATGATATTCCACAGATCTTCTTGTCTAGAGGGGAAAAAAATAAGGTTTGCATTGTGCAGTGCATCAGTGACCATGGTGTGTTTTTGAAAAAAACTGTCTTTTTTTCTATTTTTGGACTAAAGAAGGGTGTTACATATATGAATAACAGATGATAGTGGATACATCTTCCTACTAGTGAACATACAAAAAAAGTCAGTTGGTTACATACTGAAGTGTGTAGTCGTTCTTTTTTTCCTTTTATACAAAGGATCTTCTGGGATTCCCCACTTGTTATTTTCTCTCATGCCATAAAAAGGCCTGTTGTAGTCATGTTCACCTGTGCAAAGTAGGTGTAAAATGCTACCATTATGATTTGGTAGCCGTTTATACCATCTTTTCACTCATTTCACTCAGGTATAAGAATGACCACAAATGTTCATTGCACAGGAGGATTCGGTAATGGAACAAGAACTCAGACCTTCCTTATGGGAGTTAAGATTATTATTATTAGACTTCTAGCCCTTAGTGTTCCCAAATTTAGGTTTGGGTGAGGTGAAAAAAGAGTGAATATTGCTAATAGCTAGATCTAATAGGGATAATAGCTATGAAGAAACAATCATGGTGAAATGAGTTGTCTTATTTTCCTGTCAAAAGACTCACTTCTAGGTCAATTTCTGATGTAATGTGCATTTAGGTGCACCAACATAGCCAAACCAACGTGGATGGTAGTCTTGTTTTTATTATGTTATGCATAAATTCAAAGACCCAGTGCCTCCTCTTCTGCAGCAAGGGACTCTGGGGATGAAATCCAGTATTGCCAATCCCAAGTGTTCAAAAATCATGAGTCAGGCCCCAGAAAATCATGAGATTGCATTTAACATCATGTGATTTTTAAAGTATACTAGATGCTGTGTTCTTTTTATTTTCTTGCTGGCTTTTGAGCCTTTCTAATGAGCTCAGGCCCTGTTTTCCAACTTTTCCTCTACGGATCTGAAACACACATTTTTTTTAAATAACAAGGTGAGATTCTCAAATAATCATAAACTCCAAGAGCTGGGGCTTTAAGAAAAACACCCAATATTGCACTGGTGATTAAAATTATGAGCTGGCAACACTGGCAATCTCTGAGAGAATCCCCTCACAAAGATTTCCCCCCACATTGCCTTGTCAAGGATAGGGTTTGCCCTCCGCTCCCACCTCATTCCTAGCCAAAGGTCACAGAACCTGCCCCAGGCTAATGCTTTCTTAGTGGATCCATGGGATGCCAGGTTCATTTGCATAGAGGCCTGTGCCTTCACAGAGGATCTGGCCCTGAGCAGGTCCGTCTCTCAGTGTGACTTCATTGGAACTGTGCAGGAACATCCGTGGATGCAGAGGATGGTTGGGCTCCACGGAAGAAGTAATAGGTATCTTTTCCGGATGTTCTCCTTGGGGTTAGAGAACATTATGCATCTTTCCAGCCTGCCCTTCCCTCCTGGACATCCCTAAACCTGCAGTGTAGCCTCTGTGAGACCCAGAGGAGGGAGGACGGCCAAGCTTCCTTCCACACAGATGGTGGGAGGAAACATGTGAAGCTTCCCCTTTGCATGTGAATCTAAAATATGCCCATTAGTTAGAGAGCAGTATTTATCCCAAGATTGTATGGCACAATATTATAATGAGCTGTTACAAGTCACTACATCTGTTCTGAATTTGTCCTCTCTATGTTTAACAAGTGTCAAGCACAGCAAGATGACCTAAACTATGATCAGACTAATTAGCAGTCTTTTATCTTTGATTAATGGACGTGAAGGCATGGTATCTAATGCCAGAGCCCTAGCATGCTGTTCTGTAGTTGTGACACAGTTATCTTTGGACAGAACACTTGCCTCAGTATTATCTTGTCCTAGATATTACTTAGAGCTTGAGGATCTAATTTATAAATAAGTGTGGTCTATGGATATTAGCATGACAGGTCTGAATTTTAAAGACCAAAACACTGAGCATTTGGTTTTATTTTTCATACCACTTTTATCTTCCATCTATCAAATGGAGAGACAGGCATAGACTGTATCATGGACCTAATCCTATTCCAGTTTAAAGCCGTTGCAATGCAGAAAAGAATAGATGGATGCTACTACTTTTTAAGTTCACCATACAAAGAGAAACAACATACCGTCCTTAAAAAGTCTGCTTGTAAAGTTGCAAAGCTTTCGCAGCTACATATTCAATGAACTCAGAGCTCCCTATAACTAAATCATGAGGAACCTTAATTGTGAAAGTAGGTGAAGTCAGAATATTCACATCTACCACTGTTTCATTCAGACTGGAAGAATCTGCTCCTTGGATACTTGGTGACACCTGAAATAGAACAACCTAGTTTAGTTACTGTAACCCAGTACACTTTGTCAATTTGTTAATACCTGTTTTGCATCCTCTCACTTTTAGAATGAAAAATGAAAAGTGAGGGCCTTTTAAAACATGGGTGTTTCCATCCATTGGCTTTCTTCTGAAGTGAGCAGTAGCTTTTTAGGTTCATGTCAATATATATTTTGGCCGGGTGGGGGGTGGGGGGAAGCAGGTGTGGCAGTAATGCACTGCACCACCATGGTGGAGATGTGCACATTAGTGTTTGTACAGTGCTTTATTGATGCTAAGTATTGTCCTGTTATTTCTTAGACTCATGACAATGAGGGCCCCAAATTGCAAACATATAGGTGTACAGGAGTCATCTCATTAATTTCAATGGATGATTCAATGGATGGGCAACAAAAATGATTAGGGGTCTGGAACACATGACTTATGAGGAGAGGCTGAGGGAACTGGGATTGTTTAGTTTGCGGAAGAGAAGAATGAGGGGGGATTTGATAGCTGCTTTCAACTATCTGAAAGGGGGTTCCAAAGAGGATGGTTCTAGACTATTCTCAGTGGTAGAAGAGGACAGGACAAGGAGTAATGGTCTCAAGTTGCAGTGGGGGAGGTTTAGGTTGGATATTAGGAAAAACTTTTTCACTAGGAGGGTGGTGAAACACTGGAATGCGTTACCTAGGGAGGTGATAGAATCTCCTTCCTTAGAAGTTTTTAAGGTCAGGCTTGACAAAGCCCTGGCTGGGATGATTTAGTTGGGGATTGGTCCTGCTTTGAGCAGGGGTTGGACTAGATGACCTCCTGAGGTCCCTTCCAACCCTGATATTCTATGATTCTATGATTCATGTGATTAGTTACTCGTGCTGGCATGTTTACAGAATCACATTCGAGTTTTGCCTCTGTATTTCCCAAAGCAGACAATTTGAAGTCAGGCTGAAAAAATTGTAAGTATTCAGAAGTATTGTTTGTCCTCTGTGTTCCTGTTTTTCCATTTTTCTTAAACAAAAGGCAACTGTACTATATTGAGTCTACCAGTGTGAGGGGTTATCTCAGGACTAAAGCCTTCAGAAACTGGAATACAGTCACATTTTTTTTACATGATGAAACCATATAATACTGGGAAAAATATGAGCCTAGTCCTGAGAGATGCTATGGAGGAAAGAGTATGTTCTCTCTGTGCAGTGGTAGTGGCATAGCCAATGATTCTACATAGAATCAATGTTGAGATAACAGCAGGCTGACAGCAGTGCTTTGCAAAAAGAGAGAAGGATTTGTCCCTATACCAGTACAAGTTAGCATTATTTATTCTTGTTTTATCACTGTGTAAAGATCTCTGGTTATTTATAAGGTATTTACTGGATTATTTTTGTGTGCCATACAACCTATGTTGTAATAAAATTCTTTACATTTTCGATACTTGGAGCTCTAATTTTGTTATACCGATCTAATAAAGATGTATGTGTTCTGTGCTACCCCTTGGAAGAGCCTCTCTTCTTCTGGAAAGGTAATCTGGGGGCAACCAAACCTGTTAGTGCCAATTTACTTTTGTCAGGCAGTGATATAGGTTGGCCCTGTCAGTTATCCATCATACTAAAAGGATTTAGAGTAGAATAGTTTCTAATCTCTGGAGTTTCAGATCATCAAGGGATTATCAAGTATACTTAAAATCAACCTTAGTAAGAGCTTGATGTTTTAAAGACCAAAAATAACACACAAAACACACACTATCCTCCCAACTTGTCCTGAAGCTAAGTGTGAGTGAAATATAGAGCACAGACATCACGGTCCAATAGTTACTTCCCTTTTAATAACTAGCCTTTCTTTACCTTTACTATATTGAAAATGTTTTCTGATCCGATGGTCAAGTTGGATAGTTCTGACACCCACCCGAACCTTTCTTTCATTTTGCCCAACAAGTAGGAAGTGTCTTCTGTGTGACGCTGAATCACCTGGAGGATCTGCTCATACTGTTCACCCGAGACATTAACGAGCTTAAAGGCTTCATCAAACTTTATGTGTAGTTCAGGAACGTTTGGACAGTCTGGTTAAAAAACAGACATCAAACTTTATTGGAAAGCATTCATTTTTTACACTTATGTATGTGTATAAAAGTACATATATAGGTTTTATTTCTAGTGTGGGTTTTAAAAAAAAAAATCCAAGGTAATTTTTGCTGAAATATTTCAATGAGTTTGGGTTAGATACATGACACCTAGAGTCACTTATCCTTTATGGTAAGTGGACACAGTAGTATGCTAAATAAAAACCTTACCATTACTACATACAGAGATTTATGTTAGTGTATAAATTGGCTATCATTTCCTTTAATTGCCTGTAGCTCTTTATCTGTTCATTGCCAGTGAGCCTATAATACATGCTGTTAGCTTTTATTACTGTTGAATTTTAAGGCCTAATTTTATTTCAGAGGAGCAATAAACATTAGTATAAAGAAAAGGAGTACTTGTGGCACCTTAGAGACTAACCAATTTATTTGAGCATAAGCTCTGTAGGCAAGGACGGGCCAGTCTCCCAAGATTTCCCAGAAGTCACCTACTACAGGACAGGCCTAACAAAGAAAATAACAGAACGCCACTAGCCGTCACCTTCAGCCCCCAACTAAAACCCCTCCAACGCATTATCAGGGATCTACAACCTATCCTGAAGGATGACCCAACACTCTCACAAATCTTGGGAGACAGGCCAGTCCTTGCCTACAGACAGCCCCCCAACCTGAAGCAAATACTCACCAGCAACCACATACCACACAACAGAACCACTAACCCAGGAACCTATCCTTGCAACAAAGCCTGTTGCCAACTGTGCCCACATATCTATTCAGGGACACCATCACAGGCCCTAATAACATCAGCCACACTATCAGAGGCTCGTTCACCTGCACATCTACCAATATGATATATGCCATCATGTGCCAGCAATGCCCCTCTGCCATGTACATTGGTCAAACTGGACAGTCTCTACGTAAAAGAATAAATGGACACCAATCAGATGTCAAGAATTATAACATTCATAAACCAGTCGGAGAACACTTTAATCTCTCTGGTCACGCAATTACAGACATGAAAGTTGAGATATTACAACAGAAAAACTTCAAAACCAGACTCCAGCGAGAGACTGCTGAATTGGAATTCATTTGCAAATTGGATACAATTAAGTTAGGCTTGAATAGAGACTGGGAGTGGCTAAGTCATTATGCAAGGTAATCTATTTCCCCTTGTTTTTTCCTACCAACCCCCCCACCCCTCCATTCCTCAGACCTTCTTGTTAAACCCTGGATTTGTGCTGGAAATGGCCCACCTTGATTATCATACACATTGTAAGGAGAGTGATCACTTTAGATAAGCTATTACCAGCAGGAGAGTGGGGTGGGGGAGAGAAAACCTTTTGTAGTGATAAACACCCATTTTTTCATGGTTTGTGTGTATAAAAACATCTTCTGTATTTTCCACAGTATGCATCCGATGAAGTGAGCTGTAGCTCATGAAAGCTTATGCTCAAATAAATTGGTTAGCCTCCAAGGTGCCACAAGTACTCCTTTTCTTTTTGCAAATACAGACTAACACGGCTGTTACTCTGAAACCAAACATTAGTATGTAACTAGATTAATCTGTTACTGAACTTGTAGATGTAAGCATAATGGTAGCTTTTTAGGTTCTGTAAACAGCTATGCTCATTGCACATGAAATTAGAATTTGGCCCACAATGTACCATTAAAAACCCCTTCAGAGAACTCTTTGTGACTATCATTTTAACTTCTGTGCTAGTAAATAAAATTGGCCCAATTCTAGCATCATTAAAACATCCCAGTGAAGTCTCTCAAACTGATCAGTCACATTTGTATTTCTTGTTTCTCATTCAGTATTTTGGATTGCTGTATTTTTAATTACAGAGGGGGGTGCTTATAAGGCATCACTGTGGTTTTTAAGGCATCACTAGTTTGGGAGAAGATGGGGTGGGGTGGCTACAGACTTACCACCCAGCAGCAGGAGTCTGCATAGCAATTCTGGCTGATTCAGCCAGAATTCCTCTAAAGTTTCTTGAAGAGTGTGCCAGAGCTCTGCCACCCTTTTACTTGGTACAATGTGCCCTCCTCATTTCCACTCACCAGCTCAGCTCTGCTGGCTGGTGAAGAAAACAAGGTGTAGTCATGGCTCATTCAGCCCTCACTTTCCCTTTGGTGAAATGAATCCCAAGTAAAATTACATCTGGCTCTGTGCCAGAGTACATGGAGCATGGGGCGGTTTAGAATCACCTTGTACCCCCTCTGCAATTTTGCACCCAGGCAGGGCCAATCACAATCTGGCCCCTTGTTTTCTCTGGAGGCTGGTATCTTTACCAATAAAATACATACTATCTTGCTGTGGAACATCACTTTGGAAATGAGGCAAGAGTGTTAACAACTGAGTTATACTGACACTGTGTGGAGACATTGGGGAAGGGTAAATTAAATCATTTGCATCAACTCTGTTGCTTTTGAATTCACATTAATAGTAAATCTGCAGAAGCTGAAACTTAATTCCAAAAATATGTAAATAGGACAATAGAAAATTATAGCACCAATATCTGAAAAAAAAAAAAAAAAAAACAAAAGGAAAGGTCACTGCTTTATCATGGACAAGGTATTATAGAAACAAACTAGAAAATAACTATTTACCTCTCATCAGGTTATCCTGACATTTCTGGCATCTCTCATGAAACTGTGGGCATCCTGATGAATTCTGACGGAGCTCTTTACACAGAGCTCTCTTGTGTCCTGGTATGATCTTTGAAAACATGCCACTTTTGTCAGAATCTAGAGTGAATATACAGTATAAAGTGAGCCAACTGAAGTTAGGGGCCTGTTGATATCTTCTTATTGCTGTTTCCTACTCCATTTTTTAAAAAAAAATAAAACTTCCAGGCCTGAATTCAAAATGAGTGAGCATAAGAACAGAACAATAGTAACCAAAGCATGCTCCCCTTGAAACAGTATGTGTCACTATCATATGATCCCTTATAAAAATATACCAAATTATTCTGCATGAAGAGTCCAAAACACTACCTATAGTGTTTTGGACTATTACTGTAGAACATGGTTCTCAATCTGCAGGTTGCGACTTCCAAGGATGTAATTAACTGGTCAAGAGGGGTTGCAACCACTGTGCCTTTATATACTGCTAGATGAGAGTGGGTTCACAAAACTGATTTCTGTGATAATATGCGGTCATGATATGGAAAGATTGAGAACCACTGCTGTAGCATAATCTAGCTTTTTTTTTAAAATAAGGGATTTTCTTTTTAGACAAGTACTAGCATATATTTAGTTTAAATAATGATTGTTTCTCCCTTAACATTATTAAAATATAAAGAATATTTTTATATGTACTCTTGAAATTCTTTCATATTTTGGACTCAAGATAGTGTCAATTAAAATTAAAGCTCCTTTTTCTTTTTAGAGAGCTTAGTTTTCCTTGTAGAAGTATATCTGGAATATTTTTCCCTTTCTTGTCTATTTAAAGAAAAAAGCTGTCAGGGAGTTCAACCTATTCATATTCATAGGCTGCAAAAGAGAGTCCATGCACTGATACTTTTCTGAGTTATGTACTTTCATTTGAAATTTCCTTTCAAAAACTAATATCTTCCATAGTTGTTTGCTCTGAATAAAGGATATTCAATATGTGTTATTCAAAATAAGGGATTCAATATGTGTAATGACTCAGCCACTCCCAGACTCATTACACATGTTGAATCTATTTCCCTAAGTTAAGTATCCTCACACCTTCTTGTCTACTGTCTAAATGGGCCATCTTGATTATCATTACAAAAGTTTTTTTTCTCCTGCTGATAATAGCTCATCTTAACTAATTAGCTTCTTGCAGTTTGTATGGCAACTTCCACCTTCTCTCTCTCTCTCTCTCTCTCTCTCTCTATATATATATCTTCTTACTATATGTTCCATTCTATGCATCCGATGAAATGGGCTGTAGCCCACAAAAGCTTATGCTCTAATAAATTCGTTAGTCTCTAAGGTGCCACAAGTACTCCTGTTCTTTTTGCAGATACAGACTAACATGGCTGCTACTCTGAAACCTGCTGCTGAAAGTTGGATTATCTCCTCTGCATGGTTATAAATGGAGTGCAGGTGGTGTCAACAGCCTGTCTTATGATGCTCTCCTCCACCCCCCACCCTTGAAAACCATTGTCATCCCCTCAAAAACAACCTTAGCTGTCCTAAATGGAATTCTTCCCATTTGCTGGAGCACTTCATGTCTTTGTGTCTTGTTGGCACATTAGGTGCCTATTACAGCTACAAGCTGGTCTCACAGCTGACTGACGCATCTGTTTCCTGACTTTTTGTGGCTGGTGACATGTCTTAACCTTTTAGGAGCAAATGAAGCACATCAGCACAATATGCGGTTCTTGCTGACTAATGTTAAGATCAGATTTGTCAGTCAGCCACATGAAAATCCATATCTGCACTGAACACCCAGGAAGTCCTGCAAATGCTTTGAGAATTATTATAGGAATCAGGCTCTGTGGAGACAGTAGCATAAGCTCTAAACTAGCATTCTATGGACATGGAGATGTGGAATTCTGTCTTTTTATTTTATTATTCCAAATTTTAATTTGGCCAATAAAGTTATGTTTGACCCATATCTGCTTATCCAAGAGTAGGGTGACCATATTTCCCTATTCTGAATATGGGACACTTGGTAAAATTACTCATATTCAAGTGAGTTCAACGGCAATCAGTCAGAACTATGCAGTACAAACATTCAATTTAACATCAAGTTGACTGAGCCCCTGTTAAAAAGAAATACTGCGTAGCTGGATTCTTTTTATTTGCTTTCTTATCTTTAAGGCTGTAGGGTTCACACAGGGAGAGGTGACACACACACACGCCCATACACCTCTCTCACACAAAGTGGGGGTGACCGACCTACCTGACCCTCCCTGCCTGGTGCTCTCCGCCCTCCACGCCTGGCTGGGCCCCCGGGACAGACCCTCCTCTCCTGGTACCTGGCACCACATCTTCCCAAGGCAACAAGTGGGGGGAACACAGGGTCACATACCCTCCACCCCCACCGCCAATTTCTGCCAGGGTTCACACCAGAATGTGGCCAGCAGCAGCCTTTTGGCACTTTGCGGGAGGGAAGGGATGGGAGCTCCTTCCAACGACAGGGAAAGTGGGGAAGGGATGACTTGGCCTGTGTCTTTGCAGAGCTCATCTCTCTCCCCCTCCCCCACTCCCCTGTGGCTGGAAGCAGCTTGTCCTTCCCTGCCCGCACAGTGTCAAAAGGCAGCTAATACCTCCAGGCTGCTGCTGGCCACCGACATAACCCAGCTGCCTCCTGTCGCCTGGCTATAGCATGGGCAGGAAGGGGTTAAGCCCTAAGGATGCATTGTGCACCAGGGCCCAGGGAAACTGACTGCAGGGGATTCAGCGAACCCCACCAGAGAGGTGGCTCAGCAGGCGAGGGTGCCTAGGCGACGAAGCAGCCCTACACTCCCTGGGGTGCAGGACCTGGGGCAGGGGGTTGGGGGGGTGAAGAGGGTGCTAAGCCCCTGCCTGGTGGGCTGCTGTGGAGCCTGCAGGGTCGGGGCGCAAACAGGCTGGAAATCGCTTCCCGCCCCGAAACCCCTTTCCCCCTCGCCACTCCAGAGCTTAGCTGAGGGGTGAAGAGGCTTCCCCGTGCCAGCGCTGTGTGGGGCTTTGGCACATGCAGGGCTTGGCTCCTTATGGCCAGCGTCCTGGGATGGAGGGTCTTGGGCTTTTCCAGGTTCCTGGCCCAGCCAGAGGCAGAGGGGGAAGGAAGGAGCCTGCCGGCCAGGCTCTTGGTGAGTTGAGTGATCTGACCAGGGGCTGGTTCTCCGCACAGCACTGGGAGTGGGATGCACCCCACCGGAGAAAATGGAGGAGCAGTGGGGTTGGGGGGGCGGGGGAGGTGAAGGGGCAAAGCAGGGAGAGGACAGCAAGAGGGGGAGCACCCAAAGGGCTAATGGGTGGGCAGCAGAGGTGACATGTAACCAGCTGCCGCCTGGCGCCTGCCCATACTCACCAGCCACCGC
This sequence comes from Caretta caretta, assembly GCF_965140235.1. Taxonomy (NCBI): domain Eukaryota; kingdom Metazoa; phylum Chordata; order Testudines; family Cheloniidae; genus Caretta; species Caretta caretta. Next base: position 83,965,550 of record NC_134207.1, on the reverse strand, counting down.
AGCTCGCAGCCAGTGCCGTCCAGAAACAGGACGGTGGGGGGCCCTGCTGGCTGAGAGCCAGCACACAGCGGAGGCTGAGCTGATGGACCAGCAGGGGGAGTGGCCGGCCCTGCACGCTGCAGCTTTGCCCTGCCACCAGCCTTGCACACACACCCCCATTGTTGGCCACTGGACACCCCCACTCATCACTGGTGGGCGGATGGCTGGTGAGCAGGGATCTGGCCAGCAGCAGGACCCACCAGTACTGATGAGAGGGGGATACAGAAAATATGGGACAATTTGCCCATTTTAAAGAAAAAGTTGGGACAGCTGCAGGAGGGCTTAAATACAGGACTGTCCCTTTAAAAACAGGACATCTGGTCACCCTATCCAAGAGGGCTTTCAGACCTTCACACAACATGTGTTATGCTATTTATATCCTCAAACTGAATTGCTAACCATTTAATAACTATTGCTAACACTTGTGAAAGTTTGATGTTATTGGTACCAAGGTCTGTTTTAACTTCTTCTCACACTTGCCTTTGGCTTGTTCTGGCAAATCTCTTGTACTGTCTGTGTATTCATCAAATGCTTCAGTAATCACCTCACTGACACCTTCAAACAGAGTCTTGCTGAAGTCAAAAAATATCTGAAGGAAGCCTGGCATACCCCAGTCTTTCTGAAAACCACTATTTCTCATAGGCTCCTCAGGGAAAGCAGGCGTATAGTAGGGCTCAGTTAAGTCCAGATCAGACATGAAATATATTTGAAAAGATTGATCAAATTCTTTTTGTATCTGTTTGAAAAAAGCAAAGCTTTTATCAAATATTGTGCTCACATCCGATAACAGCTGGCTAAATAAATCTTCCATTTGTACTAACTGGGCATCTTCCTTCTCGGGCTTTTCATTTAACTGAAGGTCTTTTCCTTGATCCTCATGAAAAGTAAAAGTCAAAGGAGACATTTTCCTGAAAAAATCTTCAACCTGTATATGCAGAAATATATTGGCTGTCAGACAAGTTATCAGACCTTCATCGTCTCAGGGCAGCAGCTATAAAGAATTTCTTCAAATGCTCATAGAGATGAAGGGGATGCATCCCTGATATCTGGTCCATTTTCCAAATTATAGCCTATATTCTAAAGACTATTGCGAAATTAGTCTACATGGTGTTAATATTTACACTAAATCCCCACTAAAGAGGATGCCAGTCTTTGAACCAGTTGGCCTCTAATCTACTGAGCCATTAGGTTCTTGTTAATAGTTGCGACACGGCCGCAAAATTAAATTTGGGCATCACCTAACAAATACTTTGGTCTTCATCTGGGAAACACCTTTGTGAGCTGCATTATAGTAATGTAGTAAATACATGTTGAACAGAAGGCAATTGTTCTTTCTCTGCTATTCAGACATCAACAATTCTCTCACCAAGGCCCAAACCCTCAAGTTCTTACTCAAGCTACAACCTTTGAAATCAGTGGATGGTTGGTCCAAGAAAGAACTAAGTAAAGTCTTCGGAATTTGGCCTCAAATACACTTCTTCCTTGTTTTTAAATTTATAAGTTTAAATATAAGTTTGTCATTACAACTATCAATGTGAGGGCTTCATAGAACCCATGGAGTTCACTGTGGAGATTACCAAAATAATGCCAAAGACAGCATGATGCTACAGCATGTGTGTATTTAAAGTATGATATGACTCTAAAAAAATTACTTTGTAAAAATGGCATGATGGGGTTTCAAGTTTATTGTCTCTCAGTGCCTTTCAGAGCAACTGTGATCTTTTAACCAGTAAAAAATAAATAGCAAACTTGCCCTCAGAGTTGAAAGGCAAACTGTATTCTTTCTGAGTTGTGCATTGTCATAAAAATAAAGGGAAGGGTAACCACCTTTCTGTATACAGTGCTATAAAATCCCTCCTGGCCAGAGGCAAAACCCTTTCACCTGTAAAGGGTTAAGAAGCTAAGATAACCTCGCTGGCACCTGACCAAAATGACCAATGAGGAGACAAGGTACTTTCAAATTGGGAGGGGGGGGGGGACAAAGGGCCTGTCTGTCTGTGTGATGCTTTTGCTGGGAACAGATCAGAAATGCAGACTCAGAACTTCTGTAAAGTTAGTAAGTAACCTAGCTAGAAATGCCTTAGATTTCCTTTTGTTTAATGGCTGATAAAATACACTGTGCTGAATGGAATGTATATTCCTGTTTTTGTGTCTTTTTGTAACTTAAGGTTTTGCCTAGAGGGATTCTCTATGTTTTGAATCTGATTACCCTGTAAGGTATTTACCATCCTGATTTTACAGAGGTGATTCTCTTACCTTTTCTTTAATCAATATTCTTCTTTTAAGAACCTGATTGATTTTTCATTGTTCTTAACATCCAAGGGTTTGGGTCTGTGTTCACCTGTACAAATTGGTGAGGATTTTTATCAAGCCTTCCCCAGGAAAGGGGGTGTAGGGCTTGGGGGGGAAGACATTTCCAAGTGGGCTCTTTCCCTGTTTAACACGCTTGGTGGTGGCAGCATAGGGCTCAAGGACAAGGCAAAGTTTGTACCTTGGGGAAGTTTTTAACCTAAGCTGGTAAGAATAAGCTTAGGGGGTCTTTCATGCAGGTCCCCACATCTGTACCCTAGAGTTCAGAGTGCGGAAGGAACCTTGACATGCATTATCATTAATAACTTTGACTCAATTGAGGTGTATTCCGGTGAAGTTAAGGTGTAATTAAAATGTATGCTTTGAGATAAAGATTTTGCAATTAGAATTTAGATCACAATTCTGTTGATGATGAACACGCCAAGAAAGAATCTGTCCTTTCTCTCAGAAGTGTGTTGGCTCTGAACTGCTAACAGGAGTTAAGAGTAGTAAAAAATGTATCTTTGCTTCAAAAGTAGTAGATATGACATGGAATAAACACATGAAGGACAGCTGCTGTGTAGGAAGAGTCAATTTTTTAAATGGTCACTTTACTGATCATAACCACAGTTTTAAGATGTACTGTATCTCAGAAGAAAAACAAAAATTGTGGCATTTTTCACACATAGTACCAATAATTACTGAACATCTTAACTCAAATTGTACTGTGGGTTGCATCATTATAATTCTGGAGTAACTCCACTGAAGCAAATTACTCAGTGGAGAAGGACCTAGGGGTGACAGTGGACAAGAAGCTGGATATGAGTCAACAGTGTGCCCTTGTTGCCAAGGCCAATGGCATTTTGGGGTGTATAAGTAGGGGCATTGTCAGCAGATCGAGGGACGTGATTGTTCCCCTCTATTCGACATTGGTGAGGCCTCAACTGGAGTAGTGTCCAGTTTTGGGCCCCACACTACAAGAAGGATGTGGAGAAATTGGAGAGAGTCCAGCGAAGGGCAACAAAAATGATTAGGGGACTGGAACACATGAGTTATGAGGAGAGGCTGAGGGAACTGGGATTGTTTAGTCTACAGAAGAGAAGAATGACGGGGGATTTGATAGCTGCTTTTAACTACCTGAAAGGTGGATCCAAGAGGATGGATCTAGACTATTCTCAGTGATAGCAGATGACAGGACAAGGAGTAATGGTCTCAAGTTGCAGTGGGGGAGGTTTAGGTTGGATATTAGGAAAATCTTTTTCACTAGGAGGGTGGTGAAACACTGGAATGTGTTACCTAGGGAGGTGGTGGAATCCCCTTCCTTAGAAGTTTTTAAGGTCAGGCTTGACAAAGCCCTGGCTGGGATGATTTAGTTGGGATTGGTCCTGCTCTGGGCAGGGGGTTGGACTAGATGGCCTCCAGAGGTCCCTTCCAACTCTGTTATTCTATGATTCTACTCCATTGATTTCAGTGGAGTCACTTCAGAGTTACACCAGTGTCACAGAACAGGCTCAATGTGCAGTGATCTGAAGCCAAATGAGATCTGTTCCGCCCAAATCCATGGTTCCAGATCCCAATATCAAATTGTTTTTGATAATCCAATACTAATGGCATATCTTCCCATTTGAGAAAACAAGATATGCTCACTTAAAAGGGTTAGGTTAAGAGGCAACTAAAGGAAGATTGCTTGCCGGAGGCTGACTTTCTTCTTACCTTACTTGTAAATGTTGACAAACTGTGCTGGCAGGTTGTATAAAATCTCATGCAGTTACTTTCTAAGCAAGTTTTACATTCATCCCAGAGATTTCTCAGAGACACCTGACATTGTCTTTCTTCTTCCTCTAATTGTTCTTTCACTTCGTCCATAAGCTGCAGAGCCTCCTAATTGAGAAAAAGGGTCACAATTTGTTCACTACATTTAATTAATTCCAGTTTTCACATTAGTGAAACACTCATCCCAGCCCACCAGTAATTAAGTTCCCTGTAGTTATTTGTGGTTTAACCTTTGTCCCTAACAAAGGGCCAGATAGTCCCTCTGCCTGAATTGCATGTGGAGGAGGCTGAAAACTCTGTAAAGTTCCCCTTACATAGTTTCCCTGATGTCTTTCCCTTAGCGGACAGAGCCTAAGAAACCCGGTAGATCTCTGAGATCCATTTCTATCTCAGAGGGTATGCTGAGGCCAAGGCTATGGAGGGGCCCCAGTTCAGCCCCTCATGCCTATAACCTCAAATCTTTATTTTCCCATATAGTATTCCAGAGCACTTTCCCATTTAGCTAATATTCCCTTTTGTTCCATTTGTTAATCCTGCATTCCTTTAGCCCAAATATTTCAGTGATCTAAGCTCCTGCTGTCTGTAAACTCCTTTTTTAATAAAGAAATATGGAGAAGTATTGAATTTCCCCTCTATTGGCTTTTATTGATTAAAAGCCTGGAGTGACAGCATTTCTTCCCCTACCATTTGCCAGATGTTAGGAGCTCTTTCTGCACTGCACAGATGCATGGTACTTTCTATAGGGTTTGTTCTAATTTATGCTTCATTCTACATGTGTTAGAGCACAAAGCCAAGCACTGATTAGGATAAGCACTTCAAAATGAAGCTGACACTGGAACAGAAGGGAAAGCTCTCAGCACCAGAAAGGGGTTAGAGGTGGGTGGCCTCTCTCTGCCAGTGCAGTGCACTTCTTAATATTTCCAAACAAAACTCCAGGTCCTTCAGAAGTACACATGCTCCCTTTAACTTATTTATTAGCCAGGCTTGTTCCTTTCTGGATTCTGGCAGCAGGAGACAGTTGGCTCATTACAATGGGGACAAGGTCCTTGAAAAAGAACTTGTATACACTGTAAAACATTCTGGGGGAGGAAGGGGGGTTAACAGCTCTTGTATTTATATTATTTGTTTTATGTGTCCTTGTTCGTGCTGTATTTTAACGTAGCCTTGGTTGGTGGGGAAGGATTGCTTTGTAAATAAAATCATGATCATCAGAATAAACAGTATGTTGAATACTTTATGCAGCACAGCACACAGTTACACAGTCAGATCATTCTCTCTGCAATAGTATCTTTCAGTTCCACCAGCAGAGTCTAATGGCTGCATTTACTGCAGGACTCTCATTTCCCAAGGCTACTTGAGGGACAGCCTGGATATGCACAATCAGCTCTGAGAGGAGATAACATTGTAAAGCAATGGCTCCCTTTAGAGACTACATCCTTTTAGATTGTAAATTCATGACACCCCACTTCCAATTCAGAGCTCCTTATCTGTGGGTTTATAAACCCATGGAGGGAGTCCACTTCAGTGTAATTATGCCTTGTATAATGACTTGCCTATTTAACCTTTTTTATTGTTGCTGACCTGCCCTTTTTCTAACTTCATGAAATGTTTTGTTTCATGAAAGCTCTATTAATCCTTATATATTTTCATTACTCTTGAATGTGACTTGAATGAAGTAATGCTTCTGGACTTTGAGTGCAAACGATGCTCATCCAGTTTGGGAACAGGGCTTTGAATTGTCAGGTTTGAACTAAGGAATCCTAAACTATATAATGGTTTGGACTTTCTCATCTTGAGTATCTGAGCAAGCCAGTCACTGCTGGCGGACGGTATCTGTAGACAAATTAGGGCCACAACTAAAGCTGATCAAATACTGCAAACCCAGTGCCAGCTTTGGCTCAGGAGTGTTGTGCCACATTTCATTTACCCTTCACAACCATTCATGTGAATGGTTTTGTATTGCACAGATTTTTTTGGAATAATTGTTCTTATGAATGCACATAAATCAGGGTATTGGTACATGAACAAGAATACTTATGTCATTTGTTGGTCTACTTTTTAAAATGTTTCAGTCCCCAAATCAGTGAGCAAAATGTAGTATTATGTGATGCGGATGACAAATCCCATACTATGAGTCAAAGGGAAAGTTCACAGATAGTTTATGCCAATAATTAATAATACAACAAAACTTGAAAGATGTTATAATTGTCCAACAGATATGTGCACAATATTATCATTTACTATTTATATTTTTCTAGCACCCAGAGGGCCCCATTACAATTGGATCCCTATTTTGCAAACATACATATGGGAACACCTAGTCTTCTTCCCAAAGAAATTGGCAAATATGAGAGTTAGTATTCTAAATAATACTGAAATGTAATTGTATAGGGCCAGAGTGTGGCTCATCTTGTGTTCCAGTACCTGGGAGTAAAGGGACATAAGGCACCCTTTGCAGTGTGTGCCATACTGCTCCTTCTAGTGCTCTGGGAGTAGTAGGCTATGCAGAGCTGCTATGACCCAATCCCCCCATGCAAGTGGGTGGGAAGCGGTGGAAGGGGGCAGAAATGAGCAGAGCCTTGACTCCATCTCCCGAAGGTGCTCAGTGGCGTAGCTGTGCTGCCATGTCGGAAGGCATACACTGCACCAGGCATACAGTTTACATCCTTCCTGGAAGCGTGGAGAAACCAGGAGGGAGATTGACTCCCTGAATCACAGATTTTTCTGGGCTGCTCAATGGGGAGCATAAAAGTGTGGCCCTCTTACTATAGGCTGGTAGTGGGGAGGCTGCCCCACTCCTGGAGAACAGGGGTTAAAAGCAGCCAAGCTAGGCTGATTGGGGAAGCAGCCACAGCTGTGGTTAGCTCAGTCAGCTGATGAGAGGGCTGGGGGCCAGGAGCTGGAGGATTCTCACTCTAGCCCTGGAGTGGGAAGGGCTAGCTGCCTGGGGGTAAGGTACCTTGGGGAAGGGCAAACGGAGCTGGGGAACTCCAGCCTGGTAAAACCCCAGGCTGCAGGCCTTGTTTAAGGGAAAAAGGTACTGGGGCTTCAGAGGGGCAGCCTGGAGATAGGCAAAGGCAGCAGGTCCTAACCCCTTGCCAGTGACGAGTGGCCATTACACTGCAGTCTGCCCCAGCGACTGGGGGCTAGATGATGACTGGCAGTAACCACTGAGGCAAGGTGGGTTTAGAGGGTTGGGGGTTCCCCTGGGCAGGGAAACCCAGAGTAAGGGGATACTGCTGGGGGAAGAACCTTGAGGTAAAGAGGCACTGGGGTCCGGGAGGGACACGGGGCCAGCAGCAGGAGAAACACTGGCCTGCAGAGGGTGCTCTGTACGCTGGAAAAGAGCTAATTCCCAGAAGACCAGCAGGAGGCGCCTCACTGAGGAGACTCGCTTTGCTACAGGGCTATATCACAAAGTGAAGACCTAGTCCATAATGTCTCTGATTGGGACAAGTAACAATGTAAAAATGATCATATACAATTCCTCAGATTTTAATTACCATTTACAGTTACCTGCTTTTCTCCACTGCTCTTCTTCAAGGTTTTCATCAGATGTACATGTTTATCTTCATTTCTTTCCATCATAACTTTCATCTGCTTAATGCCTATCAGAGCTTTCTTTACCTCTTCGTCTACATATTTCTCACCAACTTCAGATAAAACTAAAAAAAACAGACCAAATTTTAAAACGAACCTGATTTTAAAATGGGGCCTAATTGCTATATTGCTATAATGCACTCTGATAGCAAGGGATAATTAAACAGCTCTACGTTTCTAAGCAGACAAGACTATATCCTTAGCTGGTGCAAGCTGAAGTCAGTGGAGCTAAGATGACTTACACCAGCTAAGGATTTGGCCCAAAGCCTTCTGTTGATCAGATATATGCTCCTATTGTAGCTTAATTTGATCTAGTTCAGGTTAATCCTCAGCCACCTGTTTCTACTTAGCTGACATATTTATTTTTAATCCTAGCTACTTCTCTTAACTTTTTTTTAAACATATAGTTTAGAAGAATCTTAATTCAATTCCCATAAGAATATAGGGCTTTGTCATGCTTCTGCTGAACATCAATGGCAAAATGACCATTGACTTCAATGGCAACTCAGTTTGGCCCATGTTTTGAAAACAAAAATCATGCTATCATGCTTGAGACATAATATGCATTTGTTCCCTGTACAGAAATCCCATCAACATCAATGGGAACTACAGAAAACAAGTGAAGTATATGTCGCATATGAAATTATAAAATGCACTTTCATACATCATTCTTTTCTCCCCCTCACTTTTTGTTTGATATTTGTATGTTTCTTTGCCTCAGTCTGGTTTATATGTTCATAACTGGTCCTTTTCGTAGTAAACGGCAAAATAAAAACACTTTCAAAACACTATAGATGTTTTTAAAACAAGGTATTTTTACCATTTTAGTAACTTTTAACAGCAAAGGGGTCGAGCATATTGTTCTGGAAAACTTGAAAAATGTTGTTTAAACAAATAAAATAAAATAATCCAAACCCTGTTGAATTCAATTTAGTTTTCAGATTTTACTCCAGTAATTTAAGAAGGACACTATTTAAAAAAAATATACCTGGAAAATAAGAAATAAAAAGGAAAAATGAGCTCCCTTCAGTGATCCCTTGTATAACTAGTTTCAATTTTTATGGACCCCCTTAAAATAGGAATTTATAATGAATAGGCTTTGTGGGTGCTTTACTTCAGCATCACTAGAAACCATCAATGTCACACATCTTAAGGCCCCACACTTGCAATTGGATCTGCATGGGCAGACTTTTGTGCAGAACGAACCCTATAGACTTCAGTGGGGCTCTGTGTGGGAGCAAAGGTCCTCCCATGCAGATCTGACTGCAGAAGTGGGCCCAGGAGCTTTCAATCCATACTTAATCATAAAAGCATACATACTTTTCAGGTGTTCCCATGGATTGATTTCCTCCTCCTTTATAGGTGAACACTGATGGCCCCTCAGCCATAACAGGTATATCAGAAATAGCCAACATGACTTCATGTTCTCTCTGCATAAGGAGTAGAATAATTAGTAGAAGTTAAATCTAAAACATTAGAGACCCATCATGCAAACGCTTACTATCAAGTGTAGTGCTTGTTACCATGATGAGTAGTTCCATTGGCTTCAGGGGGGCTACTCATATTAGTCAGTGTGCTTCCTAAGATTCCCACTCCAGATCTCATTTATCATCAAATAAGAATATAAATAGTACTATAATACAAGAGGCTGATCCTGCTCCCATGGAATCTGAGAATTTTTCAATTGAAGTCAATGAGCCCAATTCAGGCAACCTTCTTTCTGTGAAATGTCTTTTTTGCTCCTTTTGCTCCATGAACTTACCTGAATGAACATTCTGAAGCTCCTTGCTGGGACATCTCAAAGACTGGCCTGTTTTCACTCAATACAAATAGCTGTAGATCTTGTACAGCACCAATACTAGACTTCAAGTGAGTACTCAGAATTATGCCAAAATAAAAGCAACAGCAATGTCTATGAAAATTCTAACACTATTTCCAAACTAATAAAAAATGTTAAAAATGTAATAAAAGTCCAAAGCCTTGAATATTTTTTCCTCTTTTATATAATACACATCTGAATGTTATGATTAATTAAAACACATTAGTAAGGGTCTCTTTCTACAGCAGGTTGGACTCTCGTTGCATTTGCAGTAGTGTAAATCCATTGTGTCAAGTGGTGTAACTGAAATCAGACTCAGGTCCCTTGTTTTTTATATTAGTTTATTATAGAGTATTGTAAATTTTACTCGCTCACTCTTACTTTCTTCCAAGTCACAAAAAATCATAAATACTGACACCACAATGTAGCAATTTTACTCATTTTAGTTACTAGTTCAGGAATATAAACGTATCTCTACTATATACACATGCCATATTAGGAAAGAAAATCTTCTATGATATTATTTCCTTCTTCAACTCCAAAAAGGTGGTTCTTTTGCATCTTAATTGTATTTGCCACTGTCATGCAGAATAATGCTAAATGTGTTAAAAGTAAAAAATAGATGTGGTAAGAAATAGGGAAATGAATTAATTATATGAATTAAAAATACAACAATGAACTGAAACATATTTCTGTACAGTAAGTTAAGGAATACGAATGCCATTTACTTTAGTTCCCCTTCATACACAGCCATAGCATAAAGGGGTTTATTTTGTAGTTACAAGTTCTCATTTCATCAAATGAAAGACAATACTTACTCTCCTTTTTTTAGACAATACACCCTTTCTAAAGCAAGAGTAATGGTATCAGTTACAAGTTTATATATAAATTTATAGCAAGGATTCACTTTTATATTTCCATCAATAGCAGATGAACAATAACTTTGCAAAGAAGTACAAACTAGTTAACCAAATTAATCTAGAAAATAGCATATATTTACCACTAATACTGAAATATCTCCTTTGTAAAAATTGTTCCCAGCATCAAGAAGGAATCAGACTGTGTTCTGATCTAATTTTCATGTGTGTCAGGGATTTTGCCATGTTCTACTTATCTGATGACAAGGTACTTAATCCTATTAATGAGACATTTTGTGATTAGGCTATAGGATTTCCCTCTGTTTCAGATTTAAGACTTGCCCATGCTTACAAGCAAAAACAACACTAGGGGGAGTGTTGGACATAATATGGATTTGCTATTTCCCCTTATCTAGTGACCCTAGTATTTTTGACCAGTGGCTTCTTAAATTATTTCCTTTTTAAGTCAGAAAGATCTGACTTAAAATATTAAATATTAAATATTAAAACTTACAGTTTGTGGTAGAGGGTATCTTAGTGAATTTATTAAAATTACTTTAGCTAAAAATGATTTCTACCTTTAATTATTTTAAAATAACTTCATTTTCATATGCTAGAAAAATGTCCAGTAAGACAACAACAAAAAAAGGCAAATAAGATTCAGGAATCAAAAGAACTCCTAATCCAAATACAGGTGTATATATGAGAACGGTCTGATAGGACATAAGCAATCTTATCATTTTGTACATTGTTACATCTCCATGTTTATACTTGCATGATTTTTAATTACTATACAAATTAACGTGTGAAAAATTTGCAGAATCTTACGTACATATGTTGCTAAATATTGAAATCAAATATTTAAGTTAATAGCATCTATATGATGTGTTACTGTCAATCTATATTCCACATTGTGATGTGGAAGTGCCATTCCCCACTGAAGTCAAAGTGGAGGAGAGAAGTGGGAATCCATTAAAGTACACAAAATGTAAAAAGTTCAGTATTGTAATCACATTTTAAAATGTCCTGAATATGTTTTTACCTCAGAGGCCATAATAACTAAATGTTGTGAATGAAGGTCAAGATCAAACATAATCCACACTATTTAGGGAGGTGTTTTTTTGTTTGTTTGTTTGTTTTTTTGTTTTTAAACACATATTGGAATCTGCCTCCAGATCTACATTGCAAACCTTAGCCATCTGGGCCAAAAGTTTCAAAAGTTTCTAGAGATTTTAGGTGCCTCTATTTGATGAAGTGAGCTGTAACTCACGAAAGCTTATGCTCAAATAAATGTGTTAGTCTCTAACGTGCCACAAGTCCTCCTTTTTCTATTTTTTGGATGCCCCACTTGAGACACATTAGCCTGATTTTCAGAAGTATTGAGCACCTGTGACTGCTATCAAAGTCTGTGGGAACTGCAGGTGTTCAACTACTCTGAAAAGCAAGTGTTTTAAGTTGGACAACCAAATATTAAAACTCCCTGAATCGCTGGTCTAGTCTGAAAATTCTGGCCTTCGTATACGTTAAATGTTGACTCACTGACAGCAGCATCCCTGGTGAATTGTTGATCATCTGGTATTCTGCTATCAGTCAGGAAACATGCTTTTCCAGAGGTCCAGGACTTCTGTGTTCTTGGTGGCGTGGTGCCTGGCATATCACAGAGAACTTGAGGGAATGAACCAAATGCCACAGGATTCGCTACTACACATATCCTGTAACCCTGCCTCTTGTGAGAGTGCTGGGTAAGAGCCCACAGCCACCCTGTCTGCTTGGATCAAGTGCTGGTGTCAGGATTTGGCACTCACTGTATCTCTTCCCTTCAGTGTCTGTAGAAGCTATGCTCACATAGGCAGAGAGTCTGGACTCTTTAGTGAAGATGTTGAATTGTACATTATTGGGCCGACACTCCGAACAGGATCCTAATCAGGGAAGATTTTTCTCTCCTTTTACATTTTTTTCATTTTAAAAATAACTATATCCCCTCTCTTTTTCACTATTTTATTTTCAGTTTGTTCATATGGCGAGTCTAGTGCTGGCCAGTCAAAAGCCAATGGAGTCTATCTACAGAGAAACATATCCCATTCAGTCAAAAACGGTCAGTAGTTACAAGCTTTGTGTGGGGAAACCATGGCAAGTGGGGAGGAAGGAATCCACCCCCACATTGCAGGGTGAGTAAAAAGCTGCAGTGCCACCTTCTTCTGAGCCTACACATAGACCTCGGGGGACACTGGGTCCACCAATTGCTCATTCACAATAGAACTTCTTGGCAAATGCCCTATTTAGGGCTGGTGCCAAACACTCCTCTGAGCCATTCAGAGTTATGGACCCACAAGGATATCTGTCACAGGACTCTTATGGTGCTGAGACCCTTGCCTGGCGCAGCATTCCTTGTGCATGCCTTCCTTCAAAGAGTCAACATCATACATTATAGTACCCTGGATGTTACATCTCCTTAGAAATTACACTGATTTTACGGAGAAATGTTTATGTTTTCCTAACCCATTATGTGGTCTAAACAGAAATGGGAATTAGTTTCATGTTTTTCATTTTCTATGAGGAAAATAAAACCTGGCCTTTGGCTTTTTATTATTTACAAATATATAATGACAAATTGATGGTCTAAGCAGCCAAGGGATCTCTATAGAGAAATTCAACTGACTGGGAAAAGAAAAAAATCAGTTAATTTAGCAAAGTATAGGATGCCAAGTTAAGATGAAACAGGAAATAAAGAAATATTGGCATGGATGAGGACAAGGGTCAATATAGATCATTTGGAAAAATCAAATATTTTATCAGAGTTAATCTAAAGCAGGGGTCCCTTTTTCTTTTGGAGGCCCCCCCCCCCCACAGAGCCCCGCTGGGTGGAGGAGTCCTTGGGGCTTCAGCCACAACATGGGGGACTCGAGGCTCCGGACTTCAGCCACTTGGCAGAGGAGGCCCTCAGGGCTTTTGCCCCATGGGGTGCCAGGGCTGGGGGGGGGGGAACTCAGGGTTTCAGCCCTGTGGGGTGCTGGGGTTTGGGGGGGAAACTCAGGGCTTCAGCCCCGTGGCGGCATTGGGGTCCTGCGCTTTAGACCATGGAGGTGCCAGGGCTCTGGGCTTCAGCCCCATGGCTCCGGTCCCAAGTTCAGCCCTGCTGGGGTGTCAGGGCTCTGGGCTTCAGCCCTGCAGCTCTGGCTTCAGCCCCATGGGGGGTGCCAGTTCGGGACTTTAGCCCCTGGGGGAGTTCTGGGGCTTGGGGCTCCCGGAGAGTCCATTCCCAGTTTCAGCTCCATGGGGGCACCAGCCTTCTACCGTGGGGCCCCGTAGTCCCCTGGAACAAGCTCTCAGCCCCCAGGGGGCCACGGACCTCTGATTGAGAACCACTGATTTAAAGAACTAACTTTTGGATTGAGGAGACTCCAAAGGACTCATCATTTCACACTTGAGAAAGTCCTGTTATTAATGTGCAGTCCTACTAACCTCAAAGCAGCACTCTTGAGTTTTAACTTTAACAAACTTTACACAAATTTTATCAGCAAGTTTCATATTCGGAACAACTTAACTTTACTTTTTTAACTCTTCAGGTTCTATCTGCCCTGACCTATTTTGGAAATTTAAAACTTTTCCAAATTTGCGCTGACAAATCTTCTATGTATTGCCAACAGTTTGCAGTGGTCTTTTTTGTAATACTGTTGTCTTGACTTTGGACAATATATTCATCCACAAGATGTCATTTTTTACCACGCTATTATACTACCCTGTTCAGTTTTTACATTGCATTGAATGCACTACATCTGCAACAAGAAAATTCCTGTAACATCCTAAAATTCAGCCCACATTTCTGCTACTATTAATTATTGAATGAATCTGTAACACTTATTCATGCTCTAGTCCCATTGGGACTATTTGTATGAGTAAAGGGTTGCAGGGTTGGGCTGTTTTTCTTAATCTGAAATACCACGAATGCTAGGTTTTATCAAAATACATACGTTATAATTAGGGCTGGTCAAAAAATTTCAAATGAACCATTTTCCTTTTGGAAATTGGGGTTTCAGCTAAATTGAAGTTTTCCACAAGAGAGGATTGATTTGGGGGGAATTTTATGTTCAGAAAGTTCAAATGAAATGTTTCACTTCGGGTTTGGTAGGCATTAATCTCCGTAAGCCTGAGCTACCATAGTGCTTCTTGGAAGTTTAGTTCTGAGTTCCTTGTGCCCTCATTCTGCATTATGGGCCCTGCTCCCCAGCCAGATAACAACTCCCATTGTGCACCACAGTTTATCCCCGTTATTGATCCATTAGATTTAATAATCTAAATCCATTAAGATTATTTCAACTTTTTGCCTTGACTCAGGACAAAAACAGATGTTGAAATATAGGAATTTCCTGCAGTATGGAGTCATTGGAGTCATTGTAAGTTTCTTTCATTTATATTGTATGAACATAATTTGTTCATAATATAGAAGAGTTGCTTTCATACCAGGCATCTTCAGACTCCTACTTGGGATAGCCTAATGGTCTAAACATCAAGTTTGGAATACCTATACTCTCTTAACTAGGCAGTGTCAACCTCGTCTTTCAGGATCAATAAATTAAGTGCTTTATAATGACATCAAAGATCCCAAGGTTCTTTTAAGAAATAGATCCTGATCCTGCAAAAACTTACATATACAAGTGTAACCTTAAGCATGTGACTTGAATTGAAGCAAAATCCAATGGGATGTCAAGGGGCATACTCACGTAATTAAGGTTAAGAACATGTGGATGTTTTTGTAGGGTTGGAGCCTTAATGGGTTGTTTGTGTATAAGAATTGAGTAGGAACCTTTCAAATAGTTTGTGAGCCCTCTAGTGGCCCTCTCTGTCTTCTGTGTTTCAGAAGCCACCTGCAAGAGGAGCAGCATATATGTTTTGCTAGGCTCTGAATGTTATATATGTTTAGTAAACATGGTTATTTGGACCCCACTGTGCCCAGAGGGTTCCCTCACACTAGGTATAATGTGTAAAGAGCAAAGGACACAACAGGTTTTGCCAGGGTCTCTGGCTAAAATTTCTCCTTCACACACTAACATGTACAGTGATGTATACAAGTTGGTTGCTGTATTTCATTGTGACAGATTTATATTAGGTAAAGTGCTTTGTAGCCATTCAGACTGGAAATTGATATATAAATAGGAGTATAAATATAATTCAAATTTAAGATAAAAGTTTCTTACCTTGGAACTAACAGTCTGTTAGGAGACATCCTCTAGATTCCAAATATCTAAGGTGGCGGGGGCAGGAATCTATCACTCCCCTGATGAATTCTTTTTTTTTTTAAGCCACCCAGGGTTTTGGTGTAATACTCTAAATACCAGTCCCAGCAATAAATGCTATTCACAGAGGTATGTAAATCTCCTTTTAGCATCTTCCACAAAGCTGTTACATAGAAAAAGGGAGCCATTGTCTCCTAAAGCATTAGCAAAATGCTGCATTATGTTTATTGAATGGAGAAAGACAAATGTATTAGGTAAAAGAGTTTTAAAATATTAAAGGGTTATTATAAACACCTGAAAAGTGATACAATATGAAGGTGAAATCTAAAAGTATACTATGGTGTCTTCAGAAATTGTGTCTGGAATATCAGCTAACTGTTGAACTTGGAAAAATACCATTACTAATGTTATGTTATCAGCAGGAGAGATCAAAGCCAGTGCAAGGATAACAAAATGAGTTAGGAACTATTTATTCCAAATCTTGAGGCAAGTCTGCATGGAGCAGTTATACAAATAGATTTCAGGAAGTATTTAATATGAAAATGCTAAAGTTTTCAACCAGATGTTTTGTGAGGGTTTAGTTTCAAGCTTCCTTAGGATAGTTAAAACAAACACGTTTTATTACATGCAGTCATGTAATATATCAGCTTTGGGGCTGATACTGAAAGGGGCAGGTTAGAATGATACCATATTGCATGCTCATCTGCTTCACTTACACATCTATTCTGCATTCAGCTCAGTATCAGCTACTCCTGGAATTGCTGCTTATTGGAAACAACCCTGGTGTTTAATGAGCTGAAGATGAGTGAATTAGTGCCTGATCCTGTGAGGTACTGAGCACTTCCTGAGAGGTGCTGCTACTTGCACTCAGCTGCTTTAGATGTAGTTGAGAGCACTCAGTACTTTGTAGGATCAGGCCTTAATAACAATCAGTGAAGACCACTGGAAATTTCTTTGGCTGGAATCTTGGGCACTTGCTTCTGTTGAACTCAGAGTGGAACCTGTTCTAGGGCCTGAGGGAGAGGCTGCACAAAGAGGGATGTGTAAAGAGAAAGCTTCCTCAATATGTCCAATAAGAAGACAATCACAGCTCCATACTTTGTTGTGAAAAGGAAATGGAGTTGTTTCAGGAAGCAGAGCTGGAATGCAGCCCGAAGCTGAACTTTCCCCCTATTCATTAAAATGTTAGCTAAAGTTTCTAAAAAGAGTTTAACTGAAAATTGGAATTAATGATTTTATGCTTCTAGAAGTTCTTGTCCAATTACCATCTTGTGTGTTTTTACAGCTGTCTCTTATGTACATGCTATGCTACCCATAACATCTGCTTCATAATACTAAAATACTTTCTTAATTAATTAGCCTTTTACTGTTTGTATGGCAACTTCCACCTTCTCTGTATGTGTGTGTGTGTATGTATGTATATATATATGTATGTATATATATATATATATATATATATATATATATCCTCTTACTATATGTTCCATTCTATGCATCCGATGAAGTGGGCTGTAGCCCATGAAAGCTTATGCTCTAATAAATTTGTTAGTCTCTCAGGTACCACAAGTACTCCTGTTCTTTTTTTTTTTTTTTTTAAATACTTTAAGAGGTTCTATGATAGAAATATTGGTTTGAGTGATCAGGAGGGGGTGGGGGAGATGAATCCCCTAAGCAAGAGGGAGAAAAAGAAACACAAAGGAAGATAGATAGAAAGAGACAAAAGAAGCAACAAAGGGAAATGAGGGGGAGGGAGGTGGAGTCCACAAAGCACCAGAATTTAAAGGAAAACATTCTTAAGGAAGAACAGGCTATGCAGTTATACAATGTACAGTGCATTGCCACGTCACCTACAAATAAATAATTCATCCAAACAACAAAAAATTGAAAATTATTGATCAATATGTGCATAAAAACCTTGCAGTTCCTCATCCATCTTCCCCATCTATCTTCATTTCTTGGGTCACATCTTTAGTCAGATAGTAAATTTTTTAGGACAAAGACTTTGGCGTTTGTTTGTGTTCTAAAATGTCCAGCTCACTTTTGGACACTGTAAAATAAAAAATAATAATTATAAATCTCAGCCACAGAGGCTGCACAACCCTGTTTTGGCCTGCACTAATCTGCCAAGCCAACTACCAGATCTGTGCATGCAAAAATTCTAGTTTACGGTACAGGAAGGTTCTGAATATACAAACTGAAGCACAAGTTAGGTCACAAATCAGTGTGTTTTACATGTCCCTTGCTGTCTCTGATCCATATAGGATGTGAGACAGTTACAGCCCCTAGCTATAGTCTGGCTGTTTAGCTCAAGCTGTAGAAATGAATGCTTATTGCTCTAGAGATCCCTTGTTCAATTTCCAGAGTCAACTAAGATAGCAACTGTCACATGTAAATCAGAAGCCTGATGAAAACTTGGATCAATGTGTTGCATTCATAAAATGTAAAAGAAAACTCTTGTGTGAAGCAGAAATTAATAGAATATTGTAATTTTAAAATTAGACTTGAACACTTTTTTTAAAATCTGGTTTAGTTGTTCTTTGGTATTAAGTTACAGTCAGAATTTTGGGACAGCTACATAAACTGGTGTCTAGTGCAACATTAGACATTTTTAGTTCTAGGCAGGTAGCCAATGGCCAGTAGGGATTACAGATATCAATATTATTTTTTCTTTTGTTTTATTCACATAACTTATGACAAAGAAAAAAACCCTGCTGAATGATTCACATCCAGCCATCGGTGAACACAGCTAGTCTGCATAACTGTATGTTCATATATTGTCGCTCTAGTTCCTCCCCTCCCCCTATTCCCCTTTGTTTGTTGCACCCACTTGTAGTATTGAATCATAAACTAGGTCAAACTCTTCAGGGCAAGAACTATGAGCTAGATTCACCCCTGGACTGACACAAAGGCAACTGCAGGGGCAGAGAGGAGGAAGGTTGTATCTCCCATATTCTGGTCCTGCCTGGCGGATGTTAGGGCATTCTTCAGGGCTGCTCTAGCTTGTGTCCCTAGTCTTTGCATGAATGCAGAATCATCACCATGTGAGATTGCCCTGGCCACTCATGCCCTTGCAGGGGCCTCTTGTAGGAGCAGTAATGCAGAGCCAGAAGAGCTACCTCTCTGCCTCCTGTAGATGGCCACTTGCATACAGATTAGATTGTCCTGCAGCAGCTTTGTTCTACTGGTAAACGTGTTCAAAAGGGCCAGACTGCAGAGATAAGTTTCCCCCATGTGACTTAGGTTATGTCTGCACTACGGACCGTACAGTGGCACAGCTGTACTGCTGTCAGGTCTCCCGTGTAGCCACTCAAAACTACCCCCAGCAAGTGACAATGGCTATGTCAGTGAACCTTTTGTTGATCGGGGGAGGGGGGTTTCACACCCTGATCAACAAAAGTTTTACGGACAAAAGTGCTGGTGTAGACATAGCCTTAGTATGTATTTGTACAGCAACTGGTATGATGAGGCTCTTGGAATTTCTGGGTGCTGCTGTAATACAAATAATAATACAATTCACATCTATTCATGAGTATTTTCAAGTTCTACCCCAGTCAGTAGCCCATCTTTGCTATGGACCACAGCTTCCTCCCTTCCCCCATAAGGCTGGGAAATTGTAAAATCCTACTCAGACTTTTCTAAATTTTCCATAGAAAGAAGTTTGCCAGCATCACAGTGAAAACGGCGTATGGCTGCAAAATAACTTGATTTCTCACAAATGCTCAAAAGCGAGCTTCTGCAATGTTTTGCCAGCAATGAGAATATTGTTGTAACTCTGCCAGTGTCTCTCGTTTGTCTGATTCAGCTGCGACTGGAAAGACGGCTGTTGGATTGCAAAGGCTATGTCTACACTACAGACCTTACAGGGGCACAGCTGTACCGCTGCAGCTGCACCCCTGTAAGGTCTCCCGTGTACCCGCTCTGTGCCAATGGGAGAGAGCTTTCCCATCGGCATAATTAAACCACTGCCAACAAGCAATGGTAGCTATGTTGGCGGGAGATGCTCTCCTGCTGATATAGCGCTGTCCACACTGGTGCTTTTTGTTGGTGAAACTTATATAGATCAGGGGAGTGTTTTTTTCACATCCCTGACCGACAAAAGTTTTACTGACAAAAAGCCTAGTGTAGACAAAGCCTTAGTACTGGTGGCCCCATCACCTCTTCCTTCCTCTGAGTGTATCATTATAATTGAACACTGGACTTGGTCTACACTTAAAACTTATACTGGCATAGCTATGTCAGTCAGGGGTGTGAAAACTCTCCCCCCCCCCCCAGTGACATAGCTAAGCCAACAAAACCCCCAGTGTAGACATAGCTATACCTATAGAAGAGGAATTCTGTTGGCATAGTTAACATCGACAGCACTCTTTGAAATAAATGGTACAGTGCACGCTTCAGAGCTATTGTTTCAGGCTCTCTGCAAAGTCAGGCAGACACCACCCCACTGGTTTCACTGTAGGCCACATTTTGAAGGTTTTCTTCACAACCATTACACTAGAGGCTAACTTTGAAATATGAAAGCTGAGACTCTGAAGAACAATTGAGAGTTCTGTCTGCACCTGTCTCCTATTTAGTCCTTCAGACTCTGTCACCGACCCCTTCCTGTTGCATTCACCCCACACTTTAGGAAACATTGATGTAGCTAATTTGAACTGTGCTTGTTGTGGAATCAAGGCATTTATTTTAAGAACATAAGAACGGCCATACTGGGTCAGACCAACGGTCCATCTAGCCCAGTATCCTGTCTTCTGACAGTGGCCAATGCCAGGTGCCCCAGAGGGAATGAACAGAACAGGTAATCAAGTGATCCACCCCCTTGCTCATTCCTAGCATCTGGCAAACAGAGCCTAGGGACACTTCAACAGAGTATATTCAGGTACACATTTATGTATACAGACAGGGGTTCTCACATCAAATTTTTTGGTTGCCTCAGGGTGCAGCCACCAACTCTTGCTAGTGACTGCATTGACACTTTTCCCTAAAATACTTGATTAACTTTAGGAAAAACAGATAAATATGCGCATATACAGATCTACATTATTGTAATTTATGTAGGGTTTTTTGCATATTCATTAATAAAAATATTACTGTGAAAAGCGATATTTGTATGTTTTTAATATCAAACACTGTTCAGGGGACACTTAGTAGCTGGTGATAAGTTATATTAACAAACATACAAGTATCACTTTTCACAGCCTTCCATCTAGCTAGGATCAGTGGCCAGGGCTGGGTGTTGGATCACACATCCAAGGATTGGTGCCTGGGCCAAGTGCCAGGGTTGGGGGTCAGAGCCCAGGGCCGGGGTTGGCACCATGTGGCCAGAGTCAGGGATTGGAGCCTGCTGCTGTGCAGCCAGGGGTTGGAACCTGAATAGAAGCCCAGTGAATGAAGCCACATGGCCAGAGCTGCAGGTCAGTGCCTGAAATGCTGCAGCCGGAGACGGGTGTTGGCACCCAAAGCCCCATGGCTGGAGCCTGGTCTGCACAGCCAGGCTCCCTAAGTTCTGCTGCTGGAGCCCTCCTCTCAACCACTCCAGGGCTGAAGCCCCACTTCCCCATCTCCATAGGTAGAGAAGAGAATTCACCTTGCTCCTGCAGCATTGTGCCCCATCTGTCTCCAGGGGTGGTGCAGGGCTGCACCTCCAAGAGCAACAGGGAGGGAGCTGGAGAGACCAATGCTTTGCTGAGCACCCACTCCCCCACCACTGATACAAGAGATTTTGCTTTTAGCTGTTCTGAAAAACCTTGCAGGACCTAGGACAGAGATATGTGGGGGTGGGGGGAAACTAGTGAGGGATTTAAAAACATTGTGAAAATCATCTCTCGAAATTTGCATAACAATGGTGGTGACAGTATCATAATGCTTTAGCTTGCATAAAACACTGGTTAATTTTAGAATTATGGCTTTAGATAAGTAATAATTAATGATGATTTATAGTGAAAAATCCAAAATGGTCACTGCAATGATTCTCTATTAGAAAACATCAAAATGAAGGACACAGACTAAATTGACTACTAGCAGATAAGAGATAGGGGTGAAATAGAGTTCAACAGGCATGACTCAGCTTCCTCTCCAAAATGCCTGAAGAGTGGAGCTAGGAGGAGGATTTATTCCCATAGCTAGAAGGAGGATCAAGAGAGGATTAGAGTCTATGCTAATGAATTCAAGTTGATTGGCTGAGCTGGTATAATTAGGCAGGGAGGATCTATGCTGATTTCTGAGCTTGGAGAACAACCAATCAGAGAAGGCTAGGGACTGAATATAAGGCTGACAACCAGCAGGCTGATGTTTGGGTGTGAGTGGAGGAGAAGGAAGAAGCAGAAGATTCGAGAAGAAAGCAACAGCAGTTGAAGAAACAGCAGCAGATCTGAGAAGTGAGCTGTAACTCACGAAAGCTTATGCTCAAATAAATTGATTAGTCTCTAAGGTGCCACAAGTACTCCTTTTCTTTTTGCGAATACAGCCTGACACGGCTGTTATTCTGAGATCTGAGACAGCAACCACAGTTTATTTGGATAGGGCAGAAGGACCCTAGATGGTTCAGAGGGAGTGTAAGTCTGATTTTCTGTCTATTTAAAAAGACTGACTGGGGTGCTTATAAATAAAGCTGGATGCCTGCTTCTGAGTGAGATCCACCCCACCCCATTCTGTGACCGGTTGATCACCGCTCACAGAATTGTAATGTTAAATTGTGTCGTCTTTTCCATATACAAACTTGTAATGTTTTCACATATATGTATAGTGTGTGTGTGTGGGGTGAGTCTCCATCTGCTACATTCTAATAAGTGCAGTATTATGTATCAGCATTGTAGTAGGGCTTGTATACATATATATGCAGGGTCTCTGTGTGCCTTAAGTATCACATTGTAACCATTATATGATTTGTGTGTGCTATGTGTTCTGTTTAGTTTGTGTCTTTATTTTATTGCGCTGCTTTAATGTATAATCTCTAAATAAGAATTCATAGTGTTTTACTATCTTATGTATTATAATGTATTCCCTCTTGCTTTATTTAATGCGTTGTAAGTGCTCACTTCCTTTAATAAATGATACTTTATTTTTGAAGAATTACTGCTTGAATGTCAATCCTTTGAGTGGAGGGCTGGATCTGTGTCCTCCCAAGGGTTGGTAGGATTAGCCAGCTCTGGAAGTCCTCTGTGAGTTGGAGATAATCAATTTATTCTGGCCAAATGGGTAATAAGGGTTTTACCAGGGGGGTTATCAATTTATGATTATAGGCAAGCCAGTATTGGAAGCCTTGGGTCCAAATTTTGGGGTATCACCACGACCCAAGAGGCTGCCATGACTGCAGGAAAACCCCATGGTGGCTGCATGCAGCCATGGTGGCCGCATTTGAGAAACACTGGGATAGACAATGAGCCAGATCCTTAGCCAGTGTAAACTAGCATAAGTTATTGATTTCAGTGAAGCGATATTGATCTAGACCAACTAAAGACCAATGTGCATACACATACACATTTCTCCATGTCTAGATTTAGGAAATCAGACACAGTGCCAAGCAGTTTGGGGCACTGCTAAACAAATAACTGGGCAGTAAATGGAATTAACAATAATGAAAAACAGTACTTCCTCAAAGGAAATATCATCCAAAAAGCCAGTGGTATCCATCAGTCAGAATTCCTTTTGCTTTGAACACAGTTGTCATGAAAATCACGGCTGCAAACCACATGACCCCCACGCTGGACTGTTTAATTTGAATAGTGTGCTTCTAACACTTTGTAGAGACCAAGTATTATCAACAAGGGGAAAAAGTAAATGAGAACATTAAAAATAATAGACCCTATTTAAGCAAAGTAATTAATAATAAGCAGGAGAGTAATTTCATTGAAATCAATGGTCTTAGATGCTTTGCTGGATCAGGGCTTAAAAATGAACATATATGGCTATTAACTGTGCTGAATACAGTACAAAAGCAGGGAGGAAGAGAGAGTCTGTTTTCCTATCTATGAGCCTGTTACAAAGCCCATTGAAGTAAACAGAAAGATTCCCTTTGATTGTAATGGGGATTGGATCAGACTGTAAGTTATATAAAACTTCTGTCAGAATCAGTGAGAGTATGATGACAGTGTCGGTGAGTTGGAGTAAATAGACCCATATATTTATGACAACAAACAAAGCTACTCACAAAAGACTAGTAATAGCTTCTTCATGAAATTTAAATCTGCAAACACTTGAGTAGATAAACATATCCATAGGGCATAACCTTTCATCTTTATAGTCCCATTAAAGTTAATGGGGAAAACTAAAGTTAGTTACACGTGAGAAGGATGTGGCTTATAGTTGGTGAAATATTACTTTTTCCATTTTGCCTCTGATCCACCTTATCTTTCTGTAGTGAATACTGAAGTAATCTGGTGCTTCTTCCCTTAGGGCACGTCTACATTACAAACTTCTGCTGACACAAGTTACATCGTCATGAAGCCGGTACAGTTAGTATATTGCTTGTGCACATGCATCCCTGGCTCCTTGCACCAGCACTGCACATATTCACCAGGAATGCTTGTTTACCAGGAGTAAATGTCCCTGGGTGCAACTCGCCACCATCCCTCACATTGTCTTTTGGGAAGTTTTGGCAGTGCATGGTGAGGCAGAAATGAGTTGTGCGGGGGTGACTGGGACTGTGGGATCAAGTTCCCAGCATGCAGCTTTCTCCAGCCCACAATGCCATCTCTAGCTCATAATTTTATGCCTATTTCAAAAATCCCACAAACCTGTGCGGGACTTGTTGCTGTCTGCCATCTCTGACAGAAGTACAGAGCCTGCACAGCTCTTCACTATCATCATGAGCATTGCAAGCACTGGACTCACTATCTTCCAGTATTTGCAGAGCCGCAAAAAGAGCCGCGGGGAACATGACAACTTCCTGGTGGTCAGGTTGCTGTGGGACATAGCAAGAACTAATTCAAGATTGTTGGTGGTGTTCGTGGAGCTGCTGCAAACAGTGGAGCGCTGCTTCTGGGACTGAGAAAAGAGCACTGATGGGTGGGATGACAATTCAGGACTGGGATGATGAGCAGCGGCTGAAGAACTTTTGGATGTGCAAGGCCATGTTCCTGGATTTGCATGCTGAGCTCGCCCCAGCCCTCCAGGGCAAGGACACTAGAGTGAGAGCTGCACTGACAGTGAAGAAGCAAGTAGTGATCGCACTGTGAAAACTTGCTGCCTTGGATTGCTACTGGTCAATGGTAAATCATTTTGGAGTTTGAAAATCCACAGTGGGGGCCATTGTCATGCAAGTGTACAGTGCCATTAGTCATCTCCTGCTACACAGAACTGTCATGCTAGGCAATGGACAGGAAATAATGGATGGATTTTCAGCAATGGTATTCCCAAACTGTGGTGAGTGATAGATGGCACATGTATTCCTATTTTGGCACTGCACTACCTTGCCACAGACTACATCAACTGAAAGGACTACTTTTCTATGGCTATGCAAGTTCTGGTGCATCCCTGGGGATGCTTCACTGACATCAATGTGTGGTGGTCGGGGAACTTGCATGACGTGTGTATCTTTAAGAAAGCAGCGACTTTCTTTCCTGACTGGCAGATTAACCTTGGTGATGTTGAAATGCAAGTAGTGATCCTGGGGGGACCCAGCCTAACTTTTGTTTCCCTGGCTCATGAAGACGTACACTGGCCACCTCGACAGCACCAAGGAAAGATTCAACTTCTGGCTCAGCAGATGCAGAATGACAGTTGAATGTGCTTTTGGTAGATTGAAGGGGCGCTGGCATTGTTTATTCACAGGATTGGATTTCAGTGAGAAAAATATCCCAATGATTATAGCCACCTGCTTTTCCCTGCAAAATATCTGTGAAGCAAAGGGTGGGAAATTTGCTACCCAGATGGAGGACAAAGCTAGAACGACTGTCTGATGTGTTTGAACAGTCAGACACAAGGGCTATCAAAAGAGCTTAATGTGGAGCTATCCGGTGCAGGGAGGCTTTGAAAGAGCACTTGAATAGTGAGCCACAGTAATGCACTGTGGTGTGCTGTGCTCTACCTGACCCTGCAGTCTGGGGGCTGCTAGGAATTCCGTGGTGCTTGGTGCACATCTATGAATGTGACACTGACAACGCACCTACTCATTTCGTGGGGCTTGCTGTACATTTATGATTATTGCACGGTTTGTCACTGATCTTATGAGCTGTGTCAAAGCATACAATCACGAGAAGGTGGGTGCTGTCAGCATCACCGGCCATTCTGCAGCATTTGCTGGGAACTAATGAACATGAGTTATTTTCTGAACAAGTAACAAAAACACTTCCAAAAAATTCTGTGCACGTTAAAAGCAAATACATTAAAACCGTAATAAATTTATGGAACAGAGCTTAATAAAAGGGAAGGAACATTCATGTCCATTTTAGCAATATAGACATCAACCGTGCCTGTCACAGGTCAGTGCATCTGAAGCTGTGGTTGTCCTTAATGGCCCCCAGTGGGGAGTGGTAGGCATAAGCATGGGGCCCTTGATTCCCACCCCTCAACATTCCATGTGGCATAGAGAGGTGCTAAACTGCAGTTCTCCATGGACTGCAAAGGGAGGCAAACCCAGGATTGTTGAACCTTTAGATCCACAAGAGTGCCTGCTGCATCTGTGTTTGTTGCCAGAGAAGCTCCATTACGTCCTGGTGCAGCTCCCTCTCTGACTTCTGGGCCGTCATCTCCTGTCATCCCGAATCTTCTTCTTACTCCTACTTATCTGGCTTGGGTATTCCACGGGTGTGCAGGGGCCACAATGGCAGCAGCCTCAAGGCTGCAATGGCAGCAGCTACAGACTAAACAGAGGTACCATTGTCAGTATACTCACAATGGAAAGCAAAGTTAAAATTCAGAACTCCCTTCCCTTGCTCCCCGAAAGTTTTAAGCAATACATGCTTACTGACACTTTTGCTTCAGAGAGCTTGTGCACAATACCACTCTCAGCTCCAGCCATGGTGTGTACGGCCTGCCAAGGGTGAGGGAAATGAAGAAGGGATTGCTCAGTTGCATGAAACTATGAGTGATGGGCAATGGCACTGAAAATTGGCACCATTTTCCACAGGCAGTGGTGATTTCAGCAGATATCTCACTCCTGAGGGTAACAAAAGCACAGAGAGCACAGCTGCTGCTGGCATCCTGAAATCACCTAGGCCCGTATGCTGCTAGCCTGTGTACTGCAATGGTTCCTACCAAAGCTATTGCCAACTGACATGGGAAAGTGTCCTATAGGGAAGGAAGAAATATGGCTGCCATCCATAAAAGCCTTCGGCAGAGGATTGCAGAGCACCTCCCTGAAAGCTTTATTGAGATCACTCAGGAGGATTCAAGGGACATCCCTTTGTACATAAGCAAACTGCACCGCATGCCCCTGCCTAACTGTACAGGGAAATGAAAAACAGATCACTCTACCTCTCTTCATTGTAACAATACCTCTTCTAGTATGAGTAAATTAATGAAAAGTCAGTAGCTGTGTCCTGCTACATTGGGAGCACCATCCCTGTAATAGGGAAATAAATTGACTCACATACCCAAGTTTCCTTCCCCTTCATCAGACTCACCTATGCTCAACTGGCAGGCCTGACTGGACAGCAATGGAGTCTCAAATAGGTCTTGGCTTGTGGCATAGCTGGATCCTTCCCCACCCCCACCCCCAACACTCTATGGTTGCATATGCCCCAGTCCCCTCCTTTCCTCTTCTACCTCATCCTCATCCTCCCTGTGACTAGGGCTTCTCAGAGGTAACCACAATGATGAATGGGGTGGCGGTGGGGTCTTCACCAAGTATGGCATGCAGCTCTTTGTAAAAGCAGCAGGTCTGCGGCTTAGCACCGGATCGACTGTTGGGTCTCCCAGGCCTTCTGCTATGCCTGCCACAGTTCCTTTGCTTTCACACAGCACTGCTGCGGGTCCTTGTCATATCCCTTCTCCTGCATCCCTGTGAAATCTGCTCACAGATGTCTACGTTTCTTTGGCAGGTCCGTAGTTGTGCCTGCACAGCCTTTTCTCCCCACAGATCCTAGAGATCCAATATCTCCTGTCTACTCCAAGCCGGAGAGTGTGTGGGAAGTGGACAGCTGGGCAGTTGCACATAACAATGGAGACCTGCTAGGTGTGCTTGCCAAGCTGGATAACCAGGAAAAGGCATTTCAAAAATTCACAGGGCTTCAAAGTGGGGGTCGGCTTTACATGCTCTCTGTGACCCCTGGGCAGTGGAGTTCACAACTGTGACCAGAGTGGTCAGTGTCAGGCATTGTGGGACAGCTGCTGGAGGATTCTTAGGGTTGACATAGGTAACACAGTGTCTAAACTTGCACTGCATTAACCTCATACACCAACCATGGCTCAATGCCACTTGGGGAGGTGGTGTTACTATGACAGCATCATGGAGAGCTTACATCAGTGGGAGACAAATTTAAGTGTAGACACATGCACAACTAGGTCAATGCAAGGCGGCTCATGTTTACCTAACTTCATAGGGTAGCCCAGGCCTCATTCTCTCTTACTTCCATTGTAGTACTTTCAGTGGTGCAATAATGTTGCAATATTCTTAAAATGAATCAGTTACACTCACACTTCCCCCCTTGGCTCGTGAACGTCTTCAAGACTAAACAGAAAGATTATCAGTGGCTAGATGCCCCAAAATTCAGAAACTGTGCTTTTAAACATGCTATACTGCCTACATGGTAGTTGTCTTCCTTCCTACTTCAGCAAATTGCGTGTTCATTACCCAGAACAAAATTCAGATCAGCATGACTCTGTGACAGGGTTACATACATGTCAGCAAGATTTTAAATGAGGAAAAGGGGGGAAAGAACCATGAAAAGAGCCAGATCCTTAGCTGGTAGAAATGTGAGGATCCCATCCACAGTGTTAACATTTTTCAGCAGTATAATAAGCTAGTGTGCTACATGCTTCCTTATCACAGCCCATTGTCAGCATTAGACCCTACATATAAATTACTTTGAGAGCAATTAATAGTGCAGATTTTCTCAGTGTATCACAGTTGCAGAAACACCTGTTTTTAATACTGCTGAGCTGATCCAGGTTTAAATATCAATCCAGTTTGCAAAATATAACTTCTTTATGAATTAATATTTAAGCTGTACAAAAGAGATCAAATGTTAAACACATGATCAGGAAATGAATAAACCATATCCTACTTAGTTGTTTCTACCTAAAAATAATTCTCATTATAGTTTCAGTTGGGGACAGTTTTCTTTATTTCCTAGGTAGAGTTGCAGCATGCCATTAAATAGTTGTCACCATACTTCATCCTTGAGGTGCCTGCATGCCAGCAGGTGACAGCAGCACTGTGAAACTTCACTTATCTGATCTAGATTATCTAGAAACCTATGCTTGAGTGTGTCTGAACTAGTTTCAGGTCCCCATTCCATGTGGGTAACTGAGGTTTATCATATCCACTTTATAAAGTGCTGTCAGAGTCTACCGGAAGACAAGCACTTTATACATGTACGCCATTATCATGATTAGGTAGGAGTTTATGTAGCATTTCTGCTATTTCCGAACTGTTTAAATAATTAAATGGAGGATGGTTAGATGCTGAAAAATGTTGAGGAATGAGGAATAAACCAGTTTGTTACAGCAGCTATATACAACAGTTCAGTCTACTTGCTTTTTGTTGGCATGATCATCTTTAGGTATAGTCTGAGGCAATGATATTTACATACAACTGTTTTGTGTCTTTTTGAGCACAAAACCTATTTGTCTCCTGCTCTTCTCATAGTGAGTACATAAATTCTTATGACTTTATAAGACGTAAAGGCTTAGATAGACCAACATCTTCTCTTCCTTTGCCAGCCAGAAAACCTACAACACATTAAAAAGAATGAGGGCCAACTTTTTTCAGTTTGGGTGACTAAAGTTAGGCACCTGAATCCATATCTAAATGCATGAATGACTGTCCTGATTTTCAGAAGTATTGAGCACCCACGTCTCCTATTGACTTCCCTACTATCCAGGTCTCCTTGGCTCTCAGCTGGTTACCCTTGATACTGATGCAAACAAATGATGGGCGCAACTTACCTAAATGACTTCCCTAATGTTGCTAGGGGAGTTGATCACACAGTAGAATATAGAACCCAGGGGTCCTGCCTCAGCCTCCTGCTCCAGCCACTAGAGAATGTTACATAAGTGGCACTTTGATCTACCTTATAAGCTGAACTGTGTCAGACAGAAAACAGTGAACATGTACATATGAACATATAAATATTGAAGTTTATCAGCTATCAGGGGCATGAG
This sequence comes from Caretta caretta, assembly GCF_965140235.1. Lineage (NCBI taxonomy): Eukaryota > Metazoa > Chordata > Testudines > Cheloniidae > Caretta > Caretta caretta. Next base: position 83,935,680 of record NC_134207.1, on the reverse strand, counting down.
TCTATAAGAGATGTGGGATGATTTTAAAAGGCTAATGTTCTTACCTATGGAGAAGAGGAAAATCGACTTCACTTGGTGAAGGGGAGAGAGGTTTGTTTGTGTTTGGTTTTTGTTTGGTTGGCTTTCAGGGTTTTCCCCTCCAGTGGTTACATTGGCCTTAAAAAACCCTTAATGTGCAAGCTTTAAAATCGGTTTTCATGTGGGTCTGGTGGGAAATAAGCGAGTGTGTTTGGAGACCATTAGAAGTGATGCTTGTTTGGCTTTAATAAAATATAAGTTACCATTGGCAAGTTATCCGGGGAGAGAATTCTAGAGAAGAAGGCTTACTTTTGGTACATAAAATATGTCTTAACATCTTTCAAAATGCAGGAAATTGCCCTGATTATTTCAAACTGTTATAAGGGAGTACCCCCAGAACCCTCCCTTTAACTCTGTTCCACCTTCCTTGCTTCCCCACCCATTAAAAAATATGATTGCATTTCTCGCTTTACTGGAAAAACAGACACACTGGAGACCATTCAGTAAAAAAATATATATATGACAGGACTGGAAGTTCAGACTTGCAAAAAGAAATTTAAAAAGTTAAATATGTATAGTTTGTCTGTGAGGGAATGCATTAACAAGGTGTAGGGTAATGGCCAAATAGAAAGAGGAATTATATAAAGTATTGCAAGAACCAAAGGGATTAAAGAGAAAAATTAGCCGATCAGAGAAAACATCTTGACACAGAGATTTATTAAGATGTGGAATAATCTTCCCAGGGAATTCTTGTAATTCCTATTCCTTGGGACACTTAAAATTAGACTTGACAAAACCCTGGAAAATGTTTTGTAGGGAATAATCCAGTATTGGCAGAGAGATGGACAACTATGAATCTGTGACTACGGAAACAGAATTAGTCAGATGCTAATAACTTCCACATGTGGACTACATGAGGCTGCTTTACTAACATAGTCCATTATAAACCATCCCAGAAAAACAAGGCACCCAGAAAGGATGCTTAAGGCGCTGACAAGGAGAAGGGAGATCTGGGTCCTGTACATAGCAAAGCCTCATCCTTCCAGTGAGATTTTGGGCAAATCACTTATGGCCTCATTTTCAGAGGTCCTGAGCCCCCACATCTCCCACTGAAGACAATTATCTCAGGAAGGCGTCTTGCTTATTCAAGTCTGGACAGGAGGCCTTTTGATTGACAGTGGCTAGCGACTGGTTAAATCACCCTGGAGTTATGTCTCTGTGAAGGTTAGTAAATACTACTGTCCCCATTTCCAGATGAGGAAACTAAAGCACACAGAGAGATATGGCATGATTTTTCAGGTGGTGACATCTGCAGCAAAACTAACTCTAATTAAAAGGGGAGCCCAAGGAAGATGGAAAACATCTGTCGAAAACAGCACAGGAACTCAATGCCTCATCCACCTTTTTAGTGTCAGGACCATAACTCCAGGGTGATCTAGCCCCCTGCTAGCCACTGTTCTGCATTATCAAATACAAGACCTCCTGTCCTGACTTGCATAAGTCAGATGCCTCCCTGGATTTAATTGTCTCATTAACTAGTACTGCCTAAAGGGGCATGAGTTGTGGAGAGGGGGTCCCAGAAAATCTGTTCAAGGCCCAGGAAGTTAGAAGGCAAAGAAAATGTCTTTGACAGTAAATTCAGTTTGTTTGATACAAAGATTTGAAAATCACTGAAGCTTCAGTCTGCATTTGTGAAGCCCAGAATAACATTCAGAATTTAGATTTCCTTTCAAATTCTTCAAGGTCAAGCAAAGTTTAAGAAATGTTTATTATACAGCATTCCAACTTATACTTTCCTATCACTTTCTTTCCTCTATCCTTTCATTGTGTTGTCTTTATCCCATTCTTTATTAGATAACAGTATCTAATCTTTTACCAAGAAATGCACAAACCAATTCATCGGATCTTGACTCTCTTCCTGACATTGCATTGTCATTGACTGGATATATTTGTTGATTTTTGGGAAACTAGATAAATGTCGCTTATTCTGAACTTTATTCTTAAAGTGTTTGCTTGGAACCTTTGAACCAGTCATTTCTTTTACTGCACCTAAAGGAAAATGTGTTTTCAAACTACATAAACATCAGTGGAGAGCTTTACACTTTTGTTTAAACAGAAGTAAACTTGAAGATCTTGTCAAAACAAGTAGGTTAAGCTTGACTAATCAGCCTGAACTACTTCTAATAATAGTGAAGGCAGCATCATTATTGCATTAGTCTTTAGCTGAAATATTTGGAGTAAATACTGTATCTTTCCATACAGAAAAAGATTAATCCAGATGAACATTTCTAAAATGCAAATACAGTATCTGCAATTTTTTATATTTCTTATGTTAAAGGGGTGTCTGTATGTGTTACTACTTTATTGTGGCTGGCTGAACAAAGCAGAACATGGTTGATCACTTCTGATACACAGCCATTGGGCTTGCTTTGAAAGGTAACTTTGGGATTACCGTCAAGTAGAAACAATTGAACACCACCAGATGGAGACATTTTCAAAAAGTTTCCATGTTCTGCTTTGTACAGGAAAATTGTCTTTTTGTTCCACAATAATTAAATTGAAGCGAGCCATAGTTCTTTTGGAGGTAATATAAATGTGTTTCCATTTCATATAAGGGGCATGGATGTAATCTGATGAAGTCGAGATAATAATGGAAATACATGCTCTGGCTTTCAGTCAATCTTTTGAAGGAACAAAATAAAACTTGTGGGCATTTTAAAAATCACATCTGTACATACCTTAATCACCGCATTCATTTGTAGTTTTCACTGTTCACCATTTCCTTTATTAGTAACATGAGTTCCTTAATCTAATAATGCATGACACAATAGAGCTTAGTAAAGAATAAAGTCACTGTTCATACCTCCTGATATCCATTTGTACTTAGCTTTCTTTGGGAGACAGATTCTGCTGCAACTCTAACCCTTCAGAATGTTTATGGCCCCAACAGAGAGCTAAACCTTATTTTTAGTTACAAAGTGTGCATAGTTCCTGTAATTATCTGCAGCGGGATTAGTAGCAAAGATCACAATTCAGAGATACATTTCTGTTATCAGAGCTCCAACATAAACAGATCAGTTGCACTTGAATACTGTCAACCAGAGGTGGGACCTTCTGCCATCCGCAGAGGGTGAGGAACCCCTGTGGGCCAGCCTGTATTCCACCTTGGTTCCAAGGCCCGCCGGGGATATCAGCTGGCGGCTCTTTCATGGAGCTGTGAGCACAGGCATGCACTTGGTGTGGTTCACCCCTATTCCCAACAATTGCCTTTTCTGTGTCATGAGGGAGGCTCTGGTGCACATTTATCTTGAGTGCACCAGGTTACAGCCCCTTTTCTGGCTCCTCCAGAATCTTCTCCTAAGGTCCTGGCTGCACCGTTTCCCACACCTCTTGTTTTATGCACACCCTGTCCATGGCCCCACGAAGTCTCAGTGCAGCCAGAAGTAGGGCCAACTCTCTGTATGAGTGACAAACTGGAAGTGATAACAAAGCACTTACCCTTGTTGAACCATCATGTGCTTCTGTATGCTCCCTGCTCCTCAATATGACATTACCCAGTGCAGGCTGTTGTTCTAAACTGTTTTCAGAACATACACAGACACCAAGGGAGCAGATTCAGGAGCTTTTGATCACAGAAGAAAAATATACATTCACAGGAAATCCAGAAAGTAATTGCATGATAGCTGAAGAAATTCTAAACTAGTACCCCGCAGCAGATACGACATCAGAAATTATTAATTATTTTAATAACAGTGTGCGTGTTCAAGGCCCAGGTCCAGATTCCTTCTCATAGAACAGAGGTAGTTTTGAAGTGAAAGAAAAGAACCCTTTTTTTTTTGAAGGGACCTTTTTTGTTTACAGGGCCAGCGCAATCCAGAATTCTCAGTGCCTCTGAGATGCTTATTCAAAACAATCACAATGAAAACACAAATAAGAGGCTTCAAAAGTATTATCGCCCATTTTCGACCCAAACAACTGGTCACATTTTGGGGCCTGTGGAGGTTCCAGCTGGAAATAGAAATTGATGGAATCTGATATTTTCTTTGATGGAATCTTGCTTATTTACAAGGAACGTATAAAGTCCTGCTTCTCTGAACGTAAGAGGAACCAAGAACAAAAGGAGCAGTTTCTTAGCTTTCAGCCCAAAACCTCCTTAGCCCTCAGACCCAAAAACTCTCTCTAGCTTTTTCTAGGGTACACTGCACTCACAGGCTACTGCTTGGCTTTCTAGCTATCTAGCTTTCTGGCCTCTGCCTCCCTCTCTGTTCTTGTCTTTTCTCAGTTCCTGTGTGTTTGCTCACACATCCACCTGATTACAACATCCAGTGGAACCCCCACATCTATATGGTGCTAGTTTCTGGGCAGACTCTATTAGACCTTGTGTTAAATGTGGTCCCTTAACTCTCTTACGACTATCTTACATGACAAGTGCATTCACATCACTTTGAACGAGGCTTTAACTCAACTCATAATAAGATTTCTCCCAGCTCATAACAGTGTATACACAAAAATGTGAAGGGTTAGCTTAGTCACATCCCCCTCCCCCGCTCTAGGAACTGAAGGGTAGGCTCCCCTCTATAGACTGCTCTGTTTATATGCTGCTTCATTAAAAAGCATGTGGATGTGTCTGCCCTCCACTCCCTTGAGCTAAGCAAGATAGTTCACTAAGACCTGGTCTACACTGAAAAGTTATATCAGCACAGCCACATCAGCCAGGAGTGTGAAAAAAACACACCCCTGACCAGAGGTGCTGGAACAATTGGTATAGTGGGGGTGCTGAGAGCCATTGAACCAAACTGTAAACTCTGTATATTATGGAAACCGCTTCAAGGTAGGGGTGCTGCAGCACCCCCTGCACCCTAGTTCCAGCACCTATGCCCCTGACCCACATAGGTACGCCAACATAACCCCCCAGTGTCGATGCAGCTATGTCAATAGAAGGGGTCTTCTGTAGACATAGCTGATGTTATTTGGGTAGGTGGTTTTCCTACACCAAAAGAAAAATCTCTTCTGTTGGTGTAGGCTGCATCTATAGTACGGGGCTACATGCCAGCATAGCTTTGCCAACAAAGCTATGAGAGTATTGTAGTGTAGATATACCCTAAGTCTTAGCTTCCTTCTTCCTCAGCAGACACTGATTCCTTTTACTAAAAGAATCTGATGTGAATACTGTGACCATGAACCTCTCTTCCAAAGAGGAAAAAGCTCCTTTACTTCCTGTCCAAAGACATGAGGGCCCAGTTTCGGATTGGCATTTTGAACCTCCTATGGATTCATTGACCGGGTGTCCTGCTTCTTTACACATCATCTGTGACCAAATTAGCAGTTTCATTATCAGATTCTTGGCAGATCTCAAGTGCTTATAATCACCTCTATCATAGCAGGAAACAGTTCAGAGAGTAAGCATCCGTAATCTTAAAACTACTTATTTTAACAGTGTTTAATATCAAGACGAAATTTATATCAACATTCTTCAGTCGAATTTATGCTTAGGGAAGCAGCACTATACTTAAAACAATTTTTTTCCATAAAACGTTATCCGGGTTTTGTTTCTAATGTTTGCTTACTTTTAAACAGCATCTGCTGTTAAGCTTAGGGCTTAATCTTCTTCCAAAAATAGAGAAAGGGATTTTACAAACCACTGAAGAAACTATAAAATTAAATGTTGCCAACAATATCCAGCACTTATGCATATCATATGTACCGCCCCATGTCGTCTTCGGTGTGGACTTTTGCCAGAAATATCAAGTGTATGTCTTTAGCACATAATCTGTCAATTTATCACTCAACAGCTGAGTCCTCTAGGGTCTTGGTCTTCCATTTATTCATTTTTTTTTTCGATTAGTCAAGAAATTGATGTTAAAATGAAAGGTCTAAATTTACAAAGAGTCTCTATTTTGTGGGTCTATGAAAGCCACATGGCAGATGAAAATCTGGGTAGTTAAGCAATCAGTTATTTGCAAATGCAGATTTGCAAGCTATAGTTGAAGCCTGGGCCCTTTAAACATTATCCCGGAAAGTTGTCTTTATAAATCACTTTCAGTTTCACTGGTGGAGAATTGTCAGGGTTATTCACTCATCAGTGAGTCTGTGGTGAAATCTCACAAGCTAAAGGAAGCAAGACTGAGCCTGTTTAGTACTTGCATAGCATGGGAGACTTCCATGGAAAAATCCCAGTGTTGTGGGAAATGGTTTTGGTTAATTAGTAGGTAACACCCTTTTCTGAGTGCAAATTAAGTCAAAGACTCTGCATGATACTAAAGGGCACCAAGCTGCCAGGGGCAGCATCTTTAGGACAAGGTATAATAATGCATTCCCAATAATTCAGAAGCATGTTATTTTCACAAGAGTATGGGTGTTTGTTCTAGTGTCCTGGACAAATTCCATTAAATGGGTAAACAAATTGCACCTGCCTAAGTAGTCATTTATTTAATTGGACAAGGTATTTTTCTCCACTTCCTGTTCCTATATTTTTGTGTCGTAATGCTAGCACCATGGTAGTGACTGTATTTTGGTGGTGAATGAAGAGATGTAATTCCTTTATGGTATTTAGTTTGTAATTCTATAAAGCATTTTGGGGCTTCTGAGAGACACAATGAACTAAATCATGAAGTCCTTACTCAGTTTTTATTCTACCCTTATGCAAGCAGAGCTCTCGTTGAAGTAAAAACTGAGCGAAAACCAAAACAACGTAGTCCATGAATAATAATTAATTAAGATATCCTTAAAGGTAGAAAGCCGCTTTCTCTTTGACAATGTAGCCAAGTTTAACTTTTCATTTTCCACCAGGTCAGTCAGGACAGAGGTATTTACATCATCTGATACCCCCAGAATGAGGATACTTCTGTCCCTTGTCACATTTTCCAATGCCCCTAATTTATAGTCTGTTGTGACTACCCGTTTAACTGTTGTCTTCATCATACTCTCCTAAATGTGCCTCCATAGCATCCATTTTGTCCTCCAAGTAATACATTTTCATAGAATCATAGGACTGGAAGGGACCTTGAGAAGCACTCAAGGCAGGACTAAGTATTTTGTCCATATATGTTTTAAAACTCTTCTCCAAAGAGTAAAACCTGCTTTGCCTTCTATAGCCGTTAGTCTTCTTAAACTACAGTGAACTCAGGAGGAGGCCACTTGCTTTCATGTTGTTTGCAGGGGACACCAGGCCTAAATTCTCTGGCAGTATAGAGGCAAGTATCTGCCGGGAGAAAAATCATGCTTTTCAAACTCTAGTCTATGTTTTGATAAGGTAAGAAAACAGTATTATCCTCCTGTTGCCTGGGAATCCACAACTGGGAGGTGTCTGTGGAAACCATGTAGAGCCACTTGCATTCAGCCCCCCCCCCCCCCCAAAAAAAAAAAAGAGAGAGAGATCATGGTTTACAGAAGAATGACTCACTGGTTAGCAGAAAAACCACAACTTCCCATATGGGGGAAGAATTATTAGACCCAAGCATCGTTTAAAATCATAAATGATTAATTCTGTGCCACAGAGAGCCAAATTCCACCTTTGGGAGGATCTCAGGTTCCTAGTTGGAGGAAACAAAGGAAGTCCCACCTTCAGATCTCAAGGCGGAATTTGACTTGCAGGATTTACATTTTAGGCTATTTTGACCCCCCCAGAAATGGCCTCATCATTAAGGTTGGAAATACAGATCTGCTTCTGACATTTAGCTCTTTGGTTTGCATCACAAATTAAAGCATGTTATTTCTGGGCAGCTTTGCTTCCTTTTTCAGTCTATTTTGGAGAAGTCTGTGAGATGTGTTAGTACCTCGTTAGCCACAGAAGCCATATCAGAGTAGTTGTATCTATTAGCTTTAAGTCTTATTCATATCCACAGCAATAGGTAACTCTCCTTTTCCTATTGTAATATAGGTTTAGTTCCCCCCTATGGTAGCCACAATCTGTAGAAAGAGATATTGAATCTCCTGCATATCTAAAAAGAATCAAAGTGACTTTTAGAAAAGGTTTTAAATGGTATTTCTTTCCCAACTGACATTTGATTGTAATGTAAGTAATTCCTTGAGCAGCCCCATAGAAAGAGAAACAAATTTTAACATTTCAATATCTTACTCAGCAGAGTTTCCTAAGAAAGGCAAAGTGGCTGAAACATTAAACTTTGTTAGTTTTTCCATTTTCTTTATTTAAATAAAGGAAAGTGATGGTCTCTTTTAATTTAAAGATCTCATTGTAAATACCTTTGATGTACATTACCTTGGCATCTCTGTTTATTACTTATTGAAGAGCATAACTATTTAGTTCCATTTCACACACTGCAGTCATGTTGCATAGGGTGTAAGTCAGGGCAGTATTTAGTCTGCAGAGAAGTATCAGAAATGTTGACATAGCTACAGAATAGGATCATTTGCGTTGTTTCCTCTGTTCAGAGCTGTGAATAGGGAATTAAATCAGAAATGATGGTTGTATTAGGAAAGGTGGGAAATTCATAAGAAATATCATTTTCCTCATCCAAGTATTTTGTGAAGTAAATGAACTCGTGGGGAAAAATATAAGCTCTGCTCAGCCTTATGTTGCACACCACTTCCGGAGAATTGCTTGTAAATGAGGGTTATGTTACAGCATTCTCTTGTATAAGTAACAACTTATTGACTTTAAACTCTGAACACTCACAACTAAGTCATCCAAAGAAACGTAGGACTGCTGAGTAAGGGTTGCAGTCCTAGGCTCTGAGTGACAAGTTTAATCTCTTAGGGTGAAGGTTTGAAATTTCTTCTTCAAAGTAGTAATTGTATCTCATACACCCTATTGAGCTGCTAAATAGCAAACGAGACATTTTAGATACAAGAAAATTAGAAATCCCTTATAGTTAAGTCTATTATGCCCCCCTTGATGTTTATAGTTAAACTCCACAATAATTTGTTTTTATCCAACACTTGCATACCATGCTTTTTTCAAACTACTTGTGCTCTTAGCGCCTAATAGTTTTTTCTACATACTCTATCGACCACTCTCCAGGCAGAAAAAATTCCATCTGAATTCCTTTTGTGTCTGGTCATTCCATAGATTAAATCTATGCCCTTATTCTTGTATTTGGCACAAACTCATAGCTGCTGTTACTATCTGTCTTGTCCCTTCTTATTTTTGTATACATCATTTAGATTCCTTTGAATCTTTTCTTTTTGAAAGTTCACAGGCCCAATTCCTTTAATCTTTTTGACTAACTAAGAAGTTTCAGTTCCTGCATCATCTGGTTTCCCTCTCCTGTCACTTGTCCATCTCTGATATCCTGCGAACAAAGCAGTATACAGAATTTCATGCAGTGTGCCCAGTTCTGCCATCAGATACACTTGTGCACTGTGTCCCACTATGTTCAGCTGGAGTTCTGCAAGTATATCTGAGGGCAGGCCTAGGATTCATAAAATGGAAAACATAACGGGGTGGGTGGGAAAAGGATGAGGGAGTCAGATTCAGCGTCCTGATTATCAGGACCAGCCCCAGCCTTGCCACAAATAAAGTTGCTGACAGGTAGTTTTAAATTGCACAACTAATGGACAGTGCAGGACTGCACCCAAACTTGCCTGCTTCTGCCCCCACCCTGTCTCTTCCCTGATGCCAGGAACCAGGACTGGAGCCACCATATCTGCACCAGTAGGAAGTTCCCACAGGGGAATTTTCTGTGCATTACTTGCAAACAGTTTCAGGTTCCTTGATGCAAAAATAACAAATTTGCAGCAGTGGATTGGTTTCAAGAACGGTTCTAATTGTGTCTTTCCTCATCTACAAATGGGGTTTGCACTTGTGCAGCTACAATAGTGACTGGCCATCATATACTGTACTGGAATTGAGGTAAATTCCTGTGATAGATAAAGCCTTCATGCAAGAGTCTGAGGGTAAAGACACTACAATTATGAAGGTGAATATCGAGGTGTTGAAAAAAGAGGAAACACAGAATAGTTGTGACCTCTGGTTCTTTGTAACCAGAATTCAGCAGAGCAGTGAGCTAGACAAAGGCAACTTGAATTTTAAAGTATGCTTCCTGCGGTATTTGTTACATTTGTTTCTGGTTACATCCTTAGGAAGCTGTTTGGCACTGGGATTTTGTCACTCCTGAGATGTTCTAATTATCTGCTCTAACATAAGCCTCGTTTCCTGGTTCAGTGTTTCTTTTTCCTCCCTTGAGACTGTTTCTGGCATCCGTTTCTCCATCATTATGCAAATGTTGAGTAAAAATATTTCTTTAATATTTTATCTAGCTTATCAAGTAAATGTATTGCGGTCTACATCTGACTCCTGTTTTCTTTTGTGGGTTTCAACAATTTCTTATAGCATTTGTATGATATTTTCTGTCCATTCTATGCCTTTTCTTACACTCTCTTCTGTAATCTGTAGCTGACATTTTATTCAAACTTCATCCGCTCTGGGTCACATAGAGCCCAATCCTAGTAGGTGCAGAGGCATTGCAACACCCATTAAGTGGATGGACATTGAGGGCATGCAGCACCTCACAGATCTGAGGCCTAAACAGTCAAGCAGAAATACTGAAAGAATGCCAGATTATTTTCTGATCATTTTAGAAAAATCAAAATTAGACTGATGAATCTGACTCTCTGCCCGCAACAAGCTTTTATGCACAATGCTTAATCAATGCTATTGTAGGATTTGATTCCACTTAGCAGTAGAACATGGTTAAAGTGTAATGCTGCACCACAGGCAAATTCTGAAAAGAGAAAGTTAAGAGTACCCATTAGCATATTGTGAACAGACTTCAGAAATAACAGGTAAGCTTTTTGGCTTAATTGAGACATAATTAAAAACTCCAAAATAATGATTACTTTGCAGACTTTTATGCAGTAGAAATGAATATGTTCATATCCCACACAGAATCTGGGCTAATCCAGAGTTCTGACAGTGCAGTGCAGTACAAGTGATTTTTGTACTATTAGTCGTGCCATATGTCACATAAGACATTAAGAAAGGAAATCATTCTTTGATGGAGGTCCAGCTTTATAGTAACTTTCTTCCCTGAAGGATCCTCCACATCCCTTATTGAGCTCAATGGTTCTGCCATCTTCAGTCTGAACTCAATTGCTTTTACAGCCTAGTTAACATTTTGTTTTACAATGTAGAGATATTATGCCAGGTGATGAGTCAGTATAGATGGACATAGTTGCATTGAAGTCAATGGACCTATGCCAGTTTACCTCAACTGAGGACCTGGTCTATTGTGTGTATAATTATATGATTGCACATTTTTAACACAACACAAGCTTTACAGTTTATTTTTCAGGTCTGCCAGGCCTTAAAAAAATCTGTTGTATTATTACAGTGTATTTGCAAAAGAAATTCATCTATTATCCTCAATAGAAAGAAATAATTAAGATCTTATTTAAAAAAATAAGATTTGACAAGAAGGAAAATATTAAGCTATTGTGACAGGGTCGGGCCAAATGGCTACAGAAGAGTAATAGAAGGCAGATATATTAGCCCCAGGTTAAGTAGGTCCCTTTTCCCTGGGTAAGGTAACAGGGAAGGTTCCAGAACAATCAGGAACCTTCTGGAGACAATTAAGACAGACAGGCGGATTAGAACACCTGCAGCCAATCAAGAAGCTGCTAGAATCAATTAAGACAGGTTAATCAGGGCACTTGGGTTTAAAAAGGAGCTCACTTCAGTTTGTGGTGTGCGTGTAAGGAGCTGGGAGCAAGAGGCGCTAGGAGCTGAGAGTGAGAACGCGGACTGTTGGAGGACTGAGGAGCACAAGCATTATCAGACACCAGGAGGAAGGTCCTATGGTGAGAATAAAGAAGGTGTTGGGAGGAGGCCATGGGGAAGTAGCCCAGGGAGTTGTAGCTGTCACACAGCTGTTCCAGGAGGCACTCTAGACAGCTGCATTCCACAGGGCCCTGGGCTGGAACCCGGAGTAGAGGGTGGCCCTGGGTTCCCCCAAACCTCCCAACTCCTGGTCAGACACAGGAGGAGTCGACCTGGACTGTGGGTTCAGAAAAACGGCCAAACTAAGGGCTGCCGTGAAGCTCCAAGGTGAGAAAATCTGCCAATAAGCACAAGACCTACCAAGGTAGAGGAGGAACTTTGTCACACTATTTACTTGCACAAATATAGGCATGGGAACACTTTCCTCTGCCTTTAAAGCCTTCAAAAGATCTAATCATATTGCAAGGATTTACAAGGAATGCTTATTAAAGAGTAGCAGCTTATTGCATTCTCAAAGCACAATCAAAATGACAATACTGAAAATCACTAATAGTGGCACTAAAGGGAATCAGTATGTCAAACTGGCTGTCTTTTACATTTGAGAATTTAATTCTTCCCCAGCAGGCTCTACAATACTGATATGGGTTTGTATGTGTGTGTGGTGGTGGTGTTTGTTTTTCTCCCTCCCTCCAATTTTTAAAGAAGAGGAAAAAGAAGGGAAAGATTAGTTTGGTCATAATGGAAAAACGGTTATCTTATAAGTGTGAAAATTGAGACATAATTATTCACAATTCCCTCTTAAAATAGAAACCTTTTAAAATGGAAACACACATAAAATAGTCCAGAACAACTCTTTATAGAACAAGTTAGTTGTCTGGTAGCATCTCATAAGCCTGAGGAATTTAGGAAAACCACATTCCATGGATTCTAAAACTCTAGCTAGTCCCCCTGCTATTTCAAATAATGTTGATTTTGCTGACTTCTCTCTCTGAGACCAGCACAGTTGTCTAATTGTAAGTAAATAATCTTCAATCAAATCCATGCTTGACATCTTGTCATACTAATGTTTACTGCTTTGGAAAGGGGATTTACTCCAAGGATATTGAAAAATTCCACTGGTGTTTAGGGGAAGTAGCAACTGTGACCCTCCATAAATTAAAATACTTGACCTTGTGACCCAAAACATTTCACATGTTCAGTATGGTAAAGGTAGATAAAAACACCTTTTACATGAAGATACATGCAGTATGATATTTATACAAACAACTAGAAAGGTTAGCTATTTTAGACTGACACATACACACGCACTCCCCACAATCTGCTGTGGAGCCCCATTAACATCAGTGGGAATCCATATGATCATGGGGGTCCCAATCATGTGTATCACGTTGCAGGAAAAGGACAGTAGGTCCTCAAATGAGTGAGATCGTTTAAGCATGTGCCTAAGTTGAAGCATGGGAGTATAGAGCTGGGTGAAATTTTTCCACCAAACTTTTTCAGCAAAAAATGCAGACTTGGTTTGACTGAAACGTTTCAGAAATTCATGTTGATTTCAGTGAATTGTTTCAGCTGGAAAAAAAAAACTAACAAAAAATATTTTTTTCAGAAAAAGTCAAAACATTTTGTTTTGACATTTTCGAAATGAGATTTTTCAACTTTTTATAAGTTTTTTCATTTCAAAATTACCTTTTATTTTTTAAAAAATTAAATGGGGGAAGCGATCAAAATCAAAACAGAGACAAATTTTTGACTTTTCAACTTGTCAGTTTTGTTTCCCGGTTTTCTCTTCAGTCAAATGATAACAATTATCCTTACCCATCTTTGTAAAGCACTTTGAGATATATAGATAGGAAATATTATTATGGACATTACCAATAATTATTATAGATCTTGTTTGACATGACTATTTAGATGACAAACCCTTTTCTAACATAAACCTTTTTTTTTTTAAAAAAAAAAGACCTGCATTTGCTAAATTTATGACCCATATTAATGTAGTAGGCACTTCATGTAGGCCCCGGTGATGCAAACAGTGATATAAGTGAGCAGAATTACTCAAGTAAGTAGTTCATTTGAAACCAGTGGGCCCACTCACATGAATTGAAGATAGACATATCAGGGTTGGCGGGATTGGGCCTTATAAGCAGAGCTCAAAACTTCGGAGATATGAGTGTCATGTGGCTCTAAGGACACTGCTAGTTCTGGGCTTCTGTATTTTATCAGTTTTTACCACTCAGTGGATCCCCAGGTTCTCCCAACTTTTGGTCCAAATCCTGCTCCCATTGAACCAAATTCACTGCTATTGTAAGTGGGCAGAACTTCACTAAAAGCAATGGAACTTTTCCAATGACTTCAGATGGAGACACATCAGGACTCAGATTTTTGTAAATATTACATCTTTTTCTGTAACGAGGTCCTTTTTTCTTTTCTTCTAGACCATTTTAATATACACTATTGATTTGCAAGTGAAATGTTCTAGATTTGATTTTTCTTATTTTTTCTATATAAAAGTAGTAAAAGTTGTTTAATCCATACAAGGTATAAAAGTGAATAGAAACATTCATGAAAAATGAAAACACCACTAATTAAAATGATCACAAGAAATTAAAGCAACTACCCAAATATCCTATTCAGTTCTATAAATGCAAGGTAAACATTTATGCAAATAACCATGCATTTAGTACAGAGTTCAAACAAACTACTGAAGTACAGTCAGTGTGATGTAAATGCACAATGCATATCTGAAACTCTTGATTCTGAAAATTTTGCAAGATCAGGGTCTCTCTTTAGGTTCCTCTGTTTCTCATTCCATCTGAAGTCAGAAACTAAAGAAAGAAGAGATGGGAAAGGATTTGGGTGTTCTTTAAACTGTAGAAGATGAAGGATCAGGTCAGTTCTCATTGTATTGGCATCAGTTCGCCTATCCCCAGTATATTACTTTACCTGTTATTGGAGTTTTATTTTTCTTGAGCTAGAGTGTCTCATGATTATAAACTCTAATGTGTCAAACCAATTCTTTGGATTTATCTTGTACATGTGAGCAACCCATGGAGAGATTGCTAATAAATGCTGCTAACAAATTTGCCCTTTGTGACCTCATGCTGAGAAGTTACCACAGTAATTAAAAGACCTCCTATATCAAGTAACAAAGACTTTTTTTTTGACAGTGGAATGTGTAAGGTTTGTAGATTTTCCTCTCCAGTAAACAATCAACATTTTCAAAGGAAAGGAGAGAGCAGTCTAGTGGTGAGATCATGGGACTGGGAGTCGGGAGGTCTGGTTTCTATTCTTGGCTCTGCCTGTGTCACGCTATGTGACACTTAACTCCTCTGTGCCTCATTTTCTCCATTTATAAAATGAGAATAATGCTACTTACATACCTCATAAGGGTGTTACCAGAATAATTATAATTTATTATTATTATTACAGTATTATTGCATAGTGCCCGAAGGCTGAGCCCCATCATGACCCCATTTTGCTCTGTGCTATACAAACACACAGGAAAAGGCCGTTCCAATTCTGGACAGCTTAGAGCAGTGGCTTTCAACCTTTCCAGACTACTGTACCCCTTTCAGGAGTTTGACCTGTCTTGCATACTCCCAGGTTTCACCTCACTTAAAAACTACTTGCTTACAGAATCACACTATTACTGATAATGTGCTTACTTTCTAATTTTTACCATATAATTAAAAATAATATAAATATTGTACTTGCATTTCAGTGTATAGTATATAGAGCAGTATAAGCAAGTCACTGTCTGTATGAAATTTTAGTTTGTACTGACTTCACTAGTGCTTTTTATGTAGCCTGTTGTAAAACTAAGCAAATATCCAGATGAGCTGATGTACCCCCTGCAAGACCTCTCTGTAACCCTAGGGGTACACATACCCCTAGTTGAGAACCACTGGCTTACAGTCTAACTAATTAATGTTTGCAAAATCCCAGATGAAAGGTTATATAGAAGTGTCTGAAGAGAAAGTGTCATGATTTGTAGTGGAGATAGCCCTTTAGATAAAGTTCCTTGATTAAAATAGAAAAATCATTACTTGTTCAAGCATGCAGCCAGGAAACCTGCAATCTAGTTCTGGCTCTGTTACTTGTTTACTGTTCCCTTGGTCATGTCATTTAACCCTCTCATGCCTCAGTTTCCACATCTATGTAACAGCATAAAAAGTGTACTTTTCAAGGGTCTGATACATTGAAGTCAATGGAAAAATTCTCACTGACTTAAATGGCTATTAGAACCCAAGTGCCCTGATAGTTACTTTGGAGAAGCTTTTTGTGAAACACAAGTTGCAATAGTTCTATTACTTTGCTCTGGATTATGGTGCTCAGACCTGAAAAGACCAGAAAAAAAGACCACCTTCAGAAACCTCCTTAGTATTAAACACTTCCAAGTATAGCTTGGAAGAGTTTGTTGCTGCTTAGAAAATCTGGGAAGGTTGGTACCACCCTCCATCCCTAGCCATAATGAAGCCAAGTTCTGGCCTCCACTCTGTGCTGTTCCACTGGCATATTAGGGGCATTAAAGAAGCTGCAGCTGGCTGAGGTAGAATTTCTGCAGTGTAGGAGCAGTGTGGAGCCTATGTAAATGTTCTTATGCTGCGTGTCTCCAATCACAGTCTAGGGAATGACAGGTTTCAGAGTAGCAGCCATGAGCCTAGACAGGTCTGGGGCCAGGAGGAAACAGGCATATAGAGTTCAGTGACATGAGGATTCTGGGCTGTAGTGAATCCTATATGCAGTAAAAGAACAGGAGTACTTGTTGCACCTTAGAGACTAACAAATTTATTAGAATATAAGCCTCTGCCATGTACATTGGCCAAACCGGACACTCTCTATGCAAAAGAATAAATGGATACAAATCTGACATCAGGAATCATAACAGTCAAAAACCGGTAGGAGAAGACTTCAACCTCTCTGGCCACTCAGTAAAAGACTTAAGGGTGGCAATTTTGCAACAGAAAAGCTTCAAAAACAGACTCCAGTGAGAAACTGCTGAGCTTGAATTAATATGGAAACTAGATACTATTAACTTGGGTTTGAATAGAGACTGGGAGTGGCTGGGTCATTACACATATTGAATCTATTTCCCTAAGTTAAGTATCCCCACACCTTCTTGTCAACTATCTAAATGGGCCATCTTGATTATCACGACAAAAGGTTTTTTTCTCCTGCTGATACAGGAGCCTCTTACAGCTTGTACGGCAACTTCCACCTTCTCTGTATGTATATATATATATATATCTGCTTACTGTATGTTCCATTCTATGCATCCGATGAAATGGGCTGTAGCCCACAAAAGCTTATGCTCTAATAAATTTGTTAGTATCTAAGGTGCCACAAGTACTCCTGTTCTTTTTGCGGATACAGACTAACATGGCTGCTACTCTTGAAACCTGTCTATATGCAGTAGAAGTTAAGGAAACCCAGTAAAAAATGCCCTCATGTTCCTAACATCCAGAGTTCTTATGTAGTGGCTGCATTATGAATTTTCTAGATGCTCCAGTTGCCTTTGAAAAGCTGTGAAGTTTTTCCCCTCAGAAAGCACAGATGCTGTGCACTCAACGTAAGTCACTCTTCCCATGAATATGTGTCCTGGCCAACAAGGTGCCACTATAATAGCCGTCAGTTAATCCAATGTTTGTTTTAAGCCAGATATTTTCTTCATTGGTCCAATAATATTTCCATGGAATTGCAAATAGCTTTTGTTCAGTGATGAACTAATAGCTACATAATGTAATCTGTTTTTTCTTTTGCTTCATAAATGAGTTTTTATTAGTCACTGTGGAAAAAGAATGCCTTATAACAATTCAAAATTAAGCCATCTGGTTTTCTGCTCTTATAACACTATTAACAAATGGCCCACATCTAGAAGAGAAATATGAAAAAATATTTCCAGAGCACACTCATATGCAGAACACATATACATATTTTTTAAATAAAGTATATAGCTTTTTCCAAGGCACTATATGATTTGTTGCATGTGTTTTGGTGATCTTGTTCCATTTCTGTGGTGTAGTAAGGGGTGTGTGCCCCTGCAAGCACACAGACAAAGCAAACCATGCAAGACAAAGGTGTTCCATCGTAAAAAAGCATCTATTCATTAGCAGTTAGATTTTACTTGTGAAAAAGATGACTGAAAAGAGGTCAGTTTTCAACTCTTGTTATTTAAGTGAGTCTTGGTCTTCCAGTTACTGCAGTTTAGAAATAAATAAAGAAATAGAACATGTACAATCATAAATGGCAGGTGAAGCTTTCCCTTGGGAAGGCTAGTCTCCTACCCCGCCTCTTCCGGTTGAGGCCAGGCCCCTGCTCACTTCTCTCAGACCTCCCCCCCCCCCCCCCCGGGGCTGAGAGCTCAGCTGGGGCCATGGACGAGGACTGAGAGTTCGGCCCTGGCAGGGACAGCCACAGAGCTCTTGGCCCTGGCCAGAGCCCCAAGCCCAGAACCCTCCCCTGATTCTCCCCTTCCGCCCTCAGCCCCACCCATGACCCCACCCCATTCCTCCCCTTCCCCTAAAGCCCCTCCCCCATTCTGCCCACAGCCCCACTCCTGTTCCGCCCCCACTCTGCCTCTTCCCCTGAGGCCCTGCCTCACGCTCACTCCTTTCTGGCCCCCACCCCTCACTGCGGCCCCGAGACCAGGCTGTGGGAGCCCTGGGGCCGTGATAGGGGGAGATTTTTCCCAGAACCCCAAATTGGCTATGACCCTGGGCACAGCATGCGGTAATCCACCACTACTTCCCCAGCCCCCCCGCCCCAGCGGCACGAAGTCTGGGGAGGTTTAGCCTCCTCCAGCTTCCATTACGTGCTACCCATGCATACAATCAGGGTTAATCCACAGGGTACATGGACCAATCTTCCAAATGATATAAGGCACCTTCTTAATGAAACACCGCCTGAAAAGCATAATTTGAGCTACTGTATATGAAAAGCTTGGTATGTAAATTGAAAAAAAAGATATCACATTTTGGTCTCATTATTTATAAAAAGAAGAGAGAAAAAAATGCAAGAATTCTGATCTCCAAACAGCTGAACAAACACCCATGATCAGACTCCCAAAGCTTTCCATGGGCTTTGGATCGGGGCCCAAGTTTTTATACTTAACACCTCTGATGTCACTCAATCACAAACACCCGCTCATATCCTCTACAGGAGACAGCTTTGACTTTACTATCAACAACTTTGCTTCTTCTTTCTTAAAGACCATCTGCAGTTTTGACTCATTTATTGCAAAACGGTCTATCTAAATCAGCCCAACTATCTAAAAAAAGTAAATAAATTATCTCAGTTGAGCTTTCCTTCTCCTTTCCCCACTACTGTGGTTTCCTGAAATTCTGTCCTCTCTTCTGCGCTCATGACTGGGGAGAGCAGGTGTCTCGGGAGGGGGCACAAAAAACGTGTATAGTTAAATGGCTAAATAGGGTAAAGGACCCACTTGAGGTTTGAAATCCTCTATGCCTGTGGCTCAAAATTTCTCTTTTCCTCAAGTGTGGTGACAGAAGTCTTTCTTGCTATTAGTTCACCACCAAGTGGGAATCAGTGACTTAATATGAATAACAGTATGACAAAACTTTCAAAAAATGCTGAAAAGCTTACCGATCCTAATTACAAAAATGTGTTTAGAATCAGCTAAAGCAAGGTCTTACTTATGGCGTGATAGGGAGATTTTGATTTTAATGCCTACCCTCATTCCTGCAAAAGAAGGCTTTGCACTTTATGTTTCTAATTTGGTCTAGTTACACAGTCCACCACAAGCAATATTTCACAAAAAGCAAAATCTCTGTTACATTTCTTGCAGTAAATTTAAAACATACCCCTGACTTCTGGTACCATCATGTTTTAAAAAGCACACGATTCTTTCACAATCTTTGGGGCAGGACTGTCTTTTGCACTATGTCTGTGTAGTGATCTGTGGCTGTCTCTCCTCATCAGTGTCAGAGGGAGGCCATGCCCCCACACTACTGTGCCTAGATGTACAATGCTCCACAGGGGAATTAGCAATTAGCAATGGGCACGGCAGAGCAATAAGCCAATGCAGGTCATCTGGCCTAAGAAGGGTAGGCTGCCCCCAGAGGCGAGGCTGGCAGCAGGGGCTGGGGGAACTGCGCCCACCCTACTCCACCAGGTCCCAGGCCAGAGCCTGACAGTGGCAGAGGGTTCCCCACTGGGTCAACAGGGATCCCATCAAAAGACGCTGACCTAGACTCTGGCAACACAACTGGACTAATGTCTGGTCTGGTTCCTCTGGGGTACTTCCTATTACCCCATCCGAGTGTACCTCTGTCTCCTGGGGTTGCCTGGCTCCACCCACCAGGTGTGGAGAGTGGTTTCTCCCCCTTAGTCTTGCAGGGAGGCCATGCTGCCTCACTGCAGTCTATACAGTGCTTACCATGTGGAGGCCCTGATCTGTTTCAGGTCTCCAGGCACTACCGCTGCAATGCAAATAATTGTAATGTGGGTGAACAGTTAAACTGAGTGCCATTCATAATTGTTGTTTAATGGAAATTCATGGAAATGTTTAATATTGGGGCCTCTATGTGCTATTTTAACATAAGTAATAATAATAATTGTTCCATGAAATTTTGCAATTTTGACAAAATGGCTAGTTGAATAGATTATTTTCACTGCAAAATTAATATTTTCATTAAAAATGAGGCCATTTCAAAGTAAAAATGAGTTAAAATGGGCCCACATTTGCTCAAAAAATTGTCCACTTTCACAGAACTCGCTTGAAAATCTACATGCTTTTAAGGAATTTCACACCAAATCAGCCCAGTATTGATTTTTTCATCAAAGTATAGAAAACTCTGGATTTTGAACAGTTTGGGATTTTGTTATGAATTAGTAATTAGTTCATATTTCTAGTGAATGTAGGATACATTTCAGCACAATTTGCCTCCAATGTGGAGCTATTCATCCAAATGGCTTGCATGTTAATTTAACTCTATAGGAGCTGCACAGCTTTCCTTTCTGCTAGTAAAAACCAAAAATGGTAAACCTCTCAATGTGGGGTGAAATCCTGATGCAGTGAAATCCATGGCAATACTCCCATTGACTTCAATGGGGCCAATATTTCACTTAGGGGTTCTAATGCTAATGAACCATAAAAGAAAGAGAAGACTAAAGAAGTCCTAATGGTATAAGGGACTGATCCAGATCCCATTTAAAGTCAGTGAGAATTTTTCCATTGGCTTTAATGGGTGTTAGATCTGCCCCGAGGAACAATAGCATGTAGCGTTTTAGCTAGAGGCCTGGATCATTTCTATTAGTCCTTGCAATTTGAGTTTTAATACACTGTCATCCTGTCTCAGAGTAGTATTTACACGTGCAGCTAATGTAAGAAGAAAATGCATCTTTCCAAGAAGCACTACTAGACTGTACAATGGTGTGTACATGAGCAGGTGTTCAATCAAAACTGTTTGCACTCAGAATGCTGTTAATAGGCTGGGAAAGAATTCTAGACATTGTTCCAATATCAATTCATGCAGTATTGCTGTACGCAGTGTAAATTTACATATGTTTCTTAATAGCCAAGACTCCTGCCCATCAATATAATCAGGAAATACGAGTCAAAGTAAAATTGTGTAATTATACAAAGCTATTTCAATTCACTCTTGCCAAGGAAAATCTTAACACAATACTGGCTGCATGACCAACTAATTCTTAAGTGAAAGTTTGCCACATAAGACTACAGGCCACAATCTTCAGTTGTGCTAGAGTAATGCATAGTGCAGCTCAGGAAAGGGGGTGAAAAGATGGCTTGAAGCCACCTTTGTGCTGTCCAGTCTGGGCTGGCTCCATGTTGGTCTGGTCCTCTGGTGTAACTTACATCAGACACTGATTGCCAAAAGCCTATTACAGCAGCCAGTGATAACCAACTCATAGAGAAGCCCTGGCCACATCTTTTATCACAAAATCAGGAAGAGAGAGTGGCATAGGAGTGGTTTTGCTGATTCTGTGCCACCAGGACATACACTGGGGTGATGATTCTCACACAGCTGTTTAAGCTGGCTTTAAGGCCAATTTGCACTGCCAGCACAAAGCAGCCCCAGCACAGCCAAGGATCTGTGCCAGAGACTTTAGAATGCATTTTAATCTGTCACAAAATGATACATCACACTTACTATTTTATGATTACAAATTAATTGCCAATATAGTGCTGAACAAGACACAGAAGATGCATTTGTGACCTCTACACTTGATAATGGTAACTCATCATATTTAGGAATGAAGCTATACATCCTGAAAAACTTCCATTGGTACAAAATGCAGCAGCCCGTTTGCTTAGCAACACATGACCTAGAACACTGAATGTAGGCTGTACTTACAGGATGAGGGACTCTATCCTGGGAAACAATGGCTCTGAAAAAGATTTGGGGGTCATGATGGAAAATCGATTGAACATGAACTCCTAGTATGATGCTGTGGCCTCAAGAACTAATGCAAACCTGGGATACATAAACAGGGGAATCTCAAGTAGGAATAGAGAGGTTATTTTACCTCTATATTTGGCATTGGTGCAACTGCTTCTGGAATGCTGTGTCCACTTTTGGTCCCCACAATTCAAAAAGAATGTTGATAAATTGGAGAGGGTTCAGAGAAGAGCCACAAGAATGACTAAAGGATTAAAAAACATGACACATAGTGGTAGACTCAAGGAACTCAATCTATTTAGCTTAACAAAAAGACAACACACCTGGGTACAATCCAAACTAATGAGCAACTATGTAACCCCTGCCCTGAAATCTGGGGTGCCTTACAATGTTTTGCTGAAGTAGCTCCCACTTGGGCTGCTCACAAACAGTCCTCCAGCATGCAAGCCTCACTCTGAGAGTGTGTATCTGCAGCCTGCCAGCCATGCTTGCATTACACTCTGGCTCTCAACACCCTTGGTTATACTGCAAAATGACCTCAACACACCCCTAGTCTTTGATTTTCCCATAGAAATGTATGACTTGTACAGCCTGCCCAACATTCTCCTGGACAATACAAGTTATATAACGTCCATTATTTCTCTAATGGAAATAATATGCACACAACTCGCCACCCCAAATAGAGTTTCCCAGAAACTTCACACTGGATTAGACAAAACAATAAAACAAAATTTTAATTACAAAGAGATAGATTTTAAGTGAGTACAAGTAATGAGACATAAAAGCCAGAAATGGTTACAAGAAAAATAAAGATAAAATGCTACTGGTGCCTAACTTACTATGTTAAATTCACCACATGCTTTCATGACTAAACTTTTTATGTAAAGATTCCTTCTCCAGTCCAACAGCTGCGTCCTTTATCCCTTCAGGTGCAGTGAATCTATGGGTGGGGGAGTAGCCTTAGGGTGCTTGTCCCTCATTTTTGTAGTTTCAGTCCCCTTCTTGAAAAACATTTCCAGCTGGATACCAGGAGACAAAAGTTCTATGGGGAAAGATGTTCCCTTCTGCTTTTTTCTCACCTAGTTCAGCTACATTTTCTTTACTGCTTGATGATTCTGCTTACTGCTTAAATGCACATTAAGCAGAGAGCACATTCCTTTGTTTGAGACAGACCTGTTTGCCAACCTCAGCCTGGAACATGTGTTAATAGCACCAAACAGTGGAATCTTATAACTTCACATACAATGTTGCCACATATATTTTTTTCAGGAGGATGCTGATCAGCAAATTATAAGTTTTCAAATGATACTTTACAAGGCATACTTTGTACATAGGTTATTACAAAAGTGTGTAGGGTGTGAAAACTGGGGTATATTCTGTTACCTAAGGGGTGACTTTATAACAGTGCATAAGTACCAAAAGGAGAAACAAATATTTAATAATGGGCTCTGCAATCTAGCAGACACAGGTATAACACAAGCCAATGGTTGGAACTTGAAGCTAGACAAATTCAGACTGGAAACAAGGTGTAAACTTTTAATGGTGAGAGTACTTAATCACTGGAGCAATTTACCAAGGGTTGTGGTGGATTCTCCATCGCTGACAATTTATAAATCAAGATTGGATGTTTTTCTAAAAAATATGTTCTAGAAATTATTTTGGGGAAGTTTTATTGGCTTGTGCTATACAGGAGATCACCTTAGATGATCACAACAGTCCCTTCTGGCCTTAGAGTTTATGAATCTATGAAACACATCATCCCAGTTCTACACTCTCAGACCTATTCAAGGTCTCTGTTCTGATAGTCAAAGACTTACACAGCTACCTCAGAGAATACCTCTTCCACCATAATCATAAACTCCCACAATAGCTACATTCTACTAGAGCAATGCAATTGCCAAACAGTAGGTGGAGGCTCATGACTGCTGGAGACAGAATGTACTGTGACGGATTGGATCACAGAAACCCCCTTGGGACTGCCACCTGATGTGCCAAGACTGCTTCTGCTTTCCTGCCCTGTCAGCTTAGGACTTCAGTGCCCTGCCTCGTTTGAGCCAGACCCGCTAGCCTGCTGCAAACCCAGACCCAGGTCTGAACCACATCCCCTAACAGCTGTAGGCTTAATTGAAAGCAACTTAAGAAGTGTTCCTGCCTTTAACACTCAGATGCCCAACTTCCAATGGGGTCCAAATCCTAAATAAATCCATTTTACCCTGTATAAAGTTTATACTCATAAATTGTTCGGCCTGTATAACACTGATAGAGAGATATGCACAGTTGTTTTGCCCCTCAAGTATTAATACATACTCTGGGTTAATTCATAAGTAAAAAGTGATTTTATTAAATACAGAAAGTAGGATTTAAGTGGTTCCAAGTAGTAACAGACAGAACAAAGTGAATTACCAAGCAAAATAAAATAAAACACACAAGTCTATGTCTAATCAAACTGAATCAGTTCCAGTAAACTTTCTTTTACAGACTAGTCTCCTTCTAGTCTGGGTCCAGAAATAACTCACACCCCCTGTAGTTACTGTCCTTTGTTTCAGTTTCTTTCAGGTATCCTTGGAGGTGGATAGGCTCTTTCTTTAGCCAGCTGAAGACAAATTGAGGGGTCTCCCAGTGGTTTAAATAGACTTTTTCTTGTGGGTGGAGACCCCCTCCTCTCTTCTATGTAAAATCCAGCTACAAAATGGAGTTTTGGAGTCACCTGGGCAAGTCACATGTCCATGCATGACTGAGTTCCTTACCAGCCAAGCCACATTCCTGGGGAAACTCAGATATGGATTGGCGTCTCCAAGTTCATTGCTGGCTTAAGGGCTTCTTGATTGGGCACTTACTGAGAATAGTTTTTTCTCAGAAAACAGACCAACTGCTTCACTAAAACCTACTTAGAATCAGACAAATATACAGCCAATATTCATAACTTCGAATACAAAAATGATACATGCATACGAATAGGATTAGTAGATTCAGTGGATCATAACCTCTACAGAGATATGTTACATGGCATATGTAGCATAAAACATATTCCAGTTATGTCATATATATATATATATACACACATTCATAAGTATATTTCAATAAAGACTTATGGGAGGCACCGTCACACCCTCCTCCTGAACTTACTGCCAGAGACTTGGACATTGTCCATGGTGGAGGCAGTACATGTAAAATCCCTATTTGTCTTTGGTCACACTCTTTTTAGTACCATTAAATCATATGATGTCATTAATAAGTGTTCTAGCCAGTTTTGGGGTTCTTGGTCCCCGGATGCCTGAAAACAGGTTGGGGTGTAGTATTGCTAACAGAATGCAGACAGCAATATCTGTTAAAGTGTAGGCATCTTGGCATTTAGCCACCAATGCCATGAGGCAGTGTGCCTCAGTTTCCCCTTCTGCACAGCAGCATGGACCTATTATGCTTTTGCTGCTGTGCCAAGCTTCCAGTCTGTTTACAGGTATAAGCTGAAAAGTAACATGCTTGTGGAGCTGTCTTGTCACCATCCCTAGCATGTACAACAGTTTCTTCCACAAATCAGGTATGTCCCACATCTTTAAAGGGTTTACCACTAGTATTAATTCCTTTGTTTTAACCCATAGATGAATTAGCAAAAGACAAAAGATTAACAGCAAATCTATGGTGGACAGGCTTCATTCACATGATTTAGCTTGTTTAGTGTCTACTGCATTTTCCCATTTCTTTGTGCACCCTGATAGGCACTCTGATGCAGATTCTTCCGCCTCTTTGGAGAAGACTTTCAATTCAGGCATGTGTTTCAGGCTTTGGCAAGGAAAAGGTGTACTGCAACCATGCCTGCCCTCGGCCCCTCCCTCTGGAATTTCTCTGGGCTGGACCCCACTTCCTTGTAAAGTTTCACCCATGCAGAGATTTTTCCCTTCCTGTCTTGGAGAGACAGGTTTATCCCTTACAAGCATAGCAAGAACATCTTTCAGTGGAGTGCCTTGGATTGGTAAAACCCCTTTGGACACCCCACTTTCTGTTCCAAAAGGTTAGCTGGACGGACTCCCCCCGCCCAGAGATCTGACCCCCAGTTTACCCTTAAAACCTGATCCACAGGAGAGGGGTCTGGAATTTTAAATGCAGACTTTTCACCCTCCTCCTGGGAAAGATCCTCCCTACAAAAGGTGGGTGGACTCTCCGGCCCCCACCTCACCTTCCATCTGGGCTTCCTCCCCCCGGGCTCCCCTCTGGGTGAGACACCCCTGTGTCCCCCAAATTCCACCTTCAGGACACATGTCTCTGTGCACCCCAGGACAGGCCCTGCCCCCTGCAGACCTGCAACTTCCTGGCAGTCAGTGGCTGGGGTGGCCCCCCTGTAAAAAGGTGATACATTCCCCTCTCCCGGGGAAATGATTGCGTGACAGGAGCTAGCTTCGTCCAGTCCCTCCCACTGGAACTTGCCTGGAGCCCTGGGGCTACAGGAACTGGCTACAACTATCCCTGCCCCCAAAGCTGCATTCTTTACTGCTACAGAGGAATTTAAGAGACACCCTCCTATTCCCACAGTAGTCCATGTGACTTTACCCCCACACCAGTGTTTTTAGCACAAGATTCCTTCTCACTGCTACGCAACCCTGGAACAGATTCTGCCACATTAAATAAATCATTCCCCAGTAGAAATGGTGCAAAATTGTGTGCCATCGTGGCAACAGTCAGTTCAGCCTGTAAATCCTTAGTTTGCATGTGCATTTTTGCTAAAGGTGCAAGGACTTTGTAACCCTCCACCAGTTCTAATTCTAGGTTTCAGAGTAACAGCCATGTTAGTCTGTATTCGCAAAAAGAAAAGGAGTACTTGTGGCACCTTAGAGACTAACCAATTTATTTGAGCATGAGCTTTCGTGAGCTACAGCTCACTTCATCGGATGCATACCGTGGAAACTGCAGCAGACTTTATATACACACAGAAAATATGAAACAATACCTCCTCCCACCCCACTGTCCTGCTGGTAATAGCTTATCTAAAGTGATCATCAAGTTGGGCCATTTCCAGCACAAATCCAGGTTTTCTCGCCCTCCACCCCCCCACACAAATTCACTTTCCTGCTGGTGATAGCCCATCCAAAGTGACAACTCTCCACACAATGTGGATGACAATCAAGTTGGGCCATTTCCTGCACAAATCCAGGTTCTCTCACCCCCCCACTCCCCTCCCAAAAACCACACACACAAACTCACTATCCCGCTGGCAATAGCTCATCCAAAGTGACCACTCTCCCCACAATGCGCATGATAATCAAGGTGGGCCACCCCCAGCACAAATCCAGGCCTTCTCAACCCCCCCCCCCACCTCCATACACACACAAACTCACTTTCCTGCTGGCAATAGCTCATCCAAACTGACCACTCTCAAAGTTTAAATCCAAGTTAAACCAGAACATCCGGGGGGGGGGGGGGGTAGGAAAAGACAAGGGGAAATAGGCTACCTTGCATAATGACTTAGCCACTCCCAGTCTCTATTTAAGCCTAAATTAATAGTATCCAATTTGCAAATGAATTCCAATTCAGCAGTTTCTCGCTGGAGTCTGGATTTGAAGTTTTTTTGTTTTAAGATAGCGACCTTCATGTCTGTGATTGCGTGACCAGAGAGATTGAAGTGTTCTCCGACTGGTTTATGAATGTTATAATTCTTGACATCTGATTTGTGTCCATTTATTCTTTTACGTAGAGACTGTCCAGTTTGACCAATGTAAATGGCAGAGGGGCATTGCTGGCACATGATGGCATATATCACATTGGTGGATGTGCAGGTGAACGAGCCTCTGATAGTGTGGCTGATGTTATTAGGCCCTGTGATGGTGTCCCCTGAATAGATATGTGGGCACAGTTGGCAACGGGCTTTGTTGCAAGGATAAGTTCCTGGGTTAGTGGTTCTGTTGTGTGGTATGTGGTTGTTGGTGAGTATTTGCTTCAGGTTGCGGGGCTGTCTGAAGGCAAGGACTGGCCTGTCTCCCAAGATTTGTGAGAGTGTTGGGTCATCCTTTAGGATAGGTTGTAGATCCTTAATAATGTGTTGGAGGGGTTTTAGTTGGGGGCTGAAGGTGACGGCTAGTGGCGTTCTG
This sequence comes from Caretta caretta, assembly GCF_965140235.1. NCBI lineage: Eukaryota > Metazoa > Chordata > Testudines > Cheloniidae > Caretta > Caretta caretta. Next base: position 83,907,526 of record NC_134207.1, on the reverse strand, counting down.
TTATTTTCTTTGTTAGGCCTGTCCTGTAGTAGGTAACTTCTGGGAACTCTTCTGGCTCTATCAATCTGTTTCTTTACTTCCGCAGGTGGGTATTGTAGTTGTAAGAAAGCTTGACAGAGATCTTGTAGGTGTTTGTCTCTGTCTGAGGGGTTGGAGCAAATGCGGTTGTATCGCAGAGCTTGGCTGTAGACGATGGATCGTGTGGTGTGGTCAGGGTGAAAGCTGGAGGCATGCAGGTAGGAATAGCGGTCAGTAGGTTTCCGTCATTTTACCTGGCAACAAATCCTTCTCCTGGATCAGGTCCCTTCTGACCACAGAAATCTCAGCACCTGTGTCCCTCAATCCCAGAAGCAATTCACCATTGATTTTAACAGCATGCATATGCTCATTGCTTGGTTGTGTGGAAGCAAGCTTTACAAATCCTGTGTGGAAAGAGGCCGCAGCCTGGCTCTGAGAAGTAGCAGCTTCATGTGTTGCTTGCTGCCTGCTTCCACTCTGCAAGGGACACTTATTCCTCAGGTGCTCAGTGGACTTACAATGATAGCACCTCTTGGGCTCCTCTGCTTGTACAGGAAATTTGGGACGAATAACAGGGGAATGGGGAGGTGAACGCCCAGCCTCCTTCTTCCCTGGGGTAAAATGGTGGTTCTGCTTTCCCCCAACCCTGTACCCCTCTGCCAGTGGTTTATGTTTAATTGCAGCCTGTGCTTGCTCATAAGAGTCTGCAAACTCAGCTAATTTACCCACTGCATCCACCTTTTTGTCCCACAAATACTGTTTTACATTATCACTGCACATATTCAGGAATTGTTCCTGAGTAACCAAATCTCACATTCCTTTAAAGCTTGTAATGCCTTTCCCCCTCACTCACCTATCTACCAAATCTTTCATTTCATTTACATAAGCCACATTATTCAATCCAGATCCCCTCTTAAGACTTCTGAATTTAATCCTGTAGGTTTCAGGTGTAACCTGAAACTATTTCAGAACCACTTCCTTAAATTTACCATAGTTTGAATCATCATTAATAGGCATCTTATTGAATATGTTCAGAGCTCTGCCAGTCAATTTTGTTATCAATGTGGTCATCTTTTGGTCTTCAGAGATCGCATAGAGGGTGCACAGTCTCTCAAAGGTGATGAAATATTCAGCAATATTGCTGGATTCATCATACTGGGGACATAGTCGCTCCCATTTGTGGATTTTTGGGGAAGTGGACCCAGCAGCTGAAGGGTTTTGTCTCTTCAACTCCATAACAGCCAGTTCATGCTTCTGGGCCTCCCTAGCTCTCTTGTGGGCAGCCTCTTCTACCTCCACCCTAACTGTTTCTGCCTCCACAGCTCTCTTGTGGGCTGCTTCCTCCCTGGCTGTTTCTGCCTCCGCAGCTCTCTCTTGTGGGCAGCCTCCTCTGCATTAATTTCTAATTGTCTTAATTCTGTCTTTCTCTTTTGCTTCCAGTCTAGCCAGCTCTAGTTTGTTAGCTGCTTCACTAGTAGTCATTTTCCTGCTTTCTTGTGCTGGGCCATGCCCCCTCTGTAGTTCACTGAAACTGGGATGCACTCAGCTCAGGGGATTCTTAGTTAACAGAGACTTTCCCAGGGCCCAGTGTTCAGCCTTTCTGGGTAATTTGCAACCTGTGCAACTTTAGCTTGTTCTGATCTTCACTCTTACTTATTTTGCTTCTTTTTCTGTCCCTACTTCCCTTACTCGAAATAAGCAGACAGAAAATAAGCAAACAGGCTAGTGGGTCTGGCTGAAAACCAGGCAGGGCACTGACATCCTAAGCTGACAGGGCAGGAAAGCAGAAGCAGAAGTAGTCTTGGCACATCAGGTGGCAGTCCCAAGGGGGTTTCTGTGATCCAACCCGTCACAGTGGCGTAGTCGGCAGGATCTGTGCACAGCTGATTGCTTTGAGATACTGGTAGTGATTTTAAGTGAGTTTTAAGTGTGGTGGCTGGAGAACAGACAAAGTGGTTAGTTTGCCCCTCCTTGTGCATATGCATTATAATACTGTATTTAATTACATGATCACATACTATCTTTCCACAGGACTCCTGCCTCATTCAGCGCACACGATCTGGGGATGAAATCAGTGTTTTGTAATAAAGGAGACTAAGACCCCGCTTCATTTATTGTGGAATCCAGGAAGTTTTTGGAAAGTGTAGGGGACAATTTCCTGGTGCAAGTGCTGGAGGAACCAACTAGGGGCAGAGCTCTTCTTGACCTGCTGCTCACAAACCGGGAAGAATTAGTAAGGGAAGCAAAAGTGGATGGGAACCTGGGACGCAGTGACCATGAGATGGTCGAGTTCAGGATCCTGACACAAGGAAGAAAGGAGAGCAGCAGAATACGGACCCTGGACTTCAGAAAAGCAGACTTTGACTCCCTCAGGGAACTGATGGGCAAGATCCCCTGGGAGAATAACATGAGGGGAAAGGAGTCCAGGAGAGCTGGCTGTATTTTAAAGAATCCTTATTGAGGTTACAGGGACAAACCATCCCGATGTGTAGAAAGAATAGTAAATATGGCAGGCGACCAGCTTGGCTTAACAGTGAAATCCTTGCTGATCTTAAACACAGAAAAAGAGGCTTACAAGAAGTGGAAGATTGGACAAATGATCAGGGATGAGTATATAAATATTGCTCGGGCATGTAGGAATGGAATCAGGAAGGCTAAATCACACCTGGAGTTGCAGCTAGCGAGGGATGTTAAGAGTAACAAGAAGGGTTATGTTGGCAATAAGAAGAAAGCCAAGGAAAGTGTTGGCCCCTTACTGAATGAGGGAGGCAACCTAGTGACAGAGGATGTGGAAAAAGCTAATGTACTCAATGCTTTTTTTGCCTCTGTCTTCACGAACAAGGTCAGCTCCCAGACTACTGCACTGGGCAGCACAGCATAGGGAGGAGGTGACCAGCCCTCTGTGGAGAAAGAAGTGGTTTGGGACTATTTAGAAAAACTGGACATGCACAAGTCCATGGGGCCGGATGCATTGCATCCGAGAGTGCTAAAGGAATTGGCGGATGTGATTGCAGAGCCATTGGCCATTATCTTTGAAAACTCATGGCGATCGGGGGAAGTCCCCGAAGATTGGAAAAAGGCTAATGTAGTGCCCATCTTTAAAAAAGGGAAGAAGGATGATCCTGGGAACTACAGGCCGGTCAGCCTCACCTCAGCCCCCGGAAAAATCATGGAGCATGTCCTCAAGGAATCAATTCTGAAGCACTTTGACGAGAGGAAAGTGATCAGGAACAGTCAGCATGGATTCACCAAGGGAAAGTCATGCCTGACTAATCTAATTGCCTTCTATGATGAGATAACTGGTTCTGTGGATGAAGGGAAAGCAGTGGACATGTTATTCCTCGACTTTAGCAAAGCTTTTGACACGGTCTCCCACAGTATTCTTGTCAGCAAGTTAAAGAAGTATGGGCTGGATAGATGCACTACAAGGTGGGTAGAAAGTTGGCTAGATTGTCGGGCTCAACGGGTAGTGACCAATGGCTCCATGTCTAGTTGGCAGCCGGTATCTAGCGGAGTGCCCCAAGGGTCGGTCCTGGGGCCGGTTTTGTTCAATATCTTCATAAATGATCTGGAGGATGGTGTGGATTACACCCTCAGCAAGTTTGTGGATGACACTAAACTGGGAGGAGTGGTAGATACGCTGGAGGGTAGAGGTAGGATACAGAGGGACCTAGACAAATTGGAGGATTGGGCCAAAAGAAATCTGATGAGGTTCAACAAGGACAAGTGCAGAGTCCTGCACTTAGGACGGAAGAATCCAATGCACCGCTACAGACTAAGGACCGAATGGCTAGGTAGCAGTTCTGCAGAGAAGGACATAGGGGTGACAGTGGACGAGAAGCTGGATATGAGTCAACAGTGTGCCCTTGTTGCCAAGAAGTCCAATGGCATTTTGGGGTGTATAAGTAGGGGCATTGCCAGCAGATCGAGGGACGTGATCGTTCTCCTCTATTCGACATTGGTGAGGCCTCAAGTGGAGTACTGTGTCCAGTTTTGGGCCCCACACTACAAGAAGGATGTGGATAAATTGGAGAGAGTCCAGCGAAGGGCAACAAAAATGATTAGAGGACTGGAACACATGAGTTATGAGGAGAGGCTGAGGGAACCGGGATTGTTCAGTCTACGGAAGAGAAGAATGAGGGGGGATTTGATAGCTGCTTTTAACTACCTGAAAGGTGGATCCAAAGAGGATGGATCTAGACTATTCTCAGTGATAGCAGATGACAGGACAAGGAGTAATGGTCTCAAGTTGCAGTGGGGGAGGTTTAGGTTGGATATTAGGAAAAACTTTTTCACTAGGAGGGTGGTGAAACACTGGAATGCGTTACCTAGGGAGGTGGTGGAATCCCCTTCCTTAGAAGTTTTTAAGGTCAGGCTTGACAAAGCCCTGACTGGGATGATTTAGTTGGGATTGGTCCTGCTCTGGGCAGGGGGTTGGACTAGATGGCCTCCAGAGGTCCCTTCCAACTCTGTTATTCTATGATTCTATAATTCTATGAATTTGGAAGGTGTGTAGTGAGTGAGTTAGGAGATTGCAGAAAGAGAAAGGATGGTCTCATGGTTAAGACAGTTGAATGCTGCCACATTGTTTCTATATGATGCTAGGCAAGTCATTTAAACCAAACTTTTCACAAAAGGTCACTAACTATGTCTTCCTCATTTTGTGGTGCTTGACTTGAGAACCTGTGGTCTCATTTGTAAAAGTTCATCTTTTTGTGTGTGTAATACATATAAAGTTTGATGCTGGAAACAAGATACATGCTCCTCTGAAAGTTTTAATTATTTTTTCCAGTGAATAACTAGCAGTTTGCAATCAAGCTGAAAGAACACAGAAATATTGTTTCAGAGGCAACTATTGATAATATGATCTCAAAAGCAATATACAAGGGGCAATTTATCTCCACTTATCTTTTAGTCTGTCTGTTCCTTTTGAAATCTGTTTAGTCTGAAAAGCCAGACCAATGTAAACCTAGTACATAAGACTAAAATTCTTATTAAAGCAGCTATTGGTTATTATCATTTCACCTCAACTAGCAAAACTTCAAAGGTTCAATGTTTTCTATAAACTGTAATTTACATAGATCACAGATGTGTTCTGCATACTAAGCAAAATAATTTATGGTCAGAATCATGTTGTTTCATTACTTTCAAAGTTATTTTTATACTTTCTGGCCAAATTCAGAGGTGAAGTGTTGTAACTTAACACTATCTGAGACCTACTTACACACCAGTAAATGGGTGTCAGTAAGTCTACACAGGTGTAACTTACATACTGAGGTTATAACAAGGTTAAGTGAGAGTAGGGAGGGTACACTGTTTAGTTACTTTTCTTGCTAATCTTCTCTCTTCTGGCCAATCAGCATGTGAGTTATACCAGCTTAGACTGTTAGGCTCTGTGGTCCAAATTCAGAGGTGATGAGTAAGGGGGGAGTGAAAGGTATACATTTGTAAGTGCATCTGCATTAATAAAACTAGGGAAGGTAATAAAACTATGGAATTCTAGAGGGACTAAGCTACATTCTAGTAGAAGTAAGCAACATGTTGAGGATTAGGGTGACCATATTTCCCTATGCTGAATACGAAACACCTGGTAAAATTACTCATATTCAAGCGAGTTCAACAGCATTCAATCAGAACTATGCAGTACAAACATTCAAATTAACATCAAGTTGACTGAGCCCCTGTTAAAAAGAAACACTGCGTAGCTGGATTCTTTTTATTTACCTTCTTATCTTTAAGGCTGAAGGGTTCATATAGGGAGAGGTGACACACACATATGCCCGTACACCTCTCACACAACAGGGGTGACCGACCAGCCCAACCCTCCCTGCCCTGCACTCTCCACCCTCCATGCCTGGATGGGCACCCAGGACAGACCAACCTCTCCTGTTACCTGGTGCCGCATCTTCCCGAGGCAACATGTGGGTGTGTGTGGAGGGAAGGGGGTGGGGGGGCACAGGATCACATGCTCCCCCACCCCCCAGATTCCTGCCAGGGTTCACACCAGAATATCACCAGCAGCAGCCGTTTGGCACAGTGCGACAGGGAAGGGACAGGAGCTGCTTCCAGCTGCAGGTGATGGGGAGAAGGGATGACTTGGCCTGTGTCTTTGCAGAGCTCATCTCTCCCCCCCTCCCCCACTCCCCTGTGGCTGGAAGCAGCTTGACCTTTCCTGCCCGCACAGTGTCGAAAGGCAGCTAATACCTCCAGGCTGCTGCTGGCCACCAACATAACCCAACCACCTCCTGTCCCCTAGCTACAGCACAGGCAGGAAGGGGTTAAGACCTAAGGATGCACCAGGGCCCAGGGAACTTAACTGCAGGGGCTTCAGCGAACCCCACCAGAGAGGTGGCCCAGTGGGCAAGGGTGCCCAGGGGACAGAGCAGCCCTGCGCTCCTTGGGGGGGCAGGATATAGGGCAGGGGGCTGGGGGTAAAGAGGGTGCTCAGACCCCACCCTGGGGGCTGCTGTGGAACCTGCAGGGTCGAAGCGCAAACAAGCTGGAAATCAGTCCCCTGCCCCTGCCACTCCAGAGCTTAGCTGAGGGGTGAAGAGGCTGCCCCGTGCCAGTGCTGTGCACATGCAGGGCTCAACTCCTCCTGGCCAGTGTCCTGGGATGGAGGGTCTTAGGCTTTCCTGGGGTGCTGGACAAGCCAGAAGCAGTGGGGGAACGAGGGAGCCTGCCGGGCACTCTGTTGGTGAGCTGAGCGCTCCGACCAGGGGCTGGTTCTCTGCACAGCACTGGGAGCGGGATGTGCCCTGACGGGAGGGACATGGAGGAGCAGCAGGGTTGGGGTGGGGTGAAGGGGCAGAGCAGGGAGAGGACAGCAAAAGGGGGAGCACATAAAGGGCTGATGGGTGGGAAGCAGAGATGACATATAACCGGCCACCACCTGGCACCTGCCCGTACTCACCAGCCACCGCACCTCACAGCCAGTGCCGTCTGGAAGCGGGAGGCGGGGGCCCTGTTGGCTGAGAGCCAGCACACAGGAGGGGCTGAGCTGATGAACCAGCAGGGGGAGTGGCCAGCCCTGCATGTCGCAGCTTTGCCCTGCCACAAGCCTTGCACACCCACCCCCATCGTTAGCCACTGGATCCACCCCACCCCCCAATCATTGCTGGTGGGAGGGTGGCTGATGAGCAGGGATCCAGCCAGCAGCAGGACCCACCAGTACTGATGGGAGGGTGAGACAGAAAATACGGGACAATTTGTCCGTTCTTAAGAGAAAGTTGGGACACCTGCAGGAGGGCTTAAATACGGGACTGTCCCTTTAAAAATGGGATGTCTGGTCACCCTAGGATGCCAGAAGAAGCTATACATTACACCAGCTCTCTAATGTTAGTTAGGCTTACATAGACATCCATCTGAATTTGCCTAGTCTCTAAAAGAAGTTACAAAACAGGATTGGAGTAGGCAGAACATTTCAAATTCTCTTCCTGTTGCAGAGAACACAATCTGCTATCTTTGGATGTAGCCATACTTCTATATACATATAAAGGCCACTCCTGCAAGGAGCTGAGCATCTTCTGAGTGAGGCTCAGCATCCCCAGCGCCTATTGAATGTAAAAGGGTCTTGAAGGTGCTCAACACTTTGAGATGCTCACAACATTATAGGATCTGTCTTCTATTGTTTGTTTCTTTTCACCAACACATATCAAGTCACAGCTGGTGGCAATTTTTGGATATTATTATCGATTGCCATCCAACTAAAGAGCATAATCTATTACATCTTGGACAAAATGTAATATACATCATGGTGGAAGTCTGAATTATTTTATTTCATGTTGTATGTTGAAACAAACTGAGCTTATGATCAAAACCAATTTATTACTAATGGATAAAGAGCCATTTTGGTGAATGTTTTATGAAAAATTGAAAATATGGTACTAATTATTTGACCTGGGTATAAGTGTAAACAATGTAGTAGTTATGGAATTACTTGCTACGAAATCTGATTTCAGAGAATGCAAAATGTTTTGTTGGTTAAGATATTCAATAAACTAGACATACAATCATTTCCAATTATTTTGATGGCATATTAAGCAAGGAAATTGGTTTATAAATTGCCAGGAAAAAATTCCCCAAACTTTATGAACAGGAAAAATTCATTCCTGCTTCCAAATATGAAAAATATAATGAAGTGCTTCATCAAATACTAAAAATATGAATTAGTGGTTTCCAAATGTCATCTGCAGCTAATTATAATGATTGTAGTTTTAATTCCATTCAAGCATTTTGTTTTTATTTAAATCCAGTGTAATAGGAGCATCCAATCTATCTCTGTATCTTAGGCTTTGAGGATTTGAAATGTTGAAATTCCACAAAGTACAGTCTCCAAAAGGAGGAGCTCACAGCAAGGAAAGCCTGACAAGCTGCCACTGGGATGTGGGTCTTAGCAGCGTCACCATTCAAATTTAGAGGGAATAACATATGAAATGGAAATCTACATCCATGACTAACTTGAGCTACTCAGAGCTAACCTGCTGGCTCACTGCTTTCTGAACTTGCCTGTCTGTACTTCAAATGTTCAGAGAATGAAAAAGAGTGGTGCAGGGTGGCTAAAAACAAATTCACCTGTACAGGACAAGTCCAAATAATTAAATACTTCCAAATTCTGATGATAAACAGAAGAGACTACATGATCCAGATTAAGGAAAAGATCATCTGTAGACTTTACAAAATGATTAGTAAATAACTTCATCATTTGCTCAGGATCATTTACAAACTCATTACCCAGATCCAAGGATAATATCTTTGCTTTGGGCACAGCTCCAAGAAGGTCATTAACTACAATAGGAAATTGTTGGAGAAAGAAGATGTATCTCCAAAATGCATTATAATACTCAACTTTTGTTTTCAATGAACATTTTGAATTGAGTCCAGCAACTTCCTCAACTTGATGTGTAAACTGCACAAATTTAGATACCCTAATGCTCAAGCAACAGTAAATGGGTATAAGTCTAAGGGAGTGTAATTTACACCACCTCTACATTTGGCCATCCCCTGTACATTTGGCCATAGCGTGATGTTGGTTCATGACATTTTATGACCGTGCAGTGTAATAGCAGGTTGTCCGTCTACCAGTATTTTGTGGTTCTCTATGACTCTATCTGATGAAAAAGTGGGTCTCTAAATCATCTATTGAACTAGAACAAAAACAAAATCTCTAAAATGAAATATTTCTGTTAAATCAGATATGACTCTACGATAGGCAACCTAGGTACCTGCACTTTCCTAAAATAAAATAAAAGCATGTTTGAGAAAATATTTTCTGAAAACATGAACAGTTTTATAAGGAGATTTAAAAGGAAGTTTTATAAGGAAACAGCTGTAGTCATGTTTAGCAAATTGCACAATACCCTTAAACAAGACTCAGAAGCTACAAAGACAGACAGCTCAGTAACTGCCTAGAACATTCTGGGAATGGTAATGTACCCTTATTACTGCATACTGTGTTAGCTCCTGGTTCAACAGCTGGATGGTACAGAGTTCCATAATCCCTGGACAACAGGAAAGGGAAATACAACCTGAGGTCTGAGATGCTGCTCTAGATGGTTGTGCCATACCCCCATTTCTCATTATTGTCAGATGAAGATGGGAGAAATGCAAGATGCTGGGGCACACCAGCGTCACTTTTGTGGGGGATATTGTCACCCCACCAAAAGCCAGCATTTCTACAGTATATTATCACAGTGTTTTAGTCTGCTCCTGATGCCTGTCTTTCTAATCAAACTGTTTTTGATTAAAAGGATCTTTTTATTAGAATATACACACTTCTATATCAATAATCCTTTCAGCCAAGGAAGCCAGAGTTAAGCCTCCCTGAAACAAATTTAAAAATACACTATGTCCACTGACTAGGGTCCCCGAGTCTCCATGGAACATCCACAAGTCCAAACAGTTGTCTTTCAATGGGATTCATAAATGTTAGCGTTAACAAGGTCTGTGGTTATAACTTTCCACAATCCAGGGGTCTGATTAGGAGTTGGGAGAGTGTTCTGTGGGGAAGAAAAAGGAAGTACTTAGTTCAAGCAGTCTGAACCATAAAAGGATTTATGTCAGAGGAAAGAGTTGAGACGTGGGGCAGTTCTTATCTTTTCTGAACTTCTTTACTCATCACTAATAGAGATTTTAAAAGCCATTGCTATTTAAATATTAGCAAAAGATCAGCAGGGATTATATATATATATATATAATTTAAAAGAGTATACAATTCAGATGATCAAGGAAGGATATACACTTAAAAAACATGAAGTACCACAATGGATACAAGTTTTAATAAATAAATGTATATTTTTAAACCACAGGAAAATACAAAACAGATTCACACCCTAATGGATCAGTCATAAATGTCTAAAAGCATGGTCCATATGTCTGCAAATTCTCTAGTTTTTCTTCTTATCCAGTTTTTTTCCAGACACATTAGCTAACTCATTGCAATACTCAGCAACATTTTGTTTGTGTGCTGTCCTTTAGTTTCTTAAGCTCTTGGCAATTGCACATGCTGTCAACAAAAAGCTGCTTTTGAGGTTTCCTTCCTGAAGGACCAGCCCCCATGTTTTTCATTAATATCACTATTTTAAAGCAGCATTAATTATTTTTACATTAGCCAAACAGCTCAACTTTAATTCAGATGTGGTTTTTCTGTGGAGAATTTAAACCTCTTCAATAATGGCTTTATCCAAAGCCCATCAAAGCTGATTCCAAATGGGAATCTTTCCAAAGACTTTGATGGGCTTTGGATCAGGCTCTAAATAGTTATTAATACTGGCAATTGAATACATAACAATTTAGATTCCACAAAATCAAAAATTAGTGGTTGACTCAGGAGCCAATTTAAGCTAAACATCCGATCAAGTGTTGTGCTGGTATATAAATACTGTCAGTGCTGTTACCTTTGCAGATTAAAATTCTTGTTAAGGCCCTAGTTCAGCAAAGCACTTAAGCATGTGCTCAAGGCTTTGCTGAATGGGGCTGGATGTAAGTGCTTTGCCCATTACGCATATGTAGGAAAATCCCAATAAATTAGTATAATATAAATAAATTGTAATCTCTTTGATACCCAACACCTGACCCTAAATTAAAAGGCTATTACTGGGCTAACTACACCCAGTTTAAGCGGTATGCAAATATTTTTGGCAATACTGCTGAAAAGGAGAACAAGGACCTTTTCTGAGCCAGCAGAAGGAGGGAACAGTTGGAACCAATTATAGTCAGGACACTGTTTAAAATAATTATAATGTCTAATGTTTTAAGAAAAATTTTTGTATTAAAAATTATTTGGAGGATCCAATCTTCCCCTCCTTATCCAGGCAAAACGCCACTTGATTTAATGGCAGTTTTGCCAGAGTATTCGAGCTAAAGAAATAAAAGGTGACTTGCCTTTAATTCTCTAATTCTGCAGAGTTACTTAACTTTAGGCACTGTGAGTAATCCATTTAATTTCAGTAGGGCTACTCACAGTGGCTGTGTGAAAACTGTACGGACTACATGGGGGGGTGAATTGCAAAAGCTTTGCTACTTAACTTCCCCCTGTGGATTCTGCTGGTGCGAACTAAAAGGTACCTGTCTCATTAACACAGTCCTGTTTGAAAGAGGACTATGTTCGTGCTAACTGTGGGAGATTACGATCCGAACACTTGGGTTGGCTCTGCAATTCACACCCCCTTAAATCTGCACTGTGACACAGTGTAGACAAGCCTGATGCTAAAGTGAAGCATGTGTGTCAGTCTTTTCAGGGTCTGGGCACAAGTCTTTCTGATGGATGGGGTATAGGTATGAATGGTTCTTCTGCTTCTTGAAGTAGATTTTTATTTTGTAAAGTGCAATGTTTTGCAGAGACAGGGTGGTCTACTGGTTATAACAAAGGACTGGATGGCATTATAATGTATCTCCATCCTGGTGAATTTAGGATCTAATCAAAAAGTATTGTTCCTGATTCTGTCACTGATTTGATCTGTGACATTGAAAAATCACTGAGGCCCCAGTCCTGTGAGTTAGGATGCATGGACCTAGGGCCTGTGTGTTCTAAGGTGCAAGATCAGGACCTGAGGTCTCAATCCTTCACTCGGCTGAGTAGAGGTGCATCTCTGAGTCCATGCAAATGCAGGGGTCCATCCCTAGAGAGCTCATTGGAGGTCCCACCCTAATCTCCTTGTACTTCAGATGCCCCATCTGTAAAATAATACCTACCTTTGTAAAGTGCTTTGAGATCCTCAGGTGAAAGGGGCTGCCAAGGCACAAAGTATTCATTCGCTTATTGGTGCTCCTTGGGGAAACTGGAAATGAACACAACTGAAGATGGGGGGCTCTTCTCCCCATCCTATCTGCTCCCCACTCCTTACACTGTGGGGGGAGCCTCTGCCTGAACCTCACTTGCCTCCCAGCCCCACTCCAGGCTGAGGAGACCGCTCTAGAAAAGCAGCCAGGTGGTGGCTGAGGGCTCAGCCATTCCCTCCTCTGGGGCCACTTCGGGGGGCGTTGGGAGAACTTCACTGGAAGGCTTTCTCCTCCCCCGCTTTGGGATTCCCGGTCTCGCTTTCCCAGCCCAAGGGGGGAGAGCGGGGTGGCCACAAGAAGAGCGCAGCGGCTGAGCTCTCTCCTCTTCCCAGCTGAGGCGGAGGGGAGGGGAGGAGCGGGGGCTGGTCGTGTGAGTTCAGGCGGGTCGGGTCAGTGCTGGAAACTCCAGGTCCTGGAGGCTGCTGAGCCCAGCCAGAGGGAGAGCGAGAGGCTCCTGGGCACGCTCCCCTGTCCCCCGCCCCGGGTGCCCACCGTGGAAGTGCAATAAGGGAGCTCGGGGCGCCGGGAGTAAACTTCGTTTCCACAGGCTCGGAAAGTTTCCTATGTGACCCGCTTCTGTGCCAACATGAAAGGTAAGCGGGGGGGATGGGGAGCTGTATGTGTGTGGATCTAGCCGCGCTTTCACGTGTGGGGCTTGCTCCGCTGGGAGATACCTGCCAGGAAATCTCTTTGCAACCCCCCCCCCCCGGAGGGGGGGGGTAACTTCCACTAACTGGCCATGGGGAGGGAAATGGTGCAAGGGGGAGGTTGTTAACCCCCCCCCCTTTTTTAGATTTATGAAGAAAGCTGCCCTGGATGAGTTTCTAAAGCAAACTTGAGACCAGTCCCTAATAAGTTGTTTACTGAGTCCCTGCTTCAGACGTTTGGATTGAAAAAATTCTGTTCAGGAGAGGGGAGCACTCGCCCTCCCCACCGTTTCTGCTCCCTCCAGCACGTATTTCCTGACCCCCTATCTTTTCGTTTTGTCCCTCCGCACCCACCCCCCTGTAGTTTTAGAAAACAGGGCAGCTTTTTCTTTTTTGGCCAGTGTTTCGTGATGTTCTTGGTGTTGCTTTTAAACATCTGGCAATGATTAGGTGCCAATGGAGGTTTAACTGGCTTGTGAAATGTATTTGGCATCCTTCACCCCAAGATCCACTGACTGGAAAATATTTGGTCTTTTGCTTTTGCATCTGTTAAAACTGAAAGTTAAAGTCCTCTTCTCCCCCCCCCCCCCCACTCTTCCCCGCCTTTAAATGGGTGAAACACCCGCTGCTTTTACACTAACACACCAGCTGGCCCTGCTCATGTCCTATAAAGTTGTGACTAAGAGGTATCAGTACACTTTTTAAATCAGATACAGAAGTGGCTCTCCAAATTGCTATAGTTCTAATCTAATAAAGATGTACTAGGGCTTTGCAAGAAGCCCTCCTGTTTATGAAAAATGAGAGCTGTACAGCCAAGCATGGAACCCTGTAGTCTGGGGAAGGTTACAAAGAAAGCATCCAAGAACACGAGGGAAAGTTTAGGAAGTGCTTGTGAGTTTGCAAGATTCAAGTTCAGTTTTTCTTCAGAGACAAAAGTAAACTTTTTTAAAATACCAGCAAACCTGCAGTAGTGCACCGGTTTGGAACCTAGATGCCAACCGGCCAGAAACCTCATGATAGTTACACTTAGTTTCCAGAGCCGAGTACAGCAAGCGATGTGATCATTTATTCACATGCCAGAGTAGCTGCCTAAAGGGAGGAGTGTGGTTGCTTTTATTTTTGTTTTGTGAACCCACGCATACTACTTAAATAACTTTTGACATTGTGACAAGGTGTCTCTAGAAGAGCCTGCAGTTTATTAACAATATTTTTTATTTAGAGGTCACTAGTGCCAAAAGTTTTGTCATTGCCTTTTTGCTAGCAGCACTAGTGTAATCATCACCATGATCATCCTTGTCTCTTATATAGCACCTTTCACTGGCAGATTTCAAGTGGCAAAAACAAAGTAAAATAGTGGAAATAGCAAATTTAAAACCATATGTGTTTGATTTTACAATCTTTAACTCAGTGTTTCTTCTCATGTTGGCATTGACGCTTTGCTTGCTTATTTTCTAGCTGTCTCTTTTTTGGGGGTGGGGGGGGAAGGTGAGGTACCTTGCTGAGTATTACATTGGACAGGATCCTGCACCCATTGAAGCTGACAGGAGTTTTGCCATTGATTTCAATGGATACGCAATTTGAGCTGATATGATTTGTAGTCAATTGCTTTTCTCTGCTAAGGGCAAAAAATGGCACTCTGAGAAGGTATTATGGCTTCTGTAAATTAGTGTTGGTTGCTCCAGAAATGCAGCCTTACTGGAAAGCTTCACACTCCTTTTTTACTCCCTAACCACTATGTTTCTTTAAGAAGTTTTACAACTGCTTGATTTTTTTTTATTCTGTTCAGAACAATGGAAACCAATAATAAGCCTTGTAAAATAAAATCTTTAAATTATGGTATTAATAGAAAACATCCTTCAACAAAGACATCAAGTCAACTGGTACTGCAAGAGTTATAAAAGTCCTAAATACTGCCAAATTTCGCCAAAGTAAATTTCGCCTCTATATTTTCCTATTGCCTCTTTAACATACATATTTGGCTTTCCACGTTCTCTATTTAAACTTGGTGCTTGCAATAATTCTAGAGTTTTTGAACCTAGTGTAATCACACATTCTCCTTATGAATAACCACATAGTTGATCTCTTGAATGCGGTAAACAGCTGTCTCTATTCCCGTATCTACCCTCTCTGGAGAACAGAACAGTATCAAAATAATTACATCATCAGATATTTGTAGGGAATAAATTATATTTTTCCATTGCTTGAATTCTTAATGTGTTGTCTTAAATCAGTAAAATAAATTGAAATATATGTTTAGTTTTACTGCCAGATTTATTTCCAGTAAACTAAACTGAGCTCATAAATGTTGCTTTTTAATAATGTCACATTATTTATAAAGGGATTTGACTGCCGTAGGGTTAGTTGTATCTTTACCTAATAATACTTCTCAGTTTTTAAAATTTTAGATATTTTGTGAGTTATGAAGCAGTACTTGTTGTCTAGGAAACAGACGGAAAACAACTTTCACATATTCAAACAACAACACATGTTCAAAAACATTGAGCCCAATTTAACACGGGAAAGAAGATGCAATTAAAACTGAGTGTTCAACTGGACATTTCTGAACTTCTTTATTTCAAATGCATCACTAGGCACTATACTTTTATCACAATTGTTCTGGTGTCAAATATAGTAAAATGTTATGGTTTACTGTGTATTTCTCATATCACTTACTTTCTTGAAGTCTACTTGTTTGATATACACAGGATTGTGGGATACTACATGTGTATCAAAGGTCTTTGGTGGAGGTGAGGAATGTCTGATACTTTACTTGAGAAAAGAATGTGACCGGAATGACATGCCCCATGCAAAGTGCACACTCATCTTAAAAACTGCATGTTCAGTGAGACGTATGGCCTGATTCATCCCTGGTATAGTTCCACTGAAGTCAATAGTTATATCAGGGATGAATCTGGCAAACTGCTCCTTCAGAGCCCTTCTTCATTAGTGTGCATTGACTTGCTTTAGAAGAAACTTGGTACATAAAATTTTCCATTAACCAAGCTTATGTGCGCTCTTTGCTTTATTCAGTATGCATTTTATTGGACAGTGAATGGCTGACTCCTACAGTTACAGTCACTCCTGTTATGATCTTACACAGAGCCATGAGACATTTCATGAGCAAACCTTTTTCTCTCTCAAAATTTAAACATGCACCAAAAGTTGTCTGGCTGCATTTTATATGCATGCATATCGTTGTATAAAGATTTATTTTTAACAATCAAAGAATTCTCCTGTATGATTACTGTTTTCTTTCCAAATTTCAGTTTTCTGTTGCCAGGCACTCTGGTGATAGAACTGTTTTTAAAAAATTAAAGACACAAATGATTCACTCTCCTTGTATTCAAAAACAGCTGAATGGTCTTTCTGCAACCATCTTTCTTGGGCAGAGACAACACTTCAGAAATTTCAGCCCAGTAGATAAAAGATTTGGAAAGTTAGCAACTGAAATCAGAAGATTAGAATGAAATGACCCAGTAACCTTAACTTAGCTGTTATGGTACTAGTAGCTGAAAGACCCTGCTGTAAGAACGGTGGCAGTTGGGCTTAGTAATGCTCCATCTGTGCAGGCTCCCTTGTGCAACCAATGAAATTGTTGCATGCAAATTAGCTGTAGAGTAACAGTGGTGATTGGTTGACCTTCCTCTGATATCACAATGGTCTAGGACCTGGGTTCTCACAAGAAAAATTTTGGTGGCCTCAGAGTGTGGCCATGAACTCTTGCTGGTGGCCGCTCTCACACTTTTTCCTAAAATACTTTAGAAAAAACAATAAATATGCACATATACAGGGCCAATCAGTGTAATTTATTTATGTAGGGTTTTTTGCAGACCTAATAATAAAAATAATGTACAGTTGTATGTATTCTTTATTGGATCTAAACAGAATACAAACACAAATAAGGTGCTTTGCATGTTCTTGTCTTTTGTTCTTGGTTGTTTTTGTTTTTTGCTTTTTTTGGTTGGTTTTCTTTATGACTTACTAGCTAGTAAGTCTGCTTCTGTGAAGAGTGATATTTGTATGTTTGCTAATATCACTTTTCACAGCAGCAGACCTGATAGCTAGAAGATAGTGTAAAGTGATATTAACAAACATACAAATACCACTTTTCACAACAGACTTACTCAGCCCTGGTAAGCCAGAGAACAAATTAAACCTTGGATGGGGAGGTGGGTAAGGAGCCAGCGAGGGGCCAGGGGAGACAGCAGGGTCCAGGGGCGATGGGGTGGTGAGCCCAGGGCTGGGGCAAGAGCCTAAAGCCATAGGATGGAGCCTGCTGCCGTGTGGCCAGAGGACAGAGACCGCCACCCCAGAGCTGAAGCCAGAAGCCTGATCCCTGCTGTCCCTGGGAAAGTGGGGAACTCACACTGGCTGCCTGCTCCTCTGGTGTTTGTGGCTCCGCAGCTCCCCCCAATAACTGCCCAGGAGGCTGTGGCCACAAGAAAAGCCCCTGGTGGCCACATGGTGGCTGCATTTGAGAAACGCTGGTCTAGGACTCTTGCCTTACTAGAGCTGAAAATTACACCTGTGCTTCAGTGCGGGCTTGTAAAGTCAAAATGGATTAAAAATTGAACAGTAACAGATCTCAAATCCTAGTGATGATTCATTCGTCTGATATTCTGAACAAAAGGAGCTCTCAACCATGCTTGGAGCTGTTTCCATCATTTCACACAGACTCAACAAATATTCAGGGCTTTGAGTGACAATTCTGGAATCTTCTTATATAGATTAGTATATGTGTGTAGTGCCATAAATGTACCAGGCATGCATGTACAATGAGACACCTGTGCTGCACATGTAAGAGGACGCAGCCTTTACAATCTAAAGGCATGAGCAGATACAATAAATGTATGATACAACACAGAACAAACCCAAAGCTTTGCCAGCATATGGTCATTATAGTTGGGATGGGTTGGCAGAAAAGAAGGGTTTTTGAAATTTCTGACAGGAAGAGAAAGGGGGATCTTGCAAACACGAGCTTGAAGGTATTCTCATTTGGCAGCATACAAGAAGACACAGTGTCATGAGATCAAAAAAAGAGGAAGAAAGGAGAATTACTGTATATAAATGGTGTTAAATATAATTAATTAACATGCAAATTAATTATCACAAAGGATTTTCAGAATTAATTAGAATCGTGCATGGTGGATCTCAATATTCTATTTTCCCTAGGCATGCCGAGCTGTGACTGTGAGCTGTGTGCAATGTAGGGAAAATAGGGACTTAGAATTTAGATCCACTGGGATTTTTTTTCTTTTACACAGGAGTCAGTGGAATTACTCTAGACTGACTCTGGTATAACTGAGAGCAGAACTTGGCCCATTGTTATGAATCTTTAGCTCCATTTGTTTAGATCTGCACTGCAAGAGAAAAATCATGCTCATCGGTCCAAACATCACAGCGCATTTAAGTTGTAAGACAAGGAGCGAAACATGCAATCATGCATGGAGGTGCAATCCCCGGACCAGCAGGTGTATATGTGCATGGTGAAACTAAAGGAAACATAAAATTTTAATTAAAGATGGCTGGAAGATGGGATAAATCCCAAATTGATTTTAAAAATATCCCACAATACAGGTATCCAGTCATCATGGGAGATTCCCAGGGTAATTGTGCTCCACAGCTCTCCCTTGAAGAGACAGACATGACCACCCGGTAGAGCCCCCCCCCAAAAAAAAATCATCATTTTTTTTAAAATGTGTCTACCACGTACTAGAAGTGAATCTGATCCCTTCATATGTTGAATGTAGCATTATATAAGAATGGACTAAACAAAACATGAATTCTCTTTGGGGTTAACCTGCCCCCTTCTAAAATTACAATTCATTTTGGTTTATAAATTGGAGGTGAAGACTGAGACATGACTGGGAAACAAGTGGATGAATTATGGAAATAGTATAGCAATATATTATTCAGGAAAATGTAGCCCAGGCTTTAACATTGTTAAATGAGTCCTATAAACGGCTCATAGAAAAATTATAGTTTTCAGTTCATGAATAGGACCGAGGGGATTTGTTCTCAAATTATTATTCTGAAATATGAGTTGATTTAAAATTCAGGCCTTAGATTCTAATTGTTAGTTTCAAACTTTGATATTGCACAGTGCAGCAGCTCCTGTTCTCAGCAGTGATATGTTTTGTTCAAGAGAAGTATTCTAGTCTTCATTATATCATGGCCTCTCTCTATTTTTGATGTGTGGTTAAGGATGGATCTCCCAAGTAAAATGTCTAGTGGGATTTTTTTTCTTTAAGAACAAAAGTAAATTTCTGTGTGTGAGACCAATGGGGAATGAGGGATGGACTCTTGGAGGACAAGATGACTCAGAGAATTGGGAATGAGCTATTGAGCCTCAGCTATTTATCATTATTAATTATTTGTGTTACGGGGTGCAAAGGCTCCGATGAGATCAGAGCCTTTTTGTGCTAGGCACTATACAGACATAGAAAAAGAGACAATCCCTGCCCCAAAGAGATGAAAATCTAAAGGAGCAAGTCAGCCAAAGGTCTGGTGAGAAGGACTATAAGATATAAGCAGAGTGAATGATTTGTTTGAAAATGGCACGTTAGTTTCATGATTTTGTTGCTGTTGGGTTTTTTTTTTAATTTTGGGGTGGGTTTTTGTTGGGAGGGGATTAGCTAAACAAAGGAAAAGAGAGGGGTTTTGATGGTAGGTAGCAAGAAAGAATGAGGGAGGAAGGGAAGTATGGAAAGGCAGATGGAATAAGGCAGAAGTGAAGAGTCTGCGGAGGAGAGAATGGAGAGAACAGCCAGTCTGCGCGCATTGGAGAGAACATGTGCCTGTGAAAGGCAGCTGAATACTGAAAACACCATCAGCAACGAAAAGTCCCTGCTGCAGCTGCTTGTCTCTGCTCCTGCTGGCTCAGTTTCATCTTTAGGTCAGTGATGACTAGGGCCCAGATCCTCAAAGGTATTTAAGTGCCTAACTCCAACTACAAGGATCTTTGAGGATCTGGGCTAGGTTAATAGTTATCACAAGTATGTATACATCTGATGACTATTCAACAACCTGTAATAAATGAATTGGTTGTGTCTGTCCTCTTTGTGCACAGATGTTAGTGTTACAAAAAATACACAGTCATGCAAGTTTGCACCTTTAACAAAAAGGCCTAAGATTCAATAAGTAGAGAGTGAACATTTTGCCACTAGAATTGGTACTTCCTGACTGGGTATGAGACACACTAGTAGAGAATTCTGAGGGGTACCTTGCCTTGTCATTGCATGTCTTTGTTCTGTGGATAAACAGAGAATGTCATAATCCTATATTATCAATGCAGCATCTTTCAAAATAAAAAAATCTATTCTTGCTAAGGGTGAAGTAAATTTTAGAGCTTTGCATAAGGTTATATGCAATTCCCATTAACTCGGGATCAAAACCATTAAAGTTCTTTGCAAATGGACATTATAGAAAGATTTCTTTTAAAGGAAACAGAATGGATGTCATAGTTACTAGAAATTAGTATTATTAAACTGAATTACCATGAGTGAGTTCTAATATACTGTAAATCCAGTTTTTATGGGGTTTATAAACTAGCTGTTCAAATCTGAGCTGAAACTTGGCATAACAGTTTTCAGTCCTGTTCTCCTCATTATTTCTTGAACTGTATCTTTATTTGGTTTTGAAATCTGGTGTGGAAAAGTTTTTATTTTCTTAATTCTGCCATTTTAATTTACTAAACCAAGGGTCAGATTATACCCTTGTTAATGTGTGTACAAGTGTTCTAGAAGTCTACCAAGGTAGAATTTGGTCCAAAAGTATTTCAGGTCTTCAGTATTATTTCATTAGTTAAATATATTTAAATCACTGAGCTGTTTGCTTTTGAGAGGTGGCAACTAGACATGCGCATTAGCTGCTTTCCATAACACATTCTGAATGACATCCATAAAACACAGTAGTAAATTGTAACAATTCCACTTAAATCATATTGGATCCAAAGAACTCATGGATCTGACACACTGCCAGTGAAGAGAGAGAGAAGTGGAGTGGTTATATGACTAGGATGGGTTTGGCATCCTTTATGGCTCCAGCCCAAATCTGTCTGTCTTGAGTTCAAACTGAGTCACAAGTGGTCCATGAATAACATATTGAAGATTCTAAAAACAAGGAAGCAGAAACTGCACAGTTCTACTCACCAGATTTTTACTTTGCCTCCAGCAAATTAATCAAACCAGAGTCCAATTTGTTTTAGATTAAATGAACTCCCTCTGTTAGTTGTGTTAATCCCCCATTGAACTGCCTTATTATTTCCTCTCCCTTTAAGCACAGTACTGTAACTTAGTTAACTCTCTAACTATATTTATGAAAGATGTGAGAATAACAATTTATATCTGAAGTGTTACCAAAAATTTACCATCAGAGCCTGGTGAGGTGTGGTTGCTACCTAAGTATTTCAAAGTTTTTAAATCTGAAACCTTGCTTTCCATTGATTTCCCAGTAAGGTTCTTATCCAATTGTCATCCCATCCCAACTGCAAAACTCCCATTGTCTTCAGTGATTCAGGACTGAGCAGTAAGTGAAGTTCTGGTGCAGAAATGCAAGGATGTACTTATGTCACTGATGGAAAAATATCTCTCAGAAGGTCCCTTCATTTTTCTGACTGGATCTTTCTTCTGTATGTTTAAATACTGGCTAGTTACTTTTAAAACTTTGCAACAATAAATACCTTTCTTCTCTATCTGAAATCCCAATTTTTGTAGATCCTTCTTCAAGCAGAGCTCCAGCTGAAGCTAATGGAAGCTTTGCTTGGGTAAGGACTCTTATTTAAGTTCAGTTTTTCTCCTCTTCTTTATTCTAGATTCATTCGCTGATTTTTCTTACTAAAAACTGGGAGATTTGTAAATCAAAGCATTGATATGAAGTAGTGAAATACATGACTGTGACCTGTATTGATCATGTCAGCATAGAATTGTTGACAAAACTCCTGAAGTCCTGTCCCAGCATCATGTACTGGGCTCAGTGGAAAACCTTGACTTTTTTTTTTTTTTTTTTTGGTTGTTCCAAAGTTCTGATCAGGAATTGGGATGGGGTTTCCATAGGGTATTAGATGTCACAGTCTAATCTGCTTTTTATGAAGCATGTTGTATTTTTAAAGAATCTAGCCAAGCTCATACAGGAAAGGTGCTGTCATGCCATAGAGCGTGTGAGCGAAGTGACATTCCCCTAGCTGCACTAGTAGTTCCAGGGTTGGAGTGTGCTAAGCCCCATCCTCTTATGTGGCAGACTCTGAGTTGAATTATGGCTGCCTTCTCCTGCACTGGTAGGGAGTCAGATCCTCTTCAGACTAGATGGGAGGTGGGACATTCAGGTAGCCACAAGAGCAAGTTCAATTATATTACTTAAAGAGAAATATGCCCTTTGTGTTTGTCACTGAGGAGAAAAAACACTTTTTATTTCATGTTAAAAATTAACATTAAATACTGCCCTAAAGTACTCTATGAAAAGGGAAAAAATCTAACTTAAACAACAGCAATAAACTTCAAAGTTAAGGCTTTCACTCTGCCAAATGTTGCTCTGTTACACCTGCATAGCCCCACTGAAATCAATGGGATTGCACAGATGTAAGCGACAGAATTGCAGTAGTGTCAACACCGAACACTCAAAAATTATAGGTAGACCCTCCAGATTGCCTGAGATTGACTTTAATATAATGAGATTTAAACAAAGAATACACTTCTGGACTCTTTTCATTAGCTTTCTGGTTTTGTTTTGAGTACATTGAAGTCACAGTTACATATTTTCCTCTGCAACCATGAGGGCTAGAAATTGTTTTTTAATGAAAACTGAGGTTCTCCTGTAGTGGTTAAGGCAATAGTTCTCAAACTGTGGGTCAGGAACCCAAAGTGGGTCACAACCCCATTTTAATGGGCTCACCAGGGCTGGGGCCAGGGGCCAAAGCTGAAACCCCCAGGCTTCAGTGCTGGGTCGTCGGGGCTCAGGTTACAGGCCCCCTGAAGGGGCGGGGGTTGTGGTGCAATGAAGTTTGAGAACGCCTGCATTAAGGTGCAGGGGAAGGAGTTAGCCTTAACTCTGGATTTATGTTTATCGGTTTGTTTCTCAACTTTTGTTTTAACATTGTAACTTAGAGTAAAGTCTGAGTTCAGATTCATATCACTGGTTGAATTCTCATTCCATCATTCCCAAAGGGGTGGGGCTTTAATTCAACCTCCTCTCTAATTTATTGCAATACATTGTTACATATACAACTACAATTATTGTTTAATTTTTTAAAAAAAAATAGTTTGTTTATATTTTCACCTTTAATAACGGAAGGCCAAACGTAAGGACTGATGAATTTGGCCCATTAGTAATTTTGCTCACAAAGAAATAAATTATCTGCTCCACAGTTTAATGTAAAGGAAGCAGAGATTTGTCAATAGAAGTGTACTTGTAGTCTATATTTATCTTCAAAACAGCATGAATATGCATCATAATTAAGAGATTTAATAAGAGCATTATTATAAAGTCTTTTTACCTTCAAGCAAAGAAAAACGGTAGTCTTCAATAAATCACAGTGTACTGTATTGCACAAATAAAAAGCCAGAGGTCCAAAGAAATCTAAATACATCTCTGGCAATGCTATTGGGCAAAACATGAGTAATGAAATGACTTATACAGTCCATCTAGTGTTCTGGGGAAGGAGGTGGGATCTTCAGCAAACAAGCATAGCTAATTAACCGTATATCACCCATAAACTTATTTGATTCTTCAGCACTTTCATTGTACGTAAGTTTTCCTCAGAAAAGCTATATAAATGACATCTTCTCGTTCAACATAACCATTCTTTTTATATAATCAGACATGAATTTGCCTACATTAATGACAAAATATATTTTTTTTTACTACTTTTAACTTATATTGGCACTGCAGAGCCAAGTCTCAGAAGAAAGGGGGAGAGAGGTTCTGTTTCTTCTTATGCATCATTAAATGACTTGTTTGCTAACTTTCAGTTGGTTATATCTGTGCACAGCTATCAGTGAAGGCTCAATTAAATTAGCCTCAAAAATGATGGGGTGTAAATTAGCAGTTACCACTGAAGAGAAAGGTCTTGGTGTCCTGGATAGTTCTTTGAAAACATCTGCTCAGTGTATAGTGGCAGTCAAAAAAGTTAACAGAATGTTAGAAATCATTTGGAAAGGGATAGATAAGTCAGAAAATATCATAATACCACCATATAAATCAATGGCATGCCAACACCTTGAATACTGCCTGCAGTTCTGGTTGCCCCATCTCCAAAGAGGTAGATTAGCATTGGAAAAGTTAGAGAAAAGGGCAACAGAGTGGGACTGTTCAGTTTAGACAAGAGATGACTAAGGGGAGATATGATAGAAGTCTATAAAATCATGAATAGCATGGAGAAAGTGAATCAGGAAGTGTTATTTACTCCTTCACATAATTCGAGAACGAGGCATCACCCAATGAAATTAATAGACGGTAGGTTTAAAACAAACAAAATGGAATATTTCTTCACATAGTGCACAGTTAGCTTTTAGAAGTTGTTGCTAAAGGATGTAGTGAAGGCCAAAAGTATAAATGGATTCAAAAAAGAATTAGATAAGTTCATGGAGCATAGGTCCATCAATGGCTAATAGCCAAGATGGTCGGGGATGCAATCCCGTGCTCTAGTTGTCCCTAAACCTGTGACTGCCAGAAGCTGGGGCTGGATGACAGGGGATGGATCACTCGATAATTGCCCTGTTCTTTTCATTCCCTATAAAGCATCCGGCACTGGCCACTGTTGGAAGACAGGATACTGGGACAGATGGACCATTGGTCTGACCCAGGATGGTGATTCTTATATTTTTATCTGATATGTGAGAAGGGGAAAAATCTATTTTCACTCTCAGATCCCTACTGAGTTCGCAGGATTAGCTGTTCTAAACTCCTTCCTCCTATCTTTACACTTGTAAACTGAACACATCTGATGTTGAAATTATTGAGAAAGTAAACATGGAACTCCACAATGCCATATTTTAGTCACAGAGCAGAACTGAACTTCAAACATAGCTATACGTATTTTGTTGTAGGTAATAAATATCAGTTGAATGGAATTTTGCTCATTTGTACCAGGGATAAATTTTGCCTTTCAACTGGAACTGCAATGGGTAAATGGGAAAATTACAACCAATAAGCAGATCAGCAGTAATGTGGTAAAAGGGTCTGAAAGGAATGCAGACAGATGTGTTTCCACCTGAATAGGGCAGTTATGCATTCATGTGCCACCGAGGCTTTCCTCTGACCCACATTTCATAAAAGGAGCACAATAACAATTTTCCACATAAAGTATATATTTTTGACATTTAGTTCCTTTAGAGAAATTAATGTCTTTTCTGTTGGAAGTATGAACATTCCTCACCCCTGGGTCCTTTTGCGATCTGATTCATGTGTCTTTCTAGGAGACCTTATTTATTTATTTATTCATTTATTCATTTATTTTAAAAAAGAAAGAAAAAGAAAATATGTTTAATTCCATTAATCATTCCAGATATAGTAAATCTGAAACAGTGAGTCCCCTCTCTGAGTGGCATTTTCAGCCCTGTACACCGGTCTATTTAAATTATTTATCATTGTATTAATTATCTTAAGTTTTACCTTCCGGGGCAAACAGAGGCTTTTAATCTGTCACTTCTAAGCATCTGTTTTTTCCCCCCAAGAGTTCTCTGAGAGCCTAATTCAACACCTATCAAGATCTCTTCCCAGTGAGGAGTCAGAGATGAGGATCCTAGCAACAGCACTTAGAAGGGATTTGAGGGAGACACTGTTGTGGCATTGAGGCCAGAGAAGGGGAGATTACAGTAGTCAAGGGGCAAGATGATCAGGGCTTGCACAAGACTTTGGCAGAGAGGAATGATGGGATCTTAGAGATGTTTCGGAAGAAGAGGCAAGATTTAGACATGTCTTGGCTGTGTGGGTCAAAGTGGAAGGCCAAGCCAAACATGAAGTCAAGATTGTAGTCTTGAGTTACCGGGCATGTCGTTGTGTTGTCCACCATGATAGAGAAATGGGGAGAGAAACGAGTTCAGTCTTGAACTGAAGCCTGAGTTATGCAGCTCTTTCTTGCACACCAGAGTGGTATTTTATCCAAAGCTCTGTGTAGTGAATGAGTACTGTTGGGGTTTGTGAGAAAGCTGAATGTTGACTGATTTGTGATCACTTTGATTTATTAGCATTTGCCATGATATGATTGGCCTCTTTGTTGGGTAGAGTTTTCAAAGTGTACATTTTGGAATTTGGCAGGCTTCAGGAGAGTTTAGGGAAGTGGTTTCTTGTTGCCTTAAAAAGTCTTTTAGGAAGCTGCCGCAAGTACTTGGATTCCGTACAAACACATCCAACTCAGGATCCAATTCAGGGTATAGGCAGCTGTGTGATGTAAGGTGAAGAGTTAGGATAGGAGATTTTGAGCTGTCCTGTCAGAGTATCAGCTGTGTGAATGTTAAAGTCCTGCAAGGTGATAAATTCAGTGAACGTCATCACCATGTCAGGCAACATCTCCATCAGCTCTCCTGGGAGCCTTTGATGTTTGGGAGCTAATAAATTAGTAGTATGCCTCGGTTAGTCTTGTCTCTGGGCAAGAGTAAGTGGATGTCCTCAAAGGATTTTGATTTGTGTGTGCTTTTCCTGATCTTGAGCCTGAATGGGAAATGAATGACTATGCTCCATATTCAGATTTGTCCTCTCTAGGTTTGGCTGTGTAGTGCATAACATATCCTGGGTCGGGTGGGGATGGGAGAGCCAGGTGAGGTAGCAGCTGGCTACCATGTCAGCCAGCCAGATTTCTGTGATGCAGACCTGGCTGGTTGACTCATCGGCGATGAGACTGAATGGTGAATGGCCTATTGAATGCAGATTTTGCACTGAATCTCATAAGGCTGAGGGCCCACTGATTGTTTGAGGCCTGTATAACATATCTATTTTGTGATTGCACCTGACTGACTGAAGCTTTCTGGTAACCTTCTGTCCAGGTACTGGCCGGTATTCCTGTTTACTTCTTTCTGTTATGGCTTATCTTGGGAAAGCTGTAGGTGGGGGGTTAGCATACTTGGTAGTGATGGCAATCTCTGTGTGTCGCACGCCTAGAGAGTGGTGTCAGCCTCCTAGGGGACTGATTTAAGGTGAGCTCTTGGTGAAGATTTGTAATTGTTCCAGATGCCCTAGGTGTGGCAGGAATGTTTATACCCCGTCTAAGCACATTGCCAATGTTAATGTGGGAAGGGGTGAAACACTGCTCCAGAACAGTGGAAAATAGGATTGCAAATGGGAAGGGCCATGCTGGAGGTGGGAGAAAGGGCAGGATTGGTGGAGAGATGTTATATACTTTTCTTTTTTTAAAGTACTGATATTGCTTGTTTGTGCTGGTCATAATCCTTTCCTTTGTGCTGTTACTGGCAG
This sequence comes from Caretta caretta, assembly GCF_965140235.1. Taxonomy (NCBI): domain Eukaryota; kingdom Metazoa; phylum Chordata; order Testudines; family Cheloniidae; genus Caretta; species Caretta caretta. Next base: position 83,880,179 of record NC_134207.1, on the reverse strand, counting down.
GAGGAAGTGGGGAGAGAGATGAAATTAATGACAAGCTAAGGCCTGAATACCCACCTCTTACCCCCTGTGCCCAAGTCAAGATGAAAAGGACTAAATACTCTTATTTCTGCTAACTTTTTGAACTTGACCAACGTGTCAGTTCTGTTGCCCATGACTGAATGAGGTTTATCTCTTCAAGGAAATTTAGTGTTCATGAAAGATGATGGATTGACAGCCCTAGCAACTGAAGCCTTCTCTTTATTCACAGGAAAAGCACAGCACAGGCAAGCAGTAATGTAAGCTCGCCCAAAAGACTTTTCTAATGTGCCTCTGCCCTGACCTGGAGGGGGCTCCCCTGTACAGGTTAAAAGGTGGTTCAGTCTCTGTGCCTACTTATTCCTTTGCCTTGCTGAGACTGCTAACACAGATGCACTAAGTGCCAGTTGTGATGAGGAATTTGTCTGCTAAAATCTGTACTAAGACCAGCAATCAATTTAATAAAAGTCACTGAACAGCCATCAGATGATGATAACTTATCAATTGGATTTCTGCTGGTGACTCAGAGAAAAAAGGATCCAAGTATCATGCAGTAGCCAAAGATTGGGTGGAAGATTAATAGGGAAAGAGGAAAGTTTGAGATATTTTCATATATCAGCAAGCAGTAATATTGATAAAACCAATTAACCTTTCAAATACAATGTTCAGTAACCTTTTGTGTATAATCAAACTTCTGTGCCTTCATAGCTAATTTTAGTACTAAATCTGTGCATCTGTCTTTCTGTAGACGACTTTGCAGAAGAGGAGGAGGTGCAGTCCTTTGGTTACAAGAGGTTTGGTAAGTAGCAACAAATCTCTCACTTTGCTCTTTCTTATTACTCACATGAAGTCAAACAGGTCTTACAAAACCCCTTACTGGTAGCCATAGGTGCTACAAACCAGGGGGTGCAAGAGCACCCCTAGTTTGAAGTGGTTTCCATCACATACAGGGGTTGCAGTTTGGTTCAGTGGCTCTCAGCACCTCCACTATAAAAAATTATTCCAGCACCTCTGCTGGTAGCAGTAAGACAAAGTATGGGAACAAGCTCATCACGGGGCTGATGCAGATGTACAAAGGAAATATACAATATAGGACCAGAAACAGGTGTTATGTTTAGGCCTGGTAAACATCTTTGGTAAGTATATCCTTCAGAAACAGTCCTGAGCTAACTGTCCAGAGTTACTTAAGTAAATATATATTTTCTTTCTGTGATGTTACCTGTTTTATTGTTTACTTGTTTACATAACTGTTCCATATGAAGTTTGCCTTCTAGCAGAAATGAATATCTGCTGGCAGTTAAGAAAAAGGTACAGTATCATACATCATGGATTTCTCCTTGTCAATTATACTTTCCTTAGGCCTGTAAATGACTAGCTTACTTTTCAGGAATAGGACAATGGAAACTATTATGGACTCTTGGAAGACATGGTGACAATTTAGCCGGAAACCCCTCCCTCCATCCCCTGCATTTCTCACAAAAAACCAAATGCCATGAGAACAAGACAGAAATAAAGGTACATGGAGTGTGCTCATTAGAAGTTTAAAAACAAGTCTTAATAGCAATTTCTCATCACCACCTTATCGTTTACTTCTGATGTAATGTGGTACAACTTGATATTTTATGAATTGCTACTTAAACAACAATGCTGTTGAGTGTTCTTTTATTAACCTAACAATATCAGTTGTCTCACTTTGATCTTTGATCTTTGTTCATTATAAATGCCTGTTGTATGGCACTGATCCCCAGTGCACACAACTCTGAATGAGTGCTAAGTAATCACTGAGACTGTTCCCTATTCTCAAGGGAGTTTTTCCCTCCTTGGCAACAACCTTTGGAAGCATTCCATAGCCACCCAAGGGCAAGAGCAATCAGATTCCACGTTCTGGTTGCCGTTGGGATCACAGGAATGATAGTGTCAGAACACTGAGCCCACTGCATCTAAATGCATGGAAAGCTCTGTCCAAGATGACTGATAGTGAGATTTCTTAAGGGACACATATAAAGATGCCTTGCTGTTTGGAAGCTGTCAGCAGGAAGAAAAAGCACAAGCGACTGTCTGAAAACTCACCTTATTTCCCTCTCTCTTACCTCAAGCAAATGATGATGGGGAGGTGTGGAGCAGGAAGCGTCCACTCTTCACTCATCCCCACAATATGGAGCAAAAGCCCCTTCATTGCCCCTGGTTAACACGAGTGGAAAAGGATAACTGAATTAAAAACAAATATATTTATTTATTTAATTCCTACTGCCTCAAAAGGAGTGGAGGAGAGGAACATATGTAGCATAAGGAACTGCAATATTTGGGAGGTGGGGATTTTATTTGCATCATCTCTTCTTCCCTGGAGCTCCTCCACAGATCCCTGCTGTTGAGCTTTTTTGGAGAGGTCAGCTCACCATAGGGCCAGCATCTGCGGCTTGGGAAGTTCATAAGGCTGCACATTTTATTTATTTATTTTATTTTCGCTGGATCAGACCCTGGAATAGCATAGGATTCTTGAGAAACCGTGAGAGAGTGTAACCACACTTCTCTCACCTCTAATGAAAAAGGCAGTAATTCAAAATTAAATATAAAAGCAGTTGCCCTCTGGGTTGCATGTTTGCTATGCAGTGCTCATCAGTGTGGTTTTGCAACGAATGACTAAATGTTTTAGTGTGAAGTTATCCTGTCTGTGTAACAACCCACTTGTGTGACATAACAGGTATTAACCGGTTTCCTTTTTTTCCCCTTTACCTTGGATGGTGTGCCACTAACAAAATTATTCATTTCTTCTCTTAAGAATGTCATAAAGCTCATCTGAATATTTCCAGAACAGCTTTTATTACTGCTCATGGAGAAAGGGGGAAGCAGTATGGTATTAGTAGTAGGAAGACATTTCTCATGCTCTTGTTCTGTGTGGAACGCGAGAGAGAGACTAGTTCCATTTCTAGAAAATAACCTTAACCTCTCCTTAATCAAAACAAAATTCCAGCGCTTTTTCTCAAAAAGAAAAGGAGGACTTGTGGCACTTTAGAGACTAACAAATTTATTTGAGCATAAGCTTTCGTGACCTACAGCTCACTTGGTTCCAGGCTTGCATGTAGTTTCCTTAGGGCAGGGATGGCCAACCTGTGGCTTCGGAGCCGCGTGCGGCTCTTCAGAGGTTAATATGCAGCTCCTTACCTAGCTACTGATTCCGGGGCTGGAGCTATAGATGCTAACTTTCCAGTGTGTTGGGGGTGCTCACTGCTCAACCCCCTACTCTGCCCCAAGCCCTGCCCCCCACTCCATCCCTTCCCTCAAGGCCCCTGCCCCTTCCCCTGAGTCTGCCATGCCCTCACTTCCCCCACCCCCAATGGCCTCCTGTGCACGTGAAACAGCTGATTGGGGGAAGGAGGGAGTAGGCCCTGATTGTTGGGCTGCCAGGAGACACTGGCAGCTGGGGCGTGGATGGGGGGGCTGATGTATTACTGTGGCTCTTTGGCATGTACATTGGTAAATTCTGGCTCTTTCTCAGGCTCAGGTTGGCCATCCCTGCCTTAGGGTGACCAGGTGTCTGGTTTTTGACTGGAACAACTGGTCTGACCAGGCCGTTGACTGTTCAGTTGGTGGCACCATGCAGTGAGGCTGGCAGGCTCCCTGCTAGCCTCCGCACCACACGGCTCCCAGATAGCAGCTGGTATGTCCCCTCTCCAGCTCCTATGTGTAGGGGCAGCCAGGGGGCTCCATATGCTGCCCCCGCCCCAAGTACCGCCCCTAAAGCTCTCATTAGCTGGGAACCACAGCCAGTGGGAGCTGCAGGGGTGGCGCCTGCGGATGAGGCAGCACGCAGAGTCACCTGGCCACACCTCTGCATAGGAGCTGGACGGGGGACATGCTGCTGCTTCCGGGAGCTGCTTGAGGTAAGCGCTGCCTGGAGCCTCCACCCCTGACTCCCTCCAGGGCCCCAACCCCGTGCCCCAGCCCTGGACACTGTAACTTACCATAGCTGCACAGGTGTGGACTGGTAGATTAAGCACCTGACTGGGAATCAGGAAGTCCAGGAAATCCTGGCTGTGATATTTATTCCCTCTTTGGGCAAGTCTGTGCCTCAGTTTCCCCATCTGTAAAATTGGGGATAATAGGCATTTTCTTACCTTTCGGGGTGTCATGAGGATTAGGTATTTATGAAGGTCTTTGAGGAGGAAAAGCACCTTACAAGTACTAAGTCTTTTTGTTATTTATGTGTTCTGTGGATGTTGAAAGTGCGTATGCCAGGCTGTTCAATGAAATCCTACTGCTACTGACTTACATCCTCCACTAGAATGTGTTTGATACAATAAGGAGCACTATAGCATTGATCCTTCATGAGTCCTTAATATAAGAGCTATTATTTTACTCTGAAATACTGTGAATAGTACATAGCTGTGATATTAGTTCTTCGTTTTTCTGAGTGAGGCAGGTATTGCCTCAGTAGCAGAACTGCTGTTGATTTCAATTGCCATTGACTCCACCTTTTTGGGAGGAGGTGGGGTTTGTTTGTCCTTTCTGGAACATAAAATGTTTTGAAAAGTGAGAGAGAGCCAGAACACTGTTGATTTCATGAAAAACACTGGTAGAAGCTTAGTGTATTTAAAGGCTTACAGTGAGTAATTGCTGGCAGCTGGGAACAGTTGTTGGTCACTGTTTGGCAAGCAAAGTTTTGACCAAACTGCTTCTCAAGAGTTCAGCAAAAGGGAGTATTATAAGTGACGTTGGGTTTTGGTTGTTGTTGCCATTAGTTCATTCTGCAAACAGAACAGATCTGTAAAGTTGTAAATGGATGAGGGGAAGGGAGACAAATAAACCTTGTTACTTTCTGCACTCAATTTCAGTGGAGGAGGAAGACATCCTGGGGGAAACCTTGTGTTTTGGGGAAAAGCCTTTCAAAAATAGACTAAACATTGCCCCACCCTACCAACATAGACACACACCACTTCCCCTGAGTCTTTCTCTCCCGCCCTCTCTTGTAAGCTAATTTTAAATAATTTATGTTGTTACCAGTCTTTTCAATTGGCAAAACATTAGCTAACTATATTAAGCCACAAACATGTTAAATAACAACGAGGGCATTCTCTGGCCTACTTCAAGATACTAAAAAAATTGTGTATATTTTTCTTCTTTGTTTTTAAGCAAAGAACAAGTTGCTGTAGGGAGGTTAAGGAAAGGTCCTTTTTCAACCAAGTGTTGGTTGAGGCTGTTTACTTCCTTTCAATGATTGCTGCAGATGTGCAAGAAAACTGCCAGGAGTGAGCTATCTACTGACTCAGCTTTCCATTGCTTTTGACTACTGTGGTGAGAGTGTACATAAGAAACCTACTTTGTCACCATTGCTGCTTCTGTCAGTCACAGTGTGCAGTTACTTTTGAAGTCATCTAATCCATATATCAGATGGGGGAAGGAGACCAAAGCCCTGAGGTAAGTGGGATACCAGGAGGAAGCACGAGCAGGAGCACGCGAGAGGGGACGGCTCCTGCCTCATACTGAGAGAGAGGGACGATCAGCGAGTTATCTCAAGTGCCTATACACAAATGCAAGAAGCCTGGGAAACAAGCAGAGAGAACTGGAAGTCCTGGCACAGTCAAGGAATTACGATGTGATTGGAATTACAGAGACTTGGTGGGATAACTCACATGACTGGAGTACTGTCATGGATGGATATAAACTGTTCAGGAAGGACAAGCAGGGCAGAAAAGGTGGAGGAGTTGCACTGTATGTAAGGGAGCAGTATGACTGCTCAGAGCGCTGGTATGAAACTGCAGAAAAACCTAAGAGTCTCTGGATTAAGTTTAGAAGTGTGAGCAACAAGGGTGATGTCGTGGTGGGAGTCTGCTGTAGACCACCGGACCAGGCGGATGAGGTGGACGAGGCTTTCTTCCGGCAACTCACGGAAGTTACTAGATCGCAGGCCCTGGTTCTCATGGGAGACTTCAATCACCCTGATATCTGCTGGGAGAGCAATACAGTGGTGCACAGACAATCCAGGGAGTTTTTGAAAAGTGTAGCAGACAATTTTCTGGTGCAAGTGCTGGAGGAACCAACTAGGGGCAGAGCTCTTCTTGACCTGCTGCTCACAAACCGGGAAGAATTAGTAGGGGAAGCAAAAGTGAATGGGAACCTGGGAGGCAGCGACCATGAGATGGTCGAGTTCAGGATCCTGATACAGGGAAGAAAGGAGAGCAGCAGAATATGGACCCTGGACTTCAGAAAAGCAGACTTTGACTCCCTTAGGGAACTGATGGGCAGGATCCCCTGGGAGAATAACATGAGGGGGAAAGGAGTCCAGGAGAGCTGGCTATATTTTAAAGAATCCTTATTGAGGTTACAGGAACAAACCATCCCAATGTGTAGAAAGAATAGTAAATATGGCAGGTGACCAGCTTGGCTTAACAGTGAAATCCTTGCTGATCTTAAACACAAAAAAGAAGCTTACAAGAAGTGGAAGATTGGACAAATAACCAGGGAAGAATATAAAATTATTGCTCGGGCATACAGGAGTGAATCAGGAAGGCCAAATCACACCTGGAGTTGCAGCTAGCAAGAGATGTTAAGAGTAACAAGAAGGGTTTCTTCAGGTGTGTTAGCAACAAGAAGAAAGTCAAGGAAAGTGTGGGCCCCTTACTGAATGAAGGAGGCAACCTAGTGACAGAGGATGTGGAAAAAACTAATGTACTCAATGCTTTTTTTGCCTCTGTTTTCACGAACAAGGTCAGCTCCCAGATTACTGCACTGGGCAGCACAGCATGGGGAGGAGGTGACCAGCCCTCTGTGGAGAAAGAAGTGGTTCGGGACTATTTAGAAAAGCTGGACGAGCACAAGTCCATGGGGCCAGATGCGTTGCATCCGAGAGTGCTAAAGAAGTTGGCAGATGTGATTGCAGAGCCATTGGCCATTATCTTCGAAAACTCATGGTGATCAGGGGAAGTCCCGGACGACTGGAAAAAGGCTAATGTAGTGCCCATCTTTAAAAAAGGGAAGAAGGAGGATCCTGGGAACTACAGGCCAGTCAGCCTCACCTCAGTCCCTGGAAAAATCATGGAGCATGTCCTCAAGGAATCAATTCTGAAGCACTTAGAGGAGAGGAAAGTGATCAGGAACAGTCAGCATGGATTCACCAAGGGCAAGTCTTGCCTGACTAATCTAATTGCCTTCTATGACGAGATAACTGGCTCTGTGGAGGAGGGAAAAGCAGTGGACATGTTGTTCCTTGACTTTAGCAAAGCTTTTGACATGGTCTCCCACAGTATTCTTGCCAGCAAGTTAAAGAAGTATGGGCTGGATGAATGGACTATAAGGTGAATAGAAAGTTGGCTAGATTGTCGGGCTCAACAGGTAGTGATCAATGGCTCCATGTCTAGTTGGAAGCCGGTATCAAGTGGAGTGCCCCAAGGGTCGGTCGTCGGGCCGGTTTTGTTCAATATCTTCATAAATGATCTGGAGAATGGTGTGGATTGCACCCTCAGCAAGTTTGCGGATGACACTAAACTGGGAGGAGTGGTAAATACGCTGGAGGGTAGAGGTAGGATACAGAGGGACCTAGACAAATTGGAGGATTGGGCCAAAAGAAATCTGATGAGGTTCAACAAGGGCAAGTGCAGAGTCCTGCACTTAGGATGGAAGAATCCCATGCACCGCTACAGACCAGAGACCGAATGGCTAGGCAGCAGTTCTTCATAAAAGGACCTAGTGGTTACAGTGGACAAGAAGCTGGATATGAGTCAACAGTGTGCCGTTGTTGTGAAGAAGGCCAATGGCATTTTGGGATGTATAAGTAGGGGCATTGCCAGCAGATCGAGGGACGTGATCGTTCCCCTCTATTCGACATTGGAGAGGCCTCATCTGGAGTACTGTGTCCAGTTTTGGGCCCCACACTACAAGAAGGATGTGGAAAAATTGGAAAATGTCCAGCGGAGGGCAACAAAAATGATTAGGGGACTGGAACACATGAGTTATGAGGAGAGGCTGAGGGAACTGGGATTGTTTAATCTGCGGAAGAGAAGAATGAGGGGAGATTTGATAGCTGCTTTCAACTACCTGAAAGGGGGTTCCAAAGAGGATGGCTCTAGACTGTTCTCCATGGTAGCAGATGACAGAACAAGGAGTAATGGTCTCAAGTTGTAGTGGGGGAGGTTTAGGTTGGATATTAGGAAAAACTTTTTCAGTAGGAGGGTGGTGAAACACTGGAATGTGTTACCTAGGGAGATGGTGGAATCTCCTTCCTTAGAAGTTTTTAAGGTCAGGCTTGACAAAGCCCTGGCTGGGATGATTTAATTGGGGATCAGTCCTGCTTTGAGCAGGGGGTTGGGCTAGATGACCTCCTGAGGTCCCTTCCAACGCTGATATTCTATGATTCTGTGATCAAGTTACTGCTTTCTCCATTGTTTTCCTCTAGAAAACTACCATCAACATTAACCCTATCCTGTCAGAATTTCAGGAATTTTCATCTTTTCCTTTAGGAACAGAGTGGATGAATGAAATTTGGAGGCCATTCTTTCAGAGGCACACATCTGACAATCTCTCTAGTTCAGGGGTGTGCTTGGGGGGCCAAGCAGGGGCATAGGCTCCCCCAATCAGTGTGAGCACAAACTCCTCCAGATTGGGCACGGGGAGAGTGAGCTCCACTGCCCGCAGGGGGAGGAAGGGTGGAGAGCCAGCTTAGGGTTGCCAGTTTTCGTTGGATGGATCCCTGGAGATTTCAACACATGGCATAATATTAAATTAAAGATTAATCTTTAATTCCTGGAGACTCCAGGACAATCCTGGAGGGTTGGAAACCCTAAGCCAGCTCCTCTGGCCACAGGGAAGGGGGACTGGTGGGGACAGGGGAGAGCCAGCTCCTCTGGCTGTGGGAGGCAGAGAAAGTGCCCCTCCAAAAGCAGCCAAATTTTTATTCCTGTGCATGTCCCTGCTTTAGTTAGTAATTTATTGTAAAAGATAACTTCTACAGTCAACGGTCCTGTTTTGTTTTCTTAGAAACTGTGAATAGAAAATCAAGAATTGGAACAAAGAAATGGGAGAATGAATAAAAAAGAAATTAATATGCAATATAATGTGTACTCATGTTCCAGTTCAGCCTCATGCAGCAAACCCAGGCAAGCTCCTATATGTCCTTAAAGTGACACTTAAGTGGCACAAAGGAATTTATACAGAACCCTCTGCAGAAGTGAATTTCACTCCTTTGTGTGTGTGTGTGTGTGTGTATGCACACACACAAAACCTACTCTCTTATAATATTAGGTGTCACTTTTAACAAGAACAGGTGAACATTTTCAGCTAGAGAGAGAATTTTTTAAGATGGTAGTGTCATTTTAGATTAGCTTCTTTAATTTTGATTTACAAAGAAGTAATTCAGCATCTCTGAACTCCACTGTAAGCTAATGTCACAGGTTTTGAGTTTACTTGCCAAAGGCTTGTTTAATATATGGGAAAAATAACTCACATGAGGAGTTATAGTATAAACTGTTTTTCTTTTTAGCTTTTTTTTTGTTTATAAAGTTAACAACATTTATTCAAACAAACATGTTTAACAACTCTGAAATCATACTGGCAAATCTTACACCACAAAGAAAAGTGTTGATTTCAGTTGAACACAAAGTTAAAATTTTGGAAGGGATATTAAACCTCATGCTTCATGGATTAAAGCAATGTCTAACTATTACATACCAGGATGAGGACCAAGCGGGGAGAAGAATATCCCACATCTGCCTACACCTTCCTCACCGCACCTGCTGCTGGCCACTGACAGCATTAGGATTCTGGACTAGGTGTACGCCAGGTGTGACCCAGTATGTATGGCAATTCCTGTGTTTGTGTTCACAGTACACACCACTTCAGGGTGACAGGTGTGGGGAAGAGAATTTTAATTTAACGTGTTTGAGAAATTATAAAATATATAATGCTCAGATTGCATGTACAAAATCCAATACAAAGTTATACACCATACAGTTTATTCCATGCTGTTGGGTAATTCAAAACCAGGATGATGGACTTATCATTCTTTGTTATGGAACCCGTGGCGAAGTTTTTGGAGACAGAAGAAATTGGAATGAATGATGACATGAAAAACCTGAAATCATGCTGATAACAGAAGCCCAAAGATGGAGCTAACATTATAGAATAAGGAGGAGGACCATGTAAGTCTATCCCCTTGTGTTGAATTAACAGTCCTGCCATCTGCATCTGAAAAGTTGCAAGAAGGGTCTGACTGGTTTCCCCCCTGCCTCCGGGGTGCCACCTAATGTACTGGGGTTCCACTGAGCCCACCCATTCACCAGCCTGGGCCCCCTCCCTCTGTCCTGCTGCACACGCACGCGCACATGCACACACACACACATGCACGCACACACACACCCCCTCCCCCCAGCTGCAGAATGACACTGATACTGAAATCAGTGCTGCATGGGAAGGCTTTCAGCTAAGGAATTGCCCAGCACTCAAGTGCACACGCCCTCTGGAGTGTAAACTCAAAATTATATTGTCTTGCACTGCACAGAAATCTATGTAGCATAAGCTCATGAAATCCACCCCCTCCCTCAGTGTGGAGGAAGATATGCACAGCTTCCCCCCAGTTGTGAATTACACAAACTGTTTTTGGAATAAACAAAAAACAAGTTTAACAACTTCAAAAGGTAGATTTTAAGTGATTATAAGGGCTAGCAAACAGAACAAAGCAGATTACTGAGCAAATAAAACAAATGCAAACTAGGTTCAATATACTAAAGAAACTGGCTACAAATAGTAATTTCTCATCCTAAATGTTGTTTTAAGCAAATTGTAGAATTTCTTTGTGGCCAGACAGCTCTTGTTTGCAGTTTAAAACTCCAGGTATATCCTTCATGGGCCAGACCATTCCCAGCCTAGGTTCAGTACTCTCCCCCAGACCCACCCCGTTTCCCGTTTGTCTTTGTTTCTTAGATGTTTTCAGCAGTCATCTTGGGTAGGAATTCAGTGAGGAACAAACCAAGATTACTCCCCAGCCATAAATAGGATTTACATATGGCGGGAATCCTTTGTTTCCCAGTTTGACCCCCCCACTCGCTCTTAATTGAAAAACACTAGATGTCCAGTACCAGGTGTCCAGTACCAGGTGACATGATTACTTGACTCTGAAGTGTCAAAGCAGCATCACAGGAAACTTCTCCGGAAGCAGGGAGATTAGCATCTTCAAAGTCCTATTGTTCTCCCTAATTGTCCATTCCAGGCTGATTGCATTCAGTCTGGTAGGTGTCCCCAGGTGCAAACACAGTTGTAATTGTTACATAGTTCATAGTCCTAACTTTAGATACAAAATTGATACATGTATACAAATAAGATCATAACCTTTCCAATGATATCTCACATGACTCATCTTGCATAAAATATGTCTTAGTTATGCCATATTCATAGTGTAAGCATATTTCTATGAAGAATATGGGGCATAATGTCAGAAAGGGTAAGTATAACCTCTTTCTGAAAAGTCCTTTGGGATCTTGAATTTCTACCCAGACAGCATACCAGAGATGGGCAAGAAGGGACTTCATTTCAACATCCCATCCAAACAATAGAACTTCTAAAAGCATACTATGTGACACCTGTAGGGACCAATTTGTCAGCCATACAGAGGGTGGAATAGTGATATAGTTGCAAGCAGCATGGCCATCTGAAGTGTGACTTGCATACTGGGATCGTTCATTGTTACTGTAACAGGAATAAATCTCCTTTGTCAGTGTTTGGGGAAGAGGCAGGGCATGCAAGCAAGGAATGAGTCATGATTAATGCAAACAGAGCATGTTCCTTTCTGGCAGTTGTGCATGTGCAGCAGCGATGTGTGCATAAGCGAGAAAAAGCTCAGTGTCTGAAGTATTCATGTCCCAGTTTAACTCTTGTGTCATGCTGTCATGCAGTGCACAGAGTTTGCACTACTTAAGACATCCACATTTTCAGCAGGATATATTTGAGCACTGGTCTCTCAAGAGATGAACAACATGGTATGAAAAATCTTTTTTCCGAGTTGGTTAGCAATAGACCTATGACTCCACAATAGGCATGACTGATGGGGGCCAGTATGAGAATTGTATTCTTTGGCTTTATAAACTTCTTTTTAACCTTGTCAATAGCTCTCTGGGTGTCACTGCGTAACAACTACTGGTTCACACAGTGGAAGGTCCCTGGATGGCCTCTTCTGTATGGGAACATTATGCAAATCAAGCCCCTCCTACTCATTGATGCACTTGTACAGGCTCTCACTCATTTTACAATAATGACATGGATAGGTGCACCAATGTAGTACCTAAGTATCTAAATTAGACCTTAGGTAGAATTTACATGTCAGGAACTGAATGAGGCCCATAGTGTCATTCTTGGGGTAGGCATTAAACCCATCAGCTTCTGTTCCAAAAATGAGAGCCGCTAACTGACCACATCATACAGAAATATGGCACCTGCAAACTTCGTTTTTTTTTAAGGTATAGATCTTACATTAAAAAAGAGTGTTTTTTTGTGGTGAGTGGCAAAGGAACAATTGAACTGGATCCATTCAATGACTAATTCCTAAATATTGATTTATATTTTATACATAAATAGAGAAAAATGCTATTTACTGATGGGGCCCATAGCGGGACGGATATGATGGGTTTGTTCTGAACCAAACACAACACGTGGTTGATTTTTCCATGACGTTACTATTCTTCCATCTTCAATAGAAGTTATTACAACTGCAAACTTGAAATGAAAACTCTATCAATAACTTACAATGGAAAACCAGAACCCTGAGATAGACAAAACTTTACATTTAATAATCATAGAAATGTAGAGCTGGAAGGGACCTCCTGAGGTCATCTACTCCAGCCCCCTTCACTGAAGCAGGACCAAGTATACCTAGACCATCCCTGACAGGTGTTTGTCCACCTGTTCTTCAGACCTTCCAATCATGGAAGCTCCCATGGAAGTCTATTGCAAGACTTAACTATCCTTATTGTTAGAACACTTTCCCTAATATCCAGCCTAAATCTCCCTTGTTGCAGATTAAGCCTATTATTTCGTGCCTGACCTTCAGTGGACAAGGAGAACAACTGATCAGCCTCTTTATAATGGCCCTTAATATAGTTGAAGGCTGTTATCAGGTCCCCCCTCAGTCTTCTTTTTTCAAGACTAAACATGACCAGTTTTTTTGTTTTTTTTTCAACCTTTTCTCATAGGGCAAGTTTTCTAAAACGTTCATCATTTTTGTTGCTCTTCTCTAGACTCTCTCCAGTTTGTTCACATCTTTTCCTAAAGTGTGGTGCCCAAAACTGGACGCAGTACTCCAGCTGTGGCCTCACCAGTGCCAAGTAGAGTGGGAAAATCACCTTCTGTGTCTTACATATGACACTCCTGTTAATACACCCGAGAATGATATTAGTCTTTTTTTTTGCAGCTGCATCACATTATTGGATCATATTCCGTTTGTGATCCACTCTTAAGCTCGGGGTCATTTTCTGCAGTATTACTACCTAGCTAGTTATTCCCCATTTTATAGTTTGTGCACTTCATTTTTTTCCTCCTGAGTGTAGTATTTTGCACTTGTCTTTATTGAATTTCATCTTGATGATTTCAGACCACCAGTTCTCCAAGTTGTCAAGGTCATTTTGAATTTTAATCCTGTCCTCCAAAATGACTGCAACCCCTCGCAGCTTGCTGTCATCCACAAATTTTATAAGTGTAATCTCCACTCAGTTATCCGAATCATTAGTGAAAATGTGGACTGGCACCAGACCCAGGAAGATCCCTGTGGCGCTCCTTTAGATATACTGATACCATACACATTTTTACTATAAATAACATCATTCAGAAATTATCACTGTAAGCATTTGCTAAAACTCCTCCTTTGGCATTTTCTGATAGTTGCAGAAAGAGCATTTATTCAGTTGCAGAAAGAGCATTTATTCATTAAACACTGCCCAGACCACCCCCTCCAGCCCAAAAATCTATTCTCTATCCCTTGATAAATCCAGACAATTGTTCAAAACTGTAATAACATGCACAAAAATGTGTAGCATCAGTCTGGCAGTGTGTTCTGCATGCACACAAACCTTAAGCCTTCAGGGGAAAAAAATCTAAGCTCTAAAAGTTTGAGTTGACTTTGTTCTAGGTCTGAAAAAGGCCAGTGGTGGAGGGTTTCAGTCCCCAGAAACAGAATAATTAAAAAGGGCATTCTTCTAGGTATGTGTTTGCAAATTTAGTAAAATTATCTGGGCTGCCTTTAATAACAAAGCCTGGAAGGTCTGATAAGTTACTTCCAGTTCAATGATCTGGTCAAATTTATCATATTATAAAATGTGTCTGTATGATAATTAAAGCCATGTTGAATGAAACTTTGTGTTGCTGTTCATGCTAGGATGAGAAACTTCATCTGAAGTGACCCTTTTGTCAGAAAGGGACAGTCAGGCAGAAGCCAGCTTTGACTTTTCTCCTCTCCTCGGGACTAAGGAAATATTCCCAGGGTGGCTGGTGACTGTGTCCATAAATATGTGGAAAGAGCCCCAAACAGCATCTTGTTCTTGTTTATTTGAGGGTTTTAGTCTATTAGAACTTCTGAATGCAATGAAAGTTGTTCACAAAGTTGTGCATATTTCATTTGCATGCCTAACCTCCTACCTGCTTTTGAGCACCTTCCATCCATTTCTGAAATGTATTGAAATGAGAGACATACAATCAGTAATTGTGTATTTTACGCCCTTTTTTGTACTGGAGTTGGAAAATAGATGCACGAGCTTGACTGTTGCATTTTACATACCAGAGGAATGAAAAATTTTGAATATGTAGTCCATCATATCTTGGAGATTTTGCTTTTGCTTTTCCACTAAATCAATATTATAGATGGACAGATAATGAAATACTTACCACCTGGGCTCTACCAAAATCCCTGGCCTGAGCCACCCAATCACACATGATACTGTATGTGTTCATGAGCTTACAGTGATTCCCTGAAATAGACTGCTTTATACAGACACTAAGAATTGTCTCATCTGCAATCAGCACCTTTCTGATAACATGAAAACAGTGAAAGGAATGGAAATTAAAGATATATGAAAATGACACACGGGGAAGCTGGTTGTTAGGTTCATGTTTGGAATACTTGCTGTAATTCCTGATGTCATTGGTGCGCATCTTTAAATATTGTTCAAACTAACAGTATGTATGTACAGCCAATTGCTACCCTCTACCCCTCTTCATTAACCTCCACTAACAACACAGATGCCATTATATAAGAAAATACTTCAGAACTGTACTGTGGACTTGCTCTATCTAGCATATCACCTACAAAAGCATCCCAAGTAATGAAGCCAATGTGTTGTGTTTACTGCATGTAACCTAGCTGTTCAACAGATGCTGGTATCTGGTGATAAGTGGTATTCACCCTTTAAATTTAAAAATTAGTGCCACTTTCTTTTGAGGGCATATGAAACACTTAGGCTAAATGTTTTGTACTGACAATCAGGAATAAAACTCATACCCTTCATCAGCTGGTCATGGGTGCTGCTATCTTTAAACTCCTAGATTCCTTTCCCTTCCTTGGAAGGCCCTTTGAAACACCAGGAAACACTAACGGTGACATTATCAGGCATAGAGGAAAAGCTTGAAATTCCAGGAATGTCAGCTCAGTATTTGGGGCCCAGTTCTCCAAGGTACTAAATACTTTCTGGCTTTATTGAATATTGAGAGTAGTGTCCTTCAGAGGAGGTGCTAAGCATCTCAAAGGATTAGGACCTGGCTGAGCTAGCAGGTTTTTTTCCAAACAAGCTGTGCCTAAGTAAAGCTATGGTACTTCTATTGGTTCCTTGTGTCAGTAAGTAGTGAGCAACAAACAATGCAAGCAGCAAAAGAATTAGATGTGTCAATCAAAAGTTGCTAAGACTAACACTCAGAACAACTTAGCCTGATAAATGAATTTATATTCATATGCACTAACACAATAAGCACCTGACAGTCTAGTTAGGAGGCCTCAGATTCTACTGATGTCTTGCTTGGTGTCTGAGCCAGACTTTTTTCATGTAGCTAGAGCAGCCATCTTACTTCCTGCTCTCCATTTCAGAAATGTCCTAGTGAAGGGGAAAGATCAGATTAAATTAAGTTGGTACAATCATTGGTCTGAACCCCTCAAAAATCTTAGAATCAAAATGTCATAATGTTTTGACATAACATGTAATTTAATATTATTTCAAGCATATGTGGCGCTGTATGACTCATGCCTGTTCTCCCATGTGCAAGGGAGCCTGAAACTGTGAAGCAAGCAGCCTCCTGGGATTGGGCCTGAGTGCTCTCAGCTCTCACACACAGACAGTGCTCTACGCCCCACCCAGTTTCCCTGCCCATCACTGTCAAGAACCAGTGTGCTGTATTGGCAATAGGAAGTGAGCAGCAGACCCAATTGCTGAGGAGGAAGAGCCACCTGCCCCCAAGGCTGGCAAGCTCATGGCCACCGCACCCAAGAGGAAGAGATGTAGAGTACAAATGACTGGGGACTCCCTTCTGAGGGGGATGGAGGCATCCTTTTGCCAAGCTGATGTGATGTCCCCCAGGAGGTATGCTGCCTGCCTGGAGCCCATATCTGAGATGTCATGGAAAGGTTGCCAAGGCTCAAGTGTCCCTCTGACCACAGCCCCATGCTGCTCATTTATATGGGCACTAATGATGCTACTAGGCATGATCCTGAGCAGATCAGCAGTGACTACAGGACTCTGAGAGCAAAGCTGAGGGAGTTGGGGGTGCAGATTCTGTTCTTGTCCATCCTGCTGGTTGAGTGTAAGGGCCCAGACAGGGACAGATGCATCCGTGGTGATGAACTCATGGCTGTGCAGATGCTGTCGGCGGGAGGGCTTTGGCTTCCTTGACCATGGGATGGTGTTCTGGGCAGAAAGGCTGCGGGAGAGAGATGGGGTCCACCTGATCAGGAAGGGGAAGAGCACCTTTGGACACTGACTAGTGAGGAAGGCTTTAAATTAGGTTCAAAAAGGGTAGATGACAAAAACCCACAGGTAAACATAAAAAGGAGACCTTAACAAAGGGCTACAAGTTGTGAGGTGGAGAGAGGTTACATGGAAAATTCCAATAGGTCATAGGGGCAACAAGAGGAAAATCAGTGGGGGGAACCTGCTCTATATCTTAGAGGTCTAGACACAATGCAAGGAGTATGGAAAATAGGAAGAATTAGTTCAAAAGCTAAAGTCTGACTTAACTGGCACCATAGATTAGTGGGATAAATCTCTCATTACTGGAATACTGGTATAGAGGGGGTGTTGCTTATTCAGGCAGGACAGTCAGGGGAAAAGGGGTGGAAATATTGCACTACACATCAAGAATATATACACTTGTTCTGAGACCCAGAAAGATGTGAATGACAGACCAGTTGAAAGTCTCTGGGTAGAGATAAAAGGGGAAAACATTGGGGTGATGTCATGAGTAGGAGTCTACTTTAGACCTCCACATTGGTAAGAGGAGGTGGCTGAGGCATTTCTAGAACAAATAACAGAAATATCCAAAATACAAACTGGTAAGTAATGAGGGATTTTGGCTACACAGACATATATTGGAAAAATAATATGGCAAAACACAGAATATCCAGTAAGTTCTTGGACTGTAGTGAGGACTACTTTTTTTTTCATAAGGTAGAGGAAGTAACTAGGGGGGCAGCCATTATAGACTTGATTCTGACTAACAGGAAGGAACTGGTTGCAAATCTAAAGGTGAAAGTGATCATGAAATTATACATTTCGTGATTCTATGGAAAGGAAGGTGTGAGATAAGCAGAATAAGGATAATGGACTTTAGACTTTAACAAACTGAGAGAACTGGTAGCTAAGAGAAAATTTAATGGATAAAGGAATTCAGGAAAGCTGGCAGTTTCAAGGACTCAGTATTAAGGGTGTAACAGCAAACTATTCCAATGCAAAGAAAAGATAGGAAGACTAATAAGAGGCCAATATGGCTCCATCAGGAGCTCTTTAAGACCTGAAAATCAAAATAGAATCCTGTAAAAAATGGAAACATGGACAAATTGCTCAGAGAAGTACAAAAGAATTGCACAAGCATGTAGGGACAAAATCAGAAAGGCTAACACGCAAAATGACTTAGGCATAGCAAGGGACAAAGAAGGCAATAAGAAGAGGTTCCTTAAATACATTAGGAGCAATAGAAAGATAAAGGAAGGTGTAGGTGGTCCTTTACTTACTGGGGAAAGAGAGCTAATAACGGATGACATCAAGAAGCCTGAGGTGTTTAATGCCTATTTTGCTTCAGTCTTCACTAAAAAGGTCGATGGTGACCAAGCACTTAAAACAAAGGGGAAGGAATGCAAGACAAAATAGGGAAAGAACAGATTAAAGAATATTTTATATGTTCAATGTATTCACATCAGCAGGGCCTGATGAAATTCATCGTAAATTACATCATTTGTAAGCACCTGTAGGATAACAGGGTTATATGAAATATCCAGCATGGATTTGTCAAGAACAAATTTGCCAAACCAACCTAATTTCCTTCCTGGGTTTACTGGCCTAGTGGATTGGGGGTGGGGAAGGTGAAGCAGTAAAAGTAATATATCTTGATTTTTAGTAAGGCTTTTGACAAAGTTCCGCATGACAGTCTCATTGAAAGACCACATTCAAAGAGTAGTTATCAATGGTTTGCTGTCAAACTTGTATCTAGTGGGGTGCCACAGAGGTCAGTTCTGGATCCAGTACTAGTCAATATTTTCATTAGTGACTTGGATAAAATGGAGTGGAAAGTAAACTTATAAAATACACAGATGACACCAAGCTGGATGGGGTTGCAAAGATTCTGGGGGAGAGGATTAGAATTCAAAATGACCTTGACAAATTATGGAACTGGTCTGAAATCAACAAGATGAAATTCAATAAAGACATGTGCAAAATACTATCCATAGGAAGGAAAAAATCAAATGCACAACTACAAAATGAGGAATAACTGGCTTGGTAGTAGAAGTTCTGAAAACAATCTAGGGGTTATAGTGGCTCACAAATTGAACATGAATCAACAATGTGATGCAGTTGCAAAAAGAGGCTAATATCATTCTGGGGTGTATTAACAGGAGTGATGTATGTAAGACACAGGAGGTAAGTGTCCCACTATATTTGGCATTGGTGAGGCCTCAGCTGGGGTACTCAGTCTAGTTCTGGGCGTCACAATTTGGGAAAGATGTGGAAAAATTGGAGGGAGTCCAGAGGAGAGCAACAAACATGATAAAAGGCTTAGAAAACCTGATCTGTGAGGAAAGGTTAGAAAAAACAGGTCATGTTTAGTCTTGAAAAAAGAAGACTGAGGGGAGACCTGGAAAAAGTCTTCAACTATATGAAGGGCTGGTATAAAGAGGATGGTGATCCTCATGTCCACTGAAGGTAGGAAAAGAAATAATCAGTCTAAGGGGCAACAAGGGAGATTGAATGATTTTGCTAATATCTAAAAAACTGTAAGGGTAGTTAAGTTCTGGAATTGACTTCCAAGGGAGATTGTGGAATCCCCATGATTGGAGGCTTTTAAGAACAGGTTGGACAAATTCCTGTCAGGGATGATCAGGGTTTACTTGGTCCTGTCTCAGTGCAGGGGGCTGCCCAACTTGATCTCTGAAGGTCCCTTCCACCACTACAATTCTATAATAATGTGTTCAGCACCTTGTAGGATTGGCTCCTTAGCTTCTAGCCAATTACCCGGGGCAGCTGACTTGCCAGATCTGATCAATTCATAGAATATCAGGATTGGAAGGGACCTTAGGAGGTCATCTAGTCCAACCCCCTGCTCAAAGAGGACCAATCCCCAATTTTTGCCCCAAATCCCTAAATGGCGCCCTCAAGGATTGAACTCACAACCCTGGGTTTAGCAGGCCAATGCTCAAACCACTGAGCTACCCCTCCCCCCTGTATTCCTGTAAATGGGAAACCTTTGAAGTGGGGGTTTGAAGAGAGTTAACTTCATGCCTGAAGATTCATTCAGCACATTAAGTGGAAGAAATAAATGACTTCCTGTGATGGGGTATACAGATCCCATGCTGGAGAGCAGGGGGTTAAGGAGCAGCTCTGGTTCCATGCAGCCCCACTCTGACACACCTGCAAAGCCTGCTCAAGCTGGTGGCAGGGCTTTAAGAAGGGGAGAAGAGCAGCTCAGAGGTGGGCAGTAAAAGGGAGCAGGTGGCTGTTCTGAGCACAGAAAGTACTGTCCAGGAGCTCACTGCCTCAGACCTGACAACACAGACCTCAGCTAACCCACAAAGGAGAAGCAGGGCATGAAGTGGGTGGATCAGGGACTTGATTGGAGTGAGTTACTTTGGGAAGCTGAAGGAGACTAGGGTAGGAAGTGGTCTGAGGGATAGCAGTTTGCCACCCCAAGGTGTTGAGTGGAGCTGCCCACCATTGGGCCCTGGACTGGAGCCCAGTAGGGATGGGGGGGCCTGGGCTCCTCTACCCAATCTGAGAGGACAATACAATAACAAGAGCCTTCACCTCTGGTCAGAGGCTAGCTAGAAAAGACAGTTCAAGGGCCCAGCCCTCAAAGCCCCTGTGCTAAAGGGGAGACTGGAAACCCTTGAGGCAGGGGCCTGAAGGACAGGGCTCTACTTCAAGGTGGAGATGTCCTGCCAACCACTGCCTGACCACTAGACAGCACTGTTGGTGATTGTGCACCTTCTACGCTTCCTCACTGAGAGAGGTATTTTCAATATTGGAGATACTTCTTTGCCTTGGTCCTCAGTCAATAGGTGTGTTATATGGGGGGCTGGCTACTATTGTCCTTCAACTCTAGGTCTCAATATTAAATTATATAACTGTTGGATGTAAGAAATCCCATGCAGCCACTGTCTGGAAAATCTGGCAATGCCTGCTGACCTGGAAAAATATGCCTGAGGAAGAACATGGTATTGTGGATGGGCTGAATAAAGTTCATAAAAGTCTTTATGGTAGGCTTGTCTGTGGCAGACAATGGGGGAGGAAAGCTATGTGGTTTTGCTCTCAGTATAGTGAGATTAAAAGAAAATCACAGTCCATGTGCTGAGACGCTACAGATAAGCCAAAGAAGAGCTGGTATATAAATTGTATTTATTCTTTTCTTTATCAACTTTGTTAGTATTCATGGTGCTTAGCTTAGCTATCAATGCAGAAAAAATATCTGGCTTGTTTTACCTTGGGTTAAGTGAATGTGCTGACATTCTGGAATGACTGGAAGCACATTATGAAAGATATATGAAATGGAAGAAGCCCTGCCTGGTGTACAGACACAATATGGAGGAGTGTTGAGCAATTAGTGCTTTGATAGTTTCTATGTGCTACAGACACTCACCGTTCAGTTCAGAGATGCATCCCAAAAACCCTGCTCTCCCCATCCCCAAGCCAAGAAGTGAGACCAAAGATGCCCTAGAAAAATTAAAGTTAATTATTTTTGTTTTAGTTGTCTACCCTTTGTTCAAACTGGAATCTTTGTGAGAGGAAGATAGAGAGGGGAACTCGATTCAGCTTTCCACAGTTAGGACCGCTTGGAATGTCTGGGTTTTTTTTTTTTTTATGGGCTTTTAAGAATGGATAGGACATAGGCGGGAGAGAATACTATGGGGTGTTGCTCTGCTGACAGTTATTTGCTGATAGGCAATTTTATGAAGGAGTGAGGATGGCTAGTTGTGCTTTTAAAGGATGGCAGGCAGTAGGAGCTCTTTGGGTGCCTGTGATGGGGTGGTATGACCTGCATAAGGGCTGAACAGGTGAAATAGGCCAATTAACCTATAGGCTGCACCTGGAAGGGAGTCAGGGCCTGATAAAGGCCGATGAAGCCTACCAGGGAGAGGAGCTAGGATTAGCTTATAAAGAAAGGAAGTTGGCCTTAAAAGAGGGCTGCAGGGAATGATCCTCTGCAGCCCTTCTCTAGAGGGGATGGGGGTTAATATGAGACAAGGATGAGTTCGAGGAGGAGGAGGAGGAGGAGGAGAAGAAGCTCTGGGATTCTGCCTGGGAATTGAGACTTTGGCAAGAACCTGAGACATGGTGAAGTAGGCTGAGGAAGGCTAGAAAATAGAGGGGAAATGAGAGGAAGGAGTCTGGGAAACAGCAACAGGGTCTGAGATTGTGTAGACAGTGGTTGCTAGACACCCTGGGCTGGAGCAGTAGGGAGGCTTGTTCCCCTTCTAGCCCCAGTGGAAGTGTTGCAGTCTGGGCAGTGGACTAGAAAACTAGCTGAAACAGTTTGTCCATGGGAACTTTGATACCCCAGAAGGGGAGGACTATAATGACCTGGACAGGGGGCCATGTCACAAAGGAGTAACCTGACTCCTGAGAGAGCGACCATGAGGCAAGGAACCAAAGGAGGGGGTGTCAGGCTGACCAAGAGCTAATCCCCCATATAAGCCACACCAGTGGTGAGTAGTAAACTCTGTGACAGTGGCTCTTTGCATATTTTATACACTGAAACTTAAAAAAACTTTAATATAACTCTTTAAAAGTGGTGTGGTATTGAAAGTGTTTAGTAGTTCACGTCATGTTGCGCTGTACCTGATACGGAGGTTGTGTGCCTCACGCGGGAAAGTGGAAAATCCCAGAGCGTTTATAGCCTCAAAATTCATGGAAATGGAAATTGGCTTGACTACAGCTAAATTCCTGCACAGCTTGTTCAGATGAGTAAGTTAAACTATTCAGTGGTGGGTGGTGATATGAAGAATTTTGTATTTTGGTTGAAGGTAGAGTTCCAGGATGTTTTTTCAGGTTACCTGTTTGTTAGTGGTGCACAAAGTTGCTGTCAACCCCCCTCCCCCAAAAAAACACCCACAAAAACAACCTTTGTTCACTGAAAAATGGAGATTCAGGTTGACTGAAACAATTCACAAGTTCAGGTAAGTCTTGTGAATTGTTTCAGTTGGAGGGGAAAAATTATTATTATTACTTTAAATGTCTGAACACTTCACTTTGGCATTTCCAAAACGAAACATTTTTTCCTTTCATTTTGGAAAGACACTTTGTTTTGGCATTTCCCTCAATTTTATTTTAAAAATTTATTTAAAAACTATTAAATCTCAAAAGTGAAACAATATTTTACACATTTCAGTTTATTTAAAATTTTTGCAACACTTATTTTTGGGTCAATCTGAAATGACTTTTTGTTAATTTGGAACCTGTGATTGTATTTAAATGCACAAACTCAATTTGAATGTATAAATCAAAAGAAAATGAGGTTGATTCCTGCGCACTTTCTCTTTCCACTACAAGTGTGCAAAATAAATACAGAAAAATGTAGGCCAGGTTTGGGCTCCTCTTGAAAATGTTCTCTCCAAAAGTCCTCACCCAACATTCCCAGTGCCTGATAACAAAAAACTGGGGTGGCTTTTCTTGTTTGACTTCCAAATTCCTGGCCAGGAATGCAGAGGTTGTTTTCCCATTACACTGTATGTGAATTTTCCTAAACCAGGCTAACCCATCGCTGTTCCATAACTTATCTGAATGTCTTCTAAGGGGAAATTGGATTTTTGCTTGATTAATGGTACCTACTAGTTGAAAACATCAAAGAAATTCAACATATGCATACCTTAGACCCAGGCAGTATGTCCTTAGTAAACACTTTGTGAAAAGCAGTGGAGAATAAGATGAGTGAGAATGCGGTGTGTGACTCTGTTTTAAAAGAAAACAGACAAACAGCTGATGCTTCTGTTCATCACCGAGGATCTGAAAAGACTTTCCACAAATATTACACTTAAAATTAAAGTTTTTAAAAGGGTTAGTCATTTTGTAGGTAAAATTTTTAATTAAAAAATAACTTTAAAAAAATTATTTTAAAGTCTGTGTCACAGGTGGCTGGCCCCTGCGGTAGTCAGGCTCTCAAGCTCTGCTGAAAGAGAATGAGCCAGTCCAGATCTATCTGGGGATAATTGATTGCCCAAGTAGGTGAGCAGTAGTTAATTAGTTAAGGGAACACCTGGACCTTACAAAGGGTTATGTTAGCTCAGGCAACGGAGAACACAGGGAGGACGTTCCTGGGGAAAGAACTTCTCAGGGGAGCTGGCTGGGGAGCTTCTCTGAGGGCAGGCTGGAGAACAGGCTCCTGGGGAGAGTAACAGTCCCCAGAACACAGAAAGACTGAGCTCCAAAGGGAAGGGTGTCTCAAGGGAAGTTGGTGAGGGAGTTCACCAGGAAGGGAAACCATGGAAGAATGGTCTTAGGTGGGAGAGGCTCCAAAAGGGAAGAGCTATGAATGCCAAGTCTCAGTGAAACCTGATCCCAATAGAAGAATGTCACCAGAGAGCAGCAGGCAGCACCAGATCAAAGGAACTATGTTTTCTGAGGAAGGGTCATTGTGGTTTGACTCTGGGGAGACCATGACCCAAGAGGAGAGATCTTTCCCCATCTGATGACAAAAGGCCATGACTCCAGAAGAGGACTGTGGATCAAGAGGCCCTCACTTGTAAGGAACCTGTACATAAGTGGGGTTGATGGACTAAGGTTAATGCAGTCTAGCTAGAACCCTGGGCTGGAGGCATATTCGTTTAATGATCCGCCTTTGGGTGAAATAAACTAGACCCCTGAAAGGGCACTGCTCAATACATATAAGCCTGACTGGACTTACTGAAAGCCCACTAGGGGAAATTGCAGGGCTGCATCAGGCTGCTAGGGACTGTGAGGCCCCATTACAGTCATCAGCTGGATGTGAGGGAGGATTTGAACCAACTGAAAGAGATTAGGAATTAGAAGTATGGTTATGAACACCATAAAGAGGAGAGGGACTTACCTGAATGTATCAAATACAGAGCAAAGATCAAGTTTTTCCACCCTAGAAAAATTTCTGCAGTGTGTCTACATGATGTAATGAAAGTACCATGTTCCTCCAAAGGGAAATATATTTTAGTCCATCTTAGCTCTGTTATCTAGGCAGATCTTTGCCAAGATACAGACAAATCCAATTCCAGCGCTTCCAAAGCTACGCATGTGGGGGGACCCTATGCGATGGGAGCCCACTGATTTGTGGGTGTCTACTACTCATGCTTTAGTGTTACAGGGTGTGGAGAACAAGCTTCTCCATGCAGATGTTATGCTGTTATGCCCACTAGCAAATCAGAATGCTTCAATAGAATGTTCCTTACTCTACCGTAGTACTGGCTGGGGCACATCTGAGGAGGCTCCTCCCCTCTTTGTTTAAAAAGAAATCTCCATCTCTTATTCCCTTGACACTTTCTGTGAACTCAGTCTGGTTCTGGACTAGCCTGAATAAAGCAGGTCCAAGGCCTAGCCAGATGGCATGGCATAGGAGCTTGGGAAAAGTGCGAAAATGTGGTGGTTGCACTTGGGCCTCGCAGCTTTCCAACTGAATGGCTTTTTAGGGATCCCCATCTTTGACACAAGTCAGGAGCCAATGAAGAGCCAAAGTCAGAAAAAGCTTTAACCCCCTTATTCAGCCTGAACCCATCTTGCATAGTGACATCTGAAACAAGTGTGTGAAGCTAGGGGACACCTTAACAATGATAGCTACACTGCTTCCCTGCTGCTGCTTAGTATCCTGAGAAGCTAGTGTTCTTGCCTTTTTCTCAGCCTCTTTTGTGAACTACATCATCATATCTGTGTATTTTTATTCTCAGATGCCTACACAAGAGGTTACAGTTAGTGGTAATGTGGCTTAATACAGAGCTGTATTGCTGGCAGCTGTCCCTTCATAACACATTTGGTTTGAGTGTCAGTTAAGTTAATTACATCTCCAGTGTCAAGAAGACTCCTTGCTAAGTCTCTTGCTTCATGCATGGAATGAAAATTTCAGATAGATGAAACTAGATCGCAAAAGAGAAAATCAAGCAACCAAACAAGCCTCCAGGTAAACTAGGACTCAGGGTATTTTTCAAGGCATATAGTCTAAGTGGCTGACTTCTACAGGAGATTAGGCAGTGAAGGAGAATAAACAAAAGCCAAGTCGGAGTTCCTCTTCACATGGGAGCAGAGAACCACACTTGTAGCCTCTCACTTTCAATTTTATTAAACTAAATACACCCAGCACTGTAGAGTTGATCTAGTTTATGAAAGGCTACCTGTTACATTAAGCTAGATATGTTACATTTAACTCAATAACCAACACTAAACGGTTCAGGATCTAGTTATTCTTGGCACTGAGTTTAATAATGGTAAATGAAGGCAACTTGATTTTCCTTCCCTATTTTTGATGGGTAGTGATGAGAGCAGCAAAAATGGAGAACAATGCTGCAACACAACAGACACGCTGCGGCTGTAGAAGGAGTTGGGATCTTTGTGGAAGTCTATTACTTCCATTCACAGTGAAAAGCACTTAAATCAGAATGTAAAAAATGGTTTTTGCTAAGCAAAGTTTAGCTGAGCTTCTTCATTATAAGAGTTAGTCTATTATTTGGACACAGTTCAACTCAATACATATCTTTATGCTCATTCACAGAAAGTAATATGAAATGTTTCCAATTTCTCCAACTGGTGTCTCTTAAGGCTGTTTCTTCCCTGACTTGTATTGTTTTATATACTGTACTTGACTTCATCAGATTGGAGTATGTGGAGTACGTATTTCAATACAGGGTTAAAAACATTTGCAGTTTGGAAATCAACACAGTCCCTGGGGAGGGTGTTAAATCCAGGGAGTGCTGATCTGTTTCCTGTCTTTGTTATGATTTCTTCACTGTAACTGAATATCCCTCTGAGCTCCAGCAAATGAGTTATCCTAGTACAGCTGTGTCAGCAGGCTAAGAACTGCTGGCTTAGCCTCCTCCTTTCACATTTACACAGCTAGCTCCCAGAATTCCAGAGTAGGTTTCATTCACTTACAGGTTAAACCTCTCAAAGCTTGTGTCCATACTCCATTTACATATTTGAAAACCCAAAACCTAGATAAGAGCAATTAGTAAGGACAGCCCTTACCTATGACTGCATTAATTCATGCCTAGAGAAGATATACAAGGCTATAAACATCATTTTCATGTCATTATATGGATCCCTACATGGGATTTAGAAAAGCTGCATAAAATTAATATTACAGTTAAGGCTCTAGTGGAGGATTTATTTATGTTGAACTCCAGAGTTTTAAAAAGGTTCAATATTTTTTTTTTCTTCCCAGGAAGAAAGCATATTGCCCATACATTTCACCACATTTTTAGCAGGACACATTCTGAGTAGATTTCTGCCTATGTTTTCTTTGCAACATTAAAAAAGAATGTACCTGATGTGGAGAAAGCAAAGATTAAGAGTTGTGGGTTGAGGAAAGGTCCATTTTGTCCACAGCTGTATAGATATTGACCTCCCAGACTGGTAGATAACATATGGGCTGCAGGTGCAACCATCTTCTAGGGTAACTGGGATGACTCTGACAAACACTGTTTACTAGCTGAGATAAAACAGCAAGAAGCCTGTCAGGACCTCAGTAGTTTCCCTCCTCCAGTGAGAGAAGGTGGCATGTGAAGAATACATGTGCTGCTGCCAGCATAGATCTAGTGTGAAGCTTAAAAAAATACTGTTTGGAGGGTATGAGCGTAGTTGGGTCCTTCTGCCTGTAGCTATATATGGGATGGTCAAGAAAGATATCTCATTTTGCCACTAAGCTCTCCATCATTAGATGGATTAAGTGACAGCCACTGATACCATTGGGTCTACAGATTCTGGCTATATGTCACTACTGGCCCCAAGTGTATGTTTAAAATATATTTTGCCCCTGCATTGAAGCAGGTTTCCTTCGTTTTCCCCTTACATACAGCAAAGTGGGAATTTAGCCCCATGTTGCCTTCTCGGTGTTTTCTGCTAACTTCTTTGGTTTGTGGCTAAGAAAAATCTTATTTTCCTAGTAGCTTTTTGTTTGTGTTCCTTTCTTGTTTGATAGATGGAGATCTGGTAGTACCATCTGATCAGCCTTTGAACTTTTGCAGCATGATCTGTGTGTTCTCAATATGTTTAGCTTCTTAGAGCTCACCATTACTGAGGGTCAGCAAATCTAGTCAGCATACTGCAGCATCTTTTAAAAAAAAATGGGCTGTTTTGGAAGTTGGCAAGTTGCACTGCTTGTTCCTGAACCAACTCATGAAGAAGTTGCTAGCAGATTTCCAGTAAACTAGGCCTACGTTTAACTCCCCGTGGCTTCTTTGAAATGTTGGAACTGGTATTACTGCAAGATGTGGGGGGAATCTGTAATTTATATGCTGCTTTCTTCTGCAGATGGGATAGCCAAAGCAGCCCTTTTGTCTTTTCAATTCAAGGTTTGTGTGATTAAACTTATAATTTTTCCATTCAGTTTCCTAGTCTTGAAATATTGTTTATTGCATTTCACTTGTAACACAGAACCAGTACTTACATTCTGCATGTGTGGTGTTGCTTTGAGGTTTTTTTGAGATTCAAGTTTATGAAGTTTTATTTTAAAGCAATCTTTAGAAAGTTGAGCATACTTGAGGTTTTTGGACTAGTTATCAGTAATGACTACTTGGGTTAGATTCAAATGGTGTAACAGGTATAATTCCACTTACTTCATTGGAGCTATATCTGCCTGTGCTAGCTGTGAAATGGTCATCACATTAGGAGAGTAAGTGAAGTGTTTTCCTTGTTTGTTTTTTTTTGTTTTTTTTTTTGTTTTTTCATATATGAATTCCTATTTATCCAGGATTTTATACCATTCCCATCACTATGGTATCTTTCTAGGATAATTATGGTATGTCTTGTTGGTTTTAAATGTGCTTCTGTTACACTGTATCTCACTGATTTCAGATCAGATTCATTCTATTTACCAGTAAATAGCTGGAAACAGACTTTGGTATCTGAAAGTCAATCTGAGTTCTTTGTTTCTCATGAATCACCCATAATAAAGATTCTGCAAGCCAAACAATGCCTTGGGATACACTTGTGCAACCTTGTTTTCTGCCAATTCTATCTCAAATTACACCTGTGCACCCAGTTGAAAGATAATAGTATAACTGAGGATGTAATTGAAACTTGTTTTAAAGGCCAGTCACTTTTTTCTATTAACTTCAATGGGATTTGGATTAGGCTCTCTTAGGAAGAGGATCACAATATGCATTGACTTACACCTGGTGCAGTCCTATCAAAATAAATGAAGAATTGCCCTTTTCATCTCTCATCGTATCCTATCAGGAGCCTTTCTTCTTAAATATTGTATAACTGAAAATATTTTATAGTAATATGACATAGCTAGGAATCCAGCTACCACCCAGTCCTGAAATGTATGAAGACATACACACACATTTTGTAAAGAATGTGAATAACTCCAAAGTATTGACCTTCACTGTGCATGTTCTAAAGTCTTGCAATAATAAAGTGAATCTCATTTTAGATTTTTTGGTATCGAGTCACTTATGGGATTTAATAAAAGACCGTCTCACTTGAAGTCCAATAATCCATCTTTTGTCTAGAAGAATGGCTGGCTGGAAGAGAGCCTTTTGTCCTTTGAGATGACAATTTCACATTTACTAGTGCCTCTAAGAGCTGAAGTTGAACAGTTTTTTTTTCTCTCTCGCAAAATATGCCACATGTGTAGATATTAATAATGCATGTGGTAACAAGTAAATCAGAAGAGATTAGAAAATTATTTGGCATATTTTCTACAAGTGTGTGTGGGGGGGGGTTAAGGTTTTTCTAAAAAAGAATATATTTCTTTTGATCATGTCCAATATCCCACCTCTTATGTTTCTGATATCTTGAGAGGGTATTTCAGACTTTTAGAGGTGTGATGAGAGATATGGACCAGGTGTTCAAAAGAGCGTAGCACCCAGCAACTCTAATCCTATCTTTGTTTCTTACACAGTGTGTTGAAGGATCCTTCAATCTGCCCCTTGCCACTTGTTAACCGGGATGAAAGGGTATACAGAATCCTAGGGAGTGGTAAAAACAGCTCTGCCCATTTTAGCTCCTCCGTTTTGTGCAGTGGTAAAGCTATAGCCTCTCAACTCCCTTCAATAAAACAATCCTCTCTTCTCATTCCAATCCCTCTGAAAACCTCACTGGCTCCGTGCAGCCCGAAAAAGTCAGTGAGTTTAAACACCTTTTTACTAGGGCTGTCAAGCTATTAAAAAGATTAATCACTCCATTAATTGCACTGTTAAACAATAATAGAATACCATTTATTTAAATATTTTTGGATGTTTTCTACATTTTCAAATATATTGATTTCAGTTACAACACAGAACACACTGTACAGTGCTCACTTTATATTTTTGAGTACAAATATTTGCACTGTAAAATCTAAAAAAATAGTATTTTTCAATTCACCTAATACAAGTACTGTAATGCAATTACTTTATCATGAAAGTTGAACCTACAAATGTAGAATTATATACAAAAAAACTGCATTGTTTTATTTTTGAATATAAAATTTTAGTCTGCAAGTCCACTCAGTGCTACTTCTTGTTCAGCCAATCGTTCAGACAAACAAGTTTGTTTACATTTGCAGGCGATAATGCTGCCTGCTTATTGTTTACAATGTCACCTGAAAGTGAAAATAGGCATTCTCATGGCACTGTTGTAGCTGGCATCGCAAGATATTTATGTGCCAGATGCGCTAAAGTTTCATATGTCCCTTTATGCTTCAACCACCATTCCAGGGGACATGTGTCCATGCTGATGACAGGTTCTGCTCGATAACAATCCAAAGCAGTGTGGACAGACATATGTTCATTTTCATTGTCTGAGTCAGATGCCACCAGAAGAAAGTTGATTTTCTTTTTTGGTGGTTTGGATTCTGTAGTTTCCACATCAGAGTGTTGCTCTTTTAAGACTTCTGAAAGCATGCTCCACACCTTGTCCCTCTCAGATTTTGGAAGGCACTTCACATTGGCTGAACAAAAAGTAGGACAGAGTTGACTTGTGGGTTCTGAAGTTTTACTTTTTTTTTATATTTGAGTGCAGTTATGTAACAAATCTACATTTGTAAATTGCACTTTCACGACAGATTGCATTATGATAGCTGTATGAAATTAATTGAGAAATACTATTTTATTAGTCTTACAGTGCAAATATTTATAATACACACTTTGATTTCAATTACAACACAATACAATATATATGAAAATGGACAAAAACATTCAAAATATTTAGTAAATTTCAATTGGCATTATATTGTTTAACACTGCAATTAAAACTGTGATTAATCTTTTTAATAGTGTGAGTTTACTGCGCTTAATCAACAGCCCTACTTTACACATTACTTGCTACCATACAAAAAAAATTCATAATAATGAATAAGTGGCTAAAATAGAAACAGTGCTGTTATTGCAAAACTTGGTTGCAGATGTGATGTCACATCATCCAAATCATGAGCCCAATCTTAGTCATTCCAGTTACGGTATTTCCATTGAAATTAGTTTTGTGTTTGAAAGGACTGTAGAAAAGAGCACATATTTTGTTCTTCTTGCTGATTGCTGCAGAGTCAAGACAGTCCACATTAATCAGAAATGACAGCAATTAAGAATAATTGAGGCAGACTTTCTAACTCAGTGATTTCAGTTTTAATAAGGAGAAATCAGAGGGAGAAACAAGTGCCTTTCTTCACTAAGCTCTGAGGATCCATTTCTGGTGTCAAGACTCAATTCATTAGAACAGGGAATTGGCAATATAGAGTAAAAGGAGGTATAGTTTTCTGCGTGTTTTTATTTTTGTTTGCTTTCTTTAAACAAGTTGAATATAATTTTTTATTTTTAAAGTTTTCTTGTATTTTGAAGGCAAGTTCAGATGTCTTCATAATGTCCTAATGCAAGGACTCAAGACAATAGGACATGCCTAGTGTCCTATCTCAGTAATAGAAATAAAGAAATTTTGCAGTCATGAGTGCCAAGTAGAACTTTCACAAATTGATTAGGCAAAATAGTTGTCTTGGCTTTGAAAAGAAAAGTAATGGAGATATTAACAGGATTGCCTGTAGTGTTTGGTGTCCCCTCCCCCCCCCCCTTTCTAATTTTCTACATCTTAGAATTATAAGGACTGATTAATACTATATACATTAATATGAGACACATGGATAAACTACACATGGTGGAGACAACTGTTTGATAAATTGCTACCTCACTACATTCTGCACACACCCCCAACTCCTGTGGGACCACTTCTAACATTCCAAACCAGTCAGCAGCTGCCAATAAAATAATTAAAAAAAAAAAAAAAAACCTGCCAGAGAATTTATTTCCTCCTTCCCTCTCTTCCCCACTCCCCAATGTGGATTTTCTCCCCTCCGTAACACAGGCCTAAATTCAGGGTCTACAGCAAATGGTAGGAATGGAAAGGATACCCCACTGCTGGCTGGGTTGATCAGGATCTGGTGTTCAGCCAGTCCCCTAACACCTGGTAAGTGGAGGAGGCCATGGGATGTTCCTGCCCCACCCTAAGCAGATCTCCATATTCAAAAATTCCAAAAGTATCTCACTTACATGAGCTTTATTGTGCATACATGAGAATATGAACCAGTATGCCAAGTAGCCTAACTGTCAACTGCCCTATTTCTCCTCTAGCATGCAATGATTGCTTTATAAAACTGTGCCTTATCACTATTTTACTTTATAAAATCAAACTGATCTTATTTGCACTGTGATCACTTGATGTCAGTGAAGAGTTATAAAGAACATTATCACAAGAAAGTCTCTTTTAAAAAGGAAGTATATATTAGCAAGCAAGTAGGTTGATTCAGGTAAAGGCTTGAAAGCTTCCCTAGTCTTGAACCTGAGCTGCAGCCCTAGTTGCAACATCCATGCTGCTATTTTTAGCATGCTAGCTTGAGTGTCTCCCCAGCATAGAAGGCTGACTTTCAGCTGCTGAGAAGAGATACCTTTAGTAGCCACAGGTGAAGTACTTCTAATGAGCCATACAATTTCCTTCATCTGAGTTTTCAAAATGTTGTGCATCAGATTCTCTGGACGTTAGCACTTCATGAACAAAGAGAAATCAGAGACTAGCATTGTAGTTTGCATCCATAAGGAAATTCAGATTTCATTTCAAAGCACCTGCTCCTGCCCCCTCACCCTTGGTTTTTACACGGGCCTCACCCCACTTATGCTAGGGTAAAATAATAGAATCAACCCAATCTAATCTTTTGTCTTATTCTATCAATCTTTATTTAAATCCCAGTTTGTGTATATTAAAATAACCAGTTGTCATATTATTCCATCCCTCAGCCTGACTCTCGCCTCTCCCACACATATATTTGCTTTCTCATTCTCTTGTACCTATCATATGGCGCTTACCATGTTAAAAAAAAATACACTCTTACATTACATGTGTAACGCCGACAGACCCTGGTCATTGGCTGGTGGGACCAAACCTGGGACCTCTGGAACTAAATACATGAGCTAAAAGCCATATGGCACTTAGTTAAGGCTGTAGAGCAGACTCATTTTATCTCTCTCTAAGTGGTCTCTGAGGGGACAGAACACCACACCCAGGAGGGTTACAGGAGTGAAAGTTTAATTTTTCCAAAGCCTAGTAAAAATGCAAAGCCACAGCTCCCTGTAAAACTGAAATCAGTCACCTACCTCCAAATATGAGGTAAGCCTCAAACCTGACAGGAAAAAAAAGTTATATGGCGGATATTATCAAAAGCAAAACGGTGCCACAAAAGCAAAACATCAGCAGCAAATGACACCTCATTAAACTAACAGGAACATCTTGGCCTAATCTCCAGTTAAAACAAGTATTTAATGCTTGTATGGCATTTTGAATATGTAAAGTTCTATAAAATAATCCTGGTTTCAGAGTAGCAGCCGTGTTAGTCTGTATTCGCAAAAAGAAAAGGAGTACTTGTGGCACCTTAGAGACTAACAAATTTATTTGAGCATAAGCTTTCAGTGAGCTGTAGCTCACGAAAGCTTATGCTTAAATAAATTTGTTAGTCTCTAAAGTGCCACAAGTACTCCTTTTCTTTTTATAAAATAATCCTATTCATCTCAGCACAGAGGGAAACCTACATAATGCTCACAGTTAGATCCTGCATTAAGAGTAAAATTTCCCCTGTGCAACGGAATATAGGAATTTCCATACTGGATCAGACCCAACGGCCATCTAACAGCATATCCACATCATCCCAGCCAGTAGTGGAGTATCCTTTCCACTTCTACCACTTGGCTTCCTTACTGTGGGCCCTGAATTTAGGCCTGCGTTTCTGAGGGGAGAAGCTAACAGATGCTTCAGAGGAATGTGCCAGAAATCTTACTTTAGTCAGATGTAGAATAATTTACCCCCCACATTTGATCTTCTCTTAATTTCTAATAGAGACTGGTGTAAACCCTGAATCATGAGGTTTAATATAACTTCCAAAGTTTGTTAGCATTAACTATTTGTAACTCTGGATATTTCTGCTATCCATATAAATGTCATTTTTGAATCTTGCATTTTTGGCCTGAATTAGATTCTGTGGCAATGAGTGTGTGACAGTGTGTATTTTTTTTTGTTTGTTTTTACAACAAAACACTACACCAAACAGAAAGCGATTAAGGAGTTGCTGTGAACTCAAGTAGCCCATCCCAACACACCTGCAAGACATGTCAGGGCTGGAGGAAGAGTTCAAAAGAGAAGAAGCACAGCTCAGTAGGAAGCAGCCCTGGGAGGATATAGACTTCTAGTCCCCAGTGCTCAGGGAGGGGCCTGATGGAGGGCAGAGCCCAGGACCATGCCTACAAACTGTCTGAGCACTGTGAGCAGGCCGGATTATAAATGGTTACCTCAAGACACTTTCTGTTAATCAACCAGGTGTCCGGTTTCTGGTTGAAAAGGGACACTGGGGCTCCGGTCAGCACTGCCGATGGGACTGTTAAAAGTCGGCTCTGCGGTGCTGCAGCACTAAGGCAGGCTAGTCCCTACCTGCTTCCAGCCAATGTGAACAGGGGGTGGGGGGCCGGGGGACAGTGTCTGCGGGCGAGAACAGTATGTGGAGCCTCCTGCCCCCGCTCCCCAACCTAGTACCCAGACCTGCTGGCTGTTTCCAGGGTTTGTGCAGCGTGGTGCCAGAACATGCAGGCAGCGTGCCTTAGCCCTGCTGTGCCATTGACCGGGAGCCACCCGAGGTAAGCCCATGCCCCAGCCTCGAGCCCCCTCCTGCACCTCAAACCCTCCATCCCAAGCCCCACCCCAGACCCTGCACCCAGAGCCCTCACCCCTTCCCACACCCCAACCCCCTGCCTCAACCTGCAGCCCTCTCCCACACTCTAAATCCCTCAGCCCCACCCTAGAGCCCACACCCCCAGCCCCAGAGCCTTCCTGCTCCCCAACTCCCTGCTCCAGCCTGGAACCCCCTCCCAGAGCCCTCATCCCCTCCCACACACCAACCCCTTGCCCCAGCCCAGTGAAAGTGAGTGAGGGTGAGGGAGAGAGCCACTGAGGGAGGGAGAATGTAGTGAGCGGGGGGGAGGGGAGCCCTTGGGGAAGGGGCAGGGCTAGGATGTTCAGTTTTGTGCGACTAGAAAGTTGGCAACCTGATAGTTAACCAGGTGACATTGAGCCAGACTGCAGCTTGCCTGACGTCCCCCTGAAGGAAGAGAGCCAGATGGCTCATTTGGGACTGGTTGGTTGTTTCTCTCTTCCTTGTCTTCATCTCTTTGTCCTCTGGCTCCGGAAGGGGAGGTGGGTAAACTCCAGAGGAAATGGAGTTTCCGCCATTGGGCTTGTGATGCTAGCCCTCCCTCCCCCTGCCAACTTGGACAACAAGAGGTGAATGAATACATGACCCCGTCAGCCCCCAAGGAGTGTTGCAGGGGGACTAGGTTCTTGACAGAGTTACACGGTTCATGTGCACAGTGTGGAAATGGGTTTTTTTTTTGATCCACTACCTTGTAATGTCCTTGAACATCCGCTTATTCTTGTGTTGTGAGACAGACTCTCAATCATTAGGCCCATGCACAATTTAAACCTTATTCTGAGGGTTAAAATGGGATTTAAGTGGTGAATGAGTCTTGTGCTGGCCTGCTGCATGGGGCTGCATTCATCTTAAATTCCGAGTGCTATTAGTTTGTTTTTAAAAGGAAATAGCTTTGTTTAAAAGGACCAGAGCTCTAAAACACCTTCACTGTAGACACTACAGCTGGTCAAAAATAGGATTTCCCCTCCTCCACCCCATAGGACATTCCAATACTACAACGTTTGTTTTTGTTTTAAATCAGGATGCAAAGTCAAAATATTGAAAAAAATATTTCACGGAACAGAGTTCAGAAAAATTTCAGTTTGAAAATGTCTAAATACTCTGTATTGGTGTTTTCACCTGAAATAAAATGTTTAGTCATTCCTGAATCAAAACGTTGAGTTTCAGCTCAGTTTGACACTGAACGGCATCCACTGGAACGGCCACAGTCCTTCATGGGAGATGTAGTTCTGGTAAATCATGCTGCCATTTGCCTGCAAGGGCCAGACTAACATGATGCATCGCAGCTATTTAGCCAGAAATGTTTGTCTGGTTCAACAAACAAAAATGTTTTGATTCAGGACAGTCTAAAACAAAACATTTTGTTTCCATTTTCCTGATAGAAAATAAAATCTACAAGATCAGAACTTTTCTGCTGAAAATTTCAATTTTTGCAGTAACTATATTTTCTATTGAAAAAAGTTTAACAGAAAATTCCTGACCAAATCTAGTAAACATTTACTTCTAAAAGGCACCTGGTTTCTTTGTGGTTTAATTATTAGCAGATTGCTCTAAAATTATTGTAGAATTACACTCTGAAATTATTTATGAGCCTGTGTTTCTCAGATGCATAAAGAAACTGAAAATGACTTAAGTGATGTATTTGGAGTTAATGATTTTTCCTTTCCAGTGTTTGACGGAGATCTCTATACTACTTTGCTGTGTTACTTTCTCTTATCTTTTATGCATGAGGAAATGGTTAAACTGTCAGTTAACTTGAGCCTCCATGGGTTAACACCTTTCATTTAAAAAAAAATATAATGTCCCATGTAAAATCCAGAATATTTACCATTACTCATTATTTATATGTTAAGCTGGAGCTGGGTGGGAAAAGGTTTTCTTATCTCACAAATATTTTCAAGAGACTGAAAATTTTTACTATATCTAATCAGGAGATAAAGTCAATCTCAAACTTCCATGAACCAAAAAAGAAAAAATATTTTGGTCATGTCAATCAAAATGTTTCACTTTTATTTTGAGCTTTAAGATTTTTTTCAGTCTCAATAGCTTAAATTTCAAAACAAAAAGTTGTTTTGAACTGGAAAACCAGAATTTTTTTGTTTAAAAATGTTGAAATATGTTTTGACAATTTAAAACAAAAAAATTCAAAAAAATGTTCAATTTGATGTTTTCTTCTTTCATTTTGCTTTGTCTGTGGGTTTTTTTGGTTTGTTTTGTTTTTGTTTGGTTTTGCAGCCATTGTGTCCAGCTCTACTTGTACATCAGGACAGTGAGAGTCTTTATGTGCTGACAGTAGTCTTGTAGTTAGGTTTTATAATCTGGAGTTACGCATACGGGCACTTCAATAAGAGACTTTAGTGCTTTGTAAAGCAGAGTGAGAACATCAAAACTAAATATGCAACTGTTACCTGTGCAACCTGATGATAGCCTCAGTGAAAATATGTAGACACCTAATGCTACTGCTACTCCCAGATACTCCCACAACACACACAAGCGGTCAGACAGATCTGTAAAGGAAAACTGAATCTGGGCTCTACAATGAAATTTGTTTATAATTGTAGAATAATTCATACCACAGCCTCAGCTGCAAAGTGTTTTCTAATTAACATCTCAGGGCCTGATTCTGACCCTACATCATGCTTGTTCTTCTAAAGAGTCACTCCTGATCTATACCACCATAAGTGAGATCTGACTCACGCCTTTTGTGAGCAAGTTCAGATAAACTAGGTAGTTTTATTTATATATAATATTCTATTGGTGAAATTTATTGGCAGTTGGGGATCTGGGGGGGAGGGGTTAATCTCTCCAGAACAACAGGATAATGTTGTTGCTGAGAGGATCTAAAACCCGCTGAGGATGGAATCTGCTGAAATTACATTTTTACCATGATGAAAAAAGAGATGTACCATTATTGCACTTTCTGGAATTGAACTTACTCTGTTCAACACATGAAAATTATTGCACTGGCCAGGTTTGATTGATGTGTTATATGTTCCCACCAAAGTGCCAAGTTCCATGTGGTAAAACCATTTTCAGTAGAAATAAATGAACAGTGACTTTCATAATAAAGGAAGAAAGTATAAAGTGAGATTTGGCTCTGTCATGTAATTCCTCCTGACAGAATCCAGGATATTCAGAATTAAGGCTGCAATTTTGGGCTAAATTCAGTCTTGTGTAAATGGGCACATCTCCTAGTGAAATCAATGGGAGTCTGCCTGAGCTAAGCGCACTTGGGTCCCTATAGTCGATCCATGGATCTGAAAATTGTTAAAAGAAAAAAAAAACAGTTTCTTATTTTTAATTTGAATGTAATACAACTAAATATCACCTGTTATCATAAAAATTCCAGATCTGTGGAGTATATTTTATGTAGTTTATTGTTGTAGTTTGGTATTAAGCAATTTCTGGAAAGAAACTTTCCATCTGCCATATCCTCCACAGTCGCATGCTCATTGCATTTCCCTTTGACAGGCTTCCACACAGGGAAGTGTAGCATCAGACTTTCCTGTTGGATTTCGTTGATTATCAACAGTTTTCTAGGAATCACCCGCAGGTATCCTGGCAACTGTTGCTTTGTGACATTTAACCCTTATTACATTCCTCCTCAGACCTAGACCTCGGTAACACTGGTGTGACAAAGAGCACAGCTCTTTTGGTGAGCCCTGTGAAGAGTCCTGCAGCCCTGGTGCATCCTGCCCCAGAACAGCCCAGAGATGGAGGCCTGGCTGAGCCAGAGTGTGACCTGGGGTTTGATGGGTTAAATTGCCAGTAAGATTTTAGAGTCAGGTCAGGACCGTGCTCCCACATGGGAACTAATCAGGTGTAGCTGATCCTTCTTAATCTTAACGTATTTAAGAGGGGTTTGGTTACTCCCAGGTCAAAGAGATGTGTTTGTGCTGACCAAAAGCCACGAGAGAGAGCTCTTGGGAAACAAAAATATTACTTTTGGTGTTTTATAATTTTCTGTGCGGTATTCTTTATTCACATACACACAATGAGTTTAGCAGCCAGGGACTCTTTCCATTTTTGTGGTTTTGGTTAGAGAAGAATGTAAACCCCAGCTCGGGTTTTCCTTTGCTCAGATCTGGGTCTCCATTAAACTCTAGCTAGGCACTCTGCCCCTTCCACATAAAGAAACGACCACCTGATTTAGTTCACCTAACCTACTTTGTCCTGTGTTAAGCTCTTGCCCACTATCAACTTTCTACTATTGCTAAGTAAGTACAGCTACACACTAAGAGAGAATTCATTGTGCTGTACCCCTGACTTGCAGTTATTGAAGTTTGACCCTGAGCTACTCAGGGTCAAACTTCAATAACTTTTTGCATCTCTCCCCCACCTTTGCAAAGTATTCTCATGATGAAAACAAACTTGGGGGAAAACAGTCATAGGACACATCAGCCTGGTCATGGAAAGGAATTTTGGATTCTTGAAAACGTAGTGCAGGTGGCCATCCTGAAGCTAATGTAACTTCAATAATCCATGATCTCTTCCAGCTGTTAGCATGTGTATCCTGGTGTTATAATCACCTTAGTGTGCACTCCTCATTCTTCAATTTATGGTACACTGCTTTAGCTATTAGATCATTGACAGAGAGAACAAACCTTCTTTCTAAGACCTGGATTTAATTATAGATGGTTCATTGGAGTTCTGTCTGTTCAAAACATGTTACATGTATCACAAATTACCAAGGTACACAGAGCTGGATGGCAAAGATAGCAAGGCAAGAGCTGATGCACAATCGAGACTACAGGTTGAGGAGAAAGGGTCTGGCTGCCATACTCTGCATGGTAAGCATGGTTCATTAATTTTGGCTTAAATTCCCTGCAGGTATGAGGTGGAAACAGTGAAACTAAAGCGGAGGGGTTGACCAGTTACTTAGAGCAACTGGCTGGCAAGATGACAACAAGAGACTTTTGGCATCACTATTTTTAGCATGCCCATGATTTAAGGACTAGGTTTCATTTCAAAGGATTTCTTCTGTGTGTTATCAAAGGAAGGATGTGAAATTTCCAGGGAATTCTTTGAGCTGTATAACCACATGGTAAGAGCAGACGCTGTCAGTATGCTCCGAGCATTTTCCTGGCACAAACTCTTCCATTGTGAAGGAAGCTTTCTCAGTCAATGAATGGAACTATACCTCCTATTTTCTCTGTCAGAAGATCCCTTTGAGACCCAGTCCTGCAAAGTAGGGAGAGCCAGTTAACTTACACGCAACAAGCAACTTGCATAACAGTTTGTCACTGATGAATTTAGTCCTTGAGGTGCCTTCATGAAAGACCAGTGTTAGTCTCTGGCCATAATTTAGCCCTGTCAATGAAATTTGCCCCAGGCCTGTAATATTGGACAGATTTCTCTGTAGTTATTCGAAATCTATAAAAATAGAATGACTATGTAGATGAGTTAGGTGGGAGAAAAACCCTCTAACCTTAGAAATAGAGGGCCCAATTCACCACTTTGTTGTTCCAGCTTTGTTGTTCCAACTCCATTGACTGACTACTATGGCATTATGCCAGCATAAAACAATAGTAAGATTGTGGTGAGTCAGGCCCAAAAGCATTCCAATTCTCAGTCGCATGCACTATCCCTCATCTTCCTTCTTTTTCTACTTTCTCTGGCTTGAAGTTAAGGTTTGCTACTGCAGATAGCAAATTGTTCAGAAAGGCATCCTATTTTGCTTGTTAGCCAAAAACATTATTTGCAGGTTTTTGGTAATACTGCACATTCATGACAGAAAAAGATTGTAAAATTTAGGGCTACCAGCCACAAATGCTGAATATAGCAGTGAGGAAAACAGAAATATGTACAGAATTAGGAAAGCACTCTGATATTTTTTATCAGAACAACCTGTCTAAAATTGTTTCTACATTTTCAAATTCTTAGTTTTGTCCTGGGATTTCAAAACAATAACAGAATTTTCTTTGGGGAATTATTTTTCATAAAAGACAGTCCCACCTGCAACATATATTAAAGGAATGGAAATGCTCAGTTGCATCTTAAGGTAAATGGTCAGCAAAAATTTTTGGCATCAGATTTCTTTAACAGCTCAAAGTGGATAACTTTTTTTTTTTTTTAATTCTTAAGCATGTGATGTTTTTGTTCCTATGTCTGGTTGCACTAATAACCTGCATATTCATTAACAAAGTTAGCAAAGACAGGCAAATGTTTGATCCAATTTTAATGAAATGCTGTTTCATTAAAATAGTAATATTTAGCTGCTATGTAGCACTTTTCAGTAGTGTATATCTCAAATTGCTTTTCTGAGGAGGATAAATGTAATTAGCCCCATATTACAGATAGGGACTCTGTAGCATAGAGAGAAGTGGCTTGCTTAAAGTCACATAGCAGGAAGGTGCCTAGTTAGGAGCCTTCTAAAAAAAAAAAAAAGGATGGAGAGTAAGTTGAGCTATATATACAGGGAAGGAAGGGGGTCAGGCAGTCATGATTCTATTCTAGCTCTGTCGTGGAATGCCTGTTTCACTTTAGGAAAGTCACTTATCTCTGTCCATTTCCTCATCTTAAAAATAAAGATTAAGAGACTTACCTACCTTACAGGACAAAGTCTGTGGCAGCTGGGCTCAAAGCATTCTTAGATGCCAGGATCTGGCTATGGAATTAACAACCAGAGGAGATTAGGCAAAGGTGGAGTCTAACCATCTTAAGGAATGCTGCAAAACCTTCCTTGTTGAAAAAGTCTTTCCACCCTAGCAAGAATTGCCCTTGCATTGTTGATACTCCCATCTATTCAAGCAAACCTCCTACCCACCCATCCCAAAAATGGAATCAAACACAAACAAATCAGCCAAATGAGAAGCAAAAAACCCTGAAAAGAGAAAAGTGCCAGAGACTCCATGAAGCCCTCTAAGAACTCCATTGTTACTGTTTTACATGGAAGGCGCTCAGCTACTATGGTCGCACAAAGATAGATATATGTAAAATGTGTTGAAATCCTTAGGTGGAAGGGCCTATAGAATTGCAAATTATCTCTTTATTTTGTGGTTGCAAAAATTGTGTGGCCAACTTGCATTGTGGTTAGGTAGCTGTAGATAACTATTTTTTCTACATTTATATATTTAATAATCTTAAAAACATATACATAATAGCAAGATGCTTAGGCAGTATCTGACAGGGTCAACTGGACACACAGAAATGCAGTTGACAGGGCATGCAGGGCAGAAAGTTTTAAATAAATACACAATAAAAAGACCACATTGGATCTCACAGGATGCCATTGTCTAACACTATAACAGGAGCCTTTCTGGTCTGCAACACCACCACCACCGCCTATTCACTCTAGCATCCTCTGTGTCCTCTCACAGCTCAGCAGAGTCTCAGGTAGAGTCCCAGGAGCATAAAGGTTGCTGCCCTTTGGGAAGCTTTGATAATGGTATAGTGGAAAGGGGATGCGAGGAGGAGGCTCTCCTTCCAGGAAATTGCCTGTTACTTCCTTGTCTCTGTAATTTAAATTTTGGCCTTTGCAAAAAATTGTGTCTCTATTTGTCTACAGAAACACAGTGGGTAATTGTGCATGCAAAAAACAGAGGCAATTTTTTTTCTTTTTGCAAGCAGAAAATGCATTCTGAGCATGTAAAAGTCCTTTTTTGTGCAAATAGAAGGCTGACATACACAGGAGTTTCTCATGAACATTTTGCAGAGCAGAAAATAGCCATTTGCAGTTGTAAATTTGGCCCTGTGTGACAGTTGATGGAACATTCAGATGTGTTGTGATAGACTTTCTCATATATTACTTGTCATCGTCACCTATACTTGATTCTGACTGGACTGATCTTGCTTATACTATTGTTAGACAGGCACTGACTCCGTGGGTGCTCCAGCTGTGAAGTGCCCACAGAAAAAAATTTGTCGAGCCAGCTCCTCCCCCTCTCTCCCAGCGCCTCATACCCACTGCGATCAGCTGTTCTGCGGTGTCAGGAGGGGGAAGGAGGAGGAGAAGCGGGGAGAGGGCGCCTTCGGGGCAGGGGGTGGGAAGAGGTGAGGTGGGAAGAGGAAGGTGGGGTGGAGTTTGGGGGAAGGGGTGGAGTCAGTGGGGGCAAGGCCTGAGGCAGAGTGGGGGTAGGAAGAGGCGGGGTGGAAAGAGGCAGGGGTTTGAGGGAAGGGGTGCAGTGGGGGCAGGGCTTGGGGCAGAATGGGGGCTTGAGTGCCCCCTGCGGCAAGGAGGAAGTTGGTGCCTGTGGTTAGAGGTGAGTTGAACCCAGAACTTGGAATCTTAGCTCCTTTACATTTCAGGAAGAAAAGGGTGAGATTTCAAGTTTGGATCAGAATCTGCCTTTAAAACTTTGATTCTAGGTTAGAGCCACATCTGAAAGAATCCTATTTTCTGTCTCCAGTTTGGAGAAAGCTAAAATCTTAAAAGAGTGTCCAATCTCAGGATCAAAATGTCAGAAAACTCATAAGATGGTGAAATTTTGTCACAATCAAATCCAAATCTCATTTTTAGCACTCTTTTGACTATGATTTGGTGTCTCAAGTGTAGTCAAACTAAACACCTCCTTGGTACATCTCCAGCCACCATGAACATTACAAGTGCAAAAGTTTGTTTTTGAATGGAGGGGGGGGGGTCCCTACATGACATTTGCGCATATATATATATAGTCAGAAAATCAATAATACTATTTACAGTAAGGAAACTTGCTTTCAGAAAACACCCAAAACCTTCAAAGCTGCACTGGCTATAGATATTTTCTAGGCAGCAGGTTGACCTATTCAGAAGATAATTTGGTCTACTTTTCAGGGGCACAGTTTAATTTTGTTTTGTGCCTTGGCCTTTCTAATTTTGTCCATGCGAACTTGTATTATTTGTTTATATTCATCCTTTGTCCAGCCTAAACTGCTGCAATTTAAGCCCACTGCTTGTTCTCGTTAACCTCTGAAGATAGGACAACAATTTTTCTCCCTCCTCCGCGACTTTTTATGTACTTGAAAACTGTTCTTAGTTTTCTCTTCTCCAGACTACACGGTTTGAAGGGGGAGGAAGGAGAAGGTACCATCTTGAAATAGGGAGGAACCATTGTGGCAATGTCACCCAGAACGGCCATTGAGCAAGCAGCAGTAGCAGATGCATATCTGCTGGATAGGGCCTTAATATCTGTGTTTGTAGTCATTGTAGCTACCCTGAACTGTCATGGCACATGATGCTGGCAGAAGGTCTAAAAGGCTCCACTTTGCTATGTAAATGAAAGAACCTGGAGCAATGTTTCTTGGTTACACAGTAAAATAATAAAAGTGCAAGCTGAAATTTCAGAATTAGTAGGAGACTATTTTTGGCTTTCTCAGAGACAGCATCTGTAAATAATCAGGCAGAAGCCTTTCCATAAAACAACAGTGAAAAACCTCAAAGAGCATTTAGAGTCTGCAACATTTAAACAAGATTTTTAACCCATAGGGAAGCCAAAATCAACACAATGCTTCCTGCACATAAAAGCCTGGAATTTCATAGCAGTGTGGGGGCATTAAATGACTATCACATTTCCCTCCTTTTTAAACATAAATACTCTTCGGTGTTGATATGAATATTGGTGGAAAAGAACCAGGATTGTATGCTGTGTAAGAGTTGGTTTAAGCATTAAACACTGCAGACTACATGCTAATTAGAAAAGAGTCAATGCTGCTAAGTTGAGTCCTGAAAATGGATATCAGCCTAGATCAAAACTTCTCCAAAGATCAAGGGGTATTGGATCCAGTGTTCCAGTTCAGATTCATCTTTTAGTGCTGGGCCTGAACTGTGAGGTTCATGAACTCTTGGTTCATCTGTGCCCTTCCAGTCCAG
Source organism: Caretta caretta (assembly GCF_965140235.1). Lineage (NCBI taxonomy): Eukaryota > Metazoa > Chordata > Testudines > Cheloniidae > Caretta > Caretta caretta. The sequence goes on along the minus strand of NC_134207.1, from coordinate 83,835,328 downwards.
GCCCATCTGTAATATAAGAAGAAAAGAGTGAATAATGTACCCTGGGAATTATATCTTTTTTTTTTAAGACAATGAGAGCATGATGACTAACAGCTGTGAAGCAGGATGGATAACTAGTTATTTCAAGGTAATGTAACTAAGTTAGTCAATCCATTCTTGTTTAGCTTTTACCTTCACAATTGGATACATGCTATAATTTGTACATTAAAAACTTCATCCACAAAGCACTGATTACATGTAAGTAGTATTAAACACAAATTACAGTTGAGGTTAGGGATGGTATATTTTCGTCATTTCATGTTTCTTTTCAATTCTCCTAACCGGAGAAAAGAATCTAGAGCATAAAGCTGGATACACTTAATTACTTTGAATAATAACCAGTATACCAGGTCTACTTGCTCTCCATCGATAACCTTTTTGGTTTTTAACTCATCTTTGAATGAATATATTATGTAGTGAGACATGCTCCAATATTGCCCTTACCACAGTCCTAAGTCATATTCTTTGTGAACCCAGTAGTTTGTCCATAACTAAGTCTGAAAACGGTCCTGGATAAAAATTAGTACTGTATGTAAATGTGAAAACAACAGAATCAGGCTCTGGGAATTAGGAAGTTATATTGTTTATAGGTAACTGGCTGCCTTTCTAACATTGTTTAAATAATTACAACCTTATTTCATACCTGTGAAGCCATTGTGCAGAGTAGGTAAAACTTTTCAAACAAACATATGATGAGAGAGAGCATTTGCTGCATATTTACCCATATGGTTAGTTTCAGCTCATATTTCTTGAAGTATAATTTAGAGTAACTAATTGTCTAATTTCCCACAAGAGGCAGACTATGTCTCCTTCCGGGTCATGCACCATTACTAAAGGGTTATGTAGTGAAAGCCTTGAGCAAATAGCATGGCCAAACTGCCCTTAAACTGTTTCTAATTTTCTCTAACAATTGAAAGATTTAATTGATATCCTCAGAGGCACCATTACAATATGGAAAAAATTCAACATTGTTCACATGCAGAATCCAAACAGAGTGAGTGTTAAAAATGCCTTGTTGATTGTATAATAATCATGGTTCAGATTTCTGTACAGACCATCATAAAAATGCTGAGTTTACCTAACTTCATCCATCATAATATATTTCCTCTACCTTCTCTACCAAGTCAGAAGTGTTATATATCATTTGTCCATCAGAATTTTTTTAAAGTGACAGTGGACCCATCTGGTTTTTGGAGCAGCTCCTGCTTCCCCCTCCCCACCCTTCTGGGCAGGTAAAGTTCAAATTCTCCCCAGTGGATCTTATTTGATTCTGTACCATCCTTGGGCTGTTTGGGGCAAAGAACTGTTATTTTTAAAGGCACAAAGGACAGTCAGGTGTCTGTGATGGGTGTACAAACTGCACACTGGAGAACAAGAGGGTAAGGAGCAGCTCTGGGTCCAGGGGGCCCTGCCCCGCTGCACCTGCAAAGCCTGCAGAAGCTGGAGGCACAGTTTAAAAAAGGGAATCAGAGTAGCTCGGGGGAGGCAGGCAAGCAAGGAGTGGAGGAGATTAGACCTCTGCTCATAGACTTTAAGGTCAGAAGGGACCATCATGATTATTTAGTCTGATTTCCTGCACCCTGCAGGCCACAGAATCTCAACCATCCAATCCGGTAATAGACTCATAACCTCAGGCTGAGTTACTGTCGTCCTCAAATCATGGTTTAAAGACTTAAAGTTACAGATAATTTACCATTTACACTAGTTTAAACCTGCAAGCGAGCCGTGTCCCATGCTGCAGAGGAAGGTGAAAAACCACTAGGGTCTCTGCCAGTCTGACCCAGCAGGAAAATTCCTTCTTGACCCCAAATATGGTGATCAGTTAGACCCTGAGCATGGGGGAAAGACCCACCAGGTAGATACCTGAGAGAGAATTTTCTGTAGTAGCTCAGAGCCCTCCTTATCTAGTGTCCCGTCTCCAGCTATTGAGGATTTTTGCTTCTGGCAGTCGCCAATGGGCCACATGACATTGAAACCAGTTAGGGTTTTTGCCCCCCACTGCTCCCCTTGGAAGGCTATTCCAGAACTTCACTCCTCTGATGCTTAGAAACCTAATTTCAAGCCTAAACTTATTGATGGCCAGATTATATCCATTTGTTCTCTCATAAGGTAAGTTTTCTTTATGATGATCTTCAGATCATCCTACTAGCCCTTCTTTGAACCTATTCCAGTTTGAATTCATCTTTCTTAAACATGGGAGACCAGAACTGCACACACTATTCCAGATGAGATCTCACCATTGCCTTGTATAATGTATAAAACTTCCCTGTCTCTACTGGAAATACCTCACCTGCATTAGTCTTTTTCACAGCCGCATCTCAGTGACAGCTCATAGTCATCCTGTGATCAACCAATACACCCAGGATTTCTCCTCCTCTGTTGCTTCTAACTGATAAGTACCCAGGTTATAGCAAAAATTCTTGTTGTTAGTCCCTAAATGCATGACTTTTCGCTATTCAGTTTCATCCCATTTTTATTACTTCAGTTTACAAGATCATCCAGATCTTTAGAGCCCTGCGCAGATACAAATTTATATCCCACGGATGTGGATATCCACGGATATAAATCAGTATCTGCGGGGCTCTCCCAGGAACTGCAGCAGCAAAAGAAGCAAAATGTGGGGCCGTTGCTCCCAGGAGCCAGCTCCCCATGCCGGCAGCTCCTCTGACACGGCTGTATCGCCCCCAGCTTTGCTTCCATCCCTTCCACGCAGCTGTCTGTGCCTCCTGTCTAGGGTGTACATGCCACTTAAACACAAGAGTGCGACCAGGGACAGCTGCCAGTGAGCCTAGTGCCTGCCCCAGTAGGTAGGGCTGGGGGGAGTACAGCCACGCAGGAGGAGCTGCCGGCGTGGGACGTTGGCTCCTTGAAGCAGCAGCCCCATGTTCTGCTGCTTTCGCCACTGCGGTTCCCGGGAGAACCCTGTGGTTCTGCAGATACCGATTTATATCTGCATCTGCAGATATAAATTTGTATCTGCGCAGGGCTCTACAAATGTTCTTGTGTGATATTCCAATCCTTCTCTGTATTGGCAATACTTCCCAAGTTTGTGTCATCTGCAAATTTTATTAACCCACCCTCACTTTTTGTGCCAAGGTCAGTAATAAATATATTAAATAAGACTGGTGCCAAGACTGATGCCTGAGGGTCTCCACTAGTAACCTCCCTCCAGCCTGACAGTTCACCTTTCAGTATGACCCGTTCTGCGCTCTGGGGAAGTATGGCCTAGGAGCTCTTGTAGGCAGAGATCTGGCAACACAGACCTGACAAAGCCTGCAAAGAAGAGACTGGCGACTGACTGTGAAGGGCAGAAACTTTAATTTACCTTGTGGGTAAAAGAGGACTTAGGTACAAAGTGATCCAAGGAGGCAGCTGCTTAGCACCCCAAGGTACAGAACTTATTTATCCACCACCGAGTACTGGATCAGAGCATGGTGGAGAGACAGGGCCTGTGTTCCCCTACCAAGTCCACAAGACAGGACAACAATGGGAGCCTTTACCTTTGTGGGGAATCCAGCAGGGGAAGATCCTGAGTTCTCAAGGGTCCATACTCCAAGTCCCTGAACTAAGGAGAAAGCCCTGAAGCCGTTGATGGCCCTGAAAGACTTCCCCCAATATCGGACTTTCTTTTGTATACCTTGAAAAGGGTGGACTAGAATGTGTGACCCTTGCAGAGGGCTGAGCCAAAAAAAAAAGGGACAGACCCCACAAAACAGAACAGAAAATGGGGAAAGGAGAAACAGAAGGGAGACAACCTGCCGCGCCCCTGCCTGACCACGAGGTGGCACTGGTGGGGAGTCTTCCCTTTCACAGTGCCCGACTCCGTACCTGCCTGCCCTTTTTGCCTTTGAAAATCCTCCTTTATTTTTCTACAGTTCTTAGTGCAATGGAGCCTCAACTTGGTTGACCAGTAGGCTCTATCACAATATAAATGTTTAATAATAATAAAATGAGTGGCGAGAGATGCTATATTCTGCGGATAAAAAGTGTACTGTGCCACAACCAAAGCGTTATTTCAGAGAATGCTGTTAACATTGGTAGCTCCACAAATTGACATTCTTTGATAGCGATCCCACATAGAAGCCAAAAGAGCTTGCTTTAATGATCTTCTCAACGTATTTTTCATTTCAAACTTTTGCTGCCAGGAAAATCTTAACAAAACTACTGTGTAGAATCATAGGGTTAGAAGAACAGACTCACAGTAACCAAAATGTATTTTGTCACATATATTGTGCAAACAATGATTTGTTTACTGTTGGTGTAACAGTGAATTGTGGCTTTTAACATTTTTTTTATAATTATAAGGTGAATTGTTTTAAGAAAGCAATATTGTATATGGGATGGTTCCCAAAAATAAAAACTTCCCGATGAGACCACTGCCAAAGTAGGTCAGTTTTTACATCTACAAATCTTTAAAGGGTGTCTTTAAAGTGAGAGAATAAAGTGCCACTTATCTACAGTGTGGGTGGTACAGAGTTGTTTTGGTTGTTTTTTTTTAACATGGTTAACACACATACTTTCTATGTGCATTACTTAGGTTGTGTAAACTGGCAATTACATCCTTTGACTTCCTAAATTAAAGATCTAAAAATCAGGCATAATTCCTGACTCTTTCCTTATTCCTTTAAATTTCCATGTATACTTTGTGATCTTTTCATATCTTATGCATCACATATGAAAATCGTAAACAACTATGATACTTTACACAATTACAGAAAGTCAAAGAATGAAGTTCACTTTTTCTCCCCTCCCCCTTTTTATTTTGAACTCCGCTCATGTAACTTTTTTGGAAATATAAAAGATCACTCTCTTTGAGAATTAGGAAATATTTTCCACTATCCTCATATAACAGCATGAGATGGGTAAGAGGAGCGTCAGTGTATAATGAGTCCTTCAATTTCTTGTTCATATTTTACTGTACAGTCTCCCATGCTACATCCCCACTAGGTAGTGAACAGATGCATTACATTATACTGCATTAAGTCCTGTGGAGGCCACAGTCACAAGTGCTGCATCAATATTTATAGTGTGGGATTATCTTGAGACAGGAGCCGAATACAATATGGCATCTTTCATATGGTCTCATTTGTTTTTGTAAGAAGTAGAAGCCTTGCTGCTACTACTTTGCAATTATATTTCTCGTCTACCCTTCAATGTCCCTGTTCATGTGTGAGCCTCTGAATATGTTTTAATTATGGTTATTTATTGGTCTCTCTTTAGTGCTTGCTAAATCAGCTTCACTTTAGAAAGGGCCAAATTTTCAAGGGCTTCTATTGTGTTATCACGTGTTTGTGTGGGTAAAACCCACATTTTCATGTGCAAATCAGTAAATTCAATTGGGAGCATGTATGTGTTTTGTGTGTATGCAAAACAGAGATACATTGAAAATTTGGTCCATGGTGTTTACAGTGATTTCTTCAACATACTTAAAAGCAGCACTACCTTGTGGCCCTTATGTATTTTGAACATCAAAGTGTAATTACTATCCCTGTGCAAATCTGGGAATGTAGTCACTGCTCCCTACCAGAAGGTGGAAACCTATAACTGAGGGCTTAATTTGTCTCTCTCACCAACAGAAGTTGGTCCAGTAAAAGATATTACCTCACCCACCTTTTCTTTTGGCTTAATTAAAGTCTCTTTAGAACATTTTCCTATGTCGTATGAAGTAAAACTTCAATTATCTATGTCTTGTTTATCCCCTGATACAGAATGTCATATTTCCAGCAGCTAGTTATTGGTTTTCTCTGTAGCTTTGCAAAAAATGAAGACTTTATCCTTAACAGCCTACCTGAAAAAGTCTGACATAGCTGCAGCTATTTTCTCCTTAGAAAATCAACACATTAGAGTTTGTTGTTGACCTGCAGCTGATGTCTCTTATTTATGAGAGTCTATTTAAATTCCAGATTGAACATGCTTCCTTTACCTCTTCCCTCTGGCTTATCAGAACAACAGTATATGCAAACCGCTCACACATGCCTATTGCAATTGGATACCTGAGAATTCATTTACATCTAGTCAAATTATTTGTTAGATAATTTATCAAAAAAGTTTCATTAAATTATCTGTGAACAAATATCTCCATTATTTGACCAACTCTTTTGCTGATTGATAAAATATTCAAATATTATTCATATTTTTTACTTCCTTTGATTGTTGAATAATTTACCCATAAATACTTTCCCTCTGTTCAACTACAGTAGCTGTAGTTTCACAATATCTTATTCATCAGAAGAAACTGTCCTTGATTATCCTGTTATGTATTGTATTGTTAGGATTTCTGTTCTTTTTTCATATGTATGGAAGTTTTGAGGGATTATCAATGTTTGTAGTACTTTATAGACCTATTGGTTGGATTATGTTCAAAACGGTGCCCTCTACTCTGGACTCAGGGTGCTCAGAGTCAGTGAAACCTAGTTACGGTCTGCATTCCCACATCCTTGATAAACTCTTCCATCAACTGTGTTTAGATATTTTATCATTTCATGTGTTGGCAAATACAATCACTTTCTGTGGGCTTGTCTACAAAGAGCAATAATACCCACTACAGAGACAGGTTTCAGAGTAGCAGCCGTGTTAGTCTGTATTCACAAAAAGAAAAGGAGTACTTGTGGCACCTTAGAGTCTAACCAATTTATTTGAGCATAAGCTTTTGTGAGCTACAGCTCACTTCATCGGATGCAAGAGACATGATTTCTAAAGTGCACCTATGTGTTGCACATGAATTAACCACACAAAAATTGCCAAACTGGGTCAGACCAATGGCCCAGTATCCTGTCTTTTGACAGTGGCCAATGCCAGGTGCCCCAGAGGGAATGAACTAAACAGGACAATTTATAAAATGATCCAATCCCTGTCAGTCCAGTCCCTGCTTCTGGCAGTCAGATATTTAGGAACACCCAGAGCATGGGGCTAATAGCAAGTGATAGATCTATCCTCTATGAACTTATCTAGTTCTTTTTTGAACCCAGTTATACTTTTTGACCTTCACAACATCCTCTGGCAATGCATTCCACAGGTTCGCTATGTGTTATGTGAAGAAGTACTTCCTTTTGTTTGTTTTAAACCTGCAGCCTATTCAGGTCATTGGGTGACCCCTAGTTCTTGTGTTATGTGAAGGGATAAATAACACTTCATATTCACTTTGTAGACCTCTATCATATTCCTCCCCACCTCTTTGTCGTCTCTTGTCTAAGCTGAACAGTCCCAGTCTTTTAAATCTCTCCTCATATGGAAGCTGTTCCAGACCCCTAATCATTATTGTTGCCCTTCTCTGTACCTTTTTCAATTCTATATATATTTTTGAGATGGGGCAACAAGGATTGCTTGTAGTATTTGAGGTATGGGAATGCCATGAATTTATATAGTGGCATTATATTTTCTGTCTTATTATCTACACCTTTTCTAATGGGGTTTAGCTTTTTTGACTGCCACTGTACACTGAGTGGATGTTTTCAGAGACCTATCCATGACAACTCCAAGATCTTTCTTGAGTGTGTGGCAAATTGCCGGCACTACTTTGATGGGTCTCGCGCTTTCTCTTCTTGGAGAGAGTTCAGGGCACCATTTCTCACCCCTGAACTGGGGTATTAACTGCCCCACTAGTGTCCTAGTGGAGAGGGAGGGACCCGGGCCCGCCCTCTACTCCGGATCCCAGCCCAGGAGCCCTAGGGATAGCGGTAAACCGCTTGAATTAGCGGTTCCTTCCCCTGGGCTACTTCCCTCTCCTGCCCTTCAGCTTGTGGAGCTTCCTGCCCTCCCTCTGCACAAACCAGGTGTCCCTTTACCTAGGGTTTTGGTCTTCTTAGCCCATTGCAGCACTTCTCCAAACTCTCCTCTGCTTCCCTCAAAACTGCTCTCTGCTCCATCACCAATCCACTCTGCTTCAACTCCTCCAAACTGCTCTCTGCTTCAACACCAATCCACTCTGCTTCAACTCCTTTCCTTGTCTGATAGAAGCAGGGGGGTTTTATCAGGTGCTTTAATTAATCTATCGCAAACTTTCTTCCCTCGACAAGGAATAAGGCTCCCTTCTAACACGCTCCTGCTGCCCTCTAGCCATGCTGTATCACAAGTGGTAACAGCTATTTTGGCCCCATAATTTTGTATGTATAGTTGGGATTATGTTTTCCTTTCTGCATTATTTTGCACTGATCAACACTGAATTGTGTCTGCCATTTTGTCACCCAGTTTTATGAGGTCTTTTTTGTAACACTTCACAGTCAGCTTTGGACATAACTATCTTGAGTAATTTTGTATCATCTGCAAGCTATGCCACCTTTTCCTGAACATTAATGAATGTTTTGTGTCCTATCCTTTAACCAGATGCTGGTCCATGAGAGGACCTTTCCTTTTATCCCATGACTGCTTACTTTGGTGTGGGACCTTGTCAAAGGCTTTCTGAAAGTCCAAATACGCTATGTCAGCTGTATCCCCCTTATCCACATACTTGTGGACTTGCTCAAAGAACTCTAACAGATTGGTGAGGCACGATTTTCCTTTACAAAAACCATGTTGACTCTTCCCTGACACATCATGTTCATCTATGTGTCAGATAATTCTGTTCTTTACTATAGTTTCTACCAGTTTGCCTGAAGTTAAGTTTACTGGCCTGTAATTTCCAGTATCACTTGTGAAGCCTTTTTAAAAAATTGGCCTTACATTAGCTATCCTCCTGTAAGAGATTGGGGGGTAGGCAGTCTGGCCTAGCAATCACAGCTGGGCTGAGACCTGCCCACCACGACAGTAGTCACCGGGCAGGAGTTGGCTCTTGGGATTCCACCAGGTTCTGTATGCAAGAGTCAGGGTCAGGCCAAGATCAGAGACCAGAGATAGTATTGAGCTAGAATTGGAGGCAAGAGTCAGGGCCAGGCTGAGGTTGGAGACCAGAGATCAAACAAAGTCTGGCATTGCAGCAGGCCAAATCTGTGTGGTTGCCCAGACAACTTCCTGGGGCAACCCCAGGGGTTAAATAGGGCAGTGGGCCAATCAGAGGGCTGAAGGGTACCATCACTCTGGGAGGTACTTCCTGTGGTGCCTATTCTCCATAGTGCTCCCTGCCTGTGCCTCTATAAGGTCTCCTGGTGGCACTGTGAGGATATTAGTTGTCCCAGTCTCTCCAGACCAAGGTTCTAATCCCCAGGTCTTTACACCTCCAGTCATCTGATGTAGAGGCTAATTTAAGCAATAGGTTACATAGTTCTGCAATTTCATTTCCGAGTTCCTTCAGAACTCTTGGGTGAATGCCATTTGGTCCAGGTGACTTATTACTGTTTAATTTATCGGTCTGTTCCAAAATCTCCCCATATTGACCTTACTCTGGGACAGTCCTCAGATTTGTCACATTAAAAACAGTGGCTCAGGTGTAGGAATCTCCCTCAGATCCTACACAATAGCCTTGTCTTCCTTGAATGCTCCTTTAGCACCTAAATACGCTTTAACAGCATTATGTTAAAGCATACTAGGGATTCATAATTGCACACCAGCAGGATCTAAAAGGGCCAATTAAGGCACAACACATTAGTATGCTTTAGAAATCACACCCCCATAGGTGCATTGCTGCTCTGTGTAGACAAACCCTAAGTGTCAGAGCTTCTAGAACAAAAACATGATTCTTTAACAAGTGTTGCATCCTGCCCCTAATGAAGGGATGGATCTTTCCTTGTGTGTTTTTGTTATGTAAAATTGGAAGATGCCCAGATGCAAACCTTTCCACAGAGGCTTGGCAAACTCTCTGAATCTCATGAAAATGTATAAAGAGCTACGATTTTAATCCATATTCCCACATCAATGCCTTCCTCGCCTCTTTGCCTGTTTGCACTTACTCAACCAGATTCTTGGGGGTTGGGGGGAGGGTGCTGGAGCTGAGGGATTTGGAGTTTGGGATAGCTGCAAATTGAGGCAGGGGGTTGGGGTGTAGGAGGGGGTGCTGGCTCTGGGGTGGGGCTGGGGATGAGTGGTTCAGGGTGTGGGAGGGGGCTCTGGGCTGGGGGGGTAAGGGCTCTGGGCTGGGGGTGAGGGCCCTGGGGTGGGGCTGGGGATGAGGGGTTTGGGGTGCAAGAGGGTGCTCCAGGTTTGGGGGGGGCCTCAGGGCTGGGGCAGAGGGTTGGGGCACGGGCTTACCTTGGGTGGCTCCTGATCAGCAGCGCAGCAGGAGGCTAAGGCAGGCAGCCTGCTTGTCCTGGGACCACTCTGTGTGCACCCCGGAAGCGGCCAGCAGGTCTGGGTCCTAGGTGGGGGCCCAGGAGGCTCTACGCACTGCCCACTGCCCACTCCCATTGACCGGGAACCCTATGGTTCTTCCCTCCTCCTCCTCCCACCCCCCGCCTAGGAGCAGGACCTGCTGGCCACTTCTGGCGTGCAGTGTGGTGCCAGCCAGGACAGGCAGGGACTAGCCCGCCTCAGCGTCGCAGCACTGCCAACTGGACTTTTAACAGCCCGGTCGGCGGTGCTCACCAGAGCCTCCAGGGTCCCTTTTCGACCACGTGTTCTGGTCAAAAACCAGATACTTGGTAACCCTAGAAGAATAAATATGTTAAAGAGATACTATAGTGTTGAAGGCCATAATAAATACCCAAGGTAAATAACCCTAGGTTGCTATCTCTTCAATGTCTGACATTAGAAAGGTTGTACCACAACAGTAACTCTCAATGGTCAACAGTGCTCTAAAATAGTGAAGTGATGACAGAGAGAAAAAACTGAGGAGGAAAACAACTGGTTTGATAGCCATGGGCAAAGGTGTCCTGCAAAAGCCTAGACTGAGAGTTTTCAAGTTTATTAAAGTGATCACACCCCAAAGTGTGGGGGGAATCATGTGCAAATGACAATGAGCAAGGGACTTGCCATTCAGTTTCCTAAATAAGGTTTGAATTTGTTCATAAAATAGAAATTGAAAAGTCATCCTATCAAGTAGTGCATCAACGGGACTATTTCAAATACTCTCCTGTCTGCCTCACTGATGAGGTCAGAACAGCTTCATCTGTAATGTATAAATTCTCTCTTGGGTATCATGACTCTCAGTGACTTTCTGAGACTATAGAACACCTAAATATGATGCAATCAAAAAGAATGATAGTTTGGCCTTTTATTAGCGCTATTTGCAAGGCCAGAGCATGCAGCAAAGGAAATCTGAACTAGATAGAAATTGCTTTATTAAAACTTCCACGCTATTGGAAATCCCTAATTGCAGAGACTGAGCAAAGGATAAACTTACAAAGGTTCGACCCAGAGCACAGCTCTCATGAGCTCACAGGCATGATGGAGCCTGTCTGAGTGCATGAGTAAGAAAGAATGAATGGCTTCTTTACCTTCCTTCTCAGCTTTTAACACAACAACCCTTTTTGTGCCCTACAGAGGGGAGAGAGAAGATTGTGTGAACTCCTTACCAACCTGCCTTGATATATTCAGCCAAAATTCATCACATCATGATTATATCCAATTTTCCAAGATACTAGAGCTGCCTTGCCAATGTGTTTGGGAAGATTATATCATAGGTTTCCATCCTTGCTGCTGCTGGAACATCCTTGTATTTAAGATCATAGGCACATCTAATTTTTATGGGAGTTTTTGGCTCTTTGGATGCAGTTTACACATAGTGCTCCACAATACATTCATCCCTGAAATGTTTAAGGCCAATTCAGAAAGCAGTGGTCAAAGCCATTTGGGGGTGTTACCAGGGGTGAACGTGAGCTGGTACGGGCCGGTATGGTGTACTGGTAAGAAGCCACGGCAGTGCTTTAACATCCCTGCCATTTTTGCCTCCCCTGTCGGCGGCTCTGCTGCTAGGGTCTGTACCGGCAGGGCTGCCGATGGGGGAAAGGGCAGCGACGTTAAAGCACTGTCCAGTGCTTTAATGTCGCTATCTCTTCCCCATCAGCGGTATGGACCTTACCAGCAGGGCCGCCCACAGGGGAGGGGCAAAGGGAGCAGCTGCCCCAGGGCTGTTGATTTGACAGGGCCCGGGTCTCCGGCCACCACTACTACTACTGGTTTCTGAATTGAACTTTTTGTTCTCTGAGAAAATGTAGTATTTGAACTCCTTGCTGAATCCTAAATTTGAAACAACCATGATGAATAATTCAATCCTAATCTTAAATTCATTCCTTTTCAAGTTTCAAAACTCTCATTTTTTGTATATTAGGAAAGTGCTTGCTCTTTTGTTACAAGAAAATGATTGAAAGGAATGATTTCTAAATGAAGACTGGTTGTATAAAGTTTATTTAATTCAGGAGAATAAGTTCCATGTGTGACAATAAAATGTTCCTTTTATGTGGAAAATAAGGCATCACTTTATTACAGTTTTATAATGTCATTACATTTGTCTTATGTGGGCATGATTATATATAGATACACATGTGCCTGCACACACTAATATTAAAAACAAAATTTATATATACACATAGATAATATTTTATATTTTGTATATTACACTTTATAGTGTATAGCATGTATGTAATATGTATAATATAGCTCTGTGTATATATGAGTTTAGTTGTTAATACTTTTTGTTTTCAAGATCATGTGGTTTTGGGGAATGGGAGGTTACTGAGCATATTTTACATGTCTTAAACTGAAAGAAATAATAACTTTTTTGCAAATCGGTCAAGATACCATGCATATTTTTTTAGCATCCATGATTTCAACTATGTCTACTTAGTTTCTCCCTGCAGCTTTAAATCAAGGGTGGTTTCTGTTACAATTCAATTACTTTCCCCTGTAGCTGGTGTGTAAAAACATGGCTACTGATAGAAGGCAGCAACTGAACACCACATGGTAAGGATGTGGCTGCTAAACAAACATGATTCCTAATTAAGGACAGCTTCTGTATGAAGATACATGGATTGTGCATGATTTCCAATAAAATATCTTATTTTAAGATAAAGCCAACTCTTCACAGCAGTTGATAACACTAAAAAGAATCCTAGCCCATATGAGTTTACTAGATACGTGGAAAGCAAGTAACAGTTGAAATCAGGACAGTGATGTTTAAACATAGCCATGTAGTTTACTGCTGCTGTTGTGATCATAAATCATTCACTTGGTTCTGAGGAGAATAGTTCAACATGCTCCCAGCACGCCAAGAGAGAGATTGGCTGTGTCCCTGTGAAAATGTATTAAACTGATGAGAAGGAATCCTAAAGAATACTTCCTTTCATTTTAGAAATGGGAGTCAGACCATGTGGATTTAAAGTATTCGGGGCCAATCCTAGAGCCAGACTTTGCTCCCCTGCAAGTCAATGGCAAAACTCCTACTGGGTTCCATGGGAGCAGGATCAGACTCTCTAATCTTTTCCAATAAAGGTTTTGTGTCATCCTCTCTTGTAGGTTCCTTGAACATGTTCAATGCAGATCAGTATCACAACTATTCCCAGATGGCTTCTGTCATAAGAGCATATTCTCATTGGTAAATTGATATCAGTGTCCAGAATTAATGCAAATTACATGCCTAACTGTTATTTTCAGACAGACTAGCAAACTGGGCTTTAAGATGCTGTCTTTATTAACTCGGTGGGTCACATCCTCAGCCAGTGTAAACTGGCATAGCTCCAGTGATCTACTGCAGCTGAGGGTCTGGTGCTGTTTATCTATTTTTCTAAACATAAAAAAAACCCTAAAATTAGAGTTAGGTTGAAAATACTGTACCTTTAAAACAACAAGAGCCCTAAAAGAATATCTGAGTTAAAACAAATGTAAAAAAATAACCAGGAGAACTCGGAGGCAAAATTCCACTGCCTACTTTAACTGTAACACACCCATAGCTCACCAAATAGAGGTTATGGATCTATCATAACTATTACAACATTAGAAACTTTTCACTTCCACTGGGTCAGGTTATCTAATTGTTATGCTAGTTTGCCCTTCAAGGCAATAGCCTGACAAAAGGGAGGTTAAAGTATCAGAAAACATTAGCATCCTCTCCATTCAGATATGGGTATAGGCTAGTGCTGCCAATGAAGTGGGTGGTGCTGGTTGGGAATGGGGCATAATTAGGGCAGTCTGTGGATTCACTGACTCGGCACATCCCTCTAAGGACGGATATCATATTGCTGGTAGGGGAGTGATTAGGCTAATGAATGACTTAATGTCAATATGAGAGTGACTGTTACAATAAATGTATTATTCCAGGTGTGACCTAGAGGTTTTCAGAAGCCCGAGCAATTTCAGTATGAGTTGTGTTCTCATGTATATAATACAAGTTTTGTATCTTCTCTCCAAGCAACCTGCCGCCTTTAATGCTTATTAAAAGTTATAGTCCCCTGCCACCATCAAGTATGAAAATCTAAAGTAGGAGAGCATAATCAACACCAATTGCAAACGCAGAGGGTGAATACAAGACTGGAAGGCATTTTAAGAATTAATACTGTAGGCCTTGCGACACCTGGAAGTAATGCTGAATTTTTTGTGTAACTGTTGGGTCCTCACTAATAAAGCAATTATTTCTGTTGTAACCATGTATGCCTCTCTTTGCTCCAGCTTGCACCTTAACTCAGTGTCAGAACTGGCCTGATCCTGTTGGCAGAGAGGGGAAAGAGAACACGGAAGTTTCTCTTAAGTAAGTGAATCACCTTTTCAATAAGAGGTGGCTTTGTGTTCTATATTCCCAAACACTAAAGGACAAAACAGGCTGAACTGAAAGAGAAAGATCCAGCATGAAGAAGAGGCAAAGAATGAAGCAAGAAGGGCAGAAAAAAGTAAACATTTTTAGGAGAGGACTCTGCTAAGAAACTAGGCTGAAACAGAGCAGCTGCATCAAGGAGACATGGATCCCCCTGAAAGAGAAAAGGAGGGGGGAGGGGCCATCTCCATTACAGGAGAGAGAGGGGAAAAAAACAATCCACCATAAATACACAAATGGGGGAAGGGAGAGACGCATTAAAATAAAGTTTATAAAGAGACAGAAGTTATTTTTCCAGGAGCAATGGAGTTAATATTTCCTGTCCTCCTTCCAAAGAGCTTTAACTTTGTAGATAAATCAACCTGGCCAAAATGGATAAGCTACTCTGAACAGTTTTGTGTTCCATTCAGACTTGTGAATGAATGATAAGTACCAAGTAGTTTTCCTCATTTATACCAGGAGAGATGAGGCAGATGACATACCATACTCGTGATATCAGGACTAATTCCAGATGTGAACAAAAGAGGGAAGAAAGTTGTGACAGATATGGCAATTTCCTGCATATCCTTGGGAGACCTTAATGAATTAAGTTTAAGTATGGGGTCTATTGTATTAAATGCAAAGTTTATGTATCACTGTGGGCTGGGATTGCATGCCACCTCTCCAGGGGGAGATATGGTGTGTGGCCAGGGAGTTCAAAGGGCTATATTGAAAATATGCCAGACAAGAATGAACTTTTGGGACAATATGTGTGTAGTAGATTTGCTGGGGAATACCTAGGGAGA
Organism: Caretta caretta; assembly: GCF_965140235.1. Classification (NCBI taxonomy): domain Eukaryota; kingdom Metazoa; phylum Chordata; order Testudines; family Cheloniidae; genus Caretta; species Caretta caretta. The sequence goes on along the minus strand of NC_134207.1, from coordinate 83,819,893 downwards.
GATAATGAAAATTCCCCCATCTCTGGTTATGCAAAACCCAGTCTTTTGAAGCTACGCCTGGAGGAGCGGGTCATTGCCTGCTGATTCCTTTTTCCTGGAGACAAGATCAGGGGCCTGAGCTGTATAAAGAAACAGCTGAACTTTCCAGCCTGTGCTCTGGTTTTGAACCTGAGACAGTCATGAACTTGTAACCACAGGGAAAATGCAGTTGTAGGTTTTGAAGGATTGATGCTACCAGAGCCCAAGGTTGGAGCTGGGCTGACTTCTGGTAAACTTTTTAGCATGTGCGTCGGTGCTGTTATAGTTTTTAATTTTTTCCTTTGTAATGCTTTCACTTTAAGAATAAATGTGCTTGCTTAGAAAGAGCTGTATGGTAACTTGTGTCCACTGGCAATTACTCTGTTCATAGCCTCGGGAGAGGAAGCAAAGATCAGGTGCTGGCCTGTTTAGGCAGTCTGGATTGCTGGAAATATCACAGGGGTAAATGTCAGGAGGGGGGAGAGATGGAACTCCACCCACGAGAGGTGACGGCTGAAGAGTCAGAAACCTTTAAGTGGGCGCCGTTGGCGGACCACAGAGGAGGAATAACACAAGCAAAACTCAGAATAAACCAGCATAAACTATAGATATTTTATTGTTATATGTGAAAAAGAAAAGCATAGTCATATGGAATAAATTCCACTTGCTTTTTTGGGAAAGAACCAAAATATTTTAATATAAATATTTAATTTTTCACCTCATACTCCCTCCCCCCCAAAAGCTCATAATCTTTTTCAAGACACTAGAAATTATGAATGATCTGGATATACTTGCCTTAATCCATGGGTGCGTCTGCCACACTCTTGGAATATTCCTATGTGTGAAACAACAAAAGTTCATGACTGTCAAAAAATGTGCCAGTTTACAAGGTTGCCAGCTCCCCAGCAATGCATAAATTGCTAGCAGACTGGTAATGCCTTTAAAGAATACAAAGACATTCTGGAGTTTTACAACACTACAATGTATGCTAAAGCCTTCTGTGAACTATAAACAGTAGGCTAAAGAATGACATGTTTCGCCCTTTGATTTTTTCCCCCCAAACTCCTAAATATTGTTGCAAACAAACAAAGCCACAGAATGACTACAATTAGGTCATGCACCCAGATAAAAAATAAGTCCCCTAAATTCAGACAATTGTGGTTGTGTTCTTATGCCAAGGGCTGATGGTTTCTATTAAAACAGAGCCTCTACATAATTAAGGCTATGTCAGTCTTTCCATTATAAGCCTTTACTTTTCGGAGTTATAATTCAGATGTACTCACTATATCTTATGAAGACTTTGATTAGGAGAGCACTGGGGAATGCACTCCTAGAATGCAATTGCCTATTTTTAAGGGTAGCATACCTGCTTATAATGGAAAATTTGAAATCCTTAGATTTTTCTTTTCTAATTCCTTGCATGTCAGGGCACGTGTAAAAATATATGTTTGCCTCTTTTCCAAAAATCATCTATGAAAGAGCCAGCAATGTCTTTCCCCATCATTTGAACCAATTCCTCAAGCAGATACTTGGGTTAAGGGATGGGCCTCACGTGCTCTAATGCTCAACAGATTTGGCCTTGGCTGAACAAGCAGGGGAAGTGAACTCTGGAGTCAAGTGTCCTTTACAGAGAATGCCCTGCAACCAGCCACTGGATTCTTAAATCTAGGGATCGCTAGTTTGATCACCTCAACTGCCACAGTGACACATGGCTTTCTCAGATAGCCTGGACCCAAGTAATATAGGGGTTTATAGAACAATGTCTATATTGCATGTTGAAACTAACACAGTTCCTGGAGAGCAGCTGTGACATGTTGCCTGTAGTGAAATACTGCTTAACAGGTAGGAAGCTGCAGGTGTGTAGCAGCTCTAGTTTCCACATGATCTTCATAGTAGCACCAAATAAAGAGCTTTGCAATAATTTCATCTAAAAGTAAAAAATCCACATTTTTGGTTTATTTTGTCAAGGTCAAGATCTGACAGAAAAGGTCATGAACCCTTAGCTAGATGCAGATGAAAAAGGTACCCTGGGTTATTAGGAATAATGGCGAATCCAAGGCCACCTCCAAACTGTGAACTTATTGCATAAAGGGTGGGGGGAAATCCCCTTCAAAAACAGGGATAGAAACCAACTCTTCTGTTCCCTTAAGATCCTTTGCTCTCCCACCAATATCCTCTTGTGGGATTGAGCCTTAGCCAGTTCACTCTGATCCAAATTCTATTCTTGTCCAGGCACTGGGAAAGCAAAGAAACCACACTATCCAAGTCTAATTAAAACAAGCAAAGATCCACATCCCATCTATCTACTAACGACAAGGTAGCCCCAATCACATGTTAAACTGGAAGAGTGTCAAAATCAAGCTTTTCAGATCTCACAATAGAGATCCTTGGTAAAGAAAACTCTGTAAATGCCAGAGGGAAGTAGCTTGCACTGGGATGGACAAAATAAATGTATTTTTCACCTCTAACCTAATTGCTGCTAATATTATTCTGATAAATGAGTCTATAATTTTAAATATGTATTTAAATAATAGACTAGCTGTTTTATAAAGACTATTGGTCTGTATAGCAAATAAAACAAACTTTTAAAAATTGCCAGAACACAAGATTACTCAATATACGGAAAACCGCTTTATTTTATTTTTTTTAATGCATGTACTGTGGAAGAAGTAGCTTCGAATTCAACTTTGAATTTCCATGGTTTTCATGAGTTAAAGCCAGAAACTTTGTTAGTCAAACATACTGTTTTATATTAGATTGGTAGTAGGAGTTTAGGAAATCAAACTTATTTAGGTTAGGTTTAGATTTGGATTTTGGCCTATCCATACCTTGAGTGCTTTTTCTCCACTTTTACAGTTCCCCATATTGTGTTGTTTAAGTACTTGACACTTTTGAGTGGATATATAAACATTCCCCTTCTTCCCCATGGCGTGAAATGAAGCAGTGTGCAAAATGTTAAAGCTGTCATCTACAGATATTTCCACATGGAGACATGGAAATCTCAGCAACATTCAGATGTTTTCAATTTCAATCTGCTGCATTTGGTTGAATTATTTTCTTATTGAATCTCTTTAGTTTTTGGTGGAATTCACTTTTTTCTAATGCTAACTAAGGTAATAGATACTTCAGAAATACTGTGGAAAGGCTGTGGTAGATATTTCCATTTATAATTGGCACACAGGCAGATTTATAAATCTGTCATAGGTACTTGCATGGCTCCCATTTACCATAATATCTGAGCACCTCACAGTCTTTAATATATTTATCCTCATAAGACCCATTAGGTAGGGAAGTGCTATTATCTCCATTTTACAGATGGGAACCCGTGGCACCGAGAGGCTAAGTAACTTGCCCAAGCTGTCACAGGAAGTCTGTGGCAAAGCAGGTGATTGAACACAGCTAGACTACAGTAAGTAGCCTAATGCAAGGGTTGGCACACCCACAGTGATCATCATACCCTGTGTACTGTAGTTCGCTACCTTATATGCCTGGTTATAGCGATAGTCTCTGAAAATAAAAATAAAAAATCTTCAGCATTTTTCTAACACAGTGTATTAACCCTGCAAAAGATTATTTGGCAGAATTTGATAAGTATGTCGGCTTTCTGTTCAAAGAACAGATTTAATTGGGGATTGGTCCTGCTTTGAGCAGGGGGTTGGACTAGATGACCTCCTGAGGTCCCTTCCAACCCTGATATGCTAGGATTCTATGATTCTAACACTGCACCTCCCCATCTTTGAGCAAGGAGCAGCCAAAATCTGACCCCCTTGTGCTCCAGAAATAGACAGGTATGGGAGTTTTCCTGTTGACTTGATTGGGAACAGTTTCAGGCTGAAATACTGACTTTCTGGGAGATCAGATATTTTTAACCTATTAACATTAATTTTTTTGAATAATGAGCGGGAAATCTCAGGTGAGAGGTTTGTCTGTCATCTCTGAATTGAGAAACAAATCTGTGATCCTGATCCTGCACCATGGAAGTCAGTGGGAGCTTTAGCGGGCAAAGGATCATACCTTGTGTCTCAGAGCAAGGGGGATTCCTTCTGTATGATGGTAGAGTGCTTTAGAGTGTTAAATAAAGCTCATCTGGACGAGCTAAACATGAAAGAACTCGAGAAAAGCATGTTCATGGCCTTTTCTGAGTGAAGAACCTAAACTCTCTGTATTCAGGGGCATGCTGTCTATTCACAGGTTTCAGAGCTTATGCCCAAATAAATGTGTTAGTCTCTAAAGTGCCACAAGGACTCCTTGTTGTTTTTGTCTATTCACGGTTATAATCAGCCAGCGGCCTTCAGATTCTGATGTGCGTGCATGCACACAAGCCCAAATGCACATGAACGTGCACCGTACTTTCCCCATCGTTGCTCCTCATGAAGAAGGAGCTAACGTTTAGTGTCTGGGAGAGTGACATCTCTGAAAGCGGCTAGCTAAGTAATTAAACCTAGCGGCAGTGAGAACCCCTGAGATGAAAACCTTGGCGGTTTTCTACACCATGTAGTGTGCTTCAGGTCACAAAGGGCCTGTAAATAGCATGGTAATGGCTGATTCCTCAGCAGGAATAAGCATGTGCTTTGAGTTTTCTAAATGATTCAGAGGCACACTGTGAGATAACTACTAATAACAAGCAGATGTGAAACTTGCTTTTCAAGAGAGGGAGGCACAGAGGGAGGGTAAAATAAATACTGTTCTTGCCTACTTTCAGGGAGCCTGATTTTTGATCCCACTTAAGCTGCTATTTACACTGGTGTAACTATTGAAGTCAATGAAGTTACTTCTGTTTTAGAGCCGTGTTAGAAAGTGTAGAATCAGGCCCAATGAGATCATGCAGACTGAGGCATTTGAGACCCAATCATAAAGAAAAGTGTGGCTCTTCTTTTGCAAAGATAAGGAACTTGAGATATTTCAAAATCTATATTACATTAGGGTGGTGTCCTGTTTGTTTTGGTCCAGAAAACTTGCATATGCAATCTCCCCAGTTATCATACTTTTCTAGAATGTGCACAAGCAAATTGGTACACACAATCCATCTTTGTGGGGCTCTTCTGTTTTATTGGTATAGGCTTACATTGTTTGCTTCATGTAGCTGTTGTGTTTTACCCAGCATGCTGCAGTTCAGATTTGTAACATCCATAGGTATGAGTCTTCCCTCTAGAAGGAGTGGACTGTAGAGTCTTGTGCATTTTACCCAGGTGAAACCTACATTTGCCCAAATTTGCCCAAGTAGTAACATAACACAGGAGAAGATCTTTCCCTCAGATATGTACACAGGGCTCCCACAGAGCTCAGTGTGAGCCACATACCTGTACCTGAGGGAGAAGAATTTGGCCCACAATATGTTTTTCTTTGGAATCACTGTTCTTTATGCTTGTAATATACACTGTGGGACTTAAACTGAGCCTTTTTTTAGAAAAAGAAATGAGTCTGATTAAAGAGCCTGCAAAACGTTTCAAATACCCCGCACCGTTTTTTATAGCTTACCATTTACCCCTGAGCTCACGATCATATAGGTAGCCATTTTCACACAGTTGCTCTTGGTAACCATATATATTTCATATATATATTGCATATATTTCAATGAAGGGACATATAATAAATTAAGAAAACACTGTGAACCTGATTTATCTGGGCTACTTAGATGAATAAATGCTGTTCATCATAAGTAAGGTTGGCAAATCAGGCCCTATAGAAACATCTATCTTATCTGTCCTTCAAATATTGTCCCCATTACTGTAGTATCTGAACACCTCACAATTGTTAATGGCTTTATCCTCATATGCTGCTGTGAGTTGGGTAAGCTATTATCCCCATTTTACAGATCGAACTGAGACATAGAAAGGCTGAAGGCCAGATTTTAGTCATTGCTCTGCTCAGCTTTGCAAGGCCTGCAGGCCAGATTTTCAAAGGTATTTGGACACTTAAAAATGCAGACAGGCACTTAATGGGGTTTTCAAAAGTACCTTAGCAGGTTAGATGCCTAATTAGGCTAGGTTAAACTTGCAACACTGAGCAGAGCAATGCCTAAATACCTTTCAAAAATCTTGGCCTAAGTGGGTATGTCTGCACTGCAGCTGGTAGATGTGATTCACAGCATAGGTAGACAGACCCGAGTGCGCTAAAAGAGCGGCACTGGTGGCAGCTTCAGCTAGCTCCTCAAGTCCAAGCCCGCCTGACTCCCAGGGCCTGAGCTTGGGCAGCTAGCCCAAGCCGCCACTAATGCTAGAACATCCACTGTAAATAAACTGTATAAATAGTATATCCTGACACTTTAAAAAATTCTTTGGGGGCTAAAAGGAGTATAAGAACTTTTTCTGTTCCCCTGATGAAAAGAGAGGTTGCCTTATGCATGGGAAGAAGTTTAAATTGCTTTATTATCATTCTTAGGCTAGTCCCTATCCTTATTTCTGTTTACTTTTATCTGTTTACTTTATTTATCTGTTTACTTTTAAATCCTGACACTTTAAAAAATTCTTTGGGGGCTAAAAGGAGTATAAGAACTTTTTCTGTTCCCCTGATGAAAAGAGAGGTTGCCTTATGCATGGGAAGAAGTTTAAATTGCTTTATTATCATTCTTAGGCTAGTCCCTATCCTTATTTCTGTTTACTTTTATGGCCCTCATTGATGTAACATCTGAGAGCATCAAAAATATTAATGACTCTCATGACCCTCTTGTGAGGTAGGGAAATACTATCCCATTTTACTATCAATGGGGAACTTGGACACACACAGATGGTCACACAGAAAATGCATAGGAGATCCAGGGACAAAAGGCACATCTCCTGAGTCCCAGTCTAGTGACTTAACCACAAGACCATATTTCCTCCATATCAACAAAAATTATGATGTTTGGTAGAATTAATAGTTTCCAATATCTTAAAGAATCTTACAAATAACTTGTATGTTCATAGATTTTAAGGCTAGAAAGGATAACAGTGATCATCTAGTCTGACCTCTTGCATAATGTAGGACATAGAATTTCACGTAGTAATTCCTATGTGAAACCCATAACATCTGTGTGAGCTATAGCATGTCTTTTAGAAAAACATCCAATCTTGATTTAAAAACTTCAATCGATGGAGAATTCACCAGATCCCTAGATAAGTTGTCCCAATGGTTAATTATCCTTACTATTAGAAAATTGCATTTTATTTCTAGTCTGAGTTTGTTTAGATTCAGCTTCCACCATTGGAAGTTGTTATGACGTTGTTTGCTAGATTAAAGATCCCTGGACTATCCAAAATCATTTCCTCATGTAGGTATAGACGGCAATCTAGTCATCTCTTACCTTCTCTTTGATAAACTAAACATATTAAGCTTCTGTAGCCTCTCACTTTAAGTCATGTTTTCCAGACCTCAGATCATTCTGGTAGCTCTTTTCTGAACCCTTTCCAATTTTTCAACCTTTTTCAAGCATGGATACCAGAATGGACACGTTATTCCAGGAATGGTGTCATTAATGCCATACACAGAGGTAATACCACCACCTAGTCCCACTTGATAATCCTCTTCTTATACAGCCAAGGATTTCATTTGCTCTCTTAGCCATCACATTGCACTGTGAGTTGGCTCTCCACCATGCCCCTGCATCCTTTTCTGAGTCACTGCTTCCCAAAATACGGTCCCACATCATGTCTTGATTCCTGTATGTATGACTTTGTATTGAGAGGCATTAAAATGCATGTTATTCAAGTGAGTTCAGTTTACCATGCAATCCAGATTTCTCAGCAGAACTGACCTGTCCTTATCAGCATTGCACACTCCACCGGCACTGCTCTTATGTTCTAGACATACAGACCACGATGAAACCTGTTGAAGAATCACTTGTTTTACATTGTACAGTCCCATCTTTTTCCCCCAGGCACCTAGTTGCAGACTAAATAGGCATTTGAAAAGTATTTATGGTTTGAATACTGGCTTTCTATACAGTGTCTTGCTATTGCTGGCTCTTCCAACAACCAAATCAGTCCTGGGGCTGTCACAAAAGTTTGTTTAACAACTATAGCCCTGAAATGCCAAGTTCATAAATGTTGTTTTATATACTCTTGGCTCAGTGGAGCATCTGGTTCTTTTCCTGAATCCTTAGTTGACAATAACACTGGCGTCCTCACTTGAGAGAAGCAAACTTCCTCTCAATGTTTCGTGGAAATGGCTGGATTAACTTGTCTTGTTTTTCTTCTATTTTGTATGTTGCTTTTGAAAAATGTGGTTCTATGGTGCAACAAGAGCCTGGGTTGGCAAGTTTGCAATTGGTGTAGGCATGGCATTACATTTATATAGTGCTGTAGGTGTACATGGCACTGTACAAATGGCACAAAACAAGTAGCAGAGTCCCTGCCTGAAAAGCTTTCAGTCTAAAGCCATGAATGGGTACAATACATTATACAACTCAATGAAAAGGTAGTGTGTAGGCAGACACCATGTGGTGGATGACCACTGGAGCTGGAAGGCAGCCCAGAAGAAAATGAATTTGGAGGAAGGTGTGACGGGTGTCTCTGGGTGCTACCTGAAACTGGGGTACTGCTGAGACCTCTGTCCTGCTAACCTGAGCTCCCTCTCACCCTGTGATGCTGTGACATGCTGCAAATCTCTGGTAGGTACTGCTTTCACACAGACATCCACAGGCAGGGACACACCCAGCTGAGTTACATGAATGCTTCTCCCAGCCACTCATGAACTAACAATAGAGGAACTCCAGCCAATTCCCCACAGCTCCCCAACTTCACTCCCCTGAGCTGTACTATCCTGCCCTGGTCAGAAGCCTAACCATTGTACATTTATAACCTCATCCACCCTTCCCTCAATGTGGAGAGGATATGCACCAGTTTTTGTTCCCGAGCACTTCAAGCAAAATACTTACTGTTTTAGATAAAATATAAAACAGGTTTTTTAACTACGGAAAGATGGATTTTAAGTGATTATAAGTAGTGAGCATAGAGATCAAAGTTGGTTACCTAAGAAATAAAATAAATTTGCAGTTTAAGTTATATGAACTAAACAGGATTTGACTCAAGCAGTGTCTCACCCTGGCAGATAGTATAAGCAGGTTACAGATCTTCAATACATAGGCTGGAACTCTCCTCCAGCCTGGGACTTGTCTCAGCATGTCGTGGAGGGCTTCCCTGAGTCACTAGGTTGAGCAATCCCTCTGGTGTGGTCTTGTGCAATGGGGTCAAGCAGTCCGGTGCTCGCGCAACTATCCTTGAATTGTAAAACCCTGGATTATAACTTCCCTGCCTGTTAATGGTCGTTGAGTACACTCTGTCCTTGAATACCCTCCTGTGAATGATTTGCTTTCTTTGTATGCCATTAGCAAACTTACAACATATTTCAGTAATGAGCATACAGCAAAATCTCATAACTTGATACACACTAACAATGTACACGTTTGGAAAGAAAAATGGGTTTCAGCAGATCATGACTTTTCATATGATATCTTACATATGTCAGTGGTGAATACGGGGTTCCAGGGTATTGCTTAGGGGTACAGAGCGTCACAGTGGAGTTTGAAGGAGATGAGGGAGAGTGGTTGGTGCATAAGAAATGAGAAGCTACTCTAAGCCAAGGGGGTTTAGACCTAAATCCTCAAAGGATTTAGGTGCCTAACTGCCATTTTGGGCACCGAAATCTAATATTTAGGCGTCACTGAGATCCTCAAACCTTTCCCTCCCCTCAGTTGTCACACAACCCTGTGCGTGTCTAAATTCCCTGGGAACTTAAGTTTCTGCAAGCAAAGTCCACTAGGTGCTTACATTTCCATTGACGATCATATGCAAAACCACTTCCGTCCTGATGCTGGTGGGCTGCTCAGCCATTCTAGCTCACCCCTGAGCCCTGTCAGGATTCTCAAACTAGGCATTCGCCCGCCTATAAAAGTGCTGCTTTTACAGAGCACTCCTACCACAGAAAGGCAGCTGGGGACAGCCAGATCATGAATTTTCAAGGCTGGGGGTGGGTAGGTGTGTACCCAATAGCCATAGGACTACAGCGCTCACTCCGGAGACCTATTTTCAAATCCCAACTCTACCAGCTTTGGAGTAGAGACTTGAACTTGCGTCTTCCCCTCGTAGGAGAGTGCCCTAATCCCCAGACTACCAACTATGCTGGGGCAGAGCTCTCTCGGTCTGTGCTGTTGAAGCTGTTCCATGCTGTAACAATAATCAACTGTTAATTGGGCCACAGAGAGAGAATGAAACTCCAGCCTGGTGGCTAAGGCACACACTGGGACATGAGAGATTCAAGTTCAAATCTAGGTTTCAAAGCAGGGATTTGAAAACAGGTCTCCCCGCTCCCACTTGTATTCCCTAACCATTGGGCTATTGACAAGAATGGGGTAGAGTTTTTTTTCCTTCCCTCTGATTTCTCATGAGAAAGGGCCGACCAGGCGTAGGTGCCTAACTCCAGGAAAGGGTTCACGGCTGTGAATCCCGATCAGAGATAGCCGCATTCCCCTGGTCCAGAGTTAGGTGCCTACCCATCTATGAGGGACTAGGCTTAGGCCCTGCCCCTCTCCTTGGTATTTCCTATTGGCTATTTTAGGTGGCCCTGTGAGCTGGCTTCAGTCAATCCTATTCTTAGGCATCTAACTCTCCCCATGCATTTTATAGGGAGTCTGGACACCTAACTTGGGTCTGAGGCTTCTGCTGGGTGGGGGGTGCTTAAAAAGCTAGGCATTGTAACACTGAGCTCTGCAAAGCCTAAATCCCTTTGTGGATTTAGCCCTTAGTGCTGATCCAGCTCCCATGGACTTCAGTTGGATCTGGATCAGGCTCTCAGTGAAAGGAGGTACAAAGTCACAGGTAGGAGGAGAAAAAGGGAGCAGTTAGGAGAGAAGAAATGGAAGAACATATGGAGGTGGAAAAGAAATCAAATGTATAGGTGTAATAATCGGGGTGAGCAGCTTAGTTTAATGCAGAGGAATGGGGAAACCAGTGAAGGCCCTTGAGAAAAGTGATGTAGTGAGAACAGTGGGCAGGAAAGATGATCTTAGCTGCAATACTTTAGATACATTGGAAAGGTCAGAGGAGAGATGAAGAGACCAGTGATGAGGAGGTTTTGATATTTGAGATAAGAGATGACCAGGACTTTAGTAGAAGGGATGTAAAGAGAAAGCTCATTTTAGGGATGTTTTAAGAAAGAAAAAATAAAATTTAGTGAGAGTTAAAAGTATGAGAGTTTATTCATAAGATAGCAGGAAATATATAGCTGATATAGTTTCCATATTGAAACAAGATGGAAATTAACAATATGGAAATTTCTACTGGAAACACTTCTGATATTTTTAGTCCCACGTTGTCTAGAGCTTTAACTCTCTGGTGGATAAATTTGTTTCTCGTCTGTTCTGGAATTCAGACTCCACAGGCATGAAGAATACCAGACAGAAGTGGTGTGTAATATCTATGTCCTTGTGCATTTTCAGCTCCATAAAGGAGGATTTAGATGAGTGACTGCTGTTGTTAGAAAAGTGCCAAAGAGACCCCAAGAGCTCCCAGTAGATCTAAGAAGGCTCATACTCTTGGCAAAGAAAAAGAAAAGAGAGGTAATTCCAAAGCGTGAATAGGAGTGAAATTAATTGACTAGTAAGTTAATGCATCCTTGTGACCTACACAATTTTTACCTCCTCATATTAGTATTCAGAGTCTGGTAAGAAAGAGCTTATTGCTCCCAGCTTTGTCTTCATTTCTCCACATCCTATAACTACCCCTTAGACTGGCAAAGTTACCATTTCTGCCAAAGAGAGGCCCAGGATTGGAGTAGCAGGGAATTTGCAGGTCAGGACTGAGGTTTATTGGTAGAGCGGTAGGAGGATGACGTTTGCACAGCCCTTGATCACATTATGTAGTGGTCTCTCAGTACCCTCAGAGAAGCAGTTCTTAGAAAAGAAAATGGTAACAAAGACGTGTGATTAATTAATGTTGTTAATTATAGAGCATTCTAAATGCTCTGTTTATTGTCTACATCTTGTTTACCCTAAGTAGGAACTGTCTGTGGGTATTTTTCTCAAGTACAGCGGGAATGTGATAAAGTAAGAGACTTTTGAAACCTTAGTCTAAAGGAGACATCACAAATGGGCACAGTGAGCAATCTGAGACTCAATTTTGCATTTATTTAACTTTTAAAAACAAATTATGATGACCTCACCCCTTTTATACAAATTCCTCAAACAAGTCATGTCAATGTCTTCCTCCCCTGAGAAGTGGTTGTCAACATGATCTCATTAGTGTTTGATTCCCTTGCTCTTGGAGGGCCAGATCCTACCATGCTTACTTTTGATTCAGGCAAAACTCCAACGGACATCAGTGGGAGTTTTGCTTGGACAGGGAGCAAATAAGAACTATTGGATTTGGCTGTAAGAAAATATGAAACCATTTTGAACATTATTTTTGTTCTGAAACTGACCCTGCTGAGCAAAAACCTAAGAAACGCCTTAAAATAGGATACCAGGGCTACTGAAGAGGGCTTCTAAAGTTTATATTGACAAGTAATATCTTAAATGTACTGAGTCAAATTCTGCTCTCATCTACACCAATGTAAATCTGGAGTAACTTCAGTGAAATTAGTGGCATTCCTCTGGATTTACACTGGTGTAATGGAGGTCAGAATTTAACATAAGAAAGAAACTCCATGTGAAGAAAGCAAATTCCCTCTACAGTCTTATGACTTTTGTTTGGTGTATCTGTGTGCACTACAGAAGCCTGATCCTTCAAACACTGCCTGCTGGGTTCAATGCTTACTCCTGTGACTGCTTCCAGTGGGAAGTATGTATCTGGTTGCAGGATTAGAGCCTTAAATGGTAAACCACTCGTGGGACAAGGATCACATCTCTTCCGTATTCTGTACAGCACCAAGGACACTATCAGTTGTGAAAAAATAACTCCATTGATTTACGTGGTGGAGTTACACTAAGGATAAATTTGAAGAGTTTTAGAGGGGAGCAAACTTAAAATACCCACACTTTATTTTTAATAGTGATATTCAGATTAAATGTCTTCAAAATTCACATTACAAATGCTCCCTCAACGATGTGTTCACTTCAGAGTCCATAACTGCTTCTTTGATCACACAAATGCAGATTTAGGGACAAATCCTGCCAATTTGAGTGCATGTGCATTGGCTTGAATTGGAAGTTAATGGGATGTGCATGCACATCCAAAAACTAACTTAACCTGTAGCGTAAGTTACCCCATCAGCTATTGACCTATCTAGCATAATAGTCTTGTAAGAAAACAGAATTTCAGTCAGTAATGGCTGATAAACAAATCCAGTCCAGTTAAATAAATATAAGCACATATTTTTTAAAAGTCTAAATCAAAGAAAGCAAATATTTATATTTTTTTAGAGGCAGACAATGCAAAGAATCCAACATTCATCTTCTCTCAAAATAAACAACTACCAGTTGTTGAAACCAGCTAGTTTTTTCAGGCCACACAGAATGTGTGAGGTAGTTTGATTTAGCAAAACAGAATCACTTTCAGCTTGTGCTTTTCCTAGAAGTTTTACCAAGCAGTCAGACAACACTAACGGGCAATAGTTGACAGGCCAAATTTTGCTCTCGGATACATTGGAGCAGTACTATTCACTTCTGTGGGGATCCACAAGAGTAATTGTGAAAAGAAGTTGGCTCAGCTTCCATATGAAAGTAGTATTCATGAACCAAAATACTCTTAGATTCAAGCCACTGGGACTTGGCACAGAATCCCAACATTGAAACCAAATGAGAATTCAAAAGGATTTTCTTCTTTTGTTCAGTTTTCCCAGGCACTGTACAGATAAGTTGAAAGACACAGCCCTTAATCCTTTTCTTTACAGCATTTTAGGCATCCTTAGGAAATGCAGCAAATGACCTGTTAATCTAAGACATCCACAATATTACTCTGGCATATAAGCAGTTAACAGCCATCAGAGGTAATGAAGCATAGTTGTGTCCAAAAGAGGGTTCATCTGTCCACATTCTAGAGATTTTTCTTTTCTTTGTTTCCTCTTTTTTTCTTCTTTCTTCTCATCTTCTTTGTTGGATGAGCAAGGTGAAAAAATGTCATGTCTGCAACAAATCTTGGAAACTATACATTTTTAAAAACAATCATCTGTTTGAGCTTTTCTCCATGAGAATTGGGCTGGGTCCAGATGTGTTCCAGAACCTGCCACATTCAAGCGTATGTGTTTCATACAATCCCTAAATTGATTATGCCATTTTTGAAGGAAGAAGCAGCCGAGTCACAACCACATTGCAGATCCTAAAATGCACATTTCACTTTCCCTTCCTGGCATGGGCGAGAGTTACAGCTGAAAGCAGAGTAATTTTTTTCCCCCTGAGACTAGAATAATGAAGAATTAAAGCTACAGCTCACTGGGACTCACATTTGTTGGCAATAAAAGGCAGCTGCAGTGACAACTTTACCAATTACCCTGTCAAAAAATGGACAAGTTGCTTTGTGAGAGAACCGAGATGGAAAGGCTAAGGAAGCCATCACTGAGTCCCCAGTAGAACATATTTTCATACTGTTCCCTTCATGAATAGGTGTCCAATATTTCAGAAAATGATACAGCATTTCAGCATTTCTTTAATGTGTTATATCACTTATTAAATTTGTATAATGTTAAATAGCTTATTGGGCAAATGGTTCTAGAATGCAACATTTACTTTTATTTCTGTGACCAAGAAACATGGTCACAACAGCCACTGTGGTCAGAACAGGATTATAAAGACCAAATTGATTGAACTGTTTGTTTCAGTAAATGCCATCTAACCAAGATTTCCTCAGTAAATATCTTCTACGTCGATGTAAAGAAATTGGCATCTTCCAAATTTTCTAATAAACACAGGTCACTTCAGATCTGAGAATGTGTGCCAAGATAAATTACAATGAATCAGTTACTATCTAGTACTGTAATCCAAAGGCACTGCTTTCTCTACTGGGCCTTTTAACAATCACTGGCATTACAGGGCATGTTGTTGACTGATTTTTGTGCAGTTGCAGAAAGCATGATTTAGGGCTCAATTGTTCCTATGCTCTTTCCCCAATCCATACTGACAGCTCATTCACAGAACTTTCTTTCTTCCCCTCCATCCATTTTTGTATTCCTGTCAAGAAATAAGTAGCACTCCAACAAAATAGCCAAAATCTCCCTTTTAAAATGTGGTGAGCAGCTCTGAAGAAGGCTCTGGAGATGGGCCCAAGCCACAGATTAGAGATCTGAATCTGAATACAAACTTCCCCATAATTCAGGGATATCCAATTCTGGGACTTTGGTGCTTGGCCCATTATAGGAAGAGGGGCCACCCAGAAATTCAGAATTCTAAATTTGCCCTCTTTCAAGCGCCCAGAACAATTAGAAACAATGGGAGAAGCTGGCCCATAATAACTGTGTTACACATTACAGCTTGCACATGTTCCCTGGAGAAAACAAAGCAGATAAGATTGCTTGACTGTGCAATATTAGCATGCAGAACCAGAGCTTACTCACCAAAGCTCTCACAGACCTTGGCAGTATTACAGGGTCATAGTTTCACATGGATGAACTGTTCCTAAACAATATCTCCAATTGTGCTAGACACAAACAGGCTTTTCATTCATATCCGGAGTTCATGTCTTCTGATTCATCCTATTTGTTCCTAGAACAAACATTTTTATTATGGTCTTTGTAAGTAAAATCATTCAGACAGTGTCTCAGGGTAGGAGAGAGTACTGGCTATTGATCCACACTCACCCCCTTTATTTGAAGTCCCTTTCAAATCCTAATGGGTGGTGGTCATTATTCTTTTCCAGTACTAATTATGGGCTCTATTTTGTCTTTAATCACATCCCCATACTGGGGTGATGTGGTTCTAAATCATACCAGCAGGAGGTCGCCAGTGTGCATGCAGATCACACCGGGTGCTATATCCCTTTAGGAGTGTAGCTATTTCTCCTCTTGCACACCGGGCCAGTGGAGAGGTAAGCTGTGGCCTGTCCCCCTTTGTGTGTCTTGCACAGTTTGTGTCCCTGCTGAGTGGGTTGCAAGAGGGACACTTTGTGCCACTCACATCCATGGAGCTTTGGACCTTAATACAGCATTGCTCAATAAAATACAGTATTTTTAATAGGTAAGAAATGAAATGGCTATTAAAAATATGACTGCTCTTCTATCTTCTACTTTCTTTCTCCTATGCAGCAAGATTTTGCCCTAAATTTGCTACTGCATCCCTGAAAAAATACTTAGGAAGAGGCAGTTCTGAAAAAACACTGTTCACTTAAACAGAGATCTTGAGAAAATAGGGATGGGAAGAGAAAGGGAGCCCTTACTTCAGACAAGGCCAGCCTAGTCTTAAGTAAGAGCATTATACGTTAGCTGGCCATAGCCACTTCTGATTCTATGATGCAAGAGCTTTCAGAACATTTTCCAACTGATAGAGATTAAAACAACTGGAGATGCTCAGGGTTTAGTCTATTGGCTGTGTCTATTTTAAGGTTACATCCATGTCAAAGTGACACTTTTAATTGTGCAACTCTGCATCCTAATTACTTGGTTTTATACAATTATAGAAACTACACCTTGGATCTTGTCAGTTAAAAATACTATCACAGCAGCAGTTATATGAGCTGACTCTGTCCACCTTTAAAAAGAATTTCAACATATTTTTGTTAAGAGTATGCAAGACAAAAGTTATTCAAACGAGCAATGCTGCATTTAAACCAGTGTACAGGAAATTGTCTTTTCTTGCACTTCAAGCCATTAGTAAAGAACAAGAAAAGCATGCAAAGTAGACAAACACAATAGTCTCTGCTGTGAAAGTATTCTGCCTAGGTCTTCAACCATTTTCATCCTGTGCAGGCTTGAATAAGATGCTCACACGTCACAGGGAGTGAGTTGTGAAATATGTTTAGCAAAATGCATATTTTATGAAACACATGTGAACACTCCAACATCACATTGAAAGCTGTGCCGTTCATGGTGTGGTTCATGGTGTGGCATTAGCTATAGTTAATTGTCTATCAGCATTTCCCAGACTTCTTTTTAGGAGTGTATACCTCAGCCATGGAAAGATTCACTCTGAGCTGAAACTTGACATTGAAGCAACCAGCCAAAAAACTTTTTGTGTTAAATAGAACTACATGGAAACAGACATTTGTCGACAATTTTTGCACTCCTAATAAACCAAAATTATTTTTCAACTGAAATTTTGCTGAGCATGAAAGCATAATGGGGACTCAATGTCCCTGAATTTTGAAGACATGAAGGCAATTTAGTTTGTTTTAGAAACAGGTTGC
Source organism: Caretta caretta (assembly GCF_965140235.1). NCBI lineage: Eukaryota > Metazoa > Chordata > Testudines > Cheloniidae > Caretta > Caretta caretta. The sequence continues at coordinate 83,802,632 of NC_134207.1, read as the reverse complement.
TGTGCTTGTGCATTAGTTTTTTAAAACAAAAATGTGAAGAGTGAAGACTTCATTGTGATTTCACTTGCATTCATATAAATCAGAGGTAACTCTGTCGAACCAGTGAGGCTATATTTGTATAAGTCAGATCAGAATTGGGATCCTAAGTTTCTTAGTGCAGTGACCTACGTTTCTGCCTGCTTTGCTCCAAGTAGTATTCACCTCCAAGTAAGCACACATAATTCCCACAGTATTCTTGTCAGCAAGTTAAGGAAGCATGGGCTGGAAGAATGCACTATAAGGTGGGTAGAAAGCTGGCTAGATTGTCGGGCTCAATGGGTAGTGATCAATGGCTCCATGTCTAGTTGGCAGCCGGTATCAAGTGGAGTGCCCCAAGGGTCGGTCCTGGGGCCGGTTTTGTTCAATATCTTCATAAATGATCTGGAGGATGGTGTGGATTGCACTCTCAGCAAATTTGCGGATGATACTAAACTGGGAGGAGTGGTAGATACGCTGGAGGGGAGGGATAGAATACAGAAGGACCTAGACAAATTGGAGGATTGGGCCAAAAGAAATCTGATGAGGTTCAATAAGGATAAGTGCAGGGTCCTGCACTTAGGACGGAAGAACCCAATGCACAGCTACAGACTAGGGACCGAATGGCTAGGCAGCAGTTCTGCGGAAAAGGACCTAGGGGTGACCGTGGACGAGAAGCTGGATATGAGTCAGCAGTGTGCCCTTGTTGCCAAGAAGGCCAATGGCATTTTGGGATGTATAAGTAGGGGCATAGCGAGCAGATCGAGGGACGTGATCGTTCCCCTCTATTCGACATTGGTGAGGCCTCATCTGGAGTACTGTGTCCAGTTTTGGGCCCCACACTACAAGAAGGATGTGGATAAATTGGAGAGAGTCCAGCGAAGGGCAACAAAAATGATTAGGGGTCTGGAACACATGACTTATGAGGAGAGGCTGAGGGAGCTGGGATTGTTTAGCCTGCAGAAGAGAAGAATGAGGGGGGATTTGATAGCTGCTTTCAACTACCTGAAAGGGGGTTCCAAAGAGGATGGCTCTAGACTGTTCTCAATGGTAGCAGATGACAGAACGAGGAGTAATGGTCTCAAGCTGCAGTGGGGGAGGTTTAGATTGGATATTAGGAAAAACTTTTTCACTAAGAGGGTGGTGAAACACTGGAATGCGTTACCTAGGGAGGTGGTAGAATCTCCTTCCTTCGAGGTTTTTAAGGTCAGGCTTGACAAAGCCCTGGCTGGGATGATTTAACTGGGAATTGGTCCTGCTTCGAGCAGGGGGTTGGACTAGATGACCTTCTGGGGTCCCTTCCAACCCTTATATTCTATGATTCTATGATTCTATGATTCTAATTTTCAGACTTATCACATGACTGCTTTCATCCAGTCATGAGCAAAGATTTTGTCTTGTCTGTAACATTGCCTTTTTTCAAAATTTTCAGTAATGTTCTTTACAAAAGTAGAAATACAATTTCTCCCTTCCTTGCCATTTCACATGATAAAAGGTATTTCAAAAAGCCCACAATTAATATTTTTTCAAGCTTTCACAAACTATCAAGTAAGGGTTATATGTTCTTTTAACACACTTAACAGCCAGCACATATTATAGTAAGGTTTATTTTTATTGTAGTGTGTTTATTGCTTAATTAGGTGGCTGTTCAATGAATTTTCCTTATGTATAAATGTGACAAATTGTTGCTGGGCAGATGTGCACACATTTAACAGGTTTGCAGATTTGTTGACCAAATTTGTTGACCAGTTTGCAGTAGGATTTTTATCTACTTAACAGACTTATTCCTTTACATACAAATTTGAAGATACTGGCATAAGGGACATAGTAAATATATTATTTCAACAGGGTTTATGTTGTTATCGATAGGTTACTTACCTGGACTGTAAATACAAACTGCACAGAACACCATTCCACATATCAAATGTCTTTTTTCTCTTGTTCCTAACATGTGACAAGCAGATTTAATTCCATGATTCATAATCTGTTTGCAAAGAAAGGTAGAATGCGGCATTTGCCTATTTCTAAAACTTAATTAAGAGAAAAAACAAGAAATGTATCTATTAGTCCCTGTTCTGCCAGTGTGCTGGGAGCATCATACAATAATTTATGAAATATAGTGCCGTGAAAATTACCTCCCCAAAATATAAAGGAATTTAAAATAAGAGGTAAAATCACAATTGCAGATAATTCCCAAACTTATGGAGTGCTAGTCATAGGCAGAGAGAAGTCCATTAATCCAAAACTGTGGCTTCCTTGCCTTACAGAGCCCTTGTGCATTGGCAAAAATGCCTGAAACAGGCTCTGGTCTGGTGAGGGAAGCTCATGCTGAGGTAATTGGATACTAAAGAAGTGTGTCTTTATAGCAAGGTAATTGGATACTAAAGAAGTGTGTCTGCCAGGAAACTCAGAGAGCTAAGAAGTTAATACCAGATCTTTTTTCAGTAGAACAATATTTAAAGCTGAGCTGAACTTCTTTCTGTAGGTGGGCATGCAGTTTGTTGAGATTAGGAATGGATTTGTAGTCAATGGATTTGTAACCTTTCACACTAAGGTGAATTTGACCTAGTGTGTCCAGAGATCTTCCTCTTCTATTCAGTGATTAAATGCAACCATGCACTATTAGGAGCTGGAGCATACTGGTGACACCATGGGAAAGGCTAGTCAGAAATGGGTTTGGACAATGCGCATCCACAGCCATAGCCTGATAAATTGATGCATAGTTTATAGAGTCCAAGTGTTTTCCATATTCATGTTCTTATAGGTCCTGTTATGCTCAAATTGGTCTTCTTCATTCACCTCATTATTTTTGTGCATCATTTTATTCATTTGGTCTCATTCCAAGTAAGAGATCTATTTTGCTGTTATTTATTCAAGATTAACAGGAGAACCTCCATCTCTTCCATTTTAAATCCTGAATAATGCCCTCCATTAGACTTTTCATATGGAAAAAAAAGTATTTTGTACATTATGGATAATCCTACTTTCAATGAAGTCAATGGAAATTTTGCTGTTGACTTCAGTGGCAGCAGGATAAAAGCTATATATTCATTTGAAGCTGTTAACTCATGATTTACTTACTCCAATTCTGTATAGTCAGTTTTCCATTACCATATATTGTGAAGCCTATAGTTAAGGATACCCAATCATTTTCATTATTTCATTTTTTTCAACTGGATGTTCCACACATTTGTTCAATCTGAAATTTTCAGTAAAGATGGTTCTGCAGTTTGCAAGCATGGAAAAAAGAGACAGTGCAGTTTTTCTGCTATAAACTATTTTGGGACCTTATTTAGACAGCTGTAGCATGGCAGTGGCAAGTGATGGAAACTTGGAGTTTGTCAGAAATATCTTCCCAAGAGCATACATGTGTCTTACACTGGTCTGGTGAAAATTCATTTTGGTTCTTCTGAGTTATAAGAGTTTAAAAACATAGTTCATGGATGCACACTGGGTATTGTTATACAATAAAACTAATCACCTGTCAACATTCCATGAGCACTGCACATGTGCATACATAGAAATTTTACAGACATTTCTACTGAACAGTTAGTCTCCTTTGGATTTGCACATAAATGAATAAGAAAGTTGAATGAAATTTTAGTTGTAATATATGTGGCTTATGGAATATGGCAATATGTGTGAAAGAAGAAGCCCTAGCCTCATCGTATGTAGATATTGGGCAAGAGAGAGAGTGTTCCTCTGTGCTTTACAAAATAGTGGCACATGCTTTCATTTTTTCTATTTTTTTTAAATCTATGTTAAAAGAACATTTATGCTGCCAAGTAAAGCACTCAAAAAGTCTGGAAATAGTAATGCAAAGGTTGATTGAAAAGGTCCTGGGAATTTCATCTGCCCCTTTAAGCAATGTCACTATTTCCCCAATAAGCCCCACCTCCATGCAAATATAATTGGTGCTCAACATCATAACCAAGATCCCTTACAGCTTCTCCTGGGACCATGATGGTACTTCTTTAATCTGGCCTCTTAAAGGAAGCTCAAGAGCAGTGCAGCATGCATTTCTTATTTCTTCTGCCTTAAAACTACCAAGGTACCATTACTGTAATCTCTATCACTCCGATACCACGGTATAAAAATTCAGACTAATATAAATTAAGCCTAATACATTACACTGAAGGAAAAACAAAAGGTAAGTTAAATTAGGGGACAAAGATCAGATACATTGATTGGTCTTCAAATTATACAACATTAATTAGCAACTACCTTCCATTGGGAACACTCAAGATGAAGCTCCTTGTTTTGATTAAGAATTGAACATCATAGAATTAAACAGATTTAAGGAAAGAAAAGACATATTAGGCCATCTGGCTAAATGCCCTGCCTCTGAAGGACAGCTCCCTTCTATATATTTTCCAGGTTTTTGTTCGTTGAGTTTTAATTTACTCAAACAATGGAGCTCCACTTCTTCTCGAAGGAGACTGTTGCACAATCCGATAAATTTTACTGTTCAGAATTTTCTTCAGTTATTTGGCCTAAATCTCCTCTGCGTGCGTGTGTGCACACATATGGCTCAGCTTGAAAAAAACATTTAGCTGGAATGCTACTTGGTGTTTTGGCTGTCTTGTGAGTCAGTGTACACTTCCTTAATTCATACACAAGTTTAAATTCTTTCTAGTTTTTCTTTCTTGTGAGCAGTTTAATTGGATTTCCTTACTTCCAGGGCAGTGCACTCAGTGATCATCTGCTTGATTTGCATTAACTGAATGCAGTGATAGCTCACCCGTTGAAAACTATTATTTCAAAGTACCCTCATTTGCTGCTTGTTTGCTTGGGATTGATCTTAGATCTGGATGCATTGTTTTAATATAATGGTTTAAAAGATCTCATGTCCCCTGGGAGTTTAATAATCTTACCACATTTCTATGGCTTGACATTGCACTATAATGATTTTCCTCAAAATTTACTATGACAGTCCTACAGCTCTCCTCAGAATATTTGTGTAACAAACCATTCAGACACTCAGTGGTTTGCCTGTGTTGTGGCTGGGCCTTTTCTGTACCCTTTTAATTAAGATATTGAATGTTTAATCACTGCAGGACATTGTTTGGTAATACTATATAATTAAATGGTTATGGTTGTTGAGGTGTATAATTAGGAACCTTGAAAATTCATTCTGTATTCTACAATGAACAAGTACAAAGCCAAAACCAAAATGCTGGCTGGGTTATATAAATAAGTGCGAGATGATGGTCAAGCTGAATCATAAGGGCTCTTCCCTCCTTTAATGAAAGGGATTGTATATACTGCACATAATAAAGTATTTCTGATGCTGGGAGCTTTCCATAGAAAATAAAGCCAGCCCTTTGGGATCCTTTATTAGGTCAGAAGTGAGATAATGGATTCATGGAAAGGGACCACGACATGTGGAATCATAGAATATCAGGGTTAGAAGGGACCCCAGAAGGTCATCTAGTCCAACCCCCTGCTCGAAGCAGGACCAATTCCCAGTTAAATCATCCCAGCCAGGGCTTTGTCAAGCCTGACCTTAAAAACCTCGAAGGAAGGAGATTCTACCACCTCCCTAGGTAACGCATTCCAGTGTTTCACCACCCTCTTAGTGAAAAAGTTTTTCCTAATATCCAATCTAAACCTCCCCCACTGCAGCTTGAGACCATTACTCCTCGTTCTGTCATCTGCTACCATTGAGAACAGTCTAGAGCCATCCTCTTTGGAACCCCCTTTCAGGTAGTTGAAAGCAGCTATCAAATCCCCCCTCATTCTTCTCTTCTGCAGGCTAAACAATCCCAGCTCCCTCAGCCTCTCCTCATAAGTCATGTGTTCCAGACCCCTAATCATTTTTGTTGCCCTTCGCTGGACTCTCTCCAATTTATCCACATCCTTCTTGTAGTGTGGGGCCCAAAACTGGACACAGTACTCCAGATGAGGCCTCACCAATGTCGAATAGAGGGGAACGATCACGTCCCTCGATCTGCTCGCTATGCCCCTACTTATACATCCCAAAATGCCATTGGCCTTCTTGGCAACAAGGGCACACTGCTGACTCATATCCAGCTTCTCGTCCACTGTCACCCCTAGGTCCTTTTCCGCAGAACTGCTGCCTAGCCATTCGGTCCCTAGTCTGTAGCTGTGCATTGGGTTCTTCCGTCCTAAGTGCAGGACCCTGCACTTATCCTTGTTGAACCTCATCAGATTTCTTTTGGCCCAATCCTCCAATTTGTCTAGGTCCTTCTGTATCCTATCCCTCCCCTCCAGCATATCTACCACTCCTCCCAGTTTAGTATCATCCGCAAATTTGCTGAGAGTGCAATCCACACCATCCTCCAGATCATTTATGAAGATATTGAACAAAACCGGCCCCAGGACCGACCCTTGGGGCACTCCACTTGAGACAGGCTGCCAACTAGACATGGAGCCATTGATCACTACCCGTTGAGCCCGACAATCTAGCCAGCTTTCTACCCACCTTATAGTGCATTCATCCAGCCCATACTTCCTTAACTTGCTGACAAGAATACTGTGGGAGACCGTGTCAAAAGCTTTGCTAAAGTCAAGAAACAATACATCCACTGCTTTCCCTTCATCCACAGAACCAGTAATCTCATCATAAAAGGCGATTAGATTAGTCAGGCATGACCTTCCCTTGGTGAATCCATGCTGACTGTTCCTGATCACTTTCCTCTCATGCAAGTGCTTCAGGATTGATTCTTTGAGGACCTGCTCCATGATCTTGCAGTGAAGAATTTTCCCTACTTTTCGCATGTGCAGAATTTAGAGCCTGATCCAGCAAAACACTGAGGCTGGGATTTTCAAAGGTGTCTAAGGCAGTGGTTCCCAAACTTCTTCCGCTGCTTGTGCAGGGAAAGCCCCTGGCAGGCCAGTTTGTTTACCTGACGCATCTGCAGATTCGGTCGATCGCGGCTCCCACTGGCTGCGGTTCACTGCTTCAGGCCAATGGGAGCTGCTGGAAGCAGCGCGGGTGGAACAAGTTTGGGAACCACTTGTCTAAGGCCTTGTCTACACTACTGCAGTAAGTCAACCTAAGTTAGTCACGTAGCTGGAGTGATGTAGCTTAGGTTGACTTACTCCGGTGTCTAACACTGCTTTGCGTCGACGGGAAACACTTTCCCATTGACTTACCTTAATTCTCTCATTCCGGTGAAGTACCAGAGTTGACTGGAGAGCTCACTGCGGTCGATGTAGCGGGTCTTCACTAGACCCGCTAAATCGACCCCCGCTGCATCGATCACAGCAGCGTCGATCCCTGATAAGTGTAGACATAGCCTAAGTGAGTTTGGCTCCCAAATCCAATTGGGATTCTGTTGGATGCCTTTGACAGCCTTAGTGGTTCATGAGCTGTGCTAAGTGCCTTCAATTCCCATTAACCTCAATGGAAGTTGAAGATATTAAACATCTCCAGTATTGCAAACCCCAAGTATTCAAAAATTAGGGTTCAGCCCCCCCCAGTCATAAGACTGGTTTAAAAATCATTACATTTAAAACAATAATAAATGCTGGGTTCTTTTATTTGCCTTCTGGTTTTGAGCTTTTGTAATTCACATTTTAAAGCTTTTCTCTGCAACCAGTTCAGCTAGAAACTTGTTTTTTTAAAGAAACCTGAGATTCTCATGTAACTTCAGTAGTGTGGTAGGCGGGACAGATAGTGCTGCCTATTATTAGGGTTGTCTAATGCTTCCCATTATAAAGCCTTATTTTCAGTTACTTATAATTTTGCCAAACTTTAACCATTTGGGCTGAAATTTTCCATGCCAGGTGTCTGCTCCTGGCTGAATATATTTGGAAAACTTCAGCCAAAATGGTTCAGCTATTTCTAAGAACAAGGCTAGGGGAAAATACATTGTTTTGTACATGTTAAAACATTCTGGTGTCTTTTTCCATGCTTTGGAGCAAGAACTCAAAATTTGGCAGCAGGGTGGCCTTTGTGTCAGGGATGTGCTTTTTACTATCACCATGCAAATCTGGCCATGTAATAAGAATTTGAAAAATCAGAGTCTGAACATGCTCAATAGAGACTTCTATTTTAGCAGCTAAAATCTCCAAAGATTGTCCTCACTGAGCATGCTCAAGACTCTCACAGCTCCTAGTTCTGACCAGACTGTGTATGCATCATCCTCACACAGCAACTGAGCATGCCCCAGCCCAGAGCTAGAGGTGTGAAGCTGGACTTTCCCTGTAACAGCTGCTCCAAGCTATTCTGGGTTGGTGTGAGCCTGGGCACAGGAACTGAAAGCAGGGAGTCATCTCACTTGTGCTCTCAATGACCTCCTTGCTGATACCTAGGCAGCATGGAGCAGGAATCTATCTGATTCAAAGGCCAGACCAGTGGAGAGTGAAAGAAATAGACTGGGAGAAGGAATCTTGTGAGACCAGCACTAGAGGCAGGTGCAGAGACTGGGACTGGCTGGGCAAAGAGACTGGGACCAGCAGGCAAGGAGACCAGGAGCGAGGGGTGAGAATGGAAGCTGGGATTTGTTGGGTGAGGAGGCTGGGAATGCATTGTACAGGCAACTTTAATTCTGGCATTACCTAACTTTTGACTTTGCAACCATATGTTCTTTTAACAATAGGTTTTGTGTGTTTAATATATAAACTAAGGGACAACCAGATTTTGCCAACCTTATTCTCTCTGAGCAGTATTTTACTCTCTGAGGAGCCCTAAGGAATCAAAGGGGAGAATTGTGGAGTAAGGTACTACTCAGCTTGAGTAAGGGTGGCAGAATCTGGCCCTTAGAGTACTTAATAAATTAGAGTACTTAATAACCGTAGTCTAAGGGCCTTATCCTGTGATTGCTGAGCACCCTCAATGCCCACTGTAGCCTTTATGATGCAGAATCAACTTCTAAAATAACAAAGTGGATGTTCCTGAAAAAGTCAACAAAAATCAGCCTATTTTTGTAATTTGTAAACTTTAGAAAATCAGTGATTAAAATGTTTTACAGACTTTTTGCTTTCTAAGGTATGTTAACTATCAGAATTTAACTGAATCATCAGTTTTGCTATTTATAACCTAACTATTCACTTGGGATTATATGGATTCATACCATGAAGCAGTAGGTTAATAACATGTAAAAACCACATGAAGGAAAAAGTTGCAAATCTCAGCTAAAACTTTGTGGTTGGCTGGATTCTACGATCTCCAAGCTTTATTGAAGGTTAACATTGGTAAGCTGAGCATAGAACATACTAATGCAATATGCCCTTTGTTCCCTTAATACTCCAGCAGATCCAAATATTAAATATTTTGAGCCCAGTTTTCATGTCTGAGCACCTAATCTTTCCCCTTTAGTGCTCAAATTGTCACTCAGGCAGTCAGATACTTATTTTAGATGTCCTGAGATGTCAATACAAACACCCAAATGCATATCTGGATGCCTAAATGTAAGATCCAAAGTCTGAAAATTGCCTCTTTATGCCCCGTTGATGTAAGACCACCTTCCTAATGCTTAAAAGTATTTATCAAGATTTATCAGTCTTTAAAGCTAAAGCATCATGATTTTACTTGTCAGTTACACCAGCTAAAATTTTCAAACTTGGGTCCCTGATTTTAGTTACTTAGGATCATGTTATTAAATGTATTTAGACATCTAAATGTGCAGATAGATGTCTCGTGGGATTTTCAAAAGCACTGAGGCATCTAACTCCCCTTGGCATTAGGAAGTTAGACATTTAGGTGCTTTCAACAATCCCACTAGGTGCCTATCTGCCTCTTTTGGCAACTAAATATATTTTAAAATCTACTTCTCAATGTTTATTCTGTGGGAATTGCTTGTACTGAGCCTCTTTAAAATTAGACTAAATAAGGATTTAGGTTCATGACTCTAGTTATCCATGATTCTAGATAATGTTTTATAAAGGTGCATATAAACTACACTTGAAGCCTTCCTTGCATGCTACAAGAGATGCTGTATCAATATTGAATCACACTGGAAAGGAATTTTCCTAAATAGTGCATTGATTTTGGCTTCCTGCACTACATTCTTCCAATATTTCAGTTATCTTACCAATGCTTTTTTGTCATGGTTATGTAGGGAATTTTGGGTTTTCATCACAACTCTACATTATAGCACAGATTTTATGAGGCCACCTAAGTTTCTGAAGCAAGAGCCAAGAAGAGAGCTCAGTGGAAAATATTCCAAAAGAAGTATTTGGCAGGAAAATCTGTACAGTATACATGTTATACTCAAACATTCGAAACTGTGGTCCTTGAAACAGAATATGTTTGAGGCTTCTGGCTTTTGATAAAGTATTTGCGGACTGGCAAAGGGAATATGTGTTTAGCCTTCTGTAATTAAAAAAAAACCATGCCTTATCTGTAGCACAAAAGGAGTCTGCAGATGGATACCCCCTGCGGGAAAACAAAGTTCCCAGTCACTAGAATGTAATGCTGTAAAAATAAATACTACAAAGGCTGGTAACAGGGGGATGTCTCACTTGCATGTTTATTGTGACGATCTTGGTTCACAGAGATGGGGGTACCCAAAACATGTGAGCCAGCAGGATTCCTTTGTACTGATTTGCTGTCTGTTTGGCCAGATGTCTTCCCAACAGTGAATAGAAAAAAACAAAGCTTGTATTATAATAAGTCGGGGAAAAAGAAAAGTGTGTCAAGGCACAGCATGTCACATCTGATATTTATTAAATGTTGATAAAGTCAGCAGTGAGCAATGCTCATCATCCGGAAGTGACCCTGACTTTTGGGTATGCAAAGCTAGTGACAAATGTCTGGGAGCACATCATCATTAAAACCATGTGTAGAGAATGCATAGTGGAATATGTTGTGTTGGGAACAACAAAGATCTGATTCAAGCTAAGCCCAGTTCTGTGTGATTTACATATGTTCCCTTTGTAGGAAAATGTCCTACACTGGTTCCACTGAGTTAATTAAAAGATCTCCAAATGAGATGTTACAAACCTAGCCAGATAACAGTGATTCACTATAAGCCAAATCTCGTAGTTTTTATACTCAGGGCTCCAAATAGCCAAAATGCCATTAACTCAAGTGGAAGTTTTTCCTGTTAAAGATGGAATATGGACTTCAAGCCATGACTCTGTGCTCCCATGATAAAGGTTGAGAGAAGGTACCTACTTTATGTTGCAGTTTTTTACATATACCCTACACTCACTCTAAATCCTTCCCCATGTTGCCTCTTGTTAGTCTGACAGACTAATATGGCTGTTTCCTTTATAAAGGAAAGGACCTTAACAAACCACAAGACAACCTTAATGAGACCATGTTCACAAGTGCCTCTTATGTACCAGATCAACCAACTTTGGGTGGACTTTAAGCAAAGTGAACCTAAATTGTTCAAGCTCCGCCAGAGATACTGGAAATAGTTCAGTACCTATTCTCTCATTTGAGACAGATCCAGGTTTTTGTCATCTTTAGTAGTCCTCTCTATTTAATTAGTTAATCAGAAGGCCAGCCACTATCAGGAACAAAATGAATATCCATGTGTCAAGGTTCCTTCCCCACTTTGAACTCTAGGGTACAAATGTGGGGACCTGCATGAAAACTTCCTAAGCTTACTTTTACCAGCTTAGGTTAAAACTTCCACAAGGTACAAACTATTTTATCCTTTGCCCTTGGTTTTCCAATGCCGCCACCAAATGTTTCTCTGGGTTCCTGAGAAAGCGTTGTTTGGAAACGTGTTTCCCCCAAAAAATCCTCCCAACCCTTGCACCCTACTTCTTGGGGAAGGTTTGGTAAAAATCCTCACTAATTTGCATAGGTGACCACAGACCCAAGCCCTTGGATCTTAGAACAATGAAAAAAAGCATTCAGTTCTTGAAAAGAAACATTTTAATAGAAGAAACAGTAAAAAGAAAAGGATCACCTCTGTAAGATCAGGATGGTAAATACCTTACAGGGTAATTAGATTCAAAACATAGAGAATCCCTCTAGGCAAAACCTTAGGTTACAAAAAGACACACAGACAGGAATATTCATTCTATTCAGCACAACTTATTTTCTCAGCCATTTAAAGAAATCATAATCTAACGCATATCTAGCTAGATTACTTGCTAAGTTCTAAGACTCCATTCCTGTTCTGTCCCCTGCAAAAGCCTCACCCAGACAGACACAGACCCTTTGATGTTCTCTCTCTTCCCAGCTTTTGAAAGTATCTTGTCTCCTCATTGGTCATTTTGGTCAGGTGCCAGTGAGGTTATCCTAGCTTCTTAACCCTTTACAGGTGAAAGGGTTTTTTCCTCTGGCCAGGAGGGATTTAAAGGTGGTTAGCCTTCCCTTTATATTTTTGACACCATGTATTCCTGACATAAGACAAATACCACAGCCCAGAAGAGGTTAAATTGATATAGCTATCTGTGCTAGAGTCTCCAAAGTTGTGGGGGGGACGAGGGACCCACTTACAACTACCTGATTTTCTGCTCCAGCACTTGTGCACATTAGATCTTGGGGTAGATTAGATTACAATATAATTTTTAAAGTGTGGCTGCTGTAGTGTGTGTAAAAAGAAAAGGAGTACTTGTGGCACCTTAGAGACTAACCAATTTATTTGAGCATGAGCTTTCGTGAGCTACAGCTCGCTTCATCGGATGCATGCAGTGGAAAATACAGAAGATGTTTGTTTTTCTACACACAAATCATGAAAAAATGGGTGTTTATCATTATTATTATTATGTAGTGTGTGTGTGTGTCATCTCAATACTGACAGTAGTGGATTGTTAAAAAAATGGAAGTGTCTCAAGTTCAGGTGCCATTTTTATGTCCATTTGAAATACACTGAAACTGAAAGATCCATAAAGCGCAAGTGTTGTTTAATTGGACCATACATAGGGAGAGAAAACCAAGAGAAGGAAGCAGGTGGCTTGCGAAATACGGGTACATATATGGTGCTAGATGATGAACAGTATTAAATTCAGGGGCATTAGTGAGAGTTGCAGCCTGTTACATTGCACAGGGAATCAAATTAAGTACAGTGTCAGCAAACAGATCATAAGCTGAAAATGAGTAACTTTAATGTGAGACTTTAATACAAACAAATTTCCAACATGCAGCTGATATCAAACATGCATTTTTTTTCTGCCTCCTTCTCTGTGTTGTACCTCTGTGGTCTGTTGCCCTTTCATATTATGGCTTGATCCTGCTCTCATTAACTTTAATTTCTGTTACCTGTATAAGGTAGAGGCCAATCCTGTGATGTGCTGAGTGCCCTGAACTCCCATTAATTTCCATGGATAATTAGAGCATACAGAAACTTACAAAAGTAGGTCCTAAATTATATACCTCTCAGAGGAGGGATCTTGTTTTCAAACTTGTCTGAAAAGCACCATGCACTCCACTGCACCTAAAGTAACCCTCCCTCCAAGCCGTTACTGACAGCAAGAAGATCTGTGTTCAATATATTTGGGGATCTTCTTGACAAATAAGTAAACTGGCCCAAACCCCGCCCGGAAAACTGTGTTCCCTCTCTAGGGACCGTTAACAGGCAGAACAACTCCCTCTCACAAATACTTCAAGATCCTGTACAAGCCAGGAAGGGGAGCCAACCACACTTAAAACCCTTGAGTAGAGTCCTAGCTGCTTGGAAACCAGTTCTTTGTCATAAGATAAAATCCTCTTCCCCTCTCCAAGCTGCTCTGGGAGCCCACTGCCCCCAAAATCCAAGTTCATGTCTAGTTATGGTGACTCCCCAAGTGTCACCAGCAGGATTGTGGGTAGATAGCCTATGCAAATGAAGCTCTCTTTTCACCAATAGGGGGAGCAGAGAGCCCTTTCCCCTCTGGAGCTTCTGGCCAAATGGCTTATGCTAACAAACCTAGATTTAGAACATAAATGCATTAACTTGTTTTCCCACCGTTTTTTGCCACATGTATCAATTTACTGAGAGGTTTGTATCTCTATCTGAAAAAGGAATTGATCTTTCCCAACTGAGCTTCTCTTCTATGTCCTACAGTGACTTCATAATTTTGAATCCATGACATCACATCCATCCGGTTGTAACAAAATGTGATGTCACAACAATGAGATTATGGTGTGACTTCGCCACATAATCATAATGTGTAAGAAGGAGCTGGCCTGTGAAGTGTTCATTTCAGTGTTATCCAAGCCTGATATATGAAATAACACTAGCGAAGGGGACTGAGAAAATAACTCATCAAATAAACTTACTTTATGTATAAATCTCTCTTCTTGAATTTGCCTCTGTATGAAAATCCCTTTTTAAAGCACTTTAGGTTTAAGAAAACCACGAGAACCTGTTACTCTTTGAGATAACAAGAGTTAACTTGCTATTTCTGTCATCAGTCCTCAATAAACACAGCTGAAGCTGCCTGTGCATTTCCCTGAAGAATAGCACTGTGCAGAAGGTCACAAGTTGGAGAAAAGTAAAATCAGCTGGTGGGTTGATCCCCAGGGGAAATATAATTTACTCATAAAAAGTTTCTGAGCAAGTTTTCATTAGATCAGTAATTTGGTACACCCAACCTACTAAAGCGCTCTCCTTTGTGACTCCATTAGTAGTAAATAAATAGGGTAAAAGGTCAAGGAAGTTCATTTTTAATAGACGCAGGGGGCTATATTCATGCTTGCCTAATGAGGGCTCAACCTGGTCCATTCATTCCAACATGGTCTTCACATTCTAATGTTTTTATATGTCCCTGTTTCCCCTGCAATTATTGATAATCTAATGAAAGCTTTCAATGCTTATATATGTGCTATAACCTGTGATCATTGACAGAAGAGTCTCACAACAGGCCGACATTCATATCTTCTGTAAAAAGCTCAAATACCAAATATTAATGGTTCATTTTCTCTCATCACTGGAGATTCCTTTCCCTATTCTCTCTTTTTTAGAACTCACTTATGTGGGGAAATGGTATGAGTAGCATAATTATACTGATATAACTCCTGCTGGTGTCCACACAGGGAGATATACCAGTATAACTATGCTTCTATGGACAAGCCCTAAATCTCATTAACATTATTTTACACAGTGAAAATAAAAAGAAGTGCTAATATTTATCTTCTAAGTCCATGTGTCAATATAAAAGTTGCAAAATAGTGCAAAAGTCTCCTTTCAGACATTCAGAGTAGTACTTAATTTCAGTTCTACTTTTTCTGTGTGTGAATGTCACCCACTGCTAACAGTGCAGGGAAGTTGAATGTTAAAACTGAATTATTACCATCAGGATCTAGACAGAGAATATTGCCATAAATTTTTGGCTTAATTGCAACCTAGTCTCACTACCAGACTCATGATAATAGTGGTTGTTGTTTTTTTTTCAAATAAAGCCACATTTGGTTTTCCAGTTAAATTTAATCCAGTTATTACTCATCTGAAACCTTAAAAGGAGCATATCACTAAAGTGAGGCTATAGTGAGCCCGGAGTCCATGGAATGTTAGCTATCACTTGCAGTGTAGACAAGTATGTGTACAATTATTATATATGTATGTGATTTAGACAAAGAAACCACAATAAAAGCTTACTCTTTGACCTGATTTTAAAGTCCCATCTTCTTTTGCAGGTATTCAGGAGGGGACTCAATGTACCAAATGTAAAAATAACTGGGCACTGAAGTTCTCCATCATATTACTATATATTTTGTGTGCCTTGCTAACAATAACAGTAGCCATTCTGGGATACAAAGGTATGTACCATATCTGTCACAGTGTTTCACTTTCGAACAGGAATCCAAGCAAGAGCTCCAAGTATTAGAAAGAGATAGAGAGGAGAATGGATTTATTTTATTTTCAGTTATGAGATTATTGCAGAATTAAACTTCTGTTAACATGATTCATTGTATGTTTGGCATAGTCTACATTAGACAAACTTTGAAGTTTCTCTTTCAAACGGCTATAAAGTTTTGACATTAGATTAGACATTTGTGGAGATTTAAAATAAAATGTATAATTAACTTACCAGTTTTCAATATGGAAGCATATTAATTTGGAGAGCCAAGGACTTCAGTAAGGCTCCACACAAGTACCAGAATCCACCCCTAGAGTTCATCTTGTGTAAAGGAGGGGCCAGGAATGGTGTCACTTAATGTATTAATACTTTTTATCTGAGGAGTTCAAAAGTATAATGAATATTGTTCTTAATGATCTGGAAGCAGGGATAAACAGGGTAGTGCCAAACCTGATAAATTGCTTATTCATCAGTGTTTAAGCCAATTCTAAAAAAATATTCTGAAGACTGAGGAAATTCCAAAGAATCAAACAATGCTAAACAATGTTTTGCCTGAGAAAATTATATATGAGTAAAAGTAATGCACATTGAAAAGAACAGTTTGATCTTCTCATACATAAAGCTTATGCTCTAATAAATTTGTTAGTCTCTAAGGTGCTACAGGTACTCCTTTTTCTTTTTACGGATACAGACTAACATGGCTGCTACTCTGAAACCTGTCATACATATTGTTATTCAATTCAGCTATCACCACAAAATAATACAGGCATCATTCCTGACAGATCAATGCAAACATCTGCTCGCTGTGCAGTATTGGTTAGGGAAAAAAGCCAGTTAAAAGCTTGGCTGTATTAAGAAAAGGGAAAAATAATGCTGAAAATATTACAATGGGACTACTATATACACTGATGGTTCCCCTTCCCTTTGATTCTGTGCTTTGTTCACATCACCTCAAAAAGGAAATAGTAGAAATAGGAAAGGGACAGAGAAAGGCAGCAAACACAGTTTAGAGGCTTGGAAGGACTTCTATATGGGAAAAATTAAAATGATCAGAACTGGTTAGAGAGAAGATTTCATAAGAGAAGACACGATGTTGGTGTATTGAACTATGAATATAAACGAAAGGTGCTCCCATTTACCCTTTAGTGTAATACAATAACAAGAGGGAACGTAATAAATTAAACATATTTACAACAAAACACATTTTTTGCACAACTTATAAGTAACCCATGGAACTCATTGCTACAAGATATTGAAACAAAAAACTTACTAGGATTCAATGATGATTAGTTACTTGTAGGGATAAGAAGATCCCCAGTTATATTAGCTTGATAAAAACAGAGCCAGACCCTTAGCAGGTTAAGTGGGCATAGATCAATTTACAGCAGCTGAGGATCTGGCTCTTACATGGGCTATCAGTCCTCCATGTTAAGCCAGCCACTAACTGCCTGGGACTCAGAAGAAGCTTCCACATTAGGCATGTTACTGCATAACTGTCTTTTCCGGGATCTTGCATATTCATTTGAAGAATCTGATGCTGCTTACTGTCAGAGATAACCTACCAGCTGGACTTTGATTCATGGATTCCAAGGCCAGAAGAGACCATTGTGATCATCCAGTCTGACTCCCTCTATAACTCAGGCCATAGAACTCCCCCAAAATGTTTGCTTTTGAACTACAGCATCTCTTTTAAAAAAACACCCAATCCACCACTTGGAAGTTGTTCCAATGGTTCATTGCCCTCACAGTTTTATATTATATATCTTATTTCTAGCCTGAATTTGTCTAGCTTCAACTTCCAGCCATCAGATCTTGTTATACCTTTGTCTGCTAGACTGAAGAGCTCATTATCAAATATTTGTTTCCCATATAGGGGCTTATAAACTGTGATCAAGTTCACCCCTTCGCCTTGTCTTTGTTAAGCTAAATAGATAGAGCTCCTTGAGTTTATCTCTATAAGGCGTCTGAACTGACCTATGGCAATTTCTTTGTTCCTTCATGAAACCTCTGAATGGGAATAAGCAAACAAGGCGACCCTCACCTAAATGTCTCTCCCTCTTTCTAACCCTACATTTTCAGGCTTCTCTCTCCACATGCCTCCAGTTCTGGTTTTCTTACACTCCTCAAGGCCTTCCTCGCTCTTTCTGCTTCCTCGCTACATTCCATTATGCACTTCCATGTATGATTACAACCATTTTGTCTTCTTTACAACTCAGTAATACTCACTGGGATTTTTCATTGGCATCACTGAGAGGAATTTCTTAGCCCATTGCCGCAAGGAAAAAAAGCTGGAGTTTGTGCGAAGATGCACATCTCATTCATTCATCATACTTGGGGGCCCACCAAACCCAATTTCAGGGGAGGGAAGCATGGTATTGGCCCAGAGTCCATTCTCAGTCCAGCACTCTCCTCAACTTCCTGTTTCTCTACTCTCCACATCTCTCCTGTCACCCATATTTGTTTTCATTGTGAAGGTTGAACATCAGGGCATGTTTCTTACAGTTCTGTCTGTTCCATTGCATTTCAGAAGACACTGACTTCTTGAGTCAAATTTATCTCTTGAGTAATTCCACTGAAGTGAATGGACTTACACTGGGGATGATTTTGTCCTTTTGTCCTCACACTTGCATCCTGTGCACTAGTAAGCTGGCTTTTTACATAGACCTTTCTGATCACTGCAAATCAGAAGAAATACCAGTTTATGAGAAAAAATTATTATATTTGATCCCCAAATGAACTGTTAGGATACTTTTGTTTGTTTCTAAGGAGTTAGGCCTTAAATCTTGGACACTAAAGAAAAGTGAAGTACATTTTTACAACAGTCCCCTCTACCTCAGAGTTCAGCTTCTCCTTTGTGTGGTGATATTACAATGAAAGATAGAATTTTGCTAGCATCAGGAATTCTTCCAATCTGTTAGCTAAGGTTTCATTAGATTTGTTTTCAATACACTGATGATTTATATTTATAATGCCCAAAGCTGCTTTTAAAACTTTTAGTTTCCTACATGGTACTTAGCTAACCTATGTTATTTAAAAAAAAAAAGTCAAGAACTACGAATTAACGGATTAAATTTGGTTGGCAAGAAAAATAACTCTATGGGATACAAAATAAACAGAATAAATCTCCAAATTAGTTGTAAAATCTGTGTAACAATCCATAGAAAGCTGAAACCAAAACATGAATTAAATATCAAGGTCTGAAAGGGGTTGCAAGATGAGTTTACTATTCCTTTCCCTTCAGAATGAAACTTACATTCTTTCTGTTGTTAAAAACATTAATAAAATAGTGTTCTTGGTTTTCCAGATGTTTTCTTAAGGAAATTAAATGCAAAAGTATGTAGTTAAGATTCTTCTGGCACCAGTCAATGTAAAACTAATCTATTTAAAGTTAATGATTATACTCTTGCTCACTCCATGGCAAAGGGGGGCGGGGAGTAAACATTCTTTGAATATCAGCCTGAAATTTGAATTTCTGGTTATTTTCAGTTTGTAGTAGACCTTTATATTGCAGCTTGTAGCTTTAAGTTTGTGACTAATACACACAACAACTCTCATCTATTGCTTAATCCTTCTGCTTCTGTAACTCGACTCGCTGGGATGGGACACTTGTCCATGCTTCTTGTCTGAGACTGAGAGCAGGGAGTAGGATCCAGACATTCTACCCTTCAGCAGTTGGTTGCAAGGTTTGCATCTCTTAAGGGATGTCTGTGCAAAATTGCCCATACAGCAATGATCTTAACAAAAACAAAGTTTATTAAAGACAGAGAAAATAGAATTAAAACAGAAGAAGTGGTTTGTATAACATATCTGGGTTTGCACTTATCAGCTAAACTAGATAAAGTAGTCTCCGTTAATGAAGTAAATAGCTAACATCTTACTGCCCTCTTTGATCCTCCTCTGAGCATCATGCTGCGGTATACAGCAAAAATTCTCTGTGTCCAGAGCTCTCTCTGATCTAGCCCACCTGATCCAGGGCTGCTACTTAAAACTTATCTCCAGTTATACGCGCATAGGCTTTAGACTCATGCATTTTCTAGGAACTGGACCACTGATGATACAAAGACCCTTTAATGATGATTAACATCTTTCAAAGGCTTAAGGACCTAGCTCAGACACTGCCATCTTGGCTGGTAGTATCTAGTTTCGATAGGGCCTCTTGTTATACCCCTTCAGGAAATTATTTATTTTATCAAAAAATATAAATTATGGGCAGGTCTTCAGTTTGTCTGTCAAGAGCTTATTAGAATCAATTTTTAGATATACACCTAATGTGCTAGCCAGTCAAATTTCTTAAAGGTTGATAACTGTTTTCTGATTAAAGTTACAAATCCAAAAACATTAGCTTCTCAGAAACCAGCTGGTTTTCCTGCTATGCTCTGGACCTATTATGCTGCCCAAGTGGCATGAGGGGCCAAAAAGCAACCACATCTTCCTGGCAAGTATATAACCAGCATGTTTTAGCTCATGTCACACCCTACTGCTACCCCTAGTGTAAGGATCATATCAGGGTAAGGAAGGGGCATGGCTGGAGCATTCTGCACTTGGCCATTCCCTGGTTGGCCGATAGCACCTCAAGGGGCCAGTCAGTCTGCAAAGATTAAAGCAGATTCCACATCTCTCTATTATACTCCAGGCTGGCATAAAAACCAGACCTAGAATCTGCCTGCTGGAGCTGTAACCAGCTGCCCCGCAGCCTCCCCACTCTACTGCACCCAAGCTAGTTTTAAAGGTCTCTGCAAATTTGACTTCCACCAATTCCTTGAGGCCACAATAGATTATAACATATACTAAAGTTTGAGCCTAAACTACTTCAACATCCCAAATACCCTCCAGTATTTTTCAGCAACAATATTAAATATACCCTGGGTGAAATTCTGTGCCTGTGCCTCTAAGAAGGGACAGGGGGCTATGGTGGCGGTCAGGTTGTCTGGAATAACTCACGAATGTGGGTGTCAGCCTCAGAGCAGACTGTTACAAACTAGGGCAGATCCTGGGTCTAAGCAGGGGTTTTGGGGGTCCGTGGCAAAATTTTAAATCAAAATGGGGGTCCTTGGATTACTAAAGTTTGAGAACCGCTGGCATAACATATAGAAAAAAAAGTTATTGGGCATTGCTTTCATCAGGGATTAACAAGAACCATAACTGATGTGATAATGCCCATTAAGGCCTTGATTCAGCAAAGCATTTAAGCACATCTTAAGTTCCATTGAAGTCAGTAGACTTACAAACCTGCTTAAAGGCTTTGGTGAACTGAGGCTTCAGTCTTGAAGAGGACAAAGAAATCCAAGCATTCTAGATCAGGGAACATGCAGTGAAATAGCTGATTTCTCTTCTGGGTTCCTGAGAAATTCTAAGTAACATAAATTAGGAATAAGGACAGAAAAAAACAGATGTCTTCTGTTACAGTGAGTGTTGGTTCTGGATTCCTATCAGCCTGCATCTTGTATTCAGAAGGCCAGCTACTATCATCTCAGTCCTGAAATGCAGAACTCTGCACTCTGACTCTATTTTTGTGTTTGTTTTGTTTTTTATATATATATACACACACACACAGACTGGAGTGTGTATAGCTGGCTCATTGGCATTATGGAAAGGAGAAACAAGGCAGCTTTCCACCCAGGAATGTTCAAGTTCCTCATACAACCTTGGGCCCGGTGACGGGGCAGTGCTGCGTGGAAGTAGCCCCCATAATTCCACTTCGGCCCACAGGTCCTCACACCAGGGACAACCTGGGGGCCATTCTCCTTGTTCTCACCCTTTGTTTTGTGGAGGGGTCTACTGGTGTGTCATCCCCCCCGCCTTGCCTTCCTCCTCTTCCCATGGTCACTTGTTCCCTCAACCCTCCGAACTGCTCTGTTCCAATAACTGCTTGAGCTCAGTTTGCCTTTGTCTCCTGAGACTACTTCCTTATTTTTCCCCCTCCCACTTCATCTCACTGGGTATTCCCCTTTCTTTACTTTCTCTCTGGCTTGTGTTCTCCTGTCTATTTTCCAACACTGCAGTGTTTTAATGGCTCTTTTCCCTTCCCCGTGGGTTAAATTCCATCCCTCTGGGGTTTCTGGATACCCCTTTGCTTTTCTAATGGGAAGGGGTTCCAGTCCGTGCCTAACATGAAAGGGTGTGGCAACCAATCCACTACCCCAGCCCACTTCCATTTAAACTTCCCCTGAACTTCCAGAGGCCCTTGTGCCATAAGGCAGAATTTCTTATCCCCATGTATATTCAAGCCTCACTCTTGCTCCAGGAAGTATCTGGTGGGGTTTCACCAACTTGTGCCTGATTAGCAAACAGCCTGAGGAGGTGTCCACCTGACCCCTGTGCTCTTTTATCCTGGCTCCTCGTAAATTAGCTTATTAGCTACCCAGCCCCAACCTGATCTGGTAATCAGGAACTCCTCTCTGTAACCAGGCTAGGGTGACTAGATGTTTCGATTTTACAGGGACAGTCCTGATATTTGGGGCTTTTTCTGAAATAAGGTCCTATTACCCCCACACACACTCCCTCTCCTGATTTTTCACACTTGCTGTCTGGTCAGCTTAAACCAGGCCCTTCCCCGGCCCCTAACTGGTTAAATAGTGATCAGAGTGCTGGTTCAGGTGCTGATTGCTATCACTCTGTGACAGGGCCAAAGTAACCCCTGACTTCAGTGTAGTTAGCCCAGAGATGACTGTAGCCCTAGCTGTCTGTTTGGTTTATGTTTTTGAAGCAGCATGGACCCATGAAAATCCTGCTATATACCTGTACGTATCTTCAAAAAAATAAGATGGAAGATTAATAAAGGGACAAGGACCCCTTGGCTGCCACAGATTAAAGTGCCAGATTGTGTATGACCTTTGCATGAGTGCAAAGAGTAGGAGGAGGGCTCATGAAGTTACACTCCCAGTACCAGGGTCCCCCCTACTTGCGCTTGGGGGAACACAGGCAACTGCTCTTTTGTAGTTCCTGCCAGGTTATAAATCACCCCCAAAGAGGGTGGGAAGGCATAGGGAGGAGGCAGAGGTATGGCTTTGTCCCCTACCTCCACACTGGCTCATCCGAAGGCCTGGTGCAGCACCTCTTCTGCCACATGCTAGGGGACTGGAGGAGTGACACAATGCAGCACAATGTCTTCTGGAATCCCTCGTGGGGTGGTGCAGATCCTCTCTGGCCAGAGGCTAAATAATCTGCGTATAGGACAGAACCTTCTGGCCTTAGCTGTGATTTGAATACACAGACACCAAACTGAAAATGGACATGGACTTGAAGGTCAAGCCATAGGGTTGCCAGGCATCCAGTTTTAAACTGGAATGCTGACCAGGCTGCTAAAAAAGTCCGGTCAGTGGCGCAGCAGGGCCAAGGCAGTCTCCCTGCCTGCCCTGGTTCTGCACAGCTCCCGGAAATGACTGGCATGTCCAGCTCCTAGACATAGGGGTAGCCACAGGGGCTCCGTGTGGTGTCCCCGCTCTGAGCACCAGCTCCGCAGCTCCCATTGGCTAGGAACTGTGGTCAGTGGGAGCTGCCGGGACGGCGCCTGCAAGTGCATGCAGTGCGCAGAGCCTCCTGACCCCTCTGCATAGGAACCGGACATGCCGGCTGCTTCCGTGAGCCGCCTGAGGTGAGTGCCAGCCGGCCGGAGCCTCACCCCGAACCCTGTTCCTGCACCCCAACCTCCTGTCCCAGGTCGTAACCCCCTCCTGCACCCTAACTCCCCCCCAAAGCCCACACCCCTCCCTGTACCCCAATCTCCCTGCCCCAGCCCTGAGCCCTCTCCCACACATACAAGCCCTCCTGGAGCCCGCACCCCGCACTCCCTCCTGCACCCCTGCCCCAGCCCGTAGCCCCCTCCTGCACCCCAAACCCCTCATCCCTGGCCCCACCCCAAAGCCTGCACCTCCAGCCGGAATCCTCACCCCCTCTTGCACCCCAACCCCCTGCCCTGGCCCACTGAAAGTGAGTGAGGGTAGGGGAGAGCGAGCGATGGACAGAGTGGGGATGGAGTGAGTGGGGGCAGGGCCACGGAGAAGGTGTGAGGCCTCAGGGCAGGGGCGAGGCCAGGGCAGGGCAAGGCTGTTCAGTTTTGTGCAGTTAGAAAGTTGGCAACCTTATCAAGGCAGAATCTAGCCTCTGAAGCATTCAATTTCCTCCCTTTCTTGTAACAATTTATAAATATATATTTAGCACTTTGAGCTTTCTGGAACTTTTCATTTCTGGCTCTTTCCTTCTTCCGTACACATACTGTTGCCATGAAAAGCAACAGAATGCGTAACTGCCAGGAAAACAACTCAAACCTCCCCAAGCCAAGAGCAAATTGGGAACAGCTATATGTCCAGGCTGGGCTGAATGACCATAGTTTAAACCCTTGCAAATCAGAATTATTTTAAAACTGCTGTTTAATTAAATGTCCTTAAATTGTTATTAGGAGTTTTAAAGCTACATCACTTTTCAGAAGACATTATTTAAGAACAGCACTTGATATATGTTCTATAGCCTCCACACTTAGTAGCTAGGATGTAGTTCATAATGATTAAAAGAATCAGAAAATTATTTGGTCCATCTAAATGGAAGTGGCCCACGGGAGAGTGAGAGGGAGTCTGCTGCAAGCGAGGTAACAAGCCTCAAGCATACAACATGCCTTCATTAGACAATGAGACACCTTTAGTAGTTAAATATTATAAAATATTAATTGATTGAAGAGGAAGACTCAGAAGAATCTTCATTCATGAGATGAATCTGTTTGTTACCAAAAGAAATATTTGGTTGAAGCATAGTGGTTAACTTCTTAGCAGAGCACACGGTCATATGAGCAGAAGAGAATACACGGTTCTGACGTTATGCAGAGTAGTGGAAAGCAAATTAATTGTTTGTTTTTTTAAAAAAAGTATTTTCTATGCTTGACCCCAAATATTTTGTATTTTTCATTATTTACTACACTCTTGTTTACTGTTCATCTATATGACTTGTTATAAAAATCTCATTACTTACACCATATCTCATAGTTGGAACTTCTCACAATGAAACCTACAAAAATTACACATGTAAATGCCTGTTAACACTGTTCTCAATTTTCCAGTTGTAGAAAAAATGGACAACGTTACAGGTGGCATGGAGACATCCCACAGAAGATATACTGAAAAACTCACAGAAGTGGAGAGTGGTCTGAAGAAATTAGGTAATCTCCACATAACTGAAAGCCAGATAAGGCAGCCTATTTGCATGTCCTTGTGTGGTATTATTTTGGGAGATATATCAGTGGATAAGAGTTCTCTATCTCCACAGATCTGTCTGATGAACAGGTGGCCAAATACCTGCATATCCATTCCATCTTAAATTTTAGTTCCCGATTCTGGACAGCTCTTAATCACATCCAATCCCACGGAAACCATATTGAAATCAAAGGGACTTCAGGATGTGCTTATGAGCTGTCCTGAATAGGAATGATTTTCTGAATCAGAGCTGTAAAGTGATGCAAATATTGATGGACAAAAGAAGAGACTCTTAAGAATGAAAGTCTTCACCCACCCAGTAATCTTTGAGCTGATGTTTAGTAGATAAATTCCAAATCTGGAGTCCATGCCCAGAGATGTTCAAAAATGGCATATGTTTAACCCTCACCTCAGAGGCAAAAACATCACTTGTAGGAGATGCACTTCATCGGTCATTAGTGCTTAAAGTGTGCTGGGTGGAAACAGGTCACAGACCCAGGAAATAAGATTTCTAAAAAGCAAGCCGGGCCACTGAAGGGCACAGTTTTAATACTGTCTGCGGGGGGACGGATGGACGGGATGGACCCCTGATTGGCTTCTTGAAGCAGGGAGAGCTCTCCCCCACTCCCTCAGCAATCCAACATCATTCTCCCAGAAGGAGTGGGAAGAGCAGAAAGAGTTAAGCAGCTGAGAGTAGCTCTGTTTCCTCTTCTCCCTTCCCCTTCTGCGAGCAACAGGATGGCTCCTCTGCTCTTCTCCCTGCAACACCCAGCCTGGGAACGGAGAGAAGGGACTCTAGTGCAGCCCCCTTCAGGCCTGGAAGTGGGGGTGAAGAACACCAGGAGCTACAGGGGATTCAGAACTGATGGGGGAAGAGGGGAGAGCCGTAGGGGGGCAGAGCTGATGTGGGGACCACAGAAACAGGATCGATTTGGGGCCAAGGGGCAGAGTTGGTTGCTGAGCAGGGGGACTGGCAGATGGGTGGGTGATGAGACCCCCCTCCCGACAACCACCACCACTTTTTTTCAAACCACTTTGAGCACTGTCAGTCATCAGGGGAAGTACAAGTCATGCAGTTATAAATGTAGATCTCCCACGTGATATCACACGCCCAACTTTGAAGAAAAGAGATAAGTGGTGTAGAAAGTATTTTCTTCACTGTACGTTTCTAGCCTTCCTCCTCTGCACCACTGAAAAGGAAGCTCCAGATATTCATTAAAAGCATTATATAAGGACTAACTTCTCTTGTGAGAGAGAGAAGCTTTCGAGCAACGCAGAGCTCTTTCACGTCTGGGAAAGGTACTCAGATTGTCACAGCTAAATACAAGGTTGAACAGATAAAATATGTCTACTTATGCTAAACTAAGGGACCATTCAAGGTGACTTAGCCCATAAACACCCCTATAGTCATAGGACAAAAATGGGAGATTGGTGGGTTACAGATTGTTGTAATAAGATATAAATACAGTGTCTTTATTAATGACAGGTTTCAGAGTAACAGCCGTGTTAGTCTGTATTCGCAAAAAGAGAAGGAGTACTTGTGGCACCTTAGAGACTAACCAATTTATTTGAGCATAAGTTTTTCGTGAGCTACAGCTCACTTCATCGGATGCATCTGATGAAGTGAGCTGTAGCTCATGAAAGCTTATGCTCAAATAAATTGATTAGTCTCTAAGGTGCCACAAGTACTCCTTTTCTTTTTGTCTTTATTAAGATCATGATTTTTACTGTCTATCAAAGTTATGAATTTAAGCTCCCAGGCTCATCTTTTGAAAGTGTTGGGCAGGTTTCCTCTGAGGATGAGGACTGGGGTCAGATATAGAGTAATTGTTTTGTGAAAAGTGTTCGTCCACAGTTGATGTGATGTTTTTGTCTTTTATCATTGTCCTGTGTGAGTTCATTTGCGAGTGTAGTGATTGTCTGGTTTCACCTACGTAGTTGTTAGTGGAGCATTTAATGCACTGGATGAGGTACAACACATGTTGCCATAGGCATGGGTAGGACCCATCGATCTGGAAAGGTTTTATAGATATTTACAGTATATTAAGTGAGGAAAGCTCTTTAGTTTGCAGTTCAGTCATAAGAAAAACTCTAATGGCTTCTCAATAAAAGATGTCCATAAACTGTATGTTAATGAAGTTATTCAAAGTCCTGTGTTTGCAGTGGTGAATTCATAGGAAGGGAATGTTACAGCTAAAAGCACATACAGCCTTCTCTTATTCTGTGATTTAAGTTAATCAATCATAGTCTGGAACTGTTGTGATCAAATTCATTTCTAAGCATTGTTTGTACTCTGTAGTATGTATCATATGGCCAGATCTAAGGAGTGATTAGCCCCATCAATTCCTATTTAAGTCAACTCCCATTTAAAAAGTTCTAAAAGTTTAAATATTTAAAAAAACATGGGGGCAATATCTGTGGGGCATATTAGTAAGGGGGCTCTAGGAGGGGAGTTGGGGGGTGGGGCTGGCACAGGGAAAATGTGAGGGTCAGATGGTATCTACTCACCACTGTGGCACCTCCTTGTGGCCACAGCTGGGTATTAGCTCTCAACCAGACTTATTTTGTTGCTCATCCAGTCTCTCTCCTGCTGGACTCAAATTGCTCCTTCTTTCCCAGTGGCTGGTAGGGGAACCCAGGCCAACCCTCTACTCCAGATTCCAGCCCAAGAACTGTATGTCTAGTAACCACAGCCTAAGCCATCCCTGACCATGTTGCTGTTTGCCTGGGCTCCTTCCTACCTTTCTTCTCTAGCTCTGCCCCCCTCTGGGTAACCATTGGAGCTCCCTGATGCTATTTCACTCTTCCCAGGCTCTTGCCAAAGTCTGGAGTCTGAGGCAGAATCCCAGGGTTTACTCTCCCCGTAGATCAACTCCTCTAGAGGAAGTGACTACAGTATTCCGTCCTGCAACTCCCTTCTTCCTTGCTACTTCCTGGTTTTATACCACCTCAGCCTGCCCCTGCCCAGCTGGGATTTATCAGTTAGATCTTATCAGTCCTGACTCTCCTCCAGGTACAGCCATCACAGGGTTAATTGGTCCTTTTTACGTACTTAGGCCTTGTGTGGTGTAAATACTCTATCACAGTGGGACAGGTCATAGGATTGTAGAGCTCTATGGGAGCATAGAAGGATTATGCTCCTTCTATGCTCCCATACAGCTGGTTGGTATGGGAGCATAGAAGGAGCATGGTTTTTTAGTGGATTTGCCAGTTGCCAGAAAAATAATTTTATCTGCTGGCGTGGGGGTTTTTTGTTTTGTTTTTTTTACGTGGGTCTAAAGATTTCCAATATCATCTCAGTACACTGGGATATCTAATGTTAAACATTTTTGTGTCCAGCTAAAGATGCTCGCAGTGTTCCCACTTCCACAGTTTAAGTAAGAAAATGATGTTATCAATCCTATCTATATGTGTTCTCTCTCGAAATACTATAAGAGGTTGTTGACGCGGGGTCGGGAGGTGGGGATTGAGGAGTTTTTTCCTTGTGGTTGGGGCTTGGAGTTGGGCAGGCTTAACTTGTTGGGGGGTGGATTGCCGTTTGGGGTTCTTTTTTTGTTTTCAGAGGTGGTAACCCTAGGGCATAGCAGGAGGCAGGCATGAGCAGCACTGTGAGGAATGTGGGATATGTGTGACAGGCAAGAAGTGGCACTTGAGCTGGAAGGATCCAGGATCCTTGGTCTGTATCCACAGCAGGTCATGGGTGCTGGAGCATAAGCAAGCTACAGCTGTTGCTAGGTAGCAATAGGGGTGGTGCCCACTACCTGGCAGCTCTGCAGGCATGGGATTGAGCCTGCTGTGCTTTACACCAGAAAGGGCCATCAGCTCCTTACTTACACCGCTTCAACGTATTGAACTCCACTTAATCATCCAATTTTTTCTTCAGTACAGTAGCAGTACTATATTTCACCTATTCACCACTCTCTCTAAAAGTTAATTTTTAAAAGAAAGTAAAACAATCATGTTTAAATGAACATATATAAACAGTATTGACAATAGAACCATCATTCTATTCCACTGGGCAAGACAAAGGGTCGCATTCCATTGGCTTCAACAGCAGTTAACTTCGTGTGTCTGGGGGCAGAATTAGACCCTAGAGCATCTGTTTTTAGAAAAGTGACAATTGAATGTTTCACCAAGTGCACACTTTAATTGCCTGACCACTCTTAGATACAGCATTTACAGGGCAGGAAAGAGTCTTTTTATATTGTGCTTAAAAAACAAACAAACAAAGCTAATGCTTTTAAAAATTTCCCTCTTTAATAGATGATGAAACTGGACAAAAAGATATGAGCACTAACAAAGAACTTTCTAGCTTCAGATCTGATATTCTGGCTCTTCGCCAGCAGCTTCAGGAGATTGCAGAGAAAACCACCAAAAACAAGGATACACTGGAGAAGCTACAAGATTCTGGAAACGTATTAGATGACAGGCAGAGCCAAATGAAAGGTGTCTTGGATAGCAACTCTTTCATGATCATCAGTGTCAATAAAACTCTCCAAGCATACACTGGCTATATCAACAATCTCCAACAAGACACAAGTAATATCCAAACAAATTTGCAAAGCCAAATGCATTCTCATAATGTGGTCATCATGAATCTAAACAACTTAAATCTGACACAAGTTCAGCAAAGAAATCTTATCAGTGTTTTGCAGAGGTCTGTGGATGATACAAGTCAGGCTATCCAAAGAATCAAGAATGACTTTCAAAATCTGCAACAGGTTGTCCTTCAAGCACGAAAGGACACTGATTGGCTTAAGGAGAAAGTGCAAAATTTACAGATGTTAGCAGTCAACAACTCAGCCTTAGCCAAAGCTAATAATGATACACTTGAAGACATGAACAGTCAACTTAGCTCATTCAGTGGGCAAATGGAGAACATCACTACAGTTGCACAAGCCAATGAACAAAATCTTAAGGATCTGCAGGAGCATCATAAAGATTATGAGAACAGAACTTCTGCCAAGTTTAACCAGCTAGAAGAGCGCTTTCAGCTCTTTGAGACAGATATAGTCAATATCATTAGCAACATCAGCTATACTGCGCATCACCTGCGGACACTGACTAGCAATCTCAATGAGGTCAGGACAACTTGTACAGACACCTTAAGTAAACACACAGATGACCTGACTTTTATGAACAACACGCTAGCCAATATTCGTTTAGATTCTACATCTCTCAGGATGCAACAGGATGTGATGAGATCAAGATTAGATATTGAAGTTGCAAATTTATCACTAATTATGGAAGAAATGAAGCTGGTAGATTCCAAACATGGTCAGCTCATCAAGAACTTCACAATACTGCAAGGTAAGATGAATTTCAATCTATACCTCAAGTTGTACGTCTTAGCAACACATGGGTTTTACTTGCTTTAAATAACATCAAAATACTTCAACTTTTTTTTTATTATGGGTTAAATTTTCTCCTGAACAAAGCCTGAATAGCTGAGTTGCAAGAGAGGTAGTTTGTGAGGGCATGGGGAGAAAGAACACACCCCACGTTGTCCAAGGAGCAGCAGCAAAGCAACTGTGTGACTGCGATAAGATTGCTATAGTTCTCAGAGCTCCTGCTGCCCTGTTCTGCAAGGTGAAGGTCCAGAGGATTTGCACAATGCAAATCTTCCATTCCTGCACTTCCCACACACCAGGCCTGGCCTGCCCAGTGCTTCCTGTCGGCCTTGTGACCAGGGCTTTGGCTGCTGCATAATCCTTCTGCAACCCCTCTAATGTGCCTGACAGTACCTCTGGTCAAATCTAGCCCTAAGAAAGGAAACATTGACCAGGAGAACACAGATGTTATCAATTACCTACTCTCTTTGGAATGTGCTGTCCTGGACTTTGGCTTCTCCCTGCATCGTTGTCAGAGAAAGGGATCCTTAGTTTAATCTTTAATAAAAAAAAATTAGTCTTTCATTTTATGAAAGTCCTTTTTCCAGTTTATACTGGGACACAGACCTTATCTGTTCCATTATCTAATTCTAAACCTGGGAGATGTAAGTTTGGTTTAAATTTTTCAACCCAATATTCCCTTCCCTCCTTTACCGGCCTGAAATTGGAATGTTGTGAAAGAAAGTTATAGGTTGGTTAAATTTTATTCTGACTGTTGGGTCTGCTTTTGAATTATCGTCTAAAGCAGTGGTTCTCAACCTCTTTGCCATTGTGGACTGCATATGCAGCTCTCTCTGTGTTATGTGGGCCACATTGACACAATATATATACTACCTGTATGGCCCAGGATGTCACATAGGCTGCAGCTGTGTGCTGATTGGGACGTGGGTTGAGAGCCACTAGTCTAAAGTAATCCATAATAGTTGTGGAGGAGGTGGAAACCTCAAGAAACCAATCCCTGCTAAGGAGGAAATAGCTGAACAATACAAAACTGGATCATTCCCAGAGAGGTCACCCTTAGTGAAAAAGTAAAACTATTTTGTTTTAAGCCAGCTGGGAACAGGCTGGGAAACCTCCTGTTTCTTTTCATCAAAGGATACTTTATTTTCTTCAGAAGTAAATATACACACAAAGTTGTTGAGCTTTTTTTTTTTTTTTTTTTGTCTTCTAAGCCAAGTATTCTTCTGAATGAAGTTAATATTCCATATTGCTGATTTGAACCAGGTCTTAAACCCTGATTACTTGGGCTGCCAATCCTACAGGATTGTCCTGGAGTTTCCAGGAATTAAATATTAATCTTTATGTGATGAAACCTCCAGGAATACGTCCAACCAAAACTGGCAACTCTACTGGTCACAGAAATAAAACCCTCCCTCGGAATAGATAAAAGCACAGTCCGTGGTGCATGTGAGTCCAGAGCACCTTTCTTACCTGGTCTCATTTCACACAGAAGTAGCTGCCTCCATTTTCAGAGACATGTTAGGAGCTTAACCTTGATGGAGATTAAACGGGATAGATTTTGGGGAAAAAAATTTACTGAGATGTGCTTATCCATGAACAGAATCCAAACCTGCTTTAATGATAAAATATGGAAGACCACTCCTTCTCACTGTCTTCTCATCTCCTGCTATGACTGGTGCTCTGTCCTTCTATAAATATCCAGTAGGTAGCATTCTGTTAGTCTTTCCATTAACCCCCCAGTTGGCTTATTTCTCACTACCCATCCATCCCATGATTCTCAAATAGACCATAGCTCCTTTATTCTCCCTTTCATCATTCAGCTGGTCTATGGTTCACTCCCAGTCTGCTTCTTGCTTCATAATAAACATGTGGTGCAATAACTCTCAAGCCTCCCTGACATTGTGGGTCATTCTGCTTTTGGTCTCTCTCTTTTTTTGACCTCGTTCCACTATCCCAGCATGTCACTGCTAAATCCCATGCAGGTTCCACACCAAGACAGTGCTGCTGTCACTGACTACATCTTACTATTAGAGTGAAAGGAGAGGCGTGGTTGGAAGCAACAGGGAGAATAGAAGAAAGGGAGAAAGAACATAACAAAGGGGGAGTAGAAGAGGAAAGAGAACAGAAGGAAGAGTGAAAGGATAAGATGGGAAAGAAGATAGATTTGGGGGAAATCATGGTTTGCAGTAAGCCTCATATTTCAGGGACCAGTGATCCACAATGGCTGCTGCTTTGGGAGGCACCTATTAAAAATTGAGAGAGATCTTCACCTTTAAGCCCTGCACAGTTCTGCCCCACCCTCATATCTCACTTCCTTACTCTATCCCCCCACACTCACATACAGACTGCTAACCTCCTCCAAACTGCCCTCCTAAACATCCTTTTTGCCACCTCCTTCCACTGTTGTCTTTACCCCTTCTTTCATCCTGCTCCTTCAAATTAAAAAACCTTTATTCTTGTGTCCCAAACAATCGCTCTTTCTTTTCATTCAAATCCCTTCTTAAGGCTGCCATGAATCCCATCAGTGTCAATCCGCCAAAGACAAAAAACACATAACACAACTTTTAGAAAGCAAATGATAACCGTATCTGTTTGAGAACCGAGGCTCATCTGATCTGGGGTATTATGTGTCTGTTTAACGTAAATTACAAGTTCTGTCTGGCAGGGCCCAGGTTTTCTTTACAGCATCAAGTGTCTTGTGGAGGCTCAATAAGAAATAATATATAACTAATGATTGTGAAGAGATTCACCTCCTTTTTCTAAACCAACTGTATTTTTACATTGGCTACTTGAGTAGCTTGGGCTTGCAGTGTATTGAATGTCCAACGTTGTTAATCTCAGGTATATTGAACACTCTTCCTGTTTTTTGTTTCCCTCCTCTGCATGTTTAAATTGTTTCAGGACCTCCAGGTCCAAGGGGACCTAAAGGGGAGAGGGGACCCCAAGGGCCTCTTGGTCCCACTGGTCTAAAAGGGCAAAAAGGAGAAAAAGGTGAGCCAGGGCCACCAGGACCTGCCGGTGAAAAGGGCCCAGTTGGGCCAATCGGGCTACCAGGAGAAAAAGGTGGGAAAGGTTCAAGAGGATCACCTGGCTCCAAAGGTCAGAGAGGTTCTACTGGCAAGACTGGTCTGCCAGGACCTAATGGAGACCCTGGACCACCAGGACCACCTGGCAAAGATGGTCCTCCAGGTCCACAAGGTCCACCTGGATTTCAAGGATTGCAAGGAACTGTTGGAGAGCCCGGGGTACCTGGACCTCGAGGACTGCCTGGTCTGCCTGGCATACCAGGGATGCCTGGGCCGCCTGGGCCACCTGGGCCACCAGGTCCAGGGATGCCTATGGCACTGAAAAGTGAGCCAACATCAATACCTGAGGCGAATGGTAAGCTATCTACTCACCCACCTACTTTTCTACTTATATGCCCCTCTGCCCAAGAAGCCGTTTTTAGTGCACCTGCCATCATGATAGTGGGCGAATGTTAATTTCTATTATCTTTTGCTTAGACACACTCGTTCTCAAAGATTCTTAGCGTGGAACTCTAGCTTACCTAGCAAAGCTGTGTCTGCCTGACTTCTGTCAGCTGCTCTGGAGTTTGATTAAAATGCCTCATCTCTAAAGAGATGGCAGCAATGCAATGAGGAATGAGCAGTCCTCTGGGCATGCAGGTTAAGTCAGCTATATTCTGCGTTCTGGTGCAGATTTCTGATATGTGCATATTCACTGACTCAGCCCCTAAGTATTTCAGATGCCGCCATGCTGTAGGAGAGTTTGAAATCCCCAGTTTAACAGCAGGGTTTCCTGTCACAGGTTGTTCTGCTCACTGGAAGAACTTTACAGAAAAATGCTACTACTTTTCATCTGAAAGAGAAATTTTTGAAGATGCAAAAGTTTTCTGTGATGAGAAGTCCTCACATCTGGTTATCATAAACAACAAAGAGGAGCAGGTAAATAACATCACCTGCTGTTCTGAAGGCTTGAGGTATAAGGTTTGAAAGTATTTTGAGTCTGGAAACTACACAGCAATAGGGAAGCTGAGAATATCATGGATTCATATGGTGAAGTGAAAACACCGACTTACCCCATTCCAGAACACTGTACTCGCATGTCTGCTCAGCACGTCCTGTGAAAAGGAGCAACATAGGAGTCAATGGGCCTGATCCTGAAATTGCTGAACACCTGCCACTTCCAGTAAATTCAATGGGAGTTGTGGGTGCTCAGCCCCTTTCAGAATCAGGCCCATTGTTAGTGGCCTATTATCTGAAACACATTTTTTCCATGTTGTAAGTAGTTATTTTTAAATTCAATCTTTAAGATAGACAACGTAAGCCTTTATTATGATCTTAAATAAAGTCTATTAAGTCTTTTATAGGCAGAGAAGCAATAATGAATAAAAACCATACCTTACATTATTATGTGGTATAATTGTTTGGTAGTCAGACATACCCCTGCCATGCAGGAGTGGTGCAATAAAGTATAACTGCTTATTCTTTTTCTTAGTTAAAAAAAATACGGGCGGTGGCCTTCTAACCACCCAGTTTTCGCGGGGAGTTCTTACCCACAGACAAATAGTGCCATTGAGTCTAGTGCCTTTTTGGTCTTACTCACAGACAAATAATGCCTTTTTGTCAGTTAAGTTTGCAGAATCAGGCCCTAAAATACATCTACAGCTGCATAAACCTTCCATAATCATTTGTACATTAGCAATGGTGATCCCTCGTAAAGCAGGAATAGTACAGATTATCTCTGGAGCAAACCATAAGAACCATTTCGGATGTTGTTACAAATTAAGGTCTGTCTTTGAGGGAGGGAAGGAAGTTCCAGCCAGTAAGGAACCCTTTCAGGAGAGAGAGCATTCTTCGGTGACAAGAGGGAGTAATAATTACCAAAGTGCCCTTTGATTACTGCAGTCACTACCAGAGGTGCGAGCAGCATCCCCAGAGTGAGAGCAAAGGAGAGTAAGACCCAAAATTAGAAGGAAGAGGTAACCCACAAGGAAGCGAGGTGGTTGAGCATTGGGAATGGGAAGGAGAAGAACACTGTTCTTATTCTATTTTCGAAAAAGCAAAATCTACACAAAGCAAGTAATTGTATGGTCTGAGAAACAGAAAAATGCAATCACAGAATTCTTTCACTCACAGCAATGGATAAAAAGGCAGATTGCTGGGAAAGGCAACTTCTGGATTGGGCTCACAGATTCAGAGCAAGAGAATGAGTGGAGATGGCTGGATGGAACCTTACCAGAGTACACGTATGTGTTGAAAAGAACCATGTTGTTTATTTTCTACAGAGTGCTACTGTTCTTGCCGCCACTTTACTAGAGATCTGCAGTATCTAGAGATGAGTTACTGGATGTCAGTGAAGCAATACTTTATCTGGAAGTGTTGCTGAATATTGTTTTTCCTACCCCCCTCCTTTCTCCATGCACAAGGCTTTATCTCCTTGCCAAAAGGAAAATGGAAAATGGAATATTAAATGAAAGAATCACACAACCGTACAGCCTGATACTGCTTGCCAGTGTTTTTACAAAGTGGGGGTGGAGAGCCCAGACAGCTCTTTGGTCTTGGTTTAAATTTTCCTTGTTTACATTACAACTGGCCATAAATAGAGAGCTCATTCTGACTAAAAAAAATGAAAGGACTAACTATTAGATAAAACCCAAACACAAGGTATTAAACAGAAGGAGAAGGTATAAAGCAAGGATGTCCAAACTTTGGCAAGCTGAGGGCTGCATTAGCAGGTAGCCAGGCATCCAAGGGATGCACCATTTGGTATTAAATGGAGCAGGTTGCAGCCACCTTAATTTTTAATACAATGGAGTAGACCATAGAGATTATAAATCTCAGCATGCAGCACCCCAGAAAAATAGGCTAAATCATTTGTATTTGTTATTAATGTTTTCCATGTGTCTAATTTGTGGCCACTTTCATGAGGAACATGGAAAAAAGATCTGGTTTTGGTAAATCCTATACCATTATACTTATCTCTACTTCAGATTGCTACAGCAAACCTAAGGCCTGTGTCACTGAAGATTTCTCTTGTGCTGCGCTTTAAAGGTGTCCTCTAGTGACCTCAGAACTGTCTGTCACTGAATGTGATTCATTATTTCTGGAAGTCTGTGTTTCTTCCCAGATGCTTGGTCAGACCCTCTGTATCAGGCAGGCATGTTATTTAACTGCTTATGGCACCATTTCAGCCAGCAACCACAAGCTTCTGTTCAACAACCTGTTTCTTTAAGAAAACTGAGCTTTTGTTTTGAGACTGGAAGCATATCTCATTTATTAAATGAAAACAGAATCAAGAGTTTTGCTCCACCAAGCAAAGGCACTAAGTACTGGGTCAAGTTTCACTATCAAGGTTACTGGCCTCCAAATAAAGCCAACTTTTAAAAATTCCTTCTGAGTCTGAAAATTAATTTTTCATCCAAAATGAGGTCTGAAAGATAGACAAATCCCTGCTTTGCAGCTGGAGAGGCCCATCACAATCAAGACAGGATCTCAGTTTCTTTGCAATAATAGGTACATAGTTTGCCACCTTTCTCCTCTATGTCCCTTTTGAGTTCTTTTTAGCAGGCAAGGTATTGAAATACACAAGAATCCATTAGGCAGAATCTTGGATGTTTCTGTACCATCCACTGGTAAGAATGAAGTAGACGGATACCGTGGAGGAATGGTGCCATGTGCATATGGCATGTACTCTCATCACACTTGCATGTACATCCACAAACCAAAATAGAGCTCACTGGTCTAATTTTAAGCTTTACGCCGTGACAGACAAAGGCTGAGTAGATTCCTGTCTCTGTTTTCCATTTTCAGGAAGAGTCATGTAATGTTTTTTGAAGAGTGTATTTCCAGTTCAGAGCAGATCTCATGATACTTTTTGCTAATCTCTTTTGTTGTGCATGGAAAACTATCATGTGATGCCACTTAACATCTACTTCTTATTTTGTTGAAAGAAACTGGAAAAGTGGGCAGCCTGATAACTGGAGTACTGGACAAGGGCCAGGGGAAGATTGTGCTGGATTAATCTCTGCTGGGCTCTGGAATGACTTTCAATGTGAAGATGTTAACAGTTTTATTTGTGAAAAAGACATGGACAAAGGTAAGCTAAGTGTTCAATTAAAAGAGTTTCATCATAGTCACAAAGAGCCATGATTTACTCCTAGGGAATTATGCGCCACTGCGCATGTGCAGAATTCATGTCTCCCACAGATTTCTTTGCTTCCTCTCAAAAAAATGACTTTCTGATGGGGAAGCAAAGGAAAGCCACAAGAGCAGTCATGTGACCCTCCCCAGCAGTATATTTTGGATGCCCAGGCAGAGAGGTAAATCACTGTGGGGCAGAGGGTGCGGCTGGTGGCTCCTACCCTGTGCTGGGCTCAGTTGCTAGTCCCGGGGAAGACAGGACTTCCTCTTCCCTGCATGGCATCCGGGGATGGGTCAGACCCACCCCAAGATTTCTCCCCAGGGTGCAGGAAGCTCTGCAAACTCCCCACCCATCCCTTCTTAGCTGCAGGGGGAGGGATCAATGCACGGGGAGCTGCTCCCCCATCTGCCCAACCCCTGTGCATCCAGACCCCCTCATGCCCAGACCCTCCCGCCAAGCCTCACCCCCCCCAGCCCCAACAGACATGCACAACCAGCTGCACCTGGATCCCCACCCCACTGAGCTCCACACCTCCAGCATCTGGACTGCGTACTGAACCGCTCACATCCAGACCCCCCGCCAAGCTCTATCAACCACACACGCATCCAGACCCTGCCCAGCTGAGCCTCAACCACCTTCACCTGGACCCCCCTGCAGAGTCCCATTACCATTGCACCCAGAACACCCCAACAAGCCCTCGTGTATCTAGATCACCTTCCACACCCAGATTGTCCCACATAGAACCCTCTCAATCCACACCTGGATCCCCTCACACTTGGATCCTGCCAGGGTGAGCCTGCCTGCCCACACCTAGTGCACCTGGCATGGAGGGGCAGAGCCCTGGGGTGTTTCTGGGGCAGGTTCGGTCCTTGTGCTGTGTCAGAGTTGGGTGCAGGCTCACTGCTGAGCCATGTCCCATGGGGGAGCTGCAGAGTGATCTCCTACCTCTGTGCAGCCAGTGGCTTGTGCTCCCCAGTGACATGCTGGAGCCTCCACATTTATTTGACAAATAAAATTTGCAGAATTTTTCAGAATTTTTATATTTTTGGCGCAGAATGCCCTTAGGAGTAATGATTACACCATGGGGGAGAGGAGAGCCATACCGATTGCGTATGGGCAGATGCTGTGTAGCTGCTTTACGGGGAGGACAAACTTCTTGCAAATGAAAACTCTGTCGCCTGTAACAGCTCTACACTGATCTAGCCCCAAGAAGCATAAGGAGTCCCTGCTGATGGGAAGGGTTTGGCAACTACTGGGCCTCTCTCCTTAAACTCCCACCCACCCACCCACCCACCCACTCTGACTGCTGGAGGGGAGTGTGGACCCTGTCCACGTTCTCTAGCTGACAGCTCTGTGGCAGCTGGGCAGGGTGGAATCACAGACTGCCTGTTTTACTGAGCAGACACATAGGTACTAGAGTCTCCTTCTAGATCTAGTGATGCACTTACAATTGGACCCTGTTGCGCCACAGAGCTGCTTAGGGCTCTGCTCCATGATCATTGCTAGAGCTCAGATCTGGCCCATAATATTTTTGTTCTGATGATTACCTTGTTTAAAGAAACTATTTTACAGTGTGCCAGAAACATTAATTGTTTAAAAGCTTTTTTCAGAATTTTTTGTGCGTGTCATATGAATGTCTGGCTGCTGTGATTGCAAATACATAGGTAGAATTTCATGGGATGTGGTAGAAACTCCCAGCTGGATTCAAACTTTCAGATACTGGCTTTTAGGTAGCGTCCACAAAAAACATATGTACACTCTTCATGTGCATAATCCACATCTGTTTGTGTAGATTGAGGAATTGCTTGTGCATAGAGTTCTCTTTTCTTCCTAGATAAATACGTATTATATTAGCAGAACTTTAGGTTTTGAAAAGATTAGTTGTTGGAGGTGTACAATATCTGATTATGGGTCATATTTTAAAAAGTTATGTTTCTTGGAAACCTAGACTCGTATGATAGAATTTTCCAAGATTCCTTGAATTCAATAAACCTCCTTGCGGATAATTTGTTTTACCTTTACAAGCCTTTCACCTATGTTCCTTCTTTTTTTTTTTCTTTCTTTCTTTCTTTCTTTCTCTCACTGTAGCCTAGGCACCTGGATTGTAATAGGCTGTGAATTTAGAGACACAAATACAAATTACTTAAAAATCCTATGGGACTTCATCATCTCCTAACAAAATTGAAAAGGAAGCACTGAAAACTGATTTAATGCAAAAAAAGAATTCAGCCGCAACTCGTCTTTGCCATCTTGTGATTATTCAAGGATTCTGGACCCATAGCAAAATGCATTTATTGGAAATGCAATTGGACTGAATCAGTTACATATTTTTGTCAACCAGTGACCATACAAGTGTACAAGTTTTGTCTTCAAAAACATGAAATTAGCAGTCTGAGTAAGACTCTTGGTCATTGAGCTATAGGAAATACGTATAAAGCTACAGTGTAAACAGTACATTTCATTTGCTAAAATCCCAAATATAGGAAAATTACACAGATACACACATATAGTATATAGATTTTATATAAATATATATATAGTCAAGTTCTTATCGATAATATGGAATATACTTTTAAGAGCTTTTAAAACTTTGTATTTTTGTACAAAATATTTGCTTTTTACATTTGTTCTTTTTTATTGTCTTTTTTTTTTTTTAAACAAATATAGTACACGGGCCAAAGAAAACAGTAAAGGTACTAATAATAATTCAGGCTGTTGTCAGACTTAGCTCTGCTAAGCTATCAAAAAATATTTTCCAGTTTAAAAAAAATGTTTTTTTCCCAGATGAACCACTCTGGTTAAATAACTTTGAAGCTGATTTTAGACAGTATTTTTATGCAAGTCTACTCTGTGTGAGTAACAGCTAAGTAGATCAGGGACTAGATATTCATGATAGCCGTAATCACAGCCAGTGAACCATCAATGCACTGCTGTACTATATGGGTCATGTTAACACAAGACACTAATGTCTGCCTTACTTCACTCCCTTCCTCCCTCCCTGTCTACAGAAAAATATCACAGAATTAAGTCACTAGCTTTTTTAAATGTTTTAATTATTCCTCTATTAAAAAGCGTTTTTTAGGAGCTCAGCCATAACAGGTGCTGCTTACTACTGAAAGTCAAACTAAGAAGACATTAAAAGACATTTATAAAACAGAAACAAAAAATGTAAGCATACTGAAATGTGGTGGGGTTTTTTAAACTGGATTTCAAAATGTGGTAATAAAACATTGTGTATTCTAAAAGGTCAAGTCAACCTGTATTTCTCTAAAATGTTTTAATGTAAATTAATCTTATGACTTCCTTGGCCCAATCCTCCCCTGCCAAAAAAACCTAGCAAAATTAAGTATGCTACCACCAGAATTTAGTATGGTTAATGGATGATATCACTGTCCAACCCACTTCCTCCATATCCCTAAAGAGCTGTTGCCTAGACAGCAGCAGCACTGCCTATCTTAAACCAACAAAAAATAAACAAACAGTTAAAGTTTATTAGCAGAATCCATGTGATTTGGTTTCTATTTTGTGTATTCTCTGTGAGGCCACATGCTACACCATCGTGTATGTCCTTTTGGACCCTTTTGGAATAGAGTTGTTTTTTTACTGCCTCGTGACCTCCAGTTTACCTTGGTTGAGTATGCATAAGCCTGCTGAAATACTCCAGCTCTGCTGGAAGGAGACAAGATTTTGTACTTCATATTTTCTGGCATTGCTTATAAGTGTAACCAATTAAAGATCCTTGCCTTACTGGCTCTAGAGCTCCCAGGGCCTAAATTCCATATTCTCTCAAAAGTTCATCCTCTTCTTTCTTAATGTCAATTATAATTTATTCCAACAAACTACCTGGAAAGTGAAATGCAGAAATCCATAGAGAACATAATGAGTATGAAAAATGAACATAACAGCACAAACCACAAACACAGTTAATAATTTCAGAGGCAGTGGTTTTCCTAGAACAAGTTAGATTACCAGAGGAATTTTCTTTTTGTCATGTATTGAATAACAATCAGATGATCTATGAATATTATACGGTACCTATATATACAAACGTGTATAAACATATAGTAGTGCTGTGTTTAAATATATATTTATACAATAGCTATGCGGATAACATTAACACAGTATCTTTTTCATATCTCCATCATACTGGCTGGAACAGGTAGACTTCATTCTGACCTCACATCAGTATAACTCTACTGATTTAAGTGGAGTTGCTCCTGCTTTCCACTGCTGTGACTGAGACACAAATTGGGCTCATAGCTGTACAAGTCCAAGGCAGAGCTGTGAATAGAATCCAAATCGCTTAGCACTGGGCTGGGAGACTTTGCTGCAAGACCATCTTTCATCTCCTGTGGTATTTGCATACGGCATTCTTTTTGAAAAGATGGATTTTTCCCCATGGCACGTGTGTTACAATGCTCTTCAAATGAAAATACATTTCAGTAAGTGATCCTCCCAAGACCAATTTTCTTCCATTCAGGGAGGTTTCTCATTCACAGACTACCAGTCGCTTAGAATAGTGAGGTGAGCCAGTTTAAGGCTGTAAAATGTTGTTGAATAATACCTATTGTATGAAGAATTTAGATGGAGATTACCTTCAGTGGTGTTCCTCATTACCCACTCCTGAGTCAGAAACACAACAGGCCTAATTCTCAGTTACCCTAGCCCACATCCTCATACATATTTAGCACCTAACTTGCATTGATTTCAAAGGGAATTAGGTACCTAAATATCTTTGAGGATCTGGGTCTCTGTGCCTATGCTTGAAGCAGAGATGGATTCAGTAGGTGACTTTAAGTAGATGCCCTCTGCATGCACAACTTAGACAACCATCTTTGAAAACTTGGCCTGCAGAGTGCAGGCTAGCTAAGACAGATTCATCAAGCAAATGCCCATCTGTCCATCTTAGCCAGCATTCATATAAGAGAGAAAGGGAAATGTGAAGTGGAATAAGAAGACTGATATCTCAAAAGGAGTGCAGAAGTTGCCAGTACTGGTCAGAAAACTGCCATGATGAGGAGGCAATTGGCAAGGGTGCAGACTGGATGCCATGAGAGGCCAAGAGATAGCCATGGAAGTCAGAGTTGCCATGTGGGGTCTGGTAAATATTCATGTAAATCTATCTTCTGTATGGCTTGAATGACAGCACAAGTTGTGCAAAAGTTACTTTTGTGTGAGAAAATTATTTTGTCCACTTGCAGCAATGTCTGGGTAAGCTACATCCAGCTAAAACGGAACTGGCTGTATTCTCTTGGCATATTGAATGTGTATTTCCATTGGATTTTTTTTTTAATTTAACATAAAAACTAAATGTTATTTCACTGATAGTATAACTACCCTTACTAATTAAGTAGCTGGCATTGTAGATGTTATGGGGAAAAAAGTTCTGCCTTACAACATCATCCAATGCTAGATCTTTTAAAAACTCTCTTTTGCTGATATCACTGATTCATTATGAATCATTTTCAGCTGATTAGAACTATTCACATCCCTTAAATTTTCCATAAATATCATCTGAAATTGTTCCAATGAACGAAGCACTAAGTGGAAGACAATAAAGTAAGTATTGCGCTTTCTGTGCATACATATATAGCAAAGTTGGCGGTTGTGCATATAGGTGCATACAGATTGTCAAAAGCTTTGCATATGTATTAAAAGCCAACTTAAACGAAAGAATAGTTCTTTCAAACAAAAATTCTCCTCTCACACCACTGTACAGTTACTCCTGATTTACACTGCTGTAAGGTAGATCATAATCAGGCATATGGTATCTCTGAACACAATTATCTGTTTTATCTAGTGACTTGCATTTTTAATTCTCTATTCCTTCAGTATCTAGCTAATAGATATGTGTCATTTAAAAGGTTAAGAGAAAAAACATATAACTCATCTTCATAAAGCCTTAAAGAAGGGAACTCAGAACTGGGAAAAGGGATCTAGGGTAAAATATCTGTTGACTTTAATGGTACAGGACCAGAACCCAAGTTAGCTATAGTTCAGTCTAGTTTCACTCTACTGTTTAAATAGATATGCTGGTTCCAACGTCGCTATTTTCCTAGATATCAAATGGCTCAGCTATTCTAATTTTTCTTTTCAGTAGATACCTCTTTTGGTTTTAACAAGTGGTAAGAATTAGTCATTGATTTTATTAATGGAAATAGGATAAGCTGACGGGAGCATGGTGCCAAGCAAAGGAATCTGTTTAGCTAGAATGGAGGCAAAGCCATCTGGGAGATCCAGTTTGTTAACAATATATGATTAAACAAAAATGTTCAGCCCTATTAAAGCACCCTAGTTGAAAATCACAAAGGTCTCAGCCAGAGTCAGAATGTAAAATACAAAAGAAATGGAATTTCTCCATCCTTAGTCCATAAATTTCCTTCTCTTTTTCTTTCTCCTCTTTGTTTATATTCCCACTTGGAGGAGAAGTTGTTACTCTTCCCCCATTAACATCAGAATATGGATTTGGAAACTGATCTTCCCCCCTTTCTGATTTCCTGGCTGAGCCTTTTGGTGATGGTAATACTGATATCACTTACTCTGTCTAGTACTTGACACTTTCAAAGTAATGTACATACATTAATTAAAAGAAAGTCACAGCCAGCTGACAGTAAAGGCCCAGCTGGAACATTATTACCAGAAGAATATGTGAAGAAAATTGGAATTGACTAAGTCTTGGTCTAACTTTCTAGAGAACAGCTCCTCATTTACTGTGTCTCATTGTTTAAGGCTGTCTGCAGCAGACATAGGGACTTCCTAGGAACTACCAGTCCACCTGTCAATTCATTGCCTCACTTAAGTTCCCCCTCACTTGTTTGATGGCATCTAAAACAAAGAAACCCTGTTTTGGAAAAAAAT
This sequence comes from Caretta caretta, assembly GCF_965140235.1. NCBI lineage: Eukaryota > Metazoa > Chordata > Testudines > Cheloniidae > Caretta > Caretta caretta. The sequence goes on along the minus strand of NC_134207.1, from coordinate 83,758,432 downwards.
AAATTCTAATTTGTTTTCTTTTTCTAGGAACCAATATTTTTTTGTCTCGATGAAGATAAAAGTTTGTTTGTTTTTCAAAATAAACTATGGTCAATGCTCCAAAATTTGTGTGAGAATTTTCTTTATTCTAATAACAATAAAAGCCACAGTACTAGTCAAGTAATATGAATATAGGACTGGAAGGGACTGCCTGGGTCATTGAGTCCAGTCTTCACAGGCAAACCCGTCATATAATCCTGCTCATAAATTTAATCCAGTTCCATATTAAAACTAGTTAGGTTATTTGCGCCCAGTACTGCTATTTGAAAGCTGTTCCAGAAATATAATGCACAGTTTGCTCTTATTAGATGATAATGCTTTGCATATGTTTAGGGTTTTCTTATCCAAAGATCTCAGGGTCTATGCGTGCTTTCCTAAAGTGGGTAAATATTCTACTCCCCATTTTTCAGATGGCGTAACTGAGGCAAAGAGAGGTTAAATTCTGTTAATTTTGAGTGTCTCCATTTTGGGTACCCATTTTGTGACAGCGAGGGCCTGATTTTTAGAGGCCCATAGTTCTGTTGAATCAATTCTCTGTTAGATCAGAAAAACAGATTTAAATAATGTTTTGGTGTGACCCACGCCAAGCTGTTTGCTCCCCTATTTTCCTCCTAGGGCTAACTTAAGTAATGCCACTGCTACTACTGCTTCATGTATCACTCTGCAGAGCAGAACTCCCAGCTGGTGCTGCAGAGCAGGATGAGCCCCGCAGAAAGGCACAACCAGTGAACTATGTGCAGTGTCTATGAAAGGGTTAATGAGCGACACTGCATCTCCAAAACCGCTATTAATCCTGTGTTATGTCATGTAATGCAGTGGTCAGTTAGGTTTCATTCATCTTGAGACACAACCAAGGAATGATGTGAGCAAACAAACTCTCCTAAGAACAATGCCCCAGGCCTGAATCAACAGATGTGGAAAATTTGACAAGACCAGCTGGAAGGGAGACAGAGGCAGAGAAAAAGGGAGGAGTCAGGAGTACACATGGGGGGAATTCAGGGGTGCCTCCCCACCCTTCCCATGGGCTCTCTAACTCCCATGAGCCAGCCAGAGGGAGAGGGGAGCTGATTGGCTCCTTACTCCCCAGCCCATGCCCTACTAATTTAAACCCTGAGATGTATGGATCCTTTGGTTCCAATGTAGCTCTCTAGATTTTTTTTTAAAGCAGCTGACATAGGGTTTATTAAATGTTTAGTGAATGACACTGTGGGCCTGAGTCTGATCTCACTTATACTGATTCTAATCAGTATGAATTCAGAATCAGCGTCTGGATCTTCAAAAGAACTTTGAGATCATCACATGACCTGTAGTGGTTAATTTTCTGATTCCATCAGCCTGAACTATCCTAGTTGATAAAACAAAGGCTTTTGGCTGGAGACTCAGGCAGCTGGGAAAGTTCCAGGTACTTAGGACTGCTTCCAAACTGTCAGGACTTTGAGTCAAACTACAGCCATAGGTGCTATGTTGGGTGTCAAAAGTTTGAATGTACAATTGAAAAGAAGGATGTTTCCGCATCCCTGACATTTGGACTTCCAGGCAGATTGCAAAGAAAATATTTATTTAGTTCTGCAGCCTCACTTTGACAACAGTCACTTAAAAGAGGAGATATATTTTGTTTACTGATAGTAAAAGAAGTGTAATGTATGTCTGTTTTCTGCAAGTGCCAGCGTAAAAACTGGCAGTGGAAGTAGCAACTGAGAGAAAAAGGTCTCAAGCTTTGAAGCTTCTTACTGTAACAGTTAAAACAGGCAAAATGTTCCTGACCTGACTCCTGACATTACCACACCCTGCTAACATAATTGATGTAAGTCAGCAGTTTTCAAACTGTGGGTCAGGACCCCATTTCAATGGGGTTGCCAGGGTTGGTTTAGACTTGCTGGTGCCCGGGGCCAAAACCAAAGCCCCACCACCTGGGGCCAAAGCCTGAGGGCTTCAGCTGTGGGCGGCGGGGCTCAGGTTACAGGCCCCCTGCCTGGGGCTGAAGCTCTTGAGCTTCAGCTTTGGCCCCCCACCTAACCAAGGCTTCCGTGTCCCCTCCTGGGGTCGTGTATTAATTTTTATTGTCAGAAGGCGGTCACGGTGCAATGAAGTTTGATAACCCCTGATGTATGTTTTAGTAATAAATAGCTAAAGCTTTACTGATATTAGCATAGAACTTTATTGTGGTCTAAGCTCTCAACAGCAGATTTCCCACTCTCAAAGATGGGAGGTCATTAGCAATCTCACTAGGCATGTAGTGTCCCTCAAATGTTTTTAAAGTTGTTTTTGTTTTTTTCTAAGAAGATGAGAAGGAGAAAGGAAAAAGGGCAAAGATGAGGGGATAAGGGAGGAAAGGACATAGGAAAGAGCAAGGAGAGGACTGGAAAAAGAATTGGGAGAAATCGAGAAAGGGGTAGAGAATTACTGCAGAGGGAGAATTGCCCTGAAGTTCTCATGATGGTCCCTTCCAAACTGGGTAAAATTTGTTGCCCAAAACTTTTTTTTGCCAAAAAATGCAAATTCAGGTCAACCAAAACATTTCACCAATTCATGTCAAATGCTCCAAATGGTTTCAGTTGCGGGGGCGGGGACCCTGAAAAGCTTCATTTTGACATTTTTGAAACACAACTTTGATTTTTTTTTTTTTTAGGCAAAATGACTTTGTTTCAAAATTTATTTAAATTTTATTTTCAAAAAGTTAGAAATATAAAGAAGCTTGAAAATTAAACAGTGTTTTGTTTCAGGTAGAACAAAACACTTCACTCAACCTAAAGAGAAATTTTTTCCTGACTTTTTGGATCACCAAAACATTTGAAAAAGTTTGTTTTGGGTTGATCTGAAAAATAACATTTTTTTTTAATGGGTAGCAAATGGAAAAAATAGGTTATTCTCACAGCTCTAATAGGATCACCCACTGAGTAGCTCCCTTCTCAGAGACAGCACAGTGAGGCATTCTCATGGGTGTTTATGATGATGATGATGCTCATTCTCATCAAAAGTGAAAGGAATAGAACCTCAGCACTTGAAAGCAGTCGTTAGTTGGTGCCCTGAAGCCATAAACGACTTTCTCAGAAAAAGCAGAAATTCCTGGTGGTTCTAACTCTGGTTGGTTGTTTTTTTTGGTTAAGTTATTGTATGCACATCCTTTTCCTCCTGCACAAGTTCTGAAATATCTGTCCCAGTTTTTCAGTTGTGTTAAATATGCCTCTTACTAAACTAGAGTTCTGAAGACAGGTTGCAGAAAAAGGAAATAGCAGGCCCCCCATATGGCGTTAAAAACCTGTGTACAGTTGGTCACTTGTATAATGAGAAAAAAGTGTCACCTTTTTAGGAATCTCGAAGTCCACTAAGAACATCCAGGAAGATGCAAAAGAAGAATTCTTTAAACAAAACCAGAGCTACTTTTGGTTATGAAAGAGTTCAGCTCCAGAGCCTAGTTTGTCCAATCCACTAGGGGGTCTTTTTGGATAAGAGTTAGGGCAGAGAGGTGGCCTCAGTTTCATTCAAAATCGAGACGTAAGGCTAACTTAGCCGACATGAGCAAGACCAAGACAAGACAAGCCTGAACAAGTAACTGCTGAAACAAGGGAGGCAGAAACTAACTCAGGTATTGTGGGTTTATAGTAAACAAAATAGGCAGGAACATCTTGAACTGATACATTTGCCTGCAAAGTGATTGGCCCTTACATGCAAGAAGTATAGATATTAGTAGCTAGGAAAGATGTATACAAACTGCATAATGTGTGATGTGAATTGAAACTGTGGTATCAGCCTGGACCTGGCCAGCATGAGCAAGGAGCTGTTACATGCCTAATAAAGTAACTGAGTGATGATTTGACGTTGAACTGAGGTTTTATGGATCCCAGAGAACTGGATGAAGTGTTCTCCCAGAACTGGACAAGGTGTTCTGGATAAGCCAAATGGAGAGGTCTTGGAGGGAATCCCAACTCTATATGAAACAGAAAGGGATAAAACTGGGGGTTGGTTTGGGGCTTTCAAGTTTCATCAGTTGGGGATTTAGTTTTCCAAAACCAAAATAAAGTTGAGGTAGATCAAATCTAGATCCCATTTTATCCAACCCCCCAAAGTTTTGAAAGGGAGTAAGTGGATAAAAATCCCAGTTTTGTCTTATTAGTTTAAATCTACTCTCTTGCTGTGTGGGTTAACAATTTTGAATAAGGGAGAAAGTATGCCAGGCAGAATGTTTCACTAAAATGTCATTAGAAGTTCTTTACTTATTTAGCAGACATCTTTACTGAGTCTCAGAGAGTACATGCAGAATTTGGCACTTCATATATGAGAAGAGGCTAAAAATAAAACAATTCAAGCAGAACAGCTGTTTTATCCACACCAGACCTTGAATGAAGTCCATGATGGTGAGGAAAACACTGCAATTGAAAACCTATTTAAATCTTCAAGTCTGATTGCAGTTGTACGTTTTAGATTATAGTTACAATAGCTTAAGAGAAACTGGGCCGAGCACACAGCGAACTGGCAAGAGAAAACCATCTGTACAGCACCACTTGTGGTTGCTTCAACTTTGTAGGCCCAGTATATTGAAATTATATAGTAGTATATCTTTCTTCATTTACCATCACAAGCAACAAAAGCATGTGTATTGCATTTTCCACAACTATGCAAAAGTTGGCACCGTGGTCAAGGATACTGATATGTATTTTGATTTGCTGGTTTCCTTCTACTTTGGGGCTACTGAACTGCTTACCCTGTAATCAAGCTAACCAAGATAAACACTGAAACAATATATGGCTTGTGAAACAAGACAAAAAGCCAGGAATATTTCTAGTGCTCTGTATAAATAAATAGCAAGTGGAAATGAGTGTTCACGGTGTAACAGGCTGGACAAACCAGTCTAGCAATTTCTAAATCTCTTCCAGTGCTCCTGTTCCTCCAAGAATTGCTGTGTGTGTGCCATAGGCATGAGGAATGATATTCTATGCAGAGGGCCAGCACAAGGACACTCACGTCCCCAGGCCGGCTGAGAGAAATTTGGGGCTCTAGTACATCATGTTCCTTGGGGACCCGCCTCCTCCCATTTCACCACAGTTACAGATGTTTTGGGGGCCCTGTTCAGTTTCGGAGCCTAGTACAATTGTCTCCCCCTTCCCGCCTCTCATCAGTCTTCACGTCCCACTTAAACAGTATAGTGAGTGTTTAGCTTGAATAGCTAAGGTCTTGCACTGGCCTTCTGCAAAGGAATGAATTTCAACTTGCAATCTGCTGAATGCTCCTGGGAGGATGCTGAGTGCCCGCCATTCCCATTGACCTCAGCAAGAGTTACATCAGCAGCTCCCAAGAGCCTGCTGCATACAAAGCACTTTGCAGGGTCAGGCCCTAACTAATACTAAAGTGTATTTAGCTAAGAAAGGAATGAAGCAAATGAGTGAAGGACCTGAACCATGGATTTAACTAATTCTTTCACTATTAACTAAGGACTAACACAGACTTTGTGGCCAATGGGATTCATTAAACAAAAGCACAATACTGTTATTTAATCATTGCGTGTTCACAGTGTGCTCAGTGCGGTACAGAATACCACGTAAGATACTGAGCCTGATATTTTTTTCCTCTCACATCAGTGCATATCTAAAGTGACTCCATGAAAGTAGGAGGAGATACAATGGCATCAAACTGATGCGCAGGCAGAATCAAGGCCACTCTCTGCTCTGAGGTAATTACAGTCTGAGAAGACAAACGTAGACAAAAAATACATCAGCCACAGGGTGGAGTTGCTGTCGAGTCTTTGTTTTGGTTTTATTTATACAGTGATCAGACTCTAGTACAATGGCATGAATAGTTTATACTCTAAAAAATCAATGTGGTTTTTAGTTGTTCTATATACAAAACTTTACTTAAAGGACTGGCAAATCTGCTCCTAATTCCACAGTCAATGTAGCATGCCAAACTAGTATAGGAATCAACTGGAGACCAAAAGCTCTTTAGTACAGGATTGTCTCATTTATGAAACCAGTTCAATGCATGTAACAACTGGCTGTGATGCTAGCATTTGCTAGATAAGTGATTGTTTTGTCACTAGTCTGGCACCAATATAGTAACCTGGTTGTGGGCTATTTTGTGCTAATGGTAAGCACTACTGGTAAGGGGGAGTGCAGACCTAAACTGTGGTGGAATGGGAAGTGTCACACTGTGTGAAGTGGTCCATGACCGTGAGTGCCAACCTCAGGGCAGAATGTCAAAAACAGGGCAGACATCCCAAACTGTTGGTGTGTACTAGCATTAGATTTCGCCAACCCAGTAACCAATATGAACTCCTCAAGCTCCATAATAGTCTTGCCATACAGTCACAGACAGTCCCCTTGGACACTCCAGTCTATTTTGCTACTCAGGGAAGCTGGACTTAGTGATAAATGGTCAAGTACACCAAAGATCACAAAATATTCAGGTTGCTTCCAGTCCCAAGAGACCCGTCACTTACCCCAGATGAATTTGTACATTAGATCTCACCAAAGACAATGCTTATAGCCAGTCCAATAGTAAACTAACAAAGGATTTATTAATGAGGAAAAAGAAATGAGACAGTTTTTTTACAGGTTACAGCAGGCAACATATATATACACAAATAAGTTACAATCTATGGTTCCAAAAGGTGACAGAGTTGTAGTAATCAATCAGCTCTCAGTTTATCTTAGGGCTAACCCAGGTTGACCCTGGGGCTTTCTGCTTTTGTTTCCTAGATCCAGCCCTGTGAGAGGGAGATGATGAATTTCATGTCAGCTGTCTTTATTTCCTTCTTTCAGAATTCAAGCTGATGGGACGAGCTTCCTTGCACATAGCACCTTCACGGGTGAGAGAGGTCTGTTAGCCCAGTCTTTGTAGTGTGATGCTTCAAAATGGCCCACCTAGTTTTGATAATCCTTCTTGATGGGAAGGGAAACCACTCCTCACGCCTGGGTTCACAAGTTCAGAGCAGGTATTTTTACAGTTATAAAGAAAAACTTCCATATTACCTTATAGCATGGGATACAGACGTTACAAGTAAGATTAATGCATGCAGCAATTTACCAGCATTTTATAGAGTCTAAACACTTCTTTACAAGTCTAACGCCTATCTTGAACAATATTTACATTTAGGTGAGCTGGCCTGGCTTCCAGCTATGAATTTGTCAGTGCTCAGCTGACACATATAGCCTTGGCAAGAGCTGGCACCTGGACTACTAGCAATACAGGAAGTACAGACAGTAACATCCCTTCAAAAGGTGGGGTATCCTCCCCTACTATGCAGCTGGTCAGCAGAAGGGGATGGGGCCATACCTGCACCAATTCCCTACCTTTTGTTGCCCCATTAAGGTGAGCTGTTTCTGGGGTCTTGCATCTTGTTAGCAGACCCTGTACTCCACTAACACAGGGGCTGTGATTCTGGCCATAATTACAGAGAAGGAGGTGGAAAGTGGAGTCCCCATACTCCCTTCCTGCCCACTCTGTGCAGCCATATAAGGATTAGCCAGAGTCTGGCCCTGCATAAAGAGATATTACACAGAGGAGTGACACAGCACTCACTGAAAAATGATAAATGTCCATTATTTATGGCCTATACAAGTGAAATGAGTCAGTGGTTTCAGTTCATTTCCCAATGGATAGGTGTCCACATCACAAACACCAGCAATGAAAAATGACACAGTTTTGTCAATCTCAGCACAGGTCAGGGATAGACCAGACGTGAGGACTGAACAGCCGAGAGCCGGTTCCTCTAGATAAGGGATGAGACAATTTAGCAAGACTGTGAGGAGAAGTCTGTACGGCCACAGCCTGTGTTGGACCCAGGCTGTGACTAAACAGAGGGCTCCAGGGTTTTCAGCTGTGAACTCACAGCACCTTTCACCAGCACTGAACTGACACGTTAAAAGAAAGGTTAATTTGCATATTTTAGGATTTAGATGTATAAGAATTTCACAAGCATATCTTCCCTGCAGTTAATGGGAGTGACGTACATGGATGAGAAGAAAAGATAGTGGTAGGCTGACATAAACCTATATAGCCTTGTGCAATATAATTTCTCTCACTTTCTGCAAACTTACTGCAAAACAACTCTGGCTAAAACAGGGAAAAACGGAACAATGTACTGAACTAATAGACCATTGTCACATCTGAAAGGACCTTACAGCATTTCATTGTGGCTTAGGGAACACCATCTGGAGACAGATGTTTGTGATGGGGTTCCCAGGGTACAACTTGGAATTGGGGTACAGCTGTGCGCCTTTAACTCTCCAGCCTGGGCTGTCTCTCACAATGCTTTGCTAGTGACAAGTAGCAATCCCCTCCAGGTGCTGTTATCACTCAGCACAACCACATGTGGAGCCCCAGACCCAGCTAGATTGCATGAATGCTCCCAGAACCACTCATGAATCACACAGAGAAAGGCACCAGCCAATTCCCCCCCAGCTCCCCAGGCTTGCACTCCAGAGCTACACCACCTTTCCCTGGTCAGAAGCGTGACTAGTGTAAGTTTATTACACAGTCCACCCCTCCCTCAGTTTGGAGAGGACATACTCTAGCCTTTGTAACCTGAGCTGAGATTTCCCAGGTACTTCAACCAAAGCACACTGTTTTAGGTAAAATATAGAACGATTGATTATAAGTGATAGGCATATAAGGTCAGAGATAGTTACCAAAGAAAATAAAAGCTAAGCGCACAGTCTAAATCTTAAACATTATTACACTAGGATAATGGACTTTTCGCCCACCCCTCATGGAATGCTTGGGGGAGGGTGATTCTGCACCAGGCGATGCTGGCTGTATGTCCACCAGGGTCTGCAGAAGGACTCTACCCTCCTGCTTCTGTTCCTGCAGTTCAATCAGACGCAGCAACATGTCTGCTTGGTCCTTCATAATCCAAAGCATCTCATCCTGCGCTGCACACTCTCGCTCATTGGAAGCTTTCCTGCTCTCCATGTCCATGTCTAACTTCTTGGACAGTGAAATCCTCCATGCTCTCAGCTCTGTGTCAGCTGTCCCGGAGGTGTTCATTATCTCAGTGAACATGTCCTCCTGTGTTCTCTTTCTCCTCCTTCTAATCACCGAGAGTCTGCTTTCAGGTGTTGATGACAAGCTAAAGGACACATTTCCAGCTGTCAGTCAGGGAAAAAAAATAAAGAAGCCACTGCACATGAATAAAATGTTTTCATAGCAAAGCCATTTTCATAAAAAACCCCACCCTTATTACACTAGGTGCAAGCCATAACATAATCAGAATCTGTAACTGTTCACTGCACCATTTTGCTACTCCAGCCATGGTCAGTAGGCCCCCCTGGGTCACGGGTGACCACACTTTTAATGAAGTTTATGGCAGGCTCATGTCAGGAGAGCAGGTAGTTAGTCGAACAATGGTCCTTCCCTATAGCACCACAGGAAGCTGTTTACGAATGGGGTGGGAGGGGGAACGTTTTTCACTCCCAAATTGCAGAATCTCTCATGGGGGGACCCAGTCCCCTATCAGCCACATTAAACTACTTGCCAACCCATTCCAAGCACAATAAAGGCACATTAGCGGCTGTGTGGTTTGGTGATCCGGAAGGGGTGGGGGTCTACATGCCCTTTTTTCAGTGAAAGAGCACTTTTAATGAGAACTTCCCCAGTTTCCCCTAGGCGACCCTATGTGATATCAGTCTCCTGAGGGTAACAGTGGCGGAAAGGAAGGAGATGCTGCAAGTGTCTGGGTATAGACCCGGTCCTTGAGCTGCTGTGCTGTGTACCACAATGATGCCAGCAGAATTAATTCAGGAGTTGCATGGGAAAGTGTCCTATCATGGTGGAAGAAATAAAACTGCCCTACCCAGAAACCTTCTACAAAGGATTGCACAGTACCTCCATGAAAATTTCCTAGAGATATCCATGGACAATCCTGGGCTATCCCAGTCCACATAAAGAGTCTTTTCCAGGGACCACCCTCTGCGTAGCTGGAGCGCCCTCTTCTATGCAGAGAATCACAGCACCTCGTTTTTTCTTCACAGTAAACATGCAATACCACGAAATGTGTGTGCCTGCTAAAGTTTAATTGGACTTTTATTGTAATTGTATACTCACCAGAGGTGCCTTCCCCGCCATCATGGTCAGCCACCCTGATGTCCTGCAACCCACCGGGCTCCAGGGTTAAAAATATTTCCTGGCTGTCGGGGAAATTGGATCCCCCGCTTGCCTGTCTCCCATTCTCCTCCTCTTCCTCATCCACCATATCATCCTCCTTGTTGTCCCTAGACTCACACACCTGTGAGGTGTCCACATTGCTTGTGGGGGTGCTGGTAGGGTCACCCCCGAGAATTGCATGCAGCTCGTTGTAGAACCAGCATGTGTGGGGTTCAGCACCAGAACGACTGTTCGCCTCCCTTGCCTTCTGGAAAAATTATTTTCTTTTCACATGGCACTGCTGTGTGTCCCTCATGTTGCCCTCCTCCCCCATTCCACGAGCGATCTTTGCATAGAGGTCCGTGCTTCTTCTGCTGGATCGGAGCTCTGCCTGCACAGACTCTTCTCCCCACACAGCAGTGAGATCCACCACCTCCTGTGTAGACCAGGCTGGAGTGTGTTTGGGGTGTGTAGTCTCCATTATCTGCTGTGCTCAAACTGGCATGCTCCCAATGCTGATCAAATAGGAAATGGGAAATCAAAAGTTCCCAGGGCTTTAGCAGGGGTGGGACTGTTTTCTGTGTACCTGGCTGCAGTGCAGCAGAGTTGAGAATGATCTCCAGAGCGGTCACAGATGAGCATTGTGGGACACCACCTGGAGGCCAACTAAATCAAATTACACAATGCTGCATCTGCACTACCTCGCAGTCAGCCCATGAAAATCAAACTATGCGCTACGCATCTCGCACAGGTGGATTACAGACGTCCACATCACAGGCAACTTAGGTCAACATAAAGGACTCGGTAGTGTAGACACATTCATTAACAGGTAGACTTAAGGTGGCTTTCTTCGACCTAACTCTGGAATGTAGACCAGGCCAGAGAGAGAAACACAATAGCTTTGGGACTAATACTATTTTCCTTATTCTGATTGGATTCCTTGTTCAGAATTTGAAAAGAATGACTGTGGGCTTTTATCATGGTCACATGACACCTCAAGCTATGACAATATGAGTAATTCTATTAGGCATAAGCAGTATGAGACAACACAAAACACAAGCCTTGGGTTAATTTCAAGGCTGTGGTATCATCCCAACTCTTCCAAAAGGACAAGTAGTGCACCCATATGCTATTTATACGTCAGTAGACGATCTATACTCCCCTAGATAGAGAGACAATTGTATTAAAAGCATGTTGCAAACAAGCAAGCCACAAGAGAGTTTGTTTCATGCTGAGGCATATTGATGTTGCAGGGATTTTAAAGTGATTGGATATTCTGAGCTAATAGGAGTGACTAATTGCCCTTTCAGTGAATCCACATATGCTAGGCATTCATGTTTTGAAAAGCAGCCAAAACATTCTTTCAGGCTTGAAGTTGATATAAATAAAAGGCAACAGAAAGCCCCGATAGCAAAGTTTATCGATGACACATGCTTTAGACATAATTTACATGGACACGGCTGGATTTTCCATTTTTGTGTTCAATTGACTTTTAAGGAATCTCATCGGCTGCCATAAAATGGATATTTCCAACCACAGTGAGACTAAAACAAGAGACCCCGTGCACAAATAGCCCAAAATGATGAGCATTATTGTTGTTACTGGTATTGCAGCAGCACTAAAATGGGGAGCATGACCCCAATGAGCTATACATACACCAGCTTTGGCCTGGAGAGCCAAATAAAAAGCAGATGAAGGGTGGAGGAAAGGGATAAAACATACCAGTAAAGTGGTCAGGATGACAATAGGCACAGAGCTTGTTAATTCCACACTCCCCTTCCTACTCTTCCCCCTCAACCAACTTTATTTTTATTTTAATATAAATTTAGCCATAGATTTTTTCCTAATATATTTAACCATGGCCTAGTTAAATCTGTATTTATGCATGCCATATATAAGCAAATAAAAAAATAGTTTCCTCTAAGGTTATAAAACCTTTTTAATTTTAAGAAAAAACAACAAGGAGTCCTTGTGACACCTTAGAGACTAACAAATTTATTGGGCATAAGCTTTCGTGGGCTAAAACCCACTTCATCAGATGCATGGAGTGGAGTGTGCTAAGATCAAGAAATTGAACTGTCCACCAATATGGGTGGACCAGTATTAAAAAGTGTTACAGTAGGTGTCAGCCTGAGAATGTTAACTCTAGTCCTTTAGTTCAAAAGGTCACTTTTCTTGCCTTTTCCCTCATGAACTGAATCACAGTATCAGAGAGTTCCATAGACTGGCCAATGGCATTTTCAAGCCATAAAATAGCAAGCGATGTCGGTCTCTCATCGGCCATTGTCAATCAAAGATACGTTTTAATGCGCCTGAGCTTTGAAAGGCTGTGCTCACACTTGCAACTGTGACTGGCAGCATGAGCAGAATCCTCAAAGCATTCACACATTAGGAAAAATATCCTTCAGCTCTGCATCACGAATGAATTGGAGAACTTGGAGTGGAAAGTGCTTCCCATGTTGCAAAATGGAATGGATGTTGTCCAATTCGAGGTCTTTATCTTTGATGTCTGAACTTTCCTCTTGTGTCAGCATCCGGTGAAGGTTCGTACAATTGTTCAAGTGTGTTTCCTGTCCACCAGCAGCTTACTAAGGTAATACAAAAAAACTCCATTTCTTTTTGTGGTGCTTCCTTTGTCCAAACCTTTCTTTGATGGACACTCAAGCAGTGTCAACGAGAGAAAAATCTCCTTCCTGAATTTTAATTCCAAGCTTCCCATCACCTCATTTCTGCCCTCATAACCAAATTGTCTCTTCTTCCAATGAATATGAGTTTCCTTGAAGACAGGCTCAACTCCGAAGTTTTCCACCATTTCTTTGGCAGCAGTGATGGCATCTTCAAATCCGTTGTCTCTGTAGGCCACAAGAAAATCAAGGCAGCTTTTCATCAAAGTAGTAGCAGTTGTGATGTCCATCGACTAAGTTTGTAATGCCTTGTTTACAACATTTACTTGGAACAGGATTTTGTGTCAAACCACACCTGAGACAAAAAATTTGAAGTCTGTGATCTGGTTTGCCAGGCTTTGCACCTCGTGTCAGATTCCAGCCTTGGCTTTACTTGGCTGTGCCAGTTCCATCAGGGCATCATAAACCTCAGTCACTTGGTACCTGACTGGCCTTACACTATCAATGCGGCTCTCCCAGCGAGTTTCTCTTAGTAACTTCACCGTCAGATTTCTAACATTGTCCGTGAGGATCTGTCCTGAGGATCTTCCACCTGATAGTTGATGCTGAAAACAGGACGTACCTCCTTTGCAGTACTCTAAAGTGAGATAGTGAATCTAAAGATGATGCTGCATCTGACACAACCAGTTTGAGGGAATGGCAGCCACAGGGCACGAAGAAAGCTCTTGGATTCAGTGCAAGGAACCTTGCCTGGATGCCACCGTTTCTTCCCTTTGTGTTCACACCATTGTCGTAGCCTTGGCTGCAACAGTCCTGAATCTTTATTTTATTCTCATTCAAAAGGTTCATAAACAGTTCTATCAGGCCTTTTTCAGTAAAGTCATCCACAGACTAGAAACAGAAAAACTGTTCCTTTACTTGGATACAGCCATCTTTGTCATCAACAAATCTTACTATAAATGACATCTTTTCACTGTAACTAATGTCGGGAGTGCAGTCCATTATTACGGCATAGTACTTCACTTTGCCAGGCTGCATCAATATGTTATCAAGCACCTTCCGTGACATAAGGTCAATCAATTCATTCTGAATTGTTTTCCTTAAGTAATAGTCCATAGCTTTCTTACAAACTAATTGATGTAAGTGCTCACACATGACATCATTAAATACGTTCTTTATTAGTCACTACTCACACTCTTCGAGTCTTAAAACACAAGTACACTAAAGGTCACAATATCACAGCTGGGCTCTCACTTCGCTTCACTTCGTTCTTATATCTGACTGACTGACTGGCGGGCGATGCCCCACCCCTTATATACTCACAAGGACATTCTAGGAGGTTCAAGGAAAATGTAGTTCTCAGAAAGCCTGGAAGGTTCCACAAGATTCTACAAAGGTGCATAACATTTTAGGAGGCTATTTAAAATGAATCCACATACGGAATACCTGAAATATTTTACTTCAAACATTCTATTTTCCCTTTTGTCGTTAACAATAAAAAGAGCACCCCAAGCCCAGTGCCCCCCAAGCCTGGCACCCTAGGCGGTCACCTCGGTCAGCTGCCCCTAAATCCAGCCCCATTCCCTCTTATCTACCCTCTCTGTGTCCTTCTCTCACCAGTGGCACCAGAACTGGGGGGAATTAGAGGGGCCATAACCCTCCCACTTTTTGAAAGTGCATGGGCTTGGCCCATCCAGTTTTCATGGGGGCAGACCCTGCCTCCTTCCCCTTCTCTTCCCCCCAGGATCACCCCCCAGTGAGGCCAGTGTGGAGCTCGGGCAGTTGTGGGAGCCATGAGGACCCTCCACCTGCCTGCAGTTTGGGGGCCTGCATCTGAAAGCAGCCCCACTCTGGCCCTTGTCCCTGCCAGGCCCAGGACAGGTGAAGGGTCCATCTACAAGTCCATGCCAGCTCCCCACAGATGCCCATATACCTCTGTCCCCGACCCAGCTCCAACCAGAGAGGGTGGGCTTTGGAGCCACAGCCCAGCCATGGTAAGACCCACGTGGGCAGCTGTGAGGAGCTGTGGATACTCCACTTGCCAAAGGCAGGGACTCCAGGGAGTGGGGACATGGGCAGGGGGCTGCTTTCGGAGCCCCAAAGCCCCTGGCGGGGGGGCGGGCTCCCCGGCCCCACTCCAGCTTCTGGCTTGGCTGGGGGCGGGCCCTTGGGAGGAAAGGAGGGGCAGGGGCTGGGCCTCAAGGGTTGGGGCCTCAGGGGCAGGGTCTCTCGGCTCCTGGCCCTCCCACTTTTGGGAAGGCTCTGACACCTTTGTCTCTCACCTCCTCCTCCTTCTTCCATGCTGCCCCTCATCCTTTGAATATCCTCACTCATCTCATATACCAAACAACTTAATTCTCTTGCTTCAAAGTCCTCCTCAAAGAAAACTTTTTCTGCAAAGCTTTTTTACAAAATGAATACTGCCAGATTCTTACATCAACAACTCCTCTTTGAAGAGTTTTTGTGTTTGAAATAGATTGTAAGTTTTTTGGAGCAGGGCTGTGTCTTATTTTTTTATCAAGTGCGATGCATGCTCAAATTAATAATATGGAATAATACCAATAAATCAGCTCCAATAGCTCAGAATCTAATCTGAAAAAAATCTATCCACATTGGGCAGAGGTTTAGAATTATAGCACAAACACAAAGGCTGCATCTAGGAATTCATAGCAATAACTGATACAAAGGTAAAGGAAATAACCCCAAAAATTAATGTTATGGAACCAGGGGGTCTGTGGTCTAAAAAATGTCTTGGTGTATGTAGCATTCTTTAATACCCCAGCCAGGAATTATAAGACATTCCTGAATAAAATGAATCTGCTCAAAAATAATGCTAAACTTTTAAATCCGTATCAAATTGGCTGCCTAGAAGAACACATTCAGAACAACTTGATTTTTTGGCTTTGATCAACTATCTGATAAAATTTTGGACTATCTATTAGGAGCCTGGTCCAAAGCCCACTGAGATCAACTGAAAGACTCTCATTTCAGCAGCCTTTGGATCAGACCTTAATTTACATGCCACCCTCATTTCCTTCTTCCACTTTCTGCCTTTTTTCCTGCTGGCTCCCTACTCCTGAAATGTCCTGCCTGACCTGTGTTGTGTGTTTCCACCGCTTCGTCCTAGTACTCAGCCCCTACCATTCAGGCCCAAAGTGCTCATCACCTTTCAAGATCCAATCCATGAGTAGCTAATGAGATTGCCTGTTTACACACTCAGTTGCAGGCCTAAGTCCAGAGATGTTAAGAGTAACAAGAAGGGTTTCTTCAGGTATGTTAGCAACAAGAAGAAAGTCAAGGAAAGTGTGGGCCCCTTACTGAATGAGGGAGGCAACCTAGTGACAGAGGATGTGGAAAAAGCTAATGTACTTAATGCTTTTTTTTGCCTCTGTCTTCACGAACAAGGTCAGCTCCCAGACTACTGCACTGGGCAGCACAGCATGGGGAGGAGGTGACCAGCCCTCTGTGAAGAAAGAAGTGCTTCAGGACTATTTAGAAAAGCTGGACAAGCACAAGTCCATGGGGCTGGGTGCGCTGTGTAAGGGACTGCGGAAGACTTTGTTACGGCCTAGCTAGGGAACTTCCACTTTCTTGAGGCCGCCCGGTCACTGTAGGACATGGAGAACCAACTGTAACCGGTTTTAGGCCGTTTTGTCTGCCTTGCATGGCCCGTTGCCAGGTAGCAGAAAGCCCCTGTTGGGAAGTACCTTATTATATATTCATGAGCTGCTTTTGTGTACTGCTTATTAGGGCTTCCTGTTTACCCCTTCGTCCGACTCCTTCCCAGGCAAAGCTCCGGTGTGCTGGGTTCTCCGCTTCCATGACAGCAATGCTTGGAGTCCCCGTTGCGGGTGTGACACTAACCTTCAATAAAGCCAATAACTCGCTGCTTAGCTGCATGTGGGTCTCGTTTTTCAGAGTACCTCTGCCGGCCTGCGGTGCTTCAAACATCTTGGCCCAGAACACGCTGCATCCGAGAGTGCTAAAGGAGTTGGCGGATGTGATTGCAGAGCCATTGGCCATTATCTTTGAAAACTCATGGCGATCGGGGGAGATCCCGGACGACTGGAAAAAGGCTAATGTAGTGCCCATCTTTAAAAAAGGGAAGAAGGATGATCCTGGGAACTACAGGCCAGTCAGCTTCACCTCAGGCCCTGGAAGAATCATGGAGCAATTAAGGAATCAATTCTGAAGCACTTAGAGGAGAGGAAAGTGATCAGGAACAGTCAGCATGGATTCACCAAGGGCAAGTCTTGCCTGACTAATCTAATTGCCTTCTATGACGAGATAACTGGCTCTGTGGATGAGGGGAAAGCAGTGGATGTGCTATTCCGTGACTTTAGCAAAGCTTTTGATACTGTCTCCCACAGTATTCTTGCCAGCAAGTTAAAGAAGTATGGGCTGGATGAATGGACTATAAGGTGGATAGAAAGCTGGCTAGATCATCAGGCTTAACCGGTAGTGATCAATGGCTCCATGTCTAGTTGGCAGCCTGTCTCAAGCGGAGTGCCCCAAGGGTCAGTCCTGGGGCCGGTTTTGTTCAATATCTTCATTAATGATCTGGAGGGTGTTGTGGACTGCACTCTCAGCAAGTTTGCAGATGACACTGGGAGGAGTGGTAGACACACTGGAGGGTAGGGATAGGATACAGAGGGACCTAGACAAATTAGAGGATTGGGCCAAAAGAAATCTGATGAGGTTCAACAAGGACAAGTGCAGAGTCCTGCACTTAGGACGGAAGAATCCCACGCACTGCTACAGACTAGGGACCGAATGGCTAGGCAGCAGTTCGGCAGAAAAGGACCTAGGGGTTACAGTGGACGAGAAGCTGGATAGGTCACGTAAACACCACCCTATACCGGAAACCTACTGACTGCTATGCTTACCTACATGCCTCTAGCTTTCATCCAGACCACACCACACGATCCATTGTCTACAGCCAAGCTCTACGATACAACCGCATTTGCTCCAACCCCTCAGACATAGACAAACACCTACAAGATCTCTATCAAGCGTTCTTACAACTACAATACCCACCTGCTGAAGTGAAGAAACAGATTGACAGAGCCAGAAGAGTACCCAGAAGTTACCTACTACAGGACAGGCCCAACAAAGAAAATAGCAGAACTCCACTAGCCATCACCTTCAGCCCCCAACTAAAACCTCTCCATCACATCATCTAGGATCTACAACCTATCCTGAAAGATGACCCATCACTCTCACAGATCTTGGGAGACAGGCCAGTCCTTGCTTACAGACAGCCCCCCAACCTGAAGCAAATACTCACCAGCAGCCACACACCACACAACAAAAACACTAACCCAGGAACCTAACCATGCAACAAAGCCCGTTCCCAACTGTGTCCACATATCTGTTCAGGGGACACCATCATAGGGCCTAATCACATCAGCCACACTATCAGAGGCTCGTTCACCTGCACATCTACCAATGTGATATCTTCCATCATGTGCCAGCAATGCCCCTCTGCCACGTACTTTGGCCAAACTGGACAGTCTCTACGTAAAAGAATAAATGGACATAAATCAGACATCAAGAATTATAACATTCAAAAACCAGTCGGAGAACACGTTAATCTCTTTGGTCACTCGATTACAGAACTAAAAGTGGCAATTTTTCAAGAAAAAGACTTCAAAAACAGACTCCAACGAGAGACTACTGAATTGGAATTAATTTGCAAACTGGATACAATTAACTTAGGCTTGAATAAAGACTGGGAGTGAATGTGTCATTACACAAAGTAAAACTATTTTCCCTTGTTTATTTCCCCTCCTACTGTTCTTGTAAAGTGCTGGAAATGGCCCACCTTGATTATCACTACAAAAGGTCCCCCCAGCCCCCACCCCGCTCTCCTGCTGGTAATAGCTCACCTTTCCTGATCACTCTTGTTACAGTCTGTATGGTAACACCCATTGTTTCATATTTTCTGTGTATATAAAATCTCCCCACTATATTTTCCACTGTATGCATCCGATGAAGTGAGCTGTAGCTCACGAAAGCTTATGCTCTAATAAATTTGTTAGTCTCTAAGGTGCCACAAGTACTCCTTTTCTTGTAACTAACCAAGATGTTTGTAAGTATATGCTTTTCTATGTAAATACTGTCCTCTAGTGGTTTAATAACTAACTACAGTCACACAATCAGAAAATACAGGAAATAGAATTTAAAATAACAATGTTCTTTTCTTATTGTAAAGAAGTGGTAAAATAAATAAATCAAAGCATCTTTGATGTACAGATCCATAGAGAAGTTGACAGGTTTCAGAGTAGCAGCCGTGTTAGTCTGTATCCGCAAAAAGAAAAGGAGTACTTGTGGCACCTTAGAGACTAACCAATTTATTTGAGCATAAGCTTTCGTGAGCTGAGCTGTAGCTCACGAAAGCTTATGCTCAAATAAATTGGTTAGTCTCTAAGGTGCCACAAGTACTCCTTTTCTTTTTATAGAGAAGTTGGTCCATTAAACCAGTTTCCCAGCTAGCCAACTGGAATTTTCAGTAATTAGGTTTGTTAGCCTGTCATAAAATAATATGTCTGGTAGTTAGGGAAACCACTTCAGGGCTAAACCAGTGGGTTTGTTTAGGCCCTCTGAGCTAAAACACAAGCCAAGTCCATATGACTGTTTATTACCAAATACAAACAAAAAAGGAAAACATATCAAGGGTAGAATTCATCCCAAGTGACCAGTATGACCACCAGAAAGTAATGCCAGAAGGCTGTTCCTGAGTCAGGCTCTTTATTCGAAGGAACTGTCTTGGCTGCTGAGCTCTTCTACTGTTTCAAATACAAGAGTGGTCTGGTGAGTATTCAGCAGCATTACAAGGAGCCAATCCTGCAATGTGCTGAGCACTCTCGTTTCTTGAATTCTGTCTAGACTAGGCTAAAAGGTGTTTTGTTTTTTAAACTTACCAACAAATAGATTTTAACTAACATGTTTTAAAACTCTGATGTAGACAGGACCAGTTGTATTTTAACACATCACATTAACCCTAGGTTTCCCACTGAGGCCTTGTCTGTGCTGGCAGCAGCGTGTAAGATACATGTAGCTATATGCCACACTGAAAAGTAGGCTGCATCCACAATGCAGTGTATAGCTACATGTGGCAGTGAAAGGCTCCGGCAGGGGGAAGGCAGCAGGGGAGCTGGCGGAGCCCTTCCCTGCTGCCCTGCTGCCTCCCCTTGACAGAGCCTTTCCCCAAAGCCAGAGTCTTCCTCTAAGGCAGAGGAAGGCTTCAACAACTCCCTGTGGCAGAGAAAGTCTCTGGCAGCAGAGACAAAACAGGACACTACAGTACTTTGCTAAAAATAGCAGTGTAGCTACAGGAGACACTGCTTGCATGTGTGGAGAGCCATGTAGAGTACATACTCTAAGGTTCTGGCGTGTCTTTACTCACCTAAACAGTGCCTTACCATCTACACTGTTATTTATACCTAGGGTTGCCATCCCTCCCGGATTGGCTGGGAATCTCCTGGAATCAGCCTCAATCTCCCGGTTGCTATTGAAAGCAATCTGGGACACCAGTTGGTGGTACAGCGGGGCTAAGGCAGGCTCCCTACCTTCCCTGGCTCCTGGGCAGCTCCTGGAAGTGCAGCTCCTGGAAGCGGCCAGCATGTCCCTGCAGCCCCTAAGTGTGGGGTCAATCAGGGAGGCTCCATGCGCTGCCCCCGCCCCAAGCACCAGCTCCACAGCTCCCATTGGTCGGGAACTGTGGCCAATGGGAGCTACGGGGGCAGTACCTGCAGGCAGGGGCAGTGCACAGAGCCGCCTGGCCCCCCCCAAGCCTAGGAGCTGCAGGGACATGCCAGTCGTTTCCAGGAGCCGCCTGAGTTAAGCACCACCCAACCAGAGCCCACACTCCCTCCCGCACCCCAACTCCCTGCCCCAACCCTGAGCCCCCTCCCACACCTAAACTCCCTCCCATAGCCCACACCCCCTCCTGCACCCCAACCCCCCACTGGTGAAAGTGAGTGAGGGTGGAAGAGAGCAAGCAACAGAGGGAGGGAAGATGGAGTGAGAAGGATGGGCCTCAGGAAAGGGGCTGGACAGGGGGCATGGCAAGGGGGTTTGGGTTTGTGCAGTTAGACAGTTGGCAACCCTATTAACCTGTGCTGGCCAAAATAATGCAGAAACTGATCACCAGCTCTTAGTGGTATTATTGGGTGTAAAACCACTGGAAAATCTTCCATTTAGGATTCAAAGATTTAGACTTCGGCTGATGCAATTTTCTTTCAACATTGAACACGTAGCAGAGGAAACACTCACCATAGCAGACACTGTATCAAGAGCTCCAATTAAATGGCCACCTATGGAAGAAGAAAAGGCTTTAGAGAAAGATGTCAAAGTCTACAATGACCTTGTTCTTACAGCAATTCCAGCCAATTTCAGAAAATTAGTATTAAAACCTGCAGGGCTGGAACCTGGGAGGTTCTGAGCTACTGATGTCTCCACAGTGCCACAGACGACTTGGGCTGGGCTCTCATGTGAGGCTGGTCTTGGCAAGAAGTATCACCCAGAGGACCTGAGCGGCAGTCCTAGCAGTCCCGATTGGCCAATACCTGTACTTAAACCGGGAAGCCATGAAGGGGAGCTGTTTGAGGAACAATACAGACTGCCTGCTTGTCTCTGCTCTAGACCTTTTTAAACAACTGTCCCTGTCTAAACTAAGGTCATGTTTAAATGTTAGTTAAAATGTGTTAGTTAATTCAGCTGCCTCGGGTAATGCTAAATGGTTGAGTGTCAGGTCACTAGACTGAGACACAGAAGCCCAGAAGTCAATATTTTGACTATTTTTAACTGAAATACAGATTCAGTTTAGGAAGACTCAATCAAACTATGAGTGATCATAGAAAACTGGGGTCTGTGTAGAGACCGTAGGAGGCTACATTA
Source organism: Caretta caretta (assembly GCF_965140235.1). Lineage (NCBI taxonomy): Eukaryota > Metazoa > Chordata > Testudines > Cheloniidae > Caretta > Caretta caretta. The sequence goes on along the minus strand of NC_134207.1, from coordinate 83,736,791 downwards.
GAGGAATGTTTAACCTAGATCCCCTGCTTCTTAGACCTCTGCTTTAATGATCTGACCAGCTTGCTCTGTAGGGGGAAATTCCAACCACAAGAATATGAAGGGTTGTACTAAATGGGGATACAGCCTCAGTTATGTGAGGTTGAGAAGATCTAGCACTGGAGGAGGGTAAAACAAATGCTCTAAAATACACAATGCTTCACTGCCAAACTGAAATCAACCAAATTTACTACCAACTTATTTAACGATATATATATGTTTACTACAAGAGAATGAGAGCTAAAAGGAGACAAAAAAAAATCAATTCACTCCACTGCACAGATTGATTCAGATACTTTAAAAAGTTCATAAACAGCCAAGGACTGAATCTCTTTCCCAAGGAAAAACAACCATTTGTAATTCAGACAAAAAATGTTCCCATTCCACAGAGAATTGGTGTGCTTCTTCGTTAATGTCAAGCTAACATACTGTTACTGGTTTTAGAGTGGTAGGAGATGTGCAGAAAATACACTTGTTATGGAACTGAGGCCTTTGCCATCCTCAACAGTGCATGAACAAATTACGTCAACAGAAATAAGAAACATTTCATCCAGCCTTCTCAGTAGACCGTAAAAGCAATCAGGAAGAAATAGCTCTTTTAGTTAACAACTGGGCATACCATGGGATTTATCCAGTAACACTATGGAAGTGAGCTTACTTGTAGCTGAATCAGTGCTGTCTCAGACTCAATTGGCAGTATAAGCAGAGGAGGGAGCTAAGGAAATAAAAACATCTACAGGACAATTCAGCAGTTCCTGCAAGAAAACAATTGATTATCTATCTTTTCTTAGGTATTCTGTGTAGCACTGAACACTGTAGCATCTATGCAGTGTGACAGCTCACCGCAAGAGAATAATTTGTCATCTTGTTTCTGTATGTCTCATATGTTCTGCATTGCATTGTAATTAAACATATAGCTTAGAGCAGTGGTTCTCAAACTTTTGTACTGGTGACCCCTTTCACATAGCAAGCCACTGAGTGTGATTCCACTTATAAATTGAGAACACTTTTTTATATATTTAACGCTATTATAAATGCTGGAGGCAAAACGGGGTTTCGGGTAGAGGCTGACAGCTCATGACCCCCCACGTAATAACCTCATGACCCCCTCAAGGGTCCTTATCCCCAGTTTGAGAACCCCTGGCTTAGAGTGTAAGCTAGAACAGTTCGTTGATATTGCTTTTGATGAAAAGTGGATGACTGAATGGAACAGGTTTCAGAGTAACAGCCGTGTTAGTCTGTATTCGCAAAAAGAAAAGGAGTACTTGTGGCACCTTAGAGACTAACCAATTTATTTGAGCATAAGCTTTCGTGAGCTACAGCTCACTTCATCGGATGCAGAAATCATCACAGAAAATTTTCATTTCATTTATACATTTTCTGTTTTTTTCAGCTAAACCAGCATCTTCCACAATGATGTCCTGGCCCATGACTGGGGCTCCTAGTTACTAGGGGCTATGATGATGATAATACACAAAAAAATCCCCTTCATTTTGAATCTGAAAATTTTATTTAATTTTTTAGGGAAGATAAATAAAAGGGAGACAAAGTGGGAAAAACATTAAAATATACAAACCCCAAAAGCTGAACCAAAATTTTCCAATTTGAAACAAACCAAAATTTTTCTAAAAAGAAAAGGAGTACTTTCACGAAAGCTTATGCTCAAATAAATTTGTTAGTCTCTAAGGTGCCACAAGTACTCCTTTTCTTTTTGCGAATACAGACTAACACGGCTGCTACTCTGAAACCTGTCAAAATTTTTCTGTTTCCTTTTGTCAAAAAACTCCAGCAAAATAGTGAATTATTTCAAACACAATGAAATCTGATTTTTGATTTTACAAAAAATACATTTTTTCACCAGTCCTACTGTAAGAGCCTCACACTGAGAAGGTATGTTTGTACAGTGCCCCATGTGATGGGGTGGATCAGGGCCTTTGGGCACTACCATAATAGAAATATTTAAGTCCATATTCTAATGCCTTAGGACTTCTCTGCATTGGAATATGGCAGTGTTATAACAAGGGTTATCTAACACAATGTCAAAATAGTGGTAACCGTCTGTGCAGAAGACGGTATCTTCATCTTTAAATTATATTAGCTCGTTGTGATCAACCCTAGGATCTAACAATAATTTTGTATCCATCTGTCACACTGTCTGGAGTGGTGCACAATAGTGAATGCCTGCCTTGGGCCAGACAGTCAAAAAAAGGACAGACACCCTGTGATGTGTTCTATAATTAGATTTTGCCACACCAGAAACAAATGTGAACTCCTGGATCACTGTAACAGTCTCTCCATGGAGTCACTGACAGTCCCCTTGGGCACTCCGGTCTGTCTTGCCACCTAGGCAAACTGGACTTAGTGATAAATGTTCACTCACACCAAAAATCACAAAATATTCAGATTGCTCCCAGTGCCAAGAGACCAGTCACTTACCCCAGATCAATTTGGACAGCACAGCCCAAGTCCCAGCCACCCAGGGTTGACAGCCAAAGCACTTAAAAAAATCAAACCACATAGCTCACACCTCCCTTGACACATTCCTGTGCCTCCCCTAGGGAGGCCCACCCCATAGTTTGAGAAATGCTGACCTAAGAGATCTCAAACTTTCTTCTTTCACCACTGGAATACAGACAAAACCGATCTCCTGACAAAGATGATGACATCTGGATGAGTGGCAAAGCTGGAGATTTGTTTAGGTTTAACAATTTGTTGTTAAATATTAATTATTGTTAAATATTGTTTATACACAAAATTGGGGTAGAGATGTTTTTATGAGGATGTGCGTACTCTTTAAAACTGTAGCAGAAAACCAGACAAGAGGGGAGCTGGGGAAGGTTCTAGAGCCTCTACAGCAGTGATCCCCACACTTTTTCACTTGCATCCCCCCTTACCTGGTCTGCGCCCCCCCAGGAGCTGCGGTTGGGAGCCGAAACCAGAGTTGTCGGGGGTGGGCAGGGAGGGGCAGGTCCAGGAGTGGGGCTGTGATTGGGACTGGGAGCTGGGGGCCACGGCCAGGAGCTGGCCAATGGTTGGGGCCAGGAGCTGGGGGCTGTGGCCGGAAGCGGAGCTGGGCTGAGGGCAGAGCAGGGCCAAGTGGCACTCTCTCCCTGCCTCCCATGGGGGCTGGCCAAGGCCCTACCACACACCCCTGAATGTTCCTCCATGCCCCCGGAGGGGGGCACACCTCACAGTTTGGGGAACAATGCTCTACAGTGAAGGCAAGACAGAAAAAAAAGCTCTCTGGGAGGATCAAGGCCCTTTGAGCTCTGCAACAGCTGAATTTAAAATTCTTGGCTTACGGGGCACTCCCCTGTGGCACACTGGAAACAAGTTGCATCTTCATATAAGCCATTGAATTGAATAATATGATCAGCACAGCAGCCCCTCTGCTATCTATTTTGATAGTAAATTCATGTTCGCCCCACATTTTCAGTTCTTGCTATGCCAAAATTTTTTGCCTGGACAGCCCATAACTGAATTGCAGGCAGAGCGTCGGGGGGAAGCGGGAGGTCTGGGGGCTGAGCAGAAGGCAGCTGGGGCTTTGGACACCTATGCAACGGCGGGATGCTGCAGTGTGTGGAGCCAGTGTGTTAGCTGGACATTTCGGCTCCAAGGAGCCATAGCGCTCACGCAGAGCTGGGACCGCTGACCCTGGACTCCGGAGCCAGGGCCCCGTGGGCGGGGCACGCTCACAGCCGTTCCCATTGTTGGGGTCCCAGGACATGGCCACTAGTTAAGTCGAGGGGATGGAAGACCATGAGTGTCGAGGAAGTCTCTTTGCTCTAGACCTAGGTGCCCTTCTCAACCCCCCTTCACAGAATTCAGTCCTGGCTGGCCTGAGAAAGCCCTTGTACTCCCAGAATAACGCCGCTGCAGCTGCAGACAGAGCTGTCTCGTGTAGGTTTTGCTGGCGCCAAGTTAGGATAACGGCAGGAATCAGCTACAAGGCCATAACCGCTTATTTGCCTCATTAATCGCAAGGCTAAGCAGGCTGTGCTGTTGTTTTGAATTGCTAAAATTCTTGTTAAGGTTGCCGGAAAAAACAGTGTTGTAACCCATATAAAGCAGTTTTACTAGGCTGATGTGTAATGCAATAGAGATAAGGAGTATAAAGGTATGCGACTCTGCCTGCTCAGTGTGCCGGATTTGAGATTCTTTTCTCCCCATACCTTCGTTGGAGCTCCAGGTGAACTCTTCTGCTTCTCCACCCCGCTGTGTTTCTGGGGTGACGCACACCGGGCAACGAACCCCTGCTGCTGCTGCTGCTGCTGCTCGCCTCTGGCACCGGGTGCCGGCAACACCGGCCAGGCGCAGGCAGGCGGCGCGGCCCTGGGGGCCGGCGGGGCGGGGCGGGGCGGGGGCGGGCTGGTGGGGAGGCGCCCGCCTCGCACAGGGCAGCGCCGGGAGGGAGGCGGAACAAAGCGACGTTTTCACAGCCGCGTGACCCCGCGCTCCATTCCCCGCCCCCGGAGTCCCTCTAGCCGGCCTGGTGGGTGAGTGGGTGGGGCCCTACCTCTCCCTGGCCCTCGGGGCGCGACAGGCCGGTGGCTGAGGGCGCTCTAGCCCGAGGGAGGGGGCGTGGCGGCGGCGAGGAGCTCCGCTCTCTATGGTTTCGACACCGAGGCGCTGAGCGATGGCGTCATAAGCGCGGGCCGCCGAGCTGCCGGAGGGAGGATGTCGCCGCCGCTCTTCAGCCTCCCCGAGGCGCGGCTCCGCTTCACGGTGAGCAGCGCGGGCTCGCCTGGCGCGCGGAGCGGGACCTGGCGGTGGTGCCCGGCGCACACCACCGCGTACTCGGCGCGGAGCCCGGCGCAGGCATTTCCTGCTTCCTCCGGCCCTGGCGGGGGGGGTCGCCCCGCCTCGCCGCGCGCGTCCCCTGGCCCTGCCCGCCGCCGCCGCGCCCCCCCCCCCCCCGCCGCCGCCGCCTTCCTGGGCCCCGCCCGTGGGTGTGTCCCCCCGACACCCGCGGGGCAGGTGACTCGGCTGCTGCGGGGGGTGGACCAGCCAGCGGCAGACCCAGCAGCTCTCCCGACTGGCCGGGCCTGGACATAGGGCTCTGCGCAGGTAGCTTTCCCACTGGGGCCACCAAATGGTGCTGGATCTCGGGGCTGCACGTAGGACCTGCAGCAGTTTCAGTTTAATCAATTAAAAAAAAACACACACAGTGTAAATTTCTGTGGGGGCAACTTTATGTCGGTTTACCACTGCGAGCTAAGCCCGTACGAGTGTCCCCAGGCAAACTTGAACCAGTTTAGCTCAATCAGTTTAAAACCGTGCCTCTGGTCAAACCGGTGCAACTTTTGTAAGTAGACCAGGCCTTTGTATCACTTGTAGCGTCAGTCATGTTTGTGTGTGGCGTAATTCATTTTACGTACGTTTTGGTGCTTTTAAAGGTTATTCCTTTCTGTGGCATTATGACCCACCAAATTGTGTACGTTTGTTGTTGTTATTGGAAATTGATCTGTGGTAATCCCCCCAGGTTAAGAGAGCATTAGTATTTAACTTTTTCTGTCAGATTAAAAAAGACTCCTCTATCTGGATTACTTTTGACTTCCTTCTGGTTTCGTACTGGGAGTTACTTGCAACTTATTTTATCACGTAACTTGTTTTTAGAATTCTACTCGAGATGCTTTGACCAACAGAACTATCAAACCCTTATTGAATGCATTCAACCAGATTCCTGGAAGGTAAGGAGTTATCATTTCATTTTTAAAAATGTCTTTTCAACTAATTATTATTTATCCTGAATGTTTCATCAGTACTGTCTAAAACTTTACTATTTGTAGTGAAAATGAAAAGAAATGCACCCTGGATCAATCTTTCAGAGTTGTTCTAGAAGAGGAAATTGTAAGTATTTCGTTCACATCACTGTAACTATTTGTTGATACAAATTGAAATTGTATATTGTAAATTAATGTACAACTTGTGTACATTTATTTACCATTTGAGTGTACTATGTTGGCTATTAGTAAAAACTTTCAGAAATTATTAGGATATCTGTTGGAAACATGAATCACTTTGCCATATTTTAAAAATTATCTGTTAAAAGATGCTTTCACAAATGTCTCATAGTCTAGTGATGTTTATAAAATCTCTCGAAGTATTTATTGTTTACAGTAGTTTTTAAAAATCTGTACTTTAGTTTCAAATTTATAAATCTGTATGATTTATGATATAACAGCTTTTATATAGGATCTAGGATATTGCTTTTTTCATTATTTAGCCCTTGAAGGAATACACTAAGAGTAAAACAAAACTGAAAACAATAACTTGCATGAAAGAATACCTAACAGAGTGTAGACTTACAGGATTTCATTCTGCCCTTTGAAAGGAAATACTTTTAAAAAAAAGTTGCACATTCCCTAACATTTTATAGTGTAGGCTCATAAGGGCCTTTTAATCTTCGATTAGAATAGTATCGCCGTTCATTCCAAAGCAATATACAAAATATAGAAAATCATTTCACCCAGCAGCCAAAATGCAGATGCTTCGGGGGGAGGGGGATAGGGAAAATGTTAACTGTTTAATAGCACCCAACATGTCTACATTGTGGGGACTATAGCAGCATAGTTGTAGCTATGTTGACATAACTCCGTAGTATAGACACAGTCCAAAGTGATGGAAGGGTTTTTACATCACTGTAGGAGCTCCATGTTCCTGAGCGACGACAGCTAGGCTGACAGAAGCATTCTGTAAATCTGGCTACATCTACCCTTGGGGTTACAGCTGCATAGCTGCAGTGCTCAGAGATGTGGATTTTTCACACTCTGGAGTGCCATACCTATATGGACCTAAAATTTACCATTCCACTGTTTATGAAAGGTATCAGGTCATTGAAATTGCAGAGGAAATCTAGAGAGATTGTAACTACACATGTTAGAATAAGGGTATTCCAAATAGCACTGGCCATGCATAATGTGCTATAGAGTCTTTAATGACCAAAAGTAATCAGGAAATGTCACTCAACTGCATGAGTTTAACTTGGTATTAGTTTCATATGAAATGCTTGCTACTGAATGTTACTTCCTAGTGTGGTTAAATTCATGGGAAGATGAACATTGACTTTTCTTTGTGCTCATAGTGAGATTTTGAACATTTGTAATATAAAATATACTTAAGTAAAACAAGACGTTAGCTTTCTCTGGCTTTAGTAAATGCATCTGATCAAAATAGTACAAATTACTTGAATTCTGTAATAAATCTGTCTTACATTTGTTTAGATAAACCAAGCCTCATGTGAAAATGTCTTGGCTATTATTTCTCTTGCTATTAATGGAGTTACAGATGGTGAGTGAGTAATTATATGAAACAGCCTGATACAAGGTATAAGTTTGAGTGTGCTTACCATATCATTCTCTTTCATTAGTATTTACAAACGTCAACTCCACTAGTGCGTGGTCCTTAGCTTAACTGTTTGCACAGATGCTAAGATATTATGGTGATCTAACAGTAGTAGAGTTCTTGCATAGGACAGCTGCCTAACTTCTGCTAACTGAACTTGTAACTGCTGTACATATTGGAATGGATCCTTTCCTTTTTTAAAAGCATAGTGGGAATCTGAGTTCATTTCTGAACTCTTCTCTCAGGTTGTAATAGCACTTACATAGCACTTTTCATCCATGGATCTCTAAACTCTTTACAAATGTGGGTTTTGTTATCCTGATTTTACTGTTGAGAAGAGAGAGACAGTGAGGTTAATTGACCAATGTCCTATAACATCTTATTGGAACAGAAACTTATCTCCTGGCTTTCCATGCTGGTCCCCCAGCAGTAACTGACCTGCTGCAACACAACTGTGTTGGTAGTGTTTGAGTCTTTGTCTTTACAATGTCTTTTTAGAATTGTGAATGTGAATTGAGACAATGGTGGAAGCCCTCTTGCATAGAACCCCTGATCATCAATTCCATTTGTTTATGAATGGAAATACATAAGTCACTTAAGTGTATTCCTGTTAAATATTTGTTTTGTTGAGTAAAATGTTATATGAACGGTAGTAATAATCTTTTGTCAAAATGTTTGTATTTCATAAATGATCAGTGTAAGGTGTGACCATTTAGCTGTGGTTGCATATGCTGTGTACCTCAGTAATTTCTGCATCCATTTATCAGAGCACCATTGTAATAGTCACTTGACTAAATGACAATAATAACAATCATCAAAAGCTTTATCGTAGAAGTAGAATGGTTAAATTGGAAGTCTGAAAAAGGAGGATGGGCGGGGGGGGAGGGAATATGAGGCTCTGCCTCTTCAATTCTGAAGAATTAGTCACTCAGTGGTGAAAACACTGACATTTCTGAATTGCTTCTTGGTAGAGGGCAGATTCTACTTCAAAAAGCCTTACAGCAGTAGGCCCCACTATAGTTTCACTTTCTTCCTCTGAAAAAAGCAGCCCAATACCTTTTAATTGTAATAAAATTTAAACAAAAATTCCAACATCTCTTAATTTGGGGACCTACCAAGTTTTGACAACTATTACTGTATCTTATTTTTAGTACAGCGGTACCTATGAAATGCTAGGTACTGTACATACTTGTGCTCTCTCACACACACACACGAAAACAGAAGAATTTATATTTTAGTCCCTACCTTTTCTGACTTTTTTTGGTAACTTCTTTCTCATGATACTTTGCAACTTCCTCGTTCCATCTTTGTTAATACAGTTATTAGGTGCAAGTCTTTCTGACTAAAATGATCCTTGCACTCCCACCCCTCTCTAAAGGTATCTGTACAGCATCAACCCCTTTTGTTCTTCTGGGAGATGTTCTGGATTGCCTGCCTTTGGATCAGTGTGACAAAATTTTTACCTTTGTCGAAAAAAATGTCACTACATGGAAATCAGTGAGTATTTTTTCCAAAGTGTGTTTCGTTCATGCTGAAGATGATGATATGGAGGTATAAATGATTGACCAATTAACAAGATGGATTTTGTCTTTTATTTTTGTGTTGAAATAATAGAATAAATATTGTCAGTATTGCCTGCTTATAGGAAACACAGAAGGTAGGCTTGTAAGTATAGCAGATTCAGAACTGTTAACTTTGAGTTAAAAAATCATGATTAATTAAATCATCTTTTTGGTCTGTCTTGTTTTTATTAAATCCCCTGCCTATCCCAAATGGTCTGTGACAATAACAGATTGGAAATTCAACTCAAAAGGGCTTCTCTTGGGCTCCTTCCTTCAGTAACTCTCCCTTCCTAGATTGTGGTTGGTGGTGGGCGGTGAATCTGCTGCTGCCACTGCCAAAGCCAAAGGATGTGCAGGCTCCAGTGCTCTGCACTGCATGCAGCACAAGAACAGCAGCCTTCAGAAGTTGAAGGGGAAACTGGGCATTTCAAACAATATGTCTGAGTTTCCAGTTTTATTGCATGGTCATGAGAACCCCTCAAAATCAGCCCAAAATTTCAACGTTTACAATATCTGTAGTGTTGGCAGCTCTTCAGATTTATCCATAAAAAGCTTCCGAGTACCGTCAAATAATTGTTCTCTGTTCCTTGATCTAAATGTGACCTCCTAGCCATTCAGGACAGGTTTCTGTCATTCCAAACATCATCCATTTCATTCCTTGTACTGGCAGGTTTCTTCTGTCAGCTGATGCTGTTCTAAATCTTGTGTTTATGTGCTTCTCTTAACTTTACATCTATACATAAAACACAGGGGAAAAAATGGGTTACAAATCAGTATTTCTCACTGTGTAAAGAGCCTTTCAGAAAAAGCACATGAATTACCAGCATTTCTTGTATTTGTATGGAGGTTGGCATTAAGCTTGGGTTACTTTATGAACTAGAAATTTTCTTGGAATTTTTGGGACTTTTTTGTGGAGTCTTCCTTAAATAAGTGGAAATTCTCTGTTGAGGTTTAAGAACAAGAAGGACTCAGATGGATTTATTTCTAATATCAATGTGATCTGTACTGTTGAGTTGAAAAGACAAAAGCTATTGAAGATTTGCAGCATCCTCCGAATGAGACTGATCCGTTTGCTCTGTTTTTCAGAATACATTTTATTCAGCTGGGAAGAATTACTTGCTGAGAATGTGCAACGGTGAGTAGCACTTTTTCGGGGAAGTGCAATGCAGGTCCAAAAACAACTGAACAAAGCTAGGGTCTTAATATTTGAGTCACATTAGACTGTTTTCTGTAATCGTTTTTAAAATGATGAGCTATTTGTCTTGGTAGGTACTCAAGACCTTGCTGTTCAATATGAGCTTCATTTTGATTATGGGGAAATTTCTCTCTATCACAGAGAAGGAGAGAGAGAGACGCTAGAAGAAAGTTTCTGAGTAACATTTAAGCCCTCATCATTGCCAGAGGCTGTATTGGAAGGAGTGGTCCAATAGGCTTCTTCCTGCAATTATCTTTAAATACAGTTTTAGGACTCTTGGTTTGTGGGAATTCAGAGACTTGGTCCACTAGAACACATTAGATAAAACATTTGAGGCCTGAGGGAGAAAGGGTCATTTAAGATAGTAGCATTTAAATTTACAGATGTCTCAAATTTATTTTGTTAGTTATGGAGATCCCACCTGTCTGAACTCTTAAAATGAGTTCTAGAGACAAAATGGATGAAAAGTTGGGAGATAATACATGTGATAACATTAATGCTTATCTCTGCTTTCTTGTTTTTACATTATTTAGATCTCCTAAGAAGATTATCTAAATCACAGAACACCGTCTTCTGTGGAAGAATTCAGCTATTCCTGGCTAGATTATTTCCTCTTTCAGAGAAGTCAGGTGAGATTTTGTGTATTTCACATGAAAGAAGAGTATCTTAAAAGATTAAATACTCCAGTCTCTAATAATCTTACTTCAAGCAAAATTGACTTTAACCAGAAATCAGCTTTTAATTTTGACTTTAATATGTGTCTAACATACAATTTAAAAATCATTCACTTTTTATAAATACAAACAGAAATTGTTACTTGATTTGTTTCCTACAGATTGGCTATTGTATGTTGGGTAATAATCATGAGCTGGCTTTATGAACTTCATCAATTCCCAGACTGACACATCTGCTCTTTTTAAAAGTTGGTATTTTTTCTGCAGGACTCAATTTGCAAAGTCAGTTTAATCTGGAAAATGTCACAGTTTTCAATACTAATGAACAAGAGAGCACTCTAGGACAGAAGGTGAGAATTGATGCATTACGCTCAATGTGTCTGCAGAAAATTTGTGTAAAAACTATAGGAGAGCTGGCACAAAATAATCACAACCGCTTTTAGCCAGTGTTTAGAATTATATACTTCTATAAAACATCATTCTGGTCTGGAACTTAACATGTATTTCACCCACTTTGTCAGCAATCATAGGTAGGATGGGATGTGGGAATTTTGAACCTTTAACTTGAGGTTTGAGGGTTAATATCTTAATCAAATAAGCTTTACCTGACTACTTGTGAAACTGCAGTGCTAGCATGCTCTCTCTCTGACTTGCAGATTCAGGGCCTGTACAAGCCCTCTCAGAGCTCCATTGAAGTCAGGGAGTCCACCCTTGAATGGTCCATTACAGAAAATATATATATATATATATATATATATATATATAATATGAGAGAGACACACTCTCTGACTCTCTCACACACACACACATATAATATATATGTATTTGTGAGAGGGACCTAGTAGTGTAGGATACAGTAACTTAGAGGTTTTCTTTCAGTGTTGTCCTAAATTTTCTGAACCAAAAATTAAAGCAGTTTTTAAAAAAAAAAGAGGAAGTTAGAAAAATCTGGAATTTATTAAGAGACCAAAACCGTAGTGTATGCTATTGACGGAGCTTTTTCCTCCTTGATGTTCTCTTTTGTATCTGCCTGTATTTCTCTTTGTGTCCCAGAAGTTAAACTAGGTGACTGCTCCTAATTTTTTCAATTTTCCATTTTTGGAGCATATGTTGAGTGTAACTCCCCAAGAGATGGGGAAGGAAGAAGGGAAAAAATAATATAGGCTGCGATTCAGGAAAGCACTTAAGCACATGCTTACGCACCCTTCCTTCATACGGAGGCTGTCCTGGATCAGGCCTGTAGAGGGGAAAGGATTAAAGTGAAGGGGAATTCCCTTTACAAGTCATCACATTTCAAGACCCGTTTAAACTTCCATGTTTACTTAAAATGCGAATTGCAGCACTCGCTACCTTACCTATCGCAACGCTACGTCAGTGTTCTAATAGTTGCTAGTTGAAGACCTGGCTTAAGAATGAACAAACCAAAAACTGTTCAAAGGATGTTTTGTTTTGGTTCCAATGAATAATAAAGGTCTAGGAAACTGGAATAATGAGAATGACCTGCAGATTCAAACGTGTATATGTAGTTTCTACGCTTAGTGTACTTTCTTCCCACCTCTTCCCCCCTTTCTGTCAGCACATAGAGGAGAGAGATGAAGGAATGGAAGTAGAAGAAGGTGAAATGGGAGATGATGAAGCGCCTACAAGTTGGTGAGCTTAAAGTTTAGTTTAGCTTTTAAAATTATGAAGTGAAAGCATGCGGTGGTAGATTGAAAACTGAAGTTTTAGTTTAGAAACTATATTCTTGTATGCTGTATTCAGAATTATTCCTTTCTTTAAACAGTTATGACCTAATGTAAAAAAAAATAGTCCAGTCCAATCTAAGTATTCACATTAATTTTAATTCAATATTGTCTTCAAATAATGAAAGAAGCCACATTTTTGATGTTACCAAAAAATACAGTAACAAGCATTTGATAGTGGTGTTTAACTTAAAAACTGAATACTGTATAAGACAGGCCGTGCCTACACTTACCAGTAGATCAGCACTGCTGTGATCAATGCAGCAGGTGTCGATTTTAGCAAGTCCAGTGATGACCTGCTACGTCAATGGCAGAGTGCTTTTCCCTTGACTCTGGTACTCCAGCTCCCCGAGAAGGGTAAAGTAAATCAGCCGGAGAGCATCACCCATCAACTTCACTGTTATTCACATAGCTGGAGTAGTGTAACTTAGATTGACCTACTGCAATAGTATAGACAAGGCCTCGGATAATAAAACTTCTTCATGGATCCAAATACCAGCCTATCTCATTTAAACAATATTTATCCAAAGTGTTCTTAGGCCAAAATTTTCAAATATGAGTATACAAAGTTTGCCATTTAAATAGATGGCTCTGAAAAATCAAGCCACTTATTTGGTGCCTAACTTCAATAACCCACAACTGACAGTTATTGCCTGTGGGTTTACAGAATGTTCTCAGTTCAGTTAATGTAATTGAAGACTTAAGTTTTTGTTTAAGCCTTTTATTTAATTAAACTAATTACCTTCTAACTTATTACTAATTTTCAAAATACTAAATGAACAGTTAAAAGAAATTCTCTATTTTCTGGCTTGCAACATGGGGGTGCATGAAGAGAGGATAAACTACAAGCTACTTGACTTCTAACTCACATCACCACCTTAATTGTAATTGACAGTGTAATTGGCACTGAGGTTGAAAATCATTCCAGTAAAGTGGCTGAGCAGTTTACCATTGTCCTCGATCAAGAAAATGCTCAATGTAATAGGAAAAAACTTTGTTCCCTGAGGCTTTTATGTTAAAGAAGCTTCTTTCTGATTATCCACATTCCATTTAAGTGGCTTCACCTATCCCAGAGGGAGAGCTGGAGACACTGCAGTGCAAGGCATAATCAACAAGGTGCTTTTTTTTTAGTGGACTTTGTGTCAGCATTCATAGAACAAACTTCTGCTCAGATTATTGATTAAATTCTTAGTGTAATTAGTTTTACAGGTACTAAACAGCATGTTTGTTCTTTTTGCCATACTAAACCACAAATTGGTGTCCTTTGCCATCTTGCTATATTATTAGAGGAGTGGTAAAACAGTGAGGCAGAAGCAGTAAATGTAAGCTTGTAATAGTGCTGCATTCACAGTGGTTGAATCATTAGTGTGAGAGCTGCTGTGCTCTAGGATTTTGTTGCTATGGATTCCAGGTCAGATGAGCCAGATGTAAAGTACATGCAAATAATCAGAAAATATTGCACTGAAACAGTAATAGCAGGATTGATATATCAATATCGTGATCACTTTTTTAAAAAAAATTGTAGTATTGAAGCAGGGGTGGCCAACCTGTGGCTCCAGAGCCACATGCCATTCTTCAGACTTTAATATGCGGCTCCTTGTATAGGCATCGACTCTGGGGCTGGAGCGATAGTCGCCAACTTTCCAATGTGCCGGGGGGTACTCACTGCTCAACCCCTGGCTCTGCCACAGGCCCTGCCCCCACTCCACCCCTTCCTGCCCCCTCTCCTGTGACTGCCATGCCCTCACTCTCTCCCTCCCCCCCCCATCCCTCCCCTCTTGCATGCCACAAAACAGCTGATTGGGAGGGAGGGGGAGGTGCTGATCCGCAGAGGTGCTGGGGCAGGGGAGCTGACGTGGGGCTGCTGACATTTTACTGTGTCTCTTTGGCAATGTACATTGGTAAACTCTGGGTCCTTCTCAGGCTTAGGTTGGCCACCCCTGTATTGAAGGAATGAGAAATACATAGCTTTATAGATTTGCCGCTCTTTGATGTTTGGAAGCGTTACCACTGACATACCCTTCTGAGGAATGAGTCAACGCATACTTAACACCACACTCCCTTAAAGCCAGAAATGTTTGTTGAAGTGGGTCCATTAAGGGACCTTACTGATATAAATATCCTGTCATAAATCATGACCTGAGAGAGACTACAGCAGTTGAGCACATGAAAGCAGAAAGCCTATAAGGAATGAAAGATGGGATGGTCAGCAAGGAAAGCTGCCACTTGGAAGTCAGAAGGCATACGGGAAAAGTGAGAACTGCCAAAAGCCAAGCAGAGTTGGACGTTGAAAAGGAAACTAAAACCAGTAGTAAAGTTCTTTAGCCATATAAATGAAAACAAGGAAAGAAGAAGTGGGGACTGCTAAGCAATGAGGGTGGGGGTGGAGGTTAAAGATAATCTAGGCATAGCCCAGCACCTAAACAAGTACTTCAGCTTTTAATAAGGGTAAGGAGGAGCTTAGGGGTAGTGGCAGGGTGGCTAATAGAAACAAGGATATGGAAGTAGAAATTACTACATCTGAGGTGGAAGTCAAACTCAAACAGCTTAATGGGATCAAATCGGGGTGATTGGATAATTTCCATCCAAGAATATTAAAGGAACTGGCAGATGAAATTGCAAGCTCAGCAGCAAGAATCTGTAAACTAGGGGGGCATACCCTATGAGAAGAGAAGTGCTAATATAGAACCTCTTTTTAAGAAAGGGGTGGGGGGGGGGATGATCTTGGAAACTACAACCCTATTAATTTGATCTCAATTTTATGCAAGAAAAAATTTGGAACAAATTTTGAAAGAGAAAGTAGTTAAGGACATAGAAGTAATTGGGATAAAATTCAGTATAGTTTCACAAAAGGTAAATAGTGTCAGACCAACCTTATCTTTTTCTTTGAGAAGATAATTGATAATTTTTAGACAAAGGAAATGCAGTAAATCTAATCTACCTGGATTTCAGTAAAGCATTTGATATAGTTCCACATGGGAAATTATTAGTTACATTGGAAAAGCTGTAGATAATCTGAGAATTGAAAGGTGGCTAAGGAACTGATTGAAGGAGAGACTACAGCAGGTTCTACTGAAAGGTGAACCGTCAGGCTGGGGTGAGGTTACTGGTGGAGTTTCTCGGGGATCAGTCTTGGGACAATCTTATTTCACACTTTTTTTTTATTCATGACTTTGGCACAAAAAGTGAGGGTGAGCTAATAAAATTTGTGGATGACCCAATGTTGGGAGGTATTGCCAATACAGAGGAGGACTGGCATATCCTACAAGAAGATCTGGATGACCTTAAAAACTGGAGTAATAGAAATGAGATGAAATTTAATAGTGCAAAGTCATGTAGTTAGAGACTGACTACAAGAATTTTTGCTATAAGCTGCGGAACACATCCGTTGGAAGTGACAGAGGAGGAGGAAAAACCTGGTCATCGACTATGAGCCACCAATATGATCCAACTTTGAAAAAGCCTAATGCAATACTAGAATGCCTCAGGCAAGGTTTTCCAGTAGGGATAGAGAAGTGTTACTACCATTATACAAGGCACTGGTGTGATCTCATCTGGAATACTGTGTGCAGTTCTTGCCTCCCATGTTTAAGAAAAGTGAATTCAAACTGGATGAGGTACAGAGAAGGGCTACTAGGATGATCAAAGGAATGGAGAACCTACTTTACAAGAGGAGACTTAGAGCTTGGCTTGTGTAGCTTAACCAAATGAAGGCTCAGGGGAGGTATGATTGCTTTCTATAAATACATTCGGGGGTAAACACCAGGGAGGGAGAAGACTTATTTACAGTAAGGGCCAACGTTGGCACTAGAATAAGTAGATATAAACTGGCCATCGACAAGTTTAGGGTTGAAATTGAGCAAAAGTTTCTAACCATTGGAGGAGTGAATTCTAGAACAGCTTCCCAAGGAGAGCAGTGGGGACAAAAAACCTAACTGGTTTCAAGACTAAGCTTGATAAGTTTATGACTGCCTACAATGACATGTGACCCATCCATGGCCGATAACAAATATCTCCAATGCGTGGAGATGGGACACTAGGTGGGGAGGGCTCTGAATTACTATAGTGAATTCTTTCCCAGGTGTCTGGCTCTTGAGTCTCACCGAAATGTTTAGGGTCTAACTGATCACCATGTTTGAGGTCAAGGGAATTTTCCCCTAGGTCAGATTGTCAGAGTCCCTGTGGGGTTTTCACCTTCCTTTGTAGCAAGGGGAACAGCTGGTTTGAACTACAGTAAATAATGGATTCTCTTGTCTTGGAAGTCCTCAAATCACGATTTAAAGACTTCATAACTTGGAGATTATGGGGCTGTTACAGGAGTGGGTGGGTGAGGTTCTGTGGCCTGCAATATGCAGGAGGTCAGACTAGATGATCATGATGGTCCAATCTGACCTTAAAGTCTGAGTTGGTACTGTTTTTCCTTTTTGTCCACTTGCTCCCCTGTTTTTTTTTTTAACTCAATTTTTTTAAATACCTGTATTGGGTAAATTTCTTTACCCTCTCCTACTCTCATGTTCATGGGAGGAGTGGAACATAGTATGGTCGCCTACATGGTTAATGTGAATACCATTGGAAAAGAGTAATTAACAAGCTACTGTTTCAGCCTATGACTATGTAGCTAGCCACAGGAACAGCTCCTCCTAGAAGCCACTATGTCAGTGGGAAGAGAAGCCAGACAGCTTTCAAATGGCTAATAGCAGCAGGCTCATATTTAAAATGGATGATCTTTAGTCATGTCCCTCCCTGTAGTTATTTCTCCTCTGCCTTGTTTTCCACCTGATATCGGCCCCAAAGGCTAAAAGAGAATCTGTAGGCATAGTTACCGTGATCGTGTGAACGACCATTACAAATCAAACTGGCTAATTTGCATGCACGGTTACTATTGGTGCATGTGAAATCACTGTCTCAGGTGGTGTGTGAGAGCAATTCTAAAATTTGTGCCTAGAAGATGCAGAATCTGAACCTAAAATTGGTGTTTAATTTAAAGGGCCCGTTCAGGAGCCCAGGTAATTGCATAATAAATTGCTACCTGCAACACCCATCTCAAATCCAGTCTCTAGACTCATGTTTCTCTAGCCATTACAAGGTAAAGGCACTGCCCCAGTATGTCTTAATATGTTTTAACGTGGGTTGCCTAAAAGAGGAAAGACAACATACACTGTTTTCAAGCGTCCATAGACTGGCTACAGTATCAGTCATTATTGCATGCTTTGAGGAGAGGAGGCTATACTGCTTCTCTGCCTATGGAAGTGTTGAACTTGGAGAAGGAGTTCAAGAAAAGTGTTCTGATCCTAAAATAACAGCTGAAAATGAACAGGCTGAATGAAACCCTTGTTTTGGCCTGATATTCTGAGTTACTGTCCCTAGGAAGGGCTTACTACTGGCTCTTCATTTTTTTGATTTACAAGAATAGTGGTAGTTTTGTTTTCAGTGATTCTGTATTCATGAAAATGGACCTTTATTTGTTTAGCATATTTATCCCAAACTAGCCAGAGTAAAATAATGATTTGCTTTGTTAGCTCCATTCCAATAGATTACAACCTGTATAGAAAATTCTGGTCGCTTCAGGATTACTTTAGGAATCCTGTGCAGTGCTATGAGAAGATCTCGTGGAAGACATTTCTTAAGGTAATTTGTGCTCCTATATTAAACCTGTTCAGCAATTCACCTTTTGTTCCACAAGTGAAAGTATTGTTTCCAAAGATTAAACTATTCATGATGCTGGAAAGTAGGAGTGCACGAATTCATGCATTATACATTTTGTGCAGAGTTAGACATGCAGTTATTTGTTTGTACACACAGTAGGTCAGGTAAGAAAGCTACATGTATATATGATTTCCTGGCATTTATAGAAATGCTGATGTGTTCCAACAATATCAGAAGCCGTTTTTCTTCTGTTAATAGCAAAAAACCAGAACTTGTTTTTTTTTCCTAGATAAGAAAAAAAACATTTGCTTTAGGCTTAAATCTTGCAAATGAATCCAGGGAAGTGTGCCTTTTTGGAGTCCTGTTGATGCCAGTGGGATTTTGTGCAAGATAATGTTCTGCTTAGGCAGGTCCTTTTAGAGTCCCTGTAGAGTCAGGACTTTATGTTGTGATTTGAAGCTGCCATATACACATAGTAGCTCATTGTACCAGTTGGATAGTGAATAACAATGTTTCAGTTTTGCCAGCTGTGTAGATATGAGTATGATTAGTAAATATAATTGCTAAACTGTTTCTGTAATAGATGATGGCTTATCATTTGTCTTAAAATTCTACCTTTTGTTACTCAGTAGAACGAAAACTTTCTTATTTCAAACCACTTGCTATATGTGCTACTGGTAAAATGCTTGATCTCATGAGCAGATTTTATTTTTAAAGTTACATCTTGGTTAAGGTTTTAAAACATTCTTCACTTTTTAAAATCTCTGTAAAAGAAGAAAAAATTATTTTGGGGTACCAAGAATGACAGGACTTAACCAAGCCAAATTTGGAAATTCTCACAAAGGTTCTCCATGAAAATGAATGGTCATTAGCATAATTTTTTAAAGTATATTTTAAATTAATTTCTAAAAGTAAAAACTTAAGTTTAACTATTAGTACCTGCTCTAGCATGTGCAAATGGAAGTGCGATGGTGCCTGAATATAGCACTAAAACCATTATGGGGAAAGCTTTTACACACACTGATTAAACAGGAAAGCACTAAATGTGTATCTTAAAAATAGAGTTCAAATCACTTTCACTTTATGGATTAAATTGTGTCAAATGTACTCTGTGCATTTTTTCTTTTGAAAAACTAAGTGATTCAGAAGTATTGAAGCTTTGAAACAAGTGCTTTCTGGGAAGTGAGTAGCCCAAAATGGCTAGACAAATTATAGGATGGTGAAAATTTCATGTGGCTTTTTTCAAGATTTAAGTGTCTGTCAGTTTCCCTGACACTTTCATGCTCACACACCCTCTCCTTTGGTATGACTGTGAGCAAGACCTTTCAGGCCAAAGTTTTTTGTGTGTGTGTGAGAGGAAACGTTAGAAAATGGGGCAGGGAGACAGGAACAATATAGGACTTAAAACTGAACTTGTCTTGCAACTTAAACTGTAGGGAGCCATAGCCATAGTTTCAGTAATACCAGTCAGCTTCCTTTTTCGCACATTGTAAATTATTTAAGTTTTCAGTAATTTCCACTTAACGCTTGAAGGACAACATATTCATACTTTTGTCTTGAATTATTCAAGAAGCTAACGGTCAAGTTTACCTGTGCAAAATTCATTCTTCATCAGACTTTTAAGTGGATAACTTTTATGTTTTGGCTAACACTGCACACAGATGTTCCTCCTGATTGTGAATAGCAAACTTATAAATTATATTTACTAGCTCAAAACCTTCTAGGATTGGTCTTGTTTTTCTAATTAAAAAATGTATAGCTGGTATTTTCACGTAAGTACCATTTGCTTTACAGTACTCCGAAGAAGTTTTGGCTGTTTTTAAAAGCTACAAATTGGATGACACGCAGGCCTCCAGAAAAAAGTTGGAAGAACTAAAAACAGGGGGAGAACATGTCTACTTTGCAAAGTTCTTAACTAGTGAAAAGGTATTGTACCTGACCTCTTTTTGTATAGAGAAGGAAAAGCTTGGATACCGATAAAAGTTGGTACAATTGCAATTGTACCATCTGACCTATATTGTTCCATAATATTACAATTTAGAAGGAAAACGAGCAAAAGTAAATATTTACAATCTGCTTTTTTCTTATCACATACAACTGAACTTTCAACACTTAAAATGAGCATACAGTTGTTTTACCTGCACTTTCTGCTTTATTGTATCATAATTTGAGGAAATTATTGCAAATCTTTTAGTGTTGTAGTAATGTGCATAGAATGCAAAGAATTATGTACTTTATGGCAATTGCATGATTTTAAGTTGATAAATACTAAAATATCTACCCTTTGAAATAATATACATCATTTAACTTTGAAAGAATTCATGTGGTACCAAAGTTACCTTTTTTGTTTTGAGCTGTTGCTTCTTCTTCTCTTCTCCCGCAACCCCCCTGCCCCCCCACCCTTGAGTTTCCTTAGCCATCTTGTATAGTGGAGCATAAAACTGTTCCATTGCTATTACTTTAGACAATGAAAAGTGGGTGCAGAGACTAGTGTTGCCAATACCTTTTCACAGAGCCCAAGTATACGTAGTGTCTAACACATCATAAGCCCCTTTTGCACAGTCAAGGGAACTGTCAAAGTTTAATCTTTTACTTAACTTGTCATGTAGCAGTAATACTGCTTGGGAGCCAAGCGCTGGACCACCTCAGTAGGAAGTTTTGCTGGGAGAAATTGAATTTGGTAGTAAAAACTAAATGTGTTTTGTAAAATCTGTGCTGCAACACAAATGTTGCATGGGAAAGAAGTGTTCAGAGCCCTTTTTTAGTTAATTTTAAACTTTTAATTATGCAGGGTAATAGCTTTTCAGGGTTGCAAATGTATGCTGGTAAAGGGAAAAATAGTTTTACATCTGTGAGCGCATTTGTGGTGGGTGTCCAAATCCTTGCACGCTTGAAGTGGATGATGCCTCGGGTAGAATGCTGTAAAACTGGCCTGTGTAACAGTATAAAACCTTTGTAATGGATTCAAGGAACCATGAGTTGCCCATATACACCATTCTTCATGCTTTTATCTTTTCTTAACAGATATCACATTAATATATTGCCCAAGACATCAAAGTTGGTGTCTTAGTAGAGAAGGCATTCCAATAAAAGTGAGGCAGAATGATACATAATACATTTTGAAGATCATTAAGATGAATTGCCACTTATGGACAATCTCGACTACAGATTTCACTATATTTGAATAACTTCAGATTTATGTAGGCTAAGTTGAGACTGCTCCTATCAAATACATACAGGCTTTCCATTTGAAAGCTTGAAGATGATCTGAAAATATATTGGATCAGATGAATCATGTATAGTTGGTATGGGGTTTTTTAACCTAGCTTTTTTGGGTTTTTTTAGCTAATGGATTTACAGCTGAGCGACAGTAACTTCCGCCGTCACATCTTGCTACAGTATCTAATACTATTTCAGTATCTAAAGGGACAAGTCAAATTTAAAAGGTAAGTTGAGAATGTTTGTCTTTTTGCGGGAGTTTGGGTTTATAAGTACAAGCAGACTAATGCATTTTTAAAAGAGACACCAAATTTGCTGTCCTTTTAATGGAAAATCTTCTGTAAAATTTAGGAAGAGATCTGATAATGGGATTTGGGCTGTCTGAGAGATCTGACAGTGAGGAACATCTGGTTGAAGGATCTGGCCCTTTGTATGCTAAAGGGGTGTGTGTGTGTGTCCAAAATACCAGCAGCAGTGGTTATGGTCATTTAGGATTATAAAAAAAAAAGTGACATGACGGAGTTTTCTTATGTTGCTAAATACTCTAATTTTGTATTAGAGTACAACTTTCTAAATTTAAAACAATGTTTGCAATTTCCAGACTTACCCCACTAATACATTTAGATCATTCATTTCTTGTGCTGTGTACATATGATTTGCCTACTGAGTTTATTATAATTAAGGTTAAGATTTTGGCATGAGGATTTTTATTAAAATTCACGGGCAGAACATGGGCAATAAATCATGGAAGTCAGAGCCCCGCTGGTTGCAGGGGGCTGAAATGGAATTCAGACTCCATGACCTTTGTGACCAAATCGTATCCTTAATTACAATTAATCATACTTACCTCTTATTATGGTGCTTCTAGTTAGCACATCTCTGAGCACTTTATAAAGGAGGTCAGTATTATTATCTCCATTTGACAGAGAGGAGGAAGTGATGTGCCCAAGCTCTCCCAGCAGGGTAGTGACATAGGCAGGAATAGAATGCAGGTCTCCCAAGTCCCACCCCAGTGTCCTACCCACTGGGCAAAACTGCCCTACAATCCAATTTGGGCACAAATACTAACTTTATTCTCCTGTCTACATAAATATTCATTAGGCTAGTGTAGACCAACCTGGAATGAAATAGGAATGTGACAGCATAAAATTTCATATAGCTATTGTAAGATAATACTGATTTTCTAAAAGAGCTAACAAATTTCACATTTCCTCTAACTAGAGGGCTCCTTGCAGAAATCTTTCTTCCATAAGTTGACTAGCCATAACCATGTTTATATTTACTTTTGAACATAGCTAGTGCCTCACAAAAAAGATGAATTTTTACATACTATGTTGTTACTGAAGGGTTTGATTCAGGCTTTGTATTCCTAGGGATCCTCTTTACAAATGGACTTTTTTCTTTCACCAGTGAAAACTCAAAAATAGAATTTAAAGTTAATTTTCAGTTTGTAAAAATAACTCATCTTTTGTAAATGAACCAAGTCACAGATCTTGTTAATAGTTCACGTCTCCCTTCCCCTCTTACCTGCCACTCTTGTTGAGATTCTAGATGCATAAAGAAAGCAATGTCCTTTGTTTCATGAAGCCTACCGAATAGGCTGAAGTTATTGTTTGAGATGAATGTGCATTTTCTACTGTAGTTCATTGCTTACTGTTCCTAGATTCATTGGTTCTTTTCAAACACTACTGGCTAACTGCAAACTTCCTCACATATAGAAAATTTTGAATATACAGCATCTCATGTGCCAGCCTGTTTTTACTCGGTGCTTTTTCCCCCCATCCACAGTTCAAACTACGTTCTAACTGATGAACAGTCCCTCTGGATTGAAGATACTACAAAACTGGTTTACCAGGTCAGTACAGTAGAGAACAAACAATGCATGCTCCAACTCTTTTCTTGTAACTCCAAGGAACTCTCTGAATTGGCTTCCTTACTCCATTTGCTGTTTTTGTATTATCAGTTTTTAATAATTCAACACAGCTGTACTGTGGAAATTTAGCTATGTTGTCTTCCTAAATGTGAAAAAACACTAGAAATCTTGGAAAAATACCAGAAAGGCAGATAAATGGCGTTTCTTATCCATGAAGTGCTTACCACAGTTTTTAGTTGTTTACCTTCTTTCAAATGTTCTGCTACAAATTATATTGCCAAAGGTTAATACTAATCATATGATTTCTTCCAATTGCAGCTTCTTTCAGAAAACCCCCCAGATGGGGAAAGATTCTCAAAAATGGTAGAGGTAAGTATTTAAAAAAAAAAAGACCTATACTAAATTGTAATTTTATCTAAACAGAATCAAAATAGGCTCTAAAAGAATGCCATTGATCTGATATCTATATAGTCAGTTTTTAAGGTATGAAGTAAAAGTTTCAGGTGCCATAACCAGCACCAATTCCCTCATTGATATTTTTTATGCAGTCACATTTTCATATTTCTTTAAAATGCTTTTCTCTCTCCTGTTGCTGTGGGGGGAAAATATGCACGCACGAACATACACGTGTATAACCAAGCTCCCTTTTTATATTTTGTATAAGAGAAATGGTGTGACTGATTTCTTAGTGCATTTTACAGCGCTTTGTGGGCAAACCTACTAAAAAACAGACTTTTTTTCCCTCTGATCTTTTGCTTGGCATTCTCAGGTGTTTCTAATAGTAGTGAGTTAAAAAATGTAGGCACTGTTTTGGAAGGTGACTGTGTCCTTTAATGGTGTTAGGTGTCTATTTACTTATTTTTCAGCATATATTAAACACTGAAGAAAACTGGAACACCTGGAAAAATGAAGGCTGCCCAAGTTTTGTGAAAGAAAGGTAAGTGTACTAGTAAAATAGTAAATTCCCTTTTATAATTAGCTTGAAATGACCGTTCCACTCAAGTATGTGTACTTACGTTTATGCATTTAGTGACTTAGCAGGTAATTTTGCTAAAACAGAATAGTTGGGTATCACACCTGAGAGTATGTTGATGCTGCATCTGGAGTTGTGATTTGCAGCTGAAGTAGGCATTCCTATGCTAGTTTTAATGTAGCTAGCACAGCTAAAAGTAGCCATGAACATGGGGACAGAACAGACCATGGCACGGGCTAGCAGTAAGAGTACATACCCAGGGTTCTGTGTGGGCTTGTGCGGCCCATGCTGAAGCTCGTGTCTTCTCTGCTATGTTTAGTCGTGTTAGCTACATTAAAGCTGGTGCGGGAGTGCCCACTTCAACTGAAAGTGTGATTGCAGTTCGAGTATAGACATACCATGTGTGTGTTGATGGCAGTTAGGTCTCTGGTGTAAAAATCTTAGGAACCCATCGTGCCCCTGTACTCCCAAGTACATTGGGGGCTCTGCACATGTGGATTTTCCTCTCCTGTGCAGGAGGAGGAGGCTCAGCTGCCTCCATGGCAGCGTGTTTTTCCTCTGGACGCTACCAAGGACTCTGTGATTGGAGAGTGGGAGACTGATGGAGTGTCATGTGCTTCCCCACCTCCTGCACTTAGCAGAGCTCAGAATGAAAAAGTAAGATAGCTCAAGCTGAAATACTTTCCCATATGACCACATCTTGTGGTGTGGATTCCCAGTAATAGGATCTCTGGCAGTTTGGCTGTAGTGAACATAAAACCTGTACGTCTTTGTTGGAGTGAGGCTGAGCATTTTATGTAATCATGCTTGAATGGACAAATTCCCTCCGGCAGCTGCTCAGTGATGATCAGTGAGTGACCTGAAAGAAAACGTAGTTCGTTGCATACAGCCGGTAAAAGGTCCTCGTGCCATTAGATATAGGCCATGTTAAAAAGTGATAAAATGTCAGGCTAAAAAATGTACTCTCTTAGGCTTTGGGCCACCATCTTATGCTTTCATCCTGGAGCCCTCCTTCCCCCATGGCTGACTGGTATCTTCAGCGGTGAAAAATAGCGGGGTCACCACCTGATATGCTGAGGGGGGAATTTGGTGGAGCCTTCTCTTTGATTCCACCCATTTGCAGAGATAGCAGAAGAGGTGAGGGAAGGGAGGAATTTCTTCCATGGCTTCAGGGGCATTGTGGAGAGGGAATCTGCATCCCCTGGAGGTTGCATGCAGATGACACATACAGTAGGGTAGATCACACATAATATGGACTGCTGGAATAGATGGGAATTATTTCTTATTGACAAATTCTGAGATGTGTCGTCAGTTATCTCATGAATCTGAGGTGTAATATGGTATAGGTCCCCAAAAATCCTAATAGCTAATCTTTCCTGTGGAAATTTTGTGTTGAAAGTCAGCTAGAAGCTATTGTCCTCATTTTGGATCTCCAAATACTATTATTTTGACATTGAAAAAAGTGTTTTTTACTTAGACCATCAGATTCCAAGCCAACAAGACTTGTGAGAAAGAGGCCAGCTCCAGAGGATTTCCTAGGGAAAGGACCAAACAAAAAAATTCTCATGGGGAAGTACGTTAATTTTTCTTTGCCCCAGTTCGTTGTTTGTATTGATGACTTGGTGATAAAAGTATGAAATTTTGAGAATGAGCTAAACTACTGAAATATCTCTTCAGAGTATAGCAGTGTCTTCTAATTCCTTATTTCATGCCTCCTTTTAATCACCTCCTTCTGAAGCTGATCATGTTCACCACTTGTATCTCTCTCTCATCTTTGACCGTTTTTCTAGGCCACTTGTTGAATCACCTTTCCCTCTTCTGCCTTAAATCTTCCCTTAAGATACATTTTCTACAAAAGCATATGCACGCTGATCTTTGCAGCACTCCAAGAATCCTTCCCCCCTGCCCCTTGTGTATCTGTCATGTACCAGTGTGTTATGTCTGTTTTTAATGTGACTAAATTATAAACATTTTGGGGACACTGGCTCTTTGTCAGTGCATCCCTAAACATGATGATGTCATGTTCTGCTTGCTGCCTTACTTATTATGTGATGTACTGATTACATTTAACTGTTCTTGGGTGGAGGAGTGAGAAATTCTCCTTTCCATTGTATCTGTTCACCTAACCTCCAAGCTGGGAGAGGCAAGGTTCAACCTTCTGTTGAACTCCAAACCCCTCCTGTTGATTTGATTTGTCAGAAAGTCCCCTCTGAGCTAGAAAGTGGTACTTTGCTCTATCACAAACATGACAGGGTCAAGCTTTTCTAACTTGGGAAGTAAAATTCTTTTTATTCTTTCTGATCCCAAATCCCCAGGGCAGCATGTTGCACATATGTTAAGAATGTAACTAGCCTAATGGCCAGCACAGACCACAAAGTCAGTCATTGACATTATAAACCCAGAACATATCAATTCTATGCACATCTCATAACTGACATGATTTGTTATAAGGGTCTTTTAGATGAGCAGTATGGTAGGAATTTTCTTGCACCTTTTCTTTTAGTGAATGATTGATGTGCAGTTTTAACACACAATTTTGTATTCCTGTTTGCAGTGAGGAGCTAACTCGGCTTTGGAATTTATGTCCGGACAACATGGAAGCTTGTAAATCTGAGACTAGGTAAGCAGGAAAAGTACTTCATTACCTACAAGCTAACTTCCTGCACTGTGACTATACAAGATTTAAAATAATCGAAGAAACTAACAGTTTAATAAAATTATTTATACGGTCAACAATTCTGTTCACCTTTTTTTTTAAAGTAAAATTCTAACTAAAGGCCACAGTCTGCAGCCCTCACTCTCACTGAATAGTGCATGCTCATGCAGGTAGTCCCATTGCTCTTAATAATTCTGGGAACAGTGGTTGCTACTCACAGCAGGCGAGGGTTGCAGAATCTGGTTTGAAATGTTTAAGCTGTATTAAAAGTGTAATTCTTGAGGGAAATAAAATGAGATGGTGGGTATGTGTTAACATGTACGTATGTAGCATTACTTGAGGTGTGAAGCTGACTACTAGTTCTGGTGCTAGGAATAGATCTGTTGCCAGTGATTTCTGTCATTTAACACACCCACTGTGCTAAGGCAATGACCGTAAAATGCACTCTTCAGTTACTCCTTACAATTGTGCCCTTGTCAAGGCCCCATGTACTGTGCAATTATAAGGTTCTACACTTGACCACATAATTGTCTTTGCTAACATTGCTACATTAATCCATTTTTGTGCAGCATCAGTGGTTGGCCAGGGAGCATGGAGATTGGATGGGGCAGCTGAGTGGTAGGCAGTAGCTGAGGAGGCCAAAAGAAACACAAGGAAAGATGCTTGTGCTGCTCCACTGGAACTTTGCAGAGTCTCTGCTTTCACAGATTGTAGGAGCTCTGCACAAGAGGTGCTTTCTTTAGCTCTGAGGCTTCTAATATGTGCTAGAGGGAGCCTCGGAATCTCTGCCATGCTTGCTTGGCTGGGGAGGCTGAAGTAGGTTAGTCCTCTGTGTACCAGAAAAGTGCTGCAGATAGAGGGGTGCTTAAAAAACCCAACCTCTTACTCCACATGCATCAGTACATGGAGTTGAGACCTTCTCTCCCCCCCCCGCCCCAACCCAAAAACCTGAAACAATGGAGGTATGATAAGCCATTTAGCATTTATTTTATAATGACGGGGGAGTGGTTGAGAAGAAGGATGATTGAATGGTTAAGGCACTGGACTGGGACTCTGGGCAAGTCACTTCATCTCTGTGCCTCAGATGCCCATCTGTACAATGGGATAATATCTCCTTTCTCTCACCAGTATTGTCTCTATATATTGGTAAACTCTGTGGGGTGGAGACTAACTTTGACTCTGTACAGTGCCTGGCACAATGGGGCCCAGTCTCAGTTGGGACAAAACCCACTTTTCAAAACAAAACCAGTCAGTTTATCTAGATGTCTTCATGATCCTGTACTACAGCGTGTCCTCCCTGCTTCCTTGTTGCTCCATGATAGCCACCTTTCCAGGCAAAGGTGATATTTCTCTTGAATGGACCGTAGATGAGGACTTGATGCCTGATGAATCTGTCTTCTGCTGTATTTGTGATGCAAGATAATGCACTTATCACAGTACCCTATAGCTGTAACCATACAGCTAAGGGTAGCCTAGAATCCCTCCTTATCTGTAAGGGGTTCAGAAGCTCAAATAACCTGGTTGGTGCCTGACCAAAAGGACCAATGGGGAAAGAAGATCCTTTCAAATCTTGGGATGGGGGGGGGGGAGGCTTTGTTGCGTGTGTTCTTTTGGGAAGCAGAGAAGCATCAGGTCAGAAAACTTTCTCCTATAAACCACCCTAAAAATCTCTCATATTACAAAAATTGTAAGTAAAAGCCAGGCAAGGCGTGTTAGATTATCTTTTGTTTTGCTTGTGAATTTTTCCTTTGCTGGAGGGAGGTTTATTCCTGTTTGTAGTAACTTTGAAACTAAACCTAGAGGAAGTTCTGCTGTGTCTTTGAATCTTTTGTCACTCTGTAAAGTTATTTTCCATCCTGATTTTACAGAGGTGATTTTTACCTTTCTACCTTTTATTTTTTTAAATAAAATCCTTCTTTTAAGAACCTGACTGATTTCTCTATTGTCCTAAGACCCAAGGGTTTGGGTCTGTGATCATTTTTTTAACCAATTGGTTAGGATATTATTCTCAAGCCTCCCCAGGAAAGTGGGATTAAGGGCTTGGGGAGATATTTTGGGGGAATAGGAATGCCAAGTGGTCCTTTCCCTGATTCTTTGTTAAATCACTTGGTGGTGGCAGCGTACCCTCCAAGGGCAAAGAATTTGTGCCTTGTGGAAGTTTTAACCTAAGCTGGTAGAAATAAGTTTAGGGGGTCTTTCATGCGGGTCCCTACATCTGTACCCTAGAGTTCAGAGTGGGGAGGGAACCCTGACAGTCTCTGAAACAGGAACTAAACTATCTTGATGGTTCTGCATATTCTTAGATGCATCAGGTACTTAAGAATCCGGTGGGATTCTGCGCCAACAACTTAAAATTTCTGTGCCAAAAAAATTCATAATCCTGCAAATTTCTGCATATTTTGTCAAAATAACACAATATAATCACACCGGTTTCAATTATTTCGGTAATTTATTTAAACTACAATACAGGAAAAAAGTCACAATAACTATTCAGCATTTCCTAAACACATGAAAGCTAAGTTATAAACACTTGGTAACTAATACCCTGAATTTAAATTACAGGACGCCAAACAGCACAAAAAAACCCCCTAAAAGTAGAATGTCATTTTAAATTGCACAGATTTCCACAAATGACAGTCATACAGTTTTGCTAATCATTGTCCTGGACCTGGCTGAGTACTTTGGGAAGTGATTGATTTTGTTTCTGATTGTCCTGACATTTTAATGACTGCTTGGTAAATGTTTTATTTGCCCTCAGTCTCTTTTTTTTTTTTTTTAATATTTTAAATGGGTAAGTAAAATTAAATCCTGAGATGTAATCTAACCCCATTGTGATAAAAGTGAGAAAGCATATAGGTTTTTTTTTATCTGAGGATTCCCTTACTGTCATTTCATAATAAGGCTCGCTTACATCACTCTAACAATGTAGGGGCCTTACAACTTGCACAGATTTTGTGCTCCTGGGGGAACTGACTGAGAATGGGAACAGTTAACTAACAATAGGAACATTAACAGTGTTATTACACGGTTAAGCTGCTATATTTGTGCTTCAGAGAATGAGATCAATTAACTCAGGCAGGCTGCTACATTTCTGCCTCGAGCCTGCCTGGCGCATGATAAAAAACCTTACCCTTCCACGCCAGGGAGCTGCATTCCCAAGAAAGAGGGACAGAGTCTGTGTCTGTCTGTGTCTCTCTTGTTGGCATGCATGTACATCCAGCCCCACTTTCCTGACAGTGAGGCATGCATGCCCAGCCCCCATCTCTGAGGCTGCTCCAAGCAGATGTGCTGCTGGGAAAGAGGCTTGTGTCCCCCAGCAGATTTTTTTTTGGGGGGGAGGGGGGCGTTTTTCTGCACGGTGGGCACAGAATAATGTGGCCCATATTCTGTCAGGAGTATTAAGTGCAGATTTGAATATCCAGTAGAAGCAGCTGCTGACTATTACAAGAACATATAACAGTGCAGCGAACAAAAGGGTGAATGATAACTACAAGTATTGACTCTTAAATAAAGCTAAGTAATTTTGTGATCCCCTAAATGTTCAGGAGTATGTTGATTTCTTTTTAATTTAAACATACAGTAATTATCTCATGTGCCACATTGCAAGTGGAGAAAAACAAGCAAAGCCATGCTTATTGAAATGCTCAACCAGGAGTGGGATCCATCAGCATGGGAATAACAAATGAAGTATAGTAGAAAAACATCTACAATTTTTTCCTCTAAAATCAGTGGCCAGAAATGAACTGAATGGAAGGGATATATGCAGCCCATATCTAACACTTTGTTCTGAATTGGCAGATGAGGTGGTAAGGACCTGTGCTTTTCCCTGCTCAGTTTCACCTAGGTTGCACAAAACTAACAACCTTTGTTGACTCCTACATCTGCCTGGTCCTTCCTGATATGGTCAGCCATGCTTCCACTCTCTCTCTTCTTCAAGCCTCTCTTTTTAAAACACACTTCTGCCATGAAATCTGTGCATTCTAATCATACCCTCGTAATACTGGTAACTTAAATAATAATTTTACAAAATCCTCAAGACTCGTGCATATTAGTAATCAAAGCGACCATGTAATTGTATTACTGTAACTCTCACCCTCCCACCCAATACGTTCTATATCTCCTTACGTTATACGTTAATTTCGAGTTTGGTTGAGCAGAACACTTAACCACACGAGTAATTGCATCCCTGTACAGTAATGCATTTAAGCATGTGCTCAAGTCCTATTTGAAGTCAGTGCTTTGCTGAATCGGTGCCTTAGACTGTCAGCTCTTCAGAGCAGGGATTCTGTCTGTATAGTCTTCTATGGTGCTGAACTGATAATAGATCATGTTACACCTCTGTTGCATTTAAGTGATGGAGCAGTAGTTCATGTCTTAGCAACATTAGCAATGCATAGGTAAACTTGAGATCTGTCACTTCAGTGCAGTGTCCAAATCAGGATATCTATCGCTGCCTCATAAGGAAGACTGAAGTGTGCATGAATTAATTGGAGGGATAAATAGAGATTAGTCAGAATGAAAATGTGAAGAGTATCAAACTCTGATTTATGTCATAGGGAATATATGCCGACACTGGAGGAGTTCTTTGAAGAGGCTATTGAGCAGGCAGATCCTGAAAACATGGTTGAAAATGAGTATAAGTGAGTAGATTTCATTTTATTCCACTTAATTTGTGTCCCTCTTTTTAACGTTTGCTTGGGTCATTGAAGTACAGTATCTGTTCTCTGGATTATTCTTGTCTCCACAAGTCTGAACTTCTGTCCAGAAGGCTAGTAAGCTTGAACAGCATGACATTAGTTGCAAAATGAGTGACTCTTTTTTTTTCTGTCTTGAACAGATAGGCTTGATAGAATTTTTTTTATGGTTTCGACATATCAGTTTGTTTTTAAAGCATTTTTAAAAATTTTGTCAATTTTAATTTTCAAACTTGTGCAAAATTATGGGTTTTAAGCATTTTTTTTAAAAAAAATTATTTAAGCTTTCACAATTGTGGGAAATTGAGGAGGTCAGGCATTTGGGGGATTAGATAATTATACAATGACAATAGATGTTGAGATTCAAAACATTAAAAGCTTTGTAACCATTAAAACACACATTGTCAACATCGCATATCAAAAGATACAAAGTAAATCTCCTTAAATCAAACACTAATAAGTTCTCTAGTGGTATTTTTCTTTCTTTTGCCTTCCAAACCCTATGTATAAATGAACATGTAACTAACACTACTTGTCTTTATAGGGCTGTGAACAACTCTAATTATGGATGGAGAGCATTAAGATTACTAGCACGCAGAAGTCCCCACTTCTTCCAGCCAACCAATCAACAATTTAAGAGTTTACCAGAATACTTAGAAAACATGGTAATCAAATTAGCAAAGGAGTTGCCTGTAAGTAATATTTCCTGGTATTTAAATCAAATTATGCTAACTGACCTCCTGATAATTTACCATTCTGCAGAATAAGAGACTATGATCATATATATGTTTGGTTTATGTCAAAAGAATTTATATTCATGCGTATGGTTGTGTGCTAAAATAAAAACTGCAAATAAAACTGGTGTTATCCATTAAGACCCTGCTGATGCTAGACTTTGGAACAGAATTGATTTGCTATCATGTGCTTAAAATTTTGGCTTGTTAGAACAACTAATTGTGACACTCCTAAAATATCTGCAGAAACATTCAGCTTTCATGTGTTTTAGGGTCACTTTGTCTTAAGCGTGTTGTTAAAGGTGACCTTAAAAGGAACAAGAGAAATGTTGGGGTTTTGCACTTTTTATATGAAGAAGGCCTGAAAGGTTGGGTGGGATTTTTTGTTTTTAAATCTCTTTTTTTTTACCCCTTAGAAATATCAGGATTGTCTGTCTCTCTTGATTGTGGTGTTCGTCATCAGTCTTGGAGGATCCATATTTGTGTTTGCGAGCTTTCTTATCCCTAACCTGAAGATGTGGGGAGAGAGGGAACTCAATTCTTAATAAAAAGCTTTTTTTCAGCATGTTCAGTCATTTGATTTAACTAGTTGTTACAGTTTTTTAATGCTCAGTAAAACATTCTTTTCAATCATGTTTCACTTGGCATAATTACTGTCATCCAACTAGTTGTCTAGTCATCTGTCGGGTCCTACAGCAAAAAAACGTAGTAGAGAAGACCTGAATTTCAAATGCTGAACAAACAGGAACCTTTTTTTAATCCTCTTAAGCTTTTTATCCATCATAAAGGAGCAAAGAAGGCCATAAGCGCAATATTTTTTCTATTGAATGCCACCATCAGCTAATGAACGGAAAAATGGGTGGGGGAGTGGGGAACAGGGTTTGGAAAAAAAAATAAGCACTGAATATCCTGTAGTATCACAGATCATAGTGGAATGATTAGTTTTCCCTAAAGTGAGCAAGTTCCATGTAAACTTTTGTTTTCTTGAAAAAAGCAGGAGAGTCTCCTGTGACCAGGTCAGTAGTATTTTGTTGTTGTTGTTGTTAGGGTTTTGGTTACAGGAGGATAATGTGGGTTTTTTTGGTACACAAATGTCTTGTCAAATTGTCTATTTTAGCAGGGATGTGAGGGACCATCACACAGCTATAACCTTTCTTTTTAAACACAAAAGCCATCAAGTGATATTCAATTCTCTCATTATAGCCTCCTTCTGAAGAAATAAAAACAGGAGAGGATGAAGATGAGGAAGATAATGATGCTTTATTAAAGGAAAACAATGAAAGTAAGATTTACATGTTTCTGTTTTTTTCAGTTTCACTCTTGATCCATATTTAGAAGATGGTTTTTTATCATACTTTCTCCCCAAGGTCATCTGTCCTGTTTCACCTTCTGCTTCTGACCTGTCAACATTTGGCACCAGTGCTCATATTGAAAGTAACAAGCAGCACCATATCCGGTCCCACAAAGCTAGCAGTTTCTTGGATATCTTCAACCCATACATCACTGAAAGGTGTTCCATTCCTCAGAGTTGGGTGCAACTTGGACTGTGAACACATAATTAGTAATCTCTCCCAATGTTCCTCTTGAGGAGTGTGTGTTTACTATGTAACTAGATATTGAAAGCCAAAAGTATGGCACAGCTATGTGAAATGCTTTCTCTGAATTCTCGGCCTCTATTGTAACTACAAGTTAAATTGCCTCAGGATAGTGTTTACTTATAGACCCTTAAATCCCTATGCAGTGCTTCCAATAATAATAGTATATAACCTGTCTCCAAGATCGCTGAGATCTTTCTTCATCTTTCTCAAATGCAGAAGTTTCTCTGTGACAGCGAAGGAGCGTTCTTTCTGATAACATTCCGTTCCTTTCCTTTCCATGAATCAGACTTTTCTCATTTGCCTCTTGCCCATAATCCTGGTGCATTCTTACTCTGATCTCTCCTCCCCCATGTGAGTGAATCTGCCTGTCTCCATCCTTATCCTTGCAGTCCTCTCATTCCAGCTTTTCCCTGTGTGGTATTTCACTATCTGAGCTCTCTAGTATCCAGCATGTGGAGTGTGCTGCTGGGAGTTGCATGTGATTTCATTCCCATCCCCAGACACCCCTGCTGGCTGCCCATTCACTTCAGGATCGAATTAAAAACAATCTTTCCTTGGTTTTTAAAACCTTTCATGGTTTTCTGTGTGTGTATCTAGTCCACTACCTTTTTTCATCTAGCACTTGTAGAAGGGAAGAGAGAGAACAATCTTGTTACTCTGGGTGCAAGAGCTTTCTCCTCCTCTTCAGTTTAACAATACCTGGAACAGCCTTCACAGTTCCATTTTGTTGACTTTCCTTCTCCTTTTAAATCTCATCTTAAAGTAAAGATGAGATGGCTGTGCTCTGATGCAGTATATGCATGCTCTGCCTCTGAGCAATAATGGAAGTGTTCTGTTTGCTTTTGTCCCAAGCTGTTCATGGACTTCAATTCCTAACTCTTGATGTAATGGTTTTAGTTTTTTGTGAAATGTCCTATAAATGAGTGTGACTGATAAGCAGTGGAGAAAGTTAGAAAACATTCAGAACATGCCAATTGGCTCTCGAAGCTGTGTGAGGAGAGACACATTGATGCAGAACAGTATCCAACTCCTTGTATAGGTAACTTCATCCATTGCTATGTTTTTTGGAAACGTTATAAACATGGTCAGCAGAGCACATAGATGACAAGCTGTGATATACTACCAGTTTGTAAACTCACTTGCATAATCACACAGCATTTGTCTTCCCAGCAAGACACAAAGGTCGAAGTGTTTTTATCTTGTTGCCAAATGTTTAAGTAAGAAAAAAAGATAATTTACACAATTAAAAACTAACTGCTGTATAATCCAGGGCAGGCTGCACTGTAAGCAGGAAAACTAGAGTTTTCATTCCTGCTGGGAAGCAAATTTTGTTTTTCACAAATTCAGACAAGTTAAACTGGGCTAGCTCTGCTTGATTTAACTAACCTAAACCTTTCCAGATGTAGTGAAATTCCAGTTATGGTTTTAGATTTTAAGACACCTGTCGACCTAGGTATTGAAAATTGCAGTGGCTTGCAAGAATGGACTTCTTACACTCAGCAGTGGAAACAGTTGCTTCTGCTGAACCTAAGAATATAGTAGCTGTACCAGATTGGATTAGTGGTTTAGAAAGCCTCATAGTGGACAGTCTTTCAATAATACACCTATGGGGGGAGTTTATCTTAGACTCAGGCATTGATCGGATTATGTAAAATTGATGGCTGACAGTTTTTGAGTAGAGTTTAAAGGACTGTTTCAGAGCATAAATACAAAATAAGATGCTTAGCTGAAATGTGTAAAACAGCCAGAGTCTGTTTATAAATACAGTAAAACCTCAAAGGTACAAACACCAGAGTTACGGACTTACCAGTCAACCGGACACCAATCAGGCAGCAGTGCAGACTTCTTTTTTTTGGAGAAAAGAAAGGGGGGGGGGCAAATTCTGTCCTGCCTCATGGCTTTAGCCACAGGGGGTTGGGGGTGTGATACAGCATGGCCAGAAGGCAGCTGGGGAGTGATATAGGAGAGAGATGTAAGTCCCAGGATGAGGAGAAGCCTTTTTCCCTGTAGAGGGAAGAAAGGTTTCTGTAGATTAATTAAAAGCACCTGAAGCCAATTAGAGCATCTGAAGCTAGTCATCTGATAAAAACCACCTACTTCAATCAGCCAGGGGAAGGAGTTGGAGCAGAGTGGTTTGGAGTTGGAGCAGGAGTGCAGTTTGGAGGAGTTGAAGTAGAGGAGAATTTGGAGAAGTGCCATGGCTGGCTAGAAGACCAAGACCCTAGGTAAAGAGACACCTGGCTTGTGCAGAGAGAGGGCAGGAAGGCTGACGGGCTGAAGAACAGGAGAGGGAAGTAGCCTGGGGAAGGAAGCACTAGTTCGAGTGGTTTACCACTATCCCTCGGGCCCCTGGGTTAACCAAAACCATCCCATCCCCAAGATGGACAACGTGGTCAAGACTCTAATACAAGCCACTGCGACCCAGCAGGAGGCTACCCGAATCCAAGCCCAATAGGAGCGACTCGGGTGCAGCAGGAGACTAATCGGCTGTTGATGAATCAGGCTGCCCAGGACAGAGCTCTGCTATGGGAGCTGGCAAACCAGATGAAGGCCCTTATGGAGCGGAACTACAGTTGCGACGGAACCTGGACTATACGGGCCAGCAACTGCCTACAGAAAATGTAATGGGAGGATGATGTAGAGGCGTACCTCCTGGCATTTGAGAGGAGAACCTTGCGGGAGGCCTGGCCCCTAGATCAGTGGTCTGGTATCCTCACCCTGTTCCTGTGTGGAGAGGCCCAGAAGGTAGTCTACGATATGGCTGCAGAGACTGCGTAGGATTACCCCCAGCTGAAGGCAGAGATGCTGGCCAGATCCGGAGTAACCATGGCGTTGCAAGCCCAGAGGTTTCATGAATGGCAGTATACAGAGGACAAGACACCCCGATCGCAATTGTTTGACCTGATCCACCTGACCCGGAAAGGGCTGCACCCTGAGGCCCTCAGTTCTGAAAAAATGATGGAGCTCCTGGTACTGGACTAGTATATGAGGGGGGCTACCACCAGGCCTCCGGTCTTGGGTTGGCCAGAATGACCCCTCTACCTGCATTGAGTTGGTCTTCCTCGTGGAAAGACAGCTGGCAGCCCTCAAACTGTTCCAGACCCCAGGGGGTGAGACACAGCAAACCAGGAAGACAGCCCGAAACCCAAGATTGTCGAGAACTACAGAAGAACCATAACTGGGAGGAAAGACACTGAGGAATGGCCCAAGTCCAAGAAGGGACCTGGGGGTTTGGGAAGAGGGGGCTAGGGGGCGGACCAAATAGCCCCAGGCAGAGGGCGGCAACCAGGATAAGGGGACGGTGTTACGAGTGTGGGGAATTAGGGCATATAGCAGCCCAATGCCCCAACAGGGAAGAGCCTATGTAGTGCAATCTGGGGGATCCTGGGGAACAATGTGGCCTAATCGGCCTGGTAGGGGTTGCAATGACCTCACTTGGGTATACAAGGTCAGTAAAGATGAATGGTATTGCGACCTTAGCATTAGTAGATTCCGGGAGTGCTGTCACACTGGTCTTGGAAGCTGGTGGGGCAAGACCAACTAACCTGGGCCAAAACCATAGGGATAACGTGTGTTCATGGCACCATAAATTTCTACCGCACAATCCCAGTACAGATTGAGATCTAGGGAAACACTACCAGGGTAACTGCAGGAATGGTCCCTAGGCTCCCCTACCCGGTCCTAATTGGTAGGGACTTCGCCGGGTTTGAGAACTTACACCCCCCAGTAGAGCCAGGGGAGGGTAGCAACCCTGGGGCTGAGACGGAGGCACCTACAGATAGCCTCATCCGAATTTTTGCTCAATTTGCCCCAGAGCTATTTTCATCCCCTGGGAAACCCCAGAATTCTAGGTGGGAAGAGAGAGCAGATAAAAGGCTAGGGTCCAGCAGTTTAGAATAGTTGAAGTAGAGGAGAGTTTGGAGAAGGCTAGAAGACTAAGACCTAGGTAAAGAGACACCCGGCTCGTGCAGAGAGAGAGGGCAGGAAGCCCCACAAGCTGAAGAACAGGAGAGGGAAGTAGCCGAGGGGAAGGAAACACTAGTTAAAGTGGTTTACCACTATCCCTAGGGCCCCTGGGCTGGGACCCGGAGTAGAGGGCAGGCCCGGGTCCCTCCTGCTCCACTACCTTTCTCTGGGTTACTAGTGGGACAGTAGATACCCTAGTTCAGGGGCAGGAAACTGTACCCTGAAACTCACCCATCCCTGCCACAAGAAGAGGAAGCGCGGAACCCATCATAATCGTCCTGGCAATTTGCCACAGGGGCTAGGGGCTTCTGACCCTTGGGAGCACTGGGACTCGGGGCTTTAGACCAAGAAGGGTGGGGGGGAGGTGGTGTGGTGCTGGGGCTTGGGGCTTCAGCCCCACGGCTCTGTTCCCAGTGCCAAGGCTTGGGGCTTTAGCTATGAGGGGAATACTGGTTTCAGTGCTCCCTCTGTAGCCAAGGTCACCACCTGCTGAAGCCAAAAGCAGCCCCAGCACCCCCCACAAGGCTGAAACCGGAAGTCTGAGCACTCCCTCCCGCCAAATCTAAAGCACTGAGCCCCAGTCCTCCCCTGGAGTAGAAGCCTGAGCCCCCTGCCAGAGCCCTGGCACTCCGAGGGTCAGAAGCCCTGTGCCCCCCAATCTCTTCCCCCACACGCGCACACACTGCCCCGAGCCTGAACCCCTAGCCCCCCATGTGGCTGAAATCCATAACTCTGAGGTTCTACTGTAATAGGTTTAAAACTTAGCAGATCACAAGGATTGTGGAGTGCTGCATCATCCTGAGGGTATAACCTTACTCTTTCTGTGTGTGTGTTCAGGTCCAGATGTACGACGAGACAAACCCGTGACAGGGGAACAAATTGAATCGTTTGCTAACAAGCTTGGAGAACAGTGGAAGACTCTGGCCCCCTACTTGGAAATGAAGGACTCTGATATAAGACAGATTGAGTCAGATAGTGAGGATGTGAAGATGAGAGCGAAGCAGCTGCTGGTTGCCTGGCAGGATCAAGAGGGGATACATGCAACACCTGAGAATCTGATTACTGCAGTGAACAAAGCTGGATTAAGTGACCTTGCAGAAAGCCTAACTAATGACACTGAAAACAGTAGTTAATTTATTTCAGATTGCAACTTTTTTATTAAAACAATTTGTGATTATTGTTGCTAGGTAACAGATCTAACATTTTGATAGGCCAGCTTTATGTTTAGTAAACAAATAAAACCTTTCTATAATATTTAGTTTTCTAGAGTTCCCGAGAAGGATTAGTAACAGTGATCCAGAAATAGCAACCCAGGCATCATCCTTAAATTATGAAAATGTAAGAGGGGAGAGCCAAGGTTCAGTGGAGTTTTCTGAGACACACACATGGTAATAGTTTAACAGCTTGCTGTTTTTAGACCATGTTTTGCTGACAAGCGTGTCGAAGGTCTGTGTGTAATGTGCACTATCTTTGTACTTGCTTACATGTAACTCAGGTTAAATATGTGTAAAATGACATGATTCCTAATTAATTTGGTTGGACATGCAAATGTTGGGGTGGAATTGTATGCAGGCCTCTGGCTTCCCTTCTTGAAAACTTGACTGTCAATGTTGACTCAAGTCAAGTTAGGGGGGGAAAAAAGTGTTGCTAATACTCCAGTGGGTGGTATTCTCCCTGCTGAGGGAAGTTGGTTGAACTGCTAAATCAGCAGTGAAGCAGTGTCCTGTTCTTTTCCAGTGCTCTTTGGATTAGGCATATATTTGAGGTATTAACTCTATTCCAGTAAAAAATCCCATGTGACTTCTTAAAATTTATTTATTTTTAGGAATAGGGTTGTTAGGTCACCTGACTACCCAAAATTCACCCCTAATGTAATGTGGGTGAGGTATTCTATCCTGGCCTGTTGTAGAGTGTTGCTGAGTGCTAGTTTAAGCTTCCTTCTTCAAATGTAGGGATGGCTGCATTTTATTGATGGGTGAAGCCTTTCTGGATATAGTTTATTTAAAAAAAAAAAAAAAAAAATTTCAGGAGCTTTTGATGGTGTATAGTACTTGGCTAGAACCTACTTCAGCAAAATCAGCGTCTCTCCATGTAGAGTTTGCTTTATTAATTGAAGTGCATCAGTCGTTGAATACTCAGAAAGCTTTAGGCATCATTGGATTTTTATTTTTGAAAAAGTCTCTATTCTAGTTGCAAAATCATCTCTCTCAATTTCTATAGATGCTCGCCAATGACTGCGCAGCCTACTACAGAAAAATTATAAATGTTTCCGTAAGCGTTTCTGTCAGTGGTATTAGATTAATTGTTCCTACTGCTGAAAACTAACAGATCAGCTATATATCCTGGCCTGGGAAGCCACCAGGCTGCCATGGCCATTAGGACCCTTGAAGCAGGACTGGCAACCATAAGGAGGAGAGTCCTTTAAAAAGTTGGGAAGGTGTCAAGCTACTGTGGCCCCAAACCTGATTTCACTGACCCCAAATTGGGGGGGGCGGGGGCTTTTTAAAAAGAAAACTCCGTCCTTTCTTCCCCAGCCCAACAGGACTCTTGGACTGGGACACGTACCGTGTTTCTTTGTGGGTGGAGCAAGGTAGTGAGGAGTTCTACTAGGTAGTTCTCTCCTGCAGAGCCAGTCATTCTGGGCTTTTTCCCCCATTGTTTTAAACCTCTAAGGAGTTTTGTCCTCGTGGTGTGATCAGGATCTCTATTCAAAGGACTGTTTCTGTCTAATGTGTAGATTGCTGATGTAGGTGGTTTTATGGAGAAGATTGATCAAGTATTCTTTCTATCACAGAACACAAGAACAGGGTGTGGGGAAAGGAGTCAGACAACAGGAAATAATTTTTTCCATTCAGTGTGACGACTGTAGAACTCTGTGCCACAGGATGTCAATTGAGGCCAAGAACGTAACCAGATTCAAAGAGGGACTGCACATTTCTGGAGATAACAAGACTATCCAGCTCCAGTACATGCTAAATACTTTTATATCCCTTCCAAAAAAAAAAATTCTGCAGAACATAAACCCTGCCCATTAAGGGTTAGGATGAGACTTTCATGCAGATGGTAGGTTATCCCACATCTGCATACTGCCACCTTTATTTTCAGGGAGGTGCATCTGATGCTTGCATCTGATCTGATGCTGTCAGAGACAGGATATTAGATTTGATGGGCCACAGGCATGATCCAGTGTGGGTGTTTTGCTTTAGGGGTAATTTGAATGTGTGACAGTGTTGGGAACATATTTCAAGGCAGAGGTTAGATGCTGTGGAGTTGCAAGGAGATTATCTCATTTGTCAGGGAAGTAAGAGCTGTGAAATAAGAGCACTGTCCTTCAGCCCAGCATCTCCCACAATTCTGAACATCTGGGTTGCTCTCCTCCCAATGAAGCAGATGAGCTGTTTGACACTGGATGGTTTGGCCTTGATCCCTCTGGCCCCCGTGGAAGTAGAAAGCAGCAGTTTCCTTTCCTCCCCCTTTGCAGGGGGGAGCAGTGTTCTCCCTCCTCAGCATTTCTCCTCTCTAGGTCAGTTGACCTTTTGGGGGTTTAACCCTCCCTGCAGTGTCTCCCTGCTGGCTCCTCTGCACCTTATCCAGGCAGTGCTGTCTGTGTGAGGCAACCATCCTCGGCTTGGCAGACAGAGAATTATATCCTGCCTGCACCCAGCCTTCTATCCCTAACTCTGTTAGGTCCCTGGGCTGTGAGTCAGACAGGCAGCTGGGGTCCCCTACCCACCAGAGCCGTCGCAACTCCAGTGTGGGAAAGATGGACCAAGAGCGCCAGAGCAGAGGGGCTCCAAAAATAAGCAGGACAGTGACCACTCAACTTGGGGCAGGGGTACATAAGTCCCAGGGAACCCTCACAGAACAGAGAGGGGAGGCTTGCAGGGTCATGAATCCCGTTCTCCCCTCCAAGTCTTAAGGTGTGTCTTGAGTTCCCTGGGAAAAGGAAGCAAGGCTTCTGATCACCCTCAGCCAGGAGGGCTCTGACGAGTTGTCCTATTCCCTCCCTTCCAGGGAGAATGGGACGCAGTAGGGGAGGATTCTGAGACAGATCTCTTGAGAAGGCAGCAGGCCCTAAAGAAGGCGAGGCACAAAAAGCCACAGCAGAGCATCTACACTCCCAAAGCACACATACATGGTTTAAAAAAATCGAGAGGCTATAAAGGGAAAGGAAAAGAAAAAACACAATGTTTTAGGATCTGTGAGTCCTCTGACTCTCTTCCACTGAGGAAGGTGAGCTGTCTGGTGCTGAATCTGAACAGGATGGAGGAAAATACACCAATTTTGTTTTTCTTGCTTGCTTTTTCTTTCCCCTGAGAAACTTCAAGCTCTGTTCAGTAAGGTTGTCTACATTATTCAAATGCAACTTTAGCAGGCTCCTTTGAGTGAGCCTCAGAATATATTTCTGCCCTCAAAATCCTTTCCCAAAGTTGCAATACTTCTTCATTCCTTCAAGGAAGTTTAGGGAAGAATGGAATACGTCTGATAAGGGCAAGTGATTCTTGAATGTTACAGAGCCTAAGGTTGCTCTTATTAATACAAAGAGCTCTATTGCTGAGATACTAAAGGTGGAAACGCACTTTGCCGGGGGTATGGTTATTCCCTCAGAGGGTGAGTTCTACCCCAAGAACCCTGTGGATAGAAAGCCACTCTCAACAATAACTTTGAAGTCTCCTCCGCTATCCTCTGAGCATCCCTGGCATCTACCTGCTTTGTTAGAGCATCCCTTTCCTGGCTAGAAGATCTCAAAGCCTTTAAGAACAGAGAATCACCCTGACTTCAGCTCCACTTTAAAGAAAGCATCTCCCTAGCCAAAAGCGTTTGTTGCTGATGCCTCAGTAGATGCAATGAGCCTGGGCTTCCAGTTCAGCAGCCAAGTGCCACCTATGGCTCTAACTCTGGAAGGTGGACACTATAAGCAGGTCCTAGGCTCAGCCAACTTTATCCGCTCCCTGCTTTTTGGAGAAAAGCTGGATAAGGTGGTGGCGGAAAATGCAGCAAAATCCAAGTCTCTCCCTTCCCCACTAAGTGCCATCAGGAGAGACTATAGATCAGCCTTCAGACAGAGGCACTGCTTTTGCTCCTCATCCTCACAGAGAACCAGTAAAGAGACAATAGATTCCCCAAAGGAAATCATGGAATTGAGGTCAAGGGGAAAGTCATGAGGGACCTCAGTCTGCCCCCACTCCCCAAAACCACTTTCTTACAAAGATCGCATAGGCATCCATCCAGAACTGAAGTTAGGGGGCAGGATTTCCCATTTCCTAGAAGAATAGTTTTCATCTACCACAAACATGTGAGCCAGGGATCCTCCCTTAAGCTATGGGCTCCACCCAATCCACTCTTCATCTAGTCACCCATCTCCAATGATCCCATAAAACACAATCTGATCCAGAATGAAATATCTCATCTTCTAGATATGGAAGTAATCCAATTAAGATTAATAGTATGTTTCTTTCGACGAAAGGTTCTACTCTGTCTTCATTGTACATGGGACAGGGGGATGTATCAGAGCCATTCTTGACCTCACAAGGCTTGACAAGTGAATGAAGAAAAAGACATTTCACCTTCAGAGGCCCCTGGCCTCTACGGTGTCATCCCTGTCCCAAGAGGTTGTATTGACTTTTTGGTAGATCTAGCAGATGCGTATCCCCATCAGACCATATCACCGCAGATTTCCAAGGTTTGCCTACGGCAGGAAGCATCAGTACTGAACAGTGCTGTTCAGCCTGTTCTCAGCCCCAAAGGTTTCTACAGAGATGGTGGTAGTGATAATAGCCAGACTCTGGTCACAGGGAACTCGCTTGTACCCTTCCTGGATGATATCTCGATCAGAATTGTAGTGTACAGGGCTACGTCTTGGATGCTGAATCTTATCCAGGTGCATGGCTTCATCATTAATGCCAAGAAAAGTTCCATTCTTCGAGTGCTTGCTCATATCGATTCCAATTAGGTGTGCGCGCCGCGTGCATGATCGTCGGAAGATTTTTACCCTAGCAACACTCGGTGGGTCTGCTGAGGTGCCCCCTGGAGTGGCACCGGATATA
The DNA here is from genome assembly GCF_965140235.1 of Caretta caretta. Lineage (NCBI taxonomy): Eukaryota > Metazoa > Chordata > Testudines > Cheloniidae > Caretta > Caretta caretta. The sequence continues at coordinate 83,692,832 of NC_134207.1, read as the reverse complement.
TGCCCCAGCCAACCCAGCGCCCCCTCAGTTCCTTCTTACCGCCCGTGATGGTCGTTGGAACTGTGGAACACAGCTTGGCTGATCTCTACTCTCCCTAGCATTCACTTTAGTACCTGTTAATAGTTTGTGATTAGTTGTTTGTAGTTAATAGTTACTTAGTATAGTTAGATTTAGTTTACTTAGGGGGGTGGAACAGGGTCTTCTCCCCTCCCACCTGTCCCAGTACTCTAGCCCATGCCTGGGACTCCGGGCTTCAAACCCTGCTTGGTTTGTCCTGAAGCCAATGCCAATGGGAGACCCCCATGACTCTTGCCTAAGGTGTCTGGGGGAATCCCACAAAGCAGACAAGTGCCACATTTGCAAAGCCTTCAAGTAGAGAACCAAAAAGAAGCGGGACTTTAGACTGAAGCAGCTCCTTAAGGAGGCAGCACTTTGCAACGGGACTCTGCGCCGTTGTCTTTGGTGCGGAGTGCCCCTGCGGCGCCGACTGGTCCAGCACCCCGTTTGGACTCTGCTAAAGACTTGCGGCGCCAGATCTCCCTGGCACCACCTCCAACACGGCGCCGGTCCCTACCTCCGGGCCAGAAGAAGAAGCAACAGCAGCAGCCCAAACAGCTGCCGACTGCTTCTTGTTCGACAGCCACCAAAGCGTCCCACACTGCGGTTGGAGCTGTCCATTGCCAGAGCACGCAGGACAAGTAATGGCTCCTACACTGTCGACTCTGGCGCTGCAAGGGCCGTCGAGTCTGGTACATGTAAGCTCCCCAGTGCACACTGCTGTTGAGCTAAAGCTGCCCTCCATGCCAAAGACCTTTTCAACAGTGTAGGACTTGATTGCGCTCACAGAGCCACTGACTCTGCAGCCGGCAGCTCCTCTGGTGCGGGCAGAGCCATTGAGGGAAAAACCGTCCCTGATATGACCACCGTCGCCAAGCAAAGCAGGACAGCACCGGTCCTGGTCCCGATCTTGGTCCTGGTACCCATCACGGAATCGCTCCCAGTCCCGGCACTGATCTCGTTCTTGGCACTGGTCATACTTGCGATGCCGCTCCAGTTTGCGGAGTTCCAAATCGCGGTACAGCCGGTACTGATCGAACTCCTGACACCGCTCCTGGTACCGGTCAGACCGGCACTCGACCCGGAGCCAATCCCAGCACTGATCTCGCTGGAGGTCACCAGCGAGATCCAGATCAGGCTTCTGGTACCGATACGACCCCAGGCACCGATCGATGTCTCGGTACCGTTCTGCATCTCGCCACCAGTCCCCAGCACTGTGGCACCATACAGCACCGGGGGACTCGGTGATGACACTTACAGCACCGCCTTGGCCGTCTCTCTCCACTTTGGCAACACCCTCACAAGGTGGCTACCACGACCAGGGCAAGGGCGGTGCAAGCCAGTGGCTGGACGAAGGCCAGGACCTGAGCCAAGGACCTCCACAGTGGTGTTTTTGGACCCCTTGGGCATACCATCAGGCCCAAGGGGTTCCTTCGGGGGCTTCCCGCTCCGCCCTTCAGAGCCCTGAGTACCGGAGGCCACTGTGTCTCGCCGCCCCCCCACTTGGGGAGTTTCTGAGGTGACTGCTCCAGTGCCAGAACAGGCCTAGCATGGTGGACCTTAAGCATCAAGATTCCCTGCAAGAGGCCCTCACACAGGATCCCTTAGTCCCGGGGATATCTTCCTCATCCTCACCTGATGAGGCAGTGGCGGGGACTACGGTTTCGGGTCCTCCTCCTATGGACCTCCGCGCCCACCAGGAACTGCTCCACAGGGTGGCACGCAATATGAACCTCCCGATAGAGGAGGTGGTGGAGGTAGAGGACCCAGTGGTTGATATTATGTTGGCAGAGGCACCGTCCAGAGTGGCCCTCCCTGTCATATGGACTATACAGGCCAATGCCAAGACAATCTGGCAATCGCCAGCCTCTATTCCGCCTATGGCAAAGGGCATGGAAAGGAAGTACTTTGAAGGGACAAAGGAATATAAGTACCTCTAAAAACACACACCCCAACCGTGCTCCCTTGTTGTGGCTTCGGTCAACGAGAAGGAATGGCACGGTCAGCAGGCCCCAGCGCCTAAATCAAAGGACTCTAGACGCCAAGGCTTGCAGCTCAGGGTGGTCAACCAGCAGGCACTCCTGAGCCAATATGATTATAATTCGTGGCACTCTATGGAAAAATTTAGAGTTGGTTCCACAGGAGTCCAGAGAGGAATTTGGCGCTCTAGTAGAGCAAGAAGGTGGCCAGAACCTCCCTATAAGCCTCTCTGGACTCGGCGGCTAGGACCCTGGCCTCCAGCATAGCCATGCACCGCATCTCATGGCTGCAGATCTCTGGCTTACCACCAGAGTTGCAGCAGATCCTCCAGGACCTGCCCTTTGATGGCCAGGGCCTATTCTCCGAAAAGACTCTCAAGACTGCAGAGTCTGAAGGACTCAAGAATTATCATGTGCTCTCTGGGAATGCATACCCCAGTAATGCAGAGAAGGCCCTTCAGACCACAGCCTCAAAGATCCTACCCTTCCCCTCGGCCAAGACAGGACTTCTTTAGAAGATGCGGCTGAGGTGGTAAAAGAAAACAAACTGGCCACCAAGCCAGCCAAGGCCAGGGCCCTCCCAAGCCATTGGCAGGGCCTAAGCAGAACTTTCTGAAGGTGCGCCCAAGGACGAAGCACTAGTCTCCAATCAGGATCCTTCTCCACCTTTCCAAAATTGTCTCTCCGATTTCCTCCATGCATGGTCTCACATAAAATCAGACTGTTAGGCCCTACGCATGGTGGAAAGGGGATACTTCCTCCAATTTGCTTTTTCCCCACCCTCCTTCCCCGTACCTTTTCAGGGACCCTTCTCATGAGCACCTCCTTCTACAGGAGGTCTAATCACTCCTAGCTGTGGGAGCGATAGAGGAGGTTCCAAGAGAGTCAAGGGGCAGGGGTTTTTACTTCCGCTACTTCCTGATCCCCAAGGCCAAGGGTGGGCTTTGGCCCATCCTGGACCTACGCGGACTCAACAAATTCGTGGTAAAGCTGAAGTTCCTGGAGACTGGTACTCCGCCCTCAACATGAAGGATTCGTACTTCCACATTGCAATCTACCCAGCACACAGACGCTTCCTTCGCTTTGTGGTCAATCAACAGCACTTTCAATTCACCGTCCTTCCTTTCAGCCTGTCCACAGCCCCCAGGGTGTTTACCAAGTGCATGGCTGTTGTGGCTGCCTCCCTTCGTCGACAACAGATCCAAGTGTTTCTGTATCTCAACAATTGGCTTATTCGGGGTCGCTCCAGGGATCAGGTGCAGTCTCCTGTTTAGCTCACCATGAATATGTTCAATCGACTGGGCCTCCTGCTCAATCTTGTGAAATCCACTCTGGTACCAACCCAGAGGATAGAATTCATAGGAGCAGTCTTAGACTCAAGCCTAGCCTGGGCACTTCTGCTGGAAGCACACTTCCAATCCCTGGCGAACATAGTCCACAGCCTACAAAACTTCCCAACCTCAACCGTGAAAACATGCATATGCCTGCTGGGACACATGGCCTCTTGCACGTATATGACCATACACGCCAGGTTGCGACTACGTCCACTCCAAGCCTGGCTATCAACAGTATACCACCTACGTCGGGACAGCTTGAGCACGGTGGTTACCATCCCACCAGGGATATTAGCCTCTCTAGGCTGGTGGCTGGACCCCAAATCAGTGTGTGAAGGGGTACCATTTCATGCCCCTCAGCCCTCCGTGTCCCTAGTCATGGATGCGTCATCCCTGGGATGGGGAGCCCACCTCTGGAACCTCTGTACACAGGGTCTATGGTCAGCAGGAGAGTTATCGCTGCAGATCAACCTACAGGAACTCAGAGCAGTGCGCCTGCTGTGTCAAGCATTCCAAGAGCGCATTCAAGGCCATTGTGTTGCAGTCCTCACAGACAATACGACGGCTATGTTTTACATCAACAAGCAAGGGGGAGCCCGGTCGTGTGTCGTTCCACCCCGTCCCGTCCCGTGCCCCCCCTCCTCCCCAACCCCCATCAGGAGGCCACTCGTCTGTGGGAATTCTGTATAGCCCACTCGATCCATCTGGTGGCGTCGTTTCTCCCAGAAGTCCAGAACACCTTAGCGGACCACCTCAGCAAATCATTCCAAGCTCACGAGTGGTCGGTTCATCCGTTCTGTCTTCCTGAAGTGGGGCTTTCCCCTGATAGACCTATTCGCCTCTCGCAAGAATCGGAAATGCCGGGTGTTCTGCTCTCTCCAAAGGACGCTCTCCGGGTTCCCTGTCAGACGCCTTCCCAATACAGTGGAAGGATCACCTGTGCTACGCCTTCCCTCCATTCCTGCTGGTCCACAGGGTCCTGCTCAAGCTGCGCAGGGACAGAGCCCGTCTGATTTTGGTCGCCCCGGCGTGGACCAGACAGCACTGGTATACCACTCTTCTAGAGCTGTCGGACACTCCAATTCCGCTCCCCCTGTGGCCAGACCTGATCGCACGGGACCACGGACGACTCTGTGATCCCGACTGCAGTCTCTCCACCTCACAGCGTGGATGCTGCATGGCTAACTCAATCTGAGCTCTGCTACTCTCGCTTGGTACAGCAGGTCCTTTTGGGTAGCAGGAAGCCCTCTATCAGGTCCACATACTTAGCCAAGTGGAAGCATTTTTCCTGCTGGTGCACTCAGTTATACGCACAGGCGTCAATACCTATCATCTTGAACTATCTCCTGTCCTTAAAACAGCAGGACTTGGCAATATCATCCATCAGAGTGCACCTGGCAGCTATTTCGGCTTTCCCCCCGGGTGAAAACAAGCGTTCAGTCTTCTCCAATCCCATGGTCAGCAGATTTCTCAGGAGGTTGGAGCACCTGTTCCCATAAATTTGACAACCAGTCCCTACGTGGGATCTTAACCTGGTCCTCTCCAAACTCATAGGTGCCCCGTTCAAGCCAATGGCCACCTGCTCGCTCCTGTATCTTTCCTGGAAGACAGCCTTCCTCATAGCTATCACCTCAGCGAGGCGTGTGTCTGAGCTCAGGGCACTCACATCGGAACCACTGTATACGGTGTTCCACAAGGACAAGGTACAGCTGCAACCCCACCCAGCCTTCCTCCCTAAGGTGGTGTCGGCCTTCAATCTCAACCAGGACATCTTCCTCCCCGTCTTCTACCCGAAGCTGCATGCCTCTCGATGGGAACAACAGCTGCACTCCCTGGACGTTCGTAGGGCCCTCGCCTTCTACATTGAGCGAACAAAACCTTTCAGGAAAATGTCGCAGCTGTTCGTTGCTGTGGCAGACCAGATGAAGGGCCTTCCGGTCTCCTCCCAGCACATCTCGTCCTGGATCACATCATGCATCCGTGCGTGCTATGACTTGGCTGGTGTCCCAACTACGCACCTTACCACCCACTCCACGCAGGCTCAGGCTTCATCCTCTGCTTTCCTGGCACATGTACCAATACAGGAGATTTATAGGGCAGCGACTTCGTCATCCGTGCATACCTTCGCCACCCACTATGCGATAATTCAGCAGTCCAGGGGTGATGCTGCATTTGGTTCAGCGGTCCTTCACTCCGCGACATCTCACTCCGACCCCACCGCTTAGGTAAGGCTTGGGAATCACCTAATTGGAATCAATATGAGCAAGCACTCGAAGAAGAAAAGACTGTTACTCACCTTTGTAACTGTTGCTCTTCGAGATGTGTTGCTCGTATCCATTCCAAACCCACCCTCCTTCCCCTCTGTTGGAGTAGCCGGCAAGAAGGGAACTGAGGGGGCGCTGGGTCGGCTGGGGCATATATCTGGTGCCGTGAAGGCGCCTCTCCAGGAGCGCCTCAGTCAACCCACCGAGCGTTGCTAGGGTAAAAATCTTCGAACGATCATGCACACGGCGCGCGCACAAACCTAATTGGAATGGATATGAGCAACAGTTCTCAAAGAACAACAGTTATAAAGGTGAGTAACCGTCTTTTCACCAAAATAAACCACCTGGAGGTGGAAATAGACACCTAAGTAGCAAAGATCTACCAGTCATTAGAAAGGTTTCAGAAAATCCAGGAATTTATTTTTTTGCTCCTGAGCCACAGGAGACCTATCATAGCATTGTGCCTTCAACTTCTAGGATTCCTCATGCATAGAGATTGCTCCATGGGCACAATCATGCATCCAACATCTTTAAGCCTTCATATTAAACATGTGGGACCGCTCCCTGGAACACAAAGATCACTTATCAGTTCTGACACAGGTGTTCAACTCCTTAAAGTGGTGATCAGCCCACAACAATGTCCATAAAAGTATGCCCATCTGCCTTCCACAACTAATGCCCACCTGGAGGGCTGGGGAGCCCACTTGGAGACCTAAATAGTCCACCTAAACAGTGAGGAGGAAAAGGCTCAGAACATAAACGTCCTAGAACTGAAAGCAGTCGATCTAGCTCTCTGAAGGTTCCAGTCCACCCTAAGAGTGAACCAGGATGTGGTTCCATCAGACAATATGACTGCGGTTACATATTTAAACACCAAGGGGGGCAGGAGGAGACATGGAGTCAAGCACTATTTGCAGAAGCATTGGAAATAATGAAGTGGACAAACCGTCCCTTATTTCCTGCAGTGATCCTCCTCAAACAAAAGGCAGATTTGGCTGAGCAGGCACAGGGTCAACAATTCTGAGTGGTGCCTAAATCAGGAGGTTTTCAATCTCATTGTTCAGATGTTTGGCCTTCCTTCAACTGACCTGTTTGCAAACTGTATGAACACAGAGGCCAAAATACTTCACAAGAGAGGCAAACCCCAGATGCCGTGTTCCACAGTTGGCCACAGGGCCTATTTTAAACATTTCCACCCCTTCCTTTGCTGGGGAAGGTAGTCCAGAAAATAAAATGAGAACAGATATTAATACTTATAATTTCCCTTTTGGTTGAAGAGACCTTGGTTCTCAGACCTGATGGAGATGAAACTGGAGCCTCCATTCCTGCTTCATTGGAGACCAGGCATCCTGTCACAAAGTTCTCTTCATCTGGACCTGAAACAGATTCAACTAACAGCCTGACTAGTGGGAGCAAAGTGTTAAAATGTCCCGATCTGTCCTTCAGTCATTTAGACATTGCTTTAATCTGCAAGAGTATTGACACTAAAACCGTACTCCTCTATCTGGTGACAAGCACACGGTGCAAATCCCAGAAATGCAGGAATTCCAAACGTTCTGGACTTTCTCTAAGAAGGCAGAGGCCTTCAGCCTAGTACCATTCATGTCCGGTGTCTTCCCTTAGTAGTGTGCTGTTCGCAAGATCCCTTAGCTCTCTGGTAGACAATCCACAGGTAGCCAGATTCCTTTGAGCAGTCCAGTTAGCCAGACTGGCAGTCAGGTCACTTTTCCCAAAATGGGACTTCACTAGTTTTGAAGGCCTTAATAAGCCATCCGTTTGAGCCTCTGACTTCAGACTGGGCCTTGTATTATCCATTGACTTGTTTCTTAGTACTATCATATCTGCCAGGCAAATGTCTCAGCTCAGCTCATCTATAAAGAAAGCTTACTGCATGATCCACAAGGGTAAGGTTGACCCTAGAATCCTTTCTTCCCTCCCTCTCCATTTCTCAACTGAGGTTGTGCTTTGTTCATTCTATCCAATACATGCCATCCAGCTGAAAAGTTGTGGCCACCTTACATGTCAGAAGAGCATTGACTTTAAAAGGCTCAACAAGTGGATGAAGAAAAGTTTGATGGAGCTCCTGCCCTTAATGGTATCATCCCTGTCCCAGAGAGGACTTCTCTACTTTAGTAGATCTAGCAGACCTATATCTCCATATCCCCAACAGACGACACACCACAGACTTCTGAGGTTTGCCTATGACAGGAAAGGTCTCAAGCATACAGAATCTGAGAGACTATTTTAGACTATTTGTGTCCTTCCCTCCAAAATGCCAGGAACTCAGTTTCCAGATCCTCCATCAATAGGTGGATTAGACTCTATAATACATTCTGTAAGCCTACAAATCAGAGCCGGTCCCAGAACGGGTCCAGGCGCACTCTATGAGATGCTTAGCCACCTCCATGGGCAGAATGAGCGAGCACGTCCACCTTGTCTAGAGCTAGCTTCATTAAGCACTGCAAGGTGGACTTGTCTTCTAGAGGCCTCCTTTGGCAGGAAGGTGCTTGCTGCAGGCAGTGGTTCAGAAATAATACAGACATTTGAGCGAACTCATAAAAAGGTGGCTGGTACTTGCTTAGCAAACTTTTTTTTCATAACCTTCCCTATATCTGTTTGCTGCTCATTACTTTCCAGGCATCCAGAATTGTAGGAGATGCTGGGCTACAGACTGGAAAACTTCTTACTGATTTCCTTTCTGCTAGCAGCATTTCACAGTTCTACCTAGATGGCTCATGAATCAAGTGAGAGATATTAAGCGGGATTGTTACCATACATCTTCCCTGATCTAAAGTACAGTTGGAATAGTGGTTTATGATAATGCTTGGGAATAACTCATTTGGCATCAAGGAGGAGCAGAGGGGGCATTGCCAGACTGCATGGTGCCAAAACGCTGATCCACTCTGTGAGCTGCAGAGAGGAGAGCAGTCCAGATGTCCAGAATTGTGGGAGATGCTGCTAGCAGAAAGAAACTTATGGGTAAGAAATTTTCTATTCTATGAGTGGGAATTGAATTCCATGGCACTTTGGAGGTAGGAGTTACGCAGAGAGGGATTCTGTTGGTTATGGGACTTGAGAGAATATCCTTGCTTTGAAGGGAAAAGAGATTTCTTTGGGCATGGGGCTGAATTCCTTCACTTTTGGACTGGCACCTTGCTATGGATGTGACTACTCCTGCAGGAGGCTGTATCCCCCTTTTGGGGGCAGAGGGAGGGTGATATCCTTATTTGGGGAAGGTTGAGAGCCCCATTGGACGAGGATTCCTAAGGATTAAAGTCTTATGTTTGTTACTTTCTTGTTCATTGCCCTTGGATTTGAGACTTTTAGAGGACTAGGAGAGCAATAGTATTATAAGGTGGGTGGAATTAGTTGAGTACTAGGTGTTCTGGGACTAGATTTGTTTTTGATTCCTGAGTCTTAACCATTAATGGTGGAGTTCTGATGTTTTTGACGATTGTACATATTGTCAGGGAAAAGATTGTTAGCAAATGACTAATCCTGGCATATCCACATCATGTTTTATGTCATGAGAAAGAAAAACAAACCCACACATTGGTGCACATTGTTTGAATTGGTTCACTAAGTAATTGAGTAAACTCCCATTAATGATTTTATAGTAGTGAGTCATTGCTTATACCCAGTACTTCTCTCTCCTGAAGTGTTTTGGAGGATTGTCATGGTATCCGCCTTTTACACATGGTTTTTCTTAACACTATAAAATATCAGGCAAGTTATCTTCTCAAGAAGGCAATTAATAGCACTATGATTTTTATAAATTTTAGGGATGTAATGAAGTCCAGATAGAACAAAGGCTGCTGTCTAGAGAGATCTCAAAGTGCTATAGTTTCTTTTCTAACCTCCAGAACAATCCTCATGCTGTGGAGTATTTCCAGATCAATCTCTCAAGAGACAAAGTAGTGTTTATAACTACCAGGCTGTGATCAGTGTAAGGGGCCAGGATGCAACTTCCTAAAAGCACTTACTCATGAGTGCTGGATCTACCTTCTGCTGTAAGAATACATGGTTTCTGTAGAAAGCATGTTTTTCTTCTGAGCAGTAGCAAGTAGGAAGCTGAGCAAAATTAAGGTGTGGCAACAAGGCTTACTCATGTGCTCCCACGTGAGAGTGCGCCATTAATCCTGGAGAAGGAAACCGTGGCAGCCAGCCATCTGTCTTGCAAGAAACAAAACGGAAATGGGGAGCTATTGCATCTTCCCGTACAGCAAAGATACTAGAGTAGCCAAGGGCCATCTTATCCTTACGGAAGCTCTTTCTATCTGCCTCATATCCCCAAAGAATTGGGGACAAAGGGCAGAGCACCTGAGGTTCCTTTCCACAATGATATCTGCTGCTGAACTTTCCCCTCTATAACAAGAACCCCACTCTAAGCACCATGCTATGGAGGATGTAAGAAATAATGTAGCTGACAAAGTCTCCTACCACTACAGTAGCATTCCTTCTAGCTAAGGAACTTTTTTGGATATACAGTCACTGTAGTAGTGCTTGGTGCTGCTTGCTACAGGAAATCGCAGAAAAGATGGTTCCACATCATATAATTTTTCTCAGCTGGCTTTTTAGAAAGCCTAGGGAAAAAAGGGTTACCTACCTCTTGTAACTTGTTCTTCGAGATATGTTGCTCATGTCCATTCCAAGTAGGTTGCTGGAAGGTTTTTCCACTAGCGGTACCCATCGGGTGGGCTCGGGCACCTTCATGGCACCACATGTAGGCTGACCAACTGCCTCTCCAGTTCCTTCTTGATGGATTACTTCAGCAGAGGGGAAGGTGGGTGAGTCTTGAAATAGACTTGAGCAACACATCTCAAAGAACAAGAGTTACTAGAGGTAGATAATCTGTTTTTTCTTCGAGTGCTTGCTCATGTCTGTTCCAAGTAGGTGACTCCCAAGCCTTACCTAGGAGGTGGGGTCAGAGTTCATGGAATTGTTGATTGAAGCACTGCTCTGCTGAATGTTGCATCGTCCATGGCATGCTGGGTAATGGCATAATGCAACATGAAGGTGTGGACCGAGGACCATGTTGCTGCTCTACTGATCTCATGGATTGGGACCTGGGCCAGGAAAGCTGCCGAGGAGGCCTGTGCTCTAGTAGAATGTGTCATCAGTGTGGGGACAGGTATCTTTGCCAAATCATAGCATGCTCGGATACAGGACGTGATCCACGATGAGATCTTTTGAGAGGACACAGGGAGGCCCTTCATCCTGTCCGCCATCGCGACAAACAGCTGGTTCAATATATGAAATGGCTTTGTTTGCTTTTTTTAAAAAGCCAGTGCCCACCAAACATCCACAGAGTGGAGCCTGTGCTCCCAGCTGTTAGCGTGAGGCTTTGGGGGAAAAAAGCTGGGAGAGAAATGTTTTGGTTGGCATGAAATCATGAGAAGACCTTAGGGAGAAAGGCTGGATGTGACTGAAGCTGTACCTTGTCCTTGTAAAAGATGGTAAAAGGAGGGTCAGATGTGAGGACCTTCATCTCGGACACCCTTCCTACTGAAGTTATAGCGACCAGGAAAGCCACCTTCCATGACAGGTAGAGTACTGAGCATGTTGCTAAGGTCTCGAATGGAGGCCCTGTGAGCCTCGAAAGTACCAGATTAAGGTCCCAAGCCGGGGTCAGTTGCCAAACTTGTGGGTATAACCTGTCTAGTTCTCTAAGAAAACAACACACCATTGGGTTAGCAAAGACCGAGTGGCCTGCCTTTCCTAGGTTGAATGCTGAAATAGCGGCCAGGTGAACCTTTATTGACAAAAGCCACAAGCCCTGATCCTTTAAATCAGGGGTTGGCAACCTTTCAGAAATGGTGTGCCAAGTCTTCATTTATTCACTCTAATTTAAGGTTTTGCATGCCAGTAATACATTTTAACCTTTTTTTAAAAGGTCTCTAACATATAACCAAACTATTTTTGTATGTAAAGTAAATAAGGTTTTAAAATGTTTAAGAAGCTTCATTTAAAATTAAATTAAAATGCAGATCTTATCCATTTTGTGTGATCCTTGCCCTTGCTTTTTCTTGCTGAGTTTTTTCCAATGTCTGGCACATATTTGGATACTTTAAGCTGCACACAAGCTTCTGAGTGATCAGTTGTTAACTGGCTCCGAGAGGGACAGAGGAGAAATTTCATGTGTGCAAATACCTGTTTACACAGGTATGTGGATCCAAATCCTGAAAGCATTGCAAATGCAGTTTTCTTCAAACAGTTAAATTTCACTGGCAGGGATGTCCAGCAGATCAGAATAGAGGCCCCATTGTATCTCTTGGTAGCTTGAAGTGCACTCCACAGATCTCCAAACATTGATGCCCACAATTCTGAGCTTTTTAACTGAATGAGCTGCATTTCGAAATTTTCAACACCCATCCACTAAAATGCAGGCAAATCCAAGTCGCTTTCGTTGAACTTTTCAGGTTTAATTAGAAAAAAAAGCATTGGGCCAAATCACTGGAAATCTTGAAATCTGTCAGAAAATTCTGATTCCAGTTCTTGCATGTACATTCCAATCTCATAGACACTGACAGTGCAACGTGTCGATAGCTCTTTTATGTTTTGGAAGTAGTGGAAAGTCAAAGTTTGAATATCCTGAGAAAAAACTGCTTGTTTTACAACATGCTTTCCAGGTTTCATAAAGATCCAGAACCGTTTGCCCTGCACCCTGGAGATGGAGGTTGAGTTTGTTTAGGCGAGTGGTGATGTCAGTTAGAAACATGAGCTTACACAGCCATTTGTCGTCATCCAGTGCGGGGTAGTTTTGTCCTTTTTCCTACAGAAAGGACTTGATTGCATCAAAACAGTTTACAAAGTGCACCAAAACCTTGCCACAACTTAGCCACTGAATGTTGCTGTGAAGTGGAATGTCATTCTAAGCACTGTCTATCTCTTCCAGCAGTGCTTGAAACTGTCTGTGAGTCAAAGCAGATCAAGCAACAAGGAAATTCACAATTCGCCCCACTGTATTCATCACATTATTAAGCTTTGAAATAGAAATTTCAGCACACAGGTTTTCTTGATGGATGATACAGTCAAATTTGACTGTCGGGGGGCCAATTTGATCTTCAAGTAACTTTACAAATCCCTTCTGTTTTCCGACCATCTGTTATCACACAAAATATTTTTCTGATGTCAACTCCCCATTCTTCAAAATGGCTTACAAAAGTTTCCGCTGTATCTTTCCCCTATTGTTGTGCCATGCAGGGGTTTCAGGCAACAAAGTTCCTCTTGGATTTCATCAGAAGCACAATATCTTGCAACAACTGCCAAACGTGGAATGTCGTTTATATCCATGCTCTCATCAACTGCAACCGCTTCTTTTAATGCAGTTGTCTGCTTTTTGTTAATGTTTTCTGCCATTTCGCTTACTATCTCTGCCAGAACAGTTGAGAGATGAGTAAGTTTTTATTCTAGATACGATCGCATCTTTATTTGGCAAATCATTGAACAAAACCTCCCAACTGTTGAGAAAAACTTTTTATATATATATTCCCCATCTGTAAAGGGCTTTCCTTTTTTTGCAATGCACTATGCAATCTTGTAACTTCCTTCTCTTGCTTTATTTTTACTTACACTTAAGCATTAAAACTGCTTTGCTTCTCATATCCTGCTACTGTCTTTTTGATCAGTTTCAGTCTTGTCTGCTTCAGCAAGAGAGGTTTCCTCATGCTTCATTTGCAAATATTGTTGAACACTTCATGTGCAACAAACAACCCTTTCACAACAGAAAGCACAAAAACACGGTCCTTCTGAATAAATCTAAATGTGTCTGTCCAAGAAGGCTGAAATGAACGGACATCTAACTTTGCTTTCTTAGAAGCTGACACTTTGTCAAATGTACCCCTCAACTTAGGGGGAAAAAAACTGTGACAGACTGCACGCACAATGTCAAACGCAGTGACTGTTCCACATGACATGATAGGGATGTAAGCAGCAACTCAGGACTTTAAAATATCCCAGTACAGGGGTGCTGCAACAGTATTTAAGATGGGGGTACTGAGCTGTGCCCCATTTGCCTGTCTGCACCACCTCACTGCCCCAGGATGCCGGCCAGTGGGCCACAGCTAGGAGCAGCTGCAGAGCCACCAGGACCCAGGGCTGGCAGCGGGATGAGTGGGGCTGGCAGACGGGCCCTGGGGTGGCATAGGCTTGGAGCAGGACTTGCAGGGCTTGAACCCCTGGGTCTTGCTAATGAAAGCCCTCCCAAGAAAAAGCAGTTGAGATAGAAGGCAACCCCTCTTCTCCCCCCTCCCCAGCCCAACTGCTAAGTACTAATATTAAGTAAAAATTAAACTAACTAAAATGTATAAAAAACACATGGGGCTAGGAAAATGTGGTAGAACTTGCTGAGCAAGATGCCACAGTCCCAGTGACTGTCACTGGCGGTAAGAAGGAACTGAGGAGGCATTGGGTCGGCAGGGTCATATAATGAGTGCCATGAAGGTGCCACTCCAGGGGGCTCCACAAGTGATCCGTTGGGTGCTGCTACGGGAAAAATCTTTCTGATGCATGTGCACACACACACCCTAATTGGAATCAATATGAGCAATCACTCTAAGAAGAACTTTAGTTTCTTGAACTTGTTGAGGTTGTGCAGGTCCAGGATGGGTCTGAGACGCCCTTTGGCTTCTGGTATGAGGAAGTAACGGGAGGAAAAACCCCTTCCCCTTGGTTCCACAGGAACCTCTTCCACTGCTCCTGCCACTAGGAGAGTTTGTACTTCCTGTATTAGGAGTTGCTCATGAGAGGGGTCCCTGAAGAGGGATGGGAAAGGGGGGGTGGGAGGGAGGGGTTGAACTAAATTGGAGGGAATATCCCAGTTCTGCTGTGCGTAGTACCCAATGGTCTGAGGTAACTTGGGACCACACACGATAGAAATCATAGAATTATAGAATATCAAGGTTGGAAGGGACCCCTGAAGGTCATCTAGTCCAACCCCCTGCTCGAAGCAGGACCAATTCCCAGTTAAATCATCCCAGCCAGGGCTTTGTCAAGCCTGACCTTAAAAACCTCTAAGGAAGGAGATTCTACCACCTCCCTAGGTAACGCATTCCAGTGTTTCACCACCCTCTTAGTGAAAAAGTTTTTCCTAATATCCAATCTAAACCTCCCCCACTGCAACTTGAGACCATTACTCCTCGTTCTGTCATCTGCTACCATTGAGAACAGTCTAGAGCCATCCTCTTTGGAACCCCCTTTCAGGTAGTTGAAAGCAGCTATCAAATCCCCCCTCATTCTTCTCTTCTGCAGGCTAAACAATCCCAGCTCCCTCAGCCTCTCCTCATAAGTCATGTGTTCTAGACCCCTAATCATTTTTGTTGCCCTTCGCTGGACTCTCTCCAATTTATCCACATCCTTCTTGTAATGAGATAGATGGGTCGAGAAGGGTAGTAACGGATCCAGCATTTGGGTTGGTGTGTTGCCCCTGTGCATACCTTCCTGGGGGTTGTGTTGACAACCCTGAGCGCTGGTTGATAGGGGTTGAAACTGGCGATGCCAATGATTTCTGCCCCTTCTACTGCAGTCCTGCCTAGAATGCCCGGGTTACAGGCACAGCATAGGTTGAGGTTTAAAATGCTTGTGTTGAGTGGCAGGTGTATGCAGCTGCACAGATTTTGAAGTGGCTCAAGCGACTTTTAAACTATGCAGCTTCAAGTCTGCTTTTTTCTGAAAATAAGGTGGAGCCTGTGATAGTGCCCCCCCATAAGGCTTTATGGAAATATACTATGAATATATGTGACATAACTGGAATATGTTCTATGTAACATATCTATGGGAAAGTTATTATCTACTGAATCTATTAGTCCTATTTGTATGCATGTATCATTTTTGTATTTGAAGTTATGAATATTGGCTGTGTACTGGCTTTATTTCTAAAGTCCGGTGGGGGGGGTTGCATAAACAGATACTCGTATCTTTTTGATGGCATGAAATATTTTCTTTCAATCCCTTTTTTCTGTGGGGGTTAGAGAGGCCAGCATCTGCCACAGGGTCTTAGTGGTCATCTGTATTGTTTTAATAAGGGGGAGTGCCACCCTGGTGGGGCCTGTGGGGCATAATATGTCCATCACAGGATCTGACACCTCAGTGACCTCCTCCATCTGGAGCCCCAGATTCTGTACCACCCTTCTGAGGAGCTCCATCAGGTGGGACAGGCACTGAGGAAGTTCCTGCTACTGCCTCATCAGGTGAGGATGAGGAGGTGGCTTGGGCCAGTATAGGGCCGCCTTGTCTGTCTGGTTCCGCAATATGCACCCAGTCGTCAGTATCTACCCCTGTCTACTATGGCACTCCGAGATAGCTGTCTGGCCCTGGATGGGGCTCCTCTAGCTGAGGCAACTGAAACAGGCCCAGGGGGTCCAAAAGGGAAACTACACTGGCATCTGCCACTGCCCTTGGTGCTGGCTCCTCCTAACTACAAAGGACTCCAGCTCTGAGTCTGATACTGAGGAGTCTGAGCCCATGGTGGTGGAGAGCTGTACAGTCCCAAGGATCAGTAGAGCCCTGCAAAGCTGGGGGTATCCACTTCTATCTGTGGACCATTTCTGTAGATACAGATACTGTCAGAGCCCAGCCCGGATACAAAATTTATAAGAGTGGACAGGCAGCTGTGAGGAACCGCAGTGTGGATTCTCCACCTGTCTTGGGCAGAGGAGAGAGTCTCCTGTGGCTCCCCACAACTGCCTGCCCGGCTCTTATGATGGCTCTGAGCTGCCCTCCTCCCTGACCAGAGCCTGGTCAGTGAGAGCAGTGCTGGCAGCTGTAGGGAGCCTGGGTCCCTCTACCTGCTCTGGGTAGGGGGCTGCTTCCCCCCCCCCCCCCCAGGGCAGCTGGAGGGACCCAGGCTCCCCTCAGACCCTGGCCACCTCAAAGGTCTGCAGTGTGGAAGGGAGATCCAAGTCCTCCATTTGACCCTCTTCTACTGGCTCTGGACTAGATGGATTCCTCTGCAGGCCTGGAGTCAATGGTGCTGCCTCCTGCACAGATGAGGTGGAGTGGTGCAGCATGGGTCACGCTCCACTAGCAGGCTCAAGCCATTTGAGAGCCCTCTGTCAGTCTTTTTAGGTTTCTTACACAGCACTGGCCACCGAGCGGTGCTGGGGGAGGTCTCCGAGTCCTACCTTGGTACGACATCCCTGATTGAGGCCAGTGTGCCAAAGAAACCAGGGCCAGGTCTATGGGACTCAACTCAGATTTGTGGCCTCAGGGCTGTGTCCATCAGCAACAGTTTCAGTCTGTGGTCCCTTTCCTTCTTTGTGTGGGGGTGGCATCCTCTACAGGTTTTGCACCTATCCTGATGGGATTCCTTTGTGCACTTTAAGCAGGACGGGTGTGGGTCACCCTTTGGCATGAGCTTTTGGCAGATCCTACACAGCTTAAACCCCTAGGACCGAGGCATGCCCTGAGCAGGGGCAGGGAAACCTGACTAACAAGGGTGTTCAAGCACTGCACTAAACTACAAACTGACTATTGAAAACTATTTATAGGTAGGATATGAGTACACGAGGGGATCATTTGAAAATGGGAGAAGAGAATGCTCTGAGGACTGTCACTGGTGGTAAGAAGGAACTGGAGAGGTGGCAGGTCAGCAGGGACCTATATGTGGCATCCTGAAGATGCAACTCCAGGGGGCACTTAAGCTGACCAGACAGGCACTGCTGGGGGAACCTTCCAGCGACTGTGCGTGTGGCAAGCACACCCCTCCTTGGAATTGCCATGAGCAAGCACCTGAACTTAAATTTAACACTTCCCCCCCCCCCCCCATTAAAAAAAACATTCAGGGCATGCTAAGTCATGCATTCAAGTTAAGAAATAAGAATGAAGGTTGCCCATCCCTAGTGTAAATGCCTTATAATTCTTAAATACATCACTGCTTTTTTTATTGGTTCATACAACAGTGCTTAAGGAAAAATTCAGCCTTGTGTAGTCAATGTATCTGGCTCTAGGACCCTGGTTCATTTACTTTAGAAGTTGGAAAGTATGTAAAAAATGGGGTAGGATAGTGCAGGAACAGCAAGGTTGGTCTTGCAGTTAGGTAGGTGAATACCCTTAGAGAACTTGATTCTATGTATGGTGATGATAGACAAACCATGTAAATCAAAACTTTCATATGGGGTCACTTCTTTCTGGGTGCACAGCTTAAGACAGCAAAGGCCTGACATTTCAAAGTGCAAAACATTCAGAACTGCAGCTGAAGTCAGTGGGAGTTATGGATACTCACTGGGGTATGGAGGAATGAGCACAGGCTTGAGCCAGGAGGTCCTGTTCTCTGTGGGCTCAGTCAAACAACATGTCTGCTTTTCCTACTTGCAAAATATGTAGCTACCTCTTGCATGTGGGTGCTGAGAAGACTAATTACACAACTGCATACACTACTACCTTTTGCCACAGGATCTCCTACCTCAGTCAGTGCACAAGCTGAATGATACTTAGAAAGGGGGAGCTGGTTGGTTGGTTGGTTTTTTTTAGCTCCTGCTATGGAGACCTAGGCTGCAAACTCTGCCCTGAATATGGAATTATGACCTCATAGACTTTCCTGGGGTGCTTATCACACCTCAGCACTTAACTATCTGAATGTATCGTCATCTTCCCTGCAACAAAGCAAAGTCACCCCTGCCCCCCTTTTAACAGACTTAACTAAAGCAGAAAAATAAGCCTTAATTCATAGAAGTGCCCATTAAAACACACCTCCATGTCTTTTTTTTTTTTAGAATATTTAGTTTTGTACATTTGAAGCACAAAGTAGGAATTAAAGACTGTTGTACCACACATGCTTACCCAGGCAACCTTAATTGAAACTATGTAGAAATTTAAAATATTGGGTGCAGAGTAGTTCTTAAGCTAGGCCACATACTAAATGTTGCCATCAGAAGCTAGCTTGGACAGACCACAGACTCCTAAGTTTAGAAGTGCTCTGCACAGTTCTACTAATTGGACAGAAGGCAAGTTAAGTGGGATAATGCAGTCTGAGACTCCCACATGGTTGTGCACAGGTTGAGCTGCTGAAATCTAAATATCCTGGGGCCTAACAGTTTAAGGTGTTCTGTATCAGTATAGTTAAAGTGGTACAACCTACCTCTTGTGGACAATTACCAGTGGTTTGAACAGTCATGCCCCTAAAAACAGTGGATGCAGACCAGGCCCAAGTAAATATAGCTAATGTTGAGAAATAGCTAACAGATGGTGCTACCACCATACAGGCACAAAGGCTCTCCTGTTCCGAGAGCAAGGCAAGGTACATACTTCTTCCATTTAACCAGCTTTAAAGGGACAGCAACTTGCCTGAAAAGCTCACTTCCACCTTAAAATTTCTCCAGTTTTAGCATTCAGTAGGGGTTACTTCTGTTTTACTTTCTCCATTTGATAGCACTTCAGGTATAACCACCTTTCCTGCTGAGCTCCTCGTGGAGTACTTTTCCATAGGACAAGGTAAGAGACATGGCACTAGTTCATAGAGCATGCTATGAAGTAACTAAGCTCAACGGTTACTTTTGGGATATTGCTCTACCAGTTACAGATCTAGCTTTTAAAAACTAAATTCCTAAAGAACTAATAGCATTTACCTGTGTGTGCTAACAGTACTGCTAGCTGACAGTGACATGATTCTTTGGTCACTTGTAGTTTAGTTCTGGTTTAAGAGGCAGCATAAGTGCCTGCTCTAAGCACAGATGGCATGTCACATTTCAAGATAAAGAAAGAATTTTAAACAGGATCGTTGTTGTTGATCACCATTTATTTTAAAGACATGAAATGCCAGCAACAGAACATACTGAGTCAGCACGTCAGGCTGGACAAATACTTGATTGTAGCCATGTTTCTGTGGGTTATGGGCAGCAGCACTGAGTTACACAAGGAGACAACAATTTCCCTTCCATGTTCCTGGCAAAATTGTCAGACAAGGCAAAGGATGGACAGCTATTGAACAAGTGGTATAAACCATGCAAGAGTAACAAATGATGTAAGAATAGGTGTGTAATAAATATTTGGTTGAAGTTAGAGGAGAAAGCGGGAGGCTCAGTTTAGTTAATTAAAAAAAATTATCCTTAGGTAAAAGCTAGTTAAGTGTCCTACTACCACTGAGTGAGCAGCAGTACAGTCCAGCAATGATTTTTTGTAAGTGTTTGGTACATAGATCAGTTTCAAATAGATTAATTTCCCACTTCATGTGAGGAGAAAGGGCTTGAACAAATTGTCTCCAATGCTAAAGCTCCCAGGATAAAGAAATGATGAGTGATCAACATTTATTTCACACCTAGGCAGGAACCACTAACACTGTAGACTAGTGTTCAGCTTCATCTTCAACTACTTCAACTCTGCGAGGTCCATAAAGTAGAACATAAGCTATATGCCAGTCTCCACCCCCAGATAACCTCAAAATATCTTCAGGTGTAACAATGCTGACTTTGTCATCATCAAACTTAATCCATTCATCTACAAAAAACAAAGATAAATTAAACATGTAAATATAAGAATTATGTCTAGGAGGAAAGTTTAAACAGGACCTCAGTATTGACAACACTTTGTTTAAATGAAAAACTTAACTGCACTGGTTAACTTGTACAGTTAGTTAATAGCACTGAAAAGAATATTACCTTGTTTCCTTTTTACCCAAGATACATAATGACCAGAGGAACTAGATCTTCCCTGATGTGTTAGCACTGCCTGTAGGTCGTAAAAACCACAGTTATTGGAGCCAATATCTGGAAAAAAAATTGCACCATACTGATTACACAGAGCCCAATGAGTAACATCAATCTGCACGCAGTTTAAGCTTGCCTTGCTAGAATCACCTTTAGACTGCAATGTTTACGGCTAAGGATACAAATGTCACAGAGTTCATGGATTCTGTGACTTTCCAGGACCTTTGTGACTTCTGGGGCAGGGCTGGCGGTCCAGCTGCAAGCCCCTGCCAGCACTCAGGGACAGGTTGCGGGCTTCTGTGAATTTTTGTTTATTGCCTTCCACCTGTCCCTGACTTTTACTAAAAAAATTTAACCTTATTTACTGCAGATAATACATTTTTCCATTTAAATAGAACTGTTTTAAGCAACCCAGGTCAGCTTTTTCCTTGTACCAAGAGTTAGATTGTACTGGCCGGACATTGGTTGTCAAATGTATCAAAACCCAAATGCAGAGTAAAGTACAGCTCTCTACTGCAGGTTACAGAATGGTTCTACAGTCAGTCAATGTGAAATAGAACATTTCAGGTAAATAAAGAACAGCTGTTTTTGCAGATTTAATAACTGACATCATTCATGCTGTTCAACTTGAAAGGAACCCCAATGACATCACTACCATTCACATGTAGTAATTTATCACCACACTAAATGCATCACTTAAGTCAACTATTTACTAGGGTTATTTTTTTTAGAAAAGGGGAAATGATTTTGTAATCTGAATTAGGATAGAAGAAATCCTGCTGAGTCCAGTGAGCTACCTTTGAGAGCATGCTGAACTTAAAAGCAGATCTCATTTTACCTGCCAACATTAGTTTTGGAAACAATTCTCTTTTCACATAGTAACTTAGCCCTGGTCTACACTGTGAATGAATATAGGGCTCCTGTGATGAAGTGTCTTAAATAGATAGCAAACATGCCTTGACTTGCCATTAATATCTGCATTCCATTACACTGCACCAGGGTTTCTGATAATTCATTTTTAAAGTCATGAAAAATAAAGTTATCTGATGGAGAGATTTTCCCCCACATAACAAGATAATTTTACCCTTGCTTAATTAGGATACAAGTTTTAAAGTGACATTAAACCTCTCAAAATTCACTTACCATCAGGAAAGGAAAATGGTTCATATTTAACTTCTTTCTGTGCACCATCACCTTTACTAGACTGGAAAACAATTTTTTTATTATTAATTTTAAAATGCTTTACTATACTGTATCAAAATGTATGGCCTACATCTTTCAAGAGAGATTGTTTGCCTTGATTTTTTTGGTTGCTTGACATGAAACACCTTAACAGAACCTGATTTCCAAAATATGCTCAACACCCACATTCTGAAAATGACACCAGTAAGATCTCGAGGTGGGCACCCAAAAATCACCCAACAGAGACAATATAAGCAGCAGAAAATGTGAAAATGGACTGGAGTGCCAACAAGATTCTGCAATAGAAAGTTTTCATCTCTTGCTAGGGTCACTCTGAAAGCAGGGGACAGGCTAGAAAGGAAAATAAAAAGATGGTAGGCAAACTAAATGCAAATCAGTTCTGTTCACAATAAACCCCTCTTCTCCCCCATCTAAAAGGGAAAAAAATCCTCCTCCTCCAAAGACTGAAATGAAAGCTGATGGGGCATGGGATATGAACAGTCCAGCTTTAGCAACAGCTATACAATGGTATAGCTTAATGTACAACTTAACATCTTTTTTAAAGAAGAACCTAAAGCAGTGTACCATACAGGATACAACAAAATTGCTTATAGAAATATCCTGTGCTGTAACAAAATCAAAGCACATAAATAAATAACTAGCAGTTTTAAAAACATACTATTGAGCCAATAAGATCACATCTACTTCCGCTCTTCAATTCAATACCAATCACAGCCACTTGGCACCCCTTTAGGATACAGAGCTGAGAGAGCAGCTTCATTCTATTGAGATTTAAATGATCTGCCAGTAAGCAGCAGTATTTGGGCATGTCACCATTTACATATTCATAGAAAGTACTTGTGCATAGCAAAAAGTACTTTGTTCTATATGAATGGTCTCCATCCGCCAAAAAAAGATCAACTGCATCATATTTTTGGAACAGTCCGTCTACTGAAATTAAAGCATAAATAACGTATTTGTCTGGTAAGAGTGATTTAACTGACAATTCTTAGAAGTTGATTTTTCAGGGAATTGCCACAAACAAGTTGCTCCCATGTAAGAGCTAGCATCAGCACTTTTTTCCATTCAAACAACTATGCTAACAGCTTTGCTACACTTAGACAATATTGTACATGTATGTATGGGAGACATTTTGCTCAGTTTTTCAATAGGCAATGAGAAAAATGTGTAATATTTAAGGGAATTGTTTTTCTGGCCTATCCTTGGATGAAACTTTTACGTTGTGTGAGTTGAATTTTTTAATCAGATTAGGCATGTATTTTTTTTTTCCAAATACTGTTGAATATTCCAATTTTGAGTTTTGAAACACATTTACTCCAAGCTCTTGAAACAAAGCTGAAGTTCTGTAATCTGATCACTATTCCTGGGCACAGCCTTGTTTATGTGCAAGTCCTTCTAAGTTAAAGTTGGTATGAATGACATTAAAGCACATTGGTATAACCAGGTCAACATTCTCTTACATAATAAGCAGCTTTCACAGCCCTCAAAACTGCAGTTTAAATTGCTTGAATATATCAATTTATGAAATTGAAAAAATCACTTTTTATTCAGTAAACCTAAAGCATCTACTATTCATTTTACCAATTACAATTGTGCGTAGAAGCTAAGATGGAGACTTTTCCGTGAACAGTTTGTGGAATTAACCTATCAAATCCAAGAATTCTTTTTTTTTAAGTCATGAAAAAAATTCAAACTATGGCCCATTATGTCAGCATGCAGGTTTGTAAATTACCACTTGATACTATTTTATTATTAGTTTTGATTAGATATTAGTTTTAAGACATGCTGTCCCACTTTCGTTGATTATATGAAACCAAAACATTAATTCAGGATACTACATAAATCAAAATGGCTAAAAAATATTCATGTAACCTACATTCTTTGGCTGCTGATTTATTTTTTTGTCTTCTAGATCCTTGAATTTTGACCGAAATGAAACCATCTTTTCTTGAAGTTCTGATGTACATAACTCATACACATCCAACATAAGAGGAAATTTGACATCCTAGGAACAAGTTACAAAGAGAGTCAGGCTATTAGCTCAATTTAGAACTCCGTATTAAAGAAGTGTTTTTTCATAGAAAGCCAATCCCCTCTGATCATTTAAATGCACTTAGCCATATTTTTGACACAGCCTTTTCTTGATTTATTCAAAAAGTATAAAATAATTTAAGATGTCCACATAATAGATGTTATAGAAATGCACACAACTGTCCGATTAGCTCTCTGCTGAAAAACTGACTACAAATATTTGTGTATGTCTACATATGGGGTAGCACTGATGTGTGTTTCTGTAACAGGCCAATGCAGTGTAAGCTGCAACAAGCTAAAAACAGCTAATACAAACATTTACATGTTAACAGTCCTTTCTCTATAGACACATTGAATAACGGACATCTCAGTGGGATTCAGTTATTTGTATCTGAGCCTACAGTTTGGATTGCCTAATCACTTACTGATACTAATTTATAATTTAGTTTTAAATACAATTAATGAATGCTTTCTCAAAGTGTTCATACCTAGCACAGTTCTTTATTTTACTCTTTTACAGTACTACTTGCTGTCATAAGAACGGCCATACTAGGTCAGACCAAAGGTCCATCTACTCCAGTGTCCTGTTTTCTGACAGTGGCCAATGCCAATATTTCCCAGAGGGAATGAACAGAACAGGCAATCAAGTGATCCATCCCTGCCGCCCATTCCCAGCGAACAGAGGCTAGGGACACCATCCCTGCCCATCCTGGCTAATAGCTATTGATGGACCTATCCTCCATGAATTTATCTAGTTCTTTTTTGAAACCTGTTATAGTCTTGACAGAAGATGTTGTGAAGGCCAAGGAGTTCCAGAAGCTGACTGTCCGTTGTGTGAAAAAATACTTGCTTTTGTTTGCTTTAAACCGGCTGCCTATTAATTTCATTTGGTGACCCCTAGTTCTTGTGTCATTTCACCTTTGGAGGAATAGATATTTCTCTGCCAAGATCAATCCATTTTTGAGTGTGAAGAGTATGAAAAATATACTCTTCAACCTCTATTCAGCTGCACGGCTGAAAGAACAGGCCATGCTCCCTGAGCTGCATGATGCCAGTCAGCTAATGGGCCTGCTCCACAAAAGGGAGAGCTTTCATTGAGTATTCCTGGAAACCTGTTCCAGGCATCTGATTTGCTGACAGGGACACGAGGCATTGAAGAGCCAATCCAGGCAGAAAAGGGCCTCTTACGCCATCCACTACCACATGATTGGCCCCTGCCATTCTCAGTGCTGTCATGTTTGAAACTCAGTTTCTATCATAATTCCATTTTCACTAAATCTTAGCTTTCCTTTGGGACTGAAACTTTCCATTCTGTGTCTCATATCCATGTTTTTATTTTCATTATTTTAATTTGGCAAATGCTGAATCTCCCACACGAACCTTCCAGAAGGGAGACAGATACTTGTGCAAACAGCTGAATTTCTGAATTAAACACTGCATGTGATTATGTTTATCAGAAATTGTCACTTTGTTGGTTTTAAATACAGGCAAGTAAAATTAAAGTTATGAGGAGTTAAGAACTGGCTTTTCGCATGCTAACTACATTATTTCTACTATGTTTTCAGTTGCATAGTCACTAATGGCATCTAATTGTATTAGACACCACATACATGCATGGCTATTTTTCAGCTGCTGAGCATAAAAATGTGTACTTGCAGTCTAAACTAAAAAAATGATAGAAACTTAAAACTAGGCATAGAACTTGTCCTGAATTCTTGGGTGAATTATTTTGTAAATCTGTGTGTGTTAAATTTTTCTAATTGACATCTAATTGACTTATGCCCACTATAAAATTTCTGCTGTTTAACTGTGTATTCAAAAGTGGCACAATGCAGCAGCATTCATCACTACTGTGCAATTTTGTAGTGGCATAGCTAGGACAAAAACATGCATAACCACCACAAGTAAACACATCTACAGCCTAGCTACATATATGCTGTGCAAACAAAAAGATCCATGTATACACCTCACTAACAACCTACATATAAATTGGCACGTCTGTGCTCTATAGCTATGCACACCTTCACATCTTCCCTCATTGCAGCAATCTCTCTACTCACCCCTAAATTGTCTCACTATCCAAAACAGAGTACTAAATATAGGATCTGTTACATGCAAGCATTCAGATCTTTTCCCACCTCTCACAAAACCAGCCTTTACTTCATGATAGAAGGAAGCGAGACTTTTTTCTTGTGCTGCTTTTCAGCGGGTTTCAGGAAAGGGCTGGCTTAGGACTTGTCAAAGCAGTAGAGGATTATAGGTCCCTCCAAATAAGTAAAGCCCCAACAGGGTTCTTATACCTAAAGCTGCCTCTGCCCTCCTGCTCTAATTTCACACACATCCTTCTTCCATTCTATGTGCACACATTTTCTTGGAGACCCAGTCATATCATAATGGGCCACACAAGCCTTTATTTTATATATTTTCTACTTTCTTTTTCATTCCTTTTCCTAAAAGCAGGTGGAGAGGCAGGTTCTTCCCTGTTTGACAGTCAGGAAGTAATCTAAGCATCCCTGCTGCCTGAACACTACAAATGAAGCAGTCAGTCAAAGATAAGAGGCCCACTAAGTTTGGAAGTTCTCCCCTCAGAGTGTTGATAGGGGAGTAAGCTGAAAGCACGAGCCCTCACCCCAGACAGGATAGTCACAAAGTGGCAAATGTGACATCCTCCTCTGAACTAATGGCGAAAGACAGGGTAAAAAATGCTTAATAGCATCAGGGCAATTTAACTTCAGTCCCATGCAGAAAAAACAACATTTAATTTGACAATGTAGTTTCTCTGACAGTTTCAATATATTTCTTTATTCAAAAATACTGTATGCTTTTGGAATTATGTTCTGTCTATATAAGGAGTAATTTGAGAGCAAACGCACTTCAACCGAATAGTATCTGTAAGTGTTAATGAACTAGAATAAAATTCTGATCTCCAAGTGTATAAAAACTCTAAACTTCAATATAATGTTGATGAAGATTGCTACTGACCTTAAGAACTTTGGCATTCACTGATTCCTTCTCTTTGTAAAAAAATCGAACCATCTGAATAGTCAGGTAGGCAGGCAAACGACTAATCTTGGACTAAATAAGAAAATATTTAGAGGGATCCATTATACTTCAGATTTTCACAGAGAATTTAGACATTTAGCATTTTTGTCTTAGATTGTAGGCTCTTCTTGGAGGGACTTGGGTCTTCCTATGTCTTTGTGCAACACCTAGCACAAAAGTGCTACATCTTGATTGGAGCCTCTGGATTAAATAAAGTAATAAATTGCTCAGATTTTTACACTTCTTGGTTCTGGAAATCTGCAAAGGTTCACCACATTCTTTTCCAACAGCAACTTAGTGTTTTGAGCCAAAAAATTCTTGTCAACATGATGAAGTTAATAAGATTACAAGAATAGTGATGACTGATTACTACTCACAGATTTGATGTACAGAGCATTTCTTTGCAATGTTGGAGAAAGTTTTGTGATTTCCTCTTGAAGACGCTGTGAAAGAAATTAGTGATAATATTAGCACTGAACTAATAATGCACACCTATACAACATAAAAACCAAAGCAGTTGTATGGAACATATACAATCTTAACCCCAGTCCTTATTCCACCAAGCGTACTCTTCTACCTGGTTGCTACAGCTTGATATTTTAGAAGAGCTCAGAATATGAGAACGCTCTGCACAAGGACCATGTTTTTCTTCAGTGCCATAAACATTTGTGATGCTTAACTTAAAGATACCATACAATTATCTCCTATCATCAAGCTTTTTTCCCCATTAGAAAATTACATGCTATAAACTAGTTGTGCAGTGAGAGATTTTAGATATAAGCAATTAAAATATTTACAGTATTACTATTATATCAGTGTAATTAACAAAAGAGTATAACCCTGAACTGAGTAACAGACTTATCTTAGAACACTGTTTGAATTATTTAGAAACACATTGGTAGAAAACAAATGTAAAATCCAAACAAAACCAAGTAACATGAAAACCAAAGACTAATTAGGGGGAGCTGATAAAACATTCAGATTAACCACCTGGTATCCATCTAGGTTCTTAAAGGTTTAGGAACCATGATTATTAAAAAAATGTGATTAAGTATATCTTTGTATAAAAGTTTAACAAACACTTAAAAATAAGATCAAGAAAATATATCACCAAAGCTAAGCTATTACTAATAGTAAACTACAGAATAAAGCAATATTAACTATTAAATCAATACATTAGTCTCAATATTGGACTGGGGTTAAAATCATGTAGTTAAATAATCAAATATCAAAAAACCAGTCAATACTTACACATTTTACAGAGGATTCTAAGGAGATTGCTGGTTGTTTGGTGAAATTGATTAGTTGGGATTTGTAACCGAAGTCAATTAGATTTATAACTTGGAGCTGATTAATACTGAAACCAAAACCATCTAATGTCTAGAGCACAACCTCAGAGCTAATTATAAATCTACCTTCTTAGAATTCAGTTCTTTGTAGCAGCTACTTTTCTTTCCGCCACCCCCATCAGAGTTATCATCAAAGGAGTCTGTTAACATGTATTATAAACATAAGTTTCACCACTCTTATTTACCAGAAATTACAGATGGAAATTTCAAGCCTTTCAGGATTTTTAAACACACTTTAGTGAACAGTTTTATTTGCAAGTATTTAGAGCTCCTTCTGGTGCCTTCCTCTTGTGGACTTTACGCATGCACACTGCACACACCATAAAAACAAAAAGGCTAAAATAGACTGGGATGTCTCCAGACAATAAAAACAAAACAAAAAAGAAAAATATGACACTTAAGGTAATGGGTTTTTTTGCAAATTCTTCAGTTCAGTCTTCTGACTCTCAGAGCAGGAGCTGGAATTGCAGTTCAGAAGCCAGACAGCGATGTTCTGCTGGCACAGCACTTCTTGCTCATGGACCTCCTTAAGACTAGTAAAAGGCTAGACTGGCCTGGTTGTTGATGTCATGAATTTCTCTCCCCAAGTTTACAAGTTTGGGGAATTCTGGAAGGTCAGTCTTCCCTCAGGTGGCTTGTCCCAGAAAGAGAAGATTCTCAGCCTTACCTTTGATTTTTCTAGTTGGAGAAATTTACTTACTCTACTTCTATTTAGATGAAACCTATGTAATTTTTTAAAAATTTATCTAAGGTTTCTTACCCCATATACACTATTTCTCTCACAAACAACAGTGAACTCTTGTGGAAATAATTTATAAAATGTAAACAACTCTTAAAGTACTATTATTTTATACAAATACTACACCTAGTGGTAATCTAGGCCATGCATATATCATCGCATGTTAGGCTCAAATTCACAGGAAAGCCCCGCAATTTTTGCAGGAGTTTAATAACTCACTTTTAAATGTTCCTCTACTTTATGCTGCTGTAAATTTGTTTGCCTCAGAATTTACTGCTGACAGTACACTAACCGTTCTAGCAGTTGCCACTGGATGAGTGAAGTGGAAGAAAAAAATCTAATAGTTTGGCTGCTGAGGAAGCAGGGAGAGTTAACAGATACTCCTTCCTCTCCCTTCCTTCTAGGTTTCTCAGCTTAGCATTCCCCTACACCATCTGTGTAGAAAGAGTTCTCAGATTTGGCATTCTGCTTGCTCTGCCCGTCAGTATGCTTCTGCTCCTGCTTGGTATGACAGCTCTTTCACCAACAGCCAAACCAGCATCTTTCTGTAGGTGGTGGCAAATTCAACAATGGCCGACTTGATAAACATATCCGCAATTACGAATGGTGCTACCTACATGTTTCTCTCAATTGTACAAAGTACTTGGTCTTATTCCTGGAAAGACATGCTCCAAGCGTTTAAGTCATTTGTTTTTTTGTCTCAGTTCAAAGGAGAATATTTATCTAAACCCTATGATAGTTTGGGAGCACAATTCAGCATGATTAAGGCTACAATTTAATCATGGGTATTTTTAGTAAAAGTCATGGACAGGTCCCGGACAAGAAAAAAAAAAATCACAGCCTCTCCATGACTTATACCATAAATACCCCTGATTGAATCCAGGGTGGGGGGACCCCAGGCCGCCCGCTGCTGCTGCTCCTGTCTTTGCTGGTTGGGGGTGGCGCGGAAACCCCAGGGGGCCCGCTACCGCTCAGGTTGCTGCTGGGGGGAGGGGGAAAGCCCCAGGGGGCCTGCTGCCACTAGGATTGCCGACAGGGGGCACGGAGAACCCTCTAGGGGCCAGCGGCTGCCCTGGCCACTGAACCAGCCGTCTTGGCTGCTGCTCAGGCAGCCCCCAGGGCCAGCTGCCCAGGGCCACCAGAGCAACACCGGTGCGGCTGACCCTGGGGCCACCCTAGCGGCTAGCTGCAGAGTCACTCCAGCAGCGGCCGGTGTTGCTGCCTCCAGGGCCGCCTGAGTAACTGGCCCCAGGGGCAGCCCTGGGGTCAGCCAAAGTAGTCACTTCAGAAGTCATGGAGGTCGCAGAATCCGTGACTTCCATGACCTCTGTGACAGACACAGAGCCCTATGCATGATCAATAGATTTACCTGAAGAGAGCTGGAATTAGAAATCAATCTCTGGCTGCACTATGTCAGGTTCCAGCTAGTGCTCCAGTTTTTTTGGTTAATATGCAATTCATCCCCCCTTTTCCTCTTGCCATATTCTACTCAAAAAGGTCAGCTACCTTTTACAGTTGGGAAGTGAAGCTTGCTGTCAAATATTGTCTCTGATAGCCAAGGGCACTGATATAGGTAATTTAGAATGTAAATCAAACAAGATATTTAATACTACTCACCAATTTAAGTCCTGTAAAAAGATATTTGACTTCTTGATTAATAAAGCAGCTAAGTTGAAGCTGATTCTCTTTTCCTTTAGTTACTTCCTCCTCTTCTGCTTCTGTACATTTCATGCTTCATGCAATTAAGGAAAACCATCACACCCTAAGAGCTGAACTATTGCTCTATTTACACGAGTAGGATCAATGGAATACTAAATCAGTTAATACAATCTGAAACTCCTGATTAGGCAGCATTTTTATTCATCCCTTTAAAAGGCTTAATTTTTACATAAATGTGGTTTTAATATCAGAAAGAAACTACTAAGATTTGGAACAATGAAAAGCCCTTCTGTTAAATAAATCCCCACCCACTTTTCTCTGCTTTAACCAGTCTAATGGCTAGAGTGTTAGTCCATGGAAACGGCAACAGCTCACAATACACGTTTTGTTGACACTTAGCCTCGCAAAGGCCATTTTACTGCTCTATTTAGTTTGCCAGTATCAAATCCTGGGATCAGCTTCAATATTACACTCCACGAACAGTGGCTGAGCGGAGTAGAGACAACTGCCCTAAGTTCTTCTACATCTGCTATCTCCCAGGCTCCCCCCACTTCTTTAGACCACTGAACAGCCTTCTCTTTGAAAACTGATAGGTATTTTATCATGGTTAAGGTTAAGATTTTATCATGGATATTTTTACTAAAAGTTGCAAACAAACAAAAGTTCACAGGAGTCTGTGACTTTACTAAAAATAACTGGGGGGCAAGGCTAGGGAGGGAAAAGGAATGATGACTGGAGCCCCATTTGGAGGAGAGAGGGGATATGACAGAACAAGTCCCACTGCCATGGGTGGGGAGGGGGCACAGCTTTGGCTTCAGCACCAGACAGAGTTTGTGGGGGGGGAGGGAAGGGGAGAGAGTGGGAAGTAGAGAGCGCACAGCCATGGTTCCGGCCCAGAGGCTGCAGAGCAGGGGCACATGGCCTTGGCTGCAGTCATTGGGCACAGCCCCGAGGAGGGGCACATGGCCCTGGCCCCAGCCATTATTTTGGGGGGCCAAGGGGGAGGAGGGAGAAGAGCAATAATTGTGGCTGCAACACCAGCCGAAGCTTCAGAGGGGGCACACAGTCCCGCCTTCAGCCGCTGACAGCTGAAGGTCAGGGACATCTGGTAAAGTCACTGAATCAGTGACTGCCGTGACTAAATCGTATCCTTAAAGATGGTATACATCCCCTTCCATACCTTCTCCCTTTCTATCTCAACTGCCTTTCTTTCTTCCCTAATTCTATAACTAGTCTCCCCATCACTTCCTCTTCTGTAGTTTTATCCATCCCCTCCTTTCACTGTTCTTCCTATCAGGTGACCTAGTTGATAGTGGACCACTTATGTCCAGGCTTTCCTCATTTGCAGTTCCTTTCACCATGCACCTCCTAGTCTCCCTATCAGCTAATTTTTCCCTTTCCTACACCTTCATCTCTGTTCCACATACCCTTCCATTACTACGTTCTCCCCATTCTCCAAGCTACACCCCAAACTTTCTGTGGACTCATTTCATCATGCCACTGACCTATGTATCTATTCTCCTACCATACTCATTCTGTTCCTCCACCCACAGTTTATGGGCTCAGAAACTGAAATGAGGTCCATGGTATGAAAGCAGAAGAGCATGGCCCTCTTGCTCCAAAAAGATCTAACGCCTGACTCTGCATCAAGAAAGTTGTATAAGATTACTACCCTAATCTTAACAGATATTTCCCCCTCAACATCTTAGAAAAGCAAAATATTAAAAACTGCCTCAGGTCCTTCCCCATATGTCCAGGGGAAAGAAAAAAAAAAAATACTCCACAGGCCCAAATATGGCATGCACTCAATTTCATTATGGGTAGGTGATCAAGAATAGTACACTATGCCTGAAATGCCACTTCCATGGAGCATGTCAATCTTGATCCACCTCCCAAAACAAATTATTTTTCTATAAAAAACCCTACTCTTTGAAAATCGTATGATGAATCCACTTCCTAGTCACCTGATGGTGTGAGATTTATTTGTTATATATTTATTGCATTTGACGAAATTCCTCAGGAAAGGGATAGCAATGTACAAAACGTGGAGTAGACTAAGAACATCAGCAACCCTCAAATTAGCAATTAAATGCGTGGCCATCTAGTCCCTTTTGTATTACGATATCGTTGGTATCCATGTAAAAGTAGACTTTCAGCATTTCCTGAGGCAAAGAATTTCAAATGCTATTAGTTTCTAGAGAAGAACCATTGTATATTTAAGTTTTGTTTTTAAAAAAATTTCCAAAGGTACCATTTTTCCCATTACTGCTTATTCTAATTTTTGTGATGTGCTTTTATGTACTTCTACAATACAGATGTATCTTTTCCCCAAGTATCTTCTCTCTCTAGCCTCTTCTGGGTTAAGTTTTTCATTTTTGTTATCCCTTATGTGTGAAATCCCCTCCCCACTATGAGTTACTAAATCACTACTGCTCTTTAGACCTTAAAATCCTTAGGATACGTTGTTTCAAATTCAATGCTGAAGAACTGATCAACTAAACTCTTCTTTTTAGAAGCTGCTGCTGAAGCTCCAGAGTCAGTCTGCAAAACAGGTTTTCTTATTATAATTTTAAGTAGCAAACAAAAACACCATCTCTTCCATGCAGACAACAATTAAGTACTTTTAAAAGATAGTTCATGAATGCCTATTCATTCAAAAAGAACACATACCTATGGTTACGTAAGAAAACTAGGTATGTTGAAATTTCATCTGCTTAGTCTCCCTATCAGAGTGAAAAAGATTTAGACTAGACACCAACATTAGCATTTAATTACTGTGAAAGCAGTCTCTTTAGACCATAATACTGGCAAGAAACAGCAAATGTCTTTATTAAAAACAGCACCACTTTATTTTTCACTGAAAGGTAGAGTTCTCTATAATACTTTTTAAACTATAAACAAAACTGTTTTATCACTGATCTTTGTAAACCAAGACACTCCACAAAGTATTTTTTTTAAAGCTACACTTGGGGGGAAGTTTCACCCTTACCCTGGAGGAAATAAAGTTCTCGGTGAATTGACTAAGCTAATCCTGTTTGCTGCAGCATTCCTGCTGACATCCTTCTCTGAATCCCAAACCACGATAATGCTTTTCAGAAACAGCCAACATCATATAAAATTAATAGAATGTTAGGGTGACTGGACTCACATAAGCACGGATCTTGTGGTCTTCCACACTGGCTTATGTAGGGCCAACATGGAAACTCCTTCCATAGCATAGGCACCCCAATGTGCGATTTTAAGTGGCATGGAGGGCTTTGCACTGGCTCTCAACATCATGAGGCAATTTCATTTATTAGACTATAAATATAACCTAAGGAGAACTTGGTAGTGCTCCAACCTAATGAAATTTGTTCAACTATTTATTGATATACCCCCCCAATAAGAATATCCGTCATGAATACTGTATTATAGCCTCATCTATAGTCAGAATCAAAGAATAATACAAGATGATGTCTATTACCTCCATAAGAGCATCACCTTCTATCCCTTCCAGCTTTTGCTGTAGTACCCTCATCATTTGTACCCAGCATTCATTGGCATCCTATGAAAAAACAGAATATTGAAATTTGACTAGATACCAGTAATTTGCATTTATGATTTTAGGTATGTACTCTTATGAAACTACTATCAATCCCCTGATAACATGAAATTTGTAATCTGACAATTCATTAACTATGAACTTATTGCCATCCCAAAAATACTCATTTTGCTGAGCTGGTGTTTGACTCTTCATGCAACTTTTTCTCTACACCCGACAAAAAAACATCTAGCTTTTGGAATACAAAAGGCTACAGAATAATATTTGGACTTCAATAGCTAGAAGTAGTAATTTTCTGTTGAGTTAATGTTTTGCAACTGTATTCTATGACAGAATAAGTTATTTGATAAATACATCTTTTCCAGAAATGTATTCCTTAGACACTGTATAATATATCGGAAGTTAAGTGAAAGTCTTTACCTGTTGGAGATATTGGCCTTGATCCCCTTTCTCTGCAAATTGTGGGAAGGCCATGTGTAAAAACTGCAGGAGAATGATGGGTGGGATGCTGGAGGACGTTTTATCCATGGAATCAAACAAATCTCTAAGAGCTTAAAAATAAAGCAAGTGAGTTTTGAAAATAAAAAAATTAAATGTAAAAAAATCCTCTTAAAAATACTACAGCAAACTAGTAGTTAAAATGAACAGCAAGAAGGCAACAATATCCAAAGGGAACACTTATTTAACAGTGTCAAATTAGAACTTTTCACCGAAGGGCCCAGTTGTTTCACAGTAGGTACAATAGATGCAAAATGTGCCTGCAAACATGATTACGCAGGCATAGCAAATGACCCAGATATGAAAGATAGGCACATAGTGCCTTGCCCTTTGATGCCACTTGAAGCTGGCTCCTCACTAACAGTCCACAAATAGAAATGTCATTCACCAAAAACTATTTAACACACTCCTGAAGCACAATGTCTTTGTAACATGTCTATACCTAAAAACAAAGGTGTTCAGGTTAAGATCCACTTTCTATAACCGAAAGCCACAGTGACTTAAGTGTCACTTATTGCTGATAGGACCAAATCTAAACTTGATTTTTCCACACTTAAAATTCTTCAGAGAATACTTAAACTTCGCACCCAGGAAAAGCAAGTCAATGTACACTAGTGCAGAAAGTTCAAAGCTATTTGCAGTGTAGTGGATGATGCTGATTAAGAATATGTTGAGTGGCAACATACACACCCCCCCCCTTTCCTTCCATTCCTAGCTGCATATATGAATCTTACTTCTAAAAATGTATCCATTATACAGAACTTCAAGTTTCCAAACACTTTACAGACACTGACTGCTGCTCACAACAGCCTGTGATGTAGGCTTTACAGGTAAGGAGACCGAGGCATGAAGCTTTTATACCAATGGATATAGCTAATGTTATTTTATAACAAAAAAACCTAAATTTTATGGCCAGTTTCTTCCTGTCCCTGTGATCCAACATCTCAAACACTGACTCCAAGAGGCATTATCTCAATATGACACAGGCATTAAAAAATGCGTGTGTGTCATGCAGGAGCTCCTGACCAGCCCAGCACCAACGAGTTAACTAAGGATTTACTTATCAATGTATTAGACTCCTCAGAAGCAACGTTGTCACCTCAAAATAAAATAATAAGGGACACAAAGTAGAGGCAGTGAGAGGGGAAGGGGCAGGCATGGTTGTATAGAGTAACCATTGAACTTACCACCCCAAAATTCGATCAGCAGGCATACCCACAAACTGGACCTTTCCTTCTTATTTTGTTTTGTTTTTCCTTAAATGGACTGGTAGAAATCCCAGTGTGCTGGCCCAGCATCTTAGTGGGGCAATGAAATAGAGTAAAAAAAGAAAACAAAGTGGACAAGTAGTACCCTTGTTCAAATGTAAAGGGTCTAACTAGAGTTCTAGTTAGAGCTCAGAGATACTGGGCCTTTGTGAGCTCCTGCTACCCAGACCACCATCACCACCACCAAAATAAAATGTTACTTTCCCTTTGGAGATTAAATATATGATGCTATTATGAAGTTTAGGGTAAGGATTATGGCATATTGAGGATAGCAGTCAATATTACTCCAGTGGTGTTGCAAGACCAATAACATCTATTGAATGTAGTGTCACTGGCATGGTGAGTTCCAGAAGTACAGTTATAACCTACTATTAAGTGAAAAACAAGAACTGTCGACTCAGATGTTTACATGGGAAGTGTTCACCTCAAATGATGGAGAGGAGTGCTTTACAAAGTCCCAATTACTTTAAACCACACTTAAGAAATAAGGGCTAATGCTTTACATTTAAGGCTAGATAGTGCCTAGTTTCAGGTGGGTAATCCACACTACTCCAAATATACCTTTGTTGGAGTAAGTTTTGGAAGGTGCAGAAAAGTATGCTAGATTAGTCTAGTCCTTAGAAGTACATTAGGTGGTAAAGGTTAAAATGAACCCCTCAGTGCTCTGGAGTTCCTAAGGCATAAACTCCAAAGAAAAACACACATTAAAAAGACTTGCAATAACAATCCTGGACTCCAGCAAATAATAGCAAAAACACTCTGTTCTAATCCAAATACCGACCTGCAGTAATATACTGAGCAGAGGCCATTTCTCCTGAAGCTCTCAAGGCACCGGCATACCTAAAAGAGATTCAGATAATTTGCATGCAATTAAACTAAATCATATAAAATAAATTTTTAAAAACAAACACCAGGTTTTTAATTCACAAAAGAGGGGAGTGGATAAAATGGTCAGATAGACATTTAAAAACATTCTGAAAAAGGGTTCTGGGTAGATTCACTGAACTTGATGTAATCCAAGTATTTACCGCCTGGCAGCATTCATCCTCTAGTGCTTTGACACCCACCCCAAACCATCATTTCTACTATAATCACGCTGAAGCAAAGGAAAGGCTGGCATCCCTCAAATCACTTTTGCTTAAGACTAAATGAAAAAAAAAATCTTATTAAAAATTTGATTACTTTAATTCTATGTGATTTTGCATACACTCTACTTCCATTTAATTCTGTCCCCCCTTCTCTTCCTGTTCCTTGGAAGAGGAGCCTTTCCTTGCTTAGCACATGAAAAGTAAGGCTGAACACTTGTCTAACCACAGGTTTCTACTGCTTCACATGGGAGCAACAGCTACCTCCTAAAATGATTTGAGTCAAGGTGGGGAGGAATAGTCACACTCAGTGGTAAAAGCAGATGAAAGCTGAGCGGAGATCACTAGTTCTGGTAGCTATGGTCACACATCTCCCTCTTATGAAACAATGCAGTGTGGCAAGGGGAAGGGAATGGGGACAAGAGAGAAAGTAACCAAAAGGAGTTCATGTCCCCAAGCAGGTTCCCAGCCAGTTAGGGGGGGCGGGGGAAGCGTGCACCAAGAGTATGGAACAAAATGGGGCACATTTCTGGTGTGTCCAATTGTGATTTCTACCAAGGAGGAGAATGTATTTTAGAAAAGCACAGGAAAGGGGGAGCACATGCAGGAGTTACTCCTTAGAAATTTCTGAAGTATCAAATGCAACTTCCTCCATCTTATGAGATTAAGATATTTAGAGTCACTGTGGAGAGTTCTCTGAAAACTTCCGCTCAACGTGCAGTGTTTGAAAAGGCTAACAGTATGTTATGAACTATAGGAAAAGGATAGAAAAGAAGACAGAAAATATCATAACGCTACTATAAATCATGGTGTGCCCACAACTTGAATAGCGTGTCCAGTTCTGGTCACCCCATCTCAAAAAGTATTTAGAAGAACTGGAAAAAGTTCAGAGAAAGGCAAAGATGATCAAGGGTATGGAATGACTTCTATGAGGAGAGATACAATACAAAAAATAGGGGTCACCCAATGAAATTAATAGGCAGCAGGTTCAATACAAACAAAAGATCATTGCCATGAGATGTTGTGATAGCCAAAAGTATAACTGGGTTAAAAAAATAACTAGATAAATTCACAGAGGATAGGTCCATCAATGGCTATTAGCCAAGATGATCAGCAACTGAAACCCAAGATTGAGGCAACCCTAAACCTCTGACTACCAGAAGCTGGGAGAGCAAGACAAGGATGGATCACTTGATAACTGCCCTGTCCTGTACATTGCGCCTGAAACTCTGGTATAGGCCACTGCTGGAGACAGGATACTTGGCAAGATGGACCATGGTCTGACCCAGTATAGTAGTTCTTATGCTCTTAAGATAAAGTCTGAATAAAATTTATAGAGCTGGTGGGCACCCCTTCTTCCTTGCTCCACTCAGAGAGAAGTAATGGATGGAACAGATCTTTCTTTAAGAAAAGAAGGAGTAGGTCAGGTACATATTTTCCATCAGGTGATGCTGCTGCTTCACTCACTGCTGGGCAAGAATGGGAGCCACTCCTGCTACTCCTATATCAGATTTCTCTTCCTAATGAGCCCTTACTTTAGTATGTAGAAGAAGAGCTCTGAGGAAATAGGCTCCTCCAAGATAGGAAGAGGGATCTGTGATTCTCTTACTTCAACCTTGGACCTGGCTTCCACAAAAATTCATGTCAGGGAGGACCAGGGACAGTATCCCTTTCATCAGAAAGCCGTACATCAACCATGAGAAGCGAAAGGGGGATGACGCTCCTGGAGACCTCAATAGGATCGCTGATGTGAAGTGAAACCAGAACACTAAGCTTGCCTAGCTGAGCTAACAGCTTTACTTTCCTCCTCACTATCCTTTTGTGCTGTCATCAAGAGAGAAGAGAAAGGGTGAGTCCATTCAAAGCAGTGGATTTGGTTTTTCCCAGGGCTGGTTTCCCAGAAGATAGAATACTGCCACCTTTTATTGCATCCTCCTAGTTTTATAGGATATATCTTGACACAACCCATGGGACATTTAAGATACTAAATACAGCTCTAAAACTAAGTGTGAAAAAGATTTCCTGACTGAAATTAAGATTTATGGGATTTCCCACACAGATTTCTGAACAGTTTTCCAGTGTATTTAAATGTGTAAATTTTACAGCCTAGAAACAGCTATCAAAGTTGTTACAAGGCAACGTTTATGCCAGACTCATTACTTTAACAGTCAAATCTTAATTATTTAATAGAATGGAAGGCAATTAATTTGAATAAGTATCTGGATAATCAGTATTACTGTACTGTTACTCCTGGGGGAATTCTGCACCACTGTGTGGGTGCAGAATTCATGTGCCCTACAGATTTCTTTGCTTCCCTGCAGAAAAATGACTCTGAGCCCTGGTCTACACTAGGACTTTAGGTCGAAATTAGCAGCATTAAATCGATGTAAACCTGCACCCGTCCACACGATGAAGCCCTTTATTTCAACTTAAAGGGCTCTTAAAATCGATTTCCTTACTCCACCCCTGACAAGTGGATTAGCGCTTAAATCGGCCTTGTCGGCTCGAATTTGGGGTATTGTGGACACAATTCGATGATATTGGCCTCCGGAAGCTATCCCAGAGTGCTCCATTGTGACCGCTCTGGACAGCACTCTCAATTCAGATGCACTGGCCAGGTAGACAGGAAAAGAACCGCGAACTTTTGAATCTCATTTCCTGTTTGGCCAGCATGGCAAGCTGCAGGTGACCATGCAGAGCTCATCAGGAGAGGTGACCATGATGGAGTCCCAGAATCGCAAAAGAGCTCCAGCATGGACCGAACGGGAGGTATGAGATCTGATCGCTGTATGGGGAGAGGAATCCGTGCTATCAGAACTCCGTTCCAGTTTTCGAAATGCCAAAACCTTTGTCAAAATCTCCCAGGGCATGAAGGACAGAGGCCATAACAGGGACCCGAAGCAGTGCCGTGTGAAACTGAAGGAGCTGAGGCACCCCTCAGAAAACCAGAGAGGCGAACGGCCGCTCCAGGTCAGAGCCCCAAACATGCTGCTTCTATGATGAGCTGCATGCCATTTTAGGGGGTTCAGCCACCACTACCCCAGCCGTGTTGTCTGACTCCTTCAATGGAGATGGAGGCAATACGGAAGCAGGTTTTGGGGACGAAGAAGAAGATGATGATGAGGTTGTAGATAGCTCACAGCAAGCAAGCGGAGAAACCAGTTTTCCCAACAGCCAGGAACTGTTTCTCACCCTGGATCTGGAGCCGGTACCCCCGAACCCACCCAAGGCTGCCTCCTGGACCCAGCAGGCGGAGAAGGGACCTCCGGTGAGTGTACCTTTTAAAATACTATACATGGTTTAAAAGCAAGTATGTGAAAGGATTACTTTGCCCTGGCATTTGCGGCTCTCCTGGATGTACTCCCAAAGCCTTTACAAAAGGTTTCTGGGAAGGGCAGCCTTATTGCGTCCTTCATGGTAGGACACTTTACCACTCCAGGCCAGTAACACGTACTCAGGAATCATTGTACAACAAAGCATTGCAGTGTATGTTTGCTGGCGTTCAAACATCCGTTCTTTATCTCTCTGTGTTATCCTCAGGAGAGTGAGATATAATTCATGGTCACCTGGTTGAAATAGGGTGCTTTTCTTCAGGGGACACTCAGAGGAGCCCATTCCTGCTGGGCTGTTTGCCTGTGGCTAAACAGAAATGTTCCCCGCTGTTAGCCACAGGGAGGGGGGAGGGTTGAGGGGGTAGCCACGCGGTGGGGGGAGGCAAAATGCGACCTTGTAACGAAAGCACATGTGCTATGTATGTAATGTTAACAGCAAGGTTTACCCTGAAAGAGTGTAGCCACTGTTTTATAAAATGTGTCTTTTTAAATACCGCTGTCCCTTTTTTTTTCTCCACCAGCTGCATGTGTTTCAATGATCACAGGATCTTCTTCCCAGAGGCTAGTGAAGCTTAGAAAGAAAAAAAAAACGCACTCGAGATGAAATGTTCTCTGAGCTCATGCTGTCCTCCCACACTGACAGAGCACAGACGAATGCGTGGAGGCAAATAATGTCAGAGTGCAGGAAAGCACAAAATGACCGGGAGGAGAGGTGGCGGGCTGAAGAGAGTAAGTGGCGGGTTGAAGCTCAAATGTGGTGGCAGCGTGATGAGAGGAGGCAGGATTCAATGCTGAGGCTGCTGGAAGACCAAGCCAGTATGCTCCAGTGTATGGTTGAGCTGCAGCAAAGGCGCTGGAGCACAGACTGCCACTACAGCCCCTGTGTAACCAACCGCCCTCCCCCCCAACTTCCATAGCCTCCACACCCAGACGCCCAAGAACGTGGTGTTGGGGCCACCGGCCAACCAGCCTCTCCGCCACAGAGGATTGCCCAAAAAAAAAGAAGGCTGGCATTCAATAAATTTTAAAGTTGTAAACTTTTAAAGTGCTGTGTGGCATTTTCCTTCCCTCCTCCACCACCCCTCCTGGGCTACCTTGGTAGTCATCCCCCTATTTGTGTGATGAATGAATAAAGAATGCATGAATGTGAAGCAACAATGACTATTGCCCCTGCAAGCGGTGATTGAAGGGAGGAGGGGAGGGTGGTTAGCTTACAGGGAAGTAGAGTGAACCAAGAGGCAGGGGGTTTCATCAAGGAGAAACAAACAGAACTTTCACACCGTAGCCTGGCCAGTCATGAAACTGGTTTTCAAAGCTTCTCTGATGCGTGCCGCACCCTCCTGTGCTCTTCTAACCGCCCTGGTGTCTGGCTGCGCGTAACCAGCAGCCAGACGATTTGCCTCAACCTCCCACCCCACCATAAACGTCTCCCCCTTACTCTCTCAGATATTGTGGAGCTCACAGCAAGCAGTAATAACAGTGGGAATATTGGTTTCGCTGAGGTCTAAGCAAGTCAGTAAACTGCGCCAGCGCGCCTTTGAACGTCCAAATGCACATTCTACCACCATTCTGCACTTGCTCAGCCTGTAGTTGAACAGCTCCTGACTACTGTCCAGGCTGCCTGTGTACGGCTTCATGAGCCAGGGCATTAAGGGGTAGGCTGGGTCCCCAAGGATAACTATAGGCATTTCAACATCCCCAACAGTTATTTTCTGGTCTGGGAATAAAGTCCCTTCCTGCAGCTTTTGAAACAGACCAGAGTTCCTGAAGATGTGAGCGTCATGTACCTTTCCCGGCCATCCCACGTCGATGTTGGTGAAACGTCCCTTGTGATCCACCAGAGCTTGCAGCACTATTGAAAAGTACCCCTTGCGGTTTATGTACTCGGCAGCTTGGTGCTCCGGTGCCAAGATAGGGATATGGGTTCTGTCTATGGCCCCACCACAGTTAGGGAATCC
This sequence comes from Caretta caretta, assembly GCF_965140235.1. NCBI lineage: Eukaryota > Metazoa > Chordata > Testudines > Cheloniidae > Caretta > Caretta caretta. The sequence continues at coordinate 83,650,854 of NC_134207.1, read as the reverse complement.
CATTGCAGCAAAGCCATCCACTATGACCTGCACATTTCCCAGGGTCACTACCCTTGATATCAGTAGATCTTTGATTGCGTGGGCTACTTGCATCACAGCAGCCCCAACAGTAGATTTGCCCACTCCAAATTGATTCCCAACTGACCGGTAGCTGTCTGGCGTTGCAAGCTTCCACAGGGCTATCGCCACTCACTTCTCAACTGTTAGGGCTGCTCTCATCTTGGTATTCATGCGCCTCAGGGCAGGGGAAAGCAAGTCACAAAGTTCCATGAAAGTGCCCTTACGCATGCGAGAGTTTCGCAGCCACTGGGAATTGTCCCAGACCTGCAACACTATGCGGTCCCACCAGTCTGTGCTTGTTTCCCGAGCCCAGAATCGGCGTTCCACAGCATGAACCTGCCCCATTAGCACCATGATGCATGCATTGGCAGGGCCCATGCTTTCAGAGAAATCTGTGTCCATGTCCTGATCACTCACGTGACCGCGCTGACGTCGCCTCCTCGCCCGGTATCGCTTTGCCAGGTTCTGCATATACTGCTGGATAACGCGTGTGGTGTTTAATGTGCTCCTAATTGCCAAAGTGAGCTGAGCGGCCTCCATGCGTGCCTTGGTATGGCGTCCGCACAGAAAAAAGGCGCGGAACGATTGTCTGCCATTGCTCTGACGGAGGGAGGGGCGACTGATGACACGGCTTACAGGGTTGGCTTCAGGGAGCTAAAATCAACAAAGGGGGTGGCTTTACATCAAGGAGTATTTCAGGCAGGACTTCATGGAGGGTTCCAATAAGAAATGGTGCACCTAAGTTATTGTTCTTATTAGAACAAGGAGGTTAGCCTGGCCTCTGATTGATACATGGCTAGATTTACCTCGCTGCACCTTCTCTGTGAGTGACTGCAGTGTGACCTAGAGGAATGAGTCCCCTAGACGGGGGAGGAGGCAAATGAGTACAAAACAAATCTGGTCTATTTCTTGTTTTGATCCACTCCATCTATCTTTTACATCTTTGGTTGGCAGCAGACGGTGCAGAAGGACTGCATGCCATCCACATCTCATGGCTGCTCAGCAGAAGATGGTGCAGTAGGACTGCTAGCCATCCTCATCTCTTGCCTGCCCGGCAGAAGATGATGCAATAGGATTGCTAGCAATCTGTACTGCCTGCCTGCTCACCCTAAGACAGTTCAATAGGACTGACTGCAGGACTAAAGAGAATGACCTGGTCAAGTCACTCCAAATTTAGTCCCTGCGCCCATGTCTGCCCAGGCGCTCCCAGCCGACGTGGCCAGGAGCACCTCGGACACGACGAGAATGGCTACCAGTCGTACTGCACCGTCTGCTGCCAGAAGGCAATGGGTTGCTGCTACTGTGTAGCAATGCCGTACCGCGTCTGCCAGCTCCCAGGAGACATACGGTGACGGTTACCTGAGCGGGCTCCATGCTTGCCGTGGTATGGCGTCTGCACAGGCAACTCAGGAAAAAAGGTGCGAAACGATTGTCTGCCCTTGCTTTCATGGAGGGAGGGAGGGAAGGGGGGCCTGACAATATGTACCCAGAACCACCCGGAACAATGTTTTAGCTCCATCAGGCATTGGGATCTCAACCTAGAATTCCAATGGGCAGCGGAGACTGCGGGAACTGTGGGATAGCTATCCACAGTGCAACGCTCCGGAAGTCGACTCTAGCCTCGGTACTGTGGAAGCACTCCGCCGAGTTAATGCACTTAATGCACTTAGAGCATTTTCTGTGGGGACACACACACTCGAATATATAAAACCGATTTCTAAAAAACCGACCTTATTCCGTAGTGTAGACATACCCTGACAGGGAATCAAAGAGAAGCTGCAAGAGCGGTCAAGTGCCACTCCCCAGCAGCTCAGGCGCATCCTTTCGGGCACCTGGGGCAGTCAACAGTGAGCTAAATTACTGTGCAAGGGGTGGGAGGGTTTGGGGACTCCCCAGGTGGTGCATGGTAAGACCCACCCCCGTCCACCCAACCCCCATGCATGCAGACCCCTCCCCCGATACTCAGATTCCCCCCCCCCAAATCTTCCTCTACCCAAGTCTCAACCCCACCCCGCACTTGGATCTCCCCAGCCCCACCTGGTGGCTCCTACCCTGCTATGGGCTCAGCCTGCAGTCCCATCTGGGCTGGGGGAGGAGCACACCTTCCCTGCACAGGGTAGCTGCGGCTGAGGCTGGGTCAGACCCACCCCCAGAAAACTCCCCCAGCTGCCGGAAGTTCTGCATCCCTCCTCAGCTGCATGGGGAGGGGTCACTGTACAGGTAGCTGCTTCCCTGTTCATCCGGAAGCCCCCATTCCCAGACCTCCACACTGAGCCTCACCCCCCCCCGCATCTGTACCCCCCAGCGAGCTCCTCCCCCTACATCCAGACCCAACAGTGTACCCAGACCACCTCCCCGCCAAGCCCCATCCCCTGCATCCAGGCCACCTCCTGATGAGCCCCCGCATTTGAACCCATACCCCAAACCCCACTCCCTGTTCTCCTAGACCCCCACTGCACTGAGCCCCAACCAGCTGCATCTGGACCACCACCCCACCAATCCCTGCACCCCCAGCACCCAAACCCCCGCCACACCCAGACCTCCCCACCCCCACTGAGCCCCAACCACCTTCACCTGGACCCACTGCAGCCCAATTGAAGCTGTAACCCCATCTCCCATCACATCCAGACCCCCCCCACTGAGCTTCCTGCACCCAAACCGCCCCACCCAGAACCCTCTCAACCCCACACCTCAATCCTTTCAATAAGAAGCTCCTCCATACTTAGATCCTGCTGGGTTAAGCCTGCCTGCCCACAGTTGGTACAGAGGGGCAGGGCCCTGGGGTGTTTCTGAGGTAGGCCCAGCCCTCGCGCTGTTTCAGGCTTAGGTGCAGCCTCACCGCTGAATCCATATCCCGGGCTCGGGGTGAGGGGGGCGACCTGCAGGGTGATCTCCCATCTCCGTGCAGCCATTGGCCTGTGCTCCCCACTGCCATGCTGGAACCGCCACATTTTTTTTATTGACAAATAAAATTTGTTGGATGTTTTTTGGCACAGAATTCACTCAGGAGTACCGGGGAAACCAAGTCAAGTACAGAGGTGTCAAGAGTTCTGATCATTCTACATGAGTGAAGTAATCCTGCCTAAATAACCACTATTCCCACAATTCTTGAATGTTAAAGACCTCTCACATTGTGTGCCTGTGGGCTCTCTCACTGGAATTCTCCAAAGGTAAGTCTGGAAGAACAGATTTATCTATCTTGCTGACCCTCAAGACGGTAGAAAAATCCTTCATGCATTACTCACAATTAAATCTGTGTAGAAACTGGTTGTTTCCAGACCTCAATCCAGAAGAGTCAGGAAAATTAGGAAGTACCAAGTGTACTAAGAAAATGCTTGTGGATTTCTAAAACTAAATCTTCCGCTGTGTTGCCAACAAAATGTAACATACTGAACATCACAAGCTACATAATCTGTAATTGGACAGTTTGCAAACAAACTAGTGGACAGAGTTATGGAAAAGTGTTTTTGCAAAGGAATAGGACTGTTTCTTAAGTTAACTGCATAACAGGTTTTTAGTTTTTTGTTGTGTGGGGTTTTTTTTTTGTTTTTTTTTTTTAAAGGAGAGATCATAATTCTTTAGACGAAAAAAGAATATACGTTAATCCCAAAAGAGTAGATGATCAAAGTTCACAAAACTGTTTAGGCAGGTTGCTGAAGACTTACTTGCAGTAGACTGCATCAGAATTTGGATGTGAACTTTTTTAGTGAGACAGAACCAATTCTCTATTAAAAATATTTTAGCTCCTATAAATATGCAGCTGCTTTGACTTCTTAGTAAGGACAAAGATGTAACCAACACAATGATTCTATTAGTCTGTAGCTCTATTAAAACGACAGTTTTACACAGACACTTCATAATCCAAAGAAAACAATTTTCATCTTAGTACTTTTGTACTGAACCCTACCTCTTAAGGGCCTCTTTCAGTTCTGGCACAGAGCGGATACACTGAACTGTAGCATTCATGTAACAAGTGTTGCCAAGATTTGTCAAACCACATGGTAACTCCATCTGCCAAGGAAATATACATGGTGCTTGAAGATTTAAGAGACATTTGAAATTATTTTGGTATACACACTGTAACTCAGACAGTAGCTTGTTAAGACAAATCTGAAATTAAAAGAAACCTGATCAACCATCATGTTACATCAAATTTCATCTAACAGATCTATTAATTCAGATTTATTTTTATAAAAAAGTGTATTTATTTTTAGTTCTATTACCTTGTTAGTTTGAAGTATTTTACCTTTTAGTGCACTTTATTGCTTTTAAAAACATTAAAGAGTGCTTCATTTTTGTGTACCTTTTGGTATAGTGAACAGAATTAAATTTAGAGGGCAAATCTCCTAAAAGTAAGTCATTTACAGAGGTTCCAATTATAATCAAATTCAAACTTTAAAATATCTTTTATCTTGCTGATTGCCTTGATAATCTTGCATACGTGTTTTTAAGGATAGATGTAATATAATCAAATCAATGTTAAAACAACATCTATGTTCTCAGCAGAACTCTGAGAAGTAATGAAATCCATAGTTAAATTGTTAATATTGCTTTTGCTTTATCACTAGTTTACAGGGAGGAGTTAAAAGAGTTTTTTGAATTTCTGAGGTCCTGAAGTTTACATTTTAAAAATATTGATCTAACTTCTTAAAAGAAGAAAATGGTCATACTCATGTAATAACTGGACCATAACAATTTCAGAAACCATTAGAAATAATTACAAAATATCATAACATATTTGTGCAACACTTATTTAATACAAAGTGAGCCAGATATCAGGAAAAATTCATTTGTACAAAATGAGTCAATTACACATTTGGATAAATTCTTGGGAAAAAGCATGAATCTAGCTACACAATCTGTGTTAATGTGTCTGCTAAAAAAACCAGCAGCACAGAGTATAGGCATATTTGAAATTCAGAGACATAAAATTTGGTAAGAGAAAAAGTAAATTGTAAAGTCCTTCAAATTTTATCCAAGATTGATGTCTCCTTGTTCACCTCTATTATTTATAGTTAGTCTAAGTGACTGGATAGCTCTAGTCTCATAGGTTTATATAATTTAAGTATCAATTATTTTCCTCTTAGAACATAGGCGGATCTTACGTAAGTATTAAAATACATATCAGTCCTAAATTACAAAGCCATCATCATATGGATATTTATAATTGTGCAGTAGCCAGTGTTCAAAAGTCACCATGACCGTTTTACGTTAATTAAAAAAATACCATAAGAGCTCCTAGTTCAGACTAAGGACAAACAAAACTATTCAAGTTATTAAAAAAAATACATCTCAAACTAGGGAAACTTTTGTTTTCAAACATTAAGTCAATTTCCCCCCCGCCCAGATCCTTCTCTCACAAAGAAGATTTCTTCTACTCCAACAGTTTAAAAAAGGAGTTTCAAATTTTCAGCTAGGAACCAATGTTCCCAAAAAGGAGACTAGGATATTTTCAGGGTGCACTACTGTAAATATAGAAAAGCCACCAAATAATTTGACACTACTAGCAGTCTTTGTTCAAGAGAAGCCCAGGATCAAAAACACAAGGAGGATACAAGTCTGGCTTCAGATGCCTCTCCAGGGACACATCTGGGAAGTTTGTACTATGGTAGAACCTGAAAGTTACGAACACCTTGGGAATGGAGGTTGTTCATGACTGAACCAAATGTTATGGTTGTTTTTTAAAAGTTTACAATTGAACATTGACTTAATATAGCTTTGAAACTTTACCGTACAGAAAAATGCTGCTTTCCTTTATTTATTTTTTTTTAAAAAAAGGTTTACATTTAACAGAGTATTGTATTGGCTTATTTTTCTTCTGGTGCTGCTGCCTGATTGTGTACTTCTGGTTCCAAATGAGCGTGTGGTTGACTGGTCAGTTTGTAACTCTAGTGTTCATAACTGAGGTTCTACTGTATGCCTACCCCACAATAAGGTTGGTTCAAGCCAAATGATATTAGTTAAATGAGCTATAATTTAAAATACACTTTTTACCATTTCCTCCAAAGTCACATTACACTGTCAACACTTTCAGGTTTGTTAGATACTAGAAATGATAACTAAATATGCTATAGTTGAAGATCCACTTTTAAATAAACATTATAAATACACTGAAAAGTGCAGTTATCCAAAACATAACAGGAATCTGAGGTAAAAAATATGCTTACAGCTGAGGCTAACTGCTCCTCTGTCATGTCTTCTACAAAGACAGGTCGAGCTACCGGTTCCTCAGGGAGTGCCTCTGCAGAGCCCATCATTAATAAGGTCATCCCCTGTAAACACAGCAAATATAATCAGACACATTAAGGAACATCCATAAAATACAAGAGCAAGAAAGGTAGAAATCTGCATACCTCTAAAATTTAGTAATTTCAGATATCTCCTATTGGAGATAAACAAACAGCTCTCTCTTACAATGTCTATTTCATACTGTATTATTGTTTCTAAAGACAAAGCTAACCAACGGAAAAAAAAAATGAAGTGAATCTACCGCTTTATTCTTTTATATTTATATTGAATTACTGAATCACCCTTCCTTCATGAAAACTAAGAAAAGGCTTTTAGTTCATTAATCTCTAAACAGTACTACCAACTTCATAATTAAGTAGAAAATGCACAATAGGAAAAATTTTAGTATTTTTAAGCAAGTTTCCATTTGGCCTGGACGCTATATCAGTCAGTAGCCAAGATCTTTCTACTAAACAGCTTTAATTAACATCAGGTTCCAATTATGACTAAAAAATTAATGAACCACAGAATATCTTTAAATGAAAACTCCCTCCGTTTTTGACCCTTTCAAGTCAAAAGTCTTTCATACTCCAGTAGTATACAAGGGAAACTACTTTATCCTCCTTTTCTCTGATCTTGGGCTTCAAGAAGTTAGGAGCCAGAACTACGTTCAGATTTGAAAGGATAAAATAAAGTTTACTAGAATCTCCACGTGTGTGTGCAAAAGTTGCTAATTATTCAAGTTCAGACTACTCTGAATAGAAAGAAATTCACCCTTCTTTGGCCAAGGATTTGGGGGACCTTGAGAAGGATCTTGTTGAATTTACTACCGTGAAAGCTGGCTTGTGGGTTTTGGACCTGTGTGTTTTCTTGGGATGGGTATACTAAGAGGAGGGGAACAAGGGAGATGCCACCTCTGAGGACAGGGGGGGCTATTTGAGGAAGTGAGAAATACTTGATCTAGGGTGGCCAATATGGCATAGGTATGAGGGAAAAATGGGTTGGGGATGCTCCACAGTATTGCCCAGAGAACAAGAGGTGGACAGTCCAGGGAGAAAGGTACTGGTGCTATGACCTTTCCTGAGCCAGTATGTGCAAAAGGAACTTGCCATCGTGACAACCTGGGTGGCTCCACACCATAGACATTTCCTTCCCCTTTGACCAACAGGTCAGTGTTTGAAAGTATGACGCTGGTGGTGAAAGGGGTATATCAAAAAATGAGTAATAAGTACCCAGAGACTCACCCCAAGCAGTATAAATTCCTTACAATATCCCAAAGTGTGGTTAGATTATTGGAGGAAGACTATCAGCACCTGGTGCACAGTGCGAGACCAGAATTTTACCTATCTAGCCCTCAGCACAATAGTATGCGAGTGCCTTTGCCACAGCTCTTTGATCTACTGCACCACCCTGCTGATACTTCATAATAAGTGAAATACCCCCAGGCTAGGGGAATCAAGCAACTTTCCCCTGTCTGTTCATTAAAGATCCCTTCCCTACCAGACTACTGCTGAATCTTAGGCTACGGCCACACTGGCACTTTATAGCGCTGCAGCGTTCTCGCTCAGGTGTGTGAAAAAACACACCCCTGAGCGCAGCAAGTTACAGCACTGTAAAGCGCCAGTGTAAACAGTGCCCCAGTGCTCCCAGCGCTGGCACGTGACCACACTCACACTTCAAAGCACTCCTGCGGCAGCACTTTGAAGTTTCAGATGTAGCCATGCCCTAAGAGAAAAGAACTACCAAGTTCCTGCAAGAAAGAAGAGAACCATCAGGGAGAGCTCAGGAGCAACCTCTGCCTTTCGCTGGTCAGGCAGAATATCAGATAAACAACATGGATATGTTGAGTAAAAAAGTGCTAGCAGGCTCCAGGGAAGCAACAACAACAAAATCACAAGAATCTCTTGCATTACCCCAGGGATTGGAAAAACAGCAGATAAGCCTCATCATTGAGGCTGGTGAAAGTAGTACAGACCCTATACCGGAGAAACTATCCTAGGAGAGCAATTGAGTGAGTAGCAGCTATCAATGTAAAATGCAATAAAAAATTCTCCAAGTATCAGGAAGAGAGTGTCATTTCCCCACAGGTCCTAGCTCACAAAGTTCTCTCACCATATTCCCAGAGAACAAATGTTAGAAGACCCAGTGTGGAGATTTTTAAAAATATGCTTGGGTAAGACAACTACATCCTAAAATTGTTATTTAGTCTAAAAACAGAAAATCTAGAAGCCACTGTGGTTATAAAACAAAGCCTATGACAATTTTGATTACTGTTATCTCTCATTATTCACAATGGCGTTCCTATTTTTTACTGCAAGTCATAAGACTATCACCCCACTTATGATGGAAGTAATAGAGACTCTTAAAAAGACCATCACTATAATAAAACGGACAAGTTTTAAGCCGTTTACCTATATGCAAGTGAATTTTTGAGGATACTTACGTTCTTGATTTTGATGTTGCCCCACTCATCATCCTATGTTTGAAGGGAAGAAAAGGACTGTGTTACTGTCTTACAGTAGAAGACATTTTAGAAGACTCAAAAGGCTAACTGACGCTTTCACCAACATCAGTCATTTGTCTCTGAACAGCACACTATAGCAGTGTTAACACTTTACTTGGTTAGTCTCTAAGGTGCCACAAGTACTCTTTTTCTTTTTGCGAACAGTTTACTAGAGACTATTCTTTTTCCAATCTTGTGTCAATCTATACTAAAAACAGCAAGGTACTCTTTTCTAGATGGCTCTTGATAGTTTTACAACTAGTCAGCTCAAGTATCTGTTTCAGAAGGAAGGGAAAAAAGGCAAATTGACCAAATTAAGTCACATTGGCATAAAAAGTGTATGGCACAGATACATTGTCTGTTCTGGATTGTTTTCGCTGGCCTGCAGTGCAGAAACAAGATAAAATTCTTAACCGAGCAGAAAGTACTGTTCAAGTTCTGTTAATTTCTTAACGAAAATATCAAGAGACTATCTTTGTACAAAGGGGTGGGGAAAAGTTTTGAAATACTGGTTTGTGCTTCAGAGTAGCAGCCGTGTTAGTCTGTATCTGCAAAAAGAAAAGGACTACTTGTGGCACCTTAGAGACTAACAAATTTATCTGAGCATAAGCTTTCGTGAGCTACAGCTCACTTCATCAGATGCATGTAGCGGAAAATACAGTGGGGAGATTTTACACACAGAGAACATGAAACAATGGGTGTTACCATTCACACTGTAACAAGAGTGATCAGGTAAGGTGAGCTATTACTAGCGGGGGGAGGGGGAGGGAGGGGACGGACACACCTCCCCGTACTGTTCCTCACAGGTTCTTGTCAACTGCTGGAAATGGCCCACCTTGATTATCACTACAAAAGGTTCCCCTCCCGCCCCCAGCTCTCCTGCTGGTAATAGCTCAAATCACTCTTGTTACAGTGTGTATGGTAACACCCATTGTTTCATGTTCTCTGTGTATAAAATCTCCCCACTGTATTTTCCACTACATGCATCCGATGAAGTGAGCTGTAGCTCACAAAAGCTTATGCTCAAATAAATTTGTTACTCTCTAAGGTGCCACAAGTACTCCTTTTGGTTTGTGTTGACCACCAATTAATCAACCCGTATTTTGCAAAACATTTTCCAATAACAAGCAACAGACCTACAGCATCAACACATCATACTATGCGTTTTTTGAACTGTTCATGGTCACATTTATACATTTCTAACATATATTCTTACTGTTGATTAAACACTAAACAGAATTAGACAAATAAAAGGAAGTTATTGGTGATTTCTACCTTTAGAGCTCCTCCTTTCACCACAACTTTCTGTCTGTCTGGCTGAACTCCAGTCAATGCGAAAAGCTGAGCCTTGAACACCATTGGAGGTTCATCAGTATTCAACTCTACACCATCAAATTTCTCTTTCCCCCATTTTACGTTCACTGCAAAAACAATGCATTACACATGTGTCTCATTCTCTCCCACATGAGCTTATTTAGTTTCTAGAATTAACTATGAGTATATAAAATTTTACCGAAGACTGACCTTGGGCGCCCCACCATATGTTCAGATTCAGGTTGGCTATCAACAAGTTTGAAAAAATTATTCAAGATTCATGTTTTCACAATAAAACCAAGCAAAACTATTTCTCTGTCCAATCTTAAGAAGTCATTAGAAAGTTAATTCCCGCAATCTATGGTCAGTTATAATTCTGTGTGGGATAACCCTATGTTCTTCCAAAACAAAACTAATACTTCTGGTGGCAAAGGTTATTTACATGAAAATGCATACTGCACGTCAAATATGTACCCAGACAAACTATTTTGCTCTATCTAGCCCCAGTTACACCACAACCATTGTTAAATGCCTTACTGCTGGTACAGTACAGTCACAAAATGATTTTAGCTCAGTGTAGTTGGACATAATAGGAATGTCCTGCAGCTCCAGTCAATTATATATTGACTCCTTAGCAGCAGAGCTGGAATCCATGCATGGCATAGCAACTGTTGCTAGACTAATCTATCACTGACCCATGGCAGAGAAAAAGCATGGTTTTCCAGCAGTGTTGCAAATCTTCAGCCAGTGTGTTACATCAAATGCTGTTATATATTTCTAAAAGTTATTTCAAAATGTTACTTCTTCATTGAAAACACTGAAACACAGCATAGCTTATAATGAGGCTACACTATCAGGCAAATTTATGATAGCAAAATTGTTTTGGCTATCAGTTACAGCAATGTTTGTCCCTGTCAAACCAGCAAGTTAGGGTTTTTCAATATACGATAAAGCAGCTGTGATTTAATAAAAGATCTTCCATCATTTATATATGGGGTGACCAGATGTCCCGATTTTATAGGGACAGTCCTGATTTTTGGTTCTTTTTCTTATATAGGCTCCTATTACCCCGCATCCCCTGTCCCAATTTTTCACACTTGCTGTCAGGTCATCCTATAGGTCCAGGATAGCAGACTATGGGAAAATGACCAGGGGGTGATTTTAAACAATTTTTTCCACACAGACAATCTGTAAAAAGAGCATGATTTGCCTGTCCTTCTGCATTTTTTCTATACATTTGTGATTTGTTTTTTGCCATGAAGCCATGACTTCTCCTACTTGTTTGTCATGACAAATAAGTAGCCTTAAGCAGGGCATTACAGTCAGAGTGTTCATTCTTGAAGAGGCAGTTTCCAATCATTTTTGCAATTTGTTCAAACAGAGAAGGTTTTGGAGTACAAAAAAAGAGAGCTCTTATGTAAACCATGCTAATAATCGATTGCACGAGAATCCAATCTGAACATTAACTATACTGCAAGACAATAAACCTTATAATCTCGGACACAACTATCTTTAAAAACTTAGTATCCATAGAAATACACTGTACAAAGTTTTTCCGTGAGTTTACATATCATAATAGAAATGTCCAGCATTTTCCAACATACAACTCATTAGCTAGTGCCTAATATCAGTGCTGCTGATAAGGAAATAAAATAATTCAAGCAAAGATTATACAAACTAAAACGGAAGTCAGGCTATCTATTGAAAAAGCATTGGGGGGCTGCGGGGAGAGTAGTAATGATGCGTTGGCCATGCAGAATAGAAACAATAGATTGTTTAAATGAGTTTGAGAAGCCATATTCACCAACTCCAAACAAGGCCTCAATTTGCAAACCACAGTTCAGGTTGCAGGGAGATAGATAAATTCACAGTGCCATTTTAAGTTCATTGGCCAAGCACTGAAATGTTCTGACAGGCCTGGGAAGGCTGAACTGTGAAATGCACACACACCAGCAACAACTCCCTGAAGAGAGCCACCAGAGAGTGGAAGTTTCCAGCTGTTACAGCTTTTGCCAGTAACTTTTCTTAGTGGAAACAGGGGTGGGTAGGATGAGATGCAATTGTGCTAAATTGCAACTTCTCTAGCATTAGCTAGAATACAGTGCAGCTAAAAAAAAAAAAAAGTACAGGCTGATGGGCCTACATTAGGAAGAGTGAGTGTACAATTATTTCTTGTTTTGGTGAACACCAGTGTGTTTAGACAAATAGGTAAAATCAGTATCAAAGGTTTTTAAATTCTCTGTATATACACCCCCCGCCCCCCCCCCCCACAGCAGACCATTCATTGCTCCAGTGCTTGCTTTTGTAGTGCACACCATGCCCCTCTCCCCAACCTCCAGGAGACGTTGATGAGCACAAAACTAATACCTATAACATCAGACTCCTCTCTGGTGTTTACAGAATGCAGCAGACATGATTTGTTTGCATTTTTGACACTGTCCCACACGATACTCTCATCGGGAAAACAGGGACATGTGATTAGACGAGTTTACTATAAAGTGGGGGAACATCTGGCTCAAAGCCTGATAGCTGCTGCTTGTCTACAATGGCTCACGCTGAGCCGAGGTCTAGCAAGTGGGTCCCACGGGGGTGGGGGCCGCCCCTGTCCGGGGTCCGCCCTAGGGGCATTTCCTGGCGCTGCGCGGCGCTATTAAACAACTGAAGCAACGACCCACCGGGGAGAGGCGGGAGCGCCCCACGCGGGGCCCGAGCTGCGTCCGTTCAGTCGCTCGGTAACTCCGGCGGCCCGGTCACCGCCCACGAGCCGCCCCCTCGTTAGGGAGCCTGGTCCGTGCTGCCCCGAAGGCGGGAGACCCCGAGCCCCCCAGGCGCGCCCGCGCGCGCACCCGGGGGAGGCCCAACGCCGGCCAGCGCGGGAGGGGCCCGGCTCACCTGAGAAAAGCGGCATGGCGGCGGCGGCGGGCGGGCGGCGTGTCCCGAAGCGGGGAGGAGGCGTCAGTCAGCGGGCAGCGGCTCCGGCGCGTCCCACCCTCAGGGTCTCATTCAAACCGGCCCCTCACGATGACGCCGCAAGCGGAACCCAGGCGCCGGAAACGGTGGGGGAAGCGGCGCGCGCAGCTCCGGAAGAGGCGCCGGGGCTTCCCGTCACGTGGTCGTGCTCCCCGCTGCGGCGCCCGGCGCCTGCCTGTGGCTTGGGAGCCGCCACAACCCCCCCCCGAACTCGGGCGCCGCTGCGGGTGGCTGCGCGCGCACTGTCGATGGGGCCGCGGTGGCCGCGTTCCGCCTTCACGAGCCCAGTCCCCGAGGCCGGCTCAAAAATCACCGTATTCCCCCCCGCTTACTTCTCTGCGCTGCCACCTTGCAGGCAGGGGGGGCCACCTCCCGGCATGCCAAGAGCGGTCGGGTTCCTGGGCTCTTCTTTCCTGGGGTTCGATCGTTTGGGGGATTCTTAGCCTTTTCCTTAGAGCCGCAGCAGCTGGCAGCAAGCGGTGGCACGGGAGTCCCAGCAGTCGCTCTTGCTAAGGCCAAGGACAGTTCCAGGGGGCAGAGTTACAGAGAAAAACTTGAAAATGTAAAGCAAGTGCATGGAAAAGGCTCAGAACCAGCAGTAGGGTGACCAGATGGCCCGATTTGGGGCCTTTTTCTTATATGGGTTCCTCTTTACACACACACACACACACCCCCCAAGCCCCTGTCCCGTTTTTTCACACTTGCTGTCTGGTCTCCTTAACTAGAAGGCAGAGAAAAAGAACCCCCCATTTATTGTTTGAAGAAAGCCTTATATTATAAAGGTAGAATATATCCTAAAGCTTTTTTAAAAAATATTTTCTTCCTCCCCCACTTTATTTTCAGTCATTTAACAAGCTCAGAAGCATAGGAAGAGAAAAGTGTCAAAATAAAATTTCAATAAGGCCTCTTCCCTACCCACCTCCTTTTTTTTTTTTTTCCAGTTTCCAAGCAGATCTGCAACTTAGCCTTCAGTAACATCCATACAATATTGTCGCTAAAGAATGTGCTTGCTGGCCTCTATCCAACTCTCAGTTGTCTCTATTCCACTGATCTTGGCTTCCAGCCATACTCATGCTTCTGGGTCTCCAGCTGCCTTCGTTTTAGCTCCTCTCCTGAGCTCTTCTGCAAAGGGAGAAGAGACAGTTAATCCCTTTCTTACTGGGGATATGGCATTGACCTGCAGCTGATCACAATCAGTGTTCTAAGAGTCACTTTTTTCTAACCACTGAAGTAACATGTATCTGAATATTTCCAGTGTGTTGATAAGGGAACCAAATGGTTCCTTGCCACGGAGGGATGCTGAAGACCATAGATTTGTTGACAGGGGGATTCTTGTAAGAGAACGTCTCTTCTGCCATTCACTTATCCTTCTGGATGGCAGAGACCACCAGGGCTAAGTAGTTTTTTGAGGCACGTGCTTCTACATCTTAGTTTGTTGCTGTTAGGTCCATAGGAATTTCTTTAGCACTCCTCCCATTCCTTGGAGATATCGGTCCTTCCATTTAGGTGGTTTTGCTCCAGTTTACCCATAAATGAGGTTTCTTTTTCTGCTTCCTTCATCAGGGACCAGGATGATTTGAAGAGGGAGAGGTTCATGAAGACATGGAACTGGTCACGGCATCCTACTCCTGCTAAGGCACCACGTGCTGCCTTCTGCAGCGAGAGGACATAGGATGAGGGGAGAAAGGAGATAGAGTCCACAATGAAAACCTGCCCATTATTGGTCAGAATGAGTCTGGTAACTGGTCTCTTCAGAATCTCAACAGGTATATATCAGGATAGCTCCACCGACAGCGGTGGAGCTATGTTTATTTATACCATCCCCTAACTGTAGTTCTGAAATGTTCAGATCTCATATTTACTCTTTGCACTGTATTAAAATTCATATGGATAAAATATCCTTATAGGATAATGGAACTTTAATGGCATCAAAAGTATTTGAGTTGCCTTAAGATGGTATGAACAGGTAAAAAGATACAGCAGTAATAAATAGAGTTTCATGCCTTCTTCCATAATGGTACAGTTGATGTTTAGTAAATATTTAATGATAGCTCACACATTGTAGAGTCAAAGTCAAGATTTTTTGAGAGTGAAAATATTTGTCTGGGTATGTCATTCAAAGTACTTCTGCCCCTGCATATATACAGCACACAGTAAACAATTACCAATGTCTACATACCAGCACATAAATTGTAATTTGCACATCTAGACTTTATTTGGTTGGAACATACCCCAGACATACAAATCAAAGTAAATTTACACTTCATTAGATCTTTTTCTTCTTCTCCAAGTAAAACCAGAATAAAAAGAAATGTAGCATTTTAGTGCAGGCACATATTAACATTTTTATAGTGGTTAAGCATTCTATGAAGCCTATCCGTTGCTTCACAATCATACCCTATTTTCCAAGTCACTCTCTACCTTTAACATTATGTTATGTATCTTTTTCAGGCCTTCAACACACTTGTACTCTGAGTGGGGTATGACATTGTTCTTGCAATGAGGTATGATTCAGCAGCAGGGTTCTAATTCTCAAGTACAAAAATTCAGTCCTACACAATGGAATTGGGAAACCAACACGAAAAATAACCCAGCTCTCCAGATTTATCTGACCCCATAGGCCCCAAAGAGGGAGGAAATGCCTGTCCTGTCAGTCAAATTTCATCAAATACCTTTTATGATGTGCATTTCTGAAGCAAGATAATCTGAATTTGATCAGTTTACTTTACTTTGTGACGGTGGGGGTTGAGTGGGAGAAGAGGGGTAGGTTTGGATTTGTTTGTGCATACATGCATGCAAGTTCTAACTAAATAAATCCCTTATTTAAAAAAAGTTTCAAGTGTATTTTTCTGATTTAGGCCAATTATAGACATGGATAAATCTATTTCAGGGGAGAATTGAATGACGGTGTCTTGTTTTTGATTTTTTTTCCTTTTCCCAATTTTCTTCCAGCTGCTCCCTTAGTTTCACCTCATTCTCAGTTTCAGTACCATCTTCTCTTTACTCTTGAAGCATTATCTCACTTCTCATCTGTTAATCATGTATCACTAGTTAAAATACATTCTTTTTGTGAAACTTCCCAGTGCTAAGCTTCCACACCAACTTCTTACCACCACCTTCTAAATTGTTTCTCGTGGCTTGTATCGAGGGGGTTGAATTAGACTGTAAACTACTTGGAGTAGGGATGCTGTGTTGTTAATTATTGTATGGCTCTTCAAAATAAAAGAGGCATCAGAGGTATGTAAGATTAATGAGAGTCCAGTCCACCCACTGAGTTGCCATAACCTCATCTGTAGCTCTTTAAGGCAGGGACTAGCTTTTTCTGAATGTTTGTATAGTGGCTAGCACAATGGG
This sequence comes from Caretta caretta, assembly GCF_965140235.1. NCBI lineage: Eukaryota > Metazoa > Chordata > Testudines > Cheloniidae > Caretta > Caretta caretta. Next base: position 83,634,425 of record NC_134207.1, on the reverse strand, counting down.
CTCCTGATCTTTGACTGGTGACCCTCGATGCTACTGCAACACATACACACTAATAATAAAGTTTAGCAGAATTTTACTATTAGTCATGCTACAATTATAACCGAAAACATAGTTAAAGATTTTTTTTGTTTTTTAACAACAAAGTATTAAGTAATTATTAGGTTACCAGAAACAGTTCTTGAAATCTATTTACCACTGTTACAACTCAAGATTTCTTCAGCTGAAAATCAAGAATGTTTTACTATGGTATTTACTTGTTCATGTAGCAAACCAATAAAGTCTTCAGTCGCATAAACACTGTTACAAATATACACTGTACCAACTTCTTGCAGCAAATTAAACAGATGCAACCATTTTTAAACTAAGAGAAACTGAAATCATGTTTTGACATACTCATCATACTTCATAGAAAATTTTTTAGGCGCTCAAAGAAATGTGCACTTTAGTCAGGCAAAAACACTATACCAGTCATTTTCAAAAGGGTCCTTCCATAAATTACTTTTATTTCTCATTGAATGAGCACAGAGTCATTACCATATTAATAACAGATATGTTTATTATTACATATCCATCAGTGCGGCTTTCAATACCACTTGAAACATGCAAATCGTCCTGAGGACGAATCAGTTTTCCAGTGCTTCTTATTTAATACACAACTGCAAAGCCATTATAAATTACTGAGGAGGTATTTGGTTAAAAAAATAAAAATAAAACCATACTGTCCATACCATGAATGTATCCCTGCTACAAAGCAAGAGTTTAACAACATTTATACTTTAATTCCTGAAATATCTGGAGTTTTAAAAGTTTCATGGGTGTATTGTTGTTGTTTCTCTGTTACATGCTTTTTGCATTTTCTGGAAATCTCTTGTCTTATGAATAAGAATTCTTTCTTTGTAACAGGAGTTTTCATTCAAAGATTGTATTCAATTTAGGAAATGCATCTAGCATCTACAATACTTTAAACCAATTAAAGTTCAGTAAAAACTACTGATGCAGAACAGGTTTTTGAGATTTCTACGCTTATTGACATGGCAATAATACAATTATCTCAAAATAAGGCACTAAAAGGGCAATGCAACACCCATTAAAAGTGTTCTAAGAATAATTTATATTTCAAACAGTGCATACATTTCTTAAATGTCTATTAACTTAATGTACGTTATCACTTAAAACGGTAAGGCAATATGTTATACAATTACAGAAATCATGTACCCCCGAAATATGCTTCCAGACTTGGTTCTTTTGTAGTTAGTTTCTAATGCCTCTAATAGTAAAATAATTCAGTATGGCTTGGCAAAAATGCATAGATTAAATGCTTGTTGTCCCCATCCCTTTACACACTTTCTGAATCAGTATTTGTAAAGCATAATGAAAAGTGTTTAACACTTTGATCCACTCTATTATGGGTGATTAGCATTAACGCTGTTAAGAGCTCTGCAGTGAAGGCACTGAAGTTCAAGTGAGTATACGGTTTCATTTTTAAGCTACTTCTGCAGTGTTCAAGAGCACAACTCAGAGTCTTCAAAGAAATTTCAGTTCTTCTCATTTTGAGATATCTTCCTTCTCTGCTCAGGTTTGTGTACTGATTTTGATATAAATATCCTCTCCAAAGGGAATACAGTCCTTTTCTCTCATTGATATGAGGAAAGTTGATTGCATTTCATCATGATTGACAGGCATTTTCTTATAAATCCAAAAAGGCAGCACCTTTTTCATACACCTAGCTAAGCGTTATTTGCTTTAACTTGCATTACATAGTAATAATTAATCTAATCTACCTTTAGGCAAACCCGCAATAAAACACCCTCAGTGTGCTTTTTGTGCCAAAGCAAGGAGGAGAGAGTAACAGCAATCTTAACCCTGAAGCCTGTGATAGTTGTGTTGAAAGGAACAGCAGCCTGTCTACACTGCTCTGTGTGGTTAAAGAAGCCCAGTTTCTCAGACTGCATCCCATGAGATTCCATAAAGTATTGTACATGTGGTTAGCTGGAAGAAAAAAAAATATTGCAATTAATGAAGAAATCACAGGAACACTCTTCGTTCATGTTAACCAAAAGTTTAAATGAAAAAACGTGTTCTACATAGCAACGTTTTATAGCTTTTTTTCAATTTATAACAGCATAACACTAAAGGCACACTTGCATAACTGTAAATTTAAATAACACAAAGCTCACATAAAATTCAAAGTAAATATATTTCCTGATCTATTCAATGAAAGTCATTCACAGTATCATTTTATATGAGAACAATGACAGGTTTCAGAGTAGCAGCTGTGTTAGTCTGTATCTACAAAAAGAAAAGGAGGACTTGTGGCACCTTAGAGACTAACAAATTTATTTGAGCATAAGCTTTCGTGAGCTACAGCTCACTTCATCGGATGCATTCAGTGAAAAATACAGAGGGGAGATTTATATACACAGAGAACATGAAACAATGGGTGTTACCATACACACTGTAACGAGAGTGATCACTTAAGGTGAGCTATTACCAGCAGGAGAGAAGGGGGAAAAAAGCCCTTTGTAGTGATAATCAAGATGGGCCATTTCCAGCAGTTGACAAGAACCTCTGAGGAACCAGTCCTTACAGTATGTGACCATTAAAATGCAAAGTATGCTGTAAGTTATGTTCTTCAAATAAAGTATATCTGTATTTATCCTGAGACACAATGAAATGAGATTGCTCAGGGCAGATTTCTTTGCTGATATTAAGTACACCTCCACCAAAATATTCAGAGCAAGTCTGAGAAGAATATATTGCCATTAAAGGTTTAACTCCCATCATCCTGGCACATATTGTATTAAATTAAAATTCAGATCCTAAATTGTGAGAGCATGCATCTGTTTCTTTACAACCGTGGTAGAGACGCAAAAGAAGGTTTGGGCAAAAGATCTACAATGAAGTAGAAAGAGAGAAAAACAGATACTTTAGAAAATTAGCTTGAGGGACAATTCTGTTTTCCTTTTTTTCTAATAAAATTCCTGGTTCGGTGCTGGAACACGATGACTCTTTACCAGATTTTTTATGATTGTTACATGACACAAAGGTGTCAATGGGACTAAAAGGGAAGGTTACTCACCAGTAACTGGAGTTTTCTGAAAGGGTACTTTCCCCCATAGATCCACAATCTTTTGACCTATTGAAATGTAGAAATGAACATTTCAAGAAAAATTTCAGATGCACTGAGTGCTGTGTATACACTCTATATGAGCATCTAAAAAAGTGAACTGTATGCCTGTGCTGGTTAAAAAACAAGACACAAGCCAAAATCTCTATTAAAAGAGCGAAAAGGATTCAGTGAGCTGGTCTTCCACTTCTCAGAAAATTTCTTTCCATTATTATTGAAGAGTTTGAATGGAAAGTTTCTATCTTCCCTAAATAATCTGTAAGAATGCCTAGGCAATGTTCAGATCTTGAAATGAAAAACTCAGAAGCCTAGTAGCTAGATTCAAGGATGCATGATCTGAATGAAGAATCTGACTGTTCTTCCAACACAAGAGAATCCAACAAGGGGGCTGACAACTATAATAGAGCTGAGTAGCAGAACTGTTTGATCTAATGTGGCACTATGGCAAAAAATGAAGCTCTTGTCTTAAGTGAGCCTTGAACTAAGTAGAACCAGAAATAGAGACAGAAGATGGTTATTTTTGTTTTGTATATTTCAAATGATCAACAATACATTTTGTTATAAGATATATACATGCAGTATGTCAAATTATTCCCCTTTTTCCTTAATTCATCATTTAGAAGAAATCTGAGATATGTTTCAGAGAGATATCGAACAATGCTCCTTCCTTTTTAGCGGTACCTTTCCTTATGTTTAGGTCATGCAAAAGCTCCCTTACAAACGTCAACAACTACAAATGTGACTTCTCCAGCATTCACTATATGAAGATCATTTCAAAGATGGACATACAAAAGCTTTGAAAGCAACACACCAATTTAAAATAGAATCCCCATATCTAAGGTCAAGTGAGTAGGAAACCAAGAATCGTGTGTGAAGATATCTTAAAAGAAGCAGAATTACAAAGTAATGTTAAGAATCAGCTGAACAATCTTAAATCAGCAGTGGGTTCTTTTTTTGATTAGGAGAATTAGAGGTCACCAGAAGTGGAATGTTTTATGTCAGATGGAAGGACACTTAAGGCCTAATCCAAACCTATTGAAGTCAATGGGAGTCTTTCCACTGGATCAGGACTTTTGGATCAGGACTTTTGTTAGATTGGGTAAAGGCAGGGTGTCTGGGTTGTACTGGGAAAAGGGTAGTTGTTTCAGCAGTTGGAGTGCGATTTAGGACCCACCAAGTGCGACAGCCTTAATAGATGAAGCATCTAGGGCTTGTTGAGGCATGCACTTTGAACACTACTGAGTGTAGGGCAGTTCTCCAGACCTCATGAAGGGGCAATGATTATCCAAGTGATACAGGTGGGATCCCATTACATTCCCAGTGGTATGACGGAGAGCTCAAATGGTTAATTTGGCAGGCAGAAGTTAGGAGTGAGGAAGGTGTCAGACAGCTACTTGGCACTGGAAGTGAGTAACCCTGACAATTCAAGTCTTTACTATATCTGAGAAGAAAAACAGACACGATAATTGAGGTGTAGAACCACCACAGCTCATATTCATGCTTGGAGCGTACAACAGGGATGGCAGAGGTCTGGCCAATCATATCAACCATTTTGAGTGGACTGCAAGAATAAATAGATGGAATGAGGCCACCAATCTGGATTTTCTGGATCTGCTATTCCAACACAAAGTCAATAAGGTGTTTCAAAGGCTGGCATCTGACAGGCAATGGGGATAAGCATTTCCTAAGGATGACCTACATGTAGTAGTCTCTGGACCAAACCACAGATTCAAAGTATAAGCAAGCAGACTTCAATAACTGGAGATAAGAAAAGGGGAATCAGACAGTGATTTTGGCTATACCCTCTAACATTTTGCCAGTAGGCATTCCCACGTTTTAAGGAACAAATGCAGAGTTCATTGTACCAAGGCCAGTTTGTGACCTACATATATGAAAGGGAGACTGGGATAGCTCTTTGAAAGAAGAAACCTTAAGTACTGGAAGGAACAATCACTGTTGCAAAATTGGAGCTAGCCAGAGAGGCTGCAGAAGAAGTGGCTCAGCTCCCTGGGCAGAGGTGGCTAAGATCAAGTGCTTACGTAGGAGTGGTACACCTGGCATGATAGTGGTGAACCACAGCACACCAGGAACTTATGAGCAGGCCATGATTACAGTACAATTATTTCCATTCTTGAAAATATGCCAAGGAATGTTTCATAATAAACAAGTAGAAAGGTACTGCTAAGTAAGCTGAGGTTCAACAGAGCACTTCTGCCTTGACAAAGTAGGAGCTGGATGAGATTGCTACACTTAGTGGGGAAACACCTGCTCCACAGAGCCCTTGCTTCACAACTTGTATATCAGTAGGGATGGAGAAATCCCACTGCTGTGTCATCTTTAAATGGAAGCTCAGTAGGCTGGCACTTTAGATAAATGTCTATGCCCCATGACCTGGCAGGTGTGTTTGCTCCAAGGCAAATCTAATATGGATCCCACATCATCAATGAATCAGAACACGGGAAGAGGTAAGGCAGCTTGCACTAGGAAGAAATTTAAACCAGGAGTGTTTAAAAAACAAACAAAAAAAAAACAAACAAAAAAACCAACAGTATCTAGAGTAAAACTGCCTTAAAATTTGGAGTGTAAAAAGAACACAGCCATCTTAGCTGGCTATATGGAACTGCTGATGTCCAGCTTGGAAAGAATTCTTGAGCTCCTCCTGTAGGTGAGAGTGCCTGTGGCGTTCACTCCCCAAAGTAGTTCCTTCTGGGACAGCTCAGCTGCTGTCAGAAAAGCAGAACAAAGCAATCTGAGAGACACAAAGCGAACTAAACGTCTTTGTTCAGGTGGTCAAATCCTAGACTGACAAGATCATCAGTGAATTATACTTGTATATGTTAACATATTCAACAGTGATCCTCAAGACTATCTCATCTGGGGAAATGACTTTCAACATGAGCTGCACTAATTCCAGGAATGTTGCACTAAAGCTCACAGCCACTGCAATGGCAGAAGGAGGAGGACACAAGCAGAAATCTGTGGCCAGTGAGTTAAGAACAATAAGGGTTTTTAAAGTATATTGTGGGGGGAAATGTTTAACAATGGCATTGGTCCATTACTAGATGGTAGAACTGTCAACAGTGAAGAAAATGCAGAAGTTTTCAATAAATATTTCTGTTCTGTATTTGGGAAAAAGCCAGATGATCCATTCATATCATATGAGGATGATGATAAAATACTTTCCATTCCAACTAAAGAGAAGTCAAATAGCAGCTATGAAAGCTTAATATTTTAAAATCAGCAGTCCAGATAACTTGCATTCAAAAGCGTTTTAAGAGAAGCTGTCTCTACCATTAATCTTGATTTTCAACAAGTCTTGGAACACTGGGGAAGTTCCAGAGATCTGGAAGAAAACTAAAATTATGCTAATATTTTAAAAGGGCAAATGGTATGACATGGGTAATTATAGGCTGTCCCAGCCTGACATCAGTCTTGAGCAAAACAACAGAAGGGGTGACAAGGGATTCAATAAAGAATTAAAGGTGGGCAATTAATGCCAATCAACACTAGTTTATGGAAATTAAATCCTGTCAATCTATTTTGATATCTTTTTTAGATGAGATTACATATTTTATTGATAAAGGTAATAGAGTTGATGTAATATACTTAAGACTTGTGTAAGGCATTTGACTTGGTGGTATACAACATTTTGATTAAGAAACTAGAATGATATGAAATCAACATGACACATTAAATAGATTAAAAATTATCTATCTGATAGGTCTCAAAATGTGAATGGGAGTCATTGAGTGCGTGTGTTTCTAGTGGGGTCCTGCAGTGACTGGTTGTTGGCTCTATGATATCTAACAATTTTTTTTTAATCCATGTCCTTGAAGGAAACATACAGCATAATCTGGATTGCTTGGTAAACTGGGTGCAAGCAAATAACGAGCACTTCAATATGGATAAATGTAAGGTCATATATCTCGGAACACAGAACACAGGCCATGCTTACAAGACGAGACACACTATTTTGGGAAGCAGTGACGGTGAGGAAAAAAAAAAAAAAGACTTGGAACCATGGTGGATAATCAGCTGAACATGCAATGCTGTGGCCAAAATGGTTAATGCAATACTTGGCCCCTTCTGACCTTATAATCTATGAATAACCTAGCTGGTGAAGTCCAACAACAGATCCTAAGCCACACACTAATGTGTTGAGCTGCTTAGTTCATGTTCCAACACAGGCCATTAGAGAAGGTATTGTCAGTGGGATTATTCAAGCCTCTCCCCACGGGTGTTATGCCCAGGTTCTGAGCAGTTCTTAATATTGAATGGTGGAAAAGTTCAATGTTCTGGATTGTGAGCTAACAGAAACATGACGCAGAATCAAAATTGATCTGGCAAGCATCATCATAACACTCTGCCTTATGAAGAGTTTGTACCTCAGGGGCAAAGGAAAAGTGAGAAAGAAGTATAAATGCTCCGAAGTGTCACCCCACATCAGAACACTAAAGGACCCAAGTTATTGCTGATGCAACAAAACAACTTCCCTTCCCTGAGTACCAGGAGAACCTGGACAGAAACTTGGCATCTAGAGATAAGAGGGGCATCAAATCCTTCTTGCAGTGATGCCCAGCACTGCTGCACCTCCCTTTCATGGTGTTTGAATGCCAATGGCTAGGCACTAGGTCACCTAATTTCGAGATGCTATGGCTATAGTGCTACAACTCCGGAATATCTCATCTCTACAGCTCTGATTCAATGAGACACACCATCTCTGTGACAGCAGTGCACATATGCAACTCCATGTCCCCTTGGCAGCAAGGCACATCAGATTCATGGTGCCAACACAGAGAGGTCAAAGCACTAGTGTATCAAAGTAGTTGTGCAAGAAGGTGGAGGCAGATGCACCAAACTGCTTCATCACATCAGTGTGATTATTCTGAGGCAGATGCACTTCTTCATCTGAAACCAGTGAACCAGGATGCCTCTCTTGTATGGCACCAGCGTTGAGGTAGAGATGACAAAGCATTGGAGTGCCTCTTCTGTGTGGTTCCAATGTGTTGAGGTAGATACGTCAATGTGCCCCTCCTGCCCGTTGCTGGGGTTTTGAGGCAGAGGTAGTATACTTAAGATTACTTCCACTACATGCTGTTGCTGAGTCTAGGCAGAGGTAAAAAGAAAAGGAGTACTTGTGGCACCTTAGAGACTAACCAATTTATTTGAGCATAAATGAGCTACAGCTCACTTCATCAGATGCATACTGTGGAAAGTGTAGAAGATCTTTTATACACACAAAGCATGAAAAAATACCTCCCCCAACCCACTCTCCTGCTGGCAATAGCTTATCTAAAGTGATCACTCTCCTTACAATGTGTATGATAATCAAGGTGGCCCATTTCCAGCACAAATCCAGGGTTTAACAAGAACGTCTGAGGGGGGGGTTAGGAAAAAACAAAGGGAAATAGGTTACCTTGCATAATGACTTAGCCACTCCCAGTCTCTATTCAAGCCTAAGTTAATTGTATCCAACTTGCAAATGAATTCCAATTCAACAGTTTCTCGCTGGAGTCTGGATTTGATTTTTTTTTGTTGAAGAACTGCAACTTTCATGTCTGTAATCGCGTGACCAGAGAGATTGAAGTGTTCTCCGACTGGTTTATGAATGTTATAATTCTTGACATCTGATTTGTGTCCATTTATTCTTTTACGTAGAGACTGTCCAGTTTGACCAATGTACATGGCAGAGGGGCATTGCTGGCACATGATGGCATATATCACATTGGCATATATCACAGTGGCATATATCACCTGCACATCCACCAATGTGATATATGCCATCATGTGCCAGCAATGCCCCTCTGCCACCTTGAAGTCTTTAAACCATGATTTGAGGACTTCAATAGCTCAGACATAGGTGAGAGGTTTATTGCAGGAGTGGGTGGGTGAGATTCTGTGCCCTGCATTGTGCAGGAGGTCAGACTAGATGATCATAATGGTCCCTTCTGACCTTAATATCTATAAATCTATAATAGAGTGGTCAAATACATAACGCATCTAACCCCCAAAGCAATCCTTGACCCTTAAGTGGAGGAAATTTCTTAACTCCAGCTAGGAATAGTTTTATAGACTTTAGGAATCTGGTGACAGAAGATCCCTGGAACAGGCATATGCCACCCAGAAAACATTGCCAGGTACACCTCAAGTACTATGTGGTGAGGGAATGATGGAAGTAGCCTTCACAGATAAACCCCTGAAAGAGAGCAATATATAAGTAGAAACATGATCAACAAACTACCCATACTAACAAATTAATTGAGCGAAGGAGATGTCCTCATTCCTGACAGACAGATGTGTCAAAGATAAAGCTACTGTTCTAATGTGGCACAGGCAAATTAAGACTTTGTAGAAGACAATTGCTTTAAGCTTTGACAGACAGAAAAATGAAGTAGCAGCCTCAAACCCCAGATGTAAATTATCTTGGAAACAACCATGGTTTCCAAGGAAGCTGCTATTCAAATCTGAGTCCAAAGGCTCAGCACCAACTAAAAGTAATGAATTAGAATGAAAAAGAGCAAGAACAATGAAGGATCCAGTGGAGTATCTAAAATAAAGAATGTTCTAAAAAAGAGCTGGAGTAGCAGTGGCATGCAGCTTACATGAAGAGCTCAATTACTGACTGCATTCAGAAAGGAGCTGACTAAGAAGGTTCTGGAGTGAGCTGATCAATTGGAACTGTGCATGGGGAAGAGTTTGTGCTAATGGTGACTGCCTCAATAGGTAAAGAATCTATGAGCTAGGGAAGTCACAAAGAGCTCTCTTTTGCAGGGGCTTGAGATGCAAGCATGGGAATTATGTATGTATGGTGTCTTCAAAGAAGGTTCTTTCTAATAAAGGTGTTCATAAAGAATATATATATTACTGTCAATTTTCAAAAAATCCACATTTGCCAATACCAACATCTGTGATTAACTTTGCTAGAAAATAAGCTAAGGAACTGGATACAAGCCTTGTATCCTGGGTTCAACTAATTGTCCACCAAAGCAGTACAATTTAAATTTACAGTCATATTACAAATGTGGTGTACTTTAGCTTTTTAAGGTAGTAAATCAAAGATTGGTGCCATCCCTTGTTCGTGGGGATCTTGGCAGTGCCGACCTGAGAGATTCTCCAGGATTGAGACTCATCGAGCTTCTACAGTTGCCATGTGGAGCCATGAAACTTCAGATACATTATGCAGGGGAGGAGAGCTCCTCTTTGCCCAACTCTTAGAGGAGGACCTGCCATTAGAGTTTCCTGTGCTCTGATTTTTTTTCTTTAGCGGGCCTCTTTTCCATTTTTATCAACTTACAGGTCATGAAGAATGACCATCTGTGTGGGGTAAGAAGCCCGCACGTGCACTTTTCAGAGGAGAGAGTACTGGGGGGTTGGTCAGCCTGGATTTGATGTCAGCTGTATGGATCTAGAACAGAAAAATCTGAAATATTGCCTCCCCGTTCTTACAGGCCTGGGATGTGAATAATTTGCAATTTTTATATTTTCCAGGAATGTGTGATTCTCTGAGACAGTAGAGGCCTTTAACATGCTCATTACTGGTGGGCATAGCTCCCTCAGAAGAGGGGCAGTAGTTAAACCTTGGAGGTCCTGAGGTGGCCACCTCAGGAACAGTCTCTTTAATTTAAAAAAGTATACTAGCTATAACTAACTATAAATATGAATACACTACTAAACTGGAATACAGAGGGATGGACAACAATTGCTCTGTCTCGATACCAAGAGGTGACTGAGAGAAACTGATGGCAGATGGTGTTCTCCACCTCTTATGCCCTCACTGAGGAACATGAGGAGCTGCAGGGTGCATGTACACTGTACAGATATGCTGGCCAAAAGGCTCTGAACTCAAGTGCAGGGGGTACACGCACACCATTAGTGGAATATGCATATGGACAATCACTCAAAATAGAAAGATGAGATTCTCAGAGCTAAATTTCAAAATTGAATGATTTGTACCTCATTTTCCCGAAGACTATTTTCAATCATGAAACTGTGAAACAAAGGAATTTTAATTCTGCTGTAAGTGAAAAGTTCTGCACAACTTTAACTGCAGAATTAGTAACAAAGCTCCCATGTTTGATACACAGACATGGCACAGACATTTTTGCATTAAAAGGAGCTGGAAATTTTATAGTTAATTTCTCACCTAGTTTTTCCAGAAGCATTTTTAACAACTTTTCGGAAAGACTGATTTGCGGAGGATCTTGCAGACAGAGTTCTAGGGGAAGCACGAATGAAACTGGATGGGGGTGTCTTGGGGATCTTCTTTACTAAATGCGTGACCCATTTCTTCTGTTCATCCTGACAGGATGCCAACAACAGCATATCTCTTGCTGTAGTTACATCATAACTCACTATAAATAGGAGAAGAAATAGGACTGTTCAGTGAAAAACTAGGAATAATCATCAATATAATGTTTATGGTGTTATGATAATCATGCTGCTAGGATAATGCTGGAATCTGCATACCTAACAAATTTTTATTGAAATGGGTTATATATTTGTAAAACACATAAATATCAGGGGAAATTACAGAAATTAAACATAAAACTATGCAAGTCTGTCTATATTAATATAATGGAGATTGACTGGTTTACTTCAATTTTAGTCTTAATAAAACTGGTAGAATTGTATCAGTGCTCTGTGGCTCAAATTTTGAAGAGAAACACACACCCACAGTACAGGGATGTGTACTGCTCTGTGGGAGCACAAAGGCGGAATGCTCCCCTTCAGCCCATGGGATAGATGAAGTCTCTCTCCAAGGGTGCTGCTCTAGAATTAATGCTGCCATATCCTCTATGGCCCCCATGTGTCCCTTTATGAAGGTGCGGAGAATGATGGGAGGATCCATGTAGCAATGGGTGCTCCTTAGTATTCCCCTCCTACGGCCTCTCTCTGCATATAATCCTCTAGAATCATGCTCTGACCTCATGCAGCAGGTGGAGGCAGGGTACAGTTTGCCTCTTCAATGGCAATGTGTTCACTGTCCCATTATTTTAACACTAGCCTTACCAGTAAAGATTTTTCTAAGCCTATCATTAATAAATTATTTTTGTTTTCATCTGGTAATTTGAAGTACTTAGCTAGAAATGCACAGAATAACCGTTTCAAGCTACAAAAAACATAATAGATACAGCTCCTTACCTTTGCATGGAGCAATTAATTCCTCCTTTTTATCTAGGTGATCTTTATGGCACTTAACATGGCACTTTCGACACTCCAAGGCAGGGGGCGGCTTAAAGACATGCCAGAGGGGTTTGGCACAGGCCTCACAGTTGGCTGGAAAGTGGTATAATGTTGGAATAAATTCATGACCTTTGTGATTTAGAAAATTAATTTTCTCCATTGTCTGTGCTGATTCTGCTTCCAAATCTTTCCTGCATTCACCCTCATTAGCATACAGAATCTGAGCAAAATAATAATAAAAAAAGATACATTGGAAAAACTTTTATAACAGACAAATTGTATTTATTTTAAAAATTATTTAGGTTCCTGTTACCTGGAATATTTTAGGGATTTCCTCAGTTTCTGCTCTATATACATCTCCTTGGGTTACAGGTCGGACATGGAATAGTTTACTGAAATTACAGAAACAAGATTTTCAAAGTGTTAACAGAGTATAAATCAAATCTCTTTAATAAACTGCTCTGGATATATATTGGAGGTTCAGTCTTATCACTCTAACTTCTTGGGAAGAGTCCTTTCCCACGCAAGTTGTCCCACTGATGTCAGGGCTGTAACATGGATTTAGTAATGTGTTTATACACACGGTTTAATCCTTCCTACACAAGGAATACCAAAATATGTTGTAACATGGGAAGAGGACCACCTTATTAGGTATACATTATCCTGCATAGCAAATTCACTTTCGAAGACAGGAAGGGAGTTTTAGAGCCTCAAAGTATTATTATGAGGCCTAATTCATTGTTTATAAAGCATTTTGATAACCTTGGATGGAAGACTATTGGAAGTGCAAAGCATTTATTGATATTGGGCTAGACTAGTGTTTCTCAATCAGTCAGCTGTGAATGCCAACACGGTCATGTAGAAAATCAGGACCGTTATGAGACACTGAAAATTTTATTACAATCCACAGCAAAGAAAATCTCACTTGCCCCACTCCTCATGCCTCCTTACCCTTCAAAGCAAAGTATATTCTGTCAACATCTAAAACACACAACATAAAAATCACAGACTTATGTCTTTTATCCATTTTTTACTCTTTTATATTAAATGTAAGATGGTTGTGAAAATTTTTGACTTCAGATAAAGGAGTGGACAACCTAAAAAGGTTGAGAACACTGGGCTAGATCAAACCTGATCCTTGCCCAGAAATATACGAAGGAGGAAGTAGTGTGGTGATGATGGGACACAAGGCTCTGGAATCAAGGAGCCTTTCCCTCACCTTTGTGTCCCAGACAAGGGCTATGTACAATTGCAGTTCTTCGGTTTAGGGAACATAAGGACTGTTTCCTCAGTGCAGCTCAGGGAGCACAAGTCATCCCAAAAGGGTTTGGCAGGGTCAGGAAGTCAGGGCCATAGCTTCATGTTCCCCTCCCCTACAGACCTGGCTGGCCACAGAAAGGAGAGAATACTGCCATCATACAAACATGTGGTGTAGTGCATGTGTTCCCCTGTCCCTGTGCTCTTCCTGGGATGATGTGGCTCTGCACCACCCTGAATACAGCCAATGGCTAATCCCATTATCATATTCTTCTGTAGTTAATTTGTTTCCCTTGTATTTTATCAAAACAAGATTCTGGGACAGGGGTAGTCAATTATTTTTTGTCAAGGTCCAAATTTCTTGATCAAGGTATAGTCAAGGTACAGACTCCAGAGAAAATAATACAAATACAATACCAATGATAATAAAACAAAATGATTTTGCGGTCCATTCAAAAGCATCTGGCAGTCCAGATTTAGCCCACAGTCCATCAGTTGACCACCCCTGCACTAGAAACGGTCACTGAAGTCTAAATGTTGAAAATACTAGAAACAAAATACTTCTGTATATCTTGAAGTAGAACAGATAAACACGCATCTTCAAAAGGCCAAAGCAAACTCAAGGTTATTTACTGTATCTTGATCCTGAGTTTTCAAATTTGTCAGTTACACTGTACATAAAATGCTTTTCTGCCTTTTTTTTTAAATTTCAAATTAACAGTAGCATCACTTACTCGATATCTAGTACCATGGATGGACTGGACTGGTCCTTGTCCTTTTCATCATTATAGAACAAAATCTTTTTACTGCTTACCACAACATACTGAAAGAAAAGGAAAGGGAAAAAGGTTACACACACACACACACACACAGTTAAGTACCAATAACTGGAGTTTTTCCAGGATGAACCTCTGCACTACCTCACTATTGGGAGACGTGCTAGTAGTTCAACTGGGTTGGCTGAAATCTCTAGAAGCAGTGACTACTGGAAGCTCCAAGGCACTCCCTCCTTGCAAACATTTTGAAGGTGAGGCAATACAAAGGAGTAAAATGCTTTCAACTACTTCTGTTACTTCCACATTTAATTCCACAGCCTAGTAGTAACAGGGATCTGAGGAAGTGGGGAAGGTAGGAAGTAGCATGAATGTGCAAAGACTCATCTTGAAAACTCCAGTTACTAGTAAGCATTTTCATATCTTCTTGGAGTGGGCCTCTGCATATTCCCACTACCTGGAGTCTAGCAAGCGGTGCTTATCCTCCCCAGAATGGTCAGGTGAGGAGTCCTATTTAAATGGGGACTGTAACATAGCTCTCCCAAATGGAGCATCAGATCTTGATGCCACATCCACCAAATAGTGTTTTGGGAATGTACTGACTGATCTTTACACAGCAGCTCTGCATATCTCAATTACTGGGATATACCTAAGAAAGCATAGACGTTGCCTTGGCCTTGGTTGAATAGACCCCAAGCTCCTCTGATAGGGACTCTAGGCAGTTTATAGCATTCCTTAATACTGAGTCTGTCAACTTGGACACCTGCCAAATTGCAATGACCTGACCCTTGTGATTATCCCCACTGGAGAAAGCTTAAGTGAATACTTATATCCTTTTGACTTATGTAAATAAAATGCTAATACCCTCTTTGCCTCTAAACTATGCAATTTCACCTGTCCTGGATAAGAGTGAGGCTTTCAGCAAGGATACTGTCCTTCCCTGCCAGATGGAGAGCCACACACCCAGAGGGTCGCTGTCTCCCTGCAAAGTTGTCAGGAGTGGATCTTTCCTTGCTCATTGATACAGCACATGGCCATGAAATTGTCAGTGGCTACTGTACTACATGTCCTTGAATACAAGAAAGAAACTACTTGAGAGATCAGTAAGTCACCCACAACTCTAGAGTTGAGCTCCTTCCCAGACTCCAGTAGCCATGGACTCTGAAGCACTGGCAGCAAGTGCCCAAAGACTGGCAGTATCTGAAACATTCCCTATTCATGAAGCTAAAGGATGAACAAATTGTTCCTTGTCTCTTTGACTCCACTAATGGAGTAAGAAGCATGTCTTTGGGTAATGTCAGCTCCCATGTGGGATATTGTGTCTTGCCAACCAATGTTGGAAAGATGTCTCATTCTCAGCCATGCAAATGGAGCACAGTAAATTACTGAGACCATTAAGCCTATTAGCCCGAGGAAGAATATTACTGGCTGGGACGAGTAATCCTTCCAGTTCTCTGTGTCATGTAGATTTTGAGGTACCTGTTGTAGGGAACATAGGCCACATTGGGACTTAGAACTGAGTAAATTTAGTCGGCCAAATGTTTAATAGAAGTTAGCAGTACTAAGAAATGCTCAAAGCAGCTTTCTGGCTTCTAGTCAAAATGTTGTTAGGGTAAGGTCATTCACTTCCCTAAATTCTGCACCTACTTCCCCAGTAACATAATTAACTTACTGTCATGAAGATGTGTGGGAAAAAATGGATATGTGAATGCTGACAAGGCATAAATTATATTTATACAATTAAGACATTTATGTCTTGGACTTAAGTGGAAGTTTGCCTACCAGCTCCTTAGCACATGGCACCTCCTTGCAGCCTTCTTTCAAGATGCAGCCGTTTGCTATTATCAGCTAATCGTTGCAAGACATCCACACTAACCTGGAATCTTCAATGTGACTTCAAGATCAAGATACCAGGCCATTGGCTCACATTAAATTATGGCTACCAGGCTGTAACATCTAATTGGCCTTTGATGATATTAGGGTATCCCCTGAGGTGGAATAAAGGGATGCTGATCCCTAGAACAGACCCAAGCTATGCAGAAGGAACGGGTTGGGGCTCTCTCTCATAACCACCACCACATCCAAAATTGTATCCTGTTCTTTTCCATGGACTGACCATCCAAAGAAGAGGTGAAAGACTGACCATCAGCTAAGCCAAACCTGAAGTCTACAACCGAGAAAGATAAAAGAGATCAGGTTTCCCTGCCTATATGTAACAAGCCTTCATTGATAAAAATACTGGCAAATATTAGCTTAGTTCCGAATTAAGTCCAATCCTGTGAGCTAAAAACTTTAAGACGACAGTGCAAAAATCCTTCTGTACAGCAATTTGAGGATGGTGGAATCACTCTAACACTCAGTGTGAGTGGCTGTATGCTGAATTTCCCACCTCCCCATCATTAACTGTTCCCTAAAGGAGTCAATACACCCTTAAGTCTGTTCTCTAAATAGTAAGATCTCTAAGTTAACCCAGTGTCATTTTAAAACTGCTATAAGCAAGGGATTCTAGAAACCATTTTATATCTGTGCAAGACTGCCAGAAAGATGGAGACATTGCCACTTACCTTAGTAACAGGCAAGCCGGATAACTGAACCACTGATGTATTGATTATATTTCAATTATAACATAATGTGACTAGTGCATCATATTACCGTAAATTAAGTTCAGAAAACTAAGTTAAATTAGCTAGTGACATTTTTTCTAATCACATATTTGTTTTAATAACTACTTGCTTAATATTTTAATACATTTATAAAAGATACAGACTGGTTTCTCTCTCAAAACTTCAATGCAGACAAAATAGCCTACGTAGAAGAAAAAGATTAAATAATTAACCATTCCTGAGGTCATCCTATATTTATTTTAATTACTTAAAATAACACCCTATTATTCCTGCACTGTCTTTGGAGAGAAAATGCCTTTCTGTACACCAAATCTGGGACTGAAGTTATTAGAAATAATTCATTGAGTAGAAGTGAAAGACTTCTTCTCGTTGATGAGGTAACCAACTCCTAAAGTAGTTTGCATAGCTTCTATGGATATGTCTACACAGCAAAGAAAAACCTGCAGCTGGCCCGGACCCACCTCGCAGGGTTCTAGAGGCTGGGCTCTAACCAGAGCCCAGACATCTACACATCAGTGAAACATCTCCACAGCCCGAGCCTCATGAGCCCAAGTCAGCTGGCACATGCCAGCCATGCGTCTAGTTGCTGTATAGACATACCCTATGAGAAGCCCCTGGTATTGACACCCTGAGCAGCCAGTCATTGATACAAGGGGAGAGGGTGAATGATCATCTGCGCAGATCAGATGCCACAGCAGAGAGACACTTCATGAAGAATCAAAGAGCTATAGGGAGACCAAAAGGGAGGGCCTTGTATTGATAGTGGTCTTGTCTGACAGAAAAGTGCAGACACTTCCCATAAGAAGGCCTCATACTAATGTGAAAATAGGTGTGTTAGACTGAAAGACTAAACCAGTCTTGAAAGGATATAGAAGAGATAATGGAAGTCAAGGTAAATGTACTATATCTGAATTTTCAGATGAAAGAATTCAACTTCCTGAGACCCAGAATATGTCAACCACCACCCTATACCGGAAACCTACTGACCACTATACTTACCTACATGCGTCCAGCTTTCATCCAGAGCACACCACACGACCCATTGTCTACATCCAAGCTCTACGATACAACCGAATTTGCTCCAACTCCTCAGACAGAGACAAACACCTACAAGATCTCTATCAAGCATTCTTACAAATACAATACCCACCTGCTGAAATAAAGAAACAGACTGACAGAGCCAGAAGAGTACCTAGAAGTCACCTACTACAAGACAGGCCCAACAAAGAAAGTAACAGAACGCCACTAGCCGTCACCTTCAGCCCCCAACTAAAACCTCTCCAACGCATCATCAAGGATCTACAACCTATCCTGAAGGACGACCCATTACTCTCGCAGATTTTGGGAGACAGGCCAGTCCTTGCTTACAGACAGCCCCCCAACCTGAAGCAAATACTCACCAGCAACCACACACCCCACAACAAAAACACTAACCCAGGAACCTATCCTTGCAACAAAGCCCATTGCCAACTGTGTCCACATATCTATTCAGGGGACCCCATCATAGGGCCTAATCATATCAGCCACACTATCAGAGGCTCGTTCACCTGCACATCTACCGATGTGATATCTGCCATCATGCGCCAGCAATGCCCCACTGCCATGTACATTGGCCAAACGGGACAGTCTCTACGTAAAAGAATAAACGGACACAAATCAGACGTCAAGAATTATAACATTCAAAAACCAGTTGGAGAACACTTCAATGTCTTTGGTCACTCGATTGCAGACCTAAAAGTTGCAATTCTTCAACAAAAAAAGCTTCAAAAACAGACTCCAACGAGAGACTGCTGAATTGGAATTAATTTGCAAACTGGACACCATTATATTTGGCTTGAATAAAGACTGGGAGTGGATGTGTCATTACAGAAAGTAAAACTATTTCCCCATGTTTATTTTTTCCCCTTACTGTTCCTCGCACGTTCTTGTCAACTGCTGGAAATGGCCCACCTTGATTATCACTATAAAAGGGTTTTTTTTTCTCTCCTGCTGGTAATAGCTCACCTTAACTGATCACTCTCGTTATAGTGTGTATGATAATACCCATTGTTTCATGTTCTCTATGTATATAAAATCGTCCTACTCTATTTTCCACTGCATGCATCCGATGAAGTGGGCTCTCGCCCACGAAAGCTTATGCTCAAATAAATTTGTTAGTCTCTAAGGTGCCACGAGTACTCTTAATCTTCCTTTGGCATCAGGAAATACCTGGAGTAAAACCCTTTCCTTTTGGACTCTGCAGGAACACACCACATTGAACTTCAGGAAGGCCACACTGCCAGGTCAACAGGAGCCTGTGTGAAGGATCCCTGAAGAAGGATGAGTATGGGCCTTGGGGAGATAATATGGAGTGAAACTGGTTTGCATAAATGGATTCCAAAAATATCCATGGTGATTTTGCAGTTTGTTGTGTGAAAGAATGATAAGTGGTCTTCAAATGGGAAAGGGAACCAGAAAACATGGTTAAGACTGGTTCTAGGCTTTTGGGCACCCCAACAAATTTGAGGTCTCAGGGATGACGGTGGAGAAAAGTAAATGGTAGAACACCTTTTTGTCACTTTAAAACTATAATTTCTCTTCTGCTACTCCTGTTAAGGGTCCTACTGATATGGTATCTCTTCAGAGGATGGATAATTTTGCTTCCCTTTGAATAGGAGAATCTCCACCTGCGCTCAAACTTGGAGGATAAATCAGACTTTCTCTCAGCCATGTGTGCTGTTTGTACTAGCCAAGGGGACTTCCCTGGAAGCAGCAACTGACAAATCAAAGAATTCCCTCAGGGCACATCTGTAATTGATTAACCTTCTGTGATTTGGGCCTTGTCTAAATTTCTCCAATCTTTGGGTGAAGTCTGGGTGAAGACAGTCATCTTGTCCCACAAGAAGTACTGGTAGCAGGACACGACAGATTAGTAGTTTGCCACTGACTGCTTAATGTGACCAATGAAAAGACCTTTCCAAACAATACTGTCTAGCTTCTTGCCCTCTTTGTCTGATGGGGTGGAATGAACTCGGCTACCCATAGGGCATTCCATAACCGTGGACACAAAGAGAGAATTTGGAGTGAGGTGGGTACTGGAGAACATGAAACATTCAAGAGGGGCTTGTTAAGTTATATCAGCCTTTTCAGAAACAGGCCCAGATGCTGGATTAATTCAAATACCCATGTCTGTTTACAATTAACCATACAACATGGAAAAGGTCACTTTTGCCCTTTCGCCAGATGTGCGATTTTCTGAAATGCCACTGCAGGTATGTTGAGAGTGATAGCCATTCTCTCCACCACTCAGAAGCCATTCACTCCTAAAACTGACAAAGGTTCTCTGGAGAAGATGTGAAAGAGGCCCCAACATTCTTGTATAGGGAGGCTGAAGAAGTCTGGGCACTGGGATCCAAAGCTGGATTCATAGTAGTGCTATCTATGGCTGCATCCAATTCATCTTAAGACAGCTATCTGTGATCCACATGAGAGACTGATCTAGTGGGTCCAGAAGCGGCAATGGGTACAAGGCTTTCAGCACTGATGCACAGGAAGAGCTTTTTTAACGCCTCCCCAAGAAGAAGGATCCTTGTAAAACAGCTGGAAAATCGTTACCTCCCCTGTCTCACCCCATATACAGATAGGTTGGAGGCTAAGTGAAGGGGGCCATCACCACAGGCCCCATTATTCATACTTGTATCTTGAAAACATGCCAGTAACCCTGATAAAAATCCAACCAGTAGGGGGCTGGGGATCCTGATCTGCGCAATCCTCTATTCTGATAGACCCGAGATACTGTTTTATGCTCCAGTCCAAGCCCCACATCTCCTGCACGCTTTTGATGTCTCCCAAAGTGGGTGAAAGAGGAGAGCAGTCAACCCATAGATAAAGATCTGAGGGTATAGTCAAAAGCAGATCCAAGAGTGCTTCCTTGCAGGAAGGTGTCCCCAGGGGTCAACTCCTGAATAGTGGTCTGGCTAGGCCTTTTTGCTTCTGGAGAAAGATTAGTAGTTGAAGGCCTCTTGGAGACCTGTAAAGAACACAGAGTTCCAGAAATCTCGAGTGTGCAAAATTTAGTTGTCACAACTGCTTGACTAAGGATAACCTGGAGCCAGTTCTAATGCTCCTTCTTCGCCAATAGGGTGAAGCGCTTGCAGGAGCATCTAGTGGGCTCATGACCTTCCCTCAAGCAAGTCAAACACCAAGTAAGGGCCTCTGAAACCAGTTGGGCAAGAAGTACATCTCTTAAACCCCATTTTTTTTATGACAGGATCCATCATTACATATCTGCAAATTTATGGCAGGCACAAAGACTACAACTACATTACTTGCTAACACTAAAAACTACTAACTTATGGCATTGAGAAATAAAGTTTCTGTAATGCTGTTTAAAGACCCAGCTGAGATTCCTGGTCTGCACACTACCATGGCTGAAAGGAAATGACGTGGTTCAAGCACCCCACAACCCCCTTTATAAGCTTCTCTCCAGAACGTTTGGAGCTGGGGGATGCAAAGGAGGCACACACTGGTCCAGCTACACTACCGGCAAATTTCCCAATAGTGGGAAATAAATAGCGATTCACTCAAACAAGAAATGGGATTTTTGTGCATAGGATCTAGAACAATTTTGTGGAAGAACCCCTCTCAAACTTGGCCACTTAATATAGAATAGTCCCTGCATAAGTCTTAAATAGACTTGGCAGAATCCGATTTTTTTTTTAATTATTTTGACAGATAATTTTTAAATTCTTAAAAATAAACTGATCTCTTTATTCTTTTAATCAATTTAAATTTTTGTTGCAGGAAATTGTGGGGAGGTTAGACAATGTGGGGAGGAGTCAGACAATTATTTAACGATAGTGGACATTGAGACTGAAAAAGTTAAAGCATTATAATTGTTAAAACAGAAACTGTAAACATCACATGTCAAAATATACAAAGTAAATATCCTTAAATTAAACTTGAAAGTTCTCAATCAGAATTTTTTTAAATTTTTGCTTAAGTGTACATTTCTGTTATCATAGATGGAAATATTTTTTGTGTTTGTGTGTGCACAGTGAAATCCATATTTATTGATATTTACCGATAAAAATATAATCCTTCCAAGCCCCCTTAAATAAAAAGTTTAGGCCTGCGTATCTGCATAATTTTGGATCTATTTGCTACTCTCCTAAACCTCTTCAATACTGCTATGGGGAGATGCAATGAGCATATCCAAAGCTTACTTCAGTACATTAAAAGTTTCTAAGAGTATTAGATTAGGCCCTTCGTACACAATGGGTATGGATGGACCCCTATGTAGTTTCTTTCATCTGTAAAGTGTCTTCTGTGAACTCAGAAAGGAGATGGGGAGCATTTAGTCCTTAATTTGTTTTATTGCCAATTATATAATCATACTTAGACCAGTTATTCCTCTGCAGAACGCACTGTAAAACATCTTCACATTGCTGGCAATGCTTAGTTGCCATGAAAAAAATCCAAATATTGCAGTTTGAAAAAAAAAACCCAGAAAATCCACAAAGCAGACTTAGTCCTACTTGAAAAATCTTTTACTGCATAACTCTAGATGCCAGATGGAACCCTGAATTTTGAAGTTGTCTGTGTCTTCCTGCAATAATGTAATACATATAAACTAAATTACTCAATTTTTTTTCTAAATGTAAACTGCACAGTTAATATTAATATGCTTAAAGAGCTCTATTCCGGGATGGCAGGGTGGGAATGAGGGGAATTATTTCATACCTGCTTTTTCCAGCCATGTCGTTTTATATTTCCTTTGTTTGGTATCGAAAGCCAACCCTCAATTCTTGACTCTGTTTTAAAATACAGGAAAATTAAACAGTCTTAATATATTATAATAGAACAAAATAATATAACAAAGCGCACTTGACTTCATGCGGCAATAGGCAATTACCCAATAGATCAGCAAAGCAGGAATTAAAAGAATAGCTAAATAAAACAAGGATATAAGCATTTGTATTTCATGCTTCATCACAAACTAACATTTTATGTCCACACAGCTACTGCAGAAAAAATATCAAGCTGTTTTCCATAAGGCTAATATCTAACACTGTATTTAAAAAAAAAAATTAAAAAAGCCAGACAGGATGCTTTGGTTTGAAAAATGTGTTGCAGCTTAAATGGAAGATAATTATAAGATTATCAATGTAAATATCATTTAACTTTCAGAGTGGCTATATGAAAATATTTAGCAGAAAGATTCTGCAAGTGAAACAAACCAGAGCCACAATTTACAAAACACAGAGGAAGAATGCACAAGAAAACAAGCAAAGGTACGCAAGTGTCCCATTACTCACAGAAGATAGGAACAGAAGATAAATAAATAAGGAATGCAGGAAGAATCAACTAGATATAAAGAATAAGAGACAAGCATTTTATTTGTTTTTCAAAGGACAATTTTCTGAGTATTCTGATAATGAATTTTCTTACAATATAGCTACTGAAATAACAAATCATTATTTTGAACACTGATAAAAAAAACCTGAGGTTTCCCACACTGACACTTAACATTTTGGCTATCACTACAGAAAACTCTAGCTATCTGATGTTCTAAATGTATTTCTATTGTTTGGGGTGCATTTTTAAAAATATGTATGAAACTGATGATAGTAGTGAAACACCGTCTGGCTTTCAACTGAGTTAAAATGACATGATGGATATTCAACATGGAAAATCTATTTTATAATTACTTAAGTATAGTTTTATAAAAGGAAAACAAGAATCCTAAAAAGTAGTTTGTTTAAAAAAAAAAAGTTACCAGAGAACAGTAACAAATATATAAATCAATCATTCAGCCATAACAATGAATTTGATTAAAATAAGGCTAACAGCATTTCAATATCCCAAGATCATCAACTAAACAAAATTATTTATAACTTTCTGTTTGTATATTTCTCCAACACACACTACCACTGTAGGGATAATTCTGGAAAGCAGCTGATGAGATTTAGCCATGCAAGTATTAATGCACTGCTGTGAAAATATACCCAAATATTTTTCCAAACGTCCACATATTTTGTTGACTAAAATTAGGAAGAGTTTTGCCACCCTAATTTTCCAAAAAGAAAAATTATTTTGCATGCATTATTTCAGTGAAATGGTAACATTTCTTGCATTAATGCCTATAATAAAGACAACATTATGTAATCACTTAAAACTGGGTTACTTATCAATTATTGGAATTCTCTTTGAGTCTCTTCTCCATACTCTACAGATGTTCCCCAAACCACTTGAAGAATGCAGAGTCATTAAAATCTTGAAATTCAGATAGGCAAAGTGCATGCCAGCATTACCTTTTTGCAATCAGAAATTTATCTGCCATGTAAAAGCCAAGGAAATGCCCTTTTCTCTGCTTCTCACGTTTTCAAATCTATACACATATATTTTTAAAAACCTCCTAAAAACCCTCTCTTTGCTCTCTGACTCAACATTCAATAACTTCCTAGCAGGGAATATATTTTCCTCAATCTCTATAGCAGTCACACTTAAGAAATTTGTTCTGTTTTGAAATATATTGTTCCTGTGGTATTCTCAATTAAGCAAGAATGAATATCACTAAACTTGGTGTAATTTCTGAAAATCTAAAAAAAAGTTAGGGGTTCAATCCTCAGAGCAAAATAGAGTAATAGCTGTCATGAAGATGAAGAGGTTGTGCTCATAAGGACACCGATTGTGAGCAAATTACAAAGGCTTCTGTTTCAGTATGTGGCCTGAGTTCCTTGACAAAGTAAGTTTGCAGGAACAAGAGAAAGTTTGAGATATTTACAATGTTTCATTGACTGAATGTTGAATTGGTTGATATTCTTTTCTGTGCACCCGCTGACAGATCTGTTCCAGTGTGCAAAGTACATTTGTATAGGGAATGGTTTTCAAGCTACAAAGAAGCACCTTGCAATTGAAGATATGTGCTCCTCAATGTCCTGCTTTTCTAGGAGGCTCAAGATTCCTTAGTATCTAATGAGCTCTTGAAGGAGTACACATTTCCTCTCAATTAGAGACACTGATGGTCTCACATGGGTTTCTTTAGACTTTAATTTATTGTCCTGTTTTATTTGATTTAACTGATTGCCAGTTAACTTAACCAACACAATTTTAAATGCAGGTCTAGTCACTCCACAAACATTTGATCCAGGACAGAAATATCTGGTGTTATCCTGAGGAAGTAACTCAGAAAATATGGGATGGGTGGGCTAGTGTGGAATAGTCATCTCATAATTCTGCTGAGACAGCCTGCCTTCATATTAAGGACACCCTACAGGTACTTGGCTCTGAATGATAGAACATGTTTCTGCCAATCTGAACAGAAACAAGCCTTCTGGTGCAACTGTGTCCCTTCAGTCCTTCCTTGCCAAATGAGGTAGGATATGGTGGTCAATTTTTTTTTAACATAAGGGTAAGGTGTTCCTGTTGAAAGACTAACTGAAAGGGAATGAGTGCAAGGCAGACTGTCCTCAATTTCAGAAAATTTATGTTGCTTTGCCTTTCTTCCCAGGACCACTGTCCCTAAGCCAAGAAGTGCTTCCATCTTCTTATGCTGCTGTCCAATGTGAATACTGCTCTAGACTCAAACCTGCAGCAGAATGCCCTTCAAGAATCTCTCTTGATTTGTCAGTTAAAATGAGTATGCTAACCAGACGAGGTACCATCACTTTAAATTCCAGTGTATTTTGTATTCTCATAGGGTATTTTGCTGGGATACATCCTCAGTGTTTCATGATCCAGCAACCCCAGGGTATGTATACCAATATGCAAAGCCATTAATCCAAGGATATTTAGAAATATTCAGATTGTGGTTCTCATGCAGTCTCAGATTTTAGAAATTACAGGTAAGGTACACAATGTTGTTAGCGGAGTCTATCACTACTCCCCAGACTGGGATTTCTGGATTATATTCTAGGACGGTGTTTGGTCAATCACAAATACATGTTCCTAGAGAGAGTCAGAACAGTCATCTACACAACCCTCTGTGTCCTGAATGAATTGACATCTCAAATAAATGTAACATCCAGGAACAAAGTGGATCCCTAGGTAGTGAAGGGTAGCAACAATGGTCACTAGCACTTCTATAAAGACTCAGGGGTGGCTGAAAGGCTGAATGGCAGTGCTTTTTACTGGTAGGCTACTAAAGTCAGTGTAAACCTCAGAAACATTTGATGGGTGAACCTGACTGAGATGCAGAAAGGCCTCTGTCAACTCTACAGAAGTTAAAAAGTATTCCTGGTTGCATACTGGTAAAAGCTGAAGGCAGGATTTCCCTTTTTTGGGCATTTGTTGAGTGCTTTACATAAAGAGATAAGAACGGCCATGCTGGGTCAGACCAATGTGTCCATCTATCCCAGGATCCTATCCTCTGATATCAGATGGATGAATGGGAATGAATGGAACAGGGCAATTATCAAGTTGTCTAGTCCCAGTATCAGGCAGTCTGAGGCTAGGAACATGGGGTTGCATCGCTGACCATCTTGGCTAATAGCCATTGATGGACCTATGCTCCACGAACTTACCTAATTCTTTTTTGAACCCAGTTATAGTTTCAACCTTCACAACCTCTCCAGGTTTTGTGGTTCAGTACTGCCACAATTTTATCCTCATGATTTTATCAACATAAATAAGATTCTGAAGCGATTTAACTCCTTCTTGTGGGGAACCTGGTGGGGAACCTCCCTGGTTTGGAGTAGATGAAACACAAGTATGTACATGGTTAGAGCTAATTATTGAGTACTTTTGGTAGTTTAGGACTTGATATAATTAGGACTCGACAGTTCAAGACTGCCCTTCCTAAGCAACATAAGACTTCTAATATGTTGACCAATTTCAGGAAAATTTTATGAGTTCAAATTATAAGAGCTCAGAAATTAGGCAAGGAGGATCAATGGAGGTTCTTTTCAGATAGGAGATATTGTCGAACATAGGACTTGATGCCAGTTAGCAACATGAGGAAAGCTGCCAGCTGAAGGTCTCTGATCCCTTTTCAATACCTCAGTAAATGGTATGCATTAAGAAGTGCCATGAAGGAATAAAGTTCCTTGAAAAAGACCTGGATATTTCTGACAGCTTGGAAACAACAGGAGGGTTCCTAGAATCTGACGCAAGGGGAGATGTATTTCTACATGGATATGACGACTGTAGGAGTCACCACCAGCAGATTTGGGAGGGGTTTAACATCAAATATACCAAAATCCTGAAGATGTTCCTGGAACAAATACAGCAGACATACGCCCTTTAGGTTTTTAACAGTCTGAATTGTGCTAGAAGCCAGAAGACTTATTACGCAGCGCAGCAGTTGTGAAGATTTTGACACACCATTAACTGACTAAGAACACATTTTAGAAAAGGTATATAATTTAAAATCAACATCTAAAATAAAAAACAAAAATTAACTAAGGGAAGACATGACACCAATGCAGACAAAGGGGAGGGAGGCTAATATCTAGAAGGATTCACGAACGATTGTTACATACCTGAAATTCAAGATTTCAGCCATTTAAAGATCTTTGGAAAAACTGCAGTGTGAAGATCTAGGCAGCGGAAAGTGCATCGATAGGAAGAGAGACATGCCTAAAATGTTTCTTTTACACTGCTCATCCTCTGACGTCGTATGGTCATGTGTAAACCAATATCCCTTGTCTAAAATGCTCTTGATGACATAGGTCCTACCCTTGTTTACAGATATTCAGATGTATTCTGCTGCAGTGTATTCAGATTTTAAAAAGTCACATGACAAGCATATTTACTACTAATTTCACAAGGAAAATTATATCCCTGTATATAGAAAATAAGCCTAATAACTTTACCTTATGGGCTTTTTACAGCACAGCATATTATTGAATGTTGTTCTGTATCAAAAATAAATCTTGTGTGCTGGGATAACAGAGATTAGGTTATACTCTTGCAGCACCACAAAAAGTAACTAGTATCTACAACAGCAGTTCTCAAACTGCAGTCCATGAACTATATGCTCATGGTCTGCAAAGAGATGGTTAGTAACATGATGCTCTCTCTCTTTGTTTTCAGCTACTGAATCACATCACATAGCTAAAAATGTATTAAATATTTTCCTAACATTTACTTTCCAGGGAGGCAATTTTTGTCATTGCCACAGTGATGCTATGTGAACTCTAGGGGAGGTGGTCCAGAAGGCAATTTTGCATTACAGTATGGTCTACACTATGAAAAGATTTGAGATACCTCATTTACAACACATATCACATCCATTATATTCACACAGTGCAGCAACGACAGCTGTAAGGATGGTCTCTTCCACTGACTGGAAGTGATAGTTCTAACCTGGAAAGACTAATTTCAGATGAAACTAAGACAGTGCTCTATAAAAAGCTAGCCAAGCTATGAAATCCTACCTGGCCTCCAACATAAAAAGCTAACACTATTATCCTGCATTCAGGACTTCAACAAAAGATTAAGTACATTTTTTTTTTAAAAATAGTTAAAATAATGGAGAGGGGATGCAGAAAAGGTAAGAGAAGCCATTTTAAAAGGTGATGGCCAACAATTTCTAAGACTAAGTATATATACACAAAAGACAAGTTGTCCAAATGAATAATTCTCTTACCTGTAAGGTTTCCATCAGTTTCGTCTGGCTGGAGGCTGGCAACACTGGTAGAGTCCATTCCTTGCTGAAGGTCCAAAATTTTACTACGCAATTGTTCTATATCACTCTCTTTACTATCCAGCTGCATCTGAAGCTCATTCCTATATGTTGACTCTTCTGCTAGTTGCTGTATTTATATATATACACACAGTAAGCATATGATCCAAAGCGAACATGGAAACAAAATAATAAGATATTTAAAAAATTAAGAATGAATTATGATGGATTACAAGCTTTCAGTAAATCTATGGATTAATTTAGTAATATTACTATTCATTTGGAATCTTTTACTATTCTATTACAATAACAGAATTCTCTGAATTGGTTTGGGCTTTTGTTTGAGACTAATATATGCTAATTAAACAATCAGCCCAGTTATCAAGAACTTGTGGGAATACATTAAGTTAGGAAATAGTCTGATTAATTTCATTAATGTTTTTCTTAAAAAGAATATCCCCAAATATTAAATCAGCCATTTAGACTCTAAATTAGAGCAATAATAATTTCTTTAAGTTGTAATAAAGCAAGCTAGAGACCACATAAGGGGAATTTTATACTAGAAAGTACCAATTTACATCTGTAAACTACTGTAAATTGGTTTGCAAAAAACTATATTATTTATGTCATTTTTTTCCATTGTTCAGGCAGTCAAATGCATGGCGTCGGATTTGTTCCCTGGCAACTGTCACAATGAAATGGGTCTATAAAGTAGATTCTACTGTATTAGGAAACATAATCAGTGTTTTGGACAGAAAAAAAAAAAGGTGTCTTCTAGTACATATATTTGGTTCATAATTGTTACTTTTAAGGAAGATAATGTCTGCACTCTCTTTCCCTTTGGACTGGATCACAGACTACCACAAAATCGGAAAAGGTTTTACCGCTTGCATTTCATTGAGCTCCTTCTGGTATTTCACGACCATCTGATTGAATTTCTCTTTTTCTTGATTAAGCTCCAATTGTAGCTTTCGGTTTTCCTTTTCTTTTTTCCTCAAATCTTGTATATTAGCTTTCTTTCTGTCTATTTTAAAATCTTTCCGATTCATTATCTCAGCCAATTTGTTCACAGCCTGTACAAAAAAAGTACATGAATTAAGAGAGATGCTATACACATAAGCTTTTGTAAAGAACGTAAACGTTTCTCTTGGTTCAAAACCACGTCAGAGAGAAAAAGATCATTTGGGTTACAGAAGCCCACGTTATATTTCAGC
Source organism: Caretta caretta (assembly GCF_965140235.1). NCBI lineage: Eukaryota > Metazoa > Chordata > Testudines > Cheloniidae > Caretta > Caretta caretta. The sequence continues at coordinate 83,604,642 of NC_134207.1, read as the reverse complement.
ATGACATCATACTGAAGACATGCATCTAGAACTCCGTGCCTTTCTATCCCCTTGTTATTGCAGCTGTCAAACTGACTACTAAAATACTTACATTTCAGTAAGAAAAAGTAGAAATAAGAGAGATGTAAAATGTAACATTTCCAATTGTGGAATAGATTTTTTTTAAATGAGCTGAGACCATCTTTAAAAAGTGTAGATTTCCCAGAACATAATTAATTATAGAAGTGAATGCACTGGATACAAAAAAGCTCCTATTAACATGTCATCTGTGGGTCTGATCCTGCAAACCCTTACTCTCTTGAACATTCCATAATCAAGTGAAAAGTTTACAGGATCAGAACCTATGCTTTTAGCTATAAATTACACTAATGCAAATTTCAGATTTATAGATCATCACGAATACAAATTTCATCTAGCTATAGTGCTGAGAAGTAATCACAGAGTAATTCATTAAAATTTGAAAGCTATTTATCGGGTATGCCACCATGAAGTCAACATGCTCATATTAAAATGTCTAAAAATTAATACCTGTGTTTTAAGAGTTCTTTCAGTGTGAAGATTCTTCTCATAATGCATTCTAATATTGTTGATTTCCTCTTCTTTCTTCAATTTAAATTCTGTTAAAAATACCATTAAACTTTCTAAGATATACATTTTATGGCAAGAAAACAATTTTTAAAGGTCATTCATTTCTCCATAGTATGTGGGTTTTTTCCATCTTTCTGTTCTTTGACTTTGCATACAAACACAGACATTTTGTAACCATAAAGACCATTTATTTAATGACACTGGAATATCATAAATATCTCACAAGAGAATACTTCAGATAGATAGGGCAAAGCTAAAATGCATATATATGTAGCTCCTAACCTACTGTTATAACATTTTTGACCACTGGCAACACTGAGCAGAAGTTTTCAGAGAACTGTCCACAGTGACGCCAAAATCTCTTTCTTGGATGGTAACAGTTAATTTAGAACCTATCAGTGTATATGTATAGTTGGAATTATTTTTTCCAACATGCATTACTTTTCATTTATCAGTGTTGAATTTCATCTGCTATTTTTGTTGCCTAGTGACACCATTTTGATATATCCTTCTAATGCCTTGCAGTCTGCTTTGGACTTAACTCTCTTGAATAACTATAATTTGCAAACATTGCCACTTCACTGTTCATCCCCTTTTCCAAATCATTTATGAATATGCTGAACAGCACAGATCCCAGTACAGATACTTGGTGGGACACTGCTGTTCACCTCTCTCCACTGTGAAAACTGACCATTTGGTCATACCCTTTGTTTCCTATCTTTCAACCAGTTACTGATCCATGAAAGGATCTTCCATCTAATACCATGACTACTTAGTTTCCTTAAGAGCCTTTGGTGAGCAATCTTAAAGGCTTTCTGAAAATGCAAATATATTATATCAACTGGATCACAATTCTCCACATGCTTGTTGATTCCCTCAAAGAATTCTAATCGATTGGTAAGGCATGACTTCCCTTTACAAAAGCTGCATCAACTCCTCCCCAGCAAATTATGTTTATTTACACGTCTGATAATTCTGTTCTTTACTATATATTGTATGAATGTGCCTGGTACTGAAGTTATGCTCACTGTCCATTAAATGCCAGGATCTCCTCTGGAGCCCTTTAAAAATCGGTATTACATTAGCTACCTTCCAGTCATCTGATTCAAAGGCTGATTTCAGTGATAGGTTACATACTACAATTAGTAGTTCTGCAATTTCATATCTGAGTTCCTTCAGAACTCTTAGATGAATACCATCTAGTCCTGGTGACTTATTACTGTTTAGTTTTTCAGTTTGGTCTAAAACCTCTTCTATTAACACCTCAATTAGGGACACTGTTTCAGATCTGTCACCCAAAAAGAATAGCTCTGATGTGGATATTTCCCCCACATGCTCTTCAGTGAAGACCATTGCAAATAATTCATTAAGCTTTTCTACAATGGCTTTGTCTTTGTCGAGTGCTCCTTTAACACCTTTGGTAAAATCCAATATGGCTCCAATTAATTTTATCTTCTGCATAGGGATCAATACTGGTATTTCTTTCCTAACAGTCCCAGAAAAGAGAACAATCAAAGGATGTGATGAATATTGTTCCTCTACCTCTGCCATAATCTCCCACAAACTAATCAATAGTCCAAGTATGGGCATACTTGGATCCCCATTTTTCTGAGGTAAGCTGCTACAACTAGACACTTTGCAAATACTCTGGCAGTGGCTGATAGGCTGAATGGTAATTCCCAACCACAAACATCAAATATCATCTGTGGAATGGGTGGATTGTGATAGGGGAATGTGTCCTGAAGGTCGAGAGCAGTGTACCAATCAGTCATTTGGGCACTGTACCAGTCAGTCTAGGGATGCGATGATGGTGGCTAGGGACACCATTCTGAACTTTATCTTCCTGAGGTAAGTGTTCACTCTTCTGAGTTCTAGGGCAGGCCAAAGTCCCCCCACTTATTCTTGGAGATGAGGAAGTACCTCAATTAAAAAGCCCTCCCTCTGAAGCAAAGCAGGACCTCTATTGTGCCAAGAGCCAGAAGTGACTGGACATCTTGGTCTAACAAGCTCTTGTGAGAGGGGTCCCTGAACAGGAACAGGGAAGGTGGGCAAGTGTTGAGTATGGACTAAATTAAATCTCAGATCCCACTCCAATGATTTCCAGTACTCATCCATTTCTTGTTATATCAGTCCAGAAACAGTGGAAATGAGATAGGCGGTCCCCAAAAGGGAGGAGATGGGATAGCTAGATCTATAATAACTTGTAAGATATTCCTGGGTGAGCAATCAAATTTACAGCCTCAATAATGAAGACAGGTGAGATGAAGTCCCAACTGTTTATACGAATTTCTCCCACAAACTTCTGTTGTTTCCTTTGAGCATCCATTTGTCAGTACCGATAGTAAGCAGGCTACCTGTGGTAAGCTTGAGGTCTGAAATGCTTATGTTTGGGAGCTGGCATGCATACCCTCAATGACCTGAGGGTTGCTCTGAAATGGAAATACACCTGACCTTTGATCAGATGCAGAAAATGCACTGCTGAGGCTGCTGTTAGCTGTCAAACCACCCGAAGGACACAAGAGGCTCTGATGTGTCTCCCTGCCAGTGTAAAGCTCACCTCTCAACCTTCAAATCTGCTAGTATGTGACACCAGCAAACAAAATGTGGGACAAATGACTGAAATACGAAACATTATTTTGGTGATTCAAAGTATAAGGTACAGATTATTGTGGTTTTAAAGAACAAAACCTGTAAGGTGTCTTCTCACAATGTTTAACCACATACAACCATAACCCATAGATCAGCAGCAGAGTGGCAAGATGTGGGTCTGCCATGTAAGAGATCTGGACTCTACTCTTGACTCTGCCTGCAGTGACCCTGCATACCTCTCTGCTAATGTATTTTAAAAACGAGAGGGAAAGATGTGTGTGCAGCAACTCATACTTGATTGTGTTCTAGGTTTAGAACCTTAACCAACAATAAGGGTAACGAAGAGCATGGGAATATAAACACCATACTAGAGGTGTGATTTGAAGTCAAGGTATACTTCCAGCTCAGAGGATTTGTAAACCTGCCAAAAGTAAATGATTTTGGAATGCTGCTTATTCTCTCTGTAATAAATCTATTTTTCATCCAACCACCATGAAATACTCAAATAGCACTCAAAAGAGCTTACATTTTATGTTTTGATTTTTGCCGTTTTTATGATATTTTTACAAAACAAAGGTTTAAAAGTCTTGTCAAAACAAAAACTCAAATGCAGCCTTAACTATGGTGTCATGACCAGATCTGACAAAACAAAAAAAATTCGTACTATAATTTTCAAAGCTCCATGGAAATTTATGCACCATCATGAAGATTAGTAGACATGGAATATGAAGAAGAACGTTTGTTTACTTCTGGTCTGGGAAATTCTTTCCTTATATCATGTTTAACAACATATTCTGATACAATGTTAAGCTAAATACACTAAGCTTATTATTATTATTATTATTATTATTATTATGTATTCTTTTCCATCATAAATCATGAAAGGATGGGATTTGCAATCTCTCTGTACAAACGAAATGGGCTGGGGATTTGGCCCACAAAACCAGCAGATTCAGGCAAGTCTTATAAAACTTTTCACTAGCTCCTGGCTCCTCAGTCTTTTCTCATCCTCATGGCAGTACAGGTTCCCTCAACAGCTATGTCCACCAGAAATCCCTAGGAGCAGAAAAGGAACCACATGTCCCCCATCACATGGGGGGAGGAAGTAATTAATTTCATGCTGACAGCATGGAAAAGATAAGGTCCTTAATACTGAAGGAAAAAATGGCCAAAACTGGTTTTCAAGTCTGTAACAGCAAACATATATTTCTCTGTAATCAATTCTGCATCATCCTAATATAATTTAAAACTTAAAACATGCCATACCTTCCTCCTGTTTCTTATTTTTTTCAATGAGCTCTGTATTTTCTTTTGTTAGAAACTTAACATCATTGGTTAATGTATTATTTGTTTCTTCCAGCTAAACGAAAACAAACAGATTTTAAAACAAAGCATTTGCTATACATCCTACCCATATTCAAAACTGTATTTTTTCTTTAAAATAATCTTAAATCAATAATAGTATTTTACACAGAATTACCATTCTTAGATTGCATACTCACTAATCTGTTCATACTTCAAAACTGTACATAAAATTCTAGATATTTTACTTCTGATCCCTCTTTCTTTCACAAAGACACTGGGTATACAACTCTCTCTAAGAAAAGGACTAGGTCTACTTTTATGATCCATGCAGCGTTGAGCACATTTTCAGTGTCCAATAAATAATACCCAACAGAACTTAAGGAATTAAGCAGAACTTCAGTGTTACTTTGTTCAGCAGCTTTCAGTAAATTTTAAGGAACGTCTGTGTAAACGATAACACGTAGCTACCTACAACTGAACCCAGAGAATCAGGTGCTTGTTATGAAATTCCAAGATTTCAGGCTTTCCATAATTATTTAATATCACTCTCAGTCCATGGAATTTACATTTGAGTAGTGTTATATATCATGGAAAACAGACAGGCACATATGGGTAAAAAGAAAATATTTGTTTTTTGTCAAATGGGGCACACAGGATTTGTGAAATGAACTGTAGGGGGAAATTAATATTATTTGCCGATATTAGCTCCGAATCAGGATCATTGTGCTGGATGCTATACAAACATATTAAAAGACAAAGACTGCAGTTATGTTCAGTAAGAAAGTTTTGTTTGAAACCTACAGAAATACATTGAATGATTATGTGTTGAGTTATGTTATCAATAATATTTGAAGTTGACAATTTATGGGTAGGAAGTTCCTACTTAGATTCCATATTGATGCAGTTATTTAAAATAGTCTCAAATGAAAATGGGGCATTCTGGAAAGTGAAAGGTTATTTCTTGGGGCTATTGCACGTGTAACATTACTGCAACAAATGTTACTTCAAATAATTTAATGTGGGGGTGTAAAGTACATAATAGCATGCAGAAAAACAATGCATTTTGGTCATCATGCGCAAAATTTTACTGCTGGGTTATGTTAGGCAGTATCTGAGTGCATGCATACCTCTGCATGCAGAAGGCCAAAGTGGAAGAACACAGTTTAAAGGTATTATAAAATAGAAATATTACACTGCAAATTAATAGGGTTTGTGAGTAAAAACTCTTAGTTAACACATTACTGTAAATGTAATGCAAAAATTAAATGGTTGCTCTTTTAAGTTGAGACTTCCTAGCTTGTATATTTTGATTTAAAAATATTTGCCTGGAGAAAACCCAGTATCTTTCAAATCCTTTCTGAATGAGGAAAGTGATTATGTAGTCAGATCCCTGAGTACACTATTAAAGAAACTGATGATTTAAAAAATATATAGTGATGAATGGTGGACCGACTAAAAGATACTGTGCTTGATTTTCAACTTGGCCTCAACCCAGACCCTCTTTTTGTGTCCACATTTATTTGGGAGCTCAAATAATGTAATTTAAACGTCTAAGTACCTGAACGTGCCCTCAGATCAGATTCTCAGATATCTAAGTGGCAGCAATTATGTGCACAAATAGCAGCAGATGCAAAACTGCCTCAATTTGCACGCACAAAGATGCTGGACTTTAAAAACCTGTCTCTAAATTTTTATGCACACACACACAAATTTTTAGTTATAGCTGTAATGTTTGATATTTTTTTTTACAATAAAGCCACTTTTTATACGTTTAAACAACAACAACTTACCCGGCTTACAATGTTGTCCTTGTCAGTAATTTCTTGTCTATTTCTTGACGCTGCTTTCTTGCTCTCCTGAGTCAATTCAAAATACTGTTCTTCCAGGAGACCTCGGGCCAACTGTTCTGACTCAGCTTTGGTTTCAGCCAGATCCAATTGTGCAGCAAGAGTTTCTCTATAACAGAATGTTAAGATCTTATGTTTCCTGTGGAAAATACTTAATATTTGCAGGGAGAACAAACAAGCCCAGACTGTACTTTTCAGTGCATCGTTTTTTAAAAAACATTGCCTTTAAAGGATTGAGGGAAGCAAATAGGTCTACATTAAAAAGGGATATGACACCTATGTAATGCACTACAAAAAGACATAGGTCCTGTCCATATCAGCACTTGATACCATGTTTGAAACCTTTTTCAACCACGGTTACTGCATAAGAGTTGTTACATTTCTAGCATCCACAGTTAATGAAGTTAAAGACTGCTCAGATATCATGCTCTATACTGTTTGGGTAGTTTCTGCAGAAGCACAGTTTTTTGCAACAGTGTTGTGTCTAAGGGTCCACTTGCCCTACAAATGCAGCCATACTGGGAGGTTAAAACACAGTTGGCCCCTGTAAGCTAGGTTCCCTTTGGTGCCAACTGGTAGAGGGCAAAGTGGGTGCATATGATTTTACAGGGATCCCTTGGGTCAGATATATGCATAATAGTTCACCAAAGAGTGGCGTGCAAAATCTCTCCCAAGAGCTAGAAGCCCACTGGTTGTCATAATCACTGCAAAATGTATGTGCACATGGTATACTAAAAATTATGTTGTTAAGGTCTTGGAGTTATGGCAGGTCACCAGGAGATGACACACCGTGAAGATGTTCCTTTCAGGCAGGAGGTAACTGACACCAATCTCCATGTCTGGCCATTTGTTTATTATATACCTACTATATGCATACTGGACCAAGTGTGAATGGAGTGATTGCAAAATCTGCAAGTGAGGAAATCTACAGGAAGCAACATACAGGAGAAGGGGTGTCCTCTTTATGAAGATTGACAAAAGATTGGTCTAGTATACCTTGGAGTGCAAATGAATACATTGAATCCTTCACCTAGAAGGCAAATTGACAGCATGCTTGTCTCATGAAAGGTGCATCACAGCCAGCCTGGCTGTAAAGCACTGCAAGGATTTTGGGTGAGCAATACTCTAAAATTAAGGAGATACTCGAATGTCTTAAGGTTGGGATCTTGAATGTGTGTTATTTTATATGTAACTATTTGTTTCCAATACTTCTAATTGCTACTACTTGAATCTCTAGGCTTTGTTAAATAAACTTATTCTTGATTTCACTATAAATACATCTAAGTGCTAAGCAGTGATCCAAGATGGAACTTGTAAGCTGGGGTGTACTTGTAAGCTGCATTTGGAAGAAGTGAATCTGTGGAAACTGTGAGAGTGTCCAGCAGACAAGGGCCAGTACTCCAGGGAGACATTTGGAAGGTTCAAGGGCTGGGGGGTGTGCCAATCGGTAACCTATAGAGTGACAGTGTGGCCTGCAGGGCCTAGAGAGCAGTGTTTGTGTTGCCTATGGCCAGTGGAGTTAGGCAGCTGACCCACAGCTGGCACAGTTCAAGGATTTTTCATGTTAAGGGAAGGTTGTAGCGAGTTGCCCCACAATCCAGGGAAGCATCACAGCCCCCAATATGGTAAAAAAACATGGTGGTATGTTACAATATAGAGGGGATATTCACAGGTTCCCCAAACCATACTAAAGCCAGGTTAAGTTTTTACTGGAGTATGAGGTTATATTAAAGGCCTATCCATATTGCAATATGAAAATATGCTTTCATAGTTCAACGACAACTGTGCTGCAGCTGAGTCCCTGATTTCGTGTATTTGTAAGAGGGCCCCTAGCGTAGACAGGCAACAATCAGACAATTAGTTTGGAATAGCTCATGTATAGATCTAATTAAAAATGTATACAACATATCTTATGCTGAAGGGGTAAGGGAATAAAAAGCCTCCATAAGACGACAAAAAAATAAATGGGAATGGGGAGAAAAAAAAAGAAAAAAAAAAGAGAAGAGAAGAGACACCGAAAGGGCTAAAGGGAGTGTCTCTTCCCTTGTCCCCACCTTGGGGAATTGAGATTCTCCTACATTTTCTTGCTCAGGGCTGTGATTGGCTGATAATCTCTCCTTATATCATATTTAACAACATGGTGTCTTCTCTCTCCTTCCTTTCCTTCTTCCCAAATCCACAGTGAACATTGTTCTTAACATGCCCTAATTTACTCTTAAAGACTTGTCTGCAATACTTATGCAGACCAATGACCATGCTTGTCAAGTACCACAAGTTCTGTACTATATTCAAAAAGTGATGGTTTTGCGCCTGTGTAAAGTTTATGAAATGGACAGGCCTAATTCTGCATAGATAGAAGAACAAATTAGTGAATTGGAAACAGTTTTAAGTAATAGTCTTTCGTAAGTTTTGAAATACTGTAAACTGTATATTCTTCAATTATTTGAAAAGGTTCACAAAATTGGATAAACTTAATTGGTTTGGTTGTAGTTAGTACGACACATTTAAAATGAGCTTTCAAATGAAGTATTATCTTCATTAAAATTCTTTGTCTGAAAACCATTTATTGGCTCAAAAACTAAATGCAATTACCAGGCTAACAACATTTTTGGAGGAGGGAAGTGAGTCTGACAAAATTATGAATCCAACAAAACTATTTTTCAAAATGTCAGACATTTCTAAACTCTCAGGACTAATAATATTTCTCTCCAAAAACTCCAAACCTAGTCCAAGAAAATAAACATAAACCCTGACTCCATTCTTAATCATCCATCAATATAAGTAACATCCTATATATTCACCATATTACAAGACCTGTTATACTTTTTGTAAGTAGTCATTTCTCAGCATTATTGCAGGGGAAAAAAAAAAATTTTTATCCTGGATTCAGGGCTTCAAGATTGATACCACACTACTGTATAAGGTAAGGATTTTTCTGCTTGAAAATATAAAATGGACATACTTTTCATTTTGCAATTCCTGTATTTTTCTTTGAGTTTCTTTATTCTTCTCCTCAATTTCTTCTTTAAGCTCCTTTACCTGAGTTTTGTAAAGTGTCTGTAAGGGAAGTATTAGAAAGAAATCATAATTCAAATCCTTCCTTAAAACTCCCCTTTGCTGTGATACCTATAAAAACATTTTCACAACGGTTAGACAGCTGGTACACTGATATCACTTCTGATTATGCTAACTAATAATATTGTCTCATTGTTTCCTTGTACTCCCCCGTCTGTCTGTATCCATCTGTTGTTTCATACTTAGATGGCAAGCTCTTGGGAGCAGAGACTATAGTTTTGTTCTGTTTGTACACGGCATAACACAATGAAGTCCTGGTCCATGACTGGGATTCCTAGGTTCCAGGATAATACAAATATTAAAAACAGTAATAATCATCCTCTAAGCTTAAAATTAACATTTTACTCTGAAGAACTATGGCTAAGAATTCAGATCATACTGATTAATACTTCTTTAATTACATGAGTTCATAAAACTGACGAAAGGATCAGGGTAAAAACACTGTACTCCTGGTCTTCCAATTAGTAAAATGTTACACAAATCATGATATGTATGATAAAATTACAGTGAAGTTTAGTTAAACAAATGATTACAAAATAAACTTCTTTGTAGTGGGTATTATGATAGATACTGCATTATCTTTGGGGACCACACTGTATTAACTGTATTGTATGAATGGTTTACATATTGTTTTACATGTAACTCCAGGGGGAGAGTTACCACAACTCCTGAAATCAAAAACAGTGATTACTCAGTGAACTACTCAGGTTGTAAACACCTCCAGGGAGGTACCACACCCTGTGGAGGCTTGCATATACTGGTCCAGAGACCATCAGACAAACAAAGCGCTTTTGGCATAAAAAGGCAGAGTGCCTTTTAAACACAGTGCCTTTTTTCAGATCCAGTAAACAGATAGGACCCTGTGTCCAAGGGATGGGGTGGACCCCAATCCTTGTGGAAAGGTTGAAAGACGTTGATCTACTAGGACCCAAAAGACTGATGGGTGATCTCTGGTAAGCTTTTAGCATGTTTATAGGAACTTTTATGGTTTTTATTTGTTGTCTCTGTAATGCATTTACCACAAGAATAAATGTATTATGCTTTATGAGGGCTAAATGGTAACAAGTATACACTGCTGTAGCAATGACCCTAAGTTAACCACAGTGCTGGACCATGGTCAGACCTGCTGGGGAAATGACAGTGAGGTGCAGAAGGAATGCAAGCCTAAACCCCAGGTCTGGAGAGAGAGAAACTGGTCTTTTTCTGAGAGAGAGGTGACAGCTGGAAGCCTGACAGCTTAAGTAGGTGCCTTCAAAGAAGACAAGGAAGGGAGTGGTCAAAGGTGAAGTTAACCCTGAAACTGTGACTGGTATAAAAATATTTCTCAAGCTGAAATCTCAACTGACTATATAAATTCACAAGGATATTTCAAGTTCATGCATTAGAGAGCATCTTACGCCGCTGTCTGTACTCACACAAATGAAACAAATCCTCCAGCCAAATGAGAGACATGGAAGGCCCTGAGTACAATATTGATACAATCCCAGTGCATGAAAGTGCGGAGAATGGTTTCTGAGTGCTATGAACCATTGCTCTGTTGGGGCTGAATCAGCAGAGATGCCCATAGGATGATAACAAAGATGTTTTCCTAGCATTCTGAGGAACATGTGCAGAATGCATGGGGTGCTATTTTCTCTGTAATTTGAACAAACACACTGAGGAACAACATTGTGGAGCCTACCATAGCACAAAAGTAGATTTCATCCCTCCTTCCTAAGATTCCCTTGCATAAACCCATTTACACTGACTCAAATACTTTCCTATTCCCAAGATCAAGATGATAGTCATTTGGTTGAATATAATAAAAAAAGTCAACTATTTGGATTAATAGACTATATTACAATGAATTTGGCTTAACTAAACTAAGTGTCTGATTTTGCCATGCCTACTCATATTGAATAGTACCTTACCCCCTGAGTAATCCCACTGGGGACTATAGGTAATGGGTGTCAAAATTAGGACCTAAAATATAACAATTTTATATAGAGCCCTTATATGTTGTCTACATATACACACTTTAGTTTGTTTTTCTTAGATTTGTATATGTCTATATATAGCTACCCAAATGAAAAAGAATGGTTACTTACTCTACAGTAACTGTGGTTCTTCAAGATATTGTACTCAGTGGGCATCCCACTATAAGTGAGCATGTGCCTCATGTGAGGGAGACTAGATTTTGTTTGACTAGCCGTGTGAATTTTTCTTTTTTCTTTTCTTTTTTTTTTTTTTTTGACTAGCAGTACAGTCCCACTGCAGGTGAGAATGCACTCTGCCTCCTTATGCTTCCACATGAGGGCACAAAGGGCAAGGTGGCTGCGACCCTCCCTCAGCTCCTTTGCAATTCGAAGCCTGTGTAGCTAAGAGCTCCAGAAATCAGGGATGGAAAGCAAGTGGTGGGATCACACTGACATCATCTTGAAGAACCATAGTTACTATATTGCAAGCAACCATTCTTTCTGCTTTGATACTGTGTATCTGGAGATCCCACTGGAGGTCACTGAAAAGCAGCATCCTTTCTGGATGGTGGGAGTGATGGCAGATATGAAAAAAGCTTTGAGAAATCTGAACACCACAGGGTGTAAAAAGACCAAAGGTGACTGAATTGGTGCATGGCACCCTGATATCACCGCCAGGTGGACTTTAAAAGAGTTAAAGGCTAATCATGCTTGTAGACCAGAATCTTTGGAACAGGGCCTTGTTTATGGGGAGAACAATCCTGGGAGGGCTAGTGGCTGACTAAATGTCAAATAACTTGTGGAATTTTTCAGGGATGATTGAAGTCTCATCTTCAAGATGTCTGCAGTCTGCACTAGGAGCTCCTGAATTGCCTTGAAACTATCTACCACCAGGGACAGTGAGGAGAATTTCTTAAGAGATGAGGGGGGCTGCTGGACCTCTGGATCTCGCTCCTCTGTGTATGCCCGTGACTGAGGTCTTATTAGAAAAGCTGCTAGAGAGGGAGACCTCCTGGTCTTCTACCACTGTAGGGACAAGCTCCTAAAGGCTGGGAAAAGTAAGCTGCAATAGCCACAGTGGCATCCCATACACATACAGGTGGCTCTCGGATTCCTGGCTGGTCCAGTGACAATCCTGGTGGGCTAGTAGTTGAGGTCTGTACAGGTCCTTGGATCTCCTAGTGGTACAATTTGTGGACTTTAGTGGAGACGGATCTCTGCAGGCTGCCAGCAAAAAGATGTGCCTGGGGGAAATGGTGGAGAAGGGGTACACCTCTTCCACAGGTGGTGCTGACTGGTAAGGTATTGTTGGTGTCAAGGTCTGTACCAGTGCCAATACATATCTTGGTGCCGACCATGACTCCAGTGCACTCCAAGTCTGCCCTGCTGGTGCTGGAGTCAACATCGATGGGGACACTTCCACACAGGTAGAATCTGCTACATTGCAGTCTGCTCCTTTCCACTGATCCTCAAGGCCACACTGGACTTGACCGAACTATCTTCTGATGTCCTGTCCCTTTCTTTACAAGGAGACAGAGATCCTTCTTGAGCTCCTACCCCAATGCTGAGAGTGACCCCTTTCAGCACTTTGCTTCAACCTCTGAAATGCTGATTAAATGTTGGGGCTGTCGGTGTCTTCAGCACCAAAAGTGATACCGGTGCTGACATCGGATCTGGCTTCACTGCTGTTTTCTCTGAGGAGGTCTTTGAAGTCATCAGTCCACCTTATGCAATCTAGAGACTACTAGAAGGGTCTTCTAATGCAATACATCTGGATCCAATGCCACTTCCGTGGATTGCTCCAGAAGGTGGAGCATTACTCTTGCTTCTCACGACTTCCCAGTCCTCACAAAGAAGGAGACTGAGACCAAGAATCTACTTCAGTTACAAGACTCTCCAAAGTGGAATAGGTATCTGTCAAGCCAGTCTTTCAGCAGAATTAGTCCACTGCAGGATGGATAGACTTTGAAGCCTATGGACTGAGAGTCTGGCATTTCTAAAGTCATGTACTAGAGCAGACTAAGGCGACTAAATGAAAATGAATGAAATGGAAAGAACTAAATGAAAAGAACAGAGATTGTTCAGAAGAGTCTCAGAATAACAGAAATTTAGTTCAAGTTAAGGTCTAGTGCAGGGATGGGCAAACCTTTTGGGCTGAGGGCCACATCTGGGTGGGGAAATTGTATGTAGGGCCAGGGCAGGGGGTTGGGGTGCGGGAGAGAGTACGGTGTGCAGGAACAGGCTCAGGGCAAGGGATTGGGGCAGAGAAGGGGTGCAGGCGTATGAGGGGAGTCAGGGAAGGAGCTGAGGTACAAGACAATGTGGGGTGAAGCAGGGGGCTCAGGGCAGGGGGTGGGGTGCAGGGTGCAGGAATGGTGCAGGATGTGGCAGGGGGTTGGGGTGGACAGGGTGCAGGGTGCAGAGGACAGAAAGTTGGGGGCGGGGGGCAGGGTGCAGGAGGGGTTTGGGCTCCAGCCTGGCATCACTTACCTAAAGTGGCTCCGGGGCAGCAGCTGCGCTCACCGGAGCCAGGGCAGTCTCCCTGCATGCTTGCCCTGGCCCCACGCTGTGCCACTCTGGGAAGCAGCCAGCACCACGTCCCTGCGTGGCCGCTGTGGTGGGGGGTAGGGGGAAGAAGGATGTGTGTGGCGGCGCACAGGGCTCCGCGCACTGCCCTTGCAACGCCTCCAGTTACCTCCCCCGAAGCTCCTATGAGCCACAGTTCCCTGTTCCTGGCCAATGAGAGCTGTGGGAGGCGGTGCCTGGAGGCAAGGGCAACGCACAGAGCCCTCTGCCCCCTCAGGGCCCCAGGGATGTGGTGCTGGCGGCTTCTGAGAGCGGAGCGGGGCCTGCAGCACCACGGGAGGCAATCCCGCGGGCCGGATCCAAAGCCCTGAGGGGCCGGATCCAGCCCTTAGGCCGTAGTTTGCCCACCGCTGGTCTAGTGGATCAAACATCAGCTAGATTCTGTCCCACCAGCATGAGCAGTGAGAAGGACATGAGGGAAGACTGAGGCTGCCCCATCCACCCCACTCCTTACCTCATGTAGGAGCATGGAGGCAGCACAGGACACATGCAGAGCCCCAACAAACATGACTAGTCAAAAAAATCCATTCTTGCATGCTTAAGAGACATAAGAACCTAGAGTGGGATCCATGCTGACAGACACTCAAAGAATTCATAGTTTTGAAAAGCTGTCTCTACTTAGGTTAGACTTGGGCTGCAGCAATGTAAAGCTATATTAGGACAGTGCAAAAACACATCCAGTGAATAATATAATTATATGTTAAAAGGTTATTTTCTCTCCAGCCAAAATCCTAGGATTGTAAATCAAGTGCAATAAATACACTCAATGAAAGAAAAGTTACTGATTAATAGTAAAAAGAGAGACAGGGAAGGTGGAATCTGGGGCTCCAGTGCAGTTCTTTACTGTTTGGCTATCCAGTTTCTGTGATGCATGGATAGACGGGTATTAACCTACACCACAGAGTGCAACACTCTGAAAATCTTCGGATAAAGAGCGTTTAACTTAAAGATGGTTTGGTTAGATTGGCCCAATTGTGACTCAAGCATCCCACATATTAAAGAATGAGGTTTTGTGGGCATGAAGAGTTGTGTGTGCAATCTGGGTATAGTATTACATACTAAAGATATATTAAAAATTATTTAAGTTGCAAAGTCAAGTACTCAGTAGTTAAGAAATGCCACATTTACAGTTGTCTATGCAACCTTAATTCAACCCCCTATGCATCCAACTTGTGCGGTGAAAGAAGCAGGTGTCCTGCAGGAAAAAAAACATTGTAGGTGATCATATAATTAAAGACTGTTATAATTCACACACACAAATAGGCAGAAATAAGGTTGCAGAGAATAACCATAGATCTGGCATCTTCCTGATTTTCGAGTGCTTGATTTTGCAACCTAAACAACATTTTAATGTAGTTTTTCATGCAATTTCCTATATTTCCTTTTTTTTTTTAAAGTAAAAACAAATTCTATTATGTAAAACTGGAACAACTGCCCAATTATGCAGCAGCAGCATCTGAACCTTTACCTTCTGCAATGTAGCACAGATTTCTACCACATGAGCTATAGAACTAACTACATTATTGCTGGCAGCAGCAGAAAGCTATTATCTCAGAGGAACGTATAGGACGCTGGGGCCATACAGTGGGTTTTGGAGGTGATGAAGAAGCCCTGCCTGGCTCTCTACCCACACTGCTGAATTTTTTTTAAATGTTCCTGTTCAGTTATTATTTTAGCGTGATGCCAAAATTTTTGTGAGAAATGCAAGTGAGACATATGAAACTGTGATTTTTAACAGTTTATCTCTCAGCCAAACCTCAATGGAATCTCATGGAACAAAGGGAAGACATTCCTTTAGCCCACGGGCTTGCTCCTTGACAAATGTAAAGGGCCTATGGCAAAGAATGGAAGTGTTACAGCTTAAAAAGCTCAGTTATTTTTATCAAAAAAAGTGTTAGACAACCAAAATATAGGGATCACTATCTGTCCCATCTGTAATATCCTACAAGGTTAGAGCCTGGACTGAGTCTTCAGACGCCTAGACTAAGCCAAATTTCCTCAAATGCTAAGGCTTTGCAAACAGAAAAGTTAATAAACCTTACTGACTTGGATAAATTGGATATTAAGTATCTCTTAGCATGGCCTTAGTATATGGTGAGGCTGATATTGGACTACTGTATCTCTCTCTGTTGTCCACATTATAAAAAGAATGTTGAAAAATTGGAGGTTGCAGAAAAAACCCACAAATGATTTGAGGCCAGATAAAATACCTTACACTGAGAGCCTTAAAAAGTTCAGTATGTTTACCTGACTAAAAAAGAAGACTAAAAGGTGACTTGAATACAGTATATAAGTACCTTCATGAGGAGAAAATACTGGGCACTACAGGGCTCTTTAACCTTGAGGAGAACAGCATAACAAAAACCGATTTGTAGAAGCAGAAGCCAGACAAATTCAGATTAGAAATAAGGCATAAACTTTGAAAAGTGAGGGTGACTAACCACTGAACAAACTAGTAATGGAAGGGGTGGATTCTCCATCTCTCAATGTCTTAAAATCAAGATAAGATGCCTTTCTGGAAGATCTCTTTTAGCCAAACACAAGTTATTGGGCACCGTCACAGGGATAACTGGGTAAAATTTAATAGCCTGTGATATACAAGAAGAGTGAGGCTAGAAGATCTAATGGGCCCTTCTGGCCTTAAACTATATGAATCTTCTTTCTTTCAATTCATCCTAAAGTTCAGTGCCAAATGCATTGGCTGAATCTTGTATAAATCTACCCAATTTAGGAGGACAATGGGAAAGTGACACCTGGCTCTCTAATCAAGTCTGCTAGATTATGAGCAAACTAATTTGGAACTAGTTTATACCTGAGGCACTTTTAGGAAGTTTTTGGAGGGAGTTCACTACTATATGCATATGAAGTGTTATTACTTATGCAATATAAATGGAACACAGTACCTTTGCTGCCCACAAAATCATATAAAAGAAGGGTAATAGACCAAGTACAGTATTTATGATTGTTACTATATACATATCACTATCTTTTCATGTTGTTAGCTTGATTTTTGTGTATTATTTGTATATTTTTAGTAGTATTTTGTGTGTCACTCATTTATGTCAGAGCATTGGGGTATTTAGTCATGAAGTTATTGAACAAAACAATCATTTATTTTTGTAAAATTAAACCTACCGAAAAATACTGTTCAGCTTCAAGCTGATCCTGAAGTTCCCGCATCTGACCTTCATTTCCTCTGTATTGCCTTAAAGAGAGAAAACAAAACCTCATATAAAAGCCACCCATTACACTTGCACCTTTAAACTCAGCATTTTTCTTTCATATGCACCCACCTCCTCCTTCACACACCACCTGTAAACATGGTAATTCATAAACACCACATTCTAAGATTCCAGTGTAACAATATAATTTATGGTACCATAATGGTAGCCGCCACAGATAATTTGGATGGAAAGCAGTGCTCTGAAAATGCTTGGTTTCGGTCTTCGACCTGCAGACTATTGTGGCACAGGTCCAATGAAGGAAGGATATTCTTGTTGGAAAAGTAATGCGGGCTCCTGTCAAGCTAAAAAAATCATAAGTGAGAGGAGGAGTGTTTTAAGGAGAAAAATGTACCCAGTCATGGAGCTCAGTGGTCCTCCAACAGACGCTCCAAAGTCTAAACCTCAAATGGTGGTTCTTGGATAGGCACTTCAATTGCTCCAGAAAGGCTGGACAAGCCTGAGCATAGAAGTATCAGCAAAGCAAAGCTTTTTATATTTCAAAATAAAAATATTCTAATACAATAAATACATACACATCTTCACAAAGCACATTTAAAAAATGCCAACAAGTATTTTTGGTTTCTGGAAAAAGGTGACCGACAAAATACATGAACATGGGGAAAAAAAAAGAAAGGATTTTCCATTTTATGTCAGGCCTCTACTTACTTAGTGAGTTGAGCAAACTCAAATTCCAATAATCTCTTCGCTTCCAACAACGTATTGATCTCCTGTTTCAGCTGCTTCTCAGAACCCTTCAAGTTGTCTGCCTCAAAGGCTTGTGTTTTCAGTTCATTCTGTGTCATTAGTCGCTTATTTATCTCTTGTTCCAGCTGAAGTGTTAGATTCTTAACCTAATTGTTTAATAAATCATTTTAATTTAAAATTCTTTTACCAAATATTTTCCTGGATTTTGTTAAAAGTAATAATGTTTCACATGTGCATTATTTTATGTCAAGCATAACCATTTCCTACATTTTAATCATGAAATAATGCATACAAATATTCAAAATAGCCTTCAATATTACCTGGGTGCAATATCATAGAAACTAGTTTTTCTTATAGATTTTAGTCTATATTTCGGCCTCAAGAACTGCCCTGTTCCCAGCCATTCATTTTTTCTTTTGTAACAGACTCTGGGGTGGGGCCTGAATTCATTCTCATCTATTCTACCTTAAGTGGGACAGTGGAAGAGGCCCAAGAGGTTTGACAGACCCCCATTCTTCTTTGTGGAATTCAGGTTTTACAAGCTTTATGTCTTTTCACCCTAGAAAGTTATGCGGCCCAGAGCGGTCTAAAATTTGAATTGCAGACAACATGGCCTAGCAGAAAGGCTTTCAGACTAACTCTTCCAATTTAATCTGAAAGGACAGTGGGGATGAGACCTAATAACAATTAGCTCTTATATATCTTACAACAACTTTCAGCTGGTGTTTCTGAGATTAAATTTTGCATGCTCTGAATGATACACTGCATTTTGAAGAATTCAAATTCAGAACACACAAAATATCTATTTTGCAAGTGTAATAAGAGTGCATGTTCAAACTCATAGGCAAGCTTTATTTAAAAAAAAACAAATAAAATTAAATGCAAAAATTACCAATCAGGTAAGAGTTCAAACACAAAAGCGACAGGACACCAAAAAGTTAGCTTCTCACAGCAACATTAACTAGCAATGTTATAAATTAAGGCATACAATTATAACAGCATAAATGAATACATGTCAAATGTTAGATCTGGCTAAGTAACATTAATATGGGAAAATTAACATTTGAATTTACTAACTGTTTTGCAATTCAACTTAGTGTCCTTTAATACACAGATAGTATATTCTTCAGTAATAAATTGATGGCTTTGATAATGCAGAAGAAAATATGCTAGCCACTTTGAAACCCATCTCTGCAAAACTTACTTCCTGCATAACTCTATTGCGTAGGACCCCACTGACTTCATACCTGGAATCAGTTCACTATTAATGCATAGCACTTATAAAGGAAGACTGAAAGAAAGACATATTATCCAGGGTCTGAGACAGACATGGCATTTGACCTACTCAGACATAAATGTTTACACCATTTAGGTGAAATTTCTTAGTACAGTTATATTCAATAACGTTACGCTACATAAATATCTCAACTTAAATAGATTCAGTTTTCTATTTCTTAATGCAACTATCATTCTTTAATTTGTCTTTTACATAGAAAACATGATAAGTAAAAATGCAGGTTTTGCTTACTTCATCCTCAAGCCTCTCCTTTTGCTCAGTGAGGTGCTCAAGCTTCTGCTGAGACTGCTTCAGGTCAAAGTCCAGCGTGGAACATTGTTTTTCAATCTGAACTATTTGATTTTCTGCCCTGTCTCTTGCTGCCCTCTCCTCCTTTACTTTTTTTTCCATTTCTAAACAGGAAACAAAAGCAATTGACAGCACAATAAAAAGGTATATTTGCAAAAATACAAATATGTTACTTCTAAGAACATGTTTGCTTGACCATGCCTTTCTTAAATACACCTAATATTCGAGCTTTGATTCTATCCTTGGGAGTTAAGCACAGGGTTTCTCTCCCCCCACACAATGGCTGGGGTGTTTGAAATCCTTTACAGTCAGATGAGTATGCATCTCTAGTCTACTACTGAACAAAATCATTATAGTATTGTTGCAACAAACAGAGACACAGTGATAGTGATTGCCAGAGTGTTAGGACCCTCCTACAGGCAGCTACTTGTCACTCCGCTAACTGCCATTATATCAGTGCTTGAAATGTTCCAGCCAGTTCATGTGTTGCTCAAAAACAGAGAGCTTCCAACAACAGCCATTGAAAAATGAAATTAAATAAAAATTTTGATAGAACGAATAGCAAAAAACATCCTAAGGTGTGTCAACACAGTAGGGTTACCAACTTTCTAATCGCACAAAACCAAACACCCTTGCCGCCCTCCTGCCCCGAGGCCCCACCCCTTCTCTGAGGCTCCATCCCCCGCTCACTACATCTCTCCTCCCTCTGTTGCTCACTCTCCCCCACCCTGACTCACTTTCACCAGGATGGCAGGGGGTTGGTGTATAGGAGAGAGTGAGGGCTCCGGCTGGGGGTGTAGGCTCCAGGGTGGGGCCAGACATGAGGGGTTCACGGTGCAGGAGGGGGCTCTGGGCTGGGGCAAGGGTGCAGTAGGGGGCTCCAGGCTGGAGCCGAGAGGTTTGGGGTCTGGGCAGCATTTACTTCAGGTGGCTCCCAGAAGCAGCCTGCATGTCCAGCTCCTAGGCGGAGGGCCCAGGGGGCTCTGTGCATTGCCTGCACCCACAGGCGCCGCCCCCGCAGCTCCCATTGGCTGTAGTTTCCGGCCAATGGGTGTTGTGGAGCTGGCACTCAGGGCGGGGGCAGCGCACAGAGCCCCCCATGACCCCCACTGCGCCTTGGAGCCAGACATGCCAGCCACTTCAGGGAGCTGCATGGAGCCAGGGCAAGCAGGGAGCCTGCCTTAGCCCTGCTGCACCACCGACCAGACTTTTAGAGGCCCAGTCAGCAGTGCTGACCCGAGCCAGCAGGGTCCCTTTTCTACTGGGCGTTCCAGTCGAAAACCGGACGCCGGGCAACCCTAGAACACACTAAAAAAACATGGGCCTCTAAATTATGAAGGGAAGTGGTTGGATGAGTACAAGTCATGTGTGATAACTTCAAAGCAGTAAAATTATAGGTAACTAATTTTTCCTTAACTTGAAGATATAAACAGTACAGGGTTTTCATATTTGTAGTACAGTGACGTTAACAGATCCTATGCTGACTTATACCAACTAAAGAGAGAGCCCAGGATCTTCAAATAATGTATTACATTATGTATGTTTTCCAATTTTGATATGCATATACATTTTCTCTACACCAAGGATTAAAAACTGGTTTTATGAACACTACATTAAAAACATTCTTTGACACTGTAACGGAATTAGGAAAACAGACCTTATTATTGCTCAGTATTTTGTTTGAAACTAAAAGGAAATACATACCACACATTGCAACTGATTTTGCCTCTTCAATTGATTGATGTTTGTCAGTTAACCGAGCTTTAGTCACTTTATGCTCATTTACCTCCTGTTCCAGCCGCTGTTGTAATATTTTGAGTTTATAGTTTAAATCTATTTCTAAGTTATTCTTTTCCTGCAAATTAGGACAAAAAAAGCATACTTGATTAAAGCAGAACTGTAAAAAAAAAATTCTGGAGTATTTTACCAAGCCGTCGAATGGACCCACATTTCCTTTTCTTCCCTTAAAAAAAAGGAAGGGTTACATTTTTGTTTATTCGCAAGTCATAATATTAATAGGGTGTATTATACCATGTCTTTTTAGGTGTTTAAAAATGAGGCTTGAAGGAGAGGAAGGGGGTAATAAGACTTTGAAGAAAAAACACTCATTTTATTCAGCAATCTATGAATTCATAAGATATCAATCATTTCTCATTTTGAATGAACTGAAGAATGCATTAATCAATAAAGGTTTTAATTACTGCTAGCATTTCTGTGCCTCTTCCTTGGTAGTGGTTGTCTAAGTGAAAAAAGGTTACTCATCCTGTACAGTAACTGAGGTTCTTAGAGATGCGTGTCCCTATGGATGCTCCACTGTAGGTGCGCCTGAGATTGGAGATTTTCAGTAGCAGCACCCATTGGGCTGCACATGCATTTCTCCCCATCTCGCACCATCTACAAAGAGCTGTTCGGTCCAACCACCCTCAGTTCCCTCTCTACCGCAGAGTCTACATTTAAAACTCGGAAGCAGAGGGGAGGAAGGCGGGTAGTGGAGCACCCATAGGGACACACATCTTGAAGAATCTTAGTTACTGCACAGGGTGAGTAATCAATCGTCTCTTTTTCAAGCAGTGTCCCTATAGGTGCTCCACTGTAGGTGACTGTAGAGTAGTGCCCTTATATGGAAGGCTGGGGCTTCGGAGTGATGTGAACCAAGGACGATAGGACAATATATCCTAGTAGGGCATCTGATGCCATGTCATTGGTAATGACACAGTATTGGCTAAAGGTGTCTGTGGATGCCCAAGTGGCGACTTTGCAAATGTCAGTAATCAGCACGTTGTTTGGAAAGTCAATCGAGGTAGACAGCGAGTGAGTAGGATGCATTCAAGACCCAGTTTGTGTTGACAGCAAAAGGTGGATGTACTCTGAGATCTGTTTGGATAAAACTGCTACTTTTGATCTTTCAGCAATAGAGAGGAATAAGCATGGTGAATGCCTGAAAGATTTTCTTCAGTCAAGATGAAAGGCTAATGCTTATATGACTTCCAAGATGTGCAGAGTGGCTTCATGTTGGCTGCTATGCAGCTTTGGGAAGAAGGAGAGAAGGTGGATAGGTTGGTTTAGATGGAAAGAGGACGGCACCTTGGGTAAGAGTTTCGGATGTGATCATGACTTTGTCTTTGTGAAAGATTGTGTACAGTGGGTATTCCAAGAGAGCATCTATTTCTCTTATCTGTCGGGTGGATGTGATGGCGACAAGAAATGCTGTTTTCATGGATAGGCGTATGTAGGAGCATGCTGCAATGGGCTCAAACGGGGGACTGGTGAGACAGCGCAACACTAGGCTGGGATCCCAAGGTGGGATAGGGTCTTGTATTTGATGGTACAAATTTTGAAGGCTCTTAAGGAATCTTTTTGTTCGTGCATAGGTAAATACGGAATGACAGTCTATCTTGAGGTGGAATGCAGTGGTGGCAGCCAAATGGAGCTTGTGGGCAATCCTGCTCTTTTAAGTTATTCTAGAATGTAGTCTAGAATGAGTGATAAAGGAGCATTTATTGCGAGGACATGTTTGGTGTTGCACCAAGTTTGGAATCTTTTCAATTTATTGAGATAAGTAAGGCAAGTTTTTATCATGCCTGCTACCTAAAAGAATCTCTTTTACCTGTTCTGAACAGGTCATCTCCGAATCCCAGAACCATGAAGGAGCCATGCCTTGAGATGGAGGAGTTCTAAATTGGATTGGAGGATTTGGCCTGTGTCTTGAGAGAGGAGGTATGCAGTCAACTGTAGGGTGATTGGTGGACAAACCACCTGCACACAAGGTAAGGGTACCAAATCTTTCATGGCCACGTTGGGGCTATGAGAATGACTGTAGCTCATTCCACCTGTGTCTTGTGAAGCACTGTGAAAATAGGGGAGAGGGTGGAAAAGCGTAGAGTAGGGGTGCATCCCATGTAATGAGGAAGATGCCCTGCAGGGACATTTGGCAGTTTTGGCCATGGAGAGGATATCTATACTCAGAAATTCACAGAAGTTGAATATGTGCTGCAGGTCTCTTGGGTCTAACTCCCACTCGTGGTCTTGTGAGAATCTCTTGCTCAGTGAGTCCACTGTGGTGTTCTGGTGTCCAGGTGAGTATGAGGCCAAGATGTTGATGTCATGCTGGATACAACAGTTCCACAATTTTACTGCTTCTGAGCACAGGAATTGGGACCTCGCTCCCCCTTGTCAGTTGATATAGAACATACAAGCAAAGCTATGGCCACAAAGAGGCAGGGAGAGAGTCTAAAGGACTCATTCCTTTTGGGACAATTGAACATGACTCTGGAGATGCTAGAGGATGGAGCACCTTTTCTCCTTGTGAGGACTGCGGCTTTCCAAAGAAGACTGGCAAGAAAATTGATTGATTCAGGTGAAATTCCAAGACTACCTTAGTTATGAATTTGGGGTATGGTTTCATCACCTTCCTATGGAAGGATATACAAGGTGGTCTGGCCACAAGACCTTGGAGCTTGCTAACTCTCTCTGCTGATGTAATGGCCACAAGAAGAAACATCCTGATGGTAAGACAATATACCGAGCACTCCAACAGCAGTTCAAAAGAAGGCTTTATAAGCTTTAAAACGACAACACTGAGGTCCCCTATGGAAGTCGGTACTCTTACTGGAGAGAAAGTATAAAGAAATTAAATAGCAGGGGTGTGACAAGACAGAGTGCAACTGTACTGGAGTGTGACAGGCCAATGTGGCAGTGAGGTTAACTTCAAGGGAGTTAAATATCAGTCCCACATGTGCAAGAGCAGGTCACAGTACATCATCTTTGATTACTGGGGCTCCACTGGGTCAGTATTATTCTAGGTTGCCCAAATGGAGAATTTTTCCCATTTGGAGAAGTAGGTCAACTTTACGGATGGTTTCCTGCTCTGTGTCAGAATTTTATGAACCCGTACGGAACACCTTCTGTCAGTGTTGTTCAGCTAGCCAACATCCAGGCTGTCAGGTGCAAAGACTGCATCTAGATACATTGTCTGACTGAGGTTTGGGATATCACATTAGGGTAGGAAGGAAGATGTATGGGAAGCTTCTGGGACATCTCGAGCAGATCTGATATCCAGAATGGTCTCAACCAATATAGGACTAGCACAATGATTGAGGCCCTATACTGTTGATCTTGGATATTCTGGGGACCAGGGGATACAGTACGATACCATACAGGAGTCCTCAAGAAGACTGAAATAGTAAGGCAATCGGCTGTTAGCCTGGACTCCCCACCTTCCCTGAAACAGAAGTTCTAACACTTGGTATTGTCCTCTGTGGCAAACAAATGTGTGGCGGGAGTCTCTCACTGACAGAATATTGGATCTAGTATGGATTTTTACACAGATCACTCATGGCTGGTTACCACATTTCTTCACTAAATATCTGCTAGGTCATTGCTAATCCCTGGAAGGTGTACAGCTAGTGGAGTCACCCCCATGTTGATAAACACCATTTCCAGCATTGGATGGCTTCCAGCAGGAATGCTATACAGATGAGTCAGATGGCTCTTAGTTCCAAGGCACTCATGTGTAGGTTAAAATCATCATGAGACCAGGTATCTTACATTTGAATGTGGTTCAGGTGGGCACCCCAACCAGTCCCTATAGTGTCTGAGATAAGCATTACTGTCCCCTTTTCTCATGTTCATCAGGACAAGCCACCAACAAAACACAATCCAGGGACATTCTGGTCTTCTGCTAGGCCTGCTTCTGATCAGCCAGTCATCTAGATATAAACAGGTGTAAATTCCATGTTTTCTTAGATCTGCTGCCATTACAGCTAGGAAGTTGGTGAAAACTCTCAGTGCCATGGAGAGCGTGAAGGGCAAAACACTGAACTGGGAATGGCTGGCCCCTACTGTTAACCTTATGCACTTCCCGTGAGACAGATGGATGGCAATATGTAAGTACATCATCCTGGAAGTCAAGAGCCATGAACCAATCTAGAGCTTGGAGCAATGCAGGAGAGTGTTACCATCCTGAGACTGAGTATGTATTTGTTGAGTCTCTTGAGGCCTAAGATAAAAGCCCAGTCTCACCCAGGAGGCACTGGAGAATCCTACAGTGGGATCCAGACTGACACACTTGAAGAAGCTGTGATTTATTCACACAATACAAAATAATTCAATACATGATCATATTCTGACCACAGCCAGTGAACTAACATTAGCATTTTCCTGAATCATCATGTATTATTAGTTACCTTACCTTTTCACAATGATTAAGTGAGTCTTGTGCTTGTTTTCTTTCCGTTTCCACTCTTTCGAGATTATTTTTAAGATTTTTTACTTCTTCTTGTAAAGATGTAATCCGAGCTAGCAAAAACAAATTTAAAATAGTTCAATTTCAGCTACTACGCCTAGCTGCAGAAACAGGACTTTGATTTTATTTTGTCCAACTGCTAATGTATAGATGTTTCCTTTCATTAATATAAGTCCTGTTACAACATACAACAACTGCATTTTCACAGACATTAACTCTGCTGAAGTCTTATTATGGGTAGTGTGACAAAGTTCCTCCTCTGCCGTGGTGGGTCCTGCACTTATTGGCAGATTTGCTCGCCTCAGAGGTTCACGGCAGCCCTCAGTTTGGCCACTTTCGTGGCTCAAATCTGCCGTTCACTCAGTTAGCCTCATCATTGGCCAGCATGGGGAAAATGAAGAACAATAATCCCTGCAGTCTCTGCTGATCCACCTAGTGGATCAGGGAACAGGCCAGAGACCTTCCCCTCTCGTGGAACCCACAGTCCAGGTCAACTCTTCTGGTACCAAGTAGGGAGTTGGGGGGATGGAGGGAACCCGGGCCCACCCTCTACTCCGGGTTCCAGCCCAGAGCCCTGTGGATTGCAACTGTCTACAGTAGCTCCTGTAACACCTGCGTGACAGCTACAACTCCTTGGGCTACTTCCCATAGCTTCCTCCCAACACCTTCTTTATTTTCACCACAGGACCTTGCTCCTGATGTCTGATAATGCTTGTACTTCTCAGTCTTCCAGTAGTACGCCTTCTCACTCTCAGCTTCTTGTGCCTCTTGCTCCCAGCTCCTCACACACCCATCACAAACTGAAGTGAGCTCCTTTTTAAACCCAGGTGCCCTGATTAGCCTGCCTATCTTAATTGATTCTAGCAGCTTCTTGATTGGCTGCAGGTGTTCTAATCAGCTTGTCCTTAATTGTTTCCAGAAAGTTCCTGATTGTTCTGGAACCTTCCCTGTTACCTTACCCAGGGAAAAGGGACCTACTTAACCTGGGGCTAATATATCTTCCTTCTATCACTCTCCTGTAGCCATCTGGCCTGACCCTGTCACAGTAGATACAACATATAACACAATGGAGTCCCAATCTCAGTTGGGGCCTCAAGGTGCTCTTGCAGTACATAAACATAATTTAAATAACCTGCACTGGAGAGGTCCTTCAGAGAAAGAGGAATTATTTTTACCCTACTGATCACTCCACAAAAGCAAAGGCTCTCCTCCAGCCTTGAGTTTGAAAAAGCTTGCCCCACACCATATGCAGCTACTTCAGTGTACTATTAAACTGAAGACTTTAAACAGAAACACCAAGACATTTTAAGTGAAGTTTCCAATTGCAACTGTAATTTGGTTTCTTGTATTACTCTCCGTGTTAACTGTTATACCTTATACACACTATGTCAGCAACATAGCTCACAAGTATGTCAGACTATCTAGAACACTGCATGCTTAGCATAGTTTTTTTTAATCTTAAAATGTCCTAGGAATTTCTAGATGACAAAATGATGTGAAAGAAAACACTTCTTCCAGAATTTCAATGCTATGCTTAGTTGTCAAACATTTGCTTGTTAAAAACTGGCAATAGCGTGTGCAAATTTCATGTGGAACTCTCTGGCTAGATACCAACAGAACATCCTGTTCTATATACTTTAGGAACTCTGAAGAAGATTATCCTTTCATGCATACCTAAAGAGCTGTGTACCTCTAACACTGCATCAGTGAGGTCTGCTCCACCACACCATATAATCTGTACAGGAGACCTTCCCTCTTGTCCCTTTCTATTCTGACTTCTTTGAATATATTTCTTTTTCTTCATACTGGATAAATTGCCCTCTCATACAGTTACCCCGTGGCAATCTAGAGTAATTAATCTGTAATGGATTCATTCTATTAAGTTGTCTCAGTGGCTAAGCAAGTTGTCAGTTGGCTGTCATCTTGGGTTAGAGAATCTAATTATTCTCTTAAACACACAACTCTCTAAACTGTATGGAACTTTCTGATATTACCTCTGCTGTGTCAGTGTCCCAGAATCCATAAACATTGCTCTAAAGGGGTTAATATCCACAGATGAAGAAAAATCATGTTGGAGGACGGAGAGGAGAAATCGCTGTTGTCCGCAATACTGCTTTCCCTCTCATCCCCAAAACTCAACCACACAGGAATTATGTATGTGAGTTAATACTGAATTGGTAAGACTTTTGGTACCTTAAACTGTATTTACAAATGTTCCCAAGTATTAGTCCTCTAGGGATACGCAATTCATATGTTGATTACTGCTCTGCTACGCTAAATGAATAGAATTAAACTCCTTGAAAACAGCTGGTACATCTTTTTCAGGCTTTAGATAATGGTACAGAGCAACAAAGTGAAGTTATGAAAATGGATTTTTGTAATAATAAATATTTACTGCAACATTAAAAAACTATGTACGCATGGAATGGTTACCTTGTAAATCTCCAATCATTTCAGAACCATGACTTCTGTCCCTTCGTTCTGCTTCCAATGCTGCGTGCAATTGATAACAGTCCTTTTCCACTTCCAATTTTGTGCTCTCTAGAACTCTGCATCTTTCCTGAAGTTCTCTGTTTAGTGATTCTAACTGGCTTATAGTCTTGCTCGTTTCTGTATGACTCTTTCTCAATCTTGCTGCTGTATCTGATTCTGTCCTTAGCAAATCATTGGCTTCTTCTAGCTGTTAGAGTAAGAAAAGTCAAGATTCCCATTCAAAGTGTAACAATTAACAGATTCAGCTTTGCTACATTTATGTAATCAATACTAAATGACAAATTTTAAGTAACAATGAAAACACTGAACAGCCATCACTTACTTGCTTTTGTAACTGTGTCATCTTCTCATTTGTCGTTTGTGAATGCTGGCTAATTTTTTTCAAGTCTTCTAACTGATCTTTTAATGTGGACACTAGAGACAGAAATGAATATGGAATTCAATTTTCCTAGCAGCTCAGAACAGAAAAGCTTTGTGTTACTAGATATTTCTACGTGAAAGACAGCAAAATAATTAGAATATTTCCTTTTAATTTCGTGAGGTCAAATTTTGTTCTTGAATATGTACACCTGGCTCACTCAAATCACTAGGGGCTCCACGTGCATACATCTAAGGGAAGAATTTGCTACTTCAAATATCAAAAACAGAAATAGCTATTTCCTGTGATAACAGAATTTCAAGAAAAAAATCTATTCTAAAATGCTTCAAATGCTAAAAAAAGTTAATTTTTCATAAAACTGTGTAGTAGCGTACACATCAACATTTCTAGCACCTGGGTAACATTGCTTACCTTCATTTTCTACATTCCGTCTTTTTTCATTCTCCTGTTCAACTTTTCTATGGTATTCATTTATTTTATGTTGCAGCACCATCTTTTCCTTCTCAGTCTGAGATACTGTTGATTCTAAATTTTTTCTTTGATTTCCCTGAAATTATAATAAACACTGGTATTTTCCATTTACATTTTACAGAATGATCCTACAAACTTTTTTTAATTCTGTTGTTCTGTAAGTAGTCTCACTGACTTCAAGTGGTGAAATCTTGGCTCAATTAAAGCCAGTAGGGCCAGGATTTCACTCACTGAGACTACCAATATGAACAGGAGGTTTGCAGGATAGAGCCTAATAATTCCCAACATCACTTTTGAAGTTTGTCTCTGATTAAATCTTCCAAACCACTGCAATAACTGTATTTAACACAAAAGCAAAAATTATCTGTCTACTAGGTCTATGAATACTACAATATAATGATGTCCTAGAGGATTATCTGCACACTGATTTTTAGAAATCTAGCTAATTTTGAAAAATTATATTGAATATTCTGAACAAGGCTAAACAGAGAGTTCAGCACAGGATTTGAAATGAAAGAAAGTAGTTTTCAACTGTAGAGGCAAAAAAAGTATTTTAAAATTACATTTTTTACTTTCATAACAAACATGGCCAAAATGATTTGGTGTTTTGGAATGTGGAGATTTATTCTCAAATTTAAATTGGAGTACAAATTTTTACAGGAAAATTATAAACCTCTAGCAGTATTATGAGGACACAGATTGACTCAACACAGTTAAAAATTCTGTGATTAAGAAACACGCACCAACTTACCTCTTCATCCAGTTCCTTCATTAGCTTGTCTAGTTTTATGTTTGCAGTCCTATAAATAATGAATTATTTTAATATGTAAAAGAAGATGATCTTATTTTACATGCCTGGTATTTCAATATTTAAACTATTTAAGACCATTATTTAAAAAATGCTTACTATGTGCATGCCCTTCATCCTAAAACCAACATTTTAAATTGAAGAATGTCACCAATCAACATAGGTAGTTTATAATAGCACAATCATCATCAAATGTATTGACAGTTCACTGGAGGCAATGTGCGTCAAAAACGGGAAGGGTCAAATTCTGTCCCTATATCCACAAAAAGGTGCAGAGTAAGAAGTTTTTATAACTAGTAAATGTTGGTCAACACTTCTTCTGCCATTCTCTAGAAAGAATGGCTCCAGTTGTGAACATCCCACATCTCTAAGAATGTGGATCCCCAATACTGATCAATTATCCATACAAATATATCCATATCATATATAGAGATATCTACATGCTATTACCACAAGAAAGTATCTCTAGAAAACTGGGAGGAAAAAAAAGTTACTGCAGAGAGAAGGTGAAATAAGTGTTGAGTATCATCCCACAAAGGAAATATGAACTGGTCAGCCAGCAATACAGAACATCCGTTAATCCACAGCAAGATCTCCTCCAGTTCTATACATTTCGTATGGATGTCTGTCCCTAGTTTTGGCCTTTATAAAACATTAGGCCACATAAATGTTAGCCTTCTGTAGTTATTTATCTCTGTCCAAAACAGTTATAGCAAAAACAATTCAGACAGTATTAACTAATGTAATAAATAGCAGTTTATACCAACATATGTAATCAAATTAGGGCTGTTGATTAATCGCAGTTAACTTATGTGATTAACTCAAAAAAATTAATCACGATTAATTGCAGTTTTAATTGCACTGTTAAACAAAATACCAATTGAAGTGTATTTAATATTTTTGGATGTTTTTCTACATTTTCAAATATATTGATTTCAATTACAACACAGAATACAAAGTGTAAATTGCTCAATTTATATTATTTTGTATTATAAATATTTGCACTGTAAAAATTATAAACAAAAGAAATAGTATTTTTCAGTTCACCTCATAAGTACTGTAGTGTAATCTCTATATCATGAAAGCGCAACTTACAAATGTAAATTTTTTTTGTTACATAACTGCACTAAAAAAAAATGTAAAACTTTACAGCCTACAAGTCCACTCAGTCCTACTTCTTGTTCAGCCAATCATTAAGACAAACAAGTTTGTTTACATTTACAGGACATAATGCTGCCGGCTTCTTATTTACAATGTCACCAGAAAGTGAGAACAGGCATTTGCATGGCACTTTTGTAGCCAGCATTGCAAGGTATTTACATGCCAGATATACTAAACATTTGTATGCCCCTTCATGCTTCGGCCACCATTCCACAGGACATACTCGTTAAAAAAAAAAAATTAATTAATTAAATTGTGACTTAATTCCTTGGGGTAGAATTGTACGTCTCCTGCTCTGTGTCTTACCCACATTCTGCCAAATATTTCATGTTACAGCAGTCTCAGATGATGACCCAGCACATGTTGTTTATTTTAAGAACAATTTCACTGCAGATTTGACAAAATGCAAAGACGGTACTAATGTGAGATTTCTAAAGATAGCTACAGCACTCGACCCAAGGTTTAGGAATCTGAAGTGCCTTCCAAAATCTGAGAGGGATGAGGTGTGGAGCATGCTTTCAGAAGTCCTAAAACAGCAACACTCCAATGCAGAAACTAAAGAACATGAACCACCAAAAAAGAAAATCAACCTTCTGCTGGTGGCATCTGACTCAGATGATGAAAACGAACATGAGTGAGTCTGCACTGCTTTGGATTGTTATCGAGCAGAACACCTCATCAGCATGGACGCAAGTCCTCTGAAATGGTGGTTGAAGCATGAAGGGACATATGAATCTTTAGCACATCTGGCATGTAATTATCTTGCAAGGTCGGCTATAACAGTGCCTTGCGAATGTAATGTTCTCAATTTCAGGTGACATTGTAAACAAGAAGTGAGCAGCATTATCTCCTGCAAACATAAGCAAATTTGTGTCTCTTAGCGATTGGTTCAACAAGAATTAGGACTGAGTGGACTTGTAGGCTGTGAAGTTTTACATTGTTTTATTTTTGAATGGATTTATTTTTTTGTTCCCAGTTCTACACTTGTAAGTTCAACTTTCATGATAAAGAGATTACACTATAGTACTTGTATTAGATGAATTGAAAAATACTATTTCTTTTGTTTTTTACAGTGCAAATATTTGTAATAAAAGAGTGAGCACTATACACTTTGTATTCTGTGTTGTAATTGAAACCAATATATTTGAAAATGTAAAAAAATCCCAAAATATTTAAATAAATGCTATTCTATTATTAACAGCCAGATTAATTGCAATTTTTTTTTTAAAATAGCACGATTATCACAATTAATTTTTGTAATCGCTTGACAGCCCTAAATCAAATCTATTAACTCTGTGATAAAATGTATTTAACTGTGAGACATCAGAAGACACACTGATGTTACTGAATACTCGCTGTCTGTGTGATTGTAGGGATACAATTGTTGAATATATTTCTAGCATCCCACATGCTGCCATGTGGTCGGTAGTCAGTATGTGGACAGTGAAACTCCGGATGTGTGTAAAGAGCACACTATGTACTAAATATTACTCTGTGGTCTGAATTCCCATAAGACCATTTTTGGTAGCAATTCTTCTAAGATAACCAACAGCAATGTGTGCACATTAAGTTCCATGATTATCAGATTTTCAACTGTATGCTCATGTTGTTGAAGGTGCAAGAATAGGCAGTAATTTGTCAGATATTTACTTTTTTCAAGAATATAACAGAATTTAGTACTCAGATAGAAAACTGCTGCTCATATCTGTCTTAATCTCAACAAAAGTTACATGCTGGATCTTTCAATAGTACTGCAGCATTTAAGATACCAAGATGCTGGACAATCTTAAACTCCAATATTCTAGAACATGTGGTGCACATAGTATTTTACATTCTTTAAAAAAAAAAAAATCTATGTATTCACTGTATCCCGCAGATGTTTTGAAACCTATCAGGGTAGTGGAAAGAAAAACAACATGGAGTTCAAATATTCAAGATGTGTGTCTGTTTCACTGATGCGAACACAAACAATTAATCTTCTTCTTTAAATACACAAGAAAAACATTCTGAGATCATTTTAAAGTGATTTAATTTATGGCCTTGAATCTCAGACCACTGAATTACTATAGTAGCAATATTGATATCATGCTTGTTATCCTTAATGTGTTTTTTACAGAGCTGATGGTTTATATTATTTAATTCTGAAAATGTATTTAAATTCAGTCTCACCTGCACTTTTGCTCCATTTCATCTTTCAATTGCATTTCATTTTGAAGTTGCTCTTCCAACTGATAGATAGTTTTCTGCATATTTTCCAGCTTAAAATATATATACATACATATTTAAAATATATGCACTACATTCTATGAAACTTGTAAAAAAAATTCCAGCACTTGCCTGGACTAGCTAAATGATGTCATAATCTATCTATTTTATATCAAGCATTTAATGACAGAGGAATGGAAGAGACTAGTTTCCACTCTGTGCACAAACACTGGCATGAGAAGAAAAATGTAAAGACTATGTTTTGTTAGTTATTAAAGTGTGATATTCTCTTCTTGAAGCTTTTAAAAAAAGTTACAAAACAACAATGCAACGTAGCAGTTGCGAAATCAAACAAAGTATTCTCAATCAAAGTTCAACTTATTCCTGCAGTGCTATCTCAGTTCATAGATTTCATTATACAAAATATGTAAAATAGAGTAAGGCCTGATTCTTCATGCATCTAGGCACAAGAGTAAAGCATTATGTACCTGAATAGTACTGCTGAAACACATGAGTAAATTGCTCATATGCTTAAGTGTTTACAGGCTCAAGCCTAAGTTATTATTGCAAGGGATATAGGAAACATTATTTGTATTTACGTGAAAATTTCCTTTTTTTCTCTTCTAGTAGGAAGATCCACAGACCTTTTTCAGTGAATCTTCTGCTTGTCAACAGCTCTGGAAGTAGAATCAGACCTGGGAGCCTCTGACAGGGAGGAAATGGCTCAGTGCCCGAAGATATAGCTAATCTGAGAAAATTTCTGCAGCTTCTACTATATGACCACTTTATAAACCTTTGAAACTACTAACAAGAACTTCAGATCCTCTTACTACAATAAAGTTACTGCACAGGATCTCTTCTTTGCCATAAAAAGATGACCACTAAGATACATCTCAGATGTTCAATATTTTCAGTCTCTTCAGGTGCTTGGCCTTAGTTGGTTCCCCCAGTCTTCACTCATAATATTTTAAGAACTGCATGGAAAGGGATTAACAGTTCCAATTTATATCCTGAAAGGAAATGTATCCAAGTGGTCTTGCTATCTATCCACTCATCTTCCTCAAATAACTCCTCCTAAGGTGGGCTGTCTGGAGGAAAGCATAGATGTGTTGCTACTTTTCAATAAAACAGTATCTAAATACTCTGGGGCAAGAACTTTGTTTTGGGTCTCCTGCATTCTGAGGAGTCAGACAACTGTCAGTCATTTCAGAAAGGACTGCTCTTCCTAGGTCTCTTGAGATTCACCCCAACCACTCCCCATCCTACCGAATTTGTGCTTTGAGAAATTAGGTTCTAAGGCTCCATAGTAGGATGATAAAGAAAGGAGGTTCCACATGATATCTGTCCCTGCTCCTTCTGAATACTTTATACAGGAACTGTTCTGCTGCTCTGCTGGTATCTGATATTTGGGGAGAGAAGCTAATGCTCTTTACCCATCTTAGATGGGAGCATGTGAGAGATTTATTTTCCTGCTTCTGAGCAGGATGTTTCCTTGCCTCCTTTTTCTATTTTTTAGACTTTTCTTGCTATTCCAATGGAAAGAGGAAGACAGAGAATCTATACTCCTCAAGAGGCTGAGGAGTTTGGCAGGTGCCTACCCCAGCTGGTTTTATAATTTTGCTTTCTTCCACATTATTGGGCTGCTCTGAGGTATCCAGAGGTAGAGTGGAGAGGCTCTGTAATTTTTCTCCATCTAGATAAGACAATATGCTTTATGAGTTTATTAGACTCTGCCACAAAACTTTGAGATACGAGGGAGTTCCCCAATCTCTTCCAGAGAAAGTGGACTCGATCCTGAGATCTTAGAGTAGCCCTGTCAATGAAATCTAAAGGGAGAATTCCACCTACTGCTGCACCATAGAAAGCATGTGACCCTTGAAAGAGACTATTCCTAAGTGGTACCCCTTTGACTTGATGGATGGTGTCTAACCCCATAATTTGTAGGGACAAGGGGGGGACCAGGGGAAGCCTGTACATGGAGCAGCCACTTTGCCTGAATGAGTCACACAGAAAATAAGGCTGGGTTACATAAGGGCTCACCCACACTTTGCTAAGAAAGGGCACGGGAGCTGGACAGAAATAAATGAAGGGCTCCTTACTGCCTACTTGCGTCTCTGTGTCTGGGTTGCTCTCCTTTTTTCTCTCTCCATGCTGACTACTTTAGGGTGTTTTTTGTTTTTGCTTTTTGTGGAGGGAAGAGGAATAGTTGTCCACACTGACAGTTGGGGATGACAGCCCAGGAATTTCTGTACTCAATCTTGCTGGCTTGGAGCTGGCTGCCTTGTGCCTCTGGCTGCCTGTGTGCTGCAGTTCCCTAAGAGGCTTGCCCAGACATGCTGTGCTAGCAGCTGCTGCAGCCAGTTACCTTAGTTATCAAAAGATGTTCTTTCAGAGAGGTTTCTGCCAAAGTCTAAGGCTAAATAACAAAAACCATCAAAAGCCTGGAATTCAACAAACTGAGCAGTTAGAATAAAAACATTTCTTTATGTTTTTGTTTCTGTTCTGCATTCTGGGGCAGGGAGAGTCTGGAGAAGTTTGCCGACAGTAGAGAAGGCAAGAACAAAAAACTCTCTGGGATCTTTAGGGGCTGGCCACACCCTCCCTGACAATGACTTAACATGTCTGGTTCTACCTCCTCAGTGGTGAGAAGACTGAAGATTTTCTAAATCTTTTTTAACTTAACTTTTATACTCTGATGGGCACTGAATTTCAAGTGTTAAAACAAAATAAAGGAGTAAAGTTAATTCATACTTCCAAATAGATTCAGAATTTCAATTAAAGGACTGTGGATTCCTTCTCTCTCCAGAATCTTAAGGTCGAATCCTATGAGGTCCTGAAGATCCTCAAAACCCAATGTGTTCCCTGGAAATTGCAGACACTCAATTCCTCCCATGAGGCACTCAGCACCTTGCAGAACTGTACACGTAGGCAGTATCTTGTGTCACATTTACTTAACTTTGTTTGCAGTGTTGTTGTAGCCGTGTTGCTCCCAGGATATTAGAGAGACAAGGTGGGTGAGGTAAGATCTTTTATTGGACCAACTTCAGTTGGTGAAAGAGACAAGCTTTCGGCTAGAGAGAGCTCTTCTAGGGGATTCTCGCAATGACTAAGCAACTCAGGTGCCTGCTCAGGCACTTTTCAAAACTCACTAGGAGCCTGTCTGCACCTAAATACCTGAAAATCTGGCCTTAAATTCTTATTTTCTCACATCACCAACCAAAGGAAGGTGAAGTAACATACAAGAAAGACAACACCAGTCAAAATGGGCACAAAGAATCAGCATCCTTCAAATCAAACATTTACTGAACTATGTTAAGCCAATATAAGATATAACTGGTTCCTCTGCCCTTTAAAAATATTTCTGTAAGTGACACAGTATTTAAGAACCATATAAAGTCATCAAAAATAGGCATAAAACAGAGCACGTTCTGCAGTTGCATTTTTTTCCTTTCATTCAACTGTATAGCCTTCCTCTTCTTCCTCTGTTTGGAAAACACCTTGTATTGCAATCTAATAATAAATAGTAACAGACAGTCATTGATATCTGCTTAATGGAATGGACAATAGAAACAAGGCATGGATCGGGCTAGTAGCATCCAAGCCTAGCATGATAGCTATTAAAGCTAACCAGAACATTTTTGGATAGAATATTCTTCCATCAAAAAACGCCAATTTTAAATATTCAGCAACAATGGGTTGATTTTACAAAAAAATTAAATGGAAACCTGCCTGATTTCCTTCCCCAACCCAGCCGTCTCTCTGGAACCTGGGGCTTCAGAGGCTCCTCAACAGGTCACCTGGCAGGGAGTTTGGGATCTGAGGCTCCCTGTGCCTCAGCATCCTGTCTCATGGGGAGCTTGAGAGCCGTGGCTCTCAGGGTTACTCAGCAGCTCACAAGGCAAGTTGTCCTAGAGCTGAGGCTCCCAATGGTGTCCAGACCATACAGGACTCCCTGATTCTTCCAGTGCCCCCAGAACTTCCAGGGTTTCTAGGCTCTCAGCTCCCCAGCAGGCTGCTGGGCTCCCAGACATCCCTAGACCCCGCACTAGCTGGCTCCCTGGGGAGCTGAGCAGCCTCCTGCTCCCTGGTTGGCTTAGTCACAGGCTGCCTAGCTTCCTAGCTCTGTGGTGGCCTGCCTGGCATGCTACTGCAGATCTGACTTCCAGGGAGCATATTTTATTTTGGAAAACCAAAGCTTTTCTATTATGGAAATGTTTTGGTGTTTCTTAAAACTAAATATTGTGGAATTTCCATTCAGTGAAAATTCTGAGATTTTAGCATTTTTCATTCCAATTCAGGATAATTGTTTTCTAAAGTATCAATTTATTTTTCAGAACTGAAATTCTGTTTCCCTGCCAGTTCTTAAAACTATGTCAGTCTAAACAGTTAAAATAAATGTACTGTTTTTCCATATTTCAAAACACTACAGCAGTTTCATGTCATTTAAAATTACTTCAGTATTTCAATGTGCAGTGTACCCAATGTCAGTTTACACAAAACTAATGTCAAAATACATACCAGACTTTTATCTGTACTTGAACTTGTTCTGTTGTCATTTGACTTTTCTGTAGAAGCAGATAAATACCTATAACAAAATATTTAATTAAAAATGTTTAAAAGCAAGGTTAAAAGAAAGAGAAAACAAAGAGTAAACTAGTTTAAAAGGATCTCCAAAGATCACAAACTCTGTGAGATCCACGTAGCCATGAGGACTATAAGGACAGATTTTTAGTGCTTGCATTTATTATGTTACAAAATGTAAACACATTTAATTAAAAGACCATACAATTCGTGGTATAATTTGTCTTACGTTAAGTAGAAATCTGCAGTTTTTACCATTCTTCTCCTAGGAAAAAAGTACTTCCTTTTATAATAAGTTAAAAGTTTTGCTTTCCATGGTTCAACACTCTCTTGGGCCCTGATCTTGCACACATTTACTCACATGATTAATTTTTCCTCACAGGAGTAGTACCATAGAAGTCAACTCTGCAGGGAGTATGGGCACGGAACTCCCAGTGAAGTTAACAGGAGTTCCATAGCTGGAGGGACTTGCAGCACAGGGCTCTTTGACAGTATTCCTGTTTTATGTAATGGTATCAATTCGGAGTACCAAGTAGATCTATATGTTTATTTGCCATGACTGCGTATGCTTATTTGTCATGGATTATGAAAGTCAGATAAATAAATGCAAATAATTTGCTGATTACCTTAAAAGCTTGGGATGAGATTCTGCTCCCAACTCCTACATTTTTATGCTTGAGTAAAGGAGCAAGTTTGCAGATGACACTAAACTGGGAGAAGAGGTAGATATACTGGAGGGTAGGGATAGGATACAGAGCGCCCTAGACAAATTAGAGGATTGGCCCAAAAGGAATCTGATGACGTTCAACAAGGACAAGTGCAGAGTCCTGCACTTAGGACAGAAGAATTCCATGCACCGCTACAGACTAGGGACCGAATGGCTAGGCAACAGTTCTGCAGAAAAGGACCTAGGGGTTACAGTGGGCAAGAAGCTGGACAGGAGTCAACAGTGTGCCCTTGTTGCCAAGAAGGCCAATGGCATTTTGGGATGTGTAACTCGGGGCATTGCCAGCAGGTCGAGGGATGTGATCGTTCCCCTCTATTCGACATTGGTGAGGCCTCATCTGGAGTACTGCATCCACCATTAGGCCCCACACTACAAGAAGGATGTGAAAAAATTGGAAAGAGTCCAGCGGAGGGCAACAAAAATGATTAGGGGACTGGAACACATGACTTATGAGGAGAGGCTGAGGGAACTAGGATTGTTTAGTCTGCAGAAGAGAAGAATGAGGGGGGATTTGATAGCTGATTTCAACTACCTGAAAAACCTGCCTGAGGCAGACATCTGGCCTGGAAAATATCAGTCTCAACAGCTAAGTTATGGTTTAATCATGGCTATTTTTAGTAAAAAAAAGTCATGGATAGATCACGGACAAAAAACAAAAATTCACAGCCAGTTCATGACTTATACCATAATACCCCTGATTGTACCTGGAGGGGAGGGAGCCCCAGGGCACCAGCAGTTGCTGCGGCTGCTATGGGGAGGGAGGGACAGGGAGCCCCGGTGCCAGTCACCCCAGAACCACCGCAAGCCGCATTGGCCGCTGCTTGGGCAGTCCCCGGGGCCAGCTGCCAGGGGCTGCCAGAGCAGCAGCCAGTGTGGCTGGCACCGGGGCCGGGGCTGCTCCAGCAGCAGCTGGTGTGGCTGTCCCCAGGGCTGCCTGAGCAGCTGGTCCTGGAGGCAGCTGCTTGGGCGGCCATGGGGTCAGCCACACTGGCCGCTGCAGAAGTCACAGCGATCTCAGAAATTCACAAAATCCATGACTTCCATGACCTCCGTGACAGACATGAAGCCATTGTTATAAGCAACGGAAAACAGGGTCCTATAATGGAAGGCTTTGAGCAGCCTTTAACCATTGTTGCTACCAACACAACCTATTTGTAATAACCATATAAATAGCAATGCATGCAGTTTGAACTGATGTTATTTAAAGCCTCATGGGCAGTAGTGCAAATTATAAAAATCACATCAATTTCATGCTGCTGCTTGGGAGAACTTTAAAAGAAAAAAGGAGACTAAGAGGCAGAGTGGAGTCACTATCTTCACAACAGCCAAGTGAGAACGAGAAACTTCCTTACCCTTTCTAGCAGCCATGAGGAGACTTTAAGTTTATCAGATATCTATTAGCTAGAAACCGATCTAAAAGAAAGTCCCCAAGCCAAGTCAAGGAACATCATCCTAGGGATAAAGTGAGCTTTCATTGCCCTGGGATTACTGGTTTTGCGCTCATCCTTCTGGCCTCACACAGACACATTCACGAACTACTCTTTAACCTTTTGTATGTGATTCTGTCTAGTAGATGTGTCAGGGTTTTGGGTTTTTTTACTTTGAACTTTGGGGTACAGATGTGGGGACCCACATGAAAGACCCCCTAACCTTATATTTTATCAGCTTAGGTTAAAAACTTTTCCAAGGCACAAATTTTTTGTCCTTGGACGGTATTGCCACCACCACCAAGTGATTTAAACAAACATTTAGGTAGGGGCCACTTGGAACCCTATCCCTCCAAGCCCCTTTACCCCCTTTTTTTGGGAGGCTTGAGAATAATATACCAACCAAATAGGTTAACAAGGTGAGCACAGATCATAGCGTGGGGTTTTTAGGACACTAAAAACCAATTAGGTTTTAAAATTAAAAAAAGAAAAAACTTTTTATAATAAAGAGGAAAAAAAACACCTCTGTAAAATTAAAATAAAATATAATTTTACAGGGTAATAAAAAGATTTAAAACACAGAGGGGTTCTTTTTAGGCTTAGGTTTATTCCTGTTTTATAACTTTAAAGTTAAGCCTAAAAAGAACCCCTCTGTGTTTTAAATCTTTTTATTACCCTGTAAAATTATATTTTACTTTAATTTTACAGAGGTGTTTTTTTCCTCTTTATTATAAAAAGTTTTTTCTTTTTTTAATTTTAAAACCTAATTGGTTTTTAGTGTTCTAAAAACCCAAGGGTTTGGTTTGTGCTTACCTTGTTAACCTATTTGGTTGGTATAATATCTTTAAGCCTTCCCAAAAAAGGGGATAAAGGGCCTTGGGGGAATATTTTGGGGGGGATATGCCAAAAGAAAGGTTTATTCCTGTTTTATAACTTTAAAGTTTTCTTTTGGCATATCCCCCCCAAAATATTCCCCCAAGGCCCTTTATCCCCTTTTTTGGGAAGGCTTAAAGATATTATACCAACCAAATAGGTTAACAAGGTAAGCACAAACCAAACCCTTGGGTTTTTAGAACACTAAAAACCAATTAGGTTTTAAAATTAAAAAAAAAAAAACTTTATTATTAAAAAAAAGGTAAAAACACACCTCTGTAAAATTAAAATAAATGGTAATTTTACAGGGTAATAAAGTTTAAAATTAAGCCTCAAAATTTTTTTGTGTGTGTTTTAAAATTACAAAACAAAAATAAACCTCTCTTTTGGCATAAAAAAATTTACAAGCTAAAACAAATAATTTAATGCATTTTTTTACTATTACTTACAATTTTTGTAATTTTAAATATATTATTTTAGTAAAAGCTGTATTACCTACTTGGTTTTTCTTTTTAAACACATACAAAAAAGCCCAAACAAACCCCATCCCCACCCCCCAAATTTAAAAGCATCTTCCTTTCCCATTGGTTCTTCTGGTCAGGTGCCAACTAGGTTAATTAAACTAATTAACCCCTTGCAGGTAAGTAATTCTGTACCTTTGGCCAAAAAAAAAAAAGGGGGGGGGGAGGGTTATATTACTACATACATAAAGGTTGTTACCCTTCCCTTTATATTTATAACAAGGTGCTTATATGTATGGTTAATTCAGAATCAGTAACACTGACCAGATTACAAAATTCCTGTAACATTTTAAAACACTAACGTCTAGCGGTGGGACCATTTTCATATAAATACCACAAATTATGATACTC
This sequence comes from Caretta caretta, assembly GCF_965140235.1. Classification (NCBI taxonomy): domain Eukaryota; kingdom Metazoa; phylum Chordata; order Testudines; family Cheloniidae; genus Caretta; species Caretta caretta. Next base: position 83,562,942 of record NC_134207.1, on the reverse strand, counting down.
TAGAATTTTTCCCTTTTAAACAGTCTATTATTATCTAAATATACAGAGAGAGAGAGATTGTGAGTGAGAGAGAGAGCAAGCATGCGCTTGCATGTGTGTACACACAAAAATATGTAGATAAGAATCAAAAATACAAAACTTGATGATAGTACATAACATTAGTTTGTTTCCTCCATACTTACTGATGGTTGCTGTAGTATGTAAATCCTACAAAAGGCAGCTGGTTGCCAACAAATGCTTTTGGTATAGGGAATGTTTCTTCCTCTCCCTTGTCTTCTTCCAAATCATCAAAGTTACTAGTGTCAATATCACTACTTAAATCAGGAACAACTGGTGCTACAGCTACAATAAAATAAAATTATTATTCCACTCAAACGATAACCAGCTGAATGACAAATGTAAATGTTATTATCAATATTAGAATTTTCCCTTCTGTTACAGTCTTACAGTCCATAATTTTTGTAAAAAGAAAAGGAGTACTTGTGGCACCTTAGAGACTAACCAATTTATTTGAGCATGAGCTTTCCTGAGCTACAGCTCACTTCATCAGATGCATACCGTGGAAACTGCAGCAGACTTTATATATACACAGAGAATATGAAACAATACCTCCTCCCACCCCACTGTCCTGCTGGTAATAGCTTATCTAAAGTGATCATCAGGTGGGCCATTTCCAGCACAAATCCAGGTTTTCTCACCCTCCACCCCCCCACACAAATTCACTCTCCTGCTGGTGCTAGCCCATCCAAAGTGACAACTCTTTACATAATCAAGTCGGGCTATTTCCTGCACAAATCCAGGTTTTCTCACATCCCCCCCACCCCCATACACACACAAACTCACTCTCCTGCTGGTAATAGCTCATCTAAACTGACCACTCTCCAAGTTTAAATCCAAGTTAAACCAGAACATTAAATAGTCAGCCTTGACATTTAGGGATCTGTGTATGTCAGTAGGTGGACGGATGCGACAGTAATCATCTGAACAAATTTAGGTCCTGATCCCATAGTGTATGGGGCAATGCAGATTCAGTAGGGTACAGCAGTTCACTTTTGTGCTATGTAATACATAGGATCAGGGCCTCAACTTAGATCTGTCAAATTAACCATGCACATCATGAAAAGTCAATAGAGGAGTTCAGAAACAAAAACTGAAGTGAAGACCAGTGAAGAATCAGTAAGTTCTTTAGTGCCAGAGTCTCGTGTGTTCTGGCTCCTTTGTGTCACTCTGGCCGTAAAAGAGAGGCAGAAAGAAGCCAGATTTGACCAGCTGAGAATTTTGTTGGTGTTGATGAGTTCTCAGTTGGAGGAGAGCAAGCATATTTGGTTCCTGCACTACCCATCTTTCCCTACTCAGCCATGGATCAGAGGGCATGTCAGGGACATACAGAGACAGAAGGGGGCTTGATCAGAGCACCTCCTACCCAACCCCCAACTGACAAAGTCTGTTTGGAGACTACGAGCAAGGAAAGTTTAGAGCAGAGGTCTCAAACTCCTGGCCCGCGGGCCACCTGCGGCCCAAGAACTTCCCCACTGTGGCCCGTGGAGGAGAGACACAGGCAGGCAGTTGCCCGCGATGTTCGCTGTAGGAGCCGCCCCTCCGTAGCTCCCATTGGCTGGGAGAGGGACAGAGATATCATCATTAGTTGCCAGGCAGAGTCAGCCATGGAGGCAGCATCACTTTTTTCCACAATGAATATAAACAAGTCAAAATACCGAACACAACTATCTGAGGCACACCTCGCTGCAATCCTGAAAGTTTCAACTGCTCAGTCAAGGAGGCCAAACATCAACAAACTGACAGAACTGAAGCGCTGCCCAGTGTCTGGCAAACACTTAAAACTCTCTGGCAAGCAAAGCATTGTATAAAGTTGTATAACAGCTTTATTATTTCTAATAAATTCAAAATAAAAAATACAATATAAATGTTTTCTTTTTTGAACATCATCTTTAGTGACATTATTGGCCTGCTGGGAGGATTTGAGGACTGGCACTGGCCCTAAGGCAAATTGAGTTTGAGACCCCTGGTTCAGAGCATTCCCCACTGAATGGATCAAAATTCTGGGCAGCAGAGAATCTGGCCCTCAATTCTCCAAGAGGTTAAGGTACAAAGAAAAGCCCCATATTTTCAATAACTCTGAAGAACTGTGTTGGCTTTACAAAGGCTGGCTTTCGGCAGGCAATTTTTGCATTCAAATCTATTCATTTATCACATGCACTTACACTGTTCCCGTTCTTTCAAGAAAAAAAGTTTATTTTGGGTTCAAATCAAAATTAAAAGTGTTTTTAAAACTATTTCTATAACAAGGAGATACAGTTACTCTCATGCCTTATAATCACGCATCCTTTGGTCTTGCCACAAGCCCCTTTGTGGGCAACCATTTGCACCAGCAGTAAAGAATGATTACTTATCCTTTGGTGCGCATACGTGTGCAATCGGATTCTTCTGAATATCAAAGTTCATTGGGGGAGGGGGAGCCTATACATATACCCCCTCATGCTCCCATATGAGGGCATAAAGAGTGAGCCAGCCACCACTCTCCCACAGTTCCCTCAACTCAAACCCTGTGATAACTGAAGGCTTCAAAAAGCAGGAATGGGAGGGGAGCTCCCACAGGTCATTGGATCCACACTGCCAAAAACATCTCAAAGAACCACAGTTACTGTAGGGTAAATAACCTTCCTTTATTTTTGAGTATGTGTCAGTATGGATTCCAGGTAAGCAAATGGCAAGCAGTATCCCTCTAGGAAGGTGGTAATGAGGAGTTCCAGCTAAATCACTTGAATAATGATTTTAGTACTGCTCTACCAGCTAAGTCCAAGCAAAAGATGTCTGACAGAAGTCCATGGGTTACTCTACATCATTGCTTTGCAGATATCTGATACTTGTCCATTTCTGATGCCGCCTGAGCTTCGGTGGAGTGAGTCTGATATATGATGGGAGAGGTATACCAGCCAACTGGTAACATGAGGAGATTCTTTGTGTATCCATTTTGAAAGTCATCTTGATGAGATGGCCTGACTTTTAGAGTGCCTAGCTATAATGAGAAATAGACAGGGCCACAGACTGAACAGTTTGATCCTCTCAACATAATAAAGCGAAGTCCTGGACACAGCTAGTACAGTAGAATCTCAGCGTTATGAACACCAGAGTTACAAATTGACACGTCAGCCATACACCTCATTTGGAACTGGAAGTACACAATCAGGCAGCAGCAGAGAAGGAAAAAAGCAAATACTGTGTTAAACCTAAACTACTAAAATAAAAAGAAAAGCAGCATTTTTCTTGTGCACAGTAAAGTTTCAAAGCTATATTAAATCAACGTTCAGTTGTAAACTTTTGAAAAAAACAACCATAATGTTTTGTTCAAAGTTACGAACATTTTAGAGTTACAAATAACCTCCATTCCCAAAGTGTTTGTAACTCTGATGTTCTACTGTATAGGCAATTTCTTTTCTCCCAGTGCCTAGTATGGTTTCAGGAAGAAGAAAGGTAGGTTGATTAACTGGTTTAGATGAAAATCTGAGACCACCTTGGGAATGAATTTCAGATGAGGTCTTGCACCATCTTGTCTCTGGGGTGTTGTATACGGGAGCTCAGCGTAAGTGCCAGAAGCTCTCACACTCTTCTGGCCAAAGTAATAGCCATGAGGAAGATTAACTTCAGTGCATGTCAGGAGCATTCTGAGAGGTTCCATGAGGCTTGGGAAAATTTGGTTGAGCTCCCAGGCAGGAATAAATTCTTCACACAGTTGGTAAGTATTTATTCCCATGGAGGAACTCTGATACGGTCAGATGAGAAAAGAGAGAACTGTGTAAGTGAACAAAAAGTAAAATTATTGCAAAGTGGATCTTAACAGAACTGAATGAAAGACCAGCCTTCTTCCAGAGCAACAGATACTCAAGGATCTCCAGTATCAAGACCTGAACTGAATCCAGACCACGTTGATGTGCCCACGTTGAAAATGTCTTCTATTTAGAAGAGTAAGTCTTTCTGGCTGACATTTTCCTGTTTTGTATCAGGATTTTCTGGACGCAGTGACTTTGGGTCTGGATAGAGTAGCTGTCGCAGCCAGACCTAATGGTCAGAGCCAGAGTCCATAGTCATGAGACAGGAGTCAAAAGTCAGGATACAGGGATCAGAAGCAAGAGACAAACTTGAGATCAGAACCATGAGTCAGGAACCAGAGTCAGGCCGGCTCAGGATACTAGGAGGTTAGAGGCTGGAGAAAAAACTGGAGATCAGGAACCACAAATCAGATGCCATGAGTCAAGCCAGGTCAGGATGCTGAAAAAAAAAAAATCAAGCCAGGGGAGCAAGAAGCAGAAGGCACACTGTCTGGGACAGGGTGAAGCCCAGTTGTTGAAACAGCTTCCTGGTCCTGCTGTTGGCTTAAGTACGGCCAACAGCTCTGGGACTCTGCCAATAGGACCCCAGGGGCAGAGCCTCAAACTGAGGCTGGGTTTCATGGATCCTAGGTAAGCAGTTGTCAGTAGGCTATCAGGTGGAGGTTTGGAGCGTGGCCACTCCCATTAACAGACCCAAGTTTGAGACAGCGGGTCATGACAGTAGCTGTCAATAGTGTTGGAAGATCAGGTGCAGGCAGTCCAGAAACTAAATGTATATCTGTAACAGTTCTGTCATCCAAAACTGCCTCTGCCAGTATGGAGCTTACATTAATAGACTCTGGGTACAGAAATTGTCACTCCCCTACCACAGCCAGCCAGATGGGGATTTGAACCCAAGGCCTCTAGCATTGGGAGCAGAATCCACGTTCCTACCCCATCAGGCCATCTAGGAGAACATTAGTGGCTTTTTCTCCTCAGATTTTGGAACTCACCCTGAATATCAGAAAAATCAGTGGAAAGGCATATAGGAGGCCTTGGGACTACTGAAGAAGGAGGCATCTAGTATCAAGCCCAGACTCAGGCATGGTCTGGAATAGTTCTAATCATTGGTGGGAAATAGGTACTGTAACAAAAGAATATCAGACCTCTGATGGACATCTGCAGTGACCACTCAAGAGAAATTACAGATGGTCTACTCAGGAAGTCTACCAAGTTAACTCCTGGGAAGTGAAAAGCCATGGGGGTAAACTTTTGTAGGTGGCACCATGGCTTGGGTTTCATATCTTCCAGACAGAGGAGAGAGAGGCTTGTGCCTCCTGGCTTGTTTATCCAGAGCATGGCAGAGGTGTCATCTGCCAGGACGTGCACTGTGGAATTTTGAAAAACAGATAAAACTGTCATGGATGCTACCCTGATGTCTCTGAGCTCCAGAACATTGATGTGGAGCTCCTTGTTTTCTGGAGACTAGGTCCTTTGCATTTGTAAGTGACCCAGGTTGGCTCCCCACCCTGTCCCTGAGGCATCCATGATTAAAGTCCTTGTCAGAGAGGTGGCAGAAGAGCAGTACCCTTCCACATGTTTGTGGGTTCCTTCCACCATCCCAGTTCAGCAACAATGTAAGGTGGACTCATAACCTTCTTGCTCATTTGGTGTTCTGCAGGGAAACCAAGCAATATGAGCCAAAGTCGGAGCAGTCACAGATGAAATCTGGCAAGTGGCATCACATATGTGCACACTAACATATGGCCTAGCAGTCCCAGACACATGTGGTCATGTTTGAGTCTTTCTTGAGCCCTAGTGATTGCACTGACAGAAGGTAGGCTATCTTCGGGAAGGTACGCCTTCATCGACCTGGAGTCAACAAAGGCTCCTATGAACTCTATCATCTACAGTGGCAAGAGAAATGATTTTTTGTAGTTCACCAGAATGCTCAATTGAGATAACAGGGAGATGGCATAATTCCAAGCTTGCCGCCATCTCCTGCTAGGATCTTCCCTTGATCAGTCAATCCTCCAGGTAAAGGTAACAGTGAATGCCCCTTCTTCTGAGACATGTCACTATTACTGATAGGCACTTTGTGAAGACTTTCAGAGTTGTGGAGAGTCCAAATGGCAGTACCTTGTGCTGGTTATGACTGGGCCAGATGGAGGCTACATGGAAATATACATCTTGCAAGTCAAGAGTTGCACACAATTCTTGAGCATGACGTGATGGAATTAGAAAGTGTTACCATCCTGATTCTGAGGCAGGTATTTGTTCAGTCTCCTCAGGTCTAGGATAGAACAAAACAACAAAAAAAAACCTGTCTTCAGGATAAGAAAATATCAGGAGTAGAAGTCTCTTCCCTGAACTCTTGCACTATGTCTTCTACAGCTCCTACACACAACACTTAAACAGGCTGTCATGATAAGAAGTCCCTGAAAAGGAACAGGGAAACAGGGTGGATAGGAGGCATGCATTGGAAATGCTCCCGCAGGCAGGTGTGGGGGGGAGGTGGGGAGGCAACCCTCCAAAGTTTGGGGACTGTTGTCTGGATGGCCTCCACTTCAGTAAAAGAGGGACCAATCTCCCTGTGGACAGGCTGGCTAGAGTAGTCTGCAGGGGGTTAAACGAATAGCAAAGAAGAGGGTAAAAAGAGGGAAGATACGAGCACTCAGTTAGCACAAAATCAATATGTTGAGAACAAATTTAGTCAAGAGCCCAAAGGACATGAAGAGAAGAAATTCCTGAATTGCCTACACACTAACACTGGGAGCCTGGGTGGCAAACAAGAGGAATTGTTCATGAGCATAAATTTGATCTAGTTGGTATTACTTAAATCTGGTGTGACGATTCACGATTGGATGTTAAAATCAACGGTTATAATCTATTTAGGAAGTACAGAGTGGGCAAAGGGGGTGTGTGGAGTGGCTCTCTACATCAAAAATGGGATTACTTGTTTCCAAGTCACTAAAAACTTGGAAGAAAATGATCTCGAATGCTTATGGATCAATTTCCTAACAGATAAAGCGTAAGATGAGCTATTAGTTGGTGTCTGCTGCAGACCACCAAATCACACTAGGGAACAGGATATGACCACTTCCTTGCGCACCTGTCTATACGGGGGAAAAAAACCTGCGCAATCACGTGGGTCCTTCAATTTGAGTGACATGTGCCAATACTAAAACACTCTTGGAATTTCTAAATGTTATAGATTACAATTTCCTAACTCAAAAAGTTTTGCACGCAACACGGGGAAACTATGTTAGACCTTGTTCTAACAAAGAGGAACTGACCACAGAACTAAGAGATAATGGTAGCTTAGATACAAGCCAGAGATGGTAAGGCTCAAAACCGCTCCACCCTTTATGCCCTCACACCAGAGCATGAAGAGGCTCAGGGTGCATGCACAGTTCCAATGGACATTGCTATTCAAAAGAATCCAATCTTGGGCACATGAGGTATATGCACACCTACAATGGGATCCACACTGACATATACTCAAAGAACACTGAACTACATCAGTACCAGCCATTACCCTCTCCCGTAAAAATCTACCTCCTTGGGCTTGATGAGCATGACCTCATACCACCCACTCTGAAAAAGTGTGACTGCACAGTTCTTACCTTATACAAAAAGTTTTATCCTTGTGAGTTCGGTTTATGAAAAAAATTTAAATAATCTTTATAAAAATAAAGATGAAGAGATTCAACCCTGAATCAAGCTATAAAAATAAATAAGCCACAGCACTACCCTCCCAGGCATAAACCTGAACAAACAGGCTTTACACTGTGTTCTAAAGGTTAAACTGACGCGATTTTGTCAGACCCGTGGGAGAAAGAATGCAAGAGTTGAATGACCCTATACTGAAAACTTTGCCTCCAGCTCCCAGGCTTTCAAAGTGAGACATGATTAGCAAGAAGTTACCAGTTGAGCGCCACTGTGTGATGACCCAGAGGAGAATTATTCAGATAACTCAGACAAACATTGTGCTTAAAAAAATATAGTTCCTGAAGCACAGTGATAATATGCTTTCTATGGCTCAAACCAATAAGCAAGCAGACAGATGCATTCTGTACCACAAACTTCTAAGACACTTTAATCCCATGTAAAAACTTTCTATTGTCACTTACCTTCCAGAAGCTTATGATATCATTATGAATTAAGAAATAATAAATACAGAAGACAATATTGCTAAGAAACTGATCTGGTCTAAGCATTTGCTAAAAGAAAAAAAATAGACTGAAGAAAATCTTGAACTATGTGGGAAATCTAAACAGACTTGCCTCTTAGCAAAGTATTGAGCAAAATGTTAATTACATTAATTCAGTATTTAAAGAGAAAAAAGCCTTCCATTAGAACAGACAGGTGACAGCCCTTTTGCTGATACACCATGTAAATAAGAGAATATTACTGCTTCAGTACAAAGAACTACTTACTGTCTCTAAGAGTTTCCCAAGCCCACTGATCATTTTTGAAGAAGAGGTGTCGTTTGATTTCTTCTACACCATTTCGTCCTAACCTCACTTCCCTATAAACAAATGTTTAAAAACAAACAAAAACAAAAAAACACCATGTAAGATTTTTCCTTTCCTTTAACAAGTTCAAATATCCTAGAGTTTAGAGGTGAGAGTCTACATCTGCCAACTAAGGGCAGTATAAAAGCTCTAGTTTCTCTGAATTTGTAACACAGAATGCCCTATACCAGCACAAGTAGGTTCATGGCGTTTCTTCCCTTCATCCCATAATGCAATCTGGTCTTAGGTCTTGTCTACCACAGGAAAGTTTTACTAGTTATACTGATATAGTCGTATCTGTAGAACATCGCTCCCTTTCCCCACCCACCCCCATCTATATGGACTCTCATTCAGGTATAGCTATCGCATTTTTGGTTTAGCTTAAACCAAATATGCCAGAGTTATAAGTGACATAAGCTAAACATACTAACCAACGAACTCCACTCTTATTCTACAATTAGAGTACCTAAAAGGAGATGTTATACTGATACAATTATATTCATTTAAATTCACACCTTTGGGCATACAAAATAAATTTTTAAATGTAGACAAGGCCTTATGCTATCAAATTTGCAGCTAAAGAAGTGTCCCTTTAATTTAAGGAACTGGGCCCAATTATTCTCTCACTTCCATTGTTTCAGAGTAACAGCCGTGTTAGTCTGTATTCGCAAAAAGAAAAGGAGTACTTGTGGCACCTTAGAGACTAACCAATTTATTTGAGCATGAGCTTTCGTGAGCTACAGCTCACTTCATCGGATGCATACCGTGGAAACTGCAGCAGACTTTATATACACAGAGAGATCATAAAACAATACCTCCTCCCACCCCACTGTCCTGCTGGTAATAGCTTATCTAAAGTGATCATCAAGTTGGGCCATTTCCAGCACAAATCCAGGTTTTCTCACCCTCCACCCCCCACACACACACACAAACTCACTCTCCTGCTGGTAATAGCCCATCCAAAGTGACAACTCTCTACACAATGTGCATGATAATCAAGGTGGGCCATTTCCTGCACAAATCCAGGTTCTCTCACCCCCTCACCCCCCTCCAGAAAACACACACACAAACTCACTATCCTGCTGGTAATAGCTCATCCAAAGTGACCACTCTCCCTACAAATGTGCATAATAATCAAGGTGGGCCATTTCCAGCACAAATCCAGGTTTTCTTACCCCCCCCCCACCCCCATACACACACAAACTCACTCTCCTGCTGGCAATAGCTCATCCAAACTGACCACTCTCCAAGTTTAACCAGAACGTCCGGGGGATGGGGGGGTAGGAAAAAACAAGGGGAAATAGGCTACCTTGCATAATGACTTAGCCACTCCCAGTCTCTATTTAAGCCTAAATTAATAGTATCCAATTTGCAAATGAATTCCAATTCAGCAGTTTCTCGCTGGAGTCTGGATTTGAAGTTTTTTTGTTTTAAGATAGCGACCTTCAACTTCAAATCCAGACTCCAGCGAGAAACTGCTGAATTGGAATTCATTTGCAAATTGGATACTATTAATTTAGGCTTAAATAGAGACTGAGAGTGGCTAAGTCATTATACAAGGTAGCCTATTTCCCCTTGTTTTTTCCTACCCCCCCCCACCCCCAGGACGTTCTGGTTAAACTTGGAGAGTGGTCAGTTTGGATGAGCTATTGCCAGCAGGAGAGTGAGTTTGTGTGTGTATGGGGGTGGGAGGGTGAGAAAACCTGGATTTGTGCTGGAAATGGCCCACCTTGATTATCATGCACATTGTGTAGAGAGTGGTCACTTTGGATGAGCTATTACCAGCAGGATAGTGAGTTTGTGTGTGGGGGGGTGGAGGGTGAGAAAACCTGGATTTGTGCTGGAAATGGCCCAACTTGATGATCACTTTAGATAAGCTATTACTAGCAGGACAGTGGGGTGGGAGGAGGTATTGTTTTATGATCTCTCTGTGTATATAAAGTCTGCTGCAGTTTCCACGGTATGCATCCGATGAAGTGAGCTGTAGCTCACGAAAGCTCATGCTCAAATAAATTGGTTAGTCTCTAAGGTGCCACAAGTACTCCTTTTCTTTTTGTGACTTCCATTGTTGTAAATCAGTAACTCCATAAAAGTCAGTTTCATTTGCTGTAGGTGAGAGGAAAATCAGGATCATTATCTCTTGTCCAAGTTCTTTACGATATAAACAGTATTCACTGACAGCATTCACACACTTTCAGAAAGAGCAGAACCAACCAATCAATAACACTGCTCCATATGACTCAGTCAACTTTCCTATGCAGCATTTCCATGTGCAGACCACTGCTACTTGGCTACAATGCAAAAGAAAATGAAAAAGACAGGTAAAAAAAGAAAACAATAAAAAGAGGGGAGAGGGAAAAGGATTGAGAAGGCAAGACAAGGAAAAAAACGACAGACCGAGAAAGATGAAATGAGAGGAAGAGAAACAGACAACAATATTAGGGCAGAGGTAATGGCAAGGATAAAAACTAACACTGGTACTCCACATACAATGTTCACTTTAAAATTGAAATAAATTATTACAATTAGATTTTTTGTAGTCCACCAGACTACCATAAAATAAAATGTTACCCTTATAATAATCTAAAAATTTTTAAATACAATTTTTTCTTACTTCAGAACTTAAGATTCTCTCTTCTCTTGCCATATACTCACCTAGATATTTGTTTACACTGTTGGAGCCTGGATAACATTTAACCCCATGCTCTCAAAATCCCACACTGAATTTGAAATGTCCAGAATTAACTTTCCTATTGTCTTTTTATGGAATTTAAAAGATTGATTTCCCAACTATGTTTTCAATTAGTTCCCAGGTAAGCATGTAATTCTGTTTTTAAGCGTTATTAATTTACTCTAAAATCAAGCAACTTCCATTTAGCAATGTAGCAAGTGCTATGTCAAATTAACAATTTAAAAGTTTCCATGATGAAAAACACTTCTCATGTGTACAAACTGTGAATTAAATGCGAATTTAAGATAGGAATGCCAAATTGACATTTCAAGTCTATTTTTATTTGCAAGCCCTATTGATGAGAGTGGAATAACATTTGAGATGCTAGCAACTGAACCAACAAAATTCTCTGGTTCCATTGCCCTTATCACCTGGGGAATCAGAATATCACACACACACAGTCTTTACTTTTTAAGGGAATGTGAGTTGGTTTTTGTAACTTAAAAGAAAAGCCTATCGAAGCTTATAGTGAAGAATAAGATTAGATGAGACTAAATATGCAGGCTGTCTGTTTTAAAATCTTTTTTTTCTGTAATGTTTTGTTCCAACTAGTAAATAAAAATAGTCTTTTTTAAGGATTTAGTCAATATGACTATTCACAGGTTCCCAAACGGAGGAAATGCAGATGCCTGAAACCTAGTCAGGCCTATAGGGTGATATGCAGCTGAAATACACACAGTAGTGTACAGGTATCCTAGTCAAATAAGGGGAGAAATTGTGAGATTCCAGCCCAAGAAAGGTAAAGAGACGTGGAGGGCAGGAGAAGGGGAGAAGAAAAAAAAAAAATGAAAATAAGTAAACCTGATGGAGGTGCACTCAGAGAGACAAGAAAAAGGATAGAAGGTATAGCTGGCCTCACATCTGTGAGGGTGTCTATATGGTAGAAGAAATATATTACATAAAAGGTCAGAACAATGGATGTTTCTGATACTGTTCAACAGTTTAGAATACCACTAGAAAATCATGTATACACAAAATGCTTTTTTTGTTTTGGTCACAAGAGGAGAAAATGTTATTAACAAAAACTTATTTAAAATTCTGAATAAAACTTTGAGCTATTTTACCTGTCAGTTAAGAAGGCACATATAAGGTTTTTTGCATCTTTAGAGATATCATTATCATCAGGGAAAGTAAGAGAGTTCTTATGGTTCATAATCTTACTATATGTTCCAACCAAGGAATCCGCATAAAAAGGTGTATCACCTGAAGAAACAGCAGTACAAAAATTAAATATCTTAATATAATGTAAATATCAAAAGTAGTGGAAGTTTTAATTTAGAACATTTTATTTCTTTATCATACACTGTGCCTTTGAAGGCTCTCAGTGCCCATACACAATTAGAAGTGCATACATTCTTCTTTAATAAAAATATCTACTAATAGTCCCCATATTTGAGTTCTATAGCACACCACTTACTTAAAAACTTGATGTTTGACATACAATGTGCAAGTTTCTACTTTTTGTGCACATTCATTTTAGACCTTAATAGGTATAAAATAAGTATTTCCAGGCTCTATAGTAAAACAAATGCCTAAGGAACCTTAAACATTTGATTATAACATCCTTTTAAAACATCTAAGGTTTTCAGACAATGCCTCAAAAGGAAACACAATGAAGATCCCATTATTATCCGTCTTTCATGTTACTCAAATTACAAGAAACAAATTTGTCACAAGATGTCTTGATATATGCTGGTATGCAGCTGAACTTCATTGAATGGCTTGAATTTTTAATTTTTCTAATTCAACTTTGACATTCCTGCAGTTATCTGGATTATTGTTGAACACGAGCCAGAGTTCGCCTTGCTTCCATTTTTACAAAATGGAAATCAAGAAAAACATAACATTTTGAATAGCTCTTGGAGAAAATTTTAAAAATGCCATTAATGAGAAGTGTATGTAAAAGTGTGGGGAGAGGGACCTAAAAAAGGGAGACAAGTGTGGGGAGTCTTGGCTGGAAAAAAACAGTTACTAACTTTTTGTAACTGTTGTTCTTTGAGATGTGTTGCTCATGTTCATTCTATGCTAGGTGTTTACATCGCACATGCACAGTTGCTGGAGATTTTTTTCCCTTACTGGTATCCGTGGGACCAGCCGTAGGGTCTCTGCAATCTCTGCAAACATGCTGGGGCTCTGTAATCTCTCAGTTCCTTCTTGCCAGTAACTCCGATAGAGGAATAGGAGGGCAGGTCATGGAATGGACACAAGAAACACATCCTGAGAACAACAGTTACAAAAGGTTAACAACCATTTTTTCTTCGAGGGCTTGCTCATGTCCATTCCATGCTAGATAACTCACAAGCAATACCCCCGAGCTCAGAGTTCATGGACATGCTGATTGCAACATTGCTTTCCTGAAACTGGCATCGTCATGGGCCTGTTTCATGAAAGCATAGTGGGATGTGAAGGTATGAACAGACTACCATGTTGCAGCTCTGCAGATGTCCTGGATTGGTATCTGTGTGAGGAACACTGCTGACAAAGCCTGGGCTCTCACGGAATGAGCGATCATGATGGCCAGAGGCGGAACCTTTGCCTGCTCATAGTAAGCTCAGATGCAGGCAGTTATCCAGGATTAGAGTCTTTGGGATGACACCGGTAGTCCTTTCATCCTTTTCACTACTGCTACAAAAAGTAGTGTAGACTTACAAAAGGGCTTAGTCCTCTCAATATAGAAGACCAGGGCCAGCCTAACATCTAACATATGAAGCAGATGTTCCTCATCAGTGCTGTGGGGCTTTGGAAAGAAGACTTGCAGAAAAATGTCCTGGTTGTTATGGAATTGCGACATCACCTTCGGGAGGAAAGCCGGGTGGGCCTGCACCTGAACCTTGTCCTTGAAGAACATCATATAAGGGGATTCTGAGTCAGGGCTTTGATCTCGGAAACCTTCTGGCCAAAGTGATCAATACTAGGAAGGCAACCTTCCAAGAGAGGAGCAGTAAGGAACAAGATGCCAACAGTTGGAAGCGGGAGCCCCAAGAGCTTTGATAGGACCAGGTTTAAGTCCCATCGGAAAATCAGGTCACAAACTGTATGCAGCGTCTTCCAAGTCCTTGAGGAACCTGATCATCATCTTGTGTGAGAAGACTGATCTGCCCTGTATTGAAGGTAGGAAGGTGGAGATGGCTGCCAAGTGAACATTAACAGATGATAGAGCCAGACCTCGATGTTTCAGGTAGAGCAGATACTTCAAGATGGACTGCAGGGAAGACCAAGATGGAGAAAGATTCCATGTGGAGGTCCAAAAAGTGAAATGCTTCTACCTAACCATCCACCAGGACTATCTACTTGGCTTTCTCCTACCTAGCAAGACTTGCTGAACCTGATTCGAGCAGTCTTGCTCCTCAGGGTTCAGTGACGCACCAGCCAAGCCATCCGGTATAGGGAGGTAAAGTCTGGGTGAAGCAACCAGCTGTGGTCTTCCAAAATCAAGTCCAGATGGGGTGGCAGCGCTAGTGGACCTGCCACTGAGAGGTCCAGAAAGATGCTGAATCACTGCTGGATAGATCATGATATCATGAGATAAGAGAGTTATCATGATAACCTTTGCCTTGTCCCTCTTGATCTTTAGGAGAACCTTGTGAACCCAGGGGATCAGGAGGAAGGCGTACAGCAGGCCATCTGCCCATGAGAGCAGGAAGGCATCGGAAAGGGAGCCCTTACTGAGCCTGTGCACAGAACAGAACCAGTGGAATTTCCTGTTCTGTCTGGTGACTAACAGGTCCACCAGGGGAGTTCCCCACTTCTGGAAGATAACACTGGTGACCTCTGAGTGAAGAGACCACTTGTGGCGAGAGGAAAAGGACCTGCTGAGATGATCTACCAATGCATTCCAGTCTCCCTGGAGGTGCGAGGCCTCAAGACGAATAGCGTGCTTCATGCAGAAGTCCCACAATCGGAAGGCCTCTTGACTCAGAGCTGAGGATCAAGATCCCCCTTGCTTGTTGATGTAAAACATCAAGGCCATGTTGTCTGTCAAGACCTTCACGACCATGCCTGAGAGCTTGGGGGTGGGGGGGGGGGGGAACGACACCTGGCAGGCCAAGCGTATCGCTCTGACTTCCCCAACTTTTACATGCAGGGAGAGTTCATCCTGGGTCCTAAGACCCTGGGTCCTGAGTCTGCCAATGTGGGTTCCCCACCCCAGGTCTGACACATCTGAAACCAAGGTTACTGTCAGATACAGGGCACCAAGAGGCACCTCTTCATCAGAGAACATGGTTCTCTCCACCAAGTCAGAGAAGCGAAGATAGGCGTTGGAATTCTGAAAACCAAGTCCAAGCAGTATCTGTCCATTGAGTAGACTGACATGAGCCACGTCTATAGGGGTCTGAGACATAGCCGCAAATACTGCACCACTTAGGTACACGCTGCCATATGACCTAATAGCTTGAGGCAACCAGAGTGGTTGTAAGTGGGTGAACTGTAACCCAGGCGATTAGATCCGACATAGTTCGGAACTTGGCCTTCAATAGGTAGGCCTTGGCCTGGGTGGAGTTGAGCACTGCCCCAATACTCTCTATTCTCAACACCAAGACCAATGTTGATTTGTGCGTGTTTATTAACAGACCCAGTGCTCAAACGGTGGCCCGTACTATGCCAATGCTGTGCTGAACCAGAACCCACAAGCGGCCTTTGATCAGCCAATCATCGAGGAACGAGTAGACTTGTACACTTCAACATCTGAGATAGGCTGCAACCACCGCCATACATTTCGCAAAAACCCGTGGGCCAGCTGACAGACTGAATGGAAGAACATTGAATTGGTAGTGGCATTGGCCCAGCATAAACCTAAAGAATCTTCTGTCCATGGAACATGGAGATGTGGAAATAAGTGTCCTTTAAATTGAGGGTGACGTACCAGCTCCTGGATTCAAGGAGGGAATGACGGAGGCCAGGGAGACCATGCCAAACTTCAATTTCTTGAGATATTTGTTGAGACAATACAGGTCCAGGATGGGCAGTAGGCCCCCTTTGGCCTTCGGGATTAGGAAAAATCAGGAGTAAAACCCCTTCCTGCTCAAGCCTCAAGGAACTTCCTATACAGTCCCTAGACATAAGAGAGCTTGTATCTCCTGGATGAGATGCTGCTTGTGAGAAGGGTCCCTGAAGAGGGACAGGATTGGAGGAGTAGGATGGAGGGGTGGATGAAAACTGCAGGATGTAACAAACTGTTGCAGTACTGGGCACCCAACAGTCCAATGTTACATAGGACCACACAGGGCGAAAGCGCGATAGGCAGTCCAAAAACAAAATGGGGGATGGATCCTGAATCGAGTCTGGTATGTCATCCTCAGGCGTGCCTTCAAAAGGCCTGCCTGGTCCCACCGGGTACCTACTTGAGCCTGACTGGGAAGCTGAGGCAGAAGGCAGGGACTGACTATGCTTTTAACCCTTCCCTTTCCTTTTCTAGGGTTCCCGTCTGTGTGCCCCGAAAACCCGTTGAGGCTGTTGAGGCCTGAAATGCTTCCTGGAGGCCTCAGGAGCAAAGCATGGCCCTTGAGTCTGTGAGGTCATGAAGCTTGGAGTCCATCTGTTCGGAGAACAGAGAGGTACCCTCAAAGAGGGAGGTACCCTAAGCAGACTGCTGCACCTCATGCGAGAGGCCAGATGACAGGAGCCATGAACAGCGCCTCATGGTGATCACTGATTCCATAGTTCTGGCCGCTGAGTCAGCAGCATCCAGAACTACCTAGCGGAAGGCTCTAGCCTCCATCTTGTCTTCCTCCAGGATGGCCATGAAC
Source organism: Caretta caretta (assembly GCF_965140235.1). Taxonomy (NCBI): domain Eukaryota; kingdom Metazoa; phylum Chordata; order Testudines; family Cheloniidae; genus Caretta; species Caretta caretta. The sequence continues at coordinate 83,546,120 of NC_134207.1, read as the reverse complement.
TCCTGCCTTGACTCCAGCAGCACAGAGTCCCTAAACTTGAGCACTGAGTCCCACAAGTTAAAATCATACCTCCCCAGCAGCGCCTGCTAGTTAGAGATACAAAACTAAAGGTTGCCCACGGAATCACAGACTTTAAGGTCAGAAGGGACCATTATGCTCATCTAGTCTGACCTCCTGCACAACGCAGGCCACGGAAACTCACCCACCAACTCCTGTAAAAAAACCCCTAACTTATGTCTGAGCTATTGAAGTCCTCAAATCATGGTTTAAAGACTTCAAGGTGCAGAGACTCCTCCAGAGAAACCTTTCACTGAACAGATCCAGCCTCTTAGCTTCTTTATTCTTTGGGGTGGGGCTCTTTGGGGTCCCACTCATTTGAGACTGACACCACCAGGGGGAGGGAGGAAATGTGAGTACATGTATTCAAACCCACTAGCCAGTACACAGTACTTGGTCTCTGCCCTTTTAGAGGTAGGGGGCTGAGACTAAGTGGTCTGCCATAGCACCCTTACCAGCCCCAACAGCACTTCATTGACTGGCAGGGCCATTCTGGAGGGATCCCCTGCAGCCAGGATATAAATCAGGCTATGCGTGGACTCCTTTAGCTCCTCAGCTTCCAGCCCCAAGTTTGTGACTACCTGTTTAGGGGCTCTTGATGGGCCCTGTAGTCATCTGGCAGAAACCGGTAACTAGGACCCACAACTGCCTCATCAGGAGATGAGGAGGAAAAGGCTAGCACAGTAGGAGGGGCTGGTCCTTCCTCTTCCACCTGCACCACCTCCATATGGGCTACTTCAGTGACCTCAGTGCTGAGGTCACTGAAGTACCGGAGTTGGGGTCCGGTGCCGGTCAGGATGAAACAGTGGCTCATCTCTTGGACACCACCAAGTACGACTACAGGTTCCAATATTGCCAGTGCACTGGCCAATGGCCCCGTGGCCAAGCACCAGCTGCGGTGCCTGTACCGAAGTCCAGTACATAAGTCGGGTACCGGTACTTTTTCGGCAGGGTGAAGGATTCCCCCTCGGATTCCAAAGAGGACTCTTCCCTTGGAGACCAGGTGGTGCCGGGAAATCGGTAACCGGCGCCGGGGTGGGGACCGCTGTGGCAGGGCCATGGAGGACTTTCCTCTGGGAGGTGCCACGGTGGTTGCTATCGCACCACCCCCTGAACCCTCTATCCCTGGTAGCCCTGGCTGGCAAGTGGCTTTGGGGGGTGGGCGGTACAGGGAGAAACATCAAATCCTTTGCAGCCAGGAATGCCTCCAGAGTCAAGGGGGTTCACAGGCACGAGGTGCCATGACCAATCTCAGGAGTTGGAGATGGGTCCCAGACTGGGCTCGGTGCCCTAGGCAGAGTCACCAGAGCCAGCCATGGCTCTGGGGAAGACGTGTGGCCCGGCACGGGTCTCACTGCATCAGCTGCTCCCTGCTTGGCCCTCTTTGGCACCAGAGAGTGCCCTCTCTCAGCAAGCTGTTTCTTATGCTTCTTCCTCAACACCAGCAATGGAGAATGGTGCCAGGAAGAGCACAGTGCCAGTGGAGCACTTCACCTGGAGGCTGAAGTGCTTGGCCCCGATTTGGAGCGGCACAACTCCGAGGACAGTCTGAGAGCTGCCTCCATGAGCAAAGCCTTCAGACCAAATATCCCTGTCTTTCTGAATGCAGTCTGAAGCCCCTGCAGATCTCCTTAATGTGAGCTTCCCCAAGGCACCTTAGACATCTCAAATGCAGATTACTCATTGGCATGGGCTTGCCGCAGGAGGTACATGACTTGAAGCCTGAGGACCAGGCCATGTCCAGTCCCTGGGCCAACGTCGCTTGACAACTGGGACTGCTATTTACACTACCTACACTAATATTAACTGATAACTAAAAACACTAACTGCAAAAACTACGTAGAATAGACTACAGAGTCCAAACCACTGGGAAAGCCTTGCAAGAGCAAGAAGGTAATTCCAAGCAACCATCATGAGTGTAAGAAGGAACTGAGAGGGTGCAGCTCCGGCAGTGCCCCTTATACCAGCACGTGCATGTTGCTACAGGGGGCACGAGGGCTGGTCCTACAGATACCGCTAAGGGGGAAAAATCTCCAGCAACTGTGCGTGTGGCACACGCACACCTAGCATGGAACGGGCATGAGCAAGTCCTCAAAGAACAATGGGAGCTTTATTTGGGCATCATGCAGCTTCAGCTCCAGGAGGTCTCTTCTCCTCAGCAGCATGGCCCCAACCCACTCCCCAGCAGTGCCGAACAAATTGCACAGTAGTTCCCCCTGGTGGGAGGAGGCTCCAATTTGAAGAACCAGGCAAATCACCTTAGTTCTATATAGCCAGGCTTTTATCCACCAGACCCAACCAACCACCCCTGCCTCCCAACTTCCCTGCATAGAGATGAGGGAATTTTCCATCTGCCTCCTGCCTCGCAGCCTTGCAAGGGTTAGGCTGCCGGGTCTGAAGGGCAGGGAGTACAGTGGGAGATCCTGCTCTACAGCAAAATTCCTGCATGACAGTCTTTTGGTCTCAGGGCTCCCTGTGGTTGCAGGTTTTGCAGCCACTCTGAACCAGCCATGTATGCAACCATCTTTTTAGATAAGAGGGTCTCTAGTGGACTGATATGGAACTTCACAAGTTTACCTTAGTAGCTTAACCTACGAGGCCCAATACAAGCAGGAGGTTAGTCTTAACACAAAGCCAGTCAACTATGCACCAGATTAGAGTACGACACCTATCTGCATAGCCACAGAGC